>NC_133128.1:67521708-70369208 GCF_048418815.1 Hemitrygon akajei
ACAGCAGCACTCCAAGAGAATGCGGTTCACAGGTATAGGTCAGACGGAGATTGATGCAGACTGAATCAGAAATATGACCTTTGTTTTCTTCTTCTCTGCAGAATACTAGCCTTTTGATCTTCGGATAAGTGCCATAATCTTCATTGTTACTTTGGGGCAGAAGAGAGATTGGATTCCCTATTTTTAAAAAAATAAAAACCACTCCACAATTCAATACCACACAGAGTTTTCCATACAAGGCCAAATCTTTTTTTTTTCTACAGCCATGCAGTCAGCTCTGTTCACAAATGTAAGTCACCATAAATTATAATTTGTTGTATAAGCTGTGTAGGGCCTGTAACAAATTTAATCAGACTTGAAAAGTATATTCAATTGCCATTAAAGTGAGCTCTCATTAAAAGTGAACAGTAAATGACACTTGTGCTTGCTGTAATATTAAATAGGTAGGGTCTCAGAGGGCAACCACACACTGTACATCACAAACAGTCCACTTTTACATAGAGTTTACTCCAGCTAACCACCGGCTTTGAATCACTTAGATCAATCTGTTCTATCATTTAACCTGTACATAGCCAACAACAGCCAACACTGCCCACAGTTAAGTACTTATTTTTGAATTATCTCCAGTCTACTTAATGCTTTCCATGACTCAGCACCCTATCTTTTTAACTTTTAAGAGGTCATGTAATTGCTAATAAAGAATTTCATTCTTCAGTAAATATTTCTGAATTGACCTCTCAACAATTAAGCTGCACTCTCCTTTTTTTTGCAGTGATATGTAGATCAAATCACGATGGCTAAAGGTCAGACTAATGAATTTAGTTGATCAACACAGTTGGGAAGTTGGTAATAAATCATCTTAACCCAGTGCAGTTCATGGTATGATTAGTGTGCTACCACAACTCTTCTGTTAGGGTAGGAGCAGCAGAACTGACTCTGCCAAATCAAATAAATAGGATTACATAGCCATACTGGTGTGAGATTAGAAGTAATGATGTTTCACGGTTTGGGATTGTTGCAAAATAAATCATTGGCACTTAATCTACAAAACCTGAAGACAGTACACTCTCTAGCCATTTACACTACAGAAAAGGAACCAATCTGCAGCCAGTTCTCCTAGACAGTACCTTCCAACACTTAATATGTTCATTTGGAATGCCCGTTTTAAAAAAAATATAAACACATGCCAGGCTGGAAAAAAAACCTGTAGTAAATAAGTTTCTTTAGACTTTGCTGCTCCTGGTTTGTCTGGATGTAAATTAATCTCCCCTCTTGATTGATGTCAATCACTGAAAAAAGTACACATTAACTTTTAAGTTCCTTTCATTACATTGAACTGTATTTTTCAGCAGCTTCCACCTCTGTGCCATTTGTATACATTGACTCTGACAGAAACAAACAGAAATAGTTGTGCTGTTTTTCTATTTAATGCATATTCCCAGGGTCTATTTTCCCTAACAACATATACTCAGTGGCTACTTTATTAGGTACACCTGCTTGTTAATGCAAATATCTAATCAGCCAATCATGTTGGAGCAGCAGCTCAATGCATAAAATCATGCATATATGGTTCAGTAATCAGTTGTTGTTCACACAAAACATCGGAATGGGGGAAAATGTGATCTGAGTGACTGGAATGATTGCTGGTGCCAGATGGGGTCATTTGAATATCTTGTAAACTGCTGATCTCCTGTGATTTTCACACATAACAGTCTCCAGCGTTTACAGAAAATGGTGTGAGAAACAAGAAAAAATCCAGTGTGCAGCAGTTCTGTGGCAAAAACATGTTGTCAGTGAGAGAGGTCAGAGGAGAATGGACAGATTGGTTCAAGCTGACAGGAAGGGAACAGTAAATCAAATAACCACTGGTTGTAGCACTGGTTTACAGAAGAGCATCTTTGAATGCACAACACATCAAACCTTGAAGCTGATGGGCTACAGCAGCAGAAGACCACAGACATATAGAATGCATTCAGTGACCACTTTATCTGGTACCTCCCATACCTAATAAAGTGCCCACTGAGCGCATATTACCTAATAGCTCTTCACATGAAGTATTTTTAAAGTGTGCAAGTCTTCCTGAAATACCCTCTTCCCCACACCAAAATCTAAACCAGGTGTTCTCATCCTGGGACCCACAGATCACTTGCATAATGGTATTGGTCCATGACATTAAAAAAAAGTTTGGGAACCTCTCATCTAAACTGAAATAGCATAGCATCGAACCCCAAGTTCATCACTTACAGTCCTTATCCGAAGTTAGATAAATGGGCCCATTCATGAATATAAATTCTATTCAGGCTGTTGCATTACCTCTGTGTCATTTACTAGGTTATTTCTAACAAATCTCTTTACCTAATCAAATTAGTCATTTCCTAAAAGTAAACAATTTGCCTAAAAGCAGCAGATGCTGGAGGTACACAACAGATCAGACAGCATCTGATAAACCTGAAAGAGGGTAGCAAGGGCTTGATGATGGAAGGAGATGCATGAAAAGACAGAGAAATTGCCAGTGATGGTAATGAAAAATAGAGCAACTGATTATTTAGATATCTATCAGAAATATCAAATGAGAACTCAAGGAAGCGGCTCCTCAATGGAACAGTGAAAATTAACAAGCTGAAATGTGTCTGTACTTTATTTTAATTTAATTCATTATTCATTTCCATGTTGTGGGCAGAGATAGCATTTATCACCTGCCCCCAAATGCCTGTAATAAAGTGGCAACAACCCACTTTCTTAAACCCCTGCAGTCCTTCTGGTCAATGTGATCTGAGTGACTCTAATCTGTAATGACCAGTGTGTGCAAAAATCTTGTGCTGTGCAATTTTTTTGCCCATTGACAGCAATATGTGCACACTAAATTTTATATGTAGAGGTATTCATTTTAACATACAGCAAAACACTGTCAATAAGAACTTTGATCTCCTCTAGGTCTGATTGATTTCGCTCTTATTCATCTGCACACTCACAAAACATACGTGGCAGGCCCATAGCGGATAATGAGGGATGTTCTAACTGGAGCTTTTGCACACTGTCCATATGTGATTTGTTTGACAAACGCCTCTTCAAAAAGTCAAGTTTCCAAATATCACTCCACTTCTTCCCACTTGAAAATTCTTCAGCAGCTTTTGCATCGTGACAGTAGAAGCAGGTAACACCAGTTTCTGCATTGTATGTAGATATTTTTTATAGCTGCACATTCCTGACCTCATGAGCTTTGGGTGTAGCAGTTTCTTCTGTTTCATTAAGCCGTTCGCTTTAAATGAACGAGCAGTTCTTCTGCGCTTCACGCCCTTTGCTTCTTTGGAATTTGACATAGTGAATCAGTAATTTTTTTCAGTAAAAACAGTATAAATAAGCCATTTCTAAAATCTGCAGATAAATCATTGCAAACTCCACATTGTCAACACCAGCCGCATCAGAAACCGGAAAAGGAAATGAAATTGTGTATGATCGTGAAATATACTTAACACGACAACGAGGTGGAGGGCCACAACCTTTTGTGCACAGTTTAAATTCCTTTGTGCGCTAGTAGCAAAAGATGTGCTTCTAACATACCCATGAACTTAGCATCTTTTGCACATGTGCAGTGGTAGAATACTTGAAGCTGGTGATGTTCCCGTAATCCTGTTGCTTGGTCTCTCCAGGTTTTGGAGGAAGATGCTGCTGAGTACTTTGTAGATAATGCAAACATTCTGCAGTGACTCACCAAGACTTCAAGTCATAATATTATACTTGGATCCATTTAGTTTGCACTAGATACTATGATGATTTATAAACAACATGAAAATGGCATATTTACTTAGGTGGGAGCAGTTACTGAGAATGAATTGACATTTTGGATGTTAATTAGAGAAATTTTCCTTGGTTAATTCTCTTGTTTTTTTCCCCACAGAAAGAAGCATCTCTTGAATTCTTGAATTTCAATGAATAAATCTCATTTATGGCATTACACAGCTAAACATGAACTGTATTTGCGAGTCAATAGATTTTCACAATAGAAAAACTCTCTACAACATTGTACGGTCAATAACTGTTCTTGTCAGCAGCTCATTTACACAACACGTTTTGTTACTTGGATTTTTTTTGCTAGAGATTTTAAGTAGCTCTTTACCATTCTGAAACCAGGTGACCTTCCAATGACCTCACTTGGAATTTTATTGTGCCCTAACTGTAAAATTACTTTTCTTCCAACTTCAAGTAAAACACATACCAATATTGAAGGAATTTTTTTTCTGTGCTGTGGAAGCAATTTTGCACTAATAGCCCAAATTCTACAATGCTTTGCCAATTTTACAAGCATAAAACATGTCCAATATTAACCAGTTGAGCAATAGCTCGTTCTATTCTGAATCCAGCCAGTTGATCGATCACACTTTAACAGCAGTAATGTAGCACAGGTGCAAAGCTTCGAACATACTACTGTAAACCACTTGCTTTTTCAAAGTTTTCTTTATCTGTCCTAATAGAGTCATAATATAGTACAGCACAGAAACAGGCCTTTTGGCCCATCTTGTCCATGCCAAAATCATTTAAGCTACCTTCACCCATTGACCTGCACCAGGGCCATACCCCCCATACCCTTACTATCCAAGTACCCGTCCAAACTTCTCTTAAACATTGAAATCAAGCTCACATGCACCACTTGTGCTGGCAGCTTGTTCCACACCCTCATCACCCTCTGAGTGAAGAAGTTTCCCCTCATGTTTTCCTTAAACTTCTCACCTTACACCCTTAACCTATGATCCCCTATTTCAGTGTTATAAATGGGAGAAGTGGGCTGAGTAAGTTTTGGTACAGAGGGAACAGTAGAATTCATGTTTTAAGTTGTTGGCCTGTGATCAACATAGTTCCATTAATGTTTGTGCAGAGACGATAAAGTATGAGCTTCAATTAATTGAGAATTGTGTAGTGAATTGTCAAACCTAGACCAGTTGATGATTGGTCAACAAACTCTTGTTCCATCCCTTACCACCACTGTTTTATACAGTTTCCTTCTCCCCATCTTTCCATCCCAATGATGGGTCTTGCCTAGAACATCTACTGTCCAATTCATTCCACAGATACTGCCTGACCCATTGAGTTCTTCCAGCTGTTAACTTCAAACATTTTTGCACTGACAACTTGTTCCTTACTTCTGCTCTCTTTAATACTGAGCATTGTTTTCTCATAATGCCCATCCTCACTTTCTTAATTAAAATATTCTCTTGCACTTGTTTTTGCTAACGTCCAATGAGTGATCTTTCCGCATAACAACACTGTTTTCACTTGCCATTTCCGTGGCTTTAAAGCATTGTTTAAATCAATTAATTATAATTTGCCTTTCAAAAATCTTTATTCACTTTCCTTAAAAAATCCACAGTTTTTCAAATGCCAAATAATGTTGTCTCTGAATATTAAAAAAAGTATTTCCACCATTGATGATATGTGAGTGGCCTTAAGTTATAAGCTTTATCCCTATCTTTTTTTCAAGATGGGGCATAATATTAACAATCCTTTGATTCTCTACCTCTCTCCCTTATCCAAGGAGAATTTGAAGACAGCTCAAAGCCTCTGTAGTTCAGAATATATCCTTCTTGAACTGGGTGACTCTCTTTTATGTTGAAGACTGTTAATCTTTTTTAAGCACCAACTCTATTTTCATCTGATTCAATATTGCCACAGCCTCCTTGTGCAGTTCTACTTAGCCAGCAAAGAAAGGTGCAGAATACTTAATTAATACGCTTGCTTGATCAAAATTATTTCTTCTTACATCTCTAATCTTTCTGATGTTTGAGAAATCTCTTATTTAGGAAAGACCTTTGGTGTCCATCCTGTGTTAGTCATTAATTTCTCCTCTCCTTCCCACCCTTATTCCTTTTTTTCTGATATTCTCTCTTTTTGATATTCTTCTCCTTTTGATCTCCTTTTGATATTATTCTTATTATTTTTCTGATCTCTTCTCTGGTCTTGATATTCTTCCCCAGATCTCTCTCCTCTTGATATTATTCTTTTTCTTCTGTCCCATGGGATTCCACTTTGGTTTTCTGGTTCTGAAGTAGACAATCAGGTTAAAAAGACAACTATAGGTTGTTCCATAGATGGGGAAGAAGTGCTGACAATGATTCTGTGGGGCATTTGTGCACTCCTGATGAATGAACACAAGGTTTTCGATACCATCATCAATGCTCCTTCTGCACTTTGTGCAGTCATGTGTCACAGATTCACAGGAGTCAATGGGGATGTTGCATTTCCCCACAGAAATTTTGAGAATATTCTTGAATGTTTGCCTTTTTCTACCTGGTCACAGCTTCCATGCCAGAGCTCATGACAGTGGGTCTGTTTTGTGATTTCAACAGCATGACATAACCAACTTCTACACCAATTTCCCCTGATAGAATTGCTCACTCAGATTTATTGCTGCTTTTTGATTGAAAATTCAATAAAGATGGTGAAATATGTTGGAACCATGTCTGATTTACTGAGACATTATCATGGATGTCAATTGTTTGAGACTTATAATCTAGCAAAGGAGACCTGGGCTTCCCTTACAATATATGTAATCACAATCGAGAGTTAAATAAAAAATATTCAGCCAGTCAGTGCATTAAGTTACACACTGCAGTACTAGAACAACAGATGATCCTTCTTCCTAGTCTGTAGATAGTATCTTTCACCTTTGATGACTTTTTTGAACATTCTCCAAATATATTGTGCCCTCAGAAACTTACTTCTAGCATAAAATTGAAATTCAAAATACTTAAGTGGAACAAAGCAGTTAGATTGAAATTGAGCAATACTTCAATTGTTCAATATAAAATGGGTGGGTCAATTCCATCAACTGGGATGCACTATTTTGCCTGCAGAGAACTGGGTATCTGATCTGGTGAAACCAGGTGACAGAAAGCTGATGGTTCTCCCCACAATCACACCAAAGGCTCAAGCTTTTAGGGTCAGTCATAGGCCAAACAGCTCGCAGCTGGAAAATGGGAGGAAAGCAGGCTGTGGAAGAGAGCTGAAAGTTAAGAGGGAAAATATCAAATGCTTTGTTTGGTAAGTGGTGAGTGAGAGGAGAAAGATCTGAAAGGAGAAGGACCAGTTATCCCTCTGTGGCTTCACTCCCCACTACTTACTGCTCACAGTAACACTATTTGACATTTAAGGGGAACGTGAGGGTGAACCTCTTCACTCAAGAGGGCGGTGAGCGTGAGGAATGAACTGCCAGCATGGTGGTGGATTTCAACATTTAAAAGAAGTTTGTATAAGTACACAGATGGGAGAAGTATGGAGGTCTACTGTCCAGGAGTAGGCAACAGAATTGGGCAGAATTATAGAGCAGCACAGACTTGATGGGCTGAAGGTCCTGTTTCTGTGCTGTAATACTCCATGACTCTATAACACTCTCAGAGCCTGCTCACAGACCCAAGTCCACCGTCACTGGTTGTCCATCATCCAAACCCTGCCTATTGTGGAAATGGCTCAAAACAACAGAGAGTAGAGTTTGTTCAGGACTGAAGAATGCAGGAGGGGATAAAGAGCCAGGTGATAAAATGTGGGGAATGGATGTGTAAGTGATGCAGAGCAGTGGGCTAGAAGAAAAGAGGTAACTGGTGCAGAATAGGATGGAGGGAACCAAGCAACGGGGGTGAGAGCGAAGGAGCTGTAAGGGATGGAGGGAGGTGATTAAGCAGCAGGAGGGTCACTGAAGGGAAAGAATTTTAAAAACAGGGAGGATACACATGAGAAGTATCAATGGGAGGGTGGGTTTGGGGTGTCATAAGTGAAAAGAGGAAGTGGGCAAGAACATCTTTGCCTGACATGCCGATTCGTGTGTTCACCTTTGACTGTTAAATGTCAGTGCAATCGAGCCCATTGTCCATATATCTTGGACCCTCTTGCCAGTGGATCAAGACCTTACTCTGCCAAGACCGGCAACAGCCATCGCACATTTAAAGAAATCACACACAGGCAACCTACACTCCTCAACATGAACAACCAAATAATCAGCTGGATGAACTGAGTAGGTTGAGGAGCATTTACAGTGGGAGAGGAACTGATAAGTCAAAACCCTGCACACTGAGATCCTCTAGCAGCTTATTCATCGCTCCTGATTCCAGCATCTGTGCCACCCTAATATGAAAACTAGTTCTTGATAAAATCACCTTTAACTATGTTTTATAAGAAACTATATAGTGGAACTTTGATACTACTGCTAACTGACAAGGAGTCGAGTAGGTCAAATGCCAATCAAGAAGAAGTAACTACTGCACATTGCCTTGATTTTCCAAAATACTTTGTTGGTCAAGAAAGGTTATTGAAAATCTCATATTTGGCTGCCCACAGAAATTTGTCTCCATCTAATTCTGTGACATGATGGTGTATGCAAATAGTATTAACTAAGTGATCCACAACAGACCCAATCTCAATGCAAACCAGCATAATATTTCGCTGGCATCAATTTTTCTCAATACTTTGTACCATTGTGCTCCATCTCAACCTCCAAAATGTTTGCTGTTAGAGTGGCGCTGATCAATGTGACAAAGGGGAAATCATTTAATCTACATCAGCTCCTCTGCAGGATAAAGCTCGCCCCGTCCTCAGAGTTGCCGGAGGCAGACTTTGCTTCTATATGTGTATATTGAGAGCTCAGCTCCAAGTCATTGCTCAGACACTCCCTGAAGCACATGAGAGAATGGGTCACTTAATGTCCATGGTTATTTGTCCCCCTCCCTTCCCCTTCTTGCTGTACAACACTCTCTACAACAACAAAGGCACATGGCAAAACTGGAAAACATAAACCACTTTCCATAGCTCATGACTCAGTTTTCAATGAAGTCAGATATCCAGGATGCAACTTACAGCTGTATCCTATGCATCAATGTAGTTGCTGGCATTCTGAGAAAAAGGATACTTGACTATGAAGTGCACAAATCCAAAACAAAGCTCTCGGTTAACCAATCAACAGTGATGTTGGCTTGCTCCCTGAGGCCTCTGAGTCAGCTGGCGCTCAAAAGCATATCACCCATGCTCTATACACAACATTTTCCATGTCATATGAATCAATGCCAACATCCTCTCTTGGACTCATATCCGCAGTTCTGGCTGCATCCAATGGACAAGCCATATCTTCAGATGGCTGGACCAAATACCCAAAGAAGGTGCTCTATTCTGAATTCTGTCAAAGCAAACAATTATGAGATGGTGAGAGGAACAATTCAAGGATCCCTCAAAACCTAATGAAGAAAGTATAGGATCCCCATTGACTTAGGGGAATTCTAAGCTCATAGGATCTCACTGTGAACACAAGCCATACATTGGTGGCACGAATAAGCCTCTGGCAGCAGACAGCGGGCGTCTTCAGGACTTGAACGGAAGCAAATCATCCTCAAACCTGAGCGACCTTCCGAGAGGGAGTAAGATATGATTAGCATCTCGGCAAACAAAATTAACACCACTGGTTACCTAAGCAGACCGACTTGCTTAATCTCATTTATAATCATTTTATTTATAATCTTTCCCTGGTGACCATCTCTACTTAAGCTTCCTCCTCTCTGAAGTCTTTATTCGGCCATTTTTACAGGCCCTAATAATTTGCAAAACAAACCAATTCATTTGCAACCACAGTCAATTAACTCAGCGCAAATGTTGAGCTGCAAAAGTAAATGAAGAAAAAAATTTATGAAACTTGATAATCATAGAAAGCACGAGTCGTAAAACAAAACAAACATGAGTCTTGGAGTCATGTCTAAATAAGCACAACCACAATGAAGAGTTTTGCAGAAAAATAGCAGTTGCAATCTAAATAAACATAACTGTTCATGTTGGGCAACAAAGTCTCTTAAGAGATTAAGTTTCCAAACCTTTATTACCATCATTCTGTAATCAAATCATGAGAGTCTTCAGTATGTCTTTGATTATGGTTCACTGCTTACGCAGCCTTGTCTCAGCTTGACATCTAACCCTGCTGGCCCTATTTACAACAGGAGTTCAGTGGATGGATTAGCACTGCTCTGGCCAGGAAAGGATTCCTATCATACTGGCAACATTTAATTTCATAGCTGCTCTGTTTTGATTCAATTAAACGTTAATTATTCTTTTCAACATTTCCAAGTTTACAGTTTAACATTAAAAGAAACTAACTTACAATGAATAATGCTACTTACAGGTCCAAATAACCCAAAACAAAGTATTGCTTTTCAAGAGTAGGTAAATCCCAAGCATCCACAGATAACACAGTACTCTCTGCTCCTTTTGCTCATTACTGAATAAAAAAGTAGGATATCTGTGAAATTGCAGCGAAGCCCAAATTTACAGAAAAAATAGGTCACTGCAAATCAGGATAGGGAATTGCAATGTGAACTGCCCCACTGAGACAATTCAGTCAATGCTTCAACAAAGCAAAGCAAGTTTTATTTCATCTGGAAATCAATATAATGATTCTGAAGAATTACCTTTTCTCTTATGCATTATATCTCCGCTTTAAGTAAATTGATGAGATTATGGATACAAATTTCAGACACTCTCCAAAAACACATATTCTGAGCAAAATAAATTTGAGCTTATTCAAAATAATACTCAAATGAGTCTATAAATATAACCATAGATTATTTAAGGAACTATAAGGGTATGTCTGTGGGTATGTCGTAAAGACTAGATTTGACTGGACACAAAATATGATTGTTTTTGTTTATTTCAAATGTGAAGTGATATAACTTAGGTTATTTCTGGTAAGGTTATAATTTTTCCCATAAGACATAGGAGGAGAATCCGGCTATCCAGCCCATCAAATCTACTCTGCCATTCCATCATGGCCGATTTATTATCCCTGTCAACCCCATACTCCTGCCTTCATCCTGTAACCTTTGGCACTCTCACTAGTCAAGAACCTTTCATCCTCTGCTTCAAATATGCTCAATGACTTTGCCTCCATAGCTGTCTGTGGCAGTGAATTCCACAGTTTCACCACCCTCTGGCTAAAGGAATTCCTTCTCACCTCCATTCTAAATGGACACCCCTCCATTCTGAGGCTGTGACCTCTAGTCCTACACTTTTTATAGGCAACATTCTCCCAACATCCACTCTATGCAGATCTTTCAATGTTCCATAGGCTTCAAGGAGATCCCTCCTCATTCATCACAACTCCAGTGATTACAGGCCCAAAGCCATCAAACACTCCTCATACATTAACCCTTTCATTCTCAGAATCATTCTCGTGAACCTCCACTGGATCCTTTCCAATGTTCACATATCTTTTCTTAGATAAGGGGACCGAAACTGCTCACAGTGCTCCAACTTTCATGTGATCAATGCCTTATAAAGACTTAGCATTACACTTTTGCTTTTATTTTCTGATCCTCTTGAAATGAATACTAACTTTGCATTTGTTTTCCTTACCACTTACTCCACCTGGAAGGTAACCATTAGGAAATCCTTCACAAGGACTCCAAAATCCCTTTGTGTCTCTGATTTTTGAATTTTCTCCTTGTTTAGAAAGTAGTCTACATCTTTATTCCTTCTACCAAAGTGCATGACCATACACTTCCCTACACTATATTCCATCTGCCACTTCTTCGCCCATTCTCCCAATCTGTCTGAGGCCTTCTGCAGACTCTTCACTTACTCAACACTTCTTGCCCCTCCACCTATCTTCATATCATCCACAAATCTGGCCACAAAGCCATCAATTCCATCATCCAAACCACTCACATGTAACGTGAAAAGAAGCGGTCCCAACACCAATCCTGCGGAACACCACAAATCAACAGAAAAGGCTCCCTTTATTCCTACAGATTGCCTCTTGCCAATCAGCCAATCTTCTATCCTGTATCTTTTCTGTAATACCATGGCTCTTATTTTGTTAAGTAAGCTCATGTGTGGCGCCTTATCAAAGGGCTTCTCAAAATCCAAGGAAACAACTTCCACTATATTTGTCCATTTTGCCAGTTACTTCCACAAAGAATTCCAACAGATCTGCCAGGCAAAGATTTCCCCTTAAGGAAACCATGCTGACTTTGGCCTACTTTATCATGTGCCTCCAAGTACCCCAAAACCTCATCGTTAATAATGGGCTCCAACATCCTGCCTGTCCTTCCTCACACTCTCACTACACACTGTGTCTGTTGTTTACCAACTGCCCCATCCTCAGCCCTATCACTCCAGTTCCCATCCCCCTGCCAAATTTGTTTAAACCCTCCCCAACAGCTCTAGCAAAGCTGCCCGCAAGGATATTGCCCCCCCCCCCCTCAGGTTCAGGTGTAACCCATCCATTAGCACAGGTCGTACCTTCTCCAGACCAGATCCCAAAGATCCAGAAAATTGAAACCTTGCCCCTTTCACCAATTTTCCTCAGCCACACATTCTTCTGTCAAGTCATCTTATTCTTATTCTCATTGGTGTGTAGCACAGGCATCAATATAGAGATTACTACCCCAGAAGCCCTGCTGTCCAGCTCTCTGCCAAACTCCTCATATTCTCTCTTCAGGACCTCCCCCCATTTTCTACCTATGTCATTGGAACCAATATGCATCACAACTTCTGGCTGTTCACCCTCTCCTCTAGAATGCTGTAGACCCAATCCAAAATAACCCCGTCACTGGCATCTGGGAGGCGAAATACCATCTAGGTCTCTTTATCACATCCACAGAGTCACTTGTCTGCTCCTCCGACTATGGGTTCCCTTATCACTACTGCACTCCTCTTCTCCCCTCCTCCCTGCTGAGTCACAGATTGAGTCACTCTCAATGCAAGAGACCTGTTTGTTGCGACTCCTCCCTGGTGAGTTGTCCTCCCCCACCCCAAAGTATCCAAAGTGGTTTACTTATTATTGAGAGGAATGGCCACGGGGTTCTCTGTACTGACTGCTTATACTATTTTCTTCTCCTGATAGGAATCCAGGTAGCTGCCTCATGTAACTTTGCAGTGACTACTTCCCTGTAGCTCTTATCTGTCACTTCATTTTCTCATATTAGCTGAAGGTCTATGAACTGCAGCTCCAATTCCTTAACACTGCTTTTTAAGGAGCTGCAATTTGGTCAACTTTGTGGAGACGTATTTATTAGGGAGACAGGAGGTCTCCCAGAGTTCCCTCATCTCTCGCAAGGAACATGCCACTAATTCTGGACCCATTCTCAGTGCACTGGCTGTTTAGTCTACTCCCTTTCTGAACACAAGAACAAAAGATCAGTGTGTTGGTGCTAGTTATGAAATAAAGGAAAGGGCATTGAAAGTTTTGCTGCAATAATAATGCCAGCACACTTGAAGAGTGGATTTGTCCTGAAGTGGTGGTGAAGGGGTTGTGGCAGATGGCACGAGAGTGATTCATACAGTATTTGTTACTAAATCCAGCTGTATGTATTTCTGGTAGTTTCCTAAGGTAAATATCCACTGTCAAGCACTGTCAATTTAAATGGCCTGTCACCATTTTTTAAAGATGTTAACATATATGCCTCTATTTTTTTGACAGTGTTGTGTTGATTGTGTTTGTCTGGATTGCACTGGTTGTGAGACTGACAGAAGTGAAATTAACTTAGTGAGTGACTAGATTAGTGAGTGACTAGATTATGAAGAATATTTTTTCAAGAGGACAAATTTGGATATACGTGATCTAGTCATTCATAAGTTTAGGGGAATGTTATAAACTGCTATGGAGCTGTTGAGTCGAGTGTCATCAGCAGTTTATTCAGTGTGTTTCATCATACAGTACGGCTTCTGTGGGAGTTAAAGTGTTAAAGTCTGGCTCAGAAATTCCTGGCCAGATGTCATTGGTTATTACTTATATACCAGACATCTCCAGTTGACCACCCAGTGCTCCTCCCTGAAATAGAGGCATCTCCCTTAAAACTGCTCACTTCTCCCCCACAAGTAAAGAGTTGAGGAGATCCAAGACTCCAAACAGACTAATTAGGCCATTTGCTGTAACACATCTGGGATTCCCAGGTTCATTTTTCTTATTTCTTTTATATCTTGACCCATAATTTGCAACTTGTTGCTGATCTCAAATGGGGATCCTGTCACAAATCCAATCAGCCCCATGGTGAAGCCACCACCTTTTAGGATGTCCACTGCTCCTGTTTTCCCAATGCTACATTGACTGTGATGGTATTAAGATGACTGAATAACCCATCACACTGAAGAATTCTTTCATCTGACATACCAGGAAACAACTTTCAGTCATAGTTTTAAATAAAGCATAGTCCAAGATAAAAATTGAACATATGTCACTACATTTGGGGTGGCAAGGTAGTGTAGTGGTTAGCGCTACACTTTACAGTACTGTTGACCCAGGTTCACTTCTTGCTGCAGCCTGTAAGGAGTTTATACTTTCTCCCCATGACTGCATGGGTTTCCTCTGGGTGCTCCAGTTTCCTCCCACAGTTCAAACACAAATGGGTGAGTAGGTTCATTGGCCATTGTAAATTGTCCCATGATTAGGCTAGCATTAAATTGGGGGGTTGCTGGGCAGCACATTTCAAAGGACCTACTCTGCGCTGTATCTCAATAAAATAAAAAAAAATAGTTGTAAGATCCTAAGCATTCCAGTTTTGTTAATATCATTACCCAAAAAACTAATATATTTGTTTATTGTAAATCACTTTTATTTTAAAATATTCATGTTAGGAAGTTGCAACACACTAACATAGACCTAGCTTTTTTCAGAATAGTTTTCTGAGCAGTAATTATCATTTAGTATGCTATTAAAAACTCAGCTGGTCTTAATGTAACAGAGCCAAGACATTCAAGCATTTTGTTTATCTACAGTGTTTGTAAATAGATTAAGTGATTTCATTTTACTACTGTGGAGAAAGCTACAAACAACACTACCTGTGAAGGTGCACTAATTTACAAACAGCAACCTTGTAGGTTCTGCGTTGATGTTCACTATGTGAAGATCCTGAAGATGCTGTCAACTTCATGGAGCAGAGAATGAGGGCAAGTCTCAAGTTATTTTTACAATAATTCTTCTGTTATATCTGAATGATGCTGTGATGTGGCCAGGCAATTGACAGAGAGGCCACTTCCAAGTTGTGAAATTTACTGGGAAGATCAATGTTGTGCTTCACTTGGATTCAGCAAGTCAGAGAACAGAAAACAGTTAACATGTGAAAAAGAAAATCCACCAATGATAAAATGTGAGAGCCATTTGAAATGTAATCACGGTGATGCTCTGTTAATGTAATATTCCCTCCTCTAGATGTGATTCCTAATGGTTGTGCTGTCAAAATAGTTTTGACTCAGCAAAAAAAAGCACTCAGCACGGGCCTGTTATCTCTGAATAATCTTCGATGGATATGTTCTTTTTAACCCCAGTCATTTGGGACTAGGAGTTTGCCGATGGGGAAGTTTGAGTAGAATGTGCAGGATTTGCACAAATACTCATACTTTGTCTCCCACCTGGCAATGAGTCAGGGTGTTTTCTTTCTTTCAGCAGGTGAAATGCACTGTAATCTCCCCGGACTGAAATGTGAATAAACATAGGTTCCCAGTGGAGAAATGCTGAAGTGAAGAAGGCAAGAGTCCTGCAGAGATTCATCTTAACCATACACCAGTTGAGACCTGTTACCTCCGTACATACAAAGGAGTTTCAGAGTTCAACATATCCAAAAAACTTAAATTATAAAAGGAACATTCGTACATTAATGTTGACACTGACACCTCAACTGATCACATCGATTACCCCAGCCATAACTTCAGCACTTGTCCATTTCACTACCTTTATCCCCACTGACACCAGTCTCATCACCATCCCGCTGAGATGAACCACAGAAATAAATTGGAACCACTGCAAGCTTGTCACATTGGATGTGGCTTTTGACTCACCACAAATCTGTGTTCTTCCAGAAAATAACGGGCGCAATTACCTCAGAAAATCAAAGGAAAAAAACTGCAGATGTCAGAAATCAAAATTACAAACAGAAAATCAAGGACAATCAGCCGTCCACCGCCATCCAGGCCATGCTCTCTTCTTGCTGCTGCATCGGAAGGAGGTACAGGGGCCTTAGGTCCCACAGTTGTTGTACTACAATCAAGAAGCTCCTGATGCTGCATGGATAACTTCACTCACATCAACTCTGAACTGATTCCACAACCTATGGATTCACTTTCAAGGACTCTACAATGGATGTCTGCGATATTATTTATTTATTTATTATGGGGGGGCGGGGGGTTATTTGTACAGTCGGCCCTTCTTATCCACGAGTTCCGCGTGCACGAATTCAACCAACCACGAATCGAGAAAACCTGGAAGTGCTCTTCCAGCACTTGCTGTTCGAGTATGTACAGACTCTTTTTCTTGTCATTATTCCCTAAACAATGCAGTATAACAACTATTTTACATAGCATTTACATTGTATTAGGTATTATAAATAATCTGGAGATGATTTAAAGTATACGGGAGGATGTACATAGGTTACCGTGGATCGGGATCGATAAAAGATCGGGAGTTCTCTTACTAAGAAAGTCGGAACAGGTACATCCGGTATTATTTAGCGTCAGTTAGTCAAAAGTTTGTCTTAGTATATAGTATATATTTTACCTTTCTATGCATATAAAACACTTAAGAATGTATGTTTCAGTGCCGGGCTCAGGAATGGAAATTACCGAGTTTGATCCAGTGACAGACTACTCCATCTGTGCCTGGTTGATGTGGAGGATCAAAAACCCAAAACCCCAGAACCCAATAATTAAACCACTGCATTGCTTAGTAATAATTGTAGCTTTCATTGGGGCAGGGCCTTTCTCACTTTATCCTTTAAAATTGTTCCGATCGTTGACCAACTGCAGCCTAACATTTTTCCAATGACCAATGGCGTTTCACCTCTTTCCGATCGCTTTATTATTTCCACTTTATTTTCAATCACGATCGGGATTATTTTTGTGAACAGAAACACTGCGGATTCAGAGCTCTACCACCGGGTCCTAATATCCACCGCACTGAAACAGGATAAATAAGGTCTGGGGTTCCACTGGGTCCTAGGGTCCACTGAATTGAGACAGGTTGAATAAGGGACTTGAGCATCTGCGTTTTTTGGTATCTGCGAGAGGTCCCGGAACCAATCCCCTCATGGATAAGGAGGGCCGACTGTATATGCTGTTTGTCCTTTGCACATCAGTTGTTTGTCAGTCTGCGTGTGTAGTTTTTCATTGATTTTATATTTTGTTCTCCTGTAAATGCCTTCAAGTAAATGAATTCAGGGCAGTATATGATGACATGTATGTACTCCAATAATAAATTATACTTCCAACTTTGAAAATGTTGGAAATATTCGACAAATCAGACTGCATCTATGGGAAAAGAAATGGAGCGAAGATTTCATTTCTGACAATTAGTCCTCAAACTGAACCGTTAACTCTACTTCTCTCCTCGTTGATATGGCCTAACCTGCCGAATATTTCCAGTGCTTACTGGGTTTTTTTTTATTTTGCAATTACTTCTGGAAAATCTGTGAAACATTCATCACCGTGGACATGCGATATATATCAACTTCAGGACTGGAGTGAAGAATTGCAAACTGTTGAGCTTTTATGACCAGTAGAAGCTTTTATTATTATGTAACCAGCTGGGTATTCCTTCCTGGAAAAGTAGTAGGAGCTTCAGAGAAATCCGACTCAAGCTCAGAAAAATCCAATAAGCACAAGGGTACACAAGAACAGATCCAATGACAAGCAGCAAAACCGAATTTAACCGCAACATTTCAGCAAAGCAAATTTATGTATTTATTTAATGACACAGCACAGAATAGGCCATTCTGGCCCTTTGAGCCACGCTGCCCCAGCAACACCAGACAACTCCAATTTAAACCTAACCTAATCACGGGACAATTTATAACGATCAATTAACCTACCCAGTACATCTTTGGACTGTGGGGGGAAGAGTAGAGCGCCCGGGAAAAATCCATGCTATCCACGAGGAGGATGCACAGGTGCTAAAATTGAACTCTGAACTCCGACGCACCAAGCTGTAATAGCGTCGTGCTGACAGCCACACTACCCACAAATAGTAGAGGCTCATTTGTCTGTTACACCCACATCCATCTACTTAACAGCTGGTGGGGTGTATAACAGCCTTTCTGCTGTTTCCATGTTTTGCACTTGTCCTTAATTTCTTAATTTTGAATTTTTCTTCAGAGTTATGTTGGAAGGCAAAAAGTGCACAGTCTCATCATAATTTAACCTCACACTTCCTTCGCTTGGAAATGGGCCTTATAATTCCTGTGGTAAATTTGATTGCAGACAAACATTGATGCTGTCACTGGTTACTTGCTTATGATGCTTTATACACCAACACTAGTGACTTTGCCACAGGGAATCTTTTCTGCTGCTGCTACCCCTTCACTGAGCTATTTCTCTCCTCCCTTACTATCCAGTTCTTGCTGATAAGTTTGTTGTTTTCCATCGTGGTCACACTGGCACCCTTTACCACTTCTGCTACTTCTTGATCCGTTCACTGTTTTCTCTTGCCTCAGGCAGACTGCTTAGCCTGGATCACTCTCCTATCCCATTCGACTCAACTCCAGCTCCCCTACAAGCTAGCTTTTCTCTTCTTCTCTCATACTACATGGTGGCCCTCTTCCAACTGCACACCCAACTCTCCGACCCAGGCAGGCACTTTGCCTTCATACGGCTGCTCTTCACTCCCTTTCTACTTCTCTGCAGCACTCTTTGCTGTGTATTTAATATTTCAATAATACTTGAGTAAACTTGTATACATATAATTACAGGTTACATGTAAAGATAACGCTAACTGCATACATTATCAGCTACCACTTGATTCATATGTGTCTTGCTTAAAGTAAACGCGAAGTTAGATGTGCATTTCAAACTCCTGTGCATTCTTTTGAATTAATTTTATGTTTTGAAGTTACAAAACATAACACTCCCTTCCCTCTAACCTCAACTTTTCCCTAACACTTTTCTCTTGTATTGATCCTTAGATGTCTCCCAAGTCTCACAGTACACACTGGCATTATTATACACATCCATTCTGCCACAAGATAATCCTCCAGTCCCTGGCACTTATTCCCTTATTCCCGTGTCACTTTATTCAACAATGATTTCCCCTCACTATTTTCTTCCTCGCTGACACTCTGCTATCATGTTCCCCAGGACACCATTATCAGCTTCATGTCCAGTTTGGCCAGCACTCCTTCCTCAATTTAGCTGCTGCTCCTCTTGGTGCACATAATTTCTTGACCTTTGGTTCACACAACCTCTTCCTCACTTCAGCATTAGTGCTGATTAGTCACACTACAATTAGCACTTTGGTTCTAACCTGCTGGTGTTCCACAAATGGGCCACCTTTGCAGACTGTTAGTGTGAAATCCTTCTTTCATCAAACCATGGTGAAAAACTGCTTTCCCACTGTGCAAATTATTCCCCTCTCCTGCAGCAGAAAGTAAGGGCTGAAAATGAGATGGTGGCGAGGTTTAAGCTGCTCCCAGAGATGAGTTTGAAATAACAGTGGGGAAAGCCAAGTCATTTGACTTGAAGTGTTTACTGTCGGCGTGGAACGTGGACAGTCAGACTATACAATCACTCAGACCAGTAGTGGTGTCACTTGCAACATTCCAAAGCTCAATCATGACGCATCATGTGTATACATTATATGGTGCCGCTGTTAAATATGCATCTTTGCAGTGAAAAAAGATAAAGCAATTAATATTAACATAGTTTATATGACATAAATATTGCATAACATTATAGCAATGAAACAGTCTCTTCTCATTCTCTACATAACTAAACTCCCCCATTACTTTTCTGAAATGAAGCACCTTTCCCTGCAGAACTTTAGAAAAGCTTAACAACATTGAATAATTAGAATACATTGAACAATCAGGTTATGTTTATTGTTCCATTGCTATAATTAGTAACCTTGCGGGCAGATGAGTGACACGTCAAGGCGACTTTGATGAGATTTTAAACTGAACTTCATGATAAGTATTCTGCCATCCTGTGGTTTTTCCGCAGTATTTCAGATGCTTTTCTTCAACCACATTGAATACTAATGCACATTTTGTAGAAGGAACAATTGCTCCTCTGTCAAATGTGCAGCATCTGATGCAACTAGATATCCAATTTAAAGCACTCCTTGGGGAAAGCTACAAAAAATTTACACAATGTTCACATCTCGAGTGATGTTCAGCAGTATACTACATTTACAGTATTTGTGATGACACAAATCTAATCAGTAGAATTTCTGGCTTAAGGGCATTGATTTAACTGATGAAAGAAACATGGAACATTTAAACTTGTTTCTGGCAAAATCCTAACAAAGACAAGACTAAAAATAGGAATATAACCAAGAAATTCTTAATCCTGTGGTAATTTCATAAAGTACAACGATTAATATATGTGAAGGAAGCCTGAAATAGTGACACGTTGCCCAGGAGAGCATGGTAGTTTCTAAAGATAACTAACTGATTGAAAATATCTGCTGTAAAAATGTTTGAGTCTATTGAGAAATTTGGAAACCGAAAAGGTAATTGATCAAGATTTCTTATTGAGAGGTCATGATTTATCTGAATGCTTAGTTATGAGATGTTCAAGCTATCTGGCAGAGCACAAGTGCTTCTATCAGATATCTTGCTTCAGGTCTTGCAGGCAGTTCCAGAGTATTATCTCTTGAAGTCTCCAATTTCCAAAGAGAAGAAGAAAAGTTCTTTGAAAACTGAGGTACACCTCATGGAGTATACCAACATTGTATATCATTTTATGAACAGCTCTAATTAAGCTTTTGTTCTTCATTCCTCTTATAGTTGGTTAAACAATTTGGAACAGGTAATAATTGGATACAATTGTCACCAAAATGGCATCAATAAAACATGCACACCCCTCTATCAAATGGTGCTGAACACTTTGCTTAAGGTGTTAGAGTCTAGTAATTGGTGCAAGAAGGGAGCTCAGCCAGTGTTCAATATTAATACCTGCTGGTTACATTTTGACACTCAGTGCTTCTGCCACTGCCCTTCCTTTTTTGATATGCAGCAGAAAAGCCTTTCCAGCACAAGGATGATCAACTAGATGCTGGATAATGTCTTCTGGGTGTTGCTGCAAATTTCACTAAACAGAGTTTATGTTTTTATAGATTTTAAGTTTGCAAAAATCTATTAAAAACTTCAGGGCAAGTGCTAAAATATTGACTTCAGATTTCAGGAATTTCACATAAATCAGATTTTTCCAGACCTGTTTTATATTTGTATGCAATGTGTCATTAGCTAATTTTATAGATTCTACTTGGATTTTTTATTCTGTGGTGGACATTGCAGCCAAGTAGATAATGTCACTTTGAGGAAAGGAAGGTGGTTTGTACTGCGTGGAGGCAGTGTCAATCTTCCAGACAGGAACTTCCATGATCCTGATTACTGCTCTGCTGTGACACACTCAACAACATGGCACTACAGCTCAAATTCCAGAAGTCTAACTTTTGCTATTGACATCCAATGCAAACTGCTCCCACACCTCTTCAACCTATGTGCGAATGGCGTCCTATTACCTTGTACAAAGCCGAAAGGCACTAACATCTGCCAAAAATACTCACAATGCTCCTTTGATCAACTGCTTCAATTGAAGACTCACTAAGTACAGAAAGTGGGAAATGGTGTTGCAGGACCTTCTTTACTACTATCAGGGAGGTGGTACAACAGCCTGAAGACCCACACACAAGATTACAGAAGTCGCTTCTTCCCCTCTGCTATCAGATTTTTAAATGGTCCATGAACACATGAACACTACCTCACCAATCCTCTTTTGCAATTTTTTGTAACTTACAGTAATCTTTATGTCTTGCATGGTATTGCTGCTGCAAAACAACAAATTTCATGAGACATCCGTGAAAATAAATGTGACTCACCCAAATTTGAACCTCCGCTAATCTGTAGTGCAGCATCTGAAAGATATGGATTCCTTCCTTTCAATGTTATTTTCTCAAATTAGGTTCATGTTTTTCTGGATGGCATCATCTGTTGAGGGTATGATGCCCCCCTCCCCCTTCAATGCTTTAAGATATGCAAGGTTGCTTGAAGCAGGTGGGCTTCAATTGGTGCCAGAAATTTACAACTTCGCCTAATGTCATCAGCTAATGACTGTAATGGTTAGAACTAAATGAATGCAACATTCATTCCAGTACCAGGCTGTCAAGGCAAGAGACAATTTTGAACGAGGTTGGAGGTGACATCAGATGCACAGCAGCTTTGGCAGGGTCTGCAAGACATTACTTCCTACAAAGCGAAACCCAATATCATGAATGGCAGCAATGTTTGACTACCAGATGAACTCAAAGCCTTCTATGCCTGCTTTGAAAGGGAGAACACAACTACAGCTGTGAAGATCCCTGCTGCACCTGATGACCCTGTGATCTCTGTCTTAGAGGCTGATGTTAGAGTGAACCCTCGCAAGGCAGAAAGTCCCAATGGAATAGCTGGTAAGTCTCTGAAAACCTGTGCCAACCAACTAGTGGGAGTATTCAAGGATATTTTCAACCTCTCACTGCTATGGGTGGAAGTTCGCACTTGCTTAAAAAAGGCAACAATTATACCAGTGCTGAAGAAGAATAATGTGGGCTGCCTTAATGACTATCGCCCGGTAGCGCTCACATCAACAGTGATGAAATGCTTTAAGAGGTTAGTTATGACTAGACTGAACTCCTGCCTCAGCAAGGACCTGGACCCATTGCAATTTGCCTATTGCCACAATAGGTCGACGGCAGATGCAATCTCAATGGCTCTCCACATAGCTTTAGACCACCTAGACAACACAAACACCTATTTCAGGGTGCTGTTCATCGACTATAACTCAGCATTTAATACCATCATTCCCACAATCCTAATTGAGAAGTTGCAGAACCCGGGCCTCTGCACCTCCCTCTGCAATTGGATCCTTGGCTTCCTAACCAGAAGACCACAATCTGTGCAGATTGGTGATAACATATCCTCCTCGCTGACGATCAACACAGTCGCACCTCCAGGGTGTGTGTTTAGCCCACTGCTCAACTCTCTATATACACATGACTGTATGGCTAGGCATAGCTCAAGTACCAGCTATAAATTTGCTGACGATACCATTGTTGGTAGAATCTCAGTTGGTGACGAGAGGGCATACAGGAGTGAAATATGCCAACTAGTGGAGTGGTGCCACAGCAGCAACCTGGCACTCAACGTAAGTAAGACGAAAAGAGCTGATTGTGGACTTCAGGAAAGGTAAGATGAAGGAGCACATACCAATCCTCATAGAGGGATCAGAAGTGGAGAGAGTGAGCAGCTTCAAGTTCCTGGGTGTGAAGATCTCTGAGGATCTAACCTGGTCCCAACATATCAATGTAGTCATAAAGAAGGCAAGACAGTGGCTATACTTTATTAGGAGTTTGAAGAGATTTGGCATGTGAACAAATACACTCAAAAACTTCTATAGCTGTACCATTGAGAGCATTCTGTCAGGCTGCATCACTGTCTGGTATGGAGGGGCTACTGCACAGGACTGAAAGAAGCTGCAGAAGGTTGTAAATCTAGTTAGCTCAATCCTGGGCATTAGGCTACAAAGTACCCAGGACATCTTTAGGGAGTGGTGTCCCAGAAAGGCAGCATCCATTATTAAGGACCTCCAGCACCCAGGGCGTGCCCTTTTCTCAGTGTTACCATCAGCTAGGAGGTACAGAAGCCTGAAGGCACACACTCAGCGATTCAGGAACAGCTTCTTCCCCTCTACCATCCAATCCCTAAATGGACATTGAACCTTTAGACACTACCTCACTTTTTAAAAAATATACAGTATTTCTGTTTTTGCACGTTTTTTAATCTATTCAATATACATAATTGATTTACTTGTTTATTTATTATTACGTTTTATTTTATTTCTTCTTATTATTTTTTTCTCTCTGCTAGATTACGTATTGCATTGAACTGCTGCTGCTAAGTTAACATGATTAGATCATGGACCTTCGTTTCTGCCTCCTGAGGTTACTAATCAGCTCCTTGTTCTTGCTGATATTGATTGAGAAGTTGTGGTACCATCTTGCCAGATTTTCAATCTCCCTCCTATTTGCTGATTTATCACCACCTTCGATTTGGCCCACAACAGTGGTGTCGTTAGCAAAATTAAATATGGCATTGGAGCTGTGCTTAGCCTTACATTCATAAGTATAAAGCGAGTAGAGCAGGTGGCTAAATACACAGCCTTGTGGTGCACCTGTGCAGATTGAGATTGTGGAGGAGATGTCATTACCAATCCAAAACTACTGGCATTTGCAAGAGCAGAAGTCAGGGATCCAGTTGCACAAAGTGGTATCAAGGCCAAAGTCTTGTAACTTATTGATTAGTTTTGAGGGGCTGTCGTCAATGAAGAGAATCTGATGTATGCTTCTTCTCTGTCCAGATGTTTCAGGGCTGAGTGATAAGCCAATGAAATAGCATCTGCTGTGGTCCTGTTGTAACAGTAGGCAAATTGGAGTGGATCCAAATCGCTTCTCAGACAGGAGTTAATATATTTAATCACCAACCTCTCAAAAACACTTCAGCACAATGGATGAATTTACTACTGGATGATAGTCACTGAGGTAGGTTACTATGTTTTTCTTAGGCACAAGTATAATTGAACCACGTTGCGTACCTCAGACTGCCGAAGCAGAGGGTTAAAGGTTTTGGTGAACGCTCCAGCCAGTTGATCAGCACAGGTCTTTAGTACAGTCGATGTTTCGGGCCGAAATGAAAACTCTACTCTTTTCATAGATGCTGCCTAGCCCTGCTGAGATCCTCAAGTATTTTGTGTTTGCTGCTCGGATTTCCAGCGACTGCAGATTTTCTCTTGTTTGTGACAGGTCTTTCGTACTCAGCCAGGTCTCGCATCTGGGCTGTATGCTCTCTGTGGGTTTACCCTCCTGAAGAATGCTCTCATGTTTGCCTCAGAGACTGAAATCTCAGGATCATCAGAGGCTGTGGGGGGTTCCTGAAGGTTCCTCCATGTTTTAATGGTCAAAGTGAGCACAAAAGGCATTGAGCTCATTTGAGACTGCAGCGTTGTTCTCACCTATGTTGCTTGGTTTCATTTTGTAGGAGATGATAGCATTCAATCCTTGCCACAGTTGTCAAGCTTCCTTCAGTGATTTAAGTTTAGTCTGGAATTGCCACTTTGCAGGTGAGATGGATTTCCAGAGGTTGTACCTGGACCTTTCCTATCTTACTTGGTTGCCAGATCTGAACACAACTGATCTGACCCTCAGCAGATTGTGGATCTCATGGTTAAACCAGGGCTTCTGGTTGGGGAAGACGCTGAGTGATTTTGTGGGGGCGCACTCAACTACAACAGTTTTTATAAAGTCCGCGACAATCATGGTTTATTCGCACAGATCCCCTAACGATTCCTTGAACGTGGCCTAGTGCAACCTTTTAACTGCTCCTCTGTCTCCCATGACCACTTCTTTGTTGTCCTTATCTCTGGAGCCTTGCTCTTCAGCTTCTGCCAGTGTGCAGGTAGGAGGAGACCAGCCAATTGATCAGATTTCCTGAAATGCAGTCTAGGCATAGATCGGTAGGCATTCCTAATTGTAGTATACAGTAGTCAAGTGTGTTGGGACCCTTAGTGCTGCAGATGATATGTCAATGATAATTGGGCAGAGATTTCTTCAAACAAACCTGATTGAGGTCCCCGAAAATGATATGAAATGCATCGGGGAAGACTGTTTCTTGTTTGCTGAAAGCAGCACTCAGTACGTCGAGTGCATACTTAACAATGGCCTTTGGCAGAATGTAAACTGCAGTCAGAATCATAGAGGAGAACTCTCTTGGGAAGTAAAATGGCCAGGACTTAACCATTAGATGCTCCAAGCTGGGGGGACACGAGTGTCACAAGACCACTGTGACCGAGTCCCACGGAAAGCTTATCATGAAACATAGTTGATTGTATTTAATGTATTTAAGTAAACAACTTAAGAACTTTTTAAAAGCTATTATTAATGCTTTTTGAGAGAGTGATTTAGATGCATATCACATTTTTACTGAGTTAAGTATTGTATGTAATTAGTTTTGCTACAACAAGTGTATGGGACATTGGAAAAAATGTTGAATTGCCCCATGGGGATGAATAAAGTATCTATCTATCTATCTATCTAGACACCCATCTTTTGCCTTCTCCAAATCAGCAGTCTGGTCCATCCAGTGTATTGAGAAGCCCTAGGGTCTTACCAACATATCTGGCGTTCCTGAAGTGAGCCATGTGTACATGAAATGGAGAATGCTGCAATTCCTCATTTCCTTTCAAAACAGCAATCTTGCCCTCAGATCCTCAATTTTGTTCTCCAGTGACTGTACATTTGCTAAGAAAATGCTGGGTGGAGTAAGTTTCATTTAAAGCAGTCATCTTAAAGTTCAAGGTCTGGAGCATGGAGCAGTTTCCTGCCACAGTTAGATCCTACTGGATACATGGAAGACAACTGACTGTACCTTTCAAAGCCCACTCAAAGCTATCTCCTTAAATGCGGCATTCATGGCCTTTCTGAAACTCAAGGAATCTGCCCATGGGTATTCATTGATCTTCTACCTTGTCCAACACCATTATCCCATAGAACTCACAGTGCTGCTGAGCTCCTAAATGAGTTTTGTGCACCAGCATTAGTGATTGGGCCTGGCTTCATTATTTGGCCCTGGTATCCTGTATATAGTCACATAACAACATCACTTGTAGGAAACCAACAAAGCTGATAAATCGCAGAGCCTGAATATCTGATGAAAAATTTTCTCCATGAATACCGTGCCAGTGTGGTCTACTTGTTGCAAAAAATTGTGAAGCATTGCAGTGTTGGGGTTAATCCTGTAGCAAGGAAGTGGGGAATCAATATGACCCCGCTCTCCATGAAGGGAGCAGTCCAGGCACAAGGGCCAAAGGTCTTTATATTTACTGCAGATCTCAGTGATAATAGCCTTGGAAAATTTAAGCTCACCATACAAGTCCAGGTAGAATGTGACGTTTCTGAGGAGGACAACATCAGGCTCATCTCCTTGCCTGTTGTCCTGAGGTCCACAGCAAGCTGCCTTTGGCTGGTCATTTCCATATCAATGTTTCTATTGGAATGCTGTCAGCAGTGTCACAATTGAGGCATCTATTGAAAGAGATCCCCAGCAGCTAAGTGTGGCATAGTCTGTGGACTTCAGAAAGTGTTTAGGGAGTTCTGAAAGTGACTGGTCAAATTTCTCAGCATTAGCAGATGGCCTTTGAGCACAAACAAATTAGTTGCTGATGTTCTTCGCTGTGCTGTGACTCTCCAACTTACGTTAGCTAGAACAGAAATGCACATTGTATGATTGTTGATATCCTGATTTTGGAAAAACTGTAACATAATGGGCCATGAGGTGCCATAAAACAAGACAGAATAAGTATTTAACACAACAAGATAACCAAAGACTTGGAGTTTCTGGTTGAGGGTGGCAGCTTCAATGTGTGAATAATGGAAAGTGGAAGAGAGGTGGGTTTAAATAGGCTGCAGGTGATGAGTTGGAAATGAGTGCCAGGTGACTCCTGTTAGCTGGGTGGACACTGGGAGGTGCCTACCTGTGTAGTCCTGACAATATATGGAACTTGATTGCATCCAAGAGAAAGCAGGCCCTGTTACTGGCACAAAACCATCATCCTGAAAAATCACTTCCATTCCCAAATAGTGCTCTGTCAATATACAAAATGCACTGCAGTCCCACACTAAACTTAATGTACCCCAACATAACATTGTGTTAAAACAACATTGCTCTTCTTTCTTTGTGGCCAGGTCATTCTCTTTGAGAACGAGCAGCCATAAGTCAGTGGGATAGAGAATTCCAAAGACCTTTGATACTCTGAATCACCACCTATCTCCTTGCTTCAGTCCACAAATGGCCGAATTTCTTATCTGTAGATTAATTTTCAGCTCTAAACTCCCCAGAAAGGAAATGCTCAACACTCAGCTGAGCAAACATTCTAATTTTAAACCGATTATAATTATTACCCCTGAGAAGTGGAAGATAGCTACCCCACAATACGAGGCTGAAATAAGGTGGCAGCAAAGAGCCAGACTCTTGGCAGAACTAAATCATATGCTCTCACCCCTCATCCAATAAATCAAGCACTGAAGTACAGTAGACACATTTATATAAGAAATACAAATGAATTGTTCAGATTTGCAATGTATTCTCCTTAACCTAATTTATAAGATATTATACAGCATTTAAATGTTGTAACTTTAATTAGTTTGGTTTCAATATAAAGTCTGTGAAATTAAGTTAAACATCACTGGGCCTCAACCAGTCATTTTCAATTTAGTTGCTTGTTAATGTAGATAAGCTGTTCGGAGGATTTTCATTCCCGGTATTGTGGTTAGGGTTTTTAGCAGGCACATTACACACAATTGCCACTGTCTTAAAGAATATTTTACCCTAATATGCATTGCAGCACTGAGAATTTTGTTACTGGTTTAATCCAAGATCTATTTACACTCCAATACCATATTAGAACAAACACGTTCAACCCACTCATCACTGAAATAACTAGACCCATTGACCTGCTGTAACAACAGCTAAAGATGAATCATAACATGTCATTTTGATTGCATTAAAAATGTTATGCTCTGTTAAGATGAATCACAAAATTGCCTGATATCATATCACATAGTTGTTCTGTTCTAAATGGTTCTGAAAGCAGTCTTGGAAATCTATCACCCTTTTTGGGAATTTTAGCATGCACACCTAACAGCAGGGTGGATTTTGATGGAGTGACTTGCCTTAATTGATTTTGTTGGCACTCAAGTTTTTAATATTTCAACAAAAAATTAATAATCAGATTCTCCACTACTTACAGTATGTGTGCATATTCTGGTATCCAACAGCTGAACCTTAGTTCAGAGAATAGTAACAATAAAACATAAACACTAATAATTTACAGATAGGTCCAAATGTGCTTTATTTAACTGAGATAAAGATTGATGCCCCTCAGAAGTAGTAGGACAACTCAAGATTTTTATTTACCACAGGGAAGCATTCTCTAACTACAGAAATACTTACTACTTTCTCTGTTGTGGAGCAGATTACAACATAAGATAAGTGACTTCTCATTCTCTATTTTTCACCTTCAATAAATTTTGGGTTTTTTTCATCAGCAAGACCAGTTTGTGTGCACAGCAGAGATGGAAAATATATGTTCTTCATTTATTGGGGAGGAGGCAGTTCCTCCTCATCTGATAACAGAACATTAGTGCAAGCAGGACGCAAAATCAGCATTGCACCAAATCCATCATTTTCTTGACAGGACTGTTCAATTAAAAATTTACCCCATTTGAAGAGACGAAGATAATGAGCATCCTTTTTTAAGCAATTTAAAAATAATCACACAACAAATTTGGATTGTAAATGCTCCAATCATTCCAAACAGATAGAAAACCAACTAGTTTTCCTGTATCACAAATACTGCTATTTTATGGCACTTTATTCCCAACTGGCCAAAACATACATGGATGCCATTTGCATAAAAGGGAATGAAGGAGTTTTTCTAAACTCAAATTGGAAACAGCTGATTGAAACATATTAACTGAAATTCTACCTGATGACCTAATCCCAAGACTATCATAAGTTTGACCCAGCTATGTTTGGGATATTACATATTATTATTGTCACATACTTTTAAAAGTAAAATCAAATCCCATATTGATTACTGCAGTGTTGCCTCACACTTTGGCATAAATTGTCAAACACACTGACATAAACAATGACATCAGCTATGACAGCTTGCTTAAAGGAGGAGTACTTATCTATCCAAATAACTTCTGTGCCATTTTATGTTTATGATAATTGTGAGTTTTTCTAAGTTTACCATGATGTAAATCTTGAATAGAAGTACGTGAAATTGATGGTTGCAGTACTAAAACAGCCTGACCCTGTAACTTATATTTTAGTTATTTCAGAAAACTCATTAAAATGAAAAGTCACTAATTGCTGAAGATGTTTGGTTTTGCATCCAAATATCTTTGGAATAATAAAATATTCACTTACACTTTCTCATGGGTACCTAATATTTTTAAAACAAATAACAGCCTAAAAGGATTAAAGAATCATTATCCACTATGATACAGCCACTATCGGTGTTCAGGACATTGGAAGATTGTACCACTTTAAAGATAACTGCTAAAACTACAGAAAGTAGGCCTCATCTCCTTGCAAAGTGTTACAGCATCAGTGAAACTGCATGAGTACAAACATCTTAGAGAAGTCCCTGATACAGGGTAACTCAGCTTCACTGTTCCCCCTAAACTACTCAGGTGCGTGTCTGCGCAGCAACTGAAATGCTCCTGTGCACACAACCATTGTTGCCACACAGCTGGAATTTTCTTTAATATAATGTTTTATTAAACTGCTGTGCTGTTTTCAGGCCATGTAAGAAATTTCCTTCTTAGAGCAATGGTTGATCTGTGCAGCTGTCAAAAGAATTTAGAGGGAACAATGCTCAGCTTGCACCGCATCTATAATACAATAAACACAGAAGGTAAAAAAAAACACAAAAATATCAAACATCACATATTTCACTGGAAGTTTTTTTAGTGTGGATCAATGTGCAGCACAAATCTTGCTCAGTTCCCAGAAAAGCAATTAAATATATGTGCAAAGGAGCATAAAATAGTACAACACAATACAGGCCATTCAGCCCACGATTTCGTACTGATCTTTTAACCTAATCTAAGATCAATCTAACCCCCGCACCCACACAGCCCTACAGTCTTCTTTCACTCATGTGCCTCTAGAAGAGTCTCTTAAATGTCCTTAATGTATCAGCCTGTATCACTCACCCTCCATGCACATAGCACTCTCTGTGTAAAAAACCTAACACCTTAAATTGATACCCTCTCATATTAGCCATTGCTGCCCTAGGAAAAGGTGTTGGATGTCCAATCTATCTTAGACACTTGTATCATGTCACCTCTCATCCTGCTTTGCTCCAAAGAGAAAAGTGCAAGCAGGATGTATTCTGGTAAATCTCAACTACAATGCAATGATAAACATATTTAAAGTTATAATTGAGATAAGAATGGTATTTTCACCAATTATATGTATGAGTTTGATGGATTATATATACTCAACCAGATCTCCAAAGAGAAAACCACAGGAAAAAGTCTGCAACTGATTTCACATCCCAAACAGCACTGACTGTGGAATAAAACAGGATAGACAATTACAGGAGGGAGAACACCAACCAATTCACAAGAAAATCTGACATTGCTAATATATATATCGAATTCCTAACTCTGGGCTGTGCGGTCCCACAATCGTTCATCGCGGAGTTCCACCAGACCCATCCAGATCGTCCTGGGCCACTGGAGGGCTGGATGTGTGGGGAGGGGGAAGAGGGTTGTCAAGCCTCCACATGCAGGTCCTCCCAGACTCTACCCAGCTAAAAGGAGTCACCTTCCACTCGTTTCCAACTCATCACCTTCAGCCTATTTAAACCCAGCTCTCATCCACAATCCTGGTTTCATTCTTATGAATCAGCCTTCAGGTACCCTGTTGTCTAGTTATGTTCAGTATATCTTCCCTCTCGTTTTGTGGTCTCTTGTGGCTTGTCATTTTGCAAATATTTATTAAAGTTATTGCTCACTGCTAAATTGTCTCTGCCACCCTGCTTTTAGATCAAAACTCTTCTCCAGTCTCTGACTCTTCCAGAGCTATCTTGATTCTACTTATTCCCATCCTGATTCCAGTAAGGACACCCAGTCCCTTGTCCCCATTGTATCTGCACTGATGATCAGAACGTTGACTCAGATATCTTTTCTCCCCCATCCCACCACAGCTGAAAGAATCTTGAAAATATCTCAACTATTTTTGCCATCTCTGTTCTCACCCTTATTTTTGCATTCAGAACAAGGATAAGGTTCCCTGGTCCTGGCCATCCATCCTACCACAGACTACATTCAATAAATCATCCTTTGCATATCTGCCTCTCCCTTCTCCTTTCAGTTTTGTTAATGGACCATTCCCTTTACAACTCCTGCAATTCACCCTTCCATCTCACAGCACTTACCTACACAACCACGAAAGTTGCAAAGTTTCCCCATTATCTTGTCTCTTCTCATCGTCCACAGAGACAAACAGTCCTACCAGAGCATAAAGGAGTTCACTTGTCTTTTGTCCCCAATCTAGAATGCTGCATTTTGTGGTCACAATGTGATCTTCTCTACAAAGATTGACTGTCTACTTGCAGAGCACTTCCATTTTGTCTGCAAGGGCTTCCAGTTGCTGACCACTTTAAATCTCCATTTCTTTTCCTCAAAGTTCAAATATAAACTTAAGAAATCCCACCTCATATTCTGCCCAGGCACAATGCTACACTTAGAATTTAATATCAAATTCAACAATTTCAGATTTCATAGATATTCAGTTTGTATTACACCTGGCCAGGGTGTGAATTTTCCTTTCTGCCCTGATGTTGCTTTATCTCCTGACACTTCCAGCATTCTCTTTTTGGTTTTGAGTTTCAGCATCAGCCCAGACCAGCATTTCACAACTTTAACATGTTTATGGTGGGACCCACGGGGGTACTGAAGAACAAAGGGACTGTGGAGTGCAATTTCTGAAGGTAATAATGCAGGAGGAAAGGGTGGTATTGGGAGCATGCAAGATGGTGATCTTTATTAGCCAGGGTACAGAATGTAAGTGTTGGTATAATTTTATAAAGCATTTCATAAAGTTTTACAAAGTCAAGCCACAGTGGAATACTGGAGGCACTTCTAATTCCCATACTGCAGGAAGGTCGCAATTGTGCTGAAGAAGGTCCCGAGGAGATTCATCAAGATGCTTCCTGAAATGGAATGTTTCCGTTATGGACAGTGACTAGGTTTGTTTACGCTGGAGTAGAGGAGGCATAGTTGAGGTAAGACTAGAAGGCACAGGTTTAAGGTGAAGAGTACGAGGTTTAGAGAGGACCTGATTAAGAATTTTTTTACCCAGGGGGAGGTTTGAATCAGGAACACAGAGCCTGGTAGAAGCAGGTATTCTCATTACATTCAGAGCATTTGGATAAGCATTTGATTGGCAAGACATACTAAACCACAGAAGAAGTGCTGGGAAATGGGATTAGTAGAGATGGATATCTGATGACTAGCATTGAGACTTGACTGAATGATTTGCTTCTATGCTGTATTATACAACTTGAATCCAAATTGTTGTTCTTTACCTCTCCAGGCCTGATTTAGAATCATCAACACAAAATAGTAATACTGTTTTTCTTTATGTAGATCATACTGAATGCTTCCAGCATTTTTTGTTTTTATTTGAGGTTTAGAATTTATACTTAAAAACATTGTTCAAGTTCCTTTAAATCAAAGCATTTTAAATGCACTTTTAATTTAAAATCATTGTATACCATCTAACAACTCAAATGATTAAAAGTTGCCTTACAGTTTCAGTTGGGAGTGTGGCTTAGCCAGCTATCAACATCCCTTTTTGCTGTTTTATGGGCACTGCAGTTCTGCAAGATAAGTACACACGTGTTTTATGGGCAAGAACTCCACAGATGTGGAATGGGAGAAAGATACCCAAATAAATCAGTGGTTTCAATGACATTGTTGCATCTTATCATTTTGTCCCTCTAACAGTGGAGGCTTTTGGAGAAGGAAAAATTGGAAAAGATGAAGGAAAAGGAGGTTTAAGAATCCTGATTTCAATTAAGATGAAGAAATGAAAAGGCAGAGAAAGAACACTTAAAAAAAAAGGACAACAGAAAAAGATAACTGGCTGCAGAAATGACAGATGAGGACAAATTAAAAGGTTAAAATAAAAGCTATTGCTTTTGGTGATAATAATGCAAAAATGAATCCAGCTTTCCTCCAGTCACAAGAAAGATCAGTTATGGATTTAAGTTTACCTACTGCGTTATGGAATAGGTCCACTATTCCTTAATTCATACTAGCAAATTCCTTGCATCTTCTGTGAAATTGAACCAAACATTCAATTTCCTAATTGTTTTGATGCCAGCTGAAATTGAAAACCACAATTGCCTTCCCACTACAATTGACAAAGCTTTTTCTTCATTGATTTAAATGCCAATTAAAATCAGTTAAAAATTTGAGACCAGTTGATTGTACTATGTGCACAGTTAACTGGTAGGATGTGAACTTTGTTAAAGAAATCCATCAGCACCTTTCCCATTTAGGGGCATAAAACATGCATGCAACTATCTGAAGTACCATCCAGCTAGTGTGTTGCTCATCATAATGGTAAAGCCTCCAGCATAGGGATCAGGTCCCAAAATTGAAATTTGCATTGAGCTCATTACCTGCACATGCAGAATAATTAATGCCTGCGACTAGCTCTGGGCGCACAGGAGACATAAGAGACTGCTGATTCTATAAACTGTAGTGAGAAAAAACGAACAGCTGGGAGAAACTCAGTAGGTCATGCAACATTTGTGGAGACAGAGGGATAGGTGATGTTTTGGGTCTTGACTGAAAACAGTCACAATCTGTCCACCTGCACAGATACTGCCTGACCTGCTGAGTTCCTCCAGCTGCACTTTGGAGAACATTGCCTGCAAGTAGCAATAGAGCCATTTGGAAGACCATCAGCCCAAAGAGGTAATTTTTCCAACATGTATCTGAATCCGGAGGCAGATCAAGCCAAGTTATGCAGATCTAACAAATTCGTGAAAACTACTGTAACTCTCAGGAACTCTATTCACCTCTTCTCAATGACCCTTTCTATTGCCTCACTCTTCCCATAACCCATCAGCACCTATTATTCCCAGGCAGTACAATGATATAACCTGCAAACATTGAGTCTTGGGTATTTTTCATACTTGTTAAATATGATAAAAACTTACCTCCCCCTCCCCTTTTACAAACATCCTTCCATACTTAATTCTGAGATTCAGAAGTATAATTTAATTTCTTTATTCGAAGACCTCTATTTTCTATGGAGGCTAAAGAGAGCTGGACCTTGGACATCCATTCTTGCGTCCTTCTACAGATGTGCAGTAGAGGGCATCCTAACAAGCTGTATCACTGCGTGGTACAGAAACCGCACTGTGGTCGACAGGAAGGCGCTACACTGGGTTTGATATGCACCCATGAGTCTGTTGTTCAAATGAGGCTTCATTTAGCTATATACATATGTATGGTTGAATGACGATTAAACTGGAATTTGAAGTACTTGTGACATAGCATCAGTTAGTAGTAAAGCAGCAGACTGGTTTGCAATCAAAATACACGCCAACAATATGAGCTAAAGTTGGCCACTCAGCCCTTCAGACCTGTTCTGCCATTTCAAGATTCAAGATTGTTTACTGTCATTTCATGTGCACATGTGTAAGGAGAATGAAATAATTGTTACTTCCGATCTGATGCAACACAAGAAATCCCACAAAAGATAAAGAACACACTAACGATTATAAAATGCAATAAACACAAATACATAAGATAGCTTCTATACATAAGATTGATAATATGTACATAAAGTGAGGCTAGGCTGTACATAAGGTGACTGACAAGAAATAATTAAGTAGTGGTGGAGTTTAGTGGGAGGAGGTGTTGATCAGCCTTACTGTTTGGGAAAATTAATTATTTTTCAGTCTGATGGTCCTAGTGTAGATGTTACATGGGCCTCCCTCTGAGTGGGACGATCAGTTAGTGAGCTGGGTGTGTGGGATCCTTCATGATGTTACAGGCCCTTTTACAGCACCTTTCTGTATATATATCCTTGATAGTGAGTAGGCTAGTGCCAATGTTGTGTTGGGCAGCTTTAACTACCCGTTGTAGAACCTTCCTGTCTGTCGTAGTGCAGTTTCCACACCATGCAGTGATACAGCTTGTTAGGATGCTCTCTACTGCGCATCTGTAGAATGACGCAAGTATGGACATCCAAAGTCCAGCTCTCTTTAGCCTTCACAGAAAGTGGAGATGTTGGTGAGTTTCCTGACTGCGCAGGATGTGTTCTGGCACCATTAGAGGTCGTGTGTGATGTGTACTCCGAGGAGTTTGAAACTTATGCTTGCAGTTTCCATTGCTGTGCCACTGACGTAAAGGCAGATGTGAGTGATGTGAGTTCTGGAGTCGATAACCATCTCCTTTGTCCTGTTGACATTGAGGAACAGGTTGTTTACCTGACACCAGGCCTCAAGCTTTTCCACCTCCTCTCCGTAGGCCATCTCATTGTTGTTGGTGACAAGACTGCCTACACCACTGTTTTGTCATCTGTGAGTTTGATGATGTGATTGCTCGGTTGTTTGGCCGTACAATTCTGTGTGAGCAGAATGTATAGCAATGGGCTCAGCACACAGCCCTAGGGGACACCCATGCTGAGAATGGTGGGTGCACCCTGACTATCTGAGTTCTGTTTGTTAGAAGTCCAATGATCAGTCACACAGTGGTGTGTTTAGACCTAGAAGCAGGAGTTTGTTCACCAAGGACTGTGGGACAATAGCATTGAACGCCGAACTGAAATCCAGAAACAGCATTCTGACAAGAGTGTTCTTGTTTTCTAAATGTGTCAGGACCAGGTGCATGACAGATGCTATGGAGTTTTTGATATCTGCCATTATCAGCCATTCAAAGCACTCATGATAATTGGTGTCAGTACCACTAGGCAGTAGTTGTTTAGTTCCTAATGTGTAGAGTTCTTTGGTATGGGCATAATGGTGGCTAATTTGAAGCATGTGGAGATAGCAGCTTAGCTAAGTGAAGTGTTGAAGACATCAGTGAGCTGTGTACACAATCACCCTGGGATGTTGTCTGGCCTGGCCACCTTACCGGGGGGGGGGGGGGTGCGGTAGGGGGTTGAATCTCTGCACAGACCTTCTCACGTCTGCTGCAGTTACAGACATTGACGGCTCACCTGGGAGGGAGGGAGCTATCACGGCCCGCATTGCGTTGCATGCTCAAAACAATTTGCTTAGAGCATCAGGGAGCCTTTATCTCCTCCTGAGATTTAATAAGATCAAGGTTTCCCATCTCTCCAAGATACAGTAACCTTTCTTACATATTTCTTCTCTATATAGGAGGGATAGAGTTCTCTTGTCCTCACCTACCACCTCATGACCTTATGCATGTAGTACAACATTCTCTGCAAGTTCCACCAAAAACAACGGGATCCTACCACCAAACACATCTTTACCTTCCCACGAATCTTCACCTTCTGCAGGGATCGCTTCCTCCTTGTCCATTTGTTCCGCCCCACTAATCTCCCTCTTGGGACTTACCTCTGCAAGCAGAAGAAGTGCTACTCCTACTGATTCATCTCCTTCCCCATGTCCATTAATGCCCCAAACAGTCCTTCCAAGAGAGGCACCACTTTACCTGCAAATCCGGTGCTCTCGAAGCAGCTTCCTTTACCATCATAGACTAGGGGAACCGCTTTGTTGAACACCATTGCTCTATCCTCAAAGAGCAGGATTTTCCGATGGCCGACAATTTTAATTCCAATCCCCATTCCCATTCTTACACGTCAGTCCGCAGCCTCTTTTACTGCCACGATGAGGCCACTCTCAGGCTGGAGGAGCAACACCTTATTTTTCATCGAAGTTGACTTAAACCTGATGGCATTAACATCGATTTCTCTAACATATGGTAATTTTCCCCCCTCCCTTTCCCCCTTCTTCCATTTCCCATTCTGGCTCACATCTGACCTCCTTTCTTGCCTATTGTCTCCCCCGAGTGCCCCTCCTCCTTTCCTTTGTCCCATGGTCCACTCTCCTCTGTCAGATGTCTTCTTCTCAAGCTTGTTACCTTTCCTACCTCATCCCCCACCCACCTGGCTTCACCAATCACCTTAAAAGCTTGAACTCCTAACTTCCCCCATCTTCCTATTCTAGCTTCTTCCCCTTCCTTTCCAATCCTGAAGAACGGTCGTGGCCCAAAATATCGACTATTTATTCCTTTCCATAGATGCTGTCTGGCCTGCTGAGTTCCTCCAGCAATCTGTGTATGCTGCTAAGGGAAGCATATGTAAGGGTTAGGAAGCTAACATCAAACAGAGCCCTTGAGGTTTATGAAGAAGGCAGAAAAGAACTCAAGTTAATCAGGACAGCTAGGAGGGGCCATGAAAAATCCTAGACAAGTTGAGTTAAAGAGAATCCCAAGGCATTCTATTGATGCTTCAAGAACAAGAAATTAACTAGGAAGTGGGGTTAAAGAAGGGAACATGTGCCTAGAGGCAGAGGTTGTGGGTGAGGTTTTTTTTAAAATATTCATTTACGGGATGTGGGTGTCACCAACTAAGCCAGCATTTGTTGCCCATCCCTAGTTGCCCTTGAGAAGGTGATGATGAGCTGCCTCCTTGAACAGCTGTAGCCCCTGAGGTGTAGGTACACCCACTATGCTGCTTGGGAGGGAATTCCATGATCTTGATCCAGCGATATGTTTCCAAGTCAGGATGGTGAGTGACTTGGAGGGGGATTTCCATGCGGTGGTGTTCCCAGGTATCTGCTGGTCTTGTCCTTCTAGATAGTAGTGGTCACGGGTCTGGAAGGTGCTGCCTTAGGAACTTTGTTGTGTTGTGGCAGTGCATCTTGTAGATAGTACACATTGTTGCAGCTGTTCACCAATGGTGGAAGGATTGGAGGCTTGTCGAAGGGATACCAATCAAGTGGACTGCCTTGTACCAGAGGGTGTCAAGCTTCTTGAGTGTTGATTGAGCTGCACCATCCAGGAGAGTGATGAGTATTCCATTACTCTCCTGACCTGAGCCTTGAAGTTGGTGGACAGACTCTGGGGAATCAGGAAGTGAGTTACATGCCACAGAATTCTTAGCCTTTGACCTGTTCTGGTAACCATGGTTACCATGAACTAGATCAGTTCAGTTTCCTGTCAATGATAACCCCCAGGATGTTAATAGTAGGATAAATGAATACTTTCCATCATGAGTGGAGAATAGGGAGTTCAGTGTGGAGAGGCTAATTTCAGGAGATTCAGATTCAATTTTATTTATTTCTTACATGTATATCAAAACATACAGTGAAATGCTTTGTTTGCATTAACAACTAACATCCTCAGGATGTACTGGGGCAGCCTGTAAGTGTCGCCACATGTTCCAGTGCCAACAGAGCATGCCCACAAAACAGTCGGCCCTCCTTAACCACGGGTTCCGCATGTGCAGATTCAGACAACCACAGATCGGGAAAACCTGGAAGTTCTCTCTCCAGCACTCGTTGCTCGAGCATGTACAGACTTATTTTTCTTGTCATTATTCCCTAAACAATACAGTATAACAACTATTTACATAGCACTTCCAGTGTATTAGGTGCTATAAGTAATCTAGAGATGATTTAAAGTAAAGTCAGTCTTTAAGTCGGATTTGTACGTAAGTTGGAAGAGGTACATCCGGTATTATTTAGTGTCAGCTAGTCAAATGTTTGTCTTAGTATATAGTATATATTTTACCTTTCTATGCATATAAAACACTTAAGAAATGTATGTATTTCAATAAATAAATCACTGCGTTGCTTAGTAATAATTGTAGCTTTCATCCGGGCAGGGCCTTTCACATGCTCCATTATTCTCACTTTATCCTTTAAAATTGGTCCGATCGTTGACCGACTGTAGCCTAACGCTTTTCCAATGACCGATGGCGTTTCACCTCCTTCCGATCACTTTATTATTTCCACTTTATTTTCAATCATGATTGTTTTCCATCAACGGAACAGAAACACTGCGGATTCAGCAACAGCCACGGGCAGCGGGTTCTGAGCTCCCCAGGGTCCTAAAGTCCACCCGCACTGAGACAGGTTAAATATGGGTACTTGAGCATCCGTGTTTTTTGGTATCCGCGAGAGGTCCCGGAATCAACCCCCTGAGGATAAGGAGGGGTGATTGTACTTGGCAGAACAACTCAAAGGAAAACAAAACAGAACAAGCCCCATTCCTCCCTCCCATCCATCGTCATAGTCACCCAAGCCAAGAACAGGCTTCCAGCCGACTCACAGACAATGGACCACTTCCCCAATGGATTTCAGACTTTTAAACCCAGGTTTTGGCCACTGGGCTTTGACTTCTGTTTGATCTCCAGCCTTGGTTCTTCAGTATTGACTACAGGGCCAGATGATGATGGTGCCTTGAACTCCAGGCTCCAAATCATGAATCTAGGGGATTTCCGCCCCTCATGGCTCCTGCTCACAGAGATATCCTATCCTGGGACCCATAGATCTGGGACCAGTGTGTCACTAGACCTTGTCCTCGTTGGTCCTTGTCCACAGCACTTGCCAGCCCGACATCCACAGATGTCCATCGTCACATGCCCATGTTGCTGACCTTTGACCACAGACTGGAGTCTTAGACTCTGGATGTCCTTCATCACCTGTTCAGGTTGCTGGTCTTCAAGCGCGGAGCGGAGGCCTAAACTCCGGATGTCTTTTCGTCCCATGTCCACATCACAGGCCTTCAGGTGCAGAGGACTAGATTCCGGATGCCCTTTGTAACCTGTTCATATTGTTGGCCTTCAAACGTGGAGCATGCGTAGCGAGAATTTGTGAGCATTTGGAAAACCACTGGCCTAATTAGGGGCAGTCATCACAGTTTTGTGTGGGGCAAGTTGGTTCTAACGTGATTGAGCTTTTTGAGGAAGATGGCTAATGAAGGTAGAGCTGTGGATGTTGTCATCATGGAGGAGGATCATCCAGACGATTAAGGTGCTTAGGAACCATAGTGCGCTAGCCAATTGGATTCAGAATTGGTTTGCCCATAGAAGACAACGGGCAGAGATCAATGGGACTTATTCTGGCTAGAGGTCGATGACTAGTAGTGCTCTGCAGTGATCTGTCCTCGGGCATCTGCTGTTTGTGAGAGAGACAATACATAACCTTGGTGTAAGTATAGATGGGTGTAGATGGTAAGTTTGCAGACAAAATGAAGATTGAGGCGCTGTGGTGTGTGACAAAGGACACAAAAAGATTTAGATTATTTGCAGGTACGGCAGAGAAATAGCAAATGGAATTTAACATGGCTAAATGTGCATTGTGGTATTTTGAGAGACCAACTGTAAAGGACCAGCATACTGTTAAATGGCATGACTCCATTCTTAGCTTCCTGAAAACAACTACATAGACTGATAAGGTGCCATGCTTGACTTTATTAGTTGAGGAACTGAATTCAAGAATCAGGAGGTTATGTTACAGCTTTATAAAACCCTGGTTTGAATGCATCTGGACTATTGCATTAAATTCTGGTCACCCCATTATAGAAAGGATGTCAGGGCTTTGTAGAGGGTACAGAAGAGGTCAAACAGGATGCTGCCTGGATTATAGCGCATGTGCTAGAAGGAAAGTGTGGACATACTTGGGTTGTTTTTTCTGAGTGACAGAAGCCGAGGAAAGATCTGATAGAGGCTCCCCCCCCCCCCCCAAATGTTGCTTGACACACTGAGACCTTCCAACATATTGTTTGTTGCCATAGATTCCAGCAACTGCAGTCTCTTATCATGGAAGAACCAAGCTAATCTGTACCGTTAGAATGTACTTGATTGAACTAAACACACAATTCTTTGTCAGAATTTTTAGGCTCAAGGTCCTTTTTGCTTCTAGTGTATGGAAGGGGTCCAAAGGCAGATTTACAGCTTGTTGACTGCAAGAGGTGCACACATTCAGTGTGCTAATAGAGAGAAATTGAAGAATATTGAGTAGAATCCCTACCCAAGAGGGATGAAGTGAGTTTGTGATTGAAGAAGTTCACCGATAGGAAAATGCAACAAAGAGGATGGAGCCTGGGGACTTGTGAATCAACTGAAGAAAGGCATCAGAGCAACTAACAGCCAAAGAACTCAACAAAACTTGAGAAACCTCAGCAAAAATGTGGATTTTTTCTTGGTTTAATTCTTTGAGGTGAACACTCTTGTTATTGGATTTGTAGAAACTTGCTGCCATATACCTTTGGCTTTAAGCTGATTGATTTCCATTTCCTACAGCCAGTCATATAGAGGCTTTCGTTGTTATTTTCATTTAGTATGGGTGCTTACTTGCAAGTAGGCTTATGATGATTGCTTGCTTTTAATGGGGAAAAAAGGCTATCAATTCCATCAATCCAGAGATAGAAAACTGATCCTTCTCCAAAAGTGAAAAAAAATGGTCCCAACTGTTCACTGTTTCCTAATTTTATGCCAGCATGATTGAAGTTAACAATTACAAGCGGTGATTAAACTGCAGTGTTAGCAAATTCTAACACCTGTTGTTACAACTTGAGGGAAAAGAGGTTTTTCGAGCACCAGTAATGCACTTTCATTCTGACTCATTGGCCTCATTTTATACAGTCCTTCAAGCAGGGCTAAATGTTGTTGTAAAAAATAAGTCAGTTTTAACTGTTTATTTCTTTAGATTCAAAACTAAATTTAAAATTTGAAAGAATACTGCTTAAAGTTTTTCAAAATGTGAAACTGTTCTGATAATATCTAAATGGTATGGAAATATTCTTGGAATACACTGGAAAGCATGAAATTTCCTTAGTTCAAAGCATTTTTCCAGGACTTCCAATAAGTAATGTATACTAACTTTCCATCTCCTTTTTGCTCCTTACCTATGAAGACTGAGAAGAAATCAAAACCAAGTCTTCAACAGCATTCAGTACCTTAAAATAAGTAGGATAGATCACAAACACAAATTCTGCACATCCTGGAAATCCTACCAGTCCTGATAAAGGCTCTTGCCCCAAAACGTCAACTCTTTATTCATTTTCATAGATGTTGCCTGACCTGCTGTATTCCTCAAACACTTTGTGTAGAATGGTCACAAAAGCTATCAAATTAGATCTTCAATAGAACCAGGGCAGCTGCCCATCCATAAGACAAATAATTACATATTTGAGATAGAAATTAAAAAACAGAAACAGGTTATTAAACCCCAATGGTCCATGTGATGATTATACTTTTACCCTTCTTCAGCATAACCTGTGCCTTTCTCCCTCCTTCATTTATCCAACTTTAAATAAATTTCCACTATTCATTAACAAACTCAGGATTGTCACAACACTTGAGAAATAAATTTCCTTTGATTCCCAATCATATTTGTCAGTGGCTATCTTTTTATTTACAGACTCTAGTTCTGCTTTTGCCAGAAGTGGAAGAATCCTGTGTGTCCACTGTCTCATACCCTGTCATAATTTTAAGTGTCTGTGTTAGATTTCCAAACTAGTTATTCCTTTCCCTTTGATCTTGGACAGTGATGAAAGAGGGACAGAAAATCAAGAAAAAAATGAATGATAATGAAAGGCCAGATCAAAACTGACCAGAATTCAGATCCAAAAATAATTACTTAAATAAAGTATTTGCAATCTAACTATCAGTAATTAAATATTAAAGTTAGGGATGAGTCTTAATTGCTATTTCCTCAATTATGATGAAAGTTTTTAAAAGATCTACAGGACTTCAGAATTAGATTTTCCTTGTTTTGAAGTTCATGTGCTTAGGTCTTTCTAGGTGAGGGTACAAAGAAACACTTAAACAAATTCAGCATTAGCTTTGGTTTGCCTACTTACTTATAAGTTAAATGCCAGGAAGTTTGAGTGGTGTGGATTAGCACTTTTCATCAACCATTGTATCAAGTTTGGAATTCAGTTCAGAGTGTACGTCAGTTACTCTAATGCAGGGGTTCCCAACCTGGGGTCCATAGGCCCCTTGCTTAATGGTTTTGGTCCAAGGCATAAAATAGGTTAGGAACCCTTGCTCTAATAGGACCCTGCAAAATGATTTTGACACAATCAAACAAGTTTCCATGAGCTGATGTAAAGGTAAAAACCTGTAATCTCTGGAGGATTTTATAACCTTCAGATATCTAACGTACAGTAAAGTTACTTAAGTGTAGTTGTGATAGTAATCTCAAAAGCAGTACAACTTTGTTCAACTAAAATCAGCAATAATGAAAGGATGCATGTTGGTTGGTTGATCAAAACATGCTACAAATTATGTTCTAACAACACACATAAAATGCTGGTGGAACACAGCAGGCCAAGCAGCATCTATAAGGAGAAGCACTGTCGACGTTTCAGGCCGAGACCCTTCGTCAGGACCTTCGTCTCAGCCTGAAATGTCGACATTGCTTCTCCTTATAGATGCTGCCTGGCCTGCTGTGTTCCACCAACATTTTGTGTGTGTTATTTGAATTTCCAGCATCTGCAGATTTCCTTGTGTTTGCTCTTTAAATTATGTTCTTTTGAGTTTAGCTTAGAACTGCTTCTCTGGAAAAGGCCAAGGAAGTTTAGCTGTACACTTGATTACATTACAACTAACATGGCTGCAGAAGAAGTTAACCAGTTCATTTTTTATTGCCAGTATATTAATACTCCCTACTGTGTGCAAAGGCATACATTTTTAATCTCTTCATAATATTGCAAATTAAACCAAATCTATACTGCATAGAAATGAAAGGTTGAAGAGCTGTCAAGAAGTATAAAGAACCTGCAGATGCCTGCCTGTGCAGTGACATTGATAATAACCTGGAAGTGGATTCAGCAAAGAAAATTTGTATGCAAGGATTATGAATGGGTGGGTATGAGGTTGGGAAAGAAGTAGAACAGCGGCTTAAGATGTCATCTTAAAAAAGGATGAATAATCAGCTCCAATATCCTGAATATCCACACTTGACCGATCTGAATTTTGACAAAGATTAATTGTTTACTGTTACTCTTTCAAAGTAAACTGTGTAGGAATGGTGTAAGTTTGTCAAAAGGAATTTATGGAACTGAGATAAGAATGAATCAGGAAACTATTTCACACTCTCTGATTTTCTTTATTGCAAGGCCACATTAGCAATTATGATCTTTTATCACAGCCATGTATACTGCTTCCCTGTTTTCAATTGGGAAGCCTCAAAGTCATCATGATAAAATTTATCAACTACATGTTATCAACGGCCATAAATTGTCAGCTTTGGAGTGAAGCACCAAAGATTTCCTCAGGGTCTGTTATTTCCTGAATGCAAGAAAGAGATTCAAGGATGTGCTCAGAGTCTCCTTTAAGCAAAGCAAAATCTTCAATGACTTAAGAACTTCTGGCCAATATGCATTAAGGGTAGAGGAGCAGAATCAGGATGGTATTGATCATTTTAAGTCCATGCACCTCAACCACACAAAAAAACCCTTTATAAATGATGGAAGAGGTGTACCAACTTACATAACACCACCCACCCACCTGTTAGCCAGGTCATGTCCTTTCTGTGAAGAATCTACAATTCCCATCTTGGGGTCATTGGCCAGCCCCACAATCATCAGGAGCAAGAAAATCATTTTCAAACAATAACGACAAGAAAAGACAGAAAACATTGGAGACAGAAAACATTTTCTGCCACCGGTTAAGAGATAAAGCATTTATATATAACATTTATATAAGACATAATAAACATAATCTCCACTACTGGCTATGATCTTTGGAAATTAATTACATATAACAATTCATTGAGTTCTTCAATGTCTCAGAATTCATTCTAAACCAAAAAAGGGTGAAAGCAAGATCAGAGGGAATCTCAATAAGAATGCCTCATGGTTCCAGGTAAGGCTGATCTGGAATTGGTTTGGTTTTATGATTAAAGCAGTAACATGATGAAGGTTGCAAATGAAATTTGCGCTTCGCCAACTTTGTGCATTTCCCCAAAAATATAATTTAGCCTATTTTATCAGCAGAACATTTTTTTGGGCTTAGGCAGCCACAGTGGAAATTGTATGTTTGTGGTCGCGACAAGAGAAGCAGAAGTAACGACAGGATCCAAGCAGTCTTATCTCAAATAAATATTGTATGTGAGCAAATATGAAGTGAATACATTCCCTCCCAAAACCAAATGTCATATTCCATAAGGCAATCTTCACATTATCCATTCTCTACAATGACAGCACATGAAACAGACAATAGGTAACACGTCAGCTAAAAATCAGATTGTCAGTAAAATACATTATTGTCTCTGTTAAATTGTGCAATGACATAATTCTTTTAATTAGAATAAAGCTCCATTTGAAAAAAAACACCAAATATTATATGAAGACAAATAATACAATTAAACACTAAGCATTACATATTTGAAACTCAAACTGCTTTTGAGAGAGAGAAAAGAAACAGCATAACAGGGCCCAGACCCTTCTTCAAAGATGTGACACTAGTGCTTGTCATGCATTTAAGGGAAAGACAGATTAACATTAAATACCAGTAAATGCTTCTCAAAGGGTATCTGAAACGCCACACTGGGTTTAATTGTATAATAAATGAGCTGGTCTGAGTTCTTATCAGTTCCTGTGAGTATCTTTAGTCAAATGATCAGGAACCAGCATACATAAAATCATGAAAATGCATTGAAGTAACACTGATAGCCCAGCTGCTAATTGTATTTATTGTGGAACTGAATCATCCAGGGATGGAAAGTTACAGGTCTGTGTCTCACGAGATGGCTGAGTGGCAGTGGATGCATAATATTTTACCTCAGTCAGAGGGAGGAAATACAATCTTTCCTGTTCTGACCAATTACCATTACTGCAGAGTGTAGATGTTTGATGAGGACAGGAGAAGGTCCTAGCTCTCACGAACATGATGATTCACAGCTCCCACAGTGAGAATCCAGGTGTGTATGTGATGACCATACATACCTAGTGTGGTGAACTAGATATACCTGTCTGACTGCTCCTGTGGCTCCTCCCAAGACCCTGCTGACTACCCCTGTGGCTCCTCCCACATACCCCTGTATAAAGGCGACTGTGGCCTGCTGCTCTCCCTCATTTCCCCAGGATGTAGTGTTCTTCAGTCAATAAAAGCCGATATCTCACTTCCTAAGTCTCGGCGTGAGTTATTGATGGTGCATCAATTTTATTGACTGAAAGTTACAACATGGAAACCGCTTTACGCCCAGAACGCCTAGACTTGGACCCCCGAGACCCTGGAGCAGCTCTTGCCTTTGAACACTGGCTGGTGTGCTTCCAATCGTACTTAGAGGAGGTTCGTGCCACCGACTCGGCTGTTCGGCGCAAACTTCTCTTCTCGAGGGTCGCCCCAAAAGTTTATTCGTTCATCAGGGACATATCCACCTACGAGGAGGCGCTTGCCGCCCTCCAAAGACAGTACCTGCGGCCAGTAAATCCAGTTTATGCACGGCACCGCTTGGCAACGCGAAAACAGCGGCCTACGGAGTCGACTGCTGAATTTTTCCGCGAGTTACTGACCCTAGCGCGGGACTGTGACTGCAAAGCGCTCACAGCGGAACAGCATAAGGAACACTTGGTCCGAGACGCTTTTGTGACTGGGGTTCGGTCAGTGTGTATCCGCCAGCGGCTGCTGGAAAAAGCTGATCTTACCTTACGCTCCGTGATAGAGACGGCCGATTCGATAGAGGCTGCGCAACTGTACGCCGAAGAAGTCCAACCGAGCCATTCCCCGGTTCCGAGCGAATTCGCCAACGCCGCTGCCAGTCGCGGTATCTCAAACCCCACGAATTCGCCAGGTACGAAACTCTGTTACTTCTGTGGGCTTCGGAAACATGCTCGGGTAAGCTGTCCGGCGCGCGAAGCGACGTGTTCCAGCTGTGGGAAGAAGGGCCATTTCGCCAAGGTCTGTAAATCTAAACCGCGCCCGGGGTCGAGCAGCGCCGCGTCTGAGACCTGGGGGCCGCCATTTTGCATGACCGGATGTGGACAACCATCTTTGCCGGCGTCACCAGGCCCCGCCCCTACCTACCCGTGTGCGACCTGGGAGCCGCCATCTTGCATGCCCGGATGTGAGCGGCCATCTTTGCTGGCGTCACCAGGCCCCGCCCCCGACACGCCCCGTTCTACGCTGGCTTCCGTGACCCTCGATCAAAGCGCTCCGCACCAGCTCGCAAGGTCGGTCATAAAAGTCCTGCGCCAGCTCTTCACACTGTTCGGATATCCCTGCTATGTCCACAGTGATAGAGGGTCCTCCTTTATGAGTGACGAGTTGCGCCGGTTCCTGCTTGCTAGGGGCATAGCTACTAGTCGCACCACGAGTTATAATCCCCGGGGGAATGGCCAGGTGGAGAGGGAGAATGCCACGGTGTGGAAGGCCATACTTTTAGCCCTTAAGTCACAAGGGTTGCCGGTCTCCCGATGGCAGGAGGTCCTCCCTGAGGCACTCCACTCTATCCGCTCCCTGTTGTGTACGTCCACTAATGCCACCCCTCACGAACGCTTATTCTCTTTTCCCAGGAAGTCTGTCACTGGGACCACCCTGCCAGTTTGGCTGACGTCCCCGGGGCCAGTGCTGCTGCGTAAACATGCGAGGAGTAATAAGTACTCACCACTGGTCGAGAAGGTTCACCTCCTGCATGCTAATCCCCAGTATGCCTACGTGGTCTTGCCTGATGGGCGGGAGGACACGGTCTCTGTCCGCGACCTGGCGCCCGCCGGAGCAGCAGACCACTACCCCGAGCACTCCACGGTAACTTTGCACCCTGTACCCGAAGTGACTCCGCGCGCACCGTGCCCCACACAGACTCCGTATGCGTCTGTTCCAGGGCCCTCGCTCACACGCGAGGGATCCCTGACACCTCCTGTTGGGACAGAATTAACCCACTCTCCGCCTTCGGAGCACACACCACCTCCGGCACCTGTGCTGTCATCACCTCCGGCTCCTGTGCAATTGCAGCCGGAGCTCCGTAGATCGCAGCGAACGATTCGACCACCTGATCGACTTAACCTGTAAATATACTTGGGAATTTTTTTTAAACAAAGGAGGGGTGAATGTGGTGAACTAGATATACCTGTCTGACTGCTCCTGTGGCTCCTCCCAAGACCCTGCTGACTACCCCTGTGGCTCCTCCCACAGACCCCTGTATAAAGGCGACTGTGGCCTGCTGCTCTCCCTCATTTCCCCAGGATGTAGTGTTCTTCAGTCAATAAAAGCCGATATCTCACTTCCTAAGTCTCGGCGTGAGTTATTGATGGTGCATCACCTAGGTTGGTCACTGTACCATAGGATGGCAGCTTTGGAATTGATACAGGAAGAAAAATACCTTAAACTGAAGAAGAAACAGGAGAGAGAAAAAAATAGCAAGTTCTACAACTGGAAAACCCAGATAACAGGTTGTATAAAAAATGGGATATCTTATAAAGAGATTTATATACATTAAATGATGTTATTATATGCTAATTATAAGCATAAATTATTTACATTGCATTTTTTAAATCACCAGAACTGCAAATATTGTTAATATTTGTACAGATATCATAGTTTTAAAAGGGCTGAAAGGAGTGATATCCAAAAAGTGTTCCACTGAATAAGGTCTCAACTTGGATATACAAAAGTGCCTGCAGGATTGAAAAGGAAAATGACAGGAGACACGGAGTGAATAGAAATGGTTGAAGTGAAGAGAATGTGCGTCATAAACACAAGAAATTCTGCAGATGCTGGAGATCCAAAGCAACACACACAAAATGCTGGAGGAACTCAGCAGGTGAGGCAGCATCAATGGAAATGAACAAACAGTCATGTTTCAGACCGAAACCCTTCTTCAGGACTGTAAAGAAAGGGGTAAGATGCCAGAATAAAAAGGTAGGGGAGGGGGAAAGAAAATAGCTGGAAGGTGATAGGTGAAGCCAGGAGGGTAGAAAAGGTAAAGAGCTGGAGAGGAATGAATCTGATAGGAGAGGAGAGTGGACTGTATGAGAAAGGAAAGGAGGAGGGGACCGGGGGGGGGGGGGGGGGGGGGGAGGCAAGTGCAAAGACATAAGAGGCCAGAATATAAAAGGAGGGGAGGGAGAAGGAGTTTTTTTTAAACTAGAAGTTCATGCCATCAGGTTGGAGACCCCCCCTAGGCAGAATATAAGGTGCTGCTCTTCCACCTTGAGGGTGGCCTCATTTTGGCACAAGAGGTGGTCATGCACTGACATGTTGGAACGAGAAAGGGAATTGGATTTAAAATATTTGGCCACCGGGAAGTTCCTCTTTTGGTGGATTGAGCAGAGGTGCTCAACGATGCGTTCCCCCAACTTACGGTGGGTCTCACCAAAGTAGAGGCGGCTGCTTACAGTAGATAAACCCAGTACATTCACAAGTGAAGTGCTGCCTCACCTGGAAGGACTGTTTGGGGCCCTGAATGGAGGAGGTGAATGGGGAAGTGAAGCAATTTGACTGCTTCCAAGGATAAGTGCCAGGAGGGACAACTGGACAAGGGAATCATTGAGGGAGCAATCACTACAGAAAGTGGAGAGAGGGGAGAAGTAAAGATATGTTTGATGGTAGGATCTCTTTGGAGATGCAGAAGTTACAGAGAATGATGTGTTGGATGCGGAGGATCATGGAGTGGGAGGCAAAGATAATAGGAACTCTATCATTAAGATGGTGGGAAGATGGAGTGAGAGCAGATTTTTGGGAAATGGAGGAGATGCAGGTGAGGGAAGCATCAATGGTGGAGGAAGGGAAACCAGGTTCTTTTAAGGAGGACATCTCTGATGTCCTGGAAAGAAGGTGCGGCTAGGAATGTATATTTTTGGATGTAGAGCCTTAAGACTTATACACTGTTCCATACAACACTTAATTGGTTTGAATTTGAAGCTGCCCACATTTTTAACAAAGTTTATTCAATTATTATAACACTACACCACAATAATAAGGGCTTCACGAACTATTTATAATTTCTCTTTAAAATGCAATTATTACTATCGGAATATATTCGAGCTCCGGAGGAGGACACTGTCTCCGAAATTCCCAGTTTAACGCGTACACCTGCTGCAAAGGACACCCGGGCACTGACATAACCCCGGAAGAGGGGCAGGCAGTCGGCTCCATCGAAACCCTCGACTGCCCACTGCCTGAACTCGTGAATGGCCAGCGAGGCCAAGCTCAGGAGCAAACCAACCAGGAGATACCTCGACCGGCCCTCCTCTCTCCCTAGCGGGTGACCGCAGAACTAATTATGGGACTAAAGTGAAACCAAAACTTGAGGAGCAGCCCTTTCATATATTCAAATAGAGCTGCAACCTCTCGCATTCCAGGTAGACATCGGAAGTGACTCCTCCCGCCCACAGACGGGTGGCTGGCGAGTCAGTCAAGCGACTAAGAATCTGCCGTGCGGTACTGCTCTAGGCAACACTTGCCACTGAATTCTCCAATGTACAGGGGAAGGACTCCTGCATAAAGAAGCCCCCACTGGGTTTTCCCCAGACCGCCTGGCGCATCGCGAAACTGCACGGCGGGTGTCATGGCGAATGGGACCGGCTCCAGAGAGAAACCTCGGGCCTCGATTCCCAAGAGTAATTCCGCCTGAGCAGGGGTTAGCACAGACGAAATCACTCCGTACTCCCAACCACCCTCGGTACCCACCGCTGGCACAGGACCACACTGACGGGAGGAAACAATACACCAAACTCGCCACCACTCCTGTTAAAAACCGGGCCGCTCTCACAGAGCAGCACGGCTGATGTTCGCCGCATGAAGTTGCTCGCTTCAGTATCTATGGCACAGAACAAAAATGCCTTTGTTCCACAAGTGACTTGAAATACAGACTTTTTTTGTGTGTCAGTATATCTCTTAGAGAGTTTGCTTTTCTCTGCCTGAACTCTAATCTTTCTTCCCTTCTCGTTCGATACACACATTCAAACAGAAGATAACAAATTTATCTGGTCTGTCACAGACCCAGTATTCCATCACCAACTGAAGAACAACCAGCCTTCCAGAGCTAAAGTGGCAGAAAGAGCAATTGTATCTGATAAAGGTCCTGTGCCATCAGCTCTATAGAGGTCATGTAATTTTTCACAAGTGCATTCATCATATCTGCAGTTGATGGTACTCTATCTAAATAAGAATGCCTTAAAAGAGCTTGCTGCTGGCTCTCAAATGTCATTCTCTGGTCCCTAATGCTCCTTTTGAAGTTGCTTTTTCCTTTGACTTTTTGTCAGTCTTCAATCTTGTAATCAGTAGTGACCCAATGGATAAGCCCGAGAGGCCTTGCTTCTTACCAGGGAAACTAAATACTAAACTAGAAAAATAGATAACGTTTGAGAGATGAGTGATCCAAATTGTAGCAAGAGTTAATTTGCCACTTATTCAAACTTTGGTAACAGCATTTTCATTTCAGCAGACCCAAGATCTTTGTGAAGTTCTGGATTAGAGCCTCATATATTTGGGCTTTACATATATATGAGTATTGTCACTTCAGCTAGAGTACAAAATGAACAGTCATGCCGGCTCATTGTTCATGAAGTAATGGAGTGGAGGAATAATATTAGGAAATCAGAGAAAGATTTATCTACTTTAATACCAGAGCAGATATTGCTGAGTTTTTGATGAATTTATAAGGCGATTAGGCAATTTACAGCAGAAATTCATCCTGTTGCTAGCTCTGATTGGTAGCTTCAGTATGTTACAAGCCGAGATTTAATCCATTGAAACCAAATAGTGGTAAAGACCTTGACTGACTTTAGAGTAACAGGGTTGTAAAGCCTAGAAAAAGGCCATTTGGCCCATCAAGTCTATGCCAACTGTCATGTGTATACAAACAAATCCCACTCACCTGCATGAATTCTTGGTCTTGAATATTTCAGCATATGTCCAGATGTCCACATTAAGCATTATGACTGTTCCTGCCTCCACCAACTTCTCTAACAGTTCAGTATAGATACCAAATACTTTGTGTGAAGAATTAGCCCCTTTAAACTTCCTCCCAAAAACAGTGCTTTCTGATCCCTAGATGATCTTTTTTTCACTTTTATTGTTACATATTGCATGCTGTCAGTTCACCTCACTCCAAAATTGGGTCCAGGCCGGGGCTCCCTTCAGCAGTAGGCTCCTCATCTCAATGCTGCTAGTCTTTGAAGACAATAAACTTGCCAAGCAATTTAAAATCTGGATGAAGTTACTGTTATAAATAAAACAATATATCTAGGCAATTGGTCAAATCTCCAAAACAGGAGGACCTCAAAATTTTGAAACTCTGTCTACTACACACAAGGCTACACAACCTATCTCTAAGATCAGATTGATGATTATTCTTAAGTTTTGGTCTAATTTAAAATTGAAAATCTTCACTCTAACTTCTGGTTTCCGAATGGCAGTCATTTTAATCATTTTTGTAGTTCATGCTCTGTTTAAATGCGAAAGATGTTAACCACCTAATTCTGTTCCTAATTGTTAGAGTTATGGACAAGAAAAACTACTTGATCCATTCCAGCTTATCAGTGTTGATGGAGTTTTATGTCTACTCATACTGGAAGTCCATTCTGTAAATTGAATCTTTGGTGCAAAGAACATTTGCATCCATGTTCAAAATTTGACATTCATTCCACTAGTATTCTACTCGTACATTTTCATTTGATTGATTTAACTCTGTCATCCTGTTTGCTATCGGATGTATCACAATCCAGTTATCACACAAGGTTGGTTGATGATCTGGCACGTAGACCAGTAATAATGGGAATGCCCACTTTGATTCTGTTTGGAAGATGAGTAAATCAGAATCAGGTTTAATATCACCAGCATTTGTTGTGAAATTTGTTGTCTTTGCATCAGCAGTACAACCCTATACAAAACAAGAGGATAAAAAAAGCCATGAATTTAAAAAAATATATATAAAGTTTTAAATATTTAAATTAACTAAGTCGAGCAAAATAAAAATTTAAAAAAGTAGTGAGGTAGTGTTCATGAATTCAATGCCCATTCAGAAATTGGATAGTAGAGGGAAAGAAGCTCTCCCTGAATCATTGAGTGTGTGCCTTCAGGCTCCTGTACCTCCTCCCTGATGGTAGCAATGAGAATAGGGCATGTCCTGGGTGATGGAGGTCCTTAATGATGAATGCCACCTTCACTCCATGAAGATGTCTTGGATTCTATGGAGTTTAGTGACCATAATGGAGGTGATCAAGTTTACATTCAGCATTCAGCCAGCTCCATAATTATTTTCTTTTTTTAAGTACATTCATCATCCCAGATGATTGATATGGAAAGACTTGGTAATGTCTCCTTGCTTTGTCAATATTTGAGAAAGGATAGGTGCAGGCCGCTCCACACCCAAGCTTAGGAACCTGTAAATCACTTGGATATCGCATGTCATCAGTACAAACAAAGGTCTTACCCGTGCTTCAATCATTGAGAAGCAGTGCAGGCTTTGCTGGAAGTTGAGTCCTCTGAACTGAGCCAGGATTTCTACAGGCATGAGAGTAAACAATACACTGTGCTGTAAATGATCTGTGTCACGGGCAGGCATTACCCCCTTATTCTGGCTTCTTCCCCCTTTCCTTTCCAGTCCTGATGAAAGGTCTTGGCCTGACACGTCGACTCTTTATTCCTCTCCATAGATGCTGCGTGTCCTGCTGAGTTCCTCCAGAATTTTGCACCTATTACTCTGTAGATGGAAGACCTGGTCCCATTTTTTTTTTTAAAGTCTTCTCACTGCTCAGTTTGGAACATCAGGAACCTCAATACCTGCTCCTCGACCAGCTGAATGTTTCATGTCTCAATTAAGAAAACTGTGCAGAATACTCAACATGTGGTCTGATGGAACACTACAGAAATTCATTGTAAACTACCCTAAGCAACACAGTTACTGACTCTTGGATTTCTGTCAAAACAATACACAGTCACTTCAGATTGATCCAATTGCCCTTCTGATTATATTTGATCATATTAGATTTCACTGGCATGGCTCTGTCCACTTGCATATTTCACTCTGCTTATTCTACCCCTCCTAGTTTGGCATCATCTGCAATAATTTGAAATAGCAAACAATTCAATTAGAAATCTTTTAGGTAACCAGCTCCGCTGTCCTTCCACCCTGAACAAAGTTTTCTCATCAATCACTTTTAATCTGCATCTACATCCACATCTAGCACAAAACTGGCAGCTTTATACATAACAAATCACCCCGTGTGGGAGATACAACTTATGATACTGAAGATATGAAGTAATATGAACTTGTTAAAAGTATGTCTGTAAAACATAAAAGATTTGAAAATGATTTCTGTGTAATAGTAGGCCCATCTGTTTTACTGTCTGGACAATGCAGCCAGGCAATTTAAAAATCTAATAGAATGCTGGGATCCGAAGATGGAACAGGAATATACAGGTCTCTAGAGGTCCTACTGCAATTTTACAAAATTCAGCTCTTAGAACATTTTGTATCTGTGCTCAGCTGAAGCCACAGACTGAAAAAAAGAGATACAGGCACTATAAAGGTCAAGAAGTGAATTACAGGATTGTGAATCAGCTACAGGATTAGGTTGAACAAGTTTCACAGTCTCTAAAGACAAAAGTTAATTTTGCCTATATCAAAATGGAACTTTTTGCAGATGAAGTATTACAATGCTTCAAAATTAAGCCTAAAAAGCCTAGTCAGAGAATATAAATTTGTGTAAGCTCTGAAGAACTCTGCAACAAGTCAGAAAGTTTGTCTCAATCCAGCAAAAATCCTACTGCTTGATTAGCGTCCCAGCCATTCAACTTCCCTACCCTACCAGTGCACAGTAGTGGGGGCTACTGTGTTCACCATCCACAAAATGGACTATGGTTTCTTGACAACCAAACTTCACTACATGTCATGCTTACCTGCCTACCATTGAGCACATGGGTAGCATGCGCAGAGGAACATCACCACTTGTAGGTTACCCTAAATCACATACCATTCTGATTTGGAAATACCTTATTGTTACTTCAGTGTCAATGCATCTAAATCCTGCAACTTTCCCTCCATCGGCCCTATGGGAGGAGCTTCACCAGAGGGATAACAGTGGCTTCAAGGGGTAGTAAACCATCTCATTCTCCAGGGGATTTATGGAGGAGTGATAAATGCTGGTCTTGCCACCAGTGATAAAATTCACAAAAAAAATTAAGGTAAAAAATTTCCACTGAATGAAGACCAGTATTAGAGTAAATATTTCCAACGGGATCCCACTACCAAGCACATCTTCCCCTTCCCCCCTTTCTGCTTTCCGCAGGGATCGCTCCCTATGCAACTCCCTTGTCCACTCGTCCCCCCCCCCCCCCCCATCCCTTCCCACTGATCTCCCTCCTGGCACTTATCCTTGTAAGCGGAACAAGTGCTACACCTGCCCTTACACTTCCTCCCTCACCACCATTCAGGGTCCCAGACAGTCCTTCCAGGTGAGGCGACACTTCACCTGTGACTCGGCTGGTGTGGTGTACTGCGTCTGGTGTTCCCGGTGTGGCCTTTTATATATTGGTGAGACCTGACGCAGACTGGGAGACCGTTTCGCTGAACACCTACGCTCGGTCCGCCAGAAAAAGCAGGATCTCCCAGTGGCCACACATTTTAATTCCACGTCCCATTCCCATTCTGATATGTCTATCCATGGCTTCCTCTACCGTCAAAATGAATCCAAACTCAGGTTGGAGGAACAACACCTTATATACCGGCTGGGTAGCCTCCAACCTGATGGCATGAACATTGACTTCTCTAACTTCCGTTAATGCCCTTCCTCCCCTTCTTACCCCATCCCTGACATATTTAGTTGTTTGCCTGTTCTCCATCTCCCTCTGCTCTTTCTTTCTCCCAAGGCCTCCCGTCCCATGATCCTTTCCCTTCTCCAGCTCTGTATCACTTTCACCAATCACCTTTCCAGCTCTTAGCTTCATCCCAACCCCTCCGGTCTTCTCCTATCATTTTGCATTTCCCCCTCCCCCCACTACTTTCAAATCTCTTACTATCTTTCCTTTCGGTTAGTCCTGACGAAGGGTCTCGGCCCGAAACATTGACAGCGCTTCTCCCTATAGATGCTGCCTGGCCTGCTGTGTTCCACCAGCATTTTGTGTGTGTTGTTGTTTGAATTTTCAGCATCTGCAGATTTCCTCGTGTTTACAGTAAATATGTTAAACTAATTATGACAAAACATTGCAATTGCCCGAAGTTCACATGATTGTTCACGGAAGAGTGCTGGTTACTTGTCCCATACCCTGCCCCCAGCACCAATCGTCACACTTCTCTCTTAAAACCGGATTGGAAGTGGCATTAACATCCTTTAGAATGACAAAAACATACTTCCTTGTCATTTTCTCAAAAAGCAGCTCAATATGTTTTACACACAAGAGATTCTGCCATTGTTGCAAATCCAGAGCAACACACACAAAATACTGGAGGAACTCAGCAGGTCAGGCAGCATCTATAGGAACGAACAAACAGCCAATGTTTCAGACCAAGTACCTTCTTCAGGACTGGAAAGAAAGGGGAAAATGCAGAATAAAAAGATGGGGGGGGGGGGAAGGGAGGAGGATAGCTAGAAGATGATACTATAGGTGAAGCCAGGAGGGTGGGAACGGTAAAGGGCAGGAGAGGAAGGAATCTGATAGAAGAGGAGAGTGGATCATGAGAGAAAGGGAGGAAGGAGGGGCACCGGGGGTAGAGAGAGTGGGGAATAGAAGGAGAGAAGGGAAGGAGAAATTGATGTTCATGCTATTAAGTTTGTGGCTACTAAGAAGGAATATGAGGTGTTGCTCCTCCACCCAGAGAGAGGCCTCATTGTGGCACAAGAGGCAGCCATGGACCAACATGTTGGAACTGGAATGGGAATCCATTAAATATTTTATTTTATAAGCTTGAAATCATCCTTTGCAAACCATTTTTTGCTTCCATCTTACAGCACTCTCTCCTTACCTTAGCTAGTCCACTAAATGTCTATTGGTTTGCCTGTCAGCTGCTTCCAAACATTCCACCTTAATGAAATCAGGGTCTGGTGAACCCCTTCACAGTGAACTTTACATTCAATATTTTGAACTTGCATTTACATATACAGTAAATATAATTTCAAAACAGCATAATGGATCAGACCGACTGCGACTGGGCAGACTCTACAAAGTACTGAGATGAAGTCTTCACTCCAAAGACAGCAGGTTTTCCTTTCTTAGATCTCCAATGGAAGTAGTTGGCGTGCAGCTTCAGTGGAATCCTGTCACTGGCATGGAGGTTGTGCTGGGAGGGGTATTTGTAACAGGGGTGTAGATGGGATGGGTGGGGTAAGGGAGAAGACAGGCAGAATAGAACTCCACCCACTTCAGCAGAAATAAATCCTTAAGCAAATAACAGACAGTTCCCGCTACACCTTAGCATCACCATTTGGTATGGAAGAGCCAATTCAGAGGATCTAGAAAAGATGCAGAAAGTTGCAAACTCAGCTCCATCATGGATACTAGCCTCCCAAGCATTGAAGGTATCTTCAAAAGGTAATACCTCAAAAAACGTTGGATCTGTCATTAAGGACCTCTGTCACCCAGAACATGCTCTCTTCTCATTGCTACCATGAAGGAGAAAGTACAGGAGCCTGAAGCCACTTACTCAACACTTTGGTAACAGCTTCTTCCCCACCTCCATCAGATTTCTGAATGGACAATGAACCCATATGCATTACATCACTATTTTTCTTTTGGTTTTTTTTGCACTATTTAATTATATATTTCTTACTGTAATTTATAGTTTTTATATTATGTATTGCAAAGTACCGCTGCTGTAAAACAATATACTTTATGACACATGCTAGTGATATTAAATTTGATTTTGATCATTACCAATTGCACCATCTCCACTACTGGAACTCACTCTGGCACTAAACCAACTGGAGATTTTGTGTGAAAAATGCTGCATTCCTTTGTGTCATCCTGGATTGGCTCCACTACGTTAAACAGTACTGCCAGCACATGGTACAAGGAGCAAGACTGGAATGAATTCTGAGCTGGAAAGTAACCCCCAGAGACCAGAACATATTAAACAAATTCAAATACAGGAACTGATGTAAACATAATGGTTCCCATAAGCTCAAAAAAGTCCAGTGATACTGTGGACAATTTGAGGTGGTGTTAATTTATTCAATAGTGACCATTTGTTCCCTCCTGTTGTAGAGTAAATTCAGAATTCTTCAAAAGTTATTTTTTATTCTGTGCCTCAATTCCACATGTCAATGCAGAGTAACACCACAGAACAAAATGAAACTAACACTTGAATGCCAGGTGGAAATTTAAAATAAGATTTGGCTACAACCACTGGAACATTGAAGGGGAAAAAAAGCAGTTTCCATGACCTCTTTTCTGAGAGGCGAACAAACAAGGTCTTACATGGTTTCTGCAGGAGTAGCCTCCGACAAAAATTATGTGGGTGAATGCTCCAACCAGCATGATACCGTGTCAAATATGCCTGGCAGCCTGAGGAGAAACCAATCACTTCTTGCCTGCAAAATTACCCAATTATTGTTGGCAAAGCCTGCTGCTTCTGAGTTAGAAATTGAAAAGTTAATCAAATACTAGCTTCTCGCTTCTCCTTAGTGTCCAATTGCCCATGTGAACATCATGCAGGTGTGGACGTTGATTAAAGATGGGTGCTCATTCCACTTCATTACAGTGATTAAGTCCAATTGCAAGAAAATTGTGAGCATCATAAATTTGGCTCCAAATTTTCTGCAACCCAATATATGACCTGTGTTACATTAACCAAGACTCTTTACCAGGAAAGGAAGTTCACAGAAATATAGTATACAACCACAATTTTAAAATGTCATTTAATCCTCTTACAATCTTTAGATTTTTATAATAACCATCTATAAAATATCCACAGTAGGAATAGATTTTTTCTTTTGTTGGTCCTGTGTATATTTCACCCTACTCCTTGAAGTTCCATGCCCCAATTTGAAGATACTAAGAATGCATAATAATTAACCAATTACTATTCAAACAGAAAGACATCAAATTAATCCTAATTTAAAGTTCCAACAACTATTGCAACTTGTAATAGAGCATGTTTAGAGCACCTTAGGAAATTTTTCTGTTTAAAAACATGAGCAAATCCATTTAAGAAATATTAGAATGAATTGCTTGAATGTAATTTTGTTTTACTCTTTGACTCTTAACTTCACCCTGCCTCTCGCCCCACACTCCCGTAAATAACAAATCAAACTGTGAAAAAAAAGTTCAGTAAAAGTAGTTAACTAAAAGGCATAAATCTCCTGCAACTAACAGCAATGACCTATCAAAACTATCTGTCCAGTGCACGTTTAGTCCATCACACTATAATGCCTATCATATTTGTACAACTATGGATCACAGAGTTACTTGTCTCAAACTTCGTATTTGTTAACAGTAATAAATGAAAAAAAATACACAGGGACATAATAATCAAAATTTAACAAAATATCAAGTGTTACGTACCCTGTAACTGGGTGTCTGACTAGCAGAGAAAGAAGAATCCGTTGGAGTCTGGTGGTATCAAACTAAAGGTGTTTATTAGTAAACTACACAATACAATATCAAAAATGCAAATATACATATAAAACAAGTTAGCAGTAATAAACCTAAAAGTGTAGGAATAATGGTAATCAATAATAAACAAGCTCTATCGATGTCTGGGGTAAATGAATTGTCATAGGAAAGTATAGAGTTCAGTTCATAAATGCTGAGGTGGTTATGGTTGTTGTATTGAAATTGTTGGAGAGAGAGAGAGAGAGTGAGCGAGATGTAACAGCAACAGCTGTGGCAGGCAAACCTTCCGTTGCTTTCTTAATCCATCGTATCATTGTGGTCATTCAGTTATGACCCCTCTGTTCTTCAGCTAGACCATTCTTCTGTGGTGGACTCGTCACTCTGGCGTGAGTGGACACACACACAAGTCCCCACCGGCCCTGCTGTAACACTGTGAGCTTTACTGACCGATCTCCTGGTTTGGTCTCCGAAGCCCCCACCTTTCTGTGGGTTCCTAACACTCAGTCAGTGTTCACTGGTGTGTCTGAAGGGTGTCTCTCCAGACCTGTCTTTTATCCCCACTCACGGGGTCTCAGCTATCCATCAACTCTGAATGACTGTGTCCATCAAATCAGGCCACTCCTGCTATCTCCTGAGGAATGTTAACGAGCAAAGTGAAGTCCTTGTAGTGGAAGGTAAATAATCCAGGAAGAGCCAAAATACAGTAAATCAACAGTCTCTCTCCCCCTCTTATCTGTAGCAGATGTTCTTGCCTGGGCTTTATCTCTCTCTCTCAATAGCAGCATAACAACAGCAATAGTTCGTAGTTCTCAGGAGGGGGGTTGGGAATGGTTAACTCTGCACCCCATTGACCATCAGGTCTGTTCATCACTCATAACACAAGAAGAATTCCAAAATTGGCGAATGAGCAGCACATATCCAAGTCATCAAATACCTCACTTTGTTCATAAACCGCCAATTCAATATTTGACCATGAGAACAGCACGGCCAAGCAAAACTCCAAAAAACAGCACTGAGATAAATAGCTTGTTATTTGGCAATGATGTTGATTGGGATTATTATTTCAACTTGTACAACAGATGATTTGCCCAGCACTTTTTGAGGTGCATTTAGTTTTATCCAATCAGTACTCCCCTTGCAGTTCATTTTGTACAAAGCTAGGCAGAAAGTTAAACACCTTCTCAAAAATTGCCCTAGTCGGAAGCCTCCTTCTGGGTTTTCAATGCGAAAACTTTGTGAAACTGCAGAAAGTTAAGTAAAACACACACTAATTTCAATACAGAATTGTCATGCATCTGAATATACCAATACTGTATTGATTATTCTCCTGACCTACGTTAAACAAGGTAAAACACTCATGCAACATTCTATAACGTACTGTGGACTAGAGTGATTTCATTCCGCGATGATAGCTCAATAGCAATGAATGATAAACTTAGTTCCTTTGAAGTACATCTACTAAATGTTCACTAAAATTTGCTTGAAGCCAAAATCCAAATTAACTGGTGCAGGAAATGATGTAAAAAACAGCTTACAGACAGGAAGTGATGTTTGTACAAAACAAACTGCATACAAAATGAACAGCTCCTCTAGAAGCAGAACACAATCTCATTCTTGAAATTGTGTGGCACTGACTAACAATCTGCAAACAAACTCAAGGCTTTCATCAGTAGCCGATTCTGTCAGAAAGTTCAGTTAGAAAGACTTAAATTCAATTCAGAGTCATGAGCACATAACCTAGGCCAACACAGCAGAGCAAAACATAAGGAGCGTTGCACTGTTGGAGAAGAGACCTCTCATTAAACGTTGAATTAACCCATATAAACAACTATTCAAAGCCTCTATTCTCCTTGCCAATATTATGTGACTCACTCAACAAACACTTACCAAATAAATCATTATTCTCAGTGCAGTTTTAGGGATGTTGATTTATGCACTTTGCCAGCTGGTTTCCAATATTATGGAAGTAATAAGGAATACATGAAATGGATGCATTAAAGATGTACATGTTAATATTTACACACCCTAATTTCAAAGTCTATTTTTAAAAAAGAGAACTCCTCTGCTTTTTGTTAGACTGGTTTGCAGTTCCAATCAGGAGACCCATGGAAAATTAACTTAGAACCATCTTTGCATATAATGGAAGGCAATTTTTTGGGGCTCTTTCCTTTTAAATGGTTCTACACTACAAAACACAGAGGAGTTGTAATCAGCTTGATGTCACCATGCAAAAGCAACGGAGCTTGTTTCCAAGCCCAACATATGGGGTAGCCAATAACTTAGTAAACTTGGAAACAGTGTTACCGGGTATAAAGGCCAGGGTAGGTGTGAAGGCAATATGAACACGATTCAAGTAATCAGTACAACCCATGCTCATTTCAACTCACTTACAAGCCACTGAACACAGAGCCGCTTTCTATCCTCCCCAATAATCAAAATGAATTGTCCAAGCAGACCCTTTTATTTGCTGCAAGGAACTTCCTTGTTTTTCCTACATTGTTATTCATGTCATCAAATACCAACTGCTACTTTGACAGTGTAATTTCCTGACACAAATTCTTCACCCCACTCTCTCTCTCCTCTCAACACCCCAGATTTCCAGCATTGCCCAAGCAAAGCGTAATTGAGTTGTATCTCCTTTTTATTTCCAATTTCAACACGAAATTCAATAAGTTTAAATCATGACAACTATTTCCAAATTGTTTAAAGATACCAGTGGAAATACTTCTGCTGTTGCCGCTTAAAAACGATGTCTACACCCATATTTTATTTATTCACCTTATTATGACATTATTACATTACAACACGCACAACACGCTGGAGGAACTCAGCAGGTCGGGCAGCATCTGTGGAAACGAGCAGTCAACGTTTCGGGCTGAGACCCTTCATCAGGACTGAAGAGGGAGGGGTCAGGGGCCCTAGAAAGAAGGTGGGGGGAGGGTGGGAAGGAGAAGGCTAGTAGTTAGTTGGAGATTGCTGTGCCCAGAGTGGCAACCACATGTTCTGCATTGTATTTAAAAATAGCTTAATGACTATCCTCAGATTATGATAGATGCTGTATAAAGATGTGCCTGAACTTTATGCCTGATAACACTAAAGTAAAACTCAAACAGCAGAAAATCATCTGTTAGAAAATATCCAGAGGATGCATTATACTTAATCCTACAGAAAATCCATGAAAGAAAGATTAATATAAAAATGTGGGGTTACCTTCTACCTGAATGTGGTCAAACAGTTGAAATCTATTTACTGCTATTAATATTGCATGCATAATGCTGTAATTCTAGAAGTGCCAAGGTAACTGGATGCTACCCATTAATTATAAATAAGAACAGGGAGAAATACCTAATGTACAATTCACTTATGAGCTTCCTCCACTGGGCTATTGATTTTATTTCAATTGCTGAAACAGCCAAGCTTTTTTTCCCACTCCATCCATTTATTAATAAGCCTGAGACTGGCCGTTCATGCTGGGGTCCATTAAAGGCATGAATAAAAGCAAAAATTTCTCTAGTGACTAACTGAAGAGATAGCCACAGGCCCTGTGTCTATCCTATCTGGACTGGTATAGAAAATCATTACCAGATCAATAACTGTCCTTTTTAACTGTCTCCACCAACTTCTTGTTTCTGCCAACAGCAGCTCTGGATTTATATCAAGCATGTTTGTGCTAAAAGCTAAAAAAACAGTGACTTTAAACAATGACGTTAACAGGTAGTATTGAAGCTCATTGGGAACAGCCACCTAGTAGATCACCAAACCAGCCACCTATCATCCTTGTACTGACTGCATGGATGAAAAGAAACACAGATGAAACCAATCTTGCCTTTACAAAAAGCCATGTGTGCTGCTGCAAACATTAACCAGCAGCAGCAGGATCCCCTGTAAAAAAAAACTGGGCAATCAGATATAATCCGATGAACACCAATAAAACAGAACTAGTCTATAATTACTTCCGGGGTGCCTTGAAGGTGATCTCGTGCAGCACAGCTCAGTAGATAACGAATAAACATTCCTGTTTCAGCTTAATACAGCTGAGAATCACAACTGCTTCCAAGGTCTGTACAGTTAATAAAGATGTCTTAATACGATTGCATTAACTATCGCTGCTTAAAACCAACAGAAACGATGCTGCTTGTGGCCGTACTTCTCGCTAGACTCCTTGTAGGAAACGTGGCTGCTGATCAGGGATACAGGTGCATTTTAAAAAACAGGGTTTTTGACTCACAATATTGACTATCTTGTTGGCAAACATACAGTCTCCAGTAAATATAACTGAATATCTCAGAGCTAGGGTGCTGTATCAGAGGGACATTAGATTCACTTTCATCCTTTTTTTCCAGAATACTGGTTAACCCCTTCCATACCGGATGCAGTGATTCAGATTGATGGATTCACTATACACCATCAGGTTAGAACTGTTGAGTCTCTCAAAGACAGAGGTGGAGGTGTATGCCTTATGATCAACATGCCTTATGCTCTTTGCACAAATGTATCAGTGTTGTCCCAATTCTGCTCACCAGACCTATAATATCTCACCATTGAGTACTGTCTATTTTCCCTGCCATGGAAGATATCTGTGATCATTCTGGTGGTGGTGTACATTCCACCCCCTGCAGGCCAATGACAATCAGGCTCTAGATGCTCTAAGCAATAGGATTAACATGCACGAAACAGCACACCCTGATGCCTTCAACATCATTTTGGGAAATTTTAACCAGGCCAGCTTGAAAGAAAAATCACTAGTTAATTACCATCAACAAATCACTCGTAGTACCAGAGGAAGCAACAGCCTGGTCCGCTGTTACACCACCACCAAGAATGCCTACCGTGCTTTTCCACGCCCGCACTTCGACAAGTCTGAGCACCTGGCTGTGCTTCTACTCCTGGAGTATAAGCAGAGACTGAAGGCTGTAACCCTAGTAGGAGGACCAAGAAAGTATGGACAAAGACTGCTTTGTACGTCAGTGGGCTGGACTATATACAGGGGTTCATCTTTGAATCAGGATGAGTAAGCCGCAGCAGTTACTAACTTTATTATAACCTTTGTGGATGTGTGTGTGCCTATGAAAGCTTGCTGTGCATTCCCAAACAAAAAGTCATGGAAGAACCAGGAGGTTCGTCGTCTGCTGAGGGCTAGGAAGGTGGCATTTAAGTCTGGTCACCTAGTTCTGGACAAGAAAATCAGGTATGACTTGCAGAGGGCTATTTCAAGATAAAATAAACATTTCTGATAGGTTGGAGGTGACATTAGATGCACGTCAACTGTGGCGGGTTTGCAGGACATGACTTGCGACAAAGTGAAACCCAGCAGCACGAATGGCAGCAATGCTTCATTACCAGATGAGATCGATGCCTTCTATGCCTGCTTTGAAAGGGAGAATATAACTACAGCTGTGAAGATCCCTGCTGCACCTGATGACCCTGTGATCTCAGTCTCGGAGGCCATTGTCACGCTATTGTTCAAGAGGGTGAACCTTCGCAAGGAGGCAGGCCCCAATTGAGTACCTGGTAAGTCTTTGAAAACCTGTACCATCCAACTGGCAGCAGTATTCAAAGACATCTTCAACCTCCCACTGCTACAGTCGGAAGTTCCCACCTGCTTCAAAAAGGCATCAATTACACCACTGCCTCAGAAGAGTAGTGTGAGCTGCCTTAATGACTATTGCCCAGTAACACTAACATCTAAGTGCTTTGAGAGGTCGGTCCTGGCTAGAATGAACTCCTGCCTCAGCAAGGACCTGGACCCACTGCAATTTGCTTATCACCACAACTGGTCTACAGCAGATGCAATCTCAATGGCTCTTCACATAGCCTTAGACCACCTGGACAACACACACACCTCTGTCAGGATGCTGTTTGTTGACTGTCACTCAGCATTTAACACCGTCATTCCCACAATCCTGATTAATAAGCCATAGATCCTGAGCCTCTGTACCTCCCTCTGCAATTGGATCCTCAACTTCCTAACCAGAAGACCACAGTCCATGCGGATTGGTGATAATATCTCTTCCTCGCTGACAATCAACACTGGCCAGTGGTTTTCCAAGTGCACAACCTGGTATGGAAATTGTCCTGTCCAAGACCGGAAGAAGCTGTAGAAGATCGTGAACACAGCCCAGCACATCACACAAACCAATCTTCCATCCTTGGATGCACTTTACACCGCACGCTGTCGGAGCAGTGCTGCCAGGATAATCAAGGATACGACCCACCCAGCCAACGCAGTTTTTGTCCCACTTCCCTCCGGGAGAAGGTTCAGGAGCATGAAGATACGTATGGCCAGATTTGGGAACAGCTTCTTTCCAACTGTGATAAGACTGCTGAACGGATCCTGACCCGGATCTGGGCCGTACCTTCCAAATATCCAGACCTGACTTGCACTACCTTACTTTCCCTTTTCTATTTTCTAATTATGATTTTATAATTTAAATTTTTATTATATTTACTTCGATTTGTACTCCAGGGAGCGCGAAGCACAGAATCAAATATCGCTGTGATGTTTGTACACTCTAGTATCAATTGTTTGGTGACAATAAAGTAAAGTATACATACTGTACTTCCTAAGAAGGTTGGCGTCATTCAATATCTGTAGTGAGATGCTGAAGATGTTCTATAGGTCAGTTGTGGAGAGCGCCCTCTTCTTTGTGGTGGCGTGTTGGGGAGGAAGCATTAAGAAGAGGGATGCCTCACGTCTTAATAAGCTGGTAAGGAAGGCGGGCTCTGTCGTGGGCAAAGTACTGGAGAGTTTAACATTGGTAGCTGAGCAAAGGGCGCTGAGTAGGCTACGGTCAATTATGGATAACTCTGAACATCCTCTACATAGCACCATCCAGAGACAGAGAAGCAGTTTCAGCGACAGGTTACTATCGATACAATGCTCCTCAGACAGGATGAAGAGGTCAATACTCCCCAATGCCATTAGGCTTTACAATTCAACCGCCAGGACTTAAGAACTTTTTAAAAGCTATTATTAATGCTTTTTGAGATAGTGATTTAGATGCATATCATATTTTTTACTGAGTTAAGTATTGTATGTAATTAGTTTTGCTACAACAAGTGTATGGGACATTGGAAAAAAGTTGAATTTCCCCATGGGGATGAATAAAGTATCTATCTATCTATCTATCTATCTATCTATCTTTAATCAAAATTCTATCAGTGCCCATTTTGTAACAACTCATTCAGAATCATTTTTGGAGGAAGAAACCCAAATTGTTGCTATGCTGTGTAAAGAAATACCTCCTGATATTACTAACCCCAATAGTAAAATCAGACCCACTTATCTTAACACCCAAGTACCTCAGTACATGTGATAATAATAACCCAGTTCCAGTTCCAATACTTTGATCTTTTTTCTTCATCTGCAGTGACCCTTTTCCAAAGCCACTGCATCCCTTGGGAGGTACAGTATCCAGAACCAAAGGTATTACTCCAGATCTCCATGGCAGCTGTAATTTAACCTTCATTCCTCTGTATTTCAGCTTTCTTGAGAGAAAGGCTAACCTCCCTTTAACTTTTCATTAATTATTAATTATATTTATTCCTGGAATGGAAATTTTTATTATCTTTCTGCATTTAGCTTGAAGTCACAGAGAAACATATGTACAAATTGCATCAAGATGTTGTCCATAACGACCAGATCTTTGGAGGAAAGAGCTCAATGTGTGATAATGAAACTTGGGTTCAGGCAACTTGCTGTCATAACAGCAGATTGCTATTGTATTATTGTGTGAAAAATTAATCATAAACCAAGATTAAAAACTTGCAACACACAACAAAATGCTGGAGGATCTCAGCAGGCCCAGTAGCATCTATGGAGAAAAGTACAGTTGACGTTTTGGTCCAAGACCCTTCATCACTTACATTTCATTCTCACTACTTTCAATGTTGCGAACCAGAAAATAAAAAATGTGTAATTACTTGTGATTAATGCTGAGCTGGAGAAAAAGATCAGCTTTGTATAGTTAACATACATGGAAATCTCAGGAGCTAACAAAGCAACAGGACTCATTTCATGCAAATTGAGTAGGTATTTACTTGTACGTAGAATTATTTTTCATTCTTATTGTATGATGCGTTGAGGGCCTCTAAACAAGGTGAACAGGGCGCAGAGACTCCAATATACATTGTTTTATTTTTATTGAACTTAACAACAGCCATTTAAGCATCAAATATATTCTAACTGTTCTTCTGTGGTTAAGAAAATCTCATCCACATGTAACTTTGACTTCACAAAATTCATCAAAAAAGAAATAGATTCTTGATTTTCTTGATATCTAAGAATGTAATGAATTACGTACATTTACACAAATAATTCAATCAAACTGAAAAAGCAAAAGAAAAAATCTGCAGATGCAGCTGAGTAGAAAGTGCTGGAAACATTTAGCAGAACTTAACTCTCAAAGAAAAATGTGGAGCCTGCACATTACTTAGGTGAAATTCAGAATTTGTCTGAAGGTAATGAAAAGCTGGAGGCACAGAGCAAAATGATGCAGAAAAATCTGAAGGGGTCTGTGCAAGAGATGCACCAGATAACTGATGAATATAACAGAATGAAGCAGATTGTCCAGAAAATTGACAAGACTGTGGATCAGTTCAAAAGGGAAAAGGATCAGCTGTTATTTCTGGCACGGCCCTGTGTTAATTGCAATAGCCCAATCTAACTGAATTAAGTATGTATTAGTCTGAGTAGTCTGTAATACCAAGGGAGCTGATTTTGGAAATACAGTTAGAAAGCCGGAGAGCAAGCAATCCTGGACTTGCACTTTATGTTTTTGTATCAGATTACCAGCACCTATATTGGGCCCCTCCCATTTTCATTTACTGCTTATAAAATGGCTGTTGTGGCATCATTCAGAAACCTGGACATGTGGATAATGATCCCATCATCCATACCATTTAAAAATGGTGGATTTTCAGACTTTGTACAACTAGAAAGTCAAAGTGCAATGAGATTTCACAACAAGCATTGATTATTAGTGACAAGAAAGATGGCTTTCTGCTGCAAAAAGGACATTTGTTATCTCAACTTGACGGCACCAGCTAAAAGGATAGAGCAGGAAATGGAGACGAACGTGTATCCTGCTCTGAGAAATGCACTTTCATTGGAAAACAAAACAGCACAAGTACTTCGAAACTTCATACCCCCCCCACCACCAAAAAAAGGACAACCTCTGTTGACTACCCTCAATGCAATTTCAACAAAATCAAAAGGGTCATCGACCATTTGAGATACACATCATTTTGGTCTGAAAGTAATGGAATCCAAAATCAGTTTCAGAATCTTTTCAATAATTTGGTCAAAATCAAGGTTTCATTCATATGCCAGGCATGCTTCATTTGGCCATTCGGTTCTGCCCCAGAGGTCTCTAAAGGGGCCACAGATAAACTTCCACTTTAAGCCTTGTGGGGATGTGGAAGCAGACAGAACAAAAGCAACATATTAACCCTCAATGGCTTACTGTCCAGAGCATTCATTGAACAAACTCATGCACACTTGAATGAACAGCTATGAAATCATTCTCGAGCAGGGAGTGTCAGCTGAATATTATTCACTTTGCACACAACCTTGAGTCCTTCAAGCACAGTGTTTATTTCTGAAGTGTGCAAGACCTTACAATTGTCATTTTACCGTAATTCCACGGGGTGGAATAGAAAAGAAAGGAAAACTAATGAGAGTCAGATAAAAAATCTGTGCAGGAATCTTATCTTCTGTTAATGCCATCTGCAGTTGTGACAGCATCTTTATTCTTACACGCAGGTAATCACAGAGATGAATGTCTGTTCACAGATCATCTTAGTCACTTGACAGAAAGCTGTTGATTAAATAAATGACTCCTGGCAACAGTGGACCAATCTTGATTTAATGAAACAAAACACCGCTGCTCTTTTTCCTTAAGAGCCCTCAGCCACTGTCCATGCCCCCCAATTACACCGATATATACATCTGAAATACACTCTCTGAAGAGGCAGTGGGAGTTGGTTAGTTAGAGTCATAGTCTCATGCAACACTACAGCACAGAAACAGGTCCTTCAGCCCATCTTATCCATGCCAAACTGCATCCAGACCAGAGCCATCCATATCCCTCCCATCAATGTACTTATCCAAGTTTCTTTTAAAGTTGAAATCCAACCCGCTTCCACCACTTCAACTGACAGCTCGATCCACATTCTCACCTCTCTGTGTGAGGAAATTCCCCTCATGATCCCCTTACCCAAACATTTCAATTTTCACCCTTAACTCATGATCTCTAATAATAAACTCACCCGATCTCAGTGAAAAAAGCCTGCCTGCATTTACCCTATCTATATCCCTCATAATTTTGTATACCTCTGTCAATTCTCCCCTCATTCTCTAACCGATTCAACCTTTCTCTATAACTCTGGTCCTCAAAGTCCTGGCAACATCCTTGAAAATATTCTCTGTACTCTTTCAATCTTATTGACACTTTTTCCTGGTAGGTGACCAAAATTGCACACAATACCCCAAATCAGGCCATGCCAATGTATTATACACCCTCAATGTAACATCCCAACTCCTGTATTCAATACATTAACTTATGAAGGCCAACGTGCCAAAAGCTTTCTTTAGGACCCTATCTCTACCTGTTATGACACGTTCAAGGAATTAGGGATCTGTCTTCCCACATCCCCGTGTTTCACTGCGACTCCCAGTGCCCTACTGTTCATTGTGTAAGTCCTATACTGGTTTGTACACACCTTACACTTGTCTACATTAAATTCCATTTGCCAATTTTCAGCACATTTTTCCAGCTGCAAACTTTCATAGTCTTCCTCTCTATACACTACAACTCCAATCTTGGTGTCAGCAAATTTGTTAATCTATTTAACCACATTATCATCCAGATTCTTAATATAGATGACAACAATGGACTCAGCACCGATCCCTGTAGCACACTACTAGACACAGGCCTCCAGTCAGAGAGGCAACCATCTACTACCACTCTAGGCTTCTCCCACAAAGCCAATGTCTAATTCAATTTACTAACTCCACCTGAATGCCAAGCGATTTAACCTTCTTGACCAACCTCCCATGTGGGACCTTGTCAAAGGCCTTGCTGAAGTCCACGTAGGCAATATCCACTGATTTGTCAGACACGACCTACCATGAATCAGTCGGTCTTGCCAAATACTTACATATTCAGTCCCTTACAATACCTTTAAATAACTTTTCCACCACTGATGTCAGACTCACTGACTTATAATTTCCTCGCTTATTCTTAGAGCCTTTCTTAAACACCAGAACAACATTAGCTATCCTCCAGCCCTCCAGCACCTTACCCATAGCTAGCAATGTTTTAAATATCTCTGCTAGGGCCCCTGCTATCTCTGCACTTGCCTCCCATGGGGTTGAAGGAACACTTTGTCAGGCTCTGGGGGATTTATCCATTCTAATTTGCCTCAAGGCAGCAAACACCCTGTCTTCTGTAATCCGTATACAGTACATGAGCTCACTGCAGTTTTGCTTCATGTCTATAGACTCAGTGTCTGTCTCCCGAGTAAATATAGATGCAAATATTCATTTAAGATTTCATCCATCTCTTCTGGCTTCATGCATAGATAATCAGTCTGACCTTCCAGAGGACTAACTTTGTCCCTTGCTATCCTTTTGCTCTTAGTATATCAGTAGAAGCCCTTGGGATTCTCCTTCAACTTGTCTATTAGAGAAAACTTGTGCCTTATTTTAGCCCTCCTGATTTCCTTTTTAAGTGTTCTCTTGCATTTTTTTTATAGTCCTCAAGTACCTCATTTGCTCCTTCCTGCCTTTCCTGCTATGTATCTCCTTCTTTTTCTTAACCAAGGCCTCAGTATCTCTTGAAACCCAAGGTTCTCTAAACCTGTTAGCCCTGCCTTTTATTCTGAAAAGAACATATAAACACCGTACTCTCAAAATTTCACTGTTGAAAGGCCTCCCCTTACCAAGTACACCTTCGCCGGTAAACAACCTGTCCCAAATCACACTTGCCAGATCCTTTCTGATAGCATCATAATTGGCCTTTCTCCAATTTCGAATATCAATTCAAGGCCCAGAGTTATCCTTCCCCATAATTATCTTGAAATGAATGCTATTATGATCACTAGATGCAAAGTGTTCTCTTACATAAACTTCTGTCACCTGCATTGTCTTATTCCCTAATAGGAGGTCCAGTATTGTGCTCTCTCTCTTTGGGACTTCTATATACTGATTAAGGAAACATTCCTGAACATATTTGACAAATTCTATCCTTTCCAGACCTTTTACATATGTGGAAGGTCAAAATCACCTACTATCACATCCTTATGTTTTCTTGTAACTGTGTGCAATCTCTCAACAAATTTGCTCATCTGAATCCCACCGACTGTTGAGAGTATATGATGTAATCCCATTAATTTAGTCAGCCCTTTCTGAATCCTCAGTTCCGCTCATATAGCCTCATTAGACATGCTTTCCAGTCTGTCCTCCGTGACATTTTTCCTGATTAGTAATGTCACCCCTTCCCCTTTAATCCCTCCCACTCTATTATGTTTAAACAACAGAAACCTGGAATATTGAGCTGCCAGTTCTGTCCTTCCTGCAATCTATGCCCAAAGCTCATTCACCTTTCCTATGATATTTCTTGCATTGAAAGATATGGAGCTCAGAACATTAGTCCCACCATGCTTAACCTTTTGATTCCTGACTTTATATGTAGGCTTAACAACATCTTTATCCACAACCACTCCACTATCTGCTCTGTTGCTCTGGTTCCCATCCCCTTGCAACTCTACTTGGAAAATAAATTAGAAGAAGGATTTTTTTAAAAACTGGTATTAACTGGATAGTTCTTGCAGTGTTCGGTCATAAGCACAAATGGCTCGAAGACTCCTTCCTGCGCTGTATTATTAAAAGCCAGACCACATAGAGTGATTATAGACTGGGCAGATCAGTGAATCTCATGCTTGAGCCCTGGTCTTTGCTGAAGCAACTGGTATGGCCATACAATGTGGAGAAAGGAATAAAAATTAAATTTTGCTCTCTGTCATAACTACACCCAATGATTGAACGTATATTGTAAATTGTCCACAATACCATTTACATTATCTGTGGGTTTATAGCCCTAAAAATCACTGCAGGTGATGAACATTAACATTTACATTATTGCAGTACATTAAACTGCAGTGTGGCTGTAATATTTACATTATTATAAAATATGGTAACAACACTTAAGGAACTAATGTCATGGGCATACTGCTGGTTGTGGGCCCTGCTTCAACAAATTGAATTTGTAGCATCAAACTGATCATAAGGGAATAATACACTTCAGACACGATGTATTATAGATGTACAGCAGATATCCCATGGCATTTCTTGTGGTTTGAGATATATTCTGTTTTATAACCACAGGAATGTCATACCATGAACTATATCCTTGGTTAAATTACTGCATCAAAGTTAAATCTGTCCTGTTCACTATCTGAAATCACGTTTTCATGCTCCGAAACTTGGGAGTACCCTTCTTAAACCTTGTGGAGTCTTTCCAGCTTTAAGAAGCTTCTTCAAATCCACCTACTGGGACAAGCATTTTGTCTTGGTGCCACATTTCACTAGTTAACACTCCCGTAAAGTGCCATCGTACATCTTGCTATTTAAAAATAGTGAGGGCAATGATCAAAATAGATTGCTCTACTTTAGCAGCTCACAGATTGCAGTCCTATCCTGTGGGCATGCTGTTATGCTAGTTCTATTACAACCAAAGTTTTAACTGCTAAAAAATGAAGTACTAAAGCTAAAAAGTCAATACTTTCAATGAGTGTTAGTGTTGGTTGTAAACAACTTGAAATTTTCCATGCTTGGATCAGGAAAAATAAAGATTAGCACAAAATCACCTTCTTCCTCCAAAAATACATGCTGTGATCAGCTTGCAACATTTATACAATGAACTGATTCCCCTGTGGCACTAGCAATGAGAAACTGAGTCAAGTTAGATGTAAGAGATAACCATATGATGAAGAGCAAAGGTCAAGAATGGGAAGAGTTAAGTGTGGATTAAAGGGTAAGGACAGGGTGAAAATAGGATGTAGGTTAGTCTCCATTAGTCTCGTGAGACCATAGATTTGTGCTGAAGGCGCAAGCCTGGGCAAGGTTGTATGGAAGACCGACAGTTGCCCAAGCTGCAAGTCTCCCCTCTCCACACCACCGATGTTGTCCAAGAGAAGGGCATTAGGACCCATACAGCTTGGCACTGGTGTCGTCGCAGAGCAATGTGGGTTAAGTGCCTTGCTCAATGACACACATGCAGCCTCAGCCAAGGCTCGAACTAGTGACCTTCAGATCACTAGATGAATGCCTTAACCACTTGGCCATGTGCCAACACTGAAAATAAGATAGGAGTAAGGTAATAAGAGAGAAAGTGGCTGTGATAGAAGATGGAGTAGGGCATGGGGGAGGGGGGTAATTTTAAACATTATCAGGTTATGAGGTGAATTATGACCATGGGAATGGTCTCTGGATGGGAGAGAATTGGTTGTAGATAGGGACTGGCAGAGAGGTACAAATAAAGCATGTCCAGAAACTTCACCAGGGGGACAAGGAAAACTGCGTACAGAAGTGGTGAATTTCAGTTCTCCCTGCTGGTCTGGATGCAGTCTGAGAGCAGTTAAAATAAAGCAATTTGATCTTCCACATTATCCCCACTAATCTCTGATGTTAGCACCAATGGTTGTATTGGTCAGGCAGAAACCTCTTTACTGAAATAGCAACCATGATTCTATGATATCAAATCATCCTTGATCACAATTTCATAGCACTTTCACCATTGATTTCCTGTCAGGCTGAAGAAGATGTGCAACTAGTAGTAAAGGATAGGATCCCCTCTAAATAAGTCAGAGAAATGTCTTCCACAAGATGACTATGTTACTCTCAGCAGAGCAAAGTACATTATGGCTACACTTGTGAGACTTACACAACAATCTTCCTAAGCAGGCCTCTCTTCTTGAAGTACACCTCAAAGTGTGCTGGATTTTTGCCTGCTCTCTTTCTCTCTTCCTCTTGCCCGCGATGGTTGGAGCCTGGGAGATAAAATACTTAGGCGATCAATTGACCAGGCAGTTAATCTACGATAACTGTTCTGTGTCTCATGATCTGATCAGACTAATGCTGAAAAGGGATATGCAACTAGTGAGGAGAGGAAGTGGGGCTGCGTCCATTGAAATCCAACCTAATGTTTGAGAAGGACACAAGTCCTCAAAGTGCTAGCTTGAACTGAAAGCCTGCTTTTGGATTTAAGAATAGAAGCATTTTGGAACTTGGCAGATGAGCAATGGGGCTCAGAATCTGCAGATAATGAAACAATGGAGAAACTATGCAATTATAATTTATTTTGGCAGTCCCTGGAGATTGACAATGATGAATCCACTCCAGTTCTACGGGTGTTGAGGTGGCGCTGAGGCCAATGAAGACCTACGGACTCTGGGTGAGGAAGTACTTGCTAGGAAGATGGGTGTTGGTGTGCTATTGATGTTGGGCTTCCTTATGCTCCTGATAAATTCTCTCCAGGCTTACTATGCCACCCAAAGTGCTCGTTCTCCTTTTTAAGCAGTCATAGGCTAGGCATTTTCACACGTTGATGAGGATGTCACTTCTATTTTTAAAAAGGCTTTAATAACAACCTTGAAGTTTTCTGTGACCTTCTTGTAATTTCTTGCTATTATCACAATACATTGCCTCTTTCAGGAGTCTGGCAGCAGGTAACGTCCATGGAAGATGACTGAATGTAATTTGGACATCAGTGGTGGGGATGCTGGTCTGAGACTACCCACAGACATTGGCCTACATATCCTGCCTATAGATTTGGAGGAATTTGCAAGGATAACATTGGCATTTTCTCTCCTTTGCTTTGATGTGCAGGTACTTCATGTTTCTGATTTAAGTGAGTGAATAGAATCACTAGGAGCCCAGCACAGAGTTTGAGGTCCTGATCTTGATTTATTTTTTGGAAGTGAATGTTGTTGAGTAGCAAGCTGAGGTGTGGGGGAGTACGTGCTGAGGGGCACACTGAATATCGGTACAGCCACTGTGAAGGCCTTGTGAAAGAGCAGTCTAAGGCCTTGTCAACTCTGTACATTGAGGAGCTGGGCCCAGCATAACAGCCTCCCAAACATTTCATTGTTGAAAGAAGAAACGTGGGTGGTGTTGATGTATGGTAAATGGAATGTATTGATTAAGTAGCACAATTAATTTAAAGAATGATATATACTTCGGTTCACAAAGTAAAACAGTACAGAAGCAGGCCCCATGGCCCAGCTCATCTATGCCAACCAGTCACATTTTCTTGCATTTAGCACATACCCCTCCAAAACTTTCCTATCCAAAATTATTTTATGAATAAAATTTTTCTAATTTGTATATTTTTACAATGAAAGATCTTCAAACACATTTTCCTTAGACTTCAAACACTGGCTTGCAGATTGTAGGTGACGGGACAACTTACCAATTATACCTGCATTTGCTGATGAGGGCTTCTGAAATATGGAAAGTACTTCACCTTTTCCAGTGTTTCCTTATGGACCTTCATTTTTGGGGATGGATTTGTGCATCCAGGCATGTTGATGGAAACTTTTTGCTTTCCGATGTTTAGTTTAAGGTGCACGTTCGAAAGGCAAGAAGATTTCCCACAGATAAGATGAAAAATCCAAGTCACTGCACAGCCATCCAGTGGTGAAAACATGAAAGTGCAGACAGAATATGGGCTATTCTTCAGTTTCACTGCAGTAACACCTTAGAAACCTCAGCTGTCATTAATTAAAACACGAACCGATATGGAGAATTGATAGACTTTTGTTTTTAGACTGGGAAGAGATGGCATCACAACATATTCAGCAATCTCATGAATAACTCACTAACTATGCAAATCATATTCTCCGTGCAACAAATGTTTGCAAGGAGTATTCAACTCAAGACACTTGCTTTCTACTCCGATGTTAATTTTCCCAACCAGGGTATAATTGGTGATGAATCCATTAAAGACTATAATCCCTCTGCTCAAATATTAGGGTCTTCTCAGAACCCGTGAGAAAACAACATAGGTCAACCCATCTCTTACCACCTTGCTAAATTTGTGTCCTAAACACATGAATCTAAATGCCCCACAATCCAACGTTTGAATAATTGAGAATAATGTTGTTATAACAAATATTTAATAAGTCATCCAATGAGTATGGCAAGGTCTACAACTCATATGAAACAGCCAACTGTACATAATAACCCAATGTCAGCAAGACCAAGGAGCTGAGTATTAACCTCAGGAGGAAGAAACTGGAGGTCCATGAGCCAGTCCATATCAAGGTGAAGAGGGTCAGCAGATTTCAGAGGTCTGTCCTGGGTCCAGCGGGTAAATAACATTACAAAGAAAGAACAGCAGCGGCTCTACTTCTTCAGAAGTCTGCTAAAATTCCGCATGACATCTAAAACTTTGACAAAGCTCTATAGATGTGTGGTGGAGAGTTTATTGACTGGTTGCATCGTGGCCTGATATGAAAACACCAATACCTTGTAAGTAGAAGATACAGCCCGGTCCATCACAGGTGAAGCTCTCCCCATCATTGAGCACACCTATGGGGACCACTGTCGCAAGAAAGCAACATCCATCATCATGGACCGCCACCATCCAGCCATGCTCTCTTCTCACTGCTGCCATCAGCAAGGTGGTACAGTAGCCTCAGAACCCACACCACTAGGTTCAGGAACAGTTATTACCCTTTAACCATCAGGCTCATGAACCAGTGGGGATAACTTCACTCACCTCATCACTGAAATTTTCCCTCAACTGGTGGACTCACTTTCAAGGACTCTTTAGCTCTTGTTCTCTATTTATTGCTTACTTATTACTATTATTTTTATTTTATATTTGCACAGTTGGTTACCTTTTGCACGTTGGTCATTTGCTCCTCCTGTGGGGTGCAGTCTTTCATTGACTCTACAGTATTGTGCTTCTTGGATTTACTGTGTATGCCCATAAGAAAATGAATCTCAGGGTTGTATATGGTGACATATGTACTTCAATATTTGACTTTGAATTTATTCAGAAAAAATAACTTTTTTTATAGTGGAAGATATAAATAACAGCAGTTTTTCTCTGTTATCTTAAGAAATTAAGCCAGTTAATGCATACTTACATTAAAAAACTGTACATTTAATCAATCTGAATCACCTACAGCAGTGAGGTCACTAAGCATGATTGACAGGAGGATTACCCAATTATCCAATTAAGGTGATGTGCATAATGTTTAGCTAAATGCTTGTGCCCAATATATGCTTCTCCCGTCCTCAAGTATTATTCTTCCTGTAGTTACATCACAAAATAACTAACTGAAGGAAGCAATATTAGGCAACCACATTTTAAGAAACATGTACTAAATTATTAATTTGCATCAAGATGTTTTTTTCATGAAAGACTTGAGATGTAACTCTAGCTCCACTGATGCTGACTGGCTTCTTGACATGCTCAATTTTATTATGCTGGGATGCCTTGTCATCTCAGATTGCACAATTCTAATAATTAGTACAATGATAACATTATTTGCCTGCTTTACCCTATGCTAAATTGTTAATGTGGCAATGGAAATATTTACAATCGTAAATTATTTGCTATCTTTTATGATTAAAATACACTTCTATGAAGACTAGAGGAAACCATATTTTTTGCCTTGGGCCACAAACCTTGATTTTTATTCTGGCATTGTGAAAACAGAAAGTTATCCATTTTTATTAAAAATATATATATATAGATTTCCATGGTAACTGAGCTGTTGGAAATTACTTCAACGGGGAAGGATTTCAAAAGTGAATAAAAGATTCTCCGGCGAGATATAGTTGGTCAGATTCCTTCAGACAATGCATTCAGCCTGGGCGTCCTTCACTGTAATACAAAATTATCATGATATCCAAGTCCAAGAGTGTGTTATCATGCAACAATCCCTATTAGCATTTGGATATTACTAATACCTCAAAAGAGACAATCTCTCAAAGATGTGGCACCTATGACCAGGTTTCAAGCAGCAAATAGGAATTGATTCTACTTTGAATTTCTTATAGAATAGAAAATTTAAATGTTAGGTGACATTAATTAAAATTTTTATTTTGATTTCATAAGTGCCTTAACCCCATGTTCAGCAACATACAGTTGCTGTATTCTATTGCTGTTAAATTGGATTCCTATCAAACTTTAAATGGATTTTGAGGAATCTGGAAATGTAAAAAAACTTGAAATATGACAGTCAGGTCTGGGACTCCCTCCTTCACAAGGCTTGGAACAATTGGCCAATTCCTAAACCAATGTTCTTTGATCAGTTCATTAGTTGTTTTTATGCTGCTTTCTAACTTCACTTAAATAATCAAACTACTTGGAAAAAAGCTTTACATAAAAAGACTGCTCCAGACAGCTGATCACTGACTAAAATTACTCCCTCTCAGTCAAGAAGAATGAAGGACTATGGAAGTCTCATATCATTTTATTACTGATCAGTTTATATTTTCACTAAACCACTATTCTTAATCTAGCTTCAATTGATTTTCAGTCTTAGTCATATGTCATACTTTGGACCTTGACTCTTGTGTGGATTTCTCAGTATTTAAAAAAACTTTAAATAACTTCCTTTCTCCCTCATAACTCATTAATTTCCTCTGTTCAGGAGGTCATTATGATATTCAATAATGCATATGATCGAACCATTGGAATAGAATAACTCCATGCAGCATTTGCTCAGCATATTCAGACCACATATCTAACAATAGTACTTAGGCCTCAAGGTCCTAATGATCCAGTTTAATAGAGGCAAAATACCTCTTGAACCTCATCAGCATGTGGACCATTTTAAATAAGAACTGAATGATTTTCTATCTGGTTGGCCCAAAAGTCTATGAATTGTTTCTTTGGTAGTCTAGAATTGGTCCAGGAGAAACACTGATTGATCCAAAGCTTCTCATTAGTTTTATAATACATTTATAGTACAGGCTTATGTTGGTAAAAGTGATGGCATGTCAGAGAAAAATACCCCCACATGGAAAAAGGATTAGCCCTCTTTAGCCTACATTGTCTTTCAATAGATCATATAATCACATCCCTTAATACATTCAAAAGAAGAAAAATCAACCCCAGGTTTCAATTTTACAATTGGCCCATCATCAATTGCCATTTGTAAACCAGAGTTCCAAATTTCTGCCAGCCTCTGTGAGTAGAAGTGTTTCACAACTTGACTCCCTAAGACTCTAATTTTTAGACCAGGCTGCCTGGTCAATTCATATGCAGCAAAACTAATTTTGTGCCATTAATCATATCAGTTCCCTTGAAGGTTATTATTCCCTTGCAAGGTTATTGTTCTTTTCAACCAATCATTCCATTGGGTTCTGCTGGCTCATTGCAGCTCCTTTCTGATTTCTGAGCCTGCACATTGCAACATCGAAGCCAAGGAGTTGGTGCATCTGTCTTTATGCTCCACAACAGGACTCGACACAGTCTCAGGTTAAGGTCTACATGCATTTTGCATCGATCAAGCTAAGGATGAATGGTGTACAAAAGTCCCCTGTCTGAGGTTATGCTATAGTTTGTGGCCAACTCTGCCTTGTGGGATGACTACATTAATTAGATCCTAGAAATCTGAAGCCTATCTGTTCTTCTTCTTCTTCTTCTTCTGTCTCCTTCCACTCCAAAGTCATAACTTAATTTCAGTTCCATTCATTTCAACTTTAGCTGACAATTGCTTTTGAGGGATTTAAATGAAATGGTTTCTAGAAGTCATGCAGATAACATCTGAAGAAATCTCCTTGTCTGCTACTTTTGTGTCCTCCAGATGTTTATAAAGGCTCTTCAGCCATGACCTACCCCTCAAGAACCCATGAGGTCTTTAATCAACCTCAACATTTATGCATGTTCAATGACTGTTCATAAAATTGTGCAATTATCCCAGCAGGTGATAAGCTAACTGGTCTGTAATTCCATGGATTTTCCTTTCTCAAATTCCAAAGCAACTCTTGTGTTCTTGATTTATTGGTCAGTTATCCCAAGCATTCAGGATGCCGATTTCTTCATTTACTTGAAGTAGCGACAAAACATCTTAGTGAGCATCCTCTATTTTCCCAGTTCAATTTGCTAGTTATCCTTTAAAAAGAGTCTATTCATTTGGATACCTTGAAAGTTTCCTTTTATTTTACCTTTTATGTTACTCCTTTTTCATCACCTTTTATGATACTTTCTAGTTCAAGTGTTCCTTTTCTGCCTATCAAGTCCCTGCAATTAGTATTGCTCATTGGCAAATCGAATTAACGGTTTCCTAAATGTATTGTGTGTCCTTTTCTGCTTTTCAGTACTTTACTCAGTTTTGACATAAATTTTAAAAAAACCAACATTTTATTTTAAAGTCCTGCTGGCATTTTTCACATGACTATTGGTCACACTACATTTACCAATGTCATTAAAATTATCAACGACTTTTTTTTAATATAAACACACATTTTGTACAAAAGAACACATTAAAGAAAAAGCCTGAGAGAAAGATGACCAAAAGAAGCCCGAGGGAATTTCAGAGATGTCATCTGTAATATAGGCCTTACAACATAATTATTATTTAATATAATAGAACTTAACATTATAGAAAATCAGAGATATTCTGGAAAATAACCTTGATATAGAATACAAATGAGCAAATGAACTGATGTGCGAATTGACTTACTAATACAATGAGTTATAGTCTTAGACTAGAAACCATTAGTTCAAATCTCAGCATTAGTTAATAGGAAAATTAATTTCAATAAATATGGTCACAGTGATGCAGTGAGGAAAGACATCCATAGTACTGCTGACAAAACATCTTGAATTATTTACAGGTATCCTCCAGGGAAGAAGATCCACTTGACTGAATCACGTGCATGTCTACATTACATTCTTCATCTGCCATCTCCTTTCAGCTCATCGAGGTATGCTGCTCTACAAATTTGTAAAGATTCTGGCCCATCCCAACCTTCACAGGGAAGTAAGAGATGAGCGACAGAGTTATTAACTTACACACTCCTCAACTGACCCGACAACTCATGGTAACTGTGAAAACAAGCAGATTTTTGGGACTATGTATTTCAGGCAGACTAAACAGAAAATTCTCTCCAGTCAGTCCACGTTAATTGCTACATGGCTGTCAACATCATAGTCAAGGAATAGTACAGCACAAAGACAGGCCCTTCATCCATCTTGTTCATGACAACCCAGGTGTCTATCTGAGCTGGACCCAGCATTTGGCACATATCCCAGTCAATAGTTTGTATCCATGTACCTATCCTAACACCTTTTAAATCTTGTTATTGTATCTGCCTCAACCGTTTTCTTTGGCTGCACGTTCCATTTACACAACACCCTCTGCATGAAGTAGTTGCCTCCTCAGATCCATTTAAAATCTTTTCCCTCTCACTTTAAACCTATGTCCTCCTGCTTTTGATTCTCTTTCCTTCGAAAAAGACAGTGTATATTCTCCTCATAATTTGATACACCTCAACAAGTTCACTGTCCCCTATGTCTCTATGCTACAAGGAACACCTGCTCAACCTCTCCCTAGGAACAAGGCCTTTAATGGTGGTAAAATTCTTGTTAATTTTTTTGCACTTTTTCCTGTTTAATGAAATCCTTCCTAAAATAAGGTAACCAAAACTGCACACAATATTCAAGGTGCAGCTTCATTGACACCTTGTACAACTACAACATAATGTCCCTACTCCTAAACTCAATGCCCTGACTTTGAAGGCCAATGTGACAAATGTATTCTTCACAATACTGTCTACCTGTGACACCACTTTCAGGGAATCATGTACTTGTGCTTCTAGGCTCCTCGGTTCTACAACACTGCTAGGGCTGTCTTGTTTGCTGTGAAAGTTCTACCTTGGTTTGACTCCTCAAAGAGCTTCACCTTGCACTTTTCTCAAGCGGTCTTCACTTACGATTCCTTGGCCTGGATATTGTGTTGATCAAGATACCCATGTTTTACTTCATAAAAGTTTTCACTATGACAGCACCTATAATCTGCAAATTTACTAGCCATGCGTGAGGGGCTCAGGAAGGAAGGGGGAAGGGAAAGAGAAGTGCAGTGGTGATAGGGGAATCCATGGTTAGAGCAGCAGACAGGAGAATGAAAAGACATGAAAAGGGAACCCAGATGGTATTTTGCCACCCAGTTGCGAGGATCAGGGATGGCTCGGATCGAGTCCACAGCATTCTAGAGGGGAAGGGTGAGCAGCCAGAAATTGTAGTCCATTTGGTACCAATGCCATAGGTAGGAAAAGGATGAGGTCCTGAAGAGAGAATATAGAAAGCTAGATAGAAATCTGAAAAACAGGACATCCAGGATAGTAAACACTGGATTGCTGTCTGTGTCACGTGCCATCGAGGGTAAGAATAGGATGATTTGGCAGATGAATGTGTGGCTGAGGAATTAGTGTAGGGGACAGGTTTCAGATTTCTGGATCATTGGGATCTGTTCTGAGGCAGGTATGGCCTGTAAAGAAAGGATGCATTACACCTGAGGAGGACCAATATTCTTGTAGGCAGGTATGCTAACGCTGTTGGGAGGGTTTAAACTAATTTAGCAGGGGGGTTGGAACAAGAGTGATAGGGCTAAGGATGAGGTACAGTAGTTGATTTATAGTGTCTAGTGAGACTGCTAGGAAGGAGAGGCTGATGATAGGGCAAAATTGCAATCAGTGGGATGAGTTAAAGTGTAACAGGGGGCCAAAATCAAAAAGGGTGATGAATACAGGAGTGAAGGTGTTATTTTTGAATGCACAGAGTACACAGCAGAAGGTAGGTGACCGTGTAATACAATTAGAGGTCAGTAGATATGATGCTGTGGGCATCACTAAACTCAAAAATCAGAGTTGGGAACTTTACATCCAAGGATACACATTATATCAAAAGGACAGGAGGTAGGCAGAGGGGGTGGGGTAACTCTGTAAAAATTGTGATCAAATTCTTAGAAAGAGGTGACATAGGATCAGAAGATGTAGAATCCTTACGGACAGAAAAGGAAATGCAACGGCAAAAAGATCCTGATGGGAGATATAGACAAGCCTCCAAGCAGAAGCTAGGGTGTGGCACACAAATTACAACAGGAGATAGAAAAGGCATGCAAGAGGAACAATCTTACAATAGTCACAGGGGATTTCAATATGCAGGTAGAATGGAAAATCAAGTTGCTGCTGGATCCCAAGCGAGGGTATCTGTAGAATGCCTATGGGATGGCTTTTTAAGAGCAGTTTGTGGTTGAATCCAGTAGGGGAACAGCAGTTCTGGATGGGGTGTTATGTAATGACCCAGATTTGATTGGGGAACTTAAGGTAAATGAACCCTCAGGAGGCAGAGATCACCAAATTATAGAATTCAACTGCAGTTTGAGAGAGAGAAGCTAAGGCCTGATGTATCAGTGTTACAGTGGAATAAAGGGAACTAAACGCAGGAGAGGGGAGCTGGTTAAAGTTGATAAGCAGAGATGACAAGAGGACGGCAATAGCTGGAATTTCTGGGAGCAATTCGGAAGGTGTAAGACAGAAACATCCCAAAGACGATTGGAGGATGAGGGAACCATGGCTGACAAGGGAAGTCAAAGATTGCACAAAGCAAAAGAGAGGGCATACAATATACCATAAATCAGTGGGGAATTGGAGGATTAGGAACTTTAAAAAAAAAACAGAAGGCAACTACAAAAAGCTGTAAGGAGAGAAAAGAAGAAATATGAAGGGAAGCTAATCAATAATATAAAAGAAGATACCAAAGGTTTTTTTTTCAAATTTATAAGAGTCAAGAATGGATATTGGACCATTGGTGAGGTGGTAGTGGGGAACGAAGAAGTAGCGGACAAATTTAATAAGGATCTTGTGCCAGTCTTCACTTGGAAGTCACTTACAGTGTACCTGAAATTCAAGAGCATCAGGGGAAGAAATGCTTGTAGTTACTATTACTAATTAGAAGGTGCTTGGGAAGCTGAAAGATTTGAAGGTAGATAAGTCACCTGGACCAGATGGACTACAACCCAGTGTTCTGAAAGAGGTAGCTGAAGAGATTGTGGAGGCATTAGACCATAAGACTATCAGATATAGGTGCACAAGTAGGCCATGGGTCTATCAAATCTACTCCACCATTCAATCATGGGCTGATCCAATTCTTCGAGTCTTTCAATTTGTAATGATCTTTCAAGAATCACAAAACTCTGGAATGGTTCTGGAGGACTGAAAAATTGCAAATGTCACTCTACTCTTTAAGAAGGGATGGAGGCAGAAGAAGGGGAATTATAGGCCAGTTAGCCTGAGTTCAGTCATTGGGAAGATTTTGGAGTCCATTACTAATGATGAAAGTTTCAGGGTACTTGGAGACACATGATAAAATAGGCCAAGGTCAGGACAATTTCCTTAAAGGAAATCTTTCCTGATAAACCTGTTGGAATTTTTTGAGGAAATAACAAACAGGACAGACAAAGGAGGGTCAGTAGATGTTGTTTACTTGGAGTTTCAGAAGGCCTTTGACAAGGCGCCTTTCATGAGGTTACTTAACAAGGTAAGAGCCTATGGCTTTACGGGAAATATGCCAACATGGATAGAAGATTGTTTTTGTGGCAGGGGGCAGAGAGTGTGAATAAAATGAGTCTTTTCTGATTGGCTGCTTGTGACTACCGGTCAATGTTCTACGGGGTCGCAGTTGCTTCTCCTCACATCATATGTTTTGATCTGGAATTGGTAGCTTTGTGGCCAAGTTTGCAGATGATACAAAGACATGTAATGTGGAGAAGCAGGGAGTCTGCAGAAGGACTTAGATTGGGAGAATGGGCAAAGAGGTGTTAGATGGAATATAGTGTAGGTCATGCACTTTGAGTAGAAGGAATAATGGTGTATATTATTCTCTAAATGGTGAGAATTTTCAAAAATCAGAGGTGCAAAGCAACTAGGGAGTCCGTGTGCAGGATTTTCTAAAGGTTAACATGCAGGTTGATTAGGTGGTAAGGTGGGGGGCAAAGGCAAAGTTAGCATTAATTTGGAAAGGACTAAAATATAAGAGCAAGGATGTGATGTTGAGGCTTTATAAGGCATTGGTCAGACCACACTAAGTATTGTGAGCAGTTTTGGACCCCATATCTAAAATAAAATGAGCTGGCATTGAAGTGTGTCCAGAGGAAGTTCACAGGAATGATTCAGGTAATGAGAGGGTTAACAGCTAAGGAATGTTTGATAGCTCGGGGTCTGCATTCACTGGAGTTTAAAAGAATGAGGAAGGAATCTCATTAAAGCTTATTGAATATTGAAAGGTCTGCTTAGAGTGGATGTGGAAAGGATGTTTCCTATGGTGGGTTAATCTAGGATCAGAGGGTATAGCCTCAGAATAGATGGACATCCATTTAGAACAGAGGTGAGGAAGAATTTCTTTAGCCAGAGGCCAGAGGTCAAAGGATCTGTGAAATTCCTTGCCACAGACAGCTGTGAAGGCCGGTCATTGAGAATATTTAAAGCAGTGCTTGATAGATTCTTGATTAATCAGGGTCTCAAAGGTTACATGGAGAAGGCAGGAGAATGGGATTGAGAGGGATAATAACTCAGCCATATGGAGCTGATATAATGGGGTGAATGGCCTAATTCTGCTTCTATGCCGTATGTCTTAAGCCTTGTACATTCTCAGCTAAAATACAGGAAGAACAACTATGATCCCTGTGGCACACCAGTGGTCACCAGATGAAAGATATTTTTGTCAAAAACCATGTAATTAAACTTCCAGGACTGAAAAGAAGAGTCAGAAACCTTTCAACAAAGTGGAGTACAACACTTTTGCCTGTGAATCTTAACATTCTACATTCACATCGTGCTCAACAACAGAAAAGATCATTCTATCATGACAGCTCAACACAGAAGGGACTCTGGTCTGTCAGAAATGGTGTGAAACATGGAACCAATCCCCTTAACCAGGCTATAAAAACAATCTTGCGCATCTGTTTCAAAGAAAAGGAGTATCCTCTGATTAGCTAGCCAGTATTTATTCCTCAATTAACATCACTAAAAACAAATTACCTGGTCACTATCACATTGCTCAGTATGAAATTTATATTAAAAGAGTACAATACTTTGGCGTGACCTGAACTCGCGAAAGATACAATATAAAAACAAGCTGTTAAAAACAAACACACACACACACACACACACACACACACACACACACACACACACACACACACACACACACACACACACACACACACACACACACACACACACACACACACACACACACACACACACACACACACACACCCGCCCCCCCCCCCCCCCGCTAGACAAGATCATTTTGCAAAGGTTAGCCAGTTCAGTTCCAGACTTCTGAACATTTTTATTCTACTTTTATTGCGAAGGGAAATGCCAACCACAAGTATTCAGCCTCTGTATTTTTGGTGCACTGCAATATGACAATGACTGGCGCATAAGTAAGAGTTCTCTGCTGCATTGGATTTTAAAGGGTAATCCTCTTCCAAAGTCATCCACAACTTTAAACTGTGGAAGAACTGCAGTCGTATTTGGACTAATGCTAAAAATTCATTGCAGAATGACAGTGCCAACGTAAATGGCATTAGTACCACAAATAGCCAATCGCAGGACTCGGTCAAGAGACTGCCAAGTTTGTTTCAACTCTGCATCCCTGCAATGTAATGAAATAGCTCTACAACTTTCTCCTTCCCAACTACTTGCAAACAAGATTAATTTCACATTTCAAACCATTTTTGCTCTACATGGCAACTAGAAACCAAACTGAATGACAAGTGACCATACTCTCCATTGTTAATATGTGATATCTTCTCTCTCCCAGCAAGCCATGGATGTGGTGGATTCCAGATAAAATCTGTGCTACCCAAACTAGAAACAGTAGCATCCATCAGGGATGAATACTACTGTAACTCATCAGCTCGCATCTTCAAACTTAGTTCAAGGTTCAATTCATGAGAACTCAGCCTGAGGATTCAGCAGAGGATTCCAGTACTTCTGCAGCAAATGTAGTCAGGAGCAGAGAGAAAAGAAGGGTGGTGATAAGCTAGAAGCCTTTTGGGGTGGTGTGCAGAGGGACAGGGGTTTGATCCAAAGTCTAAAATACAACTTGCCAAGGTGAATCGGTAGCCCTGATTCCTTCTTTACATTTATCCTTATCTTGCTGAATGAGAACTTCAAAATGCACGCTTGAGATCTGCGTTAAAATTTGAGGAAGACAATTGTCTAAACTGTGTGACAACATTAAATAGTACAGTCCAGAATGCATTGCATTGTCTAAGCTGGAGAATGGAGGGTATAGGTGAAACTGAATCCAATAACCCGAACAAAGATCTGTTTATCTCAGAGTATGTATTCAATTCCTTTTCCACCTAGCTCATGAGCAGTACTGGAAAGGCGTTTACCTGATAGTGCTTGCTCCTCTACTTTCCCCACAGCTGCAGTGTCTCTCTACCCCCCCCCCCCCACTCCTCGTGAAAATGAAACAATTAAACTAGAGTTGCACTACCTCATTGCCCAAACAAAATTGCAGTCCTATCTCTGGAGGGTTAGTAGGTAACCCTCCCACCCCCACCACTTCCCTACACATCTATTCTGTGTTAAAATAAATGCATGCTTTTGGGACAGTGATCTGATTTATAGTTTCAGCACCACCCCTGCACCCCCCCCCCCACTAGCTGTGTTTGCACATTTCGAGTTGCGTTATCTTCATTCAAGTCATGGAGTCTTACAGACCTTTATCTTAATTAGTCCATGCTAACCAGCCCTTCATCCTAACTAGCCCATGTTTCTTGAAATGATCCATTTGTCTCTGTCTACCATTTATCCCTCTAAACCGGTTCTATCCACGTGCCTGTCCAAATGTCATTCAGTGTAACTGTACCTTGCATACCATATGCCCACCAATTACTGTGGGAAAACTATGTCCTTCCTTTCACCCTTAAATCCTACCCCTTTTATCTTAAACTTACCCTCCCTCATTTCAGATACTCCGTACTGTGGAAAAGACTGACCGCGCATCTTACCCAAATTCCTCTTTAGTTTATAAATCTCAATAAGTAGTCCCTCAACCCCTTCACTCCAGGAAAAACAATCCCAGCCAATCCAGGTTTTAGTATTACTCAAGTCTTCCAGTCCTGGCAACGTCCTTGGTCATCTTTCCTCCAGTGTAATCGCATCTTCCTATGGTTGGGTAACAAAAAAACACACACAATATTCCAGGTGCAGTCTCAACAAACACTTGTATAGCTGTAACATGATAGCCCAACTCTGTCTGATGAAGGCAAGCATGACATACTGAAAGCTTTTAGAAATAAACTGCTTTCAGGTTAATATAAAACTAGGAATGGTTACAAGGAGGTGTATAGGGGTGAGACAGCTTGGCTGGATGAGTGATGTTGTGACAACAAATTTGCATGCAACATCAGCAAGACTAAGGCACCAATTGCTGACTTCAAGAAAACAGAAGTCAAGAAGCCAAGCAGTTCTCATTGATGGATCAGCAGTGGAATGAGTGAGCAGATTCAAGTTCCAATGCATCAACATCTTGGATAATCTATCCTGGGCTCAACAGATTGATATAATCCTGAAGAAAGCACACCAGCAGCTTTATTTTGTTAGAAGTTTGAGGAGATTTGGTACGTTACCATGGATTCTTGCAAATTTCTACAGGTGTACAGTGAAGGGCATTCTGACTGGTTGCATCTTAGTCTGGCATGGACACTCCAATACACAGGATTGCACGAAGCTGCAGATGGTTGTAGACTCAGCCAACTCCATCACAGACACAGCCCTCCTACCATCAAGGCCATTTTCAAGAGGCAGTGCTTCAAAAAGGTAGCATCCATCATTAAGGACTTTCAATATCTGGTGTTATGTTTTGTAACTCCAGAAATTAAATCGAATTAAAAACACGGGAACCGGGATGTATGTGTTCTTCATTTCACTTTAGTGAGGCACACACATATGACGTGGTGGTGTAATGACATATGCCATTCACATACTTTTACATATAACCCATAATGAAATATGTAAACTAAAAAAGAATGCTTAATCAAAAATATTTAAAATATTCCTCAAATATTACTGAAACAATAAACACACTACACTCTTCCCTGCTTACCTACAGAGTTGAATATCTGCAGGCTTCAGTTCAGTATCTTTGAAATGCCAAACTCATTCTGTGGAATGACTGAAATAGCCGAGCCAGTGTCCAATTCCATTTTAATTAATTTGCCTTTCACTTCTAGTCTAAGCCATATTGTTTGACTCCTGTTAGTTTTCACAGTATAAATCTGAAGGTTACTCAGTTCTGTGACACTTTCTTCATTATCAGATTTTTCATCAACAGCATGCAGATTAGTTCTTTTTATGGACCTGCAACTTGACTTTATCTTCTCTGTGCAGTCCATTTATTTTTGTCTTGTATGTGCCCTATGTTGTTGCATTTTTTTGCAAGTTTCACCTTTAGACTTGCATTGGCTTGGAGTATATGAGCCCCTGCCACAATGGTCGGATAACTTGCTCACCCAGGCAGGTTTCTGGTTAGATGTTGCAATTTTGCTTATGCTCACTCTCATTCCTGACTGCAACCCACTGTCTGCTGTTTCCATTGATACAGTGATTTAAACTGCTCTTCTAAATTAGAGTTGTGCTTCAGTTCAGAGCAGTTTTTGAATGCTTTCTTGTTAGATTCCATACACTAAATGATTGTTCAGTGCATTAAGCCCATTACTGAACTGGCAATGCTCAGACAATTTCTTCAATTCAGCCATGTAAGCTGAAATGGACTCTCCTGCATTTTGATTCCACTTCTGAAACCCAAAGTGCTCTGTAATCAACAATGGTTTTGGTCTAAATGTTCCTGCATTACTTGCATGATATCAGAAAAGCTCATTTCGGCTAGCTTAGTTGGAACAGTGAAGCTTCTCAGCAAATGGTATGCTCTTCCATCAGTTACACTCAGTAAAACTTGTACTTGTTTCTCATTGGTCAATTCCATTTGCTTTAAAATACTGCTCAGTTTGTTCCATATACATAACCCAGGTATCTGTTGTACAATTGAATATGTCTATCTTTCCGATGCGACCAGCCATTTCTGCTTCTTTAAAAACTTAATATTATCAGCACCTGGTATTCACTGCTTATGAATTCATGAATTTCATCTATTTTCTGCATGAAAAAAATTTGACTATCTTTCTCCGCTGCAAAGAAAAACGTGTTGCGCTCTTTTTAAAAAAAAACACCAAGTCTCTCCTCCTTCTGAAGGAAAGAAATTGTGCTGCACTTCAACTGGTAGGTAGTCATCACAGTTTTGTTTTAAAACTACCTTGTTGCCACTGTTATGTTTTGTAATTCCAGAAATTAAGAAAGAGAATCATGGGAGCCAGTGTGCACTTTGTTTTATTTTAGTGAGGCACGCGTGTATGATATGGTGGCGTATCGATGTATGCCATATGTAAGAGGTACATCAATACCTCATAATGAACTCTGCAAACAAAGAATGCTTAATCAAAAAGTTTATTTACAAGATTACTCAACTATTACTGAGATATTAAATACACTGCATCTGTCATGTGTCCCCTTTTCTTAACCAACAAAGGGGAGGAGATACAGAAGCTTGAATACCCATACTGAACAATTTAGAAAGTCCTTCCCCTCCACTGGATTTCTGAATGGTCCATGAACACTACCTCAATATTCCTCTTGTTTTGTACCATTTCCTTTTGTAATTTACAGTAATATTAATGTCTTTGAATTACTGCTGAGGCAAAACAACAAATTTCATGTCAAAGAAGTCAGTGATAATAAATCTGATTCTGAGAAAATAGGCAGGCTGGGAGCCAAAAAAGAACAACTTTAAGGCCTGTAAGTGGAAAAATAGCACGTGTGCCTGAATACCAGCAGGATGCATTATTGCTCCAAGTGCTTGATGTTATCTTCAGTTGTTTTAAAGGAAAGCCAAACACAATTTTTCTGATTGTTGTGAGGAGCTCCTACATCCTTGAGTGGGGAAGTGTTAAGAAAATAGGTCAAAGCAACTTTTTGTACAAACATAGTCATTAAAAACTGCTACCACCATATTACTTTCTTTTATGATGGAAGAAACTCTCTGTTGGCATGTTATTGCCTTAATTCCTCTCAAAACTTCTAATAACTGAAAACAAACAAGAGAAAATCTGCAGATGCTGGAAATCCAAGCAACACACGCAAAGTGCTGGAGGAACTCATCAGGCTAGGCAGCATCTATGGAAAAGAGTACAGGTGATGTTTCAGGCCAAGATGCTTCAGCAGGACTGGAGAAAAAAAGATGAGGAGTAGACTTAAAATGTGGGGGAGGGGAGGGAGAAATATAAGGTGATATGTGAAACCAGGAAGGGGCAGGGTAGGAGAGAAGAGCACCAGAGGGAGGAGATGGGCAGGCAAGGAAATAAGGTGAGAGAGGGAAAAGGGGATGGAGAATGGCATTGCAGGAAGTTCTAAAAATCGAAATGCTATCAGGTTGGAGGCTACCCAGGCGGAATACAAGGTGTTGTTCCTCCAACCTGAGTGTCACCTCATTGCGACAGTAGAGGAGGCAATGGATTGACATATTGGAATGGGAATGGAAAGTAGAGTTAAAATGAGTGGCCACTGGGACATCCTGCTTTTTCTGGTGGAAGGAGTGTAGGTGCTCGGCAAAGTGATCTCACAATCTACAAAGTAAGTCGGGCCTCACCGATTTAGAGGCGGCCACACGAGGAGCACTGGACACAGTATATATGACCCTAACAGACTCACAGGTGAAGTGTAGTGTAACACAAGAAAAATTTAACTTCTTTAATCCTTGGAAAAGCAAGTATTTAAACTGTTGTAACCAATACTGTCAATTTTAATGATACCCTCTTACCCCCCTCACCAACCTTTCAAATTACTTGTGACAGAATGAAGACTTGCAGACTAGTATAGAAGGAATCATTGCTGCTTAGTTCAAGGCCCTTTCAAGAATGCACATGTATCACCATGTTACTGTAAAGTTACACCAGTGACCATTTCACAGGTCACATTAAACTTTTGTTTAAAAACCAAATTAAAACATTATGAAATCCAGGAAAACCCCATATAGTTCAATTTACCAAACAAGGAGCTTCAAACAATTGAAATTAAAAAACGGCAAAGGTATTGATCCAATGAAGTAGGAAAGGAATTAACTCCTTCACAATTCTGCAATTCTATTCCTATTTATATATCTTGATTTTTGATACTTTCTTTGATACTTTTTTACTACTATACTCTTTTTTTGAGGTTTATTGAAATTATTAAAATTAATCCTCATGTCTTGGATTTTTGATCTAAGTTTTTTTTCTGTTTTGTCTTGGTAAGAGTTCTTAAAGGAGATTGCAGATGTGGTGGAAATGGGGATACATGTTGAGTTTTGGAATAGCATTTATTGCTGAAAGGCAAATAAAAGATGGAACCTTTATAGCAAAGAGCAGAAAATTGGTAAAACTGGAGGAAACAAACAATTGGATCACTTAAAGCTACGTCAGTGAGGAAGAGGGACTGTGGCTATTACAATGCAGGTGTGTACAGAAACAGAACTTTGAATTACAGATGTTGCTGAATGGAAAGGGCATGCTAACAGAAAGGAACAAAGTGGAAAATTCTCAAAGCACTGTGAAGGCAGAAAGATGAGCGCTATTTAATTTGAACCAATATAGAATTGATTTTAATGTGACTTGAAGTAAAAGCTGGTGTTAACTTTCTTACTTTCTGGAAGCCTCTCTGTAAGGACCATGGAGAAGGGCTGTGGATAAATTACTGAAGTATCCGCACAGCTTATGTCTGCAGTGTGAACAAGGAAGCTTGTATTTATTGACGGATCCAGGGCAAAACCAAAATACAGGGAACATGGAGATACCACATTCAGTACAGTAGCCCTGAAGGATACTGTATTTTAACCAACAGCTGTGGAGAATGATACACCTACTTTAAAGCACAGCCAGTCCCAACCATTTGTGATAGATATTCACCATCTAGGGCTTGGGGGCCTTTTTTGTCAAGCTTAGCTTTCTACACTGCAGCTGACATTTCTAGAGGTCAAGGAGTTGTTTTTCTGTCAGTTAGACTTCCAATAAATATTCTTTGTTCAGTTTCTTGTTGTAAATGGGAGCCAGTCTTCAATTATTAATATAAGCAGTAATCAATCTGAAGTTTAAAGGACAGTTTTTGCAAACAGACAGCACTGTTGATAGAGCAGACTTCCGGCCCACAGCAGAGGGCCGGTTGCACTGCAAGACAATGGGGTTTTGTTGATTGAGCTTAAATCAACAACAATGGCTAAATTATATAGTTCAAGGAAGTTTGCAGACCAGATTGATTCTATCACTTCGCACATGAAGTAGCTGATGTATCAATAGTTGGAAGATATGTGTTTTCAAAGGGTCATCTCTCACAGCATTAATTTATGGTGTTTAGGAACTCCTCAGAAGCTTTTAGATCTCCTGTGTGAAAAGGTATGTGAAAAAATATTAAATGTGTTAAGTAACCCAAGTGGTAAAACTAGGTATAAATGCAAGAGTTGGTATAAATTCCTGGTATAAACTAGGTATAAATTCCTGACTTGTTAGGAATGGCCAAGAACAACAAGAAGAATGACAGAAAGATGGGGTGAACTCAAATCCATTCCTCTGCCTTTGATTTCTGCTGCTGGTGACTTGTGTGTCTCCAACCCTTTGGTATGTCTTTTTAGCACATTAGAATTGTACCTGTGTTTTGGAAATCCTTTATGTTTCAGAAATAGTTTGTAAATTGGAAATCTTTTGTAAGATACTAAACTTCTGGGTTTTAAATGTGTGTTCTATTTACATTATATGGCTATATACATGCTTCTAAATACATTATATGGTTATATACATGTATATAGTTAAATGATAATAAATTTGACTTAATAATTTTTTCCCAAATTTAACTGTTTATAACTAAAAATAAATGAACTGTTTTAAAAACTATTTTGTTAGCAAGAAGTATTTCCACCTTTGTAGGGAGTGAGAACCCACCACTTAAATAGAGGTACTGGCAGCTAAACTCAACCTTGGAGGATTAACAGGGAAGTGACCTAGCCTTTGGAGAATAGTTGGCTACGTTATAACCTCCTTTTAGTGGGCGTACCTGTAGCTATCTATAATTGGATAGGATCTTTGTTTGAGTTTAGAACTTTGCAGTCAGCAAACCTAATATGCATTCTGCTTGTGAAATTCAGCAAGACAAAATAGCCAGAGCAAATCTCAGAAATATTTAAGAATATTGTTTCTTCTTAAATTTTAGCCACAATGAGGAAGATATCCACAAGAAGTTGTAAGTTAAAATTAAGTTTAGTGACTATTTCTCTTAAATACAAGGAAAAACTGCATCATTGTGGATGTTTGCATTGGAAGTAAGCACACAGGAGATTTTTTTCAAAGGGTTTCAAAGGTTTTTTTTAAAGCAATATAAAAATTCTAATATAATTTATTTGAAATTTTAAAGCATAACAATCGCTTCAAATTGCATGGTATGGATGAATGGATAATTTAAATTTGACCACCTCTGCAATTTTTAGCCATATATATTCCTGTGCCTTGTGAAGAGTTGATGTTTGGATTCTCATGTGGTAACCTAACGACACACCAACAGGTTTCAAATGTAACATGCTTTTCCAGTAACAGCACTGAAAGACATCTTGGGATAAGGCAACTTCCTGTGTTTTTGTATCAGTGTGGGCAACATGAGTAATCCTGGAACCAAAGCAGGATGGAATCATGTCCAAAGTAAAATCATATTTCTTCTTTCCAGCCAACTAAATTGTTAATGAGAACAGAAACTATCTTAGTAACATCATCTGCTGGTGAAGCAGACTGCTTAAAGGCAAGTTTTTACTTCTGTTCATAAATAACCCATTATTTATATTGCATTTATTAAAAATACTGTGAATATGCATTTCATTAAGGCCTTAATTATATGTAAAACAATCAAGGACAGTTGAAAGGAGTCAATAAAAATAACTATTCGCCAGATGCTAAAATCTGGTGACTGCTATTAAAACATTAACTGTAATCATCATCCCTTCCACTTACTTGAATAATTCAAGTTGAAAAAGCATCAGTTGAGATATAAATGTTATCAAATAATCATTGTCTTTGCCCGTAGTAAACCAAACAATTCTATTACCTCAAACAGAATATTGGCTTTCTATCTTTTATGGTTCCCACTACTGCATCATCAATAGCCCCTTGTTTGCCAATATGACACGTTTTATTAAGCATTTTGCTATCATGGTTGACTGCTTGTGTAAACACAATGAATAACATACTCCCTTTTATTGATGACAACTATTTTTCATTTCCCTATTTACTTTGAGCCTCGAGTTGTACATAGCTAAATGGAAAGAAAACAAGTGTAAAAGTAGCAAGAACAGGAGTAGGCCAGTCAGCCCCTTGAATCTGGTCTGCTATTGAATAAACTTATAACAAATCTGATCATTCACTTTTCTACTCTCTCCCTGCACTTCTTGAATCTTCGGCTGTTGAACTATTTGCTTTTTAAAAATATCAACTGAACCCAAGTGCAGAAACCAAAGACAAACAGATCCTAATTTATTTAAATTTTGCTGCAAATGCAGTGTACTGGTACTTTGTTATGGAGTAAGTAAAATCACAGCAGCAACCATTGATCCATCTAGCCCCACTGACCTGCACCCGACTGTAGCCCTCCATACCCCTCTCATCCCTGTACCCATCAAATTTCTCTTAAATGTTGAAATTGATCCCACAATCACCATTCATGCTGGCAGCTCATTCCTCACTCATACCAGCCAAGTGAAGAAATTCCCCTTCCTGAAATTCCACATGCCCTCCTTAAACTTTTCACCTTTCACCCTTCCAGTTGTAGACTCACCCAACCTCAGTGGAAAAAACCTGCTTGCATTTACCCTATATCTACACCTCATATTTTTTATACTTCTATCAAATCTCCCTTCAGTCTTCTATGTTCTAGGAAATAAAGTTTTAATTTATTCAACCTTTCCCTGGAACTCAAGTCCAGCAACATCCTTGTAAATTTTCTCGACAGTCTCTCAAATTGATTTTCATCTTTCCTGTAAGTAACTGACAAAAGCTGCACACAATAGATAGATAGATACTTTATTCATCCCCATGGGGAAATTCAACATTTTTTCCAATGTCCCATACACTTGTTGTAGCAAAACTAATTACATACAATACTTAACTCAGTAAAAATATGATATGCATCTAAATCACTCTCTCAAAAAGCATTAATAATAGCTTTTAAAAAGTTCTTAAGTAGTTTACTTAAATACATTAAATACAATCAACCCCGGCACTTTAACATATCTTACTCCAAATTAATCCAAATTAGGCCTCAGCAATGTCTTATATAGTTTCAACATAACATCCCATCTCCTGCACTCAATACATGGATTTATGAAGGCTTGGAAGGCATGGATTTATGCCAAAAACTTTATGACCCTATCTACCTGTGACACCACATAGAATTATGGATCTGTATTCCCAGATCTCTCTCTTCTATCACACTCCTCAGTGCCCTACCATTCACCATAAGACTTGCTCTGGTTGTTTCTCCCAAAGTGCAACACCTCACACTTGTCTGCATTGTTCCACCTGCCATTTTTCTAGTTGGTCCAGATCCCACTGCAAGCTTTGATAGTCTTCCTCAGTATCCACTAAACCCTCAGATTTGCTGATCCAGTTTATTACATTATCATACAGATCTTGAAATATATGACAACTAACAACAGATTGAGCACCAATCTCCACGGCGCTCCACTAGTCACAGGCCTCCAGTCAGAGAGGCAGCCATCTACTACCACTCTGGCCTCTTCCACAGAGTCAATGTTTAATCCAATTTGCTACCTCATCCTGAATGCCAAGGGACTGAATCTCCTTAACCAACCGGTCTTGTGGGACCTTGTCAAAGACTTGCTAAAGTCCATGTAGACAACTTCCACTGCCTTGCCTTCATCAACTTTTCTGGTAACTTCCTCAAAACACTGATTAGACACAACCAACTATGCACAAAGCAAAGTTGACCAACCCAAATTAGTCTGTCTATCCAAATACTTATATACCCAGTCCGTGATTTCCCACTACTGATATCAGACTCACTGGCCTATGATTTCCTGGCTTTTCTTTTTAAAAGAAGAGAGCTTTTCTTAAACAGCAGAACTTAATCCTCTAATCCTCCAATCCTCCAGCACCTCATACATGACCAAAGACGTTCCAAAGATCTCTGCTAGGACCCTGTAATTTCTGCACTAGCCTCCCACAGGGTCCGAGGGAGCGTCTCCTCAGGCCCTGGGGATTTATCCACTCTAATTTGCCTCAGATAATAAACACGTCCTGCAATCCTTATAGCACTTATGACCCCTCTGCTACATTTTAATCACATTGATAGACTGTATCCACCTCCTGAGTTAAAAAAATGCGTTTTCAGATATTATCCATCTATTTTATCTCCATGCATAGATTACCACTCTGATCTTGCAAAGGATCAATTTCTTCGCTTGTTATCTTTTTGCTCTTAATTTATCTGTGGAAGCTCTTAAGATTCCTCTTCACCTTCTCTGCCTTCTTTTAGCCCTCCTGATTTCCTTTTTAAGTGTTCTCTTGGATTTCTTATACTCCTCAAGTACCTCATTTGTTTCTGCATGCCTATACCTGCTCTTTTTTCTTAACCAGGCCCTCAATATTTCTTGAAAACCAAATTACATATACCGGTTATACTTGCCTTTTATTCTGACAGATACATACAAACTCTGTACTCTCATAACTTCACTTTTGAAGGCCTCCCACTTACCAAGTATGCCGAAACTTCCAAACCTGAACTGAGTAGTTGTGCCTCCATGCCCATCCCATGGCCACGTCCTGCCCCATCTGTTTGCAGTTCCCACACTGACCTCTTCAATACCTCAGAAAACTCAGAGTGGAAACAAGGCAATACTAATCTTGAGGGACTACCTGCTAAAAAATTTTTCAGAACTCTGAAGATAGGGGATATATAGCAGGAAGCAAGAATGGTTCAGCTAAGACCAAGTAGTAAGTGATCAGGATCACGCTGGTGATTCCATAGGGAAAGCCTGGCCAATAGTAATCACTTGTCTGCAAGTTCCAGTCTCCTCAACCAACGAGGAGCAGTGTGGAAGCATGGAATATGTCGGAGATGAGATGCAGCCATATCTACGTCTACTCCACCTTAAACCCAATATTAAGTTGAGGAGTGGTTCATGAATGTACTGAGTAGAGCAGCTGTAGACTCGTAACATCTTAGCTGAAATATCTCCAGCTTTCTCTCATTTATTTGCACAAGATCACTGGATGTCATTAAAATCTTTAGTGTTTATTTTAATCAATCTATAGAAAGAGAATGTTCTTAAATTTGCATTTCAATAATTTTTCACATTTCAGTCATTTGCCTTTAACTGTTTCCTTATGTTTCATCTGGTCTTCTGGGGTGGTAGCCCATCTACTTCAAGCTTCGCCATTTTTGTACTTTGAGAGATGCATATCTCTGTTGTATCACATAGTTATTTGAGTTACTGTTCAGCTTGAACCAGGCTGGCCATTCTCCTCTGACCTCTCTCATTAACAAGGCATTTTTGCCCACAAAAATTCCACTCAGTGGCTGTTTAATTTTGTTTTTCACACCACTCTCTGTAAACTCTAGAGACTGTTGTGTGTGAAGACCCCAAATCACTCAAACCACTCCGTCTGGCACCAACAATCATTCCACGTTCAAAGTCACTTCGATCACATTTCTTCCTCATTCCGATATTTGGTCTACACAACAACTGAACCACTTGACCTGTCTACATTCTTTTATGCATTGAGTTGCTGTCATATGATTGGCTGTTTAGATATTTGCAACTGATGAGCGGGCCTATAGGTATACCTAATAAAGTGGCCACTTACAGCAAAAAAAAAGGTAAATATTCTAAAGTATGCCATACTAGTGTATTTTTTAATTTACCATTTATTGGAAATTGTGGCTGTGTGGCAAGACACAGTGCAAACATTAAAGTTGCCAACGACATGACTGTTGCTTGCAGAATCTCAGATGGTGAGATAGACCAGCTGGCTGAGAGCTGTCACAACAACCTTGCACACAACATCAGTAAGACCAATGAAATGATTGTGGATTTCAGGAAGAGGAAGTGGGAGAACACACAGCAGTCTTTAATCGAGAAGTCAGCAATGGAAAGGGTGAGTGGCTTCAATTGCCTAAGCAGCAACATCTCAGAGGATATATCCTCCCCGCAACACATTGACGCAATCACAATGAAGGTGCACCAGTGGTTATGCTTCGTCAGGAGTTTGAGGAGGTTTGGTATGAATCCAAAGATGCTAGCAAATTTCTACAGATGTAACTTGGAGAGCATTTTGACTGGTTGCATCACCTCCTGGTAAGGAAACTCCAATGCACAAGATCAGAAATAGCTGCAGAGGGTCAGAGACTCAGCCAGCTCCATCATGGGCATTAGCTTCCCCACCAAAGAGAACACCTTCAAATGTGGTGTCTTAAGAAGGAAGCATTCATCATTAAGGCCCTCCAGGACATGCCCTCATCTTAAAACTGCCTTCAGGGAGCAGTGTGCCCGAAGTTGCACATGATGTTTTAGGAACAGCTTCTTCCCCTCTGCCATCAGAATTCTGAAAAGTCCATGAAAGCATGAATGCCACCTCGCTGCTTTGTTCTTTTTACACTATTTATGTGTTTCTATATTTCTTCATGCAAAACAACAAATTTCATGACATATGTCCATGATAATAAACCTGGTTCTATATTCAGTATCAGCGTGGCCCCACTTCCCAACAGTTGCTTCTGAACTTGCCAACAAAATAAGCAACATGAATGCCAGATGGCAGAACCCACAGGTAAAGCTAGGCAGAGTTTATCTTTACTTATTATTGTGTTAATGATGTAATACAATTTGAAAGTAACTGCAGAGCATACAAAGATGATACTGCCAAATCCTGGCTGTATAATTAAAGAGAAATGCTCCAAACTGACCTGACACATGTATCGACAACACATTGAGATTCTGCAGTTGGAAGTGAGAGCTCATCTTTTGCCAGCCCTATTCAATTATGAGTCACATATACCACAGGAAAATTGGTCAGAGATAACAAAGTGTGGTGGGGGTGGGGGGGTTGGGGCAATGTCCAAGTGACTCTCATAGAAAAAAATGATTGAGCATATACATTACAGTAAATATTTAATACTTTTATTCTTGTCTTCACAATAAAACATATCCTGACCTTTAGAAATATGTGAAAGCCAATTTAAACTCCTTTATTATTAATGTTATACGTTCAAAATATAGTAAGCTGAAATATTAGCATATTTTGCAGCAGTTTGATCACATTATAACTTTGTTGTTTAAGTCAGAAAAGCAGACACAATCCTTACAACTTCATCAGTAGGTTTGTGAAGAGGAGAAGGCAGCCAAAAAGCTACTCTTCCCCTTTACCAAAATCAATAAGTACTGCACCAGATGGAGGAACAGACACAGAAGACAATTCTTACAGTCATAAATAGTAACTGTGCATGTAGAGACCTCCATCTTGCCAGTCAATGGCCCAGAACCTCGTATACAGGAGTCCAGTAGTACATATCACACACTTGCTGGCTGCTCATCTCTGAATTTTTCTCAGCTTTGCTTTGACATGTTCGAAAACCTGCCCACTAAATCTTTACAAAGTTAGGTTTGATACAGGAGGCAAGTATCCATTCACTTAAATGGAAAAGGCCCTTTTTTGTATATTTTTAATACAATTATTTCTAGCTTAAAGTTTTTCATTGTTTCAAGAATTACCCTTTTAGAACACAGAACAGTACAGCACAGTAATGATCGATTAACTATTCTATCCTAATTTTTTCTATATTGCATGTTCCTCTCCATGAGTTTCTTAAATGTCTCAATTGTATCTGCCTCTGCTACCACCCTTGGCAGGGTGTTCCATGTACCCGCCACTCATTGTGTAAAGAACCTCTGACATCCCCCCTTTTATTTCCACCAATCACCTTACAATAATGCCTCATTGTACTAGTCATTTCCACCCTGGAAATGGTCTTTGGCTATCCACTCTATTTGGCCTTTTATCATCTTCAAGTCTCCTCTCAGCTTCCTTTGCTCCAAAAAGAAAAGCCCTAGCTTGCTCAACCCATCTTCACAAGACAAACCCTCTAGTCCAGGCAACATCCTGGTAAATCTCCTCTGCACCCTCTCTAAAGCTTCCACATCCTTCCACAAATATCTAAGTGCAGTTTAACCAGGGTTTGATACAGCTATGACATTAGCTTGTGGTTATTTAACTCAATCCCCCAACTAATGAAGGCCAACATTAACCCAGATAAGTGTGAGGTGGTTCAATTTGATAAGTCTAATATGATGACAGAATACAGTATTAATGCTAAGACTCTTGGCAGTGTGGAGGATCAGAGGGGTCTTGGGATCCAAGTCCATAGGGCACTCAAAGCAGCTGCACAGGTTGACTGTGTGGTTAAGAAAGCATATGGTGCATTGGCCTTCATCAATCATGGGATCGAGTTCAGGAGCCAAGAGGTAATGTTGCAGCTACATAGGACCCTGGTCAGACCCCATTTGGAGTACTGTGCTCAGTTCTGGTTGCCTCACTACAGGAAGGATGTGGAAACCATAGAAAGGGTGCAGAGGAGATTTACAAGGATGTTGCTGGATTGGGGAGCATGCCTTATGAGAATAGGTTGAGTGAACTCGGCCTTTTCTCCTTGGAGCGACGGAGGATGAGAGGTGACCTGATAGAGGTGTATAAGATGATGAGAGGCATTGGTCATGTGGATAGTCAGAGGCTTTTTCCCCAGGGCTGAAATGGCTAGCACGAGAGGGCACAGTTTTAAGGTGCTTGGAAGTAGGTACAGAGGAGATGTCAGGTGTAAGTTTTTTTTAAAAAACACAGAGTGGTGACTGCGTGGAATGGGCTGCTGGCGACAATGGTGGAGGCGGATATGATAGGGTCTTTTAAGAGACTCCTGGCCAGGTATATGTAGCTCAGAAAAATAGAAGGCTATGGGTAACCCTGAGTAATTTCTCAGGTAAGGACAAGTTCGGCCCAGTTTTGTAGGCCGAAGGGCCTGTATTGTGCTGTAGGTTTTCTATGTTTCTAACATACTATATGACAGTAACATTTTAATAATTAAAAGTTATATTTAATATTTTTGACTTTTGGAATCGTTCAGGTATGGCAACATATGCTGGTCGTAATAACATATTTCCGATCTCTCTGTCAGAGAGAGTGCAGAGGAGATTTACAAGGATATTGCCTGGATTGGAGAGCATGCCTTATGAAAATAGGTTGAGTGAACTTGGCCTTTTCTCCTTGGAGCAACGAAGGATGAGAGGTGACTTGATAGGGGTGTATAAGATGATGAATGGCATTGATTGTGTAGATAGCCAGAGGTTTTTTCCCCAGGGCTGAAAAGGCCAACACGAGGGGGCATAGTTTTAAGGTACTTGGAAGTAGGTACAGAGGGGTCATCACAGTTAAGTTTTTCACACAGAGAGTATGGGTACGTGGAATGCACTGCCGACAATGGTGATGGAGGGGGGTACAATAGGGTCTATTAAGAGACTCTTAGATAGGTACATGGAGCTTAGAAAAATAGAGAGCTATGCAATAGGGAAATTCTAGGCAGTTTCTAGAGTAATTACATGGTCGGCACAACATTGTGGGCTGAATGGTCTGTAATGTGCTGTAGATGTCTATGTTCTATGACCATGGCTGATTTATTTTATCTCTTAACCCCATTCACCTGCCTTCTCCCCATAAACACCCTCACTAATCAAGAATCTATCAAACTCTGCTACGGATATTCCCAATGCAGATATCCCACCCGGATGTTACGGGAGTCTCCTGCATATTGATAGCAGCTCCCTGACGCCCGCAAATTATATACAACATCCCGGAAATTGAGGGTGAGCAAGAGCGAGAGAGAGCATCCTGATTGGTCTCTCTTCGTGCTAAGTAGACCTATCAGTTTTCTTTGTGGGCGGGCTTTACAGTCGACCTCAAAAATAATGACAGTGTTACTCGCTGCACTGCTTGCAACAGTGACTTTTCTATTGCTCATGGTGGGTTAAAATGTAAAAGACATGTTGAGGTGAGTTTAACAGGTGTCATTCGTTCATTAGCATAGCTAACGTTATTTAAACTAGCTGGGTAGCTGCTAAGGAGCTATTCTATTGATGTCCTACATGATGAGCCCAAACTCCCTGTAGACTTGCTTAAAGTTGTAATAGAATAAAAAAATGACTCCATGATAATACAAGTACATATTTTAATGTCACATTTCCTGAATATACCTAACTTGGTTTACAAATTAGACAAAATCACTAAACATTGTATTACATACACCCTTGGAGGTCGATCGGGGAGGGGGGTAGTGAGGATATGGGGTTGCAGGGGGCAGGGGTGCTACCTCCCTGAAATGAGTTTTTGCAGGGTGGGATGTCTGCCAATGATTTGGTCTCCATAGCATCTCTGGCACTGAATGCCACAGAAACACCACCCTCCAGCTAAAGAAATTCCTCCTTATGTCTATTCTAAAGAGATAATATAGTAACAGAAACAGAAGTGATTTTATTGTCCTTCTCTAAAAACATTGAAAAGACATGTGTTTTGTTGCCCTTTACAACAGCAATGAAACTCTTGCTTATTCCTGCTGTTGTTACGACTTCTACTGAAAGTCAGAACAGTCAATGGCCCAATTTCTTAAACTCGAACTATCCAATTGGTGATGACATTCACATTCTCAATTTGCAGAAGATACTGAATGTAAATGTATGCATATGACAAAGTTCAATCTAACTTTTAAATTATTTGTTTTTCTTTTTATTTCCTCTTGTGTGGAGGCATATTCAAAACGAATAATTTTTTTGGAATAATAATTAAATCACTATGCATTGATTCATAAAACTGCACAATGTTTGGATGAGACTCCCTGTTGGGAGCAACAGAAATTAATTGACTCATCATTGAATCATAAAATTTTCCAGCACAGACCAAATCCATCCCACTCATGATACCTCTGTGTGATCTTTGAAGTTGTGATCCACTTAGTTCCATTTCACTTAGTTTCACTGAGTATTTTCAGTTTTTTTTACATCTTCAGATAATTCACTTCTCTTTTAAAATGGATAATGAATTCAGCTTGCACTATGTCTGCTGGAGGGCATTTTATGTTTTCACAAAAGCCCTTTGAAATAACGACCATTCCGATTATTGACAATGACTGTCCTTAGGTAAATTATTTCACAAATAGTGGAAGTAATTTTACCAAATTTTCCTTTATGTGCCTTCATATTTGAAATTCATCTATCTATATACTACTAAAACTCTCATGCTCCGTCTGTCTGTTTGTGACCTCCAATTAGCGCAAACGGTGCATTACAGCGGCACTATTTTTGGCTAAATCGTCTTAAAATGTGCTAACTTACAGAATGCAGGCAAAGTTCAGGGTTATATATTTGTATAAAATTGTTCATTCACCAAAATCGACTGCCCCGTTTTCACCCGAGAGCCGATCCACCATCATGGAAATTGGGACATGGCACCAAGACCCATGCGCACGACCAGCCACAGCAGTGACACCAAAAGGGCAGGGCAGCTCTGTTTTGAGCGGCCACATATCACCATCCGCATGTGCAGGATTGGGACAGATCTAACTGCCAACCATCAATAAGAGATCCTTAAATCTTATTGTAATGAAGCACTTCTCTTTCAATATTTTTATTAGTTTCTGCATAAAGGAATACAGAGTAAAAGAAGTTATATATTACAAGTCAAAAAAAAGTACCAAATACATTGTATTAAAAATACAGTTACAATCACAAAACCCTGAATTCATAAAAATTAAATTAAATTGTAATATTGAAATATAATAATATTGTTATACAGAAAAAATCTAAACCCACTACCAAAGTCAGAGCTGTTAAGAAAAGCAAGAAAAAAGGGAAAAAACCCTTATCATATAAAAAAATATTATTAGCCACCATCGGTACTTTTACAACAAATCAAAGGTTTTGAAAATAACTCAAAAATGGTCCCCACAATGTATAAAAGTCTTGACTAGATTCAAAAACTGAACATCAGATCTTCTCTAAATTTAAGCATGACATAACATCCCGTAACCCATAATGATGTACTTCAAGGCTCCTATAAAACCCTTTGCTGCAGTCAAAAGACAACGGTGACTATATCACGTCCATTTAGGAGGGCGCCAACCACATCATCAAGAATAATCAGCATCCGTTCGTGTTACTGCTTCGTATCTTCCATCCAGCATTAGGGTAAAAAAAATATGGTCAGCCTAATTACGCCACGTGGAAAGAGAAGGAGGACATTATGGTCAAGAGATGACGTGAAACGTTGTCGGGAAGTGGCAAGGAGAGGGAGAGAACAAGAATTGGATGAGGCCAGGGCCACACGACTCCAGGATCAAAGAGTCAGGACAAAAAAGATGAGAGAAGAAGAGACAGAGGAGGAGAGGCATGCACGTCTCCAGAATGACAACAACAGGCACAGGAGGAGGAGAGAGGAAGAGAAAACAGAGCTGAGAAATGCACGTCTCCAAGATCAGAGACAAAGAACAAACAGCAGAAGAGATGAAGAGACGGCGGATGAAAGGACTGCACGTCTCCAGAATAACAACAAGAGGCACAAGGGTGGCAGACCAACCAGAAATGTTGCCATCAGAAGTGTCCTTCATTAAACGAGCAGGAGCTGTATTTGCCTTGCTACATATCCTTCTTCTTCACTAAACTGTTTTTTCTTCTTCAATTTCCAAAGCAAAGCAATACCAATACCATTCAAGAAAATTTAATGTTCATTCTGGTCACATCAGACTGCACTAACTTTCTCTCAAAGGGTGCCCCAACGGGTCACCCCGTTGTCTAGTTACTAATAAATCCCTATTCCACTATGCAGTTTGTTGTTCTAGTCTCTTCCCCAACTAAAGCTACTCGGCATGATAATAAAGATATCAAAAATGCTTCCTCTACCCCCTCCACATATTATATCCCTCCTAAGGTACATCTTCCCAAAACGGTCACAGCATCAAGGATAGTCAGCTATCCTTATTTGTTAGTCACTCTGGTGATCTGCAGGTTGGTACCATCCTAATCTTCAATTGTGAGAATCTGGCAGGAGGGGGAGTGTTGTGTGACACTGTTGCATGTATGGATTAGATCAACCCCTGCACCATCATATTCCTCATCTTAGTCATCGAGTTACAGAAAGGTTCAGCCAGCATGGAAACAGGTCCTGTGCCCCACCAACTCTGTGACGACCTCTTTACAAAAGTCCGATGTTAATCCCTTATTTTATTCTCTCCACATCGTTGTTGACTCCCCACTCTTACTTCTCAGATATAACCCCTTACCTACATACTCAGGGCAATTTGAACTGCCAGATAACCTCCCAATCATGCATCTTCAGGACATGGGATGAAACTGGAGCACCTGTAAGGAACTCATGCAGTCACAGGAAAAAAATTGAGTGTGGAGTCTGCTCATCCATTTGTAGTATGTCCTAGGTTTACAACTCTAAATTTGGATTGAGCAAAAATTACTTTCATTGATTCTAAATCCACACAGATAGCACCTGAGATCAGGATTGAACCAGGATCTCTGGCACTGTGAGACAGCTTCCATGTCCACAGTACCTCCTATCCTGTAGCTAGCTTCTAACGAAAACAGGCTTCAAAATGTCCTTGACATTCAGAAATACTTGTCCCACTATTAATGAAACAATTAAAACTTTAACACATAAAAATCTTTTAAAAAGGAAAAATATGTAAATGCGATTAATCATAAACACATAAATCATCTTTTGCCTACCTTGGTCCCTTGCAGCTGTTCCTCTGCAAAGTGACTTAGCTCACTGTTTTGCGTCAAGGCTACACTGAGGAACCAGGAAGGAGACTGGGTATTCTAGTTCTTGTAATGTTCATAACCTTGACTGTAAGGGGCCTTGAGGGTAGAGCGACTATAATACAGAATTTAACATTAGTGCTTAAAGTCATTGAGTCGGTGCCTGCCATCAAGTAGTTATCAATATTAATTCTATTTTCGAGCACTCAGTCCGTTGCCTTCTATGCCAAGACATTTCAAATGCTGATCTAAATACATCTTAATTGTTGTAGGAGTATTTCTCTGAGATACTTCAATTCCAGTTTTTAAACCACTTTCTTCATGAAAAATATACATGCAACACACCTAAATATCCTGTTCTTCATCTTACATTTATGAAAATGATTTATTTTAATCCAAAACTAGTCACAAGCCTAAAATATATTACATGAGGTGAAGGCTGGCCAAAAACTACTGATATATTGATATGGAGAAATAGAATGAGAATCATTTAATCAGAAACATTAAAATATCTGTAAAACCCTCCAAGAAATAATTAACAAAAATTACTATAACCCCTTCCAGACCAAGGGAGTTGTAATCTGTTCTGACGAAAGTGGAAGCAGAACGTTGAGAAAATAATTCTAGGATTGGACATCACCAATCATTCTTGAAAGTCATACTTGAAACATGTTAGAATTTTGTTGTTGCAGCTAGCAAAAACCCCCCAGAAAGGATTGAATAAGTGGGTGTGGCACATTGGATTCTCAGAAGCCTTTTGATAAGGTGTCACAAAAGAGGTCATTAAACAAAACTGGAGCATATTAGACTGTTGCAATATTGCAGATGGATTCACCAATAGAAACAAAGGAGAGGATTATTTGGGTTGCAAGGTGTGTTTGTGTGGGGGATCCACAAAGATTAGTCCTGGCCTATTACTGCCTAAAATTTTTAGCAATGAGAGGGTCAACGACTATGCTAGATGACAGAGATGGGTTCAGAGACCGAAAACAATGAGGTGTTAAGGAAATAAAAGCTAGCTTAAATGATTAAAATAGCATCCAGGGAAATGTGGTAGAATGGGAAATCAGCCATACTGGTAACAAAGTAAAAGACTCTTCTTTAAATGGCAAGAGGCGATGAAGTATTGCTGTTCAGAAAGAACCTAGATTGGTTGTCCTTAGGCATGAACAACTGAAAGTTAACCTGCTGATTCAGCAAGCAAATTAGCAAACAAATGGTAAAATGGCCATTTCAAGAGGACCCAAGTACACGAGACATCTTACCAACATTTATATAAGGATCTTGTGAGATCACATCAAGAATAATACATCACTCTTCTTAAAATGGAATGCAAAAGGAATAATGCAATCAAATTTTGCCTTAGATTGATTCAGGTGACTTTGAGAGATTAAGCAGACAGACCCTATGTACTCTATGAGTGAGTCATCATTTAAATGAAACATAATATTCCATGATTTCTCTGTCTGCTGTTTCCAGAAGCAGTGGACAGTCTCAGAATAAAGGAGTTAGCTATTTACAAAAGCAATCAGAAGAAATTTTGTTCACACAGAAAATAGTGACAGTTTTAATTCTCTGCCCAAGAAGGCTGTGGGGACTTCATCACCAAGTGTGTTCACGACAGAGGTCAGTTGACTGTTGGATGTTGGACGTTAAGTGTACCTTTAAGAACAAAGGTAAGGAGGAATTTTTTTTAAGCTAGGGAGTACTGAATCAGTGGAATGCCCTGCCACAGACTACAGTGGAGGCCAAGTCCATGGGTATATTTAAAGCAGAGGTTGATAGTTTCCTGATTGGTCAGGACATCAAAGAATATGGCGAGAAGGCAGGTGTATGGGATTGAGCGGGATCCAGGATCAGCCATGATGGAAGGCTGAGCAGACTCGATGGGCTGAATGGCCTAATTCTGCCCCATGTATTATGGTATCAATAAAAATGTTGTTCATACAATAGGGTTCATATTTCCATTTCTCAGAACTGACTCTGCACAAACCTGATGGTTAGCAAAGATTGGAGAAATTCATCTCGTGAGCCCGACTGGATTGGTTGTTCTTGCACTCACTATCAATAACGTCCCAAATCTCAGAAACTATCAGACAGTTTGGCAATTCACTACCTCACTGCTCTCATTCCACCCTCAAAAATGCAAAAAAAAAAGTTCACTGAGTGTTCTGCCAAAGACTTTGAATTCCACCCATGTTCATTGGAAATTTTTGGTCAGCATGCCTCTGACTTTCTGGGTTGGGTGGGGCTTGCAAAATTTGCACCTGCCAATTAGCAAAGTAAAGGAAATCCTCATTGCAGCACTTCACACAATCCAGAAGTGATGACTCATCATCTGCTGGCATTATTCTATTCATGGAGTCCTTTTAATCAAACAAGATTAAAAATAAATGTCATTTTATCTTCCACTTTCTTCTTTAGTTTCCATAATTTACTATTCCTGGCTTTGTATACCCTGACTTTAAATGTTGATCCATGCTTTTAATTTATTCTGAGGTTTTCTCTTCCAATTTTGTCACCGTCTCCACCATCTGTTTTACAGATTACTGTTTCTATTCCCAATTCTCTCTCCCCACAACCTATTGATCCACCCATCATTTTCCAGACTGCGATGATGTTTTACCATGCAATCTACAGACACTAACTTTCTGTTTTATTCCAGCAAGATAATACACCAACAATAAATTGGTGCTTTATTGAATAAGACAGTGGGTTAGTGACTGGAGTAAAGTTGTATTGCTCAGATCAACACCTTCCAACGCCTTAATGTGAATGAAATTTCCAAATACGGTTGACTAAAGAAAACTAAATCAATGATTACAGCAATCTTCACAAAAAAAAGAGAAATATGAGACAGTTGTGCTTGAACATTGAAGGAAATAAAAAGTACTGGGATTTGATTTGTGTAGAGTTCATGAGGAGTTTTATAAATCGAGTCATTGAATGGGCTGATGGTGTGGGCAAGTCAATAACACGCTAAATACAATTCAAGTGTCAAATATAACCACAAAAGACCATATGATCCTAGAATTGATGCTGAGTTAGCTGAGCAGAAGCTTACACAATGTCATATTGAGCATCTGCATGCTAAATCTTTGGAAAGATGCTTTTTAAAAAAAAACACACAAAAAATCAGTATTACATATTCATGCACAGACTGCGGATGTAATTTTACTGCAAGCATTTGTTGTCCATTCCTAATGGACTCTGAACTAATGAAGCAGTTAAGAGTCAACCATCTTGGTGGGATTGGAAACACATCTGGTCCAGACCATGTTGATATCTTTCTTCGAATGGCACACATGAAACAGATGAGCTTTTACGACAATCTGGTCTTTTTATGGTTACCATTATTTAGGCAGTCTACTTTTTTTTTTAAATCCCAGATTTATTATTTGAATGTAAATTACCAGCTGCCATGATGGGATTTGAATTCTTGTTTCTGGATCAATGGTCTAGAACTCTAGACTACACTGCAAAACTCAAGACACACTCTTCTTGTTGCTAAATATACCCCTCAAGTCTCTAATACTTGTGAATTTTCTGGGTTTGATTTTGAGTTTTTTTCCTTTCACATGCAGACTGGAGAGCTTGGAATCCATGTTTAGTTTTCATTCTTTAAACTTTCCAATTCCTCATGCACTTTGTTCTTCCACATGTCTTTGGGGTCCCCCCACCCAATTATGTTTATTTCTTACAACTTAAACTATTTGCTACTGCTCTTTCCATGTTAGTCCAATTCCACCCAATGATGTAATAATACAGCCAGTGGAAGTAGTAACTGAAAAAAGATCTACCAAAACAGCAATCTCTACCTTGAAACTCAGACCCTGAGAAACTCAAGGATATCCCATTCTGTTTCTGAGTTGCAGACTTTTCCCTGAAGCTTTCCTCTCATTTCACCCTCCTATCAGCAGCTTTTGTCAGATTTGCTGCCCCCTGATGCCTCAGTTACCATTCCGGAGAGTGAATCACAGCCAGCCCATTTGCAGCTACAGAACCTGGCCGAATGCAATTGGTCATTACCCGAGGATGAAGTTATAATCCTTTCGGCCTCTTTCACTTTCAAGTGGCCCATTGCTCAAGAGCGCAATGATTGTTAAAGGCAGACCAGCCGACTTATGAATGTTATGATTCACCACCTCGTTTTGCCAAGTCAGACCTGAGGATGTGCCTACTTTAGTTTTACTCCTTAACCTCTGTGCCATGGTCAAGTACAAACTGGGTCATGAAGAGTATAACATTAAGCTTGTTGAGCTCCACTAGCTCATGACTGCCCAATTTGTTAGTGAGAGGTTTGAGGACTCAGCAGTAACATAATAAGAGTTTGTTTGGTATGGAAATGAATAAGGACCTGCTGAGGTGAAATACCCACTTCTGATCACAACATCAACTTCTTACCAGTGAAAATAAGCCTTTTGTTGTACCTCTGTTTACTTGAATAATCCAGTCTTATTCTGGTTTACAGGATAACCAGATTAATGAGCACCAGATTTATTGTGTCCAAATGACATCAATAAATCCATCTGTAATTTTCAATATTCTCAAATTAGGTTTGCACATAACAATTTGCAGGTCATAGAAGCTTTAAATATCCTGCAGCAGAATACTTACCGTGGAAAGGCTATCGTGGAAAATCTTCATTATGTTATTACTCCATTTCATAGCTGTTGTTCCAGTGTCATTTAGTATGTCGTAGAACATGCTACAATGGACAATTTGTTTCTTGCCTAATTAGTTTTATTACATTTCGTTTAGAAAACTTTCCAATAAATTATATGCATTTTCCATCTGACAGCAAGAATATTCCAATAGAAACGAAACTGGAAAATACCAGAACAGCAGCATATACCTTTCTACCATCTGCAACTCAGATATTCAACACTATAAACACAGATGGGCTTGATTGTTCAACCTGCTTTAAGGATTCAGAACACATATTCAGAATTTTAAGTACAATTGCCAAACAGGAATTCTCATTGACACTGTTGCCATGGCAACACAATTAAAATCTGTTTATATTACAATTACTTCCTTGCAGTACATGCTATTAAAGCTAATCACTTGATGACTTAATTTTAGAATGAAAGATTCTATTGTCTGGCTGAGTTACACACAAAAGTGAACTCTTCATATTGTTTTAAATTTGTTGCATTCTATACATTGAATTCCTATAAACGATGGCAATTTATTTTAGTCCCAGTCATCAAATCATTGATTTTCCCCTCTCTCTGTATAGCAAAGGTTCCACTGTTAAATTCAGCTTCAAGCTGCTAAATGCTCGTCTCATTGTTGTACTGCTGATCTGTACCATTCAAAACATAGCAGAAATATATTCTTGTTTCAGGATTGCTGTTACCTGAAATTTCAAAGTTCCTTTGAGTGTTTGGGTGAAAATAATTTTTTCATTCAGAAATGTAACATTTATCATTTGCCTTCATCCTGTAGGGTAAACTACTTTTCACAAGCCACTGTTTACAACAGCCAGAAACTTAGTTTTAGTTGTGCAACAACTTAAGGAATCAATTGAATTTTTGTTCTTATTCAACTAGTTTCAGAATTATGCATATTATTACCAAGTGTTCATGCATCTCAAATCATCTGTGGCAACCCAACTTTGAGTGGGAGTGCATCCACCAGCTGAAATATTCCCTTTCTCTCGCAATACACCATAGTGAAAATTTGTACCATCTGCAAAACACTGCATTCACTCACCAAGAATACCCTGACAACACCTCCAACATATCAATCTTTATCACCGAGGTGGATAAAGGAAGCAGGTGCATAGGAATGCCACTATCTGTCAGCTCCCTTTTCAGACACATATTATCCACATTCGGAAATAAATTGCCATTCTTTGTCTAAATCCTAAAACCCAACTCCTGAAACTCCTCATCAAAAAGTAAAATCTCACTATGCCCAGGAGAATTGCAGCAGTCCAAGGCAGCAGCTCCTCTCTACTTTGTCAGGACAATTAGTGGGACATTACAATCTATATTCTCTACTCTACATTCTGTTTTCTCAACACCATATTCTGCATTCTGTTTACCTCAATATACTTGTGTCTGGCATGATCTTTCTGTATGGCACACAAAGTTTTTCACTATATTTCTGTACACCTGACAATAATAACCAACCCCAACAGGTAGAGGCATGCACAAAATCTTTGGACGGGGCACATGCCTATTCTTAACGTTAAGGGACAAATATATCCACACTCAGCGCCAGGTTTTCAAATACTACCTCTCCTCTTTTTTTTGTGTGACCCTGTAGAGCGGTAATAAATAGTGATCTTGCCAAAGTTGCCTTCATTACACAAATGAATTTTTAAAAATCCCAGAGGATGGTTTGCTAACATCTGCCGATTCCTTCCTGCTGTTAAAAGTACTTAAAAAATGCATTTTACAAAACTACTAAACCACGAGTTTCCAGATGTGTGTTATCAATTACTCTTAGCACTGAGTAGATTTTGTTTTGAAAATGCATCCCATAATGCTGTGACTAAAACTTCAACTGTAATATAGAAAAGCTCTTAGAAGGTAATGTTCCCATCAGAGTTTATCCAGAAACATGGAATTGTATCTTCCTCCATCTGTTATCTATACAAAAAACCGAGTGCAATGTTTTATGTGTTACCATTTTAAATAAAACTACTGAGTTGAATAAAATATGTCTTGTTATATAATCTACATTTTGGTTCAAGACCCTGCATTAGGATTGAGAATATAGAGGGAGGAAAACTAACAGAGGGATATGATGGAGAGCACTCAGTGTACGTACACATGTACACACACACACACACGTACACGCAGTCCTGTCATTCTGCTGAGTGGACATACGTCAGTGTCTTCCCTGCTACATTCTCCTCACAGGTCCTAAACCGAGCAGAGGCACTCAGGTTGGCTTTATATTGCCTTTCCCACCATACAAGTGGAATATTCAATTTCTTTAGTAATGGGAAGTGTAAATGCAATTTGTAGACTGTATTTAAGGCAGTTACTTCCGTTTACTTTGTAATAAGATTGTGGGATGCATCATATTCTGATTCATGTCTAGTCTTAAATAAACTTTGTGGGTAACTGAAGGTGGTATGTCCTGGTGCCTAATAAATGGGGTTCTTTGCATTCATTGAGAGATGGGGGCAGCTTAAAGTTCATACTGGACAAGTATGGAGCTGTTATTGTGTTTTGTGGTAGAAATTGTTTTGTAAATATTGTCAGCTTTCTTTTCACCATTTTCGCTAATGCTTCCAAGTTTGATTTTTGATGCACCCAATAACCCTTGCACTAAAGTGACTCCAGCAATTTTTTTCACTGGTCATAACCCACGTGTCTAACGAAGGAGCTGAGAGTGAGGTGTGAGACAAAAGCTAGTAAGTTACAGGTGGAACCAGCTGTGGCACAAGATAATTGGCAAATGGAGCCAGGAGGACTAGAGGAGGGGAGGTGGTTGAGGTAGAAGCTGACAAGTGCAACCAGTTAGGGGAGGGATGATGAGCAGATGGAACCAGGTAGAGGGAAAAGGAAGGGTAGGCCAAGGGAGAAGAGATGCAAGTGGATAGGTGTGTGGGTGATGGGCAGGTGGAATGAGGTGGGGGAAGGGGGAATGGAAAAGATGAACAAAGAGAAGGAGAATCTTTGAGGATTGAAGGAAGTAAGGAAAAAAGATCATCGTTACTGAAGACTACAGGAAGGATGTGGAAACCATAGAAAGGGTGTAGAGGAGATTTACAAGGATGTTGCCTGGATTGGGGAGCATGCCTTATGAGAATAGGTTGAGGGAACTTGGCCTTTTCTCCTTGGAGAGACGAAGGATGAGAGGTGACCTGATAGAGGTATATAAGATGATGAGAGGCATTGATCATGTGGATAGTGAGAGGCTTTTTCCCAGGACTGAAATGGTTGCCACAAGAGAACACAGGTTTAAGGTGCTGGGGAGTAGGTACAGAGGAGATGTCAGGGGTAAGTTTTTTTTACTCAGAGAGTGGTGAGTACGTGGAATGGGCTGCTGGCAACGGTGGTGGAGGCAGATACCATAGGGTCTTTTAAGAGACTTTTGGATAGGTACATGGAGCTTAGAAAAACAGAGGACTATGAGTAAGCCCAGTAATTTCTACGGTAGGGACATGTTTGGTACAACTTTGTGGGCCGAAGGGCTTGTACTGTGCTGTAGGTTTTCTATGTTTCTAAGACACTTTCAAATCTGTAAATGTCCACTAAAGTACAAAATATTCATCAGGACAGCATGGTGTCTATCCTCATGACAGTAACTAAAGGATTTGGTAAAGGTTTTTACGCATTGTGTGATTTGGAAGATTTGCAGATCATTCTTGAAAGAGGACAGGAAATGATCAGCATATTCTTGCCTGTATTACTTCATATTCTTAAAATGAGGTGATTGAAGCTTGAAACCTCACTTTTGCTCATGAAGAGATTCATGAAGTTATACCAAATGGAAACCAGTCCTTTGGCCCAACTTGTCGATACCAATCAAGAAGTCTATCAAACAATTCCAGTTTGCCTGTATTTGGCCCATAATCCCACTAAACCTTTCCAATCCAAATGTGTTTTCTTTTAATATTGCAATTGTATCAAATGTTACCATCTCCTCCAATAGCTCAATCCATTTTGCCACCACCCTCTGTGTGAAAAATTTGTCCTTCAGATTCTGTTTGAATTTTTCCCTTAAACCCATAACCTTGAGTTTTGGACTACTATCTTGGAGCAAAAATAATGTAACTAATTCCCTATCAATGCCCCTCATAATTTTATAAATCTCTATCTGGTTACTATTCAGCCTCCTTTTCAAGGAAAATAGTCCCATTGTTTCAACCATCTCCTTATAACTCAACCCTTTTAGTTTCAGAAACATCCTTGTAAAGCTTTGACCATCATCATAATGGATGTGATTAAATGACTATCCAGTATTAGAGAAATCGTTTTTGCCCTAAAGAATAGTGAGAGTCTGGAATTCACTCCCTGAATATGTTGCTGAAACAGAAACTCTCATCACTGTTAAAGGATACCCCAAATAAACATAAGCACAGAGCCAAAACCTTCAGGACTATAGACCCTGTGGTAGGAAGCGGAATCTATATTTCATTGATAAGCACAAAGTGACTTCCCTCTATATCACACATATATACAGACATCCCACCTCTCCCGGAAGTTCCAGGAGTCTCCCGCATATTGATAGCGGCTCCCTGACGCCCGCAAATTATATACAATATCCCAGAAATCAATTTTTTTTTGAGAGGGAGAGAGAGAGAGGGATAGCGAGAGTGAGAGGGAGCATCCTGATAGGTCTACTTAGCACCAAGAGAGACCAATCAGTTTTCTCTGTGGGCGGGCTTTACAGTCGACCTCAAAAATAATGACAGTGTTGCTCGCTGCACTGTTTGCAACAGTGACTTTTCTATTGCCCATGGTGGGTTAAAATGTAAAAGACATGTTGAGGTGAGCTTAACAGGTGTCATTCATTTATTTGCATAGCTGATGTTATTTAAACTAGCTGGCTAGCTGCTAAGGAGCTACTCTACTGATGTCCTACGTGATGAGTCCAAACTCCCTGTAGACTTGCTTAAAGTTGTAATAGAATAAGAAAAGACAACTCCATGATAATATAATGTAAGTACATATTTTAATGTCACGTTTTCTGCATATACCCAACTTGATTTACAAATTAGACAAAATCACTAAACAAAGTATTACATACACCCTTGGAGGTCGGTCGGGGGGGGGGGGGTGGGGGGGCGCTACCTCCTTGAAATGACTTTTTGCAGGGTGGGATGTCTGTGTATATGACATTATACTCAGAACCATGCAAGCCTGGGAAAAATATGCACCACCATCCTGAAGTTTCCTTGTCTCTGTTGCACTGAAAATTCATCCACATTTAGCCACTGGAAGTTTATTATTTTAAATATGTGATGATGATGATGATGATGATAATTAGATTGGAAGGATCTTAGTAGCATTTTGATATGGGCACAAATGGCATAATTCTTGGACCAACAGTATATATTATTCACAAGGAAACTTCAGGACAAATTATTTCACTACCAGAAAAAAAATTCCTTAGCCAGTCTATGGTCCAAATTGAAAATAAAAATCTACAATCTGGACAAGGCTATTGACAGATCAAGGTCAAAGATTTTTTTTTCCTTAGCCAAACAAATACACTTTCTTTTGGTTAGAGGAAGCTAGAGAAGGTTAAAAGTCCACATAGCAAAGCTCCAACAAGGTTAAGCAAATACACAGTTTACAAAATAATCACTGAAATACTGCTGTTTCCATGTTCCACTCAATGTATCATAGATTTGACAAGACTTTGCAAAGAGTTTCACTTCCAACTAGGATTTGCATTTCAGTTTGAAGGCAGACTTCCCGTTTGGTAAGGACTTTTCTTATTGCCATTACTTCTGCAAACAGCTCGTCATACCTGCAGAAATAAACTGCTGGAGCAGCTCAAGTGAGATTAAGCAGCTTCTGTGGGGGGGAGAATAGTCAAAGCTTCAAGTTCTGATTTAAGATTCTGCAGAGGGCTCCCACAGATGCTGCTCTACACACTGAATCCAACTGAAGTTTGCTTTTTGATTCACATTCCAGAAACTGCAGTCTCCCGTGTCTCTGCACACCTTACCAGGACATCTCGGCCTCCAAATTTCCCTCCTCCCCCATTGACAATAACGTCCAGTGACTTGCCAGAGATCTAAAGTTCAATGGAGTTGACATGCTGTCCGAACTTGAACTGAAAAATGTTATGTTACCTCAGTGACTTTGGGGGGATTGATCATTTTAGCTGAAGCCTGACTCCTGCCTCTTCACTGTGTCAGAACTGCAGTCATTACTTTAGCCAGTTTCATTCAGGCAACCCAGACCAACAGCTTACAAAGGGTTCTGGCTTACAAGCCCAAATTCTACTTTCATTTTCATACAGACGTACGAAAAGATACCATAGCTGCCTTGGGAACACAAGTACCTAAATACCATTATCAAAAAAAGACCTGAAATTTACAAGTTTTCAATTGGTAAAGTAGATATAAAACAATGGATTAATTGTAAAAATAATCTGAAGTACTAAACATAAAACCATTTGCTGTTAGCTTTGGGTCAATCAAGCTACTCTGACGCTATGTCCCAAATGTGCTACCCGTGTTACCAGACAGCAGGCACATGGGAATGCCACCACCTGTTGGAGTTTCAGATCATTGTGCCCTGGAAATATGTCACCATTTCCTTAATGATGTTGGGTTTAAATCCTTGAACTTCATATTTAACAGTGCCAGCACTGCAACAGATAAAAAAAAAAGCTCATGATTATCTTCTCATGAGCAATACATACTAGCCTTGCAGGTGATGGTAACAACTTGAAAAGTGAATATATAATGGTTTAAGGAAACGTGTAATTGTCACTGTTTAATCTGGTTATGTTGCAATGCGTCTGGTTTGTTAACCCAGACTGTAATGTTATTTGAAATAACAACTGATTATAAAGTTTCTTCATAAAGTTCACTTGCCTTTTGAATCATTTATGCCTGACATCATAAAGTAATTCTTATCGATCTTGATCAATACAATTTGTCACGATTACAAGTTTTTATCTTCAGGTAAATGACAATGTGATCAAGCTACATGGTTCCTCCCCCATTCAGTGAAACCATGCTCCCAGCTAAAGGGACGGACTTACAGATTTTAAGTGTTGAAATTGTTTACAATAATATATTTGTAGCAGTACAGAAAATAATATACTGTAGCGGTGTGCTACATGTAGCGCTAAAATAACGACACGGAGTCGGTAAACTGCAATTAGAGATGATTTTATTCGAACTTCACAGCCTTGCTTTTAAGCCTCCCTCATCCCACCCTCCCCGGGCGCGGATGCTCTAAGGGACACGTACTCACAAACCCCCGCAGGCTTTTTCCCTTTGTTGCGGACCTGGCCTTTGTGCCTGCGCGCTGGCTATTTGTGAGCCGTTTCGAGTGCGCTAGGAAGTGGGTCGCCACATAACCCCCCCTCCCCAGAACCAGCGATACACCCCCACCAATGTCCACAGTCTGGGCCGGACCCTGTTTGGGAGGTCGGCCTCTGCGCCACGGTGCCGGAAACTCGACCGGTTGCGCCAGCTCCACATGGGCCGGTTTGAGTCGGTCCACCGTGAAAACCTCCTCTCTCCCCCCAACCTCCAGCACGAACATGGACCCGTTGCTCCTGAGCACCGTGAACGGCCCCTCGTAGGGCCGCTGTAGCGGTGGCTGATGCCCGCCCCGTCATTCAAGCACAAACTTACAGTTCTGCAGGTCTTTGGGTACGCAGGTCGGGTTCTGCTCATGCTGCGAGGTGGGTATGGGGGCCAGGGCACCGAGCCTCTCGCGTAGTCTGCCCAGGACCGCTGCGGGTTCGTCCTCTCGCCCCCTTGGGGCTGGTATGAACTCCCCGGGGATGACCAGGGGTGTGCCGTACACCAACTCGGCCGACGAGGCGTGCAGATTGTCTCTGGGCGTCGTGCGGATGCCGAGTAGGACCCAGGGAAGCTCGTCCGCCCAGTTAGCTCCTCACAGGCGGGCCATGAAAGCCGACTTTAGGTGACGGTGGAAACGCTCCACCAGGCCGTTCGACTGTGGGTGGTAGGCGTTGTGTGGTGCAGCTGTGTCCCCAAAAGGCTGGCCATAGCTGACCACAGGCCAGAGGTAAACTGGGCACCTCGGTCAGAGGTAATGTGGGCCGGTACACCAAAGCGGGACACCCAGGTGGCTATCAGTGCCCGGGCGCAAGATTCGGAGGTGGTGTCGGTGAGCGGGATCACCTCTGGCCATCTTGTGAACCGGTCCACGATAGTCAGGAGGTGCCACACTCCGCGTGACACTGGCAGGGGGCCCACAATATCCACGTGAATGTGGTCGAAACGCCAGTGGGTGGGGTAGAACTGCTGCGGCAGAGCTTTGGTGTGCCGCTGCACCTTGGCCGTCTTGCAGTGCATGCACGTTCTGGCCCATTCACTGACCTGCTTGTGGAGTCCGTGCCAAACGAACCGGTCGGCTACCATCCGGACAGTTGTCCTGATGGAGGGGTGCGCTAAGTTATGAATGGAGTCGAAAACACGGCGCCGCCAGTTTGCCGGGACGACGGGACGGGGCTGGCCGGTGGCGACGTCACAGAGTAGGGTCCTCTCACCTGGGCCTACGGGGAGGTCCTGGAGCTGCAAGCCGGAGACTGCGGTTCTGTAACTCGGGATCTCCTCGTCTGCCTGCTGCGCCTCTGCCAGCGTCTCAAAGTCTACCCCTTGGGAAAGGGTATGAATGTTAGGGCGAGAAAGCGCGTCTGCCACGACATTGTCCTTACTCGAGACGTGCCGGACATCCGTCGTGTATTCAGAGATGTAGGACAGATGGCGCTGCTGGCGGGACGACCAGGGATCGGACACCTTCGTGAACGTAAAGGTAAACGGCTTGTGGTCTGTGAATGCGGTGAAGGGCCTACCTTCTAAGAAGTATCTGAAATGCCGGATTGCCAGGTATAGCGCCAACAGTTCCCGATGGAAAGCACTGTATTTGAGCTCGGGTGGCCGCAGGTGTTTGCTGAAAAACGCCAGGGGTTGCCAGCGGCCCTCGATGAGTTGCTCCAGTACCCCACCGACTGCCGTGTTAGATGCGTCCACTGTGAGGGCGGTAGGGACGTCCATTCTGGGGTGCACTAGCATCGCGGCGTTCGCCAAGGCTTCCTTCGTTTGAATGAAAGCGGCGGCGGACTCCTTGTCCCAGGCAATGTCCTTGCCCGGACCCGACAGCAGGGCGAACAGGGGGGCGTATGATCCGGGCAGCTGAAGGGAGGAAACGGTGGTAGAAATTGACCATACCTCGAACTCCTGAAGGCCTTTGATCGTGGTGGGTCGGGGGAAATGGCGGACCGCATCTACCTTAGCGGGCAGAGGGGTTACCCTGTCTTTAGAAATCCTGTGGCCCAGGAAGTCGATGGTGTCGAGCCCGAACTGGCATTTGGCCAGGTTGATCGTTAGACCGTAGTCACTCAGCCGGGCATAGAGTTGTCGGAGGTGGGACAGATGCTCCTGACGACTGCTGCTGGCTATGAGGATGACGTCCAAATAGATGAATGCGAAGTCCAGGTCGCGTCCCACCGCGTCCATTAACCACTGGAACGTCTGTGCGGCATTCTTCAGGCCGAACGGCATGCGGAGGAACTCGAAAAGGCCGAACGGGGTGATGAGAGCCGTTTTGGGGACGTCGTCCGGATGCATCGGGATTTGATGGTATCCTCGGACGAGGTCTACCTTGGAGAAGATCCGTGCACCGTGCAGGTTTACTGCAAAGTCCTGAATGTGCGGCACAGGGTAGCGGTCCGGTGTGGTAGCCTCGTTCAGCCTGCAGTAGTCGCCGCATGGTCTCCAGCCCCCTGTCGCTTTGGGCACCATGTGCAGGGGGGAGGCCCATGGGCTGTCGGACCGCCGGATGATCCCCAATTCCTCCATCCTCTTGAACTCCTCCTTCGCCAGTCGGAGCTTGTCCGGGGGAAGCCTTCGAGCACGGGCGTGGAGGGGTGGTCCCTGGGTCGGGATGTGGTTCTGTACGCCGTGTCTGGGCATGGCTGCCGTGAACTGCGGTGCCAGAACCGATGGGAAATCCGCCAGGAATCTGGTGAAGTTGTTGTCGGACAGCGTGATGGAGTTGAGGTGTGGGGCCGGCAACTGGGCTTCTCCCAGGGAGAACGTCTGAAAGGTCTCGGCGTGAACCAGTCTCTTCCTGGGCAGGTCGACCAGTAGGCTGTGAGCCCACAAAAAATCCGCGCCCAGAAGCGGTTGGGCTACGGCGGCCAGTGTGAAGTCCCATGTGAACTGGCTGGAGCCAAACCATAGTTGCACCGTACGGGTGCCGTAGGTCCTTACCGTGCTGCCGTTCACGGCCCTTGGGGGGGACCCGGTGCCCTGTTGCGGGTGTCATAACTCGTCGGAGGTAAGACGCTGATCTCGGCACCGGTGTCGACCAAAAAACGGTGTCCCGACCTCTTGTCCTACACATACAGGAGGCTATCCCGACAGCCAGCCGCCGTAGCCATCAGCGACGGCTGGCCCTGGCGTTTCCCGGGAATTGGCAGGGCGGGCGACAATGGTGGGCTTCTGCTCCCCACCGCTGGTGGTAGAAACACCAGTATTCGTTGGGCTCCCCACCCCTGCCTCTGGGGCTAGCGGGTTCTGCGGCCGGGCCTGGACTGGTTTGCTACTGGGACCGTGGCCGGGTGATCAGTGAGATGGACACCCCACTCACCTTCTTTGTGTTCCACAGCAAGTCCGCCCGGGTTGCCACCTTCCGGGGGTCGCTGAAATCCGCGTCGGACAGCAGCAGGCGTATGTCCTCGGGCAGCTGCTCCAGGAATGCCTGTTCAAACATGAGGCAGGGCTTGTGTCCTCCAGCCAGAGACAACATCTCATTCATTATAGCCGATGGAGGTCTGTCCCCCAAACCATCCAGGTGCAGTAAACGGGCAGCCTGCTCGCACCGTGAGAGTCCGAAAGTCCTTATGAGCAGGGCTTTGAATTCCGTGTACTTGCCGTCTGCTGGGGGAGACTGTACGAACTCCGCGACCTGGGCCGCTGTGTCCTGGTCGAGGGAGCTCACCACGTAGTAGTAACGTCTGTCCTCCGAGGTTATCTGCCGAACGTGGAATTGGGCTTCTGCTTGTTGGAACCATAGGTGAGGTCACAGCGTCCAGAAGCTTGGCAGTTTCAACGAAACCGCATGAACAGATGCGGCGTTGGTCATCTCCGGTCCAAAAATCGTTTGGACCGTCAGGGTCACCAATTGTAGCGGTGTGCTACACGCAGCGCTAAAATAATGACACGGAGTCGGTAAACTGCAATTAGAGATGATTTTATTCTAACTTCACAGCCTTGCTTTTAAGCCTCCCTCATCCCACCCTACCCGGGCGCGGATGCTCTAAGGGACACGTACTCACAAACCCCCGCAGGCTTTTTGCCTTTGTTGCGGACCTGGCCTTTGTGCCTGCGTGCTGGCTATTTGTGAGCCGGTTCAAGTACGCTAGGAAGTGGGTCGCCACAATACATCACTAATTTAATAGATAAATATACAAGGCCTAGGTTTTGATGCACCATCAATAACTCTCGGAGACGGGAAGTGAACGATAGGCTTTTATTAGCAGCAAAAGGGACCACGACATCTCGGAGACTGAGGGAGGAGCAGCGCCCCAATCGCCTTTATACAGGGGTCTGTGGGAGGAGCCACAGGAGCAGTCAGCAGAGGGGCGTGTCCAGACAGGTATACATAGTTTACCACAGGTTTTCTTTAAGATGAATTGATTAGCAAGCTGAACAGTCTCTACCAGAGATGATTGAAGCATTTATTGTGTATGGTGAAAAAAAACTGTGGAAACATTTAAGATTCACCACTGACTAACATAGGAGATGCATAACAACCTAATCTCCTATTCTTCAAAAATATTCTCAAGGGGGCAATTTTGGAAAAGGTTTCTGTGACCAACTCAGATAATTTTCATTTTTGTTTTGTTTAATAAATGACTGAAGAGGAAGAGAGGGAGAAGAAATACATGAGCTCAGAGTTGCACAATAAACACGGGGCTAAGGAATGTCAGCACGGAAAATGGTGAGAATTTGGGCAGTCTTTTAACATTTATAGGCCTCTGTCTTGTGCAAGGGGAAAAAAAAGGGAATTTGAGTTAAAGTTGTTACTTTGGCACTCACATTTCAACTGTGTTATGTGGGAGGAATATGAGTCGTTCAGCAATTTATAGCACCCAGATGTACACTTTGGCGTTCACAGTACTGTACCACTGTTGGAAGCAATCGTAGTTGGGTTAATATTAAAGTAAATCCAAACTAACCACGTTTCAAGACAGGAAGCTGCCTGGAAATATCAACTGCGCAGCATAAAAGAGATTCAAAACAGAATGTCAGCAGTGCGGCACTGAACACATATTCAAAGCTCTTTGACCTGAATTCTGCGGAAAGCAAGTTAAAGCAATACAATTCATTTGAAACAACAAAATGCATTTCAAGATTACTCCTATTCTAGCAGTATACTTTAGACAAGGAACTTGGACCCCTACTTTACTGGAAGGTTTTGAATAACCAGGTAGTTCCAAACAGCAAAGAAACTGGGTTTGTATTAATTTACTGGAAAATGAACCACATGAGCGGTCATTGCCAAACTGAACAGAAGGGGGTCTCTCTCCTGGTGCACAGTAATGGAAATATGTTACGCACCACAATTTGCATAAAAAACAACCCCAAAATTTACAAAACCTCAAAGCAACAAATTTTCCAACCAGTTTAAGATGGCACTGGTGAAACACAGCAACACTTTACTGGCAGCAAACAAATCTACTAAATATTAAATCACACTTTTTCTGGACAATGATCACTACAATTAGTAGCCTGCAGCTTCCGTTTTGGACTTGTGCTTCTGAACCGCCTGTGCGACCTGGTATTTTTGCAGTGTTCTGGTGGAATTCGATGAACTGAAGACTCGAAGGTGGTGGGGCCCAGGCCCGAGGGCCTGTATTTGGCCACTGCTGGAGCAGACTTGGGGTCAAATTGGAGGGGCAGGGCTCAGGCTCAAGAGTGAGGAACAAGCCAATGTTCGGCCGATTTGAGCACAGGGCTAGATTAAAAAGGTCGGGGTGTTGGGGCCAGAGACGATGGACAACCGGTGCTGAGCTCGCAGCTCTGCAAGGTTTACTCATCTCCCGTTGAACTGAGGCCGTGGTCTGCAACTAATGGGTGCCTGGACCGGCTGCAGTGATGAACTGGTTTCATGGCAATGGACTCACTTCTGTGAACTTTAGTTCTGAGTGTTGTTAGTTTACTTTTTATTGGTTGCACAATTTGTTCATTTTCTTTTGCACATTGGGTGTTTGATGCTCTTTTTAATGGGTTTAATGGGTTTAATGGGTTTTATCAGGTTTCTTTGTTTTTTTGGAATTTCAAGGTTGTGCACAGTATACATTGGTAATAAATGTACTTCGAATTTTTCATTGCTAAGTTTTTCGTGTAGATCTATCCACTCTCACTTGAGGGAATATCTCTTTACAGAAGAATACCATGGAACTAATCAATCATTTCTCAAAGTATTCAGCATCCTACATTTATATTTTATACTTAAATCTGCAGAAAGCAAAATAATTCAGAAATAAAGACCCTAAATCATCTGGTAAAGCACAATGACGGCAGTTTGCAGTGAATGGGAAATTGTTTATATTGTCATTGTATTATTGCTGACCCTAAAGCATTCAATTTCATCATCAATGTCATGACAAACATGGTAGAAAGAAGCTTCAATAACAGAATTTGAGCCCTGAGCTCTATTGGTGATCATGCACATTAATGTGCCTGCATCTCAAGATAAATATTCTCATTTGTACATTACAAGAAATATTGTAAAGAATTATGGCTTCAGATTTAAGCTTTAGACTTACATTATCATTGTAATACTATTTACTATCTGCTTATTACTGTATAACCTCTGAATATTACATTACAGTAATTGAATAAATGGTGGCTGTCCAGAATTAATATAACCATTCAAACACACTTGTAATTGGACAAATTTCTTTTCATGTTCTTCCTTAGCTGCAAAAATAATCAATTCTACATTTTAAGGCCCTTTTTATGTTTCCGTAAAGCTGTTTAATCATCAGATCTTCTACGTTTTATTTTAAGTAGTAGATTTTTCCTAACTCATTTCTTTGAACTCTTTTCCTTGGAGAAAGGAATAAGCTGGGCCTCACATTTAGCCACATGTTGCCAGTTTGAGTCAGAAGATATGTATTGTTTGCAGTGAAACACGAGCTGCTAATTTTCTATTCCATTACCACCAAGATGGAAATCTTTGCGTAATTCTTATACCTCCTCCATGAAAGGCTGGTGCAATATCATAAAATAGCAGCTTATGATCTTTTGCCCAGGAATTTCAGAACAAAAGGATCCAAACTAGAAGGTCATGTACTTATTCCATTTAACCATGGAACATGGCATTTTCTTTTGCCTTAGACCAGGAGTTCCCATCCATTTTTATGCTATGGATCACTTCTATGGACTGAGGGGTTTGTGGACTCCAGGTTGGGAACCCCTGATAAACAACTGTTTTCTCAAATCAGTGCAGGGAGTTGATTGGGTGTGTAACTGGGAGCTTCCCTAACCCATTAATCATTTCTGCACCCACTATCCCCAAACATACAATAGGAAGGAGGCCACCCGGCTCAAGCCTGCTCCATTATTTCTATCTTTGATTTCACTTTCCCCCGCCCCCCCCCCCCCTTTCAAGGTTCTTTTGAAGATCCTGATCTGGAGTTAAACTCTGACTTTGGTTCTTTGCGAAATGGGACCCGCTCTCAGGGCCTCACGACCGGCTGCTGTTCGATATGCCAAGGATGTGGCCTGGAAGACGAGCGTGCCCTCAGGATACCAGATGTTCGTGGCTCTGGAGGCAGGCTGATTCAAAGCTGGTGGCGCCGACTGATGCTTTGCGGGAGAACAACGAAGATCAGAAGCGGTAGGCTTACTGCTGGCTGTGTGCCCAGAGGCACAGAGCTCAGAAAAAGCGTCACAACCAACTTTTAGCACCATAAATCAGCGATTTGTTTTGTTATGTCTCCCCTGTGAAATGGGGACACTTCTTTTCCCTTACTAAGGAGAAAGAGAGCCTGTGGTATGTTGAATAACAGGTGAACGAGTAGTCTTTGGGTACTGCAAGTCTGTGTCTTTATTGATACTTTGCTACACGCTTGAGTGCTCGGTGGGGGTGCCGATGCTTTCTTGTTGGTAGGTGGGGGGGGTCGTTGCCTTGTTGCTTACGCATGAGGGGGGAGCTGGGGGTAGGTTTGTGGTTCTAACATTTAACTTCATTCATTCTTTGGGGCACTCCCCCGCTTTCATGGATGTTTGTGAAGAAAGAATTTCAGGATGTATATTGTATACATTTCTCAGACATTAAACGTACTATTGAAACCCGTTCATTAAGCTCATGGTTATTCTGATGGTTAGCCCAACTTCAGATTCTCATCTATCTTGGGTAACCATTCAGCCTCATTCAGCAAATACCCATCTGTGGTTCGCCTTAAAAATATTAAAAGATTCTGCTTTAACTGTCCATCGAGAAAGAATTCCAAACACACACAACTCAGAGAGAAGAAAAGCTTGGCTTCATCTTTGTTTTTTTAAAAAAAGGACCTCTCATCTTTATTCAGACTTTTGCTTTTGTATTAAGACACATTAAACTTCTGACAAACTAACTCCATTCCCACATTGCTATACACTTGTTATCTATTACTGTTTCAGAGGTAAACTAGTGGAGAACATTTGCTATGTTTGTAACTACTGTATAAATATCTGTGCACTCCTTATCCAGTTACCATAACACTGGACTCCTGAATGAAATGCAAAACCAATTTCTTTCCTAGTCAATGCTTAAAATAGTTTTCACCAGTCTAATTCATGAGGAGCAGGTGACTGTCTCCACTGAATTATGCCTGGCCCTAAATATAAAATTTAAAATATGACCTTTCCTAACACATAGCTCAGAATGCAGATTCCTGTTGTCTTTCCAGAAGTGGCCATTTGGCTCCATATGTCCGGGGAAGTAGTTCCAAAGAAGCGCCCTGTATTTGATTTTACCATCAGGCATCACAAGACCACAAGGCATAGGAGCAAAATTAGGCCTTTTGGCCCATTGAGTCTTCTCCAACATTCCATCATGGCTGATTTATTACCCCTCTCAACCCCATTCTCCTTCCTTCTCCCCATAGCCGGTGACACCCTAACTAATCAAGAACCTATCAACCTCCATTTTAAATATACTCAATGACCAGACCTCCACATCCATCTGCGACAATGAATTCCATAGATTCACCACACTCTGGCTAAAGCGATTGCTCCTCATCTATTCTAAATGGATGTCTCTCTGTTCTGAGGCTGCGCCTTTGTCCTATTCTCCCCTACTCCACGTCCACTCCGTCTAGGCCTTTCAGTATTTGATAGGTTTCAATGAACTCCCAGCCCCCCCAATTCTTCTGTGCTCCCGTGAATACAGGCCCAGAGCCATCAAACACTCCTCATATGTTAACCCTTTCATTCCCAGAATCATTCTCATGGTTCTCCTCTGGACCTCTCCAAAGCCAGCACATCTTTTCTTAGAAAGGGGGCTGAAAACTACTCACAATACAGTGCAGCCTGATAGATGCCTAATAAGCTTCAGCATTCCATCCATGCCCTTATTTTCTAGTCTTCTCAAGATAAATGGTATTTACCTTCCTTAACACCAACTCAATCTGCAATGAATCCTGTACAAGGACTCCCAAGTCCCTTTGCTCCTCTGAGTTTTTGATTTTTTTTCTGTCTAGAAAATAGTCTACACTTTTATCTCTTCTACCAAAGTGCATGACTACATTTCCCCACAGTACATTCCATCTGCCACTCCTTTGCCCATTCGCCCAGTCAGTCCAAGTCCTTCCGCAGACTCCCTGCTTCCTCAGCATTACCCATCCCTCCTCTGCAAATTTGGCCATGAAGCCATCAATTCCATCATCCAAATCATTAACATATACTGTGAAAAGAAGCTGTCCTAACAGCAACCCCAAACACCGGAAGCAAACCAGAAAAAGTCCCCTTTCTTCCCATTTTGCCTCCAGCCAGTCTTCTTAACCATGCTCATACTTTCCTGTAATACCAAGGGCTCTTATCATGTTAAGCAGCCTCATGTGCAGTATCTTGGCAAAGGGCTTCAGAAAATGTAAGTAAACAACATCTACTGACGCAGCTTTGTCTATCCTGTCTGTTACTTCCTCAATGAATTCCAACAGATTTGTCAGGCAAGGTTTCCCTTTAAGGAAATCATGCTGACTTTTGCCTATTTTATAATGTGCCTTAAGCACCCTGAAAACCTCACCCTTAAGAATGGACTCCAACATCTTCCCAACCACTGAAGTCAAGCTACCTGGCCAATACAGAAGATTCTACATCTTCTGATCCCATGTCACCTGTTTTAAGGATTTGATTTAATTGTTTTTTTTATATAAACAAAGCTTTCTGCCTACCTGCCTGTCCTTTCAATACAATATGTATCCTTGGAAGTTAAGCTCCCAAACTATGATTTTTTTTCAGCCTCGAATCAGTGATGTCTACAATGTTGTACCTGCTAATCTAACTGTGCTATGAGATTATCTACCTAATTCTGTTTACTGCGCACATTCAAATATAACACCTTCAGTCCTTTATTCATCATCCATTTCAATTTTGGCCCCTTATTACATCTTAACTCATCCCACTGACAGAAATTCTCCCGTCATCAGCCCGTCCTTCTTCTGCACAAGTCTCAATACACATCTAGTTGTGTACCAGCTGCCCCATCCTCAACCCTATCACTCCACTTCCCCTCCCCCTGCCAAATAAGTTTAAACCCTCACCAACAGCTCTGCAAGGATATTGGTCCCACTCTGGTTCAAGTTTAAACAGTCCTCTTTCTGGGGTTCCCCTCCCCAGAAGGGATCCCAATGATCCAGAAATTTGAAAACCTGACCCTCCCCTCGCAGACTCATTCATCTGTACTGTCATCCCATTCCTGCCCTGAACAGCGCATGGTAGGGAGTAATATAGAGATTACTACTTTGTAAATCCTGCTCTGGAGCTTCTTCCCCAACTCCCTATACTCAATGTGCATGACCCCTTCCCCGTTCCTGTTTACGTCACTGGTGCCGATATGCAGCAAGACCTCTAGGGGCTTACCTACCACCCCCCTTGAGAATCTTCTGCAGCCACTCCGGGACCCCAAACATTTGGCACAAAACCGTCCCTCACTCAGTCAACTGAAAGCTCCCCGAGATATCCACTGCTGCATTCCAACAGCAGCTTTTCTTATATAACAGAGACCAGCTACAAGGTTACAGTTGTAGAGTTGCGGCGTTAACCAGCAGTCCCACACAACTTAACGCGTACGTTATGATTAAGCTTGCTCAAAGACATGTTGCATTATTATTGGAAATAGACATGCTCGGCATAACGGAGTATTAAACTGCTAACAGTATTGTTGGTCCTATTCTGATACAGAATTTCAAGACTGGCCCTCAAAGAAACATCCCAAGCAGATTTATTGCACATCCTGGAGTGAGTGCAGCCAGTGTGGACGATCCGCCAGCGAGTAACTAACAGAGATCACCACTCTGTTTACTGCAGGGTTCATTTTCGCTACGAAAGCTCGTCGCCAACATCCAAACTTTAAACCTGCAGGATCGGAAGCCAACCGCTGGACAGCCTTAGAGCTGCTACGCTCTGGGCGCTGCCCGCCCCTGACTAACGACGTTGAAATGCCTCCGGGTTTTTGCCGCGTTGACTTTGGCTGGTAAATCTCAGCCATTTCCCAATCCCTTGATAATCTCATCCCTGGCAGTTCCACGGTGCCCTGTAGAAGTGTCACCCAGCAATAATGCTGAATATGCAGCGTCGGGCAGGGAAGAAGTCGGGGACAGGTGGTGTCTATATCTAACTTAAATTGATGGGAGGAGCAAAACCAGCAACAAATGGATGATGGGGTGTGGTAACGGAGCGGCTGTTCCGGAGCACCATTGGCACTGCGTACAATCAGATTCCCACACAAATTCTCTCTAGTGACCGGCAAACACCCTTGTCCCCTGCTCCCACCCGCACCGCCCTTAGACTTTATACACAAAGAAAACATTATACAAAGCCTGACTGAGACTTTGTTTTCTGCCAACCATCGCGCCACGTTGCGCGCACTCTGCAATCCAACCCATTTGGATCCCATTGCAGTTTGGGCTATTTAAAGCAGCAACGATTGCTGGCCGGACCCGATGTAACTGCCGCAACGGGAGCCTCTGTCCTGGGAGCGGGCTGCATGCGACCCCTCCAACGGGTCTCCTTCAATGCGGTAACCAGTGCCAATTCCGCCCTGCAACTGTTCTAACTCAGCTTTTAACCAGGAGTAACACAAACACACACGCAGGGTCGCTTGTACTCTCCAGCGTCCTCTATAAAGTTATGGGACTATGTTACGCCATTCACGGGCTCTCAGTCATATTTTAAAGTGCAAACCCCACCATCTCAGCCCTCTCACGGGACTTACCCGTGCGAGTTTTAATGATTTCGTTAAACTCGTCCCCCACCGCCGATTCGTCCCTCGGACCTTCTGCCATCTCTCTCTCCCCGTGCCCGGGCTGGAGACGAGTAAGGAAGGTCCCGGCTGCCGTTCCCCGGAGGCTGTGAGCCAAGTTCTGTCCGCCGCGGGGCTGTGGGGTCCAGCACACCTCTCAACCAGCCGGGGGAGGGGTAGCGAGTTAGACCCCCGACTCCCCGCCGCAGGCGCGCGCACTCTCCGGGAACAGCGAGAGCTGTCACAACTTACGAAGGATCCAGTTCAACAGGTGCACGTGGCCCACCCCATCCCCACCATTCCCAAATAGATCCTCTCCATAAAAGAGAGCGAACGGCCCGACCCAAGTGCAGGATGAGCAGAGGAAACCCGATACCCCACAAATCAGGAGAGGCTGCAGGGAATGCTCGCCTGACATCAACACAATCCCAACGCCGCCGTTTAAAGAGACGGTGACCCCAATGCAATCACCTGACTCCGTTTAACATTTCCCCGGCACCAGTTGCTTCGTTCAAAATAATCACAGCAAGTTGTTGTTTCAGTCGGGCAAATATAACAAAAATAGAATCTGCGAAGGATATCAAACTTGCAAAAGAAAATATATTTCAGTGTCACTTTTAGTTTCTATTCTGAATGAACGTATTAAACTATTTCCCCCACATTTTCTTCCAGAAGAATTATCGGCTTTAAACTTCTCACTCCTTGTACAAGTGTTGCCTACAGTCCCACTACTTTCCCGGAACACATTCTCTAATACCAGTTTGCTGCACTCCCGATTCTCTTTACTCCCATCATTTGGCGACTGTTTTCGGCTACTGGAGCAGCTCAAGAGACACACAGGCAAGGACCAGGCGTTTGCCGAAGAGTTATGTTCCGCATTGAAACTGCACGGGAAAGAATGCCATGCAGATTTTTATTTTTGCTTCACTGTTGATATCGAAAGTGCCATTCATCAGACATGAATAAGGATTTATGACAAGATAATTCTTGGTTGGGATTAAATATCGATTCGTCTGGCATTTCATTTGCGCAAAGAAACTCGGATAAAAGAAGCAAAGGGGTCTTTGGATTTTGTTATCAGGACGCTGCTCTGTATAAGCTGGAAGGACGGGAAGTCACCTGAGTAACTGCAGCGGTTGATAAATTTATATCGTGGTTGGAAATCGTTTTCTATCCTCGTATTTCATTCAGGTTTTAGTCTTGCCCATATGTTTTGTGAAATAATTGAGAATTCCGCACGGACACTGGAAACGGCACATATGACGCATTACTTTGCATTGAGCTCACACAAGGAGGGATGTGGTCAGGCCCAACTGCCAATTTCTAACATCTGGAAGGTTTGTGTATGTTCACAGGATGTGAGGGTGGATGTCAGAATGTGAAACAGCTGTTCAAGTTTGAGAAAATCTTGGGCATTCTCAGCCTGGGATTGGGGAAAGTAGAGGTGTGAGCTGCCCGTCCTTACACGAGATCTGATGCTCAGACATGTTAGACGCTGGCAGCATGGTTATTTAAAAACAATGTCTTACTTATCCTTAGAGCATTACTATGGATCCCAATATTTACGGTCAATCCCTAGCTGCCTGTAGAGAAAGAACCTGTAAGGAACCATCTCAAACTGCTGCAGTCTGCATGGTTCTGGTTAACATCTTAAATTTTCTGAGGAGGTCTCTTATTATGAAGGCATTGTAGGCAACTATCCAAGTGCTGGTAAACAGCACTATATATAAACCATATATAAGCTGTAAAGAAATGGTAGGTCAAATAGACTGACTTTATGTTATTTGACTAAATGATGAAGATATTGCGAAGCATATTTCTTTACAGTTACTCCAGGGTATTAACCAATTGACCCACAAACAAAGCTTGCAACCAGGGACCAAGCCATTTTTTTTAGCAAGCTATGGCACTGTTTCCACTCTCATAAGTCCCTGCACCCTGACATTTAGCTATAGTCATTTTCCCCTAAACACCATGTAATTATCCAGCATAACCAGGGAGGAGCTAAAGTAGAAATTATGAGTAAGCAAGAGGCTGAAGCCATAGCCTCCATTCTTGCTGTGCTGTACAGATTCTAGACTGCTATCTTATATTAAAAGGGAGTAGATTTGGAATGAAAAAACATTGTGGTATCACGCAAAATTGAGATCTTTGGAACAGCCACAGTGTAACATGGAACATTTGTTAGGATGTCACTGCCATTGTAATATACATAAGTGTGTATGTGACATTCTGAAATGCATTCGATTTTATTTGTGTTTTTGTGGGGGGGGGGGAGGAATTTAAGTGGGCATACTTCCTATTGTCAGGCCTGATCCCACTGACACTTCCCAGCCTGTGCATGCAGGCACCACCCAGTCTCCATCCAGCTAATAGGATTCTCCTGCCACTCATTCCAGACTCATCACCTGCAACCTATTTAATCCCAGTTCTCATTCACAGTCCTTGTTCACTCACTGAAACAGCCGGCTTCAACCAATTGCTCCTAGTTTTCACTCTCCCTGCTTAAAGTTTACCTTGTTCCTTGTCATGTTTAGTTTCAGTTCTCTTTTCTGTAAGTCATTGTGGTTTGTTATTTTGCAGTCAATTATTAAAGTTACCCTTCACTGCTCAATCATCTCCACTGCTCTGCTTTTGTGTCAAGCCTCCACAAAATTTCCTGAACCTGTCTCTTTGCTCCACACTTCATCTCAGTAGGTGGTGGTAATGTAGGTCTGCTAACCACCATTAAAATTTACAAGATGAAGAAGAAGGAGGTTATTTCTGAATTTGAACCAAGGGTTACTTGAGGCAGTCAATCTCCAAACCCTCTGAAACAATATGCAAGGAATGTTCATAGATTCACGATAATGAAGGCTAAAGCTACTGCAGTATCTGTTGGGCTGGTAATAAAGGAGATAAACTCAGTGGTCTCTTTATTAGGTACACCTGTACACCTCATTAATACAAACATCTGATCAGCCAATCATGTGGCAGCAACTCAATGGTGCATAAAAAATCCAGTGATTGGCAGTTCTTGGGCAAAAACACCTTATTAGGCCAGCTAATCTGACTTCCATGGTTGGGAAGATGTTGGAGTTGATTGTTCAGGATTTGGTTTAGGTATTTGGAGGCACATGATAATGTAGGCTGTAATCAGCATGGTTTCCTCAAGAGAAAATCTTACCTGACAAATCTGTTGGAATTTTTTGAAGAAATAACAAGTATAGATGAGGAGAATTGGTGGATATTGTGTACTTGGATCTTCAGAAGGCCTTTGACAAGGTGCCACACATGAGGCTGCTTAAGTTAAGAGCCTATTCTATTACAGGAAAGATACTAGCATGGATAAAGTCATGGCTGATTGGCAGGAGGCAAAGAGTTGGAAGAAAGGGAGTTTTTCTGGTTGGCTGCTGGTGACTAGTGGTGTTCCTCAGGGGTCCACTTCTTTTTACATTATATGTTAAAGATTTGGATAACAGAATTGATGCACCACCAGGTTCAAGAAAAATTACTACCCCTCAATCATCAGCTTTTGAACAAAAGGGGATAACTGCACTCATTCTATTTCTAGTGTTCCCTCAACTGATGGTCTCTCTTTTAAAGACTCTTTATCTTGTTATTTCATGTTCTTGTTACTTATTACTATTTACTGATTTGCATTTGCAGAGTTTGATGTTCTTTGATCCTGTTTATGGCTACTGTTCTATAGATTTGCCTAGTATGCCTGCAGGAAACAGAATTTCGGGGTTGTATATGGTGACATATATGTACTCTAATAATAAATTTTACTTTGAACTTCGAGGGCTTTGGCAAAGTTTGCAGACAATACAAAGATAGGTGGAAGGGCAGGTAATGTTGAGGAAGTAGAGGTCTGCAGAAGGTCTTAGGCAGATTAGGAGAACGAGTAAAGAAATGGCAGATGGAATACAATGTTCAGAATTGTATGGTCATGCACTTTGGTAGAAGAGATAAAAGGATAGACTATTTTCTAAATGGAGAGAAAATTTTTAAATCCAAGGGCAAGGGACTTGGGAGGCCTTGTGCACGCTTCCCTAAAGGTTAATTTGCAGGTTGAGTCGGTGGTGAGGAAGGCAAAGGTAATGTGAGTATTCATTTTAAGAGGTCTATAATCTAAAAGGAAGGATGTAATGTTGAGGCTTTATAAAGCACTGGTGAAACCTCACTTGGAGTATTGTGAGGAACTTTGGGCCTCTTATCTTAGAAAGGATGTGCTGACACTGGAGTGGTTCAAAGGAGGTTCACAAATATGTTTCCAAGATTGAATGACTTGTCATATGAAGAGCACTTGATGGCTCTGGGTCTGTATTTACTAAAATTCAGAACAATGAGGGGTGACTTCATTGAAACCTATTGAATGTTGAAAGGCCTTGATAGAATGGATATGGAGAGGATGTTTCCTATGATGGGAGAGTCAAGGACCAGTGGACATGGGCTCAGAATAGAGGGTAGTCCTTTAGAACGGAGATGAGGATGAATTTCCTTAGCCAAATAATGGTGAATCTGTGGAATCCGATGCCACAGGCAGCTGTGAAGGCCAAGTCTTTATATGTATACTTAAGGCAGAGGTTGATGGATTCTTTATTGGTCAGGGCATGAAGGGATACGGGGAGAAGGCAGGAGATTGGGGCTGAGAGGGAAAATAGATCAGCCATTTTGAAATGACAGAGCAGACTCAATGGGCCAAATGGCCTAATTCTGCTCCTTGTATCTTATTATTAATGAGAGATGTCGGAGGAGAATGGCCAGACTGGATCAAACTGACAGGAAGGTGACAATAACTCGAATAACTACACCTTACAACAGTGGTGGGCAGAAGGATATCTCTGAATGCACAACATGTCAAACCTTCATGTGGGTGGACTACAGCAACAGAAGACAGAATATGCACTCCATGGCCACTTTATTAGGTACCTCAATCAGAAATATCAGTTTGTTGATCAAATGCAAGGAAAAGGAGTAGAAGACAGCCATTTGTCACTCAAGCTTCTTGCATCATTAAGGAAAATGCTAGAACTGATATTTGACCTCCGATTCCCTATCTTAGTACTGTAACTAAAAAAAAAATTCTCTGTCATCCAAAATCTCTCTTGGGCATCGATATAACTTTAACTGCTTAGAGATCATATCACTCCAGAGTAGAAATTTTCAAGATTCACAAACTACTATGAAAAAAAATTCCCTCTTAGCTATCTCAAGTGTTCCATTTCTGATCCTGGTTGTAGACTACCTCTGGGGGATCATTGTCACAGCATCTTCCCCTTTCAGTGGTTCTCAGGAGAGCTTGTTGTCTCAGTGGGATCACACAATGGACAGGGAACAGAAGAAAGTGAAAAGTAATCACTGGTCCACTGATGATGCCTTAGCCTTGGCCCTCTGCTCTGTCCTGTCCCACCTAGAAAACAATGCCTCATATTCCAGGATGCTGTTTACATGCTGCATAGACTAAAGACACTAGTTATACTGGTCCCAACATAAGAAGGAAAGACAATGGCTAAATTTCATCAGGAGTTTAAGGTTTGGTTTGTAACCTGAAACACTGGAAAATGTCTCGAGATGTACCCGTGGAGAGCATTCTGATAGGCTGCATCATTGTCTGGTCAGCGGGGGGAGGTTACTACATAGAACTGAAGTGGGCTGCAGAGACTTGTAACATTAGTCAGCTCCATCCTGGGTACTAGCCCCCAAGACTTCTTCAAGGTGCAGTATCACATTAAAGTGGCTTCCATCATCAAGGGCCCCCACCAACCAGGACATGCCCTCTTCTCATTGTTACTATCAGGAAGGAGGTACAGAAAGCCTCAAGGCACACACTCAGCGATTCAGGAACAGCTTCTTCCCCTCTGCCATCTGATTTCTAAATTGACATTGAAACCTTGAACACTACTTCACTACTTTTTAAAAAATTTGTTTTTACTCTGCTTATCTTAATTTAACTATTTAATATACATATATACTTATATAGTTTAAAATATATTTATTTTTCTATACTATCAAGTATTGCATTGTACTGCTGCCGCAAAGTTAACAAATTTCACAATGTATGCTGGTGATATTAAACCTGATTCTGATTCCTGCAGCAGAACATTGTGTCACCATTCTTCAGGTCGAAACATGCAATCACTGTCCCTTCCATAGTGAAGACCTTAGGCATAGCCAATTTAAGGATGTCTTCCTGTGAAGTCATTCAGAGAAAGCCAAGTGAAGTAACTGGTTATATTAATATTACCAATTTATTAATTTCCAACACTTCAGGACACGAGAGTGCAGATGTTGGAATCTGGACCATAGAACAAATTGCTTGCAAAGAGATGGTCAATATTTCCGGTTGTGATGCTGCATCATGGCTGTAGTAATTCCTAGCACTTTATTACTAGTGGCAAACTATTTTATTCCTGGAGGCCACGGTCTTGCTGTTACAAGGTCTGAGAGTCAAATAGGCAGCAGTGCTCACAGAGTAAATGGTACCTTGCCAACTGATGAAAGTCTTGTGTCCTTTTCTATCAAAGCATTATTTTCATTGGAAAAGTGAGGGGAATGCTGTATGTCTCAAGCATGCAACCTGGTCCTTGCTTCACACATTTATCAGTGGCTCTCTAATTGGTGTCACTTGCTCTAACCTGGAGAGTTCAATGTATCAATGGTGGTCTTCACAGCTACTACCAACTTAGGTTTACTTGGAGATTATGGCACCCTGTTCCACCTTACCATCAGTTCTCTCTTTCTCTCCATTGTTTCTAAATTTTCCACATTGCTCTGCCACTCTCAGAGGTTATGGTAGCAGTTACAGGAGATGTCACTTGGACTAGTAACCCTTCAGTAAAAATAGAAAATGTTGTGTGCATCATCCAGCTTCTATGGAGAATGAAACGGGAATTATTAGTTCAGATCTAAAATCTATCATCAGTAGTTTATGATGAATAGATATAAAAAGGGTTTGGAGAGCAGAAGAAGCAATCCAGATGGATTGTAAGTCCCCTGTATAGACTGAAGATCCCTGGTCAGAGAAGTGTATGCAGGAGACAGAGTTGGTACAGGATCTCAGCATCATGTTAGGATCAATTAATTAAGATGAGGTCATAGCTAGGGGAATGGAAATGGAGTTGCTTCTGATGACCAGAGTTGCCTAGAATCAGACCAAAAGATCAAAAGGGGGAGTCAAAACATGGCAAAACCTGAGTAAAATGGTAGACAGGGATCAGAAGAAAGTGAAAAGGAATAACCAGTCCATTGAAGATGCCATATTCTTGGCCCTCTACTCCAACCTATCCCACCTAGAAAGTTACGCCTCATACTCCAGAATGTTCTTCATTGATTTCAGCTTGGCATTTAACACATTCATTCCTCAGAGGCTAGTGCGTGAACTGTCCTCATTGGGATCTCTACAACTGGATCTTGGACTTCTTGATGGAAAGACCCCAGTCAATTTTTTGGCAGCAACATCTCAAGCTCCATCATTCTGAGCACTAGTGGTCCCCAGGGCTGTGAGCTCATCTTGCTGTTGTTCACACTGTTACCTCACAACCGCATTGCCAGACTCATCTCAAACTACATCATCAAATTTGCTGATGATACCACAGTGGATGGCCTCATTAGCAGCAATGATGGATTTGGCTGACAGAGCAGAGATAGGGAGGCTTTTCAAATGGTGCAAGAACAACATCCTGAGTCTCTGGATGATTGTGGAATTCATGAAGACACATGCCAGTCTCTCTCCATTGCACATGAATGGCTCTGCAGTGGAGAGAGTAAAGAGCATAAAGTTGCTTGGTGTGCACATACGGATGATCTAACCTGGACTCACAACACTTCCTCACTAGTGAAGAAGGCACAGCAGAGTCTACACTTTCTGAGGAGACTGAGATGTGTGTAAGGGGGTTTCTTCCTTTTTCTTTGTTACTGCGTATGTTAATCAAAATGGCTTCTTTGTTTTGTTAAAAGTAGGAATGCTTCTTTGTTATGATAAGTGCTTTCTCTTGCAGTTTGTTTGGGTTTAGAATTACTGATAATGAGAATTGTATTCATTTATTAACCAATTGGGATTAATGTTGTTCTCTTTTCTGGGTCTGTAAGCTATTGTTGGCGGGCTTTTGGGGAGTCAGCGCGAGGGGGTGAGAGAGACAGAGGGTGCGATGCTGTAAGCTGGGCGATGGAACAGACCCTGAGTGGGGGTCCGAGGCCAGGGTTTTCGGCGAGGATTGGAGACGAAGACAGACGTGCCGGGGGTGCTTGGTTGATCACTTCAGGTGGTCCTGAGCTGCGAGATGAGGAGGTCTGAGGGGATCGAATGGTGGCCAGTAGACTTTGTTAATTGAGCTCCAACAGTTGTGCATGAAGTGGTTTGGACTTTGATAAGTTTGGCACCTTTTCTTTATTTTCTTTTCCTTCATATATACTGTATCGTTATTAATCATATAGTTCTAGTAAGATCTATAAAGTGTAATCATTTAATTGCATATGGTGTACTGTCTGTTATTTGGCGGGGTGGGGACATCACACAGCATCCACACAAGCTGATTACCCAGTTTGGTGGGGCTGAAGGCTGCTCCCCCTAGACAGAAACGAGCTGAGTGAGCCTGAGGCATGCTGGGGGTTACATGTGCAAGGCTCCCAAAAAAAATCCTACAAATTTCTACAGGAGCACCATTGGGAGTGTCCTGTCTGGCTGCATCATTGTGTGGTACGGAAGCTGCCAGGCACTGGACCACAAGATCCTACAGAAGATCACCAGAGATCACATGCAATGATCTGTCAATCGAGGGCTTAATTGTGGATCTAAGGGTACTACAATGAACATTATTAGGGAAATACTAAATATCTGGAATCTTTAACCAATTTAATTTTGGATAAGGCTGAAATGTGAAGGGTGGCAGCCCAGTGGCCTAGATTAATGATATGGTGACAGGAGTTCAAACTTCACACCAGTTAAAGAATTTAATTAATTAAATACATCTAGAAAAGTGACCATGAAATATAAAAGCCATCTGCTTCACTAATGTCATTAAGGCAAGGAATTCTGCTGTTCTAACCTATCATGCTTGTATTTGGCACCAAACCTACAGCAATATCAATATTTACTTTTAAATTGTCATCTGAAATGAACAAAGATAAAACTGGACAGAAGATCAATTGACCAGGGTACCAATGACATATAAAAGGAGCATTCAGTTCAGTCATCCCTGCAAAGTCCCCTTCCAGAAATCTGGCTCATTCCCAGAAGTTAAAAGAACAGTTTTATTAAATATTTATTTATATAGTGCTGTAACAGTGTGCACAGTCATAGTTACAGAATCATACTAGAACATGCTGGAAGCATTTGATGAATGGCCTTTCACCTGAAACATTAAATCTTCCTCAGATGCTGCCTTGCCTGCTGGGTACCTTGAGCATATTCTGACTTTATCTCGTATTTTCAGCATCTGCATCTATTCTGATGAGAGACATATGTTTACCATCATGCTGAAAAGCTTTGTCATGACCCCTGGCTGCAAACTGTCCCACCAGAAACACAATTCTCCAGAGGTTATTAAGTAGTGGTGTATAATCAGATAGGATTCCTCAGTCCTTTCATTTCAGATCCCATAAAGTCAGTGATGGCAAGTCTTGTGGTCAAGAAATGGCAACAAAGGCCCATTTTTGGCTGGCATTCTATAACACTTCATGCTGAATACTAAGTTGGGTAGGAAGGACACACAATGTTTTTGAGTGAGGACTTATTTGTGAACACACAAGGTTTGGAATCACCAAGACTGACAAAATGAGCAGAGCTTTGGTAAACTTATTTATCAAATGCAGTATTGAACAGATGGTAAGAGAACTAACATGAGAGAAACTCGTAATCTGTCTACTGTCCTCTACTGTCACAGATGCATCAGTCCATCATGTTACCGTATTAATAACAATGACCACTGCACATTCACGGTAGTGATGAAGGATGAAATTTTATCATCATTCAGGCAATCTTCTGCATCAGTATAGCACTGCACTACCACTGTGCTAAATGTGATAAGTTCAGAACTGCACTCAGAACTGGCTTTGTATTATCATCAGCAACAGATTATATCTCTCCACATCCTTTTCCCTACAATTTCTCTTATATGTTCCGGGGTGGATTTTTTAAACTGCTGGACTGCAGCTAATTCCTGCCTGCAGTAAAACTTCAGCCCAATACAAGTGTCAAAGCCATTTCATAACTATTTTCAGTCAGATGGTTTGAGTGGCTGACCCATATCTATTGTCTGCTCTAATTAGATATGCCAGTCTTCCACTCATTATGCAGTTATGGTTCCTGACATTACCACAGCTGTATTGCCGAAGATGTGCTTTGGGGCAAGCTGTAGGTTCCTTTCATGCTGTTACGGGAAAGCTATAATGCCAACATCTGCAAAGGAAACTGGAAATGTGCCCATATATCATGTTGAATCCCTGAAGTGTAGAGGAAACCTAATCTGGCCAATTACTACTGAAATCTATTTTCAAACATCAGTTATGTTGAGGAAGGTTATTGCAGCAATGCTTTCAAATGGCACTCCCCAATAACTTGCTCATTAATGCTTAGTTAGTTTTGCTTGGACATGGATTTGAGATGTGCTCCAGTTTTAAGGCTCATGTGCTGTCTTGGAAGCCATGCACTCTCCATGCTTCTGGAGAAGAGCCTACTTTCATATCCGCTGTTCTAACTGTTCGTATTGGTATTTCCTTCTTCAATGACTGAGCTTCAAAGCACCAAACTTCTTTGCCTTTACCTCTCTATGGTTATTTCCTCTAAAATGCTGCTTTAAACCTACCTCTTTGCCAAGTTTTTGGTTACCTGCACCAATATATCTGAAACCCCCCCAGCGGATTTTTGTTAACTGTCCACTGAAGTGCTGAGGGAATACTTTATACATACAAGTTTTAGACGTTGGAGTCATTTACCTGGGTGAAGATATCTGTTCAGGCTTTTATTTTGAAATATAGACCCGTCGACTTTAATTCTGATGGTGCTGCTGCCGTTAAATTTGAAATTCAGTTGGACCACTTGAGGAGAGCAGTCATTTTGTTTTGGTGGGGTTTTTCAGGCAGACTAAAGCACATTTACACTATTTTATATTGTCTGTCCTTCGTTTACATCATCATAAATCATCATCTGTAAGTTTTGTCCTAGTTCAGAAAGGAGAAAGCTATCTGAACAATATTTTGTGTTAATATTATGTAAAAGTTTATTCCCGATTATCAGTATAGTGCTTGGTCAGCCTTGGTTGTTTAATGAATGCTTACATGATATTAATCTTGCATACTTTAAGACTTTTCTTACTCATGTTCTGTATAATTTTGGATATTTTACATGTAAATCTAGCTTCATATATTCCTAGTGTCTTATGAATGTGCAATTTAATTGTGATAAGTTTGCTGCATTAAGTACTTGAGGTATTTCTCTGGCTTGTACTCAATTTTCCGAGAGAGAGGGGGAGAGAGAGAGAGAGAGAGAGGGGGAGAGAGAGAGAGAGAGAGGGGGGGGAGAGAGAGGGAGAGAGAGAGAGGGGGAGAGAGGGGGAGAGAGAGAGGGGGGGAGAGAGAGGGGGGGGAGAGAGAGGGGGGGGAGAGAGAGAGAGAGAGAGAGAGAGAGAGAGAGAGAGAGAGAGAGAGAGAGAGAGAGAGAGAGAGAGAGAGTGTGTGTGTGTGTGTGTGTGTGTGTGTGTGTGTGTGGCCTAAATAAAGCACCTGGAGTTTGGACGTTATTTCCTGACTCCCATGTTCCGTTGACTGGAGTTTGACTAAGTGCTGAATTGTATACTTCCTACTTCACACGAAAGGAGAGCATTTCAAAATCTATAGTGGACAGTGCAAAGAGCAACCGATGAACACTGCCTCTTGTAGTACAGTCTAAACATGCAGGTCTACAATGACTCATGAAACAATATATCTACATTCAAATTATGAATCTATCTTCTTGTCTGAAATCATTACGACCTTATAGGAAGAGATGATTCGTAACAATTGTTAGGTCCGTGGCCCCCTCCTTTTTGAGAATTGCAAGATCACTATTAAGTCAGTTCAGGAGACCCAGGAAATGAGAGAAAGACATGCGGAATCCACAAAGAGTTTGGAATGTGTCCTGGCCTCTGAAAGGGGGAACCATTGAGAACGGCTATTGTCTCTTGGAGACGGGATTGTGTATTGAATACTGTACGATGCATCAAAGCCCCTAGGCAATGAACCGAGGGGGGGTTGGTGGAGGGATTGCATCATCCCAACCTGATTGACATCTGAGACCCTGTGAGTCAGGATAAAAGAGGGTCTGGGGAACAGCCCCTTCAGACGCACCAGAAGAAACGCTAGCGATCCTGTAATAGCAAAAACTGGTGGAAAGGCCACATGCGTCCTTTTCCATTTGCCCCGGAATCGGTGGGCCCTTTACCACGGAAGAACGGTTTTTAGCTAACAACGGGGAAATCGACTCCCAACGACTCTCGAAGGATTGACATCATAAAAGGAATGATGTTTTAACCCGTTTTTCTCTCCAACCAAAAAGCTGCAGCTTGAATGAACTACAGTGACTTTTATATTTCCATCGGACAATACATTATCCCCTAGACAATGATAGAGCTATTTCTTATTGATTATTATTATACCCGTGCTTTTAGATTTAGTATTGACAAAGTATATTATCTGTATGTTTGCATTGATATTATTTTGTGTATTTTTATCAATAAATACTGTTAAAAATATTACCATCAGACTTCAACGGACCTCTCTATCTTTGCTGGTAAGTGACCCAGTTACGGGGTACGTAACACAATATTGTGGCAGTAACCAACAATACCAGGGAAAGATAATTGAAAATTTTCACTGTGAAGAAAAAGTCCTCCCTGCCTCAATATTGGCAAGGCGCCAAATGCAAACAAAGAGAATATCTTAAAAAAACATTAAGCATCTATGACATGAACCTAGCTCTCAGATTCCAGCATCAGACTCCTAATCCTGTTCATTAGTTGACATCATTTTGGAAGGGTGTGGTAAAAACATTTTTGGAAGGGCTGACACAGCAAAGGCTCTTTTAGTTTGCTAAACACCATTTGTTCATCTCAAAGAGAAAGGACAGTCCTGTCACTCTCAGATCAATCTGAAGAGCTACATTTGTCAATAGTGAAACAATTTTATCTTAAATTGTGCTTTTGATACAATAAATTCCACAGAAGTATCGAGCAAAGTGGTGAAACCTGATGGCAAGATAAGTTGTAGATGTATGAAGAGTGTCAGAGGAGAGATTGAATTGGGCTTGGGATTACCAAAGGTTCTGACACTTCTGATTGAGCATAGGAGAAAAGAGCTGTTCCTGGAATGTCATGAGTTATCGTTTTGTAAACAAGGCTATAGAGTGAGACAGACTCTCTGCTGTAGATCTTCAAACAGCTACCAATTGGACATAGGCTGTCAGATTGTAATGGACTCTGACTTCTAATTTTAGCAGAATTGGCAAGGAGTCTTGGCTATTCTCAGTGACCATTATACTTGTTACTACACCGATAAATGACTCATGTTTGGGCAAAGTCTGGTACCTATAGAATTTCTGGATGAAACTTAGAGTACAAAACTGCATTTAATGTTATTTGCAGTGGAATATTATAGGTCTAAAATTACAGCTGAGCATTCTTTGCATTGTTTCCCAAATTATATCAATGGAGCATCCTAAGCTAATCCTTCTACACCTTAAGGAACTATACCAATTTACAAACATGAGGAAATCTGCAGATGCTGGAAATTCAAGCAACACACACAAAATGCTGGTGGAACGCAGCAGCCAGGCAGCATCTATAGGGAGAAGCACTGTTGCAGTTTCGGGCTGAGACCCTTCGTCAGGACTAACTGAAAGGAAAGATAGTAAGAGATTTGAAAGTAGGAGGGGGAGGGGAAAATACGAAATAATAGGAGAAGACCAGAGGGGGAGGGGTGAAGCTGAGAGCCAGACAGGTGATTGGCAAAAGGAATACAGAGCTAGTGAAGGGGAAGGATCATGGGACAGGAGGCCCAGGGAGAAAGAAAGGGGGAGCAAAGCACCAGAGGGAGATGGAGAACAGGCTGAGTGATGGGCAGAGAGAGAAAAAAACTTAAATATATCAGGAATGGGGTAAAAAGGGGTAAGCTTGTTGACTTCATTAACATTGCCTCCAACTTTCACCCTGCCCTCAAATTTACCTGGTCTATTTCTGACACCTCCCTCCCCTTTCTTGATCTTTCTGTCTCCATCTCTGGAGAGGGCCCATCTACTGATATCTACTATAAGCCTACAGACTCACACAGCTACCTAGACTATTCCTCTTCCCACCCTGTCTTTTGCAAAAATGCTATCCCCTTCTCACAATTCCTCCGTCTCCGTCGCATCTGCTCTCAGGATGAGGCTTTTCATTCCAGGACGAAGGAGATGTCTTCCTTTTTTAAACAAAGGGGCTTCCCTTCTTCCACCATCAACTCTGCACTCAAACACATCTCTCCCATTTCCCGCACATTTGCCCTCACCCCATCCGCCCACCACCCCACTCGGGATAGCGTTCCCCTTGTCCTCACCTACCACCCCACCTGCCTCCGGATCCAACGTATAATTCTCTGTAACTTCTGCCACCTCCAACGGGATCCCACTACCAAGCACATCTTTCCCTCCCCCCCCTTTCTGCTTTCTGCAGGGATCGCTCCCTATGCGACTCCCTTGTCCATTCGTTCCCCCCCAATCCCTTCCCACCGATCTCCCTCCTGGCACTTATCCTTGTAAACGGAACAAGTGCTACACCTGCCCTTACACGCTCCCTCACCATCATTCAGGGCCCCAGACAGTCCTTCCAGGTGAGGCGACACTTCACCTGTGAGTCGGCTGGTGTGGTATACTGCGTCTGGTGCTCCCGGTGTGGCCTTTTATATATTGGTGAGACCCGATGCAGACTAGGAGACTGTTTTGCTGTCCACCAGAGAAAGCAGGATCTCCCAGTGGCCACACATTTTAATTCCACGTCCCATTCCCATTCTGATATGTCTATCCATGGCCTCCTCTACTGTCAAGATGAAGCCACACTCAGGTTGGAGGAACAACACCTTATATACCGGCTGGGTAGCCTCCAACTTGATGGCATGAACATTGACTTCTCTAACTTCCGTTAATGCCCCTCCCCTTCTTACCCCATCCCTGATATATTTAGTTTTTTTTTCTCTCTCTGCCCATCACTCTGCCTGTTCTCCATCTCCCTCTGGTGCTCCCCACCCCCTTTCTTTCTCCCTAGGCTTCCCATCCCATGATCCTTTCCCTTCTCTAGCTCTGTATCCCTTTTGCCAATCACCTTTCCAGCTCTCAGCTTCACCCTTCCCCCTCCTGTCTTCTCCTATCATTTTGCATTTTCCCCTCCCCCTGCTACTTTCAAATCTCTTACTATCTTTCCTTTCAGTTAGTCCTGACGAAGGGTCTCGGCCAGAAACGTCGACAGCGCTTCTCCCTATAGATGCTGCCTAGCCTGCTGTGTTCCACCAGCATTTTGTGTGTATACCAATTTACAGCTGTTTTATTAGAACCCAGGCCATGTTTATCTGTTGATATACCACTGAATCAAAATGATCTGTGTTATCTTAGCTTCTACTGTGACCTCATTCATGGGAAGCTTTATTATATTTCTAAACCATCAAGCAAATCTAAAATGCATATTTAAATTCAGTGAAGCAATTACAATGCTATCTATTTCACCATAATGAACTATGTTAACAAATTCCCCTCATTCTTTGGAATCACTCCCTTGAACCTCACTTCAATTTGTATCCTTTGACATTACTTTGACAGATTTATTAATATTTAACCTTTGTTAAACCTAGATTGCAATTATTTTTGTCTAATAATCAAAGATAATGGTGTCTTTTTAGCCCAGTTTAGTTACATTTTCTCCACCTGGTCCTAACTAAGATAAAGGCATTCAGTGCAAACTTTGGGCTAGAGCTCCTGCAGAACCAATGAGTTCTATTCAGAGTACCGTATGCAAAACACACCAAGTATTGCTGGACTCCCAAGCACATTTCCCACTGCTACCAGGCAACAGCAAACTTTGCTGTGCTACCATGCATCGTATAAACAGAACACAGTCCTTACCCCTCTCTAGCTATCCCTAAGTTGTCAGGTTCCGGATTCTGCCAGACCACATTGTGTATGGATACAAAAACTTACCCATTCACAGGAACTTCTCAACTCCAGCCCAATATCTCCGGCAAATCCAGTTACATATTGAGCAATTCATAAAATGTGGAACCATTAAGGGTGGTGAATTATTGGAAGTTAATGTGGAGAGCAATGCAGATGAGCTCATTGTTAATACTGAAGTGTAGATGAACACATTTTTGAAAGCTTGTTGAATTAAGGCTATAAGAGTGGAAGGCTAGGGTAGACCAGCAATGAGCATATTGAAAGGTGGGGCAGAGCTGAAGAGCTGGGTGGTTCACTCCTTCCCCTTCTGTTTTCTCCTGTATTTATCCTTTTCTAATAGAGGAAAATCCTTGGTGGAAGAAAAATAAGCATCACTTGTAACACTTTTTGTTTATAATGAATATAACAAAGGAGTTAATACCAGAGATAATAAAAGGACGAAAAAAGAGAGTGTTTGCATTGTCTGGTGTGTGGTGGAGCTTCACTCCAAAATCAACATCTGATTCTGGATTCATTGATGGCGTGGAAGATATCTGGAATTGAATTGTCACAGCTTGAAGCTTTATTGCTGTTAGCCTGTTGGCAGTCATAAAAATTGATGGTGGGTTGTTCTCATGTCGAAAAAATATATGAACTTCAAGTCCTATAGTTGATAATGTTTCAATTACTGCCTGTACATTGTGCTGTTTTTACTGGCTATATTTCTGTGTAGCCGTGATACTTCAGAAGATGTTTCTGCAAGGTTCTATGGATGGATGACTAACAACATCGGGGGAAATGAGTTAATTTACTACATCATGCTTGACATTCTTTGGCTTGTGTTTTACAATCAACAGCGTGGGAGTCCTATTCACTTTTGTGGCAGTTCATACAATTGGACAGGACCCAAAAGCAGCATGCTGTAGTGGCTGAAAACCTGAAATCAAAACACAAAATACTGAAAACACTCAGCATCTGAATTTTGTCTGGTAAGTTGGGAAAATGCTTTGGGGCACACATGGTGTTCTATTTCTGAACTGCACTTGTCATCACAGCATTTAACTGGCTGGTCCTAGTGACTTTCTGGTTGACAGTAACATCTGGGGTATATTTCTGCAATTTATTGCTTTAATTTCATAACCAGCAGCAGTGAAGTTACATATTCTTGGTAGTTGACAAGATTAAATGCAGACATATTAATTTTTGCATTATTAGTCCTTTGATAGTTGCTCCAGAGTTCCCTGACTGAAACTTACTGCTTGCATTCTGACTCAGCAAATGCTCAGAAGTATCTACTCCAGTTCACTAAAGCTGCCATCACTTGCTGATGTTGGAGAGTTAAATGGGTGGTCCTGGATAAACACCACAAAACAGCGGAGGAACTCAGGGAGGATCTATGGGGCATCTATCAGAGAGTATCCTCCATAGACTTTCTTGTGAGTATGATTTGGTGGTCCCAGATGATGTCAAACCACTCAACTCTGCTAGAAACCTTCGACACACGTAAAAGCCATGATGCCTATTTTTTCATGTTTCAAAGGTGTAATTTTCTCAATGCTTGTAAGTATATTTTGCTTGATAAAACTTACAATTCAATTATTAGATTAAACATAATACATTTAATGAAAAGTTAAAAATTAACCATAAAACAAAACCTTTAAAACAAAATAAAACTACAAAATGCTACTAATTCCACTGCCCTGCAATCACCATTGTAATAAAATGGCTTGCAGATGCCAGCCCAAAACATGGCAGGGGATCAGAGTTCAGATTGCCCAGCTTAAATAGCTGGGCATTACGGCAGGCTCCTGTTCCATGTAGGAATCTAGTACTGAAGCACAGCTAGAAAATCACTGACAAAGCGTGGCCAGCGAGATCAAGGCTGCCATATTCACACATAGACCCACACAGATTTGCACTAACATGGTGATTAAAACTGAAAGCTGGTATATGGCCCATTGTGTCTGCATGGTTCCTTCCAAATAACAACACAAGTCATGCAATCTGCCTCATCTTACCACATTTACCTGCAAGTTTTCTCTTTCTGATATTTATCCAACCTCCTCTTCAAGAATGTTTATTAATTCTGTAACATGAATTCATTAGGTAATTCAATGCAAATCCTAACTATTTTCAAAATTAAAGAGCTTTCTCTCTTGGTGCAGTTCTTTTGGCAAACTGTGATTTTGGCAAACATTAGACCAGTGCCCCGTGCTCATGGATGTCTCAGCCAGGAGAAACATTTATATCTATTTATTCTCACTCAGTCCATCGTGATTTTAAATATGCCCATCAAATTTCCATTTTAGTGTTCCCTGTTAAAAACAAAAGACAGACATTATGATGCTAGGACATCCCGAAGTATAATCTATTAAGTACTTTTGGAATGTAGTTGTTTGTGTGGCAGTAATAGCAGTTTTGCTGAGCTATCCATGAAACAATGATCCTCTGACCTGGGAGGTATTCCAGTGGAGTCTCTTAGAGCATCAGAGCATGGATATTGGCCCTTTGGCCCTAACAATCCATGCTGACTACAGTGCCTATCCATCTAATCTCAGTTTCCTCTGAGCAGCCCATATTCCTTGAAGACCTCTCCCCGCATGTAGCTATCACATGCTTCTTAAATTGTATGATAATACCAGCCTCAACCATTTCCTCTGTCAGCTCATTCTGTGTCCTCACCATCCTCTTGTGTGAAAAAAGTTGTCTTTTGGGTCCCATTTAAATCTTTCACTCTAAATCTATGCCCTGAGTTTAGGACTCCCCTACACTGGGGAAAAGACAGTATCCATTCAACTTATCAATGCCTCTCGTAATTTGTAAACATTTATGCAAGGTCACTCTGGTTCTTCTATGTTCCAAGGAACTAAGATCTAGTCTGCTAACCTCTCCCTATAACTCAGACTTCTAGTCCTGGCAACATCATCATAAATCCTTTCTGCACTCTTTCCAATAACAGTGTGAGCAAAATTGTGTATAGCGCTCCATATTTATCTCATGCACTCCTTTCAAATCATTTTTTGTTCTTTAAAAATTAATATGGCTGGGATAAGACTAATATCTTGAAGGTTATTAATTTTTGAAACCCACCTAACAAGTTTTGTGTCCTTTTCAACATTCTGTCATCTAGGTTGTATTGCTTCATTTCATTCTTTGAAAATGTGTCAGTTTGTAAGCCTTTCTTGCAAACGTTGGTATGCCAAGATCACTGCAGATGCAGTTAGTCCTACTGAAGTCAAGTTGTTGGTAATATCCTCCTCATGATTTATGATTTTCAAATTTCATCTCACTTGTTAATTATAAAATTGTGCCCTGTATTGCCAACCCTACAAGTCACTTATACATATCAAAATTGTCACTAGCCAAGTACTGTGGTGTATCCATGCTGTTGCTGGCTCCTTTAGTTCTGGGGAATTAACTTTGGCAAGCCCAGTTTAGAGTCAGAATCAGATTTAATTATCACTGACATACTGTATATAGTGAAATTTATTGTTTAGTGGTGGCAAGATGTAAAAAATTACTACAAGTTACAATAGTGCAAAAGAAGCATAGTGAGGTAGTGTTAAAGGTTCAGGAACCATTCAGAAATATCATGGCTGAGAAAAAGAAGCTGTTCACAATTTTTTTAAAAAAATCCAGTTTCTTTTGAAAGTCCATATCCACAAGATCAACCAAATGACTTACTTTCACCCTCTCATCTAAAACTTCAATTATCAGTTACAAGCCTTGAACACAACTCCTCTGCTGCTCATGTAATATCATCAGATATTGTATATTCACCTGAGAGGGTGGAGAAAGCTCTGGTTTCATATCAGACAGCACTTCCAACAGAATGGCTTTCTTTGTGTGTTGCGTTGGAAGCGTTGACCTAGATTAGGTGACCTTTTGACTGAGTGAATGCTACCTGTGGTTATGGCTTGAAGGAAGATTGATTCATAAGTGAAATGATTTAAATGTTCCTCAGCTGATTCTCATCTGCATAATTTTCAGCATTAGTTATTCCATCCAATGCATCCCCTTTATAACCTAAAAAAAAGTTCTCTCTTCTATTGTTGGTATCACAATTCATCACAATTCACAAATATTACATGCATTTGAAGTAGTAATAAAACGGAGTGTGTGAGAGAATCCCAAGGTAATGGTAATCGTGGAACTGCATTCCAAATTCAGACTGGGGCCAATATGAAGGATTCATTGGATCTATAGTTATTGACTTTTTCAGGATGCAGACAGAGGAAGAGCTAAGTGTACATACAGGCATTAGATATACACACGCTTCTGGAACTCTTCCTTAATTCCTCATAAATTCTCAATGAGGCTCTCGAGATTATACTTGAATAATTTCTGTTGCCAAAATATCATGTGTGGATTTGTAAACATTGATCATCTATTTGCATTAAAGTGCCAGTCAGTTAATACAGATAATGTAATCTCTACATGATCTTTTCTTCTACTTGAAAGATTCTAGTTTCCCTCAGAGCCTAAAACGCCATTGAAATTGATTGACAAGTATAATCTTCTAAAAAGTGATAGTGATTAGATTGTTGCTTTCTCAAAGGTGATTTGCTTCACTTTGTTGATTTTTGAGGACTACATCTTAAAGTTCTACAAAACCGATGCCAGCACAATGTCTAAAGCACATGCCATGTATTACTAAGTAGTTACAGTCTCTTGGTTTTCATCCAAAAATATAAATATTATAAAGCTTCCAAAATAACACGTTTTTAAAAAAACACTTTTATTTAGAAATACAGTATGGTAACAGGCCCTTCTGGCCTAATGAGCCCATCACACCCATGTGGTCAATTAACCTACTAACCTGTTTGTCTTTGGAATACAGGACAATCTGGAGGAAACCCACATAGACGTGGGGAGGACGTTCGGGCTCCTTACAGATAGTGGCAGGAATTGAAACTAGGTTGCTGGCACTGCAACAGCATTACGTTAATTCCTACACTACCATGCCATCCAATTGATACGGTTATCCACTGTATAAATTCCACTGGAGATTAATTTCATGATATAAAAAAATCTGCTTTTAGTGTTTGCAATTGCAAAACAGAAGTGGGCATCAAGTGGACTATATATCCCTTTGTTATTTATCCAGATTTCAGTGTGTTTCAATAACACAGGTTTTATTGACACAGTAGTAAACTCCAATAAAGCATATTCAATTCTGAGCCAAATGCTGTCTCTACGCAGTGTGCATGACTAAGGCTTTCCCCTGGAAGCTCTAATTTCTTCTCCTGTCCAAAAGACATGCTGGTTAGTAGGTTAATAGGCCTTTGTAAAATACCCTTAATGTGGGCTAGTAGCAGGAAATCAAAGGGAGTTGATGGGCAGGTGTCAGAGAATAGGTTACAGGGAACTAAGTAGGATAATGGGACTGATGGAAATGCTTTAAAAGCCAGCATTGACTCAACATGCTGAATTTCTTCATTCTAGAAGAGTGCAGAAGAAAAGTCACTTATTGCTTCAGTTGATTTGGTGCTTAGTACAACAAAGGAAAGATCTATTTCCTCCGCACCAAAAATGCATGCTAAACAACGGACTAGTTAAAATTTTATTCCAGATACTTTCAATGACTCTTAAATATTTTTCCAAATATACTAAAATTAAATTGTTACAGTGTTAAAAGAGTATTTCTAGACCTTTCATAATTGACACCCTCAAATACTTGGGACATTTCAATTCTGACGTCTTGAATCTGGTTGACAAGAACACAAAGAAACAGAATCCTTGTCCCTCACTTTGTACAGAGGGCGGAAAGATGCACACACATTTGTATTTTGTGGAGCTATTTATATTTGTGGAGAAAGTATTCTTGTTTTTTAAAAAATTTCTAATTTAAAATGTATGATTCTTGAGTAGGTAGAACATTTGGCACAATTTGATGCAAATGCATACACATTCCACAGTTGCATTTCATTCCAAAAACATTTTTCCCAATATTCAAATATTAATCTGAGGGTGGTTTCTATGTTGGGGTTGTGGAGTGCGGTGGCTGGTAGTTCAGAACAATCTGTAAGTCAGCTGAGCTGGTTGTAATGAACCACATCTCTCCGATGTATGGTTCATTTTTATCTTTCACAAGGCGGAAATTCTTCTCCCCAGCAATGAAGCCACAATCTGATTACACTCATGAAGAAAGGATAATTAAAGATGAGCAGTAGGACCTTTGCATTCAGGTCAAGAACGAAATGTAGAAAGTGGTTGCGTAATCGAAACAGATCAGGAAAATGAGCACATTAAGCAACAAAATAATTAATCATGCTTCCAACACTATTATGCAGTTTTGGGCAGTTTTCCTGTGCACTTAGTAGCCATCATATTTTGTGCATGAGAACCAAGGAGCTCATGAACCACAATTGCAAGGTATTCTTGGATCTGAAACTCTACCACGCCACAAAGGAAAGGAAGGGGCACATCAAGGCCATGATCCAACAGATGTTCTGTAACCTAAGGAACAAAGGATGGATGAAGAGATTTTACAAGTCCCAGCAGCTCACGTAATTATGTCGTGCATAGATTCTTCAGTGTTACAAAGGCCATCCACGGCCTGAATATCTGAGAAAATAAAAACAAAACTGCAGATACTGGAAATTTAAAAGTGAATTGCTGAAAACACTCAGCAGGTCAGGCAACATCTGTTGAAAGCGAAACCGAACACGTTTCATATCCAGGACAGTTCCTCAGAAAAAACACACTAATTAGTTATAGGTAGTGAAGGAGATGGGGGTGGGGGGGCGGGAAGGATGAGTACCTTTAACAGGCTGAACAATCATTAAATATTGCAGTTTAGTATCAGAGACGGAGCTGCAATTCTTCATGACATCTTCACTGATACTTCATGGCCTTACACTTAACATCTTCTAACCATATCTTTATTGATGAACCTTTTAAGTTTGAGATTGGGGTCAAACTGGGTTGCATCATTGCCCCAACAATTTTCCCCATTTTCATTGCAACCATTCTTCACCTCAGTGGCCAAGACCTCTCACAAGGAGTCCAGATTTTCTATAGGACAGATTGGGGTGCTCTTTAAACCTACCAGGTTCAGGGCAAAGAGCAAGGTGTCAACAACTCCCATATGCAGATGATAATGCCATTGTAGTTCACTCTGAGGAGGATCTGCAATGCATAATGGATGCTTTTGCTAAAGCATACAAACACCCGGGCCTTGATCTAAACATTTAGAAAACCCAAGTCTTGCACCAACCTGTTCCAGATCCATAGACAATAGACAGTAGGTGCAGGGGTAGGCCATTCGGCCCTTCTAGCCAGCACCACCATTCACTGTGATCATGGCTGATCATACACAATCAGCACCCGGTTCCTGCTGTTACGCCTGTGCCCCCTCCTTTTTGAGAATCGCAAGATCGCTATTGATTCGGGTCAGGAGACCCAGGAAATGAGAGAGAGATGTTGGGAATGTCTTGGCCCCTCGGCGATACAAAGCTACGGGAAACGGCCATTGTCTCTTGGAGACGGAATTGTGTATTGAGTACTGTGCTTCATGGAAGCCCTCAGGCAACGTGGGCTGGTTGGGGGATGGCATCATTCCACCCTGAATGACATCTGAGACCCCGTGAGTGGGGGATAAAAGAGGGTCTGAGGAACGGCCCCTTTAGACGCACCAGAAGAAACGCTAGAAATCCTGTAACAGCGTAATAGCGAAAGCCGGTGGAAAGCCACGTGCGTCCTTTTCCATTTGCCTCGGAATTGGTGGGCAATGCCACAGAAGAACGGCTTTAGCTAACAACAAAGGAGAAATCAGCCCCAACGACTCTCGAAGGATTGGCATCATAAAAGGAATGGGCAAGTTTTAATCCGTCTCTCTCTCCAACCTAAAGCCGCAGCTTGAATGAACTTGAGTGACTTTTATATTTCCATCGGACAATACATTATCCCCTAGACAACGATAGAGCTATTTCTTATTGATTATTATTATACCCGCGCTTTTAGATTTAGTATTGACGACGTATATTATCTGTATGTTTGCATCGATGTTATTTCTGTGTATTTTTATCAATAAATACTGTTAAAAATAGTACCATTAGACTTCAACGGACCTCTCTATCTTTGCTGGTAAGTGACCCAGTTACAGGGTACGTAACACTGCCCTCTCCCCATATCCCTTGACCCTGCTATCTATAAGAGCTCTATCTAACTCTCTCTTGAATGCATCCAGAGACTTGGCCTCCACTGCCTTCTGGGGCAGAGCATTCCACATATCCACCACTCTCTGGGTGAAAAAGTTTTTCCGCATCTCTGTTCTAAATGGCCTACCCCTTATTCTTAAACTGTGGCCTCTCGTTCTGGACTCACCCATCAGCGTGAACATGCTTCCTGCCTCCAGTGTGTCCAATCCCTTAATAATCTTATATGTTTCAATCAGATCCCCTCTCATCCTTCTAAATTCCAGTGTATACAAGCCCAGTCGCCCCAATCTTTCAAATATGACAGTCCCGCCATTCCGGGAATTAACCTTGTGAACCTATGCTGCACTCCCTCAATAGCAAGAATGTCCTTCCTCAAATTTGGTGACCAAAACTGCACACAATACAGGTGGGGTCTCACCAGGGCCCTGTACAGCTGCAGAAGGACCTCTTTACTCCTATACTCAATTCCTCTTGTTATAAAGGCCAGCATGCCATTAGCTTTCTTCACTGCCTGCTGTACCTGCATGCTTGCTTTCATTGATTGATGTACAAGAACACCTAGATCTCGTTGTACTTCCCCTTTTCCTAACTTGACTCCATTTAGATAGTAATCTGCCTTCCTGTTCTTGCCACCAAAGTGGATAACCTCACATTTATCCACATTAAACTGCATCTGCCATACATTTGCCCACTCACCCAACCTGTCCAAGTCACCCTCCGTTCTCATAACATCCTCCTGACATTTCACACTGCCACCCAGCTTTGTGTCATCAGCAAATTTGCTAATGTTACTTTTAATCCCTTCATCTAAATAATTAATGTATATTGTAAACAGCTGCAGTCCCAGCACCGAACCTTGCAGTACCCCACTGGTCGCAGCCTGCCATTCTGAAAGGGACCCGTTAATCGCTACTCTTTGTTTCCTGTCAGCCAGCCAATTTTTAATCCATGTCAGTACTCTGCCCCCAATACCATGTGCCCTAATTTTGCCCACTAATCTCCTATGTGGGACTTTATCAAAAGCTTTCTGGAAGTCCAGGTACATTACATCCACTGGCTCTCCCTTGTCCATTTTCATAGTTACATCCTCAAAAAACTCCAGAAGATTAGTCAAGCATGATTTTCCCTTCATAAATCCATGCTGACTTGGACTGATCCTTCTACTGCTATCCAAATGTGTCGTAATTTCCTCTTTTATAATTGACTCCAGCATCTTTCCCACCACTGACGTCAGGCTAACCGGTCTATAATTCCCTGTTTTCTCTCTCCCTCCTTTCTTGAAAAGTGGGACAACATTGGCCACCCTCCAATCAGCAGGAACTGTTCCTGAATCTATAGAACATTGGAAGATGATTACCAATGCATCCACTATTTCTAGAGCCACCTCTTTAAGTACCCTGGGATGCAGACCATCAGGTCCCAGGGACTTATCAGCCTTCAGACTCAACAGTCTATCCAACACCATTTCTTGCCTAATATAAATTTCCTTCAGTTCATCCTTTACCCTAGTTCCTTTGGCCACTATTACATCTGGGAGATTGTTTGTGTCTTCCCTAGTGAAGTCCGATCCAAAGTACCTGTTCAACTCATCTGCCATTTCCTTGTTCCCCATAATAAATTCACCCGTTTCTGTCTTCAATGGCCCAAATTTGGTCTTAACTATTTTTTTTTGCTATTCACATACCTAAAGAAGCTTTTACTATACTCCTTTATATTCTTGGTTAGTTTACCTTCGAACCTCATTTTTTCTTGGCATATTGTCTTTTTGTTATCTTCTGTTGCCCTTTAAAAGCTTCCCAGTCCTCCGGTTTCCCGCTCATCTTTGCTATGTTATACTTCTTCTCTTTTATTTTTATACTGCCCTTTACTTCCCCCGTCAGCTACGGCCACCCCTTACTCCCCTTAGGATCTTTCTTCCTCTTTGGAATGAACCGATCCTGCACCTTCTGCATTATTCCCAGAAATACCTGCCATTGTTGTTCCACTGTCTTCCCTGCTAGGGTATTGTTCCATTGAACTTTGGCCAGCTCCTCCCTCATAGCTCCATAGTTCCCTTTGTTCAACTGTAATACTGACACATCCAATTTTCCCTTCTCCTTCTCAAATTCTCCTTCTCAATCAAGCACCTAAACCTCCAACTATCCAAGTAGAGAACATCCCTTTGGAGAACACTGATCATTTTCCATATCCTGGCAGCCTTCTTGGCCAACATTGACCTTGAAATAAATTGCAGAGTAGACTGCGAGTGGAACTTCTGCCTTGCTGAGGAAGAGGGTTTTAAAGATCAGGATATCAAGAACAACGCTAAGCTTCCAGTCTATAAAGCTATAGTCCTCCCTTCCTTGCTATATGGAGTGAAGTTATGGACAACATACAGCAGGCACATAAAAACCCTAGAAACTTACCATCAAAGATGCCTTAGAAAGATTCTGACAGTGAGCTGGAAGAACAGATGTACTAACTCCAGCATCCTGGAAGAAGCTAACATTAACTCCATAGCCACAATTGTAACTCAACACCAATTGCAATGGGTCAGCCACGTCCTCTGTATGCCTGACTCCTGCCTCCCGAACAACTCCTGTTCAGCCAACTCAAGGATGCAAAGCGCACTCCTGGAGGGCAGAAAAAGTAATATCAAGATCAAGACCCACCTGAGGAAATGCCACATCAACCTGAATGGATGGGAGAAATCAGTGCAGGATAGGAAAAGCTGGAGAAGGACTGTCAATGCGGGACCGCACAGCTTGAAGAATACCTTCACTGTGTCGCTGAGACTAAGTGACTTCAATGTAAGGAGAGGCTGGGAGAGGCCCAACCGGCTATGTCCATCACTTCAATGACCTACACCTGCCAACACTGTAATAGGACTTGTGGATCATGGATCGACCTCTTCAGTCATCTCAAGACCCACAAGTGACCAGATCAACCGCCAAGAGAAGAATCGTACTCCCCTGTGAGTGATCGCTGATAATGATAATGATGATGATTGTTGTATGGTTGCATGTTGGCACAAATGGTTTTTGTGCTGCCTCACAGTTCCAATGTCCTCTGTTCAATCCTGTCCTCCAGCATTGTTGAAATGGAGTATTTTGGTTTGTGCTGTGATTGTGCAAAAATCTTGAGTGTTACAGTTTCTTTATATGTTGCAGAGATGTGCTGGTTGGTTACTGATAATGAATGATGATTGACTATTGTAAATTATTCATTGTGTAGGTAGATGACAGTGGGATTAGGGATGGATGGATGAGAATGAGAGAGGGAGCAGGTTGCAGAGATGTAAATGGGAAGTGAATTGCTTTATGAGCCAGCATAGAATTGATGGGCTGAGCGGATTTCTTCAATGTTGTAACAAAATATTATAAATGTATTAGGTTTTGCATCTTAACATTCCTCCCACCTGCTCACTCTTATGCTTTAGACATTCACCACTGTGGCTGACACTTGGGTGTCATACAAAGAATTCAATCATTCACATCTGCTTTTTCCATCCTTTGAAAGATGAAATATTCACAGGGGAGAGGGAGGGGACTGGAGATGGGCCATTAGAAATAGTGCAGCTCACAGATGTAGAGAAATCTTAAACTGCTTTGTGAACAATAGAGCCTTAGAACTTAACAAGTATGCAGTGGCACATGGGTCTCAGTGGAATTTAATCTAATAATTAATATTTAAAGCTGACCAGAAGAAAACCAAGTTACTCCACAGCTAATAAACAAGTTGTCAGTGTTAATTAACAGTTAGCATTAAAAACACACCCAACTTTCAGTGGTTATCCATATTCAGGAAATACCTTAGGTACTAATGGAAAAGGGACAACTACTGAAAGAGAAGTTGGGTGTGACTTGTCATGAATAGTTCCAAGTGTAAATACTTCCACATTTTTCTTGAGCTTTAGTGCTTAGTACAATTCAGTGTGCAGTGAAAGTAAAATTTCTACCTGACTAAAGTAGATTTTAAAAGTACAGATTAAGAAATGGGAAAACAACTTGTACATCTGGACCTACAAGCAATTTGCTGGAGGAACTTAGCAGCATCTCTGTGAGGAAAGAAATTATTGATATTTTGGGTAGAAACCCGAAATGTTGACAATCCCACAGACGCTGCTTGCGTTCTTCTAACAGGGTGTTTGTTGCTCCAGATTCCAGCATCTGTAGTCTTGTGTCTCCATTGTACATCTAGGCTTCAGGTTCTTGAAGAATGAAACTGCCTTCAACATTAGTATTAGGCGTCTCTGCTTTGAATTTCTTTAGATGAGTCATTGGGGTTTAGTCCAGTTTAATGGGGCCACTCACCTGAAATGGCTGCTCCAATTTCTCCCACATTCATAATTACCTGAGGCAGTGATTAGTTCTTGGTTATTGAAATCCAGAGACTCTGCACCCAGAACATCCTAACTTCATTTAACAATGAAAGTGTGGTCATGGAAACATGCAGATAACTTTAATTATTTTGATTGAGCTGACTTATATGATGAAGTACCAGTCTAATCACACCAAATAAGACTTGTACTCATTTTATTGAATGAAGATTTCAATCAGACGACTTTTTGTATTTTGTTACTGGAAAACATGCAATTATTAATGTTATTTAATGTTGATTTTAAATTTAAATTCTATTGGCCTTTATGTATTCCACAAGAATTGGTTTGCCAATCATAAGATGTAAAATACATTGGACAGAGAAAAACACAGGAGTTACTTTTGTCAAATCTATCATGGGATTGGAGGAGAATATTGTCAGATTATTTTATTTGTAAATCCTGCTGATTTCAGGGAAACAAATTTGACACATGGTGGTTGCTTTACTTGTTTTTTTTATATTTTGACATTTTTACTCTGTTTGCCAGAAATGTGAGGGGGTTGCGTGTTGGGGCAGGGTGTGTGTGAAAGCTTTGTGAAGGCCAGTTCTAAATGATTATATTTAAACGTGTTTCAATTTAAAATCTGCTAAACAGTAAAATAATCACACCTCATTAATGACCTAAGTTTAAAATTTGCATTTTTCAGTCTTTTGCAGTGTGAAGTGCTAATTGTGGGTCATATTTGTCAAAGCTGATTAGAATATTGGTGAAACGAGTCTAATCTGAACGACTGGGATGTGGGAAAGAAGGACGGGCTACAATGTGCCTTTCTGACTTTCACATCTATTTAATCTGGCAGGAAACAGCATGAATTTACATAAATATGAGAGATTCTGCCATGTGACCATTCACCATTTAAAGGGGAATGGTGGAAACATTGGGCAGTGTTTTGTGGTGACAAAGTAAACTCTGTACCATCGACAGGAACACAAATGAAAATAAAAAATGAGTATCCAACTCCTTCTAGCTTTCCTTTGCAAGGCCGTCACAAATATCTCTGAAAATTAGTGTCTCCAAATACGAGCACTTGTGACTGGTGGCCAGGTTATGAAACTAGATAGAAGACCATTTCTTAACTATGTACTTCGATGACAATAAACAAATATTAATGGAATCCGCACATTCTGTGTGCACGTTTGAACTGTCCAAATTGATTATGGTTCTGGAATAAAATAGGGTGGTCATTTTCAAAACAACTTTGCCTTTGGTGGTATTAAAATACAGCAACACTACTGTATATTGGTCATCATGAACACCAACTGATTGTGTACAAAACCACCCTTCTCATAGGAATGTACTTGTTGCTGATAGATCTTAAAAGCATCCCATTCTTTTCAAACCTGTTTTATTATTTTTTACTCTGTCTAAGGCAGATGACCTGTTTCAGACTTCTGACAAGTCAGTCAGAAGTTTGCCAGTCCGGGCCTATGATAAATCACCCATTGATTTTTCTTTCTTTCTGTGGTAAGGCACAAAGCCTTTGGTTGATGTCTGCTATTCCCCCCTTAATCCATTAGCACTACAGAAGTTTAATGGAATGCCACATGAATAGATGGGGTAATTAAATGAAATTCCATATAAATGTAAGAGTACACAGCTGTTTTTAGTTAACTATATATGTATTTACTCATAGAAGAACGGATTCTGTTGTTTCAGAATCAGTTATTGGAACTGAAAAAAATGATATTAGATTTCCATAAAACTGTCTTTTCCTTTTGGAAAACTGGATGGATTAAAACAAGTTACATTTGTAAACAAGAGAGAAAAAGCTTTTGAACTTCCAAGGATTTGAAATATGAAACCATATTAATGATAGTATTGTTGCATTTGGATCAACCGGTATTGTGCTCATATCCCCTTCATCATGTCTGCTGTCATTTAACTCCATAAAAACTAAAATATTCTTATCTATTTTCCAATACTATCCAAAGATTTATGATACTACAGTAAAGTATATGTTTACTGCCAAAGGAGAGCCTGAATTATATTACTACACTCTTGGATTATTGTTAAATCTGTATCATTGAATTTATACTCTACGTTGTCTACTGAAATAAATCTAATGAAAGCAAAAACTTTTCAAAATACAGAGGCCACTTTTACTTTGGTTTTAAAGCAACAGTATAAATCTATACTGTTACTTTTTTTCTGTTGCAATCTCATTGAATTATAAATATTTGCTACCATTGTTACAGAATGATTATTTTATAATATCTAGCATTCTATCATTTGCAGTCTGATAGCCAAATCTGTGCCATTCAAAAATATATAAAAGGGCTGTTTAGTTTATTTTCTTTACAGGCCTAAACTTGTTGATGTTTCAACTCATGCTTGGTTGAAGTTCCATTTGCAGGTGTATTTAAATATTGTCAAACAAATGATAACATTATCAATTTTTCCCTTATACAATTCATTTTATTTATATAGTCTTAGACTGGTTACAGTTCCTTTAACTCACAACACAACGCACAAGAAGATTTAAAAATATTGCTGCACTGAAATGCTTTGTGGGCAGTAGTGAGGAGCATCGATCTGCTTGTGTCTGAGAATGAAGTACAGAATCAATGCACACTCTGAATAAGCAGACGGGATTCACTGTGTTACATGGGTACCAAGCAGTTATGTTTGATGTTAACTGGTACATATTCAAATATACGCCGATGGGATGGCTTCTTTTGAGCATGTGTGGCTCAAATCAGTTTAGAGTTTTCAGGAGAGACTGCTGTGGTTATTTAGCTCTGTAGTTCACAAACTGTCTCTGAATAAAACGTCTGGGAGATTACACACATCCAACAGCTCTCTATCGAGTTTGTATTTTTTTTAATGCTAAAGGATATGTTAATCTTGCTTTTAATTTCTTTGATCGTTTATTGCTCTCCAATTTCATTTGTCTTTCAAGCCCAAAATCTCAGGCAATGTGATGGCCTACTGGGTTTAGAAGACTAGTGAAAGACTTTATCACAGCAGAATAGAGATCTAAAAGTTGAAAGAAGAAAAATAAACAAAGGTACATGACATTAAAATGTGTATAGTTACCAAAATCAGCCATAATATTCCAAACACAAGAAAATCTGCAGATGCTGGAAATCCAGGGACTGCCTGGCATGGTTTTCCCTCCTGCCACTCTCCACCATGCTGGCCAATGGTGTGGTGGCATCCGCACTGGACTTTGAGGTGAGTAGTCCCAGGTTCAAATCCAGCTGCCACCTTGCACGCTTTCCATCTGTGCTGGGTTGAGCATCGAGCTAGCAACTTGGCCTCATAACAGTCCTGATGAAGGGTCTCAGCCCGAAACATTGATGGTTTACTCTTTTCCATAGATGCTGCCCGGCCTGCTGAGTTCCTCCACCATTCTGAGTGTGCTGCCATAATATTCCAAAACCATGTCCTGTTATGAAAATCACCGTGGTGGAGGATCGTTGTTCTTCTCCACGACTTGTGGGGCATCAGGCAGCAACCTTGCTTTTTCTTTAGCATTTGTCAGATTTTTTTTAAGGAGGCTGAGTTGCTAGCTTGATGCTGAACCCAGCATGGAAGGAAAGTGTGCAAGGAGCCGGCAGGATTCAAACCTGGGACCGGGACTGAAGTCCGGTGCAGATGCCTCTACACCGTTGGCTGGCACGACGGAGAATGGTAGAAGGAAAAACACTGCCAGAAATGGCGTGGTTCTGCTGAAGGAAAATGTTTAATTTCACAACTGAATGACAGGGCCGACACAGAGTCTTTGATTTTTTTTCAAACACTTTGTGTTCATGACTTGAGAGACTGATGCTGATTCTGGTAGGGAAAACCAAAAGTGGAAAAGAATTCCAACTCCTAACAGTGACATCTTTCACCTTGAGATGCACAAATAATGCAGGAAACATGACTAAAAAAATAAAGGAATCATCTGAGTTTACAGTAGGTCACAAGGGGTCACAAGCCGACAAGTCAGTTCAATGAAAAGTCTAGACCTAGTGTGATCAAAGACGTTTGTTTTCCGGCAAACAAAACATAAAGGTCACCTTGGAATATTCAATTACAGCACTTAAGATGGAGTTTTTGAGCATGCAGATCAGAATTCCCAGTTGTAAACAATGACATTTCAGCATCTGCTATGGCAGTGAGATGGGGCACAATGGAGGCAGCAGACAGGATGCCACAAAGGATTGTATGTTGCTCTTGTATGCCACAGGGGCATCTTCACATTCTCACCGCATGAGAAGTGATGAGGCAGAGTAAAAGGCTGTGCGGTCTGCTAACTAAGCTGTCAGTCTGCTGCTACAGGCTCTGTAGCTAAGGACTTCTCTTTTGCTCCCACAAGACCATAAGACCAGAAGACATAGAAGCAGAAGTAGACCATTTGGCCCATCCAGCCTGATCTACTGTTCTATCATAGTTGACATATTATCCCTCCCAATTCCATTCTCCTGCTTTCTCCCCGTAATCTTTGACACCTCGATGATTTGACCTCCACAGCCGTCTGTGGCAATAAATTTCACAAATTCACTATGCTCTGGCTAAAGAAATTCCTCCTCATATCTGTTATAAATGGATAACCCTCTACTGAGTCTATGACCTCTGGCCCTGGACTTATCCACTATAGGAAACATCCTCTCCAAATCCACTTTATCTGAACTTTTCAATATTCAACAGGTGGTAACGAAATCCCCCCTCATTCTCCCAACTGCAACAAGTACAGGCTCAGAGCTATCAAACACTCCTCACATGTTTACACTTTCATTCCCGGAATCATTCTCGTGACCCTCCTCTGGACCTTCTGCAATGCCAGTGCATCTTTTCTGAGATAAGGGGCCCAAAACCACTCACAATATTGCAAGTCTGATCTGACCAATGTCTTATAAAACCTCAGCATTACATCCTTGCTTTTATATTTTCACCCTCTCAAAATAAATGCTAACATTGTAATTGCCTTCCTTCCCACTGACTGAACTGACAAGTTAACCTTTAGGGAATCCTGCACAAAGACTCCCAAGTTCCTTTGCACCCCTGAATTCTGAATTTTCTACCAGTTTATGCTTTTATTCCTTCTACCAAAGTGCATGACCATACACTTCTCTATGCTACATTTCATCTGCCACTTATTTGCCCCTTCTCCCAATCTGTCTAAGGCCTCCTGCAGAGTCTCTGCTTTCTCAACACAACCTGCTCCTCCACCTATCTTTGCATTGTCCATAAACTTGGCCACAAAGCCATGAATTCTGTCATCCAAATCATTGCCATATAACTTGGAAAGAAGTGGCCCCAACTCCAACCCCTGAGAGCACCACTAGTCTCCAGCAGCTGTGCTACAAAGGTCCCCTTTATTCCCACTCTTTGCCTCCTGCCAGTCAGTCAACATTCTATCCATGCTAGTATCTTTCCTGTAATGCCCTAGACTCTTATCTTGTTCAACAGCCTCACATGTGGCACCTTGTCAAAGGCTGTCTGAAAATCCAAGTGAGCAACATCCTCTGACTCTCCTTTGTCTATCCTGCCTGCTATTTCCTCAACGAATTCCAATAGATTTGTCAGGCAAGATCTCCCTTTTCGGAAATCATGCTGACTTTGGCCTATTTTATCATGCGCCTGCAATTAATCTGAAATCTCATCCTTAATAATGAACTTCAACATCTTCCCAACCACAGAAGTAAAGCTAACTGGACCATAATTTCCTTTTTTTCTGCCTCCCTCCATTCTTAAAGAGTGGAGTGACATTTCCAGTTATCCAGAACTTTGGAACTATTCCCCGAATCTAGTGATTCTTAAAAGATTATCACTAAATCCTCTACAATTTCTTTAGCTATGTCTTTCAAAACCCTGGGGTGGAGTCCATCTGCACCAAGTGACCTATCTACCTTCAGACTATTCAGCTTCCCAAACACCTTCTTCTTAGTAATAACAACTATACTCATTTTTGCTCCCTGACACTCTCAAATTTCTGACATACTACAACAGTCTTCCACAGTGAAGGCTGAGACAAAATTCTTATTCAGTTTGTCCACCAATTACTAGCCCTCCAGCATCATTTTTCAGCAGTTCAGTATCCACTCTTGCCTCTCTTTTACTCTTTATACATTTCCAAAAAAACTTTTGATAGCCTCTTTTATTGTATCGCCTAGCCTTCATATTTCATCTTTTCTCTCTTGGCTTTTTTACTTGGCCTCTTTACTTGCTCTTTATTGGTTTTGAAATGGTTCCCAATCATCTAACTTCCCACGAATATTTTCTATATTATATGCTCTCTCCTTTACTTTCTGCTGTCTTTGACTTCCCTTGTCAGCCACCCTTTAGAATACTTCTTTTGTCTTTAGGATGTATCTATCCTGCACCTCTTGAATTGCCCCCAGACACTCCAACCATTGTTGTTCTGTCATCATCCCTGCTAGTGTCCCATTCCAATCAACATTTGCTTCATACACAACACCCAATACAGAATTGCCTTTCCCCTAGTGGGTTCAACCACAAGCTGCTCTAGAAAGCCATCTCAAAGCATCCTACAAATTTCCTCTCCTGGGATCTAGTACCAAGCTAATTCTCTCTACCTACCTGCATATTGAAATCCCCCATGACTATTGCCCTTTTTACATGCCTTTTCTATCTCCCATTATAATACATTACCTACATCCTGGCTACTGTTCGGAGGCCTGTATATAACTCCCATCAGGGTCTTTTTACCCTTGCAGTTTCTTAACTCTACCCACAAGGATTCTACAACTGCCAAACCTGCGTCACCTCTTTCTAAGAATTTAATTTCACATTTTAACCAAAGAGCAACCCCGCACCATCTGTCTACCTGCTTGTCCTTTTGATACAACGTATATCCTTGAGTGTTAAGCTCCCAATTATAATCTTCTTTCAGCCAAGCCCAAAATATTGTAACCTGTCAATCTAACTGTGCTACAAGATCATCCTTATTCCGTATACTGTGTGCATTCAAATATAATATCTTCAGTCCTGTATTCATCACCCATTTTGACTTTGCCCCCATGTTACACTCAACTCTTCCCACAGATTGCAATTTCGCCCTATCATTTTTCTGTCCTTCCTCATGGTCACACTACACAATGCATCTATTTGTATACCAACTGCCCAATCCTCAGCCCTATCACTCCGGTTCCCACTCCTTGTCAAGTTAGTTTAACCCCTCCCCACCAATTCTAGCAAACTTGCCCACAAGGATATTATTCCCCCTCAGGTTCAGGTGTAGTGGCAATAGCAAACCAAATCAAAACAATTGCTGCCAGCCTGCGACCACAATGGAGTTGTTATACTTCCATGACGCAACACTGCCCCCCACTACAATTATTGCTCCAAAAGTTGAATCCTCTATTCAATCCTTTATTAGCAATGAGCAAACATAGAATCCTGAATGAAGCCTTATCTAAGCGGTCAGCAAAAAATATGACCTCCACCAGTCCCAAGCTGCAATCTGCCTTGAAATAAGCAAGAATACGTAACTTATTCCCTTCACTTTTGCCACACCCCCACTCATGAAACTAATTACAATAATAAACATAATAAATATACAACACAGAATATAATGTAGATAAAGAACAGATACATGGCTCCTACATTCCAGACCACCAATTATTATACTAGAGTAATTACAACTACATGCTACCAAGACACAGGAGACATGAAACCTCAATATTTACACAAATGTCCTCTTTTGGGAAGCAAACTCTTCTGGATTGTCATCCTCTCCTGACAAACCAGGCTGCACAACTTGACTGCACTCAGGAAAATCTGTCTTGAATTGCTGTTGCCAAAGCTCATTTAAGTGCAAAACTTAAGTCCCATTAACTGTCAGCTCTTGCCGAACATAAACTCTTCCACTACCGCAGTCTCCTTTCAAATGTCCATTAACAGTCCAGCCCAGCATTGTTCTGGTTGCATAGAGTCCATCATTAACACTGTGAATCTGGCTCCAGTGCCTTAGACACATTCAGCCCTATCAGTAGCTCAATTTCCAGCAAATAAATGTGCATCAGGTGAAACATTCCTGAGGTTCTTCCTGATAAGGAGTGTTCCCTTTGTGGAGAGGTGTACATTCCGGTGTATAGATGTTAGGCAGTTCACAATAGTTTTCACTGTCTAAGACGGCCACCTCCAATCCTGAAATGATGTAGTTCCTCACAACATTCTCTTGACCCATGGTGTGTCAGAGAATGTGTGCTCTCAGGCTGAGCTTGTTCAAGAGGCTTTCTATGCAGAACACTGCTGTTCTTCCTTGATCTAGGAAAGCAGAAGTAACCACTGTCTTGTAACCCTTCCAAGACCTTGTCTGAACTGGAATTATAAGAAGTTTACAGCTCCTGTAAGACCATTCGATACCAGGGCAGTGCTTGCTGCAGTGTTTGCTTCACTCTTGGCTTGTTTCAAATCTGCAACCTTTTCTTCAGCTCTGGGCTTGGTTTCAGCTTCACTTTCCACATTAGCCGTGGTAATGGTAAAGAGGCATTCGTTAGCTTGTGATCCCGTTTTGTTCATGACTTTATTTACTACCAGTGATGTAGCATTGTATTTTTCCCTAAACACTGGGTGTGTAGCAATCTCTACCTGCCTTTCAATAAAATCAACAATGGCATTGAAAATAATCTTACAGCTGTGCCTTCCTTGCAGTTTATACACCGCTGGTCTCCATTTTTCCCGAAATTCTTTGGGCAATTTATTTATGACAACCTTAGTATTAGCAGGTGTATTCAACTCACACATGTCCTGCATTGCAACAGACTCTAAGAAAAAAACTGTAATCTTGAAGAGCTTCCCCATTTTCTCATTTGATATGTGGCCAAGAAAGAGCTTTTTGCCATGTAGCCTACAGCAATTTTGTGCTCATCACCAAAATGTTCTCGTAGTAAAGCTTGAGCCTTTAGGTATCCTTGCTCCAGGCCAGCAATCTGGCAACTTTTGCCAAGCTCTCTAGGGTAACCTCTAGTGAACTATTCAAGAAAATAGAGAGGGTCACCATAATCCTCAGCCTTGCTTTCAATAGTATTTTTGAAACCCTTCATAAATGAATGATATTCCAATGGAACACCATGAAAGATTTGAATCTCTCCCTCTTAGGCAGAGATGCACTGCATTGTTGTTGCATCACTATGTTTGTTATTTCCTTTCGCATCCTTGTGGCCTCCAGCGTGACATTTAGGCCTTATCATCTGAAACACAAGTGTCACCATACCGTAAATCAATGTCCTCAGAAGTACCTTGTGCTATTGGATATGGCTATTGGATATTGGATAGACTGAGAGTGAACACACTGAACTACCTGCTGGGGTTCAAAATCATGGCTCAGACTTCTGTTCCTCAAAGGTATCCACATTGACATTGAGTATGCTGGATTTCCTTTGTTCCACGGTCAACAAAGGAACTCTCACCAGAGAACTGTCCTTTCTGGAGCATGCTTAGCACCCACAGCTCTTGAAGCCATTAGCACTTTAACTCTGGCCATCTTAGCTGCAATTTCTTCCTGCAACTTAAGCTCCTCCATCTTTCTTTGAAGTTTCTCTTCCATTTCTTCTTGGTTTTTTCAAAGCTCTTCCTAATTTCTTCTAAGCTGTTCTATATTTTCTTCCAAAACACATTTATCCCTCAACACCTGTTGTCTTGCATAAAACTCAGCTAAATCACCTTCCATTCTAATGCATGTGGATGAGGTATCAGACGCACGAGTCATTCTGCTAGCAATAGAATGTGCTGCAATATGTTTGACACACTGTCTTTACACATACGTAATCCTTTAACTCATCACCTTTATACATAGTAACAGCCTGTTCTTTGGCTTTGTAAGTAATTTTACTTCCTCCAACAAATTGACCTTCAAAACCACACATTTGTTTAATTTTTCCTCTTAGGCTTCAAGGTCGCTGCTTCTAGCTGGACTCATGTTGTTTTTCAAATGCACAAACCAGACAGAACAACAGCTAATTCAATTCAGGTTTTCAACAATGGAAGCAATTCAGCAATGGTACCAAGAGGCCACATACTGTTTTTCAGTCTAACCCAGTTGGTCATGGCAATAATGAACATTCAAAACTGAGTTTCGAACCTAAACACACCGCATGAATCAAGAAAAGGTCTTTACTTGCCACAAACTGCTCCAGGCTGTGGTGCTCCTAATTTCACGGACAGATCCGAATGCTTAGTGCTCTTTTGGTATAACTGATGAAAACTTTTGCTGACAGAAATGTAGTGGCAATACCAAACCAAAACCAAAACAGAATAACTGACGCTAGCCTGCAACCACTATGGAGTTGTTATCCTTGCATGACCCACACCCCCGCTCCAAAAGTTGAATCCTTTATTCAATCCTTTATTAGCAATTAGCAAACATAGAATGTCGAAGTGATGAAACATAAATGTACCTAAATGTAAGCTAAGCAATATTCAACATTATCTCAGTGGTCATCTGGGAAGCAAAATACCATCTTGGTGCCTTTTTCACATTCACATCCTGTCTGCTCCTCAAACAATGGAAGCCCCTATCGTTGCTGTACTTCCCTCCTCCCCCGTCCTTTCTGAGCCACAGAGCCAGCGTCAGCGCCAGAGACCAATTTGAGTGGCTTGCCCCATTAGGTCATGTTCCCCTACAACAGTATCCAAAGCAGTGTACTTGTTATTGAGGGGAACAGACACAGGGATACTCTGCACTGGCTGTCTGTTTCCTTTCCCTCTCCTGATAGTCAACCAAGTGCCTGCCTCCTGCAACTTAGGGGTGACTACCTCCCTGTAGTTCCTATCTATCACCTCCTCATTCTCCTGTTAGAGCTGAAGGTCATCAAGCTACAGCTCCAGTTAGACTGTGGTGCTTTGATGTCAGGGTAAGTGGCGGGACAATGGCAACTCAGTGCAGCGTCAGATGTGTGTGAGGAGAGAGCTTAATGATCAAGGTGCATCATCTGACCTAGACGTAAACTTATTCCTGCATTTCCTTCTGGCCATTACACCCAAGGCCACTGAGCACATGCTGGTTTTATTCTGTGTGTCACAAGCATATAGATTATGCATCAGTGCATGGACCAACGGGTTAAAAAATTATACTGGGTCACAATGGGATTCGATGCAAAATATTGACTGTCTATATCCCTCCTCAGTTGCTGCCTGACCTACTGAGTTTCACCAGCAGTCTTTTTCTCTCTCTGTTCCAGATTCCATCATCTGCAGCCTTTTGTGTGTGAAGAACTATATTGTCTGGGTTGGATGGTTTTGGGTGTTAAGTGTTAAGCTTGGGGGTGGTGAAAAGAATGAGTATCGAAGAAGGCAACAGCTGGTGCAGCAAAAGAGATTCAAGAGTCCTGATGAAGGGTCTCGGCCCAAAATGTTGACTTTTTATTCTCTGCCATTAATGCTGCCTGACCTGCTGAGTTCCTCCAGCATGTTGTGTGTGTTACTGTGGAATTCCAGCAACTGCAGAATCACATGTATTTTTGCAGTAACTGTGCTGTCGTGACTGGAGACGAAAAGTGGAAGGGAATAGAAGTATATGTCAAGTGAGCAGAGAGGAAGATAGTTGCAGATAAAAGCAGCTCAAGTCATATCATGTGTATATTTAATGCTGGTGCCAAGCACATGTTACAGCCATACATATGATAGGGGATTCCATTTGTTTGGCCTCCACTGAATGCCATTGAGGGTTATTTCAATAACTTTCCAACAACTGGCCAAAGTGGAGGAGATGAGACCTTGTAACTTGCTGACTTCCCTTCAGTGCCTCCAGAGCACTATCCAAAAAACTTAGCAGTCCTGCAGTATTCGTTCAGCTTCTCTTTTGAAGCAGAAACTTGTAGAACAGCACCAGTTGCTGCCCCCTTTTAAAAAGTACCCCAAATCCCACCTCCTCCATGGAGATCTGTCAATAGCCAGATAAGTCTTCCATCCAGGACACTGATTATATGCAAATGAGAATACTGATTGGATGCCATAGCCATTCCCTTCACAATGATTTTGTGCATCATTCACATATCCTCCAGTCTTCACTGACATGCAAGTTCAGTGGGGCTTTGCTGAGTGCTCCTCCTTCATTTCCTGAGAAACACTTGAGTAAAGTATCATAATATGCTGGGTCAATCATGCAAAAGCTGCACCATCTCAGATTTCTACTCCTGAAGATACCTCACACCCTTAGGACTCACGTTAATCTTAGACTATTAGTTCACCTTTCGTCTGTCTATGCCCTGCTTCAAGCTGTTGCAGAAGATAGAAATATCAAGACTTGACTTGAGATTTCACAAGAAGCGACAAATGGAGCTGCTAGGTTTATTTATGGCCATATGACCAAGTACTGGAGAGACAGAGCAGAACACATGATACACGTCAACTTAATGAAATTGTACCGTAGGAACCAAATGTAGCAAGTGTAGAAAGTTTCTGGCTCAGTGGTATGAGGGTTGGAGTAAGGGCTATGTGTCCACTGGGTGTCAACACTAAGCACATTAAAGTTGCTTATTATTCATTTTTGTTTAAAGTGCCCTTTCAAACATTATCAAATTAAAATTCCTGTGCATGCTTCTGTTTTTGAAATGCAAGTGCCTGCCTCTCTTTCAATTATCCCATAGTTCTTTCCACTATGTCCTGAAGTTCCTGCATCTAGTAAGATATTCTGGTTTCCCAGCAGCTTGTTCCTTCATATACCTTCTCCCTGAAATAGCACCAACACATTGAACCACTCTTAAAATGAAGAAATTATGTTAGATTACACCCCCAAATGATCAATTTGTCTGACAATGTTTGGATAAACACGTTGACAACCTGGTCCCAACATACCAATGCAGCTATAAAGAAGCCAAGACAGTGGCTAGATTTCATTTGTATTTTGAAGAGATTTGGGTCATCACCTAAAACACTCAAAAACCTCCATAGAAGTACCGTCTAACTGGCTGCATCACCACCTGGTATGGGTGGTGGTGGGTGGGGGGGGAGGGGACGTGTGTGCTACTACACAGGATCACAGCAAACTGCAGAGAGTGGTAAAATTAGTCAGTTCCATCATGGATTCTAGCCTCCTTAATATCTTCAAGGAGCAGTGCTTCAGAAGGGTGGCTGTAGTGAACTACATATACCTGTCTGGACACGCTGCCCCGCTGACTGCTCCTGTGGGTCCTCCCACAGACCCCGGTATAAAGGCGATTGGAGGCACAGCCCTGGCCTCAGTCTCCAGGATGTTGTGTGGTGGTCATTTGCTGCTTGGACTTTCTTCCAGCCAATAAAAGCTTTTATCTTGCCTCACGTCTCCGAGAGTTATTGATGGTGCATCAGTGGCATCCATTATTAAGGACCCCCACCACCCAGAACATGCCCCCTTCTTATTGTTGAGGTACAGAAGCCTAAAGGCACTCACGCAGTGATTCAGGAACAGCTTCTTCCCCTCTGCTGTTCGATTTCTAAATGGACATTGGACCAATGAAAACTACCTCACTACTTTTTTAAAATTTCTGTTTTTGCACTACTTATTTTAACTTAACAATTTAATTTACAGTTATACATCTTGGCCCGAAACTGTACTCTTTTCTGTAGTTGTTGCCCGGCCTGCTGAGTTCCTCCAGCATTTTGTGTGTGTTGTTATACCTATACTTAGTGTAATTCAGTTTTTTAATAATTATCATATACTGCATTGTATTGCTGCCGCAAAGTTAACAAATTTCACGACATATACCAGTGATATTAAACCTGTTTCTGATTCCGATTCTGACAATTTGACATCTAAGTAAGCAGTGCACAGTCTGAGCTATCACCCAACTAATATCTTATTAGCTACATTACTAAATGAAAGTGGTTGAAATATCAAGAGCATCATTACTACAGGAAAGATAAATAATCATTCCTGTTCATGCTTAATGTTAAACCCACCTTGTCTTTTTATCTACACAAGGTGTTGATTCTAATTTATTTTTAAAATCATTATTTTTGTACTCTACAAGCACATAAAATAGTTATCAGTCAATACTGTCCAGTTCCATTTCAGACATTTGCCTCCAGTTGCATCTGTTATTGTGCCGCAGAGTTCCTCTGGGCTGACCTCTAGCTCTTTTCTTGTTTTGAATATACCTAATGTACATCTCACCTGAAAACGGGGGAAGGCACGAGTCCTATTACATTTCATTCTGGTCTCAGTGTGGAGATACAGCACTGTGTTAATAACCAGGGCCACAGACAGGATTCTCGTTTCCCAGCAGCTTGTTCCTTAATTTACCTTCTCCCTGAAATAGCACCAACACATTGAACCGCTCTTAAAATCAAGAAATTATGGCAGCTGTTAGATTATCCATTTGTCTGAATTATTCTGTTGCTATGGTAAATCATTACCTATGCATTAATAGCTGGAAGTCTTTCTATATGAAATGGGGTTAATGTCAGGCAGCTTTATAGTTGTGTATGTCACATCAAGGCGGCCTCCCATTTGAAGAGACCTCACACCAAACAGAACACTATGTCTCAGGTGCATATATAAATCCCATGAGAATATTTCAAGGAAGTGCAGTATTGTGTCTTGTGTGACCTGGTTAACATTTATCAACCCCCCCCCCCCACCCCCGCCAACCACTATTGGTAAAAAAATTTACCTCATTAACACACTGTTGCTTTTAGTTCTCAGGCTCTGTGCTTGCGACATCACAACAAAAAAAAATTAAAGATTCAAAATGACTTTATTAGCAGTAAATTATTTTGGGGAGGTCACAAAGGAGACAATATAAAAGTAGGCCCCCAGGTGCAGACAGCAGTGGTTTTAAACTCCATGAATGGCAGAAGGTTAGATAAATGATTAATAAGAGAATAAACTTTCTGTGAAGCTTTCAGCTTGTTTGGCTTCAATTCAAGTCAGGTGAGATACAATTGATTACAAATTAAGATAACTAGGACAAATGAGTTTAAGTTGCCTATAGAGTTTGAAAAACAATTAAAAGACAAAGAACAAACCAAGTAAGCCACCGCTGAATGAGGAACTGTCGTCTTGAGAAATAGGCTCAAATGTGGCAACCTCTCGTGAAGAGTGGGATATTTCAATCGCAGCTCAGAGCAGAATTTTTTGTACTTCATGGCCCAATGGAGTTGCTACAGTTATAATCAGTAACTCCAGGTGTGAGGGCTGGACAACATATTAGCATTCAGTGACATTCAGCCCTTGTATTGGAATGTCAACATTTACATGAATAAAGAATGAAATCCTGGACAAGGTCATGAACATATTAAGCAATGCCTCAGTTCCTGTTGTGGAAAGGGGTAGGATCTTTCAAGTAAAGCTAGGCCCAGAAGTAATGTTCTTGCTGAAACTGCATCAAAGCAGTGTCACGTGGAAGTAGCCTCAGATGTGAAACTTTCACTGAGTTGGTCACACCCAGAGGGCAGGTTTTAGGTAGTAGATGAGGGACTACCAGGACAAGTAGCAGAAGTAAGTAGTCAGTGTAGGGTTTCCCTGTGGCCATTCCCCTCAGCAACATGTATACGCCTTTGGATACTGCAGGGGAGTTGACCTACCAGATCACAGCAGCAGTGGACAGGCCAGCGACACTGTGGCAGGCTCTGAGGCTCTGCAGGGAAGGGTAAAGTCAGGCAGAGCGATAGAGATAGGAAACTTGGTAGTTAGGGGGAAGGGTAGGAGATTCTTCAGCCCGAAACATCGACAATACTCTTTTCCATAGATGCTGCCGGGCCTGCTGAGTTCCTCCGGCATTTTGTATGTGTTGACCAAAATGGTGTGTTGTCTCCTGGGTGCTAGTGTCCAGGATGTCTCGGAACAGCTGCAGAATATTCTCAGTGAGAGTGAGCAGCCAGAGGGTGTGGTGCACATTGGAATGAATGACATAGGTAGAAATGGAGAAGAGGTCCTGCACAGAGAGTATAGGGAGTGAAGAAATAAGCTGAAGAGCAGGTCCTCCAAAGTAGTCATCTCTGGATTACACCCAGTGCCACGTGCTAGTCAGGGCAGGAATACGATGATGGTATAGATGAATGAGCTGAGAAACTGTTGCAGTGGGCAGGGTTTCAGGTTCCTGGATTATTGGAACCTCTTCTGGGGTGGGGGCAACCTGTACAAGAGGGAATCAATATCCTGGCCAGGAGCTTCACTAGTGCTACTTGGAAGGGTTTAAGCTAGTTGTGAGGGATGCAAAGGAAGGTGGATATCAGACCAATAAAAAGAGGCAGGAACAAAGTAATAGATACGATAAGATAGAGTGATTGAAGTGTGTGTATTTTCATGCTAGGAGTATTTTGGGAAAAGTGATGAACTTAGAGCGTGGATCAGTACACAGAACTGTGATGTTGTGGCTGTTACAGAGACTTGGTTGAGAGAGGCAGAGGAATGAGTGCTTAAAGTCCCAGAGTTTTGATATTTTAGCAAAAATAGAGAGGAAGGTAAAGGGGGGGAGAGTTTTCACTACTAATCAAGGACAATATCACAGCTACATTCAGAGGGGACATAATGGAGGGCTCGGCTTCTGTGTCTATATAAGGCCATAAGACCATAAAATACAAGAGCAGAACTAGACCATTTGGCCCATAGAGTCTGCTCTGCCATTTCATCATGGCTGATCCATTTTTTCTCTCCTGCCTTCTCCCTATATCTCTTCATGCCCTGACCAATCAAGAATTTATCAACCTCTGCCTTAACTATACATAAAGACATGGCCTCCACAGCTGTCTGTGGTGAAGAATGCAAAGATTCACCACTCTTTGGCTGAAGAAACCTCTCTTCGTCTCCATTCTAAAATGACGCCCCTCTATTCTGAGGCTGTGTCTTCTGGTTTTAGACTCTCCACATCCTTTCTTCATTTGATTTTACCATTTGATAGGTTTCAATGAGTCATTCCTCATTCTTCTGAATTTCAGTGAGTACAGGCCCAGAGCCATCAAATGTTCTTCATATGACAAGCCATTCAATCCTGGAATCATTTTCGTGAACCCCCTTTGAACTCTCTCCAGTTTCAGCACATCCTTTCTCAGATAAGGGGCCCAAAACCGCTCACAATTTTCCAAGTGAGGCCTCACCAATACTTTATAAGGTTTCATCATTACATCCTTACTTTTATATTCTAATCCTCTTGAAATGAGTGCTAACACTGCATTTGCCTTCCTCACCATAGACAAACTGCAAAATAACCTTTAGGGAATCCTGCACAAAGACTCCCTTGTCCCTTTGCACTTCAGTTTTTTGTATTTTCTCTCTATTTACTTTCTACCAAAGTGCATGACTGTACACTTCACGATGCTGTGTTCCATCTGCCATTTCTTTGCCCATTCTTGTAAGCTGCCTAAGTCCTTTTGTAGCATCTCTACTTCTTCAAAACTACCTGCTCCTCCACCTATCTTCATATTGTCTACAAACTTTGCAATAAAGCTATCAATTCCAAATCATTGATATATAATGTAAAGAGAAACAGTCCCACCACAGATCCCCGTGGAACACCACTAGTCATCAGCAACCAACCAGAAAAAGTTCTCTTTATTCCCACTCTTTGCCTCCTGCCAATCAGCCAATCCTCGATCCATACTAGTACCTTTCCAGTAATACCATGGGCTCTTAACTTGTTAAGCAGCCTCATGTGAGCACCATACCAAAGGCCTTCTGAAGATCCAAGTACACAATCTCAACTAACTCTCCTTTGTCTAATCTGTTAGTTATTTCTTCAAAGAATTCCAACAGATTTGTCAGATAAGATTTTCCCTTAAGTAAACCATGCTGACTTTGGCCTATTTTATCATGTGCTTCCAAGCACCCCAAACCACATCCTTAACAACCGACTCCAACATCTTCCAACCACCGAGGTCAGACTAACTGGCCTATAACTTCCTTTCTTCTGCCTCTCTCCCTTTTGAAGAGTGGAGTGTCATTTGCAATTTTACAGTCCTTTGGAATCATGCCAAAATCCACTGATTCTTGAAAGATCTTTACTAATGCCTCCGCAATCTCTTCAGCCATCCCTTTTAGAACCCTGGGATGTACACCATCTGGTCCAGGTGACTTCTCTGCCTTCAGACCTTTCAGTTTTCCAAGAATCTTCTGTCTGGTTATGGTAACTTCACACAATTCATGACCCCTGGCACCTGGAACTTCCACCATACAACTAGCATCTTCTGCAGTGAAAACTGATCCAAAATACTCGTCCATTTCATCCGTCATTTCATGGCCGCCCATTACTACATCTCCAGCATTGTTTTCCAGCGGTCTGATATCCACTCTCTTCTCTCTTTTACACTTAACGTATCTGCAAAAACTTCTGGTGTCTTCTTTAATGTTATTGGCAAGCTTACTTTTGATTTCCATCTTTACCTTTTTAATGACTTTTTTAGTTGCCTTCAGTTGGAGTTTAAAACCTTTGCAATCTTCTAACTTCCCACTAACTGTTGCTCTATTATATGCCCCCTCTGGCTTTTATGTTGGCTTTGAGTATGGGTAGAATTCAAACATAGGGAGGGTGCAATCATTCCAATGGGATTGTGCTACAGACTCTTTAATAGCCGAGGACACCGAGGAACAGATATGCAGGCAGAATAAGGAAAGGTGCAAAATCAAAGGGTTGTTGACAAGGGGGACTTCAACATCCCTAGTATAAATTGGGACCTTCATAGTGCAAGTAATTTCAAGCTGGCAGAATTTGTTAGCGCATCCAGGTTTGCTTAAATCAATATATTGGTAGTTGAACAGGAGGAGGGGCTGTGCTGGATTTGGCATTGGGTAATGAGCCTAGTCAGGTGACCGACCTTTCAGTGGGTGAGCAGTGACACAAGTCCTTAAGTTTTAAAATAGCTATAGATAAGCATACGCATGGAGCTTGTGGAAGAATACTAAACTGGAGCAGGGCAAATTAAGAGAGTGTTAGGCAGGAATTTGTGAGAGTTAATTGGGAATAACTGTTTTTGGGCAAGTTCACATCTGACATGTGTAGGGTGTTTAAAGATCAACTGCATAGAATACAAGACAGTTAGATGGAAGGACAAGGATGGGAAAGTAAGAGAATTTTGGATGTCAAGGAAGGAGATTAATTTAGTTAAGAATTAAAAGGAAAAGTTTGTAAAGCTCAGGAAGCTGGAATACATAGAAAATAGAATAGTACAGCACATTACAGGCCCTTCGGCCCACAATGTTGTGCCAACCCTCAAACCCAGCCTCACATATAACCCCCCACTTAAATTCCTCCACATACCTGTCTAGTAGTCTCTTAAACTTCACTAGTGTATCTGCCTCCACCACTGACTCAGGCAGTGCATTCCATGCACCAACCACTCTCTGAGTGAAAAACCTTCCTTTAATATCCCCCTTGAACTTCCCTCCCCTTACCTTAAAGCCATGTCCTCTTGTACTGAGCAGTGGTGCCCTGGGGAAGAGGCGCTGGCTGTCCACTCTGTCTATTCCTCTTAATATCAAAAAGGACCCTGAAGGATTATAAAAAAGCTAGGAAATAACTCAAGGTTGGAATTAGGAAAGCTGGACAGGGCTAAGAAAAGTCTTTGGGAAGTAGAATTAAAGAGAATCCCAAGGTGTTCAATATAAACAGTTGGAGCAAGAGGTTAACTAGGGAGAGGGTGGAACCAAACAAAGATAAAGAGGGGAACATTTGCTTGTATGCAAAGGATGTGTGTGAGGTCCTTAATGAGTACTTTACATCAGTATTTACCAAGGAGAAGGACTTGAAGGATAAGGAGATCAGTGCTAAGAGTATTAATATGCTAGGCCATTTTGAAATAAAGGAGGAGGAAGTGTTGGGTGTCCTAAAGAACATTGTGGGTAAGTCCCCCAGGCCTGATGGGAGGTGACTGATGTTATTGAGAGAGAGGATTTGACCAATATCTTGGTGTCCTTTCTAGCCACATATGTGGTCACAGAGGCCTAGTGAGTAGCCAATGTTGTTCCATTGTTCAAGAAGGGATCCAGGGATAATCCTGGAAACTATGGACCAGTGAGTCTCACATCAATAGTAGGGAAACTATGCTGGAGAGAATTCTTAGTGGTAGGATAGGATTTATGAGCATTTGGAGAATCGTGGCCTATTTAGGGAGAGTCAGCATGGCTTTGTGCAGGGCAAGTCGTGTCTTACTAACTTGGTTGAGTTTTTTGATAAGAGTGATTGATAAGAGAGAGCTGTAGATGCTGTCTACGTGGTTTTAGTAAAACATTTGAAAAAGTCCCTCATCAGAGGCTCATCCAGACAATTAAAATGCATAGGATCAATGGTGAATTGGCCATTTGGATTCAGAACTAGCTTGTGCATAGAAGGTTGAGGGTGGTGGTTGAAGGGATTTCTTATAGCTGGAGGTCTGTAATTAGTGGTGTTGTACAGGGATCTGTACTGGGACCTCTGCTATTTGTGATGTGTATAAATGACCTGAATGAAAATGTAGGTGGGTGGGCTAGAAAGTTTTCAGATGATACGAAGATGGGTGGTGTTGTGGATAGCATAGATGACTGGCAAAGAATACAGTGGGATATAGATCATTTGCAGATATGGTGGAGAAATGGCAGATGGAGTTTAACCTTGGTCGGTCAAATTTAAAGATCCTTAACAGTACTGAGGAGCAGAGGGATCTTGGGTTCCAAGTTCACAGCTCCTATCTCCACTGTATCTATCCTTTCACTATTGTGAAGACAAGTTGCATGTTATGTAATTTACCTTTGTTTAATTCTTTAAAAGTGCCTTGAAGTTATTTAACCTTTTATATTTGAAAATGCATTCCGTTACTTTGTGATTATGTTTTTATTAAAAAATTGAACACATCTGAGTGCCAAGGAAATTCAGAGGAACTCACAGTCCTGGACAACTTTGACAGGTGATAATGTTCAAGGATGTGTCTTCCTCAGCTACAAAGTTTATTTTTGCCCCATGCATTTTTTTGAATGTGGCTGCACCATTCACACCCATCACATGGTGGCGTTACATTGCACAAGGGCCCATTATTATGAAAGTCCTCATCGTTTTAGATCCGAATGGACTAAACCAGTATGTTAACATCAATGACAGTAAGTGGACAGTAAGCAAGACAGTAAGTGGAATATACAGTACTGTATGTTTGTGTCAAGTATCGATACAATGAGGTATCTCAATTCATTTGGTAGCACTTGACCTCTGCCAAATCCAAAACATTTTGAATGTGAGTTATGTCCAAAACTAGAGAAGGTAATCAAGCCAAATATATTGAGAAGTGCTGTATTGTTCAAGATGCTTCTTTTTGAACTGGTTGCTCAAGTAACCTTTTAACTCTCTGCTCAGCTGTGAATAAAAATGTCCTTGTCATCCTTTTTCCTTTGACCAAGGCAACTAAAATAAGTTGATCAAATTTTGCTCATTGGACCTTGTTTGCAATATAGCTGCTGTGTTTGTATCCATAATGACAGCCACTGTACCGGAAAAACAACCATTCTTTGTTGAATGCTCGAGGGTGCGAGAAGGTATTCTACCCAAGGAAGTAATTGTTTTAGTGTTTCTGCTGTCATCCTACTGGGATTAAATAATTCAATAGAGACTGGGGATTGAATTTCAGATTTCCCTCTTCTACTTGGATATTTAATAAACTTTGAACTGTAATCAGAAGAAATGACCAGAAACAGAGGGTGGTTGATGCACCATCAATAACTCTCGGAGATGTGAGGCGAGATACAGGCTTTTATTCGCTGGAAGAGAGCAGTCAGCAGCAAGTGATCACCATACGACATCCTGGAGACTGAGGGAGGATCTGTGCCTCCAATTGCCTTTATACAGGGGTCTGTGGGAGGAGCCACAGGAGCAGTCAGCGGGGGGGCGTGTCCAGACAGGTATATGTAGTTCACCACAGTGGTAATATGCTAAAACCAGATTTACTTTTGAGGTTTGTGATAAACTAATGCCAGAAATTTGTGGAGTAGGAGGATTTTTTTTCTCTGAAAAAAGGAAAAAAAAGTTATGTTGGATGACCTACATATAAGTATTTTTTTAAATATTACTAACATAGCAAGATTTGACTGCTCACAGACCTGATTAATTTAGCAAACATTTTACATTACACAGAAGATGATTGGTGTGAAGTGAATGCAAATTTTGTGATCAGGCACTGTTTGGTTTTTAAGGATGATTTTTGCTTTTTCAACCAGACCTCTATGGTTTAGAAAACAAAAGTAGCAAATAAAGGTCATCTAATATAAGCGCTGCTACCAAAAGTGTTACACCTAGGTTGAAATCCTGAAGAAATGAGTTTCCTGGAATCCTCCATAGTTGCACGGAAGAAGTGTAAATTTGTCAGCTTGGAAATCTTTTCACTGGGCATCTTACACACACAGCATTTCAAGTATCAGTACTGTACTGCTTTCTTGTATAAAGGCTCCATATAAAAACAATAGTCCAACAGTTGACAAGCAAGAGGAAACTGAAGCCAAATAACTCCATTCCCCCTTTTTAATGTATTTTACAAATGGGACTGGAAGAGGCTCATAACACAATGAATCTATGGAGTTCAGCAGGAGAAGTGATGTAACACAGGTTATTTAAACAGCCCATTCTAAAGAGAACAAATTACATTCACTTCCCTACAGTTCTGTCCAGAAATATACCTATTACCTTACTGTTGAAGGGATTCGCACATGGATAATTGGCACCCACTGACTATACACAGAGCAGGTAGGTACTGAAGTCAGTCAGTGTGCAGTTTTCCCAGCTCAGTGGCTTGTAGGTCACTGACTTGCACTTGACTGCATGATTGAGTGCAGAAAGTTAGGAGTGCCTCTGAAGAACAGTGCTGAGAGCCAAGCAGTTTTTGTTCATAAATGCAGATCAGCCAATCGCTGATTTAAAGACACTGTCCTCACTGAGGTTTGATGAAGTCCTCAATGTGAAATATGAATTCTGTTTCCTCTCTCCACAAATGCTGCCTGACTTGCTTAGTGCTTCTAGAACTTTATGTTTTTATTTTAAATTTTCAGCATCTGCAGTTTTAAAAAACTTTTTAAAAAATTAACAAGTCTGCCTTTATGAAGTGTATATGTTTAAGAAACATTATTTTTTAACACACTCCTATTTCTTTTAGACTCCATGAGAGTGAATAAATTCTTTGGGCCTGACCCAAGTGCACTTTAGGACGTTATGAGATGCCAGTGAAGAAATTGTAAGCGTCCTAGCAGAGTTGGCTGTATCATTTGTCATGGGTAATGTTATTTTTGTAGGGTTGTTCACCAAGCCTGGAGGGGTTAGGTCACAAACGTTTCATTACTGGGCGAGGTGAAATCATCAGTGCACAACTGAGTGCTGTTTGTGTCGAGTGCTTGTGCTCATATTGGCCCAACTCATTGTTCTGATTGGTTGGCTCTCACGCTGGCCGCGGGTCTCCACTGGGCCCCGGCCAACCCGATAGCTGAGTGGTCTCATATCACTGCTTATTGGTTGTTGTGAGCATTGGGTCCTTGGGTATCTGTGGATCACCCCTTGGCCTGATCTCACAGATGCATAGTTTTGTAAATTGTGTCCAATTGCGTCTGTGCTATTGCAGCGTGGAAACACAATGCAGTAGCACAGACCTCAAGAAGAAAGAAGAGAATACCCTTTTCAAAGTATTCACACGGAATGGGTATCCAAAAAACTTCATCAGAAGGTGTCTCATGTAGTGAAATAACCTCTAAATTCCTACTGAACAGACAAGAAAGAGGCTAACCCTACCATACATCAGAAATATTTCCAAAATGATGGAAAGGCTTCTCAAACTACGCAGAATAATGGCAGCACACAAACCCAGCACAACCATCAGAAAGCTTGTCTCGAGACCCAACGGTCCAACAGCCCACATGGAGAGAGCAAATGAAATGCACCAAGTCCAGTGTAGGGACTGCTCCAACACTATGTAGGACAGACGAGGAGAAAACTATCCATGAGCCTACATGAAGATCAGTGTGTAAGAAGAGGATCATGTGAGAAGACCTGAGCCTCTGTCACTCATCTCAGTACGTGAAGACCAAGAAGGACACAAGTTCATCTGGGAAGCTACAAAAATTCTGGCAGATGAACTAAACAAGAAATCGGGAGAATTCTTCTAAGTTTAGTTCTCAGTGGGAGACTCTATTAACAAGCATATTGAACTGGATGCAATTTACAAACCTGTGCATCTGCGGGGTTGGGTCTGGGGTAGGGGTGAGCAGTGGACACCTAAAAAATCAACACTCATAATGACCGATAACCTGTGATGCCGGCCAGCAGAGATCACTCAGCTATCTGGTTGGCTGGGATCCAGCAGAGACTGGTGGCCAGCATGACAGCTAACCATTCAGAACAATGAGTCACATCAGCCAGAGGAAATGGTAGAGACGGGGATGACAATATTTAGAAGTGATTTGGACAGGAAAGGTTTAGGGGGACATGGGGCCAACGCAGGCAAATGGGATTTGTTCTGGTAGGCACTTAGTTGGCATGGACAATTTGGGCCAAAGGGGCTTTTTCCAAGCTGTGTAACTCTGACTCTACTTCCTCTAAATCGCTCTCTATCTCACATCCTTTATCCATACATTGGCCATTCTCTCTTCTTTTTCTCCATTCCACTAGGAGATATAGACGGTTGAGAACATGTACCATCTGGCTCAAGGACAACTTCTATCCCACTGTTATTGAAGATTCTTGAAAGGACCTTTTCTATGATGGTCATGAACCCCTGACCTCTGAACTTACCTTATCATGGCCCTTTCACTTTATGGACTCAATAAGCAGATTAGAAAGGCTGGCCCTGTTATACGAGTCAGAAAATGGACACACTGGAGGCAGTGGTAAAACAAAGAACCCTATGGAAAACCCTGGCAATTCTGGACAATGTTTCTTACCCTTTGCATCCTACCTTGGCTGAACAGAGGAGCACTTTTAGTAATAGACTAAGGCAACTGTACTGTTCCAAAGAGTACTATAGGAGGCCAATCTTACCCTCAGCTGTTAGGCTCTATAATGAGTCAACCTATAGCCAGGGAAGTGATGACACCCTTATATTTTTATTCTTTCTTGCTTCTCTCCTAATATTTGTATATTTGTACATCTGTGCACTTGTAATGCTACTGTGACACTGTAATTTCCTTTGGGATCAATAAAGTATCAATCTGCACTGCACTTCTTCAATAACTGTGACACTATATTCTGCATTCCGTTCTGTTTATCTTTTGTACTATCTCTATGTACTTACTGTATGTATGTACTAGGTTGAAGTATTGTGTTCAGTTTTGGTTGCCCTGTTATAGAAAATATATTATTAAACTGGGAAGAGTGTTGAAAACATTTACAAGGGTGCTGCCAGGACCTGAAGGACTGAGTAACAGGATAGGACAGGACTTTATTCCTTAGAGAGTAGGAGACTGGGAGGTGAACATGTAGAGCTACATAAAATCGTGAGGACATGGATAAGTGAAAGCTCTCGGTCTTTTATCACCAGAATTGGGGTATCAAGAAATAGAGGGCTTAGGTTTGAGGTGAGAGGGGGAATATTTAAGAGGAAATCAAGGGGCCACTTTTTTTTAACGCAACAGATGGTATCTACGTGGAATCGGATAGCAGATGAAGTGGCTGAGGCAGGTGAAATAACTTTTAAAAGACAGTTAGGCATGTACATAGATTGAAAACGATCAGAAGGTTATGGGTCCAGTGGGACTAGCATGAATGGGGCATCTTGGTTAGTGTGGAACAGTTTGGCCAAAGGGCCTGTTTCTGTGCTGTCTGACTCCATGTACAGAATGATCAGGTAGGCATGCAAACAGAAACTAATCACTGCACCTCAGTACCCGCAACACTAATAAACCAGTTACTTTCTGATCTTTTGTTACCATTTTCTTTCTTCACCTGCTGAAATACAAAATGAATTCTCATTATTTTAATGTTTACTCTTGACCTGAAAGCTGAGTATTTAAACTAAACAAATACATCTTATTTTCATTATGGTTATTTTTGTTATCTCAAACTATGAACAATATTACCATAACTGGTTCTCTCAATAATTTCAATTAAACTTTAAAGTGATTCTCAATTACTTTCAGTCTTTGGTGAGTACAGCTATTTTCTGTCACTGAGGCTATATTCTTACATGGCATTGACCATCAGCAATACACACTGCAGTCAATGGATCTAAATATGTGGGATAAGAGTACAAGTAGCAGAGATAATCTTGCATGCATTTATCATCAGTAATCTAAGACATTATTCTTTTCAAAATCATTTAGTTGCTAGCAAGATTTAACACATAGTGCTAAGATGTAAGTTGTAAATTGTTTGGATGTTCACCTCAGAATGTTGGAAAATGGATTCTGAATTTTAATTACTGAATTTCTGTATATTACAGAGAGGATAGTGCACATGGAAATAATAATGATTGAGTATGCATAAATATTCCCAGTGAAGGAACCAGCTGTGTATGCAACTATTCTTTTTCTTGAATATCTTATTTGGTACAGCTATTTAAATATCTCTATCATTAATAAACATCATGCTTAATCCTATTAGATACTTATTATAGTTTGGGGAATTGAAAACTGCACTGTTCATAGGTTTTTTTTGTGTTATTCAAAAGTCAATTTCAAAGCAAATCCTTGAGGATGAGAGAAGAAGCACTTTCAGTCCTGTATCCAGCTTGATGATCCAATATGGCAAGAGAAAGATTTTTGTTCTCTGCAGGCAATGAAGCCTGAATTTTTGAATCAATATTATTTTAATATCAGTAGCTATCTCTAATACTTAAATAATGGCAATCCAAAAAATGTTTAAGGATGACTACTACAAAATTAAACTAGGACCATTGCAGCCTGGAGCCTAGGTACAAATTCGAGAATGTGTATATGCACTTTATCAGTCTTGTACCAAACTCATTGGAATGAAACTGAAGTTTCTGCACAAGATGGCACATTTCGGTCTAATGCTTGTGGTTGAAGTTATTGCTGAATTCCAGTAAATTCTCAATAACCTGTATTAATTTTAGAGGCCATTTTATCATATAGGCTGCAACATCTCTGTCAAATAGTGAATTGTCTTTGTTAAAGAAATGTTATAATATGAGTAAATTCATGGCAGATGCAACTTAATGTGGATAAATGTGAGGTTATCCACTTTGGTTGCAAGAACAGGAAAACAGATTATTATCTGAATGGTGGCCGATTAGGAAAAGGGGAGATGCAACAAGACCTGGGTGTCATTGTACACCAGTCATTGAAGGTGGGCATGCAGGTACAGCAGGCAGTGAAAAAGGCAAATGGTATGTTGGCATTCATAGCAAAAGGGTTTGAGTACAGGAGTAGGGAGGTTCTACTGCAGTTGTACAAGGCCTTGGTGAGACCGCACCTAGAATATTGTGTGCAGTTTTGGTCCCCTAATCTGAGGAAAGACATTCTTGCCATAGAGGGAGTACAGAGAAGGTTCACCAAATTGATTCCTGGGATGGCAGGATTCCTGGGATGAAGAAAAACTGGATCGACTAGTCTTATACTCACCGGAATTTCGAAGATTGAGGGGGGATCTTATTGAAACGTATAAAGTTCTAAAGGGATTGGACAGTCTAGATGCAGGAAGATTGTTTCCAATGTTGGGGAAGTCCAGAACGAGGGGTCACAGTTTAAGGATAAAGGGGAAGCCTTTTAGGACTGAGATGAGGAAAAACTTCTTCACATAGAGAGTGAATTCTTTGCCACAGGAAACAGTTGAGGCCGGTTCATTGGCTATATTTAAGAGGAAGCTAGATATGGCCCTTGTGGCTAAAGGGATCGGGGGTATGGAGAGAAAGCAGTTACAGGGTTCTGAGTTGGATGATCAGCTATGATCATACTGAATGGCGGTGCAGGCTCGAAGGGCCGAAGGGCCTACTCCTGCACCTATTTTCTATGTGTCTATGTTTCTATGAGTAAGTCAAGGTAAAAGACTAAATGTTCCAGGTCTTCACCTCTGTTCCCAGAATAGACCACTATCATAAGCATTAATCTCTGATTTAAGGTTCTCAAAAATGAAAGAACAATCATCAGATTGAGTTGCATTTATCAATAATACAATATTACATAAAATAGCATTTTATATCAAATTATATCTTATTATTGATCTTGACAACATAATGCATAACTCGTTTCTTTCCCTGATAGTAATCACATTAGCCGTCAAATAATTAAATTAGTGACGTTGTTCTCAGTCTCTGGTAGATGCCCAGAAAGGTCTTTGACACTTTAATTATAGTGGTTATGCCAATACTATATTAAAGTCATACAGAATTGTAAAATACCATTGGTATCCTGCTTCATGATTAAGTGTCAATCACCAGGAGCCTTTTGGAATAACAGCCTGCAGGTTTACATGTTAATTTGTTATTTTCACTTTGTGAGCTAAAAGCTGAGCTATATTCCCCACACAGTAGGCAGCCAATTAACAGGGAGAATCACAAATCATCATGCACAGCTGTGACTTGGAATTAGGAAGCATTAACCAGCTTCACTGGTATTGATAACACAACAGTTTGCAGGCAAATTTGGATAATTTTGGAATATGGATTTGAGCATTTTGGGACAATATAGGATGTAAAAATGCTGTATAAGTACACTGTCCGGGTGTATGATCTTGTGCACCGAGGTCCAAAGATAGATTTGGTTAGGTTTCCTTTGTTTGGAAAAGAAAAGACATGGAGAGACTTAATTAAAATGTATAAAATTATGAGAGGCCAAGATTACCTATCTAGGAAAGGCATATTGTAGACAAACCTGCAGCAAGGATACATTCAAATAAACCTATATTGATGTAACTGGCATGGTGAGATTTATGAACTACACTCAAAAATTGATCTAATCTAATGACCCAGTATGGATTCCTCAAACCCTTTGGGAAAGTTAAAGCTGAGATCGCTACTGGACTGAAACCTATGCATTAGATCTGCAAAGGGTGGATTAGCCAAGAACCATTCGCATCAAAAAAACCTTCATGTGACAACAGTCAATATTCTGACAGCAAAGTATTTACATAAATGGCTGATTAAATCATTCATGTAAAACAACCAAACAGGTTCAATTAAAGAATGGTGAAGGAACTGCAGAATCATCTGCAGTGTAACTTAGTTGAATGCCTGTGATCTTTTGAAACTTTATGAAGGCACACAGTTAGAGCCAGGATGGGCAGCCTCTGGGTGCAGAGGAAGCAGTAGCACTTAACTTATTTTATCTGAAAGCTGGAGCAGGGGAAGCAGCTTATATTGGCTAGCAAAGATTGGCCTTAAAAGCAGGGCCTCTCGGTAGGAAGGCAGAACCTATTCATTAACCAGAAGCCGTGCATCACTGATCACCAATGGATTAACTATTTTAACAGTCATGAGTTCCCAAGATCAAGGAGAGAGAGAGAGAGAGAGAGAGAGAGAGAGAGAGAGAGAGAGAGAGAGAGAGAGAGAGAGAGAGAGAGAGAGAGAGAGAGAGAGAGAGAGAGAGAGAGAGAGAGAGAGAGAGAGGAGAGAGAGAGAGAGAGAGAGAGAGAGAGAGAGAGAGAGAGAGAGAGAGAGAGAGAGAGAGAGAGAGAGAGAGAGAGAGAGAGAGAGAGAGAGAGAGAGAGAGAGAGATTGATTGATTGATTAATGCAGGTTGTACATTTACCTTAAGTGAAATCTGATCTGTTGTTATTTATTAAATCCCATTGCCCCCCCCCCACAATTTCACTGTTCTGTCACACGTCCACCAACGCCACCCTGATTTGCTTTCTGCCCACCCACATGAGTGGAATCAGCAATATGATCAACCCACCCAGGGGTACATATTTTGTAAAGTGAACGCCCATGCAGTCACAAACGGAACATGCAAACTCCACATACGCTGTACCCAAGGATAAAGGTGAACCTTTAGAATATGGCTGAAATGCTTTAAAAAGGAAATGCCACCAAAAAATACAAGAGGAGTGAAGCAGCAGCAGGAATGGTGCCATTATAGTCATATAGTCACTCCAAATGGAAACACACCTTTTGGCCCATCAAGTATAACTGACAGTGATGTGGCAACTGATTTTGGTATGAGACAACAATCCTTCATGTATACGAATGACATGAGTGGTGGGGTGGAGATATGTCTCTACCAAAGGAGGTGTAAGGTGCTCCGTCCCTTCACTAACCTGCAGGTCACCCTTGGGCAAGGTGTAGCACTTGCTTAGCCCCCATGATCAGGGTCATGTGAAGTTATGGGAGCCCATGGTGGATGGTTGTATGAGCAGCCAGTTCATATCACAAGTCCTGGTTATGCAACCACTGACGCTGGACAGACAATCTCTGAAGAGTATTGATAATGGCTGGGATCATCTGTCTTGTAAAGATACTGCCCAGAAGAAGGCAATGACAAACCACTTCTGTAGAAAAATTTGATAAGAACAACCATAATCATGTAAAGACTGTGATCGCCCACATCATACAAAATGGCACAACAAATTAATGACTTGGTTGAAAATGTGGCGGAATGGATTAGAAAGCTCAAAGATGAAACAAAGATTGGTGGGTTTGTGAATAGTGTAGAAGACTGACAAAGGATACAGATCAGCTGCAGATAAATTTGGAGAAGTGGCAGATGAAATTTAATCTGGCCAAGTGTGAAGGGTTACACCTTAGAGGATCAAATGTGAAGGGACACTACACTGTTAATGGTAGGACCCTAAACAGAGTTGATATTCAGAGAGATTTTGGGTTCAGTGTCCATAGCTTCCTGAAATTGGCTACAATGTTGATAGGGTGAAAAAGAAGGCATATGACATGTATGCCTTAATTAGACAAGGAATTTAGTTCAAAAATTGGGAAGTTATGTTGCAGCTTTATAAAACTCTATTTAGGGCACATCTGCAGTATTGCATTCAGTTCTGATCTCCTGTTATAGGAAGGATAGTGAGGCTTTGGCGAGGGTACAGAAGGGGGATTAGAAGGCATGTACTATGCTGATTGAGGCCCTATGCTCCATAAGGAGCGAAAAGGATTAAAGAAGAAGACTATGCTGATTAGTTGGACAAACTTGAGTTGTTTTCTCTGAGTGGCAGAGACTGAGGGGAGATCTGATAGAAACTTAAAAGCTTGGAAGAAGCATTGATTGAGAAAGAAAATAAATCAGCCATAATTGAATGGAGGAGCAGACTCGATGGGCCAAATCTCCTAAGTCTGCTATTATATCTTATGGTCTTACAGCTAAATCAGGTTCCTCAGTGACCTTGATTCCTGGCCTGGATTCTTGTCCTCAAGCCCTTGGCCCTCTCTTCCCTCCACAACCACCAGTATCTAGTGTCTGCACCATTCAGTACATGTTCCACTGCCAAATGATTATTTGTGCTCCAGCAGAGAAATCAATTTGGGCATCCACTTGACAACATTGTACATGTTACTGGTTCGTATTAGTAAGTGCAAAAAAAGATGGAACTCCCTACCCAGTACCATGTCTACTTTGGCATTGGGTTGCTTGGTTCCATCTTCTTGGAGGCTAATAGTAGTGGGCAAATAACAGAGCTTACGTTAAATGATTGAGTAAAGAATCCTGGATATCTTTTTATATATCTCAATTAAAATTACTAAAAAAAAATTCCCTGTTCTTCTGACTATTTAATCCCTGACCTTCGACAAAGTCAAATAATGAAACATCTATATTATTTCTTTCTTCACTCTATATATAGTGAACTGGACATCACCATTCTGTCATTTCCCACACAGCTGCTCCTAGCGTTAAAAAAATGCTGTCCACTAACTTTTCAAGTTTTCCTGTCGGTGAAGCATTGCTTACCATCTGTGATGCTCAGCCATTGTGTTAAAGGTCTGTTTTCCGTAGTCAGCCATTACATAATATTTAATCTAGATAAGCAGCCTATTTGCTACTTTGTATGTGAAGGTGTGATAGGAAGCCTTATTAATGTGCAAACTCACTGTAATGCACGTTGTACAGATTATTTGTGTTTATGACAAACATCAGGCAAACCTTTATTGAGAAAATATTTCAATTAATTTGTGTTTTGAAAAAGTCAATAAGTATTTTTACAAAGCATAGTAGGCATCAGAAGAAAATGTGACAACTTGGCAGTCAGACTCAGTGGGGAGCAAGTGACTGAAACAATTCAGGCCAAATGAAAGCCAATCCCTTCTGGGAAGAACATCAATAGCAAAATAAAACAAAGTATCATCGTGACAAGTCAGCAAGTTCTCATCTGGTCCCTCTAATGAGCAAACGTCATCGCCTGTTCTCTTTCAGAATACTGTAAGTGGTTGCAAAATATGCAATTCTTTTTCTTTCCAGTTATTACTTCCGCTCAATATTTGTTTGAGCACTACTGAGGGCAATAACTGAGCCATTTCTGCACAAATAATCACCTGCAAAAGCAGTCATTATTTCTTGGTACATCACTGACTATTGTCGTCTGAATGCTGTGCTGAAACAGCAGCAAGCTGATTCAAAATTTAAAGTTATGGGACAATGTAAAGTAGACGATTGGACTTTTTGTTTACTATTGACAGTAGACATCTGCAAATTTGAGAAATTAGATTTTTTGGTATTTTGATTACATCGGAATGCTGACTGTCAGAGGAAGAGTTAAACCCAAGCTGTCTCAGGCTGAACAATCATCCCTTTGAAACCTTGTGATCCTATCTGATCCCAAATTTAGCTTTCCATAACATCATCTGCCAATCTGGGTTAGGGTGCCAGAAGTAGAAGCTCTCACATGACCATGTGAGTACAGTTCATTTTCTCTCTTTGCCTCATATTTATCAGACCACGGTATCATGAGATATGTCATATGATAGTTTGCTCGAAGCTCTAATGGATATGATTGTTGAGTCCAGTGTAGTTGTCCATTGGGTTTTTGTGACGAGATACAGAAGTGGATTGCCAGGCAGATGCTGCTGTTGCCCAGGTTGTGACCCGGCCGGATTTGAACTCAGGACCGTCCGGCTCGAAGTCCTGTGCTGATGCCACTCTACCACCAGCCAGGGCATGAGTACAAGTGAGGAAATTCACCAGGATGTTGCATGGAATGGGCCGTTTTAGTTATAAGAGTTGCTGACAGTATTTAATAAGTGTCCAAGTGAGTACTTGAATCACTGAGGCACAGAAGACTATTGAGCAAGTGCTGGAAGATGGGATTGACATCAATGGGGGCCTAAGGGTTCGATGGTATGGGCCAATTGGCCTGTTTCCGTGATGTATGGGTCTGACTCTATGGCATAGTATTAAAATTAAGTAGTTTTTAAATATATGACATTAGCAGGAAGTTGTTGGTGCCATTAATGCTCACACCATCAGAAAATGTAAATGATTATCCAGTATTCATCTTGTCTAAAATTTCCTTTGGCAAGGAATTTTACACTGACTCCCAGTGTGACCACTTCATTGAAAGTTCAACTAAGTTGTTGATTTGGGTCCAGTATGGTCATAGTAAAATACTTGTCATTCATTCCATTAAATGACAATGACCTAATGCTTCCCTTTTCCTTCCAAATCTCGTATTTTTCACTTTATTCATAAATTGTTTTTGCTTGATCAGTAAGACTATATAACCACCTGTGGTATAAACTCAATGAGATGAACATGTTCTTTCTATTTTGCATAATTATTCAAAATGTGTTATTATCATACAAATGTGTAAAGGAGAACAAAATAATTGTTACTCCAGATCTGATGCAGCATAAAAAAAACACAATAAGCATAAAGGATATAATAAAAACACAATAAATATAAATACATAAGATTTGATTATATACTGTACATACACCCAGTGTCTACTTCATTTGGCACAGCTGCTTGTTAATGAAAATATCTAATTAGCCAATCATATGGCAGCAACTCAATGCATTAAAACATTCAGACATGGTCAAGAGGTTTAGTTGTTGTTCAGAATGGGGAAGAAATATGATCTAAGTGACTTTGACCACAGAATGATTGTTGGTGCCAGATGGGGTAGTTTGAGTACCTCAGAAACTGCTGATCTCCTGGGAAGCACACAACAAATACTGGAGGAATTCAGCAGTCAGGCAGCATCTAAGGAAATGAATAAACAGTCGATGTTTTGGGTTGAGACCCTTCTGCAGAAGGAAGGGGGAATCACACCAGGACTTCTGGTAAGATGGTGGCACATGCAAATGCAGTGGCCTCTCGGGGCCAACCACAGGTTTTTTTTTCTTTGTAAAATTTGCTTTTTACGATCCAAAGACAATTCTACTCCATGTGCATTGGGCACTGCAGGGCTACTCCATCAGGGAGCTGCTCCTAGATCAGAGTAGCTGGATTGGTGCCAGTGGGACAAAGGGGATGCCTGTGACGTTGGAGAGCAAACTGGTTGAGATGTTGAAGGGTCAGCTGAGGTGTTGAAAGAGATGGTCAGGATATCGGAGGAGCACGCCAGTGTGTCGGAGGAGCCGGTTTGGGTACGGAGCAGCTGACCTGACTGCAGAATGTGTTGCTGCGACTACTTGGAAGCATCAGAAATGGTGCAGTATAACAGAGGGAGATTGTCTTGGACATTTTACTTGTGTTATGCCCGCAGCCCCCTCCTTTGTGAGAATCGCAAGGGCACTAGTGGGTTGGGTCAGTGGACCCAGGAAATGGGAGAGAGACGTGCCGAATGCCTCGTTCCCCGGCGATGCAAAATAACGCGACATTGGCCATTGTCTCTTGGAGACACATTTGTGGATTGGGGACTATGCTACGTGCAAGCCCTCGGGCAAAGTGGGCTGGTTGAGAGAGAGATTGCATCACCCCCAACCTGATTGACATCTACTACCCTGCGAGTCAAGATAAAAGAGGGGCGGTAGAGACGGCCCCTCAGACGCACCAGAAGAAACGCTAGTGATCCCGTAGTAGCGGGAAGCCATTTGAAGGAAGCCACGTGCGTTCGGTTCCCTTGCCTGGGAGCTGGTGGCTGGTACCATGGAAACGATTTTTGAACTAACAACGGGGCACCAACTCCCCCGACTCAATGGATCGACCTCATAAAAGACACGGGCAAGTTTAAGACTGTCTCTCTCTACAACCTAAGAAAGTTGCATCTTTAATGACAATTGACTTTTATTGGTTCAACGGACAATACAGTATCCCCTAGACAAACGATAGAGTTATTTCTTATTGATGATTATGATTATACCCGCGCTTTTAGATTGAGTATTGACGACATATATTATCTGAATGTTTGTATTAATCTTATTTTTGTGCCCCTTTATAAATAAAGACTTTTAAAAATAGTACCATCAGACTTCAACGGACCTCTCTATCTTTGCTGGTAAGTGACCCAGTTACGGGGTACGTAACACTTGCGATTGCAAGACTCTGTTGGACAGTGATAATGTAAGCTGCTGCAGGCCTGTTTCCCTTGTCTGGTGGAGGGACAGTCAATATGAGAGCTATGTAGCCCCAGTTATAGTAAGAATTAGGCCTCAAGCCTTAGTGTTGTGTGGTGCGCGTGGTTGAGCTTGGCTGGGGCCTGACCTCTCCCATTGGTGCTGCCCTCCTGTGTTCGTGTGGTGGAAGGACAGGCTGGATTGCGTGTGTCTGAGCACTGCTGGGAGACTGTACCATTAATTTCTGGATGTTGTTGCTCAGGGTCTTGGACAATATATGCTTTTTTTTGAGTGAATAAGCTTCCTTGCTCAATACTTTGAATTATGTTATTCCCTAATTTTGAATGTTTGCTTGCTATTCTGAATGTTTTGCACCTTAGCCCCAGAGGGTCGCTGTCTTGTTCAGCTGTATTTATGTATGGTTTGAATGAAAATTAAACTTGATTTGAGATGCCAGAATAAAAAGGTGATGGAGAGGAAGGAGGACCTGCTAGAAGGTGATAAGTGCAGCCAGGTGGGTGGGAAAGGTAAAAGGCTGGAGAAGAAGGAATCTGATAGGTGAGGAGAGTGGACCATGGGAAAAAATGGAAAAGGAGTTGATAGGCAGGTGAGGAGAAGAAGGTAAGAGGCCTGAATGGGGAATAGGAGAAGAGAGAAGGGGTGAGGGAAGAAAATTACTGGAAGAAGAAATCGATATTCAGGTCATCCGATTGGAGGCTACCTAGAGAGAATATGAGCCATTGTTCCTCCACACTGACAGTGGCCTCATCCTGGCAAAAGAGGAGGCCATGGACTGATATGTCGGAATGGGAATGTGCCTGGGATTTTAATGCACAACAGTCTCTAGAGTTTACAGAGAATGGTGCAAAATGCAAAAAAAACATCCAATGAGCAGAATTCTGTGGCAAAAACTGTTTGTTAGTGAGAGGGGTCAGAAGAGAATGGACAGATTGGTTCAAGCTGACAGGAAGGTGACTGTAACTCAAATAATCACAAGTAACAGTGATGTGCTGAAGAGCATCTCTGAAGCCACAACACATAGAACCTGAAGTGGATGGGCTACAGCAGCAGAAGACCATGAGCATACATCCAATGGCAATTTGGTTAGGTACAGGGAGATATCTAATAAAGTGTCCACTGAGTGTAGACTGATTGTACACTGATTGTTAACTCTCTGAACTTCTTATGGGAGTCAGCGAGCTTCTCATGATGATCCTAATGGTGCTTGCCGACAACCAAATGACAACTGTTGTGTGTGCTGACGCACCAATTCTATACTCATATGGATATGACAAAGAGGCCTTCTACACTTGCCTAGACACAACACTATCGAGCATTCCCAAAGAGGGTAAGATAATTCTCTCAGGGGACTTCAATGCCAGGGTTGGTTGGAACTCCAACATTTGGAAGTGTACCAGAGGAAAGAATGGCATTGGCAACATCAATTCGAATAGAAGACTACCTCTCACCATATCCACTGAACACAATCTTATCATGACAAACACTGTATTTTGCCAGAAGAAAACACATTTAAGACATTTTGGCAACACTTCCAATTTAAAGAGTGGCATCTATGTCATTGTCTGAGCTAGGGACCACAGTGATGTGAACATCACAAGAGCCATGATTGGCACAGATGTCTTGCTGGACAGATCATCACCAATGTACTCCACCACTTACATCAGAAACAAATCAGGCCAAGACTAACACTTGAGAGCCTGCTTGACACTGCCACTCATTGGCACCTTCAGGCTTCATTTGGTGAAAACCTCCAACAGGAATATCAAGAGGATATTGATGAACACCGGAAATCTTTTTAACCCACCATCCCTGTTAACCTACAGAAAACTTCAGGATTGGTTCGATGATAATAACATGGAAATAGAACTACTTACCTCCATGAAAAGGGAAGTCTTTTGTGCCTGGCAGAATGACATAGACAGCAAGAGAAGCTTACTCCAAAGCCAGCTCAAATGTCCAGTGCAGGGTGAGTGAGCTAAAGAATTTTTAGTGGACAGAGAAATTCAGAGACTGGTTGACTCAGTGCCACTAAAGCATCCTGTGTTCCAAGTTACTTTGGATTAAACCCCCTACACTCAAAGGATTGGAAGAATACCAACAATTGATAGAGAGAGCACTTTCAAGAACTTCTTAACTGCGACAGCACTGCTTAACCAGAAGTTTCTAACCAAATCCTTCAATAACCTGTGAGAGAAGACATGGAGGATCCTCCCAGTATGAAAGGGGTCTATAATGCCATCAGTAACAAAGCCACTGGTCCTTACAGGATCCTTAAGAAAGGAGGACCCGCACTCCTGCACCACGTACATGTCTTGCCCCTGAAGGTCTGGGAAATGGAGCAACTGTGCTTAGAACTCACGGATGCTCCTGGGGTGTCCATATTGAAATAAAGAAACAAGGCAGATTGTGGCAATTACAGGGGCAACTCCTTCATCTCACCAACGGACAAAGTGCTTGCACATATTCTTATCAACCAACTCCTTCCACTAACTGAAGAACTATTTGAATCACAGTGTGGTTTCTGCTCATCTGGAAGTACCACAGACATGATCTTCACAGCACACCAGTTATAGGAAATATACCATAAACATAGGCCACCCTTGTACTTGGCTTTCATAGATTTGACATAGGCCTTTGATACAATAGACTACCAAGTTCGGTGACATTTACTGTCAAGACATGGCTGTCCTGACAAGTACTTATGAATATTGAGGCTACTGCATTATGGCATGTCAGCCACAGCATTCAGCAATCGTGGCTCTGAATCAGAGCCCTTCCTTCACTGTGAAGACTGAACTCAAACAAGGCTGCATCATTGTTCCCACCCTATTTGCTATCTTTATTGCTGTCATCCTTCACCTCAACGACCATGATTTGCCACAGGGAAACCCAATCAAATATAGAATGGACAACAGGCTTTTCAACCTCAACCAATGCAAGGCCAAGAACAAAGTCAGCATCACCAGTGTAATAGGATTTCAGTAAGTGGATGACACCATCAACATATCAGAGTTTGAAGTAGACCGCCATTGTATCCCACCTTTGCCGAGGCATATAGAGCCCAGGTCTTGATTTGAATATAGAAGTTACAGATCTTATATCAACCAGTATTCAATGAGCTATTTATCCAGCCCTCCATAAAAGTTGATGATATCACCCTTGAAAATGCAGCCCACTTTCTCTACCTTGGCAGCATGCTCTCCTCAAAAGCAGACATTGACTCACAGATCAACAGCTGCCTAAGTAGCACCAGCTCAGCCTTTGCAAGATTAATGAAAAGAGTCTTTGATGACAACGACCTACAGATCTAAACAAAACTTTTGCTCTATAAAGCAGAAAGCTTTCCCACATTACTGTATGGAGCTGAATCATGGACCATATACAGTAGACACCTGAAAGCCCTGGGACAATACCATCAAAAAACCTTACGAAAGATTTTGAGGATCAGCTGAAAGAACAAATGCACGAACACCAGTGTACTGGAGGAGGCCAACGTGAACAGTATTTCCACCACAATAAAGGAATTTATTAATCTTTGCATGAAAAAGAGGTGAGTAGCTTCTTCTGGAAAACATAGGTAGCTGATGATGCACACAGATTTGTTTTGGACTTTGCTGTGTATTGTTGGCAGTTCTGAATGAGGAAGGCAGAATTTTTCTCTGTAATTATCTGTGTGTATGGGTCACCCTTGCAAGTGCACATAATTGCAGTCATCCTAACCTCCATGAGAGGTGATAACCAACAATTACGTACTATGCATGACAACATGAGCCATCTTAAGGAGTCTGTTAGCAGAACACTATGTTTCAGCAGCTCAACGTCATCTTTGCTGTGGAATCTGCACAGAACTGAAGCAACAATAAAAAGGAATGGCTGCAAGAGAGAGAGGCAGGTTAAAAATATTTAGTTTTCTTTGAAATAATTGAGTTGATAAATATACTTTTCAAATATTTTCTTCTGGATTTTTAAATTTTTAAATATTTTCTTCTGGAATTTAACATTTGAATAGTGCAATTAATACCTAATAGCATTTTAATATTTTCAGAAATTTGTATACAATTGAGCCTTACACACTTACACTATAAAAAAAATCAATTATTTCAAATATTTAGATAAATTTTTCAAAAAACAACATATGTTGAAAGCTAATTGGTAGTTGGAGTTTAATCTATACATAGGAGAGATGACAAATGAGAAAATCTGCAGATGCTGTAAATCCAGGCAACACACACAAAATGCTGGAGGAACTCAGCAGGCCAGGCAGCACCTATGAGGAAAAAGAAAGCAGTCAACATTTCGGGTCGAGAGTCTTCATCAGCTCTGGAGAGAAGTCAGAGTAAGAAGGTGGGTGGAGGGGAGGAAGAAATACAAGGTAGTAGGTGACAGGTGAAACCAGGAGAGGGAGGTGGTGAAGTTAAGAGCTGGGAAGTCAATTGGTGAAAGAGATACAGGGCTGGAGAAAGGAGAATCTGCTGGGAGAGGACAGAAGGCCATGGAAGAAAGGAAAGGGGGAAGAGCACCAGAGGGAGGTAATGGGCAGCTAAGGAGATAAGGTAAGAGAGGGAAATGGGAATGGGGAATGGTGAAGGAGAGGGGGTGGCCATTACCGGAACCTTGAGGAATCAATGTTCATGATATCAGGTTGGAGGCTACCCAGATGGAATATAAATTGTTGCTCCTCCAAGCTGAGTGTGACCTCATCACAGCAGTAGAGGAGGTCATGAACTGACATGTTGGAATGGGAAGTAGAATTAAAATGGATGGCCACCGGAAGATCCTACTTTTTCTGGCAGATGGAACGTAGGTGCTTGGTGAAGCAGGTCTCCCAATCTATGTTGGTCTCACCAGTATCTGGGGACCACACTGGAAGCACCGGATACAGTGTATGACCCCAACAGACTCACAGGTGAAGTGTCACATCACCTGGAATGACTGGGTCTTGAGTGATAATGAGGGAAAGGACAGGTGCCCTCACCACATCTCTTCCATTTTGCACACATCTGCCTTCACCCCATCCTCCTGCCACTCCACCAGGGACAGGGTTCCCCTTGTCCTCACCTACCACACCAACCAGGGACAGGGTTCCTCTTGTCCTCACCTGCCACCCCACCAGGGACAGGGTTCCCCTTGTCCTCACCTACCACACCAACCAGGGACAGGATTCCTCTTGTCCTCACCTGCCACCCCACCAGGGATAGGGTTCCCCTTGTCTTCACCTACCACCCCACCAGGGACAGGGTTCCCCTTGTCTTCACCTACCACCCCACCAGGGACCGGGTTCCCCTTGTCTTCACCTACCACCCCACCAGGGACAGGGTTCCCCTTGTCCTCACCTACCACCCCACCAGGGACAGGGTTCCCCTTGTCTTCACCTACCACCCCACCAGGGACAGGGTTCCCCTTGTCTTCACCTACCACCCCACCAGGGACAGGGTTCCCCTTGTCCTCACCTACCACCCCACCAGGGATAGGATTCCTCTTGTCCTCACCTACCACCCCCACCAGCCTCTGTGTCCAGCACATAATTCTCTGTAACTTCCGCCATCTTCAACAGGATCCCACCACCAAGCACAACTTTCCCTCCCCCACATTTTCTGCTTTCCACAGGTATCACTCCCTATGCAACTCCCTTGTCCATTCATCCCACCCATGGCACTTATCCTTGCAAGCAGAACAAGTGCTACATCTGTCCCTACAGCTCTTCCTTCATTCAGGACCCTAGACAGACATTCCAGGTGAGGCGACACTTCACCTGTGTTTCTGTTGGGGTAATTTACTGTATCCAGTGCTCCCGGTTTTAGCGTCCCGATATTGGAGAGACCTGACGTAGATTGGGAAACTGCTCCACTGAGCATCTACACTCCATCCACCACAAAACGTGGGATCTCCCAGTGGCCACCAATCTTAATTCTACTTCCCATTCCCATTACCACATGTCAATCCACGGCCTTCTTGACTGCTGCAATGAGGGCACACTCAGGTTGGTGGAACAACAACTTATGTTCTGTCTGGATAGCCTCCAACCTGATATCATGAACATTGATTCCTCAAGCTTCCAGTAATGACCACCCCCTCTCCTTCACCATTCACCATTCCCATTTCCCTCTCTTACCTTATCTCCTTACCTGCCCATTACCTCTGTCTGGTGCTCTTTCCCCTTCCCTTTCTTCTATGGCTTTCTGTCCTCTCCTATCAGATTTCTCACTTCTGCAGCCTTGTATCTCTTTCACCAATCAGCTTCCCAGCTCTTTACTTCACCCTTCCCCCTCTCCCGGTTTCTCCTATCACCTCCTCCCTTGTATTTTCTTCCTCCCCTCCCCCCACCTTCTTACTCAGACTTTCAACAACTTTTCTCCAGTCTTGAAGGTTCTCGGCCTGAAACATTGACTTTTTACTCTTTTCCATAGATACTGCCTGGCCTGCTGAGTTCCTCCAGCATTTTGTGTGTGTTGATAGGAGAGAGAATTGATGGTAGACAATAGCTGAGATAAATACATCATGAAATAGACAAAATGCCTTCTCTATTGAGCTCTAATATTTATTCTGTTTTGACAATTTCACTTGAAAGCATTTCAAGCACACACTAGAGGACATTTGGAAAGTTATATGAATTTTACACAGATTTATTGGTAAAAGCCTATTATCAAATTTAAAATAATGTATCTATGAATTTAGCATATTTATGAAGTTTTTTTTACAGCATACCAAAATATTACATAAGTGTGCCACTCCGTTCATTGTAAGGTTGAAGATTCTTGTCCTTTCTTTCCTTACCAAACAAGCAAAGTGGATGGGAATTACATATTATTGCACTCGTCAGCAGATCTGTGACTCTGGTACTTCAGTGTAAGTGCAAAGGGAAGGATTGTTATTCATTCACTGCTAGATTCAATCAGGAACCTCGTAAGCTGTTCATCATTCTCTATTTGGGTCCTGGAAGGAGGAGGGGATGGAGGTGGGATATACGAAGAATAATTGGCTTTTTGTTTGTAAATGAGACCTTGGTTGGATGTTTACACTTATGTCCAGTGAATCTCACCCTCATTTCCACGTTAACCTGAACATCAACCCACAAGGAAGCTGTTCCTCATTTTGCAGAAGTGATCAATAACAAATCTGCACTTATTCTAGCAAATTTACTGATGCATGTGTTTCTTCTTAGAAAGTCCCTTGTGATTGGAGATGACTTGTTTTCATTTTGTTTGTGGGTTCTGAAGTGGCAAATGAGTCATTGATTGCAAGGATATCTGCAAACACTGCAGCAACCGAAGGTGAAATCTAACATTGATATTGAAGCATCCATCTCTGTTTCTTGATGTAATAAAAAGCAGAGGCTTAGAATTTGACTATCAGCAATGCCACAGGGCAGGATTGTACTTGCTAAAGGTACAGGAATCTATGCTTGTGGGATTTTGACAATTTTATATTTACATCAAATCAAGTCTGGAAATAATATTTTTGTTGTTTCCTCCACTTTGTGTGTACAGAATATACTTGTAAATCTTTTGCTTATTTTGGTGCAGCCACATAGTACTAAGAGAGAAAAACAGGGTAGAATCTATACCGTCCTTTGATCTTACTGGGCTTCATCAACAGAAATGAGAATTCTTTATTTTCTAAATCCCCTTGTGGAAGTCACTGAGGGAAAACCACAAGCACAAAAGTAATCTTTCTAACACACTTTTCCCTAATCAGCTGGACATCGATACTTGAGCTCAGGCAAATGGGTCATCTTGCAGGCATTGTAAATTTTAAATTAGACATTTTAGGTTAAGCTTTCAGTTCATAATTGTATACACTTATTCCATGAAATGGTGACCAAAAGCAAATTAATCATTATTAAAACTATTAATCTTGAGTTTCAGCTTACAAATTTATTTTATGATTCAATTAATTGCAGGTTACTCACTCATAACTCCTATACTACCCGCTCACAATCAATCATTGGTGACTCTTGCCTTTTCATCCAGATCTTCTGTCTTGTACCAGCGATGTGTTCATGTTAATCAGAAATTAACTTTTAAAATGTGTTGTTACAACTGAAAACACACACAGGTGTGCCATCCTCCAAATGTCTTGTATACTGGACCCAAGATGGGTATAAAATAATCAGTTGTTCAGTATTAAAATAATCATAACTTGGAGATGTTAAGTTTGATTACTAGTCTGTATACAATCAGCAGATTATTTCCAGGACAGAATTCAAAAATAACTGCAGCAGCCCCGAGGCTGGAAGATGAAAGTTTCAACTTTTATTTCAAAACCTGATTATCATTATAACAGACCTCTGCATGAAAGTTGCCAACATACAAAAAAGCTAGATGCACCAAAGATAGCTTCCAAAGTTTCCAAAGATAGAATTGTCACTTTCAGTGATGGTATGGAAGTGAATACAAGAACAGTGGCATGCAAAAGTTTAGGCACCCCGGTCAAAATTTCTGTTACTGTGAATAGATAAGCAAGTAAAAGGTGAGCTGATTTCCAAAAGGCAGAAAGTTAAAGATGATACATTTCTTTAATATTTTAAGCAAGATTACTTTTTTATTTCCATCTTTTACAGTTTCAAAATAACAAAAAAGGAAAAGGACCCGAAGCAAAAGTTTGGGCACCCTGCATGGTCAGTACTTAGTAACACCCCCTTTGGCAAGTATCACAGCTTGTAAATGCTTTCTGTAGCCAGCTAAGTCTTTGAATTCTTGTTTGGGGGATTTTTGCCCATTCTTCCTTGCAAAAGTCTAGTTCTTTGAGATTCTTGGGCTGTCTTGCATGCACTGCTCTTTTTTGGTCTATCCACAGATTTTCAATGATGTTTAGGTCAGGGGACTGTGAGGGCCAGGGCAAAACCTTCAGCTTGTGCTGCCTGAGGTAGTCCATTATGGATTTTGAGGTGTGTTTAAGCTCATTATCCTGTTGTAGAAGCCATCCTCTTTTCATCTTCAGCCTTTTGACAAACGGTGTGATGTTTGCTTCCAGAATTTGCTGGTATTTAATTGAATTCATTCTTCCCTCTGCCAGTGAAATGTTCCCCGTGCCACTGGCTGCAACACAAGCCCAAAGCATGATTGATCACCCCCCTCCCCGTGCTTAACAGTTGGAGAGGTGTTCTTTTCATGAAATTCTGCACTCTTTTTTCTCCAAACATACCTTTGCTCATTGCGGCCGAAATGGTCTGTTTTAACTTCATCAGTCCACAGGACTTGTTTCCAAACTGCATCAGGCTTGTTTAGATGTTCTTTTGCAAACGTCTGTCGCTGAATTTTGTGGTGAGGACGCAGGAAAGGTTTTCTTCTGACGACTCTTCCATGAAAGTCATATTTGTGCATGGTGTCACTGCACAATAGAACAGTGCACCACCACTCCAGAGTCTGCTAAATATTCCTGAAGGTCTTTTGCAGTCAAATGGGGGTTTTGATCTGCCTTTCAAGCAAACCTATGAGCAGTTCTCTCAGAAAGTTTTCTTGGTCTTCCAGACTTCAACTTCACCTCCACCATTCCTGTTAACTGTCATTTCTTAATTACATTACGAACTGAGGAAACAGCTACCTGAAAATGCTTTACAGTCTTCTTATAGCCTTCTCCTGCTTTGTGGGCATCATCTATTTTAATCTTCAGATTGCTAGGCAGCTGCTCAGAGGAGCCCATGGCTGCTGATTGTTGGGACAAGGTTTGAGGAGTCACAGTATTTATAAAGCTTTGAAATTTGCATCACCTGGCCTTCCTAACGATGACTGTGAACAATCATAGCCTTAACAAGCTAATTAAAGTCTGAGACCTTGGTGGAAGTTATCTGAGTGTTCAAATCTCTTGGGGTACCCAAACATTTGCATGGTTAGGGTGTTCCTTTCCTTTTTTCACTCTAAAATTGAACAAAACAAAAATAATGCACTAATCCTGCTTAAAATATTGAAAAGAATGTTTCATCTTTAACTTTATGACTTTTGGAGATCAGTTCATCTTCTACTCACTTAACTATTCACAGAACTAGAAATTTTGACCTGGGGTGCCCAAACTTTTGCATGCCTCTGTATATGGCCCAAAAGGATGACTGGAAAATAAAAAAAAAACTAAGGAATTTTTCACTTGGAACCATTGCTCATTTTGTGATCAAGTTCCTGTAGCACTGTGCCAAGAAATAACCTTTTCTTCTTTGAATACCATCTGCATGGAAACAAATGCTTCATAGATAACAACTTGCTTGATTTTTTTTAACTGATGGTCAGCAAGCCAGATAATTCCCCACTTTGAACTGATGGAAAAAGTTCAGTATAGAACAAAGAATAATTGTACACCCATTATGTTTGTGAAATTTGGTGAGTGCGTGTATTGGCATTCACAATGTTTTTCTCTAATGCAGACAGTAATTCAAATTGCTGTTATTTAATTGTCTGAAATGATTGTATCTCATTGAATCTTAATATTTCACACTTTAGATCCACAGAAATGCAAGGTCTCCTGCATTTTAATTTTCATGTTCATTTTAACTTGCATCTCCTATAGAATGCAAGCTCACTTCCAGATAATTGAACAAGTGCTGAACTAGTCCAAGATAAAGCCAGGTGAGATACTAAGCAGCTGTGGGAAAAGCATAAATGCATTAAATGGGAAAGGAATCTTTGTGTACTGTAGTGATTGGAAATGTCTCTGCATTTTAGTTCAGTAGAGTGACATGTATGAAGTTTGGAAGTGTTTGGGAAGTGGCTCTAGAATCTTTGGGCAAATGATTCTGGAATAATTACGGATTGGAAGCAGAAGCGGGAAGTTGTGAGTGAGAAGAGGGAGCAAAAGACGCTACTGAAATTATCAATACAGGACATTTGTGGCATATAAATGGTACCTTAAAGCCAATCATTACATTTCACTTTCATGATTAAAACTCATTTTGTGTTTAGAGGGCATGTACTCAGGATTAGCCAAGGGGAAAATGTTACCCAGGGGTGTTTTTGGATTAAATAGGTGGAATGTATCACATTGGGTTTGGAGGTCAGAGTTGAGGCCTGGGTGCTAGAAACCAGTAATTTCTTGGTAATTATCTGGTGCCAGAAGTCTTCCAATGGGTGCCTCAGGGGGAGAGCTTCATGCTTTTATGTGCCCTAGAGACACAGGGGCTCAACATGAAACAATGAATTTGGAGCTAAATTTCATAGCATGATGAAATAAAAATAATATGCAGCATAGCTAAAGTAACATAATGCAATGAAGAAAAAGTGGGATTTAAATAGAAAGCAAATCATATGACAGTGTATTTTCTTGCTAATAGTTCTATTCTGTTATACAGGATGGAAACAGCCACTGACCATCAACCTCCCACTTAAGTTAATGCTATATTTGTCCCATTTTAAAAATAATTCTCCCTAGACTCTCATCCATTCTCTCCAGATTCTACCACTTGCCTGCGCACCGGTGGAAATATACAGTGGCTAATTAACCTAACAACCTGCATGTCTTTGGCATGACGGGGAAATCCACAAATTCACAGGGAGAATTTGTGCAAACTCCACACAGACATTACCCAAGGCCAGGATCGAACCTGGTTCTCTGATGTTGTGAGGGAATGGCTCTACTCGCTGTATTGCTCACAGAAAAATATTTTCATTCTGAATTTATGGTAAGATTTCTTTCATTTTTAATAACAAAATGAGCAGTTATCACACATCACTATTCACCATAAATCAAGAATGTATTCTTTAGAACAAAAAGGGGTTCTATCATTTAGGATTTTGGATTAGGATACTTGAATAAACCATATACCATTTTTATTATTTTATAGTCCTTAAACAGTAGATGTTTCCTGATGCATTGGGCTTGATTTCTACCAATCCCTGGTTGTTAAGAACTACAGATGGGTTACTTTCACCTTCATTTACTAATAAATCTCATGGAGTGTCGCAAACAGATTAGAGTTTGCAATATTGTGGAAAAGGCACTTGCAGGATATTCCTTGAGTGTACGATGACAGTGAACCTAAGGTGATGGACAACTATTATGAGGGCAAGTCAAGACATTTCTATCAGATTTGAGAACTTAAAAGAACATTAATTTTTGGCATTGTATTATCAGAACAACGAAACTTAACAGAAAGAAACCCGAAAAATAAGAACACACATTAATCACTATTCAGAAGCAAACAGAAAGGAACATTCCAGAGATGTTATGTAAGCACCAGTGCTTCTAAATTAATAGAGCTTTGCAGTATGATGAAGTAACTAATCGAGCTTTGACCAGCGGCCAATCTGGACATCCGAAGTTTAGAGAGGAGGGGACTTCAATCAGGTCCACTGCCCAAGGACAAAAGGCAGGAATGGTTCATGGCAGTGTAATAGAGCTTTGACCAGCAGCCAATTAACATTTGGGATTAACTGGAGAAACCAAAGAAAGGCAGGGGTAAGCACAGTGGCCATCTTGTGAGTGGACATATTCAGAGTGGTGATCTTAAAGCTTTAGTTTTTTGAGGCTTCGGCAAAGAGAGTCTTTACTCAGAGAAAGCAAAGCTCAGGTTTTTTTCCTTCTCTTCTTTATATCTGCTTATCTAGACAGAGATGACAGGCAGGATAGTGGAATGCTCCTCTAGTGGGATGTGGGAAGACAGGGAGACTTTCAATGTCCCTGACTACAACCATGAGAAGTGCATCCAGCTGCAGCTTCTAACAAACCATGTTAAGGAGTTGGAGTGGAACTGGATGAACTCTGGATCTTTCGGGAGGCTGAGAGGGTGATAGATATGATCTATAGAGAGGTAGTTACATTGAAGGTGTGGGATATCGGAAACAGGGTAAGCAGTTAGGAAGGGGAATGGGGTTAGGGAGCCAGCACAGAGTACCCCTGTGGTCATCACTTTGGATACCGTTGGGGGGAAATGACCCAACAGAGGAAAATCTCAATGGTCCGGTCTCTGACACTGAGTCAGCCTCTGTGACTCAGACAGGGAGAAGAAGAGGCACGCTGTGGTGATAGGGGATTCGTGGTTAGGGGAATGGACAGGAGGTTCTGTGGGCGAGAACGAGATTCCTGGATGGTATGTTGCATCCCGGGGGCCAGGGTCCAGGATACCTTGGATCAAGTCCTCAGTGTTCTTAAGTGGGAGGGTGAACAGCCAGAAGGTGTGGTCCATGTAGGTACCAATTACAAGGGTAGGACGAACAACAAGTTCTGCATAGGGAGTTTAGGAAGTTAGGTGCTAGGTTAAAGGACAGGACCTCCAGGGTTGTGATCTCAGGAATGCTACCTGTGCCATGTGCTCTTAAGGATAGAACTAGGAAGATTATACAGTTTAGTACATGGCTAAGAAGTTGGTGTAGGAGAGAGGGCATGAGATTTTTGAATCATTGGTCTTTCTTCCAAGAAAGGTGAGACTTGTACAGAAGTGACAGTTTGCACCTGAGCTGGAGGGGACTAATATCCTAGTGGGGAGGTCTGATAATGCTGTACGGTGAGGGTTTAAACTAGAGTTGCAGGGGATGGGAACCACAGTACCAGTTGAGAGGTTGTGGAGGCAGATGTGGTAAGACCTCAGACAATGTTAGGAATCAAAAGGTTGTGCATGGTGCAACACAATCAAAAAAGATGAATACACAACTGAAGGTATTGTATCTGAATGTGCGCAGTATATGGAAAAAGGTAGATGAACTTGCAGCACGGTTGAAGATTGGCAAGTATGATGCTGTAGACATCACTGAATCATGGCTGGAAGATTATAGCTGGGAGCTTAATGTCCAAGGATGCAAATTATATTAAAAGAATAGGCAGGAAGGCAGAGGGGGTGGCATTGCTCTGTTGGTAAAAAATTAAATCAAATCATTAGAACATAGGGATGGAAGTTGTTGAATCAATGTGGAGAGTTCTAAGGAACTGCAAGGGACAAAAGACCCTGATGGGAGATGTATACAGACCCCAAACAGTGGTAAAGATGTGGCTTACAAATTACAACAGGAAAGAAAATGCATGCCAGGCAGGCAATATTACTATAGTCATGCTGCACTTCAATATGCAAGTAGATTGGGAAAATCAGGTTGGTGTTGGATTACAGGAGGGAGAGTTTCTAGAATGCCCACAAGATAGCTTTTTAGAGCAGCTTGCGGTTGAGCCCACTAGAGGATCAGCTATTTTGGATTGGGTGTTGTGCAATGAACCAGAATTGATTAGAGAGCTTAAGGTAAAAGAACTCTTAGGGGAATTGATCATAATATAATCAAATTCACACTGAAATTTGAGAAGGAAAAGCTTAAGTCAGATGTATCAGTATTACAGTGAAATAAAGGGAATTGCATAGGCAAGACCAGACAAGATATACCCCAGGCTACTGTGGGAGGTGAGGGAGGAGATTGCTGAGCCTCTGGCAATAATCTTTGTACCAGAGGTGGTACAAAGATCAGTGGAGGGTTGCAGATATTGCTCCCTTATTCAGGAAAGGGAACAGAGATAGCCCTGGAAATTATAGACCAATTTTTGGTAAGTTGATGGAGAAGATCCTGAGAGACAGGATTTATGAACATTTGGAGAGGCATAATATAATTAGGAGTAGTCAGCATGGCTTTGTCAAAGGCAGGTCATGCCTTATGAGCCCGATTGAATTTTTTGAGGATGTGACTAAACACATTGACAAAGGTAAAGAAGTAGATGTAGAGTATATGGATTTCAGCAAGGCATTTGAAAAGGTACCCCATTCAAGGTTTATTAAGAAAGTAAGGAGGCATGGGATCCAAGGGGACCATGCTTTGTGGATCCAGAATTGACTTGCCCACTGAAGACAAAGAGTGGTTGTAGATGGGTCATATTCTGCTTTGAGGTCAGTGACCACTGGTGTGCCTCAAGGATCTGCTCTGGGTTGTCTTCTCTTTGTGATTTTTATAAATGACCTGGATGAGGAGGTGGAAGGATGAGTTAATAAGTTTGCTGATGACACAAAGGTTGGAGGTGTTGTGGATAGCGTGGAGGGCTGTCAGAGGTTACAGCAGGACATTGATAGGATGCAAAACTAGACTGAGAAGTGGCAGATGGAGTTCAACACAGATAAGTGTGAGGTGGTTCATTTTGATAGGTCAAATATGATGGCAGAATTAATGGTAAGACTCTTGGCACTGTGGAGGATCAGGGGTATCTTGGGGTCCGAGGCCATAGGATACTCAAAGCTGCTGTGCAGGTTAACTGTGTGATTAAGAAGGCATACAATGTCTTGGTCATCAACCTTGGGAATGAATTCAAGAACTGAGAGGTAATGTTACAGCTATATGGGACCCTGGTCAGACCCCACTTGGAGTACTGTGCTCAGTTTTGGTCACCTCACTACAGGAAGAATGTGGAAACTATAGAAAGGGTGCAGAGGAGATTTACAAGTATGTTGCTTGGATTGGGGAGCATGCCTTATGAATATAGGTTGTGTGAACTTGGCCTTTTCTCCTTGGAGTGACGGAGGATAAGAAGTGACCTGATAGAGGTGTATAAGATGTTGAGAAGAATTAATCAGAGGCTTTTTCCCAGGGTTGAAGTGGCTAACATGAGAGGACACAGTTTTAAATTGCTTGGGTCTTTTAAGAGCATCTTGGATAGGTACATGGAGCTTAGAAAAATAGAGGGCTATGGGTAACCCTAGGTAATTTCTAAGGTAAGGACATATTCGGCATGGCATTGTGGGCCTAAGGGCCTGTATTGTGCTGTAGGTGTTCTACGTTTCTATGAGAGAGGAGCTGGCCAGAATCGACTGGAAAAGAACACTGGCAGGGATGATGGCAGAGCAGCAATGGCTGGAATTTCTGGAAGCAAGTTGGAAGGCACATGATCTATACATCCCAAGCCCTTGTTGATCAAGGCAAGCATCCCATTCACTGCCTTCACCACCCTGTATGCTGCTTTTGCCACTTACAGGGAATTGTGTAATTTCACTATTCAACAACACCCTCCTCCACTCTGCCATTAATTAGCTATGTCTTGCTTTGTTTTAACTTGTCAAAATGCATCACTTCACACTTGTCCAAGTTCCTACAACCATTCCCTTGCCCAATTTTCCAGTCAATCAATATTCTATTGTAATCTTAGATAGTCTTCATCATTCTCTGCTAAACCATCAATTGTGGAGTCATTAGCAAAATTTCAAGTCATCTTCCCTGCATAAAGGATTTAGCACTGATCTTTGTGGCATACCACTGATTATAGATTTCCAATCTGAAAACATCCCTCCACTCGCACTCTCTGACTCCTACCACCAAACCAATAATTTATCCAATTTGCTGCTTCACCCTGGATGCCATGCATTCGAAATTTCAAGACCAATGGACCATGATGCATCTCCTGCCATGTGGGACCTTCTCAAAAACCTTGCTAAAGTCTACATGGACTTCATCTATCATCTTGCCCTTGATAATTCTCTTTGTGGCCTCCTCAAAAATTCAGTCATATTTCTGGGACTTGAACAAAACTTTGTTGGCTACAACTGACATGCCCTTGCCTCTCCAAATACAAATAAAGTCCCTCAAGGGTAAATGCGACAAATGCTGATCGTAGAATGACCGGTACAATAGCGTGACCTACGACCCCGTGTCGAGTATGGCTTTTGCATCTATTCCCTCTATCCTGATTGACACACAGGATCGGGGTCCCACCAATCCTTCGGGGATAGGGTCCTCTCCTCTCGGAGGTCCCGTGGCACATTGCTGGGAATGTGTTTTCCCAGAGACTCCCAGTCCCTCAGAATCCTCTCCAGTCATATTCCTACCATGGATATTAGGCTCATCACCCAATAGTTACCTAGCTTGTCCTTGCAGCCCTTCTTAAATAAAGGGATAACATTCATTTCTAGTCATCTGGTAGGTCACCTGTGACAAAATTCTCTTCTAGGCCTGAGCAATCTCCTTCCTCGCTTCCTATAACATCCCATAATGCTTGCTCTAGGGATTTATCCATCTTTATATCCTTCAAGACTCCTACCTAATCTCAGGATATCACTGTTCTATTCCCTGAATACACTAGCTTCATATTTCTCTACATATTTATTTAAACTCTCGCCCATCTTCCATGGCTCCATAGCTAGAATATTACACTAATCGGTAAGGGGACCGATTCCTCTCTGGTAACCTTGGAACTGTCTGTATAACATAAGTGAATGAAGTTGGAGGCATCAACATCTCTTCCCTGTTTTCCTTTTTGATCCTGTGGTATTTTGGTAATTCTCTATTTTCACTTAAGATTCACATTGCATTTCCCACCTTTTGATTTGTGCCCATTGTTCCCTTTTGATAACAAAGGAGCTAAGATAAAGTCGATTAAATTAGAAATCATTGGTATGCCCTCACAGTTGTCATTCACCAGTCTAATATGTCCTTCTTACTCAACATTACTCACTTTCAGTATCACAAGGTTGAGAAAATTCACACGAATAAGCAAACATTTCTCATATCAATGGCCTTCTTTGGCTTGTTGCTGTGACATCATAGAACTTGCTAAGGAAAACAGGAATCCACTTTACCTGAAGTTGGCCCTTAATTATTTTCTTTGTGTCTGGAGAAATGGCAGGAGTGAGCACCCCCCATCTTTATTCTCCTAATCCCTTTCTCCTGTCTGTTGAAATTGGGAAATGTCAACATCTAGAGATCACAAAATCTGCAAGGTTCTATTTTAATGGATGACCCTAAAGGTTCCATCTAACTGCAACTTTTACTTCCAATAACTTAGCATCTTGCCTTACATGCTAATTTCTTCATAATGGGGCAGAATTGTGTTAATAGATATGAATGAGTCTGTATGTTCAGCACATTGGCTAGAACCATTAAATGAGAGGAATGAGATTTATTCATTTTATTCTATTGGAATCAGGTGACAACTGTATTTTTAAAAATTCTACGTTATTGCAAGTTGTATGCTTTTAAGGCTACTTTAAGCATTCCACACTTGAGAAATAAATTGTCACTTAGGAGAATGAAAAGGAACATTTATCTTGTGCTTCAGCTTTGAAGTATTATATTTACAGTAATGCAGATTATGACAAGCAAGTCTTTTGCTCTTAGGAATTGTGCTCAATGCAAACAAACTGTCAGTAATGTCTCCCTATGACCATTCAATGGGAGCAAAAGCAAGGCAAGGGAATACACCATAAATAATATAAATCTGAGAATTCTAATGGAATTAAGGAATCCTGACATGTAGGTAACATGTTAGGTATATTAGAAGCATCTGGTAGTTGTCTTTACAGTCTGAGACCTTGGAGGCAACAGTACAGCTGTAGTTCTGTAATTTCTGGGAATATTATTTAGACAACAGAGCAAGGATAATGCATGTTTTAGTCACCATTTTACATCGAGGATATGATGGCACGCGAGAGGATTCAGAAGAGTCGCACAGATATTTCTAAGGATGGAGAATTAGAGAAACAGAAATACAGTCTTCGTGAGAAATATTTTGGCAACAAGGATGATAACTAGGCAGGATAGTGGAAGGATCAGAAGAGCGGTGTTGTTTTTTTACTCAGAAGAATATAAGTAAGGTGGCTGGATGGTTAGGAACATGCAGTCTTAAAGAGTGGCGGAGATAGAAACTTTCACCCCATTTAAAAAGTACCTGTTTGAACACTTGAAGCAAGATAATTGCCCAGCAGAAAGTGTGATTAGTCTAAATACACGCTTGATGGCCCACATAGACGTGATTGGTTGAATGGTTGTCCCCTTCTTGTGCTATAAATTTTGAAGTGTCTAATGCTCTACAGCCAAACTAATCATACTTTACTGCACGCTTCACTAAATAAACCATCTCTTACCCACTAAGCTTTTATCTGTTATACATACCTGTTAATTGAGTGCAATGGCAAAGTGATTATTATAATGAACTGTATAATCCAAACATCTTGACTAATGATCCAGACACAAAAATTTATATTACAGCGTACAAGCTGGAGAGTTTGAATTTAGTTAATTGAATAAATCTTGAAGAAAATGCTAGTGTCAATTATAACTGCAGAATTCAGTACATTATTTTAAAGTTCCAACTGTAAAAGGATTCTGCTGTGTGCCAGTACATGATCCAGACCTGTAGCTGTCAGGAGATGTAGAGGAGGCTTCAACCAGAAGCAGAGCAGTGGAGATGAGGATTACCATGATAAGTTTAATAAGAAACTGCAAAATAATAGGCCACAAAACAAAAGAGAACAAGTATAAAACACCACAGGCAACTGAAGGTGAGGGACAACTGGTTGAGGCTGGCTGGTTCAATCAGTGAACAAGGATTGTGAAGGAGAGCGGGGTTTAAATAGGCTGCAGGCAAATAGTTGGAAATAAGTGGAAGATGACTCCTGTTAGCTGAGTGGAGACTGGGAGGTGCCTGCCTGTGCAGGCCTGGCAGGACCCCACCTCATACAGCCAGCACCTGACAGACCAGGTAATCCAGATGAGTCTTCGGGAATTCTTCAATGAGCGATGGATCCAATATGTAACTGGATGGCACTCCAGATCATAACCTTCCCAGTCAACCAGGTATTGCACACCCCGTCCGCAATGATGTGAAACCGGCAACCAGTGTATTTGGTACACTGGACCATCAACCTAGGATCTCGAGATGCAGGCTCAGGTGGGTTGAGTGGTCCATAGACAATGGACTTGAGGCAGGACATGTGGAAGGTAGGTGTGATCCTGAGAGATGGTGGCAGCTGGAGACAGTAAGTGACTGTATTAATGCGACAGGTAATCTTGAAGGAACTAATGAACGCATATGAGAGTCAATGCACAGGGGCAAATCTCGAGTGGACAGTCAAATGCAGTCCCCGGGCCAGTGCAGTCTGGCTGGGTGCCTCTGGCGGTTGGCCTGGCACCAGTAGGTGCATTTGGCAGCTGGGATAGCTGTCCATGCCCTCTTCCAAGTATTCCAGTATCGACGAACCAGGACCCTGGTGGACAGAACCTCCACTGTGGGGAACAATGGGGTTGGTAGTCATGAAACATTTCAAAGGTTGACATACTTTTGACTGAAGAAGAGTGTAATTTGTGGGACAGCTTGGCCCAAAGCAGGTATTTCTTCCATGTGGCAGTATTAGAGCATCACAGAAACTTCTCCATCTGCTGACTGACTCTTTCTGACTGCCTGATGGTCTGTGGATGATAGCTAAAGGACAAACTCACTGAGGTGCGGAGGAGGGAACAGGAGGCTCACCAGACTGGGAGATGAATTGTGGGTGCTGGTCCAACACAATGTCCTGAGGGAAGATGTGGAGGTAAAACTACATGTTGGAGAAGCAGGTCCACGGGCTCAGCGGCTGATGGAGGTTTGGGGAGGGCAATGAAGTGGGCTGCCTTGGAGAACCAATCCACCACTGTTCTAATTACCATGGCCTCATTGGAAGGTGGAAAACCTGTGATGAAGTCCATGTGATATTGGATCACCAGCGTCGAGGGACTGGTAGGGGTTGCTGAAGCCCGGAGAGCTGTAGGTTGGAGGAATTGGACTGGACATATTGAGTCATATTGAGGGATGAACTGGCTGTGATTACATCTGTGATTATGATGGGCAACTAGAACCGGTGTTGCAAAAAAAATCCTGATTCTGTTGTGCACCTGGATGGCTGGAGCAGGGTGAGATATGGGCCCATTGGAGTATCTCAGAGTGCATAGCCACCGGCACACACATACAGTTGTCAACTGTGATGACCAGAGCAAGCCTGTGCTCTAGAGCCTGGTGATCTGGTTCTCAGGATCTCAGATGATCGGGATGTGTATCTGTGAGGATGGAATGATGGCCAAAGGGTTGATCTCTATTTAAGCTGGGTCAAACTGTCGTGACAGGGTGCCCGTCTCAGTTGTTGGAGCCGGATTGGTCGGAGATGTTGAAGCTGATTGCTCAAAGAAGAGGACTTCCCATCAGCCAATGACTCCTTTTCTTCAAGGCCCTTTAGATGGTGAGTAGCTCCCTGTCTTCCCCCCCATAATGGTGCTGTGTAAGGTTGAACTTGGGTGAGATGAAGGCACAGGGTATGTCTTCCCCAGCAGTCCTCACTGGGAGAGAATGACTCCAGCGTCCACGGCAAAGGTGTTTACATCTACTGCAGAAAGTCTGGAGATCAGATGGCAGAGAATGGGCAGTGGTGAAATGTCTATTGAGCTTCTTGAAAGCGTGGTCCATGGCAGCAGATCAGGTTATCCATGAGGTAGGTGATTTGGTGAGGGAGGTGAGAAGATTGGTGATTTGGTTGTAGTGTTGGATGAAGTGGCAGTAGAAGTTGGAGAAGCCCAAGAAGCTCTGTAGCAGTTTGAGGGAGCAGTGTGGGGGCCATTAAATGACAGTGTGCACTTGCTCAGGGTCCATGGTTAACATAAACATACTGTGTAACATCTCTGGGAGGATGTTGTTTAATAAAGGCTTGGAAAGCAGCTGGGCTGTTGGAAAGTCTGAACAGAATAATTAAGCATTTTTAGTGGCCATTGGGTGTTATATATGCCATGTTCCACTGAGCCCCCAGCAGATCCGGATCAGGTTGTATGCAGTCCGTAGATCCAGTTCAGAATACTGCTCAAATTTAGTGTGGTTCAATATAATTAAAGAATAATATTGTAAGCAATTTCATTATCTTGTTAGGTTCGAATTGCCAACAGAGAATAGACCACAGGACCATAAGATATAGGAATAAAATTAGGCCATTTCATCATGGCTGATCCATTTCCCTCTCAGCTCCAATCTCCTGTCTTCTCCCCATAACCCTTCATGCCCTGACTAATCAAGAACCTATCAACGTCTTCCTTAAATATACCCGATGACTTGGCCACTGCAGGTGCCTTTGACAATGAATTCCACAGTCACCACTCTCTGGCTGAAGAAATTTCTCTTCATCTTTGTTCTAAATGAACGTAACTTATTGTGATGCTATGCCCTCAGGTCCTAGACTCCTACAGCATAGGAAACATTCTTTCCACATCCACTCTATTGAGGCCTTTCAACGTTCTATAGGTTTCAATGGCAGCCCCTCTCATTCTTCTGAATTCCAGTGAATACAGGTGCAGAACCATTGATAGGTCTTCATATGATAACCCTTTCATTCCCAGAATCATTCTCGTGAACCTCCTCTGAATCCTCTTCAATTTTAACATCTTTTCTTTGATAAGGGGCCAAATACTGCTCACAATACTCTATGTGAAGCCTTACCAGTGCTTTATGAAGCCTCAACATTACATCCTTGTTTTTATATATTAGTCCTACAAAATGAATTCGAACATCGCATGTGCCTTCCTTGCCACAGACTCAACCTGCAATTTAACCTTTAGGGAACCTTGCATGAGGATTCCAAAGTCCCATTGCATCTCAGATTTTAAAATTTTCTCTCCATTTAGAAACTAGCCTACACTTTTATTTCTTCTTCCAAAGTGCATGACCATACACTTTCTGACACTGTATTCCATCTAACACTAATTTGCTCATTCTCCTAATTTGCCTAAGACCTTCTGCAACTTCTCTGCTGCCTCAGCGTTACCTGCCTCTCCACTTATCTTTGTATCATCTGCAAATTTGGCCGCAAAACTATCAATTCCATCATCCAAATCATTGATATTTAATGTAAAAAGAAGCGGTCCCATCATAGACCTCTGTAGAAATTCACTAGTCTCTGGCGGCCAAGTGGAAAAGGTTCCCTTTATTCCATTCTTTGCCTCCTGACAATCAGCCAATGGTCTATCCATGCTAGTATCTTTCCAGTAATACCGCCAGCTCTTAACTTGTCAAACAGTCTCATGTATGACAGCGTTTGGCCCATTTTATCATGTGCCTCCAAGTACCCTGAAACCATATCCTTAACAATTGACTCCAAACATCTTCCCAACCATTGAGGTCAGACTAACTGGCCTGTAATTTTCTTTCTTCCACCTCTCTCCCTTCTTACAATCTTTCTGTCCTCCTGAACCATGCCAGAATCTATTGATTCTTGAAAGATCATTACTAATGCCTCCACAATGTCTTCACCAACTGTTCCAGAACTGTAGGTTGTAGACCATCTGGTTCAGATGATTTATCTACCTTCGGACCTTTCAGTTTCCCAAGCACCTTCTCCCTAGTAATGGTAATTTCACTCAATTCTGCCTCCTTACACTCTCGAACTTCTGGCATTTGCAAAATGTACAAGAAGGAATTTTTACCCATTCTTATGAAATGAGGTGGCTAAAGGAGAAATTGAGAAAGGAATAGAGTTCTGTAAAACAGGAACAGAGTGCTCAGTCCATGCCTGCCATCTGGTATCTATCTCTTTAGCAGCACTTCCGCAACTTTCTGTGAAATGTTCTTAAATCCAAAATGACAATCAGCAGAGCCAGTTAATGTTGGGCTGCTCAGACACAAGGTAGCCAATTATTAATAAGAAAATGCAATGATTAGATTTACTTCAGATATAACTAGAATAAAGTATTTCTCATTGAACAAATGATATATTTGTATATTGGGAACAGTGCCATGAAGATGCAAAATAAAAGAATCTGCCAAGTTCGTCGACAGAACAAAAGAACTCACATTCAGAATTCAGAGTAATACTTTCAGCTTGATACCAGAGAACCTTTTTTAAAAAGAGAATGACTGACATGCAGAATAAACTTCCAGATGAAGCAATAGTGGCAACTTTCTTGGCATCAGTTTAGAAACAAATTGATAGTTACAGTGTGAGAAGAGAGCAAAAGGGTCTCTCAGGATCACTGAATCAAGATGGGCTAATTGACTGTGGTATCAAGTGTATTGGTGTTAAACATTTGATCTATCTGATATACTAGAACTGTTAGATGGCAGTGGCTGGCAGTGGTCTCCGGAGTAGCAAATTACTAAAGTACCATTCACACATTATAGCTAAGCTGATTAACTACTCCAAACAATTTAAAACTTTGTGAGTTTTCAAATCCCCCTGTGATCTTAGTCATACTGATCTCTGCATCCTCCTTCTTTCTTACAAGCTGTGCTTTTCCAAACTTCTGAATCTTGCTAATCCTGGTTTTAACTGCTCCATTATTGGTAGATGTGCTTCAGTAGCTTAGCCCCTAACTCTGGAATTTCCTCCCAAAATGTGGTCTTCTCTTTACTTCCTCTTCACAAGCCATTATGGAAACAGAGCAGAGAGATGGTATTGAGATATTTGATCAGCAGGCTCTAAGAGTAAATGGCTTGCTCCTGCTGCTATTTTGAATGTGTTGATGTTTCATCCTTTATTATTATTGTTAAAACCTATATCTTGGAGCAATTCTTGCTGTTCTAATATTATATAGTGTAGGTGGCACAGTGTGTACATAATAGCATCCAGTTTGAAATGTCAGAAGCAACTCAGTTTCATAACAAGTGGCCAAGGACATTACAGAATGTAGAACGTGCTGTTGAACAGTATAGCACTGAGCAAGACATTTAGCCCAAAATGTTGTGTGATCTGATGTTAATTTCTATTGTATCTCATTCATATATCTCCGATACCTCCGTTGATTGGGGTCAACCATGGATATTGCCTTCAAGCTGTCCATGTGATATGCAAGCCAGGGCAATACAATATGGGGAGCAATTTCCTTCATATTCATGTTTCTATTTAAAAGCCCCTGAGACTTTACCAAACTGCTTGCTTCCACTTCTACCCTTGATAACTCACTCCAGGCACCAATCACTCTCTGCATAAAAATCTTACACCTCACATTGCCTATAAACTTCTCCTGTCTACCCTTAGAAGTATGTCCTCTGGTGTTTGGCATTTCTACCCTGGAGAAAATATTCTGATGGTCTATCTTAGGATTTCCTCCCATGTCTTTTAAAAATCTCTATCAATCAGGTCTCCTATTAGCCTCTGACATTCAGGGGAGAACAATGCAAGTTTGTCTAACCTTTTATAGCTCATCCCCTCTAAACTAAGCAGCATCCTGGTAAGCTGCTTCCACACCCTCTCCGCATTCTTCCTATAATGGGGTAACCAGAAATGCACACAATGCTCCAAATGCAGTCTGACTGTAGTTTTATATAGTTGTAGCATGATTTACTTACTCTTATACTCAACACCCCCACACCAAAAAGGCAAGCATGTGATATGTCTCCTTGACCATCTTATTCACTTACCTAGCTACTTTCAGTGAACCATCGGCCAGAAGCCCAAAATCCCTCTGTCGCTCATTGGTATTTAAAGTATTAACTGTATGCTTTCTCCAGTAATTTGGCCCCCTCCATCCCAAATGCAACACATCACATTTGCATGGATTAAACTCTATTTGCCATTTGTCTGCCCATATCTGTAATTCTTTCACATTCCTTCACAGTCCTTAACACTGTCCACAACTCCACCAATCTTGGTGTCATCCACAAACTTGCTAATCCACCCATCTGCATTTTCATCTGAATTACTGGTATATATCACAATCAAGGGAGATCCCAGCACTGATCCTTGCAGATCTCCACTGATTGCCACCCAGAAATACAGGCCTCAGCCTCTACTCTCTATCTTCTTGAGCAAGCCAGTCTGATTCCAACTTTGCAATTGACCCATGCTCCCTTCTATTTTCATCTGATTCAGTCTATCACTTGGGACCTTATCAAATGCCTTACCCTCCTCAATCTCCTTTGTAACCTCCTGGATAAAATTTGGAAATCATAACCTGCCTCATACAAACCATGTTGACAGTCCCAAAACAGACTATGTCTTTCCAATGCACATAGATCCTTTCCCTCAGTATCCTCTCCAATAGTTTCCCTACTGCTTACATGAGGCTTGTTGGCTTATAATTAGCTGGATAATTCCTATTTCTTTTCTTGAAGAAAACACTTGCCACTTCACAGCTCTCTTGGATCTTGCCCGTTGCTAGTAATGTGTGGTGAATGAAGATTCTTAAGCAAACAAAACTAAGACCACAGCTTGAGGTCTATCTATAAATTATTCAGCAGTTCATACTAAGAAAGGCTGATCTGAAAAGATTTATGATAATTGAGCTACTGACTTGATTGCTCTAAATATCTTTGTTCTTAAGCAATTTCTGAGTTAAAAAAATTAAAGTTGAAATAATCATTAAAATATTTTCATGAATATAGGCTTTCCTTTGTTGATTCAAGTTAGCAAAATGATTAGGTATCGACTTTGTGCAACTTTCTCTCTTGTGAATGTTTCAACTTTGTATAATCTAGTGCAGACTTTATGAATTTCAGCCCAATAGCCCGCGGCACCCAATTATCCCCAAGTGACCAATTAACCTACTAACCCATACATTTTTGGAATGTGGGAGGAAACCAGAGCACCTGGAGGAAACCCACATTGTCATGGGGAGAACTTCTTACAAACAGTGTTGGGAATTGAACTGAAATTTTGATCGCTGGAGCTGTAAAGTGTTACACTAATAGGTTTGCTAACTTGCCACACAAATTAAATAATCTTTTTATTTAACTTCAAAAATAATTCTAACTACTTTCCTACAAGCGAAAAAAATGATGAAGGCTGATTTCTCATACAGGCAGTTCCTGAGTTACAAACGTCTAACTTACGAACAACTCATACTTATAAACGGCCTGCCATAAAGCCTATTACATATTAAAAATTTGTCGGCTCGAGGAAGGAGAAAACCGTCCGCCATTTTAAGTCAGATCATGTGCCGTTAACACTGTGTTGAGTGTGTAACTTTGTATTTGGCTGAAATTTTTCTTAGCAAGATTCACCCTGACCCCCTTTTCCAGTCAGCACCTTTTTAACCTGTCTCAGTGTGGGTGGACTTTAGGACCCAGGGGAGCTCAGGACCTGCTGCCTGCGGCTGCTGCTGAATCCGCAGTGTTTCTGTTCTGTTGGCGGAAAATGATCATGACTGAAAATAAAGTGGAAATAATAAAGCAATTGGAAAGAGGTGTAACACCATCAGTCATTGGAAAAGCGTTAGGCTACAGTCGGTCAACGATCGGAACAATTTTAAAGGATAAAGTGAGAATAATGGAGCATGTGAAAGGCCCTGCCTCGATGAAAGCTACAATTATTACTAAGCAACACAGTGGTTTAGTTACTGAAATACATAGGTTTCTTAAGTGTTTTATATGCATAGAAAGGTAAAATATATACTATATACTAAGACAAACATTTGACTAACTAACGCTAAATAATACCAGCTGTACCTGTTCCGACTTGCGTACAAATCTAACTTAAGGACAGACTAAGGAACGGAACTTGTTCGTAGCCCGGGACTGCCTGCATTGCAAAACTGACTTCAGAAAAGATCAGATGCTCGATTAATGATCTCAGTATTAGGACTAGACTGCCCATTTGGGCAGGAAACTGGTTTAACCTCCAAGGACCATTTGGAATAGTGCCAAATCTAGATGTCTGATGTTATGGTCATTGTTAAGACTGGATTGTGCCCTATTTTCCACAAGACTTAATGCAGATTCATGTGGCACAACTCTCTGCAGTTACATAACTTTTCTAGGTGCAAGCATTGGTGCAGACATCGGTGTAGAACAATGAACAATCAAGTCTTTTAAATACTTCTGTGCTGTACATAAAACATAGTACAGAACAGTACAGGCCCTTTGGCCCACAATGTCGTGCTGATCCTTTAACTTACTTCAAGATCAATCCAACCCTTCCCTCCCACATAGTCGTCTATTTTTCATTCATCCCTGTGCCCGAGTCTCTTAAATGTCCCTAATTTATCTGCCTTCATCATCAGCCCTTGCAGTGCATTCCATGCACTTACCACTCTCTGTATCAAAAAAACTTCTGACAATACCTGCCCCCCCCACCCAGTACTTTCTTCTAATCTTCTTAAAAGTATGTCCTAAGTATGTCCTTTTGTATTAGCCATTACCACCCTGGGGAAAAGGCACTGGTTGTCCACAGCCCAGTTCTGCTTCCCGTTAACATTCCACTAACCTTGGTGTCATCTGAAAACTTACTAACCCAACCTACCACTTCCTCTTCTAAGTTATTAATAAAAATCTCCAAGGGGTCCCAAAACAGATCCATGCAGAACACTGGCCATTGACCTCCAGGCTAAATACAGTCTATCTACTACCACCCTTTCCCTTTCATGGGCAACCCAATTCCAAATCTATGCAGCCAAGATTTTCTCGATCCCGTACCTCCAGGCTTTCTGAATGAGCTTACCACAAGGAACCTTGTCGAACACCTTACCATATATCTATATATACCACATCCATCACTCTACCTTCATCAATTAGCTTTGTAAATTTGCTTAAAAGAGGACTGTTAGATTACACTTTTCCAAAGTACATTGTTAGGCAAACAATGTATAATTATATTTTTTTCTCAAAAAACATCAATACATTCCTCACCAGCATTTTGTATAGTTAGTGCCAGATGAAGCTAGGCAAACTTAGTGAAATGTTAATTGTCTTCCAGTGCTTGTATATGCTCACTCTAGCTCCAACCCCTATTCTGAGGCATCGTCCAAGGTCATCCCTTGGTTATAGTGTATTCTGCTTCCACTGATGAGCACAATGTGGGGCCTGCATGCCCAAGATGCTAGCAGAGATAAAATATTGGATGACTGACAGGAGGTAAAGAGTGGGAACAAAGGAGGCCTCTTCTGGTTGGCTGCCGGTGACTAGCAGTTTCCGGGATGGGACTGCTTCTTTTCACATTATATGTCAACGATTTGGATGATGGAATTGATAGCTTTGTGGCCAAATTTGCAGATGACACAAGGATAGGTGAGGGCAGAAAGTGTTGAGGAAGCAGGGAGCTTGCAGAAGGACTTAGCTGAATGGACAAAGAAGTGGCAAATGGAATACAGTGTAGGGAAATGTGTGGTCATGCACTTAGGTAGATGAAATAAAGGTGAAGACTATTTTCTAAATGGAGAACAAAATCAGAAATCAGAGATGCAAAGGGACTTGGGAGTCCTCATGCAGGATTTCTAAAGGTTAACATGCAGGTTGCATCAGTGATAAGGAAGACGATTAGCATTCATTTTGAGAGGACTGGGATTATAAAAGCAAGGATGTAATACTGAGGCTTTATTAAGGTGTTGGAGTATTATGAGCAGTTATCTAAAAGATACGCTGGCATTGGAGGTCCATGAGAATGACCCCAGGAATGAAAGGGTTAACATATGAGGAACATTTGTTGGCTCTGGCCCTCTACTCACTGGAATTCAAAAGAATGAGGGGGGGCGGGATCTGATTAAAATCTATTCAATATTGAAAGGCCTAGATAGGACGGAAATGGAGAGGGTGTTTCTTATGGTTGTGGAGTATAGGATCAGGGGGCACAGCCTTACAATACAAGGACATCCCTTTGGAATGGAACAGAGTAGGAATTACCCTAGCAAGAGGATGGTGAATCTGTGGAATTCATTGCCACAGACGGCTGTGGAGGCCAGTCATTGGGTATATTTAAAGTGGAGATTGATAGGTTCTTGATTAGTAAGGGCATCAAAGGTTAGGGAGAGAAGGCAGGAGAATGGGTTTGAGGGGGATAATAAATCAGCCATGATGGAATGGCAGAGCAGACTTCAAAAGGTGATACCTCAAAAAAGCAGTATTCATCAGAAGGACCCCATCTCCCAGCACATTCCCTCTTCTCATTGTTAATTGGTACAGGAGCCTGAAGATAAACACTCAAAGTTTTAGGAAAAGCTTCTTTCCCTCCACCATCAAATTTCTGAAGGGATTATGAACCACCATACACTATCTCACTACTTCTTTCTCTTTTTGCACTAATTATTAAATTCTATGTATATTTCTTAATTTCTTATTGTAATTTATGGTTTTTCATATCAGGCATTGCACTGTATTGCTTTCGCAGAACAACAGATTTCATGACATATGCCAGTGATATTAACTGACTGATAGACTGGATGGCCTGATTTTAGTCCTATATTGTATGGTCTAATGGTCTTCTATGGATCGATCAGGTGTGTCATAGGATAGGCAGGTGGGAGATGTGTTCCCTCTGACTAATTCAACAGGATTTTTGTCAGTTTCTGATGCATGGTTTGAGCTTCTTACTGCCATGCCAAAAGCTCCTTCTCCACTTTGAATGGTCATGGACTCTGAGCGAGTATGTTTTTGTTTGCAAGAAGGCTTAGAGCACATTCTTGAATCTTTATCTCTGACCCAAACATCTCTTCTTGTAACAGCTTAGAACAAAGTATCCACTTTGGAGTCTGATGTTTGGTGTCCATTTGAACCTGCTGAATGGAGCTGACTGCGTATAGGTAGGTCATCAATGTGGCTTTGGACAGGATAAGGATGTTGGCTGGCTTATTTTTTCCACAAGTTCATTGGAATTTGTGGGGACAATATTGTAATGACTTGAGATCCTTGCCATAGGTAGTTCAAGCCTCAGAAGAGAACAGTGATTTTCACTGCCCAGTAGGCCATACATTGTGTTCCAATGATTTGCTGCAAACTCTAAAGTGGAGACTGGGAATTGAAGGTAGTGTTGAGAATCGTGAGGCTATGCTTAGGAGCACACGGAGGCTCCACAATTGGGAGAAGCAATGGACCATCTTCCAAACTGCCCACCTACCCAATTAGTCACCATCTGTTCCTGTGGAGGAATCTGCAGTTTGCAAGGTTGTCTCATTCTCTACTTCAGAACCCGCAAAACCAGAGAGTAAATACTGTACGCTGTCTTCACTCTTTAAGAAATGACTGCTTCTCCTCAATACTTAACTCTTTGCATTATGACTTCTTGCAATGTTCTTAATTGGCTTTCATTTGATTTTATTGGCTGTGAAATCTGCTAGCACATCAAAAAGCTATTTAAGTATTTTGTAAATTCGAACTCTTTGTCATAACTTTCTAATTTGCACTCAGGCAGTATTGTCTTATTTGTCCTGTAAGCTAGTGCACATTGAATGTGCTCTAAATATGATCCTTTTCTGTACCTCCTTCCAAGTTGAGTTCCTCAAATGAAGTACAGCCAGCACCAGTGCTTCGCATGGTGAACACCTCAAATGCCCTGAGCATGAAAAAAAAACTTGGTAAATGTGGTTAATAATGTAGACATTGCAAGAAACAACCTATTGGTATGATCATTTGAACAAATTGTCTCTTCCCTTCCAATTCCTAAAGTAGATTTGGAATAAGTAATCAGAATATAACCATGCATACAGGTATGCAGTGACTAAAGCTTTGCTTGGCATAGGCAAAGAATAACTTTAAATTTCAAAATGAAGACATCTACCAAAGGATATTAAGTGAAGTTGAAAACACTGAGCCATTAAGTCAATATGATCTGGCTCACCTCTTCAGTTGTAGTATAATCTCTCTGTTCAGAGTCATAAAGCACTCAACCAGGGCCTTTAACCCATGCCATCTATGATGCCAAAAACACTAATCCCATTTACCTACATTAAAATTGGTAAATAGGTCATGTTCCTCTATTTCTTTCCTATTCATGTACTTACCTCAGACAACTCAGTCCATATGAACACCAGCATCAACAGGAAAAGCAGATCCCTCAGATCTTCCTTAAATTTCACTTCTCACCTTAGTGTTGTGCCCTCTCATTCTACAATCCACTATTCTGGGGAAAATAGCTGACCATCAACCGCACCTATGTTTTCATAAACCTCTAGAAGGTCACCCCTTAACCTCCAATGTTCCAGCGAGAACAAACTCAGCCTATTCTATCTCTCCTTGAAATGAAACCATTCCATTACAGGCAATATTCAGCCGAATCTCTATAGTACTCACTCTCAAGCTACCACATCCTTTCTGTAGTATAGGGACCAGAACTACCCAAAATACATCAAGCATGGCTAAACAAAGGTTTTGTACAGCTGCAAATTTAAAATCCCATCTCCTATACCTGTACTCAATATCTCAGCCTTTCAAAGCAAACACACCAAATGCCTTCTTCCTGTGTCGCCATTCTATGGATTATAGCCAAAGGCTTTTCTTTAAACCAACACTCCTTAAGTCCCTATAATTTACTCTGTATATCCTGCCAGAATTGTCTGGCCTGCACAGGCAGAGAGGTCCCAGTCTCCACCCAGCTAACAGGAGTCACCTGCCACTCACTTCCAACTCATCACCAGCAGACTATTTGAACCCAGCTGTCATCCACAGTCCTTGTTCACCCATCAAATCTCAAACAGTTGCTCCCAGCCTTCAGTTACCTTGTTGCTTCTGGGGTTTAGTATCTGCTCTCTTGTTTTGTGGCCCTTTGTGGCATATTATTTTACGGTTTATTATTAAAGTTATCATTCATCAATGAACAGTCTCTGCTGCTCTGCTTATGGGTCAAGCCTCCTCTAGATTTTTGGACAGGATGGGTGAACTTGTGATTGACCCCGTAGACTCTAAGCTAAATTAAGTCGTCAGCCAACATGAATACATGATCCAGAAGCAGTAGCAAACTATTGACCATCTACTCTCCACTCTCAACAAGCTCTCCATATCATTACAGCAACTTCACCCTTGGAGCTCCAGATTCTGATGCCCGAATGGTTCAAGAGATCCACAACTCCGTGTTGCAACTTCTGTCCCAGTGTCCCTTACACAGAGTTCCAGCAATCTCTATATGTTCCAGACTGAGCCAAGATTACCTTTGTCATCTCTCTCTTCAGTAAGCGAGCTGTGACCTGGGCCACTGTTAACTGGGACAATAAAACCACCATTTGCAATAAATATGAAGTATTTACTGCAGAGATTTGCAGGGTTTCTGAGCAAGGCTCACATTTGATGCTGGATTACACTGTAGAACTCAAGACCCTCGTGGCTGGAATGCAAAAGCACTGCTGGTACATGACCATCAGGCCTCTTGAAGTGGTTGAAAGACAAGCTTGTTACTCTAGAGATGCCCCTTGACCTTAAAAGCCTCAAAACTCTGGCCCTCTGTATTGAGAAGAGTCTTACAGAATGACCCTGTAGATCGCCAGCCAGAATCCCAGTTCTGTTCCCAGTTATACCTCCAGAACAGATGCAGTTAGGGAAAGCTCCATTAAACTCTCCCCCACCCCACCCCACCCAGAGTGCGTGTGTCAGTGGAGAAACAACTTGTGCACTTACCGCAGAGCAGTCATTCACTCACATATTAAGTACTCACTGTGTCTGGAGAAACAGCACCACCAGGTAAAGATGATGTGCCTTCTATCTGGTAAGCTCCCCCAACCCCTCCCTCAGGGACTCAACTATCAAAACACCTGCTTGCAACTTCAGTGAATTTCACTCTGTGAATCTATCGAGACAGAGGAAACCCTCAACCTCACCAGACTTCAACAGAAATAGCACAATTTAGCCATTGCCTTCAGTATAAGGGAAGTCAGCATCCTGCCATCTCACAGAACACACCACTGCATGGTCAACCTCCTCACAGGTAGTATCCCTCCCTGATGTCACAGTTTGCACTGGCAAAGACTGAACCCAAATGCAAAGGAAAAACAGACTCCCATTTGGCGATGGTAACCACAGTTTAATCATTAAGAGTTCCAAGAGCTAGGACCCCAGAATAACTGCTAATCAGGAGTCCACTTAAATAATTAGAGAATGCAGAAAACCTGTGCCAGTCAAAATCAATTTAACAAGATTAAGCATAGAACACCAGGGATTAACAACCCTTGTTAAGACAAGAATAAATAAATTCAGGTGCTCTGAAAAGCCAGGAGCCCAATGATTTCTGCCTCTCTGCACAGACCAGAGGAGCTCATCACACCTGAGTTTGTCTGTTCTTTGTCTCCCCTCCTGATGCCCAAACTACGAATGAGGACATTGCTGAAGCACTACAGTGTGGTTTCATTTGACCATTTCAGTCCCCAGCTGGTACAGGATTCCTCTTTGTCAAAAAGAAAGAAAAGAAGGGTCCCTGTTCCTGCACTGACTACCATGGATTCAATAAAGTCACCGTTAAGAACTGCCACCATTATCCCTTAGAGGATAGTGCATTCGAAACACTCTGCAGGGCCAAAATCTTCACCAAACTGGATCTCCATAGCATATACAACTTCATCCACATCTGCCAGGGGATGAATGAAAGACGGCATTGATAACTCCTACTGGCCATGATGAATACCAGTTGATATCTTTCAGACTTTCCAAAATCATTTTCCAAACCTTCATTAACAAGATGCTCTGAGATGTGTTGCACAGGTATGTGTTCATCTACCTCGGCGACATCCTCATCTTCTCCAAGGAGCCCCAGGATCATGTTTGTCCTGTCTGTACAGTGCTTCAGTATCTACTTGAAAACAAACTACACTGTGTTAGAAAAATGCCAGTTCCACACCCCAGTCATTTCTTCCCTGGGTTACGTCCTTTCACCCCAGGGACCCAGGGAAAGCGTGTGGTGTCATTGAACAGATACAGATCTCAGACAGATACAGTGCTTCTTGGGCTTCCCCAAACTCTACCACCATTTCATCCAAAACCACTGCCCAATCACTGCTCCTCTCACCTCCTTCACCAAATCATCTACCTCACAGATAACTGGTCTGGTGCTAAGGACCATGCTTTAAAGAAGCTCAAGAGATGCTTTACCACTGCTCCCATTCTCCACCATCAAAACCCCTCTGGATCTTTTGTGGTAGAATGGAGGTATCTGACATAGGAGCTGGGGCCATCCTTTCCCAGCAAGGGCTGGATGGGAAGACACAACCTTGTGCATTCTCTGCATGCAAGTTCAACTATGGAGTAGGAGACAGGGAAGTATTCACCAGTAAATGGGCCTTCAAGGAATGGAGACTTTGGCGAATGGGATACCCTGAGTTCTTCCTGATCTGGGCTGACCACCAGAACCTCATATCCAGACAACAGACCCACCAACTCAACCCATGTCAGGTTTGCTGGCCTTTTTCTTTGAGCAATTCAACTTCACTATCTCCTATTGACCCTAAGGAGACACCCTGTCATGACATTTTGACCCTGAGATCAACCCTCAGCCCATCATTTGATCCTCAAAGACCCTCACCCTGATCATCTAGAATCTAGAAAACCAGATTCATCAGGCCCTACATCAGAGCCTGCTCCGGCCAACATTCCTGACAACTGCATGTATGTACTGGCAGCTGTGTGCTCTGAGGCACTCAAGTGGGCCCACTCTTTAGCACTCCCTAGCCATCCAGGTGCATGATGGACTATGGATTTTCTGCATCACCGGTTCTGGTGGTCTGCTATCACTGCAGATGTGTCAGTTCGTTGCTGCCTGCACTCAATGTGCTCAGTCCAATTTCTCCAATCTGAGGCCGTTTTTGTCTCTTGTGGCCCCTACAGGTTCCTAGACACCAGCGATCCCACATCGCCATGGATTTCATCATGGGATTGCCACCTTCCAAACAAGCCGTGGTGATTAGGACAGTGGTAGACTGGTTCTCCAAGATGGCCCACTTCATTACCCTCCCCAAACCTCCATCAGCTGTAGGGATGGCAGACCTGGGTTCTCCAACATGTATTTCATCTCCATGGCTTCCCTCAGGACATTGTGTTCGACCGTGGCCCACAATTCATCTCTCGCTCTTGACGAGCCTTTTGATCCCTCCTCTGCACCTCAGTGAGTTTGTCCTCTGGCTATTATCTGCAGACCAATGAACAATCAAAAAGAGCCAATCAGCATATGGAGAAATTCCTGTGATGCTTCACCGTCTCTAACCCTTCCACATTGAACAAGTATCTGCTCTGGGCCGAATTGTCCTGTAATCAACACACCTCCTCTGCTATGAGTATGTCCCCCTCTGAAGTGCTTCATGACTACCAACCCCTGTTGTTCCCATTGGAGGAGCTAACGATTGAGTTCCTGTCTGCCAGGGTCCTACTTTGCTGCTGCCAGAATGCTTGGAAGAAGGCACAGAGGGCCATCCTTCCTGCCAACCATGCCTACTGTCACCAGGCCAGCTGCTGGCGGCACCCAGCTGGACTTCTCCAACCTGAAGGTGGTGTCTGGCTGTCCATCCGAGATCTGCCATGCACACCAACTCCTGCAACCTCTTACTCTAGTTCACTAGTCCCTTCAAGTTTACCCATCTCATTAATCCAGTCACTTACTGTCTCCAGCTGCCACAGTCCCTACTTTCCATGTGTCTGGCTTTCAAGCCCATTGTCCACGGACCACTCAACCCACCTGAGTCTGTACCCCCAGATCCTATGAAGGTGGATGGTTGCCCAGTGCACGCAGTTTGCGTGTTGGTGGATTTGCATCGTTGTGAATGGTGTTCCAGTACCTGGTTGACTGGAAAGGGTATTTCCTGGAGAAAAGGTCTTGGGTACATCCATCTCTCATCAGGGAGTTCCACTGGACCCAACCGGATCATCCTGGATTCTTGGGTACTGGCTGCAGGAGGAGGGGGGTTCCTGTCAGATCTGCACAGGCAGGTACCTGCCAGACTCCACCCTGCCAACAGGTGTCACCTCCCATTCATTTCCAAATCATCTGCAGACTATTTAAACCTAGCTCTCATCCACAGCCTTTGTTCATGCATTGAACCAGCCAGCCTCAATCAGTTGCTCCTAGCCTTCAGTTACCTGATTGCCTGTGGTGTTTAGAAACTGTTCTCTCTCATTTTGCAGCCCCTCGTGGCTTGTAATTTTCACAGTCTATTATTAAAGTTATTGATCATCGCTGAACTGTCTCCGCTGCTCTACTTTTGGGTCAAGTCTCTTCTACATTCACTGACAAGTATTTGACTTCACAAAATGCACAACCTCATACTTATCTGGATTAAATTCCATCTGCCACCACTCCACTGTACTTTCCAGCAGATCTACACCTTGCTATATCCTTAGATATACTGTTTTGCTTTCTGCAAAATTGTGAGGCCGGATTTTATGTTCACACAACCATGCTGACTCCCCCAATGCCATCCGACACATAAATTCTGTCTGTTTGAATTGTTTCCAGTACTTCATGCTACTGATGCAAGGCTCAGCAGCTCATAGTTTCCTGGCTTATCCGTACTGTCTTTTTTAAATAAAAATACATATGCTTTCCTCCAGCCCACTGGGATGTCATTGGAAGTGTTTAATACTGGAAACGCTATTGATGTTTTTGATCCCATGTTGCTAGATTTCATCGGAGACAATGGAAGCAAGCTATGTACCTCCCGTTAGTTATTACAATTGAAGTTCATCTGCTAACATTTGTGCAATGCATTTCCAAATCTAGGTACAGACATCAGCAAAACTTTCCATCAGAATTATGCACCCATTGTCATTCTCCTTCATACTGTAACTCAGAAACCCACTTTTCATCAATATACGAAAATCATAAATGAATTTAGGATCAAGATAAATGGATTCAGATCTTAAATGGGTATTTTCCATCTGTATTTACTCTGGAGATGGACACAGAGTCTATAGAAGTGAGGCAAAACTGCAGTGAGGTTATGGACCATATACAGATTACAGAGGAGGAGGTGTTTGCTGTCTTGAGGTAAATTAGGGTGGATAAATCCCCAGGGCCTGACACAGTGTTCCATCAGACCTTGTGAGAGGCTAGTGCAGAAATTGCAGGGTCCCTATATTTAAAATGATCTTAGCTACAGCTGAGGTGCTGAGGAATTGGCGAATGGCTAATGTTGTTCCATTAAGAAAGGGTCTAAAATAAGTTGGGAAATTATGGACAAGTGATCATGACATCAGTAGTGAGAAAAATTTGAGAAGGTATTCTTAGGGACCAGATATACAGTACAAGTATTTGGATAGACAGGAAATGATTAGGAATACTCAATGTGATTTTGTTCATGGTAGATCTTATCAATCAGTCTTATAGAGGTTTTCAAGAATAATACCAGGTAAGTTGATTAAGGCAAGGCAATTGAGGTCATCGATATGAACTAGAGCAAGGCCATTGACAAGGTCCCACATGGGAGGTTGGTCAAGAAGGTTCCGCTGTTTGGTATTCAGGATGAGGTGGTAAATTGGATTGGACATTGGCTTTGTGATGAAGCTGGAGAGTGGTAGCGGGTAGTTGTATCTCTGACTGGAGGTTTGTGACTAGAGGTGTGCCACAGGGATTGGTGCTGGGTCTGTCATTGTTTGTCATCTGTATCAATGATCTGGATGACAGAGTAGTCAACAGGATCAGCACATTTGCGGATGACACTAAGGTTGGGTGTGTAGTAGACGGTGAGGAAGGCAATCAAAGCTTGCAGCAGAATTTGGACCAGCTGGAAAATAGCAGATGTAATTTAATGCAGACAAGTGTGAGATGTTAGATTTTGGGAGAACAAACCAGGGTAGGCCTGACACAGTGAGCGGTCAGGCACTGAGGAGTGTGGTAGAACAGAGGGATCTGGGAATACGGATTCATAGTTCCTTGAAAATGGCATCATAAGTAGATAGGACGGTAAGGTGAGGTTTTGGCACATTGGCCTTTATGAATCAAAGTGTTGAGTACAGCAGTTGGGATGTTATGTTGAAGCTGTATAAAACGTTCGCAAGGCCTATTTTGGAGTATTGTGTGCAGTTCTGGTCACCTACCTACAGGAAAGATGTCAATAAAATTGAAAGAGTGCAGAGAAAATTTACAAGGATGTTGCCAGAATACATGACTTGAGTTATAGGTAAAAGTTGAATAGGTTGGGACTTCATTCCCAGGAGCATAAAAAAAGGAGGGGACATATGCAAAATATTTAGAGAAGATTCAACAGGGTAAATGCAAGCAGCTCTTTCCACTGAAGTTGGGTAACACTGGGTACTAGAGGTCATGGGTTAAGTGTGAAAGGTGAACTCTTTAAGGGGAACATGAGGGGGAAGTTCTTCACTCAGAGAGTGATGGGAGTGTGGAACTAGCTGCCAGCAGAAGTGGTAGAAGTGTGTTCGATATCAACATTTAAGAGAAATTTGGATAGATATAGTAATGGATGGGAGGGGGTATGGATGTAGGTCGATTGGACTAGGGAGATTAATAGTTTGTCAGAGACTAGATGGGGTGGTTTTAACTTATGATTTATTTTTGGATATCTACATATCTAATACCAATTTTTATGGGACTATAAACACTACCAGCCAAAAAATATTCTACTGGTTTTTATATGTACAAATTTGAACATTTTGAGCCTTGTAACCCCATTACTTGGTATCACCAAACTGAACTTCAAAAATAGAAAATGCAGGTTGTAGTATTTTATATTTGTTAAGGATTACATAGTTCCTATTGTACATTTATGCCACACTGTTTTTCATTTTAATTTGCCTGTTTCATGGAAATGAGTTATCTCTCTTCTACCCTTTTGGACCAATGTTTTGCCTTCCACTTTACATTTACAAGCTTTTCCTTTTTTTTAATCCAACCCATGGCATTACTGTTCTTCACTCCAATGCACTCCCACAATTACAGGTCTCCCATTAGATATTTATCATCAGAAGAATGAGACAGTTATGAGTGAATGCCACAAGTGGATTGATTAGTTTGAATGGAAATCAGACCAGTATCGTACGGAAGCTACAGGTACTTACTACATCAAGACATGGATGGATTACATAACTTTTGACAAAGTTGATCAAGATTACTGAGTGCATTACTGTACAAAATGATGCACCCAGAATGGATCAGAATATAAAATCACAGCATATTTATTCTCCACAGGGAACTCCTTTAGACTTCCAATTTCAGTATATCAGCATTCATCGTCGCCCAACCGAATGGTGGAAGAGACTCACAGAACTGAACTACCTACCCCAGTAGTTGGGTTCCAACTGCAGTAACGCATCAAGTGAGAAGCAACCATATTCAAAGCCTCTGAAATACAGTTTTCACAGATGGATGGACACAATCATAGACTACAATGTGCAAAGCACCACTGAGCATAAATTGCTTATATATAAAAGCAAATTTTAGCCTGTCAGTGGAAATTAATTTGAAACTAAAAATGGAATTGAATTATGCAATTCTGCACTTAAGCACCTGCAAAAAAAAACATGCACAGATCCAGATAATGAAAAGGGAATAGCCTGTTTACTGTCAGGAAAAATCAGTGGATTGGTTTTTCTGTACCAATAAATATTGAAGTACCTTAAAATCAAAAAGTGATAATGAAACTTGTGTATATCCTATTGAAACATAAAAATAAGGAATAGTTTAGTATGCAATGAAAAGCAAATGCTTAAAAAAATGAGCCTCAGATACAACAGTAACAATGGAAATTCGAAGTTAATCTAATTTAAATGTTGGGATGCATCACAATGTTTAATGATTGAATGATTACAGTGTAACACTGGATCAGATATGATCAAAATCTTGCATTAGTATGTAAAATAGCTCTACAACAAAATATCTCACCTTGCACCAGGCAACATCACTTCAGTGAGTTGTTGAATAAGAAGCTACTCTCATTCATGGCATCAACCATCTTGTATAGTAATCCATCTGTGTTAAATGCTATAGCTATCTGTTATTGTCTATTCTTTATGGTACAATGCAAACAATGTTATCAAACAAGAATCTGAGACAAACTGACAAAATATAGTTGCAATTTGATTCATCACCTATCAAAACATTTTAATATAAACCACTGTCTCTGGAGACATCAAAATACTGAATTAATACAACACCCTCATTGCAAAAAGATGTTACAAAGCTACTTAAAATAAACCTTATCAAAGCAAAACCTTATCAGCTAGTGGAGCAGCTGACTCATAACTCCAGTGATCCGGATTCAATGCTGACCACTGGCGCTATCAGCACCATGTTTTCCTGATGACTACCTGGGTTTCCTGTGGAGGCTGTGGTTTCATCCACATTCCAAAGACATACAGGTTGGCAGGTCAGCTGGCCACTGTAAATTTCTCTGTGTGTGCAGATGATTGGTGGAAGCAGGGGATAAGTGGTGATAATGTGGGAAGAATAGAAATAGATGTGGTGTTGGCATCTGTTAGTCTCGCGAGACTATAGATCTGCGCCTGGAATGGTTTCCAGGGCGCAGGCCTGGGCAAGGTTGTATGGAAGACCGGCAGTTGACCGTGCAGCAAGTCTCCCCTCTCCACAACACAGATGTTGTCCAAGGGAAGGGTGAGGGCCGATACAGCTTGGCACCGGTGTTGTCGCACGAGTTGCCAGAACGTGGTTGAAGGCAACGTTGGACTGCCTTAGGGACTCCAGCTCTGGATTTGTCCTCAGGGTTTACTCCCGAAGCCTTTCCCATGAGTGGGTATGGCCGCAGGGCAGCGGAGGTTTGAAATCAGAGTTTTCCCTCTCTTAGATGGACTGCCTTCCCAGGCTGATGAGCTTCATCTACCTGAAGCACTGGTTTTAAGGTGTCAGGATCCGCCTTCATCCCTTCTCCTGTCAGTAGAAACAGTTCCACCAGGCTTAGAGGCTAAGCCACAGGAGAAGGCCAGGAGTTGGACTTGGTTGTCAGAGGCTATTTGAGTCGCATGCCGTGAGGAGCACTTTTGGGTAGTGGGAGCTTGTCCCCACTACCACCCCTTGGCTTGACAACCTTAAGAACCAGAAATAGATGTAATAATAGTGTAACTGATGTTTCATTGCCGGCACAAACTCCGTGGGCTATAGGGTTAGTTTCAGTGCTTTCTCTCTTTGTAAATCTAAAACTTGAACAACCCATTAGAGAAATGCGGCAGGTGATCAACATGTTAATTGAGAGACAGAGTTTAAGGAATGTCTTAAAAAGGAAAAGGTGGATTGGTGGCAGAGTTTACAGCCTTAACAATTCAATTTGATAATAATAAATTTCAGTGATGATAAAGTGACCAGAAGAAGAGGAGTAGATATATCCTGGAGGTTTTCATGATTGGGGAAGATACAGAGAGTTAAACTCACAACAGTGATCCAATTGAGAGCCATTAAGCACAGGAGTGATAGATAAGCTGGTGAGAGCCAAAGTATTGGATGACCTCAAATTTATAAATGCTAGAAGGCAGGCCATGAGTATCTTGGAACACTCGTCAAGAAGTAACTGCAGCATACCAGATTTTGTAAAACATTGAATGAACATCTGTCAAGTCTGTGTTATTATGTGCGTACATAAAAAAGAACTGCAGTTCCCAGTGGGCAATTCGGATGGTTCATCCGGAACCGTATATGACATTATTGAGCTGGTCGCTGGTTGAAGAGTGTTCAGAATAAGTGCGTCAGCCTTAAACCTATGCTAAGTTTGTCTTTATTAAGAACAAACATAACATGGTGTCAGAAGTTGGCGTGAGGCCTAAACATGAAGTGTAAGTGAATACCATGAGCAACTGAGAAAAAGACACTAGTTCCAAAAAAAAAAGACAGCCAGCAAGGCAAGAGAGTACATTGTGCCCCTAAGTTCACCAAGAAATTCAGGTGAGAGGCTGAAAATTCCTGTCATGGACAAGTTAAGTCCTCCTTCACCTGTGCAGTTTACCGGCAATCCGACAGATAACTGGAAATGCTTCAAACACTGATTCAATATTTATTTTGTGGCTAACAGAGCAGGAGGGGCTGATGAAAAATTGAAAGCGTCTATTTTTCTACATGAGATTGGTGAAGATGCTTTGGACATATGTAATAGCTTTCAAACTGATGAGGCCAGCCTATATGTTGGGCACTCCAATGATGCCATTTGAGGAGTATTTTGTCCCAAGTGAAAACATCATGAGTGAGAGATACAAGGTGTTAGCTTTGACTGAGCTTGAGCTGAGCTTCACTCACTGAGTAAGTCCTGTGACTCTGGAGATTTGAGAGCCTCACCAGTTAGAGACAAAATAGTTTGTGCAGTCCCGGATAGTGAGCTCAGAGTAAGATTGCTCTGTGAAAAAGGTTTGACACTGGAAAAGGCTGTGAAGACCACACAAGCACAAGCTAAGGAGGTGCACAGGCTGACACAAAAGTGCAAACTGTGGAAACAGAGGGGCAAAGCACAAGGCATTTCTGATTGATGTCTCACCTGTTGTGTGGGGCATTCCCTTTGATTTTCTAACCCCTGCTTAGCAGCAGCATGTCAGGTTTACCGATGGTTCTGTGATATGGAAGAACGGTTATCATTGTTGGAAGTCTTCTGCCTTTAATCCTCTTATCCAACAAGACTGAAGAAGGAAGTCTGTGATCTGTCAGTTCAATATACAGAGCTTATAGCAGTGCATACTGTCATTATGCATGAAACCAAAGACGTCCATATTTTTTATTGATTCTTGGGCTGCTGTTAATGAACTTTCTGTCTGGTTGCCCCAGTTGAACCAGCTGTCTAACACTGTTATGGGCATCCTTTACGGGGAGTGGAGTTACGAAAGGACATTTGGAGCCAATCATCGCATGTTACCATTACAGTTTACTATGTTGATGCCCATTTGAAAGATGATTCACCAATGACAAGATTTCTGACAAACACGCTTGTGTTGACATGGTGACACCTTGCCTTCAGCCTCAAGCACCAGTATTGCCACTTGCTTGGTGGGCCCATGAGTCTTCTGGTCATCTGGAGGTACAGGGTATCATGGAGTGATCTAGGCAGAGAGGATTATTCCTTTCCACTGATATAACTCGTACAGTGATGGGAAATTGTGGGCTATGTTTAGAAATTAAGGACTGCCAACTTTTAAAATGACCATTGGTTGCCATTTGCTCTTGCTCAGGTTTGGCAAATAGATTATGTCGGTCCTTTTCCTTTACAGAAGTGATTCCAGTACCTTCTCATTATGGTGGACACTTATTCTGGTCTTTTGATGGCAATCCCTACTGTTAAAGATAATCAGGATGACATCCTTCAGGGATTAGAACATCTTGTTTCTGCATATGGTGATCTCCTTGAATTTCAACCTGATAATAGTTCGCACTTTTTGGGTTCCAGGGTACCAGGGTGGGCTGGCTCTAATGGTGTATGATGGGTCTTCCATGTCCCCTTTTGTCCTCAGGATGGTGACGTGATTGAATGAATAAATGGCCTATTAAAACAGCAAATTAATTTACTTACTTCTGCCCATACCTTATCTGAATAGTTACCTGTCCTTTCCCATGCTTTGTAAAATTTGAACAATGCCCCTTGAAAGGAGGTTCTGCCTTCTTGTTAATGACAGGACAATCTATTACTTTTGTTCCTGATGGCACAACTGACCGCACTGATAAAGAGTCAATTCAGTTTTGCAAGGGGTTGGGGGGGGGGGTATAGTATGGGTGACCTACCCATCTTCCTCTCCAGTGGAGGGTGAGATTATAGCTGACGGACGAGGAAATACACACTGGGTGATGGTATGAGGACAGACCCATCCTGTGTGTGTGGATAGGGTTAAATTGACTAAGAGAGAATGAAAATAGTTCTGACTATGTCTCCCCTTATAGTTTTTAAATGTTCCTGTCAGAATGTTGCTTTGTTCTGTTTTAATGCTTGTCTTGTGTTTAGTTAGATATCAGACTTCTTTTGAGACCTGACAGCCATTGATAACCTTATGATTAGTGAAAATGATATTATTGTCCCGGGAAAAGATGTGCATTATGTGATATGTGCTAATTCGTACCTTGGCAGGCCTAAGAATGTAAGGAAGTGTTGTTACTGACCCCAGCAATGAAGACATATCTTAATGTGAATGTTGAAGTTAATCCTTGAATCTGTATAATTTCTCACTTTGTAATATATGTTCAGGTGACTAAAGAGGCTCCTGAATGAAAATACTCAAAGTGCTCTGGAGGATTCAGATACATAATCTGACCAACCTCTGTGAAGAATGGTTTCAAGTTTGTTTTAATGAATGTTATATGATCTGTTTTCACAGATCCAATGTCAGAATATTGAAACATATGAGATAAAGTCAGAACATATGGAAGATATTGGAATTCCAGTTCCTTTTGGCGCAGTGGCAGGAACTGAATAATCAAAAAAGTGTAAATACAAGAAATCTGAAATAAATCAGAAAATGACAAAGGTGCTTTCATCAGAATTGGATTATTTTCGTTTCTCTTCAGTGATTTGGATAAAGGGTCCCAGACCTTCACATTTTCTTTGTTTGTCATCCCACATGTCTGATCTGCTGAATGTCCTCAGTATTCTCTGTCATATTGATGCTTAGAGCCTAGGTCTTGGATCAGTGAGTTCCTTAGATGAGCAAAACTAAAATAGATTATCTTAATTCTAGGTGCATCAATTGGTTGTTCAGGAGGAAACAGTTTTGAAAGGCGCTCTGAAACCTTTGACTGCAAAGCAGTAATGAAATGATTATTTAAATTGCAAAAAAGTCATTGTTCAAGAATAATATTCTGATATGATATGTTTGTTTATTGTTTAAATGCAATGTACATTTTCTTCCTCTCCAGTCTTTCAGAAGAGTTCCAAATCTGTGGCACATGTATTTCCCTCATCAGAAGATGTACTATTGATTGAAAGTGATAGGTTGAAATCTTATAGACTTCAACAAATTACAAACGTTTGTACTTTAAATCAATATGCCCTGGTTTCTAAATCACCTGAATGTAACTTCCTAGAAATCTTTGCATCCTACATAGATCTTTGGAGTCCTTTGTGGTACCTTGCACCATATTCTCCGCAGTCTCCCTAACGAAATACCTTGGCCCATGATAGTATTCCGCAGGGTGCATCACATCCTCAATCCTGGTCCCCCACACAATATTACTTGGGGCTCTTCACAGCATACATTTGAATTACAAAGGCTGCTATAGCAAGTTCAATTAAAAAAATATTTAAGTATGGCTTGTAGCTGTTTTCTGTCTTTTCCAACACAGAGTATGATAGATCTGAAATGACTATGAACTGAGATCAGATAAGATTTTTTTTGCACAGCAAGTGGTGGGTGCTTTGAATATGGTGTCAGGGTGGTAACAGAGAAACACATGATAGAAGCATTTAAGAGGCTCTTAGATAGGCATATGCATATCTAGAGAATGCGTATGGAATGGATATGGACATTGTGTAGACAAAAAGGGATTCATTAGATTAGCCATTTAATTACTAGTTTAATTAGTTTGGCACAATATCATGGACTGAAGAGCTTGTTCCTCCCCTGAATGTTATATGTTCCAGGTTCTTTTATCTATGTGCTAACAAACACTTCATAAGAAATTCAGAAACTGGTGTAATGATAATGATACTTATGAAGCATAAAAATAATGAAAAGATGCGTAAACCAAAACCTTTTCAAAAAAAACTTTAAAATATTCATTTCTGGTTTAACACATACATACAGGACCAATTCCCTACAACTGATTGATTGATATGAACCGGTCACTGAAAGCTGAGTATGTCAATATTTAATGTCATGATAAATCTTAATCAACCTCGGATAATAGCTCATAAAATCAGTTTATTTTCGGTGACTAAAGTGTAAAATCAATTGCTAAACATGACTTACCTACCTGCAAGCACAAGAGCACAGTGCAAAATTGATTTCTGTGTATCTGTCCATAGATGCATCTACAGGCAAATGCCACCAACATGCATCAGTTTACAGTGAAAGGGCTCTTACAGTGGAGAAAAACGAGGTGCTGAAAGGTTGCAGTGACACATTGAATGGCTCATTCTTACCAGAGTTGCTGCTGGAGAGTCTATCAGTGGATCCAGCCAGGATTCATTATTGATGGACTAGATGTCTCCATATCCAGTAAGTGACTTCATTTTGCTCTGTAGATGTCTGGAATTTGCTCTGATTGTGCACATAGCTTGCCGCAGAATGTGCAAGGAAGTGAATTACACTGTTCAGGCTATACAAGAGCTTCAAATCAGTGAACAGGATTCATTAGAAAGGGCAAATAAAATTAAGGCACGGGCAAGCCAAGCAGCCATAGAACCATAGAACGTTACAGCACAGAAACAGGCCTTTTGGCCCTTCTTGGCTGTGCCGAACCATTTTTCTGCCTAGTCCCACTGACCTGCACCTGGCCCATATCCCTCCATACATCTCTCATCCATGAACCTGTCCAAGTTTTTCTTAAATGTTAAAAGTGAACCCGCATTTATCACTTCATCTGGCAGCTCATTCCACACTCCCACCACTCTCTGTATGAAGCAGCCCCCACCCCCCAATGTTCCCTTTAAACTTTTCCCCCTTCACCCTTAACCCATGTCCTCTGGTTTTTTTCTCCCCTAGCCTCAGTGGAAAAAGCCTGCTTGCATTCATTGTATCTATACCCATCATAATTTTATATACCTCTATCAAGTCTCCTCTCATTCTTCTACACTCCGGGGAATAAAGTCCTAACCTATTCAACCTTTCTCTGTAACTCAGTTTCTCAAGTCCCGGCAACATCCTTGTAAACATTCTCTGCATTCTTTCAACCTTATTAATATCCTTCCTGTAACGAGGTGAACAAAACTGCACACAATACTCCAAATTCAGCCTCACCAATGCATTATAGAACCTCACCATAACATTCCAACTCTTATACTTAATACTTTGATTTATAAAGGCTAATGTACCAAAAGCTCTCTTTACTACCCTATCTACATGTGACGCCACTTTTAGGGAATTTTTGTGTCTGCATTCCCAGACTCCTCTGTTCTACTGCACTCCTCAGTGCCCTATCATTTACCTTGTATGCTCTGCCTTGGTTACAGCCCCTGTAAGTCTGCCACTGTTGGAGTGGCTTTGGCCCATCAGGCTTGGGCAAGGTAAGTATCTGGTAAGTTTCTTCTTCTTCTTCATTACTCCTCGTCTGTTAAGATACGGTTAAAGCAGTGGGAATGGCTCCAGGGGCAGTGTTTTGTTCTGTGTGTGAGATGTGGGAATTCTGGGAGACCCCCAGCGTCCTGGATAACCACATCTGCACCAGGTGCACCGAGTTGCAGCTCCTCAGAGAATGGAACTGGAACTGCAGCTCGATGACCTTCAGTTTATACAAGAGACTGAGAAAGGTGATAGATAGGAGCTACAGGGAGGTAGTCACCCCTATATGATAGAATATGATAGAATTTATCCTGCAATTTGAGAAGGACAAGCTAAAATCAGATATATTAGTACTACAGTGGCGTAAAGGGAATTACAGAGGCAGGAGAGAGAGCTGGCCAAAATTGATTGGAAGGGAATACTAGCAGGGGTGATGGCAGAGCAATAATAGCTGGAATTTCTGGGAGCCATTTAGAAGGCACAGGATAGATACATCCCAGAGAAGAAGTATTCTAAAGGCATGGTGCAACTGTGGCTGACAAGAGAAGTCAAAGCCAACATAAAAGCCAGAAGGTATATAACCGAGCAAGAAACAGCGGGAAGTTAGAGGATTGGGAAGCTTTTAAAAATCAACAGAAGGCAACTTAAAAAGTATAAAGAAGCAGAAGATGGAATACAAAGGCAAGCTAGCTAATATTATTAATGAGGATACCTAAAGTGTAAATGAGAGACGACAGTAGATATCGGACCACTGGAAAACGATGCTGGAGATGTAGTAATGAGGGACAAGGAAATGACTGATGAACTGAAGAAGTATTGTGCATCAGTCTTCACTGTGGAAGACATTAGCAGTATGCCAGAAGTTCACGAATGTCAGGGGACAGAAGTGAGTGAATTTGCCATTACGAGGTTGATGGTGCTTGGAAAACTGAAAGGTCTGAAGATAGATAAATCACCTGGACCATATGGTGTATACCTCTGGGTTCTGAAAGAGTTGCTGAAGAGATTGTATTTTATTTATTTATATCTTATATCCAAGGTAGCGAAAATCTTTATGTTGTGTCTCCTTCGCAATGTACAAGCAATAAGGAAGGCAAATGTGAGAGGATGTTGTCCAAAAACTAAGATTGTATACATAATTGTTCTGTATACGTGTATGTACAGTCAGATCCATGTACAGATGTGCAATCAGATCAATGTATATTGATAAATCTGATGGCCTGGTGAAAGAAGCTGTTCCGGAGCATGTTGGTCCTGGCCTTAATGCTGCGTTCTGTTTGCCAGATGGTAGCAGCGGAAACAGTTTGTGGTTGGGGTGGCTGAAGAGCCTAATGATTCTCTGAGCCCATTTTACACACCTGCCGCTGTAAATATCCTGAATAGAGGAAAGCTCACACCCACAGATGCGCTGAGCTGTCCGCACCATTCTCTGCAGTGCCCTGTGATTGAGGGAAGTACGTTCCCCTACCGGGCAGTGATACAGCCAGTCAGGATACTCTTGATGGTAGAAAGTCCTGAGGAATTATAGAGGCATTGGAAATGATTTTTCAAGGATCAATGGATTCTGGCTTGGTTCTGGAAGAGTGGAAAATTGCAAATTGCAAATGTTACACCACTCTTTAAGAAGGGAGAGAGGCAGAAGAAGGAAACTATAGACAACTTAGTTTGACCTCAGTGGTTGGGAAGATGATGGAGTCGATCATTTGGTTGGGAAGATGTTGGAGTCGATTGTTTGGTTGGGAAGATGATGGAGTTGATTGTTTTGTTGGGAAGATGATGGAGTCGATCGTTTGGTTGAGTGGATGTTGGAGTTGATTGTTTGGTTGAGTGGATGTTGGAGTTGATTGTTTGGTTGGGTGGATGTTGGAGTTGATTGTTTGGTTGAGTGGATGTTGGAGTTGATTGTTTGGTTGGGTGGATGTTGGAGTCGATTGTTTGGTTGGGAAGATGTTGGAGTCTATCGTTAAGGATGTGGTTTCAGGCTACTTGGATGCACATGATAAATTGCCCATAGTCTACATGATTTTGTTGTGGGAAGTCTTGCCTGTTGGAATTCTTTGAAGAAATAACAAGCAGAATAGACAAAGAAGAATTGGTGGACATGTGTTTAGATTTTCAAAAGGCCTTTGCAAGGTGCCACACGTGAGGCTGCTTAACAAATTAAGAGCCCATGCTATTACAGGAAATATACTAGCGTAGACAGAGCATTGACTGACTGACAGAAGACAAAGAGTGGGAATAAAGGGAGCCTTTTCTGGCTGGCTGCTGGTGACTAGTGGTGTTCCATAGGGGTTTGTGTGGGGACTGATTCTTTTTAGGTTATATGTCAATGATTTGGATGACAGAATTGATGGCTTGGTTGTGGATTGTGGTTGATAGTGGATGATACAAAGATATGTGGATGGGCAGGTAGTTTTGAAGAAACAGAGAAGCGAGAGAAGGACAGACAGATTAAGAGAGTGGGCAAAGAAATAGCACATGGAAAATAGTGTCGAGTAATGCACTTTGGTGAAAGAAATAAAAGCGTAGGCTGTTTTCTAAATGGAGAGAATTCAAAAATCTGAGGTGCAAAGGGATTTGTGAGTTCAAGTGCAGAATTCTCTAAAGATTAATTAGAAGATAGATTCAGGGGTGAGGAAGGCAAATGAAACGTTAGCAGTCATTTCAAGAGGACTAGAGTATAAAAGCAGTAATGTAATGTTGAGGCTTTATAAAGCACTGGTGAGGCCTCACTTGGAGCATTATGGGCAGTTTTGTACACCTTATCTAAGAAAGCGCGTGCAGGCAATGGAGAGGGTTCAAAGGAAGCTCACAAAATTATTCTGGGATTGAAAGGCTTATCACATGGGGAGCATTTGATAGCTTTGGGCCTGTAATCACTGGAATTCAGAAGAATGAGAGGTGATCTCATTGAAACCTATCAACTGTTGAAAGGCCTCAATAGAGTGAATGTGAAGAGGATGTTTCCTGTGGCAGTGGAGTCCAAGACCAGAGGAGACATCCTCAGAGTAGAGGGACATCCATTTAAAACGGAGATGAGGAGGAATTTCTTTAGCCACAGAATGGTGAATCTGAGGAATTTGTTTCCACAGGTGGCTGTGCAAGCCAAATCATCAGGTGTATTTAAGGTAGAGGCTGATACATTCTTGATTAGTCAGGGTATGAAGGGATACAGGAAGAAAGGAGGAGATTGGGACTGAGAAGCAAATGGATCAGCCATGATGAAATGCAGGGGCAGACTTGATGGGCCAAATGGCCTAATTCTGTTCCAGTATTTTATGGTATCATGGTCTCTTAAAACATAAACATTAGAGATTGTGCAATAGAGTAACCAATGGAAAACGAGAACCAGAGTCAGAATCAGAATCAGATGTAATATCACTGGCGTATGTTGTAACATTTGCTGTTTTCCGGCACCTGTACGTGCAATATATAACAATATATAAATAGTTAAATGAAATTAGTATTGTAAAAAGATTGGAAGATTGAAAAAAAGTGAGGTAGTGTTCATGGGTTTGTTGTCCATTCAGAAATCTGATGGCAGCGGGCAAGAAACTGTGCCGAAACTTAGAGTGTTTATCTTCAGGCTCCTGTGCTTCTTCCTTGAAGGTAGCAATGAGAAGAGAGCATGTCTTGAGTGATGAGGTTTCTTAATGATGGATCCACGCTTTTTGAGGCATTGCCTTTTGAAGGTATCTTCAATTCTGGTGAGGCTAGTGCCCATGATGGAAATGACTGAGTTTACAATTTTATGCAGCTTTTTGTGATCCTGTGCAGAGGTACTTCCATACTAGATGATGCAACCAGTTAGAATCCTCTGCACTGTACATGTGTAGAAATTTGCGATGGTCTTTGGCAACATACCAGTCTCCTCAAACTCCTAATGAGATATAGCCACTGTTATGCCTTCTTTGTAATTGCATCAATATTTTGGGCCCAGGATAGACCTTCAGAGACATTGACATCCAGGAACTTGAAGTTGTTTACACTTTCCATTGCTGATTCCTTGATGAGGACTGGTGGGTGCTTTGTGAGATTTCCTGGTCCACATCAATTACTTGGTCTTACTGATGTTGAGTGCATGGTTGTTGCTGTGACACTACTCAATCAAATGATCTATCTCACTCCAGTACTCCTCCTTGTCATTATCTGAAGTTCTATCAATAGTTGTGTCATTGGCAAATTTATTGATGGCAGTTGATCTGTGTCTAGCCACACAGTTGTGGGTGGAGGGAAAGTAGAGCGGTGGGCTAAGCATGCATCCTTGAGGTGCGCCAGTGTTGATTGTCAGCAAGCGGGAGCTTTTTTTTCCCCAGCTGGCACTGATTGTGATCCCCCAGTGAGGAAGTCAAGTATCCCGATGCAGAAGGAAGTAAAGACCCAGATTTTGGAGCTGGTGATTAGAACTGAGTTTAAGACACTGAGTGAACACTGAGCTAATAAACAGTAGCCTGACATGCGTATTACTCTTGTCCAGGCGATCCAAGGCCGTGTGGAGAGCCAGTGAGATTGCATCCACTGTAGACCTATTGTGGTGATAGGCAAATTGAGGCGGGTGCAGGTCCTTGCTTAGGCAGGAGTTGATTCTAGCCACGACAAACCTCTTAAAGCACGTCATCACAGTAGATGTGAGTGCAACTGGGTAATAGTCATTGAGGGAGCTCATCCTGTTCTTCTTACGCGCTGGGATGTTTGTTGCCCTTTTGCACAGGTAGGAATCTCCAGCTGCAGCAGTGAGAGATTGAAGATGTCCTTGAACACTCACGCCTGTTGGTTGGCACAGGTTTTCAGTGCCCTCCCAGGTACACCATCAGGGCCTGATGCCTTGCAAGGGTTCACCTTCTTAAAAAATGTTCTGACATCAGCCTTGGAGACAGAGGTCACAGGGTCACCAGATGCTGCAGGGATTCGCACAGGTGTAGTTTTATTCTCCCTTTCAAAGCATGCATAAAAGTCATTGAGCTCATCTGAGAGTGAAGTCATTCATTATGTTAGGTTTTGCTTTGTGTTAAGTAATGGCCTTCAAACCCTGCCAGAGGTGACGTGCATCTGATTCCATCTCTAACTTCAATTGAAATTGTCGTACTTGGACTTTTAGTATAGTTCCAGATCATCCATCTTGAAAGCCACAGATCTAACCATCAGCAGACTACAAATCTCTTGGTTTATTCATGGCTTTTTATTTGGGTATGTCTAATATGTTCTTAAAGGTACACATTCATCCACACAGGTCATGATGAAGTCAGCGACAACTGTGGCATATTCATTCAGAGTCGAAGATGAATCCCTGAAAATTGTCCAGTCCACTGACTCAAAGCAGTTCTGCAGGTGCTTCTCCACCTCCCTTGACCAGACCTTCGTGGTCCTCACCACTGCTGCTGCAGTGGTTAGTCTCTACCTGTACACCTAGAGTAGAAGTATAGCCAGATGATCAGACTTTTCAAAGTGGGACGGTACAGTAAGCGTTCTTGAGGGTGGTATAACAGTGGTCAAGTGTATTGGCTCCTCTAGTTCCACGGGTGATATGTTGCTGGTGGTTGTTCAGAGACATCTTCAAACTGGCCTGGTTGAAATTTCCTGCAGTGACATGGAAGGCATTCGGGTGCTTTGTTTCATGCTGCTGATTACAATGGTCAGCTCCAGCTTAGGCCTGCCTGATGTTAACCTGACATGGAAAGTACACTGCCACCAAGCTGATGGCAGAAAATCTCCTTGGCTGGTAAACGCTTGACCAAGTCGGGTGAACAGGATTGTGACAGAAATGCCACCTCTGTGCATCACGATGAGTTAATCATAAAACATACTCCACCTTCTCTACCTTAAAAAGACTGAGATGTCCTGTCTTTATAGAGAATGGTGAAACTATCAGATTGCAGCACTGCATCTGAAATGACGAAGATGAGGCATCTTTCCATGATGTAGAGTACACTGAGTGCACTGCTGTCCCTCTGGTACTGCAATCTTGCTCTGAGGTCTTCCATGTCACCTTATAGGGACTGTAATTACACCAGCAGGATAGTCGGGAGTGGCAGTGTAAGGCTTCTGCATTTCAATTATATCTGTAAACCAGCTTGTCTTCCAAGGTTCTGTTTACTTAAAGGGGAACTGCACTTGCGACCCGAGGCTCCAGCCCAGAATCTGCAGATTTTGAGTCTCAATAGAATTTTTAAAATGCATTAAAACGATGTTGCTTACTGACATACGCATGGCTATGAATGCGGACTTCACCAGTGGTAGAACTTGTTCAGACAACAGCAAATTAAATTTAACAAGGTAAATGTGTTATGCTATAGACTGAGCGGAAGAAAAATTGTGACGTTGAACCCATAATAGTTTGAAAGAAATCTGGGAATGATAATTGAGTTAACAGCTGTGAAGGAAATAAATTATAAAGTTGAGCTTCGCTGCCAAATTGATTAATTCCAAGACAACTATTATCATCATAAAGCAGCAAATGCTCTCATCACTTTCAGCCCAAACACTGTGCTTGCTTCTGGTCAGCAAAGCACCAAGGGAACGTGGAAATGCTGGTTCCAGCAGTGTCGTAAAGCAGTTGTTGGAGAGGTTGGGTGTGGGGGGTAATCATTGGAAGGAATAGTTAAAGTGAAGCTGGGCACTGATACAATCCTCATGACAGAAGACTGAAAATGTTATTTAATCAGATATTCATCATTCTTAAAATGAAACAAAACTGGAACTTAGTGAAAGGTTGTAAATTTGCACCTTTAATGTTGTTTACAATCGTTGGATTTTTTTTTGGGGGGGAGCCACCAATTACTTTTAGCGTCTGAAGATGAGAAAAATTCAAAAGGAAAAGAAAATTATTCTCAGTAAAATGGTGACATGTTTCATGAAAAGATAGAACACCAGAATGGGCCCTTTTGTCCACTGGGTTCATGCTGTTAACCACCTCTTTGTACTAATCCTGCATTGATATCTTCCCACAGGTTTAACCTTTGTTTTTGACTCCAGCTATGTTGCAATGAGCAGAAAGGCGTCAATAATTATCCGCAGAGAGTGTTTCACCGATGGAAAATCAACAAGATTTTTCCAGAGCCAATTATGGAGATACTTGGACATATGACTGTAAATATGAAAAATATAGATGCACTCTGTTTTAAAAAAGAGAGCGCAAGATAGAAATGATTAGGGAAGGAAATATAGAACTCAGGGAGTAGACAGCTTGCAGGGCTATAATGATGAATCAACTGAATTGGCAAAATGCAAGAGGTCAGCTTTGCATGAGCACAGGGATCTTAAGAGATGGATGAGCTAATGGAAATAATGAGTGCAAGGTGATGGGGAGAATAGAAAAGAAGCCACAGATTCGATCAGTAAAAATTATTATTTATTTCAACGTTACTTAGCATCAAATCTGTAAACAAGTGATTACAAAAGTAATTTAACTTTCTCTAGTTGTCGCATTTGGTCAACAGTGAAGTGCAGTTATGGTACTTCTGATTATTAAAAATATTGGTTCACAAAAATGCACACTAGTAATGTTTTTAATCTGACTGAAATAAAAAATAGTTGATACTGAATCTTTTTTGTACAATGTGTATTAAGAAAGATATATTGTAATTATTGAATAGCCCAGCTGCCTAGTTCAAAATAATTCAGACTTGCACCATAAATCATGGAAATTTGAGTCCCAGTCTTCCCATTGCAAAGATACTCTATAACTTCCAGGAAAAAGTACTTTGAATACGCCCAGAGCATAAGTCAATGTTCTCAGAAAGAGAATAGCAAATAACAGTGTAGCAGAAAGTCCCTTGAAACAAATCCTGGAAAATCAAAAATTTGCAGTTAAATTCAAAAAAGACAGCAGCCACTTCAGGGTACACAAAAAAAGGAACAAGAACATGCCACTTGGTCCCTCCAGAATTCAATGCAATCATGGTTGTTCTACCCAAAAACTCAACTTCTTTAGAGTCAGTTCCTCATAGTCATCAATCTCTAATCTTGTGGGAAAAAACTTACTACCTTCTCTTTCAATACCTCCAGCAATCTCACCTTCATAATCCCCCAGTTAGAAAATTCAAGGCCGTTAATTAGTTTCTACCTTAGTGCATCCTAAGTTTCTTACAGCCAAAATTGTTCAATTTCCTCATTCCCAACAGAAAACCAAAACAGCCTCATGAACTTGCTTGTCAAAAGGCTTACTTTCCCCTCTGCCCATTGGCTTTATTCCCTAAACTTACCTTCATCAGATATATAAAACTGATTTTGTTCATCCAACAGTCAGGTACAAAGGCACTGAAATGTGGTTGGGTCACTTATAATGTAATCAGGTGACACAGACAGGTCAGAACAAACCACATCCGCATAACTCCCTGGAATCCTTTGACAGATAGTAAAATTCTGCGTCTGGCTCTACCATCTGTCTGAGCTGCAAAGAATTTTCAATGCCTGACATTCAGAAACTTCTAAGTAAATCAGACTGAAATAAACTTGTAAATATTGAAAAAATACAAAACTATTAAAACACTTTTATGTATTTAACATGTTAAACCAAATATATATGTATATTTTGCTTTACAATTTTCTTCTTGCATTTAATTCTTCATTAAAATGAATGGGCTTCCAAGGTCTAAGCTGATGCAGGATCTGACAGCAGAGATATTACACTATGAATCATAGAGTCACAGAGTCATAAAGAAATACAGCGCAGGAATAGGCCCTTCAGCCCATCTAGTCCATGCCAAAACCTTTTAAACTGACTACTTCCATCAACCTGCATCAGGGCCATAGACCTCCATTTCCCTACCATCCTTGTACCTATCCAAACTTCTCTTAAACATTGAAATTGAGCTCACATACACCACTTATGCCGGCAGCTCGTTCCACACTCTCACGGCCCTCTGAGTGATGAAGTTTCTCCTCATGTTCCCCTTAAACTTCTCATCTTTCACCCTTAACCTATGACCTCTGGTTGTAGTCCCACCCAACCTCAGTGGAAAAAGCCTGCTTGCATTAACCCTATCTATACCACTCATAATTCTGTATACCTCTATCAAAACTCCTCTCAAACTTCTATATCCTAAGGAATATAGTCCTAACCTATTCAGTTGTTCCTTATAACTCAGGTCCTGCAGACCTGGCAAAATCCTTGTAAATTTTCTCTGCATTCTTTCACCTTGTTTACATCTTTCTTCTAGGTAGGTGACCAAATCTGCTCACAATACTCCAAATTAGGCCTCACCAACATCTTGTACAACTTCAACATTACACCCCATCTCCTGTAGTTATTACATTGACTTATGAAGGCCAAAGTGCCAAGAGTTCTCTTTATGACCTCATGACGCCACTTCCAACAAATTATGGACCTGTATTCCCAGATCCCTTTGGTCTACCATGCTCCTCAGTGCCTTGCTATTTACTCTGTAAGACCTACCAAAGTGCAAAACCTTCCACTTGTCTACATTAAATTCCATCTGCCATTTTTCAGCCTACTTTTTGAGCTGATGCAGATCCCTCTGCAAGCCATGATAGCCTTCCTCACTGTCCACTGCACCCTCAATCAGGGATCATGTGGTGTTCACTGCAGCAGAGAAATAGCCAAGAAAGTTCAGTCAGCAAGTTTGGAATTCTGCCTTTCAGCAGGTGTTCTTAAATTTGTCAGCAGGTACACATGGATCTCTTGACAAATTCAGGAAAATCTAGGGCTTTATTTCAATTTTCATAAAAACTTCAAACAGTTTGTCACACTCATCTATTGGGGTAGTCTGATGGACATGGTGGAGCAGTTCAGACAATGATCTGTCCAGCAATCATTTGTGCCAAACATGGCCCTGGTGGTGGTGAGAAATTATACTCCATCTGAATTGACGTTGTCAATGCCTTCTTTTCTGATGGTACCTTTTTCCAAAGGTTGAAGTCCTGACTGACTCTGGCATTGAAGTCTATTGGACTCATGAAAAAGAGGAGAGTTTATAAGAAGCAGAACAGCCCAAGACTAAAACTCAAGAGCCCGCTTAACACTGCCATACAATAGCAACTTCAGACCTTGTTTGGGGAAAACCTCCAACAGGGATATCTGGAGGATGTTGAAGAACACTGGACTCTGCTTAAATCCACCACCCTCGATACCTGCAAAAACATTCTTAGGTACAAGTTCAAAGAACATCAGATGATACGACATGGTGGTAGAACAACTTAACTCCAAGAAAAGGAATGCCTTTAGTGCACGGTAGAATGACATCATCAGCAAGATCAAAAGAGAAGCCTACTCTAGAGCCAAGGCAAATCTCCAGCAAAGGGTAGGTGAACTAAAGGGAACTGAGGGGAGACATTGCACTCAATAGATACATCTGGAAGAAATCTGCCCAACTGGTCTGAGAAAGCCTTGAAAATCCAGAGACTGCCAGACTCTGGTGACACAGGAGGCTTCTTCAGTGTCCATGGTCTAAGTTACTTTGGATTAAACCCCTGTAGATGGGAAGAACTTGTAAAGGATGGCAAGATATCATTGATCAATGGAGAGAGCACTTCTTAATCGCAACAGTACTGTTAAACTAGAGGTTACTGATCAAATCCTCCAACTACCTGTGAGAGAAGACATTGGGGCACCTCCCAGTATGAAAGCAGACCATAATGTCATCAGGAGCCTGAAAAACAACAAAGCCTCTGGTCCTGACAGGATCCCAGCAGAAATCCTTAAGAAGGTGCTGTCACCCGATGCAGATATGACCCAAGTGCTGAGAGAGAGATGAAGCAGGTCGATAGTTCACAGACTTTAATGCCAACAACGTTAAAGGGAAAAGAAAACAATAAATGCTTGGCCAAACAGGGCCATTGACTAAAACGCTCAAATGGAAAGTGAAGCCTACAGTGCGGCTGAAAAAAACAACCAAGAAATAAACGAATACCACTAGTCTTCAGAGTCAGTTGGCTTGACAGTCCAATTCTCTCAGGTAAGGTGGAAGACAGATAACAAAGCGAAGCTATGTCCAAGTCTCGACAACTACTACAACAGAATGAATGGAGTTAAATATGATCACAGTGAAGTAATAATTAGCTGACACGTGTATATTCATGAGCACAATTGCCGAATCTGATGAGCTGCTGAATCTGTGGTTATGACAGGTGGATCAATACTCCTGCAATACATACCTGCCTTACTCCTGGGAAAAAGAACAACTGCTCTCAGAACTCAGCGATCCTCTAATAGTGAACTTATTGAAGAAGGGAGACAAGGCAGATTGTGGCAATTGCAGAGGCATCTCCCTCCTGTCAACAGCAGGCAAAGTGCTTACATGAATTTTGTCAACTGACTCCTTCTGCTATCTGGAAAAGTGCGCCCTGAATTGAGGCGTGGCTTCTGCCTATCTAGAGGTACTGTAGATATGATCTTCACGGCAAGCCAATTACAGGAAATATGCCATGAACAAAGGCAATCATTGTACTTGGCTTTCATTGACAGAGACATTTGATATGGTAGTCTACCAAGCTCTTTCATGTATACTATCAAGACATAACTCTTCTGACAAGTACTTATGAATACTGAGGCTACTGCTTTATGATATGTCAGCCACAGTACTCAGCAACTGTGGTGTTGAATCAGAACCCTTCGCTGTGAAGATAGGAATCAAACAGGACTGTATCACTGAGTCAACCTTATTTGCCATCATTATTGCTGCCATCCTCCATCTCATTAGCCAAATCCTGTCACAGGGCATCCCAATTGTTTACAGAATGTTGACAACAGGCTTTTCATCTTCAATTGGTTCAAGGCCAAGAACGAGGTCAACTCCACCACCATCATGGAGCTTCAGGATGCGGATGGAAACACCATCACAGCACATTCTGAAGAAGACCTCTAATGTATCCTGAATACCTTTGCCAAGGCATATAGAGCTCTGGGTCCTGTTTTGGATATAAAGTCACAGGTCCTATAATCAGCCACTTGTTGGCACATGGCCAAGTGGTTAAGGCATTCATCTAGTGATCTGAAGGCCGCTAGTTCGAGCCTTGGCTGAGGCTGCATGTGTGTCATTGAGCAAGGCACTTAACCACACATTGCTCTGCGATGACACCAGTGCCAAGCTGTATGGGTCCTAATGCCCTTCCCTTGGACAGCATCGGTGGCATGGAGAGGGGAGACTTGCAGCTTGGGCAACTGCCGGTCTTCCATACAAAAAACCTTGCCCAGGCTTGCATCCTGGAAACTTTCCAAGGTGCAAATCCATGGTCTATCGAGACTAACGGAGGCCTACACATATCAGCCACTGCCCAACCAAACATTTATTCAGTCCTCCATAAAAATAGATGATATCCCCTTGAAAAAGTAGACCGCTTTCTCTACTTTTGCAGTATTCTCTCCTCAAAGATCAACTCAGAGATCAACCACCACCTGAGTCGTGCTGGGGGGGGGGGGGGGGGGGCCTATGCAAGATTAAGAAAGTCTTTGAAGACTGCGAGCTACAGATTCAAGCTCAACTTTTGGTCTACAGAGCTGTCATCCTTCCTGTGTTACTGTGTGAGCTGAGTCACGGACCACCTTCAGCAGACACTAGAAAGCCCTGAAGAAATACCATTTTCAAAAAACCTTGCAAAAGGTTCTGAGGATCAGCTGGATGGACAGATGCAATAACACCAGCGTACTGGAGGAGAGGCAGCATGGACGGCATTTCCACCATGATGAGGCAGCACCAACTCTGATGGATGGGTCATGTCATTTGGATGTCTCACTCACCTCTCCCCAAACTGATCCTTTATTCCCAGTTGAAGGAAGGTCAGCGAGCCCCTGGTGGGCAAAGGAAACGCTTCAAAGAGAGCATCAAAATCGGCCTGAAGAAATTCCCCACTACATTGATTGCACTCAATGAAAGCACCTGGAGGAAATGTGTTGAAGTTCTTCTCTGCTACATGACAGCGACCTCCTTTGAGCCACAGAGAACAAGCAGCAGCTGCAAAAGGAGAGATTGAGCAGCCAAAAGACCCAGCCACTAAGCACAGCCACCACACACTTGTGTCCACTCTGCACCAGAAAGTGTGGATCCTGGACTGGTCTCTATGGTTACCTGAGGACCTGCCAATAGACAACCCCTTCAGAGAACATCATACTTGACTCAACTGATTGTCCTACTACTGCTGTCAGGGTAGCAGAGCTGCTGCCTTCCAGCACACTATCCTGACCTGGGGTGGACTTTTCTACCAATGAAGAAAACCATGGGAAATGCAGAGATTGCAGGCACACTGGATGAGGTAAAAATGAAGTGGAGGTGCTATGAAGCTGGTTTTCTGTCAAGATAGTAACTCCACATGATATTAAGAGTAGGCTGAAGACATAGGATACAGAAGAAGCTCTGAGACCAGACAGCAATCCCAATATATCAAAGGCTTTCGCTCCAGAACTCACTCAGGTTAAGCTATGGCGACACAGTGGTGCAGCAAGGAGAATCGCTGACTCACAGTGTCAGAGATGTGAGTTCAATCCTTACCTCGGCTGCTGTCTGTGTGGAGTTTGCATGTTCTCTCTGTGCCTATGGGCAATTCATCTAGCTGCTCCAGTCTCCTCCCCGATCCCAAACACATGCAAGTTGGTGTAAGTTAGCCCAAACATATTGGTGAGTTGATGAAAATGTGGGATGAATGATTGAGTGCGATTAAGGTAGGTTGGATGTAAATAGATGGTTGATGCTTGGGACAGAATTGGTGAGCCTTAGGGCCTGTTTCTGTGTTATATCTTTGAAGATGCTAATGCTCCATATTTTTTCTTCTGACAGAAGCTCACTTGAAGCAAAAGTAGCTGAAAGTACAACATGGTGTCAATGGCACAGAGAAAGCAGTTGTAGAAAAGTGGAGGCACAGCTGTGTTTAGTTAGCTAACTGTCCTAGTCCCAGCTGACAATTGTATAATATCCAACAGAGCAAAAACATGGGAGCAGCAGCAGGACACTTGTTCCCTCAGACTTGCCCTGCATCCATTACGATCGTGGCTGATCAGCTCCAGCCTCGGGAGAAGGTGACTTACAAATTGAAAGGTGCAGGTGACTGAATGGTGGGTGACAGGCTGGCAAAGATTTTGTTTCATAGTCCATTGCCTCAAACTTCACCTTGGGCCCAAATATCTCATAGTTCACTGAGAACGTGTTCTACACATTGACGGATATCAGACGAGCATGTGTCTGTGCTGTGAAGATAGGAGGAGTATCTGCGGAGGTCGGCAGTGTTAGAAGGAGAGGAGGTCACGGGCCTGGGATCTTTGGAGGAGCGTCTAGACATCAGCCTGGGCAGACTGGGGCCAGAGGGTTTAGTTGAGTCTTCATTCCTGATTTCCAAGATGGCGGCGCGACGCAGCTTGCAGCGGCCACTCCGGAGCTGATTATCTGTTATTTGTGAAGTGGGATGCCATGCGCAATCATAATCAATTGAAAACGGGCGTGGGAGCACAGAGGAACATCGGGAAATCTCCAGGAAGACCTTTTTCATTGCTGCTGCTGCTGTGAGGTCCGGGACACTGCTGGGAAGAACAGGCCCCCAGTCCTCGGGGTCGCGTTGCTGATGGCCGTTGGCGGGGCCGTCTTAATACGCTCGGCAGAGGATGGTGCTCGGAGAAGCTGTGCCGGAGGGGATGGTCGTCGGCTCGGAGGTTCGACGGATTCGGAGTCCGTTGCGGTCAGGTCGCTTTCGGTGTGTGCTGCGTCTGTGAGGCTGGTTTCGACGGAGCTTCCATTGTGTGCTGTGTCTGCGAGTCTGAGTCGGGCGGCGCCATGGAAGTCCATAGCGGGGGTATTCCGTTCTGCCGCCGGTGTGGGATGGCGAGTCTGTCAGGACCCTGTGGAAACTGTGTGGTGATTTCTTTTGAACTTATAGTCCTTTAACATCCTTGGACTATTTTTACTGTGCCCATAGTCTGTTTTTTATCAATGATGCTATTGTTTGCACTGTTGTAACTATATGTTGTAACTATGTGGTTTTGTGCAGGTCTTGTCACTTTAGCTTTTGGTCTTGTTTGTCTGGTAGATTTGGAGCTCCTTTCTGGGGAACGCACTAAGATGGTAGCGCAATATTAATATGCAGCAGCCTCTCCGGACTCTGGATTGGGGATTGCCAAACGTTATGTGGATTTTCTGGTGTAGTCTGTTTTGTCATATGCTTTTGTGATATTGTTCTGGTGGAACGTTGTCTCATTTTTTAACTGCATTGCATTTGTGGTTTCTAAATGACAATAAACTGAATCTGAATCTGAATCTGAATTGGGGATGAGGGTGTCATTGGCCAATCAGTGACCATCAGTTGTCAGGGATATATATTCAGAAATTTTTAAGCTAAGGGTTGGGGTGGAGCACATAGAGGATCAGAAGTTGTAGGACTGGGAGAAAATAAGTTGGCAGATTGGTGTACATCCATACTCTTGGAAACTATTGTTCATGTTTTATAATACCATCTGTGTTGAATATTATTAATAATATTCAACACAGATGGTATCAAACTGGAGATACATAGAGAAATGTTAGGATGGGAGGCTAGTTGAGTCTGTGGACTGGCCAGCCATTGAGAAAGGCTGGAATCATTTTGGTCACTGGTTTTAGTCCTGAGGGGTTTCAATAGGCCTGTAGATAAGTGATGAAAGTGTTGGGGTTTACACTGGAATATAAAATGGAAGGGACAGGTCTGGGATGGCAGCAGACTATGAGGAAAAGAATTCCTTTTTCTCAAGCTCCACAAAGAAGTGACACCGAAAAAGTGTTGAGTCATTTAAAAAGACTGTTGCTTAGATCACTTAACACCAGGAAACTTAGGTGATGCCTAATATCTCTCTGTTAGTGCCTTCCCTCAAACAGAGTTAGTATTCCTAACTTTGATAAAGATCATAATTAGCAAAACACCAAAGAACTTCTGAAACTGGTGAGTTCTCAGTAGTCTAAATAAAAAGCTCTTTAAAATACTGGCAGTGGGTCTATTGGCTAGTTAAGACAACAACCACACTTCACCATTTTGTGAATGAGAATTCAGGTCAGTTGAAATGAAATAACTCTAAGGCAGGCAACAACTGGAATATTTGCAATCTGTTAATTTAGCTACTGAGAAATCATCAGTTAAGTTACACTTTCTGGTATCATTCAGTTCTTTCATATTTATAAGAGCTGTAAATAATCTATCACTTTCTACATCCTGATTGCATCTCAGGGTGCGTCAAGATTTCATCTTGTGTTGAAAGGGTCAAGTCATCTGTTCCCTGTTCAATATTTACACCGATGCTACATCTGTCCTTTCTGCTCAGGTGAGCAGATGGAATGCCTTGTTCATTAGCTGGATCGAAGACATATTTTGTGAGCTTCCATATGCTCCTTGAAAATATTAACTAAGTAGTTCTTGAGGATATTTGGCAAATATAATAACAACCTTAAGGGTTTCAAGTTGTGCTACAATTAAATGGTCAAATTTATTTATTTTGCAATAAAATTATATGAATCAAACTCTAATAAATAGGCAACATGCTAGGGAAAACTTACTTTTCTCCTGCCAAGGTAATTCAATGGGAGGATTTGAAAAATCGTAACGTCCGGCATTCCTTTACATTGCATGGTCCAGTTACCTACCTGAAGTGGGCTTGGAGTAGCTGTAAGACACGAATAAGCACATAATAGTATGATGTTATTTGCTGGTTTAGTGTTAGTGTGATCACTGTTATCTTAAGAAATTGTGTCATATGGTTAACTATTGAACCAAACTTAAGAATCAATTGAGCATTGGCTGCCACCATAAAGTACATGTTTCCTTTGCTATCTGCGGTCTTAATGAGTTATGTAACATTCTACAGCTCTGTGCAAGAAGAAGCCCAAGACACCATGTTGGAAGGGACCATGGACGTTTACAAACATGCTCCAGTCAAGAGAAATAATGAACTAGGATAGAGCACAGTCCTTGGCAATGTATCTTCACTGTACATCTACCTGTTGGAGATGTCGAGATGAGCTAGAATGAAATCAGTTGGGTTCATTAGGTTGAGTGCAGTCTATCTCATGAACATGGTTCAGTTGTTTCCTACCTGCACTGGCATTTGACAGGGGTATATCGTGAGCGCTGGATAATAGGTGAGGAAGGTGAATGTTACCATGGTGGGAGAGGGACAATAGGTGTGGAAGATCCTAGTCCCTCTTTGTGGAAACTGGAAGGACAATCCTCTTGCTCACTGGGACCACTGGAGGAAGGCTCAGCTTTCCCTCAGATAGGCTCTTTTGTTTCCCACTGATTTAGTGAACATCCAGTTAAAATACTAATAAGGCAGAACAAATTATGGAAGTTTAAAATTGCTCCTAAGGTTTTGAAAAATTAGCCAATTGAGGGAGATTAAAATCCAGGGAATTTAAGTTTTGTAGATACCTCCTTTTTCATCTAGCCTATGTGAATCATCATTGAAGTCTATAATTTCAGATAACCAGACTTTGGTTTGTGTCAGAATGATCCAGTGCTGATCTAAGGTCATCAGCCTATTGCATTTCCTTCAGTTTTTCTTCTCTCCATGGATGCTACTTGACCTGCTGGGCATTTCTAACATCCACCCCCCCCCCCTTTATTTCAGATTTCCAGCAAATGCTGGGTTCAATTTCGCACAGGTCCAGCATTGTCTTTTCTCTCTCCCCTTTCTCTTCCCTCTAGTTATATGCTCTCCAATCAGATGAGTCTTTAGAATCCCTTCTCAGCTGGCATCAACTTATGTCATTTACACTTAGTCTCCACCATGTTGCATCCCTTTGACCCTTCAAGCCCAATTTGAATGTTTCTAGGTTCTGATGAAAGGCCCTTCACTTGCAATATTCCTTTCATGCACCCCTTCAGATCCTGCATAATTCCTGTGCTTTCTGCCTATATTTCAGATCTCCAGCATCAAAAGTTTATAATTTGTATTTTCAATATGAACTTCTTATTTACGAAGGTCAATTTCCCCTTCCCTCCCATTGTGGGACGATCTGTATCGAAGATACAATGAAATATATTCAGACAGCACAGTAATGTGGTGGCTAGCAGTTCAATTCTGTCACTCTCTGTAAGGAGCTTGTACATTCTCCCCATGACTGCATAGGTTTCCTCCGGGTGCTCTGGTTTCCTCCCACATTCCAAAGATGTATGGTTTAGTAGGCCAATTGGTCACATGGGTGTAATTGGCTGTTGTGGTTTTGTTGGACCAGAAGGGCATGTTACTGTGCTGGATCTCTGAATAAATAAAATATAACATCATAGAGACTTAATACTGATTGCCCAGCCCTGTGTTGCTGCCTGCACACCCAATTGGGAAGTTATACTATTTTCTGTGAATGTGGAAAATCCCTCAGCAAACAGCAGAGATTCAATGGTCTCATCCTTCTTTGTCTTAAGGTAGAATGTATAATAAAGGTTTACTTCTATAAATCAATCCAATGATGCAGTTCATTTAAGCTGAGGCGTTTGCTTATATTACTAAGTAGGTATGCCTTACATTCTGAAGAAGTCATTATATATTTCACTGCTGATTTATGATTTAATCTGATCTCAGTGTCACATTTTGAAAATTAGCTGTGTAGTAATAACCTTAAGAAAATGTTTTGAAATAATTAAAATTTTCACATTTCAGTGTACATACACCGGCAAAAATTTATGCCTTCCATGAAATATTTACAAGTTTTCATTGAAATTCTATTATCTATTAAGTGTGCTAAGTACCATGATAAATTGCATACTGATGAAATATGAAATCATGAATATTTTATTAACCATTCCAATGTTTTCATTTCACAGTGCTTTCAGTGAATCAATGAAATTTTCCTGTGTTTTTGAACAAGCACAATGTTTCATGTTATAGCTACTGAACAAAATTATAATCCAAAACCTGTTAAAGAAACTGAATTAGAAACTAATATATTGTTTATTTGGATTTCAAATGGTCAAGAAATTAAAATTTCAGGAATTCTCAAACTGCAATTGAAGCAAAATTAACAGGCTTCCACTAAATAATTATGCAGGAATTAATTTGCTTTATATAAGAGCAGTTTGCAACCATATGCAAAGAGTAATGAGTTTTAGCATGAATGATATGCAGGAAATCAGACTTTGCCTATATAATTTTATGAACATCATCAAATGACATTACAAAGAAAAGCTGTATGAATGGTAGATGAGAAGATCTGTGAACACTATTTCATTTGTAAAAAGAATATGTAAGAATGTGAAATAATTCCTTCTTGTTGTTAACGTTTCCATAATTTAAACAAAAATTGGTATTATAATTTCAACCTGCTGTATGTTCAATATTAGGGAAAACTTGTCAGCAGATTTAAGAGTTTCCAAATCAAGCTAATGAAAAATTCATACCTGTTTGTCTGAAATCAATTCCTTTCAGAATCATAGCATCATCGAAAACTACAGCACAGAAGCAGGCCCTTTGGCCCATCCAGTCAGTGCTGAACCATTTATACTGCCTACTCCCGTCAACCTGCACCTGGATCATAGCCCTCCATATCCCTGCCATCCAGGTACTTACCCAAATTTCATTTAAATGCTGAAACCAAAATTGAATCCACCACTTGCACTGACAGCTTACTCCACACTCTCACCAATTTCCGAGTGATGAAGTTTCTCTTCATTTTCTCCTTAAACATTTCACCTTTTGCTCTAATCCTATGACCTCTAGTAGGAGTTTCACCCTGTCTCTGTGGAAACAAGCTGCTTAGGTTTACTATATCCATACCCCTCATAATTTTGTATTTCTCTGTCAAAGCTTCCCTCAATCTTCTACATTCTAGGGAATAAAGTTCTAGCCTATTCAATTTTTCCTTATATCACAGTTCCTCCAGTCCCAGCAACATCCTTGTAAATTTTCTGTGTACTCCTTCAATCTTACTTAAGTCTTTCTGATATGTAGGTGACCAAAACTGCACACAATACTCCAAAATAGGCCTCACCTTCATCTTATACAGCTTCAACATAACATCCCAACTCCAGTACTCAATACTTTGATCTATGAAGGCCAACAAGCCAAAAGCTTTCTTTATGACCCGATCTATGCCACTTTCAATGAATTATGGACCTGTCTTCCCAGATCCCTTCATTTTTCGGTGCCCTACTGTTCACTGTGTAAGACCTCCCTCACTGGTCTTCCCAAGTTACAGGATCTCACATTTGTCTGCATTAAATTCAATCTGCCATTTTTCAGCCCATTTTTCCAGATGGTCTAGACCCCGTTGCGAACTCTGATAGTCTTCCTTGCTGTTCACTACGTCCTCAATCTTGGTGTCATCCACAAATTTACGGATCCAGTAAACTACATTCTCATCTAGATTGTTGATATAGATGACAAACAACAACAGACCCAGCACCAATCCCTGCAGCACTCCATTAGTCACAGACCTCTGTCTACTTCCACTCTCTGGCTTCTCCTGCAAAGCTAATGTCTAATCAAATTTAGTACCTTATCTTCAATGCTAAACGACTGAACCTTCTTGACCAACCTCTCATGGGGACTTTGTCAAATGTCTTACTGAAGTCCATGTAGACAATATCCACTGCCTTGCCTTCATCAACTTTCCTGGTAACTTCCTCAAAAAGCTCTATAATTGGTGAGACACGACGTACCATGCACAAAGTCATGCTGACTGTGGTGATATGATGTGTAAGAACGTGATTGGAGAGAGTTCTGAGCATGCGCAGGAATGATAGAAAGATCGAGAAAACATGGTATTGTAAACATGTGTGATTGTTGCTAAATAAAAGTTCTATTTCTTCCAGAACATGGTTCTTTTGTAGTAACCCACAGTACGTATGAATATAAAGAACACAACTTTTGTCAGAAGTCAGTCTGGAAGAGTAATAGGTTACCTAACTCGGGAAAATCGAAGATAATTTTCTGAAAAAAGAGTTTGAGCTATTTTGGTGTTTGCTTATAGCTTTACAAATGGAAGGTTTGCAACCTCCACTGACAATTCAATTATCTGGGAATGTAGCTGAGAACGGGAGAAAACTTAAGCAATGTTTTGAATTGTATTTATCGGCATCAGAGCGAATCAAAAACCAGAGAAAGCGAAAGCTGCACTTTTACTCCATGTAATAGGTGACAACGCAATTGAGGTATATAATCATTTTACTTTTGAAAATGGAGATAATTTAAATCTAAAATTGATAATGGACAAATTTGAATCATTTTATATACTGAAGCGTAATGTGACGTATGAGCGATACAAATTTTTTACATTTACGCAGAGAGCTGGTGAAACTATTGATCAATATGTTACTGAATTGAGACACCGGAGTAAAACATGCGAGTTTGGAGAACTGATAGACTCTCTCATTAATGACAGAATTGTTTGTGGCATTCTGGATAATGGTCTGAGAGAAAGACTCTTAAGAGGACAGGACTTAATTTGGAAAAAGCTTTGATGCTCTGCAAAGCTTCGGAAATTGTGGCGTTGCAGGCTAAAGAACTTTTCATTGAGAACTGCAAGGTAGACACTGTGAGAAAGTGCAAACCTATTAGAAAAAATAATAAAACAACAACAAAAACAACAGAGAGCAAGACGTCATCTGAGAGAAAAAAGCTGTGTGATCGCCTGTGGACAGCAGCATTGACCAAAACTGGGTCTGGCATATGGAAAAATGTGCAACAACTGTGGTAAGAGTAACCATTTTTCACGCTGTTGCAGAAGTAGAAAGAAAATAAAACAAGTAAATGCAGTGCTTGAAAATGAACTTGAGGAGTTTTATATAGATGTGCTTTGTGAACACAAACAAAGTAAGAATGACTGGACTATTCCATTGCAAGCGAACCAAAACAATATTCTGTTTAAACTTGATACTGGAGCACAAGTAAATGTTCTTGCAGAATCTGAGTTTAATGCTTTAAAGCCAAGACCAAAGTTACATAAGACAAATATAAGAGTGACTGGGTATTCAGGTGCAGACATTCCAGTTAAAGGAACATGTGTGGCAAATCCAGCACACAAAAATATTGTGCACACACTTTCATTTGTGGTGGTGCCAAGGAATGTACAGTCAGTACTGGGTTTATCTGCCTGTGAGAGACTGAATTTGGTGAAAAGAGTATTAGTCCTGGACAGTGACACATACAGTGACTTGATGAAAGAGTATGAGGACTTGTTCAAAGGGCTTGGTTGTCTTCCAGGAGAGCACACGATTAAAATTGACAACACAGTGCCACCCATAGTACATCCATGTAGAAAAGTGCCTTTTGCATTTCGTCATCAACTGAAAACAGAGCTTGACAGAATGGAATGGCTAGAAGTCATAAAAAAAATTGATGAACCAACTGAATGGGTCAATTCGTTTGACATTGTTGATAAGAAAAATGGAAAACTGAGGATTTGCTTAGATCCAAGAGACTTGAATCGAGCCATTAAAAGAGAGCATTTCAAATCACCTACTTGTGAAGAAATTATGTCACAGTTTGCTAATGCAAAGTACTTTCGTAAATTAGATGCAACCTGTGGATTCTGGCAACTTAAACTAGATGAACCGAGTTCAAAGTTGTGTACCTTTAACACTCCTTTTGCCAGATATTGATTTCTTCAGCTTCCGTTTGGAATTGCATCAGCTCCTGAAGTGTACTGTTATGAACCCCGTAACTGGGTCACTTACCAGCAAAAATGGAGAGGTCCGTTGAAGTCTGATGGTACTATTTTTAACAGTATTTATTAGTAAAAATACACAAAAATAATATCAATGCAAACATACAGATAATATACGTCATCAATACTAAATCTAAAAGTGCGGGTATAATAATAATCAATAAGAAATAAGCTCTATCGTTGTCTAGGGGATAAATGTATTGTCCGATGGAAATATAAAAGTCACTCAGTTCATTCAGGCTGCAGCCTCTTGTTGGAGAGAGAGAGATTTTTAGAAACTTGCCAATTCCTTCTATGATTTCGATCCGTCGGAGTCTCGGTGTGGCCGTTCACTTGTGGCCTCTCCTTTAGCTAAAGCCGTTCTTCCGTGGCGAGGCCGCCAATCCCAGGCAAGGGAAAGGACGCACACGAGCCCCCCAACGGCTGTCGCTATTAAACGCTGTCACAGGATTTCTAGCGTTTCTCCTGGTGCGTCTAAAGGGCCTCTTTTATCCTTACTCACGGGGTCTCAGATGTCAATCAGGTTGGGATGATGCAATCCCTCAACCAGCCCACTCTGGTCGTCCCCTGAGGGCTTCAATGAATAGTACAGTACTCAATACACAATTCCGTCTTCAAGAGACAATAGCCGTTATCAGGGGTTTTTGTTTCGCTGAGGACAGGACACATTCCAAACCTTGTGGATTCTGCGTGTCTCTCTCTCATTTCCTGGGTCCCAGACCCGAATTAATAGCGATCTTGTGATTCTCGAAAAGGAGGGGGCGACTTTGTACCCTTCGGCCCCTCAGAGTTGTGGCACATTCGTAACAGTACCATAAAACCATTCACATGCTATATGAGCACATTGAGGGCGTAGATACATCCATGGATGATATTATTGTTTGGGGATCATCTAAACAAGAGCATGATGCCAGACTCAGACAAGTCTTTGAGGCAAACCTGAAATTGAATAAAGACAAATGTCAGCTAAGAGTGACTGAACTTACCTTTGTGGGTGATATCATCAGCAAAGAGGGTGTGCGTTCTGATCCACTGAAGGTTTCTGCTATTGAGAACATGCCAAGACCGCAATGTAAAAAGGATGTTCAAAGGTTGATGGGAATGGGAACTACATGGGAAAATTCATACCCAATCTTTCGGAATAGCTTGCTCCATTGAGGCAGCTAACAGAAAAGAAAAACGAATGGAGCTGGATTCATGAACAGGGAAGGCATGGCAAAATCTCAAGAAAGTGCTCATTAAAGAAACTGTGTTGAAATTCCATGATGCTGAGAGACCCATAAAATTCTCATGTGATGCATCTCAAACAGGCTTAGGGGCAGTATTACTCCAGAAGCATGATAAGGAATGGCTACCATAGCATATGCATCTCGTTCATTATCTGATCCATAAACAAGGTATGCCCAAACTGAAAAAGAATTGCTCAGCATTATGTTTGCTTGCGAGAGATATCATCAGTTTGTGTCAGGGCAAACTATTGATGTTGAAACTGATCATAAACCTCTGATTACATTGTTTCACAAACCTTTAAGTAACTGTCCTTTGCGAATTCAGTGAATGATGATCAAATTGCAAAGATGTGCATTGAATGTGTCATACACATCTAGAGACTGTACCTGCTGCTCCTGAAAAGTTGAAACTGCTGTGTCTTGAGACAGAGACGGACAAATTTCTCAGTCAGGTAATACAAGTGGTGATGGCCAGATAATAAGCATGACTGTACCTCAGAAGTACAAGAATATTGGAACCACAGATCAGAGCTTTCTGTTGTGGATGGGATATTGTACAAAGGTAGCAGAATTGTGATTCCTAAAAGCCTTCAAAAAGAAATGCTTGGGAAAGTTCATGAAGGCCACCTAGGTATTGAAAAACTTAAGAGAAGGACATGGGAAGTGATGTTTTGGCCTAGGATAAATCAAGAAATGGCAGAATTGGTGTCTTTTTGTCAAATTTGCCTTAAATACCAACCTAGCAACTCTAAGGAGCCATTGCATCCACATCCTAATCCTCAGAGACCTATCAGAAGATAGGCATAGATCTTTCTGTAACTGACAACAAAGATTATCTAGTAATAACAGATTACTACTTATTGTATCCTGAAGTGTGTGGTCTGAGCAGAGAATGTAATTACATGCATGAAATCAGTTTTTTCCAGATGTGGTGTACCTGATGAAATTTTCACAGCCAATGGTCCACAATTCAATGGTGAATGCATGAGACATTTTGCTCAGTAATGGGGCTTTGTTCAAACAACATCTAGTCCATTTTCCCCTCAGTCCAATGGATTAGTTGAGAAGTTGATAGGAATTATCAAGAAACTGATGCTCAAAGCAAAAGATAGTGGAGGTGGTTTTTATAAAGCTTTGTTAACTAATTGCAGTACTCCACTTGAACGTGGATTTTCACCTGCTCAGCTCTTGATGGGACGCCGTTTGAAATCCAATCTGCCAATGGATGAGAGCCTTCTGAGAACAGAGGGAGGTGAACAAGTGAAAAGATGGAAAGATGAACACAAAGCAAAGCAGAAAACATATTTTGACAGATGTTCTCGTCCATTACTTGAACTGCACCAAGGAGATGAAGTGAGGATGCAAGACAAAATTAACATATGGACACAGAAAGCTACAGTACTTGAAGAAGTACAACCCAGATCATAAATGGTCCGAACAGAAGAAGGAGCGGTGTTAAGAAGAAATCGCAAAGACCTCAAGAAAGAGCCAACTTCAGAGTTTCAGTTAACCGATGCAGACCAGACAAAACATGGAAATAACAACGAAACACAAGAACTGTGTGAATCACTTAGAAGGTCTACTCACGTTCATAAACCCCCAGAGAGACTGATAGAGACATGTTAAATTATGCATTTGTTCTGGTCAATGTTGCTAATTGTTTTTTCTTTATAAGGAAAGGAAGATGTGGTGATATGACATGTAAGAACGTGATTGGAGAGAGTTCTGAGCATGCGCAGGAATGATAGAAAGATTGAGAAAACATGGTATTGTAAACACGTGTAGTTGTTGTTAAATAAAAGTTCTATTTCTTCCAGAACATGGTTCTTTATTAGTAACCCACGGTACATATGAATATAAAGAACACAACACTGACTATCCCTAATCAGTCCCTGTCTATCCAAATATTCTTATATCTGGTCCCTTAGAATACCTTCCAATGGTTTTCCCACTACTGATGTCAGGCTCACTGGCCTATAATTTCCTGGTTTATTCATAGACCATTTCTTCAGCAGTGGAATAACATTAACTCTAATCTTCTGGTGGAATAGCTCCAATCTTCTGGTTTGTTTACCTCTTGCTAAGGATAATATAAATATCTCTGCCTGGGCCCCCGCATTTTCTGCACTTGCCTCCCACAGGGTCCGAGGGAACACCTTGTCAGGCCCTGGGGATTTATCCACCCTAATTTGCCTCAAGACAGCAAACACCTCATCATCTGTAATCTGTATAGGGTCCTAGACCTCTATAGACTTGGTGTCTGTCTCCCAAGTAAATACAAATGCAAAAAATCCAGTTGAAGTCCTTCCATTTGTTTTGGTTCTGCAATAGATTATCATTCTGATCTTCCTGAGGACTATTTTTGTCTTTTGCAATCATTTTGCTCTTAACATTTCTGTAGAAGCCCTTAGGATTCTCTTTCACCTTGTCTGCTAGAGTAACCTTATGCCTTCTTTTAGCCCTCCTGATTGCTTTCTTAAGTGTTATCTTGCATTTCTTATACCCCTCATTTACCTTATTTATTCCTGCCTGCCTTTACCTGCCATGCACCTCCTTTTTTTAACTTAACTAGGGCCTCAATATCTCTTGAAAACTAAAGTTTCCTAAACCTGTTATCCTTGCCTTTTATTCTGAGAGGTACATACATGCTTTGAACTGTCAAACTTTTACTGTTGAAGGCCTCCCACTTACCAAGTACACCTTTCCCGAAAAACAGCCTATCCCAATCCACACTTGACAGCTCCTTTCTGATACCATCAAAATTGGCCTTTCTTCAATTTACAATCTCTGCCCAAGAACCAGACCTATCCTTTTCCATAATTACCTTGAATATGATGCAATTAAGATCACAAAATGCAAAGTGTTCCCCTACACAAACTTCTGTTACCTGCCCTGTCTCATTCCCTAATAGCAGATCAAGTATTGCAAACTCTCTCATTGGGACTTCGATGTACTGATTAAGGAAACTATCCTGAACACATTTGACATATTCTATCCCACCTAGTCCTTTTAAAGTATAGGTGTCCCAGTCAATATGTGGAAAGTTAAAATCACATATTATCACAACCTTAAGTTTTTTGCAACAGTCTGCAATCTCCCTACAAATTTGTTCCTCTAAGTTTGCGGCCTGTTGAGTCATCTGTAATTTAGCCCCATTAATGTGGTCATATCTTTCTTATTCCTCAGTGCCACCCATAATGCCTCACTAGGTGAATTCTCCAGTCTGTCCTGACTGACCGCTGTGTGACATTTTCCCTGACTAATGATGCCACTTGTCCCCCTTTAATCTCTCCCTCCTCCCCTCACGTCTAAAACAATGGAATCCCAGAATACTGAGCTGCCAGACCTGCTCTCCTGCAACCAGTCTATTAATGGCCACAGCATCGTAATTCCATGTGTTGATCCATCCCATGAGCTCATCTGCCTTTTCCAGAATATTTCTTGAATTGAAATATATGCAGCTTAGAACATTAGTCCCACCATGCTCAACCTTTTGATTCCTGACTTTGTCTGAGGTCTGAACGACCTGTCTCCATAACCTCTCCATTAACTGTTCTGGCACTTTGGATTCCAACCCCTTGTAACTCTATTTTAATCCCCACCCCCTATCGCCATGCAGTATTGGAAAATCTTCCCACTAGGATATTAGTCCTCCTCCAGTTTAGGTGCAAACCATCTCTTCTGTATAGGTCCCATCTTTCCTGGAAGAAAGCCCAATGATTCAAAAATCTGAAACATTCCCTCTTAAACTAGCTCCTTAGCCACATGTTAAACTACATTGTCTTCCTATTTCTGGCCTTAATAGCATGCTACATGGGTAGCAATCTTGAGATCACAACCCTGGAGGTCCTGTCCTTTAACTTAGCACCTAACTCCCTTAACTCACTTTGCAGAACCTCATCACTCTTCCTACTATGTCATTGGTAACTATAAGGACCATGACCTTTGGCTGTTCACCCTCCCACTTAAGAATGCTGTGGACCTCATCTGAAATGCCCTGGACCCTGGCACCTGGGAGGTAATATACAATCTGGGAATCTCATTCTCATCCACAAAATCTCCTTTTTGTTCCCCTAATGAACAAAAACCCTATCACCACAGTTTGCCTCTTGAATTGAATTGAATTGACTTTATTTCTTACATCTGTGATGAGATCTGAAGGATTATTCTAAGTGGACAGTTCCTTTAAAAAGAGAGAAAAGGAGCAAACAGCGTGTGTGCTATTTCAGCCACGGAGAGAGAGAAAGTCTGTGAGTTGCCTTGAAGACTGAAAGGTGGAACTATATGATGGACAGTTAGTGTTCAGCGCTTGTGGAATATATACAAGATCAGTTGGCTTTGTAATCAGACATGCCAGACACCAAGAAAGACCCTGGTTGAGCTTTGTGTGCCCATGGCAAAGGTAGGGTTTTTGCTCACAGTGTGGACAAAGGGGTGACCGGTGGAACGCTATCGGTGTGTTTAACCCTTGCCTGGATTGATAGCAGTACCACGTGAAAACGGCATCCTCTTTTTGTGGTCGCAGTCGGTGACTGTAAGTTTCGGGAGCAGGAGGACGACATGGAAGATTGACGGCATCGGCACTGGGAAGACAAAACAATTCCCTCTCTCTCTCTCCAACTCTACTCAAATCAAATTCCAGAAATGAACTGACTACCTACCATACTACCGTAAGACTGTATCATCTAATCACCTGAGCTGGGAGAAGCTTGGGAATTTTACTTACTCACTTATATATGCATATACTTTGCTAACCCGTTTACCTTATCTTGTTTTATATTATTTTATCACGTAGTTACTAATAAAATAGAATTTATAATGGAAGACTCAGACTCCAGGTGTGTCCATTTCTGCTGGTCCTTTTAAACCCATTACGAGGTATGTAACACATCCTTCACATACATGAGGAGTAAAAATCTTTACATTACATCTCCATCTAAATGTGCATTGTGCAATCATAGTAATTTATAATAAATAGAACAGTCAATGTAACATAGAAATACATCCAAATCAACACGAGTTAATCAGTCTGATGGCCTGGTGGAAGCAGCTGTCCTGGAGCCTGTTGGTCCTGGCTTTTATGCTGCAGTACCATTTTCCTGGATGGTAGCAGCTGGAATAGTTTGTGGTTGGGGTGACTCAGGTCCCTAATGATCCCTCGGGCCTTTTTTACACACCTGTCTTTGTAAATTTCCTGAATCATGGGAAGTTCACAACTTCAGATGCGCTGGGCTGTCCGCACCACTGTCTGCAGAGTCCTGCGATTAAGGGAGGTACAGTTCCCATACCAGGCAGTGATGCAGCCAGTCAGGATGCTCTCAAATGTGCCCCTGTAGAAAGTTCTTAGGATTTGGGGGCACAACCAAACTTCCTCAACCATCTGAAGTGAAAGAGTCACTGTTGTGCCTTTTTCAGCGCACAACCGGTATGTACAGACCACGTGGGATCCTTGGTGATGTGGATGTCAAGGAACTTAAAGCTGTTTACCCTCTCAAGACCAGATCCATTGATGTCAATAGAGGTTAGCCTGTCGCCATTTCTCCTGTAATCCCCAATCAGCTCCTTTCATTTTGCGACATTGAGGGAGAGGTTGTTTCTTTGACACCACTGTCAGAGAGATGACTTCTCCTCTGTAGGCCCCCTCATTATTGTTTGAGATTAGGCCAATCAATGTAGTGTCATCGGCAAATTTAGTTAGCAGATTAGAGCTCTGGGTGCGACAGTCATGGGTATACAGGGAGTAAAGGTGGGGACTTAGTTTACAGCCCTGAGGGGCACCTGTGTTGAGATGAGAGGGATGGAGGTGAGGGAGCCCATTCTTACCACCTCCCTCTCCCACTTCCCTTCTGAGCCACAGACCCAGACTCTATGCTAGAGACTTGACCACTGTGATTTTCCCCTGCTAGGTTATTCCTGCCAAAAGTTTTCAAAGTGGTATACCTTTAGTTGAGGGAAATGGCCACAGGGGTACCCCATGCAGGCTTCTTAACCCATTTCTCCCTCCTGACCGTCACTCAGTTTCCTGTGACCTGCACCTTGGATATATATATCCTGCCTATTACACCCTCAATCTTCCTAATGTCTGGAGTTCATCTGTTCCAGCTCCAACTCCTTAATAAGAAGTGTTAGAGGCTGAAGTGTGAAGCACTTCTTACAGATGGAGTCGTCAGGGAGACTGGAGGCCTCTCTGACTTCCCACATCCTGCAAGAGCAGCATTCAGCTGTCCTGCCTGACATCCCTCCTGCTACAACTGTGCAATTATAAAGAAGGGAACAAAATAAACTGAACAAAAATCTGCCTACAGCTTTTCACCTTCTCTCACTCAAGCCTCTCCTTGCTGAAGCCTCGAAGAGCTAATGCCACAAATGCCCACTCTAACATGGTTCACTCCAACAAAGACTGTTCTGCTTACCACTGACTTATTTTTATTTGCCCTTGTGAATGAATCTCAATCTTTGATTGGCTGCTGTTCAAACGCTGAAACTCCCGCGAAGCACTGCTTCTTAATGTACACTTGCTGACCTGTGTGTCTCACCTCTTCTCTCACTCCCCGTCTCTGATTGGCCACTGTTCAAATGCTGCTTTTTAATGCACAATTATCGGTGTGAGTCACCACTTCTCTTGATCCCGATCTCTGATCGGCTGCTGTATCTTCATAGAACATTAGGTATTTTGACGAAGCAAGTTTAGGCATGAGATGGCAAAACCAAATAAAGAATTCTGAATTTAAAGGCATTATTAATTATTGTCATGGAGTTATATGGCAGTAAACAGCTCCCCCATTGAGACTGCATCATCAATTACACTCACCTGACAATAATCATATGCTGTTCTCCCCATATACCCATTGCTAACTGAGGTCTTACCTCTCATCTACTCACTGGGGGCAATATACAATGGCTAATTAACCTAGTAATCTGCACATTTTTGGGATGTAGGATGAACACCATACAGTCACAAGAAGGATGTGCTAACTTCACACAGACAATATCAGAGGCTAGGATTGAACCAGAGTCACTGGAACAGTGATATGATCATGAGATGGTTAAAAGTTTGTATGTTGATCACTTCACATTCAGTATGCACCTAAACCACTTGATCAGGAGTCTCTGTGAAGAATCTAAAGGCCGAGGACATGTAATAACACAAAATGATGGGTTCACTTCCTTCATCAATTTGTGCCAATGGCTGCAATTGATGCATTGACCGGATACATTCATCAATATAATCTATTTCTGTGGTGATTTTAAATTAAAAAATGTTCCAGTGTCGATGTTCTTAGGGTGAAGGCACACGTCTTTCTTACATGATGTTAAAAATTGATGTAGACTGCCACTAAAGCATTTGGTGATATTGAATACTGAAGCAAAAACAGATAAGAGATATGTCAGTAATCTTAACGCTTTGAAAACTGTCAAGCAGCTTAAATTCCAGTTAACAAGACACAAATTTACATCTCAGATTGAACTTCAAATTTCCATTGGTCCGGCCAGGATGGGAATGGGAAATGGGTCTTCTCTTACTGGGGAAAAGCGAATAATCAAGTCGAACAAATGTCGCTGCTAAGCCTCGGATATAAGTGTAAGAGAGTGAAAAGTGGCTTGACAATCTGCCTCGGTGTGAGACTGGTGAAGATGCAGAGTGGAAAGTCTGACATGTAATCCCTACGGCAACACAAGAGGCGCTGGTGCTTCTCAACAGGTCAGGTGCCATCCATGGAGAAAAATGGACAGTTGACTTTTTGGGTAGATACCTGAAATGTCAACAGTTTGTTTCCTCCACGGGTGCTGCCAAAATGTCTGAACTCCTCCAGTACCTCTTGTGTTGTTCTAAATTCCAGTGTCCATGGTCTCTTGTGTCATCATGTCACGCCTGTGCTAAGTGAACAGCCGCCTTATACTGGGGCCACAAAGGATTTGCAGACCTGTGGAAGAAGCTCCATTTTAAAAAAAAGGGCATCACAGGGGAATAGTTTGTCAAAAAATGTTATATTATTCATTATAGTTAGATGAGTTGCAGTTTGGAATGCAGTCCCTGAAAGGCAGATGGAAGCTGATTAAATACTGGCTTTCAAAAGGTTTGATAATTAAACAGGAAGAGAAAGGCAAGGGCTTGAGCATGAGAGCTAGACTGATTGAGGAGCTCTTGTCCTGAATTGGAAATGCTGGAGAGGACCAACAGTAACAGTGTGGCTCAGCACTCTGATGCTCAGCAGGGAAGTGTAAAATTAGGCAGAGTAATAGTGATAGAAGACTCGACAACTAGGAGGACCAATAGTAGAATCTGTGGCCACTAAATACCAAGATGGAGTGGTGCCTCCTGGGTGCAAGGGTCTCAGAGTGGCTGTAAAATATTCTCAAGTGGGAGTGTGAGCAGCCACAGGTCCTGGTGCACATTGGTAGAAAGCTTAAGAGGTCCTACAGTGAGGAAAGAGGCTGAAAAGGAGGACATTGTTTGTATATAGTAATCCCTGGATTATCCCAGTACCATGTGTTCATCGGGGAAGGAATAGAAAGATAGAACAGGTGAATATGTGGCTGAGGAACTGCTGCAGGGAGCCATGTTTAGGGTTCTTGGATCATTGGAACCTCTTCTGGAGCAGGGGCAACATAAACAAATGGAACAGGTTGCATCTTAGTTGAGGAGAACCAATGCTCTGATTGGGAGGTTTGCTAGTGATACTCAGGGGGGTTTAAGCTAGTTTAACAGGGGGATGGGCACCAGAACACCAGGTCAGAAAGTGAAGGAATTGAGAGGAATGTAGGTGTCATGACCAGTAAGAACAGACAGTAGCAAGGTAACAGACATACTTGGCCAGACAGTGTGAAGTGTGTATTGTAAAGCTAAGACTATAAAAGGTAAAGATGATGAAGTTAGAGCATGGATCAGTACATGGAACTATGATATTGTGGCCATTATAGTTGGTTGAGAGAGGGATGGATGCTTAATGTTCCAGCGTTTTGATGTTTTAGAAAAGAAGGAGAATGAAGGAAAAGGGGCAGGAGATCTGCACTATCAATCATGGAAAATACCTCAGCTGCACTTAGGTGGGGCATAATGATGGGGCTCATCCATTGAGTGTATATTGGTAGATCAAAAATTAAAGGTACACTCCCTCTGATTAAACTACAGGCCCTCACAAACCACTGGGATGGTGAGGAACAGATATGCAGGCAGATTAGGGAAAGGTGTGAAAACAACAGGGATGCTGCAGTGGTTGACTTCAACTTCCTTAATATGGACTGGGACTTTCAATGCAAGGGGCTTAGAAGGGACAGAATTTGTTAGATGTATCCAGGAGGGTTTCTTAAATCAATATGTGGATAGTCCAACAAGAGGAGGGAGCTGGAGAAGGATGATGAGCCTTGTCAGATGTCTCACCTTTCAGAGGGAGAACAGTTAGGGAACACTGGGCACAGCTCCTTAAGTTTTAAGATAGATGTAGCTGAGGGTAAATATGGACCTTACTGAAAACTATTAAATTGGAGCAGGGCAAATTATGAGATTGTTAGGCAGGAAGTAGGGAGAGTTAATTGGCCTAATTTTTTTGGACAAGTCCACATCTGACATGTGGAGGATGTTTAAAAACTAACTGCAAAATATAGCACAGATATTTTCCAATAAGAAGGAAGGACAAAGATAGCAAGGTAAGGTAACTTTGGTGTGCTGTGGCAGGTGATTTTAGTCAAGAGGTAAAAGGGAGAGAATGTAAGGTTTAGGAAGCTAACATCAAATGGAGCCCTCAAAGACTATAAAGAAGCCAGAAAGTAACTCAAGATGGGAATTAGGAAAGCCAGGAGAGGTCATGAAATGTCCTCAGCCAGTAGGATTAAAAAGGCTTCCTATGAGGGGTGATTGATATGTTCACGGCCTAAGGTAGAAGGAGTTAAACTTAGAAAACCTAGCACATTTATTTTTCAACATAGTCCCCTCCTACATTTACACACGTAGTCCAGCGGTCGTGGAGCATACAGATCTTGGACCTCTAGAAAGTGTCCACAGATGGGTGATTGATAAGTTTGTGGCCTAAGGTAGAAGGAGATGAGTAATACAGCTCTCGTTACATGCACATGCAGTTTAACTATTTGAGTGATAATGCAGAAAGTTTGAAGTTAATAACTCATCTCCTTCTACCTTAGGCCACGAACTTATCAATCATCCCTCGTATACATACATCAAGAGAAAGGGGATGATTATGGAGCAGGTAGATCTACTCAAGATAAATGAGGAAACAGGTGCTTGGAGACTGAGGCTGTGGGAGAGGCCCTAAATAAATAATTTGCATCAGTATCTACCAAGGAGGAGCATGTGAAGGATAGGAAGATCAGTGTGCAGCATGCTAATCCTACCAGGGCGGTTTGAGATTAAAAATCAGTTTGTATACGATCCTTTAAAGAGCATTAAGTTGGTTGTCTCTAGGGCCTGCTGGGGCATGCACCTGGTTATTGAGAGATGAGATTGCTGGGATCTTGGCTAATATCGTTGTCTCTTCTCCAGTCATAGGTAAAGTGATGAGGTCTGTCTAGTACCAGAGCTACCATTGTTCCATTGCTCGTTGAGAGAAATAAGGATGTTCCTGGAAACTATAAACTGGTGAGTCTCACATCAGTAATAGGGAAGTTACTGGCGAGGATCCTTATGAATAACATTTATGCACATTTGTAAAACTATGGCCTAATTAGAGACAGTCAGCATGGCTTTGTATGGGGGAAGTTGTGTCTTATGAAGTTGATTGAGTTTTTCAAGAAGGATATGAAGGTGATTGATAATATCCTTGATCAATCAATCACCTTCATGTGGATATCATCTACTTGGATTTTACAAAGATATTTGACAAGGTCCCTCATGGGAGGCTCATCCAGAAGGTTAAGATGCATGGGATCCATGGTGAATTGGTCATTTGGAGTCAGCTTTGTTTTTGCCCATAGAGGATAGAGGGTAGTGGTAATTGAGATGATTTTGGCTGAAGGTCTGTGACTAGTGATGTTCTGTAGGGATCAGTACTGGGAACTCTGCTGTTTGTGACATATATATATATATAACTTGCATGGAAACATACAGTAGGTTGTGAATTAGTAAATTTGCAGATGATACAGATGGTGTAGAAGGCTGCCAAAGAACACAATGGGATATGGAAGGAGTTTAGCTGAGCCAGATGTGAAGTGTTGCACTTTGGGTGATCGAATATGAAGAAACAATGCACCGCTAATGGCAAGATGCTTAGCAGTGTTAATATGCAGAGGGACCTTGGACCCCATCTATAGCTCACTTGAAAGTGGCTAAACAAGTTGATAGGGTGGTAAAGAAGGCATATGGTATGATTGCCTTTATTAGTTAAGGAACCGAGTTCAAGACCTGGGAAATTATATCACAGTTTTATAAAACTTGAGTTTTGGTTGCCCCATTATAGGAAAGATATTGATGGTTTGAAGAGGGTGCGGAAGAGGTTTACCGGGACACTACCTGATTAAAGGGTGTGTGCTGTAAGGAGAGGTTGAGGACTTGCATTGTTTTCTCTGGAGAAGTGGAGGTTAAGGAGATGTTCATAAGATTATAAGAAACATGGATGAAATGTCTACAGCAAAGACCATGCATTTAAGATGAGAGAGTAAATTCAAAGGAGATGTGCAGGGCAAGATTTTGTAAACAGAGAAGGTGGGTGTCAAGTCTGGTGATGGAGGAAAATATGATAGAGATGTATCAAGTATTCATGGATGTACAGAAAATTGAAGGATGTAACATAATATAGCCAGAAGGGATTTATTTAGTTGGTCATTTCATTACTGATTTAGTTAGTTCAGCACAAAATTGTGGGCCAAAGGACTGGTTCTATGTTCTCTCTTAACAGATCTGGAAAGCCTCTAAAACCTTTCTTACACATTCAGAAATGGACACACTTAATTTCAGAAAATGTTATTGTTGACTCTCTCGCCTCTTTTTCAAGTAACCCTTGCTACATTTGAGTTTATACACTCATTGCCGTAGCCTGCAACTATTTTCATCATTTCTGTCAAGATTTTCTCAGTAAAAGCAACGGTCCTGTGTGAAATCTTGAATTTTAGAGCTTGAATCCATTTTACTAAAGGTACTCTACTGAAATGTTGTGTCTCCTTTAGGAAGTGTCAGTCTTGCTTTATGGTGCCGCACTTGTACATTCAGGGCACCCCTCCAAAAGCTGCTCATCTCCCCTACCCCTGTGGGCTGGGCTATGTTTCCTGGCACCACAACACACGTATGATAATAGGAAAACAACACAAAATCTAAAGAGCTCCCCTAGGTGTGCCAGCTGCTCAAGGCTCCCTTCAACTGGCAGCACACCAAGCTGCTAGTTATCTTCATCACATAGGGATAGTGCCCGGAACCAGAAAAGAAGAAGTGGAGATAAACATATACCTAAAGCAAAGAAAGGAGGGAAATTGCTTAATAATGTGCTCTGAAGTGCACTGCAGAATTTGCAAGATAATCTGCCATCTCTAGAAGCATAAGTTTTTCAGGCAAATGGCTCTTCATTCATTTTCTATTTTTAAACACTTGATGATTTCAAGCAAGATTTTCACTGATAAACTTGGATTATAGTATCTTACAGTCAGGTATGCATTATTAACTATGACAATTTACATGATCATGTCTTCATGTCCTGCAGTTGGTTGTGCGAGCATGAAGTGACTCTGGATTAGTAGAGAACATGCAGATTGTTTAGTTCCTGTATGTTAAAATTGAGCTATAAAAGCTATGAGGGCTAGTGAGCTCTGGGCTATCATGATCACCCAGAGCTCACTTCATTGAGGGTTGGGTCAGAGAGGTTTGGTGATCCAACTTGTCTCTTCATGGCCTGTACTTGCAAACAGGAGGTCAAAATGTCCTACCCCACATTTACCATGATCAACCCATCATAAAGTTAAACAAAAGTTGTGTTCAGTAAATGTAAATCTAAGAAAGACATTCTGACAGCTAAACACGAAAACACTCAGAAAGAAGAGTTTATGTTTCAGGTTGAACACCTGTCGAGAAAACTGAGGAAGGAAGAAAACAACTTGTTAAGTCTGCTTCTTTATCCATGGATGTCTCTAGCATTCTCAGTTGTTATTTATGGTTGTCTCATGCGGTGTTAATGGAGCTTTACACCTTTTTCAGCTGGAGCTGGTGGTAAATCAAGTGCTACAGCAGATGATCTGTATTCAGCCACAGGGAACCCAACATGAGAATGCTGCCAATATAAAAGGAGGGAATTTGGCACATTTTGTAGAGCCTATAAAAAGCTTCATAAAGATATGAAGGCCTAGTGGAATGGCAGTTGCTGAATGGAGTTCAAAGTGGATAATTATGAACCAAGCATATTTGAAGGGAAGCAAAGAATGCGAGAAGGTACAAATGGATGAAAGTATGCTGCTATGTTCCCTTATGCTAAACAGGTGTACAAAACTCTGAACATCTGCTAAACATGTGTATAAAACAGTGTGCAACACTCTGCTTCTGAAAATCATTTTGCAGCTATTTAATATGTGCATTTCACACAATTGACTGCACTGACTTTCTCTCTTAAGATATTTAAAAGATGGACAAAGACAAAATAGCTCAATGTAGATTCATGGCACGTGCAAACATGCTGGCTGTTATGTAGATAGACATAGTATACCATATTGTGGTGAACTACATATACCTGTCTGGACACGCCCCCCTGCTGACTGCTCCTGTGGCTCCTCCCACAGACCCCTGTATAAAGGCGATTGGAGGCACTGCTCCTCCCTCAGTCTCCAGGATGTTGTGTGGTGGTCTCTTGCTGCTGACGGTGCTTTCTTCCAACCAATAAAAGCCTACCTTGACTCACGTCTCCGAGAGTTATTGATGGTGCATCACATATAATGACCATAATGCATTTTCATAAATTACTGATTCTTTAACTGTGTGCTATTTTAGATGTTTTGTTGCAGGGATATTAATGCTATGGAAAACATATGATATTGATAACATGAGGGAAGGGGATCTGTGGCTATGCACAGAGATTTTCAACAGTTAGACCTCTAAGTGGAGTGGATAAGACTAGGCAAACATTTCAATGCAAGTCAAAATAAAACAATGAAGAACTTGTCATAAAATCTATAGGAAGGATGGTAAAGTAGTACAAGTGGTGGGTAGGAGCAGGGTAAGCGAGAATTGTTTGAGTTTTTAATTGCATATTAAGTTGGGATCCGGAACATACTGACTGGAAAAGAGTTGGAAGCAACTTCAAAAAGGAATGGGATTAATATTTTAAAGAGGAAATATTTACAGAAAAAAGAGAAGAGGGATAAGGCTAATTAGACAGTTGTCTTAAAGAAGCACTGCTTCTGTGAAATGCTTCGAAATTGTTTAATGTATTGCTTGATTGGGAAGTTTGCAACTTAGGAGACAGGAGTCATCAAAATGAATAGTCAATGTGAAGAAAGAAGTTAGATGAAATTTCTCCATAGGAGAGCATTAAAGAAATATTTAGCCCAGAATCATGGGAAGGAATTATGGAATACAAGTAGTTTTGGTTTGTTAGAAACAGAATCAGATTGATCATGACTGGCTTCTTCCCCCTTACTTTCCGATCAAAATGAAAGGTCTTCAGCTGAAACTTCAGCTGTTTATTCCCTTCTGTAAATGTAGCCTGATCTGCTGAGTTCCTCTGGCATTTTGTGTGTGTTGCATTGGATTTCTAGCATTTCCAGATTCTCTTGTGTTTATTATTTACATATCGTGAAATTGTTCTTTTGCAACAGCAGTGTAAGACATAGAATATACTATGTTACAAAGATAAATATGTAATGCAAAAAAGGTATAAAGAGGTAGTGTTTATCGATTCATGGGCCATTCAGAGATCTGATGATGGAGAGAAGGAAGCTGTTCCTAAATCATTCAGTGTGGGTCTTAAGGTTCCTGTAGTTCCTCTCTGATGTTAGTAATAAGAGAGCACGTCTTGGACGGCGAAGGTCCTTAATAAACAGAAAGTAGCGACAAACTGAAGGGTTTCCTTCTGAGCTATAAACATCTAAGGTTTATTCAAAATAGAAACTTGTGCAAGTTGCAATTACCGATTAGAAACATAGCAACTGACTATAAAGTGAAAAGTGCAACAGTATTTAATCTCCTCTGTAAAATGAAGTGCACAACCAGCTCACTGGATTTATTAGTAAACATTCAGCTGTTCTGGTAGTAATTATGCGGAGATGTTCATTGTAACCAGTGAATAACAGTTAATTCAATACTTTACATAAAGTATATATAAAGTATTGAATTAACTGTTACTTCACAGACTACAATGAAAATTTCAGCATAATTGCTACCAGAACAGCAATGGATGATTTTCATCTTTGTAAATGTCGAATGGAACTGTAAAGTATGAACCCTGGCAGAAATGCAAAGCAGACTCTTTGGCTTTTAAACATGTCAACCACATTTGAAACTCTGATACACCACAAATTTCCTTAACATTGCCTAGCAGCAGCCAAGATACATTTTCATTTTTTTTCCAGAAAACTCACTAATGATATATGGGCTCATCTGAATATGCATTAAAGTGAAGTTCTCCTCATTAAGCAGACAATATGCAAAGAGATCAGAATAAATCCTGGCATGAATCACATGTCACGAGCAGAGACTAGTCTCCTGACAGATGAAATTATATACAACTCTCTCAAGGGTTCTAGTACTTCTTTGTAGGTGAAAAAAGTTCAAACGCTTCTCGTAAGAGTAATTTTGGCTTACAGGTCAAAAGAATTGGTCAACAGGAAAGAAAGAAGCTGTATTAATGAAGAGTTTAATCAACCCTTGAAGTCTCCTGAGATCTTTGATTAGTTAGAGAATAGAATTGGGAAGATGAATAATGCTTTTGAAGACCCCAGCCTCTCCATAGTGGGCAGAATTGAGGGTCAGTATAGCAGTGGTCTGAGTCTCCATCAAATCTGCAAAAGGAGGTAATCAGACACTAATGACAGGGCTCAGGAGATTAATGTAAAAAACTAAATAATGACTTCTTGACTCGCACACCAGCAGCTGACTTACGCAAGGCTTCCTTGGAGCCATTCTAATTCTGTGCACAATTGCATGTGTGACAAAAAGAGGTTGCCTTTGAAGGCTAGTTTTTGCCCTTGTCATGCTGGTTATTTCAGCACTCACCACATACCAGGGTAGTTGTCTGGTTTGAAGATGTCTACAGAACCTTAGCTTAAAAACAACTGTACGAACCCAAATATTGAATAGATATTCTATGGCCTTTTGAGACTAATTCCTTATTGGAATGAAATTCCAATAGTGAAATGCAGATGTTACACATTTTATTTGGACATCCTTTCATAATCCTTAGCTACTTGAAGCTGCTATCCATCATGCTTGCCAATACAAGCCTTTTTTCAGACTTGACCTTCCTTTGATGTTCATTTCCTGGAAAACTGGCATATAATGCCTAGAAAGCCAGACAGTAAATCCCCGGAAACAATGAAGCTCCACCACTGGGAAGACAGCTCTGGTCAAATTTGAAAGCAGAACTCAGGGTTAATGGCAGGATTCTTAATAGTGTGGGGGAACAGTGGGATTTGGGGTCCATGTCTATAGTTCCCTCAAACTAGCTGTGCAAGTTGATAGGGTTGTTCAGAATGTGTATGGTGTGATGGACTTCATTAGTCTAGGGATTAAATTCAGGAGCCATGAGATAATGTTGCTGTTCTATAAAATTCTGGTTAGACTACTTTTGGAGTACTGTCCCAGTTGCCCCATTATAGAAAGGATGTGGATGCTTTAGAGAGAGTGCAGAGGAGATTGATCAGGAACTGCCTGGATTGGAGAACATGTCTTATGAGGAGAGGCTGAGTGAGCTAAAGCTTTTCTCTTTGGAACAAAGGAAGATAAGAATTGATAGAAGTGTATAGGATGGTAAGAGGCATGGGTCAAGTGGATAGTTAGAGAGTTTTCCCAGGGTGGAAATATGAGGGAGCATAATTTTAAGATGCTTGGAGGAATATATGGGTGGGGATGTCAGAGGTAATTTTTAATACAGAAAGTGGAGGGAGCATGGAATGCCCTGCCAGAGATGGTGGTAGAGGCAGATACATTTAAGAAACTCTTAGATGCATGGATTGTAGAAAACTGGAGGGCTATGTTGGAGAGAAATACTAGATTGATCTCAGAGTAAGTTAAAATGTTCTATGTTTTATGTTCAATGTTTTGAAAACCATTGAAACTACCAGGAAAGCATTATTCTCAAGTGCTGTGGTTCATAACATCTATCCACCAAAAATACAGGACAGGTACACCATTGCCTTGAAACTGCTGGTGACCTTCTCCGAGCCACTTCATTTTTCTCAGTGTGGTCTACAATGTAATTTTCTTCTGAGAGACTGGCTGTCAGCTCTTCATTGTCTCAGTGCAGGCTGCTGGCTGCCCTCACAACATGGCATTGCCAGCTCATGCCCAGACTCATTGACTATCAAGGCTGTCACTGAAATTGAATATGAATGACTTTGTGATTTGCCAACATTCAGTGGAATTACTGAATCACAGAATGGTTAAAACACAGAAGGTAATTTGGCTCTCTGAGTCTGAAGCACAAAAGAAAAGGAGCAGGAGTTGGCCACAAGACCCCTCAAGTCTGCCCTACCATTCAGTGTCAACTCCTGGGCCAGTTGCCCATTGCTCTCAATTCCCTGATCCATCAAATAGTTATACAATTCCTTCTTAAGTATTTTTAGTGATCTGCTGTTTGCCGGAAAGTTGTGGAGATTCACTACCCACCAAGGGGAAGATTTTCTACGTGTGTCAGTTTTAAAAGACAGGCCCATGTGCCATGGTTTGAGTTTCCCCTACCTGTGAAAAGATATCTATCTGCCTTGTCTAAGAAATCTTAGAAAATTGATTAAGATCACCCCTCTTTCTTCTAAACTCTGAGGGACACAGACCCAAACTGTCTAACTTCTCTTCATAGAACAACCTTCTCACCCCAGGAATTAACCTGGTGAATCTCCTCTGAAGATCTTCCAATTCTATAGCAACCTTTCTGGGTCAGGAAACCAAAACTGTGCACATTACTCTGTGGCAACCCACTTCCTAGCGCACTCGAACCGGCTCACAAATAGCCAGCGCGCTGGCATAAAGGCCAGTCCCAAAAGGGCGCCAAGTCTGCTTCACCAACAAAGGGAAAAGCCCACGCGGGACTGTGAATACGTGGCCCCTACAGCATCCGCGCGCGGGACAGGACTGTGAATACGTGCCCCCTACAGCATCCGCGCCCAGGGAGGGCGGGATCAGGAAGGCTTTAAAGCGAGGCCGCGAAGTTGGAATAAAATCTTTTTATAACTGCAGTTCATCGACTCCGTGTCATTATTTCAGCGCTGCGTGTAGCACGCCACTACAATTGGTGAGCCCGACGGCCCAAACAATATTTGGGCCGAAGATGACCAACGCTGCATCTGTTCATGCAGTTTCGTTAAAACTGCCAAGCTTCTGGACGATGCGACCTCACCTATGGTTCCAGCAAGCAGAAGCCCAATTCCACATTCGGCAGATAACCTCAGAGGACACACGTTACTACTATGTGGTGAGCTCCCTCGACCAGGACACAGCGGCCCAGGTTGAGGAGTTCATACAATTGCCCCCAGCGGACGGCAAATACACGGAATTCAAAGCCCTGCTCATAAGGACTTTCGGACTCTCACGGCGCGAGCGGGCTGCCCGCTTACTGCACCTGGATGGTTTGGGGGACAGGCCACCATCGGCTTTAATGAATGAGATGTTGTCTCTGGCCGGAGGGCACAAGCCCTGCCTCATGTTTGAGCAGGCATTCCTGGAGCAGCTGCCCGAGGACATACGCCTGCTGCTGTCCGACGCGGATTTCAGCGACCCCCGGAAGGTGGCAGCCCAGGCGGACTTGCTGTGGAAAGCCAAGAAAGAGAGTGGGGCGTCCGTCGCACAGATCACCAGGCCACACTCCCAGCAGCAAACCAGACCAGGCCCAGCCACAGAGCCCGCTAACCCCAGAGGCAGGAGTGAGGAGACCAATGAACAATGGTGCTTCTACCACCAGCGGTGGGGTGCAGAAGCCCGCCGCTGTCGCCCACCCTGCAAGTTCCCGGGAAACGCCAGGGCCAGCCGCCGCTGATGGCTACGGTGGGTGGCCATCGGGATAGCCTCCTGTATGTGTGGGACAAGAGGTCGGGACGCCGTTTTTTGGTCGACACCGGTGCTGAGATCAGCGTCTTACCTCCGATGAGTTACGACACCCGCAACAGGGCACCGGACGGCAGCACAGTAAGGACCTATGGCACCCGTACAGTGCAGCTACAGTTCGGCTCCAGCCAGTTCACATGGGACTTCACACTGGCCGCCGTAGCCCAACCACTTCTGGGTGCGGATTTTTTGCGGTCTCACAGCCTACTGGTTGACTTGCCGAAGCAGAGACTGGTCCACGCCGAGACCTTTCAAACGTTCTCCCTGGGTGAAGCCCAGTTGCCGGCCCCACACTTAGACGCCATCATGCTGTCCAACAATGACTTCACCAGAGTCCTGGCGGATTTCCCATCGGTTCTGGTACCGCAGTTCATGGCAGCCATGCCCAGACACGGCGTACAGCACCACATCCCGACCCAGGGACCACCCCTCCACGCCCCTGCTCGAAGGCTTCCCCCGGACAAGCTCTGACTGGCGAAGGAGGAGTTCAAGAGGATGGAGGAATTGGGGATCATACGGTGGTCCGACAGCCCATGGGCCTCCCCCCTGCACATGGTGCCCAAAGCGACAGGGGGCTGGAGACCATGCGGTGACTACCGCAGGCTGAACGAGGCTACAACACCGGACCGCTACCCTGTGCCGCACATTCAGGACTTTGCAGCAAACCTGCACGGTGCACGGATCTTCTCCAAGGTAGACCTCATCCGGGGATACCATCAAATCCCGATGCATCCGGACAACGTCCCCAAAACGGCACTCATCACCCCATTCGGCCTTTTCGAGTTCCTCCGCATGTCGTTCAGCCTGAAGAATGCCGCACAGACGTTTCAGCGGTGGGACGCGACCTGGACTTCGCTTTCATCTATTTGGACGACATCCTCATAGCCAGCAGCAGTTGTCAGGAGCATCTGTCCCACCTCCGTCAACTCTACGCCCGACTGAGTGAATACGGCCTGACAATCAACCCAGCCAAATGCCAGTTCGGGCTCGACACCATCGACTTCCTGGGCCACAGGATCACTACAGACGGGGCAACCCCTCTGCCCGCTAAGGTAGACGCAGTCCGCCATTTCCCCTGACCCACCACAATCAAAGGCCTTCAGGAATTCGTGGGTATGGTAAATTTCTACCACCGCTTCCTCCCTTCAGCTGCTCGAATCATGTGCCCCCTGTTCGCTGTGATGTCGGGTCCGGGCAAGGACATTACCTGGGATGAGGAGTCCGCCGCCGCTTCCATTAAAACGAAAGAAGCCTTGGCAAATGCCGCGATGCTAGTGCACCCCAGAATGGATGTCCCTACCGCCCTCACAGTGGACGCATCTAACACGGCAGTTGGTGGGGTACTGGAGCAACTCATCGCGGGTTGCTGTCAAACCGGCCCATGTGGACTTGGCGCAACTGGTCGAGTTTCTGGCACCGCGGCACAGAGGCAGACCTCCCCAACAGGGTCCGGCCCAGACTGTGGACATTGAGGGGTGTATCGCCGGTTCTGGGGGTGGGGTTATGTGGCGACCCACTTCCTAGCGCACTCGAACCGGCTCACAAATAGCCAGCGCGCCGGCATAAAGGCCAGTCCCAAAAGGGCGCCAAGTCTGCTTCACCAGCAAAGGGAAAAGCCCGTGCGGGACTGTGAATACGTGCCCCCCACAGCATCCGCGCGCGGGACAGGACTGTGAATACGTGCCCCCTACAGCATCCGCGCGCGGGACAGGACTGTGAATACGTGCCCCCTACAGCATCCGCGCGCGGGACAGGACTGTGAATACGTGCCCCCTACAGCATCCGCGCGCGGGACAGGACTGTGAATACGTGGCCCCTACAGCATCCGCGCGCGGGACAGGACTGTGAATACGTGGCCCCTACAGCATCCGCGCCCGGGGAGGGCAGGATCAGGAAGGCTTTAAAGCGAGGCCGCGAAGTTCAAATAAAATCTTTTTATAACTGCAGTTCATCGATTCCGTGTCGTTATTTCAGCGCTGCGTGTAGCACACCGCTACAACTCTATACTACCAGCCTGACCAATACCCTTTACAACTGGAACAAAGTTGCTGTACTTTTAGACTCCACCCCTTTGAAAGTAAGACCAAATGCCATTTACTGACTTGGACCTGCCTGTTAACCCTTTGTGATCTATGCACCAGAACATTTAGAATCCCTCTGAATTTCACTGATTTGCAGTCTCTCTACGTTTGCAGCAGATAATAACCCACCTTTTGATTCCCTCTTACTGAAATACATGACCTCACACTTTCCCACATTAAGCTCAATTTGCCAAGTTTTCACTGAGTCACCCAATCCATCCATATCCCCGTGAAGATTTTATCATTGCAACTTGCTCTGACACCTATTTCCATATCATCAGCAAATCTTAAAACCTTACATTTTACTCCCTCCCCCTGATAGTTTATTTAAATGGTCAATAATTGAGCGCCAAGAGCCAGTCCCTGAAGTACGCCACAAGTTACATTCTTCCAGCCTGAACACGAACGACCCTTCGTTTTTGTTTGACATGCTGTTCTCAATCCATGACAGCACAATGCAAGAGCAATGTGTCTCTCCTTGCCCTCTCCCTATGGGCCACCAATTACTTTTCCCCTTTACATCCCTTTTGAATAACCTTTGAGAAATGTAAAATGTTATTAACATAACAAAATATTAAAAAAATTAAAAATTAAAATGCGAAAACTCATACATAATTAAAAAGAATTTGGGATATTTCAAGTCATTTCATTGAATAATAAAAATATTCTCCACATATGTTTCTCCGTGCAGCCTATCTTTCCCCATACCTATGAAGGGCACCGGTGACCCCTGTTTCCGTCCAAGGGATCAGTGTGGACATGGTGGAGGATTACAAATACCTGGGGATACGAATTGACAATAAACTGGACAGGTCAAAGAACACTGAGGCTCTCTACAAGAAGGGGCAGAGCTGTCTCTATTTCCTGAGGAGACTGAGGTCCTTTAACATCTGCCGGACGATGCTGAGGATGTTCTACGAGGCTGTGGTGGCCAGTGCTATCATGTTTACTGTTGTGTGCTGGGGCAGCAGGCTGAGGGTAGCAGACACCAATTGAATCAACAAACTCATTCGTAAGGCCAGTGATGTTGTGGGGGTGGAACTGGACTCTCTGACGGTGGTGTCTGAAAAGAGGATGCTGTCCAAGTTGCATGCCATCTTGGACAATGACTCCCATCCACTCCATAATGTATTGGTTAGGCTCAGGAGTACATTCAGCCAGAGACTCATTCCACTGAGATGTAACACTGAGCGTCATAGGAAGTCATTCCTACCTGTGGCCATCAAACTTTACAACTCCTCCCTCGGAGTGTCAGACACCCTGAGCCAATAGGCTGGTCCTGGACTTATTTTTCCACTTGACATGATTAACTTATTATTATTTAATTATTTATGGTTTTATATTGCTATATTTCTTCACTATTCTTGGTTGGTGCGGCTGTAACAAAACCCAATTTCCCTCGGGATCAATAAAGTATGTCTGTCTGTCAGTTACTGATGTGCTTAATTTAATCCAGTGTGGACCCAGCTGGGAAGTCTGTGGAAGATTATGTTGCCCATTAGACGCAATGAGAAGTTCAGGAAAGCCGGCAGCACAAATAAGAAAGTTGTGCTGCAAGCTTAGGCTCGTGCCAGCACTGGAAATTAGGGTTCTCCTGTAATGATGAGGCCAAGTCCCAGCATCAGACTTGGTATCAGGTGGGAAGGTCATGACCTATATCTCCCTCGATTGAATCTATCTGAGCAGTAGGTCAACTGGGACAGCCAATGCTAGTCCTCTATCAATTATGGAGTTAAGCATTGCAGAACAGACACGTTTTAAGACTGAGTCAGTGCAATTGCAAAGAATACAGTACAAATATGGAGAGTCAGATGTTTTAGTGAACAGTATAGAGTTTCAGCAGGTCTTTCATCAGATCTTATCCTTATTCTAGGGCCCCTTTGTACCAGAATGGTTCTCTGAGGCATTAAATCCCCACCCTTACCCTGCTTATATGGATCATTGTCAGTCAATGGCCTCTCAGCCATGGACATAGGACTATCAAACTGAGAAAGCACAGAACTGAAAAAATAAACCACTGTAAATTTCAAAGGGAAATAAAAATGGCAGAGGTACCCTGCAGATCAGACAGTATCTAAAAGAATAAGTGATTTTGCAAAATTGATCCAAAAATTGACCACAGCTCAACTTTAACCTGTTGGAAATGAAACTGTATATTTAGGTGATGTTGGCGGGAATTATTGTGCATCTCTGCCTTGTAAACTCTGCACCTAAAATTGAAGTTTAATGAAGTGTTAACATCCTCGGTATCAAAACATTCGCTTGGAACAGGAAAGGAGACTTGCAGTTACTGCATTGGTAGCAGCTGAAGCAAAATACCACACACAGAAGCATATTGATTGATGATCCAATCTACTATTTTGTTAATTATTTTTTTAATTTAACGATACACTGTGGATCAGGCCCTTCTGGCCCTTTGATCCATGACACTCAGCAACCCACCTATTTAACACTAGCCTAATCATGGAACAACTTACAATGTCCAATTAACCTACCAACCAGTACGTTTTTGGACTGGGGGAGGAAATCAGAGCACCCTGAGGAAATCCACCCACACACAGGAAGGAATGTATAAACTTGCTTACAGAAGATGCTGCAATTGAAATCTGAATTCTGATGCCCCAAACTGTAATAGGGTCGTGCTAAGCACTACCCTAACTGTGGTGTCCCATTAAAGATTTTTTTTTAATTTCCTGACATTATAAAAATAATTCTGACACACACAACCAGAACAAGTCCTTCAACGTTGCAGAACTTTCTTAGTGCAGAAGAATACTCATAGAATAATGTGCTGGAATATTTGGTTCTGCACCAGTAATAAGCTTCAACATTTCCAATGGTATGCTTTTGGATTAGACAGTTTCTTAAAAATAAAAATTCAACCCAGGTCTCAGAAGTGGCCTTTAACATGACCTTTATGAAACAATAGCTGCTCTTTCAAATGATCTGGCCAAATACTTCAAGTTGGTGACTTTTATCTAGAACCATCAATAAAATGATTTGCACATTCAGATTTGCAAAAACATGGGGTGAACTCCATCCTGAGTGGACTTTGGATGGTTGAATGTGAGAATATACCAACTGGAGTCCTGGTGGAGTAGTACAAATTTCCATTGGCCCCCAGAAGCAGCCAAGATACTTCCCTGGGGTCAAAGGTTGAATGATCAACGACAAATCATTAAAATAAGGCTTTGGTGATGTCTGGGTGGGAAGGGTCTGGTGCAGCCCTTCCGAACCTTTAAAGGCAGTGACATCAGAAAAGATGGAGACAGGTATTTCTATTAGACCATAAGACATATAGTAGGAGTAGAATTAGGCTATTCAGACCACCAAGTCTGCTCCACCATTCCAATATGGCTGGTTTATTATCCCTCTCAACCCAAATCTCCTGCATTCTCGCCGTAAACTTTGACACCCTTACTATCAAGAACCTATCATCCTTCACTTTAAATATACCCAATGATTTGTCTTCCACAGACATCTGTGACAATGACACCACAGATTCACTACCCTCTGGCAAAAGACATTCCTTCTCATCTCTGTTCTAAAGGGACATCCTTCTATTCTGAGACTACGACTGCCATCTGGTCTGAGACTCCCCCATTATAGGGAACATACTCTCCACATCCACTCAATCTAGGCCTTTCAATGTTCATTAAATTTCAATGAAATCCCTATCATTCCTCCAAATTCTAGTGAGTACAGGTCTAGAACCAACAAACGCTCCTCATACATTAACCCTTTCATTTCCAGAATTGTTCTCGTGTACTACCTCTGGACCCTCACCTGTGCCAGCATTCTCTACTTAAACAAGAGGCCCATCACATCCTGTTGACTTATTCACCTTCAGGCCCTTCAGCTTTCCAAGCATCTTCTCCTTAGTAATAGCAACTCACTTCTGCCCCCTGACACACTTAAATTTGAACTGCTGGTGCCTTCCTCAGTGAAAACAGATGCAAATTATTTATTAAGTTCATCTGAATTTCTTTGTCCCCATTACTACCTCTCCAGTGTCATTTTCTAGTAGTCCAATATCCACTGTCACCTCACTTTTATTCTTTATATATCTGAAAATCTATTGGTATCTTTGTTTAAATTACTGGCTGACATATTCATATTTCATCTTTTCTCTCCTTATGCTTTTTAGTTGCTTATACTAGCTTTTAAAAGCTTCCCAATTTCCTAGCTTCCCACTAATTTTTGCTATATTAGATGCCTTCCCTTTTGCTTTTTTTTTGTATTTGACTTCACTTGTTAGTCACAGATGCCTCATCCTCAATTTAGAATACTCCCTCTTCTTTGGGATAAATCTATTGTATGTCTTCTGAATTGCTCCCAGAAACTCCTGCCATAGCTGTTCTGTCATCATCCCTGCTCGTCTCTCCTTCCAATAAACTTTAGCCAGCTCCTCTCTCATGCCTCTGTAGTACCCTTTACTCCACTGTAATATTGATACATCGGACTTTAGCTTCTTGCTCTCAAACTGCAGGGTGAATTCTAACATGATATGATCACTGCCTCTTACCTCCAGCTCCCTAATCAAATCTGGTTCATTAAACAACACCCAATCCAGAACTGCCTTTTCCCTAGAGGGTTCAACCATAAGCTGCTCCAAAAAAAATCTTACAGGCCTTTTACAAATTTCCTCTCTGAGATTGAGCACCAACCTTGGTTTTCCCAATCTACCTGCATATTGAAATCTCTCATGACTATCGTAACATTGCCCTTTTTACATGCATTCTCCATCTCCTGTTGTAATTTGTATCCTGCATCCTGGCTACTGTTCAGAGGCCTGAATATAACTCCCATCAGGATCGTTTTACCCTTGCAGTTTTTTTTTAACTCTGCCCTCGAGGATTCTACATCTGTGATCCTATGTCACCTGATTCTACAAATTGTATTTTATCTTTTACCAATAGAGCTGCCGCAATCCCTCAGGCTATATGTCTATTTTTTCAATACAACGTGTATCCTTGAATGTTAAGCTCCCAACTATGATCTTCTTTCAACCACATGTCAGTGATGCTCACATCATCATACCTGCCAATCACTAACAGCGCCACAAGACCACCTACCTTATTCCATATGCTGCATACAATCAAATAATAACACCTTCAGTCCTGTATTCATCTCCTTCTTGCCCCCATGTTACACTTCATCTCATCCCACCGATTGCAATTTTGCCCTGTCATCTGCCTGGTCTTTCTTACAGTCTCACTATAGTTCACTTGTATACCAGCAGCCTCATCCTCACCCCTGGTTCCCACCCCCCTGCTAAGTTACTTTAAACCCTCCCCAACAGCTCCTGCAAACTTGCCCTCATGGATATTGGTCCCTCTGAGTTCAAGTGCAACTCATCCTGTTTGTACAGGTCCTTTCTTCCCCAGAATAGATCCCAATAGTCCAGAAATCTGAAAACTCGCCCCTGCCATAATTCCTCAGTCACACATTTATCTGCCAATTTAATCTATACTTACCCTCATTGGTGCATGGCACAGGCAGCAATCCAGAGATTATTACCCTGGAGATCCTGCTTTTCTGCTTTCTAACTCCCTATATTCTCTCCTCAGTACCTCATCCTTTTTCCTACCAATGTCATTGGTACCAATATATACCACAATTTCTGGCTGTTCACTCCCCCCTCCCTTAGAATGCTGTGGACCTGATCTGAGACATTCTTGTCTCTTTTACCTGGGAGGCAACATTCCTTTCATGTCCACAGAATCTCTTGCCTGCTCCTCTAACTATGGAAACCCCTATCACTATTGCACTCCTCTTCTCCCCTTTCCAATCTGAGCGACAGAGCCAGACTCAGTGCCAGAGACCTGGTTGCTGCAGCTTTCCTTGGTAGCCTCGCCCCCACCCCAAGAGTATCCACTGCAGTATATTTATTATTGAAGGGATGGCCACAAGGGTACACTGCACTGGCTGCCTATTCCCTTTCCCTCTCCTGGCAGTAACCCAGCTACCTGCCTCCTGAAACTGTGGAGTGACTACCTCCCTGTGGTTCCTATCTATCATCTCCTCATTCCCCTGTATTAGCTGAAGGTCATCCTGCTGCAGCTCCAGTTCACTAACACAGTTTGTAAGGAGCTGAATATTGATGTTCTTCTGCAGATGTAGATATCAGGGAGACTGGAGGTCTCTACTAATTGACAAAGAAGTTTACTAGAAATTTACTTAGAACCTTTGCCTCTTCTTGTGTAGCGAAAGCCTAGCCACTCTGCTGCTGTGGCAATGGCCGCCTTGTTGTTATTGAGCTTTGCTAAGTGCCTAATAGATTGAAGCCTGCAAAAAATCCTGATAGTCTCCACACTCTTTTTAAACCTTGTGCCTCTCCAATAAGCCAGTGCTCACGATGTTTGAAGCCTGCTGCTGTTGGGGTACCTGATGCACCATCAATAACTCACTCTGAGACGTAAGAAGCGAGTTAGCGGCTTTTATTGACTGGAAGAATGAACAACACTACATCCTGGGGAATGAGGCCGGGCTCAGGCCTCAATCACCTTTATACAGGGGTCTGTGGGAGGAGCCACAGGAGCAGTCAGCAGGGGTCTGTGGGAGGAGCCACAGGAGCAGTCCAGACAGGTATATCTAGTTCACCACAGTACCTGCACTGGCAATAGTCACCAATATGGACACAAATTCTCCCAGTTTTGAGAAATATTGTTTTATATATTCATCCTACACTAATCCCATTTTATTCTTCCCATATTCCCATCTACTACCACTTACTCGTATATTAGGGGTAATTACAGTGTTCGATTAACCTATCAACATTCATGCCTGTGGGATGTGCGTGGAAACTGGAGTCACAGCAAGGGTGCCCAAACCCCACACAGGCAGCACCTGAGGTCAGGATTAAACCCATGTCCTTGGCGCTGTAAGGCTGTGTTATCTGATCGTTGAGCACAAAATCCACACACATTATGAAGAACAATCAGTTATGCTTTCAAATGTGACTTTAAAATTCTTCTTCAATATGCCTTGTCAGACATAAGAATTTTAATAGTGTAATTTAATTAAATTGTTTTTATCAAACTTATGACAAGAAGCTTTTCAAAATATAAAGTCCACCCCCACCCTCTATATGTCAAATGAGATTAAGCAAATAACATTTTCTATTTATAAATTTACCAAAATGGTTGTTGCTCACTTTGGCATATGACAGTTAGTTCTGCAGTAAGTTAAAAACATAATTACATTCAGAAGCTTGTAAGTCATGCCTCCTGCCCAAGAAAGCCAAATTAATCACTGAAACCTCCAAAAAGCCCATGAACAAGCATTAGTATCAGAAAGTTCCAATAGTAGTTTATTTACACTGAGGACAGGACCATTTCTGCGGAAAGGACAGGAAAATTTGAAGATAAGTGTTAAAGATCATTGAAATTCAATTTGGATTAAAGATAAATTAGACTCAAAATACTGTTATTTTTCACGAATTTTGGGTTAATTACCTTAGGTATATCGGAGCGGAGTGGAAATTTTACTTCATTGAATTTGCTACAGAAAATGTCACAGGCATAAATAACAGTTTTGAATTATACTTTTGCCTCTCAGAACTGAATTGCAAAGAGGCAAAAAATAACCAACAATTTTCTTTAAAAAATGGAATATTTAAAAGTTTCTACTAAAACTTGCTTATACCTCCCTATGTATTATTACCACACTGGTAACATATAGATAAATCTAAAATGGTTCACAGTGGTTGAAATAATACTTAATAATCCTGTAGTCTACAATTTTGCCTTTATAGCTTTCAGCACAATCACTAGATATCAATTTAACTGAGGAGTTTTTGAAATTTTATTTCCATACAGTATTAAAATTCATCTCAGAAAAAATTATTCTCTCAAAAGAGAGAATTAATATGGAAGTCTGATCAGATATCTTCACATTGTAATAAAATTTTGTATTTCTCTCAAGAGCTTTTGATGATGACTTAGTTATGTTGGATTTATTATTCAAGTACAAACCTCAGCTGGAAACCTTATTTGTATCTAATAGCCCCAAGGTTAGAGATAGGTCTGATTAGCAGTTTCTCACTCTCATGGCAACTATCTGATATTGTGAAGCTGAATTGCTAGAATAATGTCCTAATCCATTGCAATTTTTGTGGATTTTGTGACATGAACTTCTGCAAAAATATCCAAAACTAATTTGCAGAAAGCAGTATGGAATTGAGATGGAAAAAATGCATATAAGGTAAGCAAAGCAAATTTCTCTTTGTCGTTCAACAAAACCAACTCACCAGCTGGGTTTAGTCTCACTGAATTTGACCTGGTGCTCAGACTTGTCACATTCCACACTTAACTAGGCCAAATATGAAAGGTTTCTCAACCTGTCTTTGCAGAGCTGGAAGGCACCTTGTGTGGTGTTGTGATACCTCAGTGGCGAGGACAGTTCAAACAACATGGTCCTGCCCCTGCAATAATTTGACAGCCTTTGACAGGAGGCAAGTCTGCAGCAGAACCTCATCTTCTTTCAGAGCTGCTAACTCGTTGCAGTGTTTTTAAATGTCCTTCATATTCAGGGACTTTTACAAGCTACTGAGACTGTTTCAAGTGATGGAAAATTTGAAAATAAGTGATCAGGAAAACACAAACTAAAACTATAGAATAATCAATAACATTAAAACACAATAATTACAAAATAAATAATTTTGCTCTTCACCTCTATTTTCTTGCTAGGATATCCATTCATATAGATGGGGATGCTGATCTTTTGCCAAGTTTTAAGATGTAGTTATAAGTTTTCTGTGTTCTGCTTTTTATTGGGACAATGCACCATAATGCAGGAAAACCTCAAGGTTCATCATGCAAGAATGGTTATGTCAACAATTATGCTGCTTGTTGACCAGGACTTGAGTAGTTTCAGCTGCAATATTTTGAGAGAACAGTTGGCATGGCACCCTACTGGTTTGCACAATGTTTTTCAGAACCTGCGACCCAGGTTCAATTCCCGTCGCTGTCTGTCTGTAAGATGTTTGTACGTTCTTCCCGTGACTGTGTGGGTTTCCTCTGGGTGCTCCAGTTTCATCCCACTGTCCAAAAATGTACAAGATGGTAGATTAATTGGTCATTGTAGATTTATCTGTGATTCGACCAGGGTTAAATCTGGGGTTGCTGTGCAGCATGGCACGAAGGGCCTGAAGGGGCTATCCCACACTATCTCAATAGATAAATAAATAAAATTATACAATGCCTGCCTGTATCATTGTGATGTTCTACAGCAGGGGCTTGGTGGTCATCACCTTGCAGTCCATCATGCTTTGGAGAGCCATTTCAATGGGAAGAGCTGAACCAACGGAATGGCAGTGAGTGGTTTGAGGGAGGGGCAGCACTGAGTGAATGGGCTGAAGGAGGAACAACACTGAAAGAATGAGCAAGTAGAGGGAGGGACAACGCTGTGGGAGTGAATGGGATGAGGATGGGTTGAAGGACGGATAGCAGTAAGAGGTTAAATGAGCTGAAGGAGGGGCAACACAAAAACAGGCCCTTCTAATGGAGCTGGCCAAGCTAATGGAGGGACAACGCTGCCAATGGAGAGAAGCTGAGGTATTGCCCAGGCTGATTCAGCACCAAGACCAAGGGTAAGGGAGTGGCCAGGATAAATCCACTGGCTCCCAGCGTTCTTCCCATCCTGTCTCTTGAAAAGATACCATTCCCCTCAAGTGGTGAATCTTTGGAACTCTCTGCCCAGTAAAGCAGAACAGGCTACCTCATTTGATATATTTAAGGCACAATGATTTTTTTTTGCATTGTAGGGGAATTAAAGGTTATGGGGAAAAGGGAAATAGGTGGAGCTGAATCCATGGCCAGATCAGCCATTATCTTATTGAGTGCCAAGCAAGCTCAATGGGTCAAACAGACTACTCCTGCTCCTAGCTCTTATATTTTTTCAACTAGTTTCTCTATCTCCACTGCCACTGCTGTCAAGATGGTACTTTCTGTTCCAAGGCAACTGAAACATCATCGGTTTTCAGAAGTATGTGCTCCCTTCCACTCTGGTTGATGGAACCCAGCCTTGCATTTCCTGTGTCCTCACACTTTTGCTCTCACCCCTCCTCCACCCAGACTGATCAGAGATAAACTTTCTCTGATCCCTACCTTTCACCCTACGATCCTCTGTATTTGCATATCATCCTTTATCATTTCCGCCAGCTCAATGAGATCCCAACCATCCACATCTTCTCCTCTCTTCTATCTTTTACAAGGATCATTATGATGCTCTCACTTCCTTTACTTGTCAGAATCTGTGTTCCTGCTTTGTGCAGAACTTAATTGAACCACCTCTCACAATTATTACAACGAGTCATCTTTTGGATAAATTTCTTTCCGCTTTGCCCATTCCTCCTTACAAATTTGCTCAAGCTGTGCCAGGTTAGTTAGGGAGAGGTGGTGGACAGTATTCTTGAAGTCTTGCCAGAGATTTTCAATCAGGTTAACGTCCGAACCCTGACTGATCCATTCAAGGGCATCAATTTTCTTCATCTGAAGCCATTCTGTAGTTGCTCAGGCAGTGTGCTTTGGGCTGTTGACCTTCTGGAAGATGAGCTTCTACCCTAATTTAAGCTTTCTGACTGAAGCTGGCAGGTTTTTAATCCAAGATCACCCTGTATTTAGCAGTGTTCATCTTCCCATCAATCCTGACCAGATGTCCAGTCTCCCTATAGTATGATGCTACCTCCACCATACTTTATTATAGGGATGGTGCTACCTGGCTGATGTGCAGTATTAAATTTAAGCCATACCTACCACTAACAAAGAAAACAAACAAATCCTTGCACCTGAAGACTTTGAGAAGTGTCATTTAGAATATATTGTAAAGATGTGGAAGAAGGACTTGTGGTTGGATGAGACTAAAGGTGAACTTCTTGGCCTCAACACCAAGTAGTACATTGGATCAGCAAATTTGCAGATGACACCAAGATTGGGGGTGTAGTGGATAGTGAGGAAGACTATCAGAGCTTGCAGCAGGATATGGACCAACTGGAAAAATTTACACATGCAATTTAATTGAGACAAGTGTGAGCTGTTACAGTTTTGTAGGACCAACCGGGGTAGGCCTTACACAGTGAATGGTAGGGCACTATGAAGTGAGAAAACAAAGGGATCTGGGAATACAGGTCCATAATTCTTGAAAGTAGCATTATAGGTAGATAGGGTCATAAAGAAAACTTTTGGCACATTGGCCTTCATAAATCAAAGTATTGAGTACAGAAGATGGAATGTTATGTTGAAGTTGTACAAGACTTTAGTGAGGCCTAATTTGGAGTATTATGTGCAGCTTGAAAGAGGCTGAAAGAGTACAGAGAAAATTTACAAGGATGTTGACAGTTCTGGAGGACCTGAGTTATGAGGAAAGATTGAATAAGTTAGGACTTTATTCCTTGGAATGTAGAAGATTGAGGGGAGATTTGATAAAATTATGAGTATAGATAGGGTAAATGCAGGTAGGCTTTTCCACTGAAGTTGGGTAGACAACTAGAGGTCATGTGTTCAGGGGGAAAGGTGAAAAGTTTGAAGGGAACATGAAGGGAAACTTCTACACTCAAAGGGTTATGAGAGTGTGGAATGAGCTGTCAGTTCAAATGGTGCATGCAATTTTGTTTTCATCATTTAAGAGAAGTTTGGATAGGTAACCATATAACCATATAACAATTACAGCACGGAAACAGGCCATTCCGGCCCTCCTAGTCCGTGCTGAACTCTTAATCTCACCTAGTCCCACCTACCCGCACTCAGCCCATAACCTTCCACTCCTTTCCTGTCCATATACCTATCGAATTTTACCTTAAATGACACAACTGAACTGGCCTCTACTACTTCTACAGGAAGCTCATTCCACACAGCTATCACTCTCTGAGTAAAGAAATACCTCCTCGTGTTTCCCTTAAACTTTTGCCCCCTAACTCTCAAATCATGTCCTCTCGTTTGAATCTCCCCTACTCTCAATGGAAACAGCCTATTCACGTCAACTCTATCTATCCCTCTCAACATTTTAAATACCTCGATCAAATCCCCCCTCAACCTTCTACGCTCCAATGAATAGAGACCTAACTTGTTCAACCTCTCTCTGTAACTTAAGTGCTGAAACCCAGGTAACATCCTAGTAAATCGTCTCTGCACTCTCTCTAATTTATTGATATCTTTCCTATAATTCGGTGACCAGAACTGTACACAATATTCCAAATTTGGCCTTACCAATGCCATACTTGGATAGTAGGGGAATGGAGGACTATAGTCCCGGTGCAGGTCGATGGGAGTAGTCAGTGTAAATGGTTGGGCGTTGACTAGTTGGGCCAAAGGGCCTGTTTCTGTGCTGTAATTTCCTTGACCCTATGACTCTTTACCTCTGATTCTCCAAAGAGGATTGGCTCATGGACGTCTGATGTCCTCCTCCTGAAGTCAATGATCAGCTCATTGGTCTTGCTGACATTGAGTAAAGTTCCAAGTAAATTTATTATCAACTACATATATGTCACCACACACAACCCTGAGATTCATCTTCTTGTGGGAATACTCAATAAATCCATAATGGAATAATAGCCATAATGGAATCAATGCAAGACCTCACCAACTTGGGGTGAGTGGTTCAATAACAACAACCTCTCATACAACATCGATAAGACCAAAGAACTGATTGTAGTCTTCAGGAGAGGGAAACTAGAGGTCCATGACCCAGTACTCATTGGAGGTTCAGAGGTGCAGAGTAACTTTAAATTCCTGGGTGTCACAATCTCAGAGGACCTGGACCTGTCCTGGACCTATCATATATATATATATATATATATATAAAGAAAGCACAACAGAGCCTCTACTTCCTCAGGAGTATGTGAAGATTAGGCATGTCATCAGAAACCTTGGAAAACTTCTATAGTTGCATGGAGGAAAGTGTGTTGAGAGGCTGCAATAAGGTATGGGAACTCCAATGTCTTTAAGAGGAAAATCCTAGAAAAGGTAGTGATTTGGCCCGGTACATCACGGGTAAAACCCTCCCAACCATTTACCACATCTACATGAAATGTTGCCGTAGAAAAGCAGCATCCATCATCAAAGACCCTCACCACCCAGGTCATGCTCTTTCCTCGCTGTTGCTATTAGGCAGAAGGTACAAGTGCATTAGGATTTGCACCACCAGGTTCAAGAACAGTTACTATCTGTCAACCATCAGGCTCTTGAACAGAAGAAGATAACTACACTCATTCTATTTCTGGAGTTCCCACAACCAATAGTTTCACTTTCAGGACTCTTTATCTTGTTATTTCATGCTCTTGTTATTTATTGCAATTTATTTATATTTGCATTTGCACAGTTAATTGTTCATTGATCTGTTTACAATTACTTTGTATAGATTTGCATAGTATGCCCACAGGAAAATAATCTCTGGGTTATATGTGGTAACATGTATATATTCTGATAATACATTTTACTTTGAGCTTTAAACTTTAGAACAAAATTGAGATGTTTTTGCTAATCCAAACTGACTGGTGTCTGCAAGTGAGGATATCCAGGTTCTAATTTCACAAGGGGGTATTGAGGCCCAGGTCTGATTAGTTTTGAGGGGATTATGATGTTAAATGCTGAGTTACAATCAACAAAGAGCATTCTGAAGTATGCACATTTGTTATCCAGATGTTCCATGGTTGTATGAAGAGCCAATGAGATGGCATCTGCTGTGGACCTGTTGCTTCATTAGGCAAATTGGAGCAGATCCAAGTCACCACTCAGACAGGAGCTGATATGTTTCAACACCAGTCTCTCAAAACACTTCATCACTGTGGATGTAAGTGCAACTGGGTGAAAGTCATTGAGGCAGGTTACCATGCTCTTCTTGGCCACTGGTGTGTCTGAAGCCATCTTGAAGCAGGTGGGTACCACACACTGCCGGATCAAGAGATTGAAGATATCTGTGAACACACCAGCCAGTTGGTCAGACTAGCACAGGTCTTCAGTACTTGTCCAGGTACTCCAGATGCTTTCCTTGGATTTATTCTTTTGAAGGTAGCCCGCACTTCACCTTAAGATACTGAGACCAAAGGGTCATCAGGAGACATGGGAGTGTGTGATGGTTCCTCCCTGTACTGGTGGTCAAATTGAGCATAGAAAGCATTGAGCTCATCTAGGAGTGAAGATCTGCTGTCCCCATGTCACTAAATTTAACTTTGTACGAGGTTATGGCATTCAAACCCTGCCACAGCTGTCAAGCGTCCCTCATTGATTCTGGAATCTTCACTTTGCCCATGAGATTGCTTTCTGGAGATCATACCTACACTTCTTTAGCATTCTTGATCTCCAGACTTTGCCTGTGAAATGACCCTCAGCAAATTCCGAATTTCATGGTTCTCAAGTGACTTCAGGTTTGCTAACAAGATGCTGGGTAGAGAGTACCTAAGCACTGGAGTACCCCCTCCTCCTCACTTCCAGCATGACAATTGAACCTTCATTTGCTGAAAGGTGCCGTACCTGCTTGCTTAGAGTTAAGCCTGCTGAGTCTTTCAGAAGATCGTGAAATCTGTAGATCATTAAGTCAATTTAAAAGTGCATTGCTTTTTGGGAAATTACATGCCGCAGATTGCAGTAAGAGTAATTCAAAAGAGGTACATTTAGAAGTATTGTATGTAGCCAACAGAATGTCACCATGGAGAAGAAAGTTCCCTTACTCAATATCTAGAGAGCATACTACTGTATCTCCCCTTAGGAAATGAACCAGGGTGGGGCAGAAGTGAATGTAGCAGAACACTTTGGATCTAGTGACCATAATTCCATTTGTTTCAAAATAACAATGGAGAAGGGTAGGACTGGTCCTTGGGTTGAGATTCTACATTGAAGTAAGGTCAATTTTGATGGCATCAGAAGGAAACTAATAGGTGTGGATTGGGAGAAGCCATTTTCCGCTAAAAAGATGCCTGGGGGAGGTTTTCAACAGCACAGAATTTGTATGTTCCTTTTAAAATAAAAGTCAAGACTGACAGTTTAGGGAACCAATTGTAGGTTACCAAGAGATTCTGAGGCCCTAGCAAAGAAAAAGAAGGTACATATCAGATATAGGCAGTTAGGATCAATGAAGTGTTTGAGGAACATAAGAAATGCAAGTGAACACTTAACAGAGAAATCACACGGGCTAAAGGAGGACATAAGATTGCTCTGGAGGACCGGAGGAGAGTTAATTTTGTTCCGTTGTTCAAGAAAGGCTCTAAGAATAGGCTGGGAAATTATAGGCTGGTTAACCTGATATAGGTCTTGGGTAAATTATAGGAAGATATTCTAAGGGACAAGCTATATACGTATTTGGATAGACAGGCTCGGTTAGGGATAGTTAACATGGCTTGTGCATGGTATGTCATGCCTAACTAATCTTATAAAGGAGGTTACTAAGAAGGTTGATGAAAGGAAGGCAGTGGACATTGTCTACATGGACTATAGCAAGGCCTTCGACAAAGTCCTGCATGAGATGCTGGTAAAGAAGGTTAAGTTACTTGGCAACCAGGATGAAAAAGTCAATTGGATTCAACATTGGCTTAGTGAGAAAAGCCAAAAAGTGGTAGTAGATGGATATCTCTCTGACTGAAAGCCTGTGACTAGCGATGTGCCACAGGGATTGGTGCTGGGTCCATTGTTGTTTATCGTCTATGTTGACTTCATAGGCTTTTAGTCAGAGAGATGATTGAGTTCACTTTGAAATTTGAGAAGGAGAAACTAAAATCCAATGTGTTGGTATTTCAGTGGAATAAAGGAAATTACAATGGCATGAGGGGGGAGCTGGCTAAAGTTGACTGGAAAGGGGCACTAGCTGGAAGGACAGCAGAGCAGCAACGGCTGGAGTTTCTGTGAAAAATGAGGGAAGTACAAGACAACTATATTCCAAGTAAGAAGAAATTTTTGAATGGAAGAAGGACACTACCGTGGCTGACAAGTGAAATCAGAACCAAGGTAAAAGCAAAAGAGAGGACATACAAGGAAGCCAAAGCTAGTGGGAAGATAGAGGATTCGGAAGCCTTTAAAAACTTGCAGAAGGAAACTAAGAAGGTCATTAGGAAGGAAAAGATGAATTATGAAAGGAAGCTGGTGATTAATATTAAAGAAGATACTAAAAGCTTTTTTAAGTATATAAAGGGTAAAAGAGAATTGAGGGTAGATATAGAACAAATAGAGAATGACACTGGAGATATTGTAATGAGAGATGCAGAGTTGACAGAGGAACTGATTGCGTATTTTGCATCAGTCTTCACTGAGGAAGACATCCACAAAATACCGGGAATTCAAGATTGTGCAGTGAAAATTACGACTGAGAAGGTGCTCAGGAAGCTTAATGGTCTGAGGGTGGATGAATCTCCTGGACCTAATGGAATGCACCTTTTGATTCTGAAGGAAGTAACTGGAGAGGTTGCGGAGGCATTAACAATGATCTTTCAAGAATTGATAGATTCTGACATTGTACTACATGACTGGAAAATTGCAAATGTTACTCCCCTATTTAAGAAGGGTGGGAGGCAGCAGAAAGGAAACTATAGACCTCTTAGCCTGACATCAGTGGTCGGGAAGTTGTTGGAATCGATTGTTAGGGATGAAATTACGGAGTACTTGGAGGAACATGACAAGATAGGCCAAAGCCAGCTGGTTTCCTGAAAGGAAAATCCTGCCTGACAAACTTACTGCAATTTTTTGAGGAAATTACAAGCAGGGTAGACAAAGGAGATGCAGTAGACGTGCTGTACTTGGATTTTCAGAAAGCCTTTGACAAGGTGCCCCACATGGGGCTGCTTAGCAAGATAAGAGCCCATGGAAATACAGGGAAGTTACTAGCATGGGTGGAGCATTGGCTGATCAGCAGAAAACAGAGAGTGGGGATAAAGGGATCTTATTCTGGCTGGCTGCTGGTTACCAGTGGAGTTCCACAGGGTTCAGTGTTGGGACTGCTGCTTTTTACGGTGTATGTCAATGATTTGGACTATGGGACTAATGGATTTGTGGCTAAATTTGCCGATGATACAAAGATAGGTGGAGGAGTGGGTAGTGTTGAGGAAACAGAGAGCCTTCAGAGAGACTTAGATAGGTTAGGGGAATGGGCAAAGAAGTGGCAAATGAAATACAATGTTGGAAAGTGTATGGTCACGCACTTTGGTGGAAGAAATAAACCGGCAGACTATTATTTAGATGGGGAGAGAATTCAAAATGCAGAGATGCAAAGGGACTTGGGAGTCCTTGTGCAGGATACTCTAAAGGTTAACCTCCAGGTTGAGTCAGTTGTGAAGGCGGAGAATGCAATGTTGGCATTCATTTCTAGAGGTATAGAATATAAGAGCAGGGATGTGATGTTGATCGCCATAAGGTACTCATGAGACCACTCTTGGAGTACTGTGTGCAGTTTTGGTCTCTTTATTTTAGAAAGGATATACTGACATTGGAGAGGGTTCAGAGAAGATTCACAAGAGTGATTCCAGGAATGAAAGGGTTACCGTATGAGGAACGTCTGGCAGCTCTTGGGCTGTATTCTCTGGAGTTCCAGAGAATGAGGGGGATCTCATAGAATGTTAAAAGGCCTGAACAGATTAGATATGGCAAAGTTATTTCCCATGGTAGGGGAGTCTAGGACAAGATGGCACGATTTTAGGATTGAAGGATGTCCATTTAGAACAGAAATGTAGAGAAATTACTTTAGTCAGAGGGTGATAAATCTATGGAATTTGTTGCCATGAGTGGCACTCAAGTCATTGGGTGTACTTAAGGAACAGACAGATAGGCTCTTGATTAGCCAGGGCATCAAAGGGTATGGGGAGAAGGCAGGAGAGTGGGGTTGACTGGAAGAATTGGATCAGCCCATGATTGAATGGCCTTCTTCTGGTCCTATATCTTATGCTTTTATGGAACTGGAGATTGTAGGATTAAGATGAAAAGTAAAATATTTAAGGGGAATCTGAGGGGAAACTTCTTCACTCCAAGGATGGTACAAGTGTGGAACAAGCTGTCAGAATGAGTGTGGAACAGTAGTCAACTGTAACATCTCAGAGAAATTTGGATAGGTATGTGGATGAGAGGGGTTTGGAGGGATACTGTCGGGATGCTGGTAGATGGGACTAGACAGAAAATTAGGTTAGCATGGACTGGAGGGGCTGAAGGGTTTCTTTCTATGCTGTAGTAGTCTATGGCTCTATGATTCTATGACTCTCTAATGTGCTTAATAAGACAGCAGGTGGACAGTGCCGCGGCATAAGTTTAATTATCCTCAGGAACAGACCTAAAGGAAGATCTTTCTGTGAATAGCTCAGTTATTGTGAAGATGGATCTAAGGCACACTGTAGAGTAGCTGGGTAATCTAGTGATCCTAGAAGGATCCTAGAAGGAAACCTAGTCCAGTGCCATTGGAAAGTGTCATGATTTGGATGATTTGGCACTTTGAGCCTCCTGTAGAGACAAGTACACTGAGTGCCTGGGGCTGGGGGAGAGCAGTGATTCATATTAATACTGTATCAACCAAACAACATCGCTTGAAATAAACATGATGGTCACCTAGGAGGCAAGAGTACTGACCACACTAAATAAAAGCAGAAATGTTGAATATTAAAACAGGGAACTCAGCTGGTGAGGCAATATCTATGAAGAAAGAAGCACATTTAACTTTTCAGGTCAGTGAGTTTGCACCAGAATGTACTTTGCTTTAAAATGTCCAGCTGTTATAAAGGTGTCTCTTCCCATTCATACATGTCATGCTTTTTTTGAGTAACTAGCACCAGGCCTCACTTTACAGCAGAAACTTACACCTATAACTCTTCATACCCACTTCACTTAAACCTGCCGCACTAGGTAAACAATATTTAGAACTGGAATATACTGTATAATGCAACCACCAATGTAAACTGCAAAAGAAATAGAAGAAATGATGTCGATATCAAGTTATATTTCTGTCATCTTGCACATATCAGTTTGAAAACGAATGAAAATGCAGCATTAAATAAATTTTCCAAGGTTTCATGGCCTTACGGTTTCCATAATAGACTTTGTAGCTGAATGACATTTGGTGTAGAGGGAGCCTGTTCAATGATCCTGTTTGCTTTGAATGGAGCTTTTGTAAAGAGTTCCTTTCCAGTCAGTTTACTGTGATATTGGTTGAAATAAATTGACTTCTTGCCAAAACAAAACCATTTCTGATCTCAGAAAACAAGAGGGATTTTTTTATAGTGACATTAAAAGCTGTTCCCAAGAATTGCAGTTCTCCCGTAGCCACTTTCATCCTCCGTGTCTCCAGTAAAGTTGGGCCAGTCTGGATCAAAACATTCCCAGTTCTCTCCATTCTAGGAAGAGCAGGAATCTGTCTCCATTCCTGCTCTTATTAGCCCCACTGTTTGAATCAATTCCACCAGTCCAGTTTTGCTTATGATGTTTTGTTCATTTAATTCTTTTACCATTCAGTCCAGCTCCAAACTTTTGTAATATTAACTCGTGATTTTTTTTTCTGGGTTTTTTCATTAAATATTTTGAAGTTATATGCCTTTTACATAACTGTACCTCATAGCTTATCTTCTGATAATCTACTCTCAATATTTGCTTCAATTTTGGCTTCTTTTCCTGCAGCTTTATCAACTGTGCATTTCACATTGAGCCTCAAACCTGGAATCCCAACAATCCCTGCCATGTGAGTGAAAATCTGTCTTATTATCTATGCAGTGTTAAGTTGGAGTGACATTTCCTACCTTCAGCATTGAATGAGTAAGCAGTGTTCAGTCACATGTTGAATGAGATGATATAAGACAACTTACCTGAAAATCAGACTAAAATGCTGCAGATGCCAAAAATCTGAAACAAAACCAGTCAAATTTCAGAAAGAATCGACAAGTCAGGCAGTGTTTATACAAACCAAAATGCAGCTAAGGTTTCGGGCTTCTACAATGTTTGGATTTTACCTCACATCTAATTGAAGGACAGATACCTGGCTGCCTCTTATCTTATTTATTCTTGAGGAAAGATTTAGAAAGCGCACAGGAATAGAATATAATTTGTTGATTGACATGATAACCAGGAAGTTCTGTGGATAACAAAAAGGTCTCAGCACCTATACACAGGGCACATAGACAGCAAAAGCTTATTATTTTTCCAGCACTTTATTCTGTGCAACAGCAGGAGGAACTGCTTGGATGTAATGCCAGCAAATGCCTTCTTTGATCTTATACCACTTCCTCAAATTGCATCTTTGGGCAACTTTCAAAGCAGTATTTGGCATTAATTTCACAGTGCTTTCCAAATGGCCCAAAATTGTTGGTTGCAGATGAGTGATCCTGGTACTGCCTGAGTTGAAATGATAGTAGGAGTCTGGGTCTGTCTAAACTATTAAGCCCTTTAGTTACAGATGGTCATTCTGTGGTGTTGGGGACAATTCATTTCCTTTGGTAGTAACAAAAGCACAAACCTTATGTCAGTTTTAAGTCATTAGAAGCATTCTTTTCTCAGAAACAAACTGTGGTTGGTTAAATCTTGAGGCAAATCTCCACTGCTAATTCAGCGAAGTACTATATGAGCACTGCCATTTTTATGACAGATGTTAAAATGCTTTCTACAGGTCTTTGCTGGATACCTCATGGTGTGATTTCAGGCAAGTGGTGTGCCATCACCCTCAATTGAGAACATTTATGTTCCTTTTATGTCATTGCTGTTTTTAAGAGATTGCTGTGTCCAATTTGGCAAAATTAAACTTCAAAGGTACTTTAACAGCTACGAAAAAGTTTGTTCAATTATGTGAAAACTGCTACAGAAATACTTTCTTATGTTCTTATCCAAAATAACCCCAGACAGAAAAATATAAATAAGCTTGTATAATCCAATAATAACTGTGTCATGTAAAGCACTTGTTTTCTTTAAAGAGTCTTTGGTTTAAAATGTATCCAATGATATCCACAGTGAATATCCTAAACAATGCTAGGCATTGTCTCCAATATCTATTTATTTATTTTCGAGATAAAGTGTGGAACAGGCACATTCGGCCCTTTGAGCTGTGCCGCCCAGCAATCCACAGATTCAACCCCAACCCAATCACAGGACAATTTACAATGACCAATTAACCTACTAACTGTCCTTGGACCGTGGAAGGAAACTGAAGCACCCGGAGGAAAGCCATGACACACGGGAAGGAACATACAAACTTGCTTACAGAGGACGCTGAAATTGAACTCTGAACTCTGATGCCTTGAGTAGTAACAGCATTGCACTAACTGCTACATTATCATGGTGTCCAAGGTACTGTAATTAGTATTGTAGTACTATAGTTAAGTCTAAAGTAATGATACATAATGAGACACAAGTATAAAGTCCCAATCTTAGTTGTCATCAAGTTCAGGTTCAAGTTAAATTTAATTGTCATTCAACCATACAAATCAATACAGCCAAATGAAACATCATTCCTCCGGGGGCGAGATGTAAAACACATTACTGACAGCCACACACAGCTCACAGCACATTTAGTACATATGATTATAATAGCAGAAAAACATAAAGTTGCAAAAATATATTTAAAAAATGTAGCTCAAGTCCCTGAGTGGCATGGCCTGTAAACTGATGGTACATGGATGTTGCCCTGGAGCCACATTTCAGCAAGAAGCCCACAGCAGTTCCTCATCTCACACAAATGCAGCCACAGACGAAAGCAATCCGGCTTGTCTTCCACTGAGTGATCACTGGAGGGCAGCATTGACAACAGGCGATTCTGAGGCATGATGGTCTGGTCTGTGTGACAACTGAGGCAACACAGACTTGCAGTGTTCTACATTAACAATGTCCAACAGGGTCTTGCAATCACAATAAGATCCATATGTTGAACAGTGCTCTGCCTCTGCACTCCATCTCTGATGTCTTCTTCCCTGGGTGGCTGAAACAGGATGTAACATGATGTGCAATAAGTTCAGCTCCACCACTATCAATCAAATTGCTGATGGTAGACCTGCAGTACTGATGTCCTTAAAATCCAGCATATTCTTGTGATCATAAAAAAGGCATAAAGGAGAAACCTTGTTTGTTTGGACCCAGAGAGGCTGCTGCAACTGAGCGTACTGCCATCTTACCAAATATGATACTTTACTTTTAATTAGAAAAGTAAATAAGTCTGATTTAAAAGCAACCTTCAGTAATGGAATTAATAAAATAGCACCTGGTTCACTATCATCCTTAGAACATTGAATATATAACAATATAGTGCAGTACAGACCCTTCAGCCTACGATGATGTGCTGACCTTTAACCTACTCCAAAATCAATCTATCCCTCTCTTCCCACATAACCCTCCATTTTCCTTTCATCCGTGTGCCTATCTAAGAGTCTCTAAATGCCCCTAATGTATCTGCTCTACCACTACCATAAGGAAAGAACTCTGTTGTACTTACCTTCAGATCCAATACAATGTGGTTGACTCTTAATTATCTCTCTCAAATGTCCTTGTAAATGACTCAATAAAGGGCACTTAAGAACAGTGATTTTCTCCGCCCCAGTCACACCCACCCCATGCACATGGGAGAGAAAACATTACATTAAATCAAAATCAGAAAGTTCCATGTAGAGAATGGACAAATACTCTGTTAAATGAGACTCAATTATGTTGTACATTAATTACGCAATTACAAATTTTGGGTAGAATACAATATTTTCCAAGAGTCATGCACTGTCAGGAGATAGATTGGACTCACTTGTTTCCTATTTGGGAGTAACAAGTGTGCATTCTTAATTTCTCCCAATTGAGTACCCAGCTAAACTGTCTCAGACCTGATTAGTATTTGGATGGGAAAATCCACCAGCATGGGTTCACCGTATTGGTAAGCAGATTTACCAACTAGCAGAACAAGTTCAACATAAAATCTCAGCCATGTAGCGTACCTCCTTTTTGCTGGGTCTTTGCCACAGTGCTGAAACAATAACAGCAAGGTTTCTATCTGGTGATATCCTACAATTCTCCTAATGGCTTAATTTCAGGCTGCTCTTCTCAAGCAGAGTGGAGTCCTGTTTCAAATCTCTACCTCAGTATCTGATCACATTATCAAATGTTTTCTCATGACAGAGATCATGATAGCCTTGGAAAGGAATCACAGATAACAAAGGCTTCATACAGCAAACTTTTCTATTGTTCATTAATTTCTCTTAAATAGAAAAATGGACCTTCCATACAAAGAACTTCCTACTCTTTGATCGTGAAGCCCTCCCAAGACTCATCCTTTGAACTACCAGACTAACAGGAACTACTTCTTTGACATTCGGTGGCTTTTTGCAGTGTGGCATTCCCAATCCATCTTTCAGATGAGACATTAAACCAGATCCATCACCTCCTGCTCTCCTATTTCAGTCAAAACTTTATACTGACCATATAAATGTGGACACTCTGTTCCTCAAGTTAAAGGGTCTCACTTAAAGGACTTCTAAATTTGTGGAAAATGAACTCGTTATCTTCATGTGCTGAGTTCTGGTCAGTTTTTTTGCCTGTCTGCAGGTCAATCAAACTGTTTCAAGAAAACATGCAGACAAGTAATTGGCAGTGAAACTGACCAGCTGTGTGTCTGTCAGGAAACAATTTACAAGCTGCACATCAGTCACATCTAGAGGAGAACGATACTCACATATGATGTAATCAATATCAGGGTGGCAAACATTTTTGTTTAAAGGAGCACAGGAAGAACTATTTTTTAAAACCTAAATGAATATTTAATCAGGAATTTGAGATGAGGTCCATTAGCTATCCAGTTAATCCAACTCTGCCATAGTTGGATGCATCAGCAAGGGAGATGAGGCCGAGTACAGGGCTACGGTGGGAAACTTTGTCACATGGTGCGAGCAGAATCATCTGCAGCTTAATGTGAAAAAGACTAAGGAGCTGGTGGTGGACCTGAGGAGGGCTAAGGCACCGGTGACCCCCGTTTCCACCCAAGGGGTCAGTGTGGACATAGTGGAAGATTACAAATACCTAGGGATACGAATGGATAATAAACTGGACTGGTCAAAGAACACTGAGGCTGTCTACAAGAAGGGTCAGAGCCGTCTCTATTTTCTGAGGAGACTGAGGTCTTTTAACATCTGCCGGACGATGCTGAGGATGTTCTACAAGGCTGTGGTGGCCAGTGCTATCATGTTTGCTGTTGTGTGCTGGGGCAGCAGGCTGAGGGTAGCAGACACCAACAGAATCAACAAACTCATTCATAAGGCCAGTGATGTTGTGGGGGTGGAACTGGACTCTCTGACGGTGGTGTCTGAAAAGCGGATGCTGTCCAAGTTGCATGCCATCTTGGACAATAACTCCCATCCACTCCATAATGTACTGGTTAGGCACAGGAGTACATTCAGCCAGAGACTCATTCCACTGAGATGCAACACTGAGCGTCATAGGAAGTCATTCCTGCCTGTGGCCATCAAACTTTACAACTCCTCCCTCGGAGTGTCAGACACCCTGAGCCAATAGGCTGGTCCTGGACTTACTTTTCCACTTGGCATGATTAACTTATTATTATTTAATTATTTATGGTTTTATATTGCTATATTTCTTCACTATTCTTGGTTGCTGTAACGAAACTCAATTTCCCTCGGGATCAATAAAGTATGTCTGCCTGTCTGTTAAATGAATTCATGCAGGAGTTCTCACCTAATTGGTAAAAAAAAAGTCAACTTAAATAAATAGTTTTTTTTTGTCTTGGGTTATTAGTAAGACCAAGATCTTGAAGTGGTGTCAATAAATTTGCATATGGATTTAAGGAGAGATGCTGCAAAATTGTATATTATTATTATGCTCTACTAGAAAGTGAAGGAAAATATTGGACTTGCTGGGAATTCCACATAGTCAGAGCTTTCATCAGAGTACTTCAGCTACAGTGATGAGCAAACTAGACACTACATCTGTGCTTTGGTCCATGCAAATAAGATCACTGAGGCCCACTGATGCAGTTAACTGTTGAACCTCACTAGTTACAGAGTCCACCATTGAAAATTAGGGCAACCAAGTCTCATATCTTGTAACCAAGTTCAAAGTGCAAAGTAAATTTATTATCAAAGTACGTATATGTCACCATATACTACCCTAAGATTCATTGTCTTGTGGGCATTCACAGTAGAACAATATAGAATCAATGAAAAACTACACACAAACAAAAGATTGACAAACAACCAATGTACAAATGAAAACAAACTGTGCAAATACCAATAAATCAATATATAATACTGAGAACACGAGTTGTAGACTCCTTTAACTAAATCAATAGGTTGTGGAATCGGTTCCAAGCTGAGCTGAATGAAGTTATCCATGATGGCTCTGGAGATTGATAGTTGAAGGGTAATAGCTGTTTCTGAACCTGGTGTTGTGGGAGCTAAGGCTCCTGTACCTACTTCGCGATGGCAGCAGTGAGAAGACAGCAAGGCCTGGATGGTGGGGGTCTTTGAAGATGGATGCTCATTTCTTGGGGCAGCACTCCTTATAGATGTATTCAATGGTGGAGAGGGTTTTCCCTGTGATGGATCCTCCATTTTTTGTAGGCTTTCCCATTCTTGGGCATTCGTGTTTCCATACCAGGCTATAATACAACCAATTACACCTCTCACCAGCTTTCTAGTTGTGATTTTTGATCCTCTCGTGCAGCTGCCACCATCAATCACCATGCCATTGATTTGGCTGAACACCATCACAGTTACCTGTCCCCAACCATCCCCAATATGCATTAGGCTGAAGAATCACTGATGATCTTCCCTGTCCTCAGCAGCTGATTGCAGTCCCTCCAGGATTTGGTCCCTGAGATCCCAATACCCCTTAAATGACATTCACGTATGACCTGAATCTCTGACCTTTACCCGGACGAGACATTGACCAAAGAGTTACAAGCTTTCCTCACATAGAAGCATGCACTGTAGAGCAAAATACATTAGGATTTGTGATTTTTCAGCATTTTACTAGTGGCCCTTTGAACAAATTATTTGTGTTCGGTGGAGCAGCTCTGAGTGAACACACATCTCCAAAATGTCTAGCTTTCAAATTAACTGCATGCCTGGTCAAATTTTGTGACTTTTCAGAGTTGTGGTATCTTTAACTGGAGAATTGAACTTTCCTTTGATTCATTATTTCACCAAGTTCCCTGGTGCATGCACTCTCCTCAGTTAAATGTAAAAATTGCACCCCATCTTTAAAAATATTCTAGTAGGCATTTCAAAATAAACGGCATATTTGTTTTTGAAGCAAAGGCATTCTGGAATTCAAATCATGTTTAACATTTAAGAAAAGTAAGAGCTTGGCCTTCGGTACTATGAGAAACCTCAAGCTAGATTGCACAATCCAACACTTATTTGATTTGTTAGTATAATTCTAAACTGAGTTTGTGGTCAAGTGTTTTACAACATTGTAGCAGACACAGAGCAATAGTATCAGTTGGTGAGAGGAAGGAATGGGTTCATCCCTGGTGTTTTGTTCAATTATGTAATAGGTCAGAATTCACTGGAAAAGTAACTGCACTTTGAGAATGCTTCACCTTATTAGTATGTGAGGCATCTGGTGATGAGTGAAGAGAAGAAATATCAGGAGAGTTACCAACTATCACCAGTTACTGGATCCATTACACTCATTCCCTTTTGGTTTCATGAAGATGCACGTTCAAGGAAGTGCAGTGTTTTTACATGAAGTCCTGGTAAGACTCACGCTAAAAAGTTAGGATTGGTATGGATGAAAATGAGGACTCTTGAAATGACAAGATTTACTTTTTGTCATTTTCACTTGACACCAGTGGCCCAGGAAGAGATTAGTTGAAGCTATTGACAGTTTTTTCTGAGGGCAATATATTGTGATTTAAGAGTTTTTAGAGTCTTAATTTCTCTTTAGCCTTCCTGATCAAGCCTTATTTTATTTGCCTTTCTCTTCCTGACTTGACTTCAATATGCTTATTTTCTTCTCTGCCGTTTCACAATATTTATCTTCATTTTAGATGATGTGCAGTTAGTGGCAATGCCTATCTTGATCCCAAGTGCCCTATAGTTCTTTATGCTCTGTTATCTACTAACACAGCTATTTGCATGCAAAACAAACATGTGAGCACACCCTGCTAATCCTAATTCCAACAAGTTTTACAGCACATTTGAGTTTACTTACAAGGACGTCGCTGAATATTTACCTATTTCTATTGCTGTGGTGCCATCAGCTGGTGAAATGTAGTACAAGCCGGTGAGGTGAATTTTTCTGTTTAAAACGATAGTAACAATGGTAAAGTGAAAATACAAGTAAAACTACCAGAATTAAATAATTTTTTCATACAATCTTTGGCTATGCAACATTTCGCAAATATAAGGAAGCTCCCCCTTTTGTTACTTTTGACCAGCAGCAAGTGTAAAATGGAATACATTTATCTCCCAACGTTCAGCATTCTTCCTCCCACATGTCATTTCCACCTATCACCTGCCAGCTTCTAATGTCAGTCCCACTCTCCCCCCTTCCCTATCTGCCTATCAGTCCCCTCACTCAGATCCCTCCCTCACCTGTTCAACTTCCTCCCTCCACCTTTTCATTCTGCCTGTCTGCCCTCTATCTTTCAGTCCGGGTGAAGCACCCTGACCCAGAACACCTACTGTTTCTTTTCATCCATGGATGCTACCGGACTTGCTGGATTCCTCAAGCTTTTTGTGAGTTGCTAGCCTTTCTCCATTCATAATTTCTATTAAACTTATTAAGTAAGACTGGAATCTTGAGAGGCAGATTGTCATAGAATTTTTGATCCCCTCAAAGCACTCTGATGTCCCACTTGGTGGTGCAATAAATATCAGCGCCGGACTCTGGAGCGAAGGTTCCCAAGTTCGAATCCAAGTCTGGTTGAGCGTCAAGCTAGCAACTCAGCCTCGTAAAAACAAAAATAGCTTGCTACAGAAACACCGTCATGACGGTGCCCCGATAACTCCACTGCCGAGTTAAGGGCTATTCTTCTTCTCTTCTTCAAAGCACTCTGATGGAACACTAAGCTGCACCAGGAAAAATGTCCCTTTCTCCCATTTAAGGGCATTAGAACTTGAAAAATAGGAACATGAAATACAGGTCTGCCAAGAAAAAATTAAAATATTTTTTTCTGTCATGTTTTTATGTTGGGTCAGTGATTTGAACTGACGCCAAGAATATAAAGGAAAGTTTAAAAGTAGAAGACATTTAAGGAAAGAGGGGAACAATTTAAATGAGATGTGGGGAACAACATTTTCATGCAGAGAATAGTTCGTATATGGATAGAGCTGCCAAAGGAAGATGTAGAGGCAGGTACAATTGCAATGTTCAAAAAAGAAATTTGGACAGGAATGTGGATAGAAAAAGCCCAGCGGGATATGGGCCAAATTCAGACAAGTGATGCTAACTCAGATGGACATCTTGGTCATCATGGTTGAGGTGGGCCCAAGACCTTGTTTCCATGCTCTATGAATCTTTTTTTTGGGGTAGTTCTGGTTGAAACATGTTAGAATTAAAGTGATAAAATGATTCTTAATGAGATTAAAACAGAAATTAATTTATATTAATTGTATATATTAGGTGGACCATGAGCACACCAGAGATTATCTAGATCATGTGCTGTTGTGTACTCTGGGAACCCTGGTTAGCACTCATTACTTTCTCATAAACTTAAAAGAAATAGCTTTTGAATGAAGCAGTGATGAAGCTCACACAATGATGCTTCCTCACAACCCCAGAGGACCAAATTCAATTCAGACCTTGAGTGCAGTTTGTGAGAAGTTTGCATGTTCATCGGTGACTGTGGGAGTTTTTTCTGAGTGCTCCAGTTTCCTCCCACCTCTCTAAAATATGCAGAGCGTTGGATTAATTGACCTCTGTAAGTTGTCTTGTGCATTGTTGAGCGGCTGATTGGTGAAGTTGATGGGAATGTGGGGAAAATAAAATAGGAATTGTGTAGAAATAGTGGAAATGTGACCTAATAGTCAACATACACTTAGAGGGCTGAAGGTCCTGTCTGATCGATGTAATTCTATGATTCCATAAATGACAAGGGTTAAACTCCAGCCAACAAGAGACCACTTGATCATTTTCTTTCTTAATTGAAAAGAACACTGCATTTCATAAACTAACTTCTATTGTGTTGAATTTTGCAAATTGATAAACAAAAAATGTTTTCCTCCTCAGATAAAATCAATCATGTTTTCATGCCTGCGCGTCAATAATTTCACTCTTGCCTAAAAAATGCCCTTTATGCGGCTAACACCTAATATCTGAGAAAGTACTCCTTATCTACCAGTTCCTTTTGTGCAGTTCCATTCTCACAACTTTCCCATCTGGTATCTTTTTTATTTTCCATCTTAATCTTGCTGATTTATCCTTTTGCCCATTATTCATTTCAAGTAACGGTTAATTTGTGACCATTACATTAATTTACTGTATATGGATATCTTCACACTTCCTTACCTTCCATTTCTGGCTATAACCCCACATCCCCTCTTACCTTCAGCGCTCCAAGATTTCAAACTTTCCTTCACACCTTCTCCATTTATCCTCTTACAGTGAGACCATTTTCTAATTTAGAGAGTACAGTATGCCTGGTTGGTCCTGGAGCTAAAACATGAACAGTAATGAAAATATCACCCAACTGTTGTGGATAATGTAACACCCGTGTAGTACCAGTCTTATCATGTGTGACTAGTTGTCGCACACTTTTGAGAAAATCAAATTACACCAGGAGCTAGCAGGCCATCAGAAGAATCCAGGTATCTGAAGGAGGCAGTGAATAGAAATTGTACACTTCCAGAAATAAGGTTTTGTTTGTAAGAAAAAAAATCTGTACAAGATATTTACATGAGCAAGAACAATTCAAAATCCAAACATACTGTTTAGGTTCCAAATCCTAGATATCAACAAAAGCCAAATTCCTGTTTAGTTAGAATCAGCGATATTCATTAGAATAATCTTTGTTATTCCAATTTCTCTAACTAATTAGGTCTAGTGTTATTCCCTATTTAAAAGTTTACAGAGTAAACTTTCCTTTTACTTATCCCTAGTTAGTTAGAAAAACAAATAAATTTTCCTTTTAACTTATCCCTAGATAGTTAGAAAATTAAGTATTATAGTTAACTTCAGTTTCAGTTCCAGGCAGTATATCTACAAGTTTAAATACAAATTCAAAAATTATATATACCCAGTTTAACACCTTTCACGACAATTCTCCAACATCACAACTCTTAAACAAAGTAAATCTCATTCAGTAAATTATCAAAGTCTTTGCAAAAAATTATCAGCTCTTGCAGAAAATCAAATTCAGATTCTTCGAATGAAAATAAACTTGTACATCCAACTGTCTTGAATCCTCTGCATCATTACACATTTCGTTCCCGGGCTGGTTCTTTATCTTGGGTGGCTCACCATCGTGTTTCTTAGTTCGTTGGAATGAAATAGTTGATCAATTCACAAACTTGTACAAAACTTGACCAAATCCCTTGCAGAACTAATTCCCGGCTACACAGTAGGGATTTTGGATATTGGTCTCTGCCGATATTGGCTTGTTATAGCTGCTGCATGTTACAGCTGTAGCTGCAATAAATCTTTTATCACTATTGTCTTTCTTCCAGGGCTTTCACCCTGAGGGTTTCAAGTTAGTAGGTTAAAGAAACTCACTATTAATTCCACTCTTAACAGTTTATGTCTTCAGCTTCTAATCGTTGCTGTGTTTCTCTCCTTGTCTGTCCGGTGTCCAGCCTGCCCCTCCCTTGCATAGCGTTTTTTTCCAGATTTTTTTTTAAATTGGTAAACCTCATTTTCATTCCTCCACAGGTACAACTTTCTAACATTACAATTTTGGGCTTAATTAACCTGGGTTACAATAACATGATCTTCAATCTTTCCTCTAACCTCCCTCCACCAGCTTGAATAAATACACCTATCTCTCTTTGATGCTGCATGTCATTGCACTTTATGGTTATTAATTCACTTCTCAGGTATTACAGAGGTAGAATTTGAATTTCATGATCCATGATGAAGCACATTGGACGATGGCATATTGTATGCTGTATCACCATACTGTAACTCCAAAACATAAACCTAATTGCAAGAAAAAGATGAAGCAGGGAATGAGAGTCTAATTTCATGTTTACTTTAAGCGAGATGTGTAAATATCATATAGTCATCTCGCTGACACAGTGGTGTCAAGAAAACAACCTCTCCCTCAATGTCGCAAGAACAAAGGAGCTGGTTATGCATTACAGGAGGAATGGAGATGGGCTAACCCCTATTGACATCAATGGGTCTGGGGTTGAGAGGGTAAACACCTTCAAGTTCCTCGGCATCCACATCACCGAAGACCTCACGTGGTCTGTACACACCAGCTGTGTGGTGAAAAAGGCTCAACAGCGCCTCTTTCACCTCAGACGGTTGAGGAAGTTTGGTATAGGCCCCCACATCCGAAGAACTTACTATAGAGGCACAATTGAGAGCATCCTGACTGGCTGCATCACTGCCTGGTATGGGAACTGTACCTACCTTAATCGCAGGACTCTGCAGAGAGTGGTGCAGACAGCCCAGCGCATCTGTGGTTGTGAACTTCCCATGATTCAGGACATTTACAAGGACAGGTGTGTAAAAAGGGCCCGTAGGATCATTGGGAACCCAAGCCATCCCAATCTATTCCAGCTGCTACCATCTGGGAAATGGTATCACAGCATAACAGGCCATCAGACTAATGAACTCATGCTGATTTGTGTGTACTACATATTACATTGACTGTTCTATATAATATAATTTATTATAAATTACTAGGATTGCATATTGCACATTTAGACGGAGACATAACATAAAGATTTTTACTCGTTATTTATATGAAGGATGTACAAAGTAAAGTCAATTCAATAGAAGTGTCATGATGTATGCAATTCCGTTATTTTTATATATAACACATATTTATATATATAACCCATAATGAATTATTTAAACAAACAAAAAATGTTTAATCAACATATTTACAAGATTACTCAAATATTACTGTAATATTAAATACATAACACCCCTCCCTGCTTAGCTATAAACTTCAACCAACTCAATATAGAATGCATCTCAACTTATGTACATATTGTTGTTGCATGAATGAATTCACTGGTGAATAGTACTGGTAGCTATGAAGCAGCTTCTTCATTCGACAAAACAAGATACTTCCTGAAGACCATAGGACATAGGAGCAGAATTAGGCCATTCATCCCATCAAGTCTGCTCCGCCATTGTACCATAGCTGATCCTGGATCCCATTCAACCCCATACACCTGCCTTATCGCCATATCCTTTGATGCCCTGACCGATCAGGAAACGATCCGCCTCTGCCTTAAGTATTCACATGGACTTGGCCTTCACCATAGTCTGTGGCAGAGCATTCCACAGATTTACTTCACTCTGGCTAAAATAAAATCCTCCTTACCTCTGTTCCAAAGGATTGCCCCTCAATTCTGATGCTGTGACCTCTAGTTCAGGACACCCCCACTATAGGAAAAATCCTCTCCACATCCACCCTATCTTGTCCTTTGAGCATTCAATGAGATTGAGGTTTCAATGAAATCCCCCCGCATTCTTCTAAATTCCGGTGAGGTAAGGCTCAAAGCTACCAAATGCTTCTCACATGTTAACCCCTTCATTCCCAGAATAATCCTTGTGACCCTCCTCTGGACTCTTTCCAATTACAACACATCCTTTCTGAGAAATGGCATCATATGGAAACACTTTTGGTGGAAAGGTCTTCCTGTGCCCAGCACTACATGCACTTTATGTGCTAAAGGTCAAAGAAAGTCAAACAAATCCATATTTACAATCTTCCCACCATCACCATCCAAAGTAAGTGTTAATCACTGTCACATCGTTGCAGTGGAATGATGATTGGAGTACATAGTGCCGGTTCCCTGGTCTACCTGGTCTGTGAGCCTATTGTTCAGAATTGCATTCAAAATTAATTCCACAATCCATATTCATATGCGAAGTCTGATGGCTGAAGTTATCTGCTCAATGCACTAGACTCAAAAATTGTTCTAACAGATATACTATATAAAACAACTTCTAGATACACATCCACAGCATAGTAATTTTTAAATTGTCCCATTCAGACTCAAAAATTTAATTGCTTTTGAGGATTTCTTACTCTTGTGAAATAAAATGTCATTCCTGACAAAAGGTGAATCACTCTGCTTGGCAGGTGGAACTTGTGGCTGTGGAACAATCTCAGGTTATGGGGCCTCTTCCATGGAGGTTGTAGGAGTTGAATCTGAGACTGCAGGAATTGGTTCTGACAGCTCTGGGCACCTTTTTCCCCTAATAATTGACTCTGTTCTCCTCAGCTGATTGATGTGTCAACCTCCAGATGATATCGGATGCAATCTCCACGGTGTAGGAGAATGGTCAAGTTCGGTCCTTAATCATTCTGATTTTGATTACCTTTGTAGTTCCTTGCCAGGAATACTTGTCCAGGAGTTCAGCTTGTTTCAGTTTGTCCTGCAAACTCCTTCTGAGATAGAGCTTGAGGAGATCAAAGTGTGCATGCAAGGGATGACCCAGGAACAGAATAGCTGGTGAGTTGTTGGTTGTGGAGTGTGCTGCATTGCAATATGCAGGAAGGAAATTGGTGAGTTCGGATTCAATGTCAGTGTAGTGTGTTCTGCTGACATTGCTTGCACTGCATTCATTAGACTCTGGACGAACTTTTCCTCCAAATAATTTGGTAGTATGGTGCACATATAATATTTATCTATTTATTTAGAGATTCAGTGTGTAACAAGCCATTCTGGCCTAACAAGCCACAACTTCCAGCAGCATTTAAAAAAGTTTGGATATGTACAAGGATGAGAGAGGTAACTTCAACCACCACAACTCTGAACTGAATCTACAGACAACCAGACTCACTTTGTTTTTTTTTTTGCAATCTTTTTTTATTAAAGTTCATCATCAAACATTTCCATAAGATGTATTTCAGATACTGTACATATATATCATATATTCATATTTGCCACAAATCTCTGCATAATATTTATCTGAGGTATACACCTATAGAGAAGAGAGAAAGGAAAGAACAAGCAAAAGGAGAAAACTATGTACAAGTAGGGAGTGATCTTTTTTTAACAGCATATTCATTGAATTGTGAAAATAAAATCAGGCCTATCAGGTGTTATGTAGTTAAGCCATTTTCCCAGTATGAATCAAATTGTTCCAACTTATGATTAACAGTTGCTGTTATCTTCTCCATTTTGTAAACGTCCATTGCAATTTCCATCCATGCGTTTAAAATTGGGCTCTCCTGTGATAACCATTTCCTGGTAAGAGTCTTTTTACCAACCACCAGCAGTATATTCATTAAATATTTATCTCTTTTCAATCATTCTTGAGGTATATACCCAAAATATATGGCCTCACTCTCTAAGGGTATTTCACATTTAAAGATGTCTTGTAGGGCATTGTGTATCCCACTCCAATAGTCTTTGATAACGGCAGACTCATGTTCAAGGACTCTTTACAGCTCATAGTTCTTTGTATTATTTTACCTGTCTTCTTTTGCACAGTGGTTGTTTGTCAGTCTTTATTTATGAATAGGTTTTTGTAACTTTTATTCTGTTTCTTTAGTTTCTTGTAAATACCTGCAAGCAAATAAATCTCAAGGTAACATATATGTATTTTGATAGTAAATTTTACTTTGACTACTTTGGAGGGCTATAGTCTGCTATCTTATTCCATTAATTTTTTGGAATGACTGAAACTGTTTCCCAACAAACTGTGGTCCACTGTCACTGACGAAGTGCTCTGGAACAGTAGTCTTTGAGAAGAGGTTTCTTAATACATCAACAGTGTGCAAGCTGTAGTGGAGGCTAATAGGAATACTTCTGGCCACTTTGTAGCTGCATCCACTACTACTGAGAAATTTGTGCCCATGAATGGTCTAACAAAATCCACATGAATCCTCTGCCAGGACAATGCCGGTCTTTCACATGGACGGAGAGGTATGCTCTTGGCATCCTCAAAGTTCACAGTAAATTTTATTATCAAAGTACCTATATGTTACCATATACAATGCTGAGGTTCATTTTCTTGTGGGCATACTCAATGAATCTATAGAATAATGCAAGAAATATCATGAACAATTGATGGGGGCTGGGAACCAAACTGAAGAGATGGAAGAAGGGGCTGTTGACTCACAATTAGAGAAAGCTTGTAGACAGTGTGAGAGAGAGGTGATAGAGAGGAGATGTGCTCAGACTGATGGTTTGAGATGTGTCTATTTTAATGCAAGGAGTATCATGAACAAAGCAGATGAGTTTAGAGCATGGATCAGTACTTGGAGCTATGGTGTTGTGGCCATTACAGAGACTTGGATGGCTCAGGGGCAGGAATGGCTACTTAGAGTGCCAGGCTTTAGATGTTTCAGAAAGGACAGGGAGGGAGGCAAAAGAGGTGGTGGTGTGGCACTGTTGATCAGAGATAGTGTCACGGCTGTAGAAAAGGAGGGAGGCATGGAAAGATTGTCTACTGAGTCTTTGTGGGTGTAAGTTGGAAAGTGGAAGGGGTCAATAACTCTACTGGGTGTTTTTTGTAGACCAACCAATAGTAACAGGGACAGTGAGGAGCAGATGGGGAGACAGGTTCCAGAATGGTGCAATAATAACTGAGCTGTTGTGATGGGAGATTTTAATTTCCCCAATATTGATTGGTATCTCAGAGTGAGGGGTTTAGATGAGGTAGAGTTTGTTAGGTGTGTTCAGGAAGGTTTTTTGACACAATATGTAGATAAGCCTACAAGAGAGAAGGCTGTACTTGGTCTAATATTGGGAGATGAACTTGGTCAGGTGTCAGGTCTCTCAGTGGGAGAGCATTTTGGAGATAGTGATCACAGTTCTATCTCTTTTACCATAGCATTGGAGAGGGATAGGAAAACAAGTCAGGAAAATGTTTAATTAGTGTAAAGGGAAATATGAAGTTATCAGGCAGGAAATTGGAAGCATAAATTGGGAGCAGATGTTCCCAGGGAAATGTACAGCAGAAATGTGGCAAATGTTCAGGGGATATTTGTGTGGCGTTCTGCATAGGTACGTTCCAATAAGACATGGAAAGAATGGTAGGGTATAGGAACCATGTTGTAGCAAGGCTGTAGAAAATCTAGTCAAGAAGAAAAGAAAGGCTTACGAAAGGTTTAAAAGATTAGGTAATGATGGAGATTTAGAAAATTATAAGGCTAGCAGGAAAGAGCTTAAGAATTAAATTAGGAATGCCAGAAGGGGCCTTCAGAAGGCCTTGGCAAGCAGGATTAAGGAAAACCCCAAGACATTCTACAAGTATGTGAAGAGCAAGAGGATAAGATGTGAGAGAATAGGACCAATTAAGTGTGACATTGGAAAAGTCTGCATGGAACTGAAGGAGGTAACGGAGGCACTTAATGAATACTTTGCTTCAGTATTCACTATGGAAAAGGGCCTTGGCAATTGTAGGGATAACTTACAGCAGACTGAAAAGCTTGTGCATACTGACGTTAAGAAAGAGGATGTGCTGGAGCTTTTGGAAAGCACCTAGTTGGATAAGTCACCGGGACCGGACAAGATTTATCCCAGGCTACTCTGGGTGGCTTGGGAGGAGATTGCTGAGCCTCTAGCAATGATCTTTGCATCATCAGTGGGGATGGGAGAAGTTCCGGAGGATTGGTGGGTTACAAATGTTCCTTTATTCAAAAAGGGGAGTAGAGATAGCCCAGGAAGTTATAGACCAGTGAGTCTTACTTCAGTGGTTGGAAAGTTGATGGAGAAGATCCTGAGAAGCAGGATTTATGAACACTTGGAGAGGCATAATATGATTAGGAATAGTCAGCATGGCTTTGTCAAAGGCAGGTCATGCCTTACAAGCCTGATTGAATTTTTTAAGGATATGACTAAACACATTGATGAAGGTAGAGCAGTAGATGTAGTATATATGGATTTCAGCAAGGCATTTGCTAAGGTACCCCATGCAAGGCTTATTGAGAAAGTAAGGAGGCATGGAATCCAAGGGGACCTTACTTTGTGGATTCAGGATTGGCTTACCCACAGAAGGCAAAGAGTGGTTGTAGACGAGTCATATTTTGCATGGAGGTCAGTGACCAGTGGTATGCCTCAGGGATCTGTTCTGGGACCCCTTCTCTTTGTGACGTTTATAAATGACCTGGATGAGCAAGTGGAGGGATGGGTTAGTAAATTTGCTGATGATACAAAGGTTGGGGGTGTTGTGGATAGTGTGGAGCGCTGTCAGAGGTTACAGCAGGACACCACACTGTTAGGATGCAAAACTGGGCTGAGACGTGGCAGATGGATTTCAACCCAGATAAGTGTGAGGTGGTTCATTTTGGTAGATCAAATATGATGGCAGAATATAGTATTAATGGTAAGACTCCCGGCAGTGTGGAGGATCAGAGGGATCTTGGGGTTCAAGTCCATAGGACACTCAAAGCTGCTGCTCAGGCTGACTGTGTGGAAAAGGCATATGGTGTATTCGCCTTCATCAACTGCGGGATTGAGTTCAAGAGCTGAGAGATAACGTTACAACTATATAGGACCCTGGTCTTACCCCACTTGGAGTACTGTGCTCAGTTCTGGTCATCTCACTACAGGAAGGATGTGGAAACTATAGGAAGGGTGCAGAGAAGAATTACAAGGATGTTGCCTGGATTGGGGAGCATGCCTTATGCGAAAAGGTTGAGTGAACTTGGCCTTTTCTCCTTGGAATGGTGGAGGATGAGAGGTGACCTGATAGAGGTGTATAAGATGATGAGAGGCATTGATCGTGTGGATAGTCAGAGGCTTTTTCCCAAGGTTGAAATAGCTAAAAGGACAGGGCACAGCTTTAAGGTGCATGGAAGAAGGTAGAGAGGAGATGTCAGGGGTAAGTTTTTTTTTACACAGAGAGCGGTGAATGCGTGAAAAGGGCTGCCGGCGATGGTGGTGGAGGTGGATACAATACGGTCTTATAAGAGACTCTTGGATAGGTACATGGAGCTTAGAAAAATAAAGGGCTATGGGTAACCCTAGGTAATTTCTAAAGTAAGTACATGTTCGGCATAGCATTGTGGGCTGAAGAGCCTGTATTGTGCTGTAAGTTTTCTCTGTTTCTATAAAGACCATAATATAATGAATGAAAGGCCATCCAACTAGAACGTACAGCCAGAGTGCAGAAGACAACAAACTGTGCAAATTTTAAAAAAAGAAGAAATAATAATAATAAATAAATACACAATCATGTAAATGAGATAAAGAGTCCTTGAAAGTGTGTCCATTGGTTGTGGGAACATTTCAATGATGGGGAAAGTGAAGTTGAGTGAAGTTATCCCCTTTGATTCAAGAGCCTGATGGTTGAGGGTTAATAAGTGTTCCTGAATCTAGGGGTATGAGTCCTAAGGTTCTTCCTGATGCAGCAGCAAGAACAGAGCATTTCCTGGGTGGTGGGGTCCCGATGATGAATGCTGCTTCCTGTGACAGCGTTTCATGTAAATGTGCTCAATGGCTGGGAGGGCTTTACCCAAGATGGACTGGACCATATCCACTGCTTTTTGTAGGATTTTCTATTGCAGGGCAATGGTGGTTCCATACCAGACTGTGATGCAGCCAGTCAATATACTCTGCTCTGCACATCGGCAGAAGTTTGTCAAAGTTTTAAATGCCATGCTGAAACTCTGCAAAATCCTCCAATTAGGATTGGCTCATGGACCTTTGGTTTTCTTCTTCTGAAGTCTAAAATGAGCTCCTTGGTCTTGTTGACGTTGAGTAAGAGGTTGTTTTGCCACTACTCAAACAGATTTTCAATCTCCCTTCTATATGCGGATTCATCACCAGCTCTGATGACACCTGTGACAGTGGTGTCATCAGCAAACTTGAATATGGCATTGGAGCTGTGCTTAGCTACTCCATTATAAGTGTAAAGTGAATAGAGCAGAGGATGAAGTACACGGCCTTGTGGTGCTTATGTGCTGATGGAGATTGTGGAGGAGGTGTTATTGCCAATCCAAACTGACTGGGGTCTGCAAGTGAGGAAATCGAGGATCCAATTGCACAAGGAGGTATTGAGGCCAAGGACTTTGATCTTATTGATTAGTTTTGAGGAAATGATGGTATTAAGTTGACAAAGGGCACCCTGATATATGCATCTTTGGCACCCAGGTCTTCCAGGGTTGAGTGAAGAACCATTGAGATGACACCTGCTGTGGACCTGTTGCTCTGATAGGCAAATCAAAGCAAATCTAAGTCACTTTTCAGACAGGAGTTACTATGTTTCATCACCACCCTCTCAAAACGGTGCAACAGGGTGATAGTCATTGAGGCAGGTCACCATGCTCTTTTTAGGCACTGGTATAAGAGAAGCCTACTTGAAGCAGGTGGTACCACGCACTGCTGAAGTGAGAGTTTAAAGATCTCAGGGAACACACTAGCCAGATGATCAGCACGGGTCTTTAATACTTGGCCAGGTATCCAATCTGGGCTGGATTCATTTCATGGTTTTACCCTCCTGAAGGCTGCCAGTACATCAGCTTCAGAGACTGAGATCATAGGATCATCAGGGATTGAGGGATCATCAGTGATGGTTCCTCCATGTTTTGACATTCAAAGTGAGCAAAGAAGGCATTGATAGTCTTGGCCCGAAACATCGACTGTACTCTTTTCCGTAGATGCTACCTGGCCTGTAGAGTTCCTCCAGCATTTTGTGCGTGTTGCCTGAATTTCCAGCATCTGCAGATTTTATCCTGTCTGTAATAGAAAACATTGAGCTCATCTGGCCACTTTACTTAACTTTATAAGAGGGGTTGGTGTTCAAGCCCTGCTACAATTGTCGAGCATCCTTCGTTGATTTGTTTGGTCCAGAATTATCACTTCACCCATTAGATGGCTTTCTGGAGATTGTATCTGGACTTCTTGTAACTTTCTTGGTCACCAGGCTTGAATGCCTTTGAGCTGGCTCACAGCAAATTTTGGATCTCATGGCATGGTCCATTCAAGGTTTCTGATTGGGGAAGACTCTGAATTATTTTGTACAGATACACTCATTTACAGCTGTTTTCATAAAGTCTGCTACAACTATGGTGTATTCATTCAGATCCCTAGAAGGGTCCTTGAACATGGCACAGACCATTGACTCTAAGCAGTCCTGTAGCTGTTCCCCTGCCTCCCATGATCACTTCTTTGGTTGTTCTAATCTCTGGAGCTTTGGTTTTTACCCTCGGCCTGTGTGCAGGACAGATTTCCTGAAGTGCAGTCTGGGCATGGAATGGTAGGCATTCCTTACCTTAGTGTAACAATGGTCTAGTATGTTGGGACCTCTACTGCTACAGGTTATACGTTGATGGTAACTGGGCAGGGTTTTCTTCAAACTAGCCTGGTTGAAGTCTCCGACTATGATTTGAAATGCATCAGGAAGGATTGTTTCCTGTTTGGAGATAGCATCAAGTACTTGCTTATACTGGTGTATGTAAACTGTGATCAGGATCATGGATGAGAACTCCCTAGGTAAATAGAATGAACAGCATTTGACCATTAGGTGTTACAAGTTGGGAGAACATGAATTCATCAAAACTGTCATATCAAAGCACCACCAAGAGTTTATCCTCCTTTTGCCTTTTCCGAATCAGCAGTTCGGTCCATTCTGTAAATCAAGAAGCATTTGGGCCTGATCGCTGTATCTGGCATGCTGGTAGAAAGACACATTTCAGTCAAGCATAGATTAGAACGATCTCTCATTTCTCTCCGATACAGCCATTTTGCCGTAAGGCCCCTAATTTTGTTCTCCAGTGATTACATATTTGCCAAAAAGATGCTGGGTAGAGAAGGCCTCATCCCTCTGCGTTTCAGCCTAGCTTGTTGTCCCCTCCTCCCGCCTCGCTTCTGGCCATGGCGATGAATCTTTGTCCTCTTAAAAGTGCCGTACCTGCCTGAACCACTGGATCCTTCAGATGATTGTGAGATCTGAAGATCATGAAGATGATTTAAAAGGATATTGCTCAGAAAAAAAGTTACATGCTGCCGATTGTAGTGAGAGCAATTCAAAAGAAGTACATTTAAAAGAATATTTGGAACTATTGTCTGCAGCCCACAGAATATCACCTGTCCCATGTTGTTTATATTTTCTGGATGTAGTAGTATCTTAAACAGTGCCTGACAGCCTGCTTGATCTGCTGATCTATCCCAGGCCACCAAAGCTTTGAACAAATGTTTTCATTTTAAGTATGTCTGGATGACCAACATGTAGCTCCTCTAACACTTTAGTTCTCAGCTTGGATAGCAAAACAATTCTCAATCCTCACATAAAGCAACTTCCATCAAGCACCCCTTCATCCTGGCACTGGTAAAAATAAGGGAACTGAAGTTTCTATTGCACATTTCAGCTATTTTCGGTGGCCATTTAGACCTAAAAGAGTGTGGGGTCTTTTCTAGTTTCCCTTTCGATTATCTCTGCCAAAATAGAGAGACCTTTGATTTCCATGAGGAAGAATATGTCAAGAAAAATGTCCTTTATTTTGCAAATGTTTCCGGTATTACCCTTTCCAAGGGTAAATTGGACAATCCATCAGCATATCCATGATTAGTCGTCCTCTTGAATTCAATCTTGTAATTGTGCCCTCCAAGAAACAGAGCTCATCTTGGAATTCTTGCTGCTGCTCTTAGTGGAACACCCTTCTGTGGAGTGAACATAGACAGTAAGACACCAAGATTGGGGTTGATGCGGGCTGAGGTAGGCTGTTATGACTTGCAGAGGGATCTGCGTCAGTTGGAAACATGGCAGATGGAACTTAATGCAGACAAGTGTAAGGTTTGGCCAACCAGGGTAGGTCTTATACAATGAATGGTTGGGCACTGAAGAGTGTGATAGGACAAAGAGATCTGGAAATACAGGTACATAATTAGTTGAAAGTGGTGTCACAGGCAGATAGTGTCATAAAGAAAGCTTTTGGCACATTGACCTTCATAAATTAAAGTACTGAGTACAGAAGATGAGATGTTATGTTGAAGTTGTATAAGATGTCGGTGAGGCCTAATTTGGAGAATTGTATACAGTTTTGGTCACCTTCCTACAGGAAAGATGTAAACAAGGTTGAAAGAGTACAGAGAAAATTTACAAGTATATTGTCAGGTCTGGAGGACCTGAGTTATGAGGAAATATTGAATAGGTTAAGACAGTCTACTTTAGAACATAGAAGACTGAGAAGAGATTTGTTAGAGGTATGCAAAGTTATGAGGGGTATAGATAGGGTAAATGCAAACAGCCTTTTTCCACTGAAGCTGGGTAAGACTGCAACCAGAGTTCATGGGTTAAGGGTGAAAGGTGAAAAGTTTAAGGGGAAAATGAGGGGAAACTTCATCACTTGGAGGCTGGGGAGAGTGTGGAATGAGCAGCTAGCACTAATGGTGGATGCAAGCTTGAGTTCAATGTTAAAGAGAAGTTTAGTTAAGTACATGAATAGTAGGGGTATGGAGGGCTATGATCCGGGTGCTGGTCATTGGGAATAGGCAGATTAAATGGTTTTGGCATGGACTAGATGGGTCAAAGGGCCTGTTTCTGTGTTGTACTTCTCTAAGGCTCTCTGCCTAGTGGTTCATGCTCAGCAGCATGGGTAAACTCTCTTCCATACAAGTAGAGTTTGAAACATTTTACACCCCAAACTGTGCGTAATTTTTCTCTGCAGCATTAGGAAATGAGATGCAAGGCTATGGGCATTCCATCACACATAACATGTATCATGACTACAATTATACCATAAGGCAAGGAATCACAGGCAAGCTTCACTGGACGATGTGGATCATAATGTGTGAGTACAGTGTCTGACTTCATCATTTCCTTTACCTTTTTGAAAGCCATTTTCACACTGCTTTGTCCATTGTCGTTTCTTCCCAATCTGCAGTAATGAGTTCAAAGGGTGGATCACAGTAAACAGGTATAGATTTATAATTGACAAATCCTAAAAAGGACTGCAATTGTGACATGTTCTTCAACTTGGGGCATCCACCATTGCTTGAATTTTCTCAGCACCCTTATGTAAACTTTGTGCATCAATGGTGTGACCACAATAAGTGATGCATGGTTTAAAGAATTCACACTTGTGTTGAGCTTTGAGCCCATAATCTTCTAATCTTTTCAAGACTGTCATTGTCATCCAGGTAACACTGAGTGCCTGAACAGCCTTGCATCACCTGGTTCATAGCTTTCTGTTAGAGTGAAGGTGCAGATGCTACTCTAAAAGTAAACCTATTATACCAAAAAAGCCATTTGTGAGTGTTTATGATGAGATACACTTTGGATTCATCCTCATCTTCATCTGTAGGTAGGCCTCAACAAAGTCCACTTTGCTGAAGTGTTTTTTCTCCAGGAAGTTTTGCAAAGATATCCTCTATCCTGGGCAGAAGGTATTGATCTACTTTCAGTTCTGGGTCGATCGTAACCTTAAAAATCACCACAGATCCTGATAAACCCATTCTTCTTGACTGTTCTCTTAAAAGAAGTTGTGCTTCAGTTAGTAGTCATTTTTGAATGCCTTCTTGTAAGATTCCACATACTAAACGATCTCTCAGTACATCATTAAGCCCACTACTGAACTGACAATGTTCAGACAATCTCTTCATTTCAGCCACGTAAGCTGAAATTGACCCTCATTCCTTTTAATTCTACTGATGAAATGTAAAGCATTCTGCAATCAACAGTGGTTTTGATTTTAAATGTTCTTGCATTACTTCCACGGTATCATCAAAGCTCTTTTCATCAGGTTTGGTTGGAGCAGTCAAACTCCTAAGCCAATTCTACGTCGTTAAATCCAATGCACTTTGCAAGATTAGCACTTGTTTCTCATTGGCTCTTCCATTTGCTTAAAAAGACTGCTCAATCCATTCAGTATATAAAATCCAGTTATCTGTTGTGTAATCAAACACGCCAATCTTTCTGATGTCGCCTACCATTTCTAATTTTTTATTATGATTATTATCCCCCAGTACTCATTGTTTAAGAACCAGTGAATTCATCCATTTTCCATCTTTTTTTAAGCTGGATCATTTCTTCCTTTCTGCAGAATATGTGCTGCACTTCTTTTTTTAAACTTGTATGTCTCACCACGCTTCGATGGGTAAGTAGTCATCTGCAGGTCATTTTAAAAATACTTTATCACCACTATTATGTTTTGTAACTCCAAATCATAAATCTAATTGCAAGAAAAAGATGGAACTGGGAATGCGAGCCCAACTTTGTGTTTACTTTAAGCATGGCATGCCGGTATCATGTAGTAGCATCATCTCGCATGCAATTCACTTATTTTTACATGTAACGCATAATGAACTATTTAAACAAACAATGCTTAATCAACAACATTTTAACAAGATTACTCAAATGTTTCTGAAATATTAAATACACAACAGTCAACAACTTGTATTTTTCAAAATTTAGGAAGTATTTTGAACCAATTGACAGGGATCAATTATGCAATGTTTAACTCTATAAGCAAGATTCTTTGAAGAAATTACACTGCATTGTTCAATGTAGATGTACAAAATTCTTTGTTAATTTGTTGAACTTTCAACAAAACTATGTTGCTTAAAATCAGAGCAAAAACAAATAAAATGAAAAATACAGTATAAAAATTAAAAAGTGTTCAAAGGACATTAATTTCAAGGAATATTCAACAAATGACTTCAGGTTACTAAACAGCAGATTTATCAGGGGCTATTGATATACAGCTCAGATTGTAATCCTGGTTACTATGATGGATTTTTTTCCACCTTAGTCGATCTGGAAATCTTGAGAGCCATGTTTATCAGCCATATACTTAATCCAATAAAATTCTGCAACCCTGCTTTATTCTTTCTTTCTCCTCTTCTGATATTTGTATATTTGTATATCAGTGCACTTGTAATGCTACTGTGACACTGTAATTTCCTTTGGGATCAATAAAGTATCAATCCATCTATCTATCTATCTTTTATGATTGTGAGCTTACAGAAGTAAAAGCATAATATCTGTTCCTATAGCATTTGTATTGAGATATCCATTTCTAGCTGGATCATTTTCAGCTTGCCATCATTTTCTCCCAACTGTGCCATGTCTCTTTCCTTGGAATCATGTTTCTGTAGATGGAGGGATCCCTAATATGTGAAATAAGCAACATACCTGAACGATCTGGCCAAATGTTTTAAATCTTTTGACGGTTAGAAACATAGAACCATAAAAAACCTACAGCAGAATACAGGCCGTTTGACCCACAAAGCTGAGACAAACATGTCCTTACCTTAGAAATTACCTAGGGTTACCCTCGCCCTCTATTTTACTGAGCTCCATATACCTGTCCAGGAGTCTCTTAAAAGACCCTATCATATCCCCCTCCACCACCATTGCCGGCAGCCCATTCCACGTACTCACCACCCTCTACATACAAAAAACTTACCCCTGACATCTCCTCTGTACCTGCTTCCAAGCACCTTAAAACTGTGCCCTTTCATGCTAAGCATTTCAGCCTTGGGAAAAAGCCTCTGACTATCCACATGATCAATATTTGCTCCTTATCACAAGGTCTGCTGCACTGTAGTGACTGTTTTTCTGCTCAACTGTGACAAACAGTTCAACTAACATATGGCTTTCTCAAGGGTAATTAGAGATGGGTATTCATTGATGGACTAAATGGTACTAACCCACTTCCTGAGAATGAATTAAAATTTCACACGTTTCATCCATGTTTTCTGTGACTAACAAAGGAAAGCTCAATCAAATTAATCAAAGACAAACACCAGAGATTCTGCAGATGCTGGAAATCCAGAATAGCACACTTAAAACGTTGGAGTAACTCAGCAGGTCAGGCAGCTCCTATGGCAATGAATAAACAGTCGACATTTCAGGTTGAGATCCTTCTTCAGGACTAGAAAGGAAGGGGGAGGATGTCAATAAAAAGGTGTGGGGAGGGGAAGGAGGACTAACTAGCTGGGTGAGTACATAGTCAGTGAGCAGCAGAGATCACAGAAGGAGAGCAGTGAGAAAAGTTCTCACAATTCCTGTCAAAGTGAAGATTTTAACTTCTTCGGGGTAGGCATACCTCAAAGAGACCTCACAAGAGATTCTGCAGATGCTGGAGATCCTGAGTAATGCACACACAATGCTCGAGGAACTCAGCAAGTCAGGCAGCATCTATGGAAATGAATAAGTAGTTGATGTTTTGGGCCAAGATCCTGGTTCAGGGCTGGAAAAGAAGGGGGAAGATGCTAGAATAAAAAGATGGGGAGGAGGGGGGAGAAGGACTAGCTAGCTAGGTGAGCATTGTCAAAGAGTTGGAGAGTAGCAGAGATCACAGAGAGAAAGCAATGAGAGAGGATCTCACTGAATTCCTGTCGAGGAGAAGATTTAGACTTCTTCAGGTTAGGCATCCCTCGAAGAGACTTCCAGAGTAGGTATGTCTTGAAGAACCTTTTAATTCTGGCATCTTCCCACTTCCTTTCCAGACCTGAAGTAAAGTCTTGGCACAAAATGTCTACTCTTTATTTATTTTCACAGATGCTGCCTGATCTGCTGAGTTCCCCCAGTGCTTTGTGTGTGTTCATCAAGCACAATTTCCTTGAAACATATTTATGCTTGTTCACCTTTATTAATCCATGCTTGCTTATATAGCTGTAAGTTACTTCTAAAAGGTTCCCCAGCATTTCTATCAAACTAAGTGGCTTGTAAATTCCGTATTTTCCTTTTTTATGTTAGTACAACATCTAAAATGCCCACCACTTCCGCACCACTCCTGTACCTAAGGATGATTGGCTGATATTGGCAGGACCTCTATTCTTCTCTCCTAACTTGCTTCTGCAACTTACAGAGCCTATCATTATATTCACTTTAACTATTTTCATCTTTCATCTGATGAATTTTTATATAGTTCGGGCTTTAGTGGTGATGCCAGCATTTACTTCCTGCCCTTAATTTGGCTTGAGAAGGTGATGGGTGTGGTCTCCTTCCTAAATCCTTCTGGTGAAGGCACTCCCACACTGCCATTGGACAAGGAGTTTACAGAATTTGTCAACAATGAAGGACCAATCCAGGTGGTGTGCTGCTCAAAGGGGAAGCTGAAGATGGTGGAATTCCCAAGCACCCACTGCTCTTCTCCTTCTTGGTAGAGAGGTCATGGGTTGGGTAGGGGCTGCTGGAGTTCTGAGTGGTTGTGGAACTTTTTGTAGATGGTACACACTGTATCCACTGTGCACTGTTGGTGGAGGAAATTGGGTCAGCCAAGTGGGGCATTTTGTCCTGAATAAGTAACAACTTAACTGTCACTGGAATTACATCAAAGTAAATGGACAATATATCACCATATTCTTGATGTGTCTTGCAGAGGATTGATAGATGCTGCGTTCTCAGGAGATGAATGACTCACCTCAGGATACCCAGGTTTGGAAATGGTCTTGTAACTGCAGCTTTTACGTGATGCACCCACTTGAAGCTCTGGTCAAATGACCTCCAGAGGTTAATGGTGGGAATTAGCAATGCTAATGTCATTGAATGGCAAGGCAACGGGTTAGATTTTCTCTTATTGGAAATAATGGCTGTTGTGTACAACTGAGGCACAAGTTTATTCACCATCTATTGCTTGAAAGTCAAACTGAAAATATGATACATTCTCATCAGGGAGCTTTTCCATCCCAACAATGTTATGCTCTAGCCCATTAAGGTGAAGGCTCTTTCATGCCTGCCAAATGTTTGAATTGATGATCAGTTTCATGAAGACAAATGTCTGACAGATCAGTTAGCTCTTATAATGAGTTACTGATGGTTGTTTACAGCTTTACCTACTTTGGATCCACAGTCTCCAGAAATCTATAACCTGATCCTGAAATCAATATGCTGAACAATTGTGCAGACCATAATTTGACATCAAACTACAAAGCATGAGAATAATGAACTTGTGTGTCCAGTATGTTCCACTACAGTAACAAGGACAGGAAAATATGTGCAAAACATGAGAATAAGCTGAGAGATGGCCTTAAAGAACTTCCTAAAATTATGAAGGAATTGATAGGACGGATAACCATTTTGCCAGGGTGGACAAATACTTGAAGACTTGCATAGTTTTAAATTGAAAGGGGGAAAGTTTGAAGGAGATAGAAGACAAGTTTTCTTTTACACTCACGGAGTGGTGGAAGCCTGGAACACACCGCCAGAGGAAGAGCTGGAAGGAGATATGATAGCAATGTATAAGAGGCTATAGAAAGGCTCATGAAGGGGCAGTGAATGGAGGAGTGGGGGTGGGGTGAATATAGACCAGATATGTGAAAATGAGACGAGTTAGATGAATTAGATTGGCTCCATGGTCAGTGCTGTACCACAGAGCCAAAGGGTCACCATTGTAAAATGCTAAAAATAATCACTAAAAAATGCTAACATATTTTTTCATTGCAGTGCATGTCTTGTACCCTTAGTGCAAGGAAAACTGGTAACTCTTAGGTCAATCTTTGGTCTTGGTAAAGGTCAGAGAGCTGGGTTACATGTGAAATGTTTTACGTACTCTATGTACAATAGGTGGTATGGACACAGTTGGTCAAAGGATTTTTTCTGTGGAGTATGACACTGACTCCAAGGCTGAGCATTTCTGTATGTGATCCTGATTCATGTTTTTTTTTGCTCTTCATTAATAGGGCCTGGCAATCCCATAGCCCATCTTTGAACACAAAGAAGCATAAGTTTACATTTACCCACCAGACGAACACATCCATTCAGAGATGGAATCATAGAGCACCAGCATTACAGCGCAGAAACTGGTCTTTTGGCCCATCTGGTCTGCACCAAACTGTCAGTAGCTTAGTCCCATCAACCTGCACCTAGACCATAGCCCTCCAAACCCCTCCCATTTAGGTACTTATCCAAATTGTTCTTGTATGTTGCAGTCAAACCTGGATCCATCACTTCCACTAGCAGCTTATTCTATAATCACACCATCATCTGTGTGAAGAAGTTCCCCTGCAGATTCCCCCTAAGTATTTTACTTTTCACTCTTAACCTGTGAACCCTAGTTCTGGTCTCATATCTCACCAAGCAGAAAAGCCCACTTGCATTTAACCTATCTATATCCCTCATAATTTTGTATACCTCTATCAAATGCCCCCTCATCCTCCTATGCTCTAGGGAAAAAAGTCTTAGCCTATTTAACTCAGCTACTCAAGTCTCAGTAACAAGTTTGTAAATTTTCTCAATCGCATTGATATCTTTCCTGTAGGTAGGTGACCAGAATTGCACACAATACTCCAAATTTGGCCTCAAAGTCTTTTACAATGTCAACATAACATTCCAACTCCTATACTTAATACGAGAGGTAATGTTGCAGCTATATAGGACCCCACTTGGAGTACAGTGCTCAGTTCTGGTCCCCTCACTGCAGGAATGATGTGGAAACTATAGAAAGAGTGTAGAGGAGACTTACAAGTATTTTGCCTGGATTGGGGAGCATGCCTTATGAGAATAGGCTGAGTGAACTTGGCCTTCCCTCCTTGGAGTGGTGGAGGATAAGAAGTGACCTGATAGAGGTTTATAAGATGATGAGAAGCATTGATCGTGTGGATTATCAGAGGCTTTTTCCCAGGGCTGAACTGGCTAACACGAGAGGGCACAGTCTTAATGTGCTTGGAAGTAGGTACAGAGGAGATGTCAGGGGTAAGTTTTAAGTAGAGAGTGGTGAGTGCGTGAAATGGGCTGCCGGTGACAGTGGTGGAGGCGGATACGATAGGGTCTTTTAAGAGACTCTTGGATAGGTACATGGAACTGAGAAAAATAGAGGGCTGTGGGTAATCCTGAGTAATTTATAAAGTAAGTACATGTTCGGCACAGTATTGTGGGCTGAAGGGCCTGTATTGTGCTGTAGGTTTTCCATGTTTCCCTGTTTCTACCCTGATTTATGAAGGCCAATGTGCCAAAAACTTTCTTTACAACGCTATCTACCTGTGACGCCACTTTCAATGAATTATGGACCTGTATTCCCAGATCCCTTTGTTCTTCTGCACCCCTCAGTGCTTACTGTTCACTGTGTAAGTCCTACACTGGTTTGTCCTCCCAAAGTGCAACACCTCACACTATCTAGATTAAATTCCATTTGCCTTTTTTCAGCTCATGCAGATCCTGCTGCAAGCTTTGATAATCTTCCTCGCTGCCCACTATACTCTTAATCTTAATGTCATCCACAAATTTGCTGATCCAGTTTACCACACTATCATTCAAACCATTAATATAGATGACAAACAACAACTGACCCATCACCAAACCCTGCGGCACTCCATTAATCACAATCCTCCAGCCAGAGAGGCACTATTTACTATCACTCTCTGGCTTCTCCCACAAATCCAGTGTTGAATCCAATTTACTACTTAATCGTGAATGCCACTAATCAACTGAGTGCTCTTCACCAGCCTCCCATGCAGGACTTTGTCAGTGACCTTGGTATGTTCCATAATGACAACATACACTGTCTTTCGACTTTCCTGGCAACCTTCTCGAAGAACTCTAGAGGATTGGCTCGTCATGATCTGTCCCACACAAAGCCATGTTGACTATTCTTAATCAGGCCTGGTCCAATCAAATGCTGTCTCTTCGGATTTACACACTAGTGATTTCACTACTCACCAGCCTAAAATTTTCCAATTTGTTCTTCGAGCCTTTCCTGAACAACAGACCAACATTTGCCATCCTCCAGTCCTCAGGCACCTCACACATGGATAAGGACACTTTAAATATCTCTGCCATTGCCCCTGAAATTTCTGTCTCAAGACCTTGTCAATCCCTTGGTGACTTACCCATCCTAATGGCTCCATCCATAGATGATCACACTGATCTTTAAGTGGACCAATTTTGTCCCTTACTATTATTTTGCTCTTAATATATCTATTGAAGCCCTTGGGATTCTCCTTCACCTTGTCTGTTAAAACAACCTCATGCCTTCTTTTAGATTCAAGATTATTTATTGTCATTCTTCAGTACACAAGTGTAAAGGAGAACAAAATGGTTATCACTTCAGAAGCAATATAGCATAAAAACACAATAAGCATAAAAAACACAATGTACAAGTAACTGTTTTGAGTGTGGCCGTATGTAACTAAGATTAGCTTATATACATAGAATGATTGTATGTAAATAAAGTGATGCTAGGTGAAGGAGTACCTGTTATAAGTTGACTCTGATAAGAAATGATAAAGTAACAAAATGACACTTGGCACGAGGAGCTCTTCTGGATTGCAACAATAGGCAGGTGATTGTATCAGTGTAGGTATGGGGTGTGGAGTGTAAGTATAAAGTGGCTGTGCCTGCGGGGAGGGTTGAAAGGTGATGAGGGGCTATGGAGCAGAGAGGCTAATGTGGACATAGTGGTAGTGTGGGGTTGTGGGGTGGGTTAATGAGTGGAAAGTGTTGATCAGCCTAATGGACTGGGGGAAGTAACTGTTGTTGAATCTAATGGTCTTGGTGTGGTTGCTTCCCTGATGGGAGTGGGGCAAACAGTTCATAAGCAGAGTGAGTGATATTGCAAGCCTTTTTCTGGCACCTTTCTGTGTGTATGTTCTTGATGATTGATAGGCTAGTGCTGGTGGTTGGTCATTTTTAACTACCCTTTGTAGAGCCTTCCTGTCCGCCATTGTGCAGTTTCCATACCAAACACTAATGCAGTTTGTTAGGATCCTCTCAATTGTACATCAGTAGAAAGTCTTCAGTATTAATGTGCCCACTCTATCATGGCTAAACAACTGATTCCTCTGAAATTAAGCTGCCAGAGAGGAGGTGGTACTGTGAGTAGATGAATGAGTGCTTTCTACCTGAAATGTTAACCCTGTTTCTCTTTCCATAGATGCTGCCTGACCTACTGAGTGTTTCTAACATTTTCTGCTTAGAGTCATGGAAAAGTACAGCTCAGATACAGGCCCTTTGGCCCATCTAGTCAGTGCCTAGCCATTTAAACTGCATACTCCAATCGACCTGCTCCTCTATACCACTACCATCCAAGTTCCATGTACCTATGCGAACTTCTCTTAAACATTGAAATTGAGCTTGCATGCACCACTTGCACTGACAGCTCATTCCACACTCTCACGACCCTCTGACTGACAAAGTTTCCCCTCATGTTCCCCTTAAACTTTTCATCTTTTACCCTTAACCCATGACCCATCTAACCTCAATGGAAAACATCTGCTTGCATTTACCCTACCTATGCCCTTCATAATTTTGTATACCTCCATCAAATCTCCTCTCAATCTTCTATGTTCCAAGGAATATAGTCCTAACCTATTCAATCTTTTCATATAACCCAAGTCCTGCAGACCCAGCAACAACCTCCCAAATTTTCTCTGTACTCTTTCAACCTATTTACATATTCCCTGCAGGCAGGTGACCAAAACTGCACACAATACTCAAAATTAGACCTTACCAATGTCTTATACAACTTCAACATAACATGCCCTCTTCTGTACTAAGTACTTTGATTTATGAAGGCCAATGTGTCAAAAGCTTTCAAGATGTCATTTTCAATGAATTATGGACCTGTGTTCCCAGATTGCTTTGTTCTACTGCACTCCTCAGTGCCTTACCATTCAGTGTGTAAGACCTACCCTGGTTGGTCTGCATTAAATTCCATTTGCTATTTCTCAGCCCATTTTTCCACTTGGTCCAGATCCTACTGCAAGCCATGATAATCTTCCTCATTGTCAGCAATCTTGGTGTTATCCACAAATCTGCTAATCCAGTCAACTGTATTATCATCCAGATATGGATGATAAACAACAACGGAACCACCACCGATCCCCGTGGCGCTCCACCACTCAAAGGCCTCCAGTCAGAGAGGCAATCATCTACTACCACTCTCTGGATTCTCCCACAAAGCCAATGTCTAATCCAGTTACTACCTCATCTTTTATGCCTAGTCACTGAACCTTCTTGACCAGCTTCCCATATGGGACCTTGTCGAAGGTCTTGCTAAAGTCCATGTAAACAACATCCATTGCCTTGCCTTTATCTACTTTCCTGGTAACTTCCTAGAAAAACTCTATAAAATTGGTTAGACACGACCTACCATGAAGCCATACTGACTATTTTTAATCAGTTATGTCAATACAATACACATACATCTGGCCCCTTAGAATATCTTCCATTAACTTTCCCACTACTGATGTCAGGATCACTGGCCTATAATTTCCTGGTTTATTTTTAGAACCGTTCTTAAATAGTGGAACAACATAGCTATCCTCCATTCCTCTGGCACATCACCTGTGATTTTCTATACTGGTATGGAGTCATGGAGCAATACAGCATGGAAGTAGGTCCTTCAGAGCACTGAGTCCATAACCAACCATCAACAAGCCATTTACTCGATGCCTACATTCATCCTACTTTGTCCATTCCCCTCAATTCCACCAATCAAGGGGCAATTTACAGTGTCCATTTAACCTGGGTTTCTGGCACTGTGATGCAGTAATTCTGCTTGCCGCACCATGTGTTTCCATAGATTAAATCAAGCTGGCTCTAGAGTGCAAGGCTTCTGCTGTCTGGTCCCAGAGCTTATGCTGTATCACGTGCAGTGATTAAATTGGCTGAAGACCAGCTTCCCTGTACCTCCTCTTTATCCAGTGCACCAGCAATCTCTGCATTTCCTATAGTTTTGACAAAGTCCTTCGGCTTGTCAGAAAATACTGCAAAATACAGTGTTTCCAGCCCTTTATGTCATCACTCAGATCAGGCTCTGAACTTCTTCACATTTACATGCCGAAATACACCGGCAGCTCTCTGGAGCAACTGAGAACCCTTCTATTTTGGAAAAGTTGTATAATTAAAGAGAAGTTACATAGAGAAATGGCGTCCCATATCTCTCCTTATCACTCAATCTTTTGTTCTTTTGATCCCCGGTTATACTCTTCAATACATCCGTATGATTCACCTCAATCATCTCATAAGTTCCATGTTCTGAGTTCCAGTAAAGCACTTGGGCTCTCCAGTCCATTTTTAAATTCCGCAAGTTTTCAATTTGCTAATATACTAGACCCAGCTGCATGAATTGCCACATTCCAATCTAGCAACAGCTAGCCTCCTGAGCTTCTACTGACAGTCAATGAGATGCTGTGTCCCAACTTCAGAGACCCTCATTCACCCCAATATTCCTGTACACCCAGAGATAGCAAAATTCTATCCTGATTTGTTCATTGTTAAAGAAATTGGTAAAGAAATGAGCCGGCTTTTAATACCTTTTGAGGTAGAGAGTCTGTGATACCTACCATCTTTTGAAGGAAAACATATTTATTCTGTTCTCTTTTGGGATGTCTTGATTTTGTTGCACTGTCCCTATCCCAGCAGGGCAATACTTTCATTTATGCTTCCCCTATCTTTGACTCAGGTCCAATCATTTCTTTTTTAATTTTAATTTTTAATAACTGATGTCTAGTTTCTAAAATTTCTTTACATATTCCAGTTCTTGGGGATCTTACTTCTTTCCAGGGTCATTAGTCCACTCCCAGGATGCCTGGAACTCCTTTTTTTTCTCCTGACAGTCAACTCAGGATCTTGATTTGATTCAAATAGAACTTTATCTTGCATACTACCTCCGAAGGTTTATATTCTATAAATTTTCTTGATTATTCAGATTTCAAATCCCTGATGTTAAAAAAATCTATTTACTGTATAGAGACTGCAAGATGGTCAAAAATAAATTGACAAATGCTTTGCACATTCTCGTAATCTCACAGCCTCTCTAGCACATAAATAGTGCCCACTAGGGATTAATCAAGAGAGACATAAATTTATCTTTGATAAATCTTGAAGTCTTCCTTTTATGTATGGAGAGGGATTTAGCATGTCTGTTCTCCATAATGGCCTTCAATGGGCCCATTACTTCCATTAACCACTAGCATTGTGCAAGATAAACTCATCAGTATAAACTCAGATATCACATTAACAAGTTGATGTAGAGTATAGTCATATATTTAGGAAAGCAAAAGTAGAATAGTACAATAAATTAGAAAATTTGAACAGAAGAAGTGGATGCAGAAGTTATCCCAATGCTGTTCCTCACCCCATACTCCCAATTCACAGAGGTCATGACCAATCTTCTTTACTTTAACTCCCTTTTCCCCACATCCTAATATTGCTTGTTCACTGATGGTTCAGAAATAATTGTTTTTGGTATAAAAATTCTACAACAACACATTCAGAATTTTCTGGGCCAACAATTCCAACAGTTCACATCCCTCCACCTGGAAGAATTTCTCCTTGTTGCCTTCCTGAATGCCTGACTCACATCCTGAGAATATGCCTCCAGCCAGCAACTTGCATTTATTTTGCACCTTCAAAGTGATAAAACATTCAGTGAGCTTCATGGGAAAATTATCAGGCAAAATTCTTCATCTATTTGGACAAATTTGGTTACTGATCCTAGTTAATCAACAACTTTGTTGCACATTCAATTTTAAATATTACCGTTTGCTTTATAGCTGCCCCCTGGGATGTGTAAAGTCATTATGTATTTGAAACACAACCTCATTTCGGTTTTTGAAGCTCATACTTTTGGCTAGAGCCATAACATACATAAATAAGCCTGACACCATTACAGGAAGGATGCACACATGAGTCAGCAGGGCAGTATGTGGAGTCCCTTCGCTAAGCAGCAGTATTCTAGTCTGTGATAAAGACAGAAAATCTCCCAAACCAAATGCTTGGCAGAAACTATTTTTCCTGTGGCAGTTGTCCACCTCAGGACACCTGAAAGACAACCTCAGCCATTGCTGTGCTGAGTCTCCACCTTCTCATCTGTCGCTAGGCCTGATTGCAATGACTCAAAGCCAATGACATTCTGAGTGGACTGAGCATCATGGTCCATCAGCTCACTGGCACCCTCTGCTGACCGGTGGTCTGATATGCACACTGGAATATTGATCCCAGGTTGAATATTGGACTGCTGCGGTGTAAATCAGAATCAGGTTTAATATCAGCGGCACATATTGTAAAATTTGTTGCTATGCACCAGCTGTACTTTGCAATACATAATAAAAATTGTAAATTACAGTAAATATATATATTTAAATTAAATAAATAGTACAAAAAGAGAAACAAAGTAGGGAGGTAGCGTTTGTGGGTACAATGTCCATTCAGAAATCTGATGGCAGAGTGAAAGAAGCTGTTCCTGAATCATTGAGTGTGTGCCATCAGGCTCCTGTACCTCCTCCCTGATGGTAGCAATGAGGAGAGGATGTCCTGGGTGATGAGGGTCTTTAATGATGGATGCTGCCTTTTTGAGGGATTATCTTTATTGTCTGAGTTTTACATGGAACTGACAGCATTCACACTTGTAATTGTCACAGGGCTGGGGGACTCACAGGGACATAGATATCTGGCTATACAGAATCCGTTGGTATAGTCAGAGTCTGCAAGGATACATAATCAGAAGTCTGTTCTCAGACCCCGATCAGACTTATGGGCTCATTAATTTCAAAGGGGATTTTTAAAAACTCCATTGTAGAAACCCAAAATGAAGGTCAGTAACATTTTAATTGTGTGTACTTGCATTTACTATGTAAACATGATTTTGGTGACTTTATAACTATTCTAAAATGTAATAATTCATCATTTTTAATTAGTCCATTTTTTGCCACAGAAGCTTTTTGTGATTGTGATTGTTCAAGTGTTATAGAATAACATGGAGAGATATAACACAGAAACAGGCCCATCAGCCCACTGAGTCTGCACTGGCTATTAAGCAACTATTTGCACTAATTCTACATCAATCTTCCCATATCCCCATCTCTTTTCTCCAGATTTTATCACACGTGATGGACAATTTACAGTGGTCTATTATCCCATCTATCCACGTGGTCTTTGGACGTGGGAGGGAGTCAGAGGAAACCCATACAGTCTCAGAGCATATAAACTCTACACACATGGCACCTGGGGTTAGGACGGAATCTGGGTCTCAACCGGCTGCCCAACCTTTTGTCTCCATTATATTGAATGAGGCTTGGCTCCAGGATAGTCTCAGACGGTAGGATTATCGTTCCAGATGTGGACAGGTTAAGTGTGTGATACTGATGGACTTCTGTGATGAGGAAAAAGGAATAAAAATCCTGGAAAAGAATCTGTAAAAAGTCATCCACTAGATGGTAGTGTAAGCATTCTATCAGCGACTTTAGAAGTTTTAGTACAGCATTTTTAAAAGACAGAAAACATGTTATTGGAGCACTTTCGTAATGTGATTGAATGTGTCCACTGACAATTTGAATCCCAGAGGCCTGAGAGAACATTATAGATTACAACAAGGTTCTGCACCTGTTTGCATGTCAGATGTGAATAGGAGCAGCTGTAACAGGATAGCAAACAGGCACGAGATGAACAGCTTTACTGACTCAGTGAGTGAGCACAGTGCTCCCAGCTCTGCTCAGCTTGACCCAGGCCTGATCATTGTGGCTCAGGGACTGAGGGAGAGAAGGCATACTGAAATGTCCCAATCCCACTCTACAGAAGATGCCTGTGGTCATGCAGCAGCCAAGAAGTCCATTCCTATCCATATCAGTCTCCCAAATGCTTGTTTGTATGTAAAGTGTGTCCAGCAGTTGAGTGTTAGTGATGTAGGGAGGATGTGTATCTCACTTTGTCTTGTCCTGACCAAAGAGATATACAGTGGCATGCAAAAGTTTGGGCAACCCTGGCCAAAATTTCTGTTACTGTGAATAGATAAGCAAGTAAAAGATGACCTGTTTTCCAAAAGGCATAAAGTTAAGGATGACGCATTCTTTAATATTTTAAGCAAGATTACTTTTTTATTTCCATCTCTTACAGTTTCAAAATAACAAAAAAAAAGGAAAAGGGCCCGAAGCAAAAGTTTGAGCACCCTGCATGGTCAGTACTTAGTAACACCCCCTTTGGCAAGTATCACAGCTTATAAACACTTTCTGTAGCCAGTTCAGAGTCTTTCAGTTCTTGTTTGGGGGATTTTCACCCATTCTTCCTTGCAAAAGGCTTCTAGTTCTGTAAGATTCTTGGGCCGTCTTGCATGCACTGCTCTTTTGAGGTCTATCCACAGATTTTCAATGATGTTTAGGTCAGGGGACTGTGAGGGCCATGGCAAAACCTTCAGCTTGCGCCTCTTGAGGTAGTCCATTGTGGATTTTGAGGTGTGTTTAGGATCATTATCCTGTTGTAGAAGCCATCCTCTTTTCATCTCCAGAATTTTTTTAACAGACGGTGTGATGTTTGCTTCCAGAATTTGCTGGTATTTAATTGAATTCATTCTTCCCTCTGCCAGTGAAATGTTCCCCATGCCACTGGCTGCAACACAAGCCCAAAGCATGATCAATCCACCCCCGTGCTTAACAGTTGGAGAGGTGTTCTTTTCATGAAATTCTGCACCCTTTTTTCTGCAAACAAACCTTTGCTGATTGTGGCCAAAAAGTTCTATTTTAACTTCATCAGTCCACAGGACTTATTTCCAAAATGCATCAGGCTTGTTTACATGTTCCTTTGCAAACTTCTGATGCTGAATTTTGTGGTGAGGATGCAGGAAAGGTTTTCTTCTGATGACTCTTCCATGAAGGTCATATTTGTGCAGGTGTCACTGCACAATAGAACAGTGCACCACCACTCCAGAGTCTGCTAAATCTTCCTGAAGGTGTTTTGCAGTCAAACAGGGGTTTTGATTTGCCCTTCTAGCAATCCTACAAGCAGTTCTCTTGGAAAGTTTCCTTGGTCTTCCAGACCTCAACTTGACCTCAACTGTTCCTGTTAACTGTCATTTCTTAATTACATTACGAACTGCGGAAACGGCTACCTGAAAACGCTTTGCTATCTTCTTATAACCTTCTCCTACTTTGTGGGCATCATTTATTTTAATTTTCAGAGTTCTAGGCAGCTGCTTAGAGGAGCCCATGGCTGCTGATTGTTGGGACAAGGGTTGAGGAGTCAGGGTATTTATAAAGCTTTGAAATTTACATCACCTGGCCTTTCCTAACGATGACTGTGAACAAGCCATAACCCTAACTAGCTAATTAAGGTCTGAGACCTTGGTAAAAGTTATCTGAGAGCTCAAATCTCTTGGGGTGCCCAAACGTTTGCATGGTGCTCCTTTCCTATTTTTCCCCCCACTCTAAAACTGTACAAAACAAAAATAATACACTAATCTTGCTTAAAATGTTGAAAAGAATATTTCACCTTTAACTTTATGACTTTTGGAGTTGGTTCATCTTCTACTCACTTAACTATTCACAGTAACAGAAATTCTGACCAGGGGTGCCCAAACTTTTGCATATCACTGTAACATTACATGCTTATTTGGTTTGAGTGATTGACCCTACTTTAGGGCTGCTCCATGAATACGTGGTTGAAATGAATTGCTCAGTTGATGATGAACTCATCAAAGAACTGCACACTCTGTCACAGGTAACAAATGCCTTAAAATTCTTGACTGAAGTAAATAAAAGAGATTGCATTAATGTGTCCATATTGAAAATCAATAAGGAAATACGATTCACATGAAGGAGGTTATCCAAGACTCTGCTGTCAATGTTCTCTTGCTCAAATCTCCGTCACTCACCACCTCTCAGTTTGCTGATCTGCACTGGTGCCCAATCGAAAATCTGTTGCAAAATTCTCCTCATTTTCAAAGCACTCATGTTACCCATTCTCTATTGTCTACTCTAACTCCACAAGTTCATGAGATGTGAGTGCTGCTCCATTTCTGCCTTTCTAATTATTCCAGCAAAGCCAGGTGTGCCTTCAGCTGTTGAAGCATAACACTCTCGCTAAAGTTACAAGTCAATATTTCCTTTTAAAGTGCTGCCTAGAAACTACTTCTTTCATTATGATATTGGCCATCTAGACTTAGAGGAATGGCAAGAGAGCTAATATTTGTGTGAGGCATTCTGAGTTCTCTTGCAACCTTAAAGTTGGTTTATGTATTTCAATAGGACCCAAGAACCTCTACTGTTCAAATGTATACAGCACTGAGCAAAAATCTTAGGTATATACAGAGCAAGGGTACCCAACACTTTGCACAGTACTGTATTTGTCAATATGTCCTGGAAAGTGAGTTTGTAAATCTGGTGGGAGCAAAGGGTATTGGAAATGCTGAGGGTAGAGAGGGAGTGCCAGAGGTAGGGTGTGGTGAGGGTGCAGACACACCCAGACCTTAGACTCCAGGAAAGGTTATTTAATTCCAAATAATTGATTTGTTGATCATTACAGCAAGCCTCTCTGAGGGCGCTTCTTGCTTCGCTGCCTTGCCCTTCTCCTTCTCACAACTATGATTCACCTCTCCCTGGCCCCTTCCCACTCTCAGTCCACAATAGATACCCATATCAGAATCGGGTTGATTATCACTCACATATGTCATGAAATTTGATTTTTTTTTGCGAAAATGGTACAATACATAAAATTTCTACAGTATTGTGCAAAAGTCTTAGGCACCCTATCTATATATATATATATATACCCAAGACTTTTGCACAGTACTGTAGATTTATTTCCAATTGATATTTTGAACATATTCATAAAATGTAGTAAATGTTAACTCTATACACTAATGAATATTATCAATAATTACTATTAGCAATATTAATTTCTACATTTGAATATTTTACATCCAATTTGATGGTTTAAATTACGTGAATCTGACTTATTATCCAGAATCATCGCCTGTGGTTCACTCCCACACACGGTCAGGATCAGAAGAACTGATTCTGCTGATCTGGGAGTCTTCTGGGGAGGTACAGACTCAGCGATGATCAGGACTCAGTCTAACTGTGACTCTACCACTCAACAAATGAATAATAGTCAAAGCTGGAACAATCTCACCCTCCACCAAAGGTATTCAGCGACAGTTAAAAAATGATTCAAATATTTTAATTAATGAAAAAGATGCTACCAAAAATAGTGCAGTGAGTCCAGTCACGAAGTGTAGATGCATCTTCAGCTGTCCAAGTCAAAATAAATTTATTGTCAAAGTATGTATATGTCACCTTAAGATTCATTTTCTTGTTGCCATTTACAGGAATATAAAGAAATGCAATATAATTTATGAAAAACTATACATAAAGACTGACAAACAGCTACCGTGCAAAAGAAAAACTGCAAAACAAACAAACAAACAAATAAATTATGATGAGAATGTGTGCTGTAGTTGTAGTGAGTCTCTAGGTTGTGGAATCAAATCTGTTCCTAAACTTGGTGGTGTTGGGACCTAAGGCTCCTGTACCTCCTGCCCAATCTTAGTAGTGTGCTAATGGTGATTGTGGAGGAGTTGTTGTTGCTAATCCATACTGACTGGGGTCTGCTAGTGAGGAAATCGAGGATCCAATTGCATAGGGAGGTATCGAGGCCCAGGTCTAGGAGATTAGTGATTAGTTTTGAGGGGATGATAGTGTCAAATGTTGAGCAATAGTCAATGAAGGGCATCTTGATGGATGCATCTACATTGTCCAGGCGTTCCAGAGCTGAGTGAAGGGCTAATGAAATGGCATCTGCTGTCGATCTCTTGTGATGGTAGGCAAGTTGGAAGGATACGTGTTACTCCTCAGCTAGGAGTTGATATGCTTCATGACCAACCTCTCAAAGCACTTTATCACAGTGGATGTAAGTGCTACTGGGAGATAGTCATTCAGGCAGGTTACCACGTTCTCCTTGGGTACAGTTATGATTGAATGCTGCTTGAAGTAGGTGGGTATCTCAGGCTGCTGAAGTGAGAGGTTGAAAATGTTCATAAACACTCCAGCAGATTGATACATGCAGGTCTTCAGTACTCAGCCAGGTATTTCTTCTGGGCCAGATGCTTTCTGTGGATTCATCATCCTGATGCATGCTCTTGTCCCTGCCTCAGAGAATGAACTCACAAGGTTGTCAGGGGTTGTGGGATTTTGTGAAAGTGCCTCCATGTTCTGATGGTCAAAGTGACCATAAAAGGCATTGAGCTCAGTTGCTTCTGCTTTGTAGGAGGTGACGACATTCAAACCCTGTCACAGTTGTCGAGTGTCCTTCTGTGATTCAAGTTCAGTCTGGAATTGCCAATTTGCAATTGAGATGGCTTTCCAGAGGTGCAAACCTCTCATACGTTCCCAGGTCCTGCGTCTTGAATACCATGAATCTAACCCTCACGAGATTGCCAATTGTGTGGTTCATCCGGGCTTTTGGTTGGGGAGGACTCTAGATGATTTTGCGAGGACACGCTTGTCCATGAGTGTCTTTATAAAGTCCATGACAACTGAGGTATGTCCTTTCATGTCCTCTAATGAGTCCTTGAACATGGGCCAGTCCACCAAATTGAAACAATTCCACAGCTGTACCTCTGCTTCTTGTGACCACTCCTATGTTGCCCTTACCTTTAGTGCCTTGCTCCTTCATCTCTATCTATACACAGGTAGCAGGAGAACAGCCAGATGATCAGATTTCCCAAAGTGCGGCAGTGAGATAGAATTGTAGGCATTCCTGATAGTAGTGTAGCAGTGGCCGATTGTATTAGGTTCTCTGGTGCTGCAGGTGATGTGTTAAAGATTTCATCAAGTTAGCCTGATTGAAGTCCACTGCAAGGATGTGAAAGGTGTCAGGGTAGGCTGTTTTTTGTTTGTTAATCATGGCACTCAATACATCGAGTTCTAACTTGACAAGTGCCTTTGGCAGTATGTAAACTGCAGCCAGGATTATGGTGGAGAAGTCTCTCAATAAAGCCCAGAACCACCATTTTCCAATAGCACGGTTCACCCCAAGAATCTTCTACCACTTACTGTGTGATTGATCCAGTAGTTCAGATGGCTGGACCGTGAGTAACTACTTCTTCGCTGTGGCACAGGCGGTGTTGTTCATCTCCGTGAGGGGAGAGAAATATGATGAGTTTCACTTTACTTGTTGATTTCCAAATTTACCTGCTAGTTTCTGAATAAGTCACATGCTCCAGTACCATTGTGGGTGGAAGAGTAATCAGGCCTCAGCTTACACATGGAGAATTGCAGCATAAGCAAAATACTCAAGGGCTCTAGTCTCTCATGGACATATAAAATAGAACATAGAACAAAAGAGCATAGGAACGGGATCTCTGCCGAACATAATATAACAAATTGCCCTTAAGAAAGAACAATAAGTGATAAACAGATAGAGAAAAAATTAAGATTCATCCTCAATATTAATCAATAAGCTGACAGTATACAACATCTCCTAATAAAGTTAAAAGGCTATTCTTTATTGGTCTAAATCAATCTGTCGGAGAGTACCTATTTATAACCCAGCAATTTGAAAAGTTCAGGCAGAAAGACTGATACATATAGTATGCGCAAGAGAAAATGGAATCACTCGCCTATGGGGCCTATGGGGAATGCACTGGATTTCAGTTCATGGAACTTTATAACTAGTCATCTCTTACTTGGTCTGCACTTTTCAGTCCATATGGCAGGTAGTGAAAATGTACTTAAGGTCTTCAAATGTACAGCATTATCTGAGAGAGTCAAAGTTATAAAGCGGAGGTAATCTATTATTCTGACTGAAGTTGATTTAATTGGACAGGCAAATACTCCAGGTTGAGTTTTGCAGATAAACTTTACTTTAGCTAATGAAAATGCCATCAACTGGACAATCATTGTCTCAATATGCAGCAAACCTGAGGCAAGAGATCAACAAAAATAAAGGAAAGCTGGTACAGAGGAAGAGAACCTGAGATAAGCCACACACAGTACTTAGGACAATGACCAGAACTGAACAATAAAATGACACCATTTATAATGGCTGAAAGGTCACTTGTTATCAATTCAAATTTTATTTTTACATGCAAAAGCCAGTGATGTCAGTGATTGCATGCAAACCATAGATGGCTTATTTATTGTCTACAAAGCTTGAGTATGAATATTATAACCCCTGTGATTTAAATTATGATTAATTGTGAAGTTTGCAATTGTGAATTAAATTTAATGAACTTTAACTCTTCCATATTATCTATTATTGTTCAAGACAGCACTGGCTGATTGCAATATACAGTATAGTGCCTGGGCATTTCATTCTGTGTTGACAAAATAGCATGTGTGCCAGGAACTTGATTCTGATCATCAATGAAAGTTTTGATATTTTTGGCATCTCATTAAACCAGGGATAGTATAAATTAACTGCATTTAGTAGGTGATTCAAATTATTATTTTAATATTCACTTTTAACAGCTACCAAAGAAAATCTTGTGACAAGTTAACCAATTAGTGTTTAAGCTCACTGATTGGAAAGGAATTCACTCTTCTGCAGAACTAAGGAGCAAAAAGAATCATGAATTTTAACCTATTACAAACATAAAGCTAAAGAGAACCTGATGATACAACATGACACCTTATCAACTGTTGATTCGCATCTGTTCCTGGAGACTTATTTGGAAAAGGGTCATGAAAGATCACAAATGAGAATGATAAATTTAAAGAAAGTAAAAAAAAGTTGGAAGTTCAGGAAAAATTAGATAGAATTGTGTAATCACATATCCAATTTGATCACAAAGCAGTTAATCAGTATTTATAGTGTGGACTGTTTGGGTTGGGATATTAATTTATATCTTGTGAGAAAAGATGATGCTTCTGGAAATGGGCTTTTAACTCAGCACTAAATTATTAGTGGAGATCATCTGCTGAAATCTCTGGAATTGATGATTTTCAATGCAGAACTCAATACTATCATTAAGCCATCCTCGATGCCTTTCCCAGCTCAGTTAGCAACTCCAATAAGATTGTGACTAAAGTAGAAATTCAAAGAAGGAATTGTTGGAGAGAAGCACCAGCTAACATCTACCTATCACTCAATACTCTGGAAACAATGCTTGACACTCACAAAGCCTTTAATCTGTAATCACAAGTAAGTAGTTAATGAAACACACGCCTGATAAATATCATTCGATTTAGATGCTTTGTTCTCTATTTGTGCAGATATATTGTGCTCCTATTGTGGAGGAGAGTCTCATGATGTTTCTGCATTTTAACAATGTTGTGATGATTAGAATAGTTTAGAGGAGGAACCTGAAGTCCAAATTGGCTCAGTATATATGTTGTGTGCTCTGCTTGCAAATTAAGCACCACCTCTATTGATGAATCTGTATATCAATTTATTTACTTACTAATTTTGAGATACAGCGAGGAAATGGGCCTGCTGGCCCTTTGAGCCACACCGCCCTGCAAACCCCGACAATGCTGATTTAACCCTAACCTAATCATGGGATACTTTAGTGGAAACCAGAGGACCCAGAGAAAACCCATGTATTCCACAGGGAGGACATACAGAGACTCCTTACAGAGGACACTGGGACTGAGCTCTGAAATCTGGCACCCTGAGCTGTAATAGCATCACATTAACCGCTGTGCCACTGGGGTGCCCATATCTCCAGAAGTTCATCAGAGGGTGCTCTTTAGAGCTTGTGTGAAGTACAGGACAGATAGGTTGAATCTCAGATAATAATGAGCTGGAGTACAATGAGGAGCAAGAGAGCCTAATGGCATAGAGTCATGACAACGACCTTTTCCTCAGACTCAGCAACACAAAAGAGCTGGTCATTGACATCAGGAAGCGGGTTACTCATGTTCACGTCAATAGTGCCAAAGTCAAGAGGGATGAAAGTTTTAAATTCCAAGGTACAAAGTTCACCAATAGCCTGTCCTCATCCAACCACATAGATGCCATGGCTAAGAAAGCACATTGGTGCCTCTGCTTCCTCAAGAGTCTAAAGACATCTAGCATGTCTCTGTTTATCCTTACCAATTTTTACATATACAACACAGAAAGCATCCTATCCAAATGAATAGTGGCTTGGTGCAGTAACAGCTCTGCCCGAGAATGAAAGAAACTGCAGAGAATTGTAGGCATGGCTCAACACACCATGGAGACCTAGACTCTGTCTATGCTTCTCACTGCCTGGGTAAAGCAGCCAACATAATCAAAGACTCCACCTACACAGGAGTTCTTTCTTCTCCCTTGCTCCCATCGGGCAGAAAATTTAAAAAGCCTGAAAGCATGTATCGCCAGCCTCAAGGACAGGTTATACTGTTATAAGACTATTGACTGGTCCCCTGGTACAATAAGTTGAACTCTTGATCACACAGTCTACCTGGTTATGGCCTGCTTGCACTGCACTGTGTCTGTAACTGTAACACATACTCTGCATTGTTATTGCTTTTCCCTTTTACCTCCTTGAAATACTGATGTGATTAAATGATCTGTAGGAATGGCTTGCAAAACAAAGTTGTTCACTGTACCATGGTGCATTTGACAATAATAATAATAATAATAATAATAATAATAATAATAAAAAAGATGTACCAATTTAGGTGATGTTTGAGATTTGGAGATATTGCGGACATACCATCTGGAGGCAAATACTATACTGTAGCAAGTACTATACTGTAGGAGGTGTTCAGGGGAATGAAATGCAAATATGATGACATCACTGTTGTACATGTTCAACCATGCTACTAGTTTATAAATGACTCAAAACCTCTTGAGAACTAGACAGTACAAGAAACACTAAGAGTGCATGGGTTTCGGCCACCTGTCAAAGTCAGACACTCATTTTACATTCGGCCTTTATTGTATTCCATGGTTCTCACAAAAAAATCCCACAGCAATTGGTAATTTCAAAGCCGCTTTGGCACTGCTGTCCAAGAATAGCTTCTCCCTCTGAGTCAAACAGCTCTAGCCCAGAGTGTGGAAATGCGCACATGAAAGATGGTCGCATGCTTGCAAATAATGTCACAAAAAGAGAGGATTTTGACTGGAAGAGGTGGAGCAGGGTCAGAATCCTGAGTGCACCAGATGTTACGGGGGTGGAGTAGGAGTGATAAACATTGCAGGATATGTGTTTGCAACACTCAGTCATGGTAATAAAGTGGAAATATAAATAGCATCCTCTTCAGCAATGTGAAAACTCAACAGGTAGTGTTGGAATTATGGGAACTTTGACTGAGGCGATGTCAGTGACATAAATTTCCAGTTATTTGGCTGTATCACTTGATCTCTTGGTTATATTCTTATGTACTGAAATAAATAGAATTTCTATTTGTGAGAGCCATTCTAAAATATCGTAAAGTCACTCTTTGTTTCTATTTACAAGGTAATCCTATTGATACCAGGATTCATTCTAGTATCAGAACTATTTTATAAACAGGAAGCAAATTCAAACATGGAGATACAAAGGGACTTGGGAATCCTAGTACAGAGTTCCCTAAAGGTTAACTTGCAGGTTGAATGAGTGGAATGGCTTAATTTGCTCATGTCTTATGGTATTATTGTAATAAATAAGTCTTAACAACAAAAGCAATAAGTTAGTCTTGCCCAAGAAAACTGACAAAACTACAGATTTGAAATAAGGAGCTCTGGAAAGTATTCAGTTTCTGTTAAGAGAATACAGGGACCAGAGCATGGGGTATAGTTCTTTGTTGAAATGACAGCTAAATGCTTTGGCAAGTTCTTCACACTTGCTCATGACTTTCACAGGAACTCGTGCATTGCAGCTGACTGGCCAATCTCCATGGAGCTGCTGGCTGACAAGCAGTGTTATTCTGCCCAGAACTCCATTAGAACTAAAACCTGAAAGATAAGCAAGCTTATCAGTGGGTTGGCAAACTATAACTTTCATTCTAATGTGAGCTATGCTGCTGAGATGCTGTTATTTGTTCTTTTGTGCTTCTAGCAATAACAGATGGAGCACCTATTTCTTCAATTTCTCCCAAATCACAGTTTAAGCCCTGAAGCAATTTTTTTTCCCCATTTGAGACACCAATACACATTGAATTTCTCCAGAATATTTTACAACATTTATTCTTTTTGATGGTGTGCACTTTGTACTTGGAAGCTAAAACATAACAGATTGGGTTAGTGGCTGCTTGGTCAAACATTTCCTTTCTGTCTGTGGATCAACCTGTACAGTCCCTGTGGCCAACAGTTTAACTTTCCCCTCCACTTCTGTATGTCTGCAGCAAGATCAGTGAAGGCTCAGTGTTTCACTGTGAAACTCTGCCAACTCTCTGCCTGAATATTGATCTTAGCAATTCCATACAGTCCATTCTGAAAGTGTGGAGAGATAGCACTGTATTAATATTTTAGATGCAGTTAATACCAACTATTGTGGTTAATATGTGCTGCACATTATCTGAATGCCATAAATTGGGCACTTACATCAATGACGTCAATCTTGATGGCCTCCATGCTCTTGCTTTGAGCAACTTTAGGCCTGTAAAACTTGCAACTAATCTGTAACCATTTAAACCTAAAGCCCAATACTGCCAACAGTAGAAAAGAAGCTATTGTCATATTTATCAGTGTGGTGAACTACACATACCTGTCTGGACACGCCCCCCCTGCTGACTGCTCCTGTGGCTCCTCCCACAGACCCCTGTATAAAGGCAACTGGAGGCACTGCTCCTCCCTCAGTCTCCAGGATGTTGTGTGATGGTCTCTTGCTGCTGACTGCTCTCTTCCAGCTAATAAAAGCCTATCTCTCGCCTCACGTCTCCGAGAGTTATTGATGGTGCATCAATCAGACATTTCTCTGTTCTCTCATAAGAATGTCAATTGCTTCTTTCCCTTGGTTAGTGATGGATGTACAAAAGTCAGTGTAGCAAATCCAGATGAAATTTTTTGGATAGCTCAGTAACGCTGTAAACTGTAGCTCACCTAATAGCATTCTCATCTTGGAGTCAGGAGGAAACAAGTTCAAATTCCTTTTGGGCAATAAAATTGAGCTTGAATCTCTGGTGCAGGATTTAGGGAGCTCTGCATTGTCAGAGGTGTTCTCTTATGATTAATGCATTAAAGCAAAGCCAGACTGCTCTCGAGAATGTAAACAGTACCATGGCACAAATGGAGAGAAAAATACAGAATTTGCTGTGCAGTAAATTTACCCGTGACAACAATACTTGGTCAGACACAGAGAGAACATATATTAACTGTTAATTATCTTTATTGGCTCAGTTAAAGACAGCATGCAAAATTCTTACAGTTTAGTTAAAAGTAAACATGAAATTCACCCAAAGCAAGCTGTCTGTATACACACCCACCTGACAGTCCCTGAAAAGAAAAGAGAGAAATATCAGTATCTGGGAAGAGGAGCTCACACTGGCCAGGTATCCTTCTTGGTCCCAATGTAACTCCAAAACTAATCAAAAGAAAAGCGTGGGAGCCCAGGAGAACGTGTATGCTTTGTTTTTACTTTTAGTGAGGCACACTCTTATGACATAGTGGCATAATGACGTATGCCATTCACGTACTTATACATATAATCCATGATCAATTATGTAAACAACAAAGATTGCTTAATTAGACAATATTTTTACAAAATTACTCAAATATTACTTAAGTATTAAATATACAACTATCTCCACATTTTCCATTTGGGTCATCCACTTCTTTGATGATTGGTCTTCAGAGTGTTTGCTTCTTCAACTAAAATATTCCATTCTTATTTTCTTCCCTATTAGTTCTGCAAAATTGTGTTTTGAATTAGTTGTTTCTGCCTATCATCATTGCTCTTCTGCCAAATAAGGATCTGTGCAGTCACAGAGGCGTAGAGCGCTACAGCACAGAAACAGGCCCTTTGGCACATCGAGTCCATGTCAACTATAATATTCCTTGGTTCCATTGACCCACAACTGGACATAGCCCCCCATACCCCTCCTGTCTATGTACTTATATCTAAATTTCTCTTTAGTGCTGAAATCGAACTAGTATCCACTACTTACACTGGCAGCTCATTTCACACTTGCAGCTCCCTCAGAGTGAAGAAGATCCCCCTCAGGTTTCAGGCAACACACACAAAGTGCCGGAGTAACTCAGCAGTCCAAGGCAACGTCTATGAAAAAGAGTAAACGGTGACTATTTACTCTTTTCCATAGATGCTGCCTGGCCTGCTAAGTTCCTCCAGCAGTTTGTGTGTGCTGCTTGGATTTCCAGCATCTGCAGATTTTCTTCTGTTTGTGATTGGCCCTCTCAGGTTCCTCTCACCTTTCACTCTTAACCCATGACGTCTAGTTCTAAGCTCACTCAGTCTCTGGAAAACACCTGTTTGCACTTACTCTATCTAAACCCCTCATAATTTTGTATACCTCTATCATGTCTCCCCTCATTCGCCTATTCTCCTGGGAATAAAATCCTAACCCATTTAACCATTCTCTATAATTCAGGCACTCAGTTCCTGGAAACATTCTTGTAAATTTTCTTTGTACTCTTACAATTGTATTGATATCTTTCCTGTAGGTAGGTAACTAGAACTGTAGAAAAAATACAAAGCTGGCCTCACTAAAGTCATATACAATGTCAGCATAACATTCCAACTCCTGTACTGAGCATTTAGATTTATGAAGACCAATGTGGCAAAAGGTGTCTTTATGAACCTATCTATCTGTGGCCCCACTTTTAAAGAATTATGGATCGGTATGCCCAGATCCATCATTCTACCACACTCCTCAATACCCTACCATTCACAGTGTACGTCCTACCCGGATTTGTCCTCCCAAAGTACATCCCTTCAAACTTGTCTGCATTAAGTTCTATCTGCCATTTTTCAGCCCATTTTTCCAGTTGCAAGCTGTGATACCCTTCCTCATTGTTCACTATGCTCCCAGTCTTGGTGTCATCCATGTCAATGGTGGTTGGTCATTACTTTTTACTAAAACTGATTATCTGTGCACAGAGGGACCACTCAAAGTGCCACTGCCTCTACTCCAAAGACCCAGATTCAGCCCTGTCCTCTCGTGTTGTCTGTGTACTATTTATAAATGCATAGGTTTCCCACAGATGTTCCAGTTTCTTCCCACATCCCAAAGCTGTACTGGTTGATAGGATATTTTGGCACTGTAACTTGCCTGAGTGAAGGAATCTGAAGGGAGTTGAAGGGATTGTGGGAGAGTAAGATAGAATTAATGTAGTATTAATATAAATTGATCAACATGTATTTACATTAATACTACATTGATTTCCAAATGTTCTGTTTCTGTCCTATATGGTTCTTTCATATTTATATGTGGTAATTTGCAGGTTTCCCACATTACAACAGAAGATGGTGCTTTGGAAGGACTTCATTAACTATAAAATGCTTTGATATACTCTAAACTAATGAAAGACACAATCAGAAATGTTTGGCCCCTACATTATTTTTTGTCAAAATGCTACTCCCCCTCAACATTACTGATGGATGAGGTTTCTACACGTTGCCCCCACAGGTGATTTTGGCACCGCGAGATGTCAGATTGTACCTTACATACGGCACAGTGTATGTAGGAGCTGTAGATCATGCAGTTCTTCTGTTGCTTCTGACTTGCTTGCTGAAGGGATGGGACAATTGTTAGCTGACAGGGTCGGATAGGGACGCAAACATGTGTGTATGCGCGGCACAATGTTCAATTCAAAAGTGATGCTTTGTTTTCTAGTTCCTCTCCTCTCCTACAAATTGTAGTTGTAGTTCAGATACAAGTGAGTGAATGTACACAGTAAGTCCCAGATACATGTTCTCTCACAGTAGAAAGAGCCAACCGAGAAACACATTTTGTGTTATTCTTCGTGAAAGCATCAGTAACAAACAGATCACTGTCTTCCCCAGAAGTAATTGATCACCGACCTTTGAGTCTTGCATTAAAATATGCTGAATAAAGGTCATGTAAGCCATAACATATCCAACTTGTTAATAAATGATTTAATTCTGTACTTCCTCCTCTGTGACAACAGGAATTACCCTGTGCCAACTAACCACAAGTAAGTCACGCTGGATACTTCATTGAAGAACACTAAGAAAATGGCTTCTATTTTATTGTACATGGATCCACATAGAAACAGACTAGAAACTGTATCGTGTAGTGCCATGTATTACCATGCCAGACAAATTATTAAAAAATAGACCCAATAGATTTTGCCAATGGTGGAGATTTGAGCAACACACACAAAATGCTGGAGGAACTCAGCAGGTCTGGTAGCATCTATAGAGGGAAATGAAGAGTCCACATTTCAGGCTGAGACCCTTTATTAGGACTGGAAAGGAAGTGGGAAGAAGCTATAATGAAAGGGTAGGTGGAGGGGAGGAACATGAGCTGACAGGTGATAGTTAAATCTAGGTGAGGGGTAAGCAGGAAGGTGAGGGAGGAGTTTTAATGGGGAATAATGTGAGTGTCATAGGGTGGGCGTTGAGAGCGGACTCAAATGCAAGACGCAGACACTGAAGTACTAGGAACAGGACTAGGTGTGTCAGGAAAGTAAGGGAAGTGGGGAAGAAACAACGCTGGACAAGACACAGGCCCTGGACAAGACTAGGATACAGGGCTTGGGCTAAGACTAGACTAGGTATGTGGGACCTGGATGAGGAACTAGGAACTTGGAACCTGGACAAGGACTCCGAGCCAGAGACTGGACAGGGACCTGGAACCTGGGTCTTGACTCAGGCTTGGACTCCAGATCTAGGCGAGCACAAGATGTGGCGAGGCAGCAGGACTGGACGTGGGGGCAGGACACGGAACTCCCGGGTTGGATGAGGACATGAAGCTCAGATTCAGACTTGGGAGACTGGAACACAGAGCCTTGGTCTTGGGAGACAGGATGTAGGGCTGGGACTCATGCACAGAAAGCCAAACACGACGAGACAGTTCCCAACACAAGGTAGCAGGAAACGGCCAGACCTACCTAGTGAAGGCACGGACACAGAGAGATAGTTCCAAACAACAAAAGACAGTCCTTTATCTAGACACAGCAAGGCTCCAGTCTTGCTCCGGCAGTAGAACTTGACAGCGAGGTCCCAGGCAAAAGGTAGCAGGCAAGGCTTCAGCAAAGGGCTACAGAAAGAAGGGGAAGGGAAGGGAACAGTCAAGCCTCAGGGTAACGGCAAAGACAGCCTGGCTCACCCAATGGAGGCAAGGACAGGAAGGGACAGATCCAACCGCAGGGTAACGGTAAAGACAGCCTGGCTTACCCAATGGAGGCAAGGACAGGAAGGGACAGATCCAACCGTAGGGTAACAGCAAAGCCAGCCTGACTTACCCCACAGAAGCAAAAACAGGATACTGACAAGACAAACCAGCACCTACACGCGAACCCAGGGCCACTTATATTCCCAGCCCAAGACAAGCATCAGGTGCCTATGATTAAGCCCAACTGAAACAAGGGACAGCTGGAAGACCTGGAGTCGACAGACCGGACTGTGAACCGGAACGTGGACTTCACAGACCAGACCATGACAGTGAGAAGCTGGAAGGTGCTGTGGAAGAGGCAAAGGGTGGAAGGAGAAAGAATCTGATAAGAGCAGACAGTAGACCATGTCTTAAAGAGGAGGTGGGGAATCAGAGGGAAGAAGGTGAAGGAGAAGGACAAGTTGTGAGAGTGAGTGAGGGGACAGAGAAGGGTAAAAGGAGCAGAAGGATAAGAGAAAAGAGGTGCATGGGAAATAGAGGGGAAGTGATTAATGGAAGTCAGAGAAATGGATGTTGATGCTGTCAGGTTGGAGACTACCAATCTGGAATATGAGGTGTTGCTCCTTCAGTCTGTATTTGGCCTCAATGTGGCAGTGGAGGAGCCTGCGGACAGACATGTTAGAGTGGGAATTGGAAGTGGAATTAAAAAGGGTGGCCACAGGAAGCCCCTGGCTGTTGTGGCAGATGGGTCGAAGGAGGTCAATGAGTCGATCTGCCAAATCTACAGCACAGTAGGTCTCAATAGTGTAGAGGAGGCTGCATTCGGAGTGCAGGTTACAATAAATGACATTGATGGATTCACAGGTGAAGTGGTGCCTCACCTAGAAGGACTGCTTTGGACGCTGAATGGTGGTGAGGGAGTTGCTGTAAGGCCAGGGAACGTTGCACAGATAAGCGCCTGGAGTAGGATCAGTGGGGCGGGACGAGCAGACAAGGCAATCGTGAAGAGAGTATTCCTTATGGAAAGCAGCAAGGAGAAGATGTGCCTGGTAGGGGTATCCTATTGGAGATGGCAGAAGTCGTGAAGAATAATGTGTTGGATGTGGAGCCTTTTAGGGTAGCAGATGAGATGTGGGGAACCCTATCCCTGGTATGTCAGGAGGTGATAAGGTGAGGGTAGATGTGTGAAATGGAGGAGATGCGGGTGAACGTAGCACTGGTAGCAGTGGAGTGGTAACACTATTTTCTAAAAAAAAGAGGACATCTCAGATGTCCTGGAATGGAAAGTCTCATCCAGAGAACAGATGTGGCAGAGGCAGAGGAACTAAGAGAGGGGATAGCTTTGTTATAAGTGACATGGTGGGAAAAGATGATGTTATCGTAACTATGGGAGTCAATGAGTTTGTAAAAGATGGTGGATAATCTGTTTCTAGAGATGGAGACAGAGAGATCAAGAAAGGGGAGACAGATGCCATGTGAATTTGAGGCCAGGTGGAAGATGGAGGCGAAGTTGATGAAATTGATGAGCTCTGCATTGGTGCAGGAAGCAGCAGCAATGCACTGTAGCAGAGAAAGTGTTGGAGAATGTTACTGGTGTAAGCTTGGAACATGGGCTCTTCCACATGGCCAACAAACAGGCAGGCATATCTGGGGCCCACGTGAGTGCCATGGCTACATCTTTGAGAGGAGCCAAAAGAGAAGTCACTAAGGGAGGAAACCTGTTCTGCCAGATGGAGGAGGATGGTGGAGAAAAGGAAATGGCAGTCAAGAAAGAAGCAGCGAGCCTTAAGGCCTTCCTGATGGGAGATGTAATTGTACAGGCACTGGGTGTCCATGGTGAAAATGAGGTGGTCAAGCCCAGGGAACAGAAATTAGCTGACGTGGTGGAGAGCATCTGAAGTGTCACGGATGTAGGTGGGAAGTGATTGAACCAAGGGGACAAAATGGAGTGGAGGTATCAGAAATTAAGTTCAGAGGGCAGAAAGAATGAAAGGAAAGTAGGGTGGGAACAAGAGGGTTGGGGGGGGGGGGGGGGTGAGAGACGGAGATGTATGAGAGACCGGGGCTCGGTGAGGAGTGGTAGTTGAAGAAGAGGAGCAACAGCATCTCAGAGATCTTGGCCTAGAGGTAGCTGGGACCATGGTTGAAACTGAAGGTGGTAGGGACCATGATCCTCTGTACTTTCTCCAGGGGTCACTTTCACCTTGACTCCCTTGTCCACTCAACCCTCCCCTCCAACCCCCTTCAGGTGCTTGCACCTTCAAGCATGCTGAACTTTACAGCTGCTCCTACACCTTCTCCCTCACTGCCATTCAGAGCTCTAAACAGTCCTTCCAGGTGAGACAACATTTCACCCGTGAGTCTGTCAGGCTGGTTTCTTGCATTCGGTGCTTAATGTGGCCTCTTCTACATTGGTGAGACCCAACATGGATTGGGAGAATCACTTTGGTGAGAGCCTTCGCTCTGTACACCATCACAGGTATGATATCCCAATGGCTACCTATTTTCATTCCTGTTCCCATTCACTCATGTCTGGCCATGACCTCTCCAACTGTCATGCTGAGGCCAGATGCAGGCTGGAGGAGCAACACCTCATATGTTGCCTTGATAGTCTCCAACCTGATGGCATCAATATCAATTGCTCTAATTTCCAGCAACTCACCCCACCCTTTTTATCCTTTATCCTTGTAGCCCATATATCCCTCCTCTTTCCCCTCCCACACCTTCACAACCTGCCCATCACCCTCCTCCCTCTGGTTCCTCATTTCCTTCCCATCGTCCCATGGTCCACTGTACTCTCTTATCAGATTCCTTCTTCTTCAGCTGTCTGCCTCTTCCCCCTACCACTTCCCAGTTATCACATTGTTCCCTCGCTCCCCCGCTCGCCTTCCTGCCTACCCCCCCTCCACACCTGGATGCACCTGTCTACTATCAGCTTGTGCTCCTCTCCCTCACTTCGCCTTTTATTCTGGCTTCTACTTTCATCCTTTCCAGATGAAGGGTTGAAGCATTGATTATTCAGTTCCCTCCACAGATGCTGCCTGACGTGCTAAGTTTCTCCAGCATTTTGGGCTTGTTGTGTTTGAAGAGCATACTTTGGAAATGAGATGCATACATGAGGAGACTCCTTGGGATGTTAACTGGAGTTTTGCACAGTGCTTTGATGTTTGTCTGGTGAAGAGTCAAAGGAGCATGGTCTGCATGGTCCTTCTGCTCTGATGAGGAAACTTGCTGTATGTTGAATGTAGACAATGGTTTAATAGATGGCATTGACCATATCAACCACATTTTACTGGATCTGCATAATAGTAGCTCAGATATTCCCTGCCCTGGGAAGCATAGAAAAACAGTGGCATGATTGGAGAAACATTTGAAAATTGTCAGGGCTCAAGCTAATGAAATTCTTCAAATGAAAATGAATGCAGAGGTTAGAATCTTTCATGAAGAGGTGAATCCCTCCTTCAGATAAATTCTGGAGGTGACATTTGACAGTTGAACTCACAGATAGATGACCTGCTTGAATGTATTTGAAAGCTGCAATGTGGAGGACCATTCATTAGAGAAACATATCGGCAGCCCTACAGTTAAAATCTCATTTGTGGTACCATTTGGTTTTCCTTTCCATATCCATTTGGTGTTAAGGAAGTGTCAGTAGGTCTTTGTCAAAATCAGCAAAACAAAAATCAACAGGATCATGTGGGTCTGCAGAAGAGATAAGCAGCTGCCACTCCTGCTCCTTTATGTCTTTCTTATGATTGCAAGACACTGATGGATATTAAAAATGCCAAGTACTGCATGTCTATTTCACTCAAGAGTTATTGGTTAGCAGGTGAGCTCTGCAGCATGGACTTATTGCGCACTGTGTTGTCAAAGGGAGAAAAGCATGCTGGTATTCATGCAAGGCTAGAGGTGAAACCCTTCAGATCAGCTCTCCTGTTGATTCTGCTTTCAAATGTTCAATTTCTAGAAAATAACCTAGATTACCTGCATCTGAGACTGAATCAGTGTGAGATGAGGACAGGTGTGCACTCAATCTGATAGAAACGTGGCTCCAGGTCACCATCCCTGATACGGCCATCCAGCTAGAGGGTTTCATCTCTTTTCGGATTGACAGAATTCCTATGATGTCTGGTAAGACCTGTAGTGGTGATGTATGTATCTATGTTAATAAGAACTGGTGTGTAAACATTCCATTGTTCGCCTATGGTAGAGTTCCTAATGGTGAATTGTAGGCCCTTCTATTTATCAAGAACATTCACTGCTATTGTGGTTGTGGCTGTATACATCCCCCTGCTGCCAATGCAGGGATAGCCCTGTGTGAGCTCTACAGTACCATCAGTGACTTGAAAACCGTACACCTTTTCTTTATACAACACACACAAAATGCTGGTGGAACACAGCAGGCCAGGCAGCATCTATAAGGAGAAGCACTGTCGACATTTCGGGCCGAGACCCTTCGTCAGTGCTTCTCCTTATAGGTGCTGCCTGGCCTGCTGTGTTCCACCAGCATTTTGTGTGTGTTGTTTGAATTTCCAGCATCTGCAGATTTCCTCGTGTTTACCTTTTCTTTATTGTTGCTGGCCTGACTCCAACCATGCTAACTTTAAAAACAGTCCTGCCTAAATTTTATCAGCTTTACTACCAGAGGTGAGAACATATTAGACCTGGCTTACAACAACATTCCTGGTGCATTCAAAGCTGTTCCTCAACCCCACACCAGGTTCTCTGACCACTTCTTGTTAAGTCAATTCCTGCATATGGACCACTGTTTCAAGTTGTCAAACCATTTCAAAGGGAGATAAAGACCTGGCCAGAAGCAGCAACCTCCACGTTACACGGCACTGTTTTGAAAACATGGACTGGAATGTGTTCAGGGAGGTGACTACCTACAATTATCATATTAACATAAATTAATATGCAAGATCTGTGTCTGGGTACATAGAGAATGCTCTGAGGTATCCCCGCTATGTATGTGAGGGCAAATCAGAAGCCATGACTGACAGCAGAGGTCCATACATGGCTGAGAGATCAGGATGCTGCCTTCAGATCAAGCGATAAACTGTAGATCCTGATAATATACCTGGTACTGAAGAACTGTGCAGCCCAGTTAACTGACGTTCTAACAGACATCTTTATCATCTCTCTGGAACAGTCCCCGTTCTTACACCAATCAGCTCTTCTTTCCCTGTACGTGCCATCCACAGAAGTTACCTTGTTTTCACACAACGCCAAATTCCATGTTACATACTCCGAATTTTATATCCCTCTTGCCTCCCATACTATCTTCCCCACCTTTCATAGCATAGAACAGTTTCAGTGGCCTCACATGTTCCCAATTTATGAACTGTCACTCGGTAACTCTCAACATTTTTGTGTTGAACTAAAAAACTGTGTCATGCAAGGAAAAGGAGAATGGCAGTGATCAGTTGCAAACATCAGTGCTCCTCTAAAGAAGAACTCTAGAGAGCACTTGCCAAGTCAAGTCAAGTCACTTTTATTGCCATTTCGACCATAACTGCTGGTACAGTACATAGTAAAAATGAGACAATGTTTTTCAGGACCATGGTGTTACTTGACACAGTACAAAAACTAGACTGAACTACGTAAAATAAACACCACCACCACAGAGAAAGCTACACTAGACTACAGACCTACACAGGACTGCATAAAGTGCACAAAAACAGTGCAGGCATTACAATAAATATTAAACAGAACAATAGGGCAAGGTGCCAGTCCAGGTTTTGGGTATTGAGGAGTCTGATAGCTTGGGTGAAGAAACAGTTACATAGTCTGGTCGTGACAGCCCGAATGCTTCGGTGCCTTTTTCCAGACGGCAGGAGGGAGAAGGGTTTGTATGAGGGGTGTGTGGGGTCCTTCATAATGCTGTTTGCTTTGCAGATGCAGCGGGTAGTGTAAATGTCCGTGATGGGCGGAAGAGAGACCCCAATGATCTCCTCAGCTGACCTCACTATCCACTGCAGGGTCTTGCAATCCGAGATGGTGCAATTTCCGAACCAGGTAGTGATGCAGCTGCTCAGGATGCTCTCAATACAACCCCTTTAGAATGTGATGAGGATGGGGGGATGGGAGATGGACTTTCCTCAGCCTTCACAGAAAGTAGAGACGCTGCTGGGCTTTCTTTGCTATGGAGGTGGTGTTGAGGGACCAGGTGAGATTCTCCACCAGGTGAACACCAAGAAATTTGGTGCTCTTTACAATCTCTACCGAGGAGCCGTCGATGTTCAGCGGGGAGTGATTGCTCTGTGCCCTCCTGAAGTCAACAACCATCTCTTTTGTTTTGTTCACATTAAGAGACAGGTTGTTGGCTCTGCACCAGTCTGTTAGCCGCTGCACCTCCTCTCTGTAAGCTGACTCGTTGTTCTTGCTGATAAGACCCACCACAAACAAAATCCTTGTACTGGGGAAAAGGGTGAGAATTGATGTTGGTGAGAAATCTGGTGTTACTTATGATTTTCATCTGCCCAGAAATTTAATGCACAAATAGGGCACATGATAAAGATGACTTCCATCTGCCAACACAACACTTTCCATTTTTCTTCCTGCTACTTGAGCTGGAACTTCAGAAGTGGATAATCACTTGCAATGTAATCAAAAAGATCATACCTTTCGTGGGAGTGAAACTACATAACCAGTGTGCATCAACAAATCCTGATTTCCATTTTTGACCACTACACATCCCTAATTTTAATAATTTCATGACTGGTAGTTATACCTTCAACAGTCCAGAAAATGAAAGCTGCAAAAATTTTTGTTTTGACCAAATTCTTATTCACCTGCTTAACTGAGTGCCAAACATTGTTGATAATATTCCTGAGGTCCTAATAGGATGTGAAGGATACTAGGTAAATGGAAATTGTTGTTGCTGCATTATTTATGTCACTGTCAGCATATTGAACTACTCTTGTATCAATTGAAGGGTGTTCAAGCAATAATATTGAACCTGGATCAAGTGAATCTATAGATGTGGATCATATTCTCTAGGGAAAACACTGAGATGTCTGCTGAAATCCAGCAGCAAAGTTAGAATGAAACCTTTAAAGCCATGAGAATTTGAAGCTTATCAGAAACACTAGGACTAGGATTTAATACCATTCAGAAAGTGTGACGCTCATACCTTCTTAGTTTTGTTATTTTTGGTAGAGCAGGATAGATGAATTCTCCTCCTGCAGGAGGGAGGCAGGGAGACCCTCAGTGTCCCTGACAACTTCACTAGCAAACGCACCCAGCTGCAGCTTCTAACACTCCGTGTTAAGGATTGGAGCTGAAACTGGATAGACTCCAGATCATTCGTGAGGTTGAGGAGGTGATAGATAGAGCATAGAGAGAGGTAGTTGTACCCAAAGTGCTGGATAGGAGGTTAGGTGACAGGAAGAGGAAACAGGTTAAACAGCCAATGCAAGTGATCCCATTGGCCACCCCACTCAACAACAGGTATACCTCTTTGGCTACTGTTGGGGGCGTGGTGGGGGAGGAGACCTAGCAGAGGAAAGTCACCAGCGGTCAGGGCTTTGGCGGAGTCTGTTTCTGTGGCTCGGAAGAGAACGAGATTCCCGGAGGGTATGTTGCCTCCCGAGCTCCAGGGTTCGAGATATCTAGGATCGAGCCTTCAGCGTTCTTGAGTGGGAGGGTAAGCAGCCAAAGGTGGTGGCCATGTAGGTACCAAGGTACCAATGACATAGGTAGCAAGAGTGATGAGATTCTACAGTGAATTCAGGGAGTTAGGTGCTAATTTAAGGACAGGACCTCCAGGACTGCTCTCTGTGTCATGTGCTAGTGAGGCCAGAAATAGGAAGATCATACTGTTTAACATGTGGCTAAGGAATTGGTCTAAGAGTTGGTATCAGTGGCGGACTAATCAATTTGCCAATCCTTAGCAGCAGCAAATAAAAGTAAAGCAGGGTCAAAGCAGAGTGGCTATTGTGTGAGTGGACCAGTGTAGCAGTGGGAACTTAAGGCTTTGGCTCAAAAGGCTATGGCGAGGAGGCACAGGTAAGTAGCAGGTAAGGCTTTTGAAGTTGTTGAATAAAAAGTCACTAAATTACACCTAATTAAATAAAGTAGAGATGATACAGGATGGTGATGTGCTGTAGCTGCATGATGTGGGAGCTGGTGGACTCCATTGTGGTTCCTGGTGACCACATCTGCAGCAAGTGTTGGCTGCTCAAGGAACTCCGGCTCAAAGTTGATGACCTGGATTTTGAGCTTCAAACTCTGTGGCACATCAGGGAGAGGGAGCATTCCCTGGAATCTCTGTTTCAGAAGGTAGTCACACCCATTAGATTAGCAGCCTCAAATTTGGTCTGTGGTCAGGGACTAGAGGGTATGACAGTGAATGAGGCAGGTAGGGGGATCCAAGAGACAATGCTGGAGGAGCCCTTGAGCTTGTCCAACAGGTTTGAGATTCTTGCTCCCTTGCTGCAGGAAGGGTGAGCAACTTACTTGTGGCACCATAGTTCAGGAAGCCATTCAAGAGGGGGGAGAGAAGAGAAATGCAGTGGTAATTGGACAGAGTTCTCTGTTGCAAGGATCGAGCATCCCGAAGGCTGTGTTTCCTGCCTGGTGTCTGGGTTCGGGATATCTCATCTGACCTGCAGAGGAATTTGCATTGGGAGGGACTTTATCCCTTTCAAAATTTTATATGTTTCAATAAAATCTCCTCTCATTCTTCTGAATTCCAGCAAGTATAGTCCCAGGTGACTCAATCGCTCCTCGTAGTCCAACCCCCTCATCTCTGGAATCAACCTGATGAACCTCCTCTGCACCACCTCCAAAGTCAGTATATCCTTCCTCAATAAAGAAACCAGAACTCAACAAAGTACTCCACGTGTGGCCTCACCAGTACCCTGCACAGTTGCAGTATAAAGAACCCTGCTCTTAAATTCAATCCCTCTGGCAATGAAGGCCAACATTCCATTTGCCTTCTTGATGGCCTGCAGCACCTGCAAACCAATCTTTTGTGATTCATACACAAGCATTCCCAAGCTCCTCTGCACAGCAGCATGCTGCATTTTTTACCATTTAAATAATAATCTGCTCTTTCATTTTTCCTTCCAAAGTGGATAACGTTACATTTACCAACATTGTACTCCATCTGCTAGACTCTTGCCCACTCACTTAGCCTATCTATATCTCTCTGCAGACTCTCCGTATCTTCTGCACAATTTGTTTTTCACTCAATTTAGTATCATCAGTAAACTTAGGTACACTATGCTCGGCCCCCTCTTCCAGATTGTTAATGTACAGTATATCGTGAACAGTTGTGGGCCCAGCACCGATCCCTAAGGAACAGATTACAGAGGAGGATGTGTTGACTGTCTTGAGGCAAATTAGGGTGGATAAATCCCCAAGGCCTGACAATGTGTTCCCTCAGACCCTGTGGGAGGCAAGTGCAGAAGTTGCGGGGAATCTAGCAGAGATATTTAAATCAGAGGATTGAAGGATAGCTAATGTTGTCCCACTGTTTAAGAAAGGGTCTAAAAATAAACCAGGAAATTATACGCTGGTGAGCCTGACATCATTAGTGGGAAAGTTACTGGAAGTTATTCTAAGGGACCGATCCTTATAAGAAATTCGGATGGACAGGGACTGATTAGGGATAGTTAGCATGGCTTTGTGCATGGTAGGTCGTGTCTAAGCAAACTTACAGAGCTTTTCAAGAAAGTTACCAGGAAAGTTGATGGAAGTTGATGTAGGCAAGGTGGTGGATGTTGTCTACATGAACTTTAGCAGGGCACGTTTTCTTCCCACAATCCAAAGACTGGTTGATGGGTTGATTGGTGATTGTAAGTTGCCCTGTGATTAGCATCAGGTTAAATTAGGGAGCTTGCTGGGTGGTGGGGCTGGAAGGGCTTATTGCACACAGTATCTCAATAAATAAAATAAATGATAAATTTCACAAGTTCAATCACTCAGCATTCAGAATGAGGTAGTAAATTGGATTAGACATTGGCTTTATGGGAGAAGCCGGGGAGTGGTAGGAGATGGTTGCCTCTCTGTCTGGAGGCCCGTGACTATTGGGGTGCTGCAGGGATCGGTGATGAATCCATTGTTGATTGTAGTCTATATCAATGACCTGGGTGGCAATGTTGTTAACTGGATCAGCAAGTTTTGTGGATGACACTGAGATTAGGTGAGTAGTGGACAATGAGGACGAGCTTGTAGCAGGATCTGCATCAGCTGGAAAAATAGGCTGTAAAATGACAGATGAATTTAATGTGGACAAGTGTGAGCTGTTGCACTTTTGTAGGGCTGGCCAGAGTAAGCTTACACAGGGCACCGAGGAGTCTGGGAATACAACTCCTCAATTCATTGAAAATGGCGTCAAAGGTCGATATGGTCAGAAAGAAAGCTTTTGGCACATTAACCTTCATAAATCAAAGCACTGAGCGTAGGAGTAGGGATGTTATTTAGAAGTTGTATAAGACATTGATGAGGCCTAATTTGGAGCATTGTGTGCAGTTTTGGTCAACTACCAACAGGAAAGATGTACAATAAATAAGGTTGAAAGAGTACAGTGAAAATTTACATGGATGTTGTCAGGACTGGAGGACTTAAGTTACAAGGAAAGATTGAAAGGTTAGGAATTTATTTCTTGGATCGTAGAAGATTGAGAGATTTGCTAGAGGTATACAAAATTATGAGGGGTATAGATAGGGAAAATGCAAGCAGGCTTTTCCCACTGAGCGCTTGCTTCTGTACAGTACTTCTTTATAACTCCAGCACTCTATGGTCTTATACCTTTTCATTACCATTTTCTTGCAACCCCACACTCAAAGATTGCTTACTTCTTTTCCTAATGCTCTAAGTGAGGTTGGAAACTCTCTTCATGTAATCATGGACACTCACCTGCCACTAACATCCTCACAGCAGTTGAAGACAGAGATCTTGGCTCAACTGCTCACAGATGGAAGGCTTCATAGGAGTCTCCTCGGTTTTCTAGATTTCCACACGGGCCATTCTCTTGCAAAGTAATTCCTCTCCATTCATCTCCAGACACGCTGCCTCTCCTTCTCAGCAACCTTTCTGGATGGAGAAGGCTCAGATTGCAAAGAAACCAAATCAAATCTGAAAGCATCTTTGCTGTAACAATTGGCAATGCTATAAAATTATTATTAATGTAATAAAATTGAATTTGTAAGGAACTGTTTTGAACAAGATATTAGGCTCTTATTTCTCTTTGTACAGTTCGTTATCACATTCGTCGTCAACAACACATTTGTCATGTACTCATCACAATGTTCCCAGAAGGTGAATAATTAGCACCAGTGGAAAGATTATCATGATATTTAACATCTTAACAGTGATTTTAATTAACTTTTAATGTGTTTTGTCATGATTTTAATAGTAAAATACAAAGCACAGATTATTCTCAGCATTCAACTACCTGAATCAACAGTCTGGCTTTGATTTTTCCATTCTGAGCAACGTTTGGCAAAAATATTTACAAAGTAGCTTCAATTTTCTCCAGGTATTGCAAGATCCCCAAAATGAATACGTCACTGGCTTTCTCCTTGGTTGCTGGGAAAGTGTGAAATGGCTGTGAAATTTGTACCTGTAGATGCATGTTGTAACATTTCCTGCCGAAGAAATTACTGGAAGTAGTAAAAAATAGAATGGCAAGGGCAGCTTGGTATCTCAGCTCTCAGCAAGCAATCCATAAAGGAGTGCATCTTCCTTAATGAATAAAAACAGAAGACTGGGAAATTATTGAGAGGAAACACTAGGGAGCGAATATAAAAACATGAATAACATGTCAATAAAAGCAATAAGGAAAAGGAAATACTGATTTGAGAGAGGAAAGAAAAAACAAATCCCACAAAGCTTTAAAGCTGACATGTTAAAAGTCTCCTGAAAATTATAAAACTGTTCTTATAATTTGAAGGAATATGTTCTTCACATAGGAGATTACTTGCAAGTTATTAAAACCACATTGTTAATGATTTCTTTACTGAGATTAATGAAGCTCATGAAAACTCATTAAGAAGGAGGAAATGTTAAATGTGTTGCAGTGCATAAGATGGATAAAACCCTAGTGCAAAATGAGATCTAACCCAGAATGATATAGAAAACAAGAAAGGAGATAGTCAAAAGCCCTGGAGGAGGTAGATAATGCTATTCATTTAAGAAAGATTGTAAGGGATAAGCCAGGCAACTATCACAAATGAACTTTACGTCACTGGCAGTGACATTTTTGGAAACAGTTCTAAGGGACAAGATTTATGTACATTTGGAAAGACAGTGAATGCTGAGAACTAGCATTGCTTTGTGCAGGGGAAATTGTACTTCACAAATCTGAGCAGGTCAGTGAGAAGTTTGATGAAAGCAGGTTGACTAAATTAGAGCACTTTCAATGAGGGGAGAGAATCCATCCGTTGGGATTGTTTTCACTGGAGTGTGGAGGGAACTGAGGTGCAACCTGATAGAAAAGACCTAAAAGATGATGAGAAGCTTAGATAGGAGAGATGGACAAAGTCTTTTTCCCATAAGGTGAAAGGGAAGAGTGTTAAGTGGGATCTGAGGGGTAGGTATTTTACACAGAATGTGCAAAACGTGCTTGAATCTGGAAAACACCGCAGAGGAGGTCCAGGAATAAATTACAATTACTACGTTTAAGAGGCAGTTAGATAGACACTTGAATAGTATGGTATAGAACTTTATGGGCCTTTGTGTGTGCAAATTGGATTAGTGTGGATTGGCGAGAAGGTCAGATTGGGGTGGTGAGCTGAAGGGCCTGATTCTGTACTGTACAACTCTGACTCAATAACACCATGAAACTCATGGAGGCATAGATTAGGTAGAAATGCCGTTTTGGCAAAGCTATCTGCAGAGCACAGCAACATAACAAAAGCAGAAAGTGCTGCAAACACTCAGCATCTATGGAAACAGAAACAGAATGTTTCAGATCAAACAACACTTTGTCAAAACCAGCCTTTTATCTTTACACAGAAACATGGCAGTGACAAGCATCGCACCACCTCCTCTTCACAAGCTGCTGACTGCTTTCACATACTCTGATTTTGAGAGCCTGGTGCCTCTTTCACCCCATTTCAACATGCATTATTTGTTCAGAATCCTTTGGGCAGCAATGATCTGAAGAGAGCAGACATAAACAGAGGCAGCAGGAATGCTGCGCTCCATCATGACGTATACTTTGCATGTTTGCAACACATGTTTACCCAAAAACCAGAGCTGTCTGTAATTCTGTGGAGAGGACACTCAAATCTGCAGCCCAAGCTATCTTGATTGCATTGTATCTCTGGAGAGACAGAAAGTTCTTACCTTGCATCTATAAAAAAACGCCCAGTAACACAAGCTATCTTTTAGGATGCCTGGCCCTTGAGCATCTTATACACAGTGTGGGTACTGCAAGAATACATAAAAGCTCTGAGCATGGCACAGGTACAGACAGAACAGAATAACAACAGGTAAAAGGCTTGAAAGATTTTTTTAAACTGCTGTAGATGACACAACATTTCAAATGATAAAAGATTATGTCTGACAAAGGGACAAAGAGTAAGCAGTTTTTTTTCCCCTGTTTGTCAAAAAGTTTCAGTTTCTATTCATAAGAACTGCATTGCCTGAAAGGGTAGTGGAAGGAGATTCAGGAGTAACATTCAAAAGGAATTGCTTAAGTGCTTTAGGAGAAGGCATCTACAGAATAAAAAGAAAGAGGAAGGGAGGTGACTAATTGGATAGATCTCTTATAGTGATGGCTCTCCTGGCTCAGTGCCCAGTGATGTATCTACTTAAAGTAGGAGGGTGAATAATCTCTGAATGTATTACAGACTTCCGAAAATCTTGTCCAGTGTGCCTGTAGCTCACCTACGCCGTAAGCAATGAAACCTGAAGCAAAATTATGTGGCTGATCAAGTCAAGGCCTCATTGTTCTTTTTATCAAGACACAGGCAGATGCAAATCCAAGAAATGATGGCCCTGCACTGAAAGAAAGTAGCCCAATAAGGTCAAAAACTTGTAAAAGCATAGATTTCGGCTGAATGGAGGGACAGGTCTGACTGAATGATTTTATTGACCCAGCTTCCCTTATTTGGGTGCATATGAGGAAAACATCTGCTGAGATTAAGATCAGTATTAAGATACGTTAGTGCATTAAATGTGATATCTATAAACACAACAGAAGTTAAGAACACTAGCACCAGTGTACTGTAACCACTGAAACTAGTGGCATTACTAAGTTAGGGTGCTGCTCCTGTTTCATAATATGGGACAGTCCTAGGTTTGATTCAACATATATTTATATAATATCATGTCATTAGAGTGCACATCTTGGAATAATAGAGATTTTCTGCACAAGAAGGGGATGTTTGAGTCATACACCTACATTGTCCAGAAGTAGAGCTGTACAGATTAATCCTATTTCTCAGTTCGCAAGGTAGCCTTATCAGTTCTATCTTTACAAGTACTCATCCTAGTATGTCTAAAATGCAATTATGCTTGCTGCCTGAAATTTTTCCTCATCTCCTCCTAGTTATTCTGACAATTAACTACGTCTCTTGGTGCCCCTCCTCCTTCCCTTTCTCCTATGGTCCACTCTCCTCCCCTATCAGATTTCTTCATCTCCAGCCTTTTACCTTTCTGTCCTGTGGGGTCACGGCTTACTCTGATTGTCAAAGATAACTTCCATCATGACTGGTTAGTTTAGAAACTGCAGCTGCTTTTCCCATTGGATAGCTGCCTGGTGTCCAGTTTCAAATATCCCAGGTATAAAACAGGAAGGGGCCTGCTCTCTCTGTCTTCATTGAAGGCAAGCGGTGCACATAACCGTTGGGAAGATATGCTTTGTGTGGGCTTTTAACTAAGTGTGCTTGTTGAATAATCAGCTTTGTTGTTTCTGTAACTTGGGGAGCATGAATGTTTAGTCAAATTTTTACTGTTTGTAAATATATGATTAATATACTTATATGCAGTGGGAGGTTATGCCTTACAAATTTGATTGAGTCATTTTTGTGGTGGTGATGAAGAGGATTAATGAGGGCAGGGCAGTTGAAGTTGTCTACATGGACTTTAGCAAGGCCATTCACAAGGTTCTGCAGAGTGGACAGGTCAATAAGGCAATAATATGTGAAATACAAGGTAAAATGGAAAATTGGACACAGAATTCTCTTGGTCATTCGAGGTAGAGGGTACTATTGGTCTGCTGCTTTTCATAATGGATACAACGATGTATTCTGAGTCCTTTATTGTTTGTCATATATATTAATGATTTTGAGGCAAATATAGGTGGTGTGGTACGTTTACAGATGACAGCAAAATTTAGTGGGCAGTGAAGCAGGGCGTATAACATTGCAACTGAATCTAGATCAATTGAGAAAGCGGGCAAAGGAACAGCTGAGGGAATTCAATTCAGAATAGTAGGAAGTGATTCATTTTGGTAAGTTAAACTAGGACAGGACATACACAATTAATAGTGGACCATGAGGGGTGTTGTTGACAGAGAGACCTTGGGGTCTAAGTACTTAGTTCTCTGGAAGTGGTGATAGATGGAGAAGGCAGAGAGTATGCTTGCCTTCACTGGCTGAGCCAATGAGATTAGGAGTTGAGACTTCATGTTGTACAAAGCTGCACTCTTTTTAAAGACTGGAAAGATTAGCTTTATTTGTCACATGCACATTGAAACATCCAGTGAAATGCATCATTTTGCATCAACAACCAACACAGTTGAAGGATTGTGCAGTGGCAGCCCACAGGTATTGCCACACTTCCAATGCCAACACTGCATGCTCACAATTTACTAACCTTAACCTGTATATCTTTGGAATGTGGGAGAAAACTGGAGCATCTGTAGGAAACCCACACGGTCATGGGAAGAAAGTACAGGAAGTTGTGAGAATTAAACCCTGATAGGTGATTACTGGCACTGTACCGCAATTGAGCTAATGACTATGCTGCTGTACTGCACTTGGAGTATTATGTATCAATCTGATCACCATGTTATAGGAAAGGAGAGATTAAACTGAAAAAGGAGCATAAAAATTCAGAGGAATGATGCCAGGACTGGAGAATATTACTTGAAAGAAGAGATTGGGCAGGTTGGACTATTTTTCCTGGAGAAAAGGAAGCTGTGGTGACCCTTTTAAGGAATTATGAATGGCACAGATAAGGTAAATGGTCATCATCTTTACCCCAGAGTAGTGGAGTTTAAAACTAGAAGGTTTAAAGTGAGAGGGGAAATACTTAAAAGGAATCTGAAGGTAGGTTTTTCACACAGAGGATGGTGAGTGCATGTAATGAGCTGCCTGAGGAGGTAATAGAGGCATATACAATTAGATTAAAAGCTATCCGGACATGTAGGATTGGAAAATAGAGAGATGTGGACCAAACGTTAAAGGGATTAGTAGTCAAGCTTCTTAGCTGGCAAGGAACTTTGAAGCTGAAATAAACTTTTGCTTTCTGACGTATCCGCAGCACCCTTATGGCATCTCATCCCAAGCCTCATTTCCATGTGTTCTATTTACTTCAATATTGAGAAATTCACTCTCGCTTTGTCCGAGCCACAGATTAACCAGATCATTCCAGCAAGACAGACTCTCACAGGAAGTTTTCAACATTGTTGCTCAAGTAAAGTCTTCATGTTCTTCCTGTGGAAAAACTCTTTCAGACAAAGAACACCAAGAGAAACGTACCTGTTTAATGTGGCAGCTGAGACTACGTTAAACCTGCTGCTTGGCTCATGAATTAACCACCTGACAATTTCCACCGGCCTTAAAGCAATACTCACCCTTCACAGTAATATGCCACTAAAGCCATTTCCACAAGTCATTGCAACTGAAGGTGGTCTTAACTGCAAAGCAGGTGATGGAATATAAGCAATTCACTTTACACTAAAGGTAGAGCTGTTGGAAAACATGCTGCCTCATCACCATTGGATATTTTCTTTACTTTTCAAGACAAATTTTAACCCATTATTTGCGTTACATTATTCAAAAAATCTTATAGATATCTAAGATAAAAATAGATCATTCCATGATTGATATTGCTCGTTCATACTGAGACATTAGGGAATTTACTTCTCTAACTCAAACCTTGCAATGAACATGGCATTTCCTATAATTAAACTGCCATTTACAATCAAGCATTAATCAGTTTGCCTTTAGGTAGCAAGAAATCAATTTCTGCAGTCGAAAATCTCAGGAAAAGAGAAGGGTGCTCAATTTGTGACAAACTTTTCATCAATTAGATAATGTAACCTTGCTATGGATAATGGTTATTAATGGCTGCACAAGAACATGATTTATTCATATGATGCAAATTAGTTTTTATTAATTCTATTTTAAAATGGGCAGGTTCCATGTGCTATTTCATATTCAAAGGGTTTCAACAAACTAAAGACATTCTCTTCTTAAATAAGTTGTGTTCATTGGTCTAGAAGGATATTGGTGCAGGTGATGAGGGTAGTGGGGACGTGACAGCTGCCCATTACTTGCAGTGAACTTGGACTTGCAGAAAGTCATTGAATCAGACAACTTGGAAAAGGGACCTTCAGCCTCCTGAGTCTGTATTGGACATTAAACGTTCATTTATACCAATTCTATATTATTCTCAGCAACTCCCCATCACTTCAAATTCTGCCTCTCACCTGCACTAGGAGGAATTTACCATGGCCCACCAGCCTGCAGGTCTTTAGAATGTGATAGCAAACCAGAGCACCTGTGACCATGCAGTCACAGAGATTATGTGCAAACTGCGTATACTCAATGCCTGATGTCAGGATTGAACTTGCCTCATTGGAACTGTGAGACAGCAGTGCCATGGTGGTGTCCATATGAACCACTCAAGAGCTTTCAGTACTAGATGATCCACTCAGTTTTATTCTCAGTAGTCTGAATCATGCTGGCAGATTGCAAAATTCGGTGCTGAATGTCCAATTTCTGACTTCCCACTCAGTGACTATACTTATCAGTGAACAGAGGATTGCTGGAAAAGAAGTCCAGATGTACCTTGTGGCTGCCCCTCAGCTTTACACCGGGGGAAGGGGGGTACTGACAGGTGATTTGCAGTGCCATCAGTGGGTGGGAGTTGCTACTCTGTGAAAAAGATAAATGCTGGGAAGCATTTCAGTATAGAGATCTATTTTTCTTCATGTTTTAAATTTGTTTGTTTTAAAACATTATAAAGACATTTATTACTTTTATTCCTTAGAACATTTGAATTTTTAAAATGTTATATATATTGAATAGCAGGTAAATGAGAAAATTTAAAACTAAGATACCTTGTGGCAGCAGGTTAAGATTCAACCACATTGCTGTTGATCCGGAGTTACAGGCTGAATAAGGATGACAGATTGTGTTCCTTCAAGGACATTGATGGAAACAGCAGGCTTTCCTGAAAATCTGGGAGTTTAATGGAAATGGTAGCTAGTATGATTTTTTTTTAAGCAGCAATCCATCTTACTTATAATGACCAAATTTAACTTTTCCAGGTGGGAGGTTGGAATTTGAACACTGCATCAATAGTCCAAAAACATACAGTATATTTAGGTGTTATGTAGCTTAGGAAACAGACCTCCATGAGAAATGAATACTCCAGCCTCGGAACACTATTGCCATTGCAACAGGGCGTCATTTCCATTTCCCAGTTTAGTTCTCCTTGTGGTTCCTCTGAGGCAAATTGTGACACCAGTGTGCAATTGGGAACACTTCCTGATCATAACAATAAGAACTTGAGCCAAACCTCTGCCAAGTTACTTCACGTATAAATCTTACAACCAATTGAGATAAGAATTTGAGTCTATTGACCTGGGCCAGTTTAAAACTCTGGTATCCATAATAAGCTCTTCTTCTTTGTTCACAATGGGAGTTCCAAAGAAAAGGTAGATGGATATCACGTATAGAATACATCTCAATGGTGGCCATTTGCTTGACTGCAAAGTCACAACATGCATTTCTTTTATCTGACCCAGGTGACTATCCACCTTTAGAGAGATGAAAATCCATACCTAACTCAACTGAAATATACCTCAACAATAAGAATGGAAGAATTGCCTTTTACATGAAAGATAATTCAAAATTTTTTTAAAAAGTGAATGAATTGTTTCCCTTTCTTCACTTGGGACTGTAAATGCTTAATTATAAAGGTGGAGGGGTAGGAACAACTGCAGCTTCTAGCCAAGCATTCTGGAGCAGTAGCAAAAGGTACCATGGAATTATGTGGGTGTCCCCACCCTCCACTCTTGCACGATCGAAGTAGAATCAATGATCAAGAGCTCACACAGAAAGTTTATTCTCCATGATCAGAAAGTGGAACATCCATCAGGACAGCCTGTCCTTCACTGTTTCATTTAGCTATCCTCATCATTTTTACACCAGGCTCTGTCACAAGTTTGGTGTGAAGATGTAGCAGGAAATAACGGTGGCAAACGGGGAGCAGGTGCAAGCATGGCACAAGTAAACCAGGAGATCTGCTCACTCATTGTGCAGCTGGCATGAGATCAGTGTGCACATAATAATGAGCGGTGTCCAGAATACAGACAGCAACATCATGTTATCACCTGAGGGGGCATCTGAGTTTGGACAAACTTGGGCTGAGGACGGACCTGATACTGTAAATGTTTATAAGATTATCAGAAAAATAGCTTGACAGCCAATATCTTTTCCCCCCAGGGTTGAGATGTCTAATTCTCGAGGATCTGCATTTAAGGTAAGAGGGAAAAGTTCAAAGGTGATATTCAAAGGCTACCTCCCACAGATAGAGTAACTGGGAATTCTCAAGGGCTCTCTTTAAGTGTTTTTCTCTGAGAACTGCACGTTCATCTGCACTGACAGAAATAGGACTCAGACATGTTGACTGGCAAACTATGGTCTGCTCTTCAAGTGCCCTCTGCTCTAAATACTTCTGTTGTACCACTTGACTAATACATCCAATATATGGAGTGTGGTCGACAGAGTACACTGCAGTGAGCTTGGCAGCCCCACACAAACTCAACTTCCCATCTGGTTTGCCTGGAAATTTGAACTTCTCCTCATTTGACAGAACTCCCTTTCGATTCACCTCCCCTACAAGGCTGGCAAATTGGGCAAAAGGCCATGTTATAAGCAGCACCATGCTGACTGGCAATGGAACCATGAATTAAACTGTGAATGTAGCTCCCAGCAGGGGCTGTGTGCACAGCTTATAGCTGCCACATCAAGACTGCGCTGACAGCTGGGAAATTACGCAGGACAAAATGCAGCAGCAATCCAAGATCTCAAGGAGTTGAGGGAAAATGTGGGGGTTGGGGGGTGTGGCACATCTGTCTGTCAGGACATGACACTGCTGTGATGAACCTGGCAAGACACAGGCAGATCAAGGGACCAGTGATTACTACATGTAGTTCACTATTGACAGGCAAAATGGCTGTGATCAGTGAAGGAAGCTCCAATGAATAATTTAATGTACTCCAGATCTGTGAGAAGTGAGCCTGAGAGATTCTGTGTGCAAGACATTGGTATCACAATGCAGATCTGTTAAATTGCCATCTTTTTCTCATACCCTGATACTCACTGTGGTTTTGTGAGTGAGCAGTAAAGGTCATAAATGTATCACAAAAGTCCAACTTCTGCTATCAACAGAGGTAATGAACAGTGGTTGACACCCAGTGAGTGAAATTCAGCTATTCTGAGGTGAGTCATAAACCAGGCCAATTCTCTGATGGCAATAATCGACAAGGAAGTAATAACTGGCGTGATCTGACATGTGGGAAACTGTTTTAATTAGAGATTTGTGTGTAGAAATGTGTGGAAGACGATTAATTTTCCAGGCACTTCTGCTTCGGTGCTATCCATTAGGGTAGAGATGACTCCTCTCTTGCGCCTGCTCCTGCTGTGTGGCATTGTTAAATCAAGCAGCACACACACTTGACACAGAGTAGATGTTACCATTCCAGACTGATAAAGCAGAATCTACAGTATCATCCAATCAAGGACACGGAAGAAACAGCAAATACTGAAACTGTGTACCCTTTAACAGCAGCACCTGAAATTCTGAAGGACTCTATAACTATAAGCACTCTTTGCAATTTCCACCAGTCAGAAGGCAGAATACTGTAACAACAGCTCCCTTTAAGAAATATATTTATCTTTAAACACGACCCGTTAAAAATAGGGGGAGGGACAATTGGTGGGGCTCTGACAGTTTGTGACCCATGCAAGAAAGTCAGAACAGGAGCGGACCACATGACCATCTTAAAGATTGATCATGGCTGATCTGTCCTCACATATACAGTGCCTTGTAAAAGTATTCAACCCCCAACACTTTGTTCACATAAATGAGTATTTCCACCAGGGATTTTGATCAATTTAATTGAGAGTATTTATTTGTGAATAACATGTTCCTTTCTTTCCCCAACAGTTGAGCCCCTAAAAGGGAAAATCGCAAAGCCTAAAAAAACTGAAAATTCAAAACCACACTGTCAGCAGTTCAAAAGTATTCATCCCCCTCTCCTCAGTACTTCGTTGAGCCACCTGTCGCAGCTATTACAGCCAGTAGACTTTTTGGATAAGTCTCTTCTAGCTTTGCAAAATGTGTTGGAGCAACATTTGCCCACTCCTCTTTGCAAAATTGCTCAAACAGTGCCGGGTTAGTTGCGGTGCAGCAGTAGACAGCAATTTTGAGATCTTGCCAGAGATATTTAATTGAGTTAGGTTTAGGACTTGGACTGGCTCACTAAAGGACATTAATTTTCTTCATTTAAAACCATTGCATGTTGCTCTTGCAGTGTACTTTGGGTCATTGTCCTGTTGAAAGATGAAGTTCATCTGCCCCAGTTTAAGCTTTCTGGCAGAGGCTAGCATGTTTTATCCAGAATCTCTCTGTATTTAGCACCATTCAACTTCCCATTATTTATGACCAGATTTCCAATTTCTACTGCTGAAAAGCATCCCCACATCACAATACTACCTCCACCATATTTTACAGTAGAGATGGTTATTACCTGATTGATGCACAGTATTAGATTTATGCTATATGTACTGTTAAGCCAAAAATTTTCAACTTTAATTTCATCCAACCACAATACTTTCTTCCACATCTTTACAGTATCTTCTAAGTTACGCTTTGCCAAGTCTTTACAGTCAAGGATATGTTTTTTTAAGTCAGGGCTTCTTCCATAAGAAATTATGACTTAAGCCATTCAACCCATCAAGTCTGCTCTGCCATTCCATCATGGCTGTCCAGAATCCCACTGAATCACATACATCTGCGTTCTCGCCATATCCTTTGATGCCCTGCCTGATCAGGAAATAATCAACTTCCACCTTAAATGAACCCATGGACTTGGCCTCCACTGCAGTCTGTGGCACAGCATTCCACAAATTTACTTCTCTCTGGCTAAAAGAGTTCCTCCTTACCTGTGTTCTGAAGGGTTGCCCCTCAATTTTGAGGCTGTGACCCTAGTTCAGGATACACCTACCATAGCAAATATCCTCTCTACATTCTCCCTTTCTAGCCCTTTCAACATTCGGTAGGTTTCAATGAGTTCCCTCTGCATTCTTCTAAATTCCAGTGAGTACAGGGCCAAAGCTGGTAAATGCTCCTTATATGTTAACCCCTTCATTCCCAGATTCATACTGGTGAACTTCTGGACTTTCTCCAATGACAACACATTCCTTGCCGCTCTTCCATAAATACCCTTTTTGTGCAAGGCCTTAGAGATTGTGAAGCCACATACTTCATCTCCAGTTGCAGCCACTGATTTCAGCAGCTCACTCAGAGTGACTGTTGGTGTCACAGTAGCCTCTCTGACAAGCGCCATTCTTCTCTCATGACTCAGTTTAGAGGGCTGACCAGATCTAGGCACTGTGGCTGTGGTTTCATACATCTTCCACTTTTTCACAATAGACTGCACTGAGCTCTGATCTATGCTCAGTGCCTTCGAGATAGTCTGATACCCTTCTCCAGATTTGGGCTTCTTTATTATCATTCAGCTTGGCTTGAATTACATAACTTGGCTTGAATGCACTTTTGTCTTCATTTTGGCTTGTCTGTTAAAAATCTACCAGACTGTTGCACCTTACAGACAGAGGGAGTATTTATTCTCATGAATTCATTGAAAACAGGTGATCCTTCAATTTTCTACATCAACAAATTGGGTAGGTTGGTATAGTAATTGCACATGGGGAAAGTTAGTGTAGTAATTACAAAGGGTAATAATACTTTTTCAGCCTCACAATGTTGGTTTTTAATTATTTGTAAATTGTTGACAGGGTTTGGAAATTTTCTTTTGATTTGACATGATGCACAATGTTTCAAAGTTGTCAAAGGCACATTTAATGTCATAGAAACGTATACAATCTACATCATGAAATGCTTTTTCTTTGCAACCATCCACAAAAATAGAAGAGTGCCCCAAAGAATGAATGACAGTTAAATGTTAGAACACCAAAGTACTCCCCCAGCTCCCAATCCACAATAGTTTTGTAGATTTATTCAAAAATTTTACTTCAATACATTTTTAATTTGTAAAATAGTTGTGTGGGCTGAATATTTTTTGAGGACACTCCAGCTGCCTGAGTCCTCTGGATAAGCAAATTGCAGAGATTCTCTGCTAGCTTCCACTTCCTGAAGTGATGCATTATCAAGATCACGAATCAAAATTGGACCCTTTTTTTTGGCCAAGCAGCTGGCTGAAAGTACTGGCAGCAACTGGGCAACACTGCCCAGAAGGTGATCACAATAGTGTCCAGTATATTTCTTACTTTCTTCTTTCCCTGTTACCTCTGATGTACATTCAAGATATCACTTTCTTTCAGTCCCTTTCTCCTCGGTTGCAGCGTGACAACTTTCCTCAATATGTACAAGAATTTCCCTTTCTTTTTACCCAGAGCATTCTTCCGTCAACTCCATTGACAGAAATGGTCAGATTATCTCTGATGCTGCTTGAGGGGTTTATTTTATTGACACAGCAGAGAAACGACTCAGTATGGCCCTGGAATTTTGGACTTGATTATGCACTCATGACTTTGGAGCTGAAATCTTTGATGTCTATCTTAGAGGTAAGAGTGTTACAGTGTCTGAAATGACAGTGGCTTGTTCCAGATGTGAAAGACAAACACAAAGTGCTAGTATGGAGCTTGACTAACATATTTGAATAACAATAAGAAAGGGTAACCATAAATAAAGGCTGGACAAGGTTAACTGCCAGAAATGCCAACTATGGTCCTTGCAATCCCACATTTACCAGGGTTATGGTTGAGTACCTACCTCTTTCTCTGACACTCCAAATGAGGCACATGGTCCAATTAGCAACTAGGCTACAGACTTTATGGTGCAGAGGCCAAGCACTATAAATATCTCTGATATTAAAACTGGGATTGAGGTTTCACCTGCTGTCAAAGCTCTAAATGAATTGAAAGGTTTGAAATTAGAACTATTGCAAATCTCAGCAAGATCTGACACCACGCTTCAAACTTGACCCTTCAACATTGTTGCATTAATGACAAGTATCACCTGAAATGTCTTTTTCTCACATCAATCATTGGACAGGAAGTACAGAAGCTTGAAGTCCCACATCCCCAGGTTTGAGAACAGCTATTTCCCTTCAACCATTCAGTTCTTGAACCAACCTGAAAAACCCTAATCACCAGTTTAGCAACACTATGACCACCTTGATCACATTGCACTAAAATGGACTGTCTTCTGTTCTAGTTGAGTTCTTATAAAAAATTTTGTTTAATTTGTGCTTAGTTTATGTTTCCTTATGAATCTTGCTTATATGCCTGTGATTCTGCTGCAAGTAAGTTACTCATGGCACTTGAGCATATGATTATAAATCCAACTTGGAAATCCTTGCCTTTTTGTTGTGGGAGAGAGCAAGGTATTTCAGATGTACATTATGGATCTTAAAGGTCTACACAATGAAGTACTTGGGAATTTTTTTTACTATAAAGGCACTATTTAGTAGGGTCAGTACAGCACAGGTTTAAGGTGCTTGGAAGTAGGTACACAGGAGATATCAGGGGTAAGTTTTTTTTGTGCAGAGAGTGGTGAGTGCGTGGAATGGGCTGCCGGCAATGGTGGTGGAGGCAGATACAATAGGGTCTTTTAAGAGACTCCTGGATAGGTACATGGAGCTTAGAAAAATAGAGGGCTATGGGTAACCCTAGGTAATTTCTAAAGTACATGTTCAGCACAGCATTGTGGGCCAAAGGGCCTGTATTGTGCTGTAGGTTTTCTATGTTTCTAACACAGGCACATATCCTGCATACAGAGGACAATTTTCCATTGTTCTTTATTCTCTTGCATCAGATATATACCTTGCATTCAACTCTTAAGACAAAAAGATTGCTTAACCAATACAAAACCCAGTCAAAACGTTAAACTTCACTTTAGATTAACAAATGTTGGCATTGATTGTCATAAAAGGACTTCACTAGTCGAGGAATGCCTTGTGAAGATATACTGAAAAACTGGTCCTCTTTTATACTTATATTCTAAGCAATAATATACTCAATGACACTATATACTTATTTTTCTCTCTATTGTGCTGCAGGATTTCTCCCTGTATTAAATTCATTGTTATTATCTGAGATCACAGCAAGTCCACCACCCAACCACCTTGTATGCATTTAACTTTTAGAAAGTGTTGATTCTCAACTGTACTCACTGACACTGCTTTGCAATCTTTTACTTACATTCATTAAAACTATTGTAACTGTAGAGCCCTCTGTTGCTTAAATGTGCACAATGAATGCCATTCAATTAAAATTCAATCTTTGTTCTGAAATTTTTACACAGCAATTAACAGTCACAGAATTCAAAGAGAATTTTACAATAATTAGAATAAAAAGAATGGATGTTACAAACGCTAACTCTTGCAAAAATTAGATCAGGTTAATTTTGAAATTACCGGTAGATTGTTGTCTAGTAAAATCATGTTTACATTTCCATGGCAAAGATACCATAGTTGGGTCAATTAAGGCATAACACAAATGTTCACAGAGCAATTCACCTTTTTCAAAATCTTCAGATATCCCTTCAGCCACTCAATTTCATATTTATGAACTTGGCATACCAATGGACAAAGTATTGGCTTAATATATTCTAAAGAATGGTAAATATATTTTTGTGTAGCTGTTGTTACTATTGCCATATACTTCCTACCAAAAGCAATAGATGAAAGGGAAACATACGATAAATTAACAATGGTGAAAACTACTATGTGTTGAATGTGTTCAGTCTGACTGTTCTTTAAACATTCCATATCTTAGAACATAAAACAATACAGCACGGGAATGTCTGCACTGAACACACTGTGAATTAAACCAATCTCTTCCGTCTGTAAAAGATCCATATCTTTCTATTCTTTGCATATTCATGCATCTATTTAACATTCTGTTAAAACCAGTATATTTTTTATTTACATATAAACAAGTACCTTTCTGCAAATAGCATAATTCTAATTGACTATCATTTAATAAACAATATTTACTTCATCACCCCTTTCAAAACTATGACTGAAACAGATTCATAGATGACAACTTATTAAGTGGTGATGTGAGGTGTGGGGCACTGGTATTCCTGTAGAATGCTGCAGAGATTGTTGAACAGATGAACAGACCTTATAAATAAATCATGGAAGACTTTGATGCATCTACATTTAGTGAAAAATCTTGATTCTCTGAAATACCAAGTTCTTACTATAAAGGGAAACTAAAGTGTAATGGTAAAGTACTTTGGGAAACAGCTAACTTAGAAGGGGGTATGATTAAAGGCTTTTAAAAAGAAGAGAGGATTGGATTCAATCCAATTGGATTGTTACTTGAGATCAATAGGGATGGCAAGACTGATGAACATGCATATAAAATCCTCAGGCGGAGTGAGATTAGATGCCAGGAAATATTTCATTTCACAGAGAGACATTTCCCTCTGGAACAAATTACAGATGCATGCATTCCATATAGTTAATAAGGGAACTTGATAAATTCCTGAAAGAAAACAGCATGTTTCAATGTACAAGATATGAAGTAATGACTAGAAGTAAAAGGCCAGAATATGTTTGTGGAGCATTCAAGGGTTGGAGTAAATGTCGTAGGATTTTATGCTCATTTCAGTTAGTTTCTGATTAAGGAGCTGACAGATAGCTTAATGGGCCAAGCAGTCCATAAGACAATAAGACCATAAGACACAGGAGTAGAATTAGGCCGCATGGCCAATTGAGTCTACTCTGCCATTCCTCATGGCTGATTTGTTATCTGTCTCAACCCCATTCTCTGCCTTTTCCCCATAACCTTTGACACCCTGACCAGTCAAGAACCTATCAACCTCTGCTTTAAATATGTTCAATGACTTTGTCTCCACAGTCATCTGTGGCAATGAATTCCACAGATTCACCACCCTCTAGCTAAAGAAATTCCTTCTCATCTTTGTTCGAAATGGATGTCCCTCTATTCTGAGGCTGTGCCCTCTGGTCCTAGACTCACCCACTATGGGAAACATCCTCTCTACATCCACTCTGTCTAGGCCTTTCCATATTTGATAAGGTTCAATGAGATTCCCCTTCATTCTTTTAAGCTCCAGTGAGTACAGCCCCAGAGCCATCAAACGTTCCCAATATGTTAACCTTTTCATTCGCAGAATCATTCTCATGGTCCACCCCGGATCCTCTCCAATGCTAGCACATCTTTTTATAGATAAGGGGCCCAAACTGCTCATAACATTTTAAGTGTAGTCTAACCAATGCCTCATAAAGCCTCAGCATCACATCCTTGCTTTTAGATTCTAGTCCTCTTGAAATGAATGCTAACATTGCATTTACTTTCCTTAGCACTGACTCAACCTCCAAGTTAACCATTGGGGAATCTTACTCTCAAGTCCATTGGACCTCTGATTTTTAAATTTTCTCCCCTTTTAGAAAGCAGACTATGTCTTTATTTCTTCTACAAAAGTGCATGGCCATACAATTCCCTACATTATATTTCATCTGCCACTTCATTGCCCAATACCCCAATCTGTCCAAATCCTCTTGCAGACTCCCTACTTCTTCAACATGACCTGCCTCTCCACCTACCTTTGCATCATCTGCAAACTGTGCTGTAACACCATGGGCTCTTACCTTGTTAAGCAGCCTCATGTGTGGCACCTTGTCAAAGGACTTTAAAAAAATTCAAGTAAACAACATCCACTGACTCTCCTTTGTCCACCCTGTCTGTTATTTCCTCAAAGAATTCCAACAGATTTGTCAGACAAGACTTCCCTTTAAGGAAAGCAAACTGACTTTGCCCTACTTTATCATACACCTCCAAGTACCCCAAAACCTCATCCTTAATAATGGACATCGACAGCTTTCCAACCACTGAAATCAGGGTAATTGGTCTGTAACCTCCTGCCTTCTGCCTCCTTCCATTCATAAAGACTGGAATGATATTTACAATTTTCCAGTTCTCTGGAACCATTATTAATAATCTTGAAAGATCATTACTATTGCCTCCACAATCTCTTTAGCCACCTCATTCAAAACCCTGGGGTGGAGTCTATCTGGTCCAGGTGACTTAACTAACTTAAGTCCTTTCAGTTTCCTAAGCACCTTCTCCTTAGTAATGGCAACTACACTTTCTTCTGCCCCCTGATACTCACGAATTTCTGGCATACTGCGAGTGTCTTCCACACTGAAGACTGACGCAAAATACACTTGAACAATATTTTTCACATTCACCTTTCACATGCCTATGAGTTATGTATTTTGCTGAAAATATATATGAGTTTTTCTCTGGAGTTAATAAGTTTTTACACATCCAATAATTGTCCAAATGCTGAAGGCAATAAAATATGAGACAGACTTACTGCCAGGAATATGGCCAAAAACTATATTATGATAGCATAGCAGACAAGAAACGATCTGCAGGAATTATAGCTTGGAGCACATTTGTTGGTCATTTCTGTTTGTTGGACTCTGTTCACCTGCAGTGGGAATGCTTACAGCATCATTTCAGTAAATTGATAGTTCTATGAAAGATTAAATAAATGTTCAACTTACCCTGCAGAAGTCCAGGCAAGGTTAGGAATGGTTCTTAAATGATACCTTTGTATCAGGTTGTTGATCATGTAGGAAATAATAAAATGAAAAATTAAGTACACAGGCCTTTTATATAAATAGTTCTACAAATTCAATGTAGGTTTTCCCTGTACAACTCCAAGAAAATGTCCTTTTCCTCCCCAAACTAATATATTTTATAGTAAATTAATGTATTCAAGGATCACTGTATGATACAGAGAAGGAAAGTTACAGAGAAAGAAGGAGATAACAAATTGCTGGAAATATGGAATTTATCTGAGATACAAGTCAAAATAACTTTTTAGGCACAATATAAGGAATAGTATAATCATACAGGAAATAGTGTTCAGAAGTCTATATAAAAATACAGTAGTCGCTCAAATAAATTAGAATGTTTACAATAGCATATCAGATTCTTTCTAGATACTCAGCTCATCAAAATGCTCATCTTTGACACTACATCTAGTGGTACTTAAGTATACTGACATTTGCTATGCTTTTTGTTTTAAAAACATATTTCATAAAATTCATCTATAGGCATAGGAAAATGATAACTGAAATGCTACAATTTTAATTGAATGATACAAATGGAACTTTAGTATGCTCTACAACAGTATAGTGTTCCCATTTCTCTGTAATAATTAGAAACAAGAGTAATACATTTCTATTTTGCATCAGCACAATAATATTTTACAAAGGATGTTGCTGAGCTTTTGAAAATGAATGCAAGCATGCACTTTTACTTGAGTTGCCACAGAACAATCAGCACTTTATTCAACCCAAATATGAGGTATAAATTTTCCAACCTCACTATGGGAAACTCATGTCCTTCATACCCAGCACAAATTCTTTCTTCAAGGCAAATTGAATTGAACATTCTTGAGAAGGTAAATTTTGATTCATGTTCTTCAATGCACACTTTTGTGATTCCGCTCAGCTGATGTGAAACTAACAGAAGTCTGCATTCCAGCACACTGTACATGAAACTGCCAATATACAAAATTTCAGCCATGACCTCTTCCAGAGTTCCATATTTGTGGTGCAGGAGTTAAAGCAATTATCTTCATTACAGCCAAAGTGAATAGTGCATAGAGAGAACAGGTTAAATACCACACTTCAACTTAGAAAGTAGCAAGTTAGCAAAGGAGGTGAGCTTAATTTCGGTAGAATTAGTTCTGCTCTAGTAGTAATCATCATAGTTCTTCGGGTTTAAGCAGTAAAGTACAGCTCCCCCAAATGAGAAGATGGTGGCTCCCCAGGCAATGCCATATCCCCAGTTGAACTCATGATATGTTCGCATCGTGGCTGTCTCCACAAATTTGATTGGGTATAAAACCAGTCCACATACTTGGAGAACAACTGTAAAGAAAAGCCAATGATTAAACAATGCCCATGTGTTTCTTTAACCACAAAGATACAGCGAAAAAAAAATTAATGTCACTTTTTTTCCTCCAGTTATAATCAATCTGTAGCATATCTTTCACTTACAGTAGTAATTAAATAAATATTCCAGTATAATGCATGTGCTAAAATGTGCAAATTGAAAATTCAAAGGTAAAAGTAAAACCCAGTGAATGTTGCAGTTACTCAGCATATCAATAAAGCAACAGAGTTAATATTTTTGGAGATTTTGCCTGACAAGTTTAATCTTTCTGATGTTTAGTGTGACAATGATAGTCCCTTTTTTCCAATGAAAACCATTGAAAGTTAGAAGTATTTCACACAAAGCCACAGAAAATTCTGCAATCTGTATTTCTTTTTAATATGTGTAGTTATTTATCAAAAACACATTTAAGACTTCACATTGCACTATCTAGTCTGTACAGGTCATTCCTGAAAAGGCCTTCTGGGAATTATGACCCTATCTCCATCTACCTGTGGAGAATGGCCCTGAAGCAAATTGTTTTCTAATGTGGTGGATACATAGCGATTTCACCTTAAAGCTGCAGCCATACACCCAAGCCTGGATGCCACTGCCTTCAGAGGCGAGGGTCACAGTCACAAAAGTACCTCATGGTTATTCCAGGCAGCAGCTCATAAATGTCACATACCATCATATGCAGTTCACTGCTGCAAATAGAATCTCATAGTTGTTTGCTATATAAGAAGAGTGGGATTCATTTATAGTGAGTAAACGGCAGCCAGTCCTGTGGCTTTGAAAATTCCAGTGAATGGCCTTCTTCCTTGAAGCACTTCATGTGCAAAGCTGGATCTTTTCTTGATCAGAAAGGCTCTCATTCACTGTAAATTTTCATTGCCTATGATAATTAGTAAATCCCCTCATGCTTAGTTCCAATTATCTTGGGTATTTGCTTGTGATGTTTAGCCTGAGCTAGTCTGCTACCAGTAAAACTGATCTGCAACCAGACTGTCTTGATACACATGGTATCGTTTGCCTGCAACCCCGAGTTCCAATGGACGGTGACTCCTTGTATGCAGATGCTAGTGCCTATAGAGTGCCAGAATCTAGCTGATGGGTGCCAATCTCAGATGAGGTGATGCTTATTCATCTTCCTCTGCCTCGGAAGTTCCACTGCCAATATGAGAAAGGATGGTGAGCAGAGAGGATTGGCAGGAAAAGCACATTTGCACTGTCTACATGTCATAAGGGATTGTGTGATGAGGAGTAAATGGGATGTGAGATGGTAAGATGAATGAGGCTACATCATCGTCCTCACTAATCAGAATTAGGCCTGTGATGACTGAGACAGGGAACACCAACTCCCTCTCCTCCACATGACTGAACGTTCAGAGACAACAAGAGCCTTTTCTCCTCTGCTGCTGTACTGACACAATGTATTTAACTTTATCTTGCAAAACAGGAAAGCACGTTGAAATTTATGTTCATGGTATTTTCTGACAGACTAAATGGCTTGTTTATAAGGTGTGAGATCCATAAATACTGGAGTAGAACTGGGGTGCATACGTATTGTGGTCATCACTTTTCCTCTCCGCGCCTTGTGGCAACCTTTTGCCATTTCCTAAACTATTGTCTGTTTTTTTTACGAGGCCGAGCTGCTACTTCGATGTTCAACCCAGCTTAGATGGAAAGCATGAAAGGAGCTGACCAATTTCAAACCCGGGACCACTCACTTCAAAGTCCAGTGCAGATGCCACTACACGACCATGTGTCGGGAGATGGGATTTGTTCTATTTTCTTTGACCTAGCTAGACTTCATGTGAGCTCGTGGATGAAATAAAAGTGGAGGGCTATGTGGGAGGGAAACATTAGATTGATCTTGGTTGGCACAACATCGTGGGCTGAAGGGCCTGTACTGTTCTATGTTCTTATACTGACGGAAGAACCAAATCCTTGGAACACCACTCTGGGTACTGATCTCTTTGATCAAATCCTTCCACTTCTAGCTTCATTTTAGCTCTTGGTGATTTATATGGGAGCACTTGAATTGAAGAAACACAGACATGTCAACAATTAGTGGTAGTTAATTTCAGTTGGGGTGTAAACTCCTTATATTAACCAGGTCTAGGGGATGAACATCTTGATTGGTACCACAAAACAGCACATAATCATAATCAAGTTCATGCATTTATAATGTGGACTAATAGCATGGTAACATCATTGCCTGTACTTTCCACCACAGTTTGTTTTCCTGCTCAGATTAAACTCTAAACTAAGGAATTAACATTTCAATCAATTCCATTCCTTATGTAATGCCCTGGTTAAGATTTCTACTGCTATGCTGTGAGGTAGTTTATATTAGCAGCTTTCTGTAAAAGCAGTGTGCCAGGCTGGAAAGTGTGTTTTGGCTTTCGCTGAGATAGCTATGTTGTCCAATTTAGGAATATGTGTCAGCCATTCAGGATTGTGGGATGTGAGAGAAGGTTCAAGAGAACTATTGGCGGGGAGTTTTCTGAAGGGTAGTAGTCTGGTATAGAGTTTTTTGGAGGGAGCTGCAGAGTGGGGCTCAAGGGAAGATGCCAGAGAATGACTTTGGAAGGAGAGTCCCCATTGCAAGAAGTGTTTTGTGCAGATGAAAGGCTCCAAGGAGGAAGGCTAATACTCCTGAGAGAGAGCCAGTTTGTCTGAGGTGGTCTTCGAGGGGAGTTCAGAATGAGGTGGGTGCTTTCATGCAGACCTTGGGTCCAGAGTGTGAATAATGAGATATGACATTGGACTGGTTTAATTGTACTGGACACTTTTATTTTTTTTCTTTAACTGTTTATTGAAGTTGAACATTTGGTAAATGTACTTTCTTTATACAGGCAGTCCCCAGGTTACGAACAAGTTCCGTTCCTGAGTCCGTCTTTAAGTCGGATTTGTACATAAGTCCGAACAAGTTCATCCGGTATTATTTAGCGTCAGTTAGTCAAATGTTTGTCTTAGTATATAGTATATATTTTACCTTTCAATGCATATAAAACACTTAAGAAATGTATGTATTTCAATAATTAAACCACTGCATTGCTTAGTAATAATTGTAGCTTTCATCAGGGCAGGGCCTTTCACATGCTCCATTATTCTCACTTTATCCTTTAAAATTGTTCCGATCATTGACCAACTGTCGCCTAACACTTTTCCAATGACCGATGGTGTTTCGCCTCTTTCCAAACGCTTTATTATTTCCACTTTATTTTCAATCGTGATCGCTTCCCATCAACAGAACAGAAACACTGCGGGCGGCAGGTCCCGAGCTCCGCTGGGTCCTAAGGACCACAGCACTGAGTTCCCCGGGTCCTAAAGTCCACTGCACTGAGACAGATTAAATGGGACAAGTGGGGGCTGTGCTGGGTTTGAGTATTTGATCCTCCACAATATTCCGCGTGGGAATTTAAACTGGAGGTGGCAGTGTTTATTTTATGAGGTCGAGTTGCGAGCTCGACATCAACCCGGCATGGATGGTACGGGAATCACTGGATTGAACTTGGGAACCTCCATTCTCGAGCCCGGTGCTGATCTCACTGTGCTGCCAGCCACTGGAACTGGGGGGGGGGGTGGGGGGGGGTGCAGGGTCAGGGTGAATCTTGCTAAGAAAAAGTTAAGCCAAATACAAAGTTACACACTCAACACAGTGTCAACAGCAACGACTTTAAATGGCGGACAGTGTTGCGATCCGACTTTACATGGCAGACGGCATTCTCCTTCCTCGATTCGTAAGTACGAGTTGTCTGTAAGTCAGATGTTCGTAACCCGGGGACTACCTGTAATTTTATGCTGGAATATGATCTGTCATTTCTGGGCTGCTGATAACTGTGTGTGGGCAGTATTTACACAGCATTCACTCAGACTGAGGTTCCTTTAATCGGAATGTCACGGCGTTCCTGTTTGGTTGAACCCCAAATTGTACCAACCCTATACGTATATTGTTTATGAAAGGTGGCCTTCTCACCACTGAGTCACATGGCTGTTAGCAGAGTTAGCTTACGAGCCCCCCCGTGAGAGTTTATTACATTTATAATAAACTTGTTTTTGACCAATGCTGGTCAAGGATGCTTAAATTCCTTTCAGACATCAGTACTTGTGAATGGCATTCTTTCAAATATTTTTCTTCTCTGTAACCAACACTCATCCTAAGATGAGGGTCTTCTTGTGGATATTCCAAGATCTTTCCTCAGTTAAGGGCTGCATGAAAAACCATTCTATTTACCTTTGTCAAACATTCAGCACCTTAGCTCTTGGTTTCATTCCTTTCTGTTCCAAATTCTTTGCCCTAATTAATTCAGGGTGTGCATAATCACAATATTCCATTTGGACAAAGATATCCCTAAACTTTATTATTTCACAAACAGAACATCGGTTTTCACATTCAAAATTGCACCTCTCCACCAAAATTTTATTCCTACCTTATTTCCAGAGTCACCTCATAGTTTCCATAAGTTTCACCAATTGAACTTCCACAACACACCAGCTGCCTGTATCAACCTTGACTCATTAGTTATCTACCTGTACAATGTACTGTGTATGTTAATCAAAATGGCTTCTTTGTTTTGTTAAGAGTAGGAATGCTTCTTTTTATGATAAGTGCTTTCTCTCGCAGTTGTTTAGCTTTAGACTTGCTGATATCGGCATTGTATTCATTTGTTGACCAATGGGGAATGTTATTTTGTCTTGTGGGGCTGGGAGCTTGGGGGTTTTCGCAGTCTTTTCAGGGGAGTCGGGAAGAAGACGCCGAGGAAGGTGGACGTGCGCTGCACTGCTCAGTCAACCACCAGGGTGGTCCCAGGTGCGAGGACGTGGAGGTCGGAGGGAAGTGACGAGGGGTCGAATAGTTCGATGGTTGAGTTCCAACGATGTGAAAGTTGGCGCCTTTTACTTTTTGATAAGTACTTTATTTTCTTTTCCTTCATATATATTGTATTGCATAGTACTCTTTTAGTTTTAGTAAAATCTTAAAGTGTATTCCATAACAGTATCTGGTGTGAGTTTGATATGGTGTGTGTGCACGCGGCATAAACTTGATTCTCACAGCACTTGCGTGTACGGGAGGTGGGGTTGGTGAGTGGCTGGATCTCCTTTTCCCCTAGACATATACCAGCCTATTGTGTAAGTGTTACATTTGTGGAGGCTCCTCCGGGACATACTACTTACCTAGTAAGTTCATAGTTTGCTTCCTCACTTAATTGGCTTTATCTTTCCCTCTGCATTCAGTGTCATTTACTTCCAGGGTAGAGGAGTCCAAAATTAGAGGGTAAGGGTTAAGCTAAAAAGGGAAAGGTTTAAAAGGGACCTAAGGTATAACTTCCTCCACACAGAGGATGGTGGGTATATGGAACAAGCTGCCAGAGGAGGTAGTATAGGTAGGTACAATCACAACATCTAAAAGACATTTGGACAGGTACTTAGACAGAAAAGGTGTGGAGCAATAAAGGTCAAACACAAAATGTGTCAAACAGACAAATGGGACTATTCTCAGTTAGGCAAATTGGTCAGCACAGTTAAGATGGGCCAAAGAGCCTGTTTTCATTCTGTATAGGCCTATGACTCTATCTATCCTGACACTGCAGTACACAAGTGCTTCACCTTGCCAACTCTCCATTTTTTCTTTTCCTCTACGCATCTAGTAACGTGTTCAGTGGTCAGAGTTCAGAGTCTTCTGTGGTCTTGGTGCTCACCAGTAAAACCTTTCTCTAAATAGCCCATCTTTGCTCACTCTCTCCATATCCCCAAAAGCCTATTCAAAATCACATCTTCAGTCACATCTACTAAACCTGATCACGTTACTTGAATACCTGGCTTTCTTCACAGAAAACACTTGATAATTTAATATTTCATGGGTGTGACGTAAATACTGATTGAATGTTAGAAACTTGTAAATGACTTCATTGAAAACACATCATATGACCTATATTTACAAGGCACATAGAAATCCCTTTCCAGATGTATTGAGAGATGGCAGTGGTTGTTTTCTGAAGCCATAAAAACATCTTTCTTTCCCTCTGTTTTGGTCCTCTTTGCCAGAGCATATAATAACAACAGTGATCTCATGCTCGCTGTTACAATACTTGAAATTAGAAGCAACTTGTGGACCTTGTAGAAGTCTAGAAGTTGCTGTCAGTGACATCTTGCTCCATACATTGTTATAGTTTCTAAAGGCATCAGTGAGTTAGGATAAGAAACTTTCTTTTCTGAATGTTATAAACATCGACAATTTTGCCATTATAGTTTCAATAGAACACCAAGCCACAATTATATTTTAACAATCACTTTAGAATTTAAACTAGATGTAATATTCCAAGTCAAATTCATTAGTATAAATACTTGAAAATTGCAAGATTTTATTTCCTGCTTTAAAATTTAAACTACTTCTCCTTCAAACATAACCTCCTTTAGATGTTCCAAGTGATACTTTTACTGCCTGGTTTGATGCCTGACAATTCTTCCATGTTACTGGCTGCTCAGTTTGTTAATTATGTCAATTTTAATGAACAATTTTAGTAACTGGCAAAAAGCACAGAGTGGGAATAAAGGGGGCATTTTCTGGCTGGCTGTCAGTGACTAAAGGGTCAGTACCATTTCTTTTCACGATATATGTCAATGATTTGGCTGAAGGAACTGATGGCTTTGTGGGCAAGTTGGCGGATATGAAGATATGAAGATAGAATATCCATATTATGAATCTCCATAATATGAAGATAGATGAAGGGACAGGTAGTGTTGATGAAGCACAGGATCTGCAGAAGCGCCTAAACAGATTGCGGGAATGGGCAAAGATGTGGCAGATCAAATATAGTGCAGAGATGTGCATGGTCATGCACCTTGGCAGAAGAAATAAAGGCATGAACTACTTACTAATTGGAGAGAAAAATTTAAAAAGAGGTGCAAAGGGACCTGGGCATCCTCGTGCTGGATTCCCTAAAGGTTAACATGCAGGTTGAGTCGTTAGTAGGGAAGGCAAATGTGCAATGTTAACATTAATTTCAAGAGGACCAGAATACGAAATCAAAGATGCAATACTGAGGCTTTATAAGGCATTGGTCAGACTGCACTTGGAGTATTGTGAGTAGTTTTGGGTCCCTTATTTAGGGAAAGTTGTGCTGACATTCGAAGGGATCCAGAGGAGATTCACAAGAATAATCCCAGGAATGAAACGGTTAACATATGAGGATTGTTTGATGACTCTATTTAGAAGAAAGAGGGAGATCTCATTAAAACTATCAAATATGAAAAGGCTTAGATCAAGATGATATGGAGAGGATGTTTCCTGTAGTGGGGGAGTATAGGACCAGCGGGAACAGCACCAGAATTGAGGGAAGTCAATTTTAAACAGAGATGAGGAAAAATTTCTTTTGCCAGAGAGTGATGTATTTGTGGAATTCATTGCCACAGACAGCTGTGGTGGTCTAATCTTTGAATATATTTACAGCAAAGGTTGATAGGTTCTTCATTAGTCAGGGTGTCAAAGATTACAGGGATAAAGCAGGAGAAAGGGGTTGAGAGGGATAATAAATCAGTCATGATGGAATGACGGAGCAGACTCGATGGGCCAACTGGTCTAATTCTGTTTCTACGTATTTTGGTCTATTAACACCAGAGACACCCAGCAAAGCAGAAGGCAATGTCATAGTGCTCAGTAGGTCTTTGAATACAGATTCTTAGAAACTGATGGCACATGCTGTTGCTTTCCTGATGGCCACAAAATCCTGGCCTTTCTGTCAAGAATGAAGTTACTTGGTCTCATGTCAAGCAAATTAAACCTTACCACTGCAGCTTAGTTGTTTTAAGTATTGATGAGTAGAGACCCTGACCTACTGATTTTTTACTTATCACTTGAATCTCACTTGCAATTCACCTGCCTGTTCAAACTCTTCCTATATTCTAAGCCCAAAGCATTTAGCTCTTCCTCACCTCATGAGGTATAGAGGCAGGATGGAGTTTGTGATCCCTATAACCATTTACCCGATTAATATCCAGGTGTTAGATTAAGGGAGGTACTTATGTGATAGTCCACTGCAGATGTATACCAGGACCATGCACCCATTCAGAATGGTCAGGATTGCATTAGAAAGTGAAATGCTTGGAGACTAACTGGGGCAATCAATTCACCAAGTACAGAGGAGACAGTGAGTAGGCAACGGACGTGAAAAGGAAAAGGAAGCCAACATTTCTTCAGAAATAAAGTGGCCAGGTTCTGAATGAATATGCATCTCAACAATGTGAGAATATTATTACCTGAAATTAACCACTGAGCCATTCTTGCCTACACTAAGCAAATTATATTTCTGGTGGGGTGTCTCTCAATAACTTTTTGTCCAGATACCAGGACTTGTATCCTTCTTGAAAGGATACAGAAAACCACATGAAAATAGTTATAATCTATGTATATCCAATCGTAATTTTAAGAATTACATTGACTATCATTGGGTCTTGGGATACAACGCTAAAATATTATTTTCCTGGATGCAATAAAACATTGAAAGTTGATTCTCATTTTCTGCAACCTTAATCAGAAGGGGGCACTTTAGAGATGGGAATGAGAGATTATTTTTACATAGTATCATCAATTTTCCTTGAATACAGTGTTAAAAATGTAGCTCAATAAGAAATACATGCGCTCTTCCCTGGGGCACTATGTTATATATTATTATCACAAAAAGGGATGTGGAGGGGTGGTAGGGGTATTGGGGCAGGGGGTGCGTGGAAGCAATGGCGTGCATAAACACTACAGTGTTTGCTGTAGCAGTTTAGAGCAAAAATCAAATACAACCCTGTCTGGCTTGCAGCTGCAACGATGGTCCGTTCTGTTCATAATCATGTTCATAGTTATTTGAGAGTGTGTAATTAGGATTTCTCAATTCAGCAATTCATCCATCATGCCTAAACTCATTAGAATGCTCCTCAACCTCTCAATGACGTCCTCAGCTATTCCATTTTTACTGTGAAACAGTGATTGAAAATGGAAAGCTAGAATTGCAGGATTCATGTATTAAACTGAGTAAGTCCAAACAGAGTGCATGTTCATCTATTACATTCAGGCTCGAGGGTCTTCATTTATATCATTGCTAAAATATTTAATGTCAAAAGCATTGTGAAGCACGATTCAACTTCTTTTATACTAATATTCGATTGTCTGAGACGGAAATTTTCGGCATTTATCTCTGACTGAGAAACATGGAGCTGGAATTATCTGCAAATCATGCCTTGAGTCTCATGGCCTCATGTAAATGGAGATGAAAAATCTAGCCCAATTCTACAGGTGAATTCCCCCAGCATAAATACTGGAAAAATGCCACATGCTCATCCTTCACTGAGTCCAATATTTAATCATAGTCAAGGAAAGTGTAAGGATGATTTGTTAGTTTGGGACTTCCATATTCATGTCTCTAGTCAGGAGAAACACAAATTCAGTGGCACTTTAACAGAGATGTGCTGATAATTTCATGCAACACCTATGCCAAATTATTGCAGCAATAAAGATACTTGTTTCAGATCTATTTTAAGTCACAATGATTGGGTGAAATGTATTTTATTCACCATGTCCTGCAATTCCTCAATTTCCCTGCAAAATTCCTTTTGGAAAGGTCCTGGATTACATCCGGAGTAGACTATCACATAAATTCCTACTTCAATCTAACACTTGCATGTTGAAAAATATAGATCAGGTAAATGATAATGGGGATCATCTTGGGCTCTTGTCTCAAAGGGTAAGAAATAATGAAGGCATAGAAAATAGGAAGAGTTTGAAGGGGATGGATTGCAAGAGATTTAAGGGTTAGGTGAGACACAATTCAGTCACATTGTTATGGTCCAATTGGATTTCTGTACTGCAATGGCTTTTAGCTGTATATTAATTTGCCAGTCTCCCACATTTGCTGCAATAAGTAGATTATTCCCCTTCACTGCAGAGCTATTGTACCTTTATAATGTATTATAAAAACAAAACTTTACATAAAATAGAAGATAATCTTAAAGATAATTTATTGAGATAGTTATCATCTTCAATGTTATAAAGTTTTTTCCTTGATTAATAATTACTTTAGGGTTCAACTTTCTTTTCTCAGTGAGTTCAACCTATTAACAAATACCATTTAATATTGCAATCTCTCAGAGAAGAACCTCCGTGGAAGTTCTGGGTGCTAATTTGTAACATAATGCTGATATTAGAAAACTATTTAATTAATTGACAGCCATTGCATTTAAGTAATCATTCATCATAGTCAGAGGCATTATGTAAGAGAATGCGAATGGTAAGAAAGTGAAGTGAACAGCAGATTTGGAAAGAAAAATCTTTTTCAGTAATTAAATGTTCTTCAATCTTTTGCCAAATAAACATAGTCTGCCAGAAACCCTGAGATTTCTAATGTACTTAAGGCCATAAGCTTCCATCTTCCTTTGTGCTCATTATTTGCATTGTTGTCACTGTATTGTTTTATGTACATAGTAGCACCAAGGCCCAGGTATAATGGTGTAGGTTTTGCTGACCATGAAGTTCTAAACTCAAATGAAGATGTTAAGCCTTATCAGCTTATAGATATAACCTCACTAAAGGGAAGTAATACTGTAACTATCTATTCCAAAGACCAGTTTACTTGCCTGTTTGTGAAGAAAAAGCAATTCAGGATGTATGTTGTATACATTTCTCTGACATTAAATTGGACCTTTGAACCTTTGTGTATCGTCCACTGTGAGTTTAGCTGCCAGTGACCACAATTTGAATGATGGGTAACCCTCCCTCCCAAGGAGGAGATACTTCTAGCTAACAAAGTAGTTTTAAAAACCTTTCATTTGTTTTTAGTGATGCACGTTTAAATTTAGATAAAATCCTTAAAACACATTTAATTTCCAAAACACAGGTACAATTCCTATAAGCTAAAAAATATACCAACGAGTTGTCTGTCGCAGAAATCCAAGGCAGAGGAATAGGTTCTCGGTCACCCTGCCTTTCTGTATTTTTTAAAGGCTCCTTTAAGCCTCACAAGGCTTAAGATTTTCCTAACAAGCCTGACTGCTCTCTTACATTTATACTGCTTTTTCTCTGCCACTTGGGTGATTTCTTTTAACATACCTTTTCATGCAGATGGTTTAAAAGCTTCAGTGGATAGAGTTCCCAGATACCCTAAATTAATGCTGCTAATGCTGAACCTCTGAGTACACAAATCTTCCTACTATTGATAGATTGCTATTTGACGTGCGAATTGATAGCATCAAACTGGTCTGCAAGCTTACTGGAACTAAATAACTTAAGCAGTATTGTTGAAGTAAGCCCAATTACATAACCCATTGTTTTACACTGCAATCAACTGTGTGCTGTAAGCCAGCAGCCTATGCTCTATAGACAGTGCCGTTTGATTTGCAAAGCTGTCATTTTAACTTCAAACTGGTTATTGTTTTTCATTTATATTAAGAACAGAAGATTGGTTCTCACTTATGACAAGAGGCTGAACAAAGAATATTGGTGGAAGTTTAACTTACATAAAAACAACTCTTTGATCTCTAGAAGTGTTAGCTGCTATGTTTGAAATCTAAGCTTGGTGCAAAGGACCTCAACCCTGGTCAGTGATTACCCATCACAGGCACCCAAGATGCTGAAGAATAAATGGTGTTCCATGCAGATACCAAACACCAGTGAGTGCACCATGAAAATAAATTTAAATAGAACTGGAAAACCCATTGTGGAAAAAATGCATCAATTATCATGTCTAATGTCTTCCACAAATGAATATACAGTATATTTTGAACAGATGGTAGCATTTTGTGAGTTTATCTTAATACTGAAGGGATTGATGCTTGCCCTGCAGGTATATTTCTGAAATATCTCTGATCTCTAATATCACAGTCCATGCTTTTCAATCATCCAGGTCTAGTTTGTAGTGTTTAATTCAATGATCAGGAGCTACATGAATGAAATATTTTCTATAAAATCTTGCAATGACAGTCAAAGGGAGGCGGAGAAATTATTTTTTCCCCAATCATTGATACAACTTGAGATAGAAGAGATGAAGAAAGGCTGACAAATAAATAATTTAATGAAGCATTTGGGCTCTGAAGTTTCAGCAGATCACAGTGAAACTTGTTTCTTTTAATGCTGGCCAAACATTTGGAACTTAAAACCATAAAGTATTTATTTATTTTGGTTCAGTAAATTTTCAATGGATTAGGCAGTGGCAAATTATGGTGTACATCATATCTGTACATGGTACCAGACCACCAGTGCAGGATGCCATGGGGTCACTGACTGGCTACCCATTTTATGCCATAACCCAATGACAAGATGGCTGCCTAATAGTACAAACAAAACAACATTTTCATCAGCAATATCACTGCATTTCTTTGGATTGAATCCAATTCATTATTGACAGTTCAGAACGTCCATGAAAGGGTATCATTATTTTTAGAAAATCCCCCCCCCCCCCACCTCTACTCATGCAGAAGAATTTGAAAATCACCAGAACTAATAATGCAGATTCCTGAAAGGTTTAATTTCAAAATTAATTCACTGCTTCATGCAAGATAAAATGCTGCCTCACAGAAACCCATATCTTACTAAAGCCAAAAGCAATCTTCTCTATTGAGAATATTACACATTTCTACTTTTTGCATAATAACTCTACTTTTTCCCCTGATAGTACATTAATATTCTGAAAGGTTAGTAAATCTTTTTTTAAGCAAATGTGTCTATTTCAAATGTAATGAGCACTGGCACTTAAACAAAATGAGCTAAATTACCCCAGATGACATGGAATGAAAAGCTATGGGGCTGAACTAATAAAATATTAAACATTTAATTGTCAGCTACTGTATCCTTTCAGGCACCGACAACTTGCATGAATAATATCCAGGAAAAGGAGGAGCAATAAATTTGAAAGAGCAAAGTTGCAGAAAGATCTGCTTTTGGACTGTTTATCCAACCTTGCTCTATCGTTGCCAGAGAATACGTCTTTTGCTCAATGGTCAGATAAATTTGCCAATCATTAATTTCCAGCTGCCAGTTTTCAAAACCATTGTGCATCTCTGACTAATTTTGTTTTTTGGTTGAATGTTTTAGTCACTAGTAAAGTGCTATTTGCTGTGTTGAAAGATTAGAAATAAATTGCAATTATTTAAAGGATTAAAAAGTGACTTATGTTATCTAATTAAAATAATGCAAGAGAAATAATCGTGGTCTAAATTGTACTTGAGCACCTATCAGTATCAAGTTAGTCCTAAAGTACACATTCCTGCTGCAGCCAGAGAGCTTGAAGTGTTGTCACAACATTGCAACCACAGCCTTCCTATGAGGCAGACTGGCTCATTAGAAGCACCTCTCTCTTGGGGAACAGAACCTGATAACTCACTCCTGGACAATCCTGATGGCTTTCTGAGAGTCTATGCCTGTGAAATGCCTTTTCAATTGCCTCTAATTTATTCTGATTACCAGAAACATTATTAATAAATTGATTTATTCAGAAGTATGAATGTTTTGTAATAAATTTGTGCAAAAATATGATTTTTTAAACACATGTAAAATAGACATCGAAACCACACTAAACTGCCAAGTATTAATTGATAATATTAATATGAAGTGAAATTTAAAAAAAACAAATTTTTTCATGAAAATTTGCAACCTTGAAAGGGGCCACACAAATCCTGCATGGCATAAAACTAAGGAGATATAAATTATGTCTGACTTCTCAGCTTGTAAAATCAAGAACTGCTCCTGGACTTGGGGACGAGACCTGCAATTGAGTGGAAGGCCAGGTTTCCCAGTTTCCATCATCATTGGTACTTTTTTGTGCAATGTGCAGCTATGGAAGCCCTGAACACACTGACTCACAGTAAGGATGTAGCCAGCTTTTCTCTTACATGCCTGCAGCTCCAGGTAAGTATGATCTGGGCCAATGAATACAGTTGGTAAATTTGATCACGGCACTTTTCAGGACTGTGCTATCATCATTAATGTATCTACTTGTAAAGTAAATTGAAACCTGATTTCAAAATCTGCATTTTTCCCTTCACAAGTGCAAACCACCTTAACACACAAAAAACTTCTAATATAACTAAATTGTGACATCGCTGATGGGCAATTTGAAAACTGCATTGGAAGCAAAAGGTAATCTCTCATCCAGAAAATAAATTGGTCATTAAACAGCTGAGTAATGAATTATTCACCTCCCTGTACATCTCAGTCATTGAAACAGATCCAGTCACTTGCAACAGCTGCTTGCTCAGGTGTTCCTGCAACACAGTTGAGTTCTTTTAATGCAAACTATATGACACAGTCCTGTTTAAATTTATGGGCAGCACCAAATCTGTGAAACAGCCCAATTCAAGAAAGAAGAGAGCAAACTAGGAATTAAGGGGATTGCAAAGAAATGGCAGTTTTTCCACATTATTGCTTTTTTTGTGTTTCTTAATAATAAGTAGCAGCCAATTAAATAATCTAGAATAATTATACTTAAAATTAACAAGCAGCGGCATCAATATACAATTAGAAGAATAAAACAAAATAAAATCTATATTTCAACAGAGCAGATTTAAAGACTTATTAATAAAGGTAAAGAAAATATGTTTGATCAAGTGCAAAAGGAAACTGCAGAGCATGAAACAAAGTGTGTTAGCAGATGTAAATAAATAATGCAGAGGTAGAATAGAGTAAGAGGCTCAACATTGTAAAGGACAGAATTAAAATCATATTTTCAACATAGTTTAGAAAATATAATATACAGCAAAAATGCAGATGAAATAAATGCAGTAAAATATGAGTCAATGGGAATTTTATCTACTTAGGCTGTAAGTGGAAGTTAAAAATGAAAACAAATGGATCTGCCCTCTTCTGGCTTTAACAGGGCTGGGTACCAAGTAACTAATCTCTGAAAGAGGAGCAGACATCAAAATATTTTAAGGAAACTGTGTGCTTACATTTTAATTTTACAGCATCTTTAGTATCAGCAGTTGTTCTCAGGAAATCCACCTGACAGGCTAAACCCAACTTCTCAGTACTTTAGATGACTGCTTGTGAGCTAGAGGGGCAAGGAGATTTCATGCCCAAGCAAGAAATATGTTTAATTTATGCAAACAGACTCCACAATCAGTTCAGCTAACCCACCAATCCAAACCTCAGTGATCCTAATACACCATTGAAAATTTATCATCTGCCAACTCTAACCCCAAATAGTCAATCATTCCCTGACCACAACCACAACCTAAATGGGCAGGATCCCATTCAGTCTCAAACATAAAGTGTAATAATGCCATCTCTTTCTGATCCAAAGGTTGAAAATCTATTCACTTTAGGACCTCTTGCTGATCATTCTCACTGATCACTCACTACATCAAACCCCAATCTCCCAAACTCAATTTGAAATCTCAGTCGAATTCTTAAAGGTCCAAACTCAAAAGATACTTTTTACTCCTAACCCAACCTGAATGTCTGCAATCCCTGCCAGACCTGAAGGCCACCCCAATCCTAATTTTCAAAATTCAAACATCCCATTCTTCTTTCACAAGCTCCTAATCACCTCCAAAGAGTACATTCATTCCTTGACACAAACCACAATAATGTCATTCATTACTCTGAAGAAATGCTAAAGTTACTGACTTACCCTCACCTAAACCCAGATGATCTGTGTGAGGGTGAAATTCAGGTAACATAATGTGAGACTCATTATGTAGACCTGAGTAGGACATAAACCATTGTATGTGGCCTTTGTTATAGTAATTTCTTCCACATTGTCCTTCTTCCAGGAATTCGCTTATTTACGTCTTAACACTACTAATGCCTAACATCTCTAGCGTTGTGATTCAGTTATGGCTGAGAGCTTGTTTTAGTCCTTGACATACTTTAGTACACCAAGAGTTCTTCCTTGCACATATTTCAATAGCCTTTTGCCCTTTATCTCATAATTTATGCCATTGTCTCTTCTCTTTACAATTTGATTTTCCATTCCTTTCACACTTTGCCTTTCTTGTTGCTAACTTAATTTATTTTTGTTGGTAAAATGTCTCTTTTCCTCTCTCTTACCTTTTGCCTGATTGCTGTATTTTTCACAATCCAATATTTTGTTCATGCTGATATAATGGACAGCATTTTCTGCATTTTGTTCCCTATTGTTCTCTTCTCATTTTCTCTTCAACTTCTAAGCCCAACTGGCAGTGTTTCACTGTACCTCCTTCGGGGTCTACCTTTGTCAATTATTGCTGAAGACCAAGTGAAATTGTAAGGGCCCCAATATGTTTGTATAGCCTTCAAAGGGACTTTCATTGCTGCCTTGAATGTAGTGTCCAGCGACTACAGCATAACTGAGAAAATGTGAACCTTAAGGAAAACATATGAAATATCTCAAGAAAACATTGGTTTACTTCCAGATGAGGTCAAAGGCCAACTATAGAAACATGCATTCCCCACCCATTTTAACAGTCATTCTGCTATGTGCCAAAATAGTGGTTAAAATTGCTTCTTAAACACCATGTGTCAAACATAAGTCAGGAATTCCACATATGTAGTAGGTCAACAATTATCCAACCATACAACACAAGTTTATTCAGCAGTTTTGCCACAGGCATAACATAATGGTCATTGGAATAAGCAAATATGTTTACTTTTCTTGAAACAGATTTTGTGTAATTGCATGTTTTGAATACTAGGTTCAAGGACATTTGTCTACACTTCCCAGGAGTATTCCCAAAGGTGACTGGAAAGGCCCAGAAAATCCTGTACGAATTGATGAGGAGAACTAACAGTTTTTCAGGATTCCTTGTGTAATCAGGCAGCACAGTTTTTGTTAGTTCTCAGCTGAGAAAGCAGCAAGGGCAACTATATAGGGCTGGGAATTATCAAACATTTTGATCACCATTCAGTAACTCCTATGTGCTGTAAGGGAACTGGCTTGAGATGAGCTATAATTCCACCACACTGAATAGGTTGATAATGCTCAAAGTCTCTAATCTTGGATATCAGCAAACATGAAACATTGCTCCATGAAGAAATAGTGGAAAGGGAGGCAAATATTCAAAGATTTTTCACCCTCCCATTTATTTTCTCTTTCACGTTTTAGAAAATCCATTAAACCAGCCAATAAAATTATACACAGATCCTTTCCAGGTTACAAATGGCTTGAGTACAGACTGCTCGAAGGTACACATGGAGGAGTATTTGGGAGACCACTGGGATTTATTTGCCAGCTGCTGTGGGACTGCAGGCTTCTTTTGTTAAGTAGGATCTCTTTCCTTGGCAATATCTGTATGGTTGAGTTAAATGCCCTCGTTTAACTACATATTGCCCTTTGATGGCTTTAGTCTTTATTTAAATATATATCTGGGTGGCCACATTTCTGACTTGCGAACTCTTGAGGTTATAGACAGTTACAGACAGTTCCCAGGGACACAACTCTGACCTGTAACTAAAAATATCTGTTGACTAAATAGCCAATGTATTAATAAACATAGCACACAACTTATCCTCTCTCTCTATTACGTAAGACACATAAATCAAAGCTAAATCATTTGGATTTATTAACAAATTACCTGCAGAAAATAAAAGGATAGCCACAGGTTTGTAGAATTTTCGACGAGTCCCCTGACAGATTGAGATCAAAGCCACCAGAAAGGCAATGAGAATAATGGCAGCTCCAGTCAGAAGCAAGGCAACCGTGGCAATCTCCCAGTCTGTAACAAAGAAATTAAGAGTACAACTTGAGAATCCTTAAGACACAGTTGATTGCCTAATGTAAACTTACATCACTTACTAAAATAAATGCACAAATTTGGATAAATGGAAAAACAAACATGTCCTCCCACTGTTAATCTGTAACATTTGAACAGCAGGTTTAAAGACTGTAATGTGCAAAAAATAGTACAGTAGTAATCTGTCAATCTGTTTCATGCAAGAAAAGCAGGCTCCCCATCCACCTAAATAACTGTTTCTTTACTTTCCCATGGATTTTCAATTCACCTCCTGTGGGTTACTCCAGGGGCTATTTGACGTAAGCAGATGGAAAACTTTAAAAATGAACACAATCATTTCTTAATTTCAACATTTCTGGATGCTTCCAGCAATGTTACTATAATGTCAGTATTTGGGGTTTTTCCATTGGATGTAAACAGTCTAAAATGTGTATTTCCTGCATTCTATGTCTGATAGGAAGCTGAACTGCTTTGGGACCAGTAATACTGCAAGCACAGCCATTTGGGGGAAAACTATATAAAGGGAGTATCCCCAATCTAATAAACATTGAGCACATTAAGGAAGTATGCACAATTATTTGAAATTCTCCAAAAAAGGTAAGATCTAAATGCGTGTGAACATCCCTGGATGTGAATGCAGCTCTCAGATGAATAGCACTGATTAACAAAACCACAAAATCTACAAGTTTGAGATAAGGTGTTTCCCATGAGTAGACCAAGCCTGCTATTATGTATTCACTGAAAATGCATAAAATTATTTTGGTGCTGTTTTCTGTGATCTGTTTGAAGCAAACAGACTATTTTAAAGCTTCCCCTTTTTAAAGCTCAGATGTGCTTTAATGAACACTTGGAATTGTCTGTTTTATTTCCATAATTAACTGCTCAACAAAGAAATATGCCACCTGGATGGAAAGTAGTAGCAAGAGATGAGAAGCCAGAAACCCCTCAAGCTGATGTTTTCTCTAACAAACAATTACTGTATGTTAAATGTAGGACTGGTTTTTACCAGGGAGCCTTGCAAGCAGCCTTGTGCTATGGTCACTGAACAATAGAAGGCAAAAGAGAGAATCTGCAGGAGAACATTGCATAAACTAAATGAACAGGAGATACCTCAGGTGGTTTGACTGTTAGTCAATCAGTTTTCTGCAGCTCAAAATACGAGGGATGATTGATATGTTCGTGGCCTAAAGGTTTGATTGATATGTTCGTGGCCTAAAGGTAGAAGGAGTCAATTTTAGAAAACCTAGCACATTTATTTTTCAACATAGTCCCCTCCTACATTTACACACTTAGTCCAGTGGTCATGGAACATACGGATGTTGGACCTCCAGAAAGTGTCCACAGATGGGTGACTGATGAGTTTGTAGCCTAAGGTAGAAGGAGATGAGTAATACAGCTCTCGTTACCTGCACATGCAGGTCAACTCTTTGAGTGATTATGCAGAAAGTTTGAAGTTTGAAGTTATTAACTCATCTCCTTCTACCGATCAAAACAGGACATGTTTGAGTTTTTTTTAAATAAAGCAAAATATTATTTATTGATTTATTGAGATTCAGTGTGGAGTAGGCCCTTCGAGCTACACTGCCCAGCAGCCCCTGATTTAACCCTAGCCTAATCATGAAACAATTTGCAATGACCTATTAGTATGTCTTTGGACTGTGGGAGGAAACCGGAGCACCTGGAGGAAACCCACACAGTCACAGGAAGAACGTACAAACTCCTTACAGAAAACAGTGGGCTTGGACTTCGGAAAACTCCAGAACACATTATTGAGAATGAAATTCAATTTAAATGTAGTTGCTTCTTGTAAAGTAGGAAACATAGCAACAATTGATTTATAGTGATATTTTGACTAGATAACCTTGTTTTAATGAGGTAAAAATAATAATTATCATCTAAAAAAACCCAGAAAGAATCACATGGTTCTTCTTCAGAAAAAGTGCTGAGGATATTTTAAGTCAACTCAACTACACAGACAAAGTCTCAAAATAACACCACATTCAAATGATAGTTTTGTTACTAAGCAAAAATATCAGCCTGGAAAATATGCTCAAGTGAAGGTGGTAGCACTTGAATCCACACCTTGCCCCCATCAACATCAGCAGTTGCTGCCACCGAGCTATGGTTCACATAACATTATATGCTAAATAATGAAACTACTCTCATCTGATTGCTTGTGAGTTCGTGTGGAATGATTTTGGCAAACCTTTAATAGCAAGTTGTTTACGTTCTCAGCCTGAGCATAATGTTTTAATTGGCATGGAAATTAAAGCATGAGAAAATGTTAAAATGGAAGAATAAGTAACTTATTAATAGCTACTCTTCCTCACAGCAGTTGAAACTTGGAGACTGATAGGGGCCTTATTGCTCATTATATTCATGCCAGGCATTAAAAGAGACATTTATACAAGTCACTAGCTCCTGATCCATTGTCAAAAGGACATCAACTAGATAACTCAGAGGTCTTACCAATTATACTTTTATGTAGTAAGTACCCTATTCAAATGAAATTACACTTTTACATTCCCTGATGAGGCATGCAGTATGCCAGATCTGGTGTTTGTAAAGGGCATTGAAACACTGTTCTGGGAAGTAGTCATGTTTTGGCTCCACTGGTGATGATGATTCATCCACAAAATATTGGTCTGGAATTTCTAGGCTGTTGTAGGCCACCCTTATTTGTCACTTGGTCCTTGCCTTCCTTGAGTTGATTTCAATTGCACTTGGAAAGTTCAAAATTGTGTGGTACCAAGGTGGTGTTATGCTAACACAAGCCAAGGAACTTTCTATAACCCTATGCTATTCCAGAAAAACTGTACAGTGCAGCTTTTAATTTCCAGACTCACAGCATGGCACGTAAATAAGAGTTGGGAGATGCTCAGAGCTGACAATGGCCTCAGAAATCTACAAGCGTTCTGCTACAGATTATACTCCACTGGAAGATTCTTACAATGGACCCTGCCTGACAGACTTGCATCAATTGGATGCTGTCTTCTTTTCCCCAAAAGATGCTGAACTGTAAATTAAGTAAAGTTGTAAAAAATCTATGATACAACATTTAAAGCAGCTAACTAATTTGAGAAAGCAGTCCATGGCATACTTATCTTACCAAAGATAGAGGGAGCCCATAGAAACATAGAATATAGGTGCAGGAGTAGACCATTCGGTCCTTCGAGCCTGCACCACCATTCAGTATGATCATGACTGATCACATCCAACTCAGAACCCTGTACCTGCTTTCTCTCCATACTCCCGATCCCTTTAGCCACAAGGGCCATATCTAACTTCCTCTTAAATATAGCCAATGAACCGGCCTCAACTGGTTCCTGTGGCAGAGAGAATTCCACAGATTCACCACTCTCTGTGTGAAGAAGTTTTTCCTCATCTCAGTCCTAAAAGGCTTCCCCTTTATCCTCAAACTGTGACCCCTCGTTCTGGACTTCCCCAACATTGGAAACAATCTTCCTGCAACTAGCCTGTCCAATCCCTTTAGAATTTTATACGTTTCAATAAGATCCCCCCTCAATCTTCTAAATTCCAGTGAGTACAAGCCTAGTCGATCCAGTCTTTCTTCATATGAAAGTCCTGCCATCCCAGGAATCAATCTGGTGAACCTTCTCTGTACTCCCTCTATGGCAAGAATGTCTTTCCTCAGATTAGGGGACCGAAACTGCACACAATATTCTAGGTGCGGTCTCACCAAGGCCTTGTACAACTGCAGTAGAATCCCCCTGCTCCTGTACTCAAATCCTTTTGCTATGAATGCGAACATACCATTTGCCTTTTTCACCGCCTGCTGTACCTGCATGCCCACCTTCAATGACTGGTGTCCAATGACACCCAGGTCTCGTTGCATCTTCCCTTTTCCTAATCGGCCACCATTCAGATAATAAACTGTTTTCCTGTTCTTGCAACCAAAGTGGATAACCTCACATTTCTCCACATTAAATTGCATCTGCCATGAATTTGCCCACTCACCTAACCTATCCAAGTCACCCTGCATCCTCTTAGCATCCTCCTCATAGCTAACACCACCGCCCAGCTTCGTGTCATCCGCAAACTTGGAGATGCTGCAATTAATTCCCTCATCTAAATCATTAATATATATTGTAAACAACTGGGGTCCCAGCACTGAGCCTTGCGGTACCCCTCTAGTCACTGCCTGCCATTCTGAAAAGGTCCCTTTTAGTCCCACTCTTTGCTTACTGTCTGCCAACCAAGTCTCTATCCACATCAATACCATACCCCCAATACCGTGTGCTTTAAGTTTGCACACTAATCTCCTGATACTATCCCTATATCCCTATATATCCTGATATATATCCCTATCCTGATACTGATACTATCCCTAATTTCCCTTGTCAGCCACGGGTGCACTACCTTCCCTGGTTTATTCTTTTGCCAAACTGGGATGAACAATTGTTATAGTTCATCCATGCGATCTTTAAATGCTTGCCATTGCATATCCACCGTCAACCCTTTAAGTATCATTTGCCAGTCTATCTTAGCTAATTCACGTCTCATACCTTCAAAGTTACCCTTCTTTAAGTTCAGAACCTTAGTTTCTGAATTAACTATGTCATTCTCCATCTTAATGAAGAATTCCACCATATTATGGTCCCTCTTACCCAAGGGGCCTCGCACGACAAGATTGCTAACTAACCCTTCCTCATTGCTCAATACCCAATCTAGAATGGCCTGCTCTCTAATTGGTTCCTCGACATGTTGGTTCAAAAAACCATCCCGCATACATTCCAAGAAATCCTCTTCCTCAGCACCCTTACCAATTTGGTTCACCCAATCTATATGTAGATTGATGTCACCCATTATAACTACTGTTCCTTTATTGCACGCATTTCTAATTTCCTGTTTAATGCCATCCCCAACCTCACTACTACTGTTAGGTGGCCTGTACACAACTCCCACCAGCGTTTTCTGCCCCTTAGTGTTATGCAGCTCTACCCATATCGATTCCACATCCTCCAGGCTAATGTCCTTCCTTTCTATTGCGTTAATCTCCTCTCTAACCAGCAATGCTAGCCCACCTCCTTTTCTTTCCTGTCTATCCCTCCTGAATATTGAATATCCCTGGATGTTGAGCTCCCATCCTTGGTCACCCTGGAGCCATGTCTCTGTGATCCCAACTATATCATATTCATTAATAACTATCTGCACATTCAATTCATCCACCTTGTTACGAATGCTCCTCGCATTGACACACAAAGCCTTCAGGCTTGTTTTTACAACACTCTTAGCCCTTATACAATTATGTTGAAAAGTGGCTCTTTTTGCTTTTTGCCCTGGATTTGCCTGCCTGCCACTTTTACTTTTCACCTTACTACTTTTTGCTTCTACCCTCATTTTACACATCTCTGTCTCTCTGCACTTGTTCCCATCCCACTGCCACATTAGTTTAAAGCCTCCTGAACAGCAGTAGCAAACGTTCCCCCATGCAGACAGTGGTCCAGACACAGCATTAAGTTAAGCCATATCCCTCTAAAGCACCATTTTAATCTTTTGGATTGTAAGCACCAAGTGTGGCACAAATCACAAATAAGGAAGAGCAAGGAGAAGTAGTGCGAAGAAGTATTTGCCAGGAATTCCCACCAGCCACCTTTCTTAAATGCATGAATAGTGGATCAATACCTTAGATGACTTCAGAAGGCAACTGATAAGATGAGCAAAGGCAACTTGAACATGCTACAACTCTTGTCAATGAATGTGCTTCATGTATATTCAGCTTCTACGCCAAGGAGTTGCAGGCTCACAACACAACTATTTGAGCTAACGTTCCAGATCAGTACTGAGGGAGTGCTATACCAGTGGAAGTGTTGTCCTTCATATCAAATGCTAAAGCAATACCTACATACTTGATTAAATAGTCATAAAACAGCCCATACCTTTACTTTTAAGAAAATAGGGTTAAATATGAGGTCAATCAGTACTGATAATTTAGACATTTGTGCAATGCTCTCTGTGGGAATCTGAGGTATTGAAAAATTACTGCCATGTTTCCCACAAAACCACAGTAGCAGTTTTTTTTCAAAAATAGATCATTAGTACAATTACAAAAGGCACATTTTAATGAGAGAATTTCTTATGTTGTGAGGTAATCCAAAAGAAAATATGCTTTGGGTTACCTCACAGAGACAATGATAGAGGAGTCACTGAAAGCAAAATGGTCTTATGCTGATAAATGTTCTTCTCATGGCACTGAAATCAAGGCAATTGATGTCTTTGTCCATGTCTGTGAACAGGACAAGCTCAGGATTCTGACTCTGAAGACATTGGGATGGGATTGGCAGTAAAGTGCCATCATACAATTTATAAACCATTTTTACTAAGTGCCTGGCAGCTGCATTACAGTAAGAGAGAAAGAAAGATCTAGCCGACTCAATTCATTCAAAGCAGCTCATTTTAAGGACAGAAGCTACAATACGTCACCTCTTTAGTTTTTCCCCTTGAGACCGGTAGCACTCAAAAGCAGACACTCAGATGTACTCGAGCTTATCCTAAGCATGGACTGGTTCTGCTATGGATGGTCATATTAAGGTAATGACTGAATGTGGGACAGTGTAAGTTGCCAAGTTGGAAATACAGAGCATGCTGTCTTTGGCACACAGGACTGCATTTCATTCACCAGCAAATTGCACTAAACATCTTGACTGTAGCTCAGCTTTCTTGATGGCTTTCCACATCAGCTCATGCTTCATTCAACTTGCTGCACAATGACTCCTCTACACACAAAGATGAAGCAGACTGCAATAATTTTGATAACTTTGGAGGTCTTCTCTAATGTTATGATACCAGCCCCCTCCTTTGCGAGAATCGCAAGAGACCTAGTGCGGGGGGGGGGGGGGGGGGGGTCAATGACCCAAGAGAGAGAGAGAGGTGCTGAATAGGCACAGGAAATGGGAGAGAGAGACGTGCTGAATACCACGTTCCACCGGGATGAAGCATAAAGCGACCCTGAATATTGTCTCATGAAGACCATGTGTAAAGCCCTCGGGCAAAGTGGGCTGGTTGAAAGAGAGATTGACACCTGCGATCCCGTGAGGAAGTATAAAGGAGGGTCTGGGGGGGGGGGACCCCTCCAGACGCACCAAGGAGACACGATAGCGATCCCGTCGTAGCGGGAAGCCATTTTGAAGGAAGCCACGTGCGTTAGATTCGGAATCGGGAGTCTGTGGCTGGAATCACGGAAAATCGCTTTTAACTAACAACAGGAAAGCCTGCTCTCCTGATTCCACGGCTTTGCTTCGTAAGGACCCGGGCAAGTGTTCCTTTTCTCACCAATCTCTCTCTCTCTCTCCAACACGGGAAACTCAGCGGTTCCCAAAAGGCTGAAGCCTGCCGACTTTTGAATGACTGTTATATTTTCCAAATGGACAAGATATTATCCCCTAGACAACGATAGAGCTTATTTCTGATTGATCATTACTATACCTGCGCTTTAGATTGGGTATTGACGACGTATGTTATCAAAATGTTTGTATTAACCTTCCTTTTGTGCCCCTTTATAAATAAAAACGTTTAAAAATGGTACCATCAGACTTCAGTGGACCTCTCTATCTTTGCTGGTAAGTGAACCAGTTACGGGATACGTAACACTAAGCACTCTACCTCTACAGTCCAATTGCAGAATCTTTGCTTTACCACATCAGAAATATGCTCCAGATTAGTCCTCGATCAATGATGTTCAGCCGATTAAATGGCCTTTGTACAAACGCCCCTGCTGCAGGTGGATAATAGAACTGATGTGAATGTGATGAGCATGAGTTACAAGTAAAAGACTGGAAGGACTGGATTGCTTTGTAAGCTGCCATTGAACTCAATGTTCCCTGTGTCAGAAGGAAATATGGAAATGCGCCTTAACAAACACACCTCTCAGAAAGTTGAGGTGTAAGGAGTTAGAGAATATGAGAGAAGCCTCAGTGATGGGGCTTCATCACCTGTTGGATGTCAGAAAATGTAGTTGAGGCTTGACCCAAAAGCAGAGCAGTGGAGAAGACTTAGTGGTGAGTGATAACTTTCATAAAAAACTGCAAAATAACAAGACATGAGCGGCCACAAGACCACGAGAGAGCAGATACTAAACATGATAAGGCAATAAGGTACCTTGTGCAACCGGTTGCAGCAAGCTGGTTTGTATGAGTTTGAGTCGTTTGTATGATGAGGGTTGTGTTTAAATGGGTTGCAGGGTATGAGTTACTTGATCCATGCCATGGCCTGGGCCCTCCACTCTGTACTGTCCAACTTGGAAAATGGGATCTCATATGCCAGGCTGCTGTTTACAGACTTCTGTTTGGCATTTAACACCATCATACCCCAGAAACTGGTGGGGAAACTGTCCTTGCTGGTTCTCAGTGCCTTCCTCTGCAACTGGATCCTTGACTTCTTGACAAGACAGGCCACAATGGGCAGCATCATCTCTAGTCCCATTACTCTGGCGCTCCCCAGGGCTGTGTGCTCAGCCAACTGCTGACACATGATTGGGTCGCAGGATTCAGATCAAACCATGTCATTATGTCTGCGGATGACGCTACAGTGGCTGGACTCATCCACAACAACGATGAGTCAGAGTACAGAGATGAAGTAGAGCGGCTAGTGGACTGGTGTGAGAACAGTAACCTCAGTCTGAACTTGGAGCAGACCAAGGAAATGATTGTGGACTTCAGGGAGGTACAGATGAACCATCCCCCACTGTAGAGAGAGTTAAATGCACCAAGTTCCTGGTTCACATAATGGATGACTTTATCTGGTCCCTCAATGTCACCTTCCTGAACAAGAAGGCACAGCAGCACCTCCACTTTCTACCATTGGGAAAGAGACTCGGATGCATAAAGACAAGAAGAATCAGGATGGGAAACAGCTTCTTCCCTGCTTCTGAACTCCCTGCCACATCGCATTTGAAGTGTCACCGGATAATTTGTACTATACCCTACTTATATACTTAATATAATTATATACTATATAATACTTAATTTACACACTTTACTTTGTTTATCTATGCATAATTCATTTGTAGATTTAACTCTTACTTTCCTAAATTATTGTGTGTTATGTGTACTACTGTGCTTTACACGCTGGTACAGGGAAACGTCTCATTTGGCAGTATGCATGTATAAAGTTAAGTGACAATAAACTTGACTTAACATGAAGCAAGTGGCAGGTGACTCCTGTTAGCCGGATAGAGACTGGGAGGAGACAGCATGTGCTGGCCTGACAGTTGTTATGTTTCTGGCTTGCCACCAGCTATTCATACGATCTACTTGAACTTTCCAACTGTACAAGCAAATGTGACTTCCACATAATAAAGGCATCTACAGTAACAGGTACTGACTAGTAAGATGACATGAATAACAATCTGGAAGACGTTGTTCACTCATATGGGTACCATTTCACTGTTCTCCGTAAAAATTTCCCCTTGTTTCTCCTTCAACATATGCTACCTTTCCACAGGAAAGCTGATTAATGTGTTGCTGGTTCAAGACAAAGCATCTGTCACTGGCTTGACACTTCTGTGCACAGTATACTGTTGTGCACAGCAGGTGATCTTTCACACATCCCCGGCCGTGACATGGATGAATTCAGTTGCATAAAAGCTCGCCGCTGTGATAATTTTTATTCATGGGAGGACACTTCCTTGTCCAAACAGCTATCTGCTGGGTCACTCTGGAACATATGGCAGAGCTCAGTAAGAAGTTGCCTGACAAAGAGAAGACGGCTCTTCACCTGCCATGCCAGTTTAAGATCACCAGGGTCCGTAACTGCAGCTCCCAGGCTAGTATTGTCTGAAGGAATAATTCTTCAGGAGTCATTTTACCTGCATTTATTAATCTTTATGAATTTGCCTTGCTGATTTAAATCCTCAAACATAAGTTTCACCCAAAGAGGTTCCAATCTCTCCCCATCCTAAATGTTTGCAGCAACAACTGTGCGAAAAAGCAATGAATTCTGAGGTGGAAACATTCTACAATGATAGAAATGAATATTGGGAGCTAAATAGGTTTAAATGCCAAATCTTCTTTAAAACAGTTTTAAACTTTATTACAACAAACTTAGTTTTGGGGATTAATTTTCCAGTATGCCAGTCTAGTCATACACCCAAATGAGTTAGGCCTCCCCCAAACAATGCAAATTTCATTTGGAGACCTCACTAATATCATTCCTTCTCTTTAAGAGGGCCCTTGCCCACAAAAAGTACAACCACTCTTGTTCCTTTATTTCCCTGAAATCACATCCTCACTGCAGCATCATATGTATTCTCAACAATTGCTGCAAATTTCAAAGTTTGCATCTCGTTGACATTATTTCTACCATCTCTGTTAGCCACTGGATGACACCCACTGCAACCAGCAAGACAGCTGCCTCCAAGCAGTATTTCCAATTGATGCCATCACATGTCATTGACAAGTCCTGCCTTAGCTGTGCAGAAAGAAACACCTGACAGCAATAAAAGAGTTTAATAATTCAAGTGCTTCATATCACCAATAACATATTCAGGTAGAAATTCCTAAATATGAAAATTATTACCTGCAAAAGATACCTTGAAAGTAACCATTTCATTACCAATCTTGGATAACTGCATCATGAATTTGTTCTGTTCTGCCACAACTCAATAATCTGAATCTTTTCTACAGACACATCAACATTTGTCATATTGACATATTTCTGTCAGATCTGTCATGCATCTTATTTAATTGCTATAATATCAACATTACTGGCTAATATAAAATGCACTTTATTAAAATGTAAATTTTGGTCATTCTAATTAGCATCTAGAACATTATAGCACTGGACAGGCCATTCAGCCCATGATGTTGGCCTGATCTAGATGCCAATTTATAGTAAATGTCCCCCTCTCGTGGATTACCCATACTCTCCGTTCCTTTCATATTCATGTGTCTATCTAAAAGCCTCTTAAACTCCACCAAACTGCTTGTTTCCATGACTACACCTGGTAACCTATTCCAAGCACTACCATCCTCTGCATTAAAAAAAAACATGCCCCTCACAGAACCTTTAAGCTTCTCCACATAGCCTTAAAGAATGGTGTTTGTCATTTCTATTCTGAGGAAAAGATTCTGACTGTCTTTCCTATTCCTCTCATAATCTAAGAAAACCTCTAATAGATCACCTACCAGCCTCTGACTCTCGGGAAAACAACTGAAGTTTGTTCAATCTTTCCTTATAGTTCACAGCCTCTAATCTAGGCAATGTCTTGCTAAATTACTTCTACATCCTCTCCACAGTCTCCAGTTCCTTTCTATAATACACACAATACAGCTAGCACAGACTGACTAAAGATTTATATAATTGCAACAAATCTTCCTCACTTTTACACTCTACACCACTACCGATGAACATAGGCATGTCATACACCTCCTTTACCACCGTAAGTATAACCACTTCCAGTGAACTATGGGCCTGGACCCCAAGATCTTTCTGTGCCTCCTTGCTATTAAGCGGTCTACCATTAATATTCTCCCTTCCTTTGACCTCCTGAAATACAACACCTCAGATTTGCCTGGATTAAGCTTCATCTGCCACATTTTTTGCCCAGAGCTGTAATAGATTGATATCCCACTTCCTAATCCACCCATCCTTATTTTCATCCAAATCGTTGATACTGTATATATTACAAACAACAGAGGTCCCTGCACCGATCCCCACATAACACCCCTGATCAGGAACCTCCAGCCAGAGTAAGATCCATGCATGTTGCAGAAATGGCATGAGCATTAGAAACCAAAACTCCTTCTGGGACATCTGAATAAGATTTTTGAAATGATACACACTCTTGTAGTCCAGAGAGTCTCCTTTTATTTTAGCTTGCATTCTGCAATGTAATTTTTAAAAAATCTATTCAAAAACAGATAAGTTTTCTTTATTGTACTATTAAGTATGTTTTGTTGTCCCACTCTATCACAGTGTCTCTCTGAGGCTAGTAATCAGTGCCAAATTATTTGAATGATTTATGTTGTATAAAAGCCCTCACTGGAAAATAAGTGCAACTCACTGAACAGCCAGAGACTGAAATCATGCCCAAACTGTGGAATGAATTTAATTCTTATTTTCTATAGGTGAAGACGCTAGGCTCAGAATCAGAATCATATTTATTATCACTCTCTTATATGATGTGATTTTGTTTTGTGTTCTGTGGCAGCAGTACAGTATCAGAGATTATATTTAATTTTTAATACCATCACTATTTAAATACAACTTGGCAAGAAGAAACATCTTTTAATGAATTCTTTTTCTAAGGACAGCATTTCTGGGAATCCTTTCTGAACACTTTGGCCCTGGGTGAGTTAAACTCTACAACAGGAAACTCAGAATTTTCCAGAAAACAAATGTGCACAATATCAGGACTAAGTATCATGTCCAGAAGCATACTGACAGCCAGAGTTTAATAACCTTGGCTTGTTTCAGTTTGGAGACTCTTTAAGCACCAATGCTTTATTTGTATTTATAAGTCACACTGTTGTGTGAGGAATATGAACAGCACAAGAATAGCTTTTAACAGGAGTCGAGTGTAAGAAGGAGAGTACGGGATTGCTAACTGATTTCTTCTTCCTTATGGCTAGTTAATTACTGATGCAAACCAAACTGCTGCTGCTTTCCTCTCATTTCCCCAGTAACTGAATGTTTTTTTTTAATCCAGTAGGAGTGGATTATTCATATTTACCAAATAGGCACCATTAACTTGTCAACTGTTGAGTGCTGTGGGACTTGCGTTATCTGACAAAAGTCTTCATAAAAATAACCAGAGCATTTAGATAGTAAATCTCCCAAGAAACAACATGCTGTATTGCTCCAATTAAACCTCAGAATAATAAAGGTTTTGCCAGCAAACCAGGAAGGTGAGGTTGGGGGTACCAGTGAAGGGTGAATGGCCAATGCATAATGAGTTGACATTTTACTGAGGGTCCTTCCATGTTACCTCTGATTAATGAATAGTCACAAATAAAACTGTTGATGAGGGTACTTTTTAAAGTATTTGTGCAAAGGCAAAATGAAAAAGCACAGAGTTGTTGGATTTCTTGGCAGAAGGTATTTTTAGAGGCTTGCTGACAACTCACAACAATGAAGACACAAAATATGAAAAAATAGCAAAATGCAACTAAAATAGACAGTGAAGCAATGGGGTTGTTACGACGAATGGTTGCACAAATTATCAGCATTTGGCATTACTGATTTCTCTTTTCCTGAATTTCTGTTAATTACTTTAAAATTTCTCTGCAGCTATCTTGTACTGCCATTCACAAATATAATCATCAGGTAATGCATTTTAAAATGCATTTACATTAAAGTTACACATTTGTCTCGATTGTTAAGGTTGCAATTCAAGAAGTGGCAAAATAACAGAAAACCACTTTGCATTCTGGAGTCTCGCATTGCTGGACTTATTCAAGCAGGCCAGCTCACATCAGACTGATTTACATGAGCAATATATACCTTGGCTTACTATCTTTTTATTTTAGTTTGTCAGTTCCTTCTCCACGCTTAATGTATCTTTCAGTCTCTATTCACTTCAAGTTTTGCTTTTTATTTTTATTGCTTTATCTTCATTTCTTGATGCCATGATTCTCATTTATCTTGGTCTTTATTTTGAATCTATCCCACACTTGCAGGCAATTTAGATGTCTCTATTGTTCAATGTTCTGTTTTCCCAATCTGCTATTCACACCTTGTGTACTCCTTGTTTTTTTTCCAAGCATTCCTTCCAATCTTTGTGCTCCTGTTCTGGATTCTTCTCCACTCACTGTTGCATCGAAGCCACTCACAATCTTTATTTTCTGCCTCTTTTTTTTTAAAAAAAATTCTCAGTCCCTCTTCTGTCAGGCCAATGGTAATTTTCACATTTACTCCCCGTGCAGGTATGAAGTTAGTGCAAGATTTATGTCAGTATAATTATTTCTCTCCATTTTAGTTTGTTTCCTCAAATTCATTATTGTTTGCATCAGTACAGCACTCAGTAATTTCCACATTTTATTGGACACGTATCTATTGCTATGATATACTTAGATGAAAATCAAGATCCCTGACGGGTTCCAGGTCTGAAACATTAACCATTTTTCTTCCCAGAGTGCTACTTTAACTGCTGAATATTTTCAGCATTTTCCACCTTTATGTTTTTATCTTGGGTTCAGTTAGCATATCATGCTGCATGGACAACAATCACCACCAGTCTATCACCTCAGTTCAAGTGCACATTTCTAGTAGTATAATTTCTTCCTATATAAACATCTGTCCGATTATATCACCCCTTCAATGTGATAATTTCTCATTATTTATCATCAGTGCGCAGCATATCTAAATTCTGTTTTGATTCGATCTGTTTCTTTCAGGATTTAACTTGTTTTACTTGTTTGCAATATTTCCTGTAAACAAACTTGTCTTACACGTCTGTCCCTATAACACTTCTTGTTGCCAATACCTAACAGGTTGAAATCGTACGTCAATGTTTCTCAACAGAATATCCAAGAATGCTTCTGCCTGGGTCCCAGTGCAGTTCCGTGATTCTCCCAGTTCAGAGTATTCACAACGTGCATCCTGGGTTTGTCAACATGTAGCATGTCCTAATGGATATCTTTTTCTGTTGAGTACAGACACTTGCTCTGTGCAAATGTCAGGATTTCTCTTTAACACATAACACGGCCCTATTCACGATTTCTCCTTTCCGCGTCCTTTGGGTAATTCTAACCGTTAGAATTTCCGTCAAGTAGTTCTCAACTGATCTAAGCGCCTGTGCACCCACCATTCCCTTCTGGTTGTGAAATCTGCCTGTTTAACTCTGCCTGGCACAGATTAAGACGTTCATCTTCTTTCCTTACAAAGCTATTTATATATCTAACGGCAGCCCTGCATTCTGTTACATGCAGTTCTTAATTTCCCGAAAATTCCCTGTTCCTGCAACCTTGTCAGTTACTCAACAGTCCGTTGGAAATTCGCTATTGATTTTCAGTTGTTCTCAGCCCCTTTCTGACCCCGGCTCTCCTGCTTTTCTCCCGTCCCGGCTCGCCGGGGTCCCGTGCCCAATCTCCCGTGAGGGAATGGTGTTGCTTACCGCTGTCCAGCGCCCACTTGCAGTCCCACTCGCCGTCGGGAAGCGACCCGGCTCGAAAACACCTCTGCCAGAGAGAGAGGGAGAAGTGGCTGTCGGCGGTGACCCAGGCGGGACTCAGTAAGGCCACCACGTCCAGGCAGAGTGAGATGACCACGCACACCAAGCCGGTCAGTTTGAGCGGAGTTACCGCCGTCACTTGGCTCTCCTCGGTTGTTGACATCATGCAGCCGCCAGTCGTCAAAGCGGGAGCTCTCACTCTCTGCACCTCGCTCGCACAGAGCCCTGTGGCTGGCGCCTCGCTCAGTCCTGCTCACAGGCTCCCTTTCTCCCCCTCTTTCTCTCTCTCTCTCTCTCCCTCCGCTCCTTTCCTCACAAGATCTCTCGGACTTTCTGCAGTCAACGTGTGAGTCAGCTCCTTGCTGGGAAAGCGCTGAACGTTAACACCTCCCCCTTCCCACCCTCTGGCCCTGACGCCTCGTCCCAAACATCGCTCTGCGTTTCGAAATGCTTCCCTACTCCCATTGGTGATTATTCTCTGCCCAGCTCTTTCTCCCCAAACTTGCCCCCTCGCTTTTCCATCACCTTCTCCCCTTTTACCTCCAAAAATCCCCCAAACCATCCTCCCAGCACCTCCTTCATGTGATCAACCTCCAAATATCGCTCCATCACGCCTCCCCAAAAACCACCTTCTGGCCCTTCTCCCAACCCGCTCTCAATATTCATCCTTCAGTCTTAATGCCTCCTCTCAGTGTTTGTGCAGCTGTGAATGTTCAATTCTGCCTGGTGATTTTAATGCTTGTAGGCAGAAATAGACCTCCTGACTCAACCGTTCCAACCAACAGTCAGAAAAAATATGATTAGTTAAAAATTGTATCTGGATATATGAAATCTTTTTCAAGACTTTCTGTCATGATCTGATCCTGGGATGTAGACTTTTTGAAACCGCCAATAACCATATAACATATAACAATCACAGCACGGAAACAGGCCATTCCGGCCCTCCTAGTCCCTGCCGAACTCTTAATCTCACCTAGTCCCACCTACCCGCACTCAGCCCATAACCCTCCACTCCTTTCCTATCCATATACCTATCCAATTTTACCTTAAATGACACAACTGAACTGGCCTCTACTACTTCTACAGGAAGCTCATTCCACACAGCTATCACTCTCTGAGTAAAGAAATACCCCCTCGTGTTTCCCTTAAACTTTTGCCCCCTAACTCTCAAATCATGTCCTCTCGTTTGAATCTCCCCTACTCTCAATGGAAACAGCCTATTCACGTCAACTCTATCTATCCCTCTCAACATTTTAAATACCTCGATCAAATCCCCCCTCAACCTTCTACGCTCCAATGAATAGAGACCTAACTTGTTCAACCTTTCTCTGTAACTTAAGTGCTGAAACCCAGGTAACATCCTAGTAAATCGTCTCTGCACTCTCTCTAATTTATTGATATCTTTCCTATAATTCGGTGACCAGAACTGTACACAATATTCCAAATTTGGCCTTACCAATGCCTTGTACAATTTTAACATTACATCCCAACTTCTGTACTCAATGCTCTGATTTATAAAGGCCAGCGTTCCAAAAGCCTTCTTCACCACCCTATCTACATGAGACTCCACCTTCAGGGAACTATGCACTGTTATTCCTAGATCTCTCTGTTCCACTGCATTCCTCAATGCCCTACCATTTACCCTGTATGTTCTATTTGGATTATTCCTGCCAAAATGTAGAACCTCACACTTCTCAGCATTAAACTCCATCTGCCAACGTTCAGCCCATTCTTCTAACCGGCATAAATCTCCCTGCAAGCTTTGAAAACCCACCTCATTATCCACAACACCTCCTACCTTAGTATCATCAGCATACTTACTAATCCAATTTACCACCCCATCATCCAGATCATGGAGGATCAATGTTGAGGAAATTAATTTATAGAAGACATAGAAGTTTAGGAAATCACAAACAAAACTCAAAATCCAGGTAAAATTGTTCACTCAGCAAGTTGGTTCTTGATTGGCTCAGAGCCCATGGCTGCAATTCTCCAAGGCACAATAAATCCTCTTTTTTCCTTTCTTGTTACAATCAAAAGATTGTTAACCAAAGCATCTTTTTCAAAATGTTTATCATTTTGACGCAAATGACTCTTGTGCAGTTTAGCTGCATTTTGTGAAACTAGACCTGAGAGCTCATCTGTAAATTGGCAAGGGATTTTGTACTTTACGATGGACTGAGTACAATATTCCTCCTGTAGCTAATAAAGTGTTCACAGAGTGTATATTCATGATCATCTGCTGCCCATTCACTTCAAGGTTGGATGTGTTGTGCATTTAGAGACGCTCGTCTGCACACCACCGTTGTTATATGCGATTATTTGAGTTACTGCCACCTTCCTGTCAGATAGAACATGCCTAGCCATTCTTCTATAACCTTTCTCATTAATAAGGCGTTTTGCCCACGGGACTGCTGCTCACTGGATGTTATTTTGTTTTTGCACCATTCTCTGTAAACTCTAAAGGTTGTTGTGTGTGAAAATGCCAGGAGATCAGGACTTTCTGAGATACTCAAATCACATTGCATGGCACCAACATTCATTCCATGGTCAAAATCACTCAGGTCACTGTAATGTTGAATCAGGTTCATGGGTCTGGTAGGTGAGATAGGAAATGCTCTGACTTTGAATAGATCTATTAATCATCTATTTACAAACAGTAAAAATTGGACCAAGCATCAAGTTTCCCAATTTACAGACACTACAAAGACTCAACAAATGTGCATACATTCAACAGACATATTTAGTTAAAAGTGTACGTAGAGAATACCTTCTCAATCATCATGTGCATCATTGTCTTAAACAAAAGAAGAAGAAAGCAAGCCCCTTCCATGTGCTATTTTACATACCTGGGATATTTGAAACTGGACACCAGGCATCTATCCAATGGGAAAAGCAGCTGCAGCTTCTAAGCTAACCAATGAAAATGGAAGGAACTTTCGACAATCAGAATAAGGCACGCCCCCACAAGACAATCACATTTCTTCCCTATTCTGATGTTAGGTCTGAACATCAGCTGAACCCCCTAACCATTTTTGCATGCTCTTATGTATTGGATTGCTGCCACATGATTGGCTGATTAGATATTTGCATTAATGAGTAGGTGTACAGGTTTACCTAATAACATGGCCACAGAGGGTACTTCCAAATACAAGACAATAGATTTTGGCTATTTCCTTGTGGGGAGATGTTGTGCATGCTAATGATGCAAATGTGAAGGAAAGGAGCAATATCTTATGATAAATCTAGAAGTTGTTTCTGAGATGTATCACTCCTGCAGTGGCGGTATCAACATGAAAATCCACTGACACAAACTCTTTTTCACATATTAACTGAAGCCAAATTCTTCTACTGACTTTATACTACAGACTAAACTTGCCAGTAATAGCTTAGCTACCCTAAGGCCCTTACAATGGCATTGTACGTGTTAATTCACACCTCCTGAGCACTGAAATTTAATTTTGACTGTGAGGTAATATTGTTCTTACCATTATTATTATTTGCTGTTGTCCTAAAAAAGTTTATTTTTCCTTCATTTAATAATTAATGATTTTTTCAATCCGATTGGTTTAAGAAGCATACATTACTTGTCTTATTGACACAAGTACTAGATGCCCTTGTGTTATAAAATGTTTTAGTCATATTTGAATAAATTACTAAAAAAATTAATGTGTAAATCCTACAGAAAGACTTCGCAAAAGTGGTTAAGCTTATCCATTTATCCCAGCATCAGATAATCTGACCCATTATAATGGTTTTCATATCAATTATATTTAATCTGGTCAAACATTGTGACTATTTTCTTAATTCCTGAAACAATGTGCCTAAGAAGAAACAAAATTGACTTCATGGTTGATCAGTTTAGTTCTATCTGCTTCCAAAGAAGTGGTCAGAAATAAAAAAAAGTTCAAATAAAGCATGACTTCTAAAGCCCACTGTAAATTAATTTAGAGATTTTCCATTTTGTAAATCTTTTCTAGGTGATGCCCTGCTTAGACTATGAATATATAGAACACTTTTGGAAGGAACATCATTTCTGAAGTTAAGCTATGATTGCTGAAGACTAGATCAAATCATAAAGACCTCAGTCCATTGTTCTTTTCAATGACACCCAAACCTTAGGTATCCTGTATGTTTATTGGAAAATTGATATTTTACTCATCAACCCATTTGAGCTTGGGCAATTACAATGTTCTCAAGAAATAGTAAGAGTGGTGATGGCCATTACATTTTTCATCTCCAAGTCTTTCTAAGCTGATACTGTGGACATCTGCACTGTAAAACAGTTTACAACATCAACTAAAGTAGGACAATATGAACTGAAGGCCTTATATATGTTCTATATAGATATAGAACATTCTATGTATGTTCTCAATATAGAACATAGAACAGGACAGGAACAGGTCCTTCTGCCCACAGTGTTGTGCCAAACCAACTTGTAGTCAAATGGCCAACTAAACTAATTCCTTATGCCTACACAATGTTTTTATCCTGCTATTTTCCTCACATTGTGTCATGTTCATGTGTCTATCTTATTGTCTCTCTTAAAGTCCCTAATGTATCTGCCTCTATCACCCACCCCAAGCAGTGCATTTGGGGTACCCACCACTCTCTGTGTAAGAAAACCATCTCCTTTAAAATGACCCCCTTTCATCTTAAAAGCATGCCTTCTGGTATTAAAATTTTCAAAACCCAGGAGGAAAGATGCTGTCTGTCTAATCTGACTATGCCTCTCATAATCTTATAAACCTTTATCAGTTCGCTATTTAGCCTCCACTGCCCCAGAGAAAACATCCCAAGTTTGCCCAACCTCTCATTATAGCACATTCCTCTAATTCAGGCAGGATCCTAGTAAACCTCTTCTTCAACCTTTCCAAAGCCTCAATATCCTTCCTATAATGGGGTGACAAGAACTGTACACAATACTCCAGCTTGTGCTAACTAGTTTTATAAAGCTGCAATATAACTTCCTGACTTTTGAACTCAATATCTCAACTAATACAGCATGCCTTTACCTCCTTACCCACCCAATCAACTTGTGTAGCCACTTTCAGGGAACTATGAATTTGGGCCCTAAGACCCTTTTGCTCATCATCACTGTTAAGGGACTTGCCTTTAACAGTGTACTGTCTCCTTACATCCACTCTAATAAGGTGCAACACTTCACATTTGGTCGGGTTAAACTCTGTATGTCATTTTTCTGCCCTTACCTCTGCCACTAATCTATACCCCACTGTAGTCTTTGCCAGTCATGTACGGTATCCAGAAAAGAACATATCATCTATAAACCACCTAACCCTCCCTTCCATGTTTCCATCCAGGTCATTTATATACATCATAAATATCAGAGGTCCCCATAAATATCAGAGATATTGTTAAATGCCTTACTAAAATCCATTCAGACAACATCCATAGCTCTACTTTCATCAATCACCCTCATCACCTTATCAGAAAACTCAATCAATTGGTAATCAAGTTGCCCTGCATAATGCCGTGCTGGCTCTCCCTAATTAGGCCATGGTTTTCCAAATGCACATAAATCCTATCCCTAAGAATTTTTCCCAGTAATTTGCCTACTACTGACATGAGACTCACTGGTCTATAGATTTCAGGATTATTCCTAGTTCCGTTCTTGAACAATAGAACAACATTTACTGCTTGCCAGTCCTCCAAGACCGCACCTGTAGTTAGAGAGGACACAAAGTTATTAGTCAAGGCCCTAGCATTCTCTTCACTTGCCTCTCTCAATAACGTGGGGCATATCCTATCAGGCTCTGGAGACTTATCCACCTTAATGCTCTTTAAGAGACCCAGCACTACCTCTTCCTTTACTTTGAAATGCCCTAGCATTTTAATACACTTGGCACTGATCTCCATATCCAATATGTCCTTCTCCTTGGAAAATACTGATTTAAAGTACTCATTAAGGACCACATCTTCATTGTTTGCATCAAAACAAATGCTCCCTGTTTTCTCCTTGAGTGGTCCCACACTCTCCCTAGTTATTCTGTTGCTCCAGGCTTGTGTATATAATTCCTTGAGATTTTCTTTAATCCTATTTCCCAAGGACTTTTTATGGCCCCTCCTGGCTTTCCTTATTCTATTCTTGTGTTCTTTTCTGGCTTCTGTATCATTGTCAAAGGCTCTATTTGATTCTAACTTCCTAAGCTTTACATACTTTTTCTTTTTCTCCTTGAATAAATTCATCTCTTGCTTCAACATCTGAGGTTCTCTTATAGCATTTTGTCATCCTTCTTTCTGACTGAAACATACCTATCCTGTACATTTGGTCTTTAAACATCCTCCACATGTCAAATGTGGATTTGCCCAAAAAAACCCAGCTGTTCCCAATTAACTCTCCCAGTTCCTGCCTAATGGTCCATACTTACCCTTATCTATAGATATCATGAAACTTAAGGAGTTGTAGTCACCGTCACCTAACTGCTCACCAACTGAAAGATCAGTCACCTGGCCAGGATCATTACCCAACACCAGATCCAGTACACCTCTCCTTTTGTTGGGCTATTTATATATTGTTTTAAGAAACTCTCCTGAATGCATCTAACAAATTCTGCCCCATTTAAACCACTTGAACTAAGAAGGTCCTAAATTATATTACGGAAGTTGAAGTCCCCCATGATAATAACTCTGTTGTTTTTACACCTTTCCTAAATCTGCTGGCATATCTGTTCCTTAGTGTCCTGGTGATTATTGGGGGGGGGGGGGGTCTGTAGTACAATCTGATCAGAGTGATTATTGTACACTCTTCCTATTTTTAAGTTCTACCCATTTGAACTCAGTGGGTGAGTCCTCCAATATGTCCACTCTGAATGCAGCTCTGATACTGTCACTGATTAGTAGTACAAATCTCCCCCTCTTTACCTCCCTCTCTTCATTTTCTAAAACATCAAAACCATGAACATTAAGCACCCATTACTGTTGGCGCATGGTCAAGTGGTTAAGGTGTTCGTCTAGTTATCTGAAGGTCGCTAGTTCGAACCTTGGCTGAGGCTTGCATCTGTGTCCTTGAGCAAGGCACTTAATCACACATTGCTCTGCGACAACACCGGTGCCAAGCTGTAGGGGTCCTGATTCCCTTCCCTTGGACAACATTGGTGGCATGGAGAGGGGAGACTTTCAGCTTAGGCAACTGCCGGTCTTCCATAAAAAAAAACCTTGTCCAGGCTTGTGCCCTGGAAACTTTCCAAGGTGCCAATCCATGGTCTATCGAGACTAACGGAGGCCTACTGTACCTCTCTCAACCACATCTCTGCAATGGCCATAATATCATAGTTCCATGTAATGATCCATGTTCTATGTTCATCACATTTACCCATAATACTCCTAGCATTAAAATACACTCACATCAAACTATCCGTGCTATGGCATCTACTATTTTGCTCCACCCTGTTTTTATTGGCCTTGGCATCTACCTTCCTCTGCATCCCTCCACTTTCTGACTTGGTGGTCAGGTTCCCTCAGCATGGTTCATCTATATGTATAGATTCAATTTCATGTTCCTGGTTGGAGAACAGTAGGAAGCACAAGTGCAATGATTCTCAAAGACCACAAGCTTCAGACAACAGCTTAACCACCTCGAGGGCACCACACAAGAATCTGCAGATGTGGAAGAGCTGCAAGGCAATGCACTCCCTGAATGATCAGGTGGTCCGCAACTAACGGCTAAAAAGTAATATACCCCATACCTGCTATTCTTCTTGAGTATACACTCTGCAGTGGGCTCTGGTGCCCTTTTTTTCTGAGGTAATCATACTAGACCAGCAGGTGGCTACTTGGAAACAAGTGCTACCTTCTATACAACTGGTCAAGTTCACACTTAGAGGGAACGTAGGCTATTCTTGAATCTCTTGTGCCACTGACCATATTTCCATTTCTTTCTGCTGTGCTCAGCAAGCATTGTGCTCATTTCTGGTTGGAGTATGTCAAAATAGCTCTGGAAGATAGGTAAATGCAGTCATAAGAAAGCGCTGTACAGTCAGAAGAGTCTGTTCTAATAATAGAACCTAGAAGGTATAACATTACAGCACCGTACAGGCCCTTCAGCCCATGATGTGGTGCCTATTTTATATCCTACTCCAAGATCAAATTAAACCTTCCCTCCTACATAACCCTCCATTTTTCTATCATTCATGTGCCTATCTATGAGTTTCTTAAAGGTCCCTAATGCACCTGCCTCTACCATGACCAGGCAGCGCGTTCCACACACCTATCACTCTGCGTAAGAACTTACCTTCGGCACCCAAGTTCAAGTTCCAAGTTTAAGCTTAATTATCATTCAACCATACATGAATACAGCCAAACAAAACAGTGTTCCTCCGGGGCCAAGGTGCAAAACACAGTACCAACAGTCACACACAGCACAAGGCACATATAGTACATGGAAGACAGCAAGTAGACATAGAGTCACACATAAAAAAATATCTATAGCATAAGTCCCTGAGTGACATGTCCTATAAATTGATAGTGCATAGGTGTTATTGGCAAGAATAAAGAGTCCTAAGCAATCTACAGATGAAAGCGTGTGCGCGCGTGCCCACACAAATCATTCCAGTTCTTTCCACTTGCAAATTCTCCGGCAACATTTGTATTGTGACAATACACGCAGGTAACACCAGTTTCTGTATGGTACAGAAGTATTTCTTGTTGCTGCACATTCCTGGCTGAATGAGCTTTTGGTGTCGCAGTTTCTACTGTTTCATTAAGCCATTCCACTTCAAATGAACCAGCAGTTCTTTTGCACTTCACGCCGTTTGCTCCTTTGGAATTCAACATAGTGAATCAATAATTTCTACAAAAGAACAGTGTAAATAAGCCATTTCTGAAATCTGCGGACAAATCATCACAAGCTCCACATTGTCAACACCATCTGCATCAGAAACCGGAAAAGGAAATGTGATTGAATATGATTGTGAAATGTAATTAACATGCCAACGAGGTAGAGAGTGACAACTTTATATGCGTAATTTAAATTCCTTTATGCGCCAGGAGCAAAAGATGTGTACACACACACACACACACACACACACACACACACACACACACACACACACACACACACACACACACACACACACACACACACACACACACACACACACACACACACACACACACACACACACACACCTCACTCCAACTTGTCATTCCATCATTCAAAGACTGAAGAGCAGCACCAACAGAGCACTGCGCTACATTTGGCTTCTCCTCTCATGGACTGCTGCAATAAACAAACCCATTGCCTGAAGTCTAGTCCTCACTACAACCAAGGCCACGCAGCTCTCCCACTGTCTATTTCAGCAATGAATAAGGGAAGTGGACTTGTAGCATTTTACATTATCAAAGTCCACCAGGGTCTTGCAATTGCAAGAGAAACACCCAAGGCAATCACTCACCACCTTCGTGCACTGACTCCGATGCCTTCCTGTAGCAGGCAGTAACATGGTCCACACCGAGTCCAGCTGCTCCAGTTCCCTTCAAACGAGCAGCTTGCTTATGGAGTAGGCCTGCAGAACCTGAATTTCCTCATGGCCAGCATTGTCCTGTGGTCATAAAAAAAGATGTTTAAAAAAGATCAAAACACCTTTGGTTGGCCCCCGAGATGCCGCTGCATCCAAATGCACCATCATCTTACCAGAAGCACCCCTTATACTTTTCTCCTTTCCTCTATAGTTCCCCCCCTATACTTTCCTCCAATTACCGTAAAATTATGCCTCATTGTATTAGACATTTCCACCCTGGGAAAAAGTCACTGGCTATCCACTCTATCTATGCCTTTACCCTCTGGTACACCTCTAATAGGTCAGCACTCATCCTCCTTTACTCCAAAGAGAAAAGCCCTAACTCACTCAACCTATCTTCATAAGGCATGCCCTGCAGTCCAGGAGTCATTCTGGCAAATCTCCTCTGCACCCTCGCTAAAGTTTCCACATCTTCCTATAATGAGGTGACCAGAACTGAACACAATATCCCAAGTATGGTCTAACCAGGGGTTTTATACATCCACAACCTTACCTCGTGACTCTTGAACTCAAACTCTCAACTACCAAAGGCCAATAAATATTATTCAACTCTTTCTTAGCTGACGTAACTCTCTAGAGCGCTGTCGGGATCCTTGTTTCCTAAACCTTAAGTAAGCTTCTTTCTTCTGCTTGACTAGGTGTTCCACATCTTTTATCAACGATGGTTCCTTCACCCTTTCATCCTTTCCCTGCTTCAATGGGATAGACCTATACAGAAGCATGAGCAAATACTCTTGAAACAACCTCCACATTTCTGTTCTGCATTTCCCTGTGTACATTTGTTCCCAGTTTATGTTCCCCAGTTCCTGCCTAGTAGTAGTATAATTCCCGCTCACCCAATTAAATACTTTCCCATACCATCTGCCTCTATCCCTCTCCAAGGCTGTAATAAAGGTCAAGGCGTTGTGGTCCTGTCTCCGAAATGTGCTCTCACTGAGAGACCTGACACTTGACCAGGTTCATTGCCCAGGACCAAATCCAGTATGGCCTCTCCTCTAGTCAGCCTGTCTACATGTTGTGTCAGGAATCCTTCCTGGACTCACCTAACAAATTCTGCTCCATCCAAACCTTTCACATTATGGAGATGCCAATGAACTTTAAGGAAGTTGAAGTCCCCCATGGCAACAACCCTGTTATTTTTGCACCTTCCCAAACTCTGCCTCCCAATTGGTTCCTCAGTGTCTCTGTTGCTATTGGGGGGGGGGGGGTGTAGGAGGGTCTATAGAGTATTTCCAATTGTGATTGCTCCCTTCTTGTTCTTCAAGCATTGAGCATTTGAGCTGAAATTATTTCCCACTATGTTGCAAATGTTGTTCCTTATTTTGTACCCCTTCTTCTATAATGGATAGTTAAACATGCTACTAAATGTCTTTCAATTTGGCTGATGGGTCTGCTGCAGTAGAAATTAGTAGTGCGCATAAGCTGAGTCATAGATGAAAGGATATTGACCTAAAACATTAACTTTCTTTCTCTCTATAAATAAGGAGACTGATCTGCTGAAAAATTTCAGCATTTTCAGTGTATATTAAAAAAACTTTAAATATCTTTAACAAAAAAGAACATTAATAATGACTCTATGGTTAAGAAGGCATATGGTGCATTGGCATTCATCAATTGTGGGATTGAGTTTAGGAGCCAAGAGGTAAATTTGCAGCTATATAGGACCCTGGTCAGACCCCACCTGGAGTACTGTGCTCAGTTCTGGTCGCCTCACTATAGGAAGGATGTGGAAACCATAGAAAGGGCGCAGAGGAGACTTGCAAGAATGTTGCCTGGATTGGGGAGCATGCCTTATGAGAATAGATTGAGTGAACTCGGCCTTTTCTCCATGGAGCAAAGGAGGATGAGAGGTGACCTTATAGAGATGTATTAGATGATGAGGGGCATTGATTATGTGGATAGTCAGAGGCTTTTTCCCAGGGCTGAAACTGCTAGCACAAGAGGGCACAGTTTTAAGGTGCTTGGAAGTAGGTACAGAGGAGATGTCGGGGTAAGTTTTTTCGTAGAGAGTGGTGAGTGTGTGGAATGGGCTGCCAGCGATGGTAGGGAATATGATATGATAGGGAATTTTAAGAGATTCCTGGATAGGTATATGGAGCTTAGAAAAATAGAGGGCTATGGGTAACCCTAGGTAATTTCTAATGTAAGGACATGTTAAGCACAGCTTTGTGGACCGAAGGGCCTGTATTGTGCTGTAGGATTTCTATGTTACTAATAACTGCATGAATGCATGTTAAATTATTTTCTTTTTGGCCTATTTTGGCAATAAAATCCTACTGCATAGATAATCTGATTTAGTGATGATGTTTGAGAGAATGCGGTCACTAGTGGACAATTCCTTTAGTTACACTTTGGGTGACCCCTTTACAAATCAACAGTGCTTCAATGTCCAGCCCATTCTGAGCTATCTGTCTCTGGCCACCTGGTTGTCATACTGAAAGCAAGCTTGAAAGGCAATGCATCAGCTTCCATCCAGTAATACTGCAGCCTTCCAGACCCAATATTGACTTCTACAACATCCAATAATTCATTTTCTGTATCTGTATTTGAACTGGCATTTCTGCTGTAAGTCACTCCTCTGTGATTTTGGCTCAATTTTTTCTCCGCCCATTGGCATAGTCCAGTCTGTATGGCCCATCAAACCACCCTGTATTTTGTAACTTCTTTGTCTGCCTTATATTCAATTTGCCACCATCTCTCAAAGTTCAAAGTAAATTTATTATCAAAGTACATATACTGAATGGCAAATACAACCCTGAGATTCATTTTCCTGTGGGCATACTCAGCAAATCTATAGAATAGTAACTATAACAGGATCAATTAAAGATCAACCAGTGTGCATTAGACAACAAACTGTGCAAATGCAAATATAAATAAATAATGAGAATTTGAAATAAATGAGATAAAGAATCCTTAAAGTGAGATCTTTGGCTGTGGGAACATTTCAATGATGGGGCAAGTGAGTGTAGTTGTCCCCTTCTATTCAAGAGCCTGATGGTTGGGGGGGTAATAACTGTTCTTGAACCTGGTGATGTGAGTCCTGAGGCTTCTGTACCTTCTACTGATGGCAGCAGTGAGAAGAGAGCCTGTCCTGTGTGGTGAGGATCTCTGATGATGGATGCTGCTTTCCTATGAAGCATTTCATGGAGATGTGCCCAGTAGTTGGAGGGCTTTACCTGCTTCATTGACTACTACTTATCTCTTAGACCTCAACCCATCATTTTTCATTCCAATTGCATTATCCCTTCCCAATATTCTCTTGAATTTTGATTCTGTTTTACTATCTTTCCCAGTCTGACACAAGATCTTTGACCTGCAATGTTAGCCCTGTTCCTCTTTCCACAGATGCTGGCTGCCCTGCTCCATGTTCCCAGTATTTTTGTTTAGCTTCACACACACTGGTAAACACCAGTTACTGTTTATGAACAGCACTATACTATGAATTAACTCGTCAATAAATATATTCACAGTAAAACTAATCGGTGTGCTAATCTCCTTTGATGCAGTTTGAAAGAATTTCAAAAATTAAATTTTGTGAAGATGACAAATGCAAATGGATATCCTCAAAGTGCTGATTACAATCTGATCAGTGCTAATGCAAGTTACATTTCCTGTATAAGCAGACACTGGCATCTCACTACTACCTTGAAGTAATGTCAGCTTGATTTGTTCCAAGTGGTAAAACACAAATTAAGTCATATTGGAAATTAAGATTAGACCAAGTTTGATGATAGTCTAGTCAGTACTAAATAAAGAACAATCAAAAAGCCTTAAGATGCAGACAAGTGCAAGAATAAACTGGAAAGTTGCAGAACACATTGAAGTGAACAAAATGCAAAGTAGTAAGAAAAATACCTTCCTCTTTTTTTTTAATCAAAGGTTTGGATCTATCGAAACAAATCTACTAACTCAACTCTTTCAGGAATGTTTAAAGCAAAGTTCAATTGGAAAAATGGAGCATGTCAATAATATTGCATTGTTATCCGAGTTGGTGAAGTCTGAACTGGTTTTAGGACTCTGCTGCATCTTCCAAAACAAGTTTCTGTACAAAGTTTAACCAGATATTGGGTTACCATTGTTGTGAAGGCAGAGATTTGGGAATTGTGTGCTTTAAATATTGGTGAAAGAGCTTCATTTTGTGCTATTATAAATAAACAGAGGTGGCAGGTTGTGTTTAAATACGGACTCTCCATTTTTTGCCTAATAGGAGTAGAAATTTATATGCCTGATAACAGCAGACAGGAGGAGGGAGGCTTATCTGGCTAAACAGCACTTAATATAACTTCTTGAAATAATATAATTCCATCAATATATTATGTGGGTTGCTCTTAATCAGTTCTCTTTGACATTGACTCACTCTCTTTGTCTCTGGCATGGGTTGCTCATCGCTTATGATTTATGGCTTATTATTGTCAACAAAACACAGGCAACAAACAAGGGATAGTAAAAGGATCTGCTGGACTTCATAAGTTAATAATTACAATGAAACTCAGTTGGAATCAAGAAAATATAAAGAATGTTGTATTTCTATTGCATCATCCAGATTCTTTTCAATATATTCTAAAACTTTTATAAAGTCCTTTTGAAATGAAACTTGCACATATCAAGCACCACAAACAACAAGAAACAAAATGGTTAAAATCAGACTGTATATAGCAAATGTTTCTGGAGGGAATACTTCAGCAAACTGGAATTTGCTGAGGCTTACTTACAAATGGAGGTGGAAGGAGAGTCCAAAGTGTTTCTCACCATCACCACTCACAAAGGGCTTTATCACTCCACTAAAGCTACGGCCTAGGTGCTGCAAGGCTGCCCAGACATTCTGCGTTACCTGGATGACATCATTGTTGCGGGTGAGGATGACAAGGAACACCTCCAAAATCTCAAGACAGTGCTAAAAAGAACAGAAGATTGTGGGCTTAGAGCAGGATGTGGCGAGTGTGATTTCTTTAAACCAAGCATCACCTACTGTGGTCATACTATTGACACACAAGCTTTACACAAGTGTGTTGAGAAAATTCAAGCAGTGGTGGATACTCCAAGGCTAAAGGACATGTCACAGTTGTGGTCCTTTTTTTAGGATCTATCAATTACTGTACCAGGTTTCTACCAAACCTTGCGAATGCTCCACCCTTTGAACTCATTACTATAGATTGGGAAGAAATAGTGACATCAGATACTGTACTCACACACTATGATGCACATTGTCCAGTGAAGCTTGCCTGTGATGCCACATCTTATGGTATAGTTGCAGCCATATCACATGTTATGAATGCTGGAAGTGAATGCACATAGCCTTTGCATTATGTTACCATACTGCAGAGAAAAATTACACACAGATTGATAGAGTGGCCTTGAGGCTAGCTAGAGGAGTAAAATGTTTCAACTAGAACTTGTATGGGAGAGAATTTACCCCGATTACTGATCATCAACCACAAGTGTCTATTTTCAATCCACAAAAGGGAGTTCCACTAACAGCAGGAGCACAAATGTGGAGAAATGGACTCTGTTCAATTACAAGATCGAATTCAAGAGGACAACTAATCATGGAAATGCTGATGAAATGTCCTGTTTACCCTTGGAAAAGGAAATACCTGAAGGATTTACAAACAAGGACACTCTCCTTGACATATTTGCCCCAGTGCAAATCAAAGGTCTTCCTATTACACCAGACATGATGCAAAGCGAAGCCAGAAAAGTCCTCACACTGTCTCAGGTCTACATGGCAACCCAAAATGGCTGGAATGTGCAGCAGAAATTCCAGTTCCCCCATTGTGATCTGTGCTAGCATGAACTTGCCCTTGATGGGGGCTGCCTTATGTGGGGATTGAGAGTTATTGTTCCATCCAAGCTGAGAGCCAAAGTGTTGGAGACACGACATGCTGGTCATCCAGGTGTGGTCAAAATGAAAATGTTGACTTGAAGCCTTGTCTGATGTCCTGAGGTAGATCAGCAGATCGAGCAGCTTGCCAAGCACCGCTCAGGATGCTAACATGTCCAGAGCTGTCAGAATCACTTCCTGCAGTCCCAGCATCCACTCCTACAACCACCATGCAGACTCCAGAACCTGAGATTGTTTCACAGCCACAAGTCTCCCTGCCAAGCAGAGTGACCCCTACCCCTCCTCTTCAGGAATCTTTTAGAGTTTCAAAACAACAGATTGTATGGGACTTGAACTTGCTGATGTGTGTTCCTGTATGCCTGCTACCCTGAAGAAATGTCTTGGCCTGAAACATCGGCTATTTATTCATTTCCATAGCTGCCTGACCTGCTGAGTTCTTCCGAGTTCTTGTGTGTGTTGTTCTGGATATCCAGCAACTGCATAATCTCTTGAACTTATGCCTATTACCCTTATACTTTCGGTGACAAAGTTTATGGTTTGGGGAGGTGCTGACAGAATAGCTTGGTTGAGTGACTACATATTTGATAGATGATGTTCTGCTCTGGCTTGGTATGCATTGAGATTTGAATGTGTTTAGAGCTCCACTTGTTCAGGAAAGTGGGAAATATTTCATTGTGTTCCTAACTGATATATTGTAAATGGTAGAAATGCTTCTGGATGCCAGGGCATGTGTCATCACAAGAAACCTAGCCTCTGACCTGCTGTGCCAAGCACTGTATTCATTTGGCTGATCCAATTGAATTTCTGATTAATGCTGAACATGTGGAAGCTGCTGCACTTAGTAATAGCGATGACTCTGAATGATAAAGATAGTTCTTTGCTTCCTTCTTATTGGATATGGCAGTTTTGTGACATGCAATTAACTTGCCAAAATCCAGCCCTTGTCTAATGCTGTGTAGGTCAAGAATGGGCCAGCTCAATTTACTTGGGGCGGGACAGGGGTTTATAAGTGAATATCTCCACTTCTAGCCTTATAAAAGAAGAAAAAAGCTTAATGAAGCAGCTAAAGTGTTGCTAGGCCAAAGGCACTGCCTTATAGGAACTCATACAGTGACATCCTTGGGCTGGGAGGATTGAGCTTCAATGACCACATCTACTTTCCTATGAGCAAGATATCACAAAAGCCACAGGAATGACTTCACTTTGATACCATTTGATTTCATTTTTACCAAGATTCCTGTTGTCCTACTCAGTCAAAAGCCACTTTGATGTCAAAAGTAATCACTCTCAGTTCATCTCCAGAAACCAGCTTTATCGGTCTCTGAACAATGGCTACAATAGGGTCTGCAGGTAAGTGGCCCTAGTGGAACACCAGCTGAGCACTGGTGGATAGGTCGATGGGAAGTAATTGTTGCTTGATTGGACCCTCAACGGCACCTTCCATCACTCTGCTGATTGAGAGCAGACTAATACATTGAAGTTGAGAGGGAGTAGGTTCAAGGGGGCTGTGAAGGGTAAATTTTTTACTCAGAAAGCTATGATGCCTGGTATGGTGGTGGAGGGAACTACATTAGAAGCTTTTAAGAGATGTTTGGATAGGCCCATGGATGTAAGGAAAATGGAGGGATATGGAAGTAGGAGGGATTAGTGTTGGGGTGTTTTTGATTTGCTTTATCGCTGGTTCGGCACAACATTGTGGGCTGAATGGCCTGTTCCTGTGCTGTACTGTTCTATGTTCTGTTTAATTGGACAGCAATTAAGAGGATCAGATTTGTCTTTTTGTCAACAGGACATAACTGCACATTTTCTACATAGATGGGTAGTTGCCAGTGCTGCAATTGTATTGAAGCAGCTTAGATTGAGCTATGGGTACATCTGGAGAGCAAGTCCTCAGCTCTACAATTGGTAGTCTTCTGTGATTGTGGAATTTTCTATAGGAAACCGGGATGAATTGTCTATTTGCTCTTCTGGTTGAACATGATTGTGAATGCTTCAGCCCACTCATTTGGCCTTTCCATGACTGAAGATAGGGATATTCTTGAAGTCCACCTCCACTCAAAACTAGATGTGACAGACTGCAAATCTTGGATGATCCTTTGGTTGTGGAATTGTTTTTCTCTGTCTGTTACAAGCTGTTAGTTACACATATAGCCCTCTGTTCAAGCATCACCAGATTGACACCTCATTTTTAATTATGCCTGGTACTGCTCCCAAACATGCCCTTCTGCTGTTGATTTTGTGGTTTCATTGTAGTGGTTAATAATGTTGACAGCAGCATAAACATTGGCTGGATACCAGGGATAACTTCATTGCTCTTTGAAATTATACAATAGGATCTTTTATTTTTAGACAGCATACAGGGCTATTTTCCAAAGATACTTTGACACACAATTCTCTATTGTAAACATTGATACTAAATGTAGAGTTTTGCATTATGTAAAATGAATATACTATTTCCCATTACACATAGTAACCCATATGACCATGTTCCTTTGTAAATGGTATCCATTGAAACAGAGCTTTACAATTGTGAGACATCATTTACATTATAAATATTGACCCACTAAAAGCTTGCAAAGTTGACACGTGTTCCCTTTGTAAAAATGCTGAAACATTGAAGTAGGATTTTGCAGTTTCGAAATGCTGACTTTTCTCTATTTTCGCTATTCACAACTGACCAGTGAATTAGAGTAGGCACTCTGAACCTTTGGCATTGTACTTCATATTGTGAATTTTGACACAGTGAGATAAAGGAGGTAAAATTAAACTAGAGTGGGCAAATCAGACCTCCAGCTAGATACCCTACTGCAAAGAAAATTTGGCCTAACTTAATTACAGATTATATTATGTGCCATTGAATCTAAATTTTATAGAGTTTTGACATTATAAAATATTGATCTGTTCTTCTCCCCATTGTATATATTGACATTTTGAAGAATGATTCTGCTGTTATAAGATGCTGGTATACAAGGGGGAATTTTAGTACTGGTAATTGGGTGGGATATAAAATTGTTAATAAGCTCAAAGTTCTACTCAACCTATTGATTTTAATGCAAGTAGCTTTGTAGGTGGGTATGCAGATGGCTGGGAAATGAACAGCCCACCAATCTGCTCCTAACTGGCAAGGCACTCCATATATTTTAACATTCACCTGGCCGGCATCCAGATGGTCCCACAATCAGCCTGTTTTCAGCTCATAAAAAGAGACAATAAACGTTGATGTGATCCAGGCCTTAAGTGTGGCAAAGCCCAAGAGAAACCTGTTCTACCCCCCATCACCAAACTGACTTCCCATTCCTGCACCCATGCTCACTTCCATGTTTTCCACAATAAGTTCTGACCCAGATGAGTGCTGACATCAATGAAACTATTAACAATATTTGTGTCCTAAAGTACTTGAGAGTAGCAAAAGCATGAATGATGTACTCATTGATCACTGTTGTACTGCAAAAATAGTGGCTACACCACCAGTTAACAAGGTCTGGAGAGTCTAATGATATTTCATTCAATCCCCATTTTATAATTGCCTTTGTTTTAATTTATAATTCGGTGAGTTTTTAATATCCCTCTGTTCATGTATCATGCATAGCAGTCAGGTTATGCTGTTCCAAATCTGAGTTGTGTGGTGCCATTCTTATTTTGGACAACACAATTCGATAAAGATTAACCATCAAGAAAATTGGGCATTTCCTGCAAATTGCATGGCCTCTAAGATACTGGACACCAGGATTCAGTACAATCAAAGTGATGTCCAATGGGATAACTTCTGGGACTTTTGACAAACAGAAGTGCCAGAGGACAAACATTGTCCACATGTGACGAAGCAGAACTTCAATTGGTAAATTCGTAAATTACTTTATTACACCGGAGAACAAGGACTTTGCTTCCTAAATACTTTTGGGTGTACCTTATGGATTTTGGGCTGCCAATCATGAAAATCACCATGAAGTTTCCCTATCATGCACCTTTTTTTTGGAATCTGCTATATTTGTTATTTCAATTCATAATTCATGTAAATTAAAATGTTGCCCACAATGTAAGATGAAAAGTTTTCTATCTTGTCCAGCCATGCCTGGGCCTGCTTAGACAGGATGGATGCTGCATAGTCTTTTAGAAAGGCTATAAATTTCCTTGAAGGAATTCAATATTTGAGACCGATGTTTTTCAGAATAACTGATGCCAAATCAAACAGGTCAGTGACAATAACAGGCAATTCAAAGAACTTCTTGTGGGACCAGAGAAAATCTCATGGAAGGCATTCAAGGATGTTGTTGAAAATTTTCTTGACAACTAAGAGCAGCAAACTACACACAGCTGGTGACAACATACTTTAGCCATACAAAACCATGAAGTGTTACATGGCAATGAAGATTCATTTTTCTGCATTCCCATTAAGACTTCCTCCCTGCAAATCTAGCAGCTGTCAGTAATCGGCATGGTGAAAGGTTTCACCAGGACATTGCGGTAATGAAGAAATGGTATCAGGGCAACTGGAATCCACCAGTATTAGCTGATTATTGTTGGATACATAAGTTAGAGCCTCAGACATTGAGTACAAATGAAAATCATCAACAAAACATTTTTACCTTAGTTGAACTATTGCAAAATGTCAACATTGTTACGCAATTAAACATTTTATATTGAATATAGGTTAATTTCTTATTTCTCCAAATTCCTACATGATACAAGTAGTCTGAAATTATATTTGTGTTCAGCTTCAAGAGGGTCTATCATAAATAAATCATTTCTGAGGAAGCAACATTTTCAAAAACAATTGTTGTCCAATGTATCATCCAATGTGGGAGGAGGAATTTAGGAGAACCAATGGCGCCTAATGGCGAATTCTCTGCTTGCATCTTCAGAAACAGCTCTATTTCTATCTTTAATATCTCTATATTTCCCTTTCAGGGTCCTTTTGAAGAGCCTGACCTGGAGATACATGCTGACAATGGTTCTTTGCGGGAATGGGACCCGCTCTCAGGATTTCATGACTGGCCGTTATTCGGCACACCAAGGGCATGGCCTAAGAGCTTCGCTCGCCTTTGGAGGTCTGAGATTTTATGGCATTGGAGACGGGGGGATTGGAGGTCAGTATCCAGACAGGAAATTGGTGTGTCGTGGGAGTCAGAAGATCCAAGGCTGTGTGCCCAGAGACACAGAGCTTAGAAAAAGCGATGCGATGGACTTTTAACATCATAAACCAGCGAGTTGTTTGTTATGTATCCCCTCTCGCTGTGAAACGGAGACACCTCTTTCTCCCTATGAGGGAGAGAGAGAGCCTGGGGTATGTTGAATACTGGGTGAACAAGTAGTCTTTGGAGTACTGCAAATCTGTGTCTTTGCTGTTGCTTTGCTTACACTTGAGTGATTTGTGACGGGTGCCGATGTTTTTTTTTGCCAGTGGGGGGAGGGGGGATTGTGCTTGCTGTTGCCTACACGCGGGAGGGAGGGGAGCTGGGGGGGGGACTTTGGGGTTCTAACATTTAACTGTCTTTGGGGGCATTCCTTTGTTTTTTGTGGATGGTTGCGAAGAAAAAACATTTCAGGATGTATACATTTCTCTGACATTATATGTACCTTTGAAACCTATATTGAGGTACAGTAAAAATCTTGTCTTAGATACTGTGTCATTGGGTTCAGATATGGCCCAAGTGCGGAGTGAAAGACACTGAAGTGGGTCAATATTTCACAGACTTTAATGCGAATAATGTTAAAGGGAAAAAGAAAACAATGAACAATTGGCCAAACAGGGCCGTTGACTAAAACAGTCAAATGGAAAACGAAGCCTACACTGCGGCTAGAGAGAACAACTAAGAATAAAACGAATACGAAGCACCAGGAAACCGCATTACAAAGGGCAGGTCATTCGAGAAAATCACAAGAAACTCTAAAACCAATTAACCAATTAAACAATTAACTATTTCAGGTGCTCTTAAAAACCTCAGAGCTCAAAAGTTCTGTGATGCCCTGCACAGGCCTGAAGTCGCTACAGGGCCCCCCTCCCCATAGCTGACACCTGATGGCCCAGGAAGACCTGAAAACTCAAGAGACCTGGGGAACTTGAGAGAGAGAGAGAGAGAGAGAGAGAGAGAGAGACATGGGAACCCCAACAGACTTGGAGACCGGGGAACCCTGAGGGGCCTGGGAACCCAAACAGACTGAGATCAAGAAACCTCGGGCAGGGCCGAGAGGGAGGCTTGGGAGTCTGAGATGGGGAGGAAATTGAAAAACCCTGAACACATTAAGCCTTGGAAATGATCAGAAAAAGAAAACCCTGGGAACATAGAGAAAAGTCCTTGGGAAGCCTTGAAACCATGAAACGTGAAAGCTAGAGAAGGAACCTTTCCAAATCTTGTTCACGGTGTTTTATCTTTCACAATTTTTTCCAGGGGCAATTAGGATATACCCTCAATTTTACAGATCAAGACAGCATAGACAGGTTTCTTTCATCGCCAAGCTAGGTGGTTCACTGTAGATCTTGTTTAATTTGCTACATGGAAGTTCAATTTTCCCAGTCTGTACCATGACTTTCACCAAGGGCTTAAAAATATTCTTGATAGGGTTACTTTTCTTATGATTTTGCATGCTCCAGGCAGGAATTAGCTTTTGGAGTAGGCTCTTCCAGAATTTACACTATTGACTTGAATGATGATTTGTTGAATCAATTGAAAAGCTTGCTTGAAGCGCTCATTTGTTATGTGGATCTGAGTCACAGGAACACAACGCTGGGAACCTGGGTACTTGTGACTTGAAAAGCTTGGAATGGATACCGGAGAAACTCAATGGAGACTAGAGAAGCTCAGAATGTAGACTCAGGACTCTGGGAATATAGTCAGGACATGCACTAAGAATAGGAGGCACCCTCTCCTCAAGCCACCAAGGAATTCAACAGAACATTGTTGCCTCGACGAATCACTCTGACCATTGAATCTGATGGCCAAGGTCAGCTGCTCTCTCTCCGCTGGGTCCATCTTTGCGTGTTCAAAACTTTCTGTCACTGGGTTCGTATATAGCTCAAGTGTGGAGTGAGAGACACTGAAGTGGGTCAATATTTCACAGACTTCAATGCAAACAACGTTAGAGGGAAAAAGAAAACAAATGATAGGCCAAACAAGGCCGTTGACTAAAACACTCAAATCAAAAACGAAGCCTACACTGTCTAAAGAGATCAATTCATTGCAACAGTGCGTTGAGGTAAAACAATGTGCAATGCAGTGAGATGGTAAAGTGCAAGGTCACAACAAGGTGGATTGTGAGGAGAGGAGTCCATTTTATCATTCCAGGGAACCATACAATAATCTTATAACAGCAGGAAAGAAGTTGCCCTTGAATCTGGTGGTACATGCTTTCAATCTTGTATATCTTCTACCTGATAGGAGGAGGGAATATATATTTAATTCCACTTCCCATTCCCATTCTGGTATGTCTATCCATGGCCTTCTCAACTACCCTGATGAGGTCACACTCAGGTTGCAGGAGCAATACCTTATATTTCGTCTGGGTAGCCTCCAACCTGATGGCATAAACATCAATTTCTCGAACTTCTGGTAATGCCCCCCCCCCATTTTTTTAGCAATCCCCATTCCCAAATCCCTCTCTTACCTTATCTCCTTACCTGCCCATCGCCTCCCTCTGGTGCTCCTCCCCCTTTTCTTTCTTCCATGGCCTTCTGTCCTCTCCTATCAGATTACCCCCCTCATGCTTTTATATCTTCCCCCTGATAGGAGGAGGGAGAAGAGGGGACATATTTAATTCCACTTCCCTCTTTCACCAATCGACTTTCTCACTCTTTACTTCACCCCTCCTCCCTCCTGGTTTCACCTATCACCTACTACCTTGTAGTTCTTCCTCCCCTCCCCCTGCCTTCTACACTCTGACTTCTCATCTTTTTTTGTCCAGTCCTGATGAAGGGTCTTGGCCTGAAGTGTTGACTGTACTCTTTTCCATAGATGCTCCGTGGCCTGCTCAGTTCCTCCAGCATTCTGTGGGTGTGTGTTGAGGGAATATATAGGGTGGGTGCTATCTTTGATTATGCTGGCCACTTTATTGAAGCAGCAGAAGTGTATAAAGAGTCCACGATGAGCTGAGCTGTGTGCTCCACTCTTTGCAGTTTCTTGCGGCCATGGGCAAACCAACTGCCATCCTAAGCCAATATGTGCTCAGATAGAATGTTTTTAATAGTGCCTTGATAAAAAATTGGTGATAACATGGTTGGACCAGGTTAGTCTGTGGAATGTTCACTCTGTGGAAGATGAAACTTTCAATCCACTCAACCTCAACTCTATTGATGTTAACAGGAGCATGTGCACCAACCCTCTCCCTTCTTAAAGTCAATGAACAGCTCTTTTACTTTGCTGGCACTGAGGAAAAGATTGTTGTCTTGACACCAAGACACTAGGCTCTTGACCTGCTTCTTGTACTCCAACATCATTACTTGAGATGCAGCCCACTAAGATGCTGTTACCTGAAAACTTGTAGGTAGAGTTAGAGCTGAATCTGACTGTGCAGTCCTGAGTGTATGGGGAGTAGAATCAGAGGGCTAGGGATGCAGCCTGGTGGGGTGCCAGCATCGAGGATAATTGTGGTGGAATTGTTGATGCCTATCCTTACTGATTGCTGTCTGTTGGTCAGGAAGTCAAAGATCAAGTTGCAAAGGGAGGTTTTGGGCTCCAGGCGCAGAACTTTGGTAGTAAGTTTGTTTGTAATTATAGTATGGAAGGTAGAGCTGTAATCAATAAACTATAGTCTAACATGAGCGTCTTTACTGTCCAGGTGCTCCAGAGTTGACTTGAGGACTGGGGAGATGGTGTCCACCTGTTTAAGCAGTAGGCAGATTGCAGTGGGTTGAGGTTCTCTGGAAGGTTGGAGTTAATAAATATTATGAACAGCCTCTCAAAGCACATCATAATAGTAAATGTCAGAGCCAGCAGGCATTAGTCATTAATGTACACCTTGTTTTTCTTAGGTATCAAGATGATACTGATCTTCCTAAAGCAGTCGAAAACCACATATTGAAGCAGGAAGAGTTTAAAAATGTCTGCAAGTACCCCCCACCGGCTGATCTGCACAGGCTCTAAGGACACAGACAGAGACACCATCTGGGTCAATTGCCCTCTGTAAGTTCACTCTCCGGAAGACTGATCTTACATCAGCAACTGTGAATGTGGGTTCAGTTGCTTTGGAGACTGCAAAGGTGGGCAGTGACATTCCAATCCCCTTCTGTTCACGATGTGCATAGAATATATTAAACTCATCAGGAAATGATGCATTTTTGTCAGCAATGTTGCTTGTCTTTATTTTATAGCATGTAAGTTGACCGCTGGTCTGGGATTCTATTTTTGGACTGGTATTATCTCTTGGCATTCCTGATAGCCTTATGGAGGTCATACCTCAATTTCTTGTAAAAGGCATAATCATCTAATTTGAACATTGCTGTTCTGGACATGAGGATGGAGTGGATCTCCCATTTATCCATAGTTTCTGGTTTGGGAACACTTGGATTGACTTCATTGGTACACAATTGTCAACTCACTTACTGATCAAGTCTGTGATGGTAGTGATATACTTATCTAGTCTAAGTGTTGTGTCTTTGAACATGAACTGATCTCAAAAGAGTCAAAACATGGTAGCTTTGAGGTCTGCTTCAGCATTACTTGAAGGACTTTGCCTTAATAGGTTTCCAGCTCTTAGATAATGACTCTTTAATTAATGTTTTTACATGACTCCACTGGGAGCATAAATCCTCTGCCAACTTCTTTTCACCCCTTGCATCTTTCTAATCCCAACCAAACCCATCCTTAACCACGCAAACACGAGGAATCTGCAGACGCTGGAAGTTCAAGCAACACACACAAAATGCTGGTGGAACGCGGCAGGCCAGGCAGCATCTATAGGAAGAAGTACAGTCGACGTTTCAGGCTGAAACCCTTCGTCAGGACTCGAAGGTTTCGGCCTGAAATGTCGACTGTACTTCTTCCTATAGATGCTGCCTGGCCTGCTGCGTTCCACCAGCATTTTGTGTGTGCTACCATCCTTAACCACCCTCGATCTGTAAGCTTCTGATCCTGGTTTTCTTCCAATCAGGGCATGATGCATTGTCCTACCCTCAAAACCAGCCCTATCCCTCACCAAATCATGGGCTGATTGCTTCCTTCCTAATCCACAAAACCACCTTTTATGGATCTCTTCATTCTCTGTTCCATGGACCAGCATATTGTTGTACCACTGTGTTTGTAACACAAAGGGAAGATCTTTCATCAAGTAGGCCCATTCAGCAGCACATGGTTCCTGGGAACTGATTGATGCACCATCAATAACTCACTCTGAGATGTAGGAAGCGAGGTATTGGCTTTTATTGACTGGAAGAATGAACAACAATACATCCTGGGGAATGAGGCTGGGCAACAGGCCTCAGTCGCCTTTATACAGGGGTCTGTGGGAGGAGCCACAGGAGCAGTCCAGACAGGTATATGTAGTTCACCACATTCACCCCCCCTTTGTTTTAAAAGAGTCCCCAGGTGGCGAAGTTTCTTACAAGTATATTTACAGGTTAAGTCTATCAGGTGGTCGAATCTTTCGCTGCGATCTACGTAGCTCCAGCTGCAATTGCACAGGTGCCGGAGGTACTGTCTTTTGAGGGCGTCAAGCGCCCCTTCGTAGGTCGAGAAGTCCCTGATGAATGAATAAACTTTTGGGGCGACTCTCGAGAGGAGAATTCTGTGCCTAACAGCGGGGTCAGTTGCACGAACCTCCTCCAAGTATGATTGGAAGCATGCAAGCCAGAGTTCAAAGGCAAGAGCTGCTTCAGGGTCTTGGGGGTCCAAATCCAACCGTTCCGGGCGTAAAACGGTTTCCATGCTTTAACTTCCAGTCAATAAAATTGATGCACCATCAATAACTCACTCTGAGACATAGGAAGCGAGGTATTGGCTTTTATTGACTGGAAGAATGAACAATACTACATCCTGGGGAATGAGGCTGGGCAACAGGCCTCAGTCGCCTTTATACAGGGGTCTGTGGGAGGAGCCACAGGAGCAGTCAGCAGGGGTCTGTGGGAGGAGCCACAGGAGCAGTCCAGACAGGTATATGTAGTCTGCAGCCGGTGAACGCCGTCTACGCCAAACATTGCTTGGCCACGCACAAACAGCGGCCTACGGAGACGACCGCTGAATTTCTCCGAGCTCTACAGGCACTCGTGCGGACTTGTGACTGCAAAACACTCACAGCGGAACAGCATGCGGAACTCTTGGTCCGAGACGCCTTTGTGACCGGAATCAGGTCAGTGTATGTGCGCCAGCGGCTGCTGGAAAAAGCTGATCTGACCTTACGCTCAGCGATCGAGATGGCCGATATGCTGGAGGCTGCTCTGCTCTACGCCGACGCTGTCCAGCCGCGCGCTTCTCCGCCGGGTCCGTGGACGTCTCCGGCCCCGCCGCCACCGGTTCCCGCGAGCGAATTCGCCAACGCCGCTGCCAGTCGCGGTTCCACGAACTCCCCGAACTCGTCAGGCAGTAAACTTTGTTACTTTTGTGGGCTCCTGAAACATTCTAGAAACAGTTGTCCAGCTCACGAAGCGACCTGCTCCAGTTGTGGGAGGAGCCACAGGAGCAGTCCAGACAGGTATATGTAGTTCACCACACTGATATTCTTATAAATATCCCAGAGAATGCCTCTTAAATACTATGATGTTTGGCCCTCTTGTGAATGCATCAAGTCAGGCACCATTTAATTTCTGACTATGTACAGTAGCTCTGACAAGCCTAAACTAAATTCAATTATTTTATCCTTAGTTCACTTGGAGTAAAGGATCTGACTTCAAACTATTTTTAGCTAGTGTATTTGATCTCATGTTTTGAGCTATTCTGCACTCCAAACACCTCTTGCTTATTTGTTTAAAAAATGTTTATACTGTACATTTCAACTAAAAGACATGGTCTTTCTTTGAACTGTGTTCTTTTTCCTGCAGTTTCCCCGCTAGCATTGACGTTAATGATTATATCAGTGACTGGGTTGAACCAAGAGAGTCCAGAGATCAGAATTTCATTGCCTTTTATTTTGTTCTTTATGGTTTGTTGAAGTATGATCAGATAATATATACCAGAATAGTTTGCTCAGAATAGGATGGACTTATCTGTCCATACAAATAAGGCACATAAATATTCAGATCAGTTTCACAGTTAGTAAAACTGGAGAGCCAACCCAAATTAGGGTCATCTATAGTTCAGGAAAACATTTCAGAATTACAAGCATTCATGCAATTTTGGATAATTGTGGCATTTGCAGAGGTTTCTATGAATACAACCTCCTATTTCTTCCATTTTGCCAAACTATTGGTAATGCTCAATTTGCAAACTCCTTCATTTCATGTAATGAAGCATATAATAATTTCATGTTAGAAAACAAACAGGTTTTAATTGCAAAAATGTTTCTCTGGATTGCTCTTTCAATGAAAATAATTTCTCAGAGGAGCAAATAACTCAAGAGCAAGACAAGTTAGGGTAATACTTTCTTCAGAGTATCTCCATACCTTACACTGTTTTAAAATCTGTTTATTTTCAATCTAAAGTGTTGATTTAAAAAAAACATCGGCTGAATCAGTGCACAAATTGGAAATAATGAGGAACAAAATAATAAAGATAGCCGTTACAGAATTTCAGTTTAGGGATGTTGATGGAAATCTTTATTGATGGAAATCTATACAAAACCTGTTATGGCTTTTAAAATTAACTTACTGCACTTTTATTGACTTTATTTGTTGCGACTTTTGTATCACTCCTTGAAATCTTTTATTTACCAGATGATTTTACACATTTCTAAATCTTAATTTCAACTGGAATAGTTCACTGAAAGCACACGGTTTGCATATTAAAGATAAAACAGACCTTGAAAACTTCAGCAAAGGTTATTCTTCTGTAAGTTATATATCAGTGGGTATAAATACTAGTAAAATATCTCAAAATTACTTTCAAAACATTCACAGCACCAAAGCTTGCAAAAATGAAACAAAACAAAAACAAAGAATACTGGAAAAATTGGGCATACCTGGAGAGAGAAGAACTGAGATATTATTACAAGGGATGATCTTAGCTTTGAACTGACTTGTTCTAAAGAAACTTTGTTTGCAATATTGAATTGAATTGACTTTATCACTTACATCCTTCATATATGTGAGGAGTAAAAATCTTTACGTTACATCTCTGTCTAAATGTGCAATGTGCTATTTATAGTAATTTATATTAAATAGTATGTGCAATAGGACAGTCAATATAACGTAGAAATACAGTTGTATCAGCGTGAATTAATCAGTCTGATGGCCTGGTGGAAGAAGCTGTCCTGGAGCCTGTTGGTCCTGGCTTTTATACTATGGTACCATTTCCCGGATGGTAGCAGCTGGAACAGTTTGTGGTTGGGGTGACTCAGGTCCCCAGTGATCCTTCAGGCCCTTTTTACACACCTGTCTTTGTAAATATCCTGAATAGTGGGAAGTTCACATCTACAGATGCTATGAGCTCTCCACACTACTCTGCAGAGTCCTGCGATTAAGGGTGGTACAGTTCCCATACCGGGCAGTGATTTAGTCAGTCGGGATGTTCTCAATTGTGCCCCTTAGATTTGGGGGCCCATACCAAAACTTCTTCAACCATCTGAGGTGAAAGAGGCACTGTTGTGCTTTTTTCACAACACAACCGATATGTACAGACCACGTGAAATCCTCAGTGATGTGTACGCCGAGGAACTTAAAGCTGTTCACCCACTCAACCTCAGCTCCATTGATGTCAATAGGGGTTAGCCTGTCGCCATTCCTCCTGTAGTCCACAACCAGCTCCTTTGTTTTTGCGACACTGAGGGAGAGGTTGTTTTCTTGACACCACTGTGTTCAGATGATTAGTTCTTCTCTGTTGGTTGCCTCATTATTATTTGAGATAAGGCCAATCAATGAAGTATCATCTGCAAATTTAATTTGCAGATTGGAGCTGTGGGTGGCAACACAGTCATGGGTAGACAGAGAGTAATGGAAGGGGGCTTAGGACACTGCCTTGAGGGGTACCTGTGTTGAGGGTCAGAGAGGCAGATGTGAGGGAGTCCACTCTTACCAACTGCCGGTGATCTAACGGGAAGTCCAGGTTCCAGCTACACAAGGCAGGGTAAAGGCTGAGGTCTTTGAGTTTCTTGTCAAGCCTGGACAAGGTGTTGAATGCTGAACTGTAGTCCAAGAACAACATTCTCACATAAGCATCCATCTTCTTCAGATGTGTAAGGACGGTGTGTAGAGCTGTGGCTATTGCGTCATCTGTCGATCGGTTGTGTCAGTAGGTGTATGATGAATATCTGAATGTTGAATTCAATATCAAGACCTGAAAACCACAAAGTGCTGAGATTGAAGAGGTGCCATTCTCCAATTTTACTTTGGACTTTGCTGGAACCATGTAAAATGTCAGAGTGGGAGTAGGATGGAGAATTAAAGCCCTGGAAACAGAGCAGAGGTTCTGTAATGTTTCTTCAATCTAGAGGAGACCACACTGTGAGTACAGTGTGCAATGTATTAAATTGGAAGAAGCACAAGAGAGTTATTGCTTCACAAGCAAGAAGTGGCTAAGTCCCTGCATTGTGGTAAGGGAAGAGGTAAAAGAGCAGAGATTGCATCTCCAGTGGATGGATCTGCACAACAAGTAGAGTTAGAATTGGTGGAGAGGAAGAATGAAACCAAATGGAAGAATCCCTTCTGAATGCTGGAAGGGAAAGGGAAGATACACCTAGAGGCAGCAAGAATTACAGAAGATGATTGTTGAATGTGGAAGATGATTTGGTAGAATATGAGGACAAAGGGAACTCTTTGTGGTCCTGGTGCAAATAAAAGAGCAAAGAGTAGAAGTGTACCTAACAGAGCAGGAGTGACTGTGAGCACTGTTAACTCTGGTAGAGTGGAAAGCATAGTTAAGGAAAAAGAAGACATCTCAGAAGTACTGGCTATAAAGCTGTTGACATAAGAACAGATACAATTGAGATTGAAAGTCATCATTAAAACATTTGCAAAGAAGCTGGATTAACTGGGAGAATTCACTCTACATCATTTCCCTGTGTTGACGGGACTACCCAGAGTGTTAAGGGTCTGGATGAAATGAAATTTGTGGTAAGTGCACAGCAAAGCTTCCAGAGTCAATATACTCTCAGTAGCCACTATGTTTGGCACCTCCTATGTATGGTCTTCTGCTGCTGTAACCCATCCACTGCCAGGTTTGATGTGTTGTGCGCTCAGAGTTGCTCTTCTGTATCCACTGTTGGAATGCATGGTTAATACAGTTATTTGAGACGGCCTGTTTATTGTCACTGGTGATTTTAACCTTAAGTTAGTGCTCCCCAAATTCTATCAGTATGTGGACTTTGCAACGAGGGGGGAGAAGACATTGGACCTGGTTTACACAAACATTCCCGACGTGTACCAGGCAGAGCCCCGCCCCCACCTCAGTTACTCAGACCACATCTCTGTTATGCTAATCCCAGCATACAGACTGCTCGTCAGGCGCTCCAGACCAGTTCAGAAGCAGGTGAAAACCTGGCCAGCAGGAGCCATCTCTGCTCTTCAAGACTCCTTTGAGCACACTGACTGGCACATGTTCAGGGAGGCTACAACCGATGGCGACTCTACCAACTTAGAGGAGTACACAGCATCAGTGACCAGCTACATCAGCAAGTGCATTGATGATGTTACTGTGTCCAAGACCATCACTATACGTGCCAACCAGAAGCCATGGATGACCGCAGAGATGCGTGCGCTGCTGAGGACCCGTGACTCCGCCTTCAGAGCAGGCGACAAGGCAGCTTTAACAACAGCAAGGACCAAACTGTCCCGAGCCATCAGAGGGGCAAAGCGTGCACATGCCCAGTTAATCCACAGTTACTTCCAGGACAGCGGCGACACGCGGCGCATGTGGAAGGGCATCCAGGACATCACCAATTACAAGACAACATCACCTGACTGTGCAGGTAATGCCTCCCTCCCAAATGTGCTGAATAACTTCTACGCCCAGTTTGAGGTGGAAAATGACATGGCGGCGAGGAAGTCCACCCCTCCTGCGAATGACCAGGTGCTGTGTCTCTCCGTGGCCAACATGAGAAGAACCCTGTGCAGGGTCAACCCACGGAAGGCTGCTGGACCAGACAACATCCCTGGTAGAGTGCTCAGAGGATGTGCAGACCAGCTAGCAGATGTTCTCACTGACATCTTCAACATCTCCCTGAGCAGCGCCACCATTCCAACATGCTTCAAGGCCGCCACCATCGTCCCCGTGCCGAAGAAGTCTTCAGTGTCCTGCGTAAATGACTGCCGTCCCGCTGTCTTCAGTATCCATCATCATGAAGTGTTTTGAGAGGCTCGTCATGAGGCATATCAAGACCCTGCTGCCCCCTCACTGGAACCCCTGCAGTTTGCGTACCGTCCCAACCGCTCAACAGACGACGCCATTGCCATCACCCTCCACCTGGCCTTAACCCACTTGGACAAAAAAGACACATATGTTCGGATGCTGTTCATAGACTTCAGTTCAGTATTCAACACAATCATCCCTCAAAAACTGATTGGAAAGCTGAGCCTATTGGGCCTGAACACCTCCCTCTGCAACTGGATCCTAGACTTCCTGACTGGGAGATCTCAGTCAGTCCGGATCAGGAGCAGCACCTCCAACACCATCACACTGAACACGGGGGCCCCCCAGGGTTGTGTGCTCAGTCCACTGCTGTTCACTCTGCTGACCCACGACTGTGCTGCAACACACAGCTCGAACCATATCATCAAGTTCGCCGATGACACGACCGTGGTGGGGCTCATCAGCAAGAACAATGAGTCAGCTTACAGAGAGGAGGTGCAGCGGCTAACAGACTGGTGCAGAGCCAACAGCCTGTCTCTTAATGTGAACAAAACAAAAGAGATGGTTGTTGACTTCAGGAGGGCACGGAGTGACCACTCCCTGCTGAACATCGACAGCTCCTCGGTAGAGATCGTAAAGAGCACCAAATTTCTTGGTGTTCACCTGGTGGAGAATCTCACCTGGTCCCTCAACATCAGTTCCATAGCAAAGAAAGCCCAGCAGCGTCTCTACTTTTTGCGAAGGCTGAGGAAAGTCCATCTCCCACCCCCCATCCTCATCACATTCTACAGGGGTTGTATTGAGAGCATCCTGAGCAACTGCATAACTGCCTGGTTCGGAAATTACACCATCTCGGATCGCAAGACCCTGCAGCAGATAGTGAGGTCAGCTGAGAAGATCATCGGGGTCTCTCTTCCCGCCATCACGGACATTTACACTACACGCTGCATCCGCAAAGGAAACAGCATTATGAAGGACCCCACGCACCCCTCATACAATCTCTTCTCCCTCCTGCCGTCTGGGAAAAGGCTCCGAAGCATTCAGGCTCTTACGACCAGACTGTAGAAACATAGAAAATAGGTGCAGGGGTAGGCCATTCGGCCCTTCGAGCCTGCACCACCATTCAGTATGATCATGGCTGATCATCCAACTCAAAACCCTGTACCTGCTTTCTCTCCATACCCCCTGATCCCTTTAGCCACAAGGGCCATATCTAACTTCCTCTTAAGTATAGCCAATGAACCGGCCTCAACTGTTTCCTGTGGCAGAGAATTCTACAGATTCACCACTCTCTGTGTGAAGAAGTTTTTCCTCATCTCGCTCCTAAAAGGCTTCCCCTTTATCCTTAAACTGTGATCCCTTGTTCTGGACTTACCCAACATCGGAAACTATATAACAGTTTCTTCCCCCAAGCTATCAGACTCCTCAATACCCAAAGCCTGGACTGACACCTTGCCCTACTGTCCTGTTTATTATTTATTGCAATGCCGGTACTGTTTTTGTGCACTTTATGCAGTCCAGTGTAGGTCTGTAGTCTAGTATAGCTTTCTCTGTGTTTTTTTATTATGTAGTTCAGTCTAGTTTTTTGTACTGTGTCATGTAAACCATGGTCCTGAAAAACGTTGTCTCATTTTTACTATGCACTGTACCCGCAGTTATGGTCAAAATGACAATAAAAGTTGACTTGACTTGACTTGATACAGTTATCAGAATCAGAATCAGACTTTAATCGCCAAGTACCTATGCACATACAAGGAATTTACTTCCGGCAGATGTTGTCTCTCTGCTCATAACAATAATAATGATAAATATAAATGAAAATATAGATTATACATACAGGTAGTGCAATCCAAGTAATGGTTAGTCGACAGTTAACCGGCTGAGTTACTGTCGCCTTTCTGTCAGCTTGAATCAGTCTGACCATGCTCCTCTCACCTCTCTCATTAACAAAGCATTTTTGCCCACAGAACTGTTGCTCACTGGATACTTTCAGTTTTTCACACCATTCTCTATAAAATTGAGACACTGCTGTCTGTGAAAATCCCAGGAGATCAGCAGTTTCTGAGCTACTCAAACCACAGTGTCTGGCACCAACAATCATTTCACGGTCAAAGTCACTTAGATCACATTTCTTCCCCATTCTGATGTTTGGTCTGTGTAACAACTGAACTTTTGGACCATGTCTGCACGTTTTTATGCATCAAATTGCTGCTGTGTGGTCAGCTGATTATATATTTGCATTAACGAACAGGTGTACCTAATGAAGTGGCTGCAGAGTGTATGAAGGACCGACTCAGTAGGGTACAATCGTGGACTTCCTCTTGGGGAAGGAGGATGGGCAAGTAATAGAAGTAGTGGTCAAGGAGCACTAGTGATCAAAATTCAAATAATTTTACGTTCGTGTTGGAAAAGGAAAAGACAGACCCACGGGTTAGGACCCTAAACTGTAGCAGGGATATTTTCAGAGGAATTTGGCAAGTTCCAGCAAAAGTTAATTCAGTGAGCATGTTGTAAGGGGAAGTAATGAATTGCGTGGGAAGGATTTTAATAGTGTGATATCAGGAATCGAGATGCACAATGTTCCTGGTGAAGGGTAAACCTGGCATGTTTTGGGAACGTTGGCATTCGAGGGGTATTGAGGCTCTGGTCAAGAAAAAGGAAGAAGGAGGTAGAGGATGAAATGAATCTGTTGATAACCATACAGTGACTAAGTGATTAACAGGAGAAAAAGCTATGTGGTTTGCACCAGAAGTGAATGAAAAATTAATTAAAATGGAAATGGACATGGGCTCAGCTGTTTCAGTCATTCCACAAAATCAGTTGAATTGCATTTCAAAGATACTGAACAGAAGCCTACAGATATCCAACTAAGAACTTATACTGGAGAAAAGATGACTTCTGTGGGAATAACATTCATAACAGTGAAATACAACAATCAACAAACCATATGTATGTGAAAAAACAGGAGGACCAGCATTATGGGGTCATGATTGGCTGAGACAACTACAAATTGATTGGAGATCCATCCCCAATTTTCATGCCACGTTCACTGTAATAGGTTCAACTAAAAGCAAATTAAGAGGCCACAACAGTGTTGAAGGATGGCATTAGAAAACTGAAACACATCAAGTGTAAAATAGAGTTAAATGAAAATGCCACAGTCAAGTTTTACAAAGTCTGTCTAGTTCCTTATACTATCTTTGATAAAGTAGCCAGCGAGCTAGATCACATGGAGGCTGAAGGAATTATCTCCAAGGTTGAGTAGAGCCCATGGGCGACGCCAATAGCAATGAAGGATGGGACTGTCAGGATCTGAAGGTAGATCAACAGCTTCTGCCTTCATAGAGAATATCTTCGCAAAACTTTCTGCAGCGAATATTTCGGCAAAGTGGACTTAGTTGAGGCCTACCTACAAATGGAGATGGAAGAGAAATCCAAAGTGATTCTCACCATAAACACTCATTGAGCTTTATTACTATAATAGGCTTATTTTTGGAGTGGCATTTGGACCTGCGCTCTGGCGGAAGGCTATGAACCAGGTGCTGCAAGGCTGCCCAGGGGCTCAGCATTATCTGGATCACCTCTGTGTTACTGGTGATGATGAAGAACATCTCCAATATCTCAAAAGAGTGTTAAAAAGATTAGAAGATTATAGGCTCAGACCATGAAGCAACAAGTATGTATTCTTTAAAACAAGCATCACTTACTGTAGTCGCACTATTGACCATTGGTGCAGTCAGGTCACATGTTATGAGTGTTGAAAGTGAACGCCCCTTAGCCTTTGTGTCATGTTCCCTACTGCTGCAGAGAAAAATTACAAATAGATCGACAGGCCTTGAGTCTGGTTTGGGTTGTGAAATGTTCCACCAATACTTGTATGGGTGAGAGTTTATCCTCATTACTGACATTGACTACTAGTCCCCATTTTAAATCCACAGAATGGTGTTTTAACAGCAGCAACATGAATGCAGAAATGGGCTCTGTTTCTTGGAGGCCACCATTACAAGACTGAATTCAAGAGCACAACTGGTCCTGGAAATGTTGATGGATTGTCCTGTGTACCCTTAGAAAAGGAAATGCTTAAAAAAATTTACAAAAGAGGACAGTCCTTTTAATGTATTCCCACTAATGCAAATTGAAAGTCTCCCTATTATGGCAAAGATGATCCAAAGGAAACTAGAAAAGAACCCACACTGTCTCAGGTCTACATGGCAAGCCAAAGTGGCTGGAATATACAGCAGAAATTCCAGTTCCCCATTTTTACTAGCGCCAGGATGAAATTCCCTTGACAGGGGCTGCATTATGTGGGGTTTGAGAGTTGTTATATCTTCCGAGCTGAGAGCAAAAAGTACATGTATGGCAGTCAAATAGGCATGGTCAAAAGGTAAGCGTTGACTCAAAGCTTTGTCTGGTGATTTGGGATAGATCAGCAGATCGAGCTGTTCGGAATACCAGCACACCCAGGAGGTGCCAAGAGCAGTGTTCCTCAGTCCCTGGGAATGTCATGCATTGTCCTGGCAGAGGATTCATGTAGATTTTTCAGGACCATTCATGGGCACAAATTTCTTGATAGAAGTGGATGCAGCTACGAAGTGGCCGGAAGTGTTCCCAATAGCCTCCACTACAGCCTTGCACACTTGAGAAGCCGCTTCTCAAGGATTGATGTTCCAGACACTTAGTCAGTGACAGTGGACTGAAGGTTGTTGCCAAACATATTCAGTCATTCCTGAAAGTGAATGGAATAAGACATATTACATCTGTATTGTACCACCCACCTACAAATGGCTTGCAGAAAGATTTGTTCAAAGTCTCAGGAATGCACTGTGAGCAATATCAGTAGGACACATTACATTGACACTGAGTCAGAAGCTTGCCAATTTCCTCCTTACATACCGCAATGTAGCACACTCCACAACCAGCAATTCACCAGCTATGCTATTCCTGGGACGTCCTTTGTGCGCATGCTTGGGTCTCCTCAAACCAAATCTCAGAAGGAGTATGGAATGACAAACAGCTGAGACAAATTAAAGGCTCCTGAAACAGGGAGGTTCAATACTTCACTCCTGGTGAGGGACTACAGAGGTGATCAATACTTGGTAAGATTAAGGGCAGAACTGGACCATTCTTCTACACAGTGGAGTTGCATTTGATGTAATCAGGAGATGATACATTGATCAGTAGTGGAGAGCAGTCAATTGTTAGAAAAGAAAGGTGTCCAGAGCTGTCAGAACTACTTCCTGTAGTTCCAGACCCAACTTCTACAACTATCAGGGAGAAAGTCTAAGAACCTGAGAATGTTTCACAGTTACAAGTCTCACCTGCCAAGCAGTATGATCAGCCTTGTCAGGAAAGATGTTCAAAGTAAATATATTACTGAAGTGTATATATATATATATATATATATATATAGATCTGTATCTATGTATGTCACTATATACAACCCAAGATCCATTTTCTTGTGGGGATACTCAATGAATTCAACAATCATAATAAAATCAATGAAAATCAGACAAACTGTATGCAAAAGACATCAACCTGTGCAAACACATAATAAATAAATAAATAATCAATAAATATCAAGAATATGAGATGAAGTGTCCTTGAAAGTGAACTCAAAGATTGTGGAAACAGTTCATTGATGGGGCAAGTGAAGCTGAATGAGTTATCCCCTCTGGTTCAGGAGCCTGATGGTTGAAGGTCAATAACTGTTCATGAACTTGGTGATATGAGTCCTGAAGCTCCTGTACCTTCTTCCTGATGGAAGCAGAGAGAAGAAAGCATGGCCTGGGTGTTGGGGTCCCTGGTGATGGATGCTGCTTTCCTGCCAGAACATTCTATGTTATTATGTTCAATGGTGGGGAGGGTTTTACCTATGATGGACTGGGCCATATACACAATATTTTGAAAGATTTTCTGTTCAAGGGCTTTGGTGTTTCCATACATGGCTGCGATGCAGCCAGTCAATATACTCTCCACCACACATCTATAGAAGTTAAACAAAGTTACAGACAGAATGTTGAATCTTTGCAAACTCTTAAGGAAGAAGAGGTGCTGCTATGCTTGCTTTGTAATTGAACTTACGAATGGGCCCCATACAGGTTTTCTGAAATAACACTGAAGAATTTAAAGTTGCTGACCCTCTCCATCTCTGATCCCCTGATGAAAGGTGGCTCATGGATCTCTGGCTTCCTCCTCCTGAAGTCAATATCAGCTCCTTCGACTTGCAGACAAAGAATAAGAAGTTGTTGTTGCGGCATTTGTGGCACTCTGTCACCTTTTCAATCTCCCTCCTATATGCTGATTTGCCACCACCTTTGATTTGGTCTACGAATGTGGTCTCATCAGCAAAATTAAATCTGGCATAGGAGCTGTGCTTAACCACACAGTCATAAGTGTAAAGCAAGTAGAGCAGGGGGTTAAGCTCAGCCTTGTGGTGCACCTGTGCCGATGGAGATTGCATTGTTGCCAGTCTGAACTGACTGGCGTCTGCAAGTGAGGAAATCAAGGATCCAATTGCACAAGGAAGTATTGAAGCCAAAGTCTCAAAGATCCAACAAGAGTAAAAAAATTCTCCACAGCGATTAAACTTTAAGTCCTGAATAGGCAATTAAAATTTTACTGTGCTGTGGATTATGTAATGTGTTGTTCTTGAGTCATCTTATATACACTATATATAAAAGATAACTAGAGAACAATACATTACATAATTAAGTTTAGATACATTCTATATTGAGTTGGATTTTATAGCTAAGCAGGGAGGAGTGTAATGTATTTAATGTTTCAGTAATATTGTAAATATATTGTTTCATTAAGCAATCTTTGATTATTTACTCATTTTGGGTTACATGTAAGAATTATGTGAATGGCATACACTATTACGCCACCATGTCGCATGCACGTGCCTCACTAAAGAAAATAAAAGTAAAACTAAGTACATGAGTATCCCCAGCTTCTGTGTTTTTCTTTCACTTAGTTTTTGGAGTTACAAAACATAACAGAACTGCACAATTTACCCCAATAAACATTATCATCTAACTTTATAAATCTGATTTATTTACATATTTAATCATGTTATCAAAACAAATTCTTTAACGTAATTATTAATCAACAAAATGACAATCTGAAGCTTTATTAGGCTGCAGTGCAGATTTCCAATTCAGTCATCACTGCAGCTTCTGTCATCATGCCATGTATTTTCATGTCTGGCCACTTTAAACTACAACTTGTATTCAAACAATTACATTACAGGTTCTGCAGTTCTGAGCCATCTGTCTTTGGAATTGGTAGCACTTGCTTTCTGTGCACCCTCTGTACTTGTTTACACTGCTCATTTGTTTCCTTTTTTAAAGCTCATCAAGGAAATGGATAAGTGTATCTTCTTAATGTTGATTCATTTGGATCAATTCTAGAATTAGGCAAAAGACATTGGATTGCCCTTGTAACTTGCACATTTGCCAGTAAAGTAACAGCATGATGCTGCCAAACAAAGCCAGGTCAGTAATTTGCAGAATTAAATAAATGTCATGCATGATTTTCTTATGCACAGTGAGTATTGAGTTACCTCGAAATACATGGTTGGGATTAGGAATTGAGAAACATTTGCAGGCCTGCTGCATTCTAAAAGGAGGGTCAATTTGTTTTTAATTGAATATCTGTTTATATGGAGAGGCTCTCAAATTTGCCTCCTTCCATGAAGCAAAGACTGAAATGATATCAAAGGAAGTGCTCTCACAGAAAGCAGTAACTTTGGGGAAGAAAGATTTTCCCCAAATGGGTCTCATGGACAATTTACATAATACAAGATAATAAATTGTTTGATTGCTGTCTTGTCAGTTCATTATTTATATGATTAAACTAGGAATTTGTTTTCTGGACTTAGTATAATGGCAGGGAAATCATAAATGTCCTCTAAAAGAAAGGAGATGCTGAAATTATGTAAGAATCAAGCGCTTGGCACTGAAAATGAACAGTAGTTGCATGTGCAGCATCTGCAAACAATCCCTTTCCTCATATCTCACTTCTTCAGTCTGTGATCTATCTCTTGCTATACCTCCAATCTGCCAAACTGATTAGCCTCTTTTCATTCACACTCTTCAGTTTTAGCAATTATTTACTTGTTTTATCTTGTTTTACTTAGATAAAATTTTCCCTGTAAGTGTTTTGGAAGCCTACAAAATACTTTGGAAATATTGGGTGGGGGGCGGAAAGGTGGGTGGAGGTGCGACTTCAGCTTATTCTGTACAAGAGACCAGAAGGCAGCAGGCACCAAGGCACCAGAAATAAGTTCACCTTTTCAGAAAATGTAACCTGTAATTTATAGAATGCTGTGATTTCTACTGCGCAGCATTAATGATTGACATAGGATCATTGTGGTGAACTACATATACCTGTCTGGACTGCTCCTGTGGCTCCTCCCACAGACCCCTGCTGACTGCTTCTGTGGCTCCTCCCACAGACCCCTGTATAAAGGCGATTGAGGCCTGTTGCCCAGCCTCATTCCCCAGGATGTAGTGTTGTTCATTCTTCCAGTCAATAAAAGCCGATACCTCGCTTCTTACATCTCAGAGTGAGTTATTGATGGTGCATCAATCATGATAACCAGTTTCATACACTCTACTGATTAGTTAGGACTCTGACTTCACCCACAGTTATGCAAGAGCTGGAGTCTGAGAGGAGAGATTTAAAAGGACTCCACCATTTTCAGTGTTTTAGACCATGTCAGAATGCATTAGTAATGGCCATTACACACAGCCATTTTTTCAACCCCCAACAGTGCTATTGATATGTAAGGACATAACAGAACACTAATGAAAACATTGCCTATTATGAATACAATTTAGCTTGATTCATAAAAATAAATTTATCATTTTCCCTCATATTTCCTAAATGCAGACTGTGTCCATTCAGCCTACAGATAATACTGGCCCTCAGAGTCTTCCTCTGTGTATTTCCCTGTAAACTATTCTCTCTCAATACCCTTCAATTTGCTCCCCCCTTCCACCCACCCCAATTCTCCTGCTACCTACCTTCACTACAGTTCATTTACTGTGGATAGATATAGTACCAGCAGCCTTGGATATGTGAGAGGAGACAGGAGAATCCCCATGGTCACAGGAAGAACCTAAACTCCACACCAAAGGCCAGGATCAAACCAGGGTTGCTGGAGCTGAGGGATAGCAGGTCCACAGTACAGCACTATGTTGCACATTCGACCTTACTAACATTCTTAAATCCATTCTAGTATTGAGGACAAACATCTTTGGACAGAGTCGTATGCCTTCTGGAAATCTTGTTTTGTCTCACCCTTATTCAGGTAATTTGTAACCTCCTTAAAGAAATTCATTACGTTCATCAGGCGAGGAACTACTTGTTCTAATCAAGGTTTATGTTGATTGATGCAAATTAATTTTGTGCTTTCAGGTTGAACTCTTTTGTTTTCCTTTCTTAAAGTTAATAACAGAGGCAGTCCTTTACACCGTTTCCTTGTGCGTGAGGAAGCTGTGCAATAACATGTTCAAGTAAAATTTCTCCTTCATTGTTGGTACTTTTCCTCGGTATAATCAGCAGCCCTAAAAAGTACAAAACTGCCTATTTTTCAAATAGTTTTGCTACCTTGTGTGTTCATACAGAACTGAACACTTCATGCAGCATGGGTGGATTCTAGACAGTTGTGACTGATTCAGATTGTTTTGCCTCTGTGGCACTTGAATATTATTTCAGTGGAATTGCTGTCTGATCTTGAAGGCCATGAGATTGGAATGCAAATTCTGATGATTACTGGGGTGTTAAGCGTGACAATTTATACACAAGTATCATGCTGTACGCTCATTTCTCCCCCCCCCCCCACAAGAAAAAATATATTACTGGTTGATGTAATTTGGAAGTATGAAATGATTTAAGTAGGATTTAAGTTCATGCTGCTAGACTAAAAGATTTGAAATGTAAAAGGGAAATTTCTTAATGAAGAGGTACAAGACTGTAGATTTTGTTTCCAGGATTAATGGATGAGGCTGACACTGAGGCAGCAATCCAGGTTAGATTGAATAGATGGTTGAAAGGTTGAAGGTCTACGGGAGTAGAGCAGCAAAACATGACCAGGACTCTTGAAATAGTGTGGAGATCGGGGAAGCGAGGTAGAAGATGTAAAGGGTTAATGTTTGTATAGACGAGAGGGGACAATAATTTGTAATAATTTTGTAGGAACATAAAGGAACAGCTCCTGATTAAAACTGAAAATCCTGTCCAGCTTATGCTTTCCTTTTTGCACAGAAAATTGATAAGTATATTATACCCTCCCAAACATAACATTTGTCACTTGCTCAATACATCTGTGCACTGCAAACTGCCTGATAAGGCTGATGTCTCTAGGGTGCTTGGAATGATCTGACCGTGTGAAAGCTTAAAGCTGTACTGATATGAAAAGCTATTCATGATTTCAGGTGCTTTCCAGAAGGTATTATGCAGTAACTGGCACAACACAGTCAAACCCTGTCTTGAGTAACAGAAACATAGAAGACATTCCTCCCTTGACATTTTTTAGAGAAGTTTGTAGATATTATAGGTTAGCAGCAAGCATCTCCAATATGCCTCAGATGGTATTTCTGGTGGCTCCTAAGAAAACTTTACCTCCCTCAAATCTATTAACTACGGTGTCAAATCGGCATACAGGAGGGAAATTGAAAACCTGACTGAGTGCTGCCTCAACACAACCTCTTTCTCAACGTCAGCAAAGCCAAAGAATCAGTTATGAATTACAGGAGGAAGAAGTAAAAAATCCATGAACTAGTAGTCATTTAGGGGAACAGAGGTTGAGAAGGTCAGTAGCTTTAAATTCCTTGGCATTAACATATCACAGTATCTGCTCTGGGACGAGCATATGAGTATCAAGACTAAGATGGTATGACAGTACCTCTACTTTCTAAGAAGTTTGCATAGATTCAGCATGTCACTATAAACTTTGATAAGCTTCTATAGATACATAGTGGAGAGTATCATAACTGGGGGCATCACAGTTTGGTATGGAAACACCAATATTCAAGAATGAAGAGGCTACAGCAAATGGTGGATATAGCCCTGCGCATCACAGGAAAAGCCATCCTCATTTACTGCTACAGACAAGCAGCACCCATCATCAAAGACCCCACCATCCAGACCATGTCTGTTCACTACTACCATCTGACAGGAGGTACAGTAGCCTTAGGTCCCACACCACCAGGTTCAGGAACAGTTATCAACCTACAACCATCAGGCTCCTAAACCCTTGTGGATAACTCCAATCATCGCTGCTCTGCACCGATCCTACAACCTACCAACTCACTTTCAAGGACTTTTTACATCTCATGTTCCCAATATTTTGTTGTTACTTCCACAGTTTGTCTTTTTTTGCACATTAGTTGTTTGTCAGTCTTTGTCTATTTATATATAGATTTTAGTAAATTCTGTGTTATTTTTTCCTTTAACATGTCCCCAGTAAAATGAGCCGTAAGGCAGTATACTGTAATATATGCACACTTAAATACTAAATTTACTTTGAGCTTTGAATTTCAATTCATGGAATATTCAGATCTGATAGGACGTGGAAACCATAGAAAGGGTGCAGAGGAGATTTACAAGGGTGTTGCCTGGATTGGGGAGCATGCCTTATGAGAATAGGTTGAGTGAACTCGGCCTGTTCTCCTTGGAGTGACGGAGGATGAGAGGTGACCTGATAGAGGTGTACAAGACGGTGAGAAGCATTGATCGTGTGGATAGGCAGGGGCTTTTTCCCAGGGCTGAAATGGTTGCCACAAGAGGACACAGGTTTAAGGTGCTGGGGAATAGGTACAGAGGAGATGTCAGGGGTAATTTTTTATGCAGAGAGTGGTGAGTGCGTGGAATGGGCTGCCGGCGGCGGTGGTGGATACGGATTCGATAGGGTCTTTTAAGAGACTCCTGGATGGGTACATGGAACTCAGAGAAATAGAGGGCTATGGGTAAGCCTAGCTAGTTCTAAGGTAAGGACATATTCAGCACAGCTTTGTGGGCCGAAGGGCCTGTATTGTGTTGTAGGGTTTCTATGTTTCTATAAAGTGATCACCATCTTCAAACCTTTGTTGTTTTTGATGTTGATACCAGCAGAAGCTAAAGGTACAGCTGAGGCAAGGGAACACAGAAACATGAGACCAGGCCATAACGGAGCAATAAAGTCTTGGAGTCAAATGCAGCAAGGATCATTAATATCTGTGACTGAGGCATCAGCAGTAGTCCCTGTATCCATTGAAGCAGCTTGCTGGAACATTGTGTTGCACAACTCCCTAGTTTCTAGGTTTCAGGATAAATTATTCAGGACAAGTGTATCAATGAAATGGGTAATTTGGTAAGGAGTCTAACTTGTTCAATTTTAACAAGATGTTCAACAAGGTGGCCACATTTGCTGATGAAATCTAATTTTTACCTTCAAATAACTTATTGGAAGGTTATAGGGAAACACAAGACAGGCTGGTTATCTAATTTCCCAATCTGTTATTTTTTAATGTGGAATTGTGCAAATTTAGTGTTGTTTTAGCAAAGTTCCAAGTTGAACATTTGTATTTAATAATATGGAAAGCTGCATTGTGGAAAACTAAATATTTTATCCCAGATTGTTTTCATAAGTTCCTTGGGTAATTATATTTCAAAGGTAAAAGCTCAAAGCAAATTTATTATCCAAGTACATTTATATCACCATATACAACCCAGAGATTCATTTTCTCACATGCATACTCAATAAATCCATAAGAGGATAATAACCATAACAGAATCAATGAAAGACTGCATCAGCTTGGGTGTTCAATCTGTGTGCAAGACAACAAAAGAAACATATATAAAAAGAAAGGGATAATAATAATAATTTAAAAATAAGCAATGAATACTGAGAGCATGAGATGAAGAGTTCTTGAAAGTGAGCCTGTAGGTTGTGGGAACATTTCAATGATGGGACGTGTGAAGTTGAGTGAAGTTATTTCCTTTGGTTCAAGAGCCTGATATTTGAGAGTTAATAACTGTTTCTGAACCTATGTTGTGAGTCCTGAGGCTCCTGTACCTTCTTCCAGAGGCAGCAGTGAGCAGAAAGCATGGCTGGGTAGCGGGAATCCCTGATGATGGATGCTGGTTTCCTGCGACAATGCTTTGTGTAGATGTATTAAGTGGTGGGGAAGGCTTTAACCATGATAGACTGGGCCAAATGCACTACTTTTTGTAGGAATTTTTGTTCAAGGGCATTGGTGTTTCCATACCAGGCTGTGATGCAGCCATCAATATACTCTCCATTTCACTTCTCTTGATGTTTGTTAAAGTTTTAGATGCCATGCCAAATCTTTGCAAACTCCTAAGGAAGTAGAGGCACTGCTGAGCTTTCCTTGTAATTTCACGTTCGTAAGTGCTGGGCCCAGGGCAGGTTTGGCAAAATAATCACACTGAGGAATTTGAATTTGTTGACTCTCTCTCCTTCTGATCCTCCAATGAGGACTGGCTCATGGACCTCTGGTTTCCTCCTCCTGAAGTCCATAATAAGCTCCTTGGTTTTGCTGACATTGAACAAGAGACTGATATGGCACCACTCAGCCAGATTTTCAATCTCACTCCTACTTTACACTGATTTGTCACCACCTTTGATTCGACTCATCACAGTGTTGTCATCAGTAAATTTGAAAATGGCATTGGAGCTGTGCTTAGCCACACAGTCATAAGTGTAAATCAAGTAGAGCAGGGGACTAAGCACACAGTCTTGTGGTGCACCTGTGCTAATGGAGATTGTGGAGGAGATGTTGTTGCCAATTTGAACTGACTAGGTTCTGCAAGTGAGGAAATTGAGGGTCCAATTGCACAAGGAGAAATTGAGGCCAAGGTCTCGAAGCTTATTGTTTAGTTTTGAGGGGATGATGGTATTGAATGCTGAGCTCTAGTCGATAAAGAGCATCCCGATGTTTGCATCTTTGCTGTCCAGATGTTCCAGGGTTGAGTGAAGAGCCAATGAGATGGCATCTGCTGTGGACCTGTTGTTCCAGTAGGCAAACTGGAGCAGATCCAAGTCACTTCTTAGGTAGGGGTTGATATGTTTCATCACCAGCTTCTCAAAACACTTTATCACTGTGGATGTAATCGCTACTGGATGATAGCCATTGAAGCAGGTTGCAGATTCTTCTTTGGTACCAGTAGAATTGAATCCTGTTTCAGTTAGGTAAGTACCTCAGATTGCTGAAGTGACAGGTTAAAGATCTCAGTGAACACTCCAGCAATTTGATCAGCACAGTTTTTTAGTTTTTGACCAGGTATCCCATCTGGGCTGAATGCTTCTGTGGGTTCACACTCCTGAAGGCTGTTTGTACCTCGGCCTCTGAAATCACAGGATCATAGGGGGCTGCGGGAGTTCTTGATGGTTCCTCCCAATTTTGATGGTGAAAGCAAGCATTTATCCTCACTTCCTTTGTCTCTAACTAAGTTAACTGATAATTTGGTAGTTAGAACCATAGAACATTACAGCACAGAAACAGGCCTTTTGGCCCTTCTCGGCTGTGCCGAACCATTTTTCTGCCTAGTCCCACTGACCTGCACCTGGTCCATATCCCTCCATACATCTCTCATCCATGTACCTGTCCAAGTTTTTCTTAAATGTTACAAGTGAGCCGGCATTTACCATTTCATCTGGCAGCTCATTCCACACTCCCACCACTCTCTGTGTGAAGAAGCCCCCCCTAATGTTCCCTTTAAACTTTTCCCCCTTCACCCTTAACCCATGTCCTCTAGTATTTTACTCCCTTAGCCTCAGTGGAAAAAGCCTGCTTGCATTCACTCTATCAAAACCCATCATAATTTTATATACCTCTATCAAGTCTCCCCCATTCTTCTACGCTCCAGGGAATAAAGTCCTAACCTATTCAACCTTTCTCTGTAACTCAGTTTCTCAAGTCCCGGCAACATCCTTGTAAACCTTCTATGCACTCTTTCAACCTTATTAATATCCTTCCTGTAATTTGGTGACCAAAACTGCACACAATGCTCCAAATTTGGCCTCACCAATGCCTTATACAACCTCACCATAACATTCCAACTCTTATACTCAATACTTTGATTTATAAAGGTAAACACACTATGAGAATTTGGATACAATTCCAAAAATACTTTGGCTTATTGAGATTTTCTCTTTCAAGTCCCATTTTTTCTAATTATTTTTTAAACCCTTTATGATTGATGTGGCTTTTAAAGAATGGGATAGATTAGGTATTAAATGCTTTCAGGACTTGTTTGTCGAGGGAAGTCTCTTTTCGTTTGAATAACTGTCAACTAAATATAGTTTACCCAAAACTCATTTTTTCAATACCTACAAATAAGAGATTTTTTACAGTCTCAAATAAGTACATTTCCTAAAAGTTCTGATAAGAATCTACTAGATGTAATTTTTAATTTGAAACTTTTTTTATAATGGATCTATATCTAATATTTATAATATGCTGTTGGGAAAGAGAAGTGCTCCTTTAGATAAAATTAAAAATCTTTGCAAACAAGATTTACAGACTTCAATTTCTTAGGAAACTTGGAGTCAAATTTATAAATTGGTTAACACTTCAGCATTATGTGCCCGCCACTCTCTCCCACAATTTAAAGTGGTCCATAGGGCCCATATGACTAAGGATAAGATGTCTCGTTTTTATTTAGATATATTGTAGTGATGTGCTAAACACAGCGCTGAAATAACGACACGCAGTCGGTAAGTCATTTCGAGACTAGTTTATTCAAACTTCGCGGTGCTGGCATTTAAATCCCTAGCGCCCACCCTCTCCGGGCGGAAATGACGTCGGAGGTGCATTACCAAAGTCTCCCCCCGCGCACTGGCTATTTGTGAGCCGGTTCACCTGCGCAGAAAGTGGGTCGCCACATACCCCCCCCCCCCCCAGAACCGGCGATACACCCCCCAATGTCCACAGTCTGGATCAGCCTCTGTTTGGGAGGTCTGCCTCTGCGCCGCGGTGCCTGAACCTCGACCGGCTGCGTCAAGTCCACATGAGCTGGTTTGAGTCGGTCCACCGTGAAAACCTCCTCTTTCCCCCCAATGTCCAGAACGTACGTGGACCCGTTGTTGTTGATCACCTTGAATGGCCCCTCGCACGGCCGCTGTAGCGGTGCCCGGTGTCCGCCCCTTCGTACAAACACAAGCTTACAGTTCTGCAGGTCTTTGGGTACATGGGTCGGGGTCCGTCCATGCTGTGAAGTTGGTACGGGGGCCAGGTTGCCGAGCCTTTCACGTAGCCTGTCCAGGACTGCTGCGGGTTCTTCCTCTTGCCCCCTTGGGGCTGGTATGAACTCTCCCGGGACAGCCAGGGGCGTACACCAACTCGGCCGACGAGGCGTGCAGATCCTCTTTGGGCACTGTACGAATTCCAAGCAGGACACAGGGAAGCTCGTCCACCCAGTTAGGTCCTCTCAGGCGGGCCATGAGAGCCGACTTCAAGTGACGGTGGAAGCGTTCCACCAGTCCGTTCGACTGTGGATGGTAGGCAGTAGTGTGGTGTAGCTGTGTTCCCAACAGGCTGGCCACAGCCGACCACAGGCTGGAGGTGAACTGGGCGCCTCTGTCGGAGGTGATGTGGGCCGGTACCCCAAAGTGTGCTACCCAGGTTGCGATCAGTGCCCGGGCGCAGGAATCGGCAGATGTGTCGGTGAGCGGGACCGCCTCTGGCCACCTCGTGAACCAGTCTACCATCATTAGGAGGTACCGCGATCCTTGGGACACTGGTAGGGGGCCCACAATATCCACATGAATGTGGTCGTACCTCCGGTAGGTGGGTTTGAACTGCTGCGGTGGGGCTTTAGTGTGCCACTGCACCTTGGCTGTTTGGCACTGCGTGCATGTTCTGGCCCATTCACTGACCCGCTTGCAAAGTCCGTGCCATGCGAACTTGCTGGAGACCAGCCGGACAGTTGTCCTGATAGTTGGGTGCGCCAAACCGTGTATGGAGTCAAAAACCCGCCGCCTCCAGGCTGCCGGGACGATGGGGCGAGGTTGGCCGATAGCCACGTCGCACAGGAGGGTCCTCTCACCTGGACCTACGAGAAAGTCCTGCAGCTGCAAACCCGAGACTGTGGTCCTGTAGCTGGGCATCTCGTCGTCTGCCTGCTGCGCCTCCGCCAGTGCTGCATAGTCCACCCCCAGGGACAGGGCCTGGACAGCTGGTCTGGAGAGTGCGCCTGCCACAAAGTTGTCCTTTCCCGAGACATGCTGGATGTCCGTCGTGTACTCGGAGATGTAGGACAGATGTCGCTGCTGGTGAGCCGACCAGGGATCGGACACCCTCGTGAACGCGAAGGTCAACAGTTTGTGGTCTGTGAACGTGGCAAACGGCCTGCCTTCTAAGAAGTACCTGAAATGCTAGATTGCCAGATACAGTGCCAACAGCTCCCGGCCGAAAGCACTGTACTTGAGTTCGGGTGGCCGTAGGTGCTTGCTGAAGAACGCCAGGGGTTGCCAGCACCCCTCGATGAGCTGCTCCAGCACCCCACCAACTGCTGTGTCGGATGCGTCCACCGTGAGTGCGGTCGGAGCGTCCGCTCTGGGGTGCACCAGCATCGTGGCATCTGCCAAGGCTTCCTTGGCTTTAACGAAAGCAGCCGTGGCCTCTTCGTCCCAAGTAATGTCCTTGCCTTTACCTGACATCAGGGTGTACAAAGGGTGCATGATGCAGGCTGCTGAGGGGAGGAAACGGTGGTAGAAATTCACCATACCAACGAACTCCTGCAGGCCTTTGACCATGTTGGGCCGGGCAAAGTGGCGGATCGCGTCTACCTTGGCGGGCAGAGGTGTTGCCCCGTCTTTGGTAATCCTGTGGCCCAGGAAGTCGATGGTATCGAGACCGAACTGGCATTTGGCCGGCTTGATCGTGAGGCCGAAATCACTCAGGCGGGAGTAGAGCTGGCGGAGGTGGGACAGATGCTCCTGACGACTACTGCTGGCTATAAGGATGTCGTCCAAATAGATGAACGCAAAGTCCAGGTCACGTCCCACCGCATCCATTAGCCGCTGGAACGTCTGTGAGGCATTCTTCAGGCCGAACGGCATTCGGAGGAACTCGAACAGGCCGAACTGGGTGATGAGTGCTGTTTTGGGGATGTCTTCAGGGTGCACCGGGATTTGATGGTATCCCCGGACGAGGTCTACTTTGGAAAAGATTCTTGCCCCGTGCAGGTTTGCTGCAAAGTCCTGTATGTGCGGCACGGGGTAGTGGTCTGGAGTTGTAACCTCGTTCAGTCTGCGGTAGTCGCCGCATGGTCTCCAACCCCCAGCTGCTTTGGGTACCATGTGCAGGGGGGAGGCCCATGGGCTGACGGACCTCCGTACGATCCCCAATTCCTCCATCCTCTTGAACTCCTCCTTCGCCAGGCGGAGCTTTTCCGGGGGGAGCCTTTGTGTGCGGGCTTGGAGGGGTGGTCCCTGGGTTGGAATGTGGTGCTGTACCCCGTGTCTGGGCATGGCTGCCGTGAACTGTGGTGCCAGAATCGATGGGAAGTCCACCAGGATTCTGGTGAATTCATTGTCCAACAGCGTGATGGAGTCCAGGTGTGGGGCCGGCAACTTGGCTTCATCCAGGGAGAATGCACCAGTCTTTTCCCTTGCAAGTCGACCAGCAGGCTGTGAGCTCGTAAGAAGTCTGCCCCCAGGAGTGGTTGGGCCACGGCAGCCAGTGTGAAGTCCCACGTGAACCGGCTGGCGCCGAACTGCAGCTGCACTGTGCTGGTGCCATAGGTCCGTATCGTGCTGGTGTTTGCGGCCCTCAGGGTGGGTCCTGGCTTCCTGTTGCGGGTGTCGTACCCCGTCGGGGGCAAGACGCTGATCTCCGCTCCGGTGTTGACCAAGAAGCTGCGTCCCAACTGTTTGTCCCAGACGTACAAGAGGCTGTCCTAGTGGCCAGCCGCCATAGTCATTAGCGGCAGCTGGCCCTGGCCCTGGCCCTTGCAGGGCGGGCAACAACGGCGGGCCTTTGTGCCCCACCGCTGGTGGTAGAAACACCACTGTTCACTGTCCTCCTCACTCCTGCCTCTATGTTGTGTGTGCCCCCCTGCCGGGCCTGGTCTGGTCCGCCGTTGGGCGCGTGGCCTGGTAATCTGACTGACGGACACCACGCTCTCCCTCTTGGCTTTCCACAGCACATCTGCCCGGGCTGCCACCTTCTGGGGGTCACTGAAATCTGCATCGGCCAGCAGCAGATGTATGTCCTCGGGCAGTTGCTCTAGGAACGCTTGCTCGAACATGAGGCAGGGCTTGTGTCCGTCAGCCAGGGACAGCATCTCGTTCATCAATGCTGACGGCAGTCTGTCTCCCAAACCGTCCAGGTGAAGCAGGCGGGCACCCTGCTCACGCCGTGAGAGGCCAAAGGTCCCAATGAGCAGCGCTTTGAATGCTTCATATTTGCCTTCTTCCGGGGGTGACTGTATGAAATCCGCAACCTGGGCGGCCGTCTGCTGGTCAAGGGCGCTCACCATGTGGTAGTAACGCGTGGAATCGGAAGATATCTGCCGAATCTGGAACTGGGCTTCTGCTTGGCTAAACCACACGCATGGTCGCAGCGTCCAGAAAGTCGGCAGTTTTAGCGAAACTGTGTGAACAGATGAAGAGTCGATCATCTTTGGTCCAAATCCCGTTTGGACCGTCAGGGTCACCAATGTAGCGATGTGCTACACACAGCGCTGAAATAACGACACGCAGTCGGTAAGTCGTTTCGAGACTAGTTTATTCAAACTTCGCGGTGCTGGCATTTAAATCCCTAGCGCCCGCCCTCTCCAGGCGGAAATGATGTTGGAGGTGCATTACCAAAGTCTTCCCCCGCGCGCTGGCTATTTGTGAGCCAGTTCGCCTGCGCAGAAAGTGGGTCGCCACAATATCTCCGTATTGTGATAAATGTAATAATGGAGAAGCTTCACTTATTCATATGTTTTGGACATGTCTGAGTCTTCGAAAATATTGGAAAGAAGTATTTCAAACTTTCTCAATACTTTTCAAAATAAACTTTAAGCTTCATCCTTTGACCACTTTATTTGGTATTGTTGGAGGAAAGGATATTATTTTGGAGTCATCTGATTTGCACATTTTGGCTTTTATTTCTCTTATGGCCAGAAGGACACTCTTGCTTTAATGGAAAGATGCGGCCCCTCCTAATCATGCCCAGTGGTTATGTGATGTGATGTTTAAATTTAGAGACGATTCGATGTTCAATCTCTGAATCTAGCCAAGACTTTCAAACATTGTGGGGACCTTTTTTGAATTATTTTCGAAACCTTTGATTTGCTGTTAAGCACAGATGATGATGAATAATGTTTTTCCTTTTTTTCTTTACTAATCAGCTTCAATCTTGGCAGTGGGTTAGATTTTTTTTATATAATAAAATTACTATACTTCAATGTTACAAATTGATTAATCTGTATGAATATAGGGTAAGGAGTCTTTATATGCGATTTAGTATAATGTATTGATATATATATATTTTTGTACTCCGTATTCTTATATGTAAATTAATAAAAATATTGGAAAGGAAAGCAAGCATTGAAGGCATTGAGTTCATCTGGATGCGAAGCCTATGCTGCTTGATTCAACTTTAAAAGAGCTGAGAGTACTCAAGCACTGCCACGACTGTGAAGCATCCTTTGCTTCGGGTGAAGATTCTTGATCTTGACTGTACTCAGCTGTCCTTCATGCAGATTCTTTAACACTCTGGTATCCAGTTTAGAGGGAACCACAGCATGAGATCCAGACCTCAGCATTCTCTGACATGCAGACAGTTGGTTTTGTCTCACTGAGAATTCTAGAAGCATAGGACTTCCATGAACTGGCCATCCTTGCATGGTGATAACATTGACTTTTGACAATGTCAGGTCATTACTTGTTTCTCTTTGTATTTCAGAATTTGTTAATGGCAGTTGGTCCACCGATGCTCTGTGGAACAACTCTGCTGAGTCACAGAAAGAAGACTTTTCTTCTTTAGTTGTCAACAGTGGAAGATATGATGAGCCTTCAGCTTTGCTGTGGTGTTTGGAACCCTGGAACTCTATGTCATAAGAATGGGCTCCTTGGAAAAGTGCCCAACGTTGCAATCGGGTAGCGGACATCACTGGGATTCCCTTCCTGGGATGGAAAATGGACTCGGGGTCTGGAGGTCTGTCACTAGAATAAACTTTTGTCCGTAGAGGTTGTGTTGGAACTCCTTTAATGCCCATACTAGACTAAGGGCCTCTCAGTCGATCTGTGTGTAATTGTGTTCTGCATTCATCAATGACCTTGAAGCAAATGCAATCGGATGTTCAGATCCACCTTTCATAGTGTGTGACAAAACGGCAGCAATGCCATAAGGGGACGCATCGCACACCGGTCTGATGGGCAGAGATGGGTCATGATGGGTGAGCAGATCATCTGATGTGATTAGTCTCTTTGTTTCCTTGAATGCGTTTTTACATCTTTCTGACTATTCCCACTTTGCTCCTGTCTGTAACAGTGTGTTCAATGGATGCAGACCATAGCAATGTTTTGGAGAAACCGGTGGTAAGTAGCTTACAAAGCCCAAGTATGACCTGAGTTGTGACACATTTTCCGGTTTGGGAGCTTGCAGCACTGCTTCAATCTTCTCTTGTGACTTATGTAAGCCATGCTTGTCAATGACATATCCACAATATCAGATTCCATTCTTGGAAAACCCACATTTCTCTCTCTTTGCGCACAGACCATACTCACTCAGCCTGGTAAACAATTTACCAAGAGTGTTGAGGTGCTCTTCATCACTTTTTCCAGTCACAATGATGTCATCAAGGTGTGCTCCTGGGATATCTTGTAGACTTGGTCCATTGCTCTTTGCCAAATTGCTGGAGCAGATGTGCTGCCAAAGACAAGACGTTATATACTGGAACAGTCCCTTGTGAGTGTTGTTTATGAGGAACTTCCTGCTTGACTCCTCAATCTCCATTTGCAGATAGGCTTGTGACAAATCAATTTTTAAACACCTCTCCCTGCCTGCCAAAGATGCAAAAATCTCTTCTATTTGTGGCAGCGGATACTGTCCGGTACATAGCACAGGGTAGAGGATCACTTTGAAGATCCTGCATATACAAACAGCTCTGGCCTTCCCTTTCTTGATCACCTGGACAATGGGCATGGCCTAATTGCTCCACTCAACCTTGGAGAGAATGTCAGATGCCTCCAAGCTCTGAAGTTCAGCATCCACTTTAGGACATATTGCATAAGGCACTGGATGCATTTTATGGAATCTTGGTGTTGCTGCTTCATCCAGTTCAATTCTGGCCTTCATGTCTTTGAGTTTATCAATGTCCTTCTCAAACACCTACTCATTAGTATTAAGGAGCACTGACAGTCTCTGGTTAGCGCTACCATTTGGGCTGCAGTTGCCTGACACATTGAGAGTTTTGATTGTGTGCCAGTCTAGATGGATTTTTCTCCACCATTCATGTCTGAACAGTGCTGGCTCTCCACTTTTCAACACATAGAGCTCCAACTGCTGTGTTTTGCATCCGTACTTTACATTCACTTTCAGTTTGCCTTTGGGAGACACTTTTTCACCTTTGTAGATCTTTAGCATCACTGAGGTCTTTTCTAATGGTAGCTTAGAAAACGGTTTGTCGTAGTCAGCCTCTGAAATTATAGACAAAGCTCACCCTGTATCCAGTTCCATTTTCAGTTTTACACCAGACACATCTGTTGTCAGCCATTTGATTTTGCGATCTGCTTCAGTAATGCTATGCATTGTTGTCTAATTCAGTCACTTTGTGCATTTGTTTAGTTTTGTGCCTGAAACTTCTCACTGTGTGGTTTTTCTCTTTGGTTGTGTATTTTGTCTGCTTTGCACACTCTGTCTATGTGATCATGTCTGTGTCTCTACTTTCTGCAAACCTTTTCTTTGAACCAATAGTCATTTACATCATGGGAGTATTTGCCACATCGATAACATTTCTGGCTTTTTGCACCATTCAGGGGCATTTAGCGCATTTCACATTCTAAACTCTTTTTCTGTCATTCTGCCATTTCCTTTGCTGCAGTCTCTAATGATATTACAATGCTCAATGCCCATTCTAAGGTTAGATCTCTTTCTGACTGTAGCCTCTTCTGGGTGTTTTGACTTTGCATGCCACGTACAAAGCCTGTCCTTTAACGCATCAGGAAGTCCATCTCTAAAGACACAACATTGGGAAAGTTTGCACCATTCTGCAATGTATTCACAAATGCTTTCATCTTTTGACTGGTTCCTTTTGTGAAATCTAAATTTCTCATCTAATACTAGCAGTTTTGGGGCTCAAGTGAAATTTGCAAAATTGCAACAATTTCATTGAATGTCTCGCTTGCTGGCTTTTCAGGAGTTACTAAGTTGCGTAAGAGATCGTACGTTCTAGAACTGTGGAGACTTCCTTTACCTCATCTGCATCATTAGCATTACAATACAGTTCAACCCTCTCGATATTTGATTCCCAGTCCTGACTAAGGCCATCAGCACGTTATTTTTACTTTAGTTTTGCTAGTTGTTTGTCTCTCACTGTGTACTGTACATCATTACTCGCATGCCCTTCTCTAGCATCTGTGACCAGCTTCTCCATACTGGTTCAAATCAGTCGTTCCACTTGCTGTCTGTCTCCCTTCCTCCGAATTCTGTCATCTCGTAACTGTCAGTGCAGCTGGTGATATTTGCTGACATTCAGGTTCATATTCATTGCTAATCTGTTGTGTGTGTACAACTGCATATCAATAAGTAAAGGCACACACTCAGGAGAAGTTAACGTGTAAATTCACTTTGTAGGGAGAGGATCAAATCAATGTGCATGCATAAGTTATCAGTCAATACTAAGTGCTAAGGGGAGTCATTGTATGAAAAGAAATAGATCCATACATTACAGTCCAAATCTCCGGAACTTTGTTCTTTAGCCTCTGCCAGTATGCAGGTAGGAGAAGGACAGCCAAGTGATCCAATTTACTGAAATGCGGTCTGGGCATGGAACGGTAGGCATTCCTTGTCTTAGTATAACAGTGGTCTAGTGTGTCGGGACCTCTGGTGCTACAGCTGATACGGTGATAGTAACTGGGCAGAATTTTCTTCAAACGAGCCTGGTTGAAGTCCCCCACTATGAAATTTAATAATTAATAATGACTTTAATTTCTTGCTTTCTCAGAAACTCAAATGAAATGGAACACTTAATTTCCCCCCAAGCTGCTACTATATGTTCTTTGAAATTTCTGTACAACCTGATTATTTCTAAACTAATGCCTACCTTGGTAATTCAACAAGAGCTGAATGTCTTTCATTACATCTGTTCAATTTCTGGAACTGGTTACTGAATTTAATTATTGCACAAATAGAGAGGAGTTTATATTATCTTTCAGTATGTGGATATTAAATCCAACACAAGCATTAATTACCTACTAATTAGCTTTGAGCTGATGTTGGTGAGCCATCCTTCTAAATTGCTGCAGTACTTCTGGTGAAGTTATTGCCACAATATGTTTGGGAAGAATGTTCCAGGATTCAGACTCAACAACAATGATGGCAGACCAATGCATTTCCAATTCAGGGTGGTGTCCAACTTGGAGGGGTGACCACACATGATAGTACTCCGTTGTGTCCATTTCCTTGTCCCCATAATGATCATGGTTGGAGCTTTGGGAGGTAGTCCTGGAGTAGGCTAGCTGAGTTTTTGCAATACTTTTAGAAGATGGTGAACAATGCTGATGGTGGAAAGAATGACTATTTATAGAGGCTGGGTTTTTAGCCAAAGAGACAACTTTGTCCTGAATTCTGTCCAGTTTCTTAAGCATTCTTGGAGTTAACTAATTCAGAAAACTGGATGCTATTCCATCACACTCCCAACTCATATATTATAGACAGTACATTTGGGGTATATATCCTATATCTTACAGTGTCTATAAAAAGTATTCACTCCCCTTGGAAGGTTTGAAGTTTTATTGTTTTATAATATAGAATCACAGTGGATTGAATTTGGCTTTTTTTTGACACTGATCAACAGAAAAAGACTTTCATGCCAAAGTGAAAACAGATCTCTACAAAGTGATCTAAATTAATTACAAAGATAAAATACAAGGTCATTGATTGAATAAGTATTTATCCCCATTCAAGTCAGCATTTAGTAGATGCACCTTTGGCAGCAATTACAGCCTTGAGTCTGTGTGGATAGCTCTCTATCAGCTTTGCATATCTGGACACTGCCATTTTTACCAATTCCTCTTTATGAAACTGCTCAAGCCCTGTCAGATTGCATTGGAGATCACAAGTGATCAGCCCTCAGGGGTCATTATCTTGCTGGAAAACAGATCTTCTTCCGAGTTACAGTTTTCTTGCAGGCTGTATCAGATTTTCCTCCAGAATTTCCCTGTATTTTGCTGCATTTATTTTATCCTCTACCTTCACAAACCTTCCAGGGCCTGCTGCATTCAAGCATCCCCACAGCATGATAAAGCCACCAGCATGCTTCACAGTAGGGATGGTATGTTTTTCATGATGTGAGGTGTTTGGCTTAACATAATGTTTAAGGATCAAGAAGCTCAATTTTAGTTTCATTGGACTATAAAACCTTCTCCCAGCTGACTTCAGATTTTTCTACATGCCTTCTGGCAAACTCTACCTGAGATTTTGCGTGAGTTTTTTTCAACAGTGGCTTTCTCTTTGCTACTCTCCCATAAAGCTGTGAAGCACTCGGGCAACAGTTGTATGCGCAGTTTCTCCCATCTCAGCCACTGAAGCTTTTAACTCTTCCAGAGTTGTCATAGATCTCTTGGTGGCCTCCTCACTAGCCCCCTTCTTATACAGTCACACAGTTTTTAATGATAGCCTGCTCTGGGCAGATTTACAACTGTGCCATATTTTTAACATTTCATGATGATTGACTTGACTGTATTCCAAGGGACAATCAGTGACCTGGAAATTTTCTTGTATCCATCTTCTGACTTGTGCTTTTCAATAACTTTTTTACAGAATTGCTTGGAGTGTTCTTTTGTCTTCATGTTGTAGTTTTTGCCAGGATACTGACTCACCAGCAGCTGGACCCTTCTGATATAGGTACATTTTTACTACAACCAATTGAAACACCTTGACTGTACACTAGTGATCTCCATTTAACTAATTATGTGATTTCTCAAGACAATTGGCTGCACCAGTGATGCTGGTGTGCCATTAAAGGTCACTTTGTAGATATCCGTTTTCACTTTGACATGAAAGAGTTTTTTCTGTTTATCAGTGTCAAAAAAGCCAGATTAAATCCACTGTGAATTAATGTTGGAAAACAAAAGAGCATGACAACTTCCAGGAGGGCTGAATACTTGTTATAGGCACTGTATATGGGTATAGGATACTCCATCTTTGACCTGGCTATGACTGAAACTTAATAAGACCAGTTACGTCGAAACTATACATGAAGTAAAATGGCAGGGTCTACATTCTGTGTCAAAAGTCTCACAGGGAGGGTTTGTGAAGCCTTTCAACAAACTACAGATCATAAGTCAATAATGTGACTCTTGTTTGGATAAGTTTAATTCAGACAATACTCAAGAATTGAATTGAATTGAATTGACTTTATTTCTTACATCCTTCACATACATGAGAAGTAAAAATCTTTACGTTACATTTCTGTCTAAATGCGCAATCATAGTAATTTATAATAAACAGAATAGTCAATGTAACACAGAAATACACTAAAATCAGTGTGAGTCAATCAGTCTGATGGCCTGGTGGAAGAAGCTGTTCCAGAGCCTGTTGGTCCTGGCTTTTATGCTGCAGTACCGTATCCTGGATGGTAGCAGCTGGAATAGATTGTGGTTGGGGTGACTTGAATCCCCAATGATCCTACGGGCCCTTTTTTCATACCTGTCTTTGTAAATGTCCTGAATCATGGGAAGTACACACGGCAGATGCACTGGGCTGTCCGCACCACTCTCTGCACAGTCCTGCGATTAAGGGAGGTACAGTTTCCCATACCAGGCAGTGATGCAGCCAGTCAGGATGCTCTCAATTGTGCCCCTCTATAAAGTCCTTAGGATTTGGAGGCCCAGGCCAAACTTCCTCAACCATCTGAGGTGAAAGAGGCCTGTTGTGCCTTTTTCACCACACAGCTGGTGTGTACAGACCACGTGAGGTCCTCAGTGATGTGGATGTATTGGAGTATAAAAGTTGCATTGTTTGCTGTGTAATCAAAACTATGTAGTCAGCTTTGAGTTTGCTATTTGCTATGCATTATCCAATTTAGTAGGAGAATAAAATCTTAAGAATGTAGAAGACAATGGTGTGTTAATGAGAGGTAGTGAAGAGATGTAGATTAGAACATGATTAAGTCAATGGGTAGAAACAATAGTGGCGGATGTACTTGTGATATGCAACTGTAGACCGATTGGATATGCTAATGCAACTAAACCAGGAGATTGCTATAAAAAATGCTATGTACAAGGATCTGTGGGCAATCAGCGACTAGCTCACTGACTGTCTCAGCTTTGATTTGCAAATTAAAGTTTAATCCTTCTTGAAGAATCTTCTTCGTCTCCTGGTCGTTTGTGGGGCACGAAAAACCACGACAAAATTGGCGACCGTGACAGGACCGGAAAGAGACCCGCGGAAAAGAAACGGCAGATTGGAGACGCTTCCCAGTCCTCTAGGGACCCCCACAAGGCTAACAGAATTAAGGGTGCACCCAAACAAAAAGTAAGCGCTTTTTGCGACAATTTGGACTAAGAATTCTGTTGGTTTTGGGGAGGTCTTGGAGTCTCAGAAGTGTGGAACCACTGCCGAAGGGTCTCTCCGGTCCAAAGAATCTGGCAGAATTGGGGGTTAACAGGAGGCTCAGAGGATTGATCACTGCAGTGAGGGTAAGTACAAATAAGCTAATAAGAAGTTAAGTGAAGAAAAATTCCACGTGGTGTTGGTAAGTCCCTGTGGATACCGCTTCGTATAAAACGAAGGTCTGAACGGGCAGGGAAAGGGGAAAATAGAGAAAATCCCTGTGGATACCGCTTTGTATGAAACGAAGGTCTGAATGGGCAGGGAAAGGGGAAAATAGAGAAAATCCCTGTGGATACCGCTTCGTATGAAACGAAGGTCTGAATGGGCAGGGAAAGGGAAAATAGAGAAAATCCCTGTGGATACCGCTTCGTATGAAACGAAGGTCTGAATGGGCAGGGAAAGGGAAAATAGAGAAAATCCCTGTGGATACCGCTTCGTATGAAACGAAGGTCTGAATGGGCAGGAAAAGGGGAAAATAGAGAAAATCCCTGTGGATACCGCTTCGTATGAAACGAAGGTCTGAATGGGCAGCGAAAGGGAAAATAGAGAAAATCCTCGTGGATACTGCCTTAAGAGATAAGGGTCTGAATAGACGAGGTGCATAGAGAAAGTTCTGTGGATACCGCTCTGAATAGAGGTCTGTACGGGCAGAACAGAATAGGAAACAAGGACAGTCCAATATATAGTTTAAAGCACTGGTAGATAGATGATAGACTAGGCATAGAATTAGAGTAAATAATATTATACAGTAAACGAATGTGAATCTCTGAAATACTTTAAAAAGAGAGAACAACATAGATAGATAGATAGATAGATAGATACTTTATTCATCCCCATGGGGAAATTCAACATTTTTTTCCAATGTCCCATACACTTGTTGTAGCAAAAACTCATTACATACAATACTTAACTCAGTAATAATATGATATGCATCTAAATTATATTATATGTTATATTAACATGACAGGTAAAGGAACGGCATTAGAGATTCTGAGCAAAAAAATCCCGGTAAATAAATATGAGATCACAAAAACTAAAGAAAAATGGGAAAAGAACCAAAAACCTGGTCACGAAATGGCCAAGAGAAGGAACGTTTGATGTAAGCTTGTGCGAAGAAATGGAGGCACTAATTAAAAATTACAAACCAAAAGATAAATCTAATAAAAGAGGGCAAAAAAGAGAACGAGAAATGGAAGTGCTAAAACTCTTCAGAACGGAGGGAGAAAGGCTGAGGAAGACAGGTAGAATATTGATTACAAGTGAGGAAGATACTAAGGTGCTGGAGAAACTGCCTGTTAGAGAGAGAGGAAGGTACAGTGAGAAGCTGGCTTCAGCTCCGTACCCGGATGTGAAAGAAACAGTAAAGCCCCCTCCCTATAATGAGGAAGGAACCTCTAAGCAGTGCCCCCTGCTGACGGGAACAGTAAACTTGCAGGGAGAAGTACAAGTTTGGGATAATGAGGAGGAAAAAAGACAATACGAGAAGGAAAAAGCCGCGATATGGAAGGAGATACAGGCAGAAAGGATAAAGGTGGAACAGGCTAAGAGAGAAATGAAAGAAGAGATTGAACGGATGAAATACTTGAGAGAGGAAAAGGCGTATGAGGAGTATCGGTTATATCATAGAAATAAACAGACTAGAAAAGAAAGTGGCTCATCAGGGCAGGAAGAGATGAGGCATTCAAGAGGAATTGGAAAAAGATAGGAGATGAGAGTCTTGGAGAAACACAAGAGAGAAGGGAATCGAGCACGAGTAAGGATCATGAGGAGTCCCTGCCACAGGTGTACAGACACGGACAGGAAGAAAGAGAAGGTGACTCATTGGAGGAGCAAGAGTTAAGTGGAGAGAGAGAGGATGCGAGAATCTGTGGGGAAGAGGTAGGAGGCAGAAGCCTAGAAGAGCAGAAGGAGGCGGTAGGGAAGCGACTTGCGGAAGTAGAGAGAGAGCTAGATAAGTTACTGAGAGGGGAGAGGAGATGTGAAAAATACTCCAGGGGCCAAGCAAGTATTGAATCAGGACAGAAAGGAAGGACTCCACAGGGAGACCAAGGGAAGAAGAGGACCCCGGAGAAATTTGTGTGGGAGGCAGTAAAGACATACCCTGAGATAGATGGGGAGTCAGGCGAGGAGGAGAGCCAGGGCAGGTGGGAAGAAGGAGGAAGAATGATGCCGTTGTTAGTTAAAGGATCAGGACAAGTGCAGTACATCCCTTGGGGATCCCAGGACCTAGAAGGGCTGAAAAACACTCTGCCCAATCTACATGAAGGAGCAGGGAAATGGATTAGAGCCTTTGAAGAAGAAACGGCAGAACGATTATTGGCTATGGGAGATTTGAAGGCACTATTGATAAGGTTGATGGGAACCTCCAAATTTAACGAACTAATGGAAATGGCTGGCATAGTAAACTCGAACGACCCGAGAACTGATGGAGACGGGTTTGACAGAGTGAGGCAGAGGGTATGGCAGGCCCTCAGGAAGCTTTATCCACCCAAAGTGGACCCCAAAGCCTTAAAGGGGGATCCACTGGGAGACACTGAAAACCCAGCAGCCTACGTAGAAAACCAGTTGAAAAGGTGGAGACTGGAAACTGAGCAAGAGGTGGAAAATAGCTTATTTATCACCACACTGTTCTGACACAGCACTTTGGATGCAATGCCTCCGCAAGTAAAATCCAAACTGGAGGAAGTGGTTGGGCTGACGTCAATGACCCCACAAGAATTTAGAGACCACGTAGTCCATGCGGTTGAGAAATACTGGAAAGACAAACGAAGGTTGGCTGAGCAGCAGGAAGAGGTGCAAAGAAAGTTAATACAAATGCAGCTCGAAGAACTCAAAAAGAAGGAAAAAGAGAAAAGCAAAAAGATGCTGCCAGCAACCACCGGTCCGAGTACAGCCATCGAACTGGATGAAGCACTGCTATATGGAGGAACCGATCATACTGTAAGACAAGGGCCGGAAAACCCCATGCCAATAATCAACGTCTTTGGAGGAGCATTCCCACAAATGCCCTATCAGGAACAGACTAAATTCAAACAGCCCAGACAGGACTGGAAGTCCCAAGGAGGGGGACAGAGGAGCTATGGGCAGAGGGGACCAGTGAGGAAACAGCGGGAAAGAGAGGTAGAGAGATTGTGCTGGGGATGTAATCAGCCAGGTCACATGAGAAGAGATTGTCTGTTTACACCATGGCCTGTCACACACCAGCAGGAACCGATAAGAAGGGAACTAAAGTTTAGCCAAGGACCAGACCCCACAGGCCCAAGCGGACCTGTGAACCCCTATGCAAGGTATTAGGGGTGCCCCGAGAACTTGAGTGGGAAGGGACATTACCCAATGATAACAAGGGAGGCAGACGAGGAACCCATTGTTCAGGTTATGTTAGAAGGGCAACTGACACCAATGATGATAGATACTGGAGCCACGTACACTTGTGTACAGCCATAGTATGCCCTTCACCTTCCCATGTCAGGAAAGTTTATTAAGACGGTAGGGTTCTCGGGGAAAACACAGTTGACACAGTGCACGGCTCCAGTGCAGTTGAGAATGGGAAATAAAGGAATTGTTTTGCCGGTGCTAGTATTTAAAGGAACTCTGATTAATTTGTTAGGCAGAGATGCCTTATTGAAACTGGAATTAAAATTAGAATGCACCAGAAATGGGCTGAGTGTGGAAAGAGCAGGGGCTCAATTGATAGTGCGAGAAGACAAGAAGGCTAATGTCTTTTGGATAGGAGACATCGCAGATCAGATTCAGGAAACCTGGGAAAAATGGAAAAAGGACGTGCAGGCTATATTACCCAGGGCTGTAATGCCCAAATCTGAGCTACATTGTACAGTGATTTTTGACGAGACTCAGAGGAGTCTCAGAGGAGAGATGGCACCTGGAGGCATGTACCCAACAGCACCTAGAAGGGGAGGCTGTGATAATTGGAAAGCAAGGGGCAGCTTTACAAGTTAAGTGGAACACCTTTTTAGAAAAATGGTACAGGATACCAGCGGCTGCGCCCCACGTAACGTTATTGGTAAACAAGGGATATCAGTCTAAAGACTTAGGACCCTTAGTTAAGAGTGCTGAAACTGTAACAGTGTGGAGGAAAATCACGCCAGAGGTGAGGATATTGGAAGACAACAATTGCATTAAAATAATGGTAAGTGTAGATGTGGTAGGGACAGTGAGAGAGGTCGAAATAACTCCCCAACCACACATGCCATTGCAGGGAAAGGAAAGAGGTCAGCAGAAAGATAGAAGGTTAGATGAGTTGCCATCTATTCTGTGGTCACAGCATGACACGGATGTAGGGAAAATAAAAACAGCTAGTCCGGTGGAAATAAGGCTGAAAGAAGGAGCAATTCCACCCAGGAGACCACAATACCCTCTAAGACCAGAAGCAGAAGAGGGAATAGCATCGACAGTGCAGGGGTTGCTTGAAATAGGAATGCTTAAAAGAACAAACAGTTCATGCAATACCCCGTTGCTGCCGGTCTTAAAAGCATATAAATCTAAGTGGAGATTGGTGCATGATTTGCGAGCGATAAATGATGTGGTAGAGGACTGGCCAGTGGTAGTCCCCAACCCACACACGCTTTTGACTAATGTTCCACCAGAAGCAAGTTACTTTTCAGTGATTGATTTGTGTTCGGCTTTCCTCAGCATTCCTCTAGCCGACCAGTGTCAGTATCTGTTTGCATTTACTTACAGAGGTGCTCAGTATACCTATACCAGAATGCCGCAAGGGTTTAAACATTCACCACGTGTTTTTAATCAGGTGTTGAAGGCAGACCTAGAGGGCATGCCATTGGAAAGTACATTGTTACAGTATGTGGATGACCTGTTGATTTGCTCCCACAGTAAGGAACAGTGTGAGCAGGACGCTATAACTCTGTTAGAGAAGCTGGCACACGGAGGACATAAAGTATCCAAAAGGAAACTGCAATTTTGCACGCAGCAAGTGGAATACTTAGGCAGGATAATATCCAAGGGAGTGAAGGCGATAGCACCAGATCAGATTGAGGCAATAACTAAGGCCCCAAAACCCCAGACTGTAGGGCAGATGATGACGTTTTTGGGAATGGCAGGGTACAGCTCAGATTGGATAGGAGAATATGCTGAGATTGTGGCACCTTTGAGAAAGATAATGAAAGAAGCAGGACATACAAATTTGAAGAACGGCTTACAGTGGAATGGAGAGGCAGAGATAGCTTTCAATACTATTAAGCAGGAATTGCAGTCAGCACCAGCATTAGCTTTGCCTGACAACGAGAAGGTTTTTCATTTGTATGTATCCAAACCGACAGGAGGGTTATGTCACAGCAGTTCTAACACAAGAGACAGGCACAGGAAAAGCAAAGCAGCCGATAGCATACTACAGTACGAGACTAGATGAGGTGGCTCGGGGGTATCCACCCTGTTATCAGGGATTGGCGGTGCTGTACTATGCATATGAAAAGGCATCATCTGTAACCCTGGGCTATCCTGTGACTCTGTACACACACCACAAAGTAGCAGAATTGCTGGAAAGAGGGAAATTTGTGCTGACGCCAGCCAGGATAGCAGCGTATCAGATGCTATTGACATTTCCTGACATAACTATACAGAGATGCACTACCAGTAATATAGCCGATTTTGTCCCTTTGGGCTATGAAGGAGAACCCCATGATTGTGTAGGGAAGACGATGGCATTTGCCAAATTAAGAGCAGATTTACGGTCAGAACCACTAGAGGATGCAGATAAAAAGGTTCTGTTCATAGATGGCTCTTGTTATAGGGATTATGATGGAAATCATGCAGGGTTCTCAGTAGTGCAGCAGGATCAGTCGAGCTATAAGATTATTAGGATGGAGTCCTGTCCCCAACCGTGTTCCGCCCAACTAGCGGAAATCAAAGCCCTGACAGCTGCGTGTGAAATGATGGAAGGTGAGAAAGTAGACATCTATACTGATTCGGCATATGCTCATGGAGTATGCCATTTGTTCGGGGCAGTGTGGAAACAGAGAGGTTTTTAAAAAAAGCAGTGGAGATCCCATACAACATTGTCAGCAAATTCTAGACTTAATAAAAGCCATAATGAAAGAATTAGCTATAGTAAAATGCTAGGCACATAAAAAGGGAAATGATGTCATAACAAAGGGAAATCAAGCTGCGGACGAGGCAGCCAGAAAAGCGTCTGGATGTACATCAGCTGTCATTGCCCCCCAGGTAAGCCTCGCTCCAGAACCTGTGGTAGAGGACCTAATTGAAATACAAGGTAAGGCAACTTTGGCAGAACAGACAATGTGGAGACGAAGGGGGGCCAAGCAGAACCCGGAAGGCTTGTGGAGCATGGAAGACGGTTTGTTGGTAGCGCCCACCCCTCTACTGACGATTCTGATTTCAGAAGCGCATGGGATTGACCATTGTGCAAGGGGGGAAGTGATAAAGAAAATGAAGAAGGATGGTTTTTGGTCACCTTATTTACAGGCTTCAGTGGACTTTGTCTTGTCACAGTGCGAGGTATGCGCACAGAATGCAGGGTTCAGACATCAGTTATTTGACTGGTTAGAAAGTAGACTCGGAGGATGGGGAGCATGGCTGACTAAAATGGCAATAACTGTCAGTATTGTATTGTTGAGCTGTGCGCTTGTGCTGTGCTGTTTTCTTCCTTGTCTCAAGTCTCTTGTAGTGCGTGCTGCAACCAAACAATTTCCGATGCTCGTGGCAATTACTGAAGCAAGCTTAGTGGAGAAAGAAACACCAAAAATGTATCGTTACAGCCTACAACACCTGCAGGATGAACAAGAGCAAAACGACAGTGTGGGAGTAGATTGTAAGGGCTTCTGAGTTTTTTTCCCTGTCTCAGGTACAAAGGGACAGGTTTGTGGCTCAGCGGCCCAGGGTAACAGGGAGAGAATACTTTGAGGTTTTGGCGCAGAAAATTATAGTTTAACCCGAGATTTGGGAATAAGTGCTTGAGTTTATTGGGGCTTTTGTGCGCGGACTCTTAGTCTTCTTTCTCTGTGTGAGACCCTATGGGTCTCAAAGGGGGGATATATTGGAGTATAAAAGTTGCGTTGTTTGTTGTGTAATCAAAACTATGTAGTCAGCTTTGAACTTGCTATTTGCTATGCATGTATCCAATTTAGTAGGAGAATGAAATCTTAAGAATGTAGAAGACAATGGTGTGTTAATAAGAGGTAGCGAAGAGATGTAGATTAGAACATGATTAAGTCAATGGGTAGAAACAATAGTGGCGGATGTACTTGTGATACGCAACTGTAGACCGATTGGATATGCTAATGCAACTAAACCAGGAGATTGCTATAAAAAATGCTATGTACAAGGATACCCGGTGGGCAATCAGCGACTCGCTCAATGACTCTCAGCTTTGATTTGCAAATTAAAGGTTAACCCTTCTTGAAGAATCTTCTGCGTCTCCTGGTCATTTGTTGGGCACGAGAAACCACGACAGATGCTGAGGAACTTAAAGCTGTTTACCTTCTCAACCCCAGATCCGTTGATGTCAATAGGGGTTAGCCCGTCTCCATTCCTCCTGTAATCCACAACCAGCTCCTTTGATGTTGCGACATGGAGGAAGAGGTTGTTTTCTTGACACCACTGTGTCAGAGAGATGACTTCTTCCCTGTAGGCCACCTCGTTATTGTTTGAGATTAGGCCAATCAATGTAGTATCGTCAGCAAATTTAATTAGCAGATTGGAGCTGTGGGTGACAATACAGTCATAGGTATACAGGGTGTAAAGGAGGGGGCTTAGTACACAACCCTGAGGGGCTCCTGTGTTGAGAGTCAGAGGTGTATAGGTGAGGGAGCCCACTCTTACCACCTGCCGGTGATCTGACAGGAAGTCAGGATCCAGCTGCACAAGGCAGGGTCGAGGCCGAGGTCGCTGAGCTTCCTTTCGAGCCTGGATGGAACTATGGTGTTGAATGCTGAACTGTAGTCCAAGAACAGCATTCTCACATAAGCATCCTTCTTCTCCAGATGTGTAAGGATGGTATGTAGAGCAGTGGCTATTGTGTCATCTGTTGATCAGTTGTGTCGGTAGGTGATTTGTAGGGAGTCCAGTTTGGGTGTTAGCAAGCTACAGATGTAGTCCTTGACCAGCCTCTTAAAGCATTTGCTTATTATTGAGTGTGACATGACGCTAGTCGTTCAGGCATGTTACCTCGTACTTTTTTGGTACAGGGACAACGGTGGATAATTTGAAGCAGGAGGGCACTCTACACTGGGCGAGGGAGAGATTAAAAATGTCAGTGAACACACCTGCCAGTTGTGCTGCACACACCCGGAGTACTCGCCCTGGGATGCCATCCCGTCTTGCAGCTTTGCGACTGTCCACTTGTTGGAAACATCTGCCAACCTCAGCCTCAGAGATGACCAGGCTGCAGGTTGTAGCGGTGGCTTTCCTCGGAGGCTCAGAATTAGCAACATCGAACCGAGCGTAAAAGTGATTGAGCTCATCTGGGAGAGAGGCCGCGATGTTGGTGACACCACAACGTTTGGCTTTGAAGTCTGAGATGGTATGCAGACCTCACCACAAGTCACGTGTGCTATTCATTGAGAATCTTGACTCAATCCTGTCCCTATATTGTTGTTTCACAGCGTTGATAGCTTTGTGCAGATCGTAGCTGCTTCCCTTGAGCTCTTGCTGATTGCTGGCAGCGTAACCTCTGCGTTGCCTGGTAAGTGCTGCTCGCACGGAACTATTGATCCAGGGTTTCTGGTTCGGGAAGACCCTGACCGACTTCTGGTGGACAACATCTTTGATGCATGTCTGGATGAAGCGCGTGACTCCATCCGTGAACTCGGAGACATCCTCATCATGGAAGATATTCCAGTCGATGTCATCAAAGCAGTTCTGCAGCAGGGAGGTCAATTGGTCAGACCAACAGTGGACGGTTTCAACTATGGCTTCTCTTGTTTCAGCTTCTGCCTGTACGCTGGCAAAAGCAGGATCGAAGAGTGATCTGATTTTCCAAAAGCTGGGCGAAGGAGAGCTCTGTAAGCATTGCGAAGGGAGTGTTAACAGTGGTCAAGTATCTTTTCTCCACGAGTGCTCGCCTGGATGTGCTGACAAAACTTTGGAGACACTTCCGTCAGTGACTCTTGCTTAAAGTCACCGGCGATGATGAGGGCAGCCTCTGGGTGTGCAGTCTCCAGCGTGTCGATGGTCTCGTACAGTTCCTTGAGAGCCAGGTCAGTATCAATGTACACCCGGTATGATGATAACATTAAGAAGATTATTACCAATGAGAACAAAGTCGCCCGATAACAAATCCTCTACCCTCAAAAGATAATTGGCAGGTCAGCATTTTTAAACTGCATTCTGAAACTGTGGAATTCAAAACCTAAAACAATATGGGATGCAGACTCATCTGACTCTCTTAAACACCAGCTTAAAACCTTGCTTTTAACTAACATCTTTTTGTCTTTTATTTTCATGTTTGCACTTTATCCCATTTCTCCCTTTGTAAAGCACTTTGAATTTCATAGCCTGTATGAAAAGTGCTCTATAAGTGTTATTATCATTAGTTTTTATTTTTTCTCAGCTCAAGCTGGTAAAACCCAAGGGATGGGAAAAGCAAAGCAGACTCATTTGTCAATTGCTAAGAACTTTCGGACAATTCTAGTTGTGTTTAGTATTGTGGCTTTTTTGAAGATTTGTATAAATACAGGTCTAATTGTTTAAAGATATTTGGGATGATAGCAGGTGTAGATATTATTATTGGGACTGTTCTATAGTCTTTCAATTTCCTCTTATAATTCAGCATATTCCTTATGCCTTTCATTTATTAATTCCTGTATGTTTTATGTGTTTGGAATGGCTGTATCTATTAAATAAGTTGTTCTTGCTCATTTACCTTCTAATATTATACCTGGACAGTTATTATGGTTGTCCTATCTGTAATAATGGATCGGTTTACAGGGCTCTGACTTGAAAACTGGATCATGCTTGTAAGGTATGGCGTCTTTTATGAGTTTGTTTTTTAAAGCAATATTTTAGTGAATGATGTTTGCCACTTGCCTGTGCTTGTGAACGTGATAGATTGAGTTAAACTGTTGCAGAATCCTGCAATGTGTTGGATAGTTTCTGGTTTCTCTTTGCATTTCCTGCATTAATTATTTTCAATTTGTTGGTCTATTATCATGTATTTTTGATATTGTTTGTGTCCTGTATTCCCCAGTTTCTGGGAAGAAGTCTCTAAATTGGAGCCAGGTATTCGATGCTTCCATGTCAACATCTAGTCAGCTCAGATCAGCAAGTCAAGTCACTTTTATTGTCATTTCGACCATAACTGCTGGTACAGTACATAGTAAAAATGAGACGTTTTTTCTTTCAGGCGCATGGCGCATGTTACATGACGCAGTACAAAAACTAGACTGATCTATGTAAAAAATACTACACTAGACTACAGACCTACCCAGGGCTGCATAAAGTGCACAAAACAGTGCGGGAATTACAATAAATAATAAACAGGACAATAGGGCAGTAAGGTGTCAGTCCAGGCTTCGGGTATTGAGGAGTCTGATAGCTTGGGGGAAGAAACTGTTACATAGTCTGGTCGTGAGAGCCCAAATGCTTTGGTGCCTTTTCCCAGATGGCAGGAGGGAGAAGAGTTTGCATGAGGGGTGTGTGGGGTCCTTCATAATGTTGTTTGCTTTGCGCATGCAGCGTGTAGTGTAAATATCCGTAATGGTGGGAAGAGAGACCCCGATGATCTTCTCAGCTGACCTCACTATCCGCTGCAGGGTCTTGCGATCTGAGACGGTGCAATTTCTTAACCAGGCAGTGATGCAGCTGCTCAGGATGCTCTCAATACAACCCCTGTAGAATGTGATGAAGATGTGGGGGGGGGGGGGGAGTGAGAGATGGACTTTCCTCAGCCTTCGCACAAAGTAGAGATGCGTCTGGGCTTTCTTTGCTATGGAGCTGGTGTTGAGGACCAGGTGAGATTCTCCGCCAGGTGAACACCAAGAAATTTGGTGCTCTTAATGATCTCTACCGAGGAGCCGTCGATGTTCAGCGGAGAGTGGTCGCTCCGTGCCCTCCTGAAGTCAACAACCATCTCTTTTGTTTTGTTCACATTCAGAGACAGGTTGTTGGCTCTGCACCAGTCTGTTAGCCGCTGCACCTCCTCTCTGTAAGTTGACTCATCATGGAGATGTCTTCCGTGGAGGGTCATGCTCTTCCATTGCTTAGCTTTTTCTTCTATAGTGATAATTTCTTCATTTTTTCTGGGATGTGCTTTCATTTATTTTTGTGGTGTGTACTTCCTGTCAGAACTGTATGTGGAGTGTTGAATCCTGTTTTCATTGATGAAAATATATCTTAGAAGTTTTATCTAACAGTTGTGTAAATTTTTTATGTCTTTTTTTCCTGTTCCTGGTTTGTTAATGTTGCTATAACCAGGGGTGGTAATGAGGACAAGCTCCCACCGCCTATTACATGTTCACAATGGTGTGCACCTCAAATAGCCTCTGACAACCAAGTCCAAATCCTCTCTTCATGTTTGGCTTAACTACTAAACCAGGCAGAACCATTTCTGCTGACAGAAGAAGGAGCAAAGGTGGGTTACTGGTGCCTTAAAACCAGTCACTTTGGGCAGATAGAGCTCATTGGCACCTCATCTTGGAGAAGGAAAACTCTGAATTCAAACCTCCTCTGCATTGCAGCTATACCCACTCATGGGAAAGGCTTTGGGAGTAAACCCCGAAGGAAGAATCTGGAGCTGGAGTTCCTAAGGCTGTTTTATATTGAGTTCAACTCCTGACTGGCAACTCCTGCGATGCCACTTGTACCAAACTGTATCAGTCTCTGCCATTTCTTTAGGTTCATCAGGTGCCTGGTGAGATTGCTACATGGGCACCAGCTTGCTCTCCATATTGTACTGCCCAGGCTTGTGTATCTAGATGAGTAACATCCATGGTCGACCCTGACTGAAAGATCTCTCACTAATCCTCTTCCTCTTTCTGTCCTAGATTGTGTTAATCTAAGTGTGTTTGAATGTACATAGTGTTTTCTAAAATTTGCCATTTCAGTTCTTCTTTCTCATTGTAAATTTTCAAGATCAGTTTTGGACCAAGATAGTATGTCAAAAGAATACATTAATATGGCATAGCGAAAGTGTTTATTGCCTTTGTTATATTTTTTACTACTGAGTTCTGTTTGGCAGATTTTCTTAAGCCTTGAAGTAATTTATTATTATTAACACTCACTCCCTCCGTTAGCTGCACAACCTTGCTATAGTTTGCACTGTTTAGAAAATGCTGTCCTGCAACTTAACAAGACTTCTTCCCTGGAGCTTCTGACCCTGTGGCCTCATCTATTTTAAAGAACCAGTACTGTATGTGTCATGCCAGTGGCTGTAAGTTCTCATCCGCGTCACATACAAATGGGGATATACTGTCATCCTTCCAGTGTCTCTCAGTATTACATATTGGAACCCCTTGCCCACCACTACTCAGGCAAGATCTTCAGATAAAATGCAAAAGCACAAGAGAGCTGTTCATTCATCTCTTCTTATTTTCATATCTGGAAAATGACCTGGTGAAACTGGTTCCATTTCCCCACAACAGCTAGGTCATAATTGTTTTTGTTGGAAGGTTGATACAACTGAGAGGCTACTAAGTGAAACACATCACTGTGGCGCTGGTGTCCATCTGGGACAGGCCAAGCATGGAAAGTGGAACCATGGGATTTAATAGTAATCTAGCAATTTCATTGGCACCAATCTTGGTAACAATAATTTATTCTGGATTTAATAATCAGTGAACTAACTTGATTCCTGCAATAGGTTGATTTAATATGATGAGAGAAGGACTGCTCAGAACCTAATCATCTGCACAAATGAAGTTGTATATTATTGGCTCAGTCACATGGGTACATATTAATCCCAAGCAACTGTTTGTTGCATTTAACACCTTTACTTCTTATTAACCTTGAAACTCTACCACAATCTAGATAAAAGTTGTTTTATTGGTCTTTCCTTCTGAGGGACTTCAAGCTGTTAAATCTTTTATGACGTATAACTGATTAGTTCTGGTATAATTCCACGAAATCACTTTATGCATCTATTTAAGTGCCTCCTTTTGATTGTTTGGAAACCAGAACTGTTCACAGTGCACCAATTGTTATCTGACAATTAGTCTTCATAAAATTAACACAACTTCTCTGCTTTTATTCCCATTTCTCCAGGAAGGAACTGTAGTCCTGTTTTTGCATTTTAATCATATGTTTATTGAAGTGTAAATTGCATCACTATATCCCCTAAGTTCCTCTTACCATTATTTTCTATGTACCATCAGGTTTCAATTCTTCCTACCAAATAATACAGCTTCACAATTATTGGCTCATTTGTCAATTAAACACTAATACAAGTTGATTATTTTCCTCCAGTCAAAGTCTGATGATTACTTGTCCCAGTTTTGATGATAAATTCTCAAAATTGAGATTCCTAAGACTGAGTTATTGACAAATCAAAAATGAGAAATGATTCATTAGAGATGTAACCTGCAGAGGAAGGTAACATCTTGCAGTTGAAACAAATGCTTTTCTGTACCAGTTTTGATTACAACCACAGAGAAATTGTATATTTTCCTTTTATCACTCTAACAGGCAGATTGAATGAGGAAGATGATGCATTTTGTCAATATATTCTGTAGTCATATGTTAAACATTGTTGAATCTACCTTGCTAAAATATTAAACTGAACTATCTGAAATTAAAATAAATCTAAATAATGAGGCATGGTCAACATATTGTAATGCTGGCATTAAGTACATTTATTATAGTTATATACTTATAGATTCAAGCAACATGAAATAAACTTAAGAATGCATCGTGTGACTTGAAAATATTTACTGGCTTTCTAGTTTGGAGTTAAATGGTAACCATTGCTGCAATATATTATTGCCAATGCTGATCAGCTGGTTAATTGATGTTAATTGATGCACTTTGTGTAGGGTAACTCAGAGTCATATGAATTAGATCATATTAACCCCTCTTGACAAACATAAATCCTGATTCATTTTCCAGAATGTTACTGCCTATGCCATTGATTCAGTGCAGGACACATCCTTTGATTCTTTTATCAAGTATTCTGTTTATATCATACATTAGTCAAATGAAACTGACAATGATTGGACATAAATTTTAAATACATTAATGTGTGTGTTTTTGCAGGAAGACTTCAGTAATTGTTCTATGATTTTCTTTCCAGCAGGCTGTCATCTATTATTAGTTGTCATATAATGTCCATGAGATATAAAATATTTAATGACAATTGTATTATTAATAACAAGAAACAGTAGTTCATTTCAATGGGTAATTTACCATGGTACTCAAAATAGCTGCACATTTACAGGAGTGTATATCTGGGAATCAATTTTCTATTCTAATCCTGAAATAAAATGCAAATTGAAACATAAGTTACAAACACTGAATAAGAAGACATTGTTTATGTAAGTAATTAAACAAATAACCTTTTTCCAAACAATCCACTCATCAATTACAGTACATTAGAAATGAAGTTAACAGGTAATCTCTGAATGCATGGTTTGTTTCCTTTTATTTCTCAGGATGTGGGCTTCTCTAAGTTGACATTTTGACTAACCCAATTGCTCTCATGAAGATTGTGCAGGCTGCCTTTCAATCCACAAGCAGAGATACAGCCAAAGTACACCACAAAGATACAGCCAAAGTACACCACAAAGAAAAATATCCAAGATGGCACGTAAGATAGAGAAGAATTTGGGGAAATTTTTCCCATCCTCCTCCCGTCCTGTTGTGAAACTGGAGAGATTGGGAAATAGGTGCAAGTTTGGTGGGTACTGCAATGAAGCTTTACCACTGTACAGCGTAGATGTTCACAGAACTGCTTCAGGTCGGTGGGGGTGGGGGAGAGAGAGAGAGAGAGAGAGAGAGTGTTTTAAGTTGGTAAAAAGTGATTTACCCATCTTGGTGAATATAGAGCATTCCTTACACTCCTCAGCCATACCTTCTGATGGGAAAGGTAAACAAGAGGGTGAACTGCCTACCACAAGTTGCCTGCCTCTGATTTGCTCCCATAGTCATTACATTTATGTGGCGTGTCCAATTCTGTGCAAATGTTATTTCCCACGGTTTAGGGCCGTTTACTCTTTAATTCCTGCTGATGACATTCTAAAGGTAATATGAATTACAAATATTTGCAAACATTAGCCCTACTCATAACATTACTGAAAGGTCAGCTCATAGTCTGTCCATGGACCCTCTGTAGTATTTGAAGTGATGAGTTGGGTGGTCTACATATTTTGGAAGTCCTTTCCATGCCAGTGAGGGTAAGAATAGGATAATTTGGTTGATGAATATGTGACTGAAGAATTGGTGTAGGTTTCAGATTTGTGGATCATTGGGATCAGTTTTGGGGAAAGTGGGGCTTGTACAAAAGGGACGGGTTAGTTCTGAACATGAGGGGACCAATATACTTTCAGACAGATACAGTAGAGCTATTGGGAAGAGTTTAAATGAGTTTTGCAAGGGGATGGGAAACAGTAAAAGTCAGAAATGGAGTAGTTGGTGTAAGGTTAGATGCAGCACGTAGAGAGACATTGAGGAAGGATAGACAGTGGATAAGGCATAAATGCAGTCAGTTGGATGGGTTGAAAAATGTCTATCTTCAGCAACAAGGGTGATGAACTTAGAGCATAGGTCAGTACATGCAACTATGATGTTGATGCCATTACAGAGATTTGGCCCCCATAAGAGGAAGGAATGACTGCTGGCTGTTCCAGGGTTTCAAAAAGGACAGGGAAAGAGGTAAAAGTGGTGGGAGGGTGGTGTTGCTAATCAGGGGTTATATCACAGCCGCAGAGAGAGAGGATGTCGTGGAGGGACCATCTATTGAGTCAGTGTGTGTGGAATTAAGAAACAGGAAGGAACCAATCACTGTATTTGGAGTATTCTCTTGACCACACAATTGCAATAGAGACAACTGAGGAGCAGACAACTCACACAAAATGCTGAATGAACTTGGCTGTAAGCATCTACGGAAAGGAATAAATAGATGACATTTTGGGCCAAGACCCTTCATCAGGGCTGGAAAAAAAGATGAGAAGTTAGAGCAAGAAGGTGGTGAGGGGTGGGAAGGGAGGAAGAAGTACAAGGCAGTAAGTGATAGGTGAAAATGGGAGAGGGGAGAGGTGAAGTAAAGAGCTTGGAAACTGATAGGTGAAAGAGATAAAGGCTGGAGAAGGGAGAATCTGATAGGAGAGGGTAGGAGACTATGGAAGAAAGAGAAGGGGGAGGAGCACCAGTGGGAGGTGATGGGCAGGTAAGGAGATGAAGTGAGAGAGAGAAACAGGAATGGGATTACAAGAAGTTCAAGAAGTTCTGGAGGCTACCCAGACAGTATATAAGATGTTGCTCCTTCAACCTGAGTGTGGCCTCATTGCAGCTGGAAAACTGAAAGGTCTGAAGGTAGATGTCACATGGACCAGATGAAATATACCCCACAGTTCTGAAAAAGGTAACTGAAGAGATTGTGGAGGCATTAGTATAGATCTTTCAAAAATCAATAGATTTTGGCATGGTTCCAGAGGAATGGAAAATTGCAAATGTCACTCCATCACTGAAAAGATACTAGCTTGGCTAGAGCATTGGCTGATTGGCAGGAGGCAAAGAGTAGGAACAAAGGGGGCCCTTTCTGGTGGGCTGCCAGTGACTACCGGGTTCCACACGGGTCTGTGTAGGGACTGATTCTTTTAAATGTGAAATGCAATGACTTGGATGATGGAATTGATACCTAGTGGCCAAGTATGCAGATGATATGAAGATAGGTGGAGGGGCAGGTAGTTTTGAGGAAGTAGGGTGGCTACAGAAAGACTTGTACAGATTCGAAGAATGAGCAAAGAAGTGGCAGATGGAATACAGTGTCGGGAAGTGTATGGCCATACACTTTGGTAGAAGAAATAAAAGGGTAGACTATTTCTTAAAGGAGAGAGAATTCAAAAAAAAAAGATGTGCAGAGGGACTTGGGAGTCTTTGTGCAGGATTTCCTAAAGGTTAAATTGCAGGTTGAGTCAGTGATGAGGAAGGCAAATGCAATCGACACACAGAAAGTGCTGGAGGAACTCAGCAGGCCAGACAGTGCCTATGGAAAAAAGTACAGTCGATGTTTCGTGCTGAGACCCTTCAAAAGGTCTGGAGAAAAAAAGATGAGGAGTAGATTTAAAAGGTGGAGGGAGGGGAGAGATAAGCACAAGGTGATAGGTGGAACCGGGAGGGGAAGGGATGAAGTAAAGAGCTGGGAAGTTGATTGGTGAAAGGGATATAGGGCTGGAGAAGGGGGAATTTAATAGGAGAGGATAGGTTGAGTCTGGTAAAAAGGCAAATGCAATGTTTGCATTCATTTTGAGAGGACTAGAATATGAAAGCAAGGATGTAATATTGAGGCTTTATAAAGTACGAGTGAGGCCTCACTTGGAGTACTGTGAACGGTTTTGGCCCCTTATCTAAGAACAGATATATTGACATTGGAGAGGGTTCAAAGGAGGTTCATGAAAATGATTTCGACATTGAAATGCTTGTCAGATGAAGAGCATTTGATGACTTTGGGTCTCAACTCACTGAAATTCAGAAGAATGGGGGGGGGGGCTTCATTGAAACCTCTTGAATGTTGAAAGAGAGTTGATGTTTCCTATAGTGGGGGAGTCTAGGACCAGAGGACACAGCCTCAGAATAGAGGGGCATCCTTTTAGAATAGAGATGAGCAGGTATTTCTTCAGCCAGAGAGTGGTGAATTTGTGGAATTCATTGCATTTCCATAGGCAGCTGTGGAGGCAAATCATTGGGTATATTTAAGGCAGAGGTTGATAGATTATTGATTAGTCAAGACATAAAAGGATACAGGGAGAAACGATAGGGCCTGAGCGAGAGAATAGATCAGCCATTACAGAATGGTGGAACAGAGTCAAAGGTCTAATTCTGTTCCGATATCTTATGGTCTTAAAATTGGTCTCTGGAAGATCAGAATGGTAATCTATATGTGGAGCTGAAAGAGATGTGGGAATGTTAAAAGGACTTTTTGCATCTGTACTTACTCAGGACATGGACATAGAGTCTATAGATGTGAGGCCATGCGGCAGGAAGGTCATGGACTCTATACAGATTACAGAGCATGAGGTGTTTGCTGTCTTGATGCAAATTATGGTGGATAAATACCCCAGGCCTGACAATTTGTTCCTTTGAACCCTGTGGGAGGTTAATGCAGAAACAGCAGGGGCCTTAGCTGAGATATTTAATGTATCCTTAGCCATGGGTGAGGTTCTGGAGAGTTGGAGGATAGCTAATGTTTTTCCATTGTTTAAGAAAGTGTTTAAGAATAAGCCAGATAATTATAGGCTGGTGAGCATGTCATCAGTTGTGTGGAAGTTATTGGAAGGTAATCTAAGGAATGGGATATATGAGTATTTGGATACACAGGAACTGATTAGGAATAGTCAACATGGCTTTGTACATGGGAAGATGTGTCTAACCAAATTTATAGAGTTTTTTGAGGAAATTAACAGGAAAATTGCTGAAGGCAAGGCAATGGATGTTGTCGACATGGACTTTAGCAAGTTCTTTAACAAGATCCCGCATGGGAGATTGATCAAGAAGGTTCAGTTGCTTGGCATTCAAGATGAGGAGGTAGATTGGATTAGACATTGGCTTTGAAGGAGAAGTCAGAGAGAAGTAGTGGATGCTTGCCTCTCTGACTGGAGGCCTGTGTCTAGTACTGTGCCATAGGGATTGTGCTAGGTCCATTGTTCTTTGTCAAAAATATCAGCGATCAGGATGATAATGTAGTAAGCTGGATCAGCAAATTTGCAGATGACACCAAGATTGGGAGTGTAGTGAACAGTGAGGAAAGCTATCAAAGCTTGCAGTGGGATCTGGACCAGCAGGTAAAATGGACAATGGAATTTAATGCAGGCAAGTGTATAGTGTTTCACTTTGGGAGGACCAACCAGGGTAGGTCTTAAATGATGTGTGATAGGGCACTAAGGAGTGTGGCAGGACAAAGGGATCTGGGAATACAAGCTCATAATTTCTTGAAAGTGGTGCCACAGGTAGGTAGGGTTGTAAAGAAAACTTTTGGCATATTAGCCTTCATAAGTCAATGTATTGAGTACAGGAGTTGAGATGAAATGTTGAAATTTATACAATGTTAGTGAGGCCTAATTTGGAGTATTGTGTGCAGTTTATGTCACCTCCATACAGGAAAGATGTAAACAAGGATGAAAGAATATAGAGAAAATTTACAAGGAAGTTGCCAGGTCTGGAGGACCTAAGTTATAAGGAAAGATTAAATTGGTTAGGACTGCATTCTTTAGAACGTGGAAGACTGAGAGGATATTTGACAGAGGCCTACAAAATTATAAGGGGTATAGAGAGGGTAAATGCAAACAGGCTTTTTCAGTACGATTGGGTGGACTACAACTAGAGATCGTGGGTTAAGGGTGAAAAATGAGGTGAAACTTTTTCACTCAGAGGGTCGTGAGAGTATTGAATGAGTTACCACCACAAGTTGTGCATGTGAGTTTGGTTTCAATGATTAAGAGAAGTTTGGATAGGTAGATGGATAGTTGTGGATGGAAGGCTTTGGCCCTGGTGCAGGTCTATGGGAGTAGACAGTCGAAATGGCTTTGGTATGGACTAGGTAGGTCAAAGGGCCTGTTTCTGTGCTGTACTTCTCTGTGACTCTTAAGAGATCGGCACAACATCATGGGACAAAGGGCCAGTACTGTGATGTACAGTTTTATGTTCTGTGTTCTATTTTGTAAGTATTACAGAATAGTTACCCCTCTGATCTCCATTCCTTTAATTTGGTTAGAAATCCTTAATGTCAGTCAGCCAGATGTTTGGTCAGTCAAAGCAGTTATTCAGTCCTCCCAGCAAGAATTGAGGTTGTCTCCATCTTTCGAGATGGGCTACAATGCAATCTGATCCCAGTGCAGCTCAAGTAGATTACTTCCATGTAGCCATGGATGCATTGAAAGCATTGTTGTGCATTTTCTTCCATCATTTCTATCATTTGTTTAAAGCACGAGGTTTCATTCCTGAAGCACCTTACAGGAAAGGCACACCTTCTTCCCCCATTGTTGTTCATTGGCAAATGGGGTAAATAACCTGGTCACAACAAAGAACTTCTAATAGCAATGGAAAATAACCAGTTTATCTGTTTTACTGATAACTTAAGAGTTAGTCCAAACATATTGTTTCTCTTTACAGAAAAAATATTTTCTTCTCCACAGAATAAGCAGATGATGCTTCAGTCTGATCTCATTGAAAATGCAACAATTGCAGTGAAGCACTCCCTTGGTAGCCGACTGAAACATTTGTCTTCATTATATATTCAAGTGTTTGCACCATGGGAGTTGAAGCCACAACCTTCTGAAGCGGAGGTGAGAACACTTTCACTGAGCCAGCATAATCCTGGATTCCAGTAAAAGAACTTCATAAACCCATTTTTTTTCCAAAAATATGGGTGATGTTTATTTAGTATTGTGAGGCATTTTGGCTTTTCTCAAACTGCCTGATCTAAAATTCACTGTCATTATTTTCACATTCTTTGTCAAAAGCTGGAAAAATTAGAAATAGTGCAACAGAACTGCTGGTATTTAGTTTTTACTTATATATAGCAATATCAAGCTCAATACAGTATTTATAATGTGACAAAAATAAGTAGACAAGCATTTTGTCCCCCAAAGTTTGAACTGCTTGCACTTTTGTTTAAATAACAATTTGCTAAACAACATTTCACAATTCAAATGTTAAGCTAGTATTTTGGTTAAAATAATAAGAGTTGTTTATTGAATATTTGCATTTACTCTTAAGTGAATAATGTAGTGTGATTAAATCATCGACTGCAAAGTACTCACATTCATAAACCCCTTTCAACATGTTCTTTGCTTATTTATGCATCTGTGTACTTAAAGACTTGTATCTGGCAATATCAGAATATTTCAAAGTACTAAACTTGGAAAATTATACATCTTTTCCACCTGGCTTACTAAAAATGCAAAATTCCTCAAATGTATTTGTTGCCTCTCAACTTTGAAGTTGATCCACATTAAAAGGAACTGATCAAGAAATAGCAGCAACAGTCATGCTACAAAATTTCCTCAGTGGGTAATCTCTGACTGACCCTGGGATGTGTGTTTATATAGAAAATAGATTATGTTGGATTCAGTGGATGGACCACATGAAGTATAACCATGCCTTACAGGGGTGTCAAACTCATTTTAGGTCACGGGCCAGATTGAGCAAAATGCAGCTTCATGCGGGCTGGATCAGTCGGATGCATGCGAACGCAGCTTTCGTTGCCTCCGTTTTTTCAGCCTGCTCTCATGTGTCTCAGTCTCTGCTATAACTACAAAGTGTTTCACTTTACAAATTCCGTTTCTTATGAAGAAGACTGCCGAGCAAGACTGCCGAATAAACACTAAAAACCCTGAAAACATGGTACCTGAATAAACTCAGCATTAGCCATATCATATGCCATAGGTGCTTCGATTACTGGGGCCAGCTTTAATAGTAATTAGATATTATCTCGCGGGCCAAAGATAATTCCACCGCGGGCCGGATTTGGCCCACGGGCCTTGAGTTTGACATATATGCCTTACATAGTACTGATATCATGTTGAATATTCTCCCTTTCACAGCCTCAAGTTGTTAGAAATTATTACTACAAGCCAGTTAAATAGTTTTGAAATTGAATGACTTCTATAAATGGAGGAAAGACAACACTCAGTTTACATAGAAAGTTCCCACAAACAGTGAACTGATTGAAAGTCAGAGGTTAAGGCAATCTCTCAAAAAATCTTAAGCTTTATTTTGTGCTTTATTGCACTGCATTTTATTACCTCACATTTATCACTCGTTTTTCTTGTGTAATTCATAAACAGTTTTATTTTTGAACAGCTGCTGGCTAAGTAAATTATTCTGCACTCAACAATTAGCAAACAAAAGCTGCAAAAATGAATGATATTTACTCAAATCAGCTACCCCCTTCCCTCTCCCAAAAGGTTTGGAAAATACAGAAACATTAACCATTTTCTTGCAGTTCTAATTATAAGCAATGGATGGTATTTGACTTGTTTAACAATGAAATCACACTTTCAATGTTCACAGATAGTAGGAAGGGAGGAATGAATTTATTATAGAGTCATAGAAAAGTACACACAGAAACAGGCCCTTCAGCCCATCTAATCAAACCATTTAAACAGCCTAGTCCCATCAACCAGCACCCCGAACCATAGCCCACCATATCCCTCCCATTCATCTACCTACCTAAACTTCTCTTAAACATTGAACTTGAGCTCGCATACATCACTTGCATTGGCTGCTCGTTCCACACTCTCATGACCCTCTGAGTGAGGAAGTTTCCCCTAATGTTCCCCTCCAGCATTTCACCTTTCACACTTAACCTATAACCTCTAGTTGTAGTCCCACCCAATCTCAGTGGAAAATGCCTACTTGCATTTACCTTATCTTTACCCCTCATAATTTTGTATACCTCTATCAAATCTCCCCTCAATCTTCTATTATCCAAGGAATAAAATCCTAACCTGTTCAATCTTTCCCTATAACTCAGGCCTTCCAGTTCCAGCAAAACCCTGTAAAATTTCACTGTACTCTTTCAACCTTCTTTACATCTTTCCTGTCAGTAGGTGACCAAAACTGCACACAATATTCCAAATTAGGCCTCACCCATGTGTTATACAACTTCAACATAACATGCCATCTCCTGTACTCAGTATTTTGACCTATGAAGGCTAAGATGCCAAAAGTTTTCTTTATGACCCTATCTACCTGTGCTGCCAGTTTCAATGAATTATGGACCTGTATTCCCAGATCCCTTTGTTCTACCACACTCCTCAGTGCCCTACCATTCACTGTGTAAGAGTTGCCCTGGTTGGTCCTACCTAAGTGAAACAGCTTACACATCTGCATTAGATTCCATCTTCCATTTTTCAGCCCATTTTTCCAGCTGGCCCAGATCCTGCTGCAGGCTCTGATAGTTTTCCTCTCTGTCCGCTACACCCCTAATCTTGTTGACATCTGCATATTTGCTGATACATTTAACCACATTATCACCCAGATCATTGATATAGAAGACAAACAACATCGAACCCAGCACCATCCTAGTGGCACTCCACTAGTCACTGATCTCTAGTCAGAGAGTAACTATCTGCTACCACTCTCTGGTTTCTGCCACAAAGCCAATATCTAATCTAGTTTGCTACCTCATTTTGAATGTATCTTATCGCTATGCATTACACACCATTTCACAACCATTTTCAGTGAGAGAAAACTCAACCTGTTAAAATAGATAATTATAGGACAAGATCAATTACATGTTCATCTTCTTTTCCTTGGAAGCTAGCTAGCTGGAGCAAAAGATTATATGCATCTGATTTTCCTCTTTCAGGGAAAAGAGATTACCAATTACTTGTGCTGAATTGAACAATACCTCTTGTCTATTTTAATCTAAGTTTTACTAACAATTTTCTGCTCTGTTCCATGCAATAAACACTGAATATTTCTCTGATTTCAGATATGCTCCTAAGTGTGCTCATATAAGGGCAAGTTGGAAAGCTCTGCTCCTAGGGGACATGAGATCTGACAATTTTAAGCCATGAAAAATTATTTGGCCAGAGTCCGCAACTAACAGGCTTAAAAATGCTATGTTTCAGTTACTAGAAGTTGTAACAGAACTCATGTTCTGGTTGGACTAGATGAATTTCCTCAGAACTTGGGCTTCTGCTTATATTGCACTGAGATTGCAAGTGAGAAAAAAGGCAAAGAAAATTCACACATTTGTGTTCCTGTAAACTCAGTTGAATTAACTTTGATCAGAATCAGAATAAGAATCAGGTTTATTATCACAGACACATCATGAAATGTGTTGTTTTGCAGCAGCAGTACAGTGCAATACATAAAAAATTGCCAGAAGATATATATATATAAATATAAAACTAAATAGTGCAAAAAGGGAGCAAAATAGTGAGGTAGTGTTCATGGGCTCATTGTACTATCCATTTTTCTACAAATGTAATTACATTTGTCTAAAATTAAATTTTATCTCCCAGTTAATGAGAATGTGGGTGCAATGTCATAAAATAACAAACTCTGACTATATGATCGCATTTGAGATAATGTCCTTCACTGAGGTACTCACAATATTTCCATTATTTAGTGAAACACGTCACTACAATTGTTGACTTTGATCAAATGACTTATTTTCTTATAACTGAAAAGGCAATTTTTGTTATTGACTCTGCTAATAATGTATCATGTAGTTCAAGAAAATTGTTCATCGTTGCCGACAGTAATTGCATTCTACCAAGTATATTTTAGTGGATTAATTGACATTTTCTCCTACTCATCTCTTCTTTCATTAAACAATAGGGAAAAAAAACTTGGAAACAGACCTGTGATGAAGTGTTTGAAAGCTGAACATGTAATCTTGTAATGTAGGGTTCCTTTGAGTTTTATTTGGTAATCTATTTGCTGAAATCATGCCTTTACATTGTAATCAATGATAATGGTGTTAATTAACAACAACTCCACTTAAAGATGACTAAATTGCAGCAACTTGTAATGGTTAAAAATATTAGCAGTTCCAAGAGTGGCAATGATTCATCATAGATAATGTTTACACATTAATCGACATTATCCTGTGTGAAATTGCATTCCATAAAGGATCTCCCAATGTCAGCCCAAGGTAAACGACACATCAGCCAAAGCTGATATCAATCCACTCTCCCAATCCTAATAGGCTGCTGAGTAAAATGACTCCAATAAAGTATGAAAGTAAAACTTAACTCAGAGGAAAGGCTTCATGATTCAGTTTATAATAACATAAACAGATTCCTATTCAGTCAATATGTTTAACTAATTTATTTGTGTATATAATGAACGTGTGGTACAGCTTCCACTGTACAGGATCACAAGAGGCTGTAGAGGCAGCCAGTTCCATCGTATGCTTCACTCTGTACTGCTGCTGCAAAACAACAAATTTCATGACATATGTCAATGATAATAAACCTGATTTTTATTCTGAACAATGCATACATTAAAACTGGGTAAAAATAATTTAACTTTGATGATTACAAGATACTCATGACACATCATAACCAAAGAAATTACCATTGCTCAGGGGAAAGAAAACTAATTTATTGGCAGGGCATTCTACTTTAATCAAAATAAATTACAGATCAGCTTGATATCAAAATATTTGTATATTTAAATTCAAGATTGTTCTGAATTTAAATATACAAATATCTTAACGTTGAGAAAACGAAGGAAAATGAAAAATACTGGAATTAATGTACGTGGCAGTCCTGACAGCATTTGTGGAATGGGACACATTGAAATTGCCAGTCAATGATTTTTAATCTGAATTAAGAAACACAAATGTTTCAGGTCACAGGCAGAAGGAGGAGGAGTGGAAACAAGTGATTTGGTAGAGACAACAAGAGATTAAATAATTTGAATGGTGCCACCTCCAACAGGAAGAGGTTAGAGAAAATTGCTGAATTACAAAAAGTAAATAGGAAATATGAAAGTAGCAAAAGAGAATAGACGAAAGCAGAATGCTGGAAATGAGACACAAGGAATAGCTGATAATCTAAAATGTTTGAATTTGGGTCTGTAAAAAGGTACCATGTAGCTTATTGCAAGTTGAGTTGCAATTCCACATGCACACATTGCAATTCCACATGTGGATGTTGCATCTTTTTGGAGCAGTATAAAAGACTAAGGAATAAGATGCAGAGTGTAAGGGGCATAGAGAATTATAAAGTGATGGGCATCTCAGGGCTCAGGGTCACCCAGGCAGTTGTTCTGCAAAGTGGTCATTTAATCAGTGTTTGGTTTCCGTAACATAGAGACCACATCATGACACTGAATACAATCCACTATATTGGAACAAGTGCAAGTAAATCTCTGCATCAATGGGGAAGAGTGCACAGGGCCCTTTGCAACAGGGAAAGTGGTAAAAGTGTAGGGGTCCTTTTACCCCTTTTCTGTTGTCCTGATGAAGCGTTGACTGTTTACTCTTTTCCATCGACGACACCTGACCTCCTGAGTTCCTCCAGTATTTTGTATGTGTTGAAAAGGATAGGGGCTTGCACCACCTGCAGTCACCTAAGAAGAATGTTACAAGAAGCGGAGCAGATGTTGGAAAAGATGGAAATGCACTATTCACTTCAGAATCCTTAAAAAGGATGTGGTGGGGAGATGACGATGAGAGGGTGAAAGAAATGCACGATGGTGGCATTGCATTGAAGCTGTTGGAAATTCCAGGGACGATCTGTTGAAAATTGAAGGCAAGGATGAGGGAACCCTATGCCAAGCATGTTGGGAGGAAAGGGAAGACGGGAAAAGGGACTGACAGCTTCTTAGGTTGGTGGAGGGATATTCGTGGTCAAGTATGAAGGAAGCGATAACATAGGTACTCGTGTGGAAGATGGAATCATCAATCCAAAGGCAATCGAACCAATGACTCTGGTTAGAATGGAAAATAGATGCGAGGAAGTGTATCACCAGCTGCAGAAGTCTGTGGTCTTGCTATGGACCTTGCTCAGTGATCTAGCCCTGTAATGGAGATAGAGAAAGTAAGATTCATGGGTCGGCTGTGTAAAAATGAATACTCGGTTGAAACTGAGAGAAAAATGATGAACAATTTGAAGTATATACCATAACAGAACACATTAAAAAATGGTGAGGGAAAGGGCCTGGGTGGAAATGGAAGTAATGTTTCCACTTGCCATACAGATCTAGTATAGGTTCAACCCATAATGGTTCCACAAGCTGCATCTTTTATTCTGAAGTAGTGAGGAGAGAGAGTTCTTTGAAAAGTCATTCAAGGTGAGAAACAGGTCAGTCAGAAGAAAGGAGTTGGTGGATGTGGAATGGAGATGGATATATGCAGTGAAAATGAACCAGTTGGCAAAACTGTTAGAATGGAGGGAGTCACAGATCTGGGGGATGAGAAAAGGAGCTAAAATTAGAAAGAATTAAGTTTGAATTTTTCCAGGACTACCTCATCACTGACATTCCATTCATATGGCAACATTAGGTTCTATTAAAGTTAACTTCTACCGTTATACATAAATGTTTTTAATAGTTAAATGATCAAGATGTATTTTTGAATGTTAATTTTTAATATTCACAATTTTTAAAAAGTTAACCTTTTTAGTTTAAAATATTCTTTGAATATTTATCTAACAGTCTTTGACAGTTTTGTCGGTTGATGGGCACAAGGTCAAGACTTGGCTGATTATCTATGTTACTTAGGGAGAAAATCAGGGCTTGTTGCTTGTAGCAGGAAATCCTTCACTGCTCAGAGGCCAGATTTGAGGATCCTTGTTGCTCAGAGTAATCGCAGGTGGCTTGCCACTCATCTCAGTATACCAGGGAAAAGCATTGATCTATAGGACAAAATGCTGGTGGAACGCAGCAGGCCAGGCAGCATTTATAGGGAGAAGCGCAGTCGACGTTTCGGGCCGAGACCCTTCATCAGGACGAAGGGTCTCGGCCCGAAACGTTGACTGTGCTTCTCCCTATAGATGCTGCCTGGCCTGCTGCGTTCCACCAGCATTTTGTGTGTGTTGCTTGAATTTCCAGCATCTGCAGATTTCCTCGTGTTGATCTATAGGATGTCTGTTTTCCACTGTGGAATCAAGGGAACCTGCTATAATAATTCAAGCAAAATATAATGACAGAGCAATCCTATTTCAGTATCATCTCACCCAGGAGAGTAACCTGAATGTAATTATGATAAGCATATTTTTTTCCAATTGAACGATGCTATTGGGTTAATTTCCACTATACTGAAAATATACTTATCAAATAGTCAATGCCATACAGATTTAAAATGGTAAACTATTTCAAGTGTACCACAGAGCACTCCACCAAATGAAGTCTTTCAGCTTAATCGTCTATTCTTAGAATTATTGATCATAGTCCATTTCAATCATTTAGATTTTACATTTAGCTTTTTCTTGCATTAATTATTGTTGGAAAATTAAAACATAAATGATGAAAACTTACTGGCAGTTAACTAATAACTGCACACAGCCACTATAGATTAAAATATTGAATCCCTTAACCAGGAGCTTCAATAGCATAAATGATGGAATATTTTCATTTGCATAATGTACACTATTATAAACTAAAATGAGAGGATACACACAGACAATTTGAACTTTAATTTGGTTTATGCACTCTGTGCCACCAGTTGCAGACCCTCAAATCCCACTTGCTTCCTTCTAGCAAGAAGTACAATTTTGTGCATTTTGGTATAATTTATCTGAGAGACATGTTAGTGTATTTAGAAAATAATAAAGCTCATACTCAAGAGGTTTGACTCAAGAATTAAGAGAGAAAACATTGCTTCAAACTTTAAGTGTGTTCACTGGTCATACTCATACGAAAATAAAATATTGCATCTGTTAAAAACTCAAAATATTAATAGAAGTTGCAACACTTAGCATCTGTGGAGAAAACAATGCTCACACTTCAGGTTAACTACTTTCTTTATCAGAATGTTATTTTGTGTTATTCACTATGATGTCCTTGTGCTGTACGTTAAGACAGTATGCAAAATTTTCGATCCTTTGATAGAAATAAATCATGAATTTTGGAAAAAAGTATTATTCCAGCTGGTTAATGGTTTGGAGTAGGCTTCCGACAACTTCAACAAATTAACTTCCTTTTGGTTAATGAAGCATAGCACAAACAGAACCAAACATTTATCTTTAAAACACCATATTTAATTTTGGTCAATTTCAAAGAAATGAAGAAAAAGGAAAAGAAATTAAGGACATAGAATATTGTATTGAAGTTAAAATGTCCTAATTTATGTAAGCATGAATAGATATTACAATTCAAACTTCTCTAGAAAGTATTTCTGAAGGATCATGCAAAATAGCAATCTACCAAACCAGATCCCCAGAGCTTCATTTGGTAGAAGTTAGGAAGATACAGACAATCTGGATCTCTTCATTCACTGTCCATAGTGAATAAAACTGGCATTTGAAATTAGGTCCCAAAGGTAGTCATGTACATTCCATTTTCAGCCAAGTGAGATCTGCAAGGTTTTTCTTCTGCTTACCAAATTGCACTCTATGATCCATTTGGAAGATTAAACAGATTGGGAATCTTATTATTCCTGTTCCAACATATTGGCCTCTTCCTGTGCCACAATGAGACCACACTCAGTGCAGGAGCAACATTTCATATTCTGTCTGGGTAGCCTCCAACCTGATGGCATGAATATTGATTTCTCCTTTTGGTAAATATTTTCACTCTTCTTCTATTCCTCACTCTGACCTTCTATCTCTTCTCACATGCCTTCTCCCTTCTTCCCTTTCTTCTATGGTCCACTCTCTTCTCCTATCAGATTCCTTTTTCTCCAGCCCTTTACTTTTTCTAGCCACCTGGCTTCACCTATCACCTTCTAGTTATCCTCTTTCTCCTCCCTCCATCTTTTTATTCTAGCATCTACCCCCTTCCTTTCCAGTCCTGAAGAAGGGTCTCTGCCTGAAACATTGACTGTTTTTTCATTTCCATAGATGCTGACTGACCTGCTGAGTTCCTCTGGCATTTTGTGTGTGTTACTTTGGATTTCTGTCATCTGCAGAAGTTCTTGTGTTTGTGAATCTTATTAAATGCTTTCTTCAGACAGAGTATACAGACCGTCAATTTTACAAGATAACCCTTCACTCTCCCAGCATTAAGGGGCAGCAGACATGCTTTTAGCATTAACTTTTTGTTGTAAGAAGGTTAAAATCTAGCTATTTTTATAGTGGGTGGATAACAATAATTTTGTATGATTGTTTTTTGGAATGCTGGTGACAAGGATAATATTAGTTGCCTCTCCTTAATCACTGTTGTGAAAGGTGTGTTGCAAACCAATTTGAAATGCTCCTGTCTTTCTTTGGAAGTCCTCTCACAGTACAGTAGAAAAGAGATCCAGATGTTAAACTTAGCCATGATAAAACCCTTAAGACATTTCCAAGACAGGATAATGTTGCACTAATGAGGAACCTGCAGGTGGTAACATTCCTGTGCATTTTCTCATCAGTAAAATCCTCACTTCGTACCTGATGCTGGAAGGAAAGGTATTGATGCTTCTTGAGACCTCACCATCAGCAAGTCAATGGGCCCGGAAAAGCTGCTGCTGAAATGCCCTAGAGCTAGAGTGTCAACCTTTTTGAGAGCATATCCCTAAACTGGTAATAATCTTCTGAAAAATTCTTGTGCATACCATGATAATATTGATCAGAAATTATCATTGATTAAAAAATTAGGAACAATAAATATGCACTTTTTAGGGAAAAAGAATGAGTCCTCTTGCTTATTTACAGATATTCTGTGCTGCATTATTAACAAAAGCCTAACAGAGATACATTGAAATAAACAAAGTATTTTAGAAAATCTATTCAAAAATCATTAATATTAATCTTTTACAAAGACAATTGGAATAAACATCATTTCCAAATATTATAGTTATTTTAACTGTTTACCATCCAAATACTAATACGTACACTAGGTCTGTGAAGATTTAATCACGTATCATCCAGTGTCACATGTTCTTTTAACTGTGTAGTTGGTGCCCAACTGATAAGACATTTCCTCTGAAAACACCTCAGTGAGTTTGGGTTGTAAAAAGTCATTCACTGTTTCATGTGGCAGTAAGAAATATCATTATGTAGCCTTTTCTTATTTTTGGATGCTGTTTAAAAAATCAAGTAGAGGCATTGCATGCTGCTTACCAACAAAATCTTTGGATGTGCCATCCCTGCCCTAGAGCTTAAATAAATGACTTGCAGCAGCCATATACATTTCTTTAAGGTTCTTCCATAGACTTCTGGCATGCTCAGACACTGAGGCTTCTACAGGGCAAAACAACGGTGTTATTGTCTTTTTTAAATGTGCTTTTTTATAATCGTAAGATTCTGCTGGAATTAAGAACTTAAAGTACTGCAGGTCTGTTCCATCAACAAGTTGCTCATTGGTGGAGAAACTGAAGGAGCTGGACTTGCTGTGGACGTGCTGCTGCATGCGTCAGAGAGGTGGTGGAGGTGCGTAGCTCAACAGCGAGTGATCGTGTCGGTCACTTTTCTTGTGATTGCAAGACACTGTTGGACCCTGTTAATGTGGAACACTGCAAGTCCGATTCATTGGTGTGTTGGCAAACAATGGGGGTGGATGGTGGGGGAGCTACCTGGCCTTGTTCAGGGCCTCTAGCCACAGTGTAACCTGCTTGCAGCTGCTCAGGAAAGAGGCGTTGGAGTTGGTATGTACCACCAGAGTGCCGGGGGTAGTGTGCCCGGGGAAGTGTACATGCTGAAATCGGAGCTGTTCTCCAGTGTTCATTCAGCAGATGACAAGATGTATTGTGTTCAGACTGCTGCAACATTAGTGGGCTCAGAGTCCGGGCTCTATTTCTTTGTGTGACTGTATTTTATTGCTGCCTTATATGTGCAATGTGTGCCTCGTGCTGTGTTTTGCAGCTTTGCCCTGGAGTAATGCTGTTTCATTTGGCTGTGTTCCTGGGTATTCAGGTATGGTTGAAGGACTTGTGCCAGTAGGAAACAAAATATGCTTGCATACACTTCAGATTTTTCTCCTTGGAAATCATTATCACTAATTTTATCAGGTGCTCTTGATGTCATTCTCTGTCAAACTTGGTGTCAAAGTGCAGACGCTGTTACCACCTTCTGGGATTCGGATGCTCGTGCTCTCATCAGATCCAAAGCCAAATGATCCTGTCAACCCTCTGATTAGGCAGTGCTGAGGAGATTTTCAGCAGGCTAATGTCACTTGATAGCACGGTCATTGCTACGTTACAATCCCTTTCCCTCCGAAAGAAATTTGTGGCCTGATTGTACTGTAGATAACTAATGTGATCCCATAAATTTGTTGTACTAAACACTAATAGCAGCTTCTTGATATCACATCAGGTTGTTATGCTTTGTAACTCCATAAGTGAATCCAAGGAAAGACACAGAAACTCAGAAATAAACATGTTGACTTCATTTTTACTTTCAGCGAAGTGCATGCATATGACATGGTGGCGTAATGACGTAAGCCATTCATGTACTTCTACATATAACCCATAATGAATTATATAAACAAAAAGAATGCTTAATCCAATAATATATTTACAATATTACTCAAATATTAAATACTTAACACTCCTCCCTGCTTAGCTATGAACTCCAACTCAGAATCCATCTCAACTTACACGAACGTATATATAGAGGGGATCACTCTGCCTGGCAGGTGAGACTTGTAGCTGTGAAACAATATTAGATTCTGGGGCATCCTCTGTGGTGGTTGTAGGAGTTGGCTCTGGACTGCAGGAAGTGTTTCTGACAGCTCTGGACACCTTTCTTCCCGAAGAATTGACTCTGATCTCCTCAACTGTCATCTCCAGATGACATCAGACACAATCTCTACTGTGTAGGAGAGTGGTCCAGTTCTGCCTTCAATCTTTCCAAGTACCTACTTTTGATCACCTCTGTAGTTCCTCACCAGGACTGCTTGCCCAGGAGTGAAACATCGAATTTCCTTGATAAGGAGCCTTCAATTTGTCTCAGCTGTTTATCCTGCATAGTCCTTCTGAGATTGGATTTGAGGAGATCCAAGCATGAGTGCAAAGGATAACCCAGGAACAGCAGTAGCTAACGCAAACACAAGGAAGTCTGCAGATGCTGGAAATTCAAGCAACACACACAAAATGCTAGGGGAACGCAGCAGGCCAGGCAGCATCTATAGGAAGAAGTACACCTGCCCTTATACTTCCTCCCTCACCACCATTCAGGGCCCCAGACGTCCTTCCAGGTGAGGCGACACTTCACCTGTGAGTCGGCTGGTGTGGTATACTGTGTCCGGTGCTGCCAGTGTGGCCTTTTATATATTGGTGAGACCCGACACAGACTGGGAGACCGTTTCGCTGAACACCTACGCTCTGTCCGCCAGAGAAAGCAGGATCTCCCAGTGGCCACACATTTTAATTCCACATCCCATTCCCATTCTGATATGTCTATCCATGGCTTCCTCTATTGTCAAGATGAAGCCACACTCAGGTTGGAGGAACAACACCGTATATCCCGTCTGGGTAGCCTCCAACCTGATGGCATGAACATTGATTTCTCTAACTTCTGTTAATGCCCCTCCTCCCCTTCTTACCCCACCCCTTATTTATTTATTTACTTATTATTGTTTCCCTTTTTTTACTTTCTCTCATTCTCTCTCTGTCCCTCTCACAATTACTCCTTGCCTGCTCTCCATCTCCTCTAGTGCTCCCCTCCCCTTTTCTTTCTCCCTAGGCCTCCTGTCCCATGATCCTCTCCCTTCTCCAGCTGTGTATCCTTTCCAGCTCTTAGCTTCATCCCTCCCCATCCTGTCTTTTCTTAACATTTCAGATTTTCCCCTCCCCCTCCCACTTTCAAATCTCTTACTATCTCTTCTTTCAGTTAGTCCTGACGAAGGGTCTCAGCCCAAAACATCGATTGTACTTCTTCCTATAGATGCTGCCTGGCCTGCTGCGTTCCACCAGCATTTTGTGTGTGTGACAGCATAGCTAATGTGTTGTTGGTTGTGGCATATGTCCAGGGGTAAATGGGTCAATCTATCAGCATTTCCATGATTAATTGTCCCCTTGAATTAGAGCTGGTCATGGTGTGCTCCAAGAAACATAGCCCATCTCTGCATACATGATGCTGTTGTTTGTAGAAAACCCTTCTGTGGATTGAAAATTGGCACTAGTAGTTGATGATCAGTAATTAGGGTAAGCTGTCGCCCATACAAATACTAGTTGAAATGTTTTACATTCCAATCCAGACTCAAAGCCTTCTTGTCAATCTGTGTGTAATTTTCCTCTGCATAGGCACTCCCATCACTCATAACATGTGACATGATTGCACATATACTATAAGGCAAGGCAACTTAGACAAGCTTCACTGGATAATGTGGTTTTGCATTTCTGAAAGCCACCTCACACTGCTTTGTCCATTGTCATTTCTTCCTGATCTGTATTAATGAGTCCAAGGGGTGGAACACAGTAACCAGGTTTGACAGGAACCTGATTGTAATTGACAAATTCTAAAAGGACCACAACTGTGACATGTCCTTTGGCCTTGGGGCATCCACCACTGCTTGAAATTTCTCAGCACACTCGTGTAATCCTTGTGTGTTATGGCGTGACAACAATAAATGATACTTGGTTTAAAGAATTCACACTTGTACTGTACTCTGAGCCCATAATCTCCTCATCTTTTTAACCTGTCTTGAGGTTTTGGAGATGTTCCTTGTCATCCTCTCCAGACACAATGATGCCATCCAGGTAACACTGTGTACCTGGGCAGCCTTTCAGTACCTGGTGCACAGCTTTCAGCCAGAGTACAAGTGCAGCTCGATTCCAAAAATAAGTTGATAAAACCCTTTGTGAGTGTTTACGGTGAGAAACATTTTGGACTCTTCTTCCATCTCCACCTGTAGGTAGGCCTCAGCTAAGTCCATTTGCTGAACTGTTTGCAAAAATAACCTCCATCCAGGGCAGAACGTATTGATCTGCTTTCAGTATTGGGTTGATGGTGACCTTAAAATCACCACAGATCCTGACAGACTCATTCTTCTTGTCTCCAAGGACCACTGTTGTTGCCCATGGGCTCCACTCAAACTTGGAGTGAATTCCTTCAGCCTCCATGTGATCTAGACTACTGGCTACTTTATCATGGATGGTATAAGGAACTGGATGACTCTGAAAAACTTGTTCCATTTTTATTTTATACTAATTTACTCTTGATATGTTGGAGTTTTCCAGTGCCATCCTTGAACAGTGCTGTGACATCATCTAAAATTTTTCTTAATTCGCTTTTGGTTGACTCTCTTGCAGGGAATGTGGCATGCAAATAGTGGGTGTATCTCCAGTCAAGTTGTAGTTATCTCAGCCAATCACACTCCATAATGCTGCCCCCCACCCCCATTTTACTATTTACATACCCAATGTGGCTTGCTGATTGTTGTACTTTACTGTTACGGATGTCATTCCCACAGAAGTTATATTTTCTCTAGTATAAATTCTTAGTTAGATATCTGGAGGCTTCAGTTCAGTATCTTTGAAATCCCATTTAATGCCATTCATTTTGCGGAATGATTGACAAAGCCAAACCAATATCTAATTCCATCTTCATTAGTTTTCCATTCACTCCTGGTGTAAGCCATATTGCTTGTCTACTGTTAGTTTTCACACAGAAAATCTTAAGGCCAGTCAGTCCTGTGCCACTCACATTATTATTAGATTTTTCATCAACAGCATGCTGATTAGTGCCCTTATTTGAAACTGCAACTTGACTTTTAGCTTTTTCTCTTCCAAGCCCAACATCCTATTGTATGTCCTACTTCATTGCATTTTCTGCAAGTTTTGCCCTTAAATCTGCATTGGTCTGATGTACGTGAGCCCCTGCCACAATGGAAACACGATTTGTTCGGCCAGGCCAGTTTCAGTTCAGATGTTGTAATTTTGTTCACATTTACTTTCATTCCTGACTGCTATCAATTTTGTCTCTGATTGCAGTTTCCATTGGTACAGTGATTTTAATTGCTCTTTTAAATATAAGTTGTGCTTGAGGTAGGAGTCATTTTTGAAAGCTTTCTTATAAGATTCTACAAACTAAACAATCTCTCAGTGCATCATTAAGCCCATTACCAAATTGACAATACTCAGATAATTTCTTCAATTCAGCCACATATACTGACGTGGACTCCCTTTTGATTCCATTTATGAAACCTAAAGTGATCTACAATCAACAGTGGTTTCAAATCTAAATATTTCAGCATTACTTTTATAATATCAGCAAAGCTAAGTTCTATTGGTTTTGTTAGAGCAGTCAAACATCTAAGCAAACTGAATTGCCTTTCCAACGAATGCACCAACAAAACAGGCACTCGCTTTGCATTGGCTATCTCTTTTACTACTCAATTTGCTAAATATGCAATATCCAGTCTTGTGCAATCAAATGCATCTATTTTTCTGATATAGACTGCCATTTCTGCTTTTATTTTTATTTATGGTTATTATCATCCAGTATTCACTGTTTATGAACCTGTGAATTTTGTCTTTTTTCTGAATTTTTTTACTTTGACCATTTTGCTGTGCTTCCAAAGAAAAAACTTATTGCACTTTTTAAAAAAACTTGACATCTCTTTCTCCCCCTTGTGAAGAAAAAACATGCTGCGCTTCAACAGGTCATTTTAAAACTTACTTGCCACCACTGTTATGTTTTGTAACTGTAAAATTACTCAAAAGAAAACCAGTGTAGCCAGCATAATGTATGTACTTCTTTTACTTTTAGTGAGGTGTGCACATATGATGTGGTGGCATAATGGTGCAAACGTATGTCATGGTGACGTAATGATATATGCCATTCACATACTTTTACACATAACCCATAATGAATTATGTAAACAACATAGAATGCGTAATCAATATATTTACAATATTACTGAAATATTAAATACACAACAGGAGTGAATCCAAACAGCAGACAGTTGGAACGCATGATGGTGGGGGAATCCCAGTTAGTACTTAGGAGAGTTCAGCTATCCAGCATCTCTGGGTGAAGGTTGTTACTATGCTTAAGTCTTGATTTTGGCAATCAGATGTTAGGCCCACTATCAAAGAACATAGAACAACACAACACAGTACTGGCTCTTTGGCCAACAATGTTGTGTAACCTTTTAACCTACTCCAATATCAATCTAGCACTTCACTCCCACTTAGCCTTCCATTTTTCTTTCATCCATGTGCCTATCTATGTGTCTCCTAAGTGTCCCTACTGTATATGCCTCTACCACCATCCTTAGCTGTGCATTTCACACACTCTTCACTCGTTGTGTAAAAACCTACCTTGACATCCCCCTATACTTTCCCACAACCTCCTTAAAATTAGGTCTTCTCGTATTAGCCACTTCTAGCCTGTGAAAAAGGCATTGGCAGTCCACTGTATCAATACCGCTTATCATCATGAACACCTCTATCAGGTCATCTCTCATCCTCCTCACTCCAAAGAGGAAAATCCTAGCTTGCTGAACCTACTTTTAGAAGACATGTTTTCTAATCCAAAAGATGACAATAAAAAATAGCAGAATTAGGCTATTTGAGTCTGCTTTGCCATTCAAATATATATTTGATATTTTTTCAACCCCATTGCACTGTCTTCTCCTTGTAATCTTTAAGTCCCTTACCAATCAAGACCCCATCAACTTCTGCCTTAAATATACTCAATGACTTGAGAACCACAGAGCTCCATGGCAATAAATTCCATACATTCACCACCCTCTGGCATGAAATTGTCGTTGGAGCCTCCTCTTCCAATTAGTGATTTAATTATCCATCACCATTCATGATGAGATGCGACATAACTGGCAAGCTTTGAAAGAGTCATAGTCATAGAGTCATAGAAAAGTACAGCACAGAAACAGGCCCTTTGGCCCATCTAGTCCACACCGAACCTTTTAAACTGCCTACACCCATCAACCTGAACCTGGACCATAGCCCTGTATAAACCTGCCATCCATGTACCTATCTAAACTTTTCTTAACCATTGAAACTGAGCCCACAGGTACACCATGTTGGCAGCTCTGATCTGATCTATTGGATCCAGGATCGATAAACTTTATCTTTTACTTTAAATGACAATACCAAACCTGCCTCTACCACTTCTACTGGAAGCTCATTCCACACAGCTACCACTCTCTGAGTAAAGAAATTCCCCCTCGTGTTACCCTTAAACTTTTGCCCCCTAACTCTCAACTCATGTCCTCTTGTTTGAATCTCCCCTACTCTCAATGGATTGACTTATGAAGGCCAATGTGCCAAAAGCTTTCTTTACAACCCACACTTTATGAACCCTATCTAATGGTGATGCCACTTTCAACAAGTTATGGACCTGTATTCCCAGATCACTTTGTTTTACTGCATTCCTCAGTGGCCTACTGTTCACTGTGTAAGACCTACCTAGGCTGGTCCTACCGAAGTACAAAACCTTGCACTTGTCTGCATTAAATACCATCTGCCCTGTTTCAGCCCATTTTTCCAGGTGATGCAGATCTGAATATCACTTTTGTTGTTGTGGCTTCACCAAGTTAATTCCACTTTTTTTAGTTGGTGCTGCAATTAACATGGAAATTAACACAATTTTTTCCTTACTTTTAATTTCCACAGTATTCTTTTTTTTATTCTTTGCCCTACATTCTTTATAAATATGTATCTGGATTTTATGATAAAAAATCTCTTGCAGGGAGCCCTTAAATTTCTGAAATGTTACCACATAATATCCAGCTTTGGTGCTTGTTTAGTATATGCAGAATTTGCAGCAGGAAAATTATCCCCACTTGTGTTATTTAATGAGATCATCAATTATTTTCAGATTAGACTTCAACTGACATCTGTGAGCTGTTGTTATGATTCTACAAAGGATTGACACTTTCTAGACTTTAATGTTGCTGAAGAACTTTGTATTTACTTTTGAAGTAGCTATTAAACTTATTCCATTATACTCCTATCACTTTAAGCTTTGAGTCCACAGCTTCTCTTCTGTCTTCTTTAACTTCTTCTCTTTCTTTGTTTAGGAGCCTTCAGTGCACATAGTTGACCCTTTCTCCATGTCATGGAGGAGTAGTGTGGGGCAGTGTGGGTGAAAGTCAGAAACAGGAAGGGAGCAATCACTCTATTGGGAGTATTGTATAGACCCCTTAATAGAAATAGGGACATTGAGCAACAGATTGGTAGGCAGATTCTGCAGAAATGTCAGGGTTGTTGTCATGGGTGACTTGAACTTCCCTAATATTGAATTTGCACCTTCTTAGTGCAGGAGATTGAGATGGTGCAGAATTTGTCAGGTGTATCTGGGAAGGATTCCTGACATAATATGTGAACTAGTGATCTTAATAACCTGACCACTCCTGACCCCTCAGGAATGAGTGCAGCAGTCGGAGGGTGGGGGTGGGATTTTGCCATTGTCTCAGGAAACATTCCAGGTAAAACTGGTGCAGGGCCCTAAGGCTCCCCAACTAATCAACAGACTCTAGAAGATAAAGCTGAAGATTTCAGAAGAAAACTGCAGTTCCAGAGGGACAACAGAGACTATTGTGTACTTTGCTTCACAGGGACACGGCTCACCCCCCAGCACTCCAGACTAAAGGCTTCACCTTTCACATAGGGATTGGATGCTTGCATCAGGTAAAGGCAGAGGCAGTCATGTTTCCTTTATGATTAACTCTCCATGGTGCACAGACATCGTGGTTCTTCCTCTGTCCTGCTCCCTTGACCTGAAATATTTGGCGGTCAAGTGTTGTCCACTCTATATGCTGAGCGATGTCTCTAATGAGACGTACAAGAGTGAAGCACATCAGCTGATTGAGTAGAGTCACAATTACAACCTTGCACTCAAAATCAGCAAGACCAAGGAACTGATTGTGGATTTCAGGAAGGGGAAGTCAGGAGAACACACATCAGTTTTCATTGAGGGGTCAGTGGTGGAAAGCGTGAGCAACTTCAAATGATAAGTGCAGAAGAGTGGAAAGAGGCATAATCACTGCTGGACAGAATGGTTTGTTTGTGTTCTACAGGCTATGTAATTATTCACACAATTTTCCCAACAAGTTATGACTTGATTCATCATAACCCATTCACATGTACCTACAATTACACATGATATTGAGAAGGTTCAAAAAATAATGTGCCAATTATCCTAAGAACGGATTTAGATCTCATTTCATGAACATGTATTTTTGAATTTTTTTTCAAAGAATTCCTACTATTTGTTGAGCAAGTTCAAATAGTTCCATACTTTTTACTTTTTTTCAGATTTTCTGCATAATTGCCTCAAGAGTTTTTGATACTGGTCTCTTTGTTCTGGCCAAATACAAGCTTTCAAAGGAACCTTGATAATGTTTCAAGTTCTCTTTTAACCCCTTAGGTGATTTAAACCAATGTTCTGAGAGATTCAATAATGCATTTTGCATCAATAGTAGAAGAAGATAGATATTTTAAGGGCTATAAATAGTTCTCACTTCACATGGATTTTGCTCAATGCACAGTCATTTTTACTTAGAGCAATGAGTTCGATTTTTTTATATATTAGAGGTTGACTTGCATTTTTATTATCTTATTATGTCTGTGAGAACAACAAGTCGGAGCAGAAGGCCATAAAGCTCCCCAAGCCTGCTTAGTAAGATCTTGGCTGATCGTTTGCCTGAAGCTAGTTTCCCACTCAATCCCTATATCTACTGATTGATTTAGTTTCCAAAAATGTATTTGTCTGAGCATCCTCAGCACTCTAAGGTGGAAAATGCAAATGATTTTCAATCCTCTGTGTAAATGAATTTTTCTATTACGGATGGCTAACCCCTCATTCCAAGATGATGGCTTTTGGTTCCAGATTTTCTAGACAGAGGAAGCAGCCTCTTGACATTGTCTCTATCAATCCCTCCAAGAATCCTGTCACCACAGTAGTAACTTCTTTATCTGAGACTCAGGAGATTGTGCAGGTGCTGGAAATCTTGAGAAACACATGCTAGAGATACTCAGCAGGTCAGGTTAGGTCTAGGGAGGGAAATGACAAGGCCTCCACTACAGCCACAGTGAGGCCAGGATGGAAGAGCAACACTTCATATTCCATCTTGGTAGTTTACAAAGTGACAAAAAGAACATCAATTTCTCTAACTTCCGTTAATCACTCTCCTCTGTTTCTTACCCCCAACCGGCACTTTGCTTTCCCTCATTCTGGTGGCCCTCTTACACTTTCTCTTCCCCTCGCTTGCCCTCATGACCTGCCCAAGTCCTCCTGGCTCTCCACATCCTTCTCTTTATTCCAGTCTAACTCCCAGCAAACTCTTTCTTCTTCAGTCTTTTTCCTCTTACACTGATCACCTCTTAGTTTCTCACCTCCTTCCCTTTTATCTTCCACCTCAATCACCTACCCTTTCCCTCACCTGGACTTACCTCTCACCTGCCAGCTTGTGCTTATCATTCTCCCTCACCTTTTGATTCTGGCTTCTGCCTTCTTCCTTTCCAGCCCTGATAAAGGGCCTTGGCTCGCAAGATCAAATGTTTGTTTCCCTCCATAGATACTGCCTGACCTGTTGAGTTCCTTCAGCATTTTGTGTGTGTTACTCACATTCTTTTTCCAATTGTCATTGAGTAAAGGCCAATGTTATTCATTGGGGAGAAATCCCTCATTTGAAAAATCCAAAGGAAGTAAATCATTTTTTCAGTGGAAACACCAATACTGCAAACAGAATGTAAATGACCACTGTAATCAACACTTCCTTTCATTTGTATTCCAAACCAGTTAGACTGAAAGCAAACACACTATCTACCTTCCCAATTGATTATTTACTTAGATCCTCCCCAATGATCTCCCTCCTGGCACTTATTCTTGCAAGTGGAACGAGTACTACACCTGCCCCTACACCTCCTCCCTCAATACCATTCAGGGCCCCAAGCAGTCCTTCCAGGTAAATCAACACTTCACCTGTGAGTCTGTTGGGGGTTGTTTACTGCATCCGGTGCTCCCAGTGTGGCCTTCTGTATATCAGTGAGACCTGACGTAGATTGGGAGACTGCTTCACCGAGCATCTACGCTCCATCTGCCAGAAACAGCGGGATCTCCCAGTGGCCACCCATTTTAATTTCACTTCCCATTCCCATTCCGATATGTCCATCCATACCCTCCTCCACTGTTGTGTTGAGGCCACACTTAGGTTGGAGGAACAACACCTTATATTCCGTTTGGGTAGTCTCCAACCTGATAGCGTGAACATCAATTTCTCAGACTTCCACACCCTTCCTTCACTATTTCCCATGCCCTTTTCCCTCTCTCACCTCATCTCCTTGCCCACCCATCACCTCCCTCTAGTGCTCCTCACTGCTTTTCTTTCTTCCATGGCTTTCTGTCTCTTTCACCAATCAACTTCCAGCTCTTTACTTCATCCCTCCCCCATCCAGGTTTCACCTCTCACCTCGTGTTTCTTTCTCCCCCCCACTTTTTAAATCTACACAAGAGCCTTTTTATCTCCAGTCCTGCCAAGGGGTTTTGGCCTGAAACGTCAACTGTACTCTTTTCCTAATGCTGCCTGGCCTGCCGTGTTCCTCCAGCATTCTGTGTGTGTGTTCGAATTTCCAGCATCTGCAGAGTTTCTCTTCCTTATGATTATTTATTTCCTGCTTTTTATGAAACACGGATTAAGATTCCTCCCTACACCAAACTTTCTAACTTCTCAGTATTAAAAATAATTCTGATTTTGCATTTGCCCTACTACATTGTTCACTTTTTCATTTGTTATTCTCCAGCATTACCACTCACTTAAAATTACATAAGTAGAAACACTACACCCTTTTCTGCATCTAAATTATTAACAAATTGTGAATAACTGAGAGTGCAGTATAGTTCCCTCTGGAGTCCCACAAATGACAACCTTTAAACCTTTAAATTGTCCACATATCCCTGTTTTTGGCTCCTTTACCCAATCCTCAGCCCACACTGTTGTGTTGTTTCCCAGCCCTGTCAGGCCTCATTTTCTGTAATATTAGTGTGTTGTAGTTTTGCAGTTGTTCTAATAAGAACCAGGTCCACAATGTCAACTAGCACCTCTCATCCACTCTGCTGGTTCTATTCTTGAAATAACAGATACAATTATTAACATCAATTTCCTCTCATTGAATGAGGTCAGCCCTATCTAATCATTTTATGATTTTCCAAATCCTATCAATTTGTTTGTTGATTCTAATATTTCACTAACACAAGATGTCACTCTAACAGGTCTGTACTTCCTCTTTTTTTTTCTCTTCCCCCTTTCCTTCAATATATTTGCTCCCTTCCTTGCAGTTGAAATATTCTGGAATCTGGGAAATTTTGGAAAATCTACTATAAGTTCTGTTCTTAGCTACTTCTTTTAGAATCTGGGTTGCAAACTCCTTTGTACAGGGACTTGACCAATCTTAGTCTCCTTAACTTCTCTGGTGGCTTCTTTTATATTTAAAAATAAGTGTGACTCTAGAGCAGTCTTTCTCAACCTTTTTGCTTTGGAGGGACCCTTGAAATAATTTTCAGGTCTCAGGGAGCACCTATGTAAAAAAATAATATACCTATAGCTCATGGTACATTAGTGTCACCAGTAACTTGTAGATATAATAATCCAAAATAATTGTCAATGCTCTTTTGAATAGAGAATGAATTTTTAGCTACCTATTCTGAAAAAAGTTAGTTTAGCTTAGCTTACCTTTCTTGAAATTAATCTCCTTTGCCTTTCATAAATTTTTAAAACTCATAAGGCAAACATAATAAATTTCTGTTAAATAACTGGCTTCAGCCAAAATGGGATTTATTTTTTCTAAAGGTAGGCTTGGTAGATTTAATTTAAATAAAGGTTGTAAATTGATTTTAATTAATGCTATTTACAACATGAAAATTTATTGACAATGTTGAATAGTATAGTTACTAAAAAACATAGCCAAGGCAACAGGAATAAAAACATAGCCCAAGACACAATTTTATACAAGATTTTGAAAAAACATTTTCTTACTAAGTGATGTGATCAGGCTCAATTATAGGCCTAGCATGTGAAACCTGTGTTTGTGTTTTTGCTGCAGAAATACTTGATTCTGGGTCAAACTTGAGAAAAGCACACACAGATTTCATCTTGTTAAAGTAGAAAAAGCTTGATCACATATGTAAGAAGTTGAATATTGCAGCAAATTCTTTATTTCTTTCCTATGAATGACAGTATACTCTTCTTTCAGAGTTCCAGAACTTATCCAGGTACAGGCCAGTAAATCTCATCCTGAATGCATGATCAGACTGAAGCTCACAAAGTTCTTCCTCTTCTCTTGAAGACAAGATTCAGAGAAAGGATCCCTCGCCCAGTCATTTACTAGTGTTGAAAGGGAGGAAAAATACTGTTCAATTTTGTTCTGCAGTTCTTCCAGGTGGTTTTCAATAAGACCTGAGACCTTCTGATAGCCTTCCTCACTCTCAAGCCCAAGCAGCAGTAGAAACATTTCAAGATTTCCTTTTGCAACATGATTTTTCCAAAGATTCAGTTTCCTTTGAAATCCAAAAACCTTGTCGCTTGAGGTCAAAACATTTTCTCCAGGGCCTTGCAGAGAGTAGTTCAACTGTGCAATGCAGTGCTTACCAGCTATCAATGGGTTTCCCTATCTTGTGTCAAAAATTGAGAATGCAGTCAACCAAGTAAACACGCTCCTACTGCACACTGCCATACTGGCTGAAAGACCTCTAATGAGATTGCTAACGGGTTTGCTTGGTCACTGCCCACCATTGCGAGCACTAGCATCGCACACTGCATGAAGTTCAAAAGATAATGTTTTTCTCTAATCATAATCTCTCGCAGAATCCCTAGCAACCTTTCATGGAACCCCAGGGTTCCGTGGAACCCTAGTTGAGAAATATAGACTAATGAATTTGGTTGACTTTCAACTGCGCACTAAATCTGTATTGTTCAGCAAATGAACCAGACTAAGGCTTCATGCAACAAGACCAGGATGAAATTTAAGCATAGGTGATAGGTAGTATGTTGTATTTGCTCCACAGAAGTTCCATGGCATGAGCATCTCTAACAAGTGAGAGTAATTATCTGCTCCTGACACTTTCCTCTTCATCATGCCCTTTAACATCACCATTTGGTGGTGGGTGGGGAGTCCTAAAACCCATTTGGACCAACCTTGTTAATACTGCTGTTCCAGGAACAGTTCAGAGACTAGACGTTATACATGAGTGACTCAAGTCCTGACACCCCAAATGCCATCAGCAAAGTACAAAGCACAAATCAGGAATTACTAGCCTAAGTGAATGAATCTTAGAATAACTTTTGAGAAGTCTGACACTATCAAAATAGTCCCCTTAATTTGGACTCAGTCCACCAGTGACACAAAATTCATCAGGTTACTCCTAAGGCATTGTGTAAATAAGACACTAAGACGGTCAGTAGCAACAGGCACTTTGGAAGAGTGCTGCAGATTCCTCTCAAAGTCATATACCTGTCAGCTATTTTCAGAGAATCCTGGAACTCACTCTGCTTTTACAGGAGGGCTTTCACATGAAGGACTGTAGAGGTTTTAAAAAGCAGCTCATTACCACCTTCTCAATGGCAATTATGGATGGATCACAAATGCTAACCTTACCTTTTCAACTATACCTTGGTCCTACAAAAATAATTTATTGTCATAATGCATCTTCTCTCCTTTTATTCGACTTTTGATCAATCATCTCGGCTTCCTAAAACACTCCAAATGCAGCCCTCAGTGATCAATATCAAATCTGACAATTTCAGTTTTCTGTGCTTTTTCTAAATGTACCAGAACTGGCTAGTTTTGCTGTTGGTTATCCATTTATAATAATAATTCAGTTCTTGTTCCTTCACAGGCACTGTCTAATGTGTTGAGCGTATTCAGCATTTTCCTTTTGGGTTCATGTTTTCACAGCTTTATGGGCTCCCTTTGTTTTCTCTCTAGATGCTCTCATTGGTCAATTAACCAGTTGGCTCTGTAGACATTGCAATTACCTGGGCAACCTTGACCTTACTCTATTAAGAATTCCCTTTTGTTAAAAACATCCACCTTCCTTCCCTGAGATTTCTCCCTCCTCTCCTATCTTTCTCTCCCCTTCCTTTCAAACCCCACTTCATTTCTCTTACCTCCATTTGCTCCTCCCTTCCTACCATTGTCCTGGTTTCTTGAAATTAAAGAGGAGACTGGTGGGGTGGTAGATGTGGTATGGAAGAGATGCACCACATCTCCTCTTAGGATGAGTTTTTTTTCATTTCAGAACTAAGGAAATGTGCTCCTCCTTCAAAGAAAGGGGCTTCCTTTCTACCATCAACGCTGCCCTCAACCGCATCTCCTCCATTTCTCACATATCTGCCCTCACCTCATCTTCCCAACACCCACCCCTCTAGGAATAGGGCTCCTCTTTTCCTCAGCCTCCGCGTCCAGCACGTAACATCAGCCATCTCCAATGGGATCCCACCACCAGGCATATCTTTCCCTCCACCCCGCCATTTTCTGCTTTCTGCAGGGATCTACATGACTCCCTTGTCTATTTGTATCCTTGTGAGTCTGTTGGGGTCATCGACTGTATCAGGTGCTCCTGGTGTGGCCTCCTGTATATCAGAGACTGCTTCATTGAGCACCTATACTCCGTCCACCAGAAAAAGCAGGATCTCCCAGTGACCACCCATTTTAATTCCACTTTCCACTCCTGTTCCAATATGTCACTACATAGCCTCCTCTACTGTCGCGATGAGGCCACACTCAGGTTGGAGGAGCAACACATTATATTCCCTCTTGTTATCCTTCAGCCTGATGGCATGAACATTGATTTCTCAAACTTCTGGCAATGCACCTCCCCCCTCCCCCTTAACCAATCCCCATTTCCCTCTCTCACCTTATCTCCTTACCTGCCCATCACCTCCCTCTGGTTCTCTTACCCCTTTTCTTTCTTCCATGGCCTTCCGTCCTCTCCTATCAGATTCCCCCTTCTCCAGCCCTGTATCTCTTATACCAATCAACTTCGCAGCACTTTACTTCACCCCTCCCGCCTTCAGTTTCACATATCACCTTGTGTTTCTTCCTCCCCTCCCCCACCTTGTAACTCTGGCTGCTTATCTTTGTTTCTTCAGTCCTGGCGAATGGACTCTGCCCGAAACGTCAACTGTACTCTTTGGCATAGATGCAGCCTGGCCTGCTGATTTCCTCTAGCATTTTGTGATTATACCCAAAATTCAAAGTATATTTATTATCAAAGTACATATATGCCACCAAATACAACCCTGAGATTCATTTTCTTTCAGGCATACTCAATAAATCTATAATAGAAAAATAACCATTATAGAATCAATGAAAGACCGCACCAACTCGGGCATTCAACCAGTGTGCAAAAGATAACAAACTGTGTAAATACAAAATGAACAAAATAATATAATAATAATAAATAAATAAGCTTGCGTATATTAGAATAATTCTCATGGCCTTTTCCCTGGGGTGACTTTGAGGTGAAGGCAGGGCAATGTAGAAGCATCAGATGACTAATTATGTTCAGCAAATTGCTCTTTGATGAAATCTTTCTAAGTCAAGTACAACATTAACAATAAATATATATTGTTATATTAAAATTGCCGTCACTCCAAATATTTGTTTGAAGCTGAACATACAATTTCTCATAAAAACAAAAATATTAGTCATCATAATTCAAAAGCAGCTTGATCTAGATGATTGCTTACGAATAATAGCACATGCCTTCAGCACAAAGGGCATAAAAATATAATGGAGACACAAGAAACTACAGATGCTACAACCTGGAGCCAAAAAGCCAACTATTGGATGAACCGAGCAGGTCAAGCAGCATCTGTGAAGGCCAAGGGATAGTCAACATTTTGGAACACAACCCTGCAACAGAAGTAAAGGTGAAGAGTGAAGATAGTCAGTACAAAGAACTAAGAAGGAGATGTACAGCAGAGGCTGGTATGTGATAGATAGAGAACGTTGTTGAAGAATAGAAGAACAATTGAAACAACAGAGGGTGTACATTGAGAGAAAGAGACTCATTGAACATCTGCCAAGGAGAAGAGAACTTTAACTTTCCTTTAAAGTTTGTACGCCTTGAAGAGAATTAGCAGTGTAGTTGTAGACTGGACACATAAGAGGCAACAGATGCTGCAATCTGGACCAAAAAACTGCTGGAGAAGTCAATGGGGCAGAGACCATCTCAAGACGCAAAGTGCTGGTCAATGTTTGAGTTGAGATGCCAGCAAAGCAATTTGTTTTCCTCATTTCTTGTCAATTATTCAGGGGAATTAATTCTATTCATTTGTTGAAAAGAAAATCAAAGTATTTGAGTGCAGAGATTATTACCATTCAACTTTATGAGAATCCCAGATTTACTGTTGCTCTTAATTGAATGATTTGGTTAGCTAGGTTACTTCAGAAGGCAAGAAATCAAGGGACCCTTCAGATGCTGGAAATCTTGAGCAACACACACAAAATGTTGTGGAACTTGGCAAGTCAGACAGGATCTACAGAGGGAAATAAACAACTGACATTTCAGGCCAAGACCTTTAGGACTGAAAAGGAAGGGGAAAGCAGCCATATTAAGAAGGCAGGGTGAGGGGAAGGACTACCAATTGGCAGGCAATAGTTGAGACCAGGTGAGAGGAAGGTGGATGGGGAGGGATAATGAGTAAAAAGCTGGAAGGTAATAGGTGGAGGAGGTAAAGGGCTGAAAAAGAAGGAATTTGATAGGAGGGTATAGTTGACCAAGGAAGAAAGGGAAGGATGAGGTGATCAATGAGAAGAGAAGGACTGAGAAGGTAACCAGAATAGAGCATCTGTCAGAGCCATCTGTTGTATCCTCTGCTCTCAGTGTAGCACATCTTTGAGACCCAGTGCAGATTGGAGGATCGCTTTGTCAAACACCTTCACTCTGTACTGCAAAAGGCAGGATCTCCCAATGGCTGCCCATTTCATTTTGGCTTCCCATTGCTAATTTGACATGTAGTCCATGGTGTACTCTCCTCCATGATGAGGATAAACTCATTTTGGAGGAGAAAACCCTCACCTCAAACTTGGTGGTATGAACATGGATTTCTCTAACTTCTGGTAATTTTTCTCACTCTTGCTTCTCTCTTTTTGCATTCCCTATATTGGTTACATTCTTGCCCATTTCCCTTCTCCTCACCTACCCATCAGATTCCTCTGGTTATCCTCCTCTTCTATTTTTTTCCACTGTCCTCTGTTATTTGTAGGTCTGGAATCACATTGAGGTCAGTCAGGATTAAATATGGCAGAGTTTCTTCCTATAAAGATTTTGATGAACCCAGTGATTATTTCCAACAATCCAGCAATTCAGTGATTGCTATTACTTTTCCTGTGTTTTTATTCTGGCATCATTTAATTAATTGAATTGAATTCACCACTTGTTGTGGTGGGAGTTAACTTCATATCTCTGAAATAATGGTCCGAGATTATTTGTTCAGTAAATTAACCACTCTGCTATTGCATTTTACTGAAGAAATAACAGTACCAAAGAAATAATTACCTGGTGTTCCTTACTTTAATAGATATTTTTATTGCATGCAAAAAAAATCTCTCCATTTCAGTCCTTGAGGAGTATTAATGATTAAAATTCCATGCACACATCCAGTCTTTTCTGAATATAAATGGACTTTTGTTTTAGATCATATTTTCAGTTTCTTTGACACAGGAAATGACAAAAGACAATAAACTTAAATCTTACCAAAGAAATATGGGTACAGTAACTATGGTACAGAATGTTTAATCTAAAAATTGGAATCATCTGTAGTAACTTCTAATTATTCTATCAAATAAATTGAGGATGCAAGACATTAGGATGGAAACACAAGAAACAGCACCTGGTGGAGAATGAAGCAATAATCTTTTAGAAGAACCCAGCAGATCAAGCAGTATCTGTGGTGGGAGCTGGGAAGAAATTATCAATAGGTTGGGTAATGTTTATCATCAGTACTTGTTTTGTGGTGGATCATGATGGTGCTGAATGTAGACTTCAGAAATATCATTCCAAAGGAGAAGATTGAGTGGATTATTGTCTCATAGATCAGGCCAAGAAATATATTGACAATGAGCTTTACAAAGCAGAGTCTTTGTAACGTTTCAAAAGATGTAAAAAAAAATTGATGGCATTAGCAATGAAGTACAAGGCTCATTTTATTCATGCTTTGCACAAAGAAGTGTGTAACATTGTCAGAATATCTTACTGTATCTCCTTAAAAATATAACCAGTGTACCACTAATGTATCATGTGAAGGCTTTGATACCAGTGTCCATAATCCAGATCAGTAACTGAGAAACTAATGTGATTTGAAGAATGATCTCCCTTTAGCTCATCTATGAAAGGTAGAGATAAAATTCTAAAAGCAGTAACTTGTCAAAACATTAGGATATGGACCAAGTGAAGTGAGTCAACAGATCACTGACTTTAATGAGAATTGTTGCAGAATTTAAAGGAAAAGAAAAACAATAAATGCAAGGTCAACAGGATTGTTAATGAAAACTCTCAAACTGAAAGTTAAATGCCAACACAACAGATGGAAGCAATAACTAAATAATAAATACTCCTTTACAGTGTCTGTTGAAACGATACTTCTTTTTCCTGGATAAGACTAGAACGAAAAGAAGGGAGTTAAATACCACAATAATGAAACAGTAATTAGCTAAAAAGCGCATACTCGTGAGTGCAATTGTCAGCCCACCTGCTTGGGTGCAGCAGAGTCAGTAGTTGTAACACAACTAGTCAGACATCTCCAACTGAAGCCTTTTCCATATATTTTCAAACACAAAAAGGGCAGAGAATACCCTGCAGTGAAATAGTTGGTGAGTACAACTCAATCTACCATGGAACTAGCTTAATAATGAACAAATGGCCATCTTTGTCACTGGGTCCTCAATATTTTTGATCCCTATTGGGATTCCATTTGGCTGCATTCAATATTTTATGCTATAGTATCCTGCATGGCTGTGGATCAACTGAATTTGCAGCTAATGACCTCAAATGACAACGGCAATTTTCACCAAGATGCAGCTAGAATTAAAGGCAACAAGTAGATCTTTCAAGACTGTTGAAGTTCATAAAAAGTTTAGTTCATCCCACCATCCATTTTCTCACAGCCTTCAGTTGATTTTCACAGGTATTTCTTAAAATGGTAGATTACAAATCCATAAACAACAGATTTCTAACTGAATATGTTACTTTTCCCTATATTTATCATTTTGGCACTTGTACTTCTAAATGAGTGGGTGCTACATCTTCCTGTCAGCGTGCCTACTCTGAAAGAAAACTACATCTGGTTTACACCTACTGTCGAACCCTCACACCTTTGTTAAAAATAAGATATTAATTGTGACCTTCCAGAACTCAAAGATTTATGGCCTATTTCTTGAAAGGATCATTTGTTTGGTGCAAGTATTTTATGAGACAATTATATTACTAATTGTACTCTTTTAAATTTTAACATGCTTCAGTAAGTCATTATCTGCAATAAGATGGAAGAATTTTGTTTAAAAATAATCAGTCAATATTCAAGACATGTTTAAATAGCAATTACATGTTGCACTGTGAATTGTCTGCAAATCTCATGCAAGACTTTTACAGAAGGAAAAAAAGACAGACGTGGCACATTTTGTTCATTTAATTCATACAGATGCAAAGATAAAAGGCAGATATTTAGCAATACAGTCAGGAACCCATAGGCCAGTCTCAGAGCTACACGGGGTTTCAAAGTTACTTTGTGTTGTGGGCTCAGAAGGGCTGTCTATTTAATATTTCTGTAACATTTGAGTAATATTGTTTGATTAAGCATTTTTTGTTGGTTACATAATTCATTATGGGTTATATGTAAAAATATGTGAATGGCATACGTCATCATGAGTGCTTCAGGAAAAAGTAAAAATGAAGTGAACACATTATTACCCAACTCCACGTTTCACTTTTGATAAATTTTATGTTTTGGAGTTACAAAACATAATAGTAGCAAAGAGGTAGTTTTAAGACAAACTGAAGCGAATACCTATCTGTTGAAGTAGAACATGTTTTTATTATTCTGAGAAGGAGTGAAATAGTTGAGTAAAAAAAGCACACCACACTTTTTTTTTGAAAAGGAGAGAAGGTCGAGATTAAAATAAGGCATAAAAGAAATGAAATCCATGGGTTCATAGACAGTACCAAATGATAATGATAATAATAAATAGATAAATCTCGGAAATATAGACACATTCAATTACATGACATAAAGCGGGAATATCTATACTGAATGACTTGAGCAGTATATTGAAGCAAATAAAATAGCCAATGAGAAGCAAGTACCAGTTTTGTTGAGTGTGGAAGAGCATAGTTTGCTTAAAAGTTCACCTGCTCAAACCAAAACAACCAAAATAAACTTTGCGGATATCATGAAAGCAATGCAGGAACTTTTAGAACCAAAGCTGTTGTTGACTGCAGAATGCTTTAGCTTTCATCAGTGGAATCAAAAGGAAACCGAGTCCATTTCAGCTTACATGGCTGAATTGAAGAGATTATCTGAACATTGTCAGTTCAGTGATGGTCTTTGTGATGCACTGAAAGATCATTGAGTTTGTGGAATCTTACAAGAAAACATTCAAAAACGGCTCCCAACTGAAGCACAACTGACATTTAAAATAACAGTTGAAATTGCTGCAAAAATGGAAACAGTGGACAGAGATGCCATTGAGTTGCAGTCAGGAATGAAAGTGAGTGTGAACAAAACTGCAACATCTAAACAGAAACCAGCCGGGCCAAATAAATTGTATTACTATTGTGGCAGGGGCTCACATACACCAGACCAATGTTGGTTTAAAGGTGAAACTTACAGAAAATGCAACTAAGTAGGATATATACCAAGAACATGCCAGGCAGACAAAAATAAATGGATTGCACTGGGAAGAGAAAAAGATAAGAAGTCAAGTTGCAGTTTCAAAAAGAGCATGCTATTGATGAAAAATCTGATAATGATATGAGTGACACAGGACTGGATAGCCTTGAGATTTGCAATGCGTAAACTAACAGGAGACAAGCCATATGACTGTCACAACCACGGATCCAGCAGCGCAGCAGATATGGCAATTGCACTTGTGAATATGCATGTGTCAGCTAATTATTATTTCATTGTGATGATATTTAACTCCATTCTTTCCGTCGTAGTGCTGTTGAAACTTGAACCCAGCACTGAAACGCTTCGCTGCCTGCTTGCATTGGGCCTTGCCTGAGAGATTGGACTGTTGAGTCAACTGACTCTGTAGACTAGCAGTATTCGTTTTATATTCAGTTATTCCTTTCATCCACAATGTTTCCTATTTGAGAATTTTAGCTAATGGCCTTGTTTGGTCTAGCATTTATTGTTTTCTTTTCCCTCTAACTTTGTTTGCATTAAAGTCTGTGAACTATCGACCTGCTTCACTGTATCTCACTCCGCATTTGAGTCATATTCAAACCTAGTGACAATGACCTACACCAGAAGTGAACAGCAAATTAAGTGGAGTTGGACACTGGCTTGGCTGTTTGAGTAATTCTATAGAATGAATTTGAATGGCATTTTAAAGATACTGAACAGAAGCCTACAGATATCCAACTAAGAACTTATACTAGAGAAAAGGTAACACCTGTGGAATGATATTTGTACAAGTGAAATACAACAACTAACAAGCCACATTGGGCTTGTATGTGGTAAAAACAGGAGGGTCAGCAGTATGGAGTCATGATTGGCTGACACAACTACAACTTGATTGGAGTTCTATCCACAATTTGCATGCCTCATCCCCTGCAATGAAGCAATTTGAAAGTGAATTAAGAAGGGCACTCAATGATGCCACAGCAGTGTTCAAGGACGGCATTGGAAAATTCATAAATATATCAATCATAATATGGTGCCAAATGAAAATGCTGCACCCAAGTTTTGCAAAGCCCGTTCGGTTCCTTATACCATCTGTGATAAAGTAGCCAGTGAGCTAGATCGCATGGAGGCTGAAGGACTTCTTTCAAAGTTTGAATGGAGCCCATGGCAATGCTCATGGTCCTAGTAGCCAAGAAGAATGGGTACCTGGATGACATCATTGTTACCAGTAAGGATGAAAAGGAACATCTCCAAAACTCAACACAGAGTTAAAAAGATTAGAAGATTATAAGCTCAGGGCATTAACTCTTTAAACCAAGCATTACTTACTATGGTCAACTATAGATGCAAAAGAATTACATAAGAAAATACAAGCATTGGTGCATGCCCCAAGGCTAAAGGACATAAAGCCAAAGGCAAAGAAAAGTACAACACAGAAACAGACCTCTCAGCCCATCTAGTCCATGCCAAACCATTTAAACTGTCTAATCCCATCTTTACATCATCCCCATTTTATTCTCTCCCAATGCAGCAACTCCCCACAGATCCTATCACTTGTCTACACAACAATGCCGGTTTATAGTGCAGTTGTGGTCCTTTTTAGGATTAGTCAACTACTATAACAGATCTTTGCTAAACCTGGCTACGGTGCTCCACCCCTTGAACTCATTACTGCAGATGAGGAAGAAATGGCAAAGTGTTGGCTTAGTATGATGGCCTAGGATAAATCAGCAGTTCAAGCAGCTTGCCATGCACCGTACAGGATGCTGACATGTCCAGAAGATGCCAACAGCAGTGCATCTCCTTCCCTGGGAATGGCCTGCATTGCCCTGGCAGAGAATTCATGTGGATTTTGCCAGACTATCGTGGACACAAATTGCTTGGTAGTAGTGGCTGCAGCTACAACATGCTGGAAGTGTTCCCAATAACCTCCACTACAGCCTGTCATACTGCTGATGTACTCAAAAGACACTCAAAGCTGCTGTGCAGGTTGACTGTGTGGTTAAGAAGGCATACGGTGCATTGGCCTTCATCAACCGTGGGATTGAGTTTAAGAGTCAAGAGGTAATGTTACAGCTATATAGGATCCTGGTCAGACCCCACATGGAGTACTGTGCTCAGTTCTGGTCACCTCACTACAAGAAGGATGTGGAAACCATAGAAAGGATGCAGAGGAGATTTACAAGGATGTTGCCTAGATTGGGGAGCATGCCTTATGAGAATAGGTTAAGTGAACTCGGCCATTTTTCCTTGGAGTGGCGGAGGATGAGGGGTAACCTGATAGAGGTGTATAAGATGATGAGAGGCATTGTTCGTATGGATAGTCAGAGGATTTGTCCCAGGGCTGAAATGGCTAGCATGAGAGGGCAAGTTTTAAGGTGCTTGGAAGAAGGTACAGAGATGTCAGGGGTAAGTTCTTTATGCAGAGAGTGGTGAGTGCGTGGAATGGGCTGCTGGCAATAGTGATGGAGGTGAATGCATTAGGATCTTTTAAGAGACTCCTGGATAGGTACATGGAGCTTAGAAAAATAGAGGGCTATGGGTAACCCTAGGTAATTTCTAAAGTAAGTAAGTGTTCGGCACAGCATTGTGGGCCGAAGGGCCTGTATTGTTTTCTATGTTTTTACTGAAAACCCCCTTTGCAAGGATGGGTGTTCCAGACAATTATTAGGTGACAACAGACCACACTCTGTGGGGGAACAGTTTCAGTCATTCCTGAAAAAGAATGGAATAAGTCATAATATATCTGCACCATACCACACAGCTACAAATGGCTTGGTGGAAAGGTTTGTTTAGAGTCTAAAGAATGCACTGCAAGCAATATCAGTGGAACACATGACAATAACACTGAATCAGATGCTTGCCGATTTATTCCTAGCATATCGAAATGCAGCACACTCCACAACCAACACTGCACCAGCTATGCTGTTCCTGGGTCATTCCTTGCATTCACTCTTGGATCGCCTCAAAACCAAACTCAGATGGATTATGCAGGACAAACAGCTGAGACAAATTAAAGGCTCCTCAAACAAGGAGGTTCTATATGTCACTCCTAGACAAGCAATCATTGTGAGGGACTACAGAGGTGATCAAAAGTGGGTATTTGGAAAGATTAAGGATGGAACTGTACCGCTCTCTTTCACAGTGGAGTTTGCATCTGATGTCATCTAGAAAGGACATATCAATCAGTTGAGGAAAGCAGAGTCAATTCTTAGAGAGGAAAGGTGGCTACCGGTGTCAGAACCACTTCCTGCAATCTCAGAGTCAACTCCTACAACTGCCACGGAGGAGGCCCCAGAACCAGAACTTGAGATTGATCCACAACCTCAAATTCCACTAGCCACGCTGTGATCCACCTTGTCAGGAAAGATGTTTTCTCACATCTGAATGGGACAATTTAAGACTTACAATGCTGTGGATGTCTATATAGTTGTTGTAGTATCTACTGTACTGTGTATACAATTGAGATACATTCTCTATTGAGCTGGAGTTTATAGCTCAGAAGAAAGAAGTATTGTGTATTTAGTATTTCAGTAACATCTGAGTAATCTTGTATATACAGTATATGGTTGATTAAGCATTCTTGTTCATTTAAATAATTCATTATTCATTATATGAATAAATACATGAATTGCATTCGACATCACACTATCACGTGATATGTGCACGTCTTGCTTAAAGTAAACATGAAGTCAGACTCACATTTTGGACTCCCGTGTCTTTCGTTGTTTAATGTTTTGAAGATACTAAACATAACAAAAAGCATCACAAGAAATATGAGTAGAAGTTAGCTTAAGGCCCCTTAAGACCACCAAGCCATTCATTAAAATTATGGATTTTTTCTTGTTAGTCTTCCCTGTTTGTTCCCCATAACCCCTGACAATGCTACAGGTTCCTGGGGGTGCACCTGAATGACAGACTTGAGTGGATAGACTAAGACAACTGCACTGCTCCAAAAAGCACTCTTTTTGGTCATTCTTATGCTCCGCCATTAGGCTCTATAGTGATTCAGCCTATAGCCAGGGAAGTGATGACCCTCTTCCTGCTAGACTGTTTGTGGTAACTTATTTTTTATTCTTTCTACTTCTCTTCTAATATTTATACCCGCACACTTGTAATGCTACTGTGACACTGTAGTTTCCTTTGGGATCAATAAAGTACCGTATCTATCTATCTAAACTTAAAACCTGTCTACCTTGGCCTTGAATGTATTGGATTCTTCAGCTTCATATTCTCTGGCAGACAATATCAAAGACATAACTCTCTGAAAGAAGAAATTCTTCCTCAACTCCATCTTAAATTGGCTGCCACTATTCTGAAACTGTATCTTAAAGCTCTTATTCCCCCCACAAGGTAAATCAAATGGTTCCCTGCGTGTAAAGACATGTTGTTATGATATTCCATTGTGGGATTGGAGAAGGGTGTGGAGGGAAGGAGTTGTGATGTTAGCCATAGAGGTGCCCAGGCTGTGGGATATACAAAGTAGCTCAAGGTCCTCCTAGCTAGTTCTTAAACTATTAATAAAATGAGAATTGCTGTGGATGAAGAACATGTTTCTTTTATCAAACATTACCTGCCACTATGAAGGAAACTGACTCCTAATCCGTGAATGCTTGGCCATTTCTTGACAATGTCCAGATTTCAACATTCATCTTTCAATTGTCCCTTTTATGATATTTTCCATACCAGCAAAATTAGACAGACCATTTTCAAGATTCATAAAAAACTAAATGAAAATACCACAAACATGTCAGTGAATGTGAAATATGAAATACTCCACTGCAAATGGAATTGGTTTTAAATATACCTTCCATTATACAGTGATGAAAATTTTGCATTTTATAATTCACTGTTTAAGCAGAATTCTTCACTTTAAATACTTATTTAATTTATTTTGTTTGTTAATAAAGTAACATTAATTGAAGTATATGGAACAAATGTTTTATCAAACCATAAAAACAAGTGTTATCTGCAGAAAAACTGACAAATAATTATTTCTTTCAGTTTATTATTGATGATGAGCATTAATTCTAACTCATATACCAAAGATTACAGTTCTGTTGACAAGCTATTTGGATGATCAAAGAGAATTTTTTCTAATATTGTGAATGCAGACAGAATTCTTCTTGTACAAACAAAACGACATGAATAGACATTGGTTACACTGAAAAGGATTATTGGAAAAATACAACGCATTAGATATAGTCATGCAACAAACACGTTTATAGCAGTTAATGAAAATATGATAATTTCTCCATCTAAATCATTTAAAAGTTATCAGTTTTTATTTGCACATCAGAACAAAGTAATTAGCGTTCTTTTCAAATTTAAGCATTTGGCAAATAAAATTCAATTGAAATGTAAATTACTTTATATTTACTTTGCTCTACTTGTTTTCCTTAATGTGACCAGAGGAGCACCTTTAAGAGGAGAGGACACTGCAGTTGCTTTCACCTTGAGATTTTCACGAATAAAGTTGCGTTGTTGTACTGAAACACAGCGATGGAATCCTGTTGTGATGGTTTTACCATGTTGAACGTTAGGAGGATTATACTGGGGATCCAAACTATTGATCTCATACATCCATTGCATATCTGCAGTCTATAAATACAAGTGATAAGAGGTCAAGCATTTATTTTTCATAGCTTCAATTTAGTTCATATACAAAACACTATCAAAAATTCTAGAATTGAGACAGAACTTCTGTTTTCACAAAGGCCAATGCACTAATCCCAGCAGAAAGCTTATGTCATCTAATAATATAGTGCTGATCAGGCAAGAATACAAGTCCTTCCATCAGTTGAGAAAGGTATGAAATGGATTAAGAAAGAGAAAGTAGCATAATAGTGTAATCCATTGAGAAGTGTAATATACCATAAAAGCTTTTATAGAAATGTGAAGAGTAAAAGATTGGGTGAAGATAATGTGAGTCATTAAAGTGGGGTTCTTAACTGGGTTTCCGCAAGAGGTCTCTAGGGGTTCTGCAAGAGATAGTGATTTAAAAAAAATATCATTTTGTGAACTTCACATAATGCACGATGCTAGTGATGCACAGTGGTGGACAGTAACCGAGCAGCCTCATTAGCAATCTTGTTAGAGATCTCTCAGCCCAGTATGGCAGTGCGCAGTAGGACCGTGTTTATTTGGTTGAGTCCATTCTCAGTTTCTGATGTGAGATAGGGGAGGCCGTTGATAATTGGTGAGCGCTGTATTGCACAGAGGGGATGACAATAGGCTGATGTTGAGGAGTGTGTTTTCCGAGCATTGAATGGACTCGCCCATTTTGGGCTGTGATTCAGCCTCTCCCTCCTGAATTATCTACCCCAACTTCCCCTGATGTACCACTGACTGATTTATGGGAGCAAACAAACTCTACTGTAGTAGAAAATTGGAAGGAAATTTTTATTCTGAAGACAGTCCAATGTGGCGAAGTTTGAAGACAAGGTTGTGAGATGGAAGAGGAGGATTCTAGGCCTTGGCCTACGGACAATTTTGATAAGGCTAATGATGAAGAATTACTATCTCCTGAGTCATTTCACTGTACTAGTGCAACAAGGGATACAATGAAAGCTACTTATCAATTGGTTTTACATGGACTGGTTATCCAAATAAAAAGGCTTAGGAAGCAAGTTATTACCCAGAAAAGGAAAAGTCACACAGTTGGTGAAATCCTAATAATGCCAGCATGCAAAATTAAAGAGGCTAAAATGCTAGGACAAGATGCAGTATGAGAAATTGAAAAGGTTTCACTATCAAACAGTACAATAAGTCAACGTATTGATGACATGTCACATGATGCTGAATAGGTTTTGTGTGACAAACTGAAAAACAACAGCTTCTCTATCCAGTTTGATGAGTCAACAGATTTCAGTAATAGATGTCATGTTTTAGCATTTGTAAGATTTGTAAGTGATGGTGAAATTCAAGAAAACTTTTTCGGTTGTAAAGAGTTGCCCAAAACAAGCAAAGGTCAAGATATATTTAATGCTTTCTCTTAATATCTGGAAACAAAAGGTCTGTCTTGGAGGAACTATGTTGGCACCTGTACTTATGGCGTCCCATCAATGGTTGGCTCCATGAGAGGTTTTGATTCTCTTGTAAAAAAGAAAATCTTGACATTATCACAACACACTGCTTCCTTCACAGAGAGATGCTGATGTCAAAAACTGCCTCCTTGTCAATAAGTATTCCTCCTTGAGTACTGCTGGGGGGAATGACCGACCTGGGTGAAGCAACAGTGGCTGTGCCTCTGGCAGAGAGTCTGGCCCTGTGGCTCAGAAGGATAGGGAAAGGAAGAGGATGGCAGTAGTGATAGGGGACTCTATAGTTAGGGGGTCAGACAGCCAATACTGTGGACACAGGAAAGAAGCACAGAGGGTAGTTTGCCTCCAGGGTCCAGGATGTTTCTGATTGCGTCCATGATATCCTGAATTGGGAAGGAGAGCAGCCAGAGGTCATGGTACACATTGGTACCAACAGCATAGGCAGGAAAAAAGAGGAGGTCCTGAAAGCAGACTACAGGGAATTAGGAAGAAAGTTGAGAAGCAGGACCACAAAGGTAGTCATAACAGGGTTATTGCCTGTGCCACATGACAGTGAGTATAGGAATAGAGTGAGGTGGAAGATAAATGTGTGGCTGAGGGATTAGAGCAGGAGGCAGGAATTTAGATTTCTGGATCATTGGGACCTCTTTTGGGGCAGGAGTGACCTGTAAAAAAGGGACAGGTTGCAGTTGATTCCCAAGGGACCAATATCCTGGTGGTGAGGTTTACTAAGGCTTTTGGGGAGAGTTTAAACTAGGATTGCTGGGGGGGGGGGGGGGGAACCAAACTGAAGAGACGGAGGAAGAGGCAGCTGGCGCACAAATAGAGAAAGCTTGGAGTCAGTGCGAGAGGGAAGGGATACGCTCAGACCTAAGGTTTGAGATGTGTCTATTTTAATGCAAGGAATATTATGAACAGAGGATGAGCTTAGAGCGTGGATCAGTACTTGGAGCTATGATGTTGTGGCCTTACAGAGACTTGGATGGCTCAGGGGCAGGAATGGTTACTTCGAGTGCCAGGCTTTAGATGTTTCAGAAAGGACAGGGAGGGAGGCAAAACGGGTGGGGGCATGGCACTGTTGATCAGAGATAGTGTCACATCCATAGAAAAGGAGGAAGACATGGAGGGATTGTCTGTGGAGTCTCTGTGGATGGAAGTTAGGAACAGGAAGGGGGTCAATAGCTCTACTGGGTGTTTTTTATAGATCACGCAATAGTAACAGGGACATCGAGGAGCAGATAAGGAGACAGATTGTGGAAAGGTGTAATAATAACAGGGTTGTCGTGGTGGGAGATTTTAATTTCCCAAATATCGATTGGCATGCCCCTAGAGCGAGGGGTTTAGATGGGGTGGAGTTTGTTAGGTGTGTTCAAGAAGGTTTCTTGACACAATATGTAGATAAGCCTACAAGAGGAGAGGCTGTACTTGATCTGGTATTGGGAAATGAACCTGGTCAGGTTTCAGATCTCTCAGTGGGAGAGCATTTTGGAGATCACAACTCTTTCACCTTTCCTATAGCATTGAAGAAGGATAGGAACAGACAAGTTAGGAAAGTGTTTAATTGGAGTAAGGGGAAATATGAGGCTATCAGGCAGGAACTTGGAAGAATAAATTGGAAACAGATTGTTCTCAGGGAAATATATGGAAGAACTGTGGCAAATGATCGGGGCTATTTGTGTGGAGTTCTGTATAGGTACGTTCCAATAAGACAGGGAAAGGATGGTAGGGTACAGGAACTGTGGTGTACAAAGGCTGTTGTAAATCTAGGTAAGAAGAAGAGAGGAGCTTATGAAAGATTCAAAAAGCTGGGTAATGATAGAGAGCTAGAAGATTATAAGGCTAGCAGGAAGGAGCTCAAGAAAGAAATTAGGAGAGCCAGAAGGGGCCATAAGAAGGCCTTGGTGAATGGCAGGATACTCTTCTTTTACAGAAATCCAGACTTGTCCAGGGGCAAGTCAGTAAATTCTATTCCTATACTCACTGTCATGTGGCACAGGCAATAATCCTGTGATGACTACCTTTGTGGTCCTGCTTCTCAACTTTCTTCCTAATTCCCTGTAGTTTGCTTTCAGACCTAGAGAAAAGTGACAATATTCTTGGATTTAAAAGGAAACTGAATCTTTGGAAAAATGATGTTGCAAAGGGAAATTTTGAAATGTTTCCACTGCCGTTTGAGCTTGAGAGTGAGGAAGGATATCAGAAAATCTCGAGTCTTATTGAAAACCACCTGGAAGAACTGCAGAACAAAATTGAACAGTATTTTTCCTCCCTTTCAACACAAGTGTACAACTGGATGATGGACCCTTTCTCTGAATCTTCTGTTCAGTCTGAGAACTTGATTGTGAGAAGAGGAAGAACTACATGAGCTGCAGTCTGATTGTGCACTCAAGACGAGATTTACTGACTTGCCCCTGGACAAGTCTGGATTTCTGTAAGAGTATCCTGCCATTCACAGGAAAGTAATGAATATTTTTCTGTGATTTTCAACCTCTTACATGTGTGAGCAAGCTTTTTCTTTTTTAATAAGCATCAAGAGCAAGGATAGAATTCATCACATTTCAGTTGAAGGTAATATCCGTGCATGCTTATCTCAAGTTCGATCAGAATTGAGTATTTGTGCAGCAAAACATGAGCACAGGTTTCACAAGCTAGGCCTATATTTGAGCCTGATCATGTCACTTGGTGAGAAGATGTTTTTACAAAGTCCTGTATAAAATTGTGTCTTTCATGTTGTAAATAGCATTAAATAAGATCAATTTACAACCTTTATTTAAATTAAATCTACCGAGCCTACCTTTAGAAAAATTAAATCCCATTTTGGCTGAAGCCAGTTATTTAACAGTCATTTATTATGTTTGCCATATGAGTTCTTAAAATTTATGAAAGGGAAATAAAGAGATTAATTTCAAGAAAGGTAAGCTAAGCTCAGCAACCTATTTTTTCTAGAAAGTTTGGCTAAAAAATAATTCTCTACTTGAAAGAGTATTGACAATTATTTTTGGATTATTATATCTACAACTTACTGATCACACTAACATACCACAATCCATAGATACAGTATAATAATTTTTATGCAGTGCTTCCCTGAGACCTGAAAATTATTTCAAGGGTTCCTCCTGGGCAAAAAGGTTGAGAAAGGCTGCATTAAAGGCTGAGACAGGAAAAATTATATTGGGCAATATGTATAGTCCAGAGAATTTTCACGAGAATGATCCCAGGAATGAAAAGATTATAGTATGAGGAGTGTTTGATGGTTCGGGGTCTGTACTCACTGGAGCTTAGAAGAATAAGGCCTATCTCACTGAAACCTACTGAAGACTGAAAGGCCTAGATAATGTGGACATGGAGAGGACACTTCCTATAGTAGGGAGTCTTGGACCAGAGGGCACAACCTCATAATAGAAGGGTGCCCCTTTATGATAAAGATGAAGGCAATTTCTTTTGCTAGAGGGTGGTGAATCTGTGAAATTAATTGTCACAGATGGCCATAGAGCCCAAGTCATTGGGTATATTTAAAGCAGAGGTTGATTGGCTCTTGATTAGTAAGGGTGTAAAGGGTTATGGGAAGACGGTAGCAGAATGAGGTTGAAAAGGATAATAAATTAGCTGTGATGGAATGGCAAAGCAGATTCATTGGGCTGAATCTCCTTATTTTGTTCCTTTGTGTTATGGTCTTCTGGAATAGGATTATTGGAAATAAATAAAACACAGTTTCTGTTCATCTTCAAAGAAGATGTAGAAAACCTTCCAGAAATTGCAGACAACAACAGGTTTAGAGTGAATTAAGAGATAAAGCCAGCATTAAAAAAAATACCATTGAGAAATTATTGGGATTGAAAGCCAGTAAGTCCTGAAGACCTAATGATCGAAGACTAAGGACTAAGGGTCATGTTTTTTGACTTCTCCAGTGTGTTCAACACCATCCGCCCTGCTCTGCTGGGTGAGAAGCTGACAGTGATGCAGGTGGATGCTTCCTGGGTGTCATGGATTATTGATTACCTGACTGGCAGACCACAATACGTGTGCTTGCAACACTGTGTGTCAGACAGAGTGGTCAACAGCACTGGGGCTCCACAGGGAACTGTCCTGTTTCCCTTTCTCTTCACCATCTACACCTCGGACTCCAACTACTGCACAGAGTCTTGCCATCTTCAGAAGTTTTCTGATGACTCTGCCATAGTTGGATGCATCAGCAAGGGAGATGAGGCTGAGTACAGGGCTACGGTGGGAAACTTTGTCACATGGAGCGAGCAGAATCATCTGCAGCTTAATGTGAAAAAGACTAAGGAGCTGGTGGTGGACCTGAGGAGGGCTAAGGCAATGGTTACCCCTGTTTCCATCCAAGGGGTCAGTGTGGACATGGTGGAGGATTACAAATAGCTGGGGATACGAATTGACAATAAACTGGACTGGTCAAAGAGCACTGAGGCTGTCTACAAGAAAGGGCAGAGCCGTCTCTATTTCCTGAGGAGACTGAGGTCCTTTAACATCTGCTGGACGATGCTGAGGATGTTCTACGAGTCTGTGGCGGCCAGTGCTGTCATGTTTGCTGTTGTGTGTTGGGGCAGCAGGCTGAGGGTAGCAGACACCAACAGAATCAACAAACTCATTCGTAAGGCCAGTGATGTTGTGGGGGTGGAACTGGACTCTCTGACAGTGGTGTCTGAAAAGAGGATGCTGTCCAAGTTGCATGCCATCTTGGACAATGACTCCCATCCACTCCATAATGTACTGGTTAGGCACAGGAGTACGTTCAGCCAGAGACTCATTACACTGCGATGCAACACTGAGCATCATAGGAAGTCATTCCTACCTGTGGCCATCAAACTTTACAACTCCTCCCTCGGAGTGTCAGACACCCTGAGCCAATAGGCTGGTCCTGGACTTATTTCCACTTGGCATGATTAACTTATTATTATTTAATTATTTAAGGTTTTATATTGCTATATTTCTTCACTATTCTTGGTGTGGCTGTAATGAAACCCAGTTTCCCTCGGGATCAATAAAATATGTTGTCTGGCTGAACTGCAGACCAGTTAGCCTGACATCAGCAATATGGAAAATTGTGACAGGATATTTTGATAATACTCAGATTGTGCAGGATCAAAATTGTTTTATGAAAGCCTCACTTTTGATAGCAAATCTGCCAGGATTTTAAGGCTGGAGTTTGCAGAAAAGGGAAAGGGAAACCGGGAATATGGTGTGAAGAGGGAGGCGGCAGGGTCCCTATAAAGAAGGTGGGGGTGGGTGGGAAGGAGAAGGCTGGTAGGTGCCAGGTGAAAAGCCAGTAAGGGGAAAGATCAAGAGGTGGGGGAGGGGAAGCAGGGAGGGGATAGGCAGGAAAGGTGAAGGAGGAATGTAAGGGGAAAGCATTATGGGTAGTAGAAGGAGGCGGAACCATGAGGGGCTGATAGGCAGCTGGAGGAGGAGGCAGAGTGAAACTGGGATGGGAGAAGGGAGGGGGAGGGAATTACCGGAAGTTGGAGAATTTTGACTCTCATAACTACCTCGACTATACCTCTTCCCACCCTGCCACATGCAAAAATGCAATTCCCTATTCCCAGTTCTTCCGTCTGTGCTGCATTTGCTCCCAGGATGAGGCTTTCCTTTCCAGGACATCTCAAATGTCCTCTTTCTTTAGGGATTGTGGTTTCCCTTCTGCTGTCATCAATGATGCCCTCACCCGCATCTCCTCCATTTCCCGCACTTCAGCCCTCACCCCATCCTCCTGTCACCACAGCAGGGACGGAGTTCCCCTTGTCCTCACCTACCACCCCACCAGCCTCCGGATCCAGCACATTATCCTCTGCAACTTCCACCACGTTCAACAGGACCCCACCACTAAGCACATCTTTCCCTCTCTACCCCTCTCCGCTTTCCATAGGGGTCGTTCCCTCTGCGACTCCCTGGTCCACACATCGCTCCCCATGGATCTCTCACCTGGCACTTATCCCTGCAAGTGAAGTGCTGCACCTGTCCCTACACCTCCTCTCTTACCACCATTCAGGGCCACAAACAGTCTTTCCAGGTGAAGCAACACTTCACTTGTGAGTCTGTTGGGGTCATCTATTGCATCCGGTGCTCCCAGTGTGACCTCCTCTACATCGGTGAGACCCAACGCAAATTGGGGGACCGCTTCGTCGAGCACCTACGCTCCGTCCGCCACAACAGACAGGATCTCCCAGTTGCCATCCACTTCAACTCTGCTTCACATTCTCATTCGGATATGTCCATACATGGCCTCCTCTACTGCCATGATGAGGCCAAAGTCAGGTTGGAGGAGCAACACCTCATATATCGTCTGGGTAGTCTCCAGCCCCTGTGCATGAACACTGAATTCTCCAACTTCCAGTAATTCCCTCCCCCCATCCCAGTTTCACTCTGCCGCCTCCTCCAGCTGCCTATCACCTCCCTCATGGTTCTGCCTCCTTCTACTACCCATAGTGCTTTCCCCTCTCCCACCCCTTGATCTTTCCTCTGACTGGTTTTTCACCTGGCACCTACCAGCCTTCTCCTTCCCGCCCTCTCCCAACCTTCTTTATAGGACCCCTGCCCCCTCCCTCTTCAGTCCTGTTGAAGGGTCTGGGCCCGAAACGTTGACTGCTCGTTTCCACAGATGCTGCCCGACCTGCTGAGTTCCTCCAGCGTGTTGTGCATGTTGCTTTGACCCCAGCATCTGCAGAGTATTTTGTGTTTAGGGGATATGGTGTATTCGGACTCTCAGAAGGCCTTGATAAGGTTCACAGAAAATCTATCAAACATAATTAGTCTTGTGGGTAATACACTAGCATAGTTTGAGACTTGAGGATCTGGGAACACAATGAAGATGGGGAAAAGTGAAAAAACCTGGTCATTTTTAACCTAGGAGGCCAAGGTCAGTTAGATACTGCAAAGATTGTTAATGGCCCTTCTGTTTTCATGATCCATATCAGTTATTTGGATGAGAGGATCAAATAAAATACATTCAAGTTTAACTGATATTGTCAGTTGTGACGATTTCAATATGACAGCTGACCTGAAAAATGGGGAAGCATGTGAGAATGGCATATGGAAAGCACGTAAAAAAAAAAGTGAGTCAATTAACTCTTAAACACAAGAGTTTCTGCAGACTTTGGAAATGCAGAGTAACACACACAAAATGCTGGAGGAACTCAGCAGGCCAGCCAACATCTATGGAAAGAGTCAATGTTTCTGGTCATGACCCTTCATCGGGACTGGAATGGAAGGGGGAAGAAGCCAGAATAAGAAGGTGGGGTAGGGGTAGAAGTACAAGCTAGAAGGTGATAAATAAAGCCAGATGAGCAGGGGGAGGGGAAGTGAGAAACTGGTGGTAATAGGTTGAAAAGGTAAAGGGCTAAAGAAGAAGGAATCTGGTAGAAGTGGAGAGTGGACCAAGGGATAAAGAGAAGGAGGAGGGGCACCAGAGGGAGCTGATAGGCAGCTGAGGAGAAGAGGTAAATGGGGAGCCAGAATGCAGAATAGAAACAAGGAGAACTGGGGTGGGGTGGGGGGTCTGAAATTACCAGAGGTTAGAGAAATTGATGTTCATGACATCAGTTTTGGAGGCTGCCCAGACAGTAGAGGAGGCCACAGACTGACATGTTGGAATGGGAATGAGGATTTGAATTAAAATGGTTGGCCACAGGGAAATCCTGCTTGTTGCAGATGGTGTGAAGGTGCTTGACAGAGTAAAGGAAATTCACTCATAGGAGTAAATTAAGCCTGTGTTTTAAAGGTGCTGGTTGTCTTAATCATTGAAAGTTAGTGTGCAAGGAGGTGAGAAGGCCAGAAACAACCATGGCTGGAATATTGTGCAGGTCTGGTCTCCAAACCCAGGGAAGGAAATACTTTTGAGGGAAATACTCGTTTACAGATTGATTCTTGGGATGGGCTTAGGTTGCATTGTGAGAAGAGTCTCAGCTTGTAACCTCCTGGTTTTAGAAGAATGGGAAATATCATCAGCAAAACACACACTATTTTTAGAGGACCTGATAGAGTAAATATAGGGATGATATTTCCACTGACTGGGTTGACGAGGAACAGGAGTTACAGTTTCAATGAAAGGGATTGGGTCTAATGAACTAAAAGGAAAGGTAATTCTTTACCCAGTGAGTGGCTAATCTTTGGCATTCTCTCTCCAAGAGGACTGTGATAACTCAGTTACTGAGTTACATATTCAAGCAAAAGATGATAGATTTTTGGATATGAAAGAATCAGTAGATATAGGGATACTACAAGAATGTGACAAAGCAGGTGAAAAGGGCCAAATGGCCTGCTACTTTTTTCACATTCTTATTGCGTAGAAGAAATATTGAGCAGAAAGGTAAGAATTGAAAAGAAGGCAAATAGTGCAAGAGTCCACTGGGCCTTCTCTTGTAAATATATATATCAATTTGGTATGTATGTATGTTGCAGGACAAGATGTCTTATGAGAATTCAGCAAGAACTTAAGTCTGTGGAGTCATGTGTGGCTCAGCTGTATAAGAGAGGAAAATGAGTGGAAGAGCCATGGTAATAGAGATTCAGTTGTATGGAGAACTGTTTCTAAAACCGCAAATGTGATTCCAGGATGGCATATTGCTTCCTGCAGCTAAGATTAAGAATATTATTGAATGGCTTCAGGACATTCTGGACAGAGGTGAGTGAACAGCCAATGGTTATAGTACAGATTAGAACAGATTAATACAAATGACACACAATACATAAAAATTGATATGAAGTCCTACAAGCCAAACTTAGGTAGTTAGGAAATAAATTAGAAAGCAGGACCTTAAAGTAGTCTTACATTACTCCCAGTGGCACGTACAAGTGGTAGCTGCAATAAGAAGCTAGATGAGTTGGACATTTGACTGAAGGATAATGTTGGAATGGGGGAATTTAGATTCTGAGGCACTGAGACCAGATCTAAAGAAAATAGGACTTGTATAAACTAGATAGATACATCCACATAGGATTGGCACTGATATCCCTGCAGAAGTGTTTGATGTTGCTGTTGAAAGGACTTTAAACCTGAATTGTATGGGATGGGTATCAAAGCAAGGAATTAGAAGACTGGGACACAAAAGAAAAATAGAAAGCAAATGAGAAGACTGGAGAAAGAAGGGTGAGAAACAAAGAGAGCTATAATAGACTCTACAGATGGGGTTAATGTCAGGAAAGATGTTTTAAGATATTAAATTAAGAACTCTACTTCTGAATGCATATGATATCTGAAAAAAAATAAAAGCAGCATAATGAGAGATAAATAAACATCATCTAGTAGATGTGGTTAAAGCTGGAAAACTCAATATTCAAGGACATTTGACTTTTAAGTAGGTAGTTAAAGGTGGTGGGCTAGGTCTTCTGATAAGAGATGAAATATGTATGGTAGTGAGAACTGATGTAAGCTCAGAAGCTGAGGAGTCTATTTGAGTGGCAGTAAAAGGCTTATGGGAGAGTCTATGATAATGGAAATAGTCACAGATAAACGGACTGTCCCTTCAGTTAGAGATGAGGATTCTGTTTCTCTCAAAGGGTTGTGGGTATTTAGAATACTTGCCCTAGAAATCCATGGAGACAGAATCATCAAATATATTCAAAAGTAAGATCATTTTTTATTTTATTCAGTAAGGAATCATAGATGGTGAGGATGGGGCAGGAAAGTGAACTTGATAAACATTGGATGAATCACGATCTTATTGAATGGTAGAACATAAGGGACTGTAATGTCCCTTCCTTTTCCTATTTCTTACTTATTCTATTAAATTCTTCAGTTGTCATCTATTTATAACTTATATTCATTGGCCAAGATTAAGTCATAATTGGTTAAGATAGTTCAGATTAAATATCAATACCAGGTGGTGCATAATTTGCGATAGAGCCAAAGAATAAGGTATTACACGTGGGGAATGATACTGCTGAATGGAAGCATGAAAGATATCAAGCAGCGTTCTGTATGCATTTTTAGAAGATCTACAGCAGCAAGAAGAGCTTTTCACCTATGACTAAATTAATTATGATGCTGGACTTGTACCATATATTTATTTTACATATTTTAAGGGGCTAACAAAGTTAAGGCATGATGAAACGTAACATGCTGGTGAAGTGGTTAACACAGGAACATCCATCTACTGGGTCAAGGTACCATATCTTCCCTGGTCTCCCTCTAGTTATACTCTGGATGGGATGATTAGCTGTTACTTTATTGGTCTGTACTAACGGCATTCATTGCCATGACAGTTTAACAATTTTAATGTTTAAGAGAAGTTTCAATAGGTACATAGTAGGGATATGGAGGGTTATAGTCCCAGTGCAGGTCGATGGGAGTAGGCAGTTTAACTGGTTTTGGCATGGACTAGATGGGCCTGTTTCTGTGCTGTACTTCTTTATTGCTCTATTACCTAATTACTGAGTGTCTTCATCATCACGAAACCAACAATTACCTTTGAATTTGAAATAAAGAAAATTTATTAGATAACAAAAGAATAGATAAAAAATGGCTTTTCTCTTCATTTTAGCCATTGCCGTACATTATTAGAACATTAAGGGGCATTAATTCCTTTTATTTTTCATATAAATAAGATGATGGAAAGATCTTGTACAACCATGCAATGTATTGAAGCACTTAATGAAACCCAGTGATACATTTAACGATTAATAGGCTAATTGTTCATTCATCCTGCTCCTGCATTGAAAACAATTAGTAAGGTTTCTTGGAAAACAGATAATTAATCATTTGTTCCATGCAAGAATATTGACTGATTTTGAGAGGTCATGTGTTATCCTGTTAAATGATCCAGAGACTGGGAAATTAAGTACTGTTATTACTTTCTGGACCACAGTAAGAATTTACTTATTTCGTGTGCAGGTTGATGCAAAAATTTCTCATGATTTCTGCATGAAAGCTTTTCTCTAATGAAAAAGATCTTGTGGTCACTGTGCACCACTGGACTTTTTTCCCTTCAATTCAATGGAAGTCAGCAGAAAGGTGCTAAGAACTGTGTCTTGATGCACATTGTCCAAAAATTATTCAAAACATAACTTGGCTTCTCTTTGCACAGATACTGCCTGCCCTGCTCAGCAGTTCCAGCAATTCGTGGTTCAATTTTATTTGGAGCACATGTGGTATAAGTAAAGGAGAATGGTTTTTAGGCACTCTTGCAGTTTTATTTATTAACTTATTTAGTGACACAGCGCAGAAAAAGCCTTTCCGGCCCTTCAAGCTGCACCATCCTAGCAAACACCGACAACCCCAATTTAACCCTAACCTAATCACAGGGTAACTTACAATGACCAAATAACCTACCCAACCCAGTACACCTTTGGACTGTGGGAGGAAACTGCAGCACCCAAGGGAATCCCATGCATTTCACAGGCTGGACGTACAGACTCTTTACAGATGCACCAGAATTGAACTCTGAACTCCGACCCCACTACGCTACTGTGCACCCATAGTTTTGACCTATGAATTTAATTTATTTGGCTTCCTGCTGATCATTCCTGCAATGGCACTGCTGTACCACTGAGAACATACTCTCAGTGTGGTATGGCAATTGTTCCGTATCAGACCGCAAAGCACTCCAGTGTGTGGTGAAAACTACCCAGCGGATTATCGGCACCCAATTGCCCACCATTGAGAACATCTACCATAAACGCTGCCTGGGCAGGGCGAAAAGCATTATCAAGGATGCATCTCACCCTAACCATGGACTTTTTACTCTCCTCTCATCCGGTAGGCGCTACAGGAGCCTCCACTCCCGCACCAGCAGGCACAGGAAGAGCTTCTTCCCTGAGGCTGTGACCCTGCTGAACCTCACATCACAGCGCTAAGCAGTATTGCACCCATATTGTACTGTCTCAGTACTTTTATATTTGTATGCTGTAACACTTACTTTTTATTTGCAGTTATTTTGTAAATAACACTATTCTTTGCATTTCTAGTTAGATGCTAACTGCATTTCATTGGTTTTGTATCTGTACTCGGCACAATGACAATAAAGTTGAATCTAATCTAATCTAATTATTCTCTTCCTGTCCAATAAATAATATTGAGAGGGCATTTCCCTTTAGAAAATACTGTTTTGATAGTTGTCTATTGTATCCAACAGTGAAAGGAGACCTAAGGATAAAAGTTTTTAAAGTGGAAAAGCTGTTGCACTGAGGCAGTTACACGCATGTGGCTTCAGAAATGCAGGTCCAGTTATATGAGTAGTTGTCTCAAACTGGGGACTTTCTGACCATGACTTCTTCTGTGCCTTGTCATGCCCTTTGCTCTCCATGAAACATTGCAGAACCGCCTTCACTGTTCATCTTATCTGCCCAGTCCATTGGAGCTGACTTCACAGACTAGAACAGACGTGTCTTAATATGGCCAGGATATGAGGCCCACTGGCTAATCTTACCTGGTTTAGCTCACCTGTTGCAGTGGTGTACCAGGGTGTGGCTGCTGTCCATGCAAACAGCCACTTGAAGCTACAGGTGAGACCTAAGTATCTGGTGGGGCTTAAAGGTGAGTGAGCTGCCCCCAAATGGGCCCGACAAGCCCCATCACCAGAGGTGCTACCCCTCCCTGGACACCCCATACATACATGCTGCTGTAGAGGATAACAAATCTTCAAAATTTAAAACAATCTAAAGAGCTCCCAGAGAAACTTGGAAAATTGTGAATCTATTTAAAATGATTGCAGTCTTGTGATCTGACCATAAACATAATAGCTTAATAAAGCAGTAGCAATTCACTTCAAGATCTTATCAAAGCTTCCATTAGATAATGCATTGTGAAATGTTTTATGGAGACTTAAATCTGAGAACGTATGCTAGGTCACAACAACTGAACTTAGGGACAGATAATGCAGACACATTGTTTCATGGATAAACTATTTGCTCTCTCCTGGTACAATTTAAGGGTTTTTAATTGGGTGGAAACCTAGTAAATCCGTAATTGGTCCTAATTTTCAAATGAATGACCTTCCACATTTTAGGTAGTAAATAGAGATTCTGATTTTTAAACTGCGTAATGTTTCTGAACGGAATATTTATTTCATACATTTTTGTGAGAATAGAAGCAACAAATTGCAAATAAGTTGAATGGGCAACATTTTAGCAGATGGAACTTGAAAGGGAAAATTGTAAAGCAATTTACTTTTGGTTTAGAGAAAGACAATGTCTTTCTGGGATTTATAACACAGAAGCGATAATTCCACGTCTGATCAAAGTCAGTGGAAATAGCCACATTGCAATGCACGAACCAGTGTCACCATTCAAAACTTACATGCACATTTCCCATCTTTCCACATACGTGCATGCACAAACATCACTTCCAGCTAATGGTGGCATATCACACTTATATGTTGCATGCGTATATGAGCATCATTCCTTCCTTCTTGCAGGAAAAGGTGGAAAAAGATGATGATTAATAAATGTTCTGTGGACAAATTCAGGGCAAAAGTGACTCACTGCAAGTCATGAATGTAGAAATTCTGTATGTGTATAGATGTTTTACAGTGGGGTTATAAACAAAGCAATAGTATCATCCTACTGTGTGCTTCTGATATACTGTATGTGATTGAATCCCTTAGAACCAAGTAGCCAAGTATTTCAAGATGTACCGTAAGGTAATTTATTTTATGCTACAGTTCAGTCCTGTAGCACTGGAAAAACATGAATTTTCTGACTGAATTCCAATGCCCAGGCATCATTAAAAATTTCAAGATTTTGATAATATATTTTAGATAAACAACAAAAAATGGGAAGTCACTTAGGCAACTGATCAGGCATTATCTAACTGAATCAAGGTGAAGACTCATGAGACTCAATATTTCACTTATGTTCCTGTGTTTCTGTTTACTGAATAGGACCTAACTAAACAATAATAACTGAATAAATCTCATGTATTTTCTACTTTGCACCTGTTTATTTAAATTTGGTATACTTTGCTATATACCAGGTATTTCTAGTTGATACAGTTAATGGCTGCAATGTGGATCCATTATGATTAAGAGAAATGTGATTATTGTATTTAGGAAGTGGGTTGACAAGTGTTAGTTTTGGAGATTTTGTTTACAATAATTAATTATGCTGAGTGAAACCTGCTTGAGGCAAGATTGGAGTGATCCAAGTAAGTACGTCCAAACTCAAACCATGTGTTCCATTATTTGCAAAGTATCTAGTGTATTCTTAAAGAATCAAGGATTACTTTAACAACTGATAAAGAACCATTAAAGTGCAAATATTATTCAAGTATCCATGCATTGGTACTTAATAAAAAGTTGTTTCTTACGATAGAATATTTTATGGGTGAGTATTATTATATTATTAATGAAGTTTGTCTTCATCCTTTCTAGTCATAAATATAGCAGTCTGATTACATAAATGCTCACAAACCACCTACAAGATGAATGACCAACTGATTCATTTTATGTAAAAGTTGTTTATAGGATGAATGCTGGAAAATCTTTCAACAATGATTATGCAATCAGAAAACGAAGTGAAGCTAAAATCCACTATTTCCAAACAATGAGTCAAGAATATCCTCTGTGAAACCAAATCAGCTTAAAGTAATTTATTATTGAAGGATTCAACCAATTTGTTGCTGATTCAGTGAAAGCAGACTCAATTATCTGCTTGGGAACACAGTCAGAAAATATGGTCTGCTTGATAAATTGTTGAATTGAGTTGGTGCTGGATAGTTCCTTCTAAAACTTGGCACACAATGTCTTCTAAGCTGGTAACAACTGACACTGATGACCCAGAATGAGGGGACAATGAGTTTTCAGAAATTACATCTGAAGCTGATTCTTGATGCATAGTGTATGGTTCATTAATTTCCATCTAATCACACTGTTTCTTAACTGAAAGCTTTTCATATAATCAGTAGGTGTCTAAGTGAAATATGTTTGATTTTCCAGTGCTCATAATACCTCAATTAACAAAAACATTCACAAAAACCTGAAAATACCAAATAAATGCAGCACACTCTTTAAACCTGTTGGTATTCCCTTTTCTCTGATGAATGCTATTATCTACTGGAACTTACTTAAAACTAGAATGATTTCCTTTATTGTTTCTTTTATGCATCATATGTAAATCTTAGCTCTTAGAGCATTCAAAGAATTTGAAAAAAGAATTGAATCTTCTGGTGTTTCAATGATTTGTTACTTCTAGGCCCTCAGAATGTGTATATTCTGTTTACTTTTTTGCTTAACATACAGTACAAAACTATATTTTCATCACATATTTTCCACTACAAACAGTGAGCAATCAGGCATTTCTTTACTCACATTCACTGTTCATATTGAGATGGCAGCCAAAAGTAGAGTTTTAGCATGAATATATATACTGCTCAATTCCACCCTTTCTTAGTCTCCTAGATTCAGTGCCTATATATTATACTGAACGCTAATTTAGATAATGAATGTAGTAATTTTACAGTTTGGGTGAAATAGTATGTACTTATTGAAGCCTGAGCATTTAGGGATGGAACACCTTCCCCAATTAACTAATTTGCTATTTATGTCTGGAATAGTTATTCCAAGTCTGATCTCTCATCCGACATGAAACAGCCGAATTTTTATAAGCTTTCATTAAAATTCTCTGGAATGTGGCATTTCCTACCAATCGCCAATACAAGTGCAGAATTACCACAGGAACTGCTGCAATTTAAAGCAGCTTGCCATCAAGTCAAACAGAGGTGGATGCCATTGCAACAAATTGAATGATTTTCAATTCAGCCCAATTAAAAAGCATTGCCCAATTTAATAGTACTATCACTGAGATACCAGTGACTGCCGATTACATTTCCATGTGAAAATTAATGAAAACACCATGATAAAACAAAACTAAATATATATGAGCAACGCGCACAAAATGAACGTCTAGGGAAAAAAGTACAGTCAATGTTTCAGGGCGAAACCCTTCAGCAGGACTGGAGAAAGAAAGATGAGGAATAGATTTTAAAAGGTGGGGGAGAGGGAAGGGAGAAGCACAAGCTGATAGGTGAAACCAGAAGAGGGAGGGGTGAAGTAAAGAGTTGGAAAGTTGATTGATGAAAGAGATGGAGAGCTGGAGAAGGGGGAATCTAATAGGAGAGGAAAGAAGGCCATGGAAGAAAGAAAAAGGGGGAGGAGCACCAAAGAGACACAATGGGGAGGCAAAGAGATGAGATAAGAGAGGGGAAAGGGGATGGAGAATGCTGAAGGGGGGGCATTACCAGAAGTTCGTGAAACAGTTTACCTCACCTGGAAGGACTGTTTGAAGCCCTGAATGGTAGTGATGGCGGAGGTGTAGTGGCAGGTGTAGCACTTATTCCACTTGCAAGAATAAGTGCCAGGAGGGAGATCAGTGGGAAGGGATGAATGGAAAAAGCAATTATGTAGGGAGTGATGCCTGTGGAAAGCAGAAAGTTGGGGGATGGGGGGGGAGGGAATGATGTGCTTGGTGGTGGCATCCCATTGGAGATGGCAGAACTTCCGGAGAATTATGTGCTGGACGGGGAGGCTGCTGGGGTAGTAGGTGAGGACAAGAGGAACCCTATCCAGAGTAGGGTGGTGGGAGGATGGGGTGAGGGCAGAATTGTGTGAAATGGAAGAGATGCAGTTTAGGGCAGCGTTGATGTTGGGAGGTAATGTTACAGATTTATAGGATCCTGGTCAGACCCCACTTGGAGTACTGTGCTCAGTTCTGGTCACCTCACTTACAGGAAGGGTGTGAAAATTATATAAAGGGAGTGGAAACTATATAATGGGTGCAGAGGAGATTTAGAAGGATGTTACCTGGATTGGGGAGCATGTCCTATAAGAATAGGTTGAGTGAACTTGGCCTTTTCTCTTTGGAGCAACAGAGGATGAGAGGTGATCTGATAGAGGTGTATAAGATGAGGAGAGGCATTGATCGTGTGGAGGTTTTTTGAGGTTTGGAGGTTTCTAAGCTTTTGTGAAGCTTAGAAAAATAGAGGGCTATGAGTAACCCTAGGTAATTTCTAAAGTAAGTACATGTTTGGCACAGCAGCATGAGCCGAAGGGCCTGTATTGTGCTTAGGTTTTCTATGTTTCTACTGTGTCTGGTGCTCCCGGCGTTGCCTCCGGTATATCGGTGAGACTTGACACAGGTTGGGAGACGGCTTCGCTGAGAACCTGTGCTCCGTCTGCCAGAAGAAACAGGATCTCCCAGTGGCCACCAATTTTAATTCCATTTCCCAATCCCTTTCTGATATGTCTATCCATGACCTCTTTTCTGTCATGATGAAGCTACACTCAGGTTGGAGGAACAACACCTTATATTCTGTCTGGATAGCATGAACATCGATTTCTCAAACTTCTTTACTATTCTCCATTCTTGTTTCTCTCTCTCACCTTATCTCTTTCCCTGCCCATCACCTCCTTCTAGTGCTCCTCTCCCTTTTTTCTTTCTTTCATGGCCTTCTGCCCTCTCCTATTAGATTGCCCCTTCTCTGGCCCTGTATCTCTTTGCTTCACCCCTCCCCACCCGTCCTGGTTACACCTATCACCTTGTATTTCTCCTTCCACTCCTCCCACTTATTAAATCTACTCCTCATCTCTTTTTCTCCAGTCCTGCTGAAGGGTTTTGGCCCAAAACATCGACTGTATTCTTTTCCATAGATGCTACCTGGCCTGCTGAGTTCCTCCAGCATTTTGTGTGAGTTGCTTGGATTTCCAGCATCTGCAGATTTTCTCTTGTTTGTGTCTAACTGGTAGGTTTTAATTTATCTCTTTTACAACTCCCCAAAGCAGTTTTAAAACAAAAGCATTATTTCCTGATGTCAACATAGAACTCCATTCTTTGTTGATCCATACAGTAAGGTGTACAACCTCTCACTTAATGATTACCTTAAATGATCCATTATTTACTTACTAATGTGTATTGAAATTGTTAAGCTTGATTCCACAACGTTTGTATTTGGAGCAAAGCTGGGAAATGTTAAGAAGTTATTTACATTATTGGTATGGGGGAGCATTCAGATAACAGATTATGGAGTTTTTCAGCCAACATAGGTTGATATAATTTAAAAGACAGATCTGGTTATGTAAATTCAAGGCTAACTTAAACAATATCATATATATTTAGGGGGTGAAGCACCAGAGGCAGGTGATGGGTGGGCAAGGAGATAAGGTGAGAGAGGGAATAGGGGATGGGGAATGGAGAAGGTGAGGGGGAGGCCATTACAGAAAGTTCAAGAAATTGATGTTCATGCCATCAGTTTGGTGGCTACCCAGACGGAATATAATGTCGTTACTCCAACCTAAGTGTGGCCTCATCATGACAGTGGACTACGTGACTCCCTTGTCCATTTGTCCCTCCCCAGTAATCTCCCCCTAGCACTTAATCTTGGAAGCAGAACAAGTGCTATACTTGCCCCTACATCTGCTCCCTCACTACTATTCAGGGCCACAAGCCATCCTTCCAGGTGAGGTAACACTTCATCTGTGAGTCTGTTGGGGTCATATATTGTGTCACGTGCTCCTGGTGTGACCTCCTGTGTATTGTTGAGACCTGACATAGATTGGAAGACTGCTTCACCGAGGACCTACACTCCATCCACCAGAAAAAGCGAGACCTCCCAGTGGCCACCCATTTTAATTCCACTTCCTAGTCACATTCTTATAAGTCTATCCATGGCCTCCTCCACTGTTGTGATGGGCCACACTTAGGTTGGAGGAACAGAGTTCTTAGGGCACAAGGCTCAGAAAAACTGATGCAACAGACTTTTAACACCATAAAGCAGCAAGCTGTTTGTTTTGTCTCCCCTCTCACTGTGAAATAGGGACACCTCTTTTTCCCTTATTAGGGAGAGAGAGAGCCTGTATGTCGAGAGGGTATGTTGAATCCTGGGTGAACGAGTAGTCTTTGGGGTTCTGCAAGCCTATGTTTTTATTGATGCTTTGCTGCACACTAGAGTGCTCGGTAGAGGGTGCCGATGCTTTTTTTGCTGGTGGGAGAGTGGAGGGGCGGGGTTGTTGTCTTGCTGCTGCTTGTGTGTGGGGGGACTTTGGGGTTCTAACATTTAACTGTCATTCATTCTTTGGAGCACTCCTCTGTTTTAGTGGATGTATGCAAAGAAGAAGAATCTCAGGATGTATGTTGTATATATTTATCTGACATTAACTATACCTATTGAAACCTATTGACTCCCCAGAACTATGCTAAAGACATCATCCCCTAAATCCTGCATCAGATCAGTCATGGGGCATGATCTGAGGCCTCCCATTGACTGTAGGCCAAGATTTTGGAGATGAAGAGGAATACCATTGGGTTAAAGATGATTTCCCATTAGTTAAATGCTTTTAGTTATTGATCTGATTACCTAAAGTAACAATTTTATTGCTTAAATAATTTTTTTCTTTTTGCTTCCATTTTTAGAGGTTATTATATGTAACTGAATGTCAAAGACATTTAAATATTAATATCAATAGCATCTTTTTACAGCCAACAAACCCCCCCCCCCAACCTAATTTTACAGGCAATCAAAAACTGGTACAGTTATTTTTGAGCCAGGCCCTCCTCACTCTGTCACCAGTCTGCTAGTTGCTGTTGCAATCACACCACTGGACTTCAGGGTGCAGGTGGCCAGTGAGAGATGAACTCATGTGGGTGGAGAACGAACAGTAATTCTGGTTGAAGGTGATGGGGTAGACCAGCCTGCACAAGCTCAAGTTCAGAACTGAATGAGGATCTCATATATTAAACTATATCTACCTGCCATATCACGGATGTGGTGTTACTTGAAAGAATCCTGAGAGTTGTAAATCTGTTTCCAGATCACAAATAGTAATTGCATTAGAGCACCAGATCTTTGTTTTTCATCAGAATCTTGCTATTCCAAAATGTTCTCTTATTTTCAATTATTTTATTACTGTGCTAAGCTTTGGAGCTAAAAGCTCTTTTCTAGCACAATGCCCAAACTGTAAGTTTTAAAACCTATTTAACTCTGTGGTGAGGCGGCTAAATGTTCTAACTATTCATTCATACCTTAACTGGAGATCAATCCATGATAGATTGAGCTGTAACCAATTTACATCTGTTGGAGAAGTTAATTAAAACTCTTAACTATAATTTATTCAAAATGTAGAAGTTTATTGAAGCCATGTGTTCTGAACCAACTCTGGAGATCTTACTTGATCAGAATCCATTTTTTAAAATCTTTTACAATTGTGAAAACTAAGGTGGCTTTCCAATATTATGGACATTTTTGATTTCTTTTAGAATGAAATAATGTTTAATAATATTTGTCATGGGCTATCAAATGTATTACCCATTTATATATTCAAAGAATGTGTTTTATTGGAACGTATCTTCAATCTAATTTAATTTCTGAACGAGCGAAATAATGCAAGATTGCAATTCTTTGATTGCCAGATCTTTTCAAAATTCATTAATGGGCCAAATGATGTTGGCTGGACCCCACCTGGAATACAGTGCAAGATCTTCTCACAGAGCTACATACAATATGTGCTATATATAGGTGGACCACAGACAGCAATCAGTGTTGCAGTGCAGTGGTAGGGGGAAGCAAGCTAGCTGAATGCCCAAATTGAACTGGAAACCCACATGGGGATAAGCAAACTAGCTTCCATATCATTAACAGCATCTACATTGCAAAAAACATATCTGGCTTCTTTAGTAGGAATTTGCTAAAGCAGCAAAGTCTGAATGCCAACCAGCTTTGGGAGGACAGTTATCTGCTAGATATCAGAGTTGAATGTTAAAACTCTCTTTAGCCATTGAAATCTGGAACTTTACAGCTAAAGAGTTAATCCTGTAGCGGGTAAATGTACCATCATGTAATCTTTCTAGCCAGAGGGGCATCCCATTGAATTTCCTGTATTAGCCATTACCCAAATTCCAAAATCTGAAGATCAACACTTAAGGCTACCTTTCCATCACTGTCTCATCCACTAACTCACTAATCTGATTCTGTTGTGAATCGAACACACAGCAGTATCTCCATTATTAGCAGCACCATGCATGGCAATGATTTCTGCTGTGATGGAAATTGGGTGAATTATTTCTGACCCTTGGATTCCAGACATGGACCTCAATAGCTTTGAAATATGCTTAGCAATGAGAGTAGCAAAGTACGGGCAGCATTTGTCTTCCAAACCATCTGATTGCTCATAAATAGTACTTTTAGTATTTAGCAGAGAGTTTAAACATTTCACCAGGATCAACCATTGCTTATGATGTTTATAGCTGATACTAATTGAAATAATCAGTTTCAGGGAATCTCATGATCCATTTTATTGATAATAAACTGAATGGTTCATTGCTAATTTAATCATCTATCAAGAAAATTGCATACTGAGCTGCTAAAGTAACACAATTGATTGGAATGCTAAATTATCCCTGATGGCAAAACCTGAATACTATTTGGCAATTCTCCTTTCACGTTGAATGATGCAATAAGCATGGGTGCTGTAGGTCAGAAATAAAGTGGCTCTGTGATAATTTTTATGGTTGTAAATAACATTGGTTATATTATATCTGAGAAATATTGCACAACATTGATCCTTTTCTTCAAGTAAAGATGTTAATGCATTGAAACAATACAAAGAAGCTTACTGGATGACTTGTAATGAGCAAGTTTCTCATGAATGAAAATTGAATAGGCTGGTTATCTGCTCATTTTGTGACGGAATTTGATTCAACATTTAAGGCATTGATAAGTCTTGATAGGGTGAATGTAAAGATGGTGTTTCATCTTTATAGAATCATATGGAACTAAGGGTCATTGTTTAAAGGTAAGAGACAACTTTTCAAGGCAGAGATGAGCAATTATTTCCCCTCAGAGTCTAATGTGCTTTTTGAACTTTATTCTTCAGTGCTTGGGGGGCGGGGGGGGGGGGCAAAAGATCAGTTCAGCCATGATCTCGTACAATAGCAAAGGAAGAGGTTGAGTTGCCTTTTGGTGCTACTAATTTGTATGTACATATCTGTATATAATGCTCTCAGACAAGGCACTTACAGGATAGAGCACTTTTGAGGGTAAGAATTATCTGCTTGCTTCCAACTTACATGAATCTTTGAGCCATGTGGGCATAGTGATAACTGACAACTTTGTAGAGGTTAATGGTGCCCATGGCACAGTTACATTTTAACAAGGTCTATTACTGCTGAGGATAAACGTCAATAGTTTTGTGGAAGATCAATGAGCTCCACGCTGCAGTATGTATCACAATTGTGGTGAAAAGATGCAAGGGAGTGTTAATGAGAATGACAAGGTGTTACATTTTTTTTTTGAATTACATATCCAGAGAGAGACTTCCTTCAATAGTACATCATGTGATATTCTTCCAGTGTCACATTTCCACTCATTCTCTTCCTCTGTTGATGGACACATGACAATATCTACTTGGGTCCTGATAATGATGACATTCATAGTACTGACACTCAGATGGAATTGATGGATTATAAGAGATCCATGATATTATTGACCCAAAAGGGGATTGGTAAAGAGGAATCCTGAAGACTGGAAAAAATTTTGTGAGATTTCCAGACACTGAGTATTGACAATTAGAATTCCGCTTCATTAATATATATTTTTTTTAGGAGTCTTGTAGCTCATGAAGAGCTTTGGGTTCTGAAGAGTATCCAGAAGTACCATATTAGTACAATCTTTTGTTAATGTACATTGGGGATGCAAGCAATAATGGCAAATCCACATTCATGAAGTGCTGGAGGAACTCAGCAGGCCAGGCAGCATCAATGGAAAAAAGTACAGTGGACATTTTGGGCTTTCATGGATCCTGCCAAAGGGCTTCGGCCTGAAACGTTGACTGTACCTTTTTTCATAAATGCTGTCTGGCCTGCTGAGTTCCTCCAGCATTTTGTGTACAGTCGGCCCTCCATATCCGCGAGTTCCGCATCCGCGGATTCAACCAACCTTGGACAGGGATCGAAAAAAACCCCGGAAATTCTCTCTCTTTCTTCTTATTCCCTAAACAATAGTGTAACAGCTATTTACATAGCATTTCCATTGTACCAGGATTCCCCCGCTATCCGAAAATAGAGTTTTTGAGTGTTCCCAGACCCAAAAAAACCTACCAAATCATACCGAATAACACATAATACCTAAAATAACACTAACATATAGTAAAAGCAGGAATGTTTTGATAAATACACAGCCTATATAAAGTAGAAATAATGTATGTACAGTGTAGTTTCACTTATCAGAATCAGGTAGACAGCGATCAGACTATCAGGTTCACACATATTTCTATCATACAGTTCTTTGTAAGCACTGAAAACATCCTGCAAACCTGCCCTAAACCTATGTGCCCTTTCAAAATTAAAGTCATATTTTTCTGCAATCATTGCAGCACTGTCAATCGTAGTGAAAATCTCACGCGGTTCAAAGCTATGGCGGCTTGATGCTGAGTGTTTATTTTACTGAGAGCAAAACAAATGCTGAACGCTACTTTTGCTTTCCGCCACTCTCGCTGCTCAGGGCTCACGGAAGAGCTACGATGGTTGTGGCTGTACTGAACATGTACAGACTTTTTTTTCTTGTCATTATTCTGTAAACAATACAGTATAACATCTATTTACATAGCATTTACGTTGTATTAGGTATTATAAGTAATCTAGAGATTATTTAATGTATACAGGAGGATGTGCGTAGGTTATATGCAAATACTATGCCATTTTATATAAGGGACTTGAGCATCCGCGAATTTTGGTATCCGCAGGGGTCTCGGATTTTCAGCATCTGCAGACTTCCTCTAGTTAGAAATGCACATTCATGCTTAGCCTCAGGAATAGCAGAGGCTTGCTTCACCTGAAGTACAAAATATTCATAATCTCCTTAGCAGTATGGCTAGGAGAAAATTCAGACATCGCACAAATCATCAGGAATGATCCCAAGCCTGGCAAGTTGACATCAGTAAGACCGAGGAATTGATTGTGGACTTCAGGAAGGGGAAACCAGGAAACACACACACCAGTTCTTGTTGAGGACTTAGCGGTAGAATGGGTGAGCAGCTTCAAGCTTCTGGGCATCAACATCTCAGAGGAAAAAATCTGGGACCAACATTTTGACATAATCACAAGGAAGGCACTATACTTCACTTCATTAGGAGTCTGAGGAGATTTGGTGTGTCACCAAAGACTCTAGGAAATTTCTACAGGTGTACCACGGACCTGGGTAGTTCTGTAGTCTAGTGTAGTTTTCGTGTTGATCTACGTAGTTCAGTGTAGTTTTTGTATTGTTCATGTAGCACCATGGTCCTGAAAAACATTGTCTCATTTTTACTGTGTACTGTACCAGCAGTTATGGTCGAAACAACAATAAAAAGCAACTTGACTTGACTTGGAGAGCATCCTAACTAGTTGCATCGCAGTTTGATATGGAGGATCCAATACAAAGGATTGTAAGAGGCTGCAGTATGTTTGTAGACTCAGCAGCTCCATCATGGGCACAAACCTCCCCACGAATGAGGATACTGTATTGTCAAAAGGTGGTACCTCAAGAAGACAGCATCCATCATTAAGGACCCTTACCATTTAAGACATACTCCATTCTCACTATTACCATCAGGGTGGAGGTATAGGAGCCTAAAACACACACACTCAACGTTTTAGGAACAGCTTTATCCTCTCTGTCATTAATGTTCTGAATGGTCCATGAACACTGCCTCACTATTCCTCTTTTGCACTACGTATTTATTATTGTAACTTAATAGTATTTTTATGCCTTGCGCTGTACTGCTACCACAAAACAGTAGATTTCACACATGACAATAAATCTGATCATGATTCCAACAAGCACAGTAGCTGAGACACACAGACATAGAGGTCAGGCCATAGATTGTGGTCTATCTTGATAGCGATTACTTTGATAAACATAGCAGATATTGCTGCTTGGAGAGGTTAGGATAGGTGCGGATTTATCTTTAGATGCAGAGAACAGGATCCATAGACTCGAGTACTTCCAGTATTATCTCCCTCAGGGTCCACTTTGTGCCTACAGTATCTGCTTTGCTGGGCCTGAAACTCCCATTCAGTGAATGGGATTACTAAGCAAGCACCCAATGTAAATATTTCAAATAATGAATGGGCAGTGGGCTCTTTGTATTTCTTTATGGTCAATAGAACAGTTAGTAGAATGACCAGTTGGTCTCTATTAAAAGTGGTTGAGCCAGGTACATTGGATAGGTACAATGGTAAAGAATATTTAGTTAAAAATAGGCCAAACATGGTGAATGGGACTAGCTTTGAAAGGCATCTTGGATAGCCTAGATGAGATGGACCAACATGCCAAAGGGCCTGATGACTCAATGGCCCTTAAATTTGCAAAGCTGCAAAGGAAGTTATATTCTGGAAACCTGCATGGGTTGTGACTGCCTATTAACATCTATGCTTTGAACCAAAGCCAAACAATTTCATTTCTAAAATGGTGTTGTCTGAGGACTAATGTTTCAGTATGTACAGGGAACATACATTACAGGCTAAAGCACATGAAGTGCTCTATTGAAATTTCGGAATGATACAATTTGACCAGAATATTTGCATTGCACTAAGGATAAAAGAACAGTTCCATGATCTTAAATTCCCTTCCTTCAAACTACAGCAGAATGAATCATAGTACAGGAAGTGAGGAGGTCAAAATATTCTGAATTTGTCATTATATATTTGCAAGGAGGGTAGCATCAGCCAGCTTTCCTCTCTCTGTTTGGTGTGAATGTTGAATCTTAAGAAGGATTTATGAAAGTTTTGTAAATAGGGCACAGTTAGGTTCAGATAAAGTCGCATCCAACATTTGGACAGCATTCAACTAATGCTGAGGCAAGATGTCAGATTGAAGCTGGGAAGCATGAAAGCAGGTAGGAAAATCTATAAATATTATTGATCTTTATCTTCAATCTATCAATACCAGAGTTAATTTTAGTTTTAAGGTTTTCATTCAAGCATGGAGAATTTATTAAAATATTTCAAGTGTTTTATAACACAAACTGTCACATATGTCATTTAATCTGCACTGGTATGATTACCTGAGCACCCTAATATTTTGATTTAACCACACAATTCCCATCACTGTTCTGTAAGGAGTTTGTAATTTCTCCCTATGACTGTATCTCTTTCCTCCGGATGCTCCGGTTTCCTCTCATAGTCTGTGGTGAAGTACTTATACATGTCTGGACATGCCCCCCCGCCCCCCACCGCTGACTGCTCCTGTGGCTCCTCCCACAGACCCCAGTATAAAGGCGATTGGAGGCACAAACCCTTCCTCAGTCTCCAGGATGTTGTGTGATGGTCACCTGCTGCTTGTGCTTTCTTCCAGCCAATAAAAGCCTACCTTAACCCACATCTCAGAGTTATTGATGGTGCATCATAGTCTAAAGGTGTACTGGCTGGTAGGTTAATTGTAAATTGTTCTGTGATTAGGCTCAGATTAAATTGAGGAGATTGTTGGCTCAAAGGGCCAGAAGGGCCTATACCACACTGTATCTCAACCAATAAATAAATACATTTTAACATTTGTTTAATTAAACTTGAGGATTAAGAGCTTCTTTATATAATGTTCAGAAGTAACAATTCTGAATTGTTAATGTTTCCACTAAACACTGAAAGGGAAAATGCTAGATGACTGAAACATTTTCAACTTTACTGTTGTACATTTGATTAACTAGTGTGTTCTGAAATTAGGAGGTGTCAATCTTATTAAGGTGACTTCATGAAAGTCCACCAGCAAAGCCTAGAAATAAGTAGAAACTGACTTTGAAAGAAGCAGGAAATCATAAACTTAAGAGAATGTATGAGAAGGACACAACAACAGGCAGCAGTAACTATTTTACTTGTGAGCTCATGGCTAAAAACCAGTTGCTCCCAAGGCTAGGAACTGCACAGACTCAGCCAGAAAAAGACTGTACAGCCTGATACTACTTTGCCAAGCCTGAGAAGAATTGGAATAAGCCAGTGCTTGGTGCAGGCAGGAACTCAGTGAAGGCTGGTTTTTGGCAGTAGGGATATCGGGTTTAGGTTTGGGTTCAGCATCACACAGACGTGGAGAACACAGGGAAGGAAAATCAGAAACAGCATTTTTCAGTTTGGAAGGATGGTGGAGTACGAGAAATGAGTGCCAAATGTGGGATGCAAATTAGAAGAGTTCATAGAAAGGTCAAGGATACAAGGTGTCCAGTTCTCACTGTACAAGTAACCCCACCTTATCTATAGAACGCCCATGATGAGTGCCTGCATGACAGGTTCCTCAGTAATATTTCAAAAGGAGCATTGCACAGGGAATGGTGACTTCCTATGTGCAAACACATGAAAACTAAAACAAATTTGTGAGCATGACTGATGCCAGAATATACCTAGATAAACTGTATGAGCAATGTGGAATGCCACAAATTGCAAATGAATTTCCAGGCATTTGCATTTTCTTGAAGCATTTTATCAGGAGCATGAGGAATGTTCAATGAGAATTCCGTTTATGTCGATAAAGGGCAACAAAGCTACTATTTTAAGCATAATGCTGGAAGAAATGCTCCTAATCGGATTCTTATTGTCAAATGCCTCTTTAGTATTTTCTTTTCTAAAGAGCTGTTCAAAAGCTTAATCCTAACAGTCAGTTTTCAAGTTTAAGACTGTCCGCTCAAATAAACTCTCCCTTGTTTTGCTTTAAACTGCTTCTTTTGTAAATAGAACACAACTGCAGCATTCAAATATAACCAATTCAAATTAGTTAAACTTGTACAAAAAACTTAACAAACATTTTTTTTAAACATTCTTTGAGCTGCCTTAGCAACTCTCAGAAAGGAAGAAAAGGAAGAAACTGGGTTCCTCACTTTTTCAAAAAAAACTTTGTCAAAATACCCGGCAAAGCCCAGTTACACTTTGATCTCACTCTCTGCAAAACCCAATTAGGTCTTAAAGTGAGTTTACAACTTGTTCAATGAACTATGTCTTCACTTGTACTTGCACAGACAAGCAGTGACCACTTTATTAGGTACAGGAGTGGAACCCGATGTGGTCTTCTGCTGCTGTGGCCCATCTGCATCAAATCAAAGATGCACTTCTGCACACCACTGTTGCAATATGTGGTTATCTGAGTTACTGTCACATTCCTGTCAGCTTGGATCAGTCTGGCCATTCTCCTCTGACCTCTATCATTAACAAGGCATGTGCCCACAGAACTATCACTCACTGTATGTTTTTTGTTTTTCACACCGTTCTCTGTAAACCCTAGAAACTATTGTGTCTCAAAATCCTAGGAGATTAGCAGATTCTGAAATCCACAAACAACTCCATTTGGTACCAACAATTATTCCACGGTCAAAGTCACTGAGATCACATTTCTTCCCCATTCTGATGTTTAGTCTGAACAAGAACTGAACCCTTTGACCATATCTACAAGCTTTTATGCATTGAGTTGCTGCCACATGATTGGCTGATTGTATATTTGCATTAATAAGCAGGTGTACAGGTGTTCCTAATAAAGTGGACACTGAACAAACATCATCAAAAAAATTTAGATGTGACAGATTCCATAGAAAGTTCCACATAGTTCACTCTCATAAGAGAAGATTTATTTTCATTATATTAGAAGTATCTTAGTGTTACAACAGTTCATTATTTATATGAACATGAGAAAATCTGCAGATGCTGGCAATCCAAGTAATACACACATAATGCTGGAGGGGCTCAGCAGGCCAGGCAGCATCTATGGAAAAGAGTACAGTTGATGTTTCGGGCTGAGACCCTTCATCAGGACAGAAAAAAAAGATGAGAAGTCAGAGTAGGAAGGTGGGGGGAGGGGAGGAAGAAGTACAAAGTGGTTGGTGAAAGGTGAAACTGGGAGAGCGAGATGGGTGAAGTAAAGAACTGGAAAATTAACTGGTGAAAGAGACAAAGGGCTTGAGAAGGGGGAATCTGATAGGAGAGGAGATAAGACCATGGAAGACAGGGAAGGAGAAGGAGCACCAGAAGGATGTGCAAATAAGATCCAGAAGACCAGAGCGGGGTATCCAGGAAGAGAAAGAGGGTTGGAGATGGGAGAAGGGGTCATTGGTGTGGGCTGGAGAGTCCTGGCAAAAGAAGTAGGCATGGAGACGAAGGCAGCGGAAGAAGAGTTCAGCATCATGGTGGGCATGGAATTCACTGAGGTGTGGGTGCAGGGAGACAAAGTTGGACCTTTACCGAGGACAGGACGTTCTGCCTCAGAGAAGGGAATGTTGGAGGGAATAAGAAGAATTATTTATATGTATGTTGCTTTCCTGGCAATTTTAGAAACATTCTTAATTTTAAATGGTATTACAGCTAACTGGGACTCAGCAGCAATGTTCTCTCTAATGGGGGGGGGGGGAAGAGAAAGTAAGTGTGTGTGCGTGCGCATGCACACACAATCTTTTGCTCCCGGCGCATAAAGGAACTTAAATTATGCATATAAAGTTGTCACCCTCTACCTCGTTGGCATGTTAATTACATTTCACAATCATATTCAATCACATTTCCTTTTCCGGTTTCTGATGCAGATGGTGTTGACAATGTGGAGCTTGTGATGATTTGTCCGCAGATTTCAGAAATGGCTTATTTACACTGTTGTTTTGTAGAAATTATTGATTTACTATGTTGAATTCCAAAGGAGCAAACGGCGTGAAGTGCAAAAGAACTGCTGGTTCATTTGAAGTGGAATGGCTTAATGAAACAGTAGAAACTGCGACACCAAAAGCTCATTCAGCCAGGAATGTGCAGCAACAAGAAATACTTCTGTACCATACAGAAACTGGTGTTACCTGCGTGTATTGTCACAATACAAATGTTGCCGGAGAATTTGCAAGTGGAAAGAAGTGGAATGATTTTTGGAAACTTGAATTTTTAAAATGTCATTTAGCAAGTAAATCACATATGGACAGTGTGCAAAAGCTCTGGCAAGAAATTCCTTCATTACTTGCTCCAGGTCCATTATGTATGTGGTTCATATTTTTACTGCTATGCTATAGGTATTTCATTTTAGCAGCTCTGTAAGAGGAGTCTGTTCTGCTTTCATCCTGTTTGGGTTGTTGTTGAAGATAAGGGATGCTGAAGAATATGTATCATCCAATTAGGATGGTGGAACTGGGAGGTTTTGTGAGGGACACTAAGGTTGGTTTTGGGTTTTTGTTCGTCAGGAGATGGAGAGAAGACACTAGACAAAACTGGTCATAGGATTCAACCTGATGGGGGACTGCGATTCGATGGAGCAAGATGCCGGGGTCTTCTGAGGATTGGTGAAAATGAGTAACTTTTGATAGAGTTGAGCTCCAACTTGTGCACATTTGACTGTTTAATTATAATGGGCCTTTTTTGTTTTTTTTTCTTTTCTTTACTAAACCTTAAGTTAAGATTCATAAATATAATTCATTTAATCATAAGCTGTGAGCTGTTTCTTGGCACTGAGTTACAACAGGGTAGCAAATTAAATAGCATCCACACAAACCAGGGTTTGGGGTGGGAGAGCTGTCTCAATCTCATGGGTTTGGCAGGACTGGAGCATGTATTCCCTGGACTTACTCAGCCAAGGAAACCAGAGGGGTTTCATATGTTTTATGAGAGTGCAGATGAATGAGAGAGAAAACATTCAAAACCAAAGGAGATTAAAGTCCTTATTGACAGTGTATTGCTGACTGTTAAAATGAATACCTTTACATGTAAAATTCAGTGCGTACATGTTGTCACAGGGCAAAAAAATTGCACAGCACAAGATTTTTTGCACACACTGGTCATTAAAAGTTAGATGAAACTTTGCTCTGCACTTGTTTGTAAATGAGACAAAATAATCCATGGGCAGTTCTATTTGCATTACTCTTTTTTGATGATGGGTACAACTTGAAATGTTTTCTGGATGTTTGCAAATATTTTTCAATTATCACACTGTTTATTTCTGTTAAGGTTATCATTATAAATTATTCCAGATTGCAAGGTTGATTCTCAAATTTGTAAGCTGTAAGAACAGAATAGAATCAAGTTTCTCTAATAATGTTCTTACCCGAAGGGAGTATGGATTGAATATGCTGAAGTCAGACCATGTCTGGAATCAGCAGTTTTTGCAATGTTGTGACTAGATTCAGTTGCAAGTTTGGTAGTTTGCCAGCTGAACTGGAGAAGTTGCATATTGCATTGAGTGTTAAAGAAATACTAAATCTTAAAGTGATGTTGGCCTTCATATTAATCAAGTTTCAGTTATGCAATTTCAGCTTCTGCTCAGTTCACAACAGAAGCTAGAATTGCATGCCTTGTCATAAGTCAGGTGTTGAATCAGGACCCAACTGCAGGACACAGACACTGGAGTCCCGGAAACAGGACGAGATGGAATGCAGTCTAGGCAGGGGAAGCAGGACCAGGACGAGGGACTGGGAACAAGGAGCCTGGGGTGGACTCCAAGCCCAAGACTGGACAAGGACCCAGAACTTGGCTCTTGCCTCAGACTTGGACCCCCAAACCCAGGCGAGGACGTGACGAGGCTTGGCTAGGGACTTGGGGTCTTCAGGCTTGGGTCGAGGCTTGAGGAGAGAGGCCGCAGGCTTGGGTCGAGGCTTGAGGAGAGAGGCCGCAGGCTTGGAGCTTGGGGAACTCGGAGGCTGGAGATAGGGGTAGACTAGGAACTGTACATCAACATGAAGCCAGGATTTATCCTCCAACAAGCCGGGACTCATCTTTAGAAACATAGAAACAGAGAAAATAGGTGCAGGAGTAGACCATTCGGCCCTTCAAGCCTGCACCGCCATTCAGTATGATCATGGCTGATCATCCAACTCAGAACCCTGTACCTGCTTTCTCTCCATACCCCCTGATCCCTTTAGCCACAAGGGCCATATCTAACTTCCTCTTAAATATAGCCAATGAACCGGACTCAACTGTTTCCTGTGGCAGAGAATTCCACAGATTCACCACCCTCTGTGTAAAGAAGTTTTTCCTCATCTCGGTCCTAAAATGCTTCCCCTTTATCCTTAAACTGACCCCTCGTTCTGGACTTCCCCAACATCGGAAACAATCTTCCTGCCTGTCCAATCCCTTTAGAATTTTATACATTTCAATAAGATTCCCCCTCAATCTTCTAAATTCCAATGAGTATAAGCCTAGTCGATCCAGTCTTTCTTCATATGAAAGTCCTGCCATCCCAGGAATCAATCTGGTGAACCTTCTTTGTACTCCCTCTATGGCAAGAATGTCTTTCCTCAGATTAGGGGACCAAAACTGCACACAATACTCTCGGTGCGGTCTCACCAAGGCCTTGTACAACTGCAGTAGAACCTCCCTGCTCCTGTACTCAAATCCTTTTGCTATGAATGCCAACATACCATTTGCCTTTTTCACCACCTGCTGTACCTGCATACCCACCTTCAATGACTGGTGTACAATGACACCCAGGTCTCGTTGCATCTCCCCTTTTCCTAAGGGGCCACCGTTCAGATAATAATCTGTTTTCCTGTTCTTGCAACCAAAGTGGATAACCTCACATTTATCCACATTAAATTGCATCTGTCATGAATTTGCCCATTCACCTAACCTATCCAAGTCACCCTGCATCCTCTTAGCATCTTCCTCACAGCTAACACCGCCGCCCAGCTTCATGTCATCCACAAACTTGGAGATGCTGCATCTAATTCCCTCATCTAAATCATTTATATTGTAAACAACTGGGGTCCCAGCACTGAGCCTTGCGGTACCCCACTAGTCACTGCCTGCCATTCTGAAAAGGTCCCGTTTACTCCCACTCTTTGCTTCCTGTCTGCCAACCAATTCTCTATCCACATCAATACCATACCCCCAATACCGTGTGTTTTAAGTTTGCACACTAATTTCCTGTGTGGGACCTTGTCAAAGGCCTTTTGAAAATCTAAATATACCACATCCACTGGTTCTCCCCTATCCACTACTAGTTACATCTTCAAAAAATTCTATAACATTCGTCAGACATGATTTTCCTTTCACAAATCCATGCTGACTTTGTCCAATGATTTCACCTCTTTCCAAATGTGTTGTTATCACATCTTTGATAACCGACTCTAGCATTTTCCCCACCACTGATGTCAGACTAATCCATCTATAATTCCCTGGTTTTTCTCTCCCTCCTTTTTTAAAAAGTGGGGTTACATTAGCCACCCTCCAATCCTCAGGAACTAATCCAGAATCTAAGGAGTTTTGAAAAATTATCACTAATGCATCCACTATTTATTGGACTACTTCCTTAAGCACTCTGGGATGCAGACCATCTGGCCCTGGGGATTTATCTGCCTTTAATCCCTTCAACTTACCCAACACCACTTCCCTACTAACATGTATTTCCCTCAGTTCCTCCATCTCACTAGACTCTTGGTCCCTTACTATTTCCAGAAGATTATTTATGTCCTCCTTAGTGAAGACAGAACCAAAGTAGTTATTCAATTGGTCTGCCATGTCTTTGTTCCCTATGATCAATTCACCTGTTTCTGACTGTAAAGGACCTACATTTGTCTTGACCAATCTTTTTCTTTTCACGTATCTATAAAATCTTTTACAGTCAGTTTTTATGTTCCCTGCCAGCTTTCTCTCATAATCTTTTTTCCCTTTCCTAATTAAGCCCTTTGTCCTCCTCTGCTGGTCACTGAATTTCTCTCAGTCCTCAGGTATGCTGCTTTTTTGGACTAATTTATATGTTTCTTCTTTGGACTTGATACTATCCCTAATTTCCCTTGTCAGCCACAGGTGCACAACCTCCCTGGTTTATTCTTTTGCCAAACTGGGATGAACAATTGTTGTAGTTCATCCATGCGATCTTTAAATGTTTGCCATTGCATATCCACCGTCAACCCTTTAAGTATCATTTGCCAGTCTATCTTAGCTAATTCACATCTCATACCTTCAAAGTTACCCTTCTTTAAGTTCAGAACCTTTGTTTCTGAATTAACTATGTCACTCTCCATCTTAATGAAGAATTCCACCATATTATGGTCACTTTTACCCAAGGGGCCTCGCACGACAAGATTGCTAACTAACCCTTCCTCATTGCTCAATACCCATTCTAGAATGGCCTGCTCTCTAGTTGGTTCCTCGACATGTTGGTTCAGAAAACCATCCCGCATACATTCCAAGAAATCCTCTTCCTCAGCACCCTTAACAATTTGGCTCACCCAATCTATATGTAGATTGAAGGCACCCATTATAATTACTGTTCCTTTATTGCACACATTTCTAATTTCCTGTTTAATGCCATCCCCAACTTCATTACTACTGTTAGGTGGCCTGTATACAACTCCCACCAGCATTTTCTGCCCCTTAGTGTTATGCAGCTCTACCCATATCGATTCCACATCCACCAGGCTAATGTCCTTCCTTTCTATTGCGGTAATCTCCTCTCTAACCAGCAATGCTACCCCACCTCCTTTTCTTTCCTGTCTATCCCTCCTGAATATTGAATATCCCTGGATGTTGAGCTCCCATCGGTGGTCACCCTGGAGCCATGTCTCTGCGATCCCAACTATATCATATTCATTAATAACTATCTGCACATTCAATTCATCCACCTTGTTACAAATGTTTAATTGTTCAACAGGACACTGACATGAGACAGGACAGTACACAGACATAGAGCCAGGACTCATCTATAACTCCACACCAAGTTGGGGCAGGACCATCCATCAGGTACAGCAGAATGGCCTGACCTACCTGACAGAGGCAAAGACAAGACAGATTCCCCCCACAGGGCAACAGCAGAACAGCCAGACTTACCCCACAGGGGTGAGGACAGGAAGAGATAAACACCAAGGAACAACAGACAGTTCCACCTCTGCATCAGGGTAGCTGCAAGTAGCCATTACAGCCAGCAGCCTTGGCTGGCTACAGAAGCAACCGGATCCCTACTTAGCTCAGAGTGGCTGACAGCCACCCATCTGGCCCAGGAAACAGCTGAATCCATAACTCAATGACTGCTCCAACTACTACCAGCAAGGCTCCCAGAAGCCATGGTTCTCCAACACAGCCCCAAGGATGGCAAGAGTCCATTCTAACCTTCCACACCAGCCATCTGTGTCATGACTGACTTGACAAGACAACCCCCAACCACACTCAATCCAGGGCCTTTTATATTCCCAGTTCCAATATGACCCTCAGGTGTTTCTGGTTAAGTCCAACCGCAGCAAGGGACTGCCGGAAAACCTGGAGTCCAGAGTCTGCGGACCGGACCACGGACTTCGGACTGAACCACCACATGGCTGAAGTTTGAAAAACTTATCCACTCGGAATTTAAGTTATCTAATTCAAATTCTGTTACTGTTCAACATGGTGCTGATACAACACAATATGTTGGAAAGCACCCTCAATGTGAAGGACTTCGTCTCCACAGATAATTCTTTGTATACTGCATGGGTAGGTTGGTGGGGGTGAGTTTGTTGATTCTTTCACCAGTTATCAAAGGTCCAGTCTAGTAGTAATGTTGGCATAGACATGATGAGTGAATGGCCTAATTCCATGCTGTATGGCTCTGAGACTGCAGTGATGTCAGTGAGATGGTCAATGATAGAGATTGAAGACCCCAGATTTTTGTGCTCTTACTTCTTTTATTACATCTTCCACCTCAGACAGCTGAAAAAGTTTGGCATGACACCCCAAATTCTCAGGGCTTTCTACAGGGGCACCATTGAGACCATCCTAACTGGCTATGCCACTGCCTGGTACGGGAACTCAATCGCAGGGTATGCAGAGAGTGGTGCGGACAGCCCAGCGCATCTGTGGATGTGAACTTTCCTCTATTCAGACATTTACAGCAGCAGGTGTGTAAAAAGGCCCCAGAGGATCACCAGGGACTCCAGCCACCCCGACCACAAACTGTTTCAGCTGCTTCTGTTTGGCAAGGTTTGGGCACTATCCTCCCACACTTTCCTTCCTTATTGCTTGTACATAGCAATGGAGACACAACATAAACATAAATAAAGAAGGATGTAAGAAATAAAATTTTAATTCTAATTATAATTCTCAGCAGTTTTCTCCTTGATATATACTGAAGAATAGCAGAGATCGAGTACAGTAAGTGACATTCATGACAAGATTTATTTTTGCCCATATTTAATCTGATTTCATGAGATTTTCAGGCTTCCTATGTCCACACCTTCGTGACTATATGTTATTATGCCAGCTTTAATGAATCAGTCCAGAGAGGACAGAATTTATTCTATGATCCTGTTCGAGGAATATGAAATGTTACTGAAAGGAATGATTCTACGAGAACAACCATATCATGTTGTTCATTGAATATGCTGCTGGACAGCCCTCATAATTTAGGCTCAAGTTCTTAGATTTTCATAAAACTCCCTGCTGTATGCTCTATTCCATTTTATTATAATGGTTTATGAAGCAGCTTTGATACAACCAAATGGCTTGCTGCAGATTTGCTTTCTCAGGTAGGCAATAGTTTTCTTTTCCTAAAAGAATATTGGAGAGGCAAACAGTAATTGTTCCAAATTTCTGATTATTTGAGAGACAACTTTTAAATCCCTAAGCTATTTTGATGGGATTTGAATATCTGACTCTGAGTCTTTGGTCCAGGTTTCTTGATTGCTAAAGCTGTAACAGAACATTATAGTGTTATTCCCAATGGTACTAGCTTTTATATTACAGCAGGGGATTGAGAAAAATTGGTCAAAGTTTTGTGACAAAGAAATTATATCTGACTAATCTATTGAAGTTCTTTGAAGGAGTAACATGTATTGTGGATAAAGGCCACTGATGGGTGTACTATACTGCGATTTCTAGAAAGCATTTGATGAAATGCTGCATCAAAGCTTATTGGAGAAAACACAGGAACAGGTCCAGTTCTAGAGTGTTGTGTGTGGTCTTGATCTCCTTATTTCAATAGGTTCAATAGGTTATTAGTCTATTGAAAGTAATTCAGATAGGTTTTACTTGACTCATATCTTGAATGGCTTAAAATCTTTTGAGAAAAATTAGTTGGGCTAGATTTGAGTCCATTGAAGTTTAGAAGACAGAATTGCTCATTTAAGCATTAAGATGCAGGAGGATAATGCCAGGATGGATATGGGAAAGGTGTTTCCACTTGTGGAAGAAACTAGAACTAAAAGTTGTTTAAAAACAAAGGGTTGTTTATTTAAGACAAAGTTGAAAGGAAATTTACTCCCGTGAAAGATTTTGAGTGTTTCAAACTCTTCCTCAAAAGCAGTTGAAATAATGTCTCTGAATACTTTAAGGCAGAAGTAGATCTCGATAAGAAATCTTTATCAACATACACAAAATGCTGGAGAAACTGCTGAGGTCAGACAGCATCTATGGAAGGAAATGAATGGTCAATGTTTTGGGTCTAGACCCTGATAAAGTATTTTGTGTGATGAAGGGTTACCTTTAAAAGACAGGAATGCCGATTTAGAATCAGATCAGCCATATCCATTGACCTACAGGATTGAGAGGTCCCTTGATTTACTCCTACATCCTTTTCCCTCAACTCATTAGTTTCTCATGTTAACTTCCTTCCCAAAGCCTTCAGTAAATCATTCCTTCATTTTCTATAGTCCTATGAAACAATGGAGGATCCATTGAACAACAGTATTAAGAAAGATAAGTTAAAGAAAGTGTAATGCATTGATCAAATGAACACAGATGTCATACTGTTCAGATGCAGCTGTTTCAGTAACAGCTGAGGTTAGAAAAAGTGAGAAAATTTGAAATGGGGTGAGTCTGCTGCAATGTTGTGCAGTGATCACTACAGCAAAGAACAAATTTCTGAAGTATTGTTTGGAATCTACCCCTTGGGCTTAATTATGATTTTGCCTGCAAGTCTTGAAGGTCCTTGAAAAATTATGAATTTTCCCTCCAATCTACACTGAGGATTCTCAAGAATTGGAATTTCCTCCAGGCATAACTTAGAATGATATTGCAACGGTTGAAGTAACATATTAAATGAAGAGAAACAGAGGCAAATTCCCACTTACCTGCCATTCTTCATCCTATTTTTATAAAATTCATGTAGACTTGGCTTTTGAAAGACAACTAAGATAGTATTGTATTAAACTTGGATTTACATCAGTAAACCATTCAATAAATGTTTAAGTGCACTGACCTATTGGGCTTTATTTGGCTTGGCCCTACAGAGCACTTACAAGTAGCATTCTTGATAAATGGTTGAGCAAGATTCCCATTAATTATTGCATGAAAATTCAATAGCAATAGGTTTGTGAAATTCCCACTGTTCAAATGGAAATTTCTCCATACAACTTTGCACTCATGTAGAATATCTGATTTTATGCTACATTACAACAGTCATATTTATTGATTGGTTGAAGAGAACTTGAATCAACTTAGTTATTCTTATTAAGCTAGCTTGGGCAATTTTAGTTAGGTTGTTTTTAAGCTTAAGATGAGAGCACTTGATGTTTAACACCATTCATCTTTTGGAAGATGATAGTGATGAAGAGCTTTGAATCATTGCAGTTCATGTGATGAAGGTCTGCTAATGTACTCTTGGATAACAAGTTCCAGCAAATAGACCAATTGTGCTGAAGTTGCGCAACATGGTCTAAAGCAAAAACAACCTGCTGGAAGAACTCAGTGGGTTGAGCATCTCCTGTGGGATGAAAGGAAATATCGCCATCTCAGGTCAAAACCTTGGATCAGGACTTGCAACATGGGCTTAAACATGCTTCCACTTTGCTACTGATCCCTTCAACAACTGTTGGTGATGATCACCTCATGGGTAAGCATGTTGCTGACTTCCTGCTGTGCAATCAATGATCCAGCAGTGGTGCATTCAATTTGGTTCCTCAGTTTTGCACTATCCATGTAGAGTCATAGAAAAGTACAGCAGAGAAATAGGCCCTTCAGAACATCTAGCCTGTGCTGAACAACTGAAGCTGCCTACTCCCATTGATCTACACTGGGACCATAACTCTCCATACCATTGCCATCCATGTACCTATTCAAACTTCTCTTGAATGTTGAAATTGAGCTCGCATGCACCACTTGCACTGGCAGCTAGTTCCACACTCCCATGACCCCTCAGTGAAGAAGTTTTCCCCTCATGTTCCACTTAAACTTTTCATCTTTCACCCTTAACCCATGACCTCTAGTTGAAATCCCACCCGACTTAAGTGGACAAAGTCTGCTTGCATTTACCCTATCTATACCCCTCATAATTTTCTATACCTCTATCAAATCTCCTCTCAATCTTCTACGTTCCAAGGAATAAAGTCCTAAATTATTCAATCTTTCCATATAAGTCAGGTCCTCCAGACCTGGCAACATCCTTGTAATTTTTTCTGCACTATTTCAATCTTACTTACATTTTTCCTGTAGGTAGGTGACCAAAACTGCACACAATATTCCACATTAGGCCTCACCAATGTCTTATACAGTATCAACAAACAACTCATCTCCTGTTCTCAATACTTTAATTTATGAAGGCTAATATGCCAAAGCTTTATTTACGATCCTATCCACCTGTGACATTACTTTATGGACCTGTATTCCCAGATTCCTTTGTTCCATCACACTCATCAGTGCCCTACCATTCACTGTGTAAGACTATCCTAGTTGGTCAGCTGAAGTCAAACACCTCACACTTAACTGCATTAACTTCCATCTGCCATTTTTTTAGCCATTTTTTCCAGTATGTCCAGATCCTGCTGCAAGCCATGATAGGCTTTCTCGCTGTCCAATACACTAGTTGACCACATTATCATCCAGATTGTTGATACAGATGACAAGCAACAACTGACTTAGCACTGAACCCTGCAGTGCTCTACTAGTGACAGTCCCTCCAGTGAGAGAGGCAACCATCTACTACACTCTCTGGCTTCTCCCACAAAGCTAATGTCTAAACCAATTTACTACCTTATCTTGAATGCCAAGCGACTGAACCTTCTTGACTAAGCTCCCACGCGGGACCTTGTCAAATGCCTTGCTAAAGCCCATGCAGACAACGTTTACTGCCTTGCCTTCATCAACTTTCCTGGTAGTTTAGTTAGACATGATCTACCACACACAAAGCTATGCTATCTTCAATCACTCCCTATCTATTCAAATATTTACAGTATATATCCAGTCCCTTAAAATACATTCCAATAATTTTCCCACTACTGATGTCAGGCTCACCGGCCTATAATTTCCTGGTTTATTTTTACAGCCTTTCGAAAACAGTGGATGAAAATCAGTTATCCCCCAGTCTTCTGGTACTTCACCTGTCGCTAAGGATGATTTAAATATCTCTGGTAGGGCCCTTGCAATTTCTGCACTTGTCTCATTCTTTGGAATAGGGTTGCTGATATTGTTGAGAAAGTTCAGCAAAGTTGATGGTTTATTCTTTTTTTTGTTACTTAACAGTAAATTTTAAATAAAAATTCAGTAGCTTAATGTATTTTAATCACATTAAATTGTCCTTTTTTGATTATTTTAATCTGATGTAACTGTTGAGCAGTAGGGAGATTTAAAAATAGTTCAAAAGCAATTGCCAGTAGCAAACTGTCAAAAGCCCATCAGGGCATTCTGGGATATTGCCTCAAGATCAGCCATCTAAGACTTGTTTACCTATTGCATTCTGGCCTTTTTCATGACTGCTAGTGCATGTGACCACAGGAAACCATAGAGGTTAAAGGTGGGAATGATCTATTCCTACATTTTTTTCAGTTAGAGTGATGTTAGACTTAGATGGGAACTGACAATTTATTTCCAGTGTACCTACTTCCTTTGTCCTGCTAGATAAGAGCAGCACAGAGTATAGAGCATATAGATAATGGAAAAAAGACCCTTTGGCATGCCTGTTCAAACAATCAAAAGCCATTTATATTAATCCTATGTTAATGAACTGTTTTTTTCCCCCACATCCTCGATAACTCTTTCCAGGTTCCACCACTCACTAACACATGAGGGACAATTTATAGTGGTCAATTAACCAATCAAACTGTACATCCTTGGGAAATATGGGTTCGTAGATTAATAGTTGAACGGCTCCCAACGTAAAGTTGTGCTCCTAATATTAAGCCCTGCAGAACTCCACTAGTCACTATGTATAGAGTTATGTGACTGACCAGTCTCTGGGTTGCAGCAACCGTGTAGAGGTGTGCCAAAGCCACTGGAAGATCCTTGGAGTAAAGGAACTCCAGAACCTGTTTTATGCATTGAGATCATGCCAACAAAAAGAAACTCTTCAGCCAACCATTGCGCTTATCTGTACAGGTCCTATTTACTCAAATTTGTTCCATAGCCTTCAATGGCTTGGGAACTCAAGCGTTTGTCTCAATACTTCCCAAATATTTTGAGAGTACCTGTGTTCTGCCAACTGTTCAGGTACCACATTCCAGACAGAAACCACCCAGAGTGTGAAAAAGATCCCTCTCTGATCCCCTCTAAATGTACTGGCTCTTACCTTATACCTATGCCTCTAGTTTTAGACACACTAAAACAGGAAAATGGTTCTCACCTATTCCAACACATTTACTTGTATATCTTTATCAAGTCATTCCTCATTCTCCTCTGTTCTAGGATAAGCAAACACAGTCCATCCCACCTCTCTTATAACTATAATAATTCAATCCACTAAAAAGACTGGTTATCTCCTTTGTACTCTCTCCAGTGCTATCACATCTTTTTTTGGCTTGTGAGGTGGCCAGAACTGCACATGTTATTCCACAAGCGGTGCAACTCTAATTTTCGAGCCCATGGCAGATGAAGGGAAGAACCCTATGTGTCTCCTTCATCACCCACTTCATCATGTGTCACTTTCAGTGACTGTTGGACTTTCAACTGGAAGGAAACTTGCAGAATGGGAGAAGAATTTAATTTCTGTACATTCTTGTAGAATTCTTAACATCCTGGAATTCCCTACTCAACAGCTCCATGAAAGTATCTTCATTACAAGGACTTGTAATCTTTAAAGAAAGTAACTTGCTATCACCTTCTCAGTAAAAATGGGGAGATCAATAAATGACGGCCTGACCAGCGATAATACATCTTATAAGTGTTTTGTTTTATAAGATTGTTAACAGCAATGGTGGTCCAAAAGAAATCCTAACTCCACATGTGTATGAAGAAGAGACAGTTGATACCAAGTTAGAGAAAACAAGATAATTTCACTCAAAATAGAAACAAAATTTTAATGCAAGGAACAAAAAAATTACCAGCAAGTGTGGATAACAGCTTAATACATTTTGACACTCCACTATAAAATCTATTGCTTGAGGCATACTGTTTAAGACAGAAGTCACATAAAACACACTTCTGTTGATTTTCTCTTCATCCTAATGCCTTCTAATGTTTCTCAAAACAGACAAAGTATAATTTTATCATATATTGGCACATGTATTAATAAAGCTATATTTCTTCTAAAAGAATGGAGGCTTTTACCTATTGTAAGATCCTATAATATTCAGGTATTTTTGTTATTTCTGAAGCCTCTGGAGGTCTAGAATACTAGGCAAAGTAAAAGTTTTTTAGCTAATGGTTGTAAATCTACTATCTTAGATGAGTTCATTTAAATGTAAGGCACTGCTTTGCAATTGACAGGCTGCATTATTAAACTCACTCCTTTGCTGCCCTAGCAACATTAAATTGTTAATTTCACTTCAGGAATTTGTAAAGAGGCTTGGATGGATATAAAAGAAACATTAAAGAGATGCTTTCAGAATGAAATTAGAGACTTTTATTTGCATATGGTAAAGAGAACATTCATTCTACATATAAATCATGAATTCATAGTACTCAATGAATTCAAATGAGAATCAAACCCATTTCTTAAAACTGATATTAATGTCCAATCAATACATTAATAGTAAGAAAAATGGTAAAATATATCATCTGCTTTACAAAGTAAAGTAACACCATTTTGAGCTATTTAAGGGATTTGGACTATTTATTGCATTGGCAAATTTAGAATATCATGCTATGTATTTTCTGTCTATTGCACTCACCTGGATGAGCAGTCTTGCTTTGTATTTCTTGCTGTACATTCGTGGAGTGAATCCAACAGTAATTAATGTCCCAGATGAGCCAAGAGGAAGCAGTTCTCCAGTCTGAGGTGATACCTCAAATTCTGGATCACTGCAAGGTAAGAAGTGTGCTGTGAATGGCATGGGATCCCTAAAAGTTAAAGGGAATGAGTCAAAAATTACTTAGAATCAAAAATTACTTAGAAGTCACAATGTGATCTCCTCTACACTGTTAAAACCAAATATAGATTGGATGCACTTAGTCTGCAAGGACTACCCTAGGTTCCAATTGCTTGTCACTTCAATTGATCATCTCATACCCACTGTCTATTGCCTCTTGCACAATTCTAAAGAGATTCAATGTAACTTGAAATACAAGTTCTCAACTTCCATCTTGACATCTTGCAGCCATCCAGATTTAACACTGAATTTAACCATTTAAAGTAACAGCTTTCTCTGTCACAACTGGCCAGTTCTTTTACATTATCCATGTGTAACATTAACTCAGTTATTTTTTTCACTGTACAGATACTTTTTTTCTATCTTTCTTAATAACCCTTATTAACATTAACTAGCTAGCTTCATCATCACTTATCACAATGTTAACCCCAGTCTCTCCCAATCAAGATTACATCTTTTTGTCCAATTCCTCCCTCCCTTACCCTCTCTGGAACTTAAACCAACTTGTTTCCTTACTTTTTCCAGTTCACACAGTCTTTGTCCTGAAATGTTAATTCTAATTCTGGTGAATGTTCCCAGCTGTTTCTGTTTTTATTTCAGATTTCCAGTATATACAAGATTTTCTTATTTCTATTGGTAATCATCATTAATAGCTCACTGAAAGACTGGTTATAAAACTTCACTTGATCTACAGAGGTATATGACAGTTTCTAGAGTAGGTTACATAGTCGGCGCAACATTGTGGGCCAAAGGGCCTGTAATGTGCTGCAGATTTCTATCTTCTATGTTCTATATGGGTTTCTTGGCTTAGGAACAGAGGTACAGAGAACAAAAGTAATGGAATTATACTTGGTTAAACACTGGTCGGGCCCAGTCCTAGAATGAATGAAGACACAAATTAGTTGAACAGTACCAGAGAAGAAAGACTCTTGTTTACTGCTATAGGCTGAGAGAAAATTTGAAAGATTATTCAAATACTTGAAGAGCTGATTCCCGTGCTGATGTACCAGAGGTCATTGATTTAAAATAATAGACAAAGAACCTAAGACAATCAAAGTAAGTAACTTTCGGTGCAATGAAATGATTGAAGTTGAATCAAATGTCTACTTGAAAAAGGAAGTGTTTCTCAGTGAAATGAACAGAGCAGAGGAATGGGATTAATTCCATTCTCTTTCAATAGTCTGGTTCAGATGTCAAATGACTTACTGAAGCTATATTTTCCCATGATTCCATCAAAGAGGTTTGGAACCTGAAGAATGCTGAAAGTTGGAGAAACCCATAAATTCCAGGGCATCAATATTTTGTAGGGTCTCACTTGGGAGAATAGTATCTCCTTCATTAACAAAAAGGCTCAGCAGAGGATGTACTTTTTGCAGCAGCTGGTAAAATTATATCTTCCCCAGAACATGCTGGTACAGTTCTACACAGCCCTCATAGAGATCCCCTCACATCAGCCATTACTGTCTGGCTTGATGCAGCATCCTCTCACAATATACAAAAACTACAGCAACTGTCGAGTCTGCAGAAAAGATCATTGACTGCTGTCTACCATCATTCCAGGACAAATAAGTAGGCAGAAAAAAATAATTGTGGACGCTACCTTCCTGAAAACTGTCTTTTCCAAAAGCTCCCTTCTGGAAAGTGCTATAGGGCTATTAAAACAAAAACTTAACACCATCTTAAAAGCTTCTTTTCCCAGGCAATTACTCTGATCAACCAGTCTAGTTAGCACCCCCTCCATCCCCTCTATCCATCTCTATCTATTACTCCTATCACTGCACTGTAAACACTTTAAACCACTTTTGATAATGCTGTTTACATTGTAAATAAATACTGGCATTTACATGTTCTTCTGCTGCTATAGGCACCCACTTCAAGGTTCAATGAGTTGTGCATTCAGAAATGCTCTTCCACACACCACTGTTGTAACATGTAATTATTTGAGTTACTGCCACCTTCCTGTCAGCTTGAACCAGTCTGACCATTCTTCTCTCACCTCTCTCATTAATAAAGTTCAAAGTCCAAAGTAAGTTTATTATTGAAGTACATATATGTCACCATATACAACTCTGAGATTGATTTTTGTGTGGGCATACACAGTAAATCCCAAGAAACACAATAGAATTAATGAAAGGCCACATCCAGCACAACAGATGAACAACCAATGTGCAAAGGACAACAAACTGCTCAAATACAAAAGAAAAAAAAAGGTAAATAAATAAACAATAAACATCATGGACATGATATGAAGAGTCTTTGAAAGTGAGTGAGTCCATAGTTCAATGGGGGGGTGAGTGAAATCCAGTGAACAAGATCCCTTTGCCTACAGAACTGCCATTCACTTGGTGTATTTTGTATTTCTGATCATTCTCTGTAAACTCATTAGTTTATTAGGAGATACTTGAACCACCCTATCTGGCACCAACAATTATTCCATGGTCAAAGTCACTTAGATTACATTCCTTCCCCATTTTGATGTTTTTTTTCTGAACAATTGAACCTATGTATTGAGTTGTTACAGGAATGACTTATTAAATAGTTGAATGAATGAGCAGGTTTAAAGGTGTACCTAATAAATTAGCCACTGGGTGTATGTATTAATGCACATTTTATTCCATACCTGTACTTTAATGTATAACTTTATATTTCACATAATTCTTTATTCTTTATAATTGTTGAATGTTTTTAGTTGCATGTTGTGCCAACACACTATAGAAAATTCCTGATACATGTACAAACTTTGTAAATGTACATGGTGAATAAAGTTGATCCTTGATTGTAGAAATGCAGGTAGGAACAAATTCTTGAAATGATCAAATTCTTTTATTTTTTTCTTGGACTTGCTTCATAACCTGTGGAACATTAGAAAATTATAACCTCCCCACCCATCCACTTACCATTTATTTTGAAAGATTCTGAAGAACAAGCACGATATCCCCATTGGAATACAGTTTTAGACCATTAATGTGTTGGACCAGAAAATAATGAAAGAAAGACAACTTTCAAGAAAGGATATAGATGACAATAATAGACCTCCACTCTAAAATCAATTAAAAGGATCTATGACCAACAAATAATCTGCTGAATGAAGCTGCATCTTTGGGAGGGAAGGAATTGTGTTTCAGAGGTCTTAAGAGTACCTGACTGAGGAATCAGAATCAGATTTATTGTCGTTGACATATGTTGTTTTGCAGCAGCAGTACAATGCAAAAACATAAAAATCAATAAATTAAATAGAAGTAAATAGATAGTGCAAACACATAGAAATAACGAGGTTCATGGGTTCATAACCATTTAGAAATCTGATGGTGGAAGGAAAATATACTGTTCCTAAATTATTGAATATGGGTCTTCAGGCTCCTGGTACCTTTCCCCAGTGGCAGTAACAAGAAGAGGGCATATTTCAATTGTAAGGACGGTTAGTGATGGAGGCCGCTATCTTAAGGCACAGACCTTCAAAGATGTCCTTAATGGTGGGGAGGCTTGTATCCGTGATGGAGCTGGCTGAGTCTACAGCCCTCTGCGGTCTCTGTAAATTGGAGCCTCTGTACCAAGTGGTGAAGTAAACAAGCAGAATGCTCTCCACTGTACATCAATAGAAATTTGCATCAATAGAAAATTGTTTTGTCTGTGGTGACAAAACAAACCTCCTCAAATTCCCAAGAGTTTTTGTCATGTCTTCTTCATGATTGCATCAATGTGTTGAACTCTGGATAGATCCTCTAAGATATTGATGTCCAAGAACACTATTCTTATCATCCTTTCCACCACTAAACCCACAATGACAACTGGTTTGTGTTCTCCCAACTTCCCTTGAAGTGCACAATGGATTTCTTTTTCTTGCTGACACTAAGTGTGAGACTTTTGTTGTGATGACACTCAACCAGCCAATCTATCTCACTCCTGCAAGTCTTGTCATCACCATCTGAGATTCTACCAACAGCAGAGGTGTCAACAGTCAGTTTATAGTTGCCATTAAGTTGCATTTAGCTATACAGTCTTGAGTACAGAGACAGCAGAGCAGTGTGCTAAGCGCACATCCTTAAGGTATCTCAGCTGATAGACTAGGATATATTATTATGATCTGATTGACTGTGGTTCTCCAATGAGGAAGTTGAAGACCCAGTTGCAGAAGGAGGTACAGAAGCTCAGGTTTTGACACCTGGTTGTTAGTAGTGATGTTATGATGGTGTTGGCTGCCTATTTGATAAACTGCAGTTTGCCGTATGTCTTGCGGTTGTCTAGATGCTCCAAAGCAGAGTAGAGATCCAGTGAATGTGTCTGCTGTAGACCAGTTGAGGCAGTAGATGAAATGCAGTAGGTCCTTGCTCAGGAGTTAATTCTAGCCATAACCAACCTTTCAAAGCATGTGAGTATTAAAAGGTGATAGTCGTTGAGGCAGCTTACCCTGCTCTTCTCAGGCACTGATATGCTTGCTGCTCTTTTGAAGCAGGTGAGAACCTCAAACCACAGAAGAAAGAGGCTGAAAATGTTCTTGAAGGACAAAAATGACCAGCCAGTTAGTCAGAACAAGTTTTCAGTATCCAACCAGGAATATCACTGGGGTCTAATGCCTTACGATGGTTCACAGTCTTTAAGGATGTTTTGTCATTGGCTCTAAGACAGAGATCACTGGAAGTTATAAGTATATTTAGAGTTGGAGAAGCAAAGACTGCACATGTTGGAAGCTACAGCAATGAACAAAATGCTGGAGGAATACAATGGGTTGGACAACATCTGTGGAGGGAAATGGACAGTTGACATTTCAGGTCAAGACCCTTCATCTGGACTGCAAGAGAATTTAGAGTTGATAATTTATCCATCCTGTCTCAGAGTTTACTAAAATAGGGCCAAAAATCTAGTGTAACACTATGATTTACAGCAAAAATATAAAAAGATATAGAGGAGTAATTGTGAGCTCGGCCCAGAACATCAATTGCTTTTTCCTCCCCATAGATGCTGCCTGACTTGCTGTGTTCCTCCAGCGTTTTATGTCTGTTATCTGAACTTCCCTGGATTTCCTGCATCTGCATAAACTCTGGTGTTTATTAATAACTTAGTTCTTCTCAATAGATCTTGCTTGGCAGATGAAATTTTCGAGAATGTCTTATTGCTTACTTCTAACACTTATGTCTACACTTTCAGTAAAGGTTGTCCAACTCAATTGGTTGTCAGGAAATATTGTAGTTTCCCCTCTTCAGAGAAGTTTCATCTTCTCAGGGGAATACTACACAGAAATGGTTCCCTAAGCATATTCAGTCCTTGTACAAAATCCATAGAAAGTCTGTAGGCAAATACTTACAGTATGCAATGAAAACTACTGTTGTTCCTTCACTATTGAAGTCAAAATCTAACCTATTGTATACTCAGAAATTAATTTGTTTCATCCATATTTTACAATAACAAATTTGCTATTTGTGGAGCATTAAGGATATTTAACTCTAGAGTACTACAAGTAATCAGAACTTATTACAGTACCTTGTCTGGCTTGTAAGCCGAAAGCAAACAACAGACTCTTTATTCAGCCCAATTGTTTCAATATTGATGATGTCGTCTACCTGTGGCTCAGTGGCAGTAAACAGCAATGGGAATTTCCAGACTCCACCTGTAGCAGATTGCACCTTCAACATTGTTGGCTGGCTAAATTAAAATTATAAAATGGTTATAATGTAATTATATGAAATGCATTTGTGTTTGACATATTGTGAAACGTGGGCATTTTCAGTGTTCTTTAACGAAGTTAAAATATTTACCCTGGCATAAAAAGGCACTCAGCTACATCAAAAAGAAATAATGACTTATGCCATATAATGGCAATTTGGTATTGATCTATTTCATCCATTCAATGCTATTATTATTGTGATGGTTATGTTGGTTAACTTTTCAGATATAACAAAACAGGAACAGTTATTACTCCACAACCATCAGAGTCCTGAACAAGAGGGGATAACTTCAGTCAACTCTACTTACCTGAGCACTGAAATGTTCCCACAACCTATGATCTCATTTTCAAGGACTCTTCATCTCATGATCTTGATACCTACTGCTTGTTTATTTGTTTGTTTGTCTTATTTATCTATCCATTTATTATTTCTTTAATTTATTTTTGTATTTGCACAATTGTCTTTTGCACATTGGTTGTTTGTCAGTCCTGTTTTGTGCAGTCATTCCTTGATTCTATTGTGTTTCTTGGATTTACTGTGAATGCCCACAAAAAAGGAAGCTCAGGATTGTAAATGGTGACATATATGCACTTTGATAATAAATTTACTTTGAACTTTGACTTTGAAAAATGGTCAATTAATAAAAATAAGGACAGACTCTGCTGCAGGCACATTCCAGAGATTTGAAATGCTTCCTGAAATCTCATCCAATTTATTTCCAGATAAGAATATGATGCAGGGAGAGGTCACAATGCATTCCATTACAAAACAGAAATGGTAGAATTAATGACTTTGAAATTAAGTATAATTGATTATAATTTGATTGTTTCCTGAGTGTGATCAAAAATAAAAGATTGCCCCAACTGATTATTTTCAAACAGAAGAGAAGTTCTTCATTTCTAAGCATGGGCAACAGACATTTATACTTGGCTTGCTTTAGTACAAATACAATTTTTAATTGTAATTGATATAGATGGTTTCAAGCAGAACATAACTGTAGGACAGCTCTGTTGTTATGTAGTAGTATCTTTCATTACCACTTCCTCAGAGCGATGAAACATAATAACACTTTAAGCAATTCTTTCAGCAACATAAACTGTAGTATATGAATAGGCCAAAAAATCCACATCAATTTGTTACACCATTGTAACTACTTTAATAAATATGGGAACATAGCTCATGATTGCTGAGTGGATGGTGTCAAGATGGCTGAGGCTCAGATTATGTTTTTGGGAATTCTACATTAATAATTAGTTTTCAATAGTATTTACAAGATTTTAATGGACATTAAAATTTTATTTTTCATGAATGGACATTTTGTGAATGGACACTTATTTTTCATGATAGGGAGTTCAGCGCTCCAGCTATAAGCAAGAAGAAATTTATTCTTTAACTTCAAGAGTAAGCTGGAGATATGTTTTCATCCACAAAATACCCCCATATTTATTTTATTCAAATAGACAAAATGATATTCATATTAAGGAGTGTTAAGGATCAACTATTGACTTTTAAACAGTTCATCAGAAAATTGGATGTTCACTTTCAAAGAAAGATTGTCCATTGCCAACAGCTGGACTCAGATAAATATAGGAAAGTGACTCATGATTGTTCAGCAGGCCTCAGAGTGGCAGAGGTCAACATTATTTTTGTGCTAATACTCCTGCAAGCTCTACAAGATTGACATAGAACTTAACATTTATGAGCCTGTTCAAACCTAGATCTAGAAATTTATTGGAATGCACATGGAGCAAGTCCAGAAGTCTTAATTAAATGTCAAACTGGGTCCTACAATATTAAAAGAATTTTCTGCCTTAAGAAGCAGGATCCACTGATGGAATTATGTCAAAATATAGCTGACCAAACGTAAAGGTTCGTCATAGATGGTGAAGCCATCAACACAACAGCAACACAAAGTGCAACATGTTTAAAATCTCTCCCATCTATATTTTTATTTATTGTCCAGCTTGATCACACATATTACTACATCAAAGAGCAATTTGACAACACCTCAGCCAGGGGTTTCTGAATAGATTCACTAGTATAGGTTTAATAGTAGATTTACCAGTTGCCAACAAGTAATTATTAAAAATAAATTGCTCATGGATTTAAAAAATAAAGTTTTTGCTATTTTCTCACAAAGTTTGCATTGGTAATATTGGCAAATTTAACTTCACTCACCTTATTGGTTTGGGAGGGGCAAAAACGATATTGAAGGTCAGCATGACAACACCAGTCTGTGAGTCCCATTCCTTTTTCACAAAGCTTATTGCAACTGTAGACTCCATCTGAACTCTTGCCTTCTCTGTCTCATACAGAATTTCATAAAAAAATTCATCCATGTTCTGACCTATTATATAAGGCAAATAGGAAAAAATTATGATATAATTTATAATGCAAACACCCAGCTCTGAAACTTAAGGCCCTCTGTTGGTGGGGGTTGACCATGGAGTCACATCCCAACTATCTACATGATACACAAGCCTGAGCTGTACAATATGGAGAGCATGCTACCCCTTTCCATGCAGCAGATGAATCCAAAAGAACAGCAGACAGCAATATACAATAGTTTGGCACAAGCGCCATTATGGAGGCTGTCAGTTAGCATTGAATTCAACATAGGATTGCCTTAGAGATTATAACTCTGGGAATGGGAATCAGAAACAGTCCTTTCAGGTGAGGCAACACTTTACCTGTGAATTTGCTGGGGTCATCTACTGTGTTTAGAGCTCTCAATGCAGCCTCCTCTACATTGGTGAAACTTCCCAGTGGACAAACACTTTAATTCTGATTCTCATTCCATTCCAACATGTCGATTCATGGCCTCCTCTTCTGCCAAAAAGAGGCCATCCTCAGGGTGAAGGAGCAAAACCTTTTATTCCATCTCGCTAGCTTCCAACCTGATGGCATGAGTATCGATTTCTTCTTCCAGTAAAAAATATTTCCCCCCCCATCCCACTTCCTCTATTCCCCATTCTTACCTTTTACCTCTTCCCTGCCTATCACTTGCCCCTGGGTCCCCCACCTTCCCTTTCTCCTGTGGTCCACTCTCTTCTACTATCAGATTCTTCTTCTCCAGCCCTTGACTATTCCCACCCACCTAGCTTCACCTATCACCTTCCAGCTAGTCTCCTTACCCCCACCCAGCTTTTTATTCTAGCATCTTCCCCTTTCTTTCTCAGTCCTGCAGAAGGATTGCGACCTGAAACATCAACTGTTTATTCATTTCCATAGATGCTGCCAAACCTGCTGAGTTCCTCCAGTATTTTGTTAGTGCTGCAGTAATGTACGCCGGTTAGATATGTGCTATGTACCAAAGACTAAAGGGCGAGATGAATGGGAAATGACCATCTGAGTAAAGAAAGAATCCAGAGCACAGGGATAAGAATGTAGCTCTGTTCCAGCAATAATCTGCTTACTTATTGGGGAAAGTGGAAGTATGAGATTATTGTAAAGACAATATTGTGAGATTATTTGTGTCTCCCGTGCACCACTGTAAGAGATGAACATAATTTTAAGAAGGTGGATCAAATATTATACTACAAGTGACTTTTGCCATTGCTGAGGTGTCACATTAGTGCTGCATAATAGTTGCAGGAGATCTCACTGAAAGTGGGCTTGCCACATCCTTGCAAACACAAAGAAATCTGCAGATGCATTTTGTGTGTGTTGCCACATCCTTGATCTGGTTCCTGTTAAAACAGTTTGTCTTTATTATTAGTACATAATTCCTCCAAAAAAGCAAAACTGTCTTGGAATGTTTTGGATATTTGTGATCTGAAGGACAATACAGTGGATTCCAGGTAACTGCGACACATCAGGACCAATACACTTAGGCCCAATTAAATAGCTGCCCCAATTAGACAGATTAATAGAAATAATTTAAAGAGTATAAAAAAGACAAACTGCCATTTAACTGAGTAACAAATTATGTATTTAAATGAAATACAGAACACTAAAAATACTACTACAGTATTATAAAACTATGCATTAATTCCTAATAGTTATCGACAGAGGAATTCCAGTGTACACTGCTGTGTTCTTTTGATTGCTGTAAATGAACAAAATCAGCACAGACACCTAGTGCAGATAATGGACAGCCTTCATTTACACTCCCGGCATCTGAAACCTGAATGCTTGAAACCACAGTGAGCAAAACAATTCTGAGTTGCCTTACTGCTTATTTCTTGCCAAATATCAGTGTCAAAAATCACTGCTTTTTGAACACAAGCACATGCAACTGATGATATCTTAAAACTTTTTGCTCTAAGCATGGTTGCTCTAACAACCACACAAGTGCATTACATCTGATGCTAATTAGAAACTGTTCGGCAAGAGACTCCTACCCCATTTAAGTGGCATACTATGCCAAGTAAGTGAAGAGAATCCTGGCAATTTTCTCCATTAGTTTTCGTTCTTTAAGAGTTGTCCCAAATAAGCGGCTGCCCTGATTAACTGATTGCTCAATTAACTGGAATCTGCTGAATTTCTGATTTTTTCTATGTCAGCTGTCCAATTAATCATAATCAAGCTTTGAAATCCATCGTATGAAAAGTTGAGCAGAAACACTGAACTTGTTGAAACGAAATTCATTCGTCACCAATTTCAAATTTTTTTTAACATAATTGACATTGAAATAACAGCTAAAATAATACCCAACCAATTTGGCCGAATTAGTTAATTATTAAAGAGTTAATGGAATGCAGTTTCAAAATCATTATGTTTAGAATAGAAACTTAAGTTACATTCCCAAGTTCCTGCATTTTGTAACAGAGCTCATTTAATTCTTCTTCATTAATTCAATCTAAAGGAGCAGACACCATTAATACAAATATTTCTTTTTTCCTTTTATGAGGAAATGCCTGGCCTCATCTTGGCAATTCCCCATGGCAACGTACTTGAAATCCAGAGTTCACTGTGTGGGAAGTTAAGAGATTTTGATCTACATCTCAACAATCTGTGGAATAAAATATTGGGAGTATTCAGGAAATTAATGCTTCAAGAGGACACTACAGAGATTGAAGTCCTTGACAAAAGGTCTGAGAGAAATGCTGATAAGGATTTATGAGAACAACAAAAAAAAAGTGCTGGTACACAAGATGCTTTTACACTGACTTTCAAGGGTTCAGACTTCAGAAGATAGACACCCTTCAGCACTCTCTCTGTATTTAAACCATTAAATCCATCTTAGTTTTCTGTGATTCTACTGTGAATTAAGAGAGTTGAATTTAGATGAATAATTGCAGGCAGCAATTGATAGAACACTACTCATGGTCAGTGCAAATGCACAGAAACACACAAAACCAGCTATCTGTCCCAGGGCCAGAAATACTCCTAGATTTGTTAAAAGTGTATTGTTTATGCAATTTTTGGGATAGAACAAGAAACTGGAAATCAATTTGGATCAGTCTGCAGCACAAGTGAATCAGCAGGAATGTTGAATTAAACAATTGGTCTGCAGCTGCTAATAAGGATTGGTTTATGTTATTATTATTGTCACATATACTGAAATACAGTGAAAAGCTTTTGGTTTGTGTATCTTCTAGATAGATCCTTCATACATAATTACATCAAGGTAGTAACAATAAAACAGAATCCAGCATATATTGTTACAGTAACAGAGAGAGTGAAGTGCAGGTGGACAAATAAATTGCACGGGCCACTACGAGATAAGCTGGGAGATCAAGAAGTCAATCAATGTAGTGTATTCAATATTCAGTAATATTTGAGTAATATTGTAAATATATTGTTTGACGAAGCATGTTTTTGTCTGTTTGTATAATTCAATATGGGCTATATATAAGAGGTAATATATATGAATAGCATATATCATATGTGTGACCACCAGGTCATATGTGAGCACCTCACTAAAAAGGTAAAAAACAAAGTAGACAAAACATATCTCAGCTCCTGTGTTTTTCTTTCAACTAGTTTCTGGAGTTAGGAAACATAACATTGGCGATGAGGAAGTTTTAAAATAAATCCAAGATGACTACTGAAGTGCAACACATTTTTTCTTTGGAACGGGAGAGAGATGTTTCATTTTAAAAAAAGGCAAAAAGTGGACAAAATCAGCAAGCAACTAGTATGCGATAGGCTCATAAACAATGAGTACTGGGTGATCATAATAATAAATATTTTAAAAGTAGAAGTAGCTGGCTGCACCTGAAAGATCAACACATTCAATTGCACAACAAATAACTAGATGACGTATAGTGAACAAATTGAACAGTATTTTGAAACAAAAAGAAATAATGGGTGGAAAAGCATAGAGTTTGTGCAGAAGTTTAACAGCTCCAACCAAACCAGTTGAAATAAGATTTGCTGATATTGTGAATGTAATGCAGGAACATTTAGAACCAATGTTCTAATGTTTAGAGCCCTCTTCTTTGTGGTGGCGTGTTGGGGAGGCAGCATTAAGAAGAGGGACGCCTCACGTCTTAATAAGCTGGTAAGGAAGGCGGGCTCTGTCGTGGGCAAAGTACTGGAGAGTATAACATCAGTAGCTGAGCGAAGGGCGCTGAGTAGGCTACGGTCAATTATGGAAAACCCTGAACATCCTCTACATAGCACCATCCAGAGACAGAGAAGCAGTTTCAGCGACAGGTTGCTATTGATGCAATGCTCCTCAGACAGGATGAAGAGGTCAATACTCCCCAATGCCATTAGGCTTTACAATTCAACCGCCAGGAGTAAGATATGTTAAAGTGCCGGGGTTGATTGTATTTAATGTATTTAAGTAAACTACTTAAGAACTTTTTAAAAGCTATTATTAATGCTTTTTGAGAGAGTGATTTAGATGCATATCATATTTTTACTGAGTTAAGTATTGTATGTAATTAGTTTTGCTACAACAAGTGTATGGGACATTGGAAAAAATGTTGAATTTCCCCATGGGGATGAATAAAGTATCTATCTATCTATCTATCTAAAACCATTGTTGATTGCAGAACGCTTTAGGCTTCATAAGTCAAATCGAAGGGAAGGACAGTCCACTTCAGCTTATGTGGCTGAATTGAAGAAATTGTCTGAGCATTGTCAGTTGAGTGATGAGCTTAATGATGTACTGAGAGATTGTTTAGTTTGTGGAATCTTATAAGAAAGCTTTCAAAAATTGCTCCTAACTGAAGCACAACTTATATGGAAAATAGCAGTTGAAATCACTGTATCAATAGAAAAAACAGCCAGAGACACAATTGAGTTGTAGTCAGATATGAAAGTAAGAGTGAACAAAAACGTCCAAACTGGCCTGGCCAAAAAAATTGTGTTACCATAGTGGCAGGGGCTCATATATACCACACCAATCCAGGTTTAAAGGTGAAACCTGCAAAAAAGGCAAGAAAGTAGGACACATACTACGCATGTCAGGAAGATAAAAATATATGGACTGCACAGGGAAGAGAAAAAAATAAAAAAATCAAGTTGCAGTTGCAAAAGGGCACTAATCTATATGCTGTTGATGAAAAGTTTGATAATAATGAATGTGACACAGAACTGTGTCACTTGTTAAGGATGAGGTTATCGAGTACTTCGTGACACAGAACAAGGTAGGATAAAGTTAGCATCTTTCAGGGATTTCCTTAAGGGAAAATCAAGCTTGATGAACCTATTAGAATTCTTTGAGGAGATTACAAGTAGGATAGATAAAGGGGATGTAGTGGATATTGTAATTTGGACTTTCAGAAGGCCTTTGAGAAAGTGCCATACATGAGGTTGCTTACCAAATTAAGAGTCCATGGCATTACAGGAAAGTTACTGGTGTGGTTAGAGCATTGGCTCATTGGTAGGAGGCAGTGAGTGGGAGTAAAAGGATCATTTTCTGGTTGGCTGCCAGTGACTAGTGGTGTTCTGCAGTGGTTGGTGTTAGGACTGCTTCTTTTTGTGCAACATAAAAATGATTTAGATGATGGAATAGATGACTTTGTTGCCAAGTTTGCAGATGATACGAAAATTGATGGAGGGGCAGGTAGTATCGAGGAAACAGGTAGGCTGCAGAAGGACTGAGACAAATTAGGAGAATGGGGAAGAAGGTGGCAAATGAAATACAATGTTGGAAAATGCACGTACATACACTTAGGTAGTAGAAATACATGTGCGGACTATTTTCTAAATGGCGAAAAATGCAAAAAACTGAGACAACAAGGGACTTGGCAGTCCTTGTGCAGAACACCCTGAAGGTTAACTTGTAGGCTAAGTTAATGGTGAAGAAGGCAAATGCAATGTTAGCATTCATTTCAAGATGTCTAGAATACAACAGCAGGGACATGATGCTGAGGCTTTATAAGGCACTGGTGAGGCCTCACCTTGAGTATTGTGAACAGTTTTAGGCTCCTCATCTAAAAAAAGACGTGCTGGCATTGGAGAGGGTTCAGAGGAGGTTCACAAGGATGATTCCAGGAATGAAAGGGACATCATACAAGGAACATTTGATAGCTCTCAGTCTGTACTCGCTGGAATTTAGAAGAAGAGGGGATCTCATTGAAACCTTTCGGATATTGAAAGGCCTAGATAGAGTAGATGTGGAAAGGATGTTCCCATGGTGGGGAGTCTAGGACAGGAGGGCACAGCCTCAGAACAGAGGAGCATCCATTTAAAACAGAGATGCAGAGAAATTTCTTTAAACAGAGGGTGGTGAATTTGTGGAATTTGTGATCACAGGCAGCTGTGGGTGTATTTAAGGCAGAGCTTGTTAGGTTTTTGATTTGACATAACATCAAAGATAACAGGGAGAAGGCAGGGGACTGGGGCTGAGGAAGGAAAAAAAAGGATCAGCCATGATTGAATGGCAGAGCAGACTTGATGGGTCATATGGCATATTCTGCTCCTATGTTTTATAGTCTTATGGTCTAACTGGATAGCCTTGAGATTTACAATGTGACAAATTAACAAGTGACTAGATGTGAACAGCAAATTAATTAAAATGGAATTGGACACTGCCTCATCTGTTTTGGTCATTCCACAAATTGAGCTTGAGTGTCATTTCAAAGATAATGAACTGAAGCCTGCAGATATCCAATAAGAATTTACACTGGAGAAAAAGTAACTCCTGTAAGAATGACATTTTTAACAGTGGTATAAAACAACCAACAAGCCACATTGAGCTTGCATGTGCTATAAAATAAGAGGCCAGCATTCTGGGGTCATGATTGGCTGAGATAACTACAACTTGATTGGAGATTCATCCACTATTTGTATGCCACATCTCCTGTACTAGGGTCAACTGAAAGCAAATTAAGAGGTACTGGATGATGCCACAGCAGTGTTCCAGGGTGGCATTGGAAAAGTCAAACATATCAAGGGTAAAATAGTGTTAAATGAAAATATCACAGCCAAGTTTACAAAGCCCGTCCGGTTCTTTTACCATCTGTGACAAAGTAGCCAGTGAGCTAAATCGCATGGAGACCAAGGGAATTTTTTTCAAAGTCAAGTGAAGCCCATGGGCAACACCCGTGTTGTCCCAGCAGCCAAGAAGGATAGGTCTGTCAGGATTTGTGGTGATTTTAAAGTCACTGTCAACCCAGTACAGAAAGTAGATCAATACCTTCTGCCCAGGATAGAGGATATCTTTGCAAACTTTTCTGGAGGGAAACACTTCAGCAAAGTGGATTTTGCTGAGGCCTACCTACAGATGGAGATGGAAGAAGAGTCCAAAATGTTTCTCATCATAAACACTGAGAAAGGGCTTTATTGCTACAATAGTCTTATTTTTGGAGTAGCATCTATCTGCACCCACATTCTGGCAGAAAGCTATGGACCAGGTGCAGCAAAGCTGCCCAGGCACTCAGTGTTACCTGGATGACATCATTATTTCCAGTAAAGAAGACAAGGAACATCTCCAAAATGTCAAAACAGTGTTTAAAAGATTCAAAGATTGTGTGCTCAAAGCATGACACAAGTGTGAATTCTTTAAACCAAGCATCACTTACAGTGATCACCCCACTGATGCACAAAGTTTACACAAGTTACCTGAGGAAATTAAAGCTGTGATGGATGCCCCAAGACCAAAGGACATGCCACAATTGTGGTCCATTTTAGGATCTGTCAATTACTATAACAGGTTCCTTCCAAACCTGGCTATTGTGCTCCGCCCCTTGAACTCATTGCCGCAGATCAGGAAGAAATAGCAATAGACAAGACAGTGTGAGGTTGCTTTCCAAAAATATGAAGGAAATGGTGATGTCAGACACTGTACTCATACATTATGATCAATATCATCCAGAGATACTTGTCTTGACAGCTCTATGGTATTGGTGCAGTTAAGTTACCTTTTATGCACGATACAAGTGAATGTCCCATAGCCTTTGAACCATGTTCCCTTACCACTGCAAATAAAAATTACACAGAGACTGACAGAATGTTTTTTTGTCTGGTTTGAGGTATAAAACATTTCAACCAGAACCTGTATGGGCCTAATTCTATTCCTATATCTTATGGTCTTCTGATTATGGTTTACAACAAAGAAATAACTACTTTATTAATCACATTTTTTTCAGGCAAACAATCACTACAAACAATAGCACGTTACTTCTGTTTTGGAAATGAATTTTTGTACTGTCTGTACAATGGCATTCTTTGTGATGTGAGCTGAAATATTGAAGGTGCAGGATGGTTGTTGTGGTGAACTACATATACCTTTCTGGACGCGCCCCCCTGCTGACTGCACCTGTGACTCCTCCCACTGACTGTGGCTCCTCCCACAGACCCCGGTATAAAGGCGATTGAGGCCTGAGCCCTGCCCTCAGTCTCCAGGATGTAGTATGGTAGTCAATTACTGCTTGTTCTTTCTTCCAGTCAATAAAAGCCGATATCTTGCCTCCCGTCTCAGAGAGTTATTGATGGTGCATCAGTTGTGGCATGGTGTGTATGGGCTGAATTGAGGCAGCAGGGTTCAGGTCCGAGAGTGGGGAATGAGCCATTGTTTTTCCATTGCTGGAGTGGACTTGGAGGCAACTGTATGTGGCAGAAATGAGGTAAGGTGAGGCAGAATTCAGGCAGAGCCCACACCCAAGAGCAAGGGCAGACCCAAGGTTTGATTGATTTGAGTGCCGGACTAGTTTGAAAAGTTCAGGGTGTTGGGGCCAAAGGCGTGAGATGGGCTGGTTCAGCTTGCTGCTCCATGAGGCATACTCATCTCTATGCTGAACTGAGGCTGTGGCCTCAGTGGGCTCTTGAATCTGCTATAGTGATGCCTGGCTTTGTGTCTGTGGATTCACTTCCACGAACTTCAGTTCTGAATGCTATTTGCTTACTTTTATTGTTTGCATGATTTGTTTCTTTTCTCTCTACACTTTTAGTGTTTGACGGGCTTATTTTTAAAAATGGGTTCTATTGGATTTCTTTGTTTTGTGGCCGCCTGTAAGGAGGTGAATCTCAAGGTTGTATAAAGGATACATACTTCAATAATAGATGTACTTTGAACTACTCCTTTTCATTTGTTTAAATACTAATTTTCCATTTCTGTGAAGGCTTGCTTGTGTTTAAATTTTTCAGCCAACAATAAAATTTACAAGGATGTTAAGGGTCTGGAGGACCTGAGTTATCTGGAAAGACTGAATAGGTTAGGACTTTATTCCTTGAAACATTGAAGATTCAGAAGAGATTTTATAGATGTCTACAAAATTATGAAGGCTATACATAGGGTAAATGCAAGCAGGCCTTTTCCAGTGAGGCTGGGTGGGACTACAACTAGAGGTCATGGGTTAAGGGTGAAAAGTGAAAAGTTTAAGCGGAACATGAGGGGAAACTCCTTCACTCAGAGAGTTGTGAGTGTGGAATGAGCTGCCAGAGCAAGTGCGAGCTCGAATTCAACGTTAAAGAGAAGTTTGTATAGGTAAATGGATGGTAAGGATATGGAAGGCTATGGTCCTGGTGCAGGTTAATGGGATAGGCAGTTTAAATGGTTCAGCAAGGATTATATGGACTGAAGGGCCTATTTCTGTGCTGTAGTTCTCTATAATTCTATGACTCTGTGTCAGTACACAGTCAATTAAACAAACTAAACTGTGCTCAGGGAAGAAAACCTAACTACATTTGCTAAGATGGGTCCATCTGCTTTGTGCTGGTAAACATTAAGGGAACATTCCATGGAAAATAGATAACTGGAATAACCATTAAAGCAGCCACACCATGTATACTTCCAGGTTTACCCATGTCATTTCAGAACATAACAAATTCTTCTGCTGTGGTAATGGATGGTGACATCGGTTACAAGTCCCTCAGAATGAAAGTTGATCCATATGCATTATCATTTACTGTATATCTTCCATAGCTGCTGAATTATATACACACTAAAATGAATATTATTTGAAGTCTCGGTAATACAGAGAGCTATGTACTGGAGTGATTCTTCCTCTTGGTAGTTGACTGCACCAGGTCAAATAAACCAATCTTTCTTTTCAGCCATGCTAAACATAAGAGATTCTGCAGATGCTGGAAATCTAGGGCAACACGCAAAAAAAAAATCCTGGAGGAACTCAGCAAGTCAGACAGCATCGATGGAAACAAATAAGCAATTGATGTTTTTGGGCTGAGACCCTTCAGAAGGACTTGAAAAGGGGGAGAAAGCCAGAATAAGAAGGTGGGGTTTGGGAGAGCTTGAAGATGGTAGGTAAAGGGTGGGCTGGGCGGGGGGGTGTTGAAGTTAGAAGCTGGAATGTGATAAGTGGACAAGGCAAAGGGCAGGAGAAGAAGGAATCTTACAGGAGAGGAGAGTGGATCATGGAAGAAAGGGAAGGAGGAGGGTCACTGGGGGAGGTGATAGGCAGATAATTATTTTCTTGTGTGTTTCAGTCATTCTGTTGTGCACAAAGTGTTTATATGTAAAATTTGAAGGGATAATGTATCAAGTTTTAGTATTTAATTTGGGCTCTTCATGTAAGTATTATACAAGTCTTAAATAAATGGATAATCTGGATTGTTCACTTGTTTAAGACTAGCATAATACTTGCAAGTGGATAATTCGATACGTGTTTGTATGGTCAATCTCTTGAAGGCTAACATCAAGTAACATTGATGTAGGACCCTCACATCAGGGAAACAAGTGTTTTAGTGGAAGATTATAATCTGATACAACTGGCATTTATCCTATTATATAGTCTTCTTTGTATTTTTTTTCCAGCCATAACAGTGAATGTTTGGGAAGAGCCATAAATCTTCAGAATTACTGTGCTCATTTTACCACTTTCAAATGTTTCCCTTTTTTCTATTCATTTTGTTGCACCCTAACCTCATTCTAATGTTATTAACATTTTTATAATAACACTTCTTGAGTGTTGTTTGTCTATGTAATATTTTGGCCAAATAATCTATCTGCTGATGTTGGTTTCTTTTTGAGAAATACTTGTTTTTAAATAATCAGGAAAGCATTTCCCAAGTGAAATTTAAGATCTTATACTCAACCACAACATTATTAGACCAGACAGATGTTCCATTGTCCTGAAATTGCTCATTGCCTGCCTGAATGTGTTGGTGATCAAGAGAGTTACGTGGGTCATAGTGAGGGCAATGGGGGAATCTTATAAAATACAAAAGCTTACGTTTATTGATGCAGGAGATACTTATCAACCATGATACTTAATAGTACAAAGTCCACAAGCCTATTACTTATTTGCCTGCTGAAAAGCATTTGATATGAATATACTAGGTCTTTAATTGACACCTTAAGGCTCAGTGGGTATCATAGCTGTTACCATGGATTTATTGGAATAATGCAACAGGCAGTGAGAATTAAAGCTCCATAAATATTTCTGTGAATTTTATAAACTTGATTGCGTTTCAGCCCAAGTTGTTATAAGAATAACTATTATTGGTGTATTTGCAAATCATTTTAAAAGAGAAAATATACCCTGGTAGACAACAAGATACTATGAGCAATTAGAATTACAAAGAATTTTGTCATGTCTTTTGATATCTATACAGCCAGTAAAGCTTTAAGGTTAGTTATATGAAAAAAAAAACATTTCATGAGATGCCATGCAATGTTTGGCTGTTTCTTATAATGAGAGGAAGAAGATAGACAGAAAACTACTACATTGAACTCTGCAACTTACCATTGTTTTCCTGAATCTCCTCATGATCACAAGTATGAACAGTAGCTGTAGTCTCCGTTGCTACTGTTTGTGAAGAACCAGGAACTGCACCAGTCAGGACAATTTCTATTGTTTTTTCTATTCTTTGTCTAGCTTGGCACTGGATCACAGCTAGGGAAAACAAGAACATTTTTATTTTCAGATTTTAGGGGCTTGCTCAGAAATTTTAACAGTACATTTCAAAAATCTCTGCAGCTCCTGAATATGAGTATTTTATGGCATTTGCTTAGATGTATATAAGATAAGCACAATAACCTAAATTCATATAAAATTTTCAATATAATAAAATATTCCAAAGCACTTCACATAAATGCGATCAAACAAAATTCATCACTAAACAACGTAAGTTATTAGATCAAGCTGATGAATGATTGAACAAAATCCTTGAGCATTTGAGAAGTGCAAAAAGATATTAAGAGACTAAGAACTATAGAGGTAATCCTCATACTTAAAGCCTGACTTGTCGACCAGTGGTAGAGTGATGAAAATCTGGGATGGGGTAAATTCTAAATGTGTGAACAGCAGAGATCTTAGATTGTAGTGTTGGAGAAGTGAAAGACCTTCACCAACCAACATGTGCTCTCTTTACATTATTACCATCCACGAGGAGGTACAAGAGCTTGAAGTCACACATTCAATGTTTCAGTAACAGCTTCTTCCACTCTGCTATCAGATTTCTAAATGGTCCATGAACTTATAAACATGACCTCAGTATTTTGCTCTTCTTTTGCGCCATTTATTTATTTTTATATGCATATTCTTATTGTAACATAGTGATTTAAAAAAAATGTATTCCACAGTACTGCTGCCACAACACAACAAATTTCATGACATGCACTCAATGGCCACTTTATTAAGTACCGTACACCTGTTCATTAAACACATATATCTAATAAGCCAATCTTGTGGCAGCAGCTCAATGCATAAAAACATGCCAACATAGTCAAGAGGTTCAGTTGTTGTTCTGACTGAAGAAAGGAATGAGGAAGAAATTTGAGCTAAGTGACTTTGACTTTGGAATGATTGTTGGCACCAGATGGGGTGGTTTGTATATTTCAAAAACTACTGATCTCCTTGGATTTTCACACACAATGGTCCCTAGAATTTACAGAGAATGGTGCGAAGAATGAAATGCAGCCAGTAAGTGGCAGTTCTGTAGGTGAAAATGCTTTGTTAATGAGAACAGTCAGAGGAGAATGGCCAAACAGGTACAAACTGACTGAAAGGCAACAGTAACTCAAATAACCACACGTGTGCAGAAGAACATCTCTGAATGCACCACATGTCAAATCTGTAAGTGCATGGACTACAGCAGCAGAAGACCACACTGGGTTCCAATCCTGTACACAATGAAGTAACCACTGAGTGTATGTCAGTGATAATAGCCATAATCCTGATTCTAAATGAAGCCATGAAGTGTTTTGAAAACAAAAGGGAGAATTTTACAAGTAAAATGGTGCTGGAGACATTGTAGTTCAGCAAACACAGGAATGATGGGATGGGTGACTTGATTCAGAACATACAATTCGTCAAAATATGTCAGTGTTTGACAAGTCTTGATGAGAGACAATTAATTGTTTGTTCTGCCACTCTCTGTTCATATAGAAGTGGTGAATTCTAAGGCAATTGGCTAAGGAATGCCACAAAAATCTTTGAGTTGAGCTGTGGAATTGTTGTATTTGTTCCCCTTCAACTGAAGGTAATATTCTTCAGTTTTACTGTTCTGGACAAGGAGAAGTATCTTACGAAGGCTTCAATTCAAGGCAATCATTTATTAGAATATTCATTTACTTCCAAGTGGAATCATTATATTTTCTAAATGGTTCAACTAACCAATAACTGTTCTAGTTGATCCTTCTTTAAAGTACGTAACAACTAGATCAGCAATAACATCAGGCTATGGTGCAGCATGCCTTTATGTTCAAAGAATACTTGGTATACGTCCATTGCCAATGGGAGCTGAAGAAGATCTCATGTAAGTCACCTTTCATATGAAAACCACCACAGATGAATTCAAAAGCTATTCAACATCACCTTTTTGTTTTAAAGAATCTGAGTATTTTTTTTAAGAACTGCAATAACCTTTAATTTTGGTGTGTCTTTTTGAGGAAATTATAACTTCTGGCAGTGAATGGTCTTGGTTAGAGGTTTTGAATTAAAAACAACATATGTTAAAACATGGTAGATGTAGATGTTTTTATGTATATTAAAAAAATGTAAAGGTGTTACTTTAAAAATGATTAAATTGCATCTCCTTTAAGGAAACAAGTCACATGTTAAGTTTCAAGCCAACTATCACAAATAAAGATTATATTTACTTAATGTTCCATTAATGAAAGTGTGGTTATTTCATAAGTACCATATTGCACTTGAGGTTCAGCTGTTTTGTACTTTTGGCGTTGACCAATATGATTTGGTTCACAGAAAAATCTAGAACAATAATTCCTCTTTTTTGATCTGTCACAATAATTTTGGCAGAAGATTGGGAGAAACAAAGTAAAAGCAGTTTTTGATATCCATTTGCAGTGGATAAAAATATTAGGCAGAGGCATGAACTGTATACTTATAAATGAGTATACTGTACCTAGTATTACAGATAAAAAAAACTTGGAGAGTCATAGAATCATGCAACAGGTAAACAGGTCCTGTTGCCCAAATGATCTGTGCTAACTGACATTCCCATCTAAACTAATCCCATTTGTCCATATTTGACCCAGATCCCTCTAAACCTTTCCCATCTATATGCCTGTCCAAGTGCCTTTTAAATGTTGCTAATGTACCTGCATTAACCACTTCCTCTGGCAGCTCATACCCTAATACTGTCCACACTCAGGGTAAAAAAGTTGTCTTCCAAGTTCATATTAAATCTCTTCCCTCTCACCTTAAACCTAGGTGCTCTCATTCCCCAACCCTCGGAAAAAGTCTGTGTGCATTCACCAGATCTATGCTGTTCATTTATATACACCTTTACGAGCTCTCCCCTCATTCTCCCATGCTCCAATAAAAAAAAATCCCAACATGCTTAAACTCCTTCTATAACCCAGTCCCTTGAGTCCTGGCAACATTGTTGTAAATCTCCTCTGCACTCTTCCCAGTTTAATGACATCTGTATTTTTTTGTGCTTGGGTAAAATCTGTTCTTTAGGTAAAACCCTGATAATGTTTGCTTGGACAAAAGAATACATGCAATATATCATCCACCAATTATGGCGCCAGAATAGCGTAGCAGTTAGCATGATACTATTACAGCTTGAGGTGTCGAAGTTCGGAGTTCAATCCAGGCATCCTCTGTAAAGAGTCTGTATGTCCTCCCTGTAGAATGTTCTGGTTTTCCCTGGATGCACTGGTTTCCTCCCACAGTCAAAAGATGTATTGGGTAGGTTAATTGGTCATTGTAAATTGTTCTGTGATTAGGTTAGGGTTAAATCAGGGTTGTCGGAGGTTGCTGGGGCAGCACTACTTAGACAGCCAGAAGGGCCTACTCCATGCTGTATGCTAAATAAATAACACATATTCCCTGTCTGGTTAGATTGAAATTAAAGTAATTGTTCATAAAGGGATGTGTACAAATATGAATTAGTTATATACCAACAGAGCAATCTTAAACATTGTAGTCAATGCTATTTACTTTATGCTTGTTTTGTTTATAGGTTTACAGTTATTTAAGAACTGTATATGCCAAGTAAGGATAAATTTCCATAAAAATCAGTTTGAATTGTCAATTCAGAATTTGTAAACAGTTTGAACTGCAGTGCTGTGATTTAATAGTTTGAGCTGTGTGCTGCAGTTTAACCAACTTATAAATGATTGATGACATGTCACTGAAAACAAATATCCTTTAGTGACTTACCAGGGGACAGTTTTGCTGTCAATGCTTCAGGGATACCATAAATCGGATACAGCCATCGAATTGCAGAAATTTCACCCCCCTCCGATCTACAAAAGCTGAGGCAGAATAGAATTAATGCTATTTTTACAAAACTTATGGATCTGGATTTAAAAGAATTTAAAGGCTCACTCCTCACTCCTTGTAGTGCCAGCACAATTATGCTACAGTGTAGGGTGGGAGATAATTTTCTCCTTCATCAGCCAAGCACTAATCTGATGGAACATAGCACTTCCTGATGTATAATCTGCCTTATTAGCATACTATTGAAATTCGACAGCCCGTGCCTTCTCTAAGCATCATCTGTCATTTTTGTCAGATATCAACAGCTCAGATTTTTGTGCACTTTCAGAATCAAAACTGATTTACCAGCAAAGATAAATGGGTTTGATGACACCACTATTATATGAAATGCTATCTGGAAGATGAGAGACAGGTTAATTAGCAAATAGTGCAAAATGAGTCATGGGCCAAGCTGGATCACCATCATGTGAGCAGACAGTTGAGCACAAAGTGTAAAGAGAAACTGGGACTAAATAAATAAGTTCAAGTTCAAGTTTACTGCCATCTATTGTCAACAAAACAACATTCAGGCCATGGTGCACCCACAATACATATATCACACACAGCATATAAAACAAAATATTTCCACAAATACTGTAAGTTAGTAAAATATAATTCAAAGTGCATGTGGCATGCAGCACATTGAATAGTAAACAGCTCGATGTTCTAGTGATGAGACCTCAGTGGTGGCAGAGTATTCATTAGTCTCACAGCCTGATGGAAGAAGCTGTTATGCAGTCTGGCAGTCCTAGTCCTGATGTCCCTGTACCTCCTTCTTGATGATAATGGGTCACAGAAATTGTGATAGGTGGTAGGGATCCTCAACAATGCTTTGGACACTTTGTATACAAAGCTGTTGGTAAATGTCACAAATAGTGGGGGCGCAAGACCACAGTCATCCTCTTGGAGATTTTTAATACCCTCTGTAGGGTGTTGCGGTTCGAGGTCTTACAGCTTCTGTACCACACAATGATGCAGCCTGACAGGACGTTCTTCATGGTGCTCCTGCAGAAAGTTGTTAGAATGGTTGCATGGAGCCTTGAATGCCTCATTCTCCTCAGAAATTGTAGACTCTGTTCTGCCTTCTTGACTAATGAAGTATTGTGGGATAAGGTAGATTGTCCATTATGTGCACACCAAGCAACCTTGTGCTCTTCACTTTCTCCACAGCAGAGCCATTAATGTGCAATGGAGAGAGATAGACCTGTGTCTTCCTGAAATTAACAATCATCTCTTTTGTTTTGTCCATGTTGAGATTCTGCTTCTTGTTCTCATACCATTTGACAAACCTCTTTAGCTCCTCTCAGTATGCCGACTCATCATTATTACTGATGAGGCCAACCACTGTTGTATCATTAGCGAACTTGATGACACGGTTGAAGCTGGATCTCACAGTGCAGTTGCGAGTCAGCAGTGTGAACAGCAGAGGGTTGAGCACACAGCCCTGGGGTATATCAGTGCTCAGTATGATGGATCTTGAGATACTGCTGCCAACTTAAAATGAATGGGAATTACTTGATGTGTGAAAATTAAAGATAAAAAAATTAGCGTTTCTAGAACAGAGAATGATCTGGGGAGGTGGAATATATAGGTTAAAATGCTGAGGAAGAATGATGGGAAGAGATGGTGAAAGGATTCTGGACGTGCAATATGAGTGGCAAAGGTGGATCAGGAGATTTGTAGATGATTTTGGGTATGGTTATAAAATAAGACAACAGAGAGACTAGGATACAGATTGTAGACATTGAAGATGAGAGTGAGAATGAGAAAATATGCTAGTAATTGCAGCATTAAGTGTTGGAGTGGAGAAGGTGCAACATAATGGGCATAGGGAGCAAGGAATTATGTGAAGGGGAACGAGTAGCTAAATGATTGAGGGTACTCTGGAAATCATTGGGCATTGAAGATGTCCTTCACTTCATGTGTTTTTCTTTGTCCTCTGAGTTGCAATGCTTCCTTTTTGGGTGCCGTGGTAGCATAGTGGATAGCGCAGTGCAATTACAGCTTGGGATGTCGAAGTTCAGAGTTCAATTCCAACGTTATCTGAAAGGTGTCTGGTCCTCCGCAAGGGATGCATGGGTTTTCTCTAGGTGCTAAGGGTTCCTCCCACAATCTAAAGATGTACCAATTTGCAGGTTAATTGGCCATTGTAAATTGTCCTGCGATAATGCTAGGGTTAAATCAAGGGTGGCTGGGCAGCGTGGCTCGAAGGGCCAGAAGGGCCTATTTCACACTGTATCTCAGTAAGTAAATAAATGAACAAACAAATAAATAAATAACATAATCCATCTAAGCCTCTGAAATTTTCTCAGTAATCCTGGTTAGATTGTTGCTAATCGCAACCTAAATCCGTTCCCATGTGTAATCTGCATTACTCAATGACAAAAGAGGAGAAAGAAAAATTAACAAACTGGTCACTGTAGGAGTTGCACTGGAAGACAATAATTCACTGAATAAAAAACAGAAATGACAAGAGAAAATAAGAAAGCAGAAAATATGACACAAAACACTAATTTGATTAATGAAAAGATAATGGAAACATTAAAATGCAGAAATATATTTTTAAAAATCTGATGTTTGTTAAGGCCAACTGCAACACAACTTTTAATTTTAAACATAAGAGATTCTGCAGATGCTGGAGGAACTCACAGCAGAAATTAATAAACAATGTTTTGGGTCAAGACTCTTTTTCAGGACTCAAAAGGAGGGATGAAGGCTCAAGAATAAAAAGGTGGGGAGAGGGCAAGGAGGACCAGCTAGAAGGAAAAAGGTGAATCCAGGTGGGTGGGAAAGGTAAAGGGCTGGAGAATAAGGAATCTGATAAGAGAGTCGGAGAAATGCAAGAAGGAGAGGCAGTAGAGGGAGGTGATAGGCAGGTGAGGAGAGGAGATAAGAGGCTAGAGTAGGGAATTTGCTCCTCCACCCTGAGAGTGGCCTCATCGTGGAAAAAGAGGAGACCATGGACTGACGTGTTGGAGTGGGAATGGAGATAAGAATTAAACTGGTTGGCTACCAGGAAATTCCACTTTTGGCAGATGGAGCAGAGGTGCAATTTAATTCTTATAGACTCTTCTAGTCACTAATAAGATATTCTGGTCACTAATAAGCTCAAGCAAGTAACTGCAATTTGAGTAGATTTTCTCAACTTGTGTTTGCATTCAAAGGGGCCTACGTAGTGAGTCTCAGACTAGAAAGTGCTTGAATGGATGTTTTTATTGCCACATTTCATTATTTTGATGAAACTATCCCAACTCGTGGATATCTATCTGGCAAAGTTTCAGAGTAGATTAAAGCAGTCTTATCATATGATCATCAAATCATTGCCTCCTAAATGTCAATTTACCATAAAATTTGTGTTTTATAGCACTCAGATAGTGGCATATTTTGTAATATTGATTATGTCACTTTTATTATGTCAATATTGATTATAATACTTTTAAAGGTTTGATTTTCTTTATTGATTAATGCTGCAAAAATGGTGATCTGCAATTTAGTTCCCTTCTCTGCCAAATTTTTATTGGTTACTCACCCCCTTCTGACTGTTTCCCCACTCTTTTCTATAACTTTCAGAAAATAATAACAAGGGAATGTATTACATACCGACTACAGTGGTTCTGTTAATATCTGAAGGAAAACTAGATATGGGGTGAATCTATACCATGAGGTTGTTTAGTTAATGGGAGACAGAATACCAACTGTAAGGCCAGGATAGCAGGTTGTTCATCATCTGCAATCTGACTTTTCTGTTTCTTATAGGGACACATTAGATCTCTCTAAAAACAGCATTCATCATTCTCACACCAGTAAAATATTGTGCCTTTCTGTTCCTCCTAAAAAAGGGATAACACCTCTGCCACATTTCCTACTTGTACTTTATCTATGCTTAGCCTACTTATAGAATGCTTAATCCTTTGCAGACTTTTTGTGTCCTCACCACAACTTTTTTAATTGCCAAAATTTGTCTTGGTCCCATCATCTAAATAATTAAGATAAATAGTTAAAGATCAATATATGACACCCCACTAGTTACAGTTTCCAAATGTGAAAATGACCTATTTCCTCTCTGCTTTCAGTCACAAAACCAATCTTTTATCCATGAGCAATCAATACCATGAGCAGTTAATTTGTGGAGTAACCCTTTGTGGTGAACTTGGCAACTTCATTTAATTATCCAAACACACTACCACCTCTTTCTTTATTCCAACCTGTGATTTGCAGTCTCAATCAATACAAATAAATGCATAAATTCTTTGTAAACCAACTTTCACTCTAACTAAATATATAAGAATTTTCAGAATGAGTCTATACTGCAGCCTCAGTCAAGAATTTCAAAATTTCCAAGTAGTTGATGTAAGAATAACTAGCAACAATACCCTGCATTTTCACTTCTTCTTGTGAAATGCTGTTCCATTAGAATCTGGAAAGGTCCCTGAAGTTTTCCAGTCTACTGTGACCTTTGCAGAATCAAATGTGTATTTTGAAAGGTCACACATAATGCATCTCTGCAGCCAGTTCTTTGAAATCACGGAGATACGGGCAGCGGATTGTCTGTCTTTAATCCCTTTAATCCTGCCTGTCCTGTTATGTACTTCCAGCATTTTCTCTTTGTTACTTTCATTCCATTTGATTGCCAATAACATTCTGTCTGGTAGTAATGTTACCTTTAAATTTTCCCCTCACTTTTGCCCCATTATTTCCTCATATTTTTAGTATGCTTTTGCTTTCTTCCTCTTTATAAACTACAAATTATTGCTTTACTGTCTTTGACATGTTCTTTTATCCCATTATTAATTCCCATTTTCACTTCCAAGTAAACAGATTTTAATTTTGCTATTCTTTTCTTTCTGGCTTAACTGCTGCAAGTTTTTCTGATTTGTATCTATATCCTCTGCTAGTTTAACTATGTGCTACTGTAACCTTCTTATCCGATTCCAGATAATTGGGACACATTGGGAACAGTATATTTTGGCCCAATTAGCCAGTTTCGAGGAAATAGTTTCAAAGGTATAAAAAAGACAAACTACCAGTTAACTGACTAACAAATTAAGTATTTAAATGAAATACAGCGCAAATTAGAATACTACCAAAACTACTACAGTACTATAAAACTGTGTATTAGTTCCTAATAGTTACTGACTGAGGAATTAATCCGTGTTCTTTTGATTGACTGTAAATGAACAAAATCAATGTATATACCCAGTGCAGATAATGAACTGTCTCAAACAATGCTTTTGATGATTGCTTTCTGCAAATCATTTTTATTGTAACATTCAAGGTTATTGCCAATACCTACAAATTCTTCATAGTTCCTATCTGCTGAAGTAATGAAATTGTTTCATTTTCACTTGTGGCTGTTTCTGGCATCTGCAAGCCTGAATGCTTGAAACCACAGTGAGAAGAACAGTTCTAAATTATATTACTGCTTATTTCTCACCAACTATCAGTGTCAAAAATCACTGTTTTGTGAACACAAAGACATACAATTGACGCTATATTCTTTCTAAGCACCGTGTAGTGTCTAATGATCACACAATATGCACACAACTGACACTAGATAGAAAATGTTTGGCAACAGTCTCCTGTCCCAATCAGGCAATATAGTGAACCAAATAAATGAAGGGAATCCCAGAATTTTTCTTGATTAATATTTGCTTTTTAAAAGTTGTACCAAATCAGTGGCTGTCCCAATTAACCAATGGCCCAATTAACCAAAATCTACTGTAATTGTCTTTATTTCTACATGCTTAGTACCAGACTTGAGATTGCTTCTATGTGTAAAGCTAATCAACAATTCATTATTCTTTCCCTTGCTTATCAATGTAGCAATACCTCAATCAGGTTGCTGTTTATTGATTACAGCTTAGTGTTCAACACCATTATACCCTCAGTATTCAGCAGCAAGCTCCAAAAACTGGGTCTCTGCAACTGGACTTTGACTTCCTCATCAGAAGACCACAGTCAGTGTGGATCAAAAATAACATCTCCTCCTTGCTGAAAATCAACACGGATATGTGCTTTACCCATTCCTCCATTCTCTCTACACACACGACTGTGGCTAGGCACAGCTTAAACACCATCTATAAATTTGTTGATGACACAATTATTGTTGGCAGAATTTCAGATGGTGACGAGGAGGCATACAGGAGCATGACAGATCAGCTGGTTGAGTGGTGTCACAACAACAACCTCATACTCAACATCATTAAGAACAAGAAATTATTTGTGGACTTCAGGAAGGGGATGTAAAGGGATCACACACCAGTCCTCATCGAGGGATCAGAAGTGGAAAGGATGAGTAACTTCAAGTTCCTGAGTGTCAACATCTCTGGATATCTATCCTGGGCCCAATATATCAATATAATTACAAATTAAGCACGACTGTGGCTATATTCCATACGGAGTTTGAGGAGATTTGGTATGTCACCAAAGATTCTTGCAAATTTCTACAGATGTACTGTGGAGAGCATTCTAACTGGTTGCATCATTGTCTGGTAAGGAGGGGTCCAGTACACAGGATCAGAAAAAGCTGCAGAAAGTGGTAAACACAGCCAGCTCCATCACTAGCCTCCCCAGCATCAAGGACATCATTAAAAGGCGATGCCTTAAAAAAGCGGAATGTGTCTATTATATATTGCAATGTACTGCTTTTGCAAAACAACAAATTTCAAGACAAATCCCAGTGGTATTAAACTTGATTCTGATTCTAATCAGGTATTAAACCTGATTCAGGTTGGACACCCTTTACTAGAACTAAAAATGAGACAAAATAACCATGTTAAGGTGTGAGGAAGTTTGAAGAGTGGGATTTCTCTGATCAGGTGAAAGCAAGGTGACTCTGAAGATAAACTGTAATCAAGGTTGTTTGGTCAATGAGTGAAGGGGAGCAGTTAAAGAATGGGAATAGAGACAGAACTAGAGGTTTATAAAGCTGCAACATAACTTCTCAACTCTTGGATTAATTGCCTCAACCACTAAAGGAAAGCATTCCATTTACCTTCTTTACCAGCGTACAATGCTCCCTTGGTCAACATCTTCCAGGTAGCTCACGAAAATGCCTTTTTTTTTTACTTCTTTTAGGTCTGTTTTTCACTTTAAATTTGTTTCTAGGACTGTGAGATCATGAGATTTACAGTTTGGAGATGGATTGAGTGATCCATTGCTTTGCTTTGCTGTCTCTGAGAAGATTCCGGGAAGTGAGCACAAACTCAGTTGGTCTTGATGCGAAGAAACTATGAGACTGGGCACGAGCCGATGTTCAACTCCATTTCGCCAATCAAAGCATCCATAAGTTACTGATTAAAGCATTGAGGAAGATTGGGACATGAAGGCAAATGCTGAAGGCGAGGGAGACTACCTTCAAAGACTGCCTGTCTTTTGATTGCTGCTGAGAAGGAGTCTGTGAGCAGCCAATCGCTGTGTGGCTCCGTTTGGCAGGTGGATAGGCCTCTCTGCCTCATGTGGTGTCTCTCTCTTTGATGAATATTGGTGATATCACAGGGTGGAATCATGGTTCTGCAGACATGGATTGGACTACTGTGTTTATGGACTGTGGACTTTTTCCAGACTTATGGTTTTTCTATTTTTTTATCGCCCATTCTTTTTCCATTTTGTTGTGCAAGGGAAGGGTATTTGGGGGTTAATGTTCTGTTAGTTTTTGTTTGTGGGAGGTTTTGGTTTTTGTGGGTTGATGTTTCTGTTCCGTTTTGTGCAGGGGGAGGGAGGTTTCGGGGGTTGATGATCAAGACACTGTTCTTTTTGTGTTTGTTTGAGTGTGGGAGGGTGGGTTTGATTTTCTCTGAATCACTTTTTTGTTTTCTTTGTTCCATGACTTTGATAATAAATGGACCTTTGAACTAGTACAGCCAGTTTCAGAGAGCTATTGACTTGGACCACAAGATCCCTCTATGCAACAACACCACTATGGGTCTTGCAAACTGCAAAATCTCACATTTGGCCGGGTTAAACTCCATCTGTCATTTTTACCCCTATATCTTTAATTCATCTATATCCTGCTGTATTCTTTGGCAGTCTTCTATACTATCAAAAACACCAGCTTACTAACCCAATTACGCTTTCATCCAGGTTATTATATATATCATAATCAGCAGAAGTCCTAGTACAGTTCTCTGTGGAACACCACGAGGAACATCAGCTTGAATAAGCACCATCAGCCACTACTTTCTGTTTTCTAATCAAAGTTATTGGTCAATGAGTGAAGGGCAGAAGTTAGAGGGCAGGAAAATAGACAAAAGAACCTAGAACCTAGAATAGTACAGCATAAGAATAGGTCATTCAGCCAACAAATACACTCAAAAATTTCTATAGATGTACCGTGGAGAGCATTCTGACAGGCTGTATCACTGTCTTGTATGGAGGGCCCACTGCACAGGACTGAAAGAAGCTGCAGAGAGTTGTAAATCTAGTCAGCTTCATCTTGGGCATTAGCCTACAAAGTACCCAGGACATCTTCAGGGAGCAGTGTCTCAGAAAGGCAGCGTCCATTATTAAGGACCTCCAGCACCCAGGGCATGCCCTTTTCTCATTGTTATCATCAGATAGGAGATACAGAAGCCTGAAGGCACACACTCAGCGATTTAGGAACAGCTTCTTCCCCTCTGCCATCCAATTCCTAAATGGCCATTGAACCCTTGGACAGTACCTCACTTTTTTAACATACAGTATTTCTGTTTTTTGCACGATTTTTAAATCTATACAATATATGTATACTGTAATCGGGTTATTTATTTATTTATTTATTATAATTTTATTTCTATATTATTTACTTATTTATTTCCTTCTATATTACTATATTATGTATTGCATTGAACTGCTGCTGCTAAGTTAACAAATTTCACGTCACATACTAGTGATAATAAACCTGATTCTGATTCTGATGTTGTGCCAAAATATTTCAACTAGTAATTAAATGCCTAAACAAAATTCAAATCGCTTAATTCTCTACGCATCCGTGTGCCTATCTAAGAGTCTCTTAAGTGCCTCTGTCATATTTTCCTACACTACTACCCTAACAGTACATTCCAGGCACCCACCTCTCTGTGTAAAAAAAACTCATGCCCTCTGTTGAACTTACCCTCCTCCCACCTTAAATGCATACCCTCTCATATTAGACATTTCAGCCTTGGGAAAGGATACTACTTCCTACTCTATCTATGCTTGTCATAATTTTGTAAACTTTTACCAGGTCACCCTTTATCCTCTGCTGCTCAGGAGAAAACAACCTAAATTTTTCTAACCTCTCCTTATATTATATGCCCACTAACCCAGGTAGCATCCCAGTAAACTTCACAATCTCTCCAAAGTTTTCACATCCTTCCTATAATGGGGCAACTAGAATTGGATGCAATACCCCAGATAGAGCCAGAGTTTAATAGAGCTGCAACGTAAAACTTCCCAACTCTTGAATTCATTGCCTCAACTTATAAAGGCAAACATGACATTTGGCTTCTTTACTACCCTATCAACCTGCGCAGCTAGCTTCAGAAACCTATGGACTTTGACCCCAATATTCCTCTATACAACATTATAGTTAAGGGTCTTCCCAAAGTGCAAAACCTCACATTTGGTTGGATTAAACTCCACCTGCCATTTCTCTGCATACATCTTCAATTGATCTATTTCCTGTTGTATCCTTTGCCAGTCTTCTATACTACCCACAACACCACTGATCTTTATATCATCTGCAAGCTTACTAGTCCATCCGTCCATAATTTTATGCAGATCATTTATACACATCACATTCAACAAAGCTCCTAATACTAATCCCTATACAGCACCACTAGGTACAGACCTCCAGCCAACAACCAGTACCTTCTGTCTTCTATGAGTGAATTCAGATGGCTAAGTCACAATGGATCCCATGCATCAATTCTTCTGAATGAGCCTACCATGAGGGACATTGTCAAATGTCTTACTAAAATCAATGTAATCAACATCGACAGCTCTACCTTCATCAATTATCATTGTCAACTCCTTGAAAAACTCAATCAAGCAAGAAAGACATAATTTGCCCCACACTCAGGCATGTTGACTGTCCCTTGTTAGGCCATGATTCCCTAAACCTAGACAAATTAGTCTGAGTTGCAATATGCAGAGCAGGAAGACATGCCCAGCAGATCAGGCTGGATATGTCCTCCATTTCCAAAGAGAAGGAAAAAACAACAAACTCAGCTAATATCATAGATAGATTATCAATGCAGATTGAGAAATGAAAATACCTGAAGCTGCAGAATTCAGTAACAAGTCCAGGAGACTGGAATGTGTTCATACAGAAGATGAGGGGCAGTTCCTCAAGCTTTATTTGGCCTCAATATTACAGTACAGGGGGTCACAAACTGCAGTCAGAACGTGGGAGGGATGAGAAATTGAAGTGGTAGGCAATGGGAAGCTTGGGGTCACCAATGTGTTTTGATTTCTGTAATGTAAAGGAGACCACATACAATGCACTAGACTGGAAGAAACTACAAGTCCAACTGTTTAACTTGGAAACTGTTTCAGTTTCTAGATGTTGGGAATTGTTCCATCACTTGTGATTGGAAAGGAAACTGCCATTAGAAATAGGGCTGTTGGTGGGATTGGAAGTGTGAACTATGGAGTCACAAAGGGGACAATTCCTGAGAAATGCTGAAAGTATGGAGGGGTTAAGAAATGACTTGTGTCTGGAATCATTTTGATGGTTATTCTTAAGTCCTCTTAGCTGCAGAGACCAACACTCTTCAGCTGTGATTTCATAAAAGCTTTGAACAGCTAAGCACCATTCCTCTTATACCACAATGCATAAAAAGCAAATCTGCATCTGTCTTCAATGCTACTAACAGTACCTGCAAGTTAACTTTCTGTGCTTCATAAACCAGCAAAATAAATCACAGAACACAAAAATTTTCTAGTTTCCCTTAAAAAAAACTTGCATTATATTTCTTCCAAAAGTGCACAATTTCATGTTTCCTCTATTATACTTATCATGAAAGCCTATTCCTCACTTATTTAGTGCCTATCATTTTGCAGACACCTAGCACTCTTTTCATCTGTCTTTTGTCATCAGTAATCTTAGATGTTACATTCTTCTTTTGTCTTAATGACTCACATGAATCTGTTTAGTTTTGCATTATTTCTTTGCATTTAATTGCCATCACATAATAATCTACTGACAGCTCTCATATCACCTCATATTTACATCAAAAATATATCATATATTAAATTGATTCTTTAAACAGTTATAAAAACAAATATTTCTGCTTCCATGCCCGATGTGTCAGTATCTTACCTTTTCATTTCTTGAGTTGTTATATTTGGCACAGCATAAGGCCAAGTACTTCCATCCTGTTTCCTGATTTGGACCACCATCAGCCCCTCATAAGATGTCATGTCATCTGGTGCAAATATCAAAGGAATGTCCAATTTCCCTTTTGGCAGAAGTAATATATCTATTCAAATGAAAAATGTATGGTATTAGAATGTATTGTCAGAAAATCTTATGTCCCAGAGACATGAGATGTGTATTTCACATATAGTATTTCACATATGACAAATCTAATTTAAAAGATTAGATTCTGTAAATGGCTTGATGGAACAAGGTGCCAACTAAAAGAAATATGATGCACCACACAGACAAATCAGTTGATATACAATTTATTGCTTATGATAAATTTAAGATTTAAGGCACACTATTAAATTTGTGGTGTTATGCAAGTATTAAATTATAAATTAACCTGACACCACATAGGTAGAGGAGTTGTATAGGCAAGCAATTGTAAATCTTTGCTACATCTTTACAAAGATATGACATAGTTCAATATTATTTTTAATGTGTATACATATTCTTAGAATGACAAGGAGATAATGTATTAAAATACATTATTTTGAGGTCTTTGTGGACATAACAAGCACAGTGGATAGAGGGTAACAGATGGACATTATTTACTTGGATTTCCAGAAGGTGTTTGATAAGGTGCTGCATAAAAGACTTCTGCATAAGATAAGGATGTCTAGAGTTGGGGGTGATGTGTTAGCACGGTTAGAGGATTGGTTAACTAATAGAAAGCAGAGTGGGGATACATGGGTATTACTCTGGTTGGCAATCAGTGGTGAGCAGTGAGCTGCAAGGGTCAGTGCTGGGACTGCAACTGTTCACGATATACATTAAATATCTGGAAGACGGGACCAAGTGTAGTGTATCTAAGTTTACTGATGATACTAAATTGTGTAGAAGATACGGAGAGTCTGCAGAGAGATATAGATAGGTTAAGTGAGTGGGCAAGGGTCTGAAAGATGGAGTACAATGTTGGTAAATGTGAGGTCATCCACTTTGGAAGGAAAAATGAAAGAGCAGATTATTATTTATATAGTAAAAAATTGCAGCATGCTGCTGTGCAGAGAGACCAGAGAGTGCTTGTGCATGAATCACAAAAGGTTGGTTTGCAGGTGCAGCAGTCTATTAAGAAGGCAGATGGAATGTTGCTAGAGGGATTGAATTTAAGAGCAGGGAGGTTATGCTATAACTGTACAAGGTACAGGTGAGGCTGCACCTGGAGTACTGAGTGCAGTTCTGGTCTCCTTACTTGAGAAAGGATAAATAGGCTTTAGAGGCAGTGCACAGGGGTTTCACAAGGTTGATTCCAGAGATGAAGGGGTTAGACTATGACAGATTGAGTCACCTGGGACTGTACTCGATGTAATTCAGAAGAACGCGAGGAGATCTTATAGAAGCATATAAAATTAAGAAAGAGATAGATAAGATAGAGGCAGGAAGGTTGTTCCCACTGGTAGGTGAGACTAGATCTAGAGGTTATAGCCTCAAGATTCAGGGGAGTTGATTTAAGACAGAGATGAGGATGAAATGCTTTTCTCTAGAGAATGGTGAATCTGTAGAATTCTCTGCCCAGAGAAGCAGTGGATGCTACCTCAGTAAATATATTTAAGATAAGGTTGGATAGATGTTTGCATAGTAAAAGAGTTAAGGGTTATGGGGAAAAAGCAGATTAGTGGAGATGAGTCTATGGCCAGATCAGCCATAATCTTATTGAATGGTGGAGCAAGCTTGGTGGGCCAGATGGCCTACTAATGCTCCTATTTCTTATGTTCTTATATTAGCTACAGTACATTAGAACTTTTTCCAGTAGACTGCCCTTCACATCTGAAACCATTCATTTAAAACATTCTATGCTAAACATAAGATGAAAAGTTCTCATTGTATGAGTCACAGGTCATTACCTCTAATAAAGTTTGTCTCAAGCTTCCTGTGTCTGTTGTCTCATTATATTAGTTCTCAGTGAGCAGGAGGTCAACTCTGGGAAAAGGTACTGTAAGTGGTCTGTTGGACAGAATGATAGATTGTGGTAGAAGAAGATCTGGGATAATGGGAATATAAGAGGCAGGAGGGATGGTGACTGAGAATATCAGGAGAGAAACTGATTGGGCTGGAAGCAATATGGCTGGGTGTCATGGACCCATAAAAGACCATGAATGCATGATCATTATTCTATAAGGGTTTATTTATCCTCTGAGCATATCTGCAATGGTAATGGCTACATCATAACAAAGTAAAATTGGAAAAGGATTGCAAAAAGATATTAAGGCCCTTAGTATCAGTGTAATTATTTTTATTAAAAGAACACATGCTTAACGTAGCAGCATTACATTATATACTTTACAAGAGCTTAAGAAAGCAAAATCGTAAATCAACCCATATTAGGGAATTAGGGAATCTAACCAGAAGAAGTACATTTTCATGGGTATCTTAAATCATAAATCAGTGTGGTGCGTGGCCAAGTGGTTAAGGCATTGGACTAGCAATCTGAAGGTCATGAGTTCGAGCCCCGGCCGAGGTAGCGTGTTGTGTCCTTGAGCAAGGCACTTAACCACACTTTGCTACAGTCCATCCAGCTGAAAAATGGGTACCGGAAAAATGCTGGGGGTTAACCTTGCGATAGACTGGCGTCCTATCCGAGGGGGAGTCTTGTACTCTCAGTCACTTCACGCCACGGAAACCGGCATAAGCACCGGCCTGATGAGCCAATAAGAGTCGGGACAGACTTAACTTTAACTTAAATGAGATTTAGAGGCAGATAGTTAGGAAAAAAATCCATAGTTTACAATTTACAGCCCTGGTATGATTTGGTAAATCAAGCATTATGTGGGAAAATGTAAAACTGCCCAGTTTGGGAGGAAAAAATTAAAAACAATCTAATAGTGGAAGATTTCTTGGAGAAGGGATTTGGTTGCTGAGTTACATATGGCTCCTATGCAGATATATAAAATAATTAGAAAAGCTAACAGCATGCTTTTGATTATTGCTTGGGAAAAAGTGGGAAGAAAATAAATATTAAAAACTGAAAATCACCTGGCCTGCCTGGAATTCAGCCTCTTGGCCTCCTGAACATAAGCCAGGTTCTTTTGATCAGTCCAAATAATAAAAAGGTTCTTAACCCCCTCCAGCCAGTGATGCCATTCCTCCAAAGCTAACTTAACTGCAAGAAGCTCCTGATTCCCAATGTCATAGTTCTCTGCCGGGGATAGCTGCCTGGAGAAGAATACACGCAAGTGCAGTTTACTGTCCAAAGGTGATCTTTGAGACAAGATGGCATCCACTCCAATGTCTGTGGCATCCACCTTCACAATGACAGGAAGGTCCGGTTTAGAAGAAACCAAGATGGGAGCTGTATTAAACCTCTGTTGAAGCTCTGGAAAACCAGCCTCCGCTTCAGTTGTCCACGTGAAAGGGCCTATGGATCTCTCAGAGCTGCCAGCAGAGCTGCCACTCTGAAGCTGCCCAGGCAAGGGCTCTTCCAGTAAGAAGAGAGATAATGAAGGCCACCTTTCTCCGCTCTGAAGGGAACCGGGATGGCTGGACTTCAAATATGAATGAGTATTGGACGAGGAAGCCGCGGCAAAAACCAGGTCACTGTTGAACCTCTCCAGAATTGGAAGATGGAATGGCACTGCAGAGCGAACAACAGCCTCAGCTGAGCAACTTCAGCTTCCTCCCTGCAATAGTTGGCAGATGGCGACGTGGAGGTCATGTATCTCCAAGCTCTGTCTGGAAATTTTCTCACTGTGGTTGGCCACAGCTGACAAAAGGCTCTGATACCCTGCAGGTTCCATGTTGGCTCAATTGTGATGAGAGTCCTTGATGAGGATGGTGTGGACCCAGATGCTGGGGTATCCAAAGCAAGTTTCAAGACACGTTATCGAACTGAATCTGAGCACAAAACAAATGCAAGGTAATATCACTAGCAGGCTTACAATTGAGCACTGAATTATGTTTAGGTGATCCTTAAGTGCTCAATTCTTGGCACCCACAACGTGATTATCAGTTAACGGGAATGTCCTAAGCCCTTAAAGAGGCCACACCAGCTACCTGTACTCTAGACAGTTAGAGCATTTAAATCTTGTAAGCCAGCGTGTTTGGGAGTATCTCATAACAAAGAGAACAAAATGCAGTACACTAAAGCAGAAGAAGTACTTCATCTGGAACGCCTGTTTGGGTCCCAAAATGTTGGGATGGATAGGTATTGCATCTCCTGCAGCTGCATGAGTAGCATAGTGATTGCTGGAAGATGGCAGATCAGAAAGGCAGTTATAAAGGGAGCATTCCTTTAGAATGCTGAAAGGGGAGGTGAGAGCAAGATGGCAGCAAGAATCTAGTTCAAACAGAGGAGAACTACAAAAGTGAGGAGCTTGTGCTTGACTTAAATCAGGTGCTGGCGAGACCAACATTGGAGTACTGTATACATTGCTGGTCTCCTTATTTCAGAAATGATGTCAATATGTTAGAAGCAATTCAGAGAAGGTTGAACTGGACTTATACCTGAAATTGGTGAATTGTCAAACATGGAAAATATGGGCAGACTCAACGTTTCTACTGGAGTTTAATCAGAAGAAATTAAGGGGTCTTAACAGGATGGTTGTGGAGAGGATGTTTTCTCTTATGGGATTATTTAGAACTAAGTATCTAAAGATGTGCAGTTGCCCATTCACGTTGAGGAGGAACTTGTTTGCTTTGAAGGCTCGAGTCTTGGGAATCCTCTTCCCAAAAGGGCAGTGGGCACAGAGTCTAAATATTTTTAATACAGGGGTAAAGGGTGGTAACAGCAGATGGATGAAAATGCAGAATTTAGGTTAGAAACCTCATGTTGTTGATCGATCACATTGTAATTAAAGACAAAAAAAAAGTATGAGGGACTGAGTGGGCCTCTAGTTTATTCCTCCTAATATACAGTATGTGCATATATTATCCTTAAATGTCTCAAGAATTTGACCGAACTTTTTGAAGAAGTAATCAACAGGATTAATGAGAACAGTGTGTGGGGGGGGGGGGGGGTAAATGTTGTATACATGGACTTCAGTAAGGTCTTTGACAAGATTTTGCATGATAGGCTGGTCTGGAAGTTTAGCTCACATGCAATCCATAGTGAACAAGCCAATTAGATATAAATTGGCTGGGTGCAAGGAGTCAAAGGATAGTAGTGGAGAGCTGTTTTACAGATTGGGGGCCTGGGATTAACACTGCTACAGGGATTGGAATTTAGTCTACTGTTGTTCATCATCTATATTAATAATTTGAATAAGAATGTTTTTGGCCTGGTTAATAAATTTGCAGATGACACCAAAACTGCAGCTATAATGGTCAGTGAGATGGCTATCTAAGATTACAACAGGATCTAGATCATCTGGGAAAGTAGGCCAGGAAATAGCTGATGGAATTTAACTTGGATCAGTGCAAACTGTTGCATTTTGGGAATGTAAACATAAGTAAGACTTATACAGTAAATGACAGGACAATGGAATGTATTGTAGAATGGGGAGACCAAGGGGTACATGTACATAATTCCCTGACAGTGGCAACACAGGTAGACATGGTGTTGAAGAAGACATTTGGGATACTGGCCTTCATTGGGCAAAGCACTGAATTCATAAGTTGGGATGTTATGTTGCAACTGTACATGACGCTGGTGAGGCCACGCTTGGATTATTCTGTGTAGTTCTACTCACCTATTTATAGGAAGGATGTTAGTAAGCTGAAAAGAATGCAGAGAAGATTTGCCAAGATGTTACTGGGACTGGAGAGCTTGAGTCATAAGGAAAGACTGGAAAGGCTGGACATCTTTCCTTAGAGGATAGGAAGCCAAAAAGTTATATAAAATCATGAGGGACATAGATAAGATGAATAATCACAGTATTTTCCCTAAAACAAAAGGACATAGATATAAGATGAGACAGAAAAGATTTAAAAGATTTAAAACTTTTTCACACTGGTGGTGGTGGGTATGTGAAATGAAATGCCAGAGGAAATGTAGATGTGGGTACAATCATAACATTTAAAAGACATTTGGACTAGGTTAATAAATTTGCAGATTTGGAAAGGTTAAGACAGATATGGGCCAAATGTAGGCAAATGGGACTTGCTTATGCAGATATATCAGTCAACAAGAATGAGTTGGGCCAAAGGTCCTGTTTCTGTGCAGTGCATCTCTATGACTCTATAAATGGAATTTAGTGCTGGTCAAGACACATGGATATCAAATTTCTAAAATACCTCATTTGCAGAAGACAAGATTGAGAAAGTCTGGTCAGAAATTGAGGCCCTCTGTTGTTGGGGTCAACCATGGACATTGCATCTCAGCTGTTGACATGATACATGATAGATATTGTGAGCTTATCCCCATTACCACCCCTGGCTGTAACAACCTTATGGAATCAGTCAGGAATAGAGTAGTAAAATATGAAAGCTACAAAGATGTGAATAAAGGTCTGAATCACAAATAATTTGAGCAAGGTCAGCTTCCAGCACTGTTTTCGACTACTTTAGTGATTGTGGTCCGAAGCTTAATCTGGTATTTGTATCATTTGAAGCCTATTGCCAGACTGAAGGCTAAAACTGTCACTAAGGGATGCAGATTATGATGGAAACAAATGAGAAAGGCTTTGATATTTCCAATATTTATTTGTAGTAATATTCAGTTCATTCAGTTTTGGATGTCAGACAAGCAGCCTGATAATTCAAGAACAATTGTAGATTCAAGAGAGGGATGAAGCAGAATTCATTGAAACCAACATATTGAAACAAACATTTTGTTTTTGGATGTTACCAAAGGGCAGCATGCAGAATGAGAAATGAATGTTATATTCCAAAAAGTGACAGCAATGATGTCATTGTGAGTATAAGACAGCTCACTGCATATGATTCTCCTTCTATAATTTACAGAATAAAATGGAACTACAGTTATCCCAGCAAGAGGAAAGTAGATGGAGAAACTTCAGGAGAGGATGATGTGATGTGGTCAACCACATTAAGACTTAAGCACAATCAAAATGGATAAGCTGAGATGGATAAGCTCTAACACAATCACATATTGTTGGAAGCAGTCTTGATAAAAATGGTGGTAGTGGCAAACAGGATTGAAAGATCTCAAACAATGAAGTTCATACAGAAAAGAGTTTCAAATAGGAAAGGGATTTTAGAAATGGATCAGTAGTTCACTGGAGTGAAAGGGTTATTGATATTTGTTTTGAAGGGAAGATAAGAAACATAGAGGAAATTATAAAGAAATGAGAAAAAGGAGTTTAGAGCTAGGAAAGGATGAATTTGCAGTATCATCCTGTGGACTGTGGAATTGAGTAAGGTCATTTGGGTAAATGGTCTTTATCTTGGAGACAAACGATATTTCAATAATGTTTTGAACAAAATATGACAAATGCTAAAAATGAATTTAATTCATCTTTCTTTCAGCTGACTCAATTTTGGGATAAAGAATGGCTCATCTTTGGGATAAGCACAGCCATATGGATATAATATGGAAAGAGAGAAAGCAGGCTAAATTTGATCTCCATTGAGGCCAAGGAATTATAATTAATTCCAGCCCACTGATTGCAATGCAAGTAGCAGCCAATTTCAAACTGCCCGTATATTATAAACATATCAACTTTCATCCAATGCAAACAATGCTGTTGGTTGAGACTACTGTAATATCATGAACAGTTGGCAGCCTTTAATGTCTAATGGAAAGCTGTGTTTCTAAAGAATTAAGTTCTTTCTCACTATAGAGCATTTCTGAACGATCATAGACCCAAAACTGTTTCTTTTCCACAGATGTTACCTGACTTCCTGAGCATTTTCTGTTTTTATTGCACATCTTGTTTCTTTGAACATTTTTAGCATTTGATAAGCTTTTAGCATTCTAAAGTTATTTTCCACCATCTCCACAGCAAAATTGTGGATGACACCAAAACTGGGGGAATAGTGAACAGCAAGGAAGGCTATTGAAGCTTACAGCATGATCTGGATTAGCTGGAAAAATGGAATGAAAAATGAGTGATGGAATTTCATGAATTTCAAGTGTGAGGTATTGGACTTTGGCAGGACAAACCAGGGTAGGAATTACACGGTGAATGGTAGAACACTGAAGTGTGCAGCAGAAAAAAAGGATCTGGGAACATTGATCAATAATTTCTGAATTTTTGAATAAGTAAATTAATTACAGTATACATATATTGAATAGATTAAAAAATTGTACAAAAAACAGAAATACTGTATATGAAAAAAGTGAGGTGCTGACCAAGGGTTCAATGTCCATTTAGGAATCGGATGGCATAAGGGAAAAAGCTGTTCCTGAATCACTGAGTGTGTGCCTTCAGGCTTCTGTACCTCATACCTGATGGTAACAGTGAGAAAAGGGCATGCCCTGGGTGCTGGAGGTCCTTAATAATAGACGCTGCCTTTCTGAGACACCGCTCCCTAAAGATGTCCTGGGTACTTTGTAGGCTAGTACTCAAGAAGGAGCTGACTAGATTTACAACCTTCTGCAGCTTCTTTTGCTTCTGTGCAGTAGCCCCTCCATATCAGACAGTGATGCAGCCTGTCAGAATACTCTCCATGGTACAACTATAGAAGTTTTTGAGTGTACTTGTTGACATGCCAAATCTCATCAAACTCCTAATAACGTATAGCCGCTGTCTTGTCTTTTTTATAACTACATTGATATGTTGGAATCAGGTTAGATCCTCAGAGATCTTGACACCCAGGAACTTGAAGCTGTTCACTCTCTCCACTTCTGATCCCTCTGTGAGGATTGGTATGTGTTCCTTTTTCTTACCCTCTCTGAAGTCCACAATCAGCTCTTTCATCTTACTGACGTTGAGTGCCAGGTTGTTGCTGCGGCCCCACTCCACTAGTTGGCATATCTCACTCCTGTACACCCTCTCATCATCACCTGAGATTCTACCAACAATGGTTGCATCGTCAGCAAATCTATAGATGGTATTTCAGCTATGCCTAGCCTCAGTCATATGTATATAGAGAGTGGGCTAAACACACATTCCTGAGGTGCGCCAGTGTTGATCGTCAGCAAGGAGGATATGGTATCACCAATCCACACAGATTGTGGTCTTCCAGTTAGGAACTCAAGGTTCCAATTGCAGAGGGAGGTACAGAGGCCCAGGTTCTGCAACTTCTCAATCAGGATTGTAGGAACGATGGTATTAAATGCTGAGCTATATTTGATGAACAGCGTCATGATGTAGGTGTTTGTGTTGTCTAGGTGGTCTAAAGCTGTGTGGAGGGCCATTGAGATTGCGTCTGCCATTGAACTTTTGTGGCGAAAGGCAAATTGCAATGGGTTCAGGTCCTTGCTGAGGCAGGAGTTCAGTCTAGTCATGACCAACTCCTCAAAGGATTCCATCACTATCAATGTGAGTGCTGCCAGGCGATAGTTGTATAAGTCATTGTTGAGGCTGAATTTGGAGTACTGTGTGCAGTTCTGGTCACCTGTCTACAGGAAGGATATCAATCAGCTTGAAAGAGTGCAGAGAAAATTTAGAAGGATGTTGCTAGGAATTGAGGTCCTGAGTTATATAGAAAGGTTGAATAAGTTAAGCCTTTATCCCCCTGGAGCATAAGAGAATGAGGGGAGATCTTATAGAGCTATACAAAATTATTAAGGCTATGAAAAGGGTAAATACATGCAGGCATTTTCCTCAGAGGTTGGGTGAGACTAGAACTAGAGGTTATGGGTTTAGGGTGAAAGGTGATGAGGCAAAACAACAGAATTAAAAGTCTCCAGGTACATGGTCAAAAAGATGGTGCAAAAGGATGCTTTTGGTGATCAATCATTATCCTTTCCTCAACTGAGTATAGCACTAATGACAGATTCTATACATGAAAGATAGTGAAGAACCAGGCATGAGCATCCCACATTCACGAGGAAATAGGTAAGAACACTAAGAGGCAAGAGCTCACATATGAATTCTGTTGCAGCAAAGAAATAAAGACATTGATTGGAAGAGTGTAGAAAAAAAGGATGATGTATTGGAAACCTGCACAGACACTCGTGTTCAATGTTGAAGAGTATTGACAATTTGGAAAAGGTCTTTGTACACAGTTTGGAGTTTTATTCTCTTTTATGGAATTTGCAGCTTTCTCCATTTGCAGGCACAATGAAGTATCTGATGGCTGATACTGAAATACAAGCAGAAGTCATCCAATGTCCGAGTGATGCAGTGTACTTTTGTCATCATGGCTATGGATTAAACTGACAATAAGTCTGCAGGATGTCAAAGCAGATGAGCAATCTGTCCTTCAACAAGGCAGTCAGAGGATTGATAAAGTGTCTGATGATGGATCTTCAAGCTGAAGGATTAACTTCGTTTCTTTTTACACATATGCTGCCCGATCAGATCTTTATTTCATATTTTCAACATCTGTAGTTCTTTTATTCCTCACATTAAAGGAGATTAATTGACAGTGTACTGTAGGGAATAATTTCATTCATAAATATTGTTTGGAATTCTTACTTTGTAATGGTTTTTACTTTTGTTTTTTGGCCATCATTTCAATGTCACCATCTCTCATCTTTATCTCCCTTCACCCATCTGTTCACTGTTTAGCTCCTGACAAATAAAATATCCTATCACAACAGTAATTTTATACAGCATCTGTGTAGACTACCATAAGAAATGAAATCACTCTCAAGAGTACTTCACTTTGGTATTTGCCAAGGAGAAAGATATTGAAGATAATAAGATCAGAGAAGAGTTTGCAAATATTCTCAGGTATGTCAATACATAAAGAAGGATGATGTGCTAGATCCTTTGAAGATCATTAAGGTGAATAAGTCCTCAGGGTTGGATACGACCTATCATCAAACGCTGTGAGAGGGAAGACAGGAGATTGCTTGGGGCCTTGACAAGGACTTCTGTTTTCTCTTTGGTCACAGACAAAGTACCAGAGAATTGAAGAAGAATTACTGTTGTTCATCTGTTTAGGAAGGGCATTAGGGATAACCAGGAAATTATAGGTTGGTGAGCCTTACATTAGTGGTAGGGAAATAGCTGGATAAGATTCCTAGGGATAGGCTCTACTAACATCTGAAAAAGCAGAGATATCATTTTCTGTAAAAAGTTGAGTTTTTTGAGGGGATGACAAAGATAATTGAGGGTAGTGCAGTGGATATTGTTCACATGGCCTTCAGTAATGCATTCAACAAGGTGCTTCATTGTAGGCTGATCAAGAAAATTAAGGTATGTGAGATACTTGGATGTTTGGACTTCTATTGCCTGTAATATATATGAATGATTTGGATGAAAATATAGGTGGGCTGATTAGCAAGTTTGCAGGCAACAAAAGAAATGGCAGACCTGGGGCTAATGAAGAAGCTTGTCAAAGGATACAACAGGACATAGATCAGATGACTGAAAATGAAAGTGACAACATGTGTAGAAAGGGTAGTAAAGAAAGCATAAGACATACTTGGTAGGGGTATTGAGTATAAAAACTGGGAAATCACATTGCAGCCATATAAATTTTTAGTTAAGAACATAAGAAATAGGAGGAGGAGTAGGCCATCTGGCCCATTGAGCCTGCCCTGCCATTCAATAAGATCATGGCTGATCTGTCTGTAAACTCAGCTCCATCTACCTGCCTTTTCCCCATAACTCTTAATTCTATTACTATGTAGAAACCTATCTAACTGTTTCTTAAATACATTTAGTGAGGAAGCCTCAACTCCTTCCCTGGGCAGAGAGTTCCACAGATTCACCACTCTCTGGGAAAAACAGTTTCTCCTCATCTCCATCCTAAATCTTCTCCCCTGAATCTTGAGACACTGTCCCCTAGTTCTAGTCCCACTTACCAATGGAAACAACTTTCCTACTTCTATCTTATCTATCTCTTTCAAAATTTTGTATGCTTCTATAAAATCCCCTCTCATTCTTCTGAGCTCCAGAGAGTATAGTCCCAGGCGACTCAATCTCTCCTCATAGGTTAACCCTTCATCCCTGGAATCAACCTGGTGAACCTCCTCTGCACTGCCTCCAAAGCCAGTATATCTTTCCTCAAGTATGTAGACCAGAACTGCACACAGTATTCCAGGTGCGGCCTCACCAGTACCCTATATAGTTGATCTCAGACTGTTGCCTGCAAACTTGCTAATCAGCTCACCTGTATTTTCATCCAAATCATTCATATATATAACAGGCAATAGAAGTCCAAACATCCATGGATCTCACATACCTTAATTTTCTTAATTAGCCTACAGTGAAGCACCTAGTTAGATCTCATTTGGAGTGCAAAGTGCTGTTCTGGTTGTAATATAATAGGAAGGCCATGGAGGCTTTGGAGAAGGTACAGAAGCGATTCACCAGGGTTTGAGAGTATTAGCTATGATGAGACTTTGGACAAATTTAGATTGTTTTCTTTGGAGTATGGGAGGCTGATGAGTGACCAGATAAAAGCATATAAAATTATAAGAAGCATAGATGGGATAGATAATCACAATTTTATTCCCTTAAACCTATGCAGTACATAAGTTTAAGCAAAGGTTTATTTTACAGTAAGTGTAGTAGTTGCTTAGAGTATACTGCCAGGGAGAGTCGTGGAAGCAGATATGATAACTAAGTTTAAGAATCATTAAGAGCAGCACAGATACGGGCAAGGCATGGAGATATGGATCATGTGCAGTCAGATAGGAATAGTTTAAATTGGCATCATAGTCAGGCCAGACGTCATGGGTCAATGGGCCTGTTTCTGTGCTGTACTCTTGGTGGTGATCTGATGTGGTGGTTTTGTCAGACTCATGTTCCTCCAACCTTTAACTCCAAGATTGAGTACTATCATCTCTTATGAAGTTAAATCAAGTGACATAGGAGACAGTAGGGCTTCGCTTCCAGATGAGCTCAATGCCTTCTATGGTCGCTTTGACCGTAAAAATGCTAGAAAAGATGGCGCAAGCGGTTTTTGCAGATCCAGGTGATTTCTTCCATTTCATCCATGAAACAGCTTCTTCTTCTTCTTTTCTTATGTCAGTCTTTTCTTTTCAAGGTGGCTGGGGTCCTGTCAGAGTCTGCGACGTACAGCCGCAGCTCAAACTACAGTTCTCCATGGATGGTGGGTTTTTGTTCTAGCACTCGCTTTGCAGTCTGGCATTTTGATATCTCTGAGTGCGTCCTGGAAAATGTGTGCCTTCGGGGTGCAGCCCTGTTGGTGACCTGTTCCAGCGGTGTGTGTTGCTACTGGAAGAAGGCCCTTAAACTCGTTATTCCCTCCCTTCTCTCTCTTTCTCTTTTGATGGTGAGTGAGAGTCTGACAGTTCTGAAGTCTGGAAGCTTGAAGACAAATGACATGGCTGATTGTAACACTGAAACAGCGAACTACTGTTCTCCCGTTTCGTTTGTTGCAGGAGCAATATCTCTCTCCCTCACTAGTAAGAGAGGGAGCCTGTTTGAGATGTTGAAGTGTTGGGATGGGCAGTAGATTTTTGAAGGACTCGAACATGTGCTCTAAGGAGGGGTTTGCTATTGTTTGCATGGTGGGGTGGTGAGGGTCAGTGCTCTTGCCGGAGCTAATGGGGTGATGGGTAGAGGAAGGGGAGGGGGCTTTAGGGTTCTAATGGTTCTGTCATTCATTCTTTGGGGTTTTTCTGTTTTGTTTGTGAAGAGTTTCAGGTTGTATACTGTATACATTCTCTGATTTTAAATTGAACCATTGAAAACATGGAGGAACTACCATGAACTCCCACAGCCTCCGACGATCAGTCTTTAACACTGTTGTGCAAACAGCCTTCAGAATAGTGAGCCTATGAAAACTATCTGGCCCAGGCACATTATGAAGTGTTTTGAGAGGATGATGATGAAACATATCAACTCTAGCCTGGGAAACAACTTGGATCTGCTCGAATTTGCCAACTGGGGCAACACATCCACAGTAAATACGATCTCAATGGCTCTTCACTCAACCCTGGAACATCTGGACAGCAAAGATCCATACAACAGGATGCTCTTTATCAAATACAGCTCAGCATTCAATACCATCATTCCCTTAAAACTAATCAATAAGCACCAAGACCTTAACCTCAATAACTCCTTGTGCAAATGGATCCTCAAGTTCCTCACTTGCAGACCCAGTCAGTTCAGATTGCCAACAACATATCCTCCATGATCTCTATAAGCACAGGTGCACCACAAGGCTGTGTGCTTAGCCTCGTGCTCTGTTCAATTTACACTTATGATGTGTGGCTAAGCACAGCTCCAATGCCATATTTAAGTTGCAGGAGAGCAGCACCCATCATCAGACCCCCAACACCAAACACGTGCTCATTTTTCACTGCTGGCATCAGGAAGAAGGTACAGGAGCCTCAGAACTCACACCACCAAGTTCAGTAACAGTTATTGCCCCTCAACCATCAAACTCTTGAACCAAAAGGGATAACCACTCAGCTTAACTTGCCCCATCATTGAAATATTCCTACAAGCTATGGACTCTTAAGGACTCTTCATCTCATGCTATCAATATTTATTGATTATTTATTTATAATTTATTTATAATTGTTATTTTTTTTGTATTTGCACAGTTGTTGTCTTTTGCACACTAGTTGAATGTTCAAGTTGGTGCGGTCTTTCGTTGATTCTGTTATGGTTATTATTCTATGGATTCATTGAGAATGCATGCAAAACAATGAATCCCAGGATTGTATATGGTGACATACAGTGCCTATAAAAGATATTCACCCCACCCCCAGCAGTTTGCATGTTTTATTGTTTTACAACATTGAATCACAGTAGATTTAATTTGGCTTTTTTGACACTAAAACAGAAAAAAAACTCTCTCATGCCAAAGTGAAAGCATATCTCTACAAAGTGATCTAAGTTAATTACAAATATAAAACACAAAATAATTGATTGCATAAATATTCACCTCCTTCAAGTCCGTATTTAGTAGATGTACCACCTTTGGCAGCTATTGCAGTCTTGAGTCTGTGTGAATAGCTCTCTATCAGTTTAGCACATCTAGACCCTGCAATTTTTCCCCATTCTTCTTTACAAAACTTCTCAACCTCTGTCAGATTGCATGGGGATCATGAGTGAACAGCTCTTTTCAAGTCTAGCCACAAATTCTCAATTGGATTGAGGTCTGGACTCAGACTTAGCTAGTCCAGGACAGTAACTTGGTTATTTTTAAGCCATTCCTGCATTGCTTTGGCTTTCTGCTTGGATTCATTGTCCTGTTGGAAAACAAATCTTCTCCCAAGTTCCAGTTTTCTTGCAGATGGCTTCATGTTTGTATCCAGGAATTCCTTGCATTTTGCTGCATTAATTTTACCCTCTGCCTTCCAGTGCCTGCTGCAAAGAAGCATCCCCACAGCATGATACAGTCACCACCCATGCTTCACGATATGGATGGTGTGTTTTTGATGATGTGTGGTGTTTGGCTTACGTTAAAAATAGCGTTTAGTCTGATGGCCAAAAAACTCAATTGTGGTTTCATCAAACCATAGAACCTTCTTCCAGATGACTTCAGAGTCTCCCACACTCAGGTTGGAGGAGCAAAACCTTATATTCCATCAGGGTAGGCTCCAACCTGATTGCATGAACATCGATTCCCAGTAATGCCCCCACCCCTTCAACAGTTTTCTCTCTCACCTTATTTCCTTGCCTGCCTATCACCTCCCTCTGGTGCTTCTCCCCCTTTTCTTTCTTCCACATCCTTCTGTCCTCTCCTACCAGATTTCCCCCTTTTTCAGTCCTGCATCTCTTTCACCAATCAACTTCCCAGCTCTTTATTTCACCACTCCACCCCTCTCAGTTTCATCTATCACCTTCTGGTTCTTCCTCCCCCCACTTCCCACTTTCTTACTCTGACTCCTCATCTTTTTTTCAAGTCCTGATGAAGGGTCTCGGCCTGAAACGTCGACTGTACTCTCTTCCATCGATGTTGCCTAACCTGCTGAGTTCCTCCAGCATTCTGTGTGTGTTGCTTGGATTTTCAATATCTGCAGATTTTCTCTTGTTTGTGATTTGACTTTACTATATACATGCACATGTATACATAGTTTTATAAATGTATATATAGAAGTATAATTGTTTTGGAAGGGCCATGTGGTGCATACAGTTCATGAGATGTCAATGGTTCTCCCACAATATAAGCAAAGCCATGTGCTCTCTCCAACTTCTGATCCCTGACTTAGGAGACAAAATGGATTTAGCTTTGTTTGCAGAGAGCGATTTGGTGAGCTCTCTCCCCCACACACACAGAGTACAGCTATCTGGAAAATGTAACAAATATCTCTAATTCAAGTTTGTAAGAATTCTTCCTCTGTACTCATGTTGCTTTTATGTCTGCAGAAGGTGGCATAAATTTTATAAGTTGTACTTTGTTGAGAATTTGGTACGCTGATTGCTCCTTGAACATTCCAGCCACAAACTCATGTCTTCTGCTGAGTGCTGCCTTTTACTTTCTCTTCCAGCAATTTGTCCTTTTCTCTTAGTTTCTGAAAGATCTTCCAAACGTACAGCATTGCATGGGGAATATCTATTGATGCAATATTGATGCATCAATATTGATGCAATATTATGCAAAATCCTTCAGGTGAACAAAAATATTCTTCAGCAATTATTTCTCAGCTCGTATTGGAGGGTTGGCAATTGCAATAACTAACAAAAGGAGTAAGTACTCAGAATTGTGGCAATAATCCATAGAATTCCAACATCATGATTACTTACGTCTTGCCTCCAAATATATCAGGGTTGGTTTCATGCATATTCCCAATAGAGGTTTGAGGTATGAGCGATTACATAAAGGTGAGGGAGGGTACTTCAGGAAGGGTAAGACGAAGGAACACATACCAATCCTCATAGACGGATCAGAAGTGGAGAGAGTGAGCAGCTTCAAGTTCCTGGATGTCAAGATCTCTGTGGTTCTAACCTGGTCCCAACGTATCGATGTAGTCATAAAGAAGGCAGGATCATCTATACTTTATTACGAGTTTGAAGAGATTTGGCATGTCAATAAATACACTCATTCTGACAGGCTTCATCACTGTCAGGCATGGAGGGGCTATTGCACAGGACCGAAAGAAGCTGCAATAGGTCGTAAATCTAGTCAGCTCCATCTTGGGCACTAGCCTACAAAGTACCCAGGACATCTTTAGGAAGTGATGTCTCAGAAAGGCAGCGTGCCCTTTTCTCACTGTTACCATCAGGCAGGAGATACAGAAGCCTGAAGGCACACACTCCGCGATTCAGGAACAGCTTCTTCCCCCTGCCTTCCAATTCCTAAACGGACATTGAATCCTTGAATTGAATTGAATCATTGAATCACATTTTTTAATATACAGTATTTCTGCTTCTGCACATTTAAAAAAATCTATTCAATATACGTAATTGATTTACTTGTTTATTATTGTTTTGTGGCGACCCACTTCCCAGCGCACTCGAACCGGCTCACAAAGTCAGACAGGATATTCTGTGGATGCAGGAAAGAAACACAGTTGGTAGTTTGCCTCCCAGGTCCCAGGGTCCGGGATGTTTCTGATTGCGTCCACGATATTTTGAAGTAGGAAGATGAACAGCCAGAGGTCGTGGTACATATTGGTACCAACGACATGGGTAGGAAAAGGGAGGAGGTCCTGAAAACAGACCACAGGGAGTTAGGAAGGAAGTTGAGAAGCAGTATCTCAAAGGTAGTAATCTCAGGATGACCACCTGTGCCACGAGTCAGTGAGTGTAGGAATAGAGTGAGGTGGAGGATAAATGCGCAGCCGAGGGTTTGCAGCAGGGGGTAGGGATTCAGATTTCTGGATCATTGGGGCATCTTTTGGGGCAGGTGTGGCCTGTACAAAAAGGACGGGTTGCACTTGAATCTGAGGGGGACCAACATCCTGGCAGGGAGGCTTGCTAAGGCTATTGGGGAGAGTTTAAACTAGAATTGCTGGGGGGGTGGGAACTGAACTGAAGAGTTGGAGTTAAGGGGCTGTTGGCTCACAAATAGAGAAAGCTTGGAAACAGTGCGAGAGGAAGAATGAGCAGGTGATAGAGAATGGATGTGCTCAGACTGAAGGTTTAGATGTGTCTATTTTAATGGAAGAAGCATCATGAACAAAGTGGATGAGTTTAGAGCGTAGATCAGTACTTGGTGCTATGATGTTGTGGCCATTACAGAGACTTGGATGGCTTAGGGGCAGGAATGATTACTTACAGTGCCAGGCATTAGATGTTTCAGAGAGGACAGGGAGGGAGGTGAAAAAGGTGGGGCATGGCACTGCTGATCAGAGATAGTGTCATGGCTGCAGAAAAGGAGGAAGTCATGGAAGGATTGTCTACTGAGTCTCTGTGGATGCAAGTTAGAAACATGAAGGGTCAATAACTCTACAGGGACATAGAGGAACCAATAGGGAGACAGATTCTGGAAAGGTGTAATAATAACAGGGTTGTCATGGTGGGAGATTTTAATTTCCCAACTATTGATTGCATCTCCCTAGAACAAGGGATTTAGATGGTTTCCTGACACAATATGTAGATAAGCCTACAACAGGAGAGGCTGTACTTGATCTGGTATTGGGAAATGAACCTGCTCAGGTGTCATGTCTCTCAGTGGGAGAGCATTTTGGAGATAGTGATCACAATTCTATCTACTTTACCTCAGCATTGGAGAGGGATGGGAACAGACAAGTTATGAAAGTGTTTAATTGGAGTAAGGAGAAATATGAAGCTATCAGGCAGGAACTTGGAAGCATAAATTGGGAACAGATGTTCTCAGGGAAATGTATGGCAGAAACGTGGCAAACGTTTGGGGGATATTTGCGTAGTGTTCTGCATAGGTACGTTCCAATGAGACAGGGAAAGGATGGTTGGGTACAGGAACCATGGTGTACAAAGGCTGTTGTAAATCTAGTCAAGAAGAAAAGCAGAGCTTACGAAAGGTTAAAAAAACTAGGTAATGATAAAAATCTAGAAGATTATAAGACGAGCAGGAAGGAACTTAAAAATAAAGTTAGGAAAGCCAGAAGGGGCCGGGAGAAGGCCTTGGCAAGCAGGATTAAGAAATATGCCAAGGCATTCTACAAGTATGTGAAGAGCAAGAGGATAAGACATGAGAGAATAGGACCAATCAAGTGTGACAGTGGAAAAGTGTGAATGGAACCGGAGGAGATAGCAGAGGTACTTACTGAATACTTTGCTTCAGTATTCACTACGGAAAAGGATCTTGGCAATTGTAGGGATGACTTACAGCGGATTGAAAAGCTTGAGCATATAGACATTAAGAAAGAGGATGTGCTGGAGCTTTTAGAAAGCATCAAGTTGGATAAGTCTCTGAGACCAGATGAGATGTACCCCAGGCTACTATGAGAGGCCAGGGAGGAGATTGCTGAGCCTCTGGAAATGATCTTTGCATCATCAATGGGGACAGGAGAGATGCCGGAGGATTGGAGTGTTGCAGATGTTGTTCCCTTATTCAAGTAAGGAAGTAGAGATAGCCCAGGAAATTGTAGACCAGTGAGTCTTAGTTCAGTGGTTGGTGAGATCCTGAGAGGCAAGATTTATTAACATTTGGTGAGGCATAATATGATTATGAACAGTCAGCATGGTTTTGTCAAAGGCAGGTCATGCCTTATGAACCTGATTGAATTTTTTGAGGATGTAACTAAACACATTGATGAAGGTAGAGCAGTAGATGTAGTGTATATGGATTTCAGCAAAGCATTTGATAAGGTACCCCTGCAAGGCTTATTGAGAAAGTAAAGAGGCATGGGATCGAAGGGGGCCTTGCTTTGTGGATCCAGAATTGGCTTGCCCACAGAAGGCAAAGAGTGGTTGTGGACGGGCCATATTCTGCATGGAGGTCCGTGACCAGTGGTGTGCCTCAGGGATCTGTTCTGGGACCCCTTCTCTTTGTGATTTTTATAAATGACCTGGATGAGGAAGTGGAGGGATGGGTTAGTAAATTTGCTTATGACACAAAGGTTGGGAGTATTGTGGATAGTGTGGCGGGCTGTCAGAGGCTACAGCAGGACATCAATAGGATGCAAAACTGGGCTGAGAAGTGGCAGATGGAGTTCAACCCAGATAAGTGTGAGCTGGTTCATTTTGGTAGGTCAAATATGATGGCAGAATATAGTATTAATGGTAAGACACTTGGCAGTGTGGAGGATCAGAGGGATCTTGGGGTCAAAGTCCATAGGACACTCAATGCTGCTGCGCAGGTTGACTCTGTGGTTAAGAAGGCATATGGTACATTGGCCTTCACCAACTGTGGGATTGAGTTTAAGAGCCGAAAGGTAATGTTACAGCTTTATAAGACCCTGGTCAGATCCCACTTGGAGTACTCTGCTCAGTTCTGCTCACCTCACTACAGGAAGGATGTGGAAACTATAGAAAGGGTGCAGATGAGATTTACAAGGATGTTGCCTGGATTGGGGAGGATGACTTATGAGAATAGGTTGAGTGAGCTTGGCCTTTTCTCTTGGAGCGGCAGAGGATGAACTGATAGAGGAGTATAAGATGATGAGAGGCATTGATCGTGTGGGTAGTCAGAGGCTTTTTCCCAAAGCTGAAATGGCTAGCATGAGAGGGTACAGTTTTAAGGTGCTTAGAAGTAGGTACTGTTACAAATGTGGAGCAACTCTGAGGGGCCGAAGGGTGCAAAGTCGCCCCCCTCCTTTTTGAGAATTGCAAGATCGCTAGTATTTCGGGTATGAGACCCAGGAGATGAGAGAGATACACAGCATGTCAGGAAATGAGAGAGAGAGAGAGAGAGACGCAGAATACACAACTAGGTGGAATGTTTCCTGACATAAGTGGAACGGAACCACTGATTACTGCTATTGTCTTTTGGAGAAGGAATTGTGTATTGAGTACTGTACTATTCATTGAAACCCCTCAGGGGACAACCAGAGTGGTCTGGTTGAGGGATTTCATCATCCCAACCTGATTGACATCTGAGACCTCGTGAGTGAGGATAAAAGACGGGTCTGGGGGAACACCCCTTTAGACGCACCAGGAGAAACGCTAGAGATCCAAGGACAGCGTTTTATAGCAAAAGCCGGTGAGAGCTCGTGTGCGTCCTCCCTTGCCTGGGTGGTGGGCTCATCACGGAAGAACGGTTTAGCTAAAGGAGAGGACACACTTGAACGGCCACAACAACGAGACACCAACGGATCGAAATCATAAAGGAAGGTTGGCAAAACACTTAGCGGTAACTGTTCCCATTCTCCTATCTCTCTCTCTCTCCAACAATTGCAACACAGCGACAAACAAATGACGGCAGCCTGTGTGAACTGCAGCGAACTTCATATTTCCATCGGACAATTCATCATCCCCTAGACAACGATAGAGCTTATTTCTTATTGATTATTATTATACCTGCACTTTTAGGTTTAGTATTGACGACGTATATTATCTGTATATTTGCATTGATATTATTTTTGTGTATTTTTACTAATAAATACTGTTAAAAATAGTATCATCAGACTCCAACGGACGTCTCTATCTTTGCTGGTAAGTAACCCCGTTACGGGGTTCGTAACAGTACAGAGGAGATGTCAGGGGTAAATTTTTTATGCAGAGTGGTGAGTGTGTGGAATAGGCTGCCAGTAACAGTGGAGGAGGCAGATACAATAGGGTCTTTTAAGAGACTCCTGGATAGGTGCATGGAGCTTAAAAAATATAGGGCTATGGGTAACCCTTGGTAATTTCTAAACTAAGTACATGGTCAGCACAGCATTGTGGGCTGAAGGGCCTGTATTGTGCTATAGGTTTTCTATGTTTCTATGCAAGCATAAATACAAGAGATTCTTCAATTTCTGGAAATTCAAAGCCACACAGAAAAAAACTTGAAATTGAAAATAAAGCACTCCAATATGTTCTCATTTCCATTTTGACAGCTATAATCGCCAACATATACATGCCAAAAATAGAGGAAGCGAATAGAATCTATAATAACATATTATTGTAATAATTCAATTAATTATCTAAGTGACTGCTGTATAAAATTTACATCATTGCATTCCTTTTATTAGCTATTTCAATTGCCAAAGCTCAAGTGCAAGAAGTAACTGACGGCAAAAGCGGACAAAACAAACTACTGGAGGAACTCAGCGGGTCAGGCAGCATCTACGGAGAGGAATAAACTGTTGAAGTTTTGGGCCAAGTCTCTTCATCAGGACTGGAAAGAAGCCAGAGTAAGAAAGTAGGGGAGGGGAAGGAGTACAAACTGGCAAATGATAGGTGAAAACAGGTGAGGGAGACAGTTGGTAAGTGGAGAGGAGGGGATGAAGTGAGAGGTGGGAGGTGATAGGTGGAAAGGTAAAGGAATGATGAAGAAGGAATCTGATGGGAGAGGGGAGTGGATCATGAGAGAAAGGTATTTGGTGTATATTGATATGCAAGCATATTACATTAGACAATTAAACTCCATCATCCAGTGAACTTAACACAAAGATACATGGAATCAGAGATTTAATCATTTATGCTTTTATCATTTATCAGTTTTTGTGAGGATTAATAGAAAATGCAATACAAAATAAAACAATAGTAAGTATTGCAAAAGATAACAGCAAAAGAAGAGAGCCATGAAATTTTTGATTTTCTGTCTTATGTAAACATTATAAAATGTGTGAAGAAAAGAAGAAATAAAAAGATCAACTGAACCCTCAACAATTCCACTTAGCAAATGCTTCAGTATAAGCATGAAGAACAAAATCCACCAGTTGTTATTTGTGAGCATAAATATCTATTTAAAAAATAATTTGAAGTAATATGTTCAACTGCTTTCATAGCATGACATGCAGATAATGAAAAGTTACCATGGTTTCATTTAAAAGCTAATATCTGTCAAATCCATTCATTTGGTTTATGCAAAATCCTGTTGGTCAATAAAATATACTTCATCGGTTATTTCTCTACTTACACTAGAGCTTCAGCAATTAAAATAACTAATAAAAGGAGAGGAAAGACATAAATCTGTAACAGCAGTTACTTAGATACAATAATTATTTGAATTAGTACAATAATGTGATATTAAAGATTCTATTCTCTTACTCTATTTTTGGCAGGTACATGTTGTAGATTATAGCTGTCAGAAAGGAAATGATAACATCTTGAAGTGCTTTATTTTCAGTTTCAACTCTATTTTTAAACTTTAACATGCACAAATGTGATATGAATACCAAACTTGCAAAGAATAAAAATCTGTATTACTTTCTTTATTCCTATCTGATCCTTGGCCTTAAAATTACTAGTCTTTTTGTTTTCCTTACACTTTGTTGGATGCATTTTAGTGAATGCAAATTAGTGAATGCATTAATCTTCGAATGAACACAAATGAACAATATATTCAAGACTTAGCTGATTTTCTCAAAAAAAAACCAATGATTTTTGTCCATCAAGGCAACCCAGATTCCATTATTTCTCTCTAGAGCCTATCACTCAATTACAAGGCTTCAAAACAACTACCTCAAAACCATAAGTTTCCTAACCCAGTTTGGTAAATATGCTTAATGAAAAATAAAACATGCTTCACATTATTCATATTCTTCATATGTGTCATAAGGTAAAAGTGAGTGCAGTCTCTATTAACAAGAAGTTGAAAGGTCTGAAGGTAGATAAGTCACTTAATCAGATAGACTACACCTGAAGTTTATAAAAGAGGAGTTGAAGAGATCATGGAGGCATTAGTAGTGACCTTTCAAGAATCACTAGACCTGGAATGGTTCTGGATGACTGGAAAATTGCAAGTGTCACTGCACTCTTTAAGAAGTGCAGAGTGGGGAGGCAAAACACAGAAAGTTACAGGCCAATTAGCCTGACTTCAGTGGTTGGCAAGGTGTTAGAGTCCATTATTAAGGATGAGATTTCAGGGTACTTGAAAGCACATGATAAAATAGGCCTAAGTTAACATGGTTTCCTAAAAGGGATATCTTGTCTGACAAATCTGTTGGATTTCTTTCAGGAAGTAACAGGTAGGATACACAATGAAGAGTCAGTGGATCTTGTTTACTTGGATTTTCAGAAGGCCTTTGACAAGGTGCTGCTAAACCAGATAAGAGAAAGATACCAGCACATCAGAAGACTGGCTGACTGGCAAGAGACAAATAGTGGCAATAAAGGGGGAATTTCTGATTGGGGCTGCCAGTGATTAGTGGTGTTTCACAGAGGTTGGTGTTGGGACCACTTCTCACAATATATGTCAATGATCTGGATAACTGTATTGATGGGTTTGTGGCTAAGTTTGTGGACAGTACAAAGATAGATGGGGGGCAGGCAGTGTTGAGGTAAGCATGGAGTCTGCAGAAGGACTTGGACAGATTAGGATAATGGCCAAATAAATGTAAACTGGAATACAGTGTAGGGAAGTGAATGGGTAGCAAATTCAGAAATCAAATATGCAAAGGGACTTGGAAGTCCTCGTGTAGAATTCCCTAAAGGTTAAATTGCAGGTTGAGTGGGTAGTAAGGAAGACAAATGCAATGTTTGCATTAATTTGAGAGAACTACACTATAAAAACAAGGATATATAAACGAAGCTTTATAAGGCATTGATCACACCATACGTGGAATATTATGAGCTGTTTTGGGCCCCTTGTCGAAGAAAGGATATGCTGGCATTAGGGTTATTATGCTGGTCCTGAGGTTATTCATGAGAGTATTCACAGGAGTTTAAAAGAATGAGGGGAATCTCATTGAAACCTATTGAATATCGAAAAGCCTTAATAAAGTGGATGTGGAGAAGATGTTTCCAATGGTGGGAGATTCTAGGACCAAAGGGCACAGCCTCAGAATATAAGGACGTCACTTTAGCACAGACATGAGGAGAAATTTCTTTGGTCAGAGGGTGGTGAATCTGCAAAATTCATTACTGCAGTTGGCTGTGGAGTCCATGTTACTGGGGATATTTAAAGTGGAGGTTGATAGGTAATTAATTAGTAAGGGCAACAAAGATTACAGGGTGAAGGCAGGAGAATGAGGTTGAAAGGGATAATAAATTAGCCATGATAGAATGGTGGAGCAGACATAATGGGCTGAATGGCCTAATTCTGCTCCTATATCTTGTAATCTGTATCATCCTGTTGAATGACAATTAAACTTGAATTTAAACAATGAGCAATTGACTTGAACATACAGCTCAGTAAATAATTAGAATTATATTATTCTTTTGATGATTTTAAAAAAGGATCATTTTCTGCCAAAATACAGGTTGATATGGAAATTACTTTCATTTACAAATTTTCTGCAACTGAATTGAATGACTTTTTTCTGCTGCTTAAGAAATCTCACATAACAAGTTTAGAAATTAATTCTGCAGCCATTCTCATCAGGCTTGAGTCAGTTCAACATCAACGTAAACCAAGTGCCTGATTCAGACTGCTTTTCTCATCTCCTTCAAAGGAATGGAGATGTTCCATTTTGTGTCCTTCAGATATTGATGTTATTTCAAAATACTCAATGAGTTCCTTATTTCAGAAACGAATTTTCAAGTTTTCTGTTTATATTTGATTTTGCCTCAATTCCAAATGCATCACTAATTTCAAAATATAAGATGATCATTTATTTGCAGTGAAAATCCTCAAAACCTTGAAATGATTTAAAGTGAAATTAGTCTTCTAACATTCAATGTACTTGTATCAAATCACTTTGTTCACTGTTTAAGCTGTTGAATTAACTAGTGAAGTTGATGATCAACATAACCTTATTTGTATTTCATATTTATTTGCTAATTTCACACTGTTTACTTTTTATATTAAATTATAGAGTAATTGCTCTTCTTCCCTCAAAGAAAGGAAGTAAACCTAACTATCTGTCTCCTTATAATGACTTGAATAATGGTTGGAACTGGTCAAGCATAAATTAAAGTCTTACCATTTAAAACACTTGCTCAATCACTAAACACACAGGATAAAAAAACTGATCTATAAACCATAATTTCTTCTAAGATTTTTCTAATCTCCTAGAATTAAATCTCCATTACCTACTATATTTTACCTTCATAATTTCTATTTGTTTTCTAATTTAAAGCTGTGATATTCAAGATGTTCAGTTTTGTATTTAAATCTCTTCTAGCTGTTTGAGTGGCAGTTTTAGCTGCCCTGATTCTTAAATCTGGAATGCCTCCATGACTTCAAAGTAATCCAGAGGGAATAAGCTGTTATCCAGTCTGGCAGTCCTAGTCCTGATGCTCCTGTACCTCCTTCCTGATGGCAGTGGATCAGAGACTGTGGGATTTGGGTCCTTCATATACAACATTCAGGTCAAGTCACTTTTATTGTCATTTTGACCATAACTGCTGGTATAGTACATAGTAAAAATGAGACAACGTTTTTTCAGGACCATGGTGTTACATGACACAATACAAAAACTAGACTGATCTACGTAAAAAAAACAACACAGGAAAAAAATTACACTAGACTACAGACCTACCCAGGACTGCATAAAGTACACAAAACAGTGCAGGCATTACAATAAATAATAAACAAGACAATAGGGCAGTAAGGTGTCAGTCCAGGCTCTGGGTATTGAGGAGTCTGATAGCTTGAGGGAAGAAACTGTTACATAGTCTGGTCGCGAGAGCCCGAATGCTTCGGTGCTTTTTCCCAGATGGCAGGAGGGAGAAAAGTTTGTATGAGGGGTGCGTGGGGTCCTTCATAATGCTGTTTCCTTTGTGGATGCAGCGTGTAGTGTAAATGTCCATAATGGCGGGAAGAGAGACCCCGATGATCTTCTCAGCTGACCTCACTATCCGCTGCAGGGTCTTGCGATCCGAGATTGTGCAATCTCTGAACCAGGCAGTGATGTAGCTGCTCAGGATGCTCTCAGTACAACCCCTGTAGAATGTGATGAGGATGGGGGGTGGGAGATGGACTTTCCTCAGCTTTCGCAGAAAGTAGAGACGCTGCTGGGCTTTCTTTGCTATGGAGCTGGTGTTGAGGGACCAGGTGAGATTCTCCACCAGGTGAACACCAAGAAATTTGATGCTCTTAACGATCTCTACCAAGGAGACGTCAATGTTCAGCGGGGAGTGGTCGCTCTGTGCCCTCCTGAAGTCAACAACCATCTCTTTAGTTTTGCTCACATTCAGAGACAGGTTGTTGGCTCTGCACCAGTCCGTTAGCCGCTGCACCTCCTCTCTGTAAGCTGACTCATCATTCTTGCTGATGAGACTCACCACGGTCGTGTCATCGGCGAACTTGATGATGTGGTTCGAGCTGTGTGTTGCAGCACAGTCGTGGGTCAGCAGAGTGAACAGCAGCGGACTGAGCACACAGCCCTGGGGGGCCCCCGTGCTCAGTGTGATGGTGTTGGAGATGCTGCTCCTGATCCGGACTGACTGAGGTCTCCCAGTCAGGAAGTCTAGGATCCAGTTGCAGAGGAAGGTGTTCAGGCCCAGTAGGCTCAGCTTTCCGAGGGATGATTGTGTTGAATGCTGAACTGAAGTCTATGAACAGCATTCGAACATATGTGTCTTTTTTGCCCAGGTGGGTTAGGGCCAGGTGGAGAGTGATGGCAATGACGTCATCTGTTGAGCGGTTGGGGTGGTACGCAAACTGCAGGGGGTCCAGTGAGAGGGGCAGCAGCCCCCCTATTATCCTCTGTAGGGTCTTGTGAACAGACGGCTTGCAGCTTTCATGCCAAAAACTAATTCAGCCAGACAGAACACCCTCAATGGTACTCCTGTGAAAAGTTGTTAGAACAGGGGTGGGAAGCTTGCACACCTCAATCTTCTCAGAAAGTGTAGGCACTGCTGTGCCTTCTTGACTAATGAGATGTTAAGGGTCCAGGTCAGATTGTCTGTTATGTATACACCTAGGAACTTTGTGCTCTTCACTCTTTCCATGGCAGTGCCAGTGATGTGCAATGGAGTTGAATTGTGCCTTCTTGAAGTCTGCAATCATCTCTTTTGGCTTGTCCATGTTGAGACTCAGGTTGTTCTCAAACCATCTGACAAACTTCCCTACCTCCTCTCTTTATGCCAACTCATCACTGTTGCAGATGAGGCCAAATACTTTTGTATCATCAGTGAAGTGGATGCTGTTTGAGTTGGATTTAGCAGTGCAGTTTTGAGTCAGCACTATAAGTAGCAGTTGGCTGAGCACACGACTCTGGGAGGCAGTAGTTCTCAACATGATGGAGCTTGAGATGTTTCTGCCAAATCGGACTAACTGGGGCCTTTCCATCAAGAAGTCCAAGATCCAGTTACAGAGTGAGGTGTTGAGTCCCAACAAGGACACTTTAACCATCAGTATTTGCTGTTCATGTTCCCAAAGATATAATGTTGTGTAGAATTTATTCATAAAGTTTTTTTAAGAAGAAACCATTTAGCATTTATCATCGCTGAATAACCATATAACAATTACAGCACGGAAACAGGTCATCTCAACCCTTCTAGTCCATGCCGACGCTTACACTCACCTAGTCCCACTGGCCCACGCTCAGCCCATAACCCTCCATTCCTTTCCTGTCCATATACCTATCCAATTTTACTTTAAATGAGAATACCGAACCTGTCTCTACCGCTTCTACTGGAAGCTCATTCCACACAGCTACCACTCTCTGAGTAAAGAAATTCCCCCTCGTGTTACCCTTAAACTTTTGCCCCCTAACTCTCAAATTATGTCCTCTTGTTTGAATCTCCCCTACTCTCAATGTAAAAAGCCTATCCACGTCAACTCAATCTATCCCCCTCATTATTTTAAATACCTCTATCAAGTCCCCCCTCAAACTTCTACACTCCAAAGAATAAAGACCTAACTTGTTCAGCCTTTCCCTGTAACTTAGGTGCTGAAATCCAGGTAACATTCTAGTAAATCTTCTCTGTACTCGCTCTCTTTTGTTGATATCTTTCCTATAATTCGGTGACCAGAGCTGAACACAATACTCCAAATTCGGCCTTACCAATGCCTTGTACAATTTTAACATTACATCCCAACTCCAATATTCAATGCTCTGATTTATAAAGGCCAGCATACCAAAAGCTTCCTTCACCACTCTATCCACATGAGATTCCACCTTCAGGGAACTATGCACCATTATTCCTAGATCACTCTGTTCTACTGCATTCTTCAATGCCCTACCATTTACGATGTATGTCCTATTTGGATTATTCCTACCAAAATGTGGCACCTCACACTTATCAGCATTATCAGCAATATTTTGATGGATTTATTGTTCTAAACTTCTTTAATTGTAATGATTCTACCTTGCCAAAAGTTATACTTTGTTTTATAATAAGGGTCTTCTGAGATCTGCCAGATTTCTCTACTCCAACTCTCAACATAGACAGATTTTCTCCTGACTGTTAACAAATTCATTCTGTCAATCTATGGCACATCTGCAGCGCATATGTGCTGGCAATCAGTATTTTAGCAGCTTTGGTTTGATTAATCCAAAATTTCAGATTCTCTCGTACAAGGGTAATTCCATATTTGACAAGTTAAAAATAGAACATATTACACTGCCATTTTAGCACCAATTATTCAGCCTTCCTTTGTAAGATGTGCATTCTAAATTATAATCTGAAGCTCAATAGTATTTGGTTTTAATAAAGCAAAAGAGGTATTAATCTTAATCAGATAGTATCAAATACAGTAATATTAAGATTCTTAATGGAATGGCATTATCATGGTCGAATCACAGTAGCTCTGAATGTCAGAAATATTTAATCCAGTTTACTGTATTCATCTCATGTGCTAGATTTTGATGAAAAGAAACTGTATTATTGTGCTTTCATGCTGAGTATCGTGAACAGTAAAAGACTGCATGACTGAAAATTGGTTGGAGCCTCCAAAAGCCTGCAATCATTCCCTGCATGGCAAACCAACTAATGTTTTGCTCACAGACCTATTGTAAGGATATTCAGGAGCACAAAAGGCACAAGTGCTTCAGTGCTATAAATTTGTATGCAGAATTTAGGACAAGTACAGAATGCACAAAGAAAATCTAATGCCTCCATTGAGAGGGGAGATGCAGCACTGGGGCAGTGGGTTACAAAGGAGAGAAACACAGTTGCACAATTCAGTAAGTATAAAGTTCGGAAAATACAAGTAAGATAAGTTGATCAAAGGTTAATTTCTAAGAACTGAAAATATGAGAGTTCAGGAGTTGGTTGTCAATTTTACACCCAGCTGCTAGAGAGGGCAGGGTTATTTTAATTAGCAAAATAAACTTTATTCACAATAAAATTATTTACCAGAATAAACCCATCAATAATTCTACATTCTTTACGGGCATTGTCAATACTTTCCATACAATGTAAAATAATTCTGCCACACTGAGGTTTCGTATTCAGACAATATCACAGTAATTGAGGGGATTCCTCCCCCAACCCCAACCAGGGCAGAGTTGAACTGAATATACTTAGCTGTTAAGAAGTGGAAATGGTCAAGTAAGGAGGTGCAACTGGTAGTTGGAGTATTTTATTGATTTTGAGTGGACAGACAATCACTAGTTGGGGGTGGTAGATCTAAATTCAGCCTAATTGGAAGGAGGGGTGGTTAGTTAGAAATAAAGACAACCTTCAGCAGAATACAGGTCCTTCGGCCCACAAAGCTGTGCTGAACATGTCCTTAACTTAGAAATTACCTAGGGTTACCCATAGCCCTCTATTTTTCTAAGCTCTATGTATCTATCCAGGAGCCTCTTAAAAGACCTTATCGTATCCGCCTTCACCACCGTCGCCGGCAGCACCATTCCACGCACTCACCCCTCTCTGAGTAAAAAACTTACCCCTGACATCTCCTTTGTACCTACTTCCAAGCACCTTAAAACTGTGTCCTCGTGTGCTAGCCATTTTATCCCTGGGTTGTGTGAGATTTGCAAGCTTAGGGAACATTGATGGTATCTAGAGTGCTGAGAAGATTGTGTGTGTAACTGGAGTGGGAGGTGAAGAAATTAAGTATTAAAGAGTGCTTACCTAAGTTAGGTTCCAACTGAAAGTATGAAACCTGATGAGACAAGCAAGTTAAAATACAGTGCTGTATACGTTAGTAGACTCCACAGTGCAGGTCAAGATTTCTCCACACATTTGCTATCTCACACTGATATTGCAATCAAGACATTTTGGTTGACACAGAAGCCAAGGGACACATCGGGCAGTGTTTGAATAAATCTTCTGGAAGTTTCACAAACGTCACATCAATTTAAAGCAATGGATGCAAGGTGCAGATGACTGATGGCATATGCATTTCATACACTCGGAATAAGAAAAACTACCAAGACTTTTAGACCAAAATCAACTATGTCCGTAAAGTCAAAATGAGGGTTACAAAAATTGGGTATGTTACTCTCCCAATGTGATTACGATATTGAATAATCTATTTGAAAACAGAACACCATGGCTGATGCTCTCTTGAGGATTCCATTTGAACAGGGAAAGGTCAATACAGAGAGTAAGGTGTTTAGAATGCAAGTAAATATCGATAATTTTGAAGTTATGGCAGAAGAAATTGCAAGAGTTATGCTTAAAAATGTAATTTTCTGCCAAGTATATAAATATCCCTCTTGTGAAGTGGAATGACTTTGGTACAGGTATGAGCAATGGCATTTCGCCATTTCTGAGGGAGCCATAAACTGTTCTTAAATCTATGGGGCCACCAAGTAATCACCTCAGAGTGCTGCAAACATACATAGTTGGTGAACTCTGTACTAAACAACTAGGCATGGCACAAATTAAGACAATTATTGCAGGTTAGTCTAGGAGTATAAAGATGAGATCACCTCATGTTAGGGTTCCAAGATTGTTGAACCCAGTTAAACTTTTAACAAATATTCTTTGCTCAACTTTTTGTGGGAAATTTGAACCAGTTTCCAGTTCTTGATGTAAATTGTAAGCAATATTCACTTTGAAGTTAAAGGCACAGGCTGCTAGCCCACAGAAGGCAACTTCTTGTCTGCGTTAGCCAAACGCGAGACAAATGGGGTCATGTCACTTTGCACATCAAATATGCCTTTAAGTCAGGACGTTTGTGTACTCAGATGGTTAGCCTTTACTGCATCAATTATGGATGTTTGGGATCTCTGTCATTAGAAGCTTTTAAGATCATCCGTGTTAATTACTTTGTCCCAGCAAAGGTATCTGCAAAACATTACATGCAGATGATGTCATCTAGTAGAAAATAATGTAAATATCTGAAGTGTTGGGGATTGTTAGGAATGACAAGGAGAACGACAGAAAGATGAGGTTACAGAAAGAAGAACTAGAGTTCATTCTGCAGACTACATTTTCTGTGACAGACGACTTGTTCATCTGAAACTCATTGCTACGTTCTCCTAATTCATAAGAATTTTACTTGTGTTTGCAAACCTTTGTAGTTCATAAATCTTTTGTAATTTGGAAATCTTTTTATAAATCAGAAATCTTCTGAGTGTTAAATCTGTGTTAAGAGATATTTGTCTATATTTAAATGTCTATCATTAAAAAAACTGTGTATATAAAAAAAACCATTATCTGGAAGCAGTATCTCCTCCTTGGTAGGGAGGGGGATCCACCACTCAAGCAGTGGGTATTAGCAGCTAGACCCCACCACAGAGATGAGACACAGTAGGAAGCTCGTCCTTGAAGAGTAGCTGGATACGACGTAACCTCTCTATTTTGAGGGCACCTGTAGATATCTACATCGGATAGAGCTCAAAATTTTCTTTTGAGTTTAGGGCTTTCTGAACAGGGAACCAAATACCATCACATTGTCAAATCATAGGCACTTCTGCAATCATAATCAGAAAAAATAGTTGATCAGTAAGAGAAAGAAATTTATCTGTAAAATGTCTTCAATCCTCTCAGCAAATAAATCAATCCAAGATGAGTGGGTGCTCTCTTGTTTACATTTTATTTCTAATTATTCAAATGAGCGTTTGATTTCTTTCCATTCTTCATAAATTTAAGATCCTCAAAAAGTCTACAGCTCCTTTTCGCAATCAGTTAAATGCATCTTACACAGGCTGCTGGTCAAAGGTTTTAAAATTCTCATTCTTGTTATGGAACTTTTCCCTTTATCCTCACTGTTACATTTTCCAAGCTTAAAATCTGCCAAGGTATTGGATTGTTCTGGCTTCTTGTGCACCTCCAGTTTATTACTCTACACTTGTCAGCTATGTTTTTATTGACCAGCCTCCTAAGCTCTGCAATCTCTTCCTGAGTTTCTTTTGCCTCTCTAGTTCAATTGTACTTTAAGCTAAATTCTGAATAGTCTGTAATTGACTCCGGTGGATTTGTTGTACTTATCTGGGACATAATGTAGTTGAACAATTTTCCCATTTTTTTTAGGTGGAGGTTGGTGTTTTAAATGTACTGGTACATCCTGGCTAGAGCTGAAGCTAGTTCCAGAGAGAACATCTTCTGTGCCACAGCCAGGCTGTTATCTGGTCCCACAATCTTTGCAGTATTCCGTTATTCCCAGCCATGGCTTCATATGCTTCAGCCTTAACAGTATGAGGTTGATAGATATGTTCAAGGAGCCACCTCCTCTTGTTAGTTCTGGCAACTGCTATTCACAATCAAATGTGGCAAAAGTGAAAAAATGCTGATCTAATCTGTTGGTGTGGGATTCATTAGCTTTGTTATTGCGCCTAGTATGCATATAATCCCAAATTACTAATTTACTAGTTGGTATCTCATTGAGGTTAGAGATAGCAGTGGAATGTTTTTTCTGTTGCTGCTGCTGCTTGTCCATAGTTCATTATGGATGCTCACTACTGAGGAAAAGCTTATTGTGATCTATCTCTATGTAACAGGAGGTTCAAGATTCAAGATAGCTTATATACATAGATTTATTGTATGTCCATAAAGTGATGCTCGGCATAGGAATGTCTGTACTGATAGGAAATGATATGTAGTGGTGGTGGGGGTTGTGCTGGAGTGGGTTAGTGGATGGAGGTGTTGATCTGCTTGGGAAAAATAACTGTTTTAGAGCCTGAAGGTCCTGGATGCCAAGACCTTCGGGGGGGGGGGGGAGTGAGTGTTGCGAGTTCTCCTCATGTCAATAACCATCTCTTTTGTCTTAATGACACTAAGGAAGAGGTTATTTTCTTGGCATCTGGCCTTGAGCTCATCCAACTCATCTCTGTAGGCTATCTTATCATAGTTGATAACGAGCCCTACTACCATTGTGTCATTGGCAAACTTGACAATTTAATTACTCAGGTGTTTGGCCATGCAGTCATGTGAACAGAATGCACAGCGATGAACTCAGAACATTGTCCTGGGGGGGGGGGGGCACTCGTGTTCAGGATGATGGGGAGGGATGTGTGGGTGACCACTGCCTATCTGAGGTTAGGAAGTCCAATGCCAAGTTGCACGGTACTCTACTTAGACCGAGGAGTAGGAGTTTGTTCACCAAGGTCTGTGGGACTGTTGTGTATTTAATATTTCAGTAATATTTGAGTATTCTTGTATACATATTGTTTGATTAAGCATTCTTGTTTAAGTAATTCATTATGGGTTATATGCATAAATTCGTGAATTACAAATGATTTCATGCTACCACGTGATATGTGCACTCCTAGCTTAGAGTAAAACATGGAGGTGGACTCACATTTTGGACTCCCATGTCTTCCTTTGAAGTAGTTTAATGTTTTGAAGTTACAAAACGTAACAGTAGTGATGAGGTATTTTTAAAACAAACCTGAGACAACTGTTGAAGCACAGCAAGACATTCGAACAAATAAAGGTGCAGCGAGAAACGACAAGAAAAAAGATCGGCACAGCACAGCATGTGCAGAGACAGTCAAGTTAAAAAAAAAAGCAATAAAGAGAGGAATTCATGGGTTCATAAAAAGAGTGAATACTGGGTGATAATAACCATAAAGAGCAGAAATAGCTAGCTACATCAAAATGATTTGTACATTTGATTCCACAAGAGATAGCTGGTTCATGAATAGTAAGTTAATTGAACAGTATTTTGAAGCAAATTAACTAGCCAATGAGAAATGAGTACCAATTTTGCTTCAAAATTTGACTGCTCCAACCAAAGGAGCAGAAATATGCTTTGCTGAAATATTCAAAGTAATGTAGGAACATCTAGAAGCCATTGTTGATTACAGAAGCAGGATCAAAAGGAAGGGGAGTCCGTTTTAGTGTACATTGCTGAATTGAAGAAGTTGTCTAAGCATTGTCAGTTTGGTAATGGGATTAATGATGCACTCCCAAATTGTTTAATTTATGGAATCTTACAAGAAAGCATTCAAAAACAGCTCCTAACTGAAGCACAGCTTACATTTAAGAGTAGCTGAAATTGCTGTATCAATGGAAACAGCAGACAGAGATGCAAGTGATTTGTAGTCAAGAATAAAAGTCAGCGTGAACAAAATTGCAGGTCTAGACAGAAACCAGCTTGGACAAAGAAAATGGGTTATTGTTGTGGCAGGGGCACACATACAATAGACCAATACAGATTTAAAGGCTAAACTTGCAGAAAATGCACCAAAAAGCATTTGGGCAGACAAAAGTAAATGAACTGCACAGGGACAAGAAAAAGATAGAAAGGCAAGTTGCAATTTCAAAAAGAGAACTAATCTGCATGCCATTGATGAAAAATCTGATAATGATGAGAGTGACGTAGACTGGTATCCTTGAGATTTTCAATATGAAAACTAATAATAGACAAGCAATATGGCTTATTCAAGAAGTGAACAGCAAATTAATTAAAATGGAATTGCACACTGGTTCAGCTATTTCAGTCATTCCACAAACTAAGTTTGAATGGCATTTCAAAGATACTGAACTGAAGAATGCAGATATCTAACTGAGAACTTCTACTGGAGAAAAGATAATTCTGTTGGAATGGCAGTGCAATACAACAACAAGCAATATTGAGCTTATACGTGGTAAAAAAAAACTGGAGGACCAGCATTGTGGGGATGCAAGTGGCCGAGACAACTACAACTTGATTGGAGATTCTTCCACAATTTGCATGCCACATCCTGAACAATAAAGTCAACTGAAAGCAATTTAAGAAAAGTACTACTGGATGATGCCAGAACTGCCTCCATGCTGAACATCATGAACCATTGCCCAAAAGAGGGCAAACAGGTGTTGGTGCCAACTTCTATGCCTCTGGTTGGAAAACACATTGGACTAATGAAGGACCATGCTGCTGAGAGAAATTGTGAAAGTGACAAAAGCAGTGGACCAACTAAAACAGTTTTTGTAAGCAATGTATCTGAGAAAGATTCTGATATGCTAGTCAGGCAGTTACTTGTGAAATGAGGCCTGATTTTAAACTGGAGGAGATTTCAAGGAACTTCAGGAAAGCTGCAAGCATTGGCTTTTATAAGTAGAAAGAGCCAGAATCTGCTCTGCATGTATTAAGATAATTGCATGGACTTCAAGTGAGAGACAAAAAGCTGCTTGTAAAAGTAGATGTAAAGACCAAAGCCCAGCTGGATGAATGGAAGGCCAAAAAGAAAGGAGTCAAATGAAATAACGAAAACAGAGAATTCATCAGCTGTTGTTGTGGATGAGGAAATCAAGAGGAGAGATCAGATCATAAACAGAGCAACAGAGGGATTAATAAGAAAATACTCCAGTAAATTAAATGCACCTTCCAAAACTAGAAGATACACAAACTAGAAGAAGAAAGGTGGCTACAACTGTCACAACTACTTTCTTCAGTCTCAGAGTCAGCTCCTATAACCACCAAGGAGGAGGCCCCAGAACATCAGATTGCTTTCACAGCCACAAGTCTCACCTGTCAAGTAGAGTGATCCCCCTTGTCAGGAAAGTCTTTATCTCACAAGAGTAAGAAAGCCTACACAGCAATTAAATCTTTAGGCCTGAAGGGCCAATTTAAATTTACTATATTCTGGATGTCTGTATTTAGTAGTTGTAATATACAGTATACTGTGTATTTAGTTGAGATGCATTCACTATTGAGTTGGAGTTTATAGCTAGGTAAGGAGAAGTGTTGTGTATTTAATATATCAGTAATTATAGAATAGTAGTACAGCACATTACAGGCCCTTTGGCCCACAATGTTATGCTGACCCTCAAACCCTGCCTCCCATATAACCCCCCACCTTAAATTCCTCCATATACCTGTCTAGTAGTCTCTTAAACTTCACTAGTGTATCTGCCTCCACCACTGACCCAGGCAGTGCATTCCACGCACCAACCACTCTCTGAGTGAAAAACCTTCTTCTAATATTCCCCTTGAACTTCCCTCCCCTCACCTTAAAGCCATGTCCTCTTGTACTGAGCAGTGGTGCCCTGGGGAAGAGGCGCTGGCTGTCCACTCTGTCTATTCCTCTTAATATCTTGTACACCTCTATCATGTCTCCTCTCATTCTCCTTCTCTCCAAAGAGTAAAGCCCTAGCTCCCTTAATCTCTGATCATAATCCATACTCTCTAAACCAGGCAGCATCATGGAAAATCTCCTCTGTACCCTTTCCAATGCTTCCACATCCTTCCTATAGTGAGGCGACCAGAAAAGGACACAGTACTCCAAGTGTGGCCTAACCAGAGTTTACATCATTACATCGCGTCTCTTAAACTCTATCCCTCGACTTATGAAAGCTAACACCCCATAAGCTTTCTTAACTACCCTATCTACCTGTGAGGCAACTTTCAGGGATCTGTGGACATGTTCCCCCAGATCCCTCTGCTCCTCCACACTATCAAGTATCCTGCCATTTACTTTGTACTCTGCCTTGGAGTTTGTCCTTCCAAAGTGTACTACCTCACACTTCTCCAGGTTGAACTCCATATGCCACTTCTCAGCCCACTTCTGCATCCTATCAATGTCTCTCTGCAATCTTTGACAATCCTCTACACTATCTACAACACCACCAACCTTTGTGTCATCTACAAACTTGCCAACCCACCCCTTCTAGCCCCACATCCAGGTCGTTAATAAAAATCACAAAAAGTAGAGGTCCCAGAACAGATTCTTGTGGGACACCACTAGTCACAACCCTCCAATCTGAATGTACTCCCTCCACCACAACCCTCTGCCTTCTGCAGGCAAGCCAATTCTGAATCTACCTGGCCAAACTTCCCTGGATCCCATGTCTTCTGACTTTCTGAATAAGCCTATCATGTGGAACCTTGTCAAATGCCTTACTGAAATCCATGTAGATCACATCCACTGCAATACCCTCATCTATATGCCTGGTCACCTCCTCAAAGAACTCTATTAGGCTTGTTAGACACGATCTGCCCTTCACAAAGCTATGCTGACTGCCCCTGATCAAACCATGATTCTCTAAATGCCCATAGATCCTATCTCTAAGAATCTTTTCCAACAGCTTTCCCACCACAGACGTAAGGCTCACTGGTCTATAATTACCTGGACTATCCCTACTACTTTTTTTGAACAAGGGGACAACTTTCACCTCCCTCCAATCCTCCAGTACCATTCCCATGGACAACGAGGACATAAAGATCCTAGCCAGAGGCTCAGCAATCTCTTCCCTTGCCTCGTGGAGCAGCCTGGGGAATATTCCGTCAGGCCCCGGGGATTTATCTGTCCTAATGTATTTTAAAAACTCCAACACCTCCTCTCCCTTAGAATCAACATGCTCCAGAACATCAACCTCACTCATATTGTCCTCAACGTCATCAAGTTCCCTCTCATTGGTGAATACTGAAGAGAAGTATTCATTGAGGACCTTGCTCACTTCCACAGCCTCCCACTTTTATCTCTAATCGGTCCTACCTTCACTCCTGTCATCCTTTTGTTCTTCACATAATTGAAGAATGACTTGGGGTTTTCCTTTACCCTACTCGCCAAGGCCTTCTCATGCCCCCTTCTTGCTCTTCTCAGCCCCTTCTTAAGCTCCTTTCTTGCTACCCTATATTCCTCAATAGACCCATCTGATCCTTGCTTCCTAAACTTCATGTATGCTGCCTTCTTCCACCAGACTAGATAATATTTGAGTAACCTAGTATATATTGTTTGATTAAGCATTCTTGTTTTAAATAAATCATTATGGATTATATGTATAAATTTGTTAATTGTATATGTCATCACACCACCACGTGAGATGTGTATGCCTCACTTAAAGTAAAACATGAAGTTAGACACAGATTTCAGACTTACATATCTTGCTTTGAATTAGTTTAATGTTTTGAAGTTACAAAACATAACAGGGACAAAAATATTGAACGCTGCACTGAAATCCAGAAACAGCGTTCTGGCATAAGTGTCCTTGTTTTCTAGGTTATGCTGCAGATGATGAAATATGGACTTGGTATAAAGATGGACTTAGACTTGGCAAAAGCTGTATGGTGGACATTACAACCAAAGCAACAGATAGGTTATGTGAATGAAGTCGAACAGAGTTATGCTTCAGGGGGTGACACAATGGAACTGCAGCTCCAGTAATCCGGTCACAAACAAGAGAAAATCAGTATTTTTTCTCCAGTCCTGCTGAAGAGTCTCGGCCCAAAATGCTGACTGTACTCTTTTCCATAGATGCTGCCTGACCTGCTGAGTTTCTCCAGTAACCCAAGTTTAATTCTGACCTCCCATGCTCTCTGTATGGAGCTTGTCCTGTGACTGTGTGTGGATGCTTCAGGTTCTCCAGTCCAGGTGAAGGGTTTCAATCCAAAATGTCAACTCTCCATTTTCCTTCATAGATGCTGTACTATCTGCTAAATTCCTCCTGCATTTTGTGTGTTGCTCCCAAAGATGTGTTGGTCAAAAGGTTAATTGACCACTGTAAGTGCAATAAAAGAATTAAATGAGCATTAATGGGCATAGGCACAGAGAAATGTATGGAGAAAGGGAAATGATGGAATTGCTCTGAGAGCTAGCATAGACTCAATGGCTGAATGGTTTTCTTTCATATCGTGAAGAAATATAGATCATGTTGTAAAATGGTTAGTCTGATAACTAATTGACATAGATAGATTGGAGCACTGGAGCAAGATGGCGGCATGACGCAGTTTGCAGCGGCCTCTCCAGAGTTGATATCTGTTATTTGTTAAGCAGGGTGCCGTGCACAATCCTAACCCAATGAAAAATGGACGTGGGAGCACAGAGAAACATCTGGAAATCTCCAGGAAGGCCTTCTCTGTTGCTGCTGCTGTTGTGAGGTCCAGGTCTCTGCTGAGAAGAACAGGCCCCCAATCCTCGGGGTCACATTGCCGGTGGCCATTGGTGGGGGCGTCGTAGTGCGCTCAGCAGAGGATGGTGCTCAGAGAGGCTGTGCCGGAGGGGATGGTTGGAGGCTCGGAGGTTCGACAGACTCAGAGTCCACTGTGGTTGAGGTGCTTTCACTGTGTGCTGCGTCTGCGAGGCTGGGTCTGATGGAGCTTTCATTGTGTGCTGTGTCTGCGAGGCTGAGTCCGGCGGAGCCTTGGAAGTCCATAGCGGGGGTGTTCCTTTCTGCTGCCTGCGTGGGATGACGAGTCTATCGGGACCCTGAGGACTTGTGGAAACTGTGTGGTGGTTTCTTTCGAACTTATAGTCTTCTAACATCTTTGGACTATTTTTACTGTGCCCATGGTCTGTTTTTTTTAATCAATTATGGTATTGTCTGCACTGTTGTAACTATATGTTAATATAACGATATGTAACTATGTGGCTTTGTGTAGGTCTTGTAGCTTTAGTTTTTGGTTTGTTGGGTGGTAGAGTTGGTCTCCGGACTTGGTGTGTCTGGGTAGTCTTGTTTTGTCTGGTGGGTTTGGAACTCCTTTCTGGGGAACGCGCTAAGATGGTAGCACAATATTAATATGCAGCAGCCTCTCCGGACTCTGGATCTGGGGAATACCAAACGTTATGTGGATTTCTGGTGTAGCCTGTTTTGTCGTGTGCTTTTGTGATATCATTCTGGAGGAACGTTGTCTCATTTTTTAACTGCATTGCATTTGTGGCTTCTAAATGTCAATAAACTGAAACTGAACTGAACTGAACATTTTGGAAGATAAGTCTTTCAAACCTTTACCTAGCTCTATTAGGAATAGTACTATCACTGAAAGAGTCCCTGAAAATGAGTCTACAGACTGTGTAGCAGGTTCAGCACTGAGGCAACTGAATCCATCCACATCAGTCCAAGAGCCTGATGGTTGTAGGGCAACAGCTGTTCATGAACTTGGACCCAAAACTCTTCTACTTCCCACTAAATGCTAGTTATGAGAAGAGAGAAAGACAGGTCAAACACAGGCAGATGGGGTGGGCTCAGGTGGGAGATCTTAGCTGGCATGGAGTAGTGGGGCTGAACACCAGTTTGTTTTTTGCTCAATGTTTAATCTGGCTTGAAGTCCACTCCTGTGTATGGCCAACCTTCATCTGCTTCAAGGTGCCATACCTGCATCACTGAGTCAAGTTCGCCAAATCCTCTAGAAGATCATAAAATTACTAGTTCAGGTCGACGGTTCAAAAATACATTTCTTAAAGGGAAATTACAGGTTATGGATTGCAGTGATCATAGTTCAGAAGAAGTATGTCATAAAATATCTATTGGTCTTGTGAGCTGCCCACAAAATGTCACCATATATTTTCAGTGCCATCTTGGAAGAGTTTGGCACACTCCAAGCTACAAATCTGTGGCTGAGTCATTCTGTGTGACAGCTTTCCCATTTTAGTCACCAGTTCCCAGATAGTTGGAAGAAGAACAATATGAGGTTACATAGACTGGAACTGAAATTGCCTTGTTCAAATTCCCAAGGAAAATGCAAGTGTTAGGTAATTTTATTAATTATGTAAAGTAAGACCATAAAATTCCAGAGCAGAATTAGACCGTACAGACCACTGAGTCTGCTTCACCATTCAGTCATGGCTGAGTATTTTTTCAAGCCAGATCTTCACTCTTCTCTCCATAACCATTAATCCATTTCCAATCAAGAGTCTATCAATGATGGCCTCTAGAGTCCTCTATGGCAAGGAATTCCATAGATTCATTATCTGTGGCTGAAGAGATTCCTCGTCATCTCAGTTAGAAGGACATTCCTTTAATCTGAAGCTATGCCATCAGATTCTTGACTCTCCTCATGGAAACATCCTCTCTACATCCACTCTATCCAGTCCTTTCAGTATCCAGAAGATTTCAATGAGATCCGAGCTCATCCTTCTGAATTCCACTGAGTTTAGGCCCAAAATCATCAAATGTTTCTCATACATTATGCCTTTTACTCCTGGAATCATTCTTGTGAATCTCTTCTTGATCCTCTCTAGAGCCAGCACATTTTTCACAATATTCTAAATGCTATCTGACCAACACTTTAAAAAGCCTGGGCAGTACATCCTCACACTTGTGTTCTAGTCTTTTTGAAATGAATGCTAACAGTGCATTTGCCTGCTTTACTACTGACTCGGTCTGCAAGCTAACTAAAAGGAAATCCTGAACCAGAACTCTCAAATTCCTTTGTACCTCTGATCTCTGAATTTTATCTCCATTTAGAAAACAGTTTGCACCTTTACTCTTCCTACCAAAGTGTGAAACCTCACACTTTCCTGTGCTACATTCCATCTGTACTTCTTTGCCCACTCTCAAACCTATTATATTTAAGTTAACATTTTACTGTTTCTATTTGTTAACTTTATATTTTGCGTTTAATCAATTACAATTGAAAACATATAATAATTTTGAAAAATCATTGCTGCGATTTTATTAGTTTTGTTACTAAATATCAGAGACATATAACATCTGTACAGAAAAGCCTTACAGATCTGACAGATTCATTCCTCTTCTAGCTTTGCCATCTGTTAAATATTGTCAGTATTGTTCCAGAATGGCACCCAGTAGAATATTGCCTAAAACCTAGTCACTTCTGATGTCCACTGTGCCTCAAAGGCTATATCCTGGCAATGGAAGTCAGCTTGGTCAGGTCTCCATCTGATTCTAATAGGTGCAGGCAGCCAGAGATCGTGTGTGGTGATTCATAGGCAATTAGCAACAAACATCTCCTTCACTGTCTTCATTAACACAGGTGTACCATAAGGCTATGTGGTTAGCCCCTTCCTCTATTCACTTTACACTTACAACTGTGTGGCTAAGCACAGCTCTAAATGCCATATTCAAGTTTGCTGGTAATACCACTGTCACAGGCCAAATCAAAGGTGGTGATAAATCAGCATATGGGGGGGGGGGGAGATTTAAAATCTGGTTGAGTAGTGCATAATAACAACCTCTTATTCAATGTCATCAAGTCCAAGGAACTGCTTATTGATGTCAGGTGGGGGAATCCAGAGGTCCATGAGCCAATCCTCATCAGAGGATTAGAATTGGAGAGAGTCAGCAACTTAAAATTCCTCAGTGTTATTATTTTGGAGGACCTGTCCTGAGTCCAGCATGCAAGTACAATTCTGAAGAAAACACAGCAGTACCTCGACTTCCTTAGAAAGTAGTGGATAAGGCCCAGTCCATCACAGGCAAAGCTCCCCCCCCCCCCCGCCACCATTAAGTATATCTACATGAAATGTTGTCACAGGAAAGCAGCATCCATCATCAAGGACCCACACCACCCATAGCATGCTCTCTTTTCACTGCTGCCATTAGGGAGAAGGTACAGGACCCTCAGGACATGCACCACCAGGTTCAGGAACAGCTATTACCTCTCAACCATCAGGCTCTTGAACCAAAGGGGAGAGCCTCAATCAACATCATTAGCCCCATCATTAAAATGTTCCCACAACCTATGGACTTACTTTCAAGGACTCTTCATCTCATATTCTCAATATTTATTGTTTCTTTATTTATTATTACTATTTCTTTCTTGTACTTGCACAATTTGTGCCTTTTGCACACTGGTTGAACACCCAAGTTGGTGAGGTCTTTCATTAATTCTATTATAGCTATTACCCTATTATGGATTAACTGTATGCCTGAGAGAAAATAAAATTAATCTTGTGGGGGGGGGGTGTGGTGTGTGTGTGTGTGTGTGTGTGTGTGTGTGTGTGTGTGTGTGTGTGTGTGTGTGTGTGTGTGTGTGTGTGTGTGTGTGTGTGTGTGTGTGTGTGTGTGTGTGTGTGTGTGTGTGTTTGTGTTTATATATATATATATAGGTCTTGTTTAGGTCTATGCATCTTTGAAAGGTAATAATGAATATATGCCTCATTCCAATTCATGTTAGACTTTCAAAAATTCAGCAACTGAGACTAATAAGATGTCTTAGATCAGAACTTGAACTTGATGATACAAATAAAAAATAGTGACAGGGACATAGATATAATAAAAAGTTAGTGCTCAAGAAAATTTATGGAATGGATTAATTAGCTGAATGATTTGATCTATGGCTTTTGCATAATATTGCATGCTGACTGGAATTCTTCAAACATTAAATAAAAATTGCCAAAGTGATAAGCATTGAATAAATATGTAATTAAATAATTTCAGAGATTAACTATTAAATATGCACATGATCTTAAAAACTCTACAGAAATACACTCTTGTATCAAAAGATTTTGAAAATCATTACCTCTGCTTTGTTTCAGGGGAATGCAAAAAACAACCTGTTTGTTAACGCAGTGTAGCAGATCTGAAGGACTTTGATTATGTGTGACTTGTTTATTATCTGAAATGGAAATTTTCACAATTTAGTATTGCATCCAAAGAATAAATCTATAACTCTTGTATTCTTTCATCATGTCAAATCAAAGTGATTGCTAAATTAGCATATGGAGGAATAAATATTTTATGAAAGAAGTAGTAAGTTCCACTTTATTTGGTGTTGAAACAAGATAGGAAATAACGTATATAAACAAATTAACTTTGAATGTATTCGTTCAGTTCTGTGATCCAAAGGAGAAACGAAGTGCTGTTTATAACTTAAGTATAAAAAAACTGAAATATAGAAATAATAATAAAACTTAATACCTTAAATATATAATAAGGGATAAGGTCCTGAAAAGTATATATAGGGAGCTATTTTGGAAGCTGAAAAGCAGGAACTCAAGGGTGGATTTCTGCCTGTGCCACACCCCAGTGAGGGCAAAAATAGGATGGTATGGCAGATGAATGGATGGCTGAAGAATTGCTGCAGGGTTTCAAATTTCTGGATTATTGGGATCTCTTCTGCAGAAGGTATGACTATAAAAAAGGGATAGGTTACACTTGAACTTGAGTGGGACTGATATCCTTGGAAGCAGGTTTGCTAGAGCTGTTAGAGAGGGCTTAAATTAGTTTGACAGGGGGATGGGATCCAGAGTGATACATCAGAGGATGGGGCAGTTGCTGTAAAGGTCAATGCAGCTTGTAGAGAGACTGTAAGGAAGAATAGGCACTGAAAAGGGCATAATTAAAGTCAGTTGGATGGGTTGAAATGCGTCTATTTTAATGTAAGAAGTATGAGGAACAAAGTGATACAGTAAGAGCATGGAGCTAAGATGTAGCCATTCCAGCAACTTGGCTGTCACAAGAGCAGAAATGGCTGCTGGAAGTTCTGGGATGTAGATGTTCCACATGGAATAGGGAGGGAGGTAAAATAAGGTGGGGAAGCGGTATTGCTAATCATGGATAGTATCACATCTGCAGAAAGGGAGCATGTTGTGGAGGGATCATCTACTGAGTCAGTATAATTGGAAGTCAGAAACAGGAAAGGAGCGATCACTCTATTGGGAGTATTCTATACGTTCCCAAAATATCTACAGAGATACGGAGGTGCAGATCAGAACTTGGAAAGATGCAAAAATAAGAGTTGTTGTCATGGGTGACTTCAACTTCCTTAATATTGATTGGTATCTCCTTAATGCAAAAGGCTTAGTCGAGGTAGAATTTGTTAGGCATGTCCAGGAAGGATTCCTGACATAATATTTAGTCAGGCAGACTACAGGATCGGGTACTAGGCAATGAATCTGGTCAGATGACTCATTTCTTGGTGGCTGAGCATTTTGGAGACAGTGACCAAAACTCCCTGACCTTTACCATAGCTTTGGATAGAGATAGGAGCAGACAGTATGGGAAGGTATTTAATTGGGAGAGGGTGAATTATGATGGTATTGGGCAAAAACTTCGGACCGTAAATTGGGGATGGATGTACTCAGGGAAATGCACAACAAAAATGTTGAGGTTATTTAGGGAGCACTTGCACTGGGATTTAGAGAGGTTTGACCCACTGAAGCAGGGAAAGGATGGTAGGGTGAAGGAACTATTGTTGATAAGAGATATGGAACATCTAGTCTAGAGGAAGAAAGAATCTTAGCTTAAGTTCAAGAAGTAAGGATTAGATAGGGCTCTAGAGAGTTGCAAGGTAGCCAGAAAGAAGCTTCAGAATGAACTTAGGAGAGCTAAAAGGGGACATGAGAAGACCTTGGCAAGCAAGATTAAAGAAAACACCAAGGTTTCCTTCACATCCGTGAAAAACAGGAGGATTACTCAAGTGCAGATAGGATTTATCAGGGCTAAAAGAGGAAACCCTTGTCTCGAGGGAGAGGAGGTATAGGAAATCCTTAATGATATACTTCACTATTCACATAAGAGGAATAAATCCCGGAGCCCAATGGGATATACCCCAGGTTACTATGGGAATCAAAGGAAAAGAAGAGTAGTGCCAGATGATTGGAGGGTGGAAAATGTTATTCTTTTATTCAAGAATATTAACAGGATTAACCCTGTGAATTATAGATTAGAGAGTCTTACATCTGTGGGGGGAGGAGGTGGGTGGCAGATTATTAGAGGGGATTCAAATTGAGGGATAGTCAAACTGATTTTGCGAGGGGCCAGCTGTGAGACTGAATTCTTTGAGGAAGTGACAAAGCAAATTAATGAAGGCAAACAGTAGATGTGATGTGTATGGATTTTAGTGAGGCATTTGAAAAGGTAGAAAGTCAGCAGGTGTAGGATCCAGCAAAACTTTGCTGCAAGGATTCAGTATTGGTTTGTCCACATAAGGCAGAGGGTGGTAGTAGATGGAAGGTATTCTGCCTGGATGTTGGTGAGCAGTGGCATTCTGCATGAAATCTGCTCTGGGATCCTTGCTCTTTGCGTTTTTTTAAAAAATGACTTGGATGAAGAATTGGAAGGGTGGGTTAGTTAATTTGCAGCTAACTCGAAAGTTGGTGGTGTTGTAGACAGTACAGATGGTTGTCATAAGTTATTAATGGATATTGATAGGATGCAGAGCTGAACAGAAGTGGCATATGGAGTTCAATCTGGAAAAATGTGAAGAGATTCATTTTGGAAGGTCGAACTTGAAGTGAATATACAAGATTAATGGCTAGATTCTTAATAGTGTGGAGGAACAAAGGGATGTCAGGGGCCATGTCCATAGATCCATCAAAGTTGCAGCACAAATAAGAAGGCATATGATGTGTTGGCCTTCATTAATCAGGGCACTGAGTTCAAGAGCCATGAGGAAATGTTGCAGCTCTATAAAACTCTGGTTAGATCATACTTGTATCATGTAAACACAAGAGATTTTGCAGATGCTGGAAATCCAGAGTAACATACATAAAATGCTGGAGAAACTTAGCAGGTCAGGGAGCATCTATAGAAAGGAATAAAGAGTTGAAATTTCTGATCAAGGATCTTGTCCTGAAATATCAACTCTTTATTCCACTCCATTGATGCTGTCTGACTGCTGAGTTACTTGAAGTGTTGTGCTGAATTCTGGTTGCCACATTATAGGAAGGATGTGGATGCTTTACAGAGAATGCAGAGAAGATTTGCCACAATGCTGCCTAGATATGAGAGCCCATCTTATGAGGCTAGGTTGGGCAAACTAGGGTTTTGTGCTTTGAAGCAAAGGAGAATAGAAGTTGACTTGATAGAAATATGCAAGATGATGAGAGGCATTGATAGAGTGAATAGCCAAAGACATTTTTCCAGGGTGGAAATGGCTAGTACAAGGGCTTATAACTTTAAGGTATTTGCAGGAAAGGGTGGGGGGGGGGGGATGTAAGAGAGAGGTTTTTTGCACAGAGAATGGTAGGTGTGTGGAACGGGATGCCAGGGATGGTGGTAGAGACAAATACATCAGGGACATTTAAGAGACACTTGGGCACTTGGGTACATAAATGAAAGAAAAATAGAGAGGTATGTGAGAGAGAAGGGTCAAATTGATCTTTAGAGTGGATTAAAGGCTCGGCACAACATTGTGAGCTGAAGGGCCTAGACTGTGCTGTAGCATCCCATGTTCTATGTGCTGTGTTCTATCTGGCATTGTTATTGAACAAAACAGATCATTTCTAATCCACCAGTTGCCTTAATATCTCCAATGCTACTAACAGCTCCTAAGCATATTCACTGTAGGAAATACTAACGATAAAACAAATATTTTATTTTATTTTTGCAGAAATGGATAAAATAGTGTAAAATTGTTCACTGTAAGAACATACTTCAATACTTTACATGGCTAAGAGTACCGTCGTTTTAAGTGTTTTCCATCAATTCTAACTCAAGGAATTTACATATTGAAATAATTTTATCATACTGTATGTTTGTTGGAAGTTTTCCTTGTCTTTGAAGTCACTGACTATTTATTACAGATATATTCCATGGACACAACAACCTACTAAAGAAGATCACTAATCTATTAGAACAAACCAATAAAAGCATTTATGTAAGCTATAATTAACACCAGTATATATTATTAACTGGGAAGTTCATTAAAATAAATGTGCTTCACAACTGAGTTTTAAACTATAAATATTATAAGGACTTCATCATTAATGAACATTCAGGAAGATATATCTAAATTGATCAAATTTAATGAGCTTTTGTTCATCACCTGTTAGCACCACATCTATCAGAAGAAGATCATCTGTTGGGTTCTTGAAAGGCACAATAAGTGATGCATGAGAGTTAACACAAGCGCTGATACTAATGGGGTCCATCTTAAGGGGAAGCAAGCCTATTCCTGACAGATGAAAGGTCCAGTTTTGTAGCTATTAAGAAAAATAGGCAGTAGTTAGCAAAATTAGAAAGCCACAAATATTTCTGTAAGCATTAACAGTACGTTTACAAAAAATGTGAGTAACAATGGCGTTCAACAGTCGATGAATGAAGAAGAAGCATATTGAAATATAGAATATTTACTTTCCCTTCTTAAAATAAAAAAGTACGTGCTAGCTAATTGGAGTAATCAGTTAATTTATGCAAATAATTTGGGAATCAAGTTTGAAAATGGTGGGTGCTCAGAATGCATTGCTGGGGTGGTGGTGGATGAGAGTAGTAAGAGAAAATATGACAGAAATCTTCAAGAAGTTCTTAGGTGGATTAATGTGCAGGAAATGGAAGGATGTGAACATTATGTGGACAGAAGGGTTTAGTCTCGTACTAATTTAATTAGTTTAATATTGGGCTGAAGACCCTGTTGCTGTGATGTACTGTTCTGTATTTTAACCTCATCTGTCCAGTTATGGAAGGTAGAATCAGCCACAAATACCATCCGACAAAACATATTTCATTTACTGATTTACATGCTGTCTAACACTTGTACAGTCTCACACATATCTACAAGTATTCAACCATAGCAGAAATATCATTAGCACACATAGAAATAATGAAACACTCAGTAAATAAGACCCTTTTTTCTCTTTTATGGGAGAAGTTTGTTCACAACTAATACCCACAGCAGAAAACTGGAGGAAAAACTCTTCCAATCTCAACACCTCACCATATTGGAAGGGAGTATATAGGCATCCGTTAGTCTCGTGAGACCATGGATTTGAGCCTTGGAAGGTTTCCAGGGCACAGGCCTGGGCAGGGTTGTATGGGAGACTGGCAGTTGCCCAAGCTGCAAGCCTTCCCCTCTCCACGCCACCGATGTTGTCCAAGGGAAGGGTACTAGGACCCAAGCAGTTTAGCACCGGTGTCGTCGCAGAGCAATGTGTTGTTAGGTGCCTTGCTCAAGGACACAAACACGCTGCCTCAGCTGAGAGGAAGGGCGTGTCCTTACTATAATGAACTGTCTTACCACACAGTTAGTCAGTAGTGAGGATCAGAACTACTGTAGTGTGGTGCTAAGTATACATCCAATCAGCTAACTCATAGCCTATCAACCCCCATTGCACAATATCTTCTTGTGAAATTCCATATTTCACAGATATCTCTCTCATCTGACCTCTCATTATGAATGTCCTCGTGATTTGTCATGGAAATTATCCCAGCCCTTTCCTCAATTCTTCTCCATGCCACCCACTCACATTTTGTACAAACATTACTGGAACAAAGAATGATTTGTAAGGTTTATCATTTCCTCTACAGGTTAAGCTGGATTTGGACTTGGAGCAAACATGGTAGAAAGTCATCCATCTCCATCCATTTTTTTATTTGCCCTTGAAACAGCAGTATCTGTGAATCCTAAGCTTTCTTTATATTGGTAGACATTTAGCAGATGTATTTTGAAGGAAGAATTATGTTTATCGTTCATTGCTATTAAATTATTGTTGCACCACAAGTTTGCATGGAATGCTGCGTGTGTATATTACCTTATTTAACACTGATCGTGAAAATAATCGATTATTTTAGTATATTCAGATGCATGACAATTCTGCATTGAATCTAATATGTGTTTTTCTTAACTTTCTGCAGTTTCACAAAGATTTCTCATTAAAAACCCTGAAGAAAGCTTCCAGCTCATGCTATTTTTGAAAAGGTGTTTAACTCCTTGCCTAGTTTTGTTCACAATGCACTCCAGGGGTAGTACAGTGGAAAGATAAATTGTCTTCAAAGGCATTGCCTGTGGACTGGAGATGCGTCTGAACGCCATACGCTACAATGGTTGCTCAACAGAGGATAAAATCAAAGCAGCAGACAAAAATAGGAACCAGCTTCCTGTCAAATTTCAAAACAAATGTTTCCCCAGTCCTCCTACTGAACTTTCATCCTCTACTTCAGATTCAAACCCAAAGAAAGATGAACCCTCATTTAAGTACAAATTGAGAAGTGTCCAATGTCACCCAACTTGGAAACTTTTCTCAGGTGGTTTTGCCACTTAATAAGTGCAGACAAGGGGTCAGCAGTGCACCAACTGCATCAGTGACTCACCTTTTAACAGAAGCTGCTGCAGAACTAACTGCACAGCCCTCAATCTCTGCACCAGGCTGTGGTGATAAATCACCATTGGACAATAATTTCAGTGAGATGCTGAGATTGGCCAGAGAAGCCCTGAAGCACAGTAAGTATGAATGTAGATAAGATGGTCATCTAGAGCCTGTTGGAGAATCAGGGGAGGGTAGCAAGGAGAACTGGAGAAGCAGTAACAATATATTGCAGAACACGAGCAGACACATGGTGCAGGATGCAGACACATGGTGTAGGATGCATCGGGGTAGTTTCCAGGAAAATAAGCCAAGAATCTATCAACACTGACCCAGGTACAGCTTTAAATTCAGGGCCAGCACCTAAGCCTACTGGCTCCAGCACACCTGCAGCAGAGAATGGTGGGGAGCCAGCTGAGCCTCCATCAGATGAAGCTATTTTACCAGACACTCCAAAGACATACTCTGGAACATCAGAAGTTACCAGAAGCAAAGCTGGTGTATTTGGCATGGAGTCAATAGGAGGGGAGGTCTGCTTACCCATGCCAACTCTCATTGACTGCAACCATATTCCCATCATCAGGGATGAAATCCCAACTTCTAAAGTGGCACATAGTTGTTCACATCTTAAGGACATAGCTGACAAGATCCCCCCACTTGAATCTTCTGCTGAGATTCTCCTGTTGCTTGGCAGAGACACCATCTGTGTACATGAGGTACATGAACAGTGCAATGGTTGGCATGATGGACCTTATGCTCAATGACTAGACCTAGGTTGGGTCTGTGTGGGTGAAGTATGCCTTGAAGGTGCTCATAAGCCCACTGTCAGTGCATTTAAGATTAATGTCCTGGAGAATGGGAGTCAAGGTCTTTTCAGACCCATGTGAGTAGTATCCATGTGAAAGAGAAGAGAGTAGGAGTAGCAGTAGTTTGTACATTTGTAAGCTACCTCTCAATGAGGAGCAACTGAATGGGGCAAAGTTTAGAATCATTCTTGAATACAGAGGACGTTTAGTGCATCAGAAGGCAGGAACCTCTCCCAATCCAAAGTTACATTAATCAACTGTCCCTTTCTTGATTGTGAAGGGCTATGGTGATTTGGAAGATGTATTGAGGGAGCTCAGCTCACTTTAGAGGTATCTCACACAATCGTCATTCTGGGTGAGCACCACGTCACCGGTCTGCACATCAGACAGTACCACAAACAAGTATGTCATCAAGGACAACATTTTCAACTGCAATGAGACTGCTTCAAGATCAGTCTCTGAAACTGCCCTTCTTTTGCCAAAGACCTAATAAAGCGATCATTTGACTTTTAGTTTCAGAAGGTAAGTTTGACATCATGCATGTCAGGCAGGGAATGTTCTGCTTCTAGAGAAACTGTTCATTTTGTATGCAGTTTGTTCTGTATAAGCATCACTTCCTGTAGGTAAACTGTTCTTTAAATCATTTCCTGGGTGGTGTAATTTGGATTTCAACTTGGAATAAACACTGTAGGAAGGCATCCATTTCCATCCACTCTTTATTTGCCCTTGATACAGCCTTAAACTTTCTTAATATTGTAAGCATTTGGTAGATATACTTTGAAGTATTATGTTTATTGTTCAACACTATTAAGCTATTATCATACCACAAGTTCACTCTAGTCCACAACATAGCTTTAGAATGTTGTATGTGTGTATTACCTTGTTTAACACTGATCATGAGAATAATCAATTATATTAGAATATCCAGGCACACAATGATTCTGTATTGAATTTAATATGTGTTTTACTTAACTTCCTGCAGTTTCACAAGGTCTTCTCATTAAAAACCTTGAAGAAAGCTTCTGACTCGGGTGATTTTTAACGAGGTGCTTAGCTCCTTGCCTAGTTTTGTATGCAATATGCTGTGAGTGGAGTAGACTGATTCTGATTCTGAGCTTGCTACCAGCAAGAATAGGAAGTCAAAAACATTAAAAGTAAAAACTGTTGACTTTGTCTGAAAGGCAAGCTTTGCAGAAAGTAAATAGATGGACCTGCGGTGCTATGCAGGTAGTAAAGAATAGTAATGAGCAGTAAGAAGGCCAAGAATGATGAGCATGTTGAGATTGCTATATATTTTCAAAACTATTATAGTCCTTTCTTAATCACCCAGTCATTACTGGGACAGATTTTCACTTACAGTATTCTTTGCGCATATAACTAGATAATTTGTAATTAATTACCATTATTGAAGTTAACTGATATTAATTTCTATACAGGTTCAGGCATAATGCCCACACTGGGTTAGGGAACTCAATCAAGAGAATAATTACAATGGTGTAGAGCTCTCTGTGCTGATGGCAGAAATGATCACCATGGTTAAGACAATGAGGAAGTTGAAACCTTCTTGGCAGATCAGTGATACATTGCAGGAAATTCCTCCCAACAGTTCAGGAGGAGTTACTGCGGTCAGAAGGATTCACATTCAACTGCCTGTTTGTAAACTTGGGCCCAGAATCTTGACTGACACTCCAGAGCAGTTTCACCCCATCTAATGTGCTTACTGTAAAACTTGGTTGCCATCTAATATACTCTGTAATTCATAATATCCCTCCAATGGGAAACCATAAGATAATTTTCACATTCTGACACCAATGTTGCTGCAATTGGTATGTGGATTTAACAACAGTATGTAGCCAGGTGAAACAGATAATTGTGCCTGTTGTTTCCAGCAGGAGGGAAAATAGGATAGGACCTTTCTCCCCAGATGGCCTAAAAGCTTGCTGTTCACATGTGCTTGGACCAGTGTCTGGTCCATATTGGAAGGTGACAGACAGCATTGCTGATCCTTTTGGTTGATTTATTTTGGTGACCATGTGAGGAGTGTTACTTATGCAGCTCCTTTTGTACACTGCAGAATGGTGTAGGTCTTTGTGTGAGTCATTACTTTAGCCTTTTATTTAACTAATTTTGCTTAAACTTGAACGTGGTATTTGTATGGCTAGTATTCAAACTCATGTGAACCTGAGGGGTCATTGATGTACTTTGTTATACTGATGCAGTAACTTTACCTAACTCAATTTTGCATTTATGCATTTTATTTCACTGTGACACAGTTGAGATTTTAGCCTTTTATGAGCCATAAGCTAAAGATAGTACTATTGCACTTTACTCAGTCTATGGTAACTCAGGGGCTGTATTTTATTTCAAATTGGACAATGTACAATGTTTCTAACAAACTTCTGTTTGTTAATAAAATCTGTTAGAATTCTAAATGTCTTTGTCTGTCTGCCTGCCTTGGAGGTCCAGAATTTGCTGTGCTACTGGTTCAGAAGATACAAGTACTTTCAAATAGAACCTCAAATATCAATGAAGATATTTTAGAAAGGTTATTCATTGGACCTCTGAAAACTCTTTAGCTGATGTTGGTAGTTCTCCGAAGTTTAATTTCTATATAGAAATCAGAGATGATATTGGCTGCTTGCCAAGATCCTGGGGTTATAATGAACACAACAATAGGTAAAGGAGCACCAAAGAAGTTTCTTAAGAGAGGCATGATCATGAATTTTATTATGGAAATTAATAATTTATGAATTAATTCATATGAATCTGAAACAACCTTGGAAAAATGCAAACAATTTTCTGACACCCAATAATAAAGTGCAGTAAAATTAACTACAGTATTTTTGATGTTGTCTAAATAAGGTTTTGTGAGATGCTACAATAATTCCTTGTGTTATTTAAGGTATCTTATTGATAAGGCAGCCTCATGTTGCATTAAAGGAGTATTTGCTTAACTGAGGAGATTCTGTGGTTGAGGAAGGTTGGGTTAATGTTGTGGGGTGGTTAATTTTTGCTTTTGTTTTTTCTTCTGTTTTTATTCTGATTTGTATGTGTATTTTCACTAGGTTTGCTTTTCATTCTGCATCCACTCATGGCTTTTCACCAAATGATTCTGGTTCTGTAACTTCAGAGTTTCATGCCTTCTATCATATAGGTATTTTTCTATTCAATAGCTTTTTATTCAGAAAAATATGCAGTATGAACAGACCAGTTCTACATATGTGCACAATCTATATTAGATGCACCTTCTTTTTGCAAATGGATTCAAATAAGGTATTACAAAAACAGAAATAATTGTGTTATCTCTTTACCAAAAGGCAGTTCCCCTAATTCCTACATCCAGATCAATTATATAGAAAATAAAGAGAAATGAAAAAAAAAACACACCTGAGGACACTTGAAGGTAACCTTTGCACAATGATTGCCTTTTCCTAATGTTGAAGGAAAGAATTGAACAGGTACTTCAGTTGTAGATTGAGGATTCACAATTATCTGTGAACAGGAAAAATAAAATCATAAAATTGATGCTAACTTTCAAGCTTTTAATGTATTATATTGACAATACAATATTTTATGCAATTACTGCATCTTTCTACAAGCAGCAGTAGATTGCTAGGATCAAGAGGTCCTCTGCTTTTGTACAGAATTTCAGAATCTGATGGCCATCTTTGGAAACCATAGACCACAATTAATGTCTGTAAAAGTTATATGTTTGGGCTCTAAAACTGCTAGGCCTTAGCAGAATCAGCTAGGATATCTACATTGTGATTCTCAGTGCTAGTTTTAATTTCCTCCAGAATTTGTGCTAAAAATTCTTTAAGCCCATTTATTATATATACAGAAAGTGACAAGCAATTTTGAATCTTGATAAATTTGACCAAATGACCAATTTAACCACTTTGGACTATTACGTCAACCCCAGAGAGCAGATGGGTCCCTTATGATATGCTGAAAGTTGTATTTGCACCTCTTTTTCATTTTACTCACATAGTTTCTGTATGATAATTAACAGTGTATAAAAACAGAACTCGCTCTCCCCTCATTTTTGTTACTTACAAGATGGTTTTTGTCCCTCTCTTTTATTTCATGTATAGAAATTGTCAGGACCTTTTGTGATACATGATGAAATAAGAAAAGCAATAAAACATTGCACACAAATATACATATGCTAAGTGAATAAGGAGTAATGGTGCAGGATACAAACAGAAAATGTTGGAAATACTCAGCAGGGAGATAGTATACTTACACCAGCATCACCCACATCAATTTATTAGTTAGTAACATACAGAATATTTGCCAGTGTGTCCCAGCCAGAAAAGAGATATTGCTACTTGAAGCTTTATTCAGGATTTCAAAATCTAAATTGCTCAAGTTTTACTTTAGTGATTCCCTGCAGCCGTGGCCTCTTAACAACACTTTGTATTAGCACCCGGATTAAGTAATGAGAACACAGGACAGGATCTCAAAGGATAACTTATAGGGTGTACCATTTTATTATTATGAAGAACAATAATCAGCTTTTGAACTTGATGGTAAAGTTAGTTATGTCTTATGGGTTACATTTGGGCAATTACAGGTAATTTAGATTTCTTGAATGAATTTAATTGGAAATAATAAAAAACACCAATTTTTTTTACCCAATGATTTTCTTCATTTTAAAAAAAGTTCTTTTAAGTGTTTTATAATGTGTGCAAATGTTAGGGACACTTAACAGAATTCAAAATCCATGACAAATATCACAGGTGGCTAACTCAGGCATGCCTTTGACATCTGTCATATACGTTAGCTGCTTTTTCACGGGCAGAGCTTACTTTGGCTTGTCCATGTTGGGAAGGACCTTATTGCTGCACATAGCCTTGCAATTTCGGATCAGACAGCATAAAGTAGTACTGAAACAGCTGGTAAAATGCTGCACCCATACCACTCTAATCATGCAAATGTGAGGAGAAGGAGAATACGTTACAGGGAATGTTACTGAAGAAATGGGATTAGTCCGTGAGGCATAGCAGGCTATATGCAACTATTATCTTGCTCTACTTTATCAAGAAATACAGAATATAGAGTCACAGGAAGCATAGTCTCTTTCCCTCTAAGAGCAAATTCTGTCTCAATATTTGTACTTGTAGCCATGATACTGAATTTCAGGAGGGTAATCTGATAACGGTTATGACAAATTTTATTGGGAAGGAGAGCAATAGACCAGGTACAAGTTTGTCTTTGACAACCAGTAGTATTGTAAGTAATGGTTCTCTTGCTCTTTCTGCTGCTTTTCTTAATCTTTCTTCTAGTAGAGGTGTTCATCCTTTTTGACTGAAAACTCCATAACAGGTCTGAAGATGGTGTTAATATACTGAGTTATTCAGGATCTTTTGGGGGAAAAGAAATAAATGTTTGCTTGGAGACATTGTTACTTCCCTGATGCACCAACAGCAAGCTGCTAACGTATCTATTGCAGCATGGTATATCACTCGGACAAATGTTGACATGCAGACAGCTCACACACTACTAAATGGTAACTCTGAGATAACAAATGTATTTCCTGATGGCTTGTGGTAAATTGAGTCACATATACAGTTCTTTTTCTTTCCCCTTCCCCTAGTAGCCTTTACACATTGCTGTTTTTGTTGTCACAATAGTAGATGTGATTGACAATTATGAGTGAGAAGACATCCTGCACCAGCAAAAAGTTGTTCCCAACATACAACAGTAAAGGTCTGGTCTTCTTGTTTAACTGGAGAAAATCTGTGTTAGTCTAATAGGAATCGGATAAATAGTTTGAAAACAGAAGAAATCTTTAACTGTGAATTACAAGACCCAAAACAGAAAAAAAAATCCTTTGATCACACCATCACTTTATACAGATACTTACGGGCTTTCTAGGATCAATATCTACTGAAAAATTTGCTGGGTTGCTATTGTCAACTTCCAATTTCAGAGTTTCAATGGTAGAGTTAGTGAGAGGGATGATCTGACGAACCCATCTGCAAAAAGTACAATCACATGCCTATAATGTTTGCACAAAACTACTTCATTATACATAAAAAATCTAACAAATCACCAATTTTCATTTTTCAGCATGACTTATATCATGTACACTAAAAGTATGAATATAAAACATTGAAATAATGTTCAAAAAGTCAGTAATGTATTGTACTACAGTACAACAATGCCAGTTAACATATCTATAACTGAGTTTCAGAATAATGCTGGTGGGATTTATCATTACTAAATATTTTGACATGTTACAGATGCAAAACAGTTGTTTAAAATTACATAGGAATAGGTTGAAATTCCTTCTCATACTCTTTAAATGTAAATACAAACTTATCTATAGAAAAAGTACTGTACATTCCCTTCTGTGAAATGATGACGGAAGGCAGGATGTTGTAAACATCTGTTCTTACAAAGCATCATTGATCTGAAATATTTAATGTTTCACTCTTCACAACTGCTATCTGACCTGTTGAGGTTTAACTCATAACCTACTGCCTTATTACATCACAGAAGTAGACATTTTTGCCCATTGGGTTCCATCAGAACCCAGCAGAACAAATTTATCAATCCATTTTCCCTTATTTCCCTAAAACACTACAGTATACTCTCTCATTAACTCCTCAGTTTTGTTAGCCACTCATGTACAAGAGAGGGCAAATTATAGCATCTAATGTTTTCCTTTGTTTTTATTCTGTTCTTTTTCTATATAGAAATTAGAATAGTACAGTACAATACTGTCCCTTCAGAGCATAATCTTGTACCAAACTTTTAACCTACTCTAAGATCAACCTAATCTTTGCCTCCTACGTAGCCATCAATTTTTCTTTCATCTGTGCCTGAGTCTCTTAAACGTCCCTAATGAATCTGCCTCTACCAGCACCCCAGCAGTGAGTTCCACTCTTTGTGTAAGAAAACCTACCTTTGTGATCCTCTCAATACATCCTCCAATCACTTAATCCTTACAATTAATCCCCGTCATATTAGCCATATTATATTTCAAACCTTGCCAGTCCTTTTTTATTTTCAAAAGCAGCTGTTAAATTAACTATAATTTAAGACATTGTAGTCCATTTTATTTTTTTTCTCCTCTAAAATATGCTATGTTCCAAGTCCATGGAAGCCAATTTTTCTCTGCTGTCACACCGAAAAAGGCCATTAATCATGTGTAATTCTTTACAGATAGAATCATTTATTTATAGAACATCTAGATTGTGATGCTAGTCTTTAAAGCTCAGTTCATTTTTTCATCTCTAATCATACTTATGAAGAGCTGACAAATCAACAAAATAGGATTGAAATTCATCCTCTGTGGACTACATTTGTCAGTAAATTCATCAGGAGAATATTCCAGTGAGGTTATTTATTCAGTTAAATAACAAGTCAAATTTTATTTGCAACTGCATATTTCCATGCTCAGTTTCAAAAAAGTTACAAAGCAGATTTGGAGATTATAAATTCAGAAAAACTCAGTTGGGCAGAAGAGACAAAAAAGATCTATGATAGGATAGAGAGTTAGTCATAAATGTCATATAATGGAAACAAGCCAGTCAGCCCAACTGGTCCATGCAAATCTAGATTCCCCATCCAAGCTAGTCCCATTTGCAGCATTTGGCCCATAACTTTCCAAACCTTTCCAATCCCTGTAACTGTCTTTTAAATGTTGTTAAGGTACATGCCTCAACAACTACCTCTGACAGCTGATCCTACATAAATACCACCCTTTCTGTAAAAAGTGTCCTTTAAGTTCCTCTTAAATCTTTTCCCCTCACCTTAAACCTATGCCCTCTAGTCTTTGATACTCTGACTCTGAGGAAAAAGACAATACATTCACTCTATCTATGGCCTTCATTAATTTATACACTTCTATAAGATCATTTTCAGTCTCCTATGCTCTAAAGAATAAAGGCCTAACCGGTCCAACCTCTTATGATAACCCAGTCCATCAAATTTTGGCAGCATACTTGTAAATCTTTTCTGCACTCTTTCCAGTTTAATATATTTCCTATAGCTGGAGGACAAAACTGAATGCAATTTTCCAAGTGTGGTCTCACCAGTGTTCTGTACAACTACATCACGGCCTCCCAACTTTTATACTTAATGGCCTGACTTCAAAAGCCTTTTTCACCACACTGTCTGCTTGTGACTCCACTTACACATAACTATGTACTTGTACTCCAAAATCCCTCTGTTCTACAATACTCCCCAGGGCTCTGCTGTTCACTGTGAAGGTCTAATCTGGAGCTGACTTCCCAAAATACAACATCTGCAAGACAAAGGTCCGGTACTGGTGACTAGCCTCAAATGATAAATCCCATCCCTGTCCCCTTATAGATTTCATCAGAGACAAGCTGATTTGCAAGGAAAACATTGGTGGTTCTCAACATAATTGTTGGCAAAAGTAAGTACATTATGGTCCATTTGTACTTTGAATTCCCATCAAGTTAGTTCAGATGCAGCTGTCAGGTATATTCAGGGGTTATCCTAATTTACCGGGGTTAATAAAGTATAGTTCCCATTTAGGGTGTTTATCCAAAACCTCTCAATGAATAACCAAATTAATTGAGGTTACAACAAATAAACCTTCAAGAAACTTTCCAAATCCTGGATAGATCGTCACAACTACTAGTTCTACAAAGTTGCCTTGTTTTGGTTAGAAATAGAAAATCAGAGGTTGTAGCCCCTGTTTCTAATATAAAATAGCTCTCTCCAAGTTCCACTTCCTTAAATAAAAAAGCAGAATTTTACTTTTACCTTCTATTCAAATCCCTTCTGATTGAATTAGCTTTATCTGAATGCCTTTGAAACAAATGCATCATGGTTATGGGTACAAGATATTCCAAGTCAGTGGACATTCAGTCTGATCTTCTTTTGACCTCTTTCATTTCATTAAAAAAGTCTCCATAAATGTGTGTGCCACAGTAGCATAGCAGTTAGCATGATGCAATTACACCTTGGAGCATCAAAGTTTGGAGTTCAATTCTAGCGTCCTCTGTAAGAAAGTTTGCACTTTCTTCCTGTTTGTGCGTGGGTTTCTTCCTGGTGCTCCAGTTTTCTCCCATAGTCCAAAAACATACTGATTAGTAGGTTAAGTGGACATTGTACTGTGATTAGGCTAGGGTTAAATCAGAGGGTTGCTGGGTGGTGCAGCTCATTGGGACTCTTCCATACTGTATCTCTAAGTAAAATAAATAATCCTTTTTTTCCATCACAGTGAATATCTTAGGACCTTCTTTTGTGATTTACAATGAGAAAAATCATAAATATCAAACCTGGAATTCAAGATGTATAATTTCCTTCTTAAACATAAACCAGTTTCCAACAATAATTTGCATGAATACATAAACATTACAACACAGAAACAGGGAATCCTTGAAAGCAGTTGTCCTAAATACACTTACCTTCCCTGATCTCAATATCCCTTTATCACCTTTCCTTTCATTCAACCTTCCAATCTGATTTTGAATATCCGGATAAATTCCCTTAACCAATAATGTTAGTAATCAACATAGGTTCACATTTCTTTGAATATGTTTTCCCTAATATCATTTCACATAAATCATGAATGGCTGTGATGCTTCACTCCCAGATCAACAAAAAGCCTTGTTTACGCCTTTGAATTCCTGCAGCATCTGGTGACTCTGTGATCTGTCTTGGACAGCAACATCAGAACATCTTTCAAGAGGGTGAACTGTTGCAAGGCATCAGGTCCTGAGGGTGTACCTGGGTGGGCACTAAAAACCTGTGCCAACCAAATAGCAGGAGTGTATATTGACACTTTCAATCTCTCACTGCTACAGTTGGAGGTTCTCACCTACTTCAAAAGGATGATAATCATACCTGTGCCCAAGAAAAACAGAGACAGTTGCCTTAATGAATATTGTCCAGTTGCACTTGCATCTACTGTGATGAATTACTTTGAGAGGTTGGTCATAGCCAGAATCAACTTTTACCTAAGCAAGGACCTGGACTTGCAGCAATTTGCATTTTGCCATAATAGGTCTACAGTAAATGCAATCTCATTGGCTCTCCACTTGGCCTTGGATCACATGGACAATAGCAATACCTATGTCAGACTGCTGTAGGGTCAGTCTACAAAACAATCATCCCCTCAGCTCCAATTAATAAGCTCCAAAACCTGGGAATGGATCCTTGACTTCCTCACCAGAGGATCACAGTCAGTGTGAATCAGCGATAACACCTCCTCGCTGTCAATCAACACTGGCACACCTCAAAGATGCATGCTTAGCCCACTGCTGTACTCTTTCCACACCCACAAATGTGTGGGTAGGCACAGCTAAAATGTCATCCATAAATTTGCCTATGACACAATGATTGTTGGCAAAATTTCAGATGAGCCATAAAGGAGTGAGATAGATCAGTTAGAGTGGTGTAACAACAAGAATCTTGCAATCAATGTAAATAAGACCAAGGAACTGATTGTGAACTTTGGAAGAGAGAAGTTGAAGGAACATACACCAGTCTTCATCGAGGTATCAGTAGTGAAAAGGATGAGCAGTTTCAAATTCCTGGATGTCAACATCTCTGAAGATCTATCCTGGGCTCAACATATTGATACAATTACAAAGAAGGCACAACAGCAGCTATGTTTCATTAGTAGTTTTAGGAGACTTGGTATGTTGCCAAAGACTCTCACAAAATTCTACAGATGTACCATGGTGAGCAGTAAAAATGGTTGCATCACCATCTAGCATGGAGGAACCACTGCACAGGATCTGAAAAAGATGCAGAAAGTTGTAAACTCCACCTGCTCCATCATGGGTACTAGCCTCCCCAACATTGAGGACACATTCAAATGGCAATGCCTCAAAAAAGCAGCATTCATTATTAAAGATACCCATCACCCAAGACATGCCCTCTTCTCATTGCTATCATCAAAGAGGTGGTGCAGGAGCTTGAAGACATTGCCACTCAGAGTTCTGAATGGGCAATGAACCCATAAACACTACCTCACTCTATTTTCCTCTCTATTTCTCTATTGTAATATATAATTTTTTGTATATTTATGTATTACAATATACTGGTGCTGCAAAATAACAAATTTCATTACATATGCCAATGATATTAAACCTGATTCTGATTCATTTCATCATGCATGTCTGATTTTAGACATTTCAGCGTTGAGAAACTCTTTCTATTGAGTCTACCTCTGTCAAAGACATTTGTATCACACAGCTCTAATTACCCTAATGAAAATGCACTAAACTTTCTCATTCTATTTGTTACTATATTTCTTAAAATTGGCAGCATCTTACTGGACACAATGATCATGAGACTTTTATAAGATACGACATTGACGTCATTATTCTCAGTTTTTACATTCTACAACTTATTGATGAAATATAGAACTCTATTTACTATTTTAATGATATTTTGGGATGATGTGCTGCTTTTAACATCTGAATCAGAATCTCCAGATTTTCACACTCGGTCTACCATATTTTAATATCGATTTCCTCAAAATACTGTAGTACTTCACATTTACTATAACTGAATTCTATCTTCCAATATTTAGCCCATTCTTTCTCTTATAAGTATATTACTATAGCATCCTTTGATCTTCTCAATTATTTATTATTCCCACTATTTTGGTATCATCCACAAATATCCTCATTATTCCTTACCGACCTTTAAACAAATCAAAGCTGATGGACCCCATTGTGGTTCCTGGTTACCATATCTGCAGCAAATATTGGTTTCTTGAGGAACTTGAACTCAAAGCTGATAATCTGAAATCTGAGCTCCAAACACTGTAATGCATCAGGAAGGGAGAGCTTTACCTGGTTACTGTGTTTTGGGAGGCAATCACACCCATTAGATTAACTGCTGATCTAGAAAGGTAATACTCTCTGGATTGCTAGCTAAACAATGTGCAAAATGGCACAGGGTCAATAAGAATTAGAGTAAATGCATTATATGAGAAGTGGGTTTGAATTTGTAGGACAAGGTATCAGTAGGGAAAGAAGGGAACTGTTCTAATGGGATGGATTTGACCTGAACCATGCCGGGACCAGGATCCTGGTAAATTGCATTAATGGGACTATGGATAGGATTTTAAATATTGGGGGGGGGGGGGTGTTCTACAGATGGAAAACTATGGATGAAATAAAAGGGAAAAAGAGGTTACAAAAGTCTCCAGAAAAATCAGAAAATAAGACAAAGTTTAGAAAAGAATAAGAATTGCACTTCAGGCAACATGGAGATAATCCTGTATACAGGACTGAAGGTGTTGTTATATTTGAATGCACACAATATACAAAACAAGGCAGATGAGCTTATAATGAAGTTAGAAATTAGTTGGTATAGGTATCTAAAGTCATGGCTGACAGATCACAACTGGGACCTAAACATCCAAAGACACACGTCCTTTGAAAAGACAGGCTGGTGGATAGTGGGGTGGGGGAATGGCTCTGTTGTTAAAAGTAGTTGAGTGGGGAACTGAGATTGTTTCAGAGATTTCACTGAGAAGTGATGGAAGCCAAGGTGAGTTTCTAAAATGTTTCTCTTTCTTTCTTTATCATTGCATAGAGAAAGCAGAAAAAAATGAAACCTAGGGCAGTGGTGTGCCCCTCTTGCATGATATAGGAAGTCTTTGATGATCCTGATGACTATACCTACATGAAGTGCTTTCTAATGGTGCTTATTACAAACCGTTAGGGAACTGTAGCTAGAAATAGATGACCTACAGATCATTCAGGAAAATAAAGGGTTAATTGAAAGGTGTTACAGGGAGACAGATACTGTCAGGAGAGGAAAAGGGAATAGGCAGACAGTGCAGAGTGCTCCTGTGGCCATTTCCTTAATAACAAGTATACCACTTTGGATACTGCTTGTGTGAGCGACAGGTATCTGGCACTGAGTCTGGCACAGTGGTGGTGATAGGGGATTCAACAGTTAGAGGAGTAAACAGTAGATTCAAAAGTAACCCATGATAGCTGTTATTTTACACCTTTCCAAAATCTGCTTGCTTATCTGTTTCTTGGAGTCCTGGTAGTTTGTTTTTGGGGGGGAGAGAGCCTATAGAATACTGCCAATAGAATGATTGCTCCCTTCCTGTTTCTGATTTCCAACAACACTGACTCAGTAAAAGATCCCTCCATGATGTCCTCTTTCTCTGCAGCTTAACAATGCCACTCCCACTCACCTCTTTTACCTCCATCCTTATTCCTTATGAAACATCTAAACCCTGAAACATCCAGCAGCCAATCCTGCCTTTGTGTCAGCTGAGTCCCTGTAATGCCCATAATGTCATAGTTCCATGTGCTGATCCATATAAGTTTATCACCCTTATTCTTAATACTTTTCACATTGAAGTAGACACTTCTCAATGATCCACTGACTGCATTTATGTTTTATCCACTGTTTATCCTTCCTCACAGTCTGCACAATGCATCTATTTTTACAGCAACTACTCTGTCATCTGACCTAACACTCTGGTTCTCATCCCTCTCCCCACCGTGTTCAAACGCTCACAAACAGTTCCAGCAAATCTGCATGCAAGGATATTGATCATCTCTTGAGTTCAGGTGTAACCCTTTCCTTTTGTGCAGGACATACCTTCCCCAGAAGAGATCCCAATGATCCACAAACCTGAAACCTATGCTGCATCAACTCTTCAGCCATTCATTTGATTGCCACATCATTCTATTCTTACTCTCAATAGCATGTGGTATGGGCAGCAATTCAGAGATAGGTAACCTTGAGGACCTGCTTTATAGCTTCTTTTGTAGAAACATAGAAAACCTACAGCACAATACAGGCCCTTCGGCCCACAATGCTGTGCCGAACATGTACTTACTTTATAAATTACCTAGGCTTACCCATAGCCCTCTATTTCTCTAAGCTCCATGTACCTATCTAAGAGTCTCTTAAAAGACCCTATTGTATCCACCTCCACCATTGCCGGCATTCACCACCCTCTCTTTTTAAAAAAAAACTTACCCCTGACATCTCCTCTGTACATACTTCCATGCACCTCAAAACTGTGCCCTCTCATGTTAGCCATTTCAGCCCTGGGAAAAAGCCTCTGACTATCCACACGATCAATGCCTCTAATCCCTCTGTTTGCTCACCTCCTTCTCAAGAATGCTGAAGACTTGATCTGAGATGCCTCTGACCCTGGGACTTGGGAGGCAACATACCATCTTGGATTCTCATTCTTGTCCACAGAATCTACTGTCTGTTGTCCTAACCAATGTATTACTTTCCTCCCCTACTTCCTTTTCGTGTGTGCTCACTGCAAGGAATCTGGCCTCTGTGACTTACCCCTGGTAGGTCGTCCCCTTCCAATAGCATCCAAAGTGTGTACTTGTTATTGAGGGACTGGCCACAGGGATAAGCTGCAATGGCTACCTAATCCCTTTCCCTCCCCTGACAATTATCCAGGTACCTGCATCCTGCAATCTCGGTGTGACTGCCTCCTCTAACTCCTATCTACAAACCCTCTGAGCCTTTCATATTTGTGCTCAGTTGTGGAATATATATCAAATCTGTTAAACAAAAGTAGCATGAAAAAGCCAAAGAAATTTTAATGCAGGATAATTACCTGTCTCTACTCAGAAATAATGTGTTATGGAATGGAGTACTTACTTCCCCAGCTCACTTTGGAGCTCTGGTAGTGTTAGTGGTGTTGGCTGCACTGCAATAAGGTCCAGTTCATACCAAAATTCTCCTATGAGGGCTGAGTACAAAGTAACACTGCAGATAAGAGAAGATTAGAAATGTAAATTTTCTGCTCATCTAACAACAAATAGAAATAATTTTTATGGGCATTGTATTGTTATATTTTTGGTGACAGTGTCTGAAATCATCATGATTGTTATCTCAGATACAGTAAATTGCCTGGTTATTTCAATATATTTTATATGCAAAGATTCTCTGTATGAATTTCATTACATGCCATTATAGTCTTGTCAATAAAACTATTAAGATGATTATTATACTGATCAAACTGTATTGCAACTAACTTAGCAATAACAAACTGGAAGGTTTGAAGGATAAAGGCAGGCTAGCAGTTGTAACATAAATTAAGCAAAATTTTGCAAACTTCACTCATGTACTATAGTGTCATAGGTGGGGTAACAAAAGATAAGCAGTATATATCCAGATTAGGAAACAGAATCTCATGAATACAAGCAGTTCTGGGGAAATGGACATAAACAACCCATTGAAGCAGGAAGAGAAATGGATAATCATTGGTTAACATAGATCATTGGCAAATTTGAAGTCCACAATAATATCTCTGAATTTTGAAATATATGAATTAATCAAGAAGAGAAAATTGGAATGTGTGAAAGACAGAATGCACTAAAAACTTACCAAGTATATACAGTGCCTATAAAAAGTATTCACTCCCCCCAGAAATTTTCATGTTTTATTGGTTTACAACATTGAATCACAGTGGATATAATTTGGCTTTTTTGACACTAGAAAAAGACTTTTATGTCAAAGTGCAGACAGATCTCTGCAAAGTGATCTAAAATAGTTACAAATATTAAACTCAAAATAAATGATTGCATAAGTATTCAGCCCCCCCCCCCCCCCCCCCTTTAACATGGCACACCAAATTATCACTTGTGCAGCCAATTGGTTTTGGAAGTCACATAATGGAGATCTGTTTTTGGAGACCTGTGTGCAGCCAAAGTGTCTCAATTGATTGTAGTAAAAGTACACCTGTACCTGGAAGGTCCAACTGCTGGAGATTCAGTATCCCGGCAAAAACTACACTATGAAGACAAAAGAACACTCCAAGCTACACCGCAAAAAGGTTATTGAAAAGCACAAGTCAGGAGATGGATTCAAAAGAATTTCTATGTCACTGAATATACCTTGGAGTGCAGTTAGTCAATCATCAATAAATGGAAAGAAAATGGTACAGCTGTAAATCTGCCTAGAGCAGGCCGTCCTCAAAAACTGAGTGACCACACAAGAAGGGAGCTAGTGAAGGAGGCCACCAAGAGAGCTATGACAACTTTAAAGGAGTTACAAGCTTCAGTGGCTGAGATGGGAGAGAATATGCGTACAACTGTTGCCCAAGTGCTTCACCAATCACAGCTTTATGGGGGAGTAGCAAAGAGAAAGCCACTGCTGGGGGAAAAAATCTCACATAAAATTTCAGCTAGAATTTATCAGAAGGCATTTGGGAGACTCTGAAGTCAGCTGGAAGAAGGTTCTATGGTCTGATGAAACCACAATTGAGCTTTTTGGCCATCAGACTAAACGCTATGTTTGGCATAAGCCAAACATTGCGCATCATCAAAAATGCACCATCCCTACCGTGAAGCACAGTGGTGGCTACATCATGCTGTGGGGATGCTTCATTGCTGCGGGCTCTGAAAAGCTTGTGAATGTAGAGGATAAAATGAATTAAGCAAAGTACAAGGAAATCCTGGAGGAAAACCTAATGCAGCATACAAGAAAATTGTGACTAGAGAGAGGATGTCTTTTCCAGCAAGACAATGGCCTTAAGTATAAAACCAAAGCTACCCAGAAATGGCTTAAAAACGACAAAGTAAATGTCCTGGTGTGGCCAAGTCAGAACCCAGACCTCAATCCAATTGAAAATTTGTGGCCTGACTTGAAACAGGATGTTCACTCATGAACACCATGCAATCTAACAGAGCTTGAGCAATTTTGTAAAGAAGAATGCGGAAAAATTGCAGTGTCTGGATGTGCTAAGCTGATAGAGACCTAACCACACAGACAAAAGGCTATAATTGCTGCCAAAGGTACATCTACTAAATAGTGTCTTGAAAGGGATGCATACTTATGCAATCAATTATTTTGTGTTTTATATTTGTAACTATTTTAGATCATTTTGTAGAAATCTGTTTTCATTTTGACATGAAAGAGTCTTTTTTCTGTTAATCAGTATCAAAACAGCTGAATTAAATCCATTGTGAGTCAATGTTGTAAAACAATAAAATATGAAAACTTTCAAGGAGGTGAATACTTTTGATGGGCACTGTAGATAAGTGGAATGCAGTGGACATGGCTTGCTGAGATTTTCAGAACTCTCATTGCAAGCTTGTTAAAATAAATTGGGCAGATTCTGAAAGAAATGTTAACAGTGTGAATAAAAAGATTGGCCAATGAACTGAAATCAAATTGATAGGGATAACAGATTTTTTAAAAGCATTTTAAGTACTTGGTGCTGATCTTAGATTTTCTTTCAGTAAACATTGATGAATTAAACCTAGACAACACAATATTAACAATTTTGAATATCTCTACATACCACAACTACCATCTTCCCCTTATCCATATATTTAGTCACTTTCTCAAAAATAAATTAGCATATTCTGCCTTTAATACATTTCTAAATATTTTGCCAAAATGTAGAACCTTTGGAAGGATTGCAAATGCTTGATATACTATACCTTGGCCATTTTATACACCAACATAAAATCAAATGTCCCTTTTGTGCCAGAAATCATACTCATAAAACTTCAAAAGTGATGGAAGAGGTTTATTAACTTGCCATAATATGACTGAGTCACGATTGGAAATATGTTAACGTCAGTGACATCTTAAGCTGAAAATAAAGGTTTTGTTCCTTCTAAATGCAATGTTAAATAAGGAATAAATATGGCGCGCAATGAATCATCTCATATCAGTCTTTGTGATCCATTTGTGAAGCACATTTAATTTAGAATGGATTCAAGCGTATCCTGTACCTAAATTATTGACATGTCTGGTCTGTAGATCTCACGTCCTGCTATTTAGTATCTGTAGTGTGCTCTCCTGGAAAACCAGACTCCCATGGAATACTTGTATTTAACTTTATTAGACACTGCTTTGAATCTGAACACAAAAATGGCGATGAGGTATATAATGTGTTTATTGTGGTTTACTGGATTACACTCTGTTAGAAAATTGTGGACTGAAATTCCACTCATTGTCTTAATGGTATAGTAATAGCTCTTTCAGCACAGCCAGTCCAAGTTGTCACCTCTATTCCATTGGAGTTGCCTCCTCTTTTCATATCTCTCCTCATGCAAGTCTATCAGCACAGTTATTAATTGCAAACATTCTTTGGTTCTTCAGAATTCGCCGTTGAATTTTTTGGTGAGGATTTGTTTTACTGATGACCAGCAGTTATGCTTTTCCCACAGGTGGAAACATTTTCTCTGTACAAACTCTGTTACAGTCTTTCATCTTTTTAAAGACCAGAAACAGATTTGATTTGGAACTAAGGAAATCAAGAAAAATGGGGGTAGGTACAGAAAACTGGCTTTGAGGTAAAAACAGATCTACCAAGATCTCATTTAATGGCAGAACAGCTGTGAAAGGTCTACTGCTTCAACTTCTTTTTTTGTCACACTTCAACCTTCTGTTCTCAAGGGGAAAAAAAAATTAATTTATTCATCCTTTCCTGACATGAATGCCTCTACATTCTTGGCATCAAAGTTGAAAGTAAATTTATTATCAAAATACACTTCTGTCACCATATACAACCCTGACACTAATTTTCTTGTGGGCATACTGACTAAATGCAATAACCATAATAGAATCAATGAAAAACCGCACCAACTGGGCAGACAACTAGTATGTAAAGACAACAAACTCTGCAAATAATAAAAGAAAAAAATTAATAATAAATAAATAAGCAATATATATTGAGAATGTGAGATGTGTGTCCTTGAAAGTGAGTCCAAAGGTTGTGGGAACATTTCACTAATGGGGCAAGTGAAGCTGTGTAAAGTTATCCCCTGTGGATCAGCAGCCTCATGGTTGAGGGACAGTGACTGATTTTGAACCTGGTGGTGCGAGTCCTAAGGTCTCTGTACCACCTTCCTGACAGTAGCAGGGAGAAGAGAGCATGTAAGGTATTAAAAAAATTACTACATGTAACAACAAAATAATAAATAAATAGTGCAAAAGAGGAATAGTAAAGTAGTGTTCATTTTGTTCATGGACAATCAGAAATTTGATTGCACAGAGGAAGAAGCAGTTGCTAAAACACTGAGTGTGTCCTCAGGCTCCCCCCTCTCTGATGGTAGTAATGAGAAAAATGTTATGTCCGAATGGTGAAGTCCCTTAATGATGAATGCCATCTTCTTGAGGCCACACTTTTTGAAAATGTCACTGATGCTCAGGAGGTTTGTGCCTGTGATACAGCTGGCTGAGTCACTGCACCCTCTTTTGATCCTGTGCATTGGAACACCCACGCCAACAAACCTTAAAAGATGATTAGGGTTGGAAATTAAATATTGCCTTTGCCTGTGGTTTCCACATTCTATGACTGTGTACATTTTTTAAAAAATCTGTCCTGTTTAGGGTGCTTTTTTAATGGGTTGACTCTTAAAAAGATAAGAGTAATGCAGTGCCCCTTACCCAGAGCTGTGATCTTCCACTTCACGGCTGTGAAATGCAAGAAAATTCAAGGCTGAACCTTAAGGTATTTACAACACCTTATCAGTTTGTTAGAGAAAGTGAAGCAGTAATTGACAGGAGCTACAGCGAGGTAGTCATCCCAAGGATACAGGAGACAGATAAAGGAGTGACTGTCAGGAGAGGGAAGGGAGAACGTCAGATAGTGGAGAGCAGCCTGTGGTCGTTCCCCCTCAGCAATAAGTACTCCATTTCGAGTACTGTTGGGGGAGAATGACCTAACTGGAGGAAGCATCAGCGGCCGTGCCTCTGGTACTGAGTCTGGCCTTGTAGCTCAGGGTAGAGAACTGAAGAGGATGGCAACAATAATAGGGGATTCTATAGTCAGGGGAACAGATAGGTGTATCTATGGACTAGAAAAGGAAACACGAATGGTAGCTTGCCTCCCAGGTGCCAGGGTCTGCGATGTTTCTGAACGCATCCACAATATCTTGAAACTGGAGGGGTGTGAGCAGCCATAAGTACATATTGGTACCAAAAGCAAAGGTAGAAAAAGGAGGTCCTGAAAAAAGAATACAGGAAGTTAGGAAGGAAGCTGAGAAGCAGGACCTCAAGGGTAGTAATCTCAGGACTGCTGCCTGTGCCACGTGACAGAGAGGATAGGAATAGAATGAGGTAGCAGATAAATGTGTAGCTGAAGAATTGGAGCAGGGGGCAGCAATTCAGATTTCTGAATAATTGGGACGTCTACGAAAGGGACGGGTTGCATTTGAATCCGAGGGAGACCAATATTCTTGCGGGCAGGTTTACTAGAGCTGTTGGGAGTGATTTAAGCTAATATGGCAAGGAGATGGGAACCAGTATAATAGAGCTGAAGATGAGCCAGCAGGTTTACAAGTAGATGATGGATGTAACATGAATGTAAAGAAGGACAAGCCAATGATAGGGTACAACTGCAGACAGAGCAAAGAGATAAGTTGTACCACAGAGGCAAAATTCATAAGGGTGAAGAATGCAGGACTGAAGGAGGTGTATTTAAATGCGCGTAGCATTCAGAATAATTTAGACAAACTTATGCTACAATTAGAAATTGATTGGTATGCCATTGTGGGCATCACTGAGTCATGGCTAAAAGAAGGCCATAGTTGGAAGCTTAACATTGAAGGATATACTTTGCATCAAAAGGACTGGCAGGAAGGCATAGGTGGTGGCGTGGTTCTGATGCTAAGAGATGGAATTACATCTTTAGAAAGAGGTAGCATAGGGACAGAGAATGTAGAATCTTTGTGGGTGGAGTTAAGAAATTGCAAGGGTAAGAAAACCATTATGTGAGTCATATATAGGGCTCCAAATAGTAGCCAAGATGTGGGGTTGAGATTGCAAAGGGAGCTGGAAAAGGCACGATACAAGATAAGGGTAATGACACAATTATAGCATGGGACATCAATATGCAAGGGGATTGGGAAAATCAGTTTGGAGACGGAACACAAAACAGGGAATTTGTTGAATGCTTATGAAATGCCTTTTAAGAGCAGATTATGCTTGAGCTTACTCCAGAATAATTGTGTAATAACCCAGATCTTGTTAGAGAGTTTGATGTAAAGAAACCCTTAAGAGGCAGTGATCATGATATGATTGACTTCATACAGCAGTTTGAGAGGGAGAAGCATAAGTCACATGCATCAGTATCGCAATGGAATAAAGAGGGGAGCTTGCCCAGAAGGAGGATACTGGCGTAGATGATGGCAGAATAGAGGTGGCTGAAGTTTCTGAGAGTAGTTCACATGGCACAGGATAGATATGTGCCACAGAAGATGTAGTTCTCAAATGCAGGGGTAGGCAACCATGGCTAACAAGGGAAGTTAAGGACAGCATAAATGCCAAGGAAAGGGCATACAAGGTAGCAAAAGTGAGTGGGAAGTTGGATGATTATGAAGCTTTTAAAATCCAACAAAAGGGAAAAGATGAAATATGAGGCCAACTAGACAATAATAAAAAGCAGGATACCAAAAGTTTTTTTTTCAGTAAATAAAGAGTAAAAGGGAGGTGAGAGTTGATATTGGACCACTGGAAAATGATGCTGCTGAGGGAGTAATGGGGGCAAAGAAATGGCAGATGAACTTAATGGGTACTTTGCATCTGTCTTCACTGTGAAAGACACGAGCAGTATTCCAGAGGTCCAAGAGTGTCAGGGAGCAGCAGTGAGTGCCATTGCTATTACAAAGGAAAAAGTGCCAGGCAAACTCAAAGGCCTTAAGATGGATATGTCATCTGGACCAAATGGACTACATCTCAGAGTCCTGAGAGAGATTGCTGAAGAGATAACAGATGCATTGGTCATGATCGTTTCAAAATCACTTGATTTTGGCATGGACCCAGAGGACTAGAAGATTGCAAATGTCACTCCACCCTTTAAGAAGGCAGGAAGGCAAAAGAAAGGAAATTATAGGCCAGTTAGCCTCGCCTGAGTGGTTGAGAAAGTGTTGGAGTCTATTACTAAGGATGAGGTTTCAGGATGCTTAGAGACTCATGATAAACTAAGTCAAAGTCAGTATGGTTTCTGTAAAGGGAATCTTGCCTGACAAATCAGTTAGAGTTCTTCGAGAAAGTAACAAGCAGGGTGGACAAAGGCCAGGCAGTGGATGTCATTTACTTGGATTTTCAGAATGCATTTGATAAGGTGCCACACATGAGACTACTTAGCAAGATAAAATCCTAAGGCATTACAGGAAAGATACTGGCATGGATAGAGGAATGGCTGAAATGCAGGAGGCAATGAGCGGTCTTTTGTGGTTGGCTCCAGTGACTAGTGGTGTTCCTCAGGGGTCAGTATTGGGATCACCACTTTTCACATTGTTTGTCAATGATTTGGATAATGGAATTGATGGCTTTATGGCAAAGGTGCGGATGATACAAAGAAAGGTGGAGGGTTAGCTAGTGCCGAGAAAGGAATGCGATTGCAGCAGGACTTAGACAAATTAAAAGAATGGGCAAAGAAGTGGCAGATGGAATACAGTGCTGGGAAATGTATGATAATGCATTTTGGTAAAAAGAACAATAGTGTGGACTATTATCTAAATGGGGAGAAGGTTCCAACATAAGAGGTGCAGAGGACTCAGGAGTCCTCATGCAAGACTCCCAGAAGTTTAATTGTTAGGTTGAGTCTGTGGTAAAGAAGGCAATCCATTGTTGGCATTTATTTCAAGGTGAATAGAATATAAAAACAAGGAGATACTGCTGAGCCTTTATAAGGCACTAGTCAAGCTGCACTTGGAGTATTGTCAAAAATTTTGGGCCCCATATTTCAGAAAGGATGTGTTGTCATTGGAGAGAGTCCAGAGGAGGCTCATGAGGATGATTCTGGGAATGAATGGGTTAACATATGAGGAGCATTTGGCAGCTTTGTGCTTGTACTCACTGGAACTTAGAAGAAAGCATGTGGATCTCATTGAAAGCTACCAAATGTTGAAAGGACTTGATAGGGAGGATGTGGAGAGGATGTTTCTAATGGTGTGGGTATCCAGAACTAGAGGGAAAAGCCTTAAAATTGAGGGACAACCTTTAGAACAGAGATATTGAGGGATTTATTACCCAGAAAGTAGTGAATCTGTGGAATACTCTGCCACAGGCTGCAGTGAAGGCTAAGTCCGTGGGTATACTTAAAACGGAAGTTGATCGTTTCCTGATCAGTCAGGGCATCAAAGAATATGGTGAGAAGGCATGTGTATGAGATTGAGTGGGTTCCAGGATCAGCCATGATGGAATAGTGGAGCAGATTCAATGGGCTGATTGGCCTAATTTGGCTCCTATGTCTTATGGTCTTATAGTCTTAACACATTAAATAATCTTCATGCGATTGAAGTAAAAAAAATTGTCATTGAGATAGATAAACGTCCTGCAGTACTTGACCATCAGACCTCCCACTTCCATTTCTGATAGTATTCTGCATATGTTAATAATTTCTTGGCTACACCTGCACCAGTTATTTCCCATCTCTACCTCACAACCTTGAGTGGGGGGTAAATTAATATGTAGTGTTTGAAATATTTATGAAAATTTGTCATCCAGGTTCTTGCAATGTTAATGTTCAGAAGAAACTGCAAGTTGTCAGCAAGTGGGTGGTGTAGGAGGAAGTGCTTCCAGTGTGAAATCAATTTACAGAACAGTTAAATACAATCTATGTGTAGCCATATGGCAGCAGAATGTTGCTGTATCTGTTCTAAGGCAGAAGCAAGTGTTAATTGTGTGATTGTCAGCAGAGGAGATGTGTTATAATATTACGTAGTGACTGAATCAGATGAAGAATGGGAGTGAAAGATTAAAACTGCTGCTAAGAATGTGTGGTGTTGCTGACCACTTCATGTGAAGTTTTGCTAAGAGAAATTAACAAGTGAAAGTAGCATTCAGTGTCCTGGTCAAATTGCTTAGTCATATCTTATTTTCATCACCTATTCAATACCAAATAATAATAAAGAGAATTGGAAATGGTCAGCAAATCTGGCAGCATCTGCAGAGAGAAAATCAGATTTAAGGTTTCAGTCAATTTTGATTTATCATAATTCTCCACAGCTTCTGAAGAAACCTGCTATTTCCAGTATTTTCTGTTTTTAATTTCAGTTTTCAACAATGGCAGTCCTTTTCCCTTTTATTTATCCATTAAACACCCACTGAAAATGCTGATCCACCAAGTCTTTGGTACAGTGTAAGGGGCATCAGAAATCAACTCTTACTAAGATGTTCAAATATGGTTTATTTTAGTACTAACTATATGACTATTTCATAGGTGTCAAATTAATAACATAACTTCAGTGCTGCATGCACAATTGGATAGGCATCATGTCTGACTTCCTTAATACCACCCTTGTGAAATCCCCACCATCAACATCCTAAGGGTTATCTTTGATCAGAAATTCAATAGAACAAAGTACACAATAAGTAGCTTCAGGAGCAAGTCAGAGGCTGGGTTTCCTATGGCAAGAGAACCAGTCCACGACCCCCTAAAGCTTTAGTAACATATACAAAGTAGGAACTCAACAGAATACATAAACTCCACTTACTTGCATTAGTGCACCACCATCAACTTTAAGGAACAATCTCGGTCAAAGCAGCCCACTTGCCTGACTGTCCATCATCCACTCACCCCCCTTTACCACTGATGTTCCCTGCCTGCAGTGAGTGTTCGCTGCAAAATGCTAATCCAGACCAATGCAACAGCACCTCCTAAACTCACAACTTCTACCACAAAGACCAGGGCAACAGATGTATGGGAATACCTTCATCTTCATATTTCCTCCAGGTTGTACACAATCCTGACAGAACTAAATAACATAAAATTGGTTCTTCATCTTTTGCTATGTCTAAATTGTGGAACTTCATGCCCTACAGCACTAGAAAGTGACTTCACCAGAAGTACAACAGTCTTTCAAGAAAGCCGATCAACTCCTTCTCAAGGGCAATTAGTGGTTGGGGCAATAAATGCTGGCAAATGCCCAGTCCCTGAAAATCCACAAATATAGCAAGTTTAATAGTCACAAGTATGCTATTTACTGCTAATAATAGGATAAATAAATGACAATTCAAATACACATTCTCCTTTAATACAAGGAATATGTCACCACAGCTGTTCACATGCATTGTCCAAATATTATTCTACTCACTTGCAAGAAGAGAGTGGCTATCATGAGATGACTATTTGTTCTTGCACCACAAATCACTCTGCCATCTTATGTAACTAAAATGTCTTTATTTTCAAAGCACTTATTCTAGTATTTACTGCAGCTTTGCAGATAGTGTTTGAAAGTGGTCATCCTCAAGATGTTACTCAAATGTGACAGAGAGGAGAAGGAACTTACATCTGGCTATTCTGTGGAATCATATTGGACATTTCGTTGATGTCCCCACTGAGCAATGACTCAATGGTAGCAAAGCTACTCAAAACTTCGTGGAAGAATCTGTGCAGAGGTGGACTGCTACAACTTTCGGTGATTACGAGATACAACATAATTGCATATCTTTTATGTTACAATCATGGCACTTATACCATCTCATTATTGGTATAAGGAAAATGAATGCAGTTCTTCCTGAAAGGAAGAATAAAAGATTACTCAGAAGTGAAAAGTACAATAATGAAGAATCAGCATGGATTGCAAGTGGGAAAAGATTACTTGACCAGCCTAACTGTGTTTTTTGAGGAAGTAACAGAGAAACTATGGTAACACATGGTGACTATAATTTACCTAGATTTTCACTGTTTGTTGATATGCTTAACCCATAATAAATAACTGAATGTCAGGGTATGTTGAACCAGGGCATAAGTAAAGAATGAATTGCCAATTGGCTTCTAGATTTAAAGTGGAGAGTGAAAGTAAAGAATGGTTATTGAAAAAAGTGATCATTTTTTGAATGATTTTATCTTTGAAATCAAAAACATTTCTTAAGTTGCATACGATACCAATTTTTGATGTACTGGAGTTTGGTATGGAAACACCAATGCCCTGGAATAGAAAATCCTACAATAAGTAGTGGATATGGCCCAGTCCATCATGGGCAAAGACCTCCCCTTTATTGAACACATCTACACGAAACAATGTCGGAGAAAAGTAGAACCCATCATCAGGGACCCCCACTACCTTGGCCATGCTTTCTTCTCATTGCTGCCATCAGGAAGAAGGTACAGAAGCATCAGGACTCACACCACCAGGTCCAAGAGCAGATATTACCACTCAACCATCAGACTCTTGAACCAAAGGGGATAACTTCACTCAACTTCACTTGTCCCATCATTGAAATGTTCCCACAACCTATGGAGATCACTTACAGGGATTCTTCGTCTGATGTTCTCAATATTTTTTTTCTTTTTGTATTTGCACAGTTTCTTGTCTTTTGCACACTAGTTGAACACTCAAGTTGGTGTGGATTTTCATTGATACTGTTACAGTTATTATTCTATAGATTTATTGAGTATGCCCACAAGAAAATGAATCTCAGGGTTGTATACAGTGACACATATGTACGTTGATAATAAATTTACTTTTAACTTTGATTCTAAACTATCCTCAGCATCTGCTGCCAACAATGTAGTGAAATTACACACCCTAAGAATAACAAACCAGCATCAGACTTCCAACTGAGTACAATATGTGTCTTGGATGAGAATTGAGATGTAGTAAAGCCCCTATGCACCTACTCCCTATGTTTCTTGGTTTAGATAAGTTCCTGAGAAAGCATTGAAGATTTGATGCAAATACTTCGCAGCAATGCTGGAGGTAATGAATGCTTAAAATGGTGCATTCGAACTTAACATAATTGTTGGAGGTTAAGGGCACAGAAGGAAACAATTCAACACAAATAAGAGCAATTCTGAATAATGCCAACATTCAGCTCTTGGTCCTTTATCCTGCAAGTTTCGGACTATCCCATATATTTGTTTAAGTATGTTCAGGTTTTAGTCTTGACTTTTGACTTTTCTTCATGAGGCCGAGTTATTAGCTCAATGCTCAACCCAGCAAGGATGCAAAGCGTGAAAGGAGCCAGCTGGATTTGAACGTGGAACCATTTGCCTCAAAGTCAGGTGCTGATACCATTACACCACTGGCCAACTAAGGTTCCTTCTGTACCCGCCCCCTATCCCCCAAAGCTTTCACATACTTCTGGCATTGTGATGACAAAATCTGTGTGCAGTACTATAACAGTGGACTCAAGTGGTGTTTTATGTAGTTCAGTCTCATGTTCCTGATTTAGGATATTGATGCCACCACATCTTGAATATTGTGAGCAATTTTGATCACTGTACAATAAGAAGCTAGAGACAATGAAGAAACATTCACAAAGATGAAGGACTTTAGTTATGAAGGAAGATAAATACGCTGGGTCTGGTTTCCCTGGAGTTGAAGAAGCTTGATGGTGACCTTGCTAAGGTTTATAAACCCATGAGGGACATACTGTAGATAAAGTGGATGGTAACAGTCTTTTACCCAGGGTAGAAGATTTTAAAACAAGAAGGTGTGAGGTTAAAGAGAGAGGGTAAACATGCAAAGGGAACCTGAAAGGGAAGATTTTCAATGAGGGTGCTGGTGATATGGTCCCAGCTGTCAGTAGAAGTGGAGAAAATGAATACAATCATAGCATTTAAAAGCAAACAAGAGAAGATCGTCAACACACACAAAATGGTGGAGGAACTCAGCAGGCCAGGCAACATCTATGGAAAAGAGTACAAAAGAGTCCTGATGAAGAGTCTCAGCCCAAAACGTCAACTGTACTCTTTTCCATAGATGCTGCCTGGCCTGCTGAGTTCCTCCAGCACCTTGTGTGTGTTGACAATGTTTAAAAGACATTTTTACAGATTCATTGATTGGAAAGTTTAGAGAGATATGAACCAAATGCAGTTGAATGAGATGAGTAAGGGAAACACAAGCTGGGCCAAATGGGTTTAAGGAGTTTAGCGGGATAACACAAGATGCTTAGTCTCCTCGGAAACCAGTGTGACAACACGACAGGTACATGGAGCTTAGAAAAATAGAGGACTATGGGTAAGCCTAGGTAGCTCTAAGGTAAGGACATATTCGGCACAGCTTTGTGGGCCGAAGGGCCTGTATTGTGCTGTAGGTTTCTATGTTTCTATGTAGTAGTATTATATCCACTGCCTGTTCAAACTCTGCACCTGGAACAGCCTCTTGCAAGTTGCATCTCCACAGTAATCCTTTCTCTAATTGATCTGTAAGTCTGTCAGAAACAAGGTGGTACTGTACCTCCAGTTCTTGTTGTTGCTAGAGCTGGTAACTGTTATGTGGTACTTGACACTGCTGGAGCTGTTCCTGATTCTGATTGGTTTTTTGTCCTCAGCTTAATGCAGCATATGAGTAGTACTTATACTGATCTGATAGATCAGAGCTCCAAAGTTAAGATTAAGCATATATAATCTTATTGTCAAAGTAACATTTCAGTAAGAGTAGTAGGATCAAATAAGCAAGTGGAAAGGTGGCCATGAGATGTGAAAATTTACTGACAGATTTTCCTGTCAAGTGATCAGCTCCTACAATTTCAATCTTTCATCACATTATGCACAGAGCTCTTGATTTAAGCAGCAAGTTCTGGAAAGCCAAGGTAACAGCAGCTTTAATTGAAGCAATTGTCCCAATGGAACTTTCCAAGTACAGCCTATAATACTGAATGCAAATGAGTTAGAGTCAAATTTCCATTGTTGTTGATTTTTCCAGATTTTATCTGTCCATTGTCACTCCAGAACTGCTTGGATCCCAACTCACCAGCTACAAAGCATTATCATTTTTCCTAGCATGTGCAAAAAATCTCATTCAATAGATATATATTTCATTCCTTGTTTTTAAAATAAATTCCAAACTTCTAAATAACATAGAAAGAGGAAAATTTTATTGTATTTTGTGTTTTCAATATCATAATTATTGCAATTAAGAAGCATTTGTTGATTTGACAAATTTCACAGATAGCTGCTATAGATTTTTCTTCGGGCTTCTTGGTTTCAGCCTGCTCTAATTCTTTACTTAGTGGTAATGTTACTACATACGAGACTCTGGAAGAGTCTGAGGTTGCCTAGGGCCTCACTATTGAGGAGCTGGCCAGAATAGGAGCATATTGGTACTGGGAAATCTATACAAATTAATAAAGATATTTTAGAACCATGAACTTAGAGCAGGGGTTCCCAACCCGGCGTCAACAGACCGCTTGCTTGATGGCATTGGGTTCATAGCACAAACAGGTTGGGAACCCCTGACCGAGAGGTTTGCTACTGACTACAAAATCTGCATTAGCAATCTTCAGATCCGTTGATAAAAATAACTTCACCATTTTAAAGAAATACTGTCTCCCAATATACAGTATTTTGTAACTTATCTTACCTTCCAATACTTTTACCAACAATGCTTGGAGTGAATCTAGCCACATAGGCAGCAACTTCTTTCGGTTTAATTACCAAACAAGTGTCTCCTGTAATTCCATCTCCATTCAGCATAACATCAAGTGTCAAAGGTTCATTAACAGGATTACTTATCATAATCTTCACATCAATAGAATCCTAGGTATCGGATTAACACATTATTATTTTCAGCATTTCATAAACCTGGAAAAATGCTATATATTAACATATTATTCAGCAACTAATTTCTACAAATTGAAAGGGCAGATAATTCAAACTTAATCTAAAATGTACAGACTGACATAGATGCAATCTAACAACTGTGGTGTATCAAATATTAGTTAATAATAGAGATCTGGAAAAAATAATTAGTCACACAGTAAAACTAAATGGTATGACACAACTGACATGATTTAGTTAGCAAGGTTAGCATTTTTCATTCAATGAACTATATACAATAGTTTCAGAGAAAGAATTATTAATGAACTGAACTGAGAAAATTATTGGATTTGGTGTGGACAATTAGGATATTTAAATTGGATAGTACAAGATTTGCAAGTTAACAGTCAGTTAGCTGTTAGGCAGTTCTCCTTATGGTTGTTTGCTGAAGCAATTTACCAAATTGTGTAGATTAGAGCAGATTAATGCATGAACCACTGCTACATTTGAATCCCCACATAAAGCTCATCAAAACACAAAAACTGCATGCTGCTACCAGGTCATAATGTTCAAGCATTTAAGAATATCCAAAGTTATGACTAGAAACCAGAGTTGTTTCAACATTTCAATTGACACCAGTTTTTTACATATTTACCATCTTTTTTATCATGCATTTTACTACATGTTGGTAATTTTATGAACCAGATGGGGGTGGTCGAATATAGGAGGGGAGGGGCCGGATAAAGTGAGAAATTTATTTTACTGCATTAAAAAGGGCTCCAAAATGTTCTTGGAAGCCAAACAAGCACAATTTACTCAACATGCAACATGGTATGATAAAATGGGACAACATAAGTTTTTGGGGTCTAAGAATGTTTTGAATTATCAGTTGCAATTGATAGTTTGCTTTATGATGTTACAAACTATGGTTTTCTGGAACATGTTTCATTGCTTGTGCAAGTGGGAAAAGAAATTTGTTACTTCTAAAAAAATTTGATTCTGGCTTTCATCTCTAATACTTGTCTTTTCCAGAAGGTAGCATGACCAAAGTTGTGTTGAGAGTGTAAATGATGGCTTCACTGATCACCTGAGGAAGGTTAGAAACAATAGAAATACGGTCACAGCCCCCTGAGAAAAGAAATTTCTGCTCAACTCTATCATAAATGAAAAATATCTCAAAACTATGTTCCCCTGTTCCAGACACCCCTATTTGGGAAGGCCATCCTCTTTGCCTGATAGGTGGACTCTGTCATATAGACACAAATCAAAACATAAGGTTTGTAGGAAAATGCATAATTACTGACCCTACAACCACATTTCAACACTGGCTATCAGATCAAACAAACTTTTTGCAATATGTGCAGCAAATCTATTCAATTAGATAAATAAAGAAATAATAGTTGTGTATAAAAGACTGAAAGTGATAACGTCATTAGATTTAAACCTGCTGCTTATGTGCTCTTTCCCTCTCTCTCTCTCTCTCTCTCCTCTCTCCTATCTCTCTCTCTACCAAATTTCCTCTCAACCTCTCTTTGCCTCTCTACCTCTCCCTCTCTCCAACTCTACTTCTCACTCCACCTCTACCTCTATCTACCTCTCTCTACCTGTACCCCTCTCTCTAACCCACCCTCTCTCCCTACCTTTTGCTCTACTCCCCTCTCTCTCTACCTCTCTACATCTCCCTCAACCTCTCTCTCTACACATCTCCCTTGACTTTCTCTCTCTACCTCTCTCCCCATTTCTCATTCTCCCCTTTCTCTCCCCTCTACCTCTCCTCTCCACCTCTTCCCCCTACATCTACCCCTCTACCCCACCCCACCTCTCTCTCTACTTCTGTCTCTCTCTAATTCTATCTCGACTCTATCTCTCCCTCTCACTACCTGTTTCCACCTGTCTCTCTCACTACCTCTTTCTCTACCTCCAGCTCTACCTCTCCCTTTCCTCTCTACCTCTCCACCCCTCTACCTTTACCTCCCTCTCTCTCCCTCCTCCCTACTTCTATCTCTCTCTCTCTACCTCTCTTTCCCTCGCCTTCTATCCCTCTCTCCCTCTCCTTCTACCTCCCTTTCTATCTCTTTATCCCCCTCTCTACACCTCCGCCTCTGCTCCACAGTTCTTTACCCGCTCTGACCCACCTGCTCTCTACCCCCTCCACCTCTGAACCCCTTCACTCTCCACCCCCTCCACCTCTGAACCTCCCCACTCTATACCCCCTTTGTGGTAACTTCTACTTTACAAAAGACCACTTGACAATTTTATGGCCAAAAAACCATCTTTATCTGGGACGGCAAATGATATTTACAATACAGAGGCTTTCAGGTACCTCATGCGGCATGGGTGGTGGAACTATATACAATGCATACTGGGAGTAAAAACCCCGCCAAACCCGGATCCCGCCTCTTGTTACCAACAGCTCCCCGATTAGTATTAACTTACTTTTAATAATACTCACATTACAACACCCTCCACCTCTGAACCCCCGCTCTCTACCCCTTTACCTCTGAACCCCCCCACTCTCTACCCGCTCCACCTCTGAACCCCCCGAATCTCTACCCCCTCCACCTCTGAACTCCCTCTTGTTACCCCGTCTCTCTCCCTCTTGCTACCCCGTCTCTCTCTAACACCCCTATCTCTACACCCACCCTTCTCTCTACCTCCCTCTCTACCCTCCTCTCTCCCTCTACACCCCCTTTCCCTCTGTTAACCCCTCTCTCTCTCTCTCTACACCCCCTCTCTTTACACCCCTTTCTCTCTAGACCCCACTCTCTCTCTCTACACCCCTCTCTTTACACCCCCTCTCTCTCTCTCTAACCCCCTTCCCTCTCTCACCCCCCACCCCTGTTTTCACTTTGACATGAAAGAGTCTTTTTCTGTTGATCAGTGCCATATACCCAAATTAAATCCACTGTGATTCAATGTTGTAAAACAATAAAACATAAAAACTTCCAGGGGGGGTATGTGGATGAACACTTCTGATAAGCACTGTTTATGATCTATATCCCATTGTATTCTTTGCCGGTCTTCTACGCTATCCACAACACCACCAATTTTTGTGTCATCTGCAAACTTACTAACCTACCATCTACATTTTCATCCAGGTCATTTATAAGAAACAGCAGAGATCCCAGTATAGATCTCTGGGGAACACCACTAATCATAGACCTTCAGACCTCCAGCTAGAATAAGTCCTTTAAATGACTGCCCTCTGTCCTCTATTGGCAAGCCAGTTCTGACAATTCACCATGGACCCCATGCACCTTAATCTTTTGAATGAGCCTTCCATGAGGAAGCTTGTCAAATGCCTTACTAAAATCCAAGTAGACAACAACTACAGCTCTACCTGTATCAGTCACCCACCCTTGTCAACTCGTCAAAAAACTCAAGTTAATAAGATATGACTTGCCTCACAGAAAGCCATGCTGGTTCTCCCTAATTAGACCATGGTTTCCAAAATGCTTATAAATACAATCCCTAAGAATTATCTCCAGTAACTTCCTTACTACAGATGTGCAACTCACTGACCTATAGTTTCCAGGATTATCCCTGGAACAATATTAGCTACTCACCAGTCCTCCAGAACCTCACCTGTGGCTAGGCAGGACATGAAGATATTGGTCTCTCTATCCTCCTTTTCCTTGATACATACTGATGTAAAGTATTCATTAAGGACCTCACCCACATCCTCCACATCCAAGTAAATATTCCCCCTTTATCCTCAAGTGGTCCTTTCATTTGCCTAGTTATCCTCTTGCTCTTGATGTATGTATAGAATGTCTTGGGATTGTCTTTAATCCTATTTGCCAAGAATTTTTCAAGGCTCCTCCAAGCTTAATTCCCTTCTTGAGTTCCTTTCTGACTTCTATATAATCGTCAAAGGCTCTATTTAATTCTAGTTTCCTAAGATTTCTATTTTTCTTCTGGACTAAATTGATCACCTCTGTCAACATCCAAAGTTCTCTTACCTTGCCATCCTTGTCCTTCTTTCTGACTGGATTATACCTATCCTGTACTCTGTGTAGGTGGTCTTTAAACACCCTCCACATGTCAGATGAAGACTTGCCCAAAAACAACGGTCCCAATTAACTCTCCCTAATTCCTGCCTAAAGCTCCTATAATGTGCCCTGCTCCAATTTAATAATCTCCACAAGGTCCATGCTTATCCTATCTAGAGCTATCTTAAAATTTAAGGAGTTGTGGTCACTGTTCCCTAAGTTCACCCACTGAAAGGTTGGTCACCTGGCCAAGCTCATTATCCAACACCAGAAGCAATATGGTTCCTTTTCTTGTTGGACTATCTATAGTACATATTGATCTAAGGAACCCTCCTGGGTGCATCTAACAAACTCTGCCCCATCTAAACCTCTTATATTCAGAAGGTTTCAGTTTATATTAGGGAAGTTGAAGTTCATGACTACAACTCTATTGTTTTTACCTCTCCTTAATCTGCCTGCGTGTTTGTTACCCAATGTCTCGGTGGCTGTTAGGGGAGTCTATAGTAAAATCCTATCACAATTCCCATTTTTAGTTCTACCAATACATACTCAGCAGATGAGCCCTCTGTTATGTCTCCTCTGTGTGCAGCTGTGATATTGTCCCTGATTAGTAGTGCAACTCCTCCACCTTCTTGGCTCCCTATCTTTTCTAAAACACCAAAACCCTGGAGCAGTAATAACCGATTTCTGTCCCTCTTTCAACCAAGGCTCTGCAATTACCACAACATCATAGTTCTATGTAATGATCCATGCTCTAAGTTCAACACCTTTATCCATAATACTCCTAGCATTAATACACACACTTCAAGCTATCTGTCCCATAGTAACTATTACTTCGCTCTTGTCCGTTTTCATTGTCTCTGATTATCTACTTCCCTGTCTGCCCACCCCACCCCCCAACTTTCTGACCTGGTGCTCTGGTTCCCTTCTGCTGTTAAACTAGTTTGTTTGCAAGAGGGATAGAAAACTAGTAAATTGGCATATATGGGTACATACAGTCTTTTATTATTAGGGAATGAAAATCTGAGATCTGTGTTTCCACGGTGTTGGTGAGATTTTTTTTGTGGGAATGCATGACTTTCAAAAGATGTTATTATGAAAAAAGGTAAAAAAATCCCTATTTTGGAAGAAAATTGAAAAGAATAGGTGTTAAAACACTCTTCCATTTAGAATCAACTATTTCAGTCCTCTTCCAACAAGCCTCTCATTCCTGTTTTCATTTTTAAGCTCATCCCAGTATTATTCTATCCTACACTGAATTCATCATTACCATTCTATCTTGCTCAATTAATTGAACAGTGCCTCAATTTTTAATCTTGAAATCTAAATCTCATTTTTGCTGCATCTCTACCATAATACCCTCACCCCAAATAGCTGAAATGAACTGCATGACATTTTCCTCTGTTGTATCTAACTTTTCTTTGCTCTTTTGCATCAATAATAGCCACATCATTCTCTCTAAAACTCGGGTTTCAAAATTTCCTCACCAAAACTTTCCATTTTTCTCTGTGTTTGACTTAATGTTCTCCTTTTACTATCCTCTATAAAAATCTCTTTATCTTTTATTCATATTCACTATTCCATTTCTTGTTTGTTTTGCTTTGTTCTTACAAGTTTCTTTCTGTCAAAAGGTGCTTTAAAAACTCATTGCTGAAACTTTTTTCTACTTTTTCCAGATATTAGCTGACATGCTCTGCACTGTCAGATGTTTTGGTTTTAATAATTACATGAATAGCTCACCTATCAGAAACTTCCTGCATTAAATTCAGCTATTACATAGAGATATATAACTAAAATGAAAATATTTGACTTGATCTGCTGCTGCAAGCAAAAAAGAACTGTGCAGTGAAATCCCATTGATTTAAAAGCATTGGATTACACAGAGTTTAACTGAAGGAAATGGATTTAACGCTGCCACAAGGAAATTGAATTAATGATTTCAAAGTTCTTAATATTATTCAAAAGGTATTTTTTCACCATGAAGTACATGAATCTGGAGAAGGATGAGAAATATAGAAATTATAAGGATGACATTAACATACTTGTGACAAAGTGGCTCAAAATTACACGCTACAATCAACATTTTTTTCTTGGAAACATATTGAAACATATTATACCTATGAGCCAAATTACTTATAATTTCTGATAAAATAGCCATTGCTTACCAAAATACAACACTTTTAAGAATGTAATTGATCATAAAAATATTCCAAAATTCTAATGTCAGCATCCTTCTTTCTGATTCAGTTGTAATGAATTTTTATGTTGCTACACTTCCCTTATTTTCTTTATACATCACTGATTCACTTCCAGTCAACTATCAATCAAAAGTTAAGAATCCATGGAGTTGCAAATTTATAAGATTGCTAACCTTGCATTTTATCATCAGATGTATTCTAGAAAAGTCCATTCAGAAAGGGTACTTGAGGAAAATAAACATGATAAAGCTTCTTGTGAACAAAGGTTAATTTTACAAATCAATGCACTGTAATAATATTGCAATATCATCACAATGATGAAAATTTCATCATAGATTGGTAGCAGCACAGGAAAATGCCATTTAGCTTTTTTTTGTCTGTACAACTCTCCACCAGAGCAACACACTAGTTCAACTCCCTGGTCTTTTCTCTATAGCCTTGCACTCATTTTTGCCTTATATTTACCTAATTACTACTTCAAATCCACAATGGAGTCTGTCTCTATCACATCCATGAACAGTGTACCTCAGATTCCAACCATATCTTGCATAAAGATGTTCCCTTGCATTTCTCTTTGTTAATTTCCCCAATACCTTGTGACTTAGGAGGACGATGGTGCCTAATGGTGATTCCTTTGCTTGCTTCTTTGGAAACAGCTCTATTTCTATCTTTAATATCTCTATTTTTCCCTTTCAGGGTTTTTTTAAGACCCTGACCTGGAGTTACACGTTGACTTCGGTTCTTTGCAGAAATGGGATCCACTTTCGGGGTCTCATGACTGGCTTTTTCTCCCATTTGCCAAGGATGCGGCCTAGAAGATTAGCACGCCTTCAGGGTGCCAGTTTTTCATGGCTCTGGAGGAGGGTGGAGTCGAGGTCGGGGCTGCCTCAGAAAACTGGTGTGTCATGGGAGACGGAAGATCGAAAGCAGCAAGCTGGCTGCTGGCTGTGTGCCCAGAGACTCAAGTTCTTTGGACACAGAGCTCAGAAGAAGTGAGGCAATGGACTTTAACATCATAAATCAGCAAATTGTTTTGTTATGTACCCCCTCTCACTGTGAAACAGGACACCTCATTTTCCCTTATTAGGGAGAGACAGAGCCTGTGGTATATTGGATTACTGGGTGAAAGTGTAGTCTTTGGGGTACTGCAAATCTGTGTCTTTATTGATGCTTTGCTGCACACGTGAGTGCTCGGTGGGGGTGCTAATGCTTTTTTGCTGGTGGGGGAGGGGGTTGTCACTTTGATGCTTATGTGTGGGTGGAGGAGCTGGGGGGTCTTTGGTGTTCTAACATTTAACTGTCATTCATTCCTCTGTTTTCATGGATGTTTGTGAAGAAAAAGAATTTCAGAACGTATATTGTATACATTTCTCTGGCATTAAATATACCGATTGAAACCTATTGACTTCTCATCCTCAAGCATCCTATCAAAGGAAACTACTTCTCTCAGTCTAGTCTGCTCATAACCCTCATTATTTTAAATTCTTCTACCAAATCTTCCTCTGCCTTCTCTAATTCAAAAATAAAAACATTTGAAAAGAAGACCTTTTCCTTATAAATATAGTCCTTTATACTAGGAACCATTCACTTACAGCATGTATCCAATCTAAAATGTTCACATTCCACCAATAATGCAGTGGCCAGAAATTGAAATTGGTACTGGAATTGGCATTGTTTTATTATTGTCATATGTACTGAGATACAATAAGAAGCTTGTCTCATCTACTGTTCATACAGATCAAATCATTACACAATGACACAATACTCCAGTTAAGGCTGTATCCAAGTTTTATAAAGGTTCAACATGATTTCACTGTTTTGATCATCTATGTTCCTATTGATAAAACAGAAAGCTATGACGCACATACCTTATTAACCCTGCCATTTTCAATGCTTTGTTCATATATACCCACTATCTCTCCTTTGAGAACAGCATCGTTTATTCTATATAGTATCGGTACACATATTTCACAACAAAGTACGTAATTAGTTCACATTTCTCAAGCACTCAATGTTCTGTGATTTCTGAAAATTGGTAAATTGTTCTATCATTGTCAATTGTTCTGAGGTACAGTGAAAATCTTGTCTTGCATACCATTCATACAAATCAATTTATTTCAACAGTCCCTTGAGATAATCCAAGATAAAACAATAACAAAATGCAGAACAAAATGATGCAGTTACAGAAAAGTGTAATGAGGTGGACAATAAGGTACAAGATCATAATGAGGTAGTTTGCAAGGTCAAACAAAATTCCATCTTTTCGTACTATAGGACCATTCAATAGTCTTATTAAAACAGCTCATAAAGTTGTCATTGAGCCTGATGGTATGAGCTCTCAAGAATTGGACCTTCTGCCTAATGGGAGGGGAAGAAGAGGGAATGTCTGGAGTGGGTGAGGTCATTGATTATGTTGACTGTTTTACCAAAGGCAGTAAGAAGTGTAGATGGAGTCCATGGAGGGGTTCCTTTACTGGTTTCATCATGTGATGAGCTGTGTCCACAAATTGTTGCAGTTTCTTGTGGTCATGGGCAGAGCCATGATGCATCTAGATAGGATGCGTTTTAGGCTGCATCAATAAAAATTGGTGGTCAAAGGGGACTTCCCAAATTTATTTAGTGTCTTGAGGAAGTAGAGGTGTTGGTGAGTTCCTCTGGCCATGGAATCTACATGGTTGGACCAGTAGAGACTACTGGTGACATGCACTCCTGGCAACTTGAAATGCTCAATCCTCTCGGTCTCAACACCATTAATGTAAACAGAAGCATGCACACTACCCCACTTCCTGAAGTCAACAATCAGATCTGTTCTGCTGCCATTGAGGGAAAGTCTGCTGTTATGACACCATGACATGAGGCTCTCTATCTCCTTCCTGTATAGCCCACTACAGTGGTAGTATCTACAAACTTGTAGATGGAGTTGGAATACAATTTGACCACATAGTCATGAGTGTGTAGGAATTAGAAGGTTAAGGGTGCCAGTAAGAGGATAATTGTGGCAAAGTTGTTGCTGCCTATCCTTACTGATTGAAGTCTCTTGATCAGGAAGTCAAGGCTCCAGTTCCAAAGGGTGATATTGAGTTTGGTCCAGGAATTTGTAGATGAATTTGCTAGGAATTATGGTATTGAAGAGAAAGCTTTAGTCAATAAACAAAAGTCTAATGTGGGTGATTTTACTGTCCAGCTACTCCAGATTGTAGGGGCAGAGAGATGACATCTGCTAAGGAACTGTTTTGGTGGTAGGCAAATCATAGTGGGTTGAAGTGCTCTAGAAGGCTGGACCATGACCAGCCTATCAAAGCACTTCATGATGATAGATTTCAGAGCCACAAGATGGTACTCGGACTTCAACTACTGCACAGAGTCTTGCCATCTTCAGAAGTTTTCTGATGAGTCTGCCATAGTTGGATGCATCAGCAAGGGAGATGAGGCTGAATACAGGGCTATGGTGGGAAACTTTGTCACATGGTACGAGCAGAATCATCTGCAGCTTAATGTGAAAAAGACTAAGCTAGTGGTAGACCTGAGGAGGGCCAAGGCACCGGTGACCCCTGTTTCCATCCAAAGGGTCAGTGGACATGGTGGGGGATTACAAGTACCTGGGGATATGAATTGACAATAAACTGGACTGGTCAAAGAACACTGAGGCTGTCTACAAGAAGGGCAGAGCCGTCTCTATTTCCTGAGGAGACTGAGGTCCTTTAACATCTGCCAGACGATACTGAGGATGTTCTACGAGTCTGTGGTGGCCAGTGCTATCATGTTTGCTGTTGTGTGCTGGGGCAGCAGCCTGAGGGTAGCAGACACCAACAGAATCAACAAACTCATTCGTAAGGCCAGTGATGTTGTGGGGGTGGAACTGGACTCTCTGATGGTGGTGTCTGAAAAGAGGATGCTGTCCAGGTTGCATGCCATCTTGGACAATGTCTCCCATCCACTCCATAATGTACTGGTTAGGCACAGGAGTACATTCAGCCAGAGACTCATTCCACCAAGATGCAACACTGAGCATCATAGGAAGTCATTCCTGCCTGTGGCCATGAAACTTTACAACTCCTCTCTCGGAGTGTCAGACACTCTGAGCCAATAGGTTGGTCCTGGACTTATTTCCACTTGGCATAATTTACTTATTATCATTTAATTATTTCTGGTTTTATTTTGCTATATTTCTACTCTATTCTTGGTTGGTGCAACTGTAACGAAACCCAATTTCCCTCAGGATCAATGAAGTATGTCTGTCTGTCTGTAGTCGTGAAGGCACAATACGTTATTTTTCTTAAGAACTGGGATAACTGTGGTCTTCTTCAAGTACATGGGAACCTCAGACTGAAGCAGGGAGAGGTTAAAAATGTCTGCAAACACCCCTGCCAGCTGAACTGGACAAGCAGATTGTCAGCATGTGGGAAATAATTCATTTATTCTTTGCTTATTTTAGTATACAGTAAAATAATAAGCCAAAATAAATTATTTATGTGTGGAATCCAATCAGAAACAAGAGAAAATCTACCAATGATGGAAGTCCAAGCAACACACACAAAATGCTGGAAGAATTCAGCAGGCCAGGCAGCATCTATGGAAAAGAATACAATCAACATTTCCGGCAAAGACCCTTCAGCAGGACTGGATCTCGGCCTGAAACATTAACGATAGTCTTTTCCATAGATGCTGCCTGGCCTGCTGACTTCCTCCAGCATTTTGTGAATTTATGCGTGGAGGCTGGTTCACTTTAATGTCTCTTAAGCTATTTCCATATGCATTTTACCTTGACTCATGAGGCCACCTCTATTTTGAAAACCGTAAGCCCTTTAATCTTTCCCCACTTCTGGAGGAAGGGTCACTGACCCAAAATGTGAGCTGGCATTTTTGTTTATGCATCAGTTTCCAGCATCTGCAGTTTTACTTGTTTTCACATTATAGTCTCCTATTGAAATGAACTTGCATGAGTCATCTCCCGAGAGAATATTTTAAGTCAATAATGGAAACGAAACCTAGAAATGTTTTCTTTGACTTCTTCAGCTAATTTGACACTTCAAATTTATATAATTGGTAGAGTTTTAGTATTTTCATTCTTCCATCCAAATAAATATAACTGAAAAGCATACAAGTTAAAAGCATTGGTGGAGTGGCAGAGTATGTTAAATATTTGAGAGTCATTTTTGAGAATGATTTTTGCAAGGCTGCACTGCTTTTATACATTTGTACATTCTTTAGTACAAGGATAATTAAATGATAAACAGAGATTCCCATGCCAGAATTTGATAAGTGAAAGTTAACAGAGACATTTAAAGAACTGGTGTTTGTTCATATTAAATAGAACCAAAACATGTAAAAAATGTAACATAAAAAAACAAAGTATCCTCTTCCAATTTTTTACAATTACAGTATTTTGCTTGTTATACATGATGAGAAATAAATTTTTAAACTTTCTGCTTCCCAGTTCTAACACAAATTTGACAAGTTGGGTTTGTTTAAAATATTCCACTCATTTGAACCGGCAGATCAATATACAAGCAAAACTAAAAGACTTAAAAAAAAGATTTTCAAATGTACAATAATTCAGTATATAATAACAAACCATCTTCCCATTTTGCTAACTTAATGATTCCTAAGTTATATTCACATTTATAGTAGCAAATTGATTTATGGCTGCAGACATTTAACAATATAGGCAATTTTTCTGCCACTAAATTCATTATCTCACCACTGTGTTTTGCCAGAAAATGAATCAGAAGTTTACTTTAACTAAGTTCACATCAAAATATTTATTTCCAAACTGAATAGGAGGGAATAAAATTACACACTTCCCAACATTGGAATTTGTATAGAGTTATACTAAATCATTCAAAGATATAAAAAGTCATTCATTTGAGTTATTTAAGAAAGTTGTCCAAAGTATTATGTGGCTGACAGGACTTGAAGCCCAAATGAACTCGTGACTGTAGTAAGTTACCATACCTGCACATCATTCCAGACCAAAATTTTATATTAAGCTAAATCACAAAATTGGGAGCTAGAAGCTAATACTCCAATTTAAAGCTCTCTGCAGAACTTCTTACCAATATGAAGGTCTCCAAAATCAAGAATCAAAGGCCTCTGTCAGAAAAACCAACGATAATTTGCCACAACACTCTGGCCCACTCATCACTCCCTGACCCGTGAAACCTTCTCTGAGAGGATGGCCACAGAAGGTCATACATGAAACATTACAGGAGGTATAACACTTGTTCTTACACCTCCTCCCTCACCACTATCCAGTGACCTAAACAGCCGTTCCAGCCAAGACCTGAAACATTAACCATTTCTCTTTCCACAGATTATATCTGACTGAATGCTTTTGTGGTCTCCTGTTTTAATTTCAGATTTTCTAGCATCTATCATCACCATCATTATGTGCTGTGTTGTATCACGTGGGCGATCATGGTCTTCCATCTGTCTTTAATCCAGGAAATTCTAATAAGGTCTTCAAAACTTTTGCCTGTCCATCCCCTGATGTAAATGTCATGCATTCTTGACCACAACTTTTTCTTTCATCTGTTTTTCCCATCACTGCAAGATGTTCGATTTTCTCTTTCTTCAGTACATGTCCCAGAAATTCCAGCTGCCATTTACTGATTGATAATATCAGCTCTCTTCTTACTCCAGCTTTTTGCAACAATTCCTCATTTGATACTGTCCTTCCACGATATTTTCATCATTCTCCTCAAAAATCACATTTCTTAAGCTTCAAGTCTTCCCTCTTTTCTTTTATATATATTATATTTTCTAACATCTATATATATTTGCTTTATATCATTTGCATTTGTCATATTTCATAATTTGTAAATCATAATGTTTCTGAGAGATCAACATGTTAAATGCCTGCCTTGGATGTTGGTAGAAAATTGTTGTTTGCACATTTGATGTTCAGGAAACATAATAGAAATAAGTCTTATGAATCAGGTACACAAATAGTGCATTTTCATTACCACAAGATACAATAAGTGTGATATGGAACATTTGCACACCTTCTGCTAATATATAATTTCTAATTATTATATATTTATGTGACATTTCACTGCTTACAAATAAATATATATACTGTACATACACACATATATTATTTGGCCCTTGACTACTTTCATATAAATTTGCTAAATAAAAGCTATTTCACATTCACAATGTTGCAATGAGTTTCATTTTTAAAAATGTTTGATGCTAACCAAACATGACACGATTACCTGTAAAATTAATAGTTTTTGCATTCTGTTGCTTCGACTAAGGTAAAATTCAATTGGACCTACTTTCTTCAATATGCAAATAATTTCACTCTTACAAGACCTAGTGACCTAGTGGTGGAAATAAATACACAGAAACAATTTGGTAGTTTCAAACACACTGGTCCTGCTATGTGGCTCATTTAGCTTCAGTGAGCAAGCCCATATTTCCAGGCAAACTTGTTTTTGGTAAAATAGCAAACTGAAAGTATCAACATTTAAAATACCTTTTAAGTACATCATTTCTGAAAGAATGGCCTTGGAAGGTCACTCATGAAACATCTCAGGGAATCATACTTAAAAATGTTTAATGTGAATGATGGCAGAATACTATAACAACTGGTAAAAATAACTCAAGATCCTTTCAAATTTTATAAAAAGTCAGTAATAAATTTTCAAATAATGACTTCCATTCAATATCTGACAATCAAATTCTAGGAAAAGACTTCTTAAATTCATTATTAGTTACATAGTCTTTTTCGGCTTATAGTATTCCTAAAATCATGGAATATTGACCCATCATATGGTGTCTTACATATAATAAAGCAGCCTTTCAAGTTGTACCTCTAACAACTCTGTAGATATCCCCTCAGGACCTCCACAACTGACTAACTTGGAGAAGGTCGATATGGAAAATACTGTGGCCATTCTTTGGTTACATATACAAGCCCTACACAAGAGGCTAAGGACTACACCACCTCACAAAGTATCTGCACATAACCATCTCTTCACCCACTTCTGATCCATCTGTGGATCAGATCAGAAGAGACAGCTGTATCCACAATAGCCTCATCAGGAACTTAGAACCTACAAAAAGAAATGGGAGCAAGTCATCCTCTGTTCTGAGGGACTGCCTATGTAGAAGAGAGAAATATCTCCTTTTGTTAATTGTGGCATTGGTATATTGATTTCAATCATTTTCAAGATTTGCAACTACTGATGAAGCACAAGCTTGAAAGCAAACAGGATTAAATTTCAACCCTCAATACTGCAAACGGCGTGGTATGACTATTCCATGTCGATGCCGCTACAGTCTCTGGCCTGTTTCTCCATTGATAACATATTATCTATTATTCTACCTAAGACCTTGATAAGACACTCAACCAGATTAAACCCAAAAAAGGTAGCAATTCATCAAAAAAGTGAATTTCTTTGGTATCTACTCATGTTCTCTCTGTGGCAATTAAAGTTGAACTCATATACCGGTACTTTGATGAATAAACAAAAGGAATTCATTATTTATGTATTTTTACATGGGCCTCTTCACATTTACATGGGTTTTCCAGAAATAGGTGTTAGCAGATATTCATGGGAATTGAGGACTGTTCAAGGACAAAGATATGCAACCTAAAAGGATGAGTCAAGAGAAACTAGAAAAAAATGTTATTCATACAGAGGAAATGCATAAGAAGGTAACTCATTTCAAAACTGAACCCCAACCCAAAATTTGTAATATTTGCATCGGGTTTAAGATGGCACTAGTGAAATACAGCAACACCTTGCTGGCAGCAAATAAAACTATTAACTACTCTATTAATCACACTTCTTCTAGAGAAAAAAAATCACTGCAGTCAATTGCCTGAAACTCCCCCTGCAGTGTGAACTGAAGTCTGGAAGGTGCAGGATGGCTGCAGGATGGCATGTACAGTGTGAATCAAGGTGGCAGACCCTGAGCCCAAGAGTAAGGGATGAGCCAGTACTTGGCCATTGCTGGAGTGGACTTGGATCCAATTCGAAGCAGTAGAACTGAGACCAGGCGAGGTAGAGTTGAGGTGGCAGGGCCTGGGCCCGAGAGCGAGGAACAAGCCAATGTTTGAATGATTTAAACACCGGGCCAGATTAGAAAGGTTGGATATGGGCCAAACTGAGGTGGCGATGACTGGCCCCATGAGCATATCAAAGCGGTTGGGCCTAGGTCTGAGAGTAAAGAACAACCTGATGTTTGGCCTATTTAGACAATAGACAATAGGTGCAGAAGTAGACCATTTGGCCCTTCGAGCCTGCACCGCCATTTTGAGATCATGGCTGATCATCTACTATCAATACCCGGTTCCTGCCTTGTCCCCATATCCCTTGATTCCCCTTTCCATAAGATACCTATCTAGCTCCTTCTTGAAAGAATCCAGAGAATTGGTCTCCACTACCTTCCAAGGCAGTGCATTCCAGACCCCCACAACTCTCTGGGAGAAGAAGTTTTTCCTTAACTCTGTCCTAAATGACCTACCCCTTATTCTCAAAACATGCCCTCTGGTACTGGACTCTCCCAGCATCTGGAACATATTTCCTGCCTCTATCTTGTCCAATCCTTTAATAATCTTATATGTTTCAATCAGATCCCCTCTCAATCTCCTTAATTTCAGCGTGTACAAGCCCAGTCTCTCTAACCTCTCTGCGTAAGACAGTTCAGACATCCCAGGAATTAACCTCATGAATCTACGCTGCACTTCCTCTACAGCCAGGATGTCCTTCCTTAACCCTGGAGACCAAAACTGTACACAATACTCCAGGTGTGGTCTCACCAGGGCTCTGTACAAATGCAAGAGGATTTCCTTGCTCTTGTACTCAATTCCCTTTGTAATAAAGGCCAACATTCCATTAGCCTTCTTCACTGCCTGCTGCACTTGCTCATTCACCTTCAGTGACTGATGAACAAGGACTCCTAGATCTCTTTGTATTTCTCCCTTACCTAACTCTACACCGTTCAGATAATAATCTGCCTTCCTGTTCTTACTCCCAAAGTGGATAACCTCACACTTATTCACATTAAACGTCATCTGCCAAGTATCTGCCCACTCACCCAGCCTATCCAAGTCACCCTGAATTCTCCTAACATCCTCATCACATGTCACACTGCCACCCAGCTTAGTATCATCAGCAAACTTGCTGATGTTATTCTCAATGCCTTCATCTAAATCGTTGACGTAAATTGTAAACAGCTGTGGTCCCAATACCGAGCCCTGTGGCACCCCACTAGTCACCACCTGCCATTCCGAGGAACACCCATTCAATGCTACCCTTTGCTTTCTAACTGCCAACCAGTTTTCTATCCATGCCAAGATCTTCCCCCCATTGCCAGGAGCTTTGATTTTACCCACCAATCTCCTATGTGGGACCTTATCAAATGCCTTCTGAAAATCGAGGTAAACTACATCCACTGGATCTCCCCCGTCTAACTTCCTGGTTACATCCTCGAAAAACTCCAACAGATTAGTCAAGCATGATTTACCCTTGGTAAATCCATGCTGGCTCAGCCCAATCCTATCACTGCTATCTAGATATGCCACTATTTCATCCTTAATAATGGACTCTAGCATCTTCCCCACCACCGATGTCAGGCTGACAGGTCGATAGTTCTCTGTTTTCTCCCTCCCTCCTTTCTTAAAAAGTGGGATAACATTAGCCATTCTCCAATCCTCAGGAACTGATCCTGAATCTAAGGAACATTAGAAAATGATTACCAATGCATCCGCAATTTCCAGGGCCACCTCCTTTAGTACCCTAGGATGCAGACCATCTGGACCTGGGGATTTGTCAGCCTTCAGTCCCATCAGTCTTCTCATCACCGTTTCCTTCCTAATGTCAATCTGTTTCATTTCCTCTGTTACCCTATGTCCTTGGCCCATCCATACATCTGGGAGATTGCTTGTGTCTTCCTTAGTGAAAACAGATCTAAAGTACTCATTAAATTCTTCTGCCATTTCTCTGTTTCCCATAACAATTTCACCCAATTCATTCTTCAAGGGCCCAACATTGTTCTTAAGTATCTTCTTTCTCTTCACATACCTAAAAAAGCTTTTGCTAGCTTCCTTTATATTCCTGGCTAGCCTGCGTTCGTACCTCATTTTTTCTCCCCGTATTGCCTTTTTAGTTAAGTTCTGTTGTTCCTTAAAAACTTCCCAATCATCTGTCCTCCCACTCACCTTAGCTCTGTCATACTTCCTTTTTTTTCATGCTATGCAATCTCTGACTTCCTTTGCCAACCACTGTGGCCCTTTCCCCCCCTTTGAATCCTTCCTTCTCTGGGGGATGACCTGATTTTGCACCTTGTACATTATTCCCAAGAATACCTGCCATTGCTGTTCCACTGTCTTTTCTGCTAGGCTATCCATCCAGTCAACTTTGGCCAGCTCCTCCCTCATGGCTTCATAGTTTCCCCTGTTCAACTGCAACACTGACACCTCCGAGCTGCCCTTATCCTTCTCAAATTGCAGATAAAAACTTATCATATTATGATCACTACCTCCTAATGGCCCCTTTACTGCAAGATCGCTTATCAAATCCTGTTCATTACATAACACTAAATCCAGAATAGTCTTGTCCCTGGTCGGCTCTCGTACAAGCTGTTCCAAGAATGCATCCCGTAGGCACTCTACAAACTCCCTATCCTGTGGTCCAGCACCAACCTGATTCTCCCAGTTCACCTGCATGTTGAAATCCTCCATAACTACTGCAACATCACCTTTGCCACATGCCAATGTTAACTCCCTATTCAACTTGCACCCAATATCCATGCTACTGTTTGGTGGCCTGTAGACAACACCCATTTGGGTCCTTTTGCCCTTACTGTTCCTCAGTTCTATCCACACAGACTCTACTTCTCCTGATTTAAGTGCAGAGCCAGATCTAAATGCTCAATTTGAAGCCACATTTGATGACAACATAATACATTGTTCATAATAAGTAAAGGTGCTTACAATTTACAGTAAATGTAAGATAACAAGTGAATTGCCAATTGTGGTTTGTATAGCTTTTGGTCACTTTGCAAAATGGCATCTGAAACTTCCCATGAATCTTATAAAGTTGTTGCAGATGCAATCATATTTACTATAGTAATATACAATTAAAAGCTGAAATAATATGATATTTGTTTGAAGTTACCATCAACTTTATTTGCACAGAAAAGTGCACACATTCATATCAAAACAACAAAGAAAGTAAAATCTCAAATTTTTAATTATTATTTGTCTGTCTCTTTGCCCTTTTGCTCAATCCTTATTTCACTCTATTAGCTATCTTCAGTTATTACATCTCCTGTAATCTAACTTACTTTAAAACCTTATGCACCTAAAATAGTCTTCCATCTATTGCTTACAACAGAATGTTCATCTGAATGTTCTCACCATCTGGCTCATTTCTAAAATATCCAGTTCCAGCTGATTCCAACATGAGGTAGATTAGAGTGCTAAATTGGCAGGATCAAAAGTCCAAACACTTCAATACCTTTACTGAACCATTTACTGATATCAACCTCATGAGTAATTAATACACAAACATGTTTAATGAAGGGGGCATACTTCAAGAAAATCTGGCCTAGATCTCCCAAGCTTTTAGCACACCATGCTCCTGTGTGATTTGTTGATCAAAATGTCTTAAAAATTAGGAGAATGTGCAACACTTTGAAGCTGATTTCTACAGAACTTATAAATGATCAATATCTTGTCTGGTTCAAAAAAACAAACAATGTCTGAACTTTCAAATTCTTTTTATCAGTAATCATTAACAGAGAGATGAAAATATCAAGGAATAGGATATCCAGCAGATGGAAATCATTAACAGAAGTCTTCCCCCACCCTCCCCAGATTCCACATCATCCAGTTGTCAATCATTTATTTATACACTCACACTCTTAGACCTCAAACCTCCATCTTTCCAAATATCTGCCAATTTAATTCTGCAACTACTGGACATAGAACAGGAAATTAACCATCGGGAAAAGTTAGAACTAACGAATTACAGCAGTTTTAAAATACATAATCAGAAAAAAAGCTAACTGCATTTCCATTTTTAGAAACAGGAAAATGAAGTCCAATGTCAGAACACAATTTCCTGTGCCACATCAATCAGTGATAATAACTTCTGGATTTCTATATTTGTATACATTTGCAGGAAATCCTTGCATTCCACTCAATAACAAACAAGAGAAGATCTGCAGATGCTGGAAATCCAAGCAACACACAAAATGCTGGAGGAACTCAGCATCTATGGAAAAGAGTACAGTTGATGTTTCAGCCCGAAACATCAACTGTACTCTTTTCCATAGATGTTGCCTGGTCTGCTGAGCTCCTCCAGCATTTTGTGATTCCACTCAGCAACATAGAGTAATAACTGCAACTTTGTGCCGCCCTGCAGAAAATATCCAAATCCAGAAATAATCACTTGATGAGCATAAGATTCAGAAACATTAAAGTTAATGTTGTTTGTTTTTTTATTGCCTAGCACAAGATGCCATAAGAATACATGCAAGTCTCTTTTTTTTTGCCCAGTTTCTGTTCTAGATCACTTAGAATGTACAAAGCACAGTTGATGTTCTACATCACTCAGGATATACAAATTTTATATCTGACTACTGTCTTAAACAGACTAGGTTACCTAGAGATAATAAGTTGCTTTCCCATATAGAAATAAGTGAGACTGTTTTTGTGATAAATAGTTCAGCATTTTTAATATTTTTTGATAGTCCACAATTAACCAGAATCACTTGTAATATTTTGAAAAAGTAGGACTTGAATTTGTAATACCGATGCTATGTTCAGCATAACTCGCTGCTTAATATTCAGAGATTGACATGGGTAGAAAGCATAAAGTCTACCACTGAGTAAATAAATATATGGTAATTAACAGCAAAAATGCACAATAAATTTGTAGTGAATTCAACTTGTAGTGAACAAGATTTTTGTTGAGTTACAGTGTGTAGAGACCGTACTCATCAGTATTCACAAAAAGCACAGACCAAAATTAGCAGTAGCGAAATAAATGAACTTTTATACCAGTACATTGTAATAATTATGTCTAAAGACATGAGAGCTATTTTGAGATTAGAATTGTATTTCAATGTTAAAATTTTTTCATAAAACAAATAGTTCGGAATATTTGAACTTTACTATATTAAGTGATTGTGCCTTGCCAACCACACATATTAGGCCTGACCCCATTAATTTCAAAGGATATTGTTCAGCTGTTGATAAGGAAATGGAAAGGCCGCTCATTTTTAAAATATTTTGGTTCAGTTTAATGTTTTCAATTAGTTAACATAATTATTCTTTAACTACTTTAGTTTAGTTTAATGCTATGGTCACTTGATTTGAAGTAGTTTAAAATACCAATGAATCTGATTGTAATTGAGTGCAAATTAATTTGATATGGAACTGGAACTATCACAAGTTGAATTCTAACAACATTCATATCACCTGTATGTAGCATTTTACACATGATTGAAAGTGATTTTATTTTGTAAACTTTATATAGTACTTACCTGTACAGCACAGGTTACACAAAGCCGTTGTTCAGGTGGAGCTGGAACAGTATTAATCTCTAAATAAAACCAGACTCTATATAATTTGCTCTTCTCTCCTATAGATGAAAAATGAGAAAAACTATTTTCATGAATAATATTTTAACCCTATTAATCCTAATAACACTATTTCTCCACAACAAATTTTGAAACAAACTCCAATAGATTCCATTCAATAATTTTGTATAGTCAAAACCAAAAAATATTACTGTAAAGGAGTTTAAATGTTTATCTACAACACATACAGTATATTAATCATAACTCAATATAATTGATACAGTGGAAACTATCTATTCCATGATTTGATGGTTGCAATAAGTTCGTAGTTGAATGCTATGTGATTGAATGACCCAGATCTGCTTGAACAGGAAAACAAGAAGACGATTTTTAACGCTACACTTTAAGATGCATAGGTTGCAAATTTAATAACAGATTCATATACCAAATATTTTAAGTTCTTTCTGCCATTGGCCTCCTCAAGGATAGCCTTGCTGACAATCCTCAATGATTACATTGGACATAACCTTTCAAATACTGACCTAGTCTGACTTCATTAATGTAAATGGGTTTTGCAAGGCAAAGGAGAAGGAAGCAAAAGGATGAGTTCCTGTTTTATTTTAATTATTCAGGTTTAATGTTAATAAAGATTTATGACCATATGTTAATGATTTAGAGGAATACATTTTCTTAAAATTATTCAATAGTTTTTATTACTGCCAAAGTTTGGACTGAAGTTTTGCCAAACATCAAAACTGTCAGCCCATTACAAATACAGTTTTTGCATGCAAAGTCAGTATTTTTAGGCCAATTGCTCCTTCAATGAACTTGAGAAGATGTGGTGGGTCTTGTTATTTCATTGTTGCACTATATGTAATGATGGTCAGATTAGATATGTTGTCTCCTGTGAACTGGATATATCTGGAAACCTTATCAGGTGAATATCTGGGATAAAGGTAAAGAATGCAACCGCTTCCAGTTTAAGTATTCAGCGCTAAAATTTGGATAATGTTGGATCCCTTTCTTTTAAAGTGTTGAGTGCTTTCAGCTATTTCTTGATGAGATATTGAGCTAATCAAATAAAAAATTGGCAACTGCAGAAATGAAACCTCAGGATAGGGTGAAGAAAGATCATTCACTCGGGTCTTCTACTGAAAGAAATTGTGAATGTTTAAGCTTTTTGTTCTTACACACTGATTTAGCTATTGTTTACACTGGTAACATTCATGAAGCTACTCCATGGTCCAGAACTAGATATGGATTGCAGATTTTGATGGATCGTTTCAATGTAGGTTGAAAGTGAGAGAAAAGAACTGGGGGATTATAGGCCAGTAATTTAATATAAGCTTTGGGGAACTTGCTGTAATCTGAAATTAATGACAGAGCAACTGAACTTCTTGGAATTTTACAGCTCATCAGAGAGAGTTTTATCTGCCAAAAGCAGTATTTCCCTATGGTCAACCATTTTAATTCCTATCTCTATTCCTGTTCCGACATGTCAGTCCATTGCCTCCTCTTCTGCCATGATGAGGCCACTCTCAGATGGAGGGCTAACATCTTGTATTCTATCTAGGCAGCCTCCAAGCTGAATATTCATTTCTCCTTCTCGTGTTTTTTCCTTTCCCCTTACCCTTCCCTCTTCTTCTATTCCCCGCTTTGGCCTCTTACCTCTTTTTGTCACCTGCCTATCACCTCTCCCTGGTGTCCCACTTTCTTTCCTTTCTCCCATGGTCCACTCTTCTCTTTCATCAGATTCCTTTGCCTCCAGCCCTTTATCTTTCCCTCCCACCTGGTTTCACCTACGACCTTCTATCTTGTTCTCCTTCCTAACCCCACCCTACCTTTTCAATCTGGTATCTTCCTCCTTTCTTTCCAATCCTGAAGAAGGTTCTCAGCCTGAAACGTCCATAGATGCTGCCTGACCTACTGAATTCCTTCAGCATTTTGTATTTGTTACTCAATATTGTTCAACTATGCTCTGTCTAAGAAGGCTAAATCTGCAGATTAATTAAAGGCTAGACAGAAAACAGCCTTGGAGAATGAACTGGGAAACATCCTCAAAATGGGAGCAATAGATGCTGTCAAGATGATGTTTGTAAATGAAAGATTTCCAAAGATTGATCTCATTATAATTTTGTGGTTACCATTAGAAGTAGATGTGAAAAAGGAAAGATGTGAAGATCCTTGTATTTAAAGTGATAATCACCCTAGTTTAAAAATGTCACCTATTTTGATCTATAACACAATTTTAAAAATCACTTTTTATTTCCATTTGTGAAATTGCCAGTTCCTACTATTAGCCCTCCAGGAAGTCATCCAAATGACCATACAATTAAATTCATGCATACTTATTGCTGATTTTATTGATATAAAAATGGACAGGAACAGACCAGCTGGTCCATTTAACTAGTTTCATCCTGGAAACTACAACATCTGCAAATCATCACATCATTTTCCTCCTGGTACAAATTTATGCTTTCCTTGCTTGCTGCATAATATTTGCACGGTGAAATAATAATGGGAAATTAAATTAACAAAGGCATTTTTAAACAAGAAGCTTCCCAGGGTGGGAATATGTTAAGCTTTGTAAGGGTTCCCTAATAAATCCAACACATTTTCTATTATTTTCATGAATTTATGTATCTAGACAAAATATGTTTAAGAAGAAATTGTTTGTTTAACAAAGAAATCAATACTTTGAAACAGATGGGGAAGGTGATTTTAGGTCAGCTAAGTGTGAGGGGTAATTGTGACAAGTATTTTGCGAAGATAAATTTCACAATGAATGGTAAAGCTATGGGAAGTGTTGTAGAACAGAGGACCAAAGAATACAAGTGTAAGTAGACAGGGTGGTGAAAAAGTCTTTTGGTATGCTGACCTTCATTTGTCAGGGCAATGTGTAGAGAAGATGAGATATTATGCTGCAGTTGTACAAGATGTTGTTGAGGCCACACTTGGAATATTGTATTCAGTTTTGGTCACCCTGCTGTCGGAAATATGCCATTCAGCTGAAGAGAATGCAGAAAAGATTTGAGTGACTGAGCAGGCTAGGAACATGCAAGAATGAAGGGTTATCTTAAAGAGATGTATAAAATCATTGAGGGGCATTAATCAGGAAAATTCCCAGGGTTGGGGAATCAGTTATTAGAGGACATAGATGTAGAATGAGAGGGAAGAGATTTCACAGGAACCAGAAGGGCAATCTTAGGTACATTAACAACGTTTAAAAGAAACTTGGAAAAATATGTGAATCAAAAAAGTTTAGAAGGACATAGGCCAAGTGCAAACGGGACTAACTTAGATGGGAATTTTGGTTAGCAGAGACCAGTTTGGCCGTCTGGGTAGCCGCCAACCTGCTGGCATGAACATCAATTTCTCGAACTTCTGGTAATGCTCCCCTCCCCCTTCACCATTCCCCATCCCCTTTTCCCTCTCTCACCTCACCTCCTTGCCTGCCCATTGCCTCCCTCTGGTGCTTCTCCCCCCTTTCCTTTCTTCCATGACCATCTGTGTTCTCCTATTATATTCCTCCTTCTAAAGTCTGGTATCTCACTCACCAATCAACTTCCGATCTCTTTACTTCACCCTTCCCCCACCTTTAAATCTACTCCTCATCTTTTTTTCTCCAGTGCTGCTGCAGGGTCACAACCTGAAATGATACTGCACTTTTTTTTTTCCATAGATGCTGCCTGGCTTGCTGAGTTCTTCCAGCATTGTGTATGTGTTGCTTGGCCAATGATGGGACTGTTTCCATGCTGTATGACTGTGATTCAATGACTATGTTGAAAAGCATGGTGTGAAAATTGCAATTACTGGAAGATATGCAAATTCAAAAATAAGAATGAAGTATCATGCTCTGGAAAACTCTTCACTCTTGTGCCAGCAAATACATATCCTCCCCAGTAAGCTGTTACTGGGGAACAGCATTCAGGATGTATCTACACCTCAAGGACTGCAATGTTTTAAGAAAGCAGCTCACCATGGCCTTCAAGGTCAACTACAGATGGGCCATTAACTGCCATTTCAGTCTGTGAGGTCCACATCCTTTGAATGGATATATAAAAAAACTTGCTGAGGGGACAAGTTCACAAGGATGTGATGTAACAAGACTGCTATTCAAAAACTATTAGAAAATTTAATTAACAAATGTAAAATTACAGAATGTAATTCACCTACCAATAATTACGTAACTTATAATAAATAATGTTAAAAATGTAAATGAGTTTATTCTTCTCTCTTGCGGTTGTTTTCCCTGCTGTTCCTGCACTGAGTCTAATTTGAAGCAGGTTTAATAGGCAGATATAATGTCCAAAACTACAACATATTCTAGAAATTGCTGGTCAAATCAGCCAACAAGTTCAGTGCCTCTGCATTCAAACAAAAGTCCCAGACACAGATACTTATAGCTTAGCATAGATCTGCCAGCATTTCTCAGAGGTCCTTTCCCAAAAATTGAGAATGCATCATTGCATTTCATGAGAAATAGATGTCCTCAGTTCTGCCACCCCTTACATGAGGAAATATTTTCTGCTCTCCTGAAAGAGTAAGGTCAATACAGAAGAATGCTCAAGCAGTCGCAGGTACTCCACACTGGTCTAAAAATGTGGGGAAAATCAGTAAGGGAATTGGGATTGCAGACATGATGGGCCTTCTATTGTCGAAGGCAAAATGGAAATGTGGAACAGGATTTTAGAGTTTTTGGTGGTAGAACTGTTTAACATTCGAACACATTTCTTAAAAGATTTCAGTGGATATTAATTAACAATAATGGCTAACTTATCACTCTCCTTGTTTCAGGAACATCCAGCAAACATTAGGCAACAAATTTCTTACTATTGCCCATTTGCTGACTTTGGGTTCTTTCATAACTAGCTCAGTTTTACATCACATTCTGTTGCTTCACATTTAATTATTTTAAACTATGCCGCAAGCCAGTTTAAATAGTTTTCAGTTCTGCTCTAGCCAACAAAACTAATGGAATGGGAGGAAATACACCATGTAGCAAACGTCTCAGTTTTATCTTTACAGCATTAAGTAGAAATTGAAACCAATAGAACTTTGTTTTGCAAGTGAATAAGCAGACTTATTTTAGTTGGCTGGGAGATGTAAACATTTTTAATTAAAGCCTTGATTTTGAACTTGATGGCCTTTGAATCATTTAGTCAAGGGTTCAGCAATAAAAACAATTTTTGAAGTGTCAGTGGCAACATAGCTATTCTAACAATTCCTTATTTCACTCGTACAAACAAGCTGGAGGAACTCAGCAGGTCGGGCAGCATCTGTTGAAACGAGCAGTCAACGTTTCGGGCCGAGACCCTTTGTCAGGACTGAAGGAGGAGGGGGCAGGGGCCCTATAAAGAAGGTGGGGGGAGGGGGGAAGGTGCCAGGTGAAAAACCAATCAGAGGAAAGATCAAAGGGTGGGGGAGGGGAAGCAGGGAGGGGATAGGCAGGAAAGGTGAAGAAGGAATGTAAGGGGAAAGCACTATGAGTAGTAGAAGAAGGCAGAATCATGAGAGAGGTGATAGGCAGCTGGAAGAGGAGGCAGAGTGAAAGTGGGATGGGGGAAGGGAGAGGGAGGGAATTACCAGAAGTTGGAGAATTCGATGTTCATACCAAGAGGCTGGAGACTACCCAGACGGTATATGAGGTGTTGTTCCTCCAACCTGAGTTTGGCCTCATCATGGCCGTAGAGGAGGCCATGTATGGACATATCCGAATGGGAATGTGAAGCAGAGTTGATGTGGGTGGCAACCAGGAGATCCTGTCTTTTGTTGTGGACAGAGCAGAGGTGCTCGACGAAGTGGTCCCCCAATCTACATCAGGTCTCGCCGATGTAGAGGAGGCCGCACTGGGAGCACCGGATGCAATAGATGACCCCAACAGACTCACAAGTGAAGAGTTGCCTTTGGGGCCCTGAATGGTGGTAAGAGAGGAGATGTAGGGACAGGTGTAGCACTTACGCTTGCAGGGTTAAGTGCCAGGTGAGAGATCTATGGGGAGGGATGTGTGGACCAGCAGCAGCGGAAAGAATAATCCCTGTGAGAAGTGGAGAGGGGTAGAGAGGGAAATATGTGCTTAGAGGTGGGGTCCTGTTGAAGGTGGCGAAAGTTGCGGAGGATAATACACTGGATCCGGAGGCTGGTGGGGTGGTAGGTGAGGACAAGGGGAACACGGTCCCTGTTGTGGTGACGGGAGAATGGGGTGAAGGCCAAAGTGTGGGAAATGGAGGAGATGCGGGTGAGGGCATCATAGATGACTGCAGAAGGGAAACCACGATTCTTAAAGAAAGAGGACATTTGAGATGTCCTGGAATGGAAAGCCACATCCTGGGAGCAGATGCGGCAGAGACGGAGGAACTGAGAATAGGGAATAGCATTTTTACATTTGGCAGGGTGGGAAGAGGTATAGTCGAGGTAATTATGTGAGTCAGTGTGTTTATAGAAGATGTCAGTGGACAGTCTATTTCCAGAGATGGAGACCGAGAGATCAAGAAAGGGGAGAGAAGTGTCCGAGATGGACCAAGTGAATTTGAGGGCTGGGTGAAAGTTAGAGGCAAAGTCGATGAAATTGACGAACTCAGTATGGGTGCAGGAAGCAGCACCAATGTAGTCGTCAATGTAGCGAAGGAAAAGTTGGGGAGCAGTACCGGCATAGATTTGGAGCATAGACTGTTCCACATAACCCATGAAGAGGCAGGTATAGCTGGGGCCCATGTGAGTGCCCATAGCTACACCCTTGGTCTGAAGAAAGTGGGAAGAGCCAAAAGAGAAGTTATTAAGTGTGAGTACCAGTTCCGCCAACTGGAGGAGTGTGGTGGTGTTGGGGAACTGGTGAGGTCTATTGTCAAGAAAGTAGCGGAGGGCTTTGAGACCTTCTTGATGGGGAATTGAAGTGTATAAGGTTTGGACATCCATGGTGAAAATGAAGCAGTCGGGACCGGGGAACTGGAAGTTATTGAAGAGGTGGAGGGATGTATCCTGGATGTACGTGGTGAGGGACTGAACTATGAGTGACAAAATGGAGTCCAGGTCCTTATTTCACTTATTTTCAAAATGTAATGTTTCCAAAACAATTTTGAGCACTTGGTTTTCACACTAAATGGGCTGAAGTGCCTTCAAGCAGGAGGAATTAAAAATTCCTCTGCTTTTTAAACAGTGTTACACCCACATGTTTTTCCCACAGTACTTGAAAAAGATAAACTATTAAGACCATAAGACATGGGAGCAGAATTAGGCCATATAGCCCATTGAGTTCTCTCTGCTGTTCTATCATGACTGATTTATTATTCCATTCAACCCTATTCTCCTGCCTTCTCCCTGTAACCTTTAACATCCTTATTAATTAGAACTCATCAAAGTCCACTTTAAATACATTCAATGACTTGGTCTTCACAGCCATCTACGGCAATGAATTCCAAGGATTCACCATCTTCTGGCTAAAGAAACTCCACCTCATCTCTGTTCTAAAGCAAAGTCATTGTATCCTGAGGCTGTGCTCTTTAGTCGAAGACTTCTCCACTATGGCCAAGATCTCCATGCCCACTCTATCTAGGCCTTTCAATATTAGACAGGTTTCAATGAGGTGCCCTCTCATTATTCTAAACTCCAGCAAGTACAGGCCTAGAACACTCCTCATAAGTTACCCCTTCCATTCTAGGATCATTCTCATGAACCTTCTCTGAATCCTCCCCAATGCCAGCACATCCTTTCTTAGATAAGGGGCCCAAAACTGCTCACCATATTCCAAGCATAGTCTGACCAATGTTTTATATAACCTCAGCATTACATCCTTGCTTTTATATTCTACTCCTTTCAAAATGAATGCTTAGATTGCATTTACCTTTCTTATTACCGACTCAACCTTCAAGTTAACCTTAACAAATCCTGCACTGGGATTCCCAAGTCTATTTGCACCTCTGATTTTTGAATATTAAGATAGTGTACACTGTTATTTCTTGTACCAAAATGCAAGACTATATGCCTCTCTTCACTGTATTCCATCTGCACTTCTTTGCATATTTTCCTAATCTATCCATCCTTCTGCAGACTCCAAGCTTCCTCAGCACTACCTACCCCTCCACCTATCTTTGTATTGTCTGCAAACTTGGCTACAAAGCCATCAATTCCATTATCCAAATTATTGACATGTAGCATGGAAGAAAGTGATCCCAACACCAATCCCTGCAGAACACCATTATTATGAAGCATAAATAATTTTGTCAAAAACAAGTAGTATGCAACAGCTTTAAGTTACTAATTGATGAAAGCAGACCAGAATTTGTATCTCCAGTTGTTTCATATGTCATTGATGTCACATTTGTTACTGACTGTTCACCACTAGGCTTTTCCACTGAGCTACTACAGTCAGGCAGCTGGTCCTGTTGCAGAGTTTCATCTTCAGCCACAAATGAAATTACACCTGAAACAAAGAGAGAATAGATCCACTGTCAGCTGGAGTTATTGGGTGAAATTATTCCATAGTGTATTGATTAAATCATAGAAATATGCCGCACAGAAACAGACCCTTTAGGCCCATCTTGTCCATACCAACTATGAGGCCTATCAATTCTAATCCCATTTGCCAGCATTAGGCCTGTTTCTCTCCATGCTTTTCCTGTCCAAGTACCTGCCTTTTAAACATTATAATTGAATCTGCTTCCATCACCTCCCCTGGCAGCATGTTCCAGATATTCATCACCCTCTGAGTGGAAAAACTCACACCTTTCTCTCTTAGATTGCTCCCCTTTCACCTAAACCTGTGCTATCTAGTTCTGAAAAAAAAAAGATTCTTACTGTCTGTCGTATCCAGGCCCGCCCCTCATAATTTTATGAACCTCTTAGCCCCTTAGGTTTCAGTAAGAATAAACCAGCCTATCCAACTTTTCCTCATAGCTACATCCCTTCATTCCTGGCAATATCCTAGTTAATCTCTATGAACCTTTTCCATTGCTACCACATCTTTTTTGATTCTGGGTGATCAAAATTGGTGCACAATGCTGTAAGTGCAGACTAACCAAAATTTTGTACAAATGCAGCATGGCACCCATATGTACTGTTTTTTAAAGTTACTATTCAAGTGCAGACTCCAATTTTTGGTGCATTGATCAAGTATTCACATTGTGCTCTGTACAAAATGGAAAAAACAGATTGGATGGTGACATTTGCAGCATGTCCACAAGGGCGAGCTTTAGTTTCATTTGTCTGTCACTTTAAATTCCATCCTATTCCCACTTTGATCTCTCTGGAGACTCACACTGTTCCAACGAAGACAGATTTAAATTCAAGGAAGAATTCCAAGTCACATCTTTCCAACCAAGGACTTAATGGAGAAGCATTCAAATAAATTGCATTTCCCATTTGTATCAGAACTGACCAGTAGATCATCAACCTGATACATTACTTCACTTCTTCTCTCTCCATCTGAGTTGTTGCGTATTTGCAGCATTCTGTTTTTATTTTGAAATTTCAAGCTTTTTCAAATGTGATTCACATGTACAGTGTAATTTAAAATTCCAGTTTTTCATTTTTTTTCTTTTTTTATCTTCTATTTTTATTAATCTCCTACTTACATTTTTTCCGGAATATCTTCCATGTTTATATCCACCATCATTCTCTCATGGTCAATCATTGACCACAATAGATTATTTCATGCATTCTCCCTTGGCTACCCCATCACACCAATAGTCATTCCACCCCTCCCCTTTCTCCAGCTTAAATATGTCTAATTTCTAATTTTTTTTCAGCCCTGATAAAAAATTCCAGCTTGAAATGTTAATTCAGTTTCTCACTTCACAAATAATTTCACAGTCTGTTTTCATCAGTCTGTTTACACCAAATCTTTTCCATTTGTTTTTCATCTCTAAACTGACTTTTGATCTGTATCTAAAAAGAGAACATTTATCCAAGAAAAGATTATCAAAGCAAAATTCAGTCTTCTGAAGTGTGTTTCATTAACGAGATCAATATCCAGCAGCAGGAAGTTAACTAAAATTGTTTTTACCTAAAGAGCTAGCTGGTACAAGGACGTTAAAAACATCTGTTGATGATGTCTCCTCCATTGGGGACAGACAGAAGAATTCAGTGATCAATGAACTATCTTACAATATCATGCTTAATGGATATCCAAGGGACTTTTCTTAAGACATAGACTTTAAGGGGGTTAAGTTTTAAACTGAAAAAATTCCTCTTTAAGGAGTAGCATTGAAAGATTTGCAAACAATACAAGAATGTTAAGCAACAATGTCTTAAGAAACCTTAGCCACCAGGAACACCTTCTGGAAATTGTATCATACATTGTGCTTAATTTTCAAACTTATTTTTTTCAAATAAGCTGAACTGTCTTCAATGTCCCTGTGTGTTTAATATCCCTCCCTCACCTATCACCCAATTCAAATGAAACTTTGTTTCATTATTTCTTGAACTTGGGTCATTTTTACATTTACTTAACTTTTAATTTACTTGCATTGTCTCACAGAACTAAACTTTTTACCTTACCCATGAAGGTAAAAGACTCAGATTTTATTTATTTTCTTGGTTTAGCATAACCAGGTAAGTAGCATTCTGACATTGACTTATTCTTTGCACTGGATAACATAGAGCTGGTAAAATGACTACAAAAATAGTCAATGCTCACCCACAATGAAAATTAAAGATATAACATTTATACAGTATATTCCTGCATACTTTAATGTGTACATAATTCACATTACATTAATGTTTACATAATTCTCTTTTCATTTTATAAGAGTGGGTAGAAAATGTATTGTGTACAGTATAGAGAATGTATTGATGTAAGGCTTGAAGTCACTCTATCGAGACTCATGGAGTCAAGATAACACCAAAATAATTTCAGTGCATTTTAGAGGCTAGAGAATGGGTAGGCATGAAGAGAATGTCAAATAAAGGCTTCAAAGTAGAAGTATTAAAAGTTAAATGCTGTGACACAAAAAGATTGTTCATAGTTAAATTCAATTAACTTAAATTAAAGAACAAGTAGAAAGATAGAAAGTACTGTATCTATAAGTGAATGCATGCATAATCCAAATCTGGAGGCAAGATCCTTTATTCGGATGGAGAATCAAAGTGGTCCAAGTAAAATGGTATGCATTGTGCATGACCCACATATTTTAGATCAATTACTTCTGTTTTCTATCATTCAACCATCTCCAGATCAAAATCCCCCATTTTTCCTTTGAAACTTGGGCTTTAAATTTCGCATGCTTCTTACGCATTATTTCATCAAAATCATATTGAAATGTCATATAAGCTGCATTCACATGCAATACGTTCACTTGATAACTTCCCTGAAAATTAATATAAATTATTCAAATGTTTTCTATTTGTTTAATTGGTAGCCATACCTGTAAAGTTTCCTCGCTTCCACGGTAAAACATTGATTTCATAGGGGACAGTTTGTCCTGCTTTTAAGGTAACAAATGGTTCTCCACTCACTATTAACAAGTCTGAAATAACCTGGAAACATATTTTTATCCATTTTAGTAAAATAAGGCAAGTTCATTCACATAGGTAATTTTACTTTAACAATTATTAACTTTTGTAAATGGTTGTAATACAACTGCAATTTATTGGCAAGTCTTACCACAGCTCCAATAGATTATTGAAAAGCTACAACAAATTGGATATTTATGTACGCAGTCCATTACTTGCGGGTACACTCAACAGTATAGAGTCATGTACTTACAAAGTAACATACAGTACACCTATATTGCCAAAGCAATAACAAGATAGCCTCAGGGTCAATTTCAATTTTGACCTTCTTGCAACCCACATGTTCCTGCAACACCAATTTGATGCCCAGTTTTCAATTAAATAAAAGCAAAACTGTGAGTCTCAAATGTATTGTTATGATCCCTAAACTGAATCTCTGGCTCAATCGCCAGGAAACCTGTTTGAAATACTTGGGATTATCAGAGCAATTGGGGTTCTATGAATCTAATAAAAACTTTCTTTGCATCTTGTATGTGATATTTTACAAAAAAAAATCAGAATCAAAACAAAAACTGCAGAATTGGGAAATCTGAAAGAAAGGAAGAAGAAGTTGGAAACACTGAACAGACTGGGCAGTATCGATGGAGAAAATCAACACTTCAGATCAGCAATCCTTCATCAAAGCTTTCATTAGACCTGAACTTTTGAGTCAGCTTCTGTTTGCCTGACCTGCTGAATTCTAACAGTGTCTGTTGGGTACCAAAATATAGGCAGATGCTTTACTTACCCACCAATGACATCTTTTAAAGTGCAGAATATCAACATGTGAAACACATTTACAAACACTTTATCATTTCCTCCTTTCTATTAAGAGTAATTCACATATCCACAACACTCAAAGACTTAACTTTCTTTCTCAGAGGATATCAAGCTGAATGTGGTCAAGTCTAAACATCTCACCTTACATGTTAATTTAGTTTGAGTGTAATTGGGAACCATTATGACCTTCTTTGTAATCTGTTTTACTTGGCAGTCTATCACAATATGATCCATTGCTGCTGGCATTTTGCCTATCCCTTTGAGGTTGAAGATGCGCTCAGTACCATCTGTTAGGTTTGCCAGGACAAGTTTACCCTGTGAGAAAGGAAGAAGTGCAAGAGAAATTGTCAGATAAAAAAATCTTCTTTCATTGTTGAGCTTTTATTCCTTTGTATACAATCAAATATTACAGTGTATTGGGTAACTATTTCCTAACAAAATGTAAAATGCTTGGCAAAATTAACAAAGTTGATGAAAGCAACTAAAATAATCTGCTATTACATAATCCATATAACTTGAAGGGTGCATAGGTTTCTGTAATAAACAATGAATACGGAGTATTAAACAAAATCTAACGGCAGCTGTACCATATGCCTTCTTAACCACAGAGTCAACCTGCACAGCAGCTTTGAGCGTCCTATCGACTTGGACCCCAAGATCCCTCTGATCCTCCACACTGCCAAGAGTCTTACCCTTAATACTATATTCTACCATCATATTTGACCTACCAAAATGAACCACCTTACACTTATTTGGGTTGAACTCCATCTGCCACTTCTCAGCCTAGTTTTGCATCCTATTGATGTCCTGCTGTAACCTCTGGTGGCTCTCCACACTATCCACAATGTCCCTAACCTTTGCGTCATCGGCAAATTTACTAACCCATCCTTCCTTGTCCAGGTCATTTATAAAAATCAGAAAGAGAAAGGGTCCCAGAACAGATCCCTGAGGCACACTACTGGTCACCGACCTCCATGCAGAATATGGCCCATCAACAACCACTCTTTGCCTTCTGTGGGCAAGCCAATTCTGGATCCACAAAGCAAGGCCCCCTTGGATCCCATGCCTCATTACTTTCTCAAAAAGCCTTGCATGGGGTACCTTATCAAATGCCTTGCTGAAATCCATATACACTTCATCTACTGTTCTACCTTCATCAATGTGTTTAGTCACATTCTCAAAAATTTCAGTCTCGTAAGACATGACCTGCCTTTGTCAAAACCATACTGACTATTCCTAATCATATTATGCCTCTCCAAACGTTCATAAATATTGCCCCTCAGGATCTTCAATATGGATAACAGCCAAAGAATAGTCTGAAAATGAATTTTAAAAACTAAAATTAGAAACACCCTGCCACCATGAGGAGTAGAGGTGCTTCTCCTTGTAAGTAATAACAAGTCTGTGAACAGATCCACTCATGGTATTTTGGTTCTCTGTTATAAGACTTAGCAAAAGGTATATGATATCCTTCAGGGACCCTAGCTTTCCCTGGCTACCTACACCTTCCTGATACACATAAAATGTCTTGGGATTCTCTTTAAGTTTTCATGATGTTCATGGCACCTTTACTCCCTCTTAATTTCTATCTTAAGTTATAAACACGAGATTTGCAGATGCTGGAAATCCAGAGCAACACAAACAAAATGCTGGAAGAATTCACCAAGTCATGCAACATCAATGGAAAGGAACAAACAGTCAACGTTTTGGGCTGACACCCTTCATCAGGGCTGGAAAGGAAGTGGGAAGAAGCCAGAATGAGAAGGTGGGAGAAGGGATAGAAGCACAAGCTGGAAGCTGATAGGTGAAACCGTGGATGAGGAGAGGGGGTGGTGAGAAGCTGGGAGCTGATGGTGGAAAAGGTAAAGATCTGAAGAAGAAGAAGAAGGGATATGTTAGGAGAGGAGAGTAGACCTTGGAAGAAAAGGAAGGAGGGGGGCACAAGTGGGAGGTGATATGCAGATGAGGGAAAAAGAAGAGGTAAAAGGGGAGCCACAGTAGGGAATAGAAGAAAAGGGAAGGGGAGGGGGAAAATTAACAGAAGTTCAAGAAATCAATGTTATGCCATCAATTTAGAGACTACCCTGACAGACTATGAGGTGTTGCTTCTCCACCTGAGAGTGGCCTCATCATTGCAGCAGAGGAGGCTATGGACCAACACATTGAAATGGAAATGAGGATTGGAATTAAAATGCTAGCCATTAGGAAGTCCTGCTTGTAACAGATGGAGCAAAGGTGCTCGACAGCAGTCCCCCAATCTACGCCTGGTCTCACCAATGTAGAGAAGGTCACATCGGAAGCACAAGATATAGAGAATGACCCCAAAATATTTGCAGGTGAAGTGTAGCCTTACATGGAAGAAGTGCTTGGAAAGAGTGAATGGAGGTGAGGGAGGAGGTAAGTGGGCAGGTTTAGTACTTCTTCTGCTAGTATTAGAATCATCATAAGTTCTCTATACCATCCTTTTTCTTCAGTAGACTCCCTCGATTCCAGTTGCCTCTGCTATGTGCTTACTTCTTTTCCACTAAGATTCTCTAATCTTGGCATCATTACCTTTCACTCTTATTGAAATATGTTGGTCCTGTACTCTTATTTATACTCTATTAAAAGACTCAGACTTGTGAGGTCCATCTGCATCTGCATCCAATCTTTTTACACCAGGTACTCTCTTACACTCTTCGGCAATTAAAGAGTTTAACTTTAGGACCAAATTCATCCCTTTTCATAATTTTTTGAGAAGTATAGTATCTTGGACACTGTACCCCATAGATACTTCCACCATCAGTCCAGTTTCATTTCAGATAAACTCAAATTTATGGTCTATCTTTAACAGGAATTTCTCCATATTCTCTCAATAAAACTTTACTAAATGCAAGTAAAATAATTATACTCCATTTAAGTCCCTTGCACTAAGGCAATCCCAGTCAATAATGTGTAAGTTAAAATCATTACTATTATACTTCAATTGTTCTTATGACCTTTTGTCATTTGCTTACATATATGTGTCTCTAATTCCTGTTGGCTATTGGGAAACCTATAATATAATCCCAGTAAAGTGACTTCCCCTCTCTTTTTCCAAAGTATATCCTCTCTAATCAATAATGTGACTCCTTCTCCTCTTCACTGCTTTTCATTGTATGTTGTTTAGCATTTAACACCATTATTCCCACGATCATGATTGATAAGTTACAGAACCTGGGCCTCTGCAGTTGGGTACTAAACTTCCTAACCAGAAGACCACAGTCTGTGCAGATTGGTGATAACATATCCTCCTCGCTGACAATCAACACTGGCGCACCTCAGGGGTGTGTGCTTAGCCCACTGCACATCTCGCTCTATATCCATGACTGTGTGGCTAGGCATAGCTCAAACCATCTATAAATTTGCTGCTGATACTGCTGGTAGAATCTCAGATGGAGATGAAAGGGTGCACAGGAGTGAGATATACCAACTAATGGAGTGGGGTCACAGCAACAACCTTGCACTCAATGTCAGTAAGACGAAAGAGGTAATTGTGGACTTCAGGAAGGGTCAGACGAAGGAACACATACCCATCTTTATAGAGAGATCAGAAGTGGAGAAAGTGAGCATTTCAAGTTCCTGGGTGTCAAGATCTTTGAGGACCTAATGTAGTTCCAACATACTGAAGCAGCTATAAAGAAACCAAGACAGTGACTATACTTCATTTGGAGTTTGAAGACATTTGGTATGTCAACAAAAACACTCAAAAACTTCAAGAGATATACTGTGAAGAGAGTTCTGGCAGGTTGCATCACCGTCTGGTATGGGGGGGGGGTTGGGGGGCAGCGTGGGGGGGGGGGCTACTGCACAAGACCGAAAGAAGCTGCAGAGGGTCATAAATTTAATCGGTTCCATCTTGGGTATAGACTACACAGGACAGCTTCAAGGAATGGTGTCTCAGAAAGGCAGCATCCATTATTAAGGACCCTATCACCCAGGGATTGCCCTTTTCTCACTGTTAGCATCAGGAAGGAGGTACAGAAGCTTGAAGGCACACACTCAGTGATTCAGGAACAGCTTCTTCCCCTCTGCCATCTGATTTCTAAATGGACATTGAACCCATGAACACTACCTCACTTTTTAAAATCTGTATTATTTCTGTTTGTGCGTGATTTTCATCTTTTCAATATACATATAGTGTAATTGATCTACTTATTGATTTATTTTTTATTTTTTTATTCTATATTATGTATTGCATTGAATAAGTTAACAAATTTCACAACACATGCCGGTGACAATAAACCTGATTCTGATTCTTTTCCATTCCCCTCTGTTACATCTGGAACTTCTAGAACATCTAGAACATTAAGCTCCCAGTCTTGCCTTTTCTCAACAATGTTTCTGTGATTTCAGGAGTGATGAAGGGTCTCAACCCAAAACACTGCCTCTTTATCCCTCTCTATAGATGCTGCCTGTGGTGAGCATTTTGTGTGTGTTGCTCTGGATTTCCAGCATCTACAGAATCTCTTGTGTTTGTGTTTGTGTTTATGGTTACAATGATATCATAATTTCAAGTGTTGATCCAACATCTAAACTAAAAGGTTCTTTACATTCAGGTAACCGCATTTGAGCCCACTAGCTCTCCTATGATTCCTAAAATGCCTGTTTCCTTTGTTCCCTGTACTTGATGTATCTTACATATTTTTCTCTACACCTGCGCACTGGAGGCCATTGGGTATATTTAAAGCAGAATTGATAGGTTTTTAATTAGTAAGGTTGTCAAAGGCTACAGGGAGAAGGCAGGAGAATGTTGAGAGGGAAAGTAAATCAACCATGATGGAATGATACAGCGGACTTGATGGCTGCCCCTGCATCTTACGTATCTCACTTCACTACCAAATTTTCTTAAACCATTGTGAACAACCACCCTCCTTCCCAGTAAGGATATTGGTCCCCTTCCAGTTTCAATGCAACCTATCCTTCTTGTGGAAGTCCCATCTGCTCCAGAAGTGATCCCAATTATTCAAGTACCTAAAGTCCACCTGCACCACTTTTTTAGCCATGTGTTTGTCGTCCTATCCTCTCAGTTCTACCCTCAGTATCAAGTAGTACCAGAAGTTATCCTGAGAGTTGTTCCTAAAGGTTCTGCCGAACTCCCTTAATTTACTTTGCAGGACCTCATCCCTATTTAATGCTATTAGTACCAATGTTTACCACAATAACATCTTACTTCCCCCACAAGCCCCTCAACTCCCCTTCAGAATGCTCTGCATGCAACCTGAGAGACTACTCTGACTCTTGCATCAGGAACAACCTACCACATTGGAGTCTTACTCTGTTTCCCTCGCTAATGAATCTCCAACCTCTACTGTTTGCCTAGACTATTCCCCTTCTTTGCTGTTGGTCAGATCCAACAGTACTGCCTTAAATTTGGTTGCTGCTGCCAAATTACTCAAGGAGGCCTCCTTTCTTTCCTAAAGAACAACCAAAACAATATGACTGAGAGAGCACTGAGCACAGGAGACTTCTGCATTACCCACCTGCTCTTGCTGCCTTTCTTGATGGTTACCCAACTTCTTTCTTTCTGTACCTCTAGCTCACACAATATACTGTTCATGACCTGTTCCTCCCTCCATTGTGAATCTAACCACAACTCCAACTGTTCTGTATGGCTTAACAAAAGCTTGCAGATGGACACACTTCCCATAGGTGGTAGAATATTCTACCAGGGGAATTATCAGAAGGAAACCCTATAATGACAAAACTGAAAATTCATCTATTCCAGCAAGCATATATTAACTAATATTAAAAGTAAAATCATCAAACATTGCCTGGAATCACAAAACACTTTTTAAGATGTCATTACATGAACAGGAAGGCTCCATAAATGACTTCTGTGTTCTCTGATGGAAGTACACATTCTCCCCCTTTTTTTGTTAGAAACATAGAAAACTGAGAGCACAATACAGGCCCTTCAGCCCACAATGCTGTGCCAAACATGTACTTACTTTAGAAATTACCTAGGGATACACATAGCCCTCTATTTTTCTAAGCTCCATGTACCTATCCAGGAGTCTCTTAAAAGACCCTATTGTTTCCGCCTCCACCACTGTTACCGGCAGCCCATTCCAAGCACTCACCACTCTCTGCATAAAAAACTTACCCCTGACATCTCCTCTGTACCTACTTCAAAGCTTCTTAAAACTGTGCCCTCTCATGTTAGCCATTTCAGCCCCGGGAAAAAGCCTCTGACTATCCACACGATCAATGCCTCTCATCATCTTATACACCTCTATCAGGTCACTTCTCATCCTCCACCATTCCAAGGACAAAAGGCCGAGTTCACTCAACCTATTCTTATAAGGCATACTCCCCAGTCCAGGCAACATCCTTGTAAATCGCATCTGCACCCTTTCTGTAGTTTCCACATCCCATATAGTTTCCACAGTGAGGTAACCAGAACTGAGCACAGCACTCCAAGTGGGGCCTGACCAGGGTCTTATATAGCTGTAACATTACCTCACGGCTCTTAAACTCAATCCCATGGTTGATGAAGGCCAATGCACCGTATGCCTTCTTAACCACAGAGGCAACCTGCGCAGCAGCTTTGAGTGTCCTATAGACTTGGACCCCAAGATCCCTCTGATCCTCCACACTGCCAAGAGTCTTACCATTAATACTATATTCTGCCATCATATTTGACCTACCAAAATGAACCACCTCACACTTACCTGGGTTGAACGCCATTTGCCACTTCTCAGCTCAGTTTTGCATTTTTTGATGTCCCTCTGTAACATCTGACAGCCCTTCACACTATGCACAACACCCCCAACCTTTGTGTCATCAGCAAATTTACAAACCCATCCTTTCACTTTCTCATCCAGGCCTTCTCATGGCCCCTTCTGATTTTCCAAATTTCATTCTTAAGCTCCTTCCTGCTAGCCTTATAATCTTACAGATCTCTATCATTACCTAGTTTTTTGAACCTTTTGTAAGCTTTTCTTTTCTTCTTGACTAGATTTTCAACAGCCTTTGTACACCACGGTTCCTGTACACTACCATCCTTTCCCTGTCTCATTGGAATGTACCTATGCAGAACCCTGAATATTTGCCACATTTCTGTCATACATTTCCTTGAGAACATCTGTTCCCAATTAATGCTTCCAAGTTCCTGCCTGATAGTGTCCTATTTCCCCTTACTCCAATTAAATGCTTTCCTAACTTGTCTGTTCCTATCCCTCTCTAATGCTAAGGTAAAGGAGATAGAATTGTGATCACTATCTCCAAAATGCTCTCACACTGAGAGACCTGACGCCTGATCAGAGTCACTTCCCAATGCCAGATCAAGTACAGCTTCTCCTCATGTAGGCTTCTCTACATATTGTGTCAGGAAACCTTTGTGAACAACCTAATAAACTCCACCCCATCTAAACCCCTTGCTCTAGGGAGATGCCAATCAATATTCGGGAAATCAAAATCTCCCACTATGACAACCCTGCTATTATTACACCGTTCCAGAATCTGTCTCCCTATCTGCTCCTTGATGTCCCTGTTACTATTGGGTGATCTATAAAAAACACCCAGTAGAGTTATTGACCCCTTCTTGTTTCTAACTTGCACCTACAGAAACTCAATAGACAATCCTTCCATAATTTCCTCCCTTTCAACAGCTGTGACACTATCTTGGATCAGCAATGCCCCACCTCTTTTGCCTCCCTCTCTGTCCTTTCTGAAACATCTAAAGCCTAGCACTTTAAGTATCTATTCCTGTCCCTGAGCCATCCAAGTCTCTGTAATGGCCACAACATCATAGCTCCAAGTACTGATCCACTTTCTAAGCTTATTCACTTTGATCATGATGCTTCTTCCATTAAAATAGACACATCTCAAACCATCGGTCTAAGCTCAACCTTTCTCTATCACCAGCCTATCCTCCCTCTCACACTGTCTCCAAGCTTTCTCTATTTCTGAGCCAACATTTCCTTTCTCCATCTCCAGTTTGGTTCCCACTCCCCAGCAATTCTAGTTTAAACTCTCCACAATAGCCTTAGCAAACATTTCGGCCAGGATATTGGTCCCCCTTGGATTCAAGTGCAGCCCGTCCTTTTTGTACAGGTCACACCTACCCCAAAAGAGGTCCCAATGATCCAGAAATCTGAATCCCTGCCCCCTGCTCCAATCCCTCAGCCACACATTTATCCTCCACCTCATTCTATTCCTATACTCACTGTTGTGTGGCACAGGCAGTAATCCTGAGATTACTACCTTTGAGGTCCTGCTTCTCAACTTCCTTCCTAAGTCCCATAGTCTGTTTTCAGGACCTCCTCCCTTTTCCTACCTATGTCGTTAATACCAATATGTACCACAACTTCTGGCTGTTCTCCTTCCCACTTCATCATGGACGCGATCAGAAACATCCTGGACCCTGGCATTTGGGAGTCAAACTACCAACTGTGTTTGTTTCCTGCATCCACAGAATCACCCGTCTGACCCCCTAACTATACAGTCCCTTATCACTGCTGCCTTCTTCTGTTCCCTACCTTTCTGAGCCACAGGGCCAGACTCTGTGCCAGAGGTACAGCCACTGTTGCTTCCCCCAGGTAGGCCATCCCCCACAAAAGTACTCAAACATGATTACTTATTGTTAAGGGGGCAGCCACAGGGGTACTCTTGAGTATCTGACTCCTGCCCTTCCCTCTCCTGACTGTTACCCACTTATCTGTCTCCTGAGGCCCTGGTGTGACTACTTGCCTATAGCTCCTCTCTATCACCTCCTCACTTTCCTTGACCAGACAAAGATCATCGAGCTGCATCTCCAGTTCCCTGACGCAGTCCCTAAGGAGCTGCAGCTCAACGCACCTGGCACAGATGTTGCCATCCAGGAGGCTGGGAATCTCCTGGACTTCACACATTGGACATCCAGTACAGAACAACGGCCTCACAGATATACTTCCTGTTTCTATACCTCACAGGTAACCTGCCTCGCCTCGAACTGTTATCGCCAAAGCCCCATTCAGTCAAAGCCCTCCTACTCTGTCTACCTCTACTACGTTGCCCACTCCTCGAAGCCTGCTCCATAAAGCTGTCTCCTTTTAAACTCTTCATGCTGGTCTAACTCGCTGACGCCCACGCGCTTATGCAGTCATCCCTCGATCAAACCACTGAAGAAAAATGTCTCCTTTTAAACTCTTCGAGCTGCTCCAACTCGCTGATGCCCATGCATTTGTGTAGTCGTCCCTTGATCAAAATGCTGAAAAAAATACTGTCTCCTTTTAAACTCTTAGAGTTACGCTAACCTGCTGATGTCCACCCCCTTGTGCAGTCATCCCTTGATTGTTAGGAACTTATTTGTGCTATTTTGTTTTCAGTAGAAGAAAGGCCATTTTCCTGCAAAACACAGCTTAACAGGGATTCAACATGCAAAATTTAACAGCAATCAAGTCTTACCCTGGTTACACACTCAAAATCTGGTTTGAACATTAACGGATACATTGATGTTTCACAAGCTCGTATATGAAGCATTGATGGGCCGAAGAAATCCTTCCCTTCCAGAACAGCTTGAATTGTCCAATCTTCTTGAGTCTCATTTTGCTGAAAAACAAGTTTTTCAGTATGTTAGCATCAAAATTATTTTCAATTGTCTCTTAGAAATTAATACAATCCAAATGATTATACTGCATCTGAATATTATGCTCACATCATTTCTTTAATTATATATCAATTATTTTCACCAATATATTCCTGCTAATAAACAGTTTTGAACTGGTAGTCAGTATTACATTTCATTTTGGTCCTATAAAATCAAATACAGCATAAAAGCAAATGTTATGGCGGCCAACATAAAATATAGTTCAGTACTAGTTTTTAAAGACCGTTATGTTTACATTTAAAAATTTCAAATAGCTAAGTTAACTAAAGGAAACACTTCTTTTGCAATTAAACGGAAGATAATGGCTGTGCATATAACTCTCCTACCCCCACCGATGACCCCTTCTCCCATCTTCAACCCTCCTCCTCCTCATGGACACCCCGCTCTGGAGCTCTTTATTGCTAATTGCCAACGGGACATCAACCGTCTCGACTTCACCACACCCTGTTCCAATTCCAACCTCACTCCTTCCAAACGCTCTGCTCTCCACTCCCTCCGCACCAATCCCAACCTCACTATAAAACCCACTGATAAGGGGGGAGCTGTTGTTGTCTGGCATACTGACCTCTACCTGGCTGAGGCACAGCGACAACTCTCTGATACCTCCTCTTATTTACCCCTTGATCATGACCCCACTAAGGAGCACCAGGCCACTGTCTCCTATACCATCACCAACCTTATCAGCTCTGGGGATCTCCCATCCACTGCCACCAACCTCATATTTCCCACACCCTGCACTTCCCGTTTCTACCTCTTACCCAAGATCCACAAACCTGCCTGTCCAGGTAGACCTATAGTCTCAGCTTGCTCCTGCCTCACCAAACTCATTTCTGCATACCTTGACACTGTTTTATCCCCCCTTGTTCAATCTCTTCCTACCTATGTTCATGACACATCTCACGCTTTAAATTTTTTCAATGATTTTAAGTTCCCTGGCCCCTACCGCCTTATTTTCACCATGGATGTCCAGTCCCTATATACCTCCATCCCCCACCAGGACGGTCTCAAAGCTCTTCGCTTCTTTTTGGATTCCAGACCTAACCAATTCCCCTCTACCACCACTCTCCTCCGTCTAGCGGAATTAGTTCTTACTCTCAATAATTTCTCCTTTGGCTCCTCCCACTTCCTCCAAACCAAGGGTGTAGCCATGGGCACCCGCATGGGTCCCAGTTATGCCTGCCTTTTTGTTGGCTTTGTGGAACAGTCCATGTTCCAAGGCTATATGGGTATCCGTCCCCCTCTTTTCCTTTGCTACATCGATGACTGCATTGGCGCTGCCTCCTGCACGCATGCTGAGCTCGTTGACTTCATTAACTTCGCCTCCAACTTTCACCCTGCCCTCAAATTTACCTGAACCATTTCCGACACCTCCTTCCCCTTTCTTGATCTTTCTGTCTCCATCTCTGGAGACAGCCTATCTACTGATATCTACTATAAGCCTACAGACTCTCACAGCTACCTGACTATTCCTCTTCCCACCCTGTCTCCTGTAAAAATGCTATCCCCTTCTCACAATTCCTCTGTCTTCGCCGCATCTGCTCTCAGGATGAGACTTTTCATTCCAGGATGAAGGAGATGTCTTCCTTTTTTAAACAAAGTGGCTTCCCTTCTTCCAACATCAACTCTGCTCTCAAACGCATCTCACCCATTTCCCGCACATCTGTCCTCACCCCATCCACCCGCCACACCATTCAGGATAGGGTTCCCCTTGTCCTTACCTACCACCCCACCAGCCTCCAGGTCCAACGTATAATTCTCCGTAACTTCCGCCACCTCCAATGGGATCCCACTACCAAGCACATCTTTCCCTCCCCTCCTCTTTCTGCTTTCCGCAGGGATTGCTCCCTATGCGACTCCCTTTTCCACTCGTCCCCCCCATCCCTTCCCACCGATCTCCCTCCTGGCACTTATCCTTGTAAGCGGAACAAGTGCTACACTTGCCCTTACACTTCCTCCCTCACCACCATTCAGGGCCCCAGACAGTCCTTCCAGGTGAGGCGACACTTCACCTGTGAGTCGGCTGGTGTGGTATACTGCGTCCGGTGCTCCTGGTGTGGCCTCTTATATATTGGTGAGACCCGACGTAGACTGGGAGACCGTTTTGCTGAACACCTATGCTCGGTCCACCAGAGAAAGCAGGATCTCCCAGTGGCCACACATTTTAATTCCACGTCCCATTCCCATTCAGATATGTCTATCCATGGCCTTCTCTACTGTCAAGATGAAGCCACACTCAGGTTGGAGGAAGAACACCTTATATACCGGCTGGGTAGCCTCCAACCTGATGGCATGAACATTGACTTCTCTAACTTCCGTTAATGCTCCTCCTCCCCTTCTTACCCCATCCCTGACATATTTAGTTGTTTGTTTTTTTTCTCTCTCTCTCTCTGCCCATCACTCTGCCTGTTCTCCATCTCCCTCTGGTGCTCCCCCCCACCTCCCTCTTTCTTTCTCCCAAGGCCTCCTGTCCCATGATCCTTCCCCTTCTCCAGCTCTGTATCACTTTCACCAATCACTTCGGCAAACTCAGCTTCATCCCACCCCCTCCAGTCTTCTCCTATCATTTTGCATTTCCCCCTCCCCCCACTACTTTCAAATCTCTTAGTATCTTTCCTTTCAGTTATTCCTGACGAAGGGTCTCGGCCTGAAACGTCGACAGTGCTTCTCCCTATAGATGCTGCCTGGCCTGCTGTGCTTCACCAGCATTTTGGGTGTGTTGTTTGAATTTCCAGCATCTGCAGATTTCCTCATGTTTGCTGGAGAATAGTACTGATAGGATTGCTCTAACAGCCAAAATAACTCCAGTGGTCAAATGGTTTTCTTTTATGTCATAAGAAAATATGAGAATATGTTGGAGCTACACAGCAACTTGGAGACATAGCAGCTGAAACTTTGCCTTGTTAATAGTTCCTAATAGCTAGAACCATTGATATAATGATACTGCACTTGCTACCACTTGCACTGCGGGAATGTTGAATGAAGGGTGCATTCAGTCCAAGTGTGCAGAACTCAGAAGTTTCCACAAGGAGCACAGGAATTTATGCAGAGACCATGCACACTCTTTCATAGAAGCTTCAGATAAAAGAGAGCTTGTGTTCAGGGGGTAACATGCTAGACTCTTTTCTTAAAATTTCAGAGTCTGCTGCATAAAGGTACTGAAAAAGCTGAGGAGTTGCATTTTGTTAATGATTGGAGTTCGTAAAAGGGTAAAGTAGCATCTGGAAATCAGGGAGATCATATCCGCTAAAGATGTTTCACAATCGTTGGAAAGGAAATGTAACCAGAAGTCTTGAACAGGGACTAAAGAAAATATATTTTAGCTGAGACAAAAAAGCATACAAGTATTTTGATTATTTAACTTCACTAAAATAAATTCTGTTTAATCTAATAATTGGCCGAAGTAATTAATTTTGGTATATTAGTTTTATTTGTATATTTAATGACATAAGCACAATTATTTTAACAGGAACATTGATGCTGTATAAAACAGAATTATGCAAATATAATGGGATCATTAAAATTACCATATTTAATTCTACATACCTAACAAAATGCAAGATTCTCAAGATGTATATTTTCATAAAACATGATTGCACCTTCTGCACAAGCTAAACTTGGAAATATTAGGCTAGCTGTCAAATGTTAAACTTGAAAAATGATTTTTTACTAATAACTGAAACAATTTTAATCATTACAAATAAAGAAAGAAAGCCACCATGCAATGAAAATTTACTGCATCAGTAATAGCTTTTCAGGTAGTTTACAACATATCATCCTGGAATTGCATTTTTGAAGTAGTATCATCTGTCAACCATTGCAATGAATTTTGTGCAAAACTTTGCTCAGATACTTGACAAGGTCATCACTCCTTCCTTCCATAAGATCACTCAGAAACAGGCAGCCTACAGCCATCAATTCAAAAGATAATTTTCAAAAACAGAATAGTTGCAAACTGATAATAACTCAACTTGACACATCTAGAACTCTGAGCTCCTGATACTGTATACAATACTCAAACCACATCCTGACTTTCTCTGAAATATGATTAGCTACAACTTCCCGTAATGTATTCATCCTTCTAAAGGCAGCCTTTACAATGCTTTATAAGAAAGAATATCATGTCAGTCTGGTCGCTGGATCACAAGGCCCCCTCTCCTTGAACTCATAGATTACTACCCCTTTTCAAGCACTACAAACAGCAGCAGTATGATGAATTCTAAAATGAAGCACATGCTTCTATTAAAATGTGCATCCAAGTCACATTTGAGTTTTGTAGAGAGATACAGCTTTGATTTTTCTGGAGAGATTCTACAGTGTGCTCCTGGTCACATGACTTGAACATCTGTTGCCCTGTGCAGCTTTAACTTCCATAAAGGTCTTTGAGATACCTCTGCCAACTTGTATCAGATTTGGAAAGCATTGGAATATTTTCTTGAATACTGAAAGGTCTCATACAAAAGGGATTAGACCACAAATAAAGCATTCTCTTCTATTTAACACTTTCTAACTTCATTAACTTTGTTTTCCATACCTCAAACATAGGATTAATCCTTCAATTGAGTATCTACAATAGGACATGATATTATATTTGACCCAAAAAAACTAAAGTACATTGAGCTTCAATATGAGAAAACTTAAATTGTAAAGAATATTTTTTGCATTTCATTGTGCTTCTCATGAACGGATTTATCATTATTTTTCAGAATTAAAATCAAGTTGATTGTGATAAATGACGTATGTTGTGAAATTTGTTGTTTTGTGATAGCAAGTCAGTACAAGGCATACAATTCTAAGTGAAATTTTGCAAATAAGCCTGACACAAGGTGATTTCCTTTTCTACATTGTGAAATTGATCATAATGTGCTGGGACTAATTTATAAAGAACAGTTGAAATCTATTAGACAACCTTAAAAACCAAAAAAAATACACATACTCAGTCTATGGTGGGATCAGGGTCTAAATGGGCACTAACTGCAATTTAAATTCAAAGAAGAGATATGGACCCATTTAACCCAGCAGAAAGCAATTGGTCACCACGATTAAATAGCACCACTTGCAGCTGAAATGCTAAGCAGGGGTCAGAGGAAGTCATGAGTTGGGTATCTCCTGGATACCATAGTTACTGCAAGGTAATATTTAAATAACTATGGCATATTAATCCTGTTTGGATGACATCTACACTATGCAAATAAACTGACATGCAAGATTATAATAAAATTAATTCTATTAAGAAATGCCAAATGCAACTCCAGCTGTCAACATCAATTTGCCACAACTTCTTTTCATAGAGCTTCAGTGGTTCTATCTGTTTCTCCAACATACTTATTGATTCTCGCCTATACATGATAATGGGGGAAAAAACCCTACAGATTCACATCAAAAGCCAGATTCAAGAACTGACCACTCATTATCTGTTTGAAAATCAAATACAACTCCAGTATTAAGTTGAATACTATACATATGAATGATTAAAGTTTCTTCAATAGAAATTTTTAACTAGAAGATTCAGTTCATAGCTACTAATTGCCATTGACCAGTTTTAATACTTCTTTATCAGTTGGCATGCAATAGAAGCATAATTACCCAATAATTTGGTTACAGATCCTCCTCCAGAAAGAATACTATTTTAATCATTCTGTCTGCTGTAATGTTGTCTAATACATCTATAACAGTCCAAAGGAAATTCAGATGTGGCTTAATTCATTTTGATTAGACAATAATGTCAAATAATTCTGTGGGTGGGCATCTGATTTCAGTAATTATACTTGCATGGTCAAGAGTTTTTCAGATTTTTTTCAGTAAATCAGTAAGGTAAAAATGCAAGCATGGCATGGCTCTGTTTTCATTTGTTGTGTGTTTATCTCCTTACTTACAGTTTATTAACTACCAACTATAATCATGTAGAAGTTGAGTGAAAACTGGACTTCAATAAAATGGAAATATTATATAGAAGGAAGAATCTGTCACTGCAGCTAATAAAAATAACTATTCATGGTTTGTGTTTTATCATACTTGGAATATTGTGACCAATTTTGGGAACTACAAATCAGGAAGAATACCTTGAAGGAAGAGCAGTGAAGATTTGCTGGATTGATATCAGGTGCCAAGGGTTAAATGATAAGGAGAACTTGCATGTAAAATAATTTAGATGATTTCACATTTTCACAAGATTAAGGGATTCTGTCAGCTTGATGGGATTTTGGAACTATGGAATATGGCTTTAAAATCTAAGTAAAACTCAAAAACATTTCAACATGCTGCAGGTGATGTAATTTGGATTCTTTCACAAATGATTTTTATAAAATTATGAAGTTCAAAAGCAGGAAATATTAAATATAAATGATTTTATCTCAGGTGATTTCAATGAAGAAAGGAGTCTGAATCTGATATCAGGGTTGGGGACATCCATTTAAGAGAGGATTTTGCTTTCTCCCAAAAGACTGGAAATCTTTGGAATTCCCTTAGCCGGAAACCCGCAGAGACCAAATCATTAAAATCATTTAAGGCCCAGATAAATATCCTGTTCAAGGGACAGTAAAGCATTAGAGGCAACAAACAGAAAAGTAAATCTGAGGTAAAGATCATATCAACCATGAATTTACTGAAAATCAGCACTCACAAAGAGTCTCCAAATTATGTTAGTCTTAAATCAGCACATCTGTAGACTTAGCTGAAGCAATCACTGATGATTTTCAACCAGTCAGATGAATAATATTCTTAACATTTGCAAGTGATTTCCTAAACATCATCTTAACTTTAATAACAATGAATGAGTCTGCTCTAAATAAAATTAAGATTTCAAAAAATCTGTTATTTCCATGAGTGAGCCAAATTTTGATTAGGTTCATTGGAATCATTCAGAAATGAGTAAAATACTATTGTTAAAATGCTGCTTTAGAAAATTCATATTTAAGATTAACATTTTCAATGAATTAAAATAAATAATATAGTGATTATAGTGTAATATCTGTATAAAATATTTAAAACAATATTTTTCCTGAAATGGTTCTCTTTGCCTTATTATACTGAAATGACTTTTAAGATTGCTGCTCTTTGCTTTTATATAAATTCAAAGATAATGAGTTAAAATGAGCAAATATTGTAAAAGGAATTTTAAGTTAATTCTACACTGCTCTTCAGAATGAACATATTATTTCATGCAGTGATTAGACCACATGGTCATAAGACAGAGCAGAGTTAGGCCCATCGAGTATTCTCCACCATTCAGTCACAACTGCTGGATCATTCTCTTGCCTTCTCTCCATAATCTTTGACACCCTTATGAATCATGAACCTATGAACCTCCATTTTAAATGTACACAATGCCTTGGCCTCCACATCTACTGTGGTAATAAACTGCACAGATTTACATCCTCTGGCTAAAGAAACTCCCCCTCATTTCTGTTCTAAAAGGAGAGCTTTTTATTCTGAGACTGTGCCACTGGTCCTAGACTCTCTGACTATCGGAAACATCCTCTTCATATCCACTCAATCCAGGCCTTTGAGTGTTCACTAGGTTTCAATGAGTTCTACTCTCACTCATCTAAACTCCAGCAAGTACAGACCTAGAGAGTTCATACATTAGTGCTCATATGTTAACTGTTTCATTCCCATAAGACTACTCTGGACACTCTCAAATGTCAGCACATCCATCCTTAGATATGGACTCAAGACTGCTCAAAATACAGAAAATGTCGTCTGACCAGTGCCTTCAACGCCTCAACATTGCATACTTCATTTAATATTCTGGTCCTCTCAAAATAAATGCAAACATTGCATTTGCCTTCTTTACTACCCCGACTCAAACTGCGTTAACCTTTAGGGAATCCTGCACTAGAACTCCCAAGTTGCTTTGTACCTATAATTTCTGAACTCTCTCCCCATTTAGAAAGTAGTCTATGCCTTTATTCCTTCTATCAAAATGCATGACCATACCATTCCCTACACTGCATTTATCTGCCACTACATTGCCCATTCTCCCAACTTGTCCAAGTCCTCTACATTCTCCCTGCTTCCTCAATATTATTTATACCTCCATATTTATTTGTATCATCCACAAACTTGGCAACAAGGCACAGGATAGATATGTCCCACAAAAGAGGTTCTCAAATGGCAGGGCTAGGCAACTGTGGCTGACAAAGAAAGTTAAGGATTGCATAAAAGCCAAGGAAAGGGCATATAAGCTAGCAAAAATGAGTGGAAAGTTTGATGATTGAGAAGCTGTTAAAATCCAACAAAAGGCAACTAAAAAGCTATAAGAAGGGAAAAGATGAAATATGAGAACAAACTAGCCAATAATATAAAACAGGATACCAAAGGTTTTTACAGTTATATAAAGAATAAAAGGGATGCGAGGGTTCATACTGGACTACTGAAAAATTATGCTGGTGAGTTAGTAATGGGGGACAAAGAAATAGCAGTTGAACAATGGCTACTTTGCATCTGTCTTCACTGTGGAAGATACTAGCAGTGTACCAGATGTCCATGAGTGTCAAGGAGCAGGAGTGTATGCCATTGCTATTACAAAGGAAAAAGTGCTAGCCAAACTCAAGAGTCTTAAGGTGGCTAAGTCACCTGGACCAGATGAACTACATCCCAGATTCCTGAGAGAGGTTGATGAAGAGGTAACAGATACATTGGTCATGATCTTTCAAGAATCACTTGATTCTGGCAGAGTGCTGGAGGACTAGAAGACTGCAGATATCATTCCATTCTTTAAGAAGAGAGGAAGGTAAAAGAAAGGAAATTACAGGCCAGTTAGCCTAACCTCAGTGGTAGGGAAAGTGTTGGAGTCTCCAACACTTCCATTAAGGATGAGATTTTGAGGTACTTGGAGACTAATGATAAAATGAGTCAAAGTCAGCATAGCATGGCTTCTGTGAAGGGAAATCTTGCCTGACAAACCTGTTAGAGTTCTTCGTGGAAGTAACAAGCAGGGTGGACAAAGGAGAGGCAGTGGATGTCATTTAATTAGATTTTCAGAAAACATTTAATAAGGTGCCATATATGAGGCTGCTTAACAAGATAAAATCCAATAGCATTACAGGAAAGATACTGGCATGGATAGAGGAATGGCTGATAGGCAGGAAGCAGTGAGTGGGAGTAAAAGGGGCCTTTTCTGGTTGACTGCCTGTGACTAGTGGTGTTCCTCAGGGGGTCAGTATTGGGACTGCTACTTTTCACATTGTTTGTCAATGATTTGGATAATGGATTTGATGGCTTTGTGGCAAAATTTGTGGATGATGCAAAGATAGGTAGAGGGATAGGTAGTGCTGAGGAAGCAATGCGATTGCAGCAGGATTTTGACAAATTGCAAGAATGGGCAAAAAAGTGGCAGATGAAATACAGTGTTGGGAAATGTATGATAATGCATTTTGGTAAAAGGAACAATAGTGTGGACTATTATCTAAATGGGGAGCAGGTTCAAACATCAGAGGTGCAGAGGGACTTCAGAGTCCTTGTACAAGATTTCTAGAAGGTTAATTTACAGGTCAAGTCTGTGGTCAAGAAGGCAAATGCAATGTTGGCATCTATTTCAAGGGGAATAGAATATAAAAACAAAACAAGGAGATAATGTCTGCACTGTCGAGCTGTCCTATTGACATGGACCCCAAGATCTCTCAGATCCTCCACACTGCCAACAGTCTTAACATTAATATAATATTCTGTCTTCAAATTTGACCTGCCAAAATGAACTGCTTCACACTTATCTGGATTGAAGTCCATCTGCCACTTCTCAGTGCAGTTCTGCATCCTATCAATGTCTTGCTGTAACTTCTGACAACCCTCTAGACTATCCGCAACACCCACAACCTTTGTGTAATCTGTTAACTTAGGAACCCACCCTTCTCTTCTATTTCTTCATTCACTTCATTTATAAAACCCACAAAGAGGAGGGCTCCTAGAATAGATCCCTATGGAACACCACTGGTCACCAATCTCCATGTAAAATATGAACCTTCTACAACCACCCTTTGCCTTCTGTGGGCAAGCCAATATTGGACCCACAAAACAAGGTCTCCTTGGATCCCATGCCTCCTTACTTTCTCAAGCAGCCTTGCATGGGAAAACTTATCAAATGTCTTAAAGAAATCCATATACACTATATCCACTGCTCTACCAGCAATGTATTTTGTTACATCCTCGAAGAATTTGATCAGGCTCGTAAGGAATGACCTGCCCTTGACAAAGTCAGGCTGAATATCACTAATCAGAATATGTCTCTCCAAATGTTCATAAATCCTGCCTCTCAGGATCTTCTCCAACAACTTGCTCCAACCTTCCCATCGTCTGCCTCTTCATCCCCCTGCAAATCTAATTTAAACCCTCCCCAATAGCATTAGCAAACCTCCCTGTCAGGATATTGGTCCCCCTCGGATTCAAGTGCAACCTGTCCTTTTTGTACAGGTCATGCCTGTCCCAGGAGAGGTCCCAATGATCTTAAAATCTGAATCTCTGTCCCTTGCTCCAATCCCTCAGCCACGCATTTATCCTCCACCTCATTCTACTCCTATACTCACTGTCGCGTAGCACAGGCAGTAATCCCGAGATTACTACCTTTGAGGTCCTGCTTCTCAGCTTCCTACCTAACTCCTTTCAGAACGTTCCCCCTTTTTTGATCTATGTCATTGATACCAATACATACCACGACCTCTGGCTGATCACCCTCCCATTTCAGGATATTGTGGACACACTCAGAAACATCACAAACCCTGGCACCTGGGAGGCAGTCTACCATCCTTGTTTCTTTTTCATGCCCACAGAATCACCTATCTGTCCTCCTAACTATAGAGTCCCCTATTACTGCTGCTATCCTCTTCCGTTCCCTACCCTCCTGAGCTGCAAGGCCAGACTCGGTGCCAGACACACGGCCACTGTTGCTTCCCTCAAGTACGCTCCCCCCCCCACCTCCAAACAGCACTCAAAATGGAGTACTTATTGTTAAAGGGGACAGCCACAAGGGTGCTCTCAATTGCCTGACATCCTCCCTTCCCTCTCTTGATGGATACTCACTTATTTGTGTCCTGTGGCCCCAGGCTGACTACCTGCCTGCAGCTCCTGTCTATCACCTCCTCAAGCTGAAGGTCCTCAAGCTGCAGCTCCAGTTCCCTAACTCAGCCTCTAAGGAGCTACAGCTCAATGTACCTGGCACACATGTGGCCATCAGGGAGGCTGTAGTCTTGTGGATATCCCACATCCAACACTTTGACACCCAGAACAGAAAACTGGCCTCACAGTCATACCCACTATTCTTGTTAGGGGAAAAGAAAGTAACTTAACTTCTGTCCTCACTGAAGCCCCGATGAGCCAAAGCCCTACTATTCTGACTTACACTAATCTGACAACCCCTCCATTAGACAGTGTCTCTCTTTCATTTCAGAGCTTTCTCAGCATCCTTGCGCAATGACGAGCTACTGTGTCTACGCACTTCTTCCCAACCTGTGCAAGGCTCACTCTCTCTTCGAATCGATTGGTCTGCCACTAATTTGGCTCCATATCTCAGAAAGGATGTGTTGTCATTGGAGAGAATCCAGCAGAGGTTCATGAGGATGATTCCAGAAATGAAGGGATTAACATACGAGGAGCATTTGGCAGGTTTGGGCCTATACTCACTTGAATTTAGAAGAATGCATGGGGATCTCATTGAAACCCACCAAATGTTGAAAGGACTAGATAAGGTGAATGTGGAGAAGAAGTTTCCTGTGGTGGACATATCGAGAACTAGAGGGCACAGCCTCAAAATTGAGGGGTGACCTCTGAAATGCTCTGTCATAAACTATGATGGAGGCAAACTCCATGGGTATATTTAAGGTGGAAAGTTGATCACTTCCTGATCGTTCAGGGTATCAAAGGATATGGCAAGAAGGCAGGTGTATGGGGTTAAGTGAGATCCGGGATCAGCCATGATGAAATGGCATTGCAGACTCAGTGGACTGAATGGCCTAATTCTGCTCTTATTGTCTTATGGTCTAAACAATTCCAACAAATTTGTCAGGTAAGATCTTCCCTTAAGGAAACAATGCAGAATTTTGCCTATTTTTTCATGTGGTTCCAAGAACCCTGAAACCTCACATTTAATAATAGACTCTTAAAATCTTACCAACCAGTCTATAATTTCCAGTCTTTTACTTCCTTCCCTTCTTAAAGAGTGAAGTGATATTTACAATTCTTTTGGAACCTCTCCTGACTCTAATGATTCTTGAAAGTGCAACTAAAAGTTGTGTTTTATTAGTTGCCTTCTGTGGGTTTATAAAAGATGCCCGCTAGTTTTTGCAATACTGTATGCTCCCTCTTTTACTTTGATGCTGTCCTTGACTTCCCCTGGTTGCTATGGTTGCCTCATTCTCCTTTTAGATTGCTTCTTCTTATTAGGGATGAAATGTTCCTGTGACTTCGAAATTACTCCCAGAAACACCTGCCATAGCTGCTCTACCATCATCCCTGGTATGTTCTCCTTTCAATCAACTTTTGCCAGCTCCTGTTATGCCTCTGTAGTTGTCTTTACTTAACTGTAATACCAGTACATCTGACTTTACTTTCTCTCTTTCAAACTGCAGGCTGAATTTTATCATATTATGGTGACTGCCTCCAAAGGATTCCTTTATCTTAAGCTCCCTAATCAAATCTGGCTCACTGCACAACTCCAACTCCAGAATTGCCTTTTTCCCAATGGAGTCAATCACAAGCTGCTCTAAAAAGCTATTCCATACATCTCTTCTCTTGGGATCCAGTGCTAACATGATTTTCCCAGTCCACCTGCATATTGAAATTTCCAAAGAGCACTGCAACGTCAATTTTTTTATATGCTGTTTCTATCTCTAGTTGTAGTTTGAACCTCAAATCCTAGCTACTATTCAGAGGCCTACAAATAATTCCCACCAGTGTCTTTTTACCCTTGAAGTTTCTCAATTTTACCAACAAGAATTCCACATCTTTTGATCTTATGTCACTTTTTGCTAAACATTTAATTTAATTTTTTACAAACAGAACCACCCCACTGCCCACTTGCCTGTCTTTTCAATAGGATGGGTATCCTTGAATTCTGTGATGTCCACAATATCATAACTACTAATTTCTAACTGTGCTATAAGTTTACCTACCATGCTTCATATACTGCATGCATTTAAATGTAACACCTTCAGTCCTGTAATCATCTTCCCTCTTCTCAAATTTGTCTACACATTGCCTGAAGTTAACTTAATTTTCTCAAACTGAGTTTCATTTTCAACACTTACCAAAGGAATATTTTTAATGACAGATTGGTGGGTAGAAGCTGCAATTTCCAACTCACTTTCGAAGTATTCTTCAGGATTTACCACACACATGATATTGTATAAACGGACGTCGTGTTGGGACTTCAACAGGACCTGACAAGTATAGTGACCTGGCCCTTTCGATACAAATTTCATTGGCATACTGATTGAATCTTCCTCATCTAGATTTAATGAAAAAGCAAAAATATCAACATTCAAATTCCAAAATTACTTGACACCAAAATGCTATAATTAAGTCAACTCTCAGAAATTATATTTATTATAAATTTCATCTTATTCTAAATTTTTGCATTTCAATACTTTATTCCTGTATTTTATTTCTTTATATTAGATTGAGATTATACAAGTAAAAATTCAGTAATTAAACTGATATCAAAAGGAATTCTAGAGTCCACAGATTTCAAAATTATTATTGGCACTCTCAAGGATACTCAATCAAGAGCATCAAGCCACTTACCTAGGCATTGATAGCTTTTATCCTGGCCTCAAAATTGAATGAAAATACCTTCTTGTGCATTGAAGAGATCAAATGCAAACTTAATGATTACATTGTAAATCACAGAATCAAGGAGTCATATGTAACAAAAACAAGACCTTTGGTCAACCATATTTTTGCTGGCCATCGGATATCTGTCTATATAAATTCCGTTTTCCAGCACTTGGCTTGTAACTTTCTATGCCATTGTGTTTCAGACATCTTACTAAGTATTCTTTAAATGCTATGAGAGTAACTGTTACCACTACCCACAAACTGCTCCTCCCCACCCAGGCAATGTGTTTCACATTTCAACCATTTGATGAGTGAAACTTATTTTCAAATCCCTTATTACTATTTTATCTTTTAAGTTAAGCCTTTTATCTTCTGTTTATGGATAGCATTGCTAAGGGGATACTTATTTATGTCCATCTAATATGTACCCTTCATAATTTCCTATATTGTACAACTTTGTTCATTTGCAAATGTGACCATATATTCTGGTCAGTTATCATTTACTTTCTCCACTTCATTCCCAGTTTGACTTCTTTGACTTTTCCTTTTTGCAGTTTCAAACAAACTCAACCTAAAGAGAAGGATCAGGACTTTGCCCTTTTTACTGTAGATTTCTGGGCTCAGCACAAAGTTCAACAATTTCAGACAATAAACATCCTTCCATTTTTTTCAGCAGCCATTAGCAATGTTTTAGCTATTCCAATTCACTCCTTACACAGACTCACCTTCTGTTTCTTACTTTGGTCTTGCACAACCATCTCTTGGCATGAAATCTCTCCAGATTTCTTAACTTGCCACTTAGATTCACTTGACTTCTTTCCTTGCCCATCCTATTTTTTTCTGCCTTTCTTCTTGCTTAAAATCTCTCAAATTTCTAATTTATCCCATTTCAAATGAAAGATACTGAACTGAAACAAATATTTGTTTTTGCAGAAGTGTTTTCTATTTCTGTAATGTTTTGTAGTTTCAATATATTAAACTAATTCAAAGGAAGATACGGGAGTCCGAAATGTGACTCTAATTTCATGCTTACTTTAAGTGAGGTGTGCATGTATCACATGGTAGTGTGATAACATACTCAATTCATGTATTTATACATATAACCCACAATGAATTATTTAAATGAAAAAGAATGTTTAATCAACCAATATGTATACAAGATTACAAGATTACTCAAATATTACTGAAATATTGAATACACAACACCCCTCTCTGCTTGGCTGTAACCTCCATCCCAATAAAGAATGCATCTCAACTATATACACAGTATAATATATAAAACAACTATAACATACAGACATCCACAACATAGTAAATTTTTAAATTGTACCATTCATGCCCAAAGATTTAATCACTGTGGAGGTTTTCTTACTCTTGTGGGATAATGTCTTTCCTGACAAGGGGTATCACTCTGCTTGACAGGTGAGGCTTGAGGCTGTGAAAATCATCTCAGGTTCTGGGGCCTCCTCCATGCTGGTTGTAGGAGATGATTCTGAGGCTGCAAAAAGTGATTCTGCCAGCAGCCGCCACCTTTTTTCATCTTCCTTTTTCTTCTTCTAATTTGTACATCTTGATTTTGGGAAGCTGCATTTAGTTCACTGGAGTGTTCTCTTATTCTATTGCTGCTTTATGATCTGATCTCTCCTCTTGGTTTCCTCATCCACAAAATCAGCTGACAAATCCACTGTTTTCGTATCTCCATTGAATCCTTCCATTTTGGCCCTCCATTCATCCAGATGGGCTTTAGTCTTTGCACCTATTTTTACAAGTAGCTTTTTGTCTCCCATTTGAAGTTCATACAATAACCTTAATGCACGCAAAGTAGATTCTGGTTCTTTATACTCACAAAAGCTAAATACCTGCAACTTGTCTGAAGCTCCTTGAACACTCTTCCAGCTGAAAACCAAGCCATATTTTGCGAGTAACTGCCTGATTAACATATCAGAAGCTTTTTCAAATATGTTGCCTACAAAAACTTCTGTAGTCAGACCTCTGCTTTCGTCTCTTTCATGATTCCTCTGAGCAACATGGTCCTTCCTTTGTCCAAAATATTTTCCAATCAGAGGCACAGAAGTAGGCACAAACGCTATTTGTCTCCTGTTGTGGGATCATCCTGTACCTTTTTAAATTCACTTTCAGTTTACTTTATTGCAGGAGATATGGCATGAAAATTTTGGATGGATCTCTAATCAAGATGTAGTTGTCTCAGCCAATCACGCCCCCACACTGCTGGTCCTCCTGTTTTTACCACATACAAGTTCAATGTGGCTTGTTTGGTTGTTGTATTTCACTGTTACGAATGTCATTCCCTCAGGAGTTATACTTTCTCCAGTATAAGTTCTTAGCTGGATATCTGCAGGTTTCTGTTTAGTGTCTTTAAAATGCCTTTCCAACTCATTTTGTAGAATGATAGAAACAGCTGAATCAGTGTCTAATTCCATTTTAATTAATTTGCCATTCACTTCTGGTGTATGCCATATTGCCTGTCTATTGCTAGTTTATACTATGGGTAGTGGGTAGTGGGTAGTGGCTCCATATGTCACTCCTACAGGGTGTGACAACCCTGCCTTACTCGAGTCCCAGGCTCAGCTGGCTCCAGCTGACAGTACCTGGTATGGGCTCCTATATGGATCCCACTGCCTTGTGGGTATCTTCGGGAGAAGAGAAGGCTAAGGAGTAAACCTTACACAAATCCGGAGTGGAGCCCCTAAGGCAGTTGGATGATGTATCACGTCACCTCCCGGCAGCTCCTGCAGCCAAGCTGATGCCAAATGTACTGCCTCGCATTCCTTTGGACCACATCTGCGAGGCCAAGGGGGGGATCTTGATGTCTGGGCAGCCCAGGATCTCCATAGTCATCGCCCAGGTCTGCAAACTGAAAAGGGTGCATCCATTGTCTACTTAGACAGATGGAGCTATTAATTAATTAATGCGAGTTTATACATCGTAAATTTCAAGGTTACACAGTCCTGTGTCACTTCCATCATTATCAGATTTTTCATTAACAACATACAGATTTGTTGCTCTTTCCGAAACTGCAACTTGAATTTTTATCTTTTTCCCTTCTCTGTTTAGTTCATTTATTTTTGTCTACCTGACATGCTCTTTGTATGTGTCCTCTTTGTTGCATTTTCTGCAGGTTTTCCCTTTAAACTTCCATTGGTCTGGTGTATATTAGCCCATACCACAATGGTATCACAATTTACTCAGCCAGGCCAGTTTCTATTTAGACACTGCAATTGTGTTCATGCATACTTTCTTTCCCAACTGCAACACAGTTGCATCTCTGTCTGCTGTTTCCATTGATACAGTAATTTCAACTGTTCTTTTAAATGTTTCAGTTAAGAGTAATTTTTGAATACCTTCTTTTAAGATTACACAAACTAAACAATCTTTTGTGCATCATTAAGCCCATTGTCGAACTGACAACGCTCAGACAATCTCTTCAATTCAGCCACATCCCCTTCCTTTTGATTCCACTTATGAAACCTAAATCATTCTGCAATCAACAATGGCTTCAGTTATAAATGTTCCTGCATTATTTTCATAATATCAACAAAGCTAATCTCTGCTGGTTTAGTTGGACAGTCAAACTTTGAAGCAAACTGTATGTCTTTAAACCTAATGCAGTCAGCATAACTGGTACTTGCCTCTCATTTGCTTAAAATACTATTCAATTAGCTCAGTATACATGAGCCAGTATCCCGGTGTATAATCAAATGAGTCAATCTTTCCAATGTAGCCAATCATTTCTGATTTTTCAATGATTATTATCACTTGGTACTCACTGTTTATGAACCCATTTTCTGTCTTTTTTAACTTGACTATCGCTGCACGTGCTGCGCTGCTTTTTTTTCTTGACCATTTCTCGCTGCGCTGCTTTTTAAAATTCACCGTTCCTCACTGCACCTCAGCATGTTGGTAGCTGTCTTAGGTTTGTTTTAAAAATACCTCATCACCACTGTTATAACGTGGTATCACGTGGTAGCATGATGATGTAGGCTATTCATGCATTTATACATATAACCCCTAATGAATTATTTAAACAAGCAAGAATGCTCAATCAACCAATATGTATACAAGATTACTCATATTACTGAAATATTAAATACACAACATGTAGCAATGCACTATGGGCCATACGTTTAAATCCATGGCACCATTTTTCAGCACTATATGAAAGAAAAGTGATTACTCCTTGAGAAAAATGCTATTTTAACAATTTCTGGATTTAAACTGGTTTATAACTGGTGCATGCACCGAAGTACAGTAAAGAAAACTTGTCTTGCATTCCATTCATACAGATCAATTCATTACAACAGTGTATTAAGATAGTACAAGGTAGAACAAGAACAGAATGCAGAATAAAATGTTACAGAGGAAGTGCACAGCATGTAGACAATAAGGTGCAAGCCATAATAAGGTAGATTGTGAGATTAAGACTCCATTTTATCACAGTAAGGAACAATTTAATTGTGATATAACAACAGGATAGAAACTACCTTTGAGTTTGGCAGTACATGCTTTCAGGCTTTTGTGTCTTCTGCCCTAAAGCAGGGGAGAAAGAGAAAAATCTGGAGTGGGTGGTGTCTTTGATTATAGAGTTCATGGAGGGGAAGCTGGTTTCCATGGTGTGCTGAGGTGTGTTCACAGCTCTCTGCAGTTTCATAAGGTCATGGGCAGAGTACTACCATACCAAGCCATGATACATTGATAAAAATGGTAAGAGTCAAACGAGACATGCCAAATTTCTTCACCCTCATGCAGAACTAGAGGCTCTGGTGAGATTTCTTGGTCATGGCGTCAACGTGCTTAGACAGGACAGGCTATTGGTGATATTCACTCCTAGGAACTTGAAGTTCTCCATGCTCACAAACTCAGCACCATAGATATGAACAGGAGCATGTGCACCTGGTAGTCGATGGAGCATATTCTGCCTGGAGGTCCATAGATCCCTCAAAGTTGATAGGGTGGCTAAAAATAGTGTGTTGGCCTTTATTAATCAGGGGATTGAGTTCAAGAGATGAAAGATAATGTTGCAGCTCTATAAAACCCTGATTAGACCATATTTGGAGAATTGTGTTTAGTTCTGGTAGCCTCATTATAGGAAGGATGTGGAAGCTTTAGAGAAGGTGCAGAAAGGTTTACTAGGGTGCTACCTGAACTACAGGACGTCTTGAATAATGGTTGAGCAAGCTTGGACGTTGCTCTTTGGAGCAAAGAAAGATGAGAGATGACGATAGAAGTTTATAAGATGATAAGATGCATAGATACTGTGCATAGCCAGAGACAATTTTTCCCCCCAAGAGCAGCAGTGGATAATACAAAAGACAATTTAAGGCAATTGGAGCTCAATATAAGGGTCATGTCAGAGGTAGGTTTTTCTTTTACATGTAGAGTGGTGGGTACGCAGAACACATTGCCAGAGGTTGTGGTAGAGGCAGATATATTAGAGGCATTTAAGAGACTCCTAGATAGATATATGGATGAAAATAAAATGGAGGGTTTTGTGGAAAGGAAAGGTTAAATTGACATTAGAGTAGGTTAAAGGCTCAGCACCATATTGTGGGCTGAAGGGCCTGTACTGTGCTGTATTATTCTATGTTTTATGTTTTGTTCTATGTCCCATGAGGAAAGGTTGAGTGAGCTAGGGCTTTTCTCTTTGGAGCAAAGGAGGATGAGAGACGCCTTGATAAAGGTGTATTAAATGTTAAGAGGCATAAGATGTTAAGAGTGGATTGAGCATATTCTGCCTGGATATTTTGCCTAATCATCATAAAACTATAAGAGTGGACAGTCAGCACTATTTTCCCAGAATGGCAATAGCTAATATGAGAGGACATGCTTTTTAAGGTATTTGGAAGGAAATAGGGAAAGGGAGTTAGAGGGTGTTAATTGACACTGAGAATAGCAAGTGCATAGAAGTACTGCTAGGGTGGTGGCAGAGGGAGATACATTAGGGGAATTTAAGTCACCCTTAGATAGGCACATGGATGAAAAATGGAGGGTTCTGTGGATGTGAAGGGTTAGATTGATCTTGGAGTAGGTTAGAAGGTGGGATGAAGGGCCTGTACTGTGCTATACTTTTCTATGTTCTAGGTCCTATTCAATAAGATCATAAAACAAGGAAACAGAATTAGGCCATTCAGCGCATCGAGTCTGCTCCACCATTCCATTATGACTGATTCTGAATCCCACTCAACCCCATACACCTGCCTTCTTGCCATATCTTTGATGCCCCGACCAATAAAGAAACTATCAACTTCCACTTTAAATATATCCACCGACTTGGCCTCCACTGCAGTCTAGCAGAACATTTGACAGAGCAACTACTCTCCGGGTAAAAAAAGGGCTGTGCCCTCTGGTTCTGGATACCAGCACCATAGGAAACATCCTCTCAAGAAAGCTGCCAAACACTCCTCATATGATAACCTCTTCATTCCCAGAATCATCCTTGTGAACCTTCTCTGGACTCTCTCTAATGACAACACATCCTTTCTGGGAATTGGGGCCCAAAACTGTTGACAATACTCCAAGTGTGGCCTGACTAGTGTCCTATAGAGCTTCAGCATTATCTCTTTGCTTTTAGATTCTACTCCCCTTGAAATAAATGCCAAATTTGCAATTGCCTTCTTGACCACAGACTCAACCTGTGAATTAACCTTCTGGGAATCTTGCACAAGGACTCTTAAGTCCTTCAGCACCTCTGATGTTTGAACTTTATCCCCTTTTAGATAATAGTCTGCACTATTGTTCCTTTTATCAAAATGCATTATCATACATTTCCCAACACTGTATTTCACCTGCCACTTTTTTTTTGCCCATTCTTGCAATTTGTCTAAATCCTGCTGGAATCACATTGCTTCCTCAGCACTACCTTTCCCTCCACCTATCTTTGTAAGATCCACAAACTTTGCCACAAAACCATAAATTCCATTATCCAAATCTTTGACAAACAATGTGAAAAGTAGCGGTTCCCATACTGACCCGAGGAACACTACTAATCATTGGCAGCCAACCAGAAAAGGCCCCCTTTATTCCCACTTGCTGCTTCTGTCAGCCATTCCTCTATCCATGCCAGCATCTTTCCTGTATTACCATAGGATTTTATCTTGTTTAGTAGCCTCATGAGTGGCACCTTATCAAATGCCTTTTGAAAATCCAAGTAAATGACATCCATTGCCTCTCCTTTGTCCACCCTGCTGCTTACTTCCTCGAAGAACTCAAACAGGCAAGATTTCCCTTTACCACGAGTCATGCAAAATAATGTTGCAAAATGATGTTATTCCCTGTGCAACACTTTTATACCTTATAACCTGAAAGACTAAGTTGTAATTTGCTGAGATTAGCCTGTTTCCAGGCATATTTCAAAGCAACCATACTTTAATGCCAGAAGTCCCTGAAAAGAACTTGGGACATCATTTAAAGAACCTTTCTGACTTACCCCTCTCCTCTGGAATTTTTCCATCAGGTCACAAGCATTGCTCATTCAGCTGCATGTACACCCATGCTCACCTGATCATTCCCATCTCCCATTTTCTCATCACTCCCAAATCTATGTCCTTGTTTGCTCTTGAATACCGCACTAACTATTTTCATCAATTTTATTCCTTCACTTTGAATCCTAGCATGAGGAACATTCCACCTTCCCACTCATCCCTCTTTAGAACTCAGGCCCCAATTATCAGGTTCCACAAATGTCCTGGCTTCTTAGTTTCCTCAATTCTGGCTCCATACAACAAACTTAAATACTCAAAAAATTTGAATAAGGCTTTATGGGCAAAATTGTGCAAGAAATCAGCCACAGTAGTGCATACCAACATCCAAGAGGTTAATTGACTCCAATGTTTTCATTGCTTTATAAATGCCTGTGCAGTCATGCATTTTATATTTACCTTTATAAATATATTAGTAATTGAATGACTCATATCTTAGTAAGTGTTAAAATTTCATAACAGAAATTATAATACAATTACATAACTATTACTATTAATAAGTGTCTTTTCAAGACACTTGCATCAATAACATTTGTATATTTTCAAAACAACAGTTCAACCAACATACTGCACATTATTTTACTCAGGATTCGTCTTGCAGTGTCAAAGGAGATTATATAAGCTAGAAAATAAAAGCCTACAGCACCTACCTTGTTCTCAAAGAAAATTTAAAGGGAAGATGTTATCAATAAAGAAGGACATTGTTAAAATGAGCTCTCATGTTCCCTGAAGCCAACAATGGACAGAGTTGACTGGTCCTTTCCCATACCTCACGACTGCTTCCATAGGATGCCCATGTTAAACATTTTTTATTTTATAGAAGAACAGCTTCTTTTTTGCAGTTGTTTCACTTAAGTGGAATATAACTAGAAAACAGGCCACAGGTGATGAAAACTTGGTGCCAAAACACCTAGTAGAATTGTTTTGGGGAAAACTGTTGTTAAGCCTACATACAAAGACAGGGAGTGAAAGGCTGGACATGGTGGGACTAATATTCTGAGTCAGATCTATTTCAATGCAAGTATTGTAGGGAAGGCAGAAGATCTTAGAGCATAGATCGGCACATGGAAGTATGATGTTGCAGCCATTAGTGAGACTTTGTTGTAGGAGGGCCAGAGCTGATAGCTTAACATTCTAGGGTTCTGTTGTTTTAGACATGATAGAGGGGTAAATATTAAAGGGAAAGGAATGGTGTTAATCAGGGAAAATGTCAAGGCAGTGCATAGACAGTACAGCTTGGAGGTCTTCTCTACTGAGGCTACAGTATATAGGTAGAACTGAGGAATAAGAAAGAGACGACCACATTAACAGAATTATATAACAAACCTTTCAATAGTCAGTGGAATTCAGAGGAGCAAAATTGTAGAGGACTAGCAGATGGTTGCAAGAAAAATAATTGTGATAGTAGGCGATTTTAACTTTCCACCTATTGAGTGGGACCCTCATATTGTAAAAGGATGGATAAAGTTAATCAAGTATATTCATGAAAGTTTCCTTAATCAATATATAGGTGACCAAACTAGAGAAAGCACAATATTGTACTTCCTATTAGGAGAAACCTAAACTTCACTCATCCCACCACTGAACTGTACCCACAACCTATGGACTACTTTCAAGGACTCTTCGTCTCAAGTTCTTGATATTTATTGGTTATTTATTTATTCATTTACTTTTGTGTTTGCACAGTTTGTTGTCCTTTGCACACTGGTTGTTTGCCCTGTTGGATGTGGTCCTTCACTGATTCAATTATGATTATTGGATCTACTGAATATGCCTGCAAGAAAATGAATATCGGGGTTGAAAATAGTGACATATATGTATTTTGATAATAAATGTACTTTGAAATAATGAAACAAGTTTGATGGATGGAAAGGCCTCCTCCTTCTTATACTTCTTAAGTACTTATATCTTCCTTTTCTTTACATGTCATGTTCAAGTTCAAGTTCAATTGTCATTCATCCCTGCATGAATGCCCATGAATACAGCCAAATGCAACATCATTCCTCCAGCATGGATGCCATGCCACATCACCTCCAGCATCACATCTGCTGGACAGCTGCAACAGGCAACACCACACCATGAGGCAGAGCACATGCTGCAACCGAGGCCACGCAGCTTCCAACCATCGGTCCTGTCAATAAACCAGTGAACCGGACTTGCAGCATCCCACATTAGCAATGTCTTGCAAACAGGGTCTTGCAATCACAAGAAAAATGACCACGACAATCACTTGCTTTTAGACCGTACACCACCTTTGCACACTGAATGCCTCTCTGTAGCAGGCGGCAACACAGTCCACACCAAGTCCAGCTCCTTGGCTAAGCAGCAACTCGCTGATGGATTAGACCCTGCAGTACTTGAAACTCTTGATGTCCAGCAGTGTCTTGCAATCATAAAAATATCTTTACATCGTAGACTTTGCAAACAATAATTCATTATAACTATAGTACATATATAATGCTTTCTTCATTACTAAAATGAACATAAATCCAATTTAATCTTGCACACTAATGGTTCATATCATCACTGATTTCAACTCTAGCTTAGCTTATCCATGTCTTTTAATGAGAACAGCTTTCATGATTAGAATGCAGTCTCCTAAACCCATGCCTCCGCCAATCCTCCTAAAAGGGCAATATTTGAGTGAATTTATAAAAGGTGACACTTTTGAATTTCTGGCATACTATTAGTGTCTTTCACAGTGAAGACTGCTGCAAAATTCTTAAATTGTGATCATCATTTCCTTGTCCCCCATTACTACCTCTTCAGCAGTCCGATATCCACTCTTGATTCTCTTTTATACTTTATATGTCTGAAAAAAAAACTTTTAGTATCCTTCATTATATTATTGGGTAGCTTACCTTCATATTTCATCTTTTCCCATTTTATGGCATTTTAGTTGGCTTCTGTTGGTTTTTAAAAGTTTTCCAGTCCTCTGACTTCTCACTAATTTTTGCAATATTATATGCCCTTGCTTTTGCTTTTATGCTGTTTTTGACTACCCTTGTCAGTCACTGTTGCCTCATCCTACCTTCAGAATACTTCATCTCTTTGATGTATCTATACCGTGCCTTCTGATTTGCCTCCAGAGACTCCAGCTACTGCTGTACTGCCATCACCCCTGCTAGTGTCCCATTCCAATCAATTTTGACCAGCTCCTCTCTTATGCCTCTGTAATTCCCTTTACTTCACTGGAATACTGAACTATCTGACATTATCTTCTCCCTCTCAAACTCCAGGGTGAATTCTATTATATCATGATCACTGCCTCCTAAGGATTTCTTTACCTAAGTTCCTGAATCAAATCTAGCTCATTATACAGCACCAAATCCAGAATTGCCTTTCCCCTAGTGGGCTCAACCATAATCAGCTCTAAAAAGCCATTTCATATGCATTCTTCAAATTCTCTCTCATAGGATCCAGCACCAACCTGATTTTCCCAATCTACTTGCACATTGAAATCCCATAACTATCATAACATTGACCTTTTTATATGCCTTTTCTATCTCCCATTTGTATCCACATCCTAGCTGCTATTCAGAGGCCCGTCTATAACTACCGTCAGGGTCTTTTTACCCTTGCAGTTTCTTAACTCTACCACAAGGATTCTACATCTTCTGATCCTATATCATTTCTTTCGATGGATTTGATTTCAATTTTCACCAACAGAACCACACTCCTCCTCTGCCTACCTGCCTGTCCTTTTGATACAATGTGTATCCTTGAATGTTAAGCTCCAAACTATAATCTTCTTTCAGCCATGACACAATGATGCCTACAACATTGCATCTGCCAATCTTTAACTGTGCTACAAGATCTTCTACTTTATTCTGTATACTACGTGCATTCAAATACAAAATCTTGCATCCTGTATTCATCACCTTTTTCGATTCTGCCCCCCATGTTACAGTTCAACTTTGTCCCTGTCCTGCCCGTCCTTCTTTACAGTCTCACTACACACTGCAACTACTTGTATACCAAATGCTCCATCCTCAGCAATGTCACTCAGATTCCCATCTCCCTGCCAAATTACTTTAAAATTTCCCCAATGGTTTTAGCAAACCTGCCCGCAAGGATGTTGGTCCCCTTTGGGTTCAAGTGTAACCCATCCTTTTTGTACAGGTCATACCTTCCCCAGAAGAGATTCCAATAATCCAGAAATCTGAAATTCTGCTCCCTTTGCCAATTCCTCAGATATACATTTATCAGCTAAATCATCCTATTCTTACCCTGACTGGCACATGGCACAGGCTACAATCCAGAAATTACTACCCTGGGGGTCCTGATTTTCAGCTTTCTACCTCACTCCCTATATTCTCTCTTCAGGACTTTCGTCCTTTTCCTACCTATGATGAGAAAGAGGAAGTCGTTTTTAAAATTACGAAAACATATGGTTGTCACTCTCAAGTCTATAACCAAATAGTGGTGTAAGGTTTATTGCATATTTGCAATAAATTAGGAATATTTAGGTAATATCTAAGGATATTTTATTTAGAAAGTTCCCAGATTTTTCTGATTTTTACTATGAAAAGAATTATGTGGTGTGCGTAGTTCGGAGTAAATTTAATTGTATTGAAAGGCTCATCTAAATTGTATAAATTCTGCGTTTTGGGTTGTTTAGCTTTATTCAAGGCAACAAATAAAAGTTAATTGCAGTTATTTATAGACAGTAGACAATAGGTGCAGGAGTAGGCCATTTGGCCCTTCATGCCAGCACCACCATTCACTGTGATCATGGCTGATCATCCACAATCAGTACCCTGTTCCTGCCTTCTCCCCATATCCTTTGACTCCACTATCTTTAAGAGCTCTATCTAACTTTTTCTTGAAAGCATCCAGAGAATTGGCCTCCACTGCCTTCTGAGACAGAGCATTCCATAGATCCACAACTCTCTGGGTGAAATAGTTCTTCCTGAACTCCGTTCTAAATGGCCTACCCCTTATTCTTAAACTGTGGCCTCTGGTTCTGGACTCCCCCAACATCGGGAACATGTTTCCTGCCTCTAGTGTGTCCAATCCCTTAATAATCTTATATGTTTCAATCAGATCCCTTCTCATCCTTCTAATAAATAAACATTTGATCTAATAAAAAAAAATGAGAAACGACTTCCTCTTTCCCATCAAAGGTAGGGAAAGGACGAAGGTCCTGAAGAGAGAATATAGGGAATAATAAATATAATAAAAAATAACAAATGATTGATTCTAATAAATAAACATTTAAATAAACATTTGATCAACAAAATATTTAATTACTAATAGTAGATTAAGAAGATTAGTGGTGCAAATCTTCTGGTTTTGATTTATGGTTTTGAAGTGAATGGCTACTGTGTTGGAAGATCTGTCGTTGGAAGATCGGCATCAGAGAAATCACATTTTCATTGTTACATTAGATCAGACCTGCTGTAAGATTAGAGATAGCTTGCAGAAAAGTTGTTTATAAAAATTGTTTATTTTCCTTTTAATGCTTTTTAAAATTATTTCTGTTGCTTGTTTGGGTGTTAATTTGCTTTAAGATTTAAACAATTACTTTTTACATCATTTACATCAATTTTAATATTTTTAAATGTTTTTGAATGTCAGAGATTTAGAATTTAAACATTATCTCAGTTTTAACACTAGATGCAGTCAAGATGGCAACAGTGAACCATAATTCCTCGGGCGATATCTTACAGATAGTCAATCATTTCAGTTTTTCTGCATCTTCTACTTATTCTTTTAATCTTAGTTTTGTTTTTGAGAAATTGTTGGAGCCTGTGTTTTACAGTCTGTAGTTTGATCAAGTGAGCTAGCACTCTGCTGTCCCCGAGCAAACTCCAGGAGAGAAGCACCAGCATGAGCTACCACAAGGAGAAGCTCAGAGATGAGGCGAGGGGCCATGATTGACTACATTTATCACCAATTGAAGTATTAAGGGTGAAATATCAAGGCAAATCCAGAGAACATGCAATCACTCCCCTCAGAGGGGCCACTGGGTCGTAGTCACTCCTCTCGGAGGGGCTGCTGGGTTCGAGGGAATGCTCTTGGAGTTGTTATTGAAATTCTGAGATTTATATATTGGACTGTAGGGCAAACTAATTGCAGTTCATATTGGTCTCTTTCAGTTCTGTTTTTATTTTGTTTTCTTGTCCATTCTTTCTTGTTGCTGATTGGTGGGCTTGTTGTTGGGGGTTCAATGTTCTTGTTGTTGTTTCAACTTGTGGGCAATCTGTTAATTTTTGTGCAAGGGAAGGGTTTGGGGTTGGTGGGGTTGGGGTTTGAGAGTTTTTGGTTTATTTCTCTTCATGTGGTGGGAGTGAATTGATGCCTTTTCTTTCAACCACTTTGGTTTTTCTGGATTTTATAAATATCTGAAGAAGAAAAGTTTCAGAGTTGTATTCTGCATACATACTTTGATAATAAAATGAACCTTTGAACCTTTGAAAAACAAAGCTTCAGCATAGTTTATTTTGTCGGTATACAATAGGGCCTAAGCAAGAAGCTGAAGATCTATTCCCTATTTGACTACTGAATGCATGGAGCAAGCAAGATTGGCCCTCTGCGTGCAATAGGGATGGTGTGTATTTACTCCATACAGTGAATTGCCCAGAATAGTCAGACCCAATAGAATAATAGATTAGGCATTTAAGACTTCAGTTTTGTGTGTACTGGACAGGAATGATGAAAAAATAATAAACACAAGAAATTCTGCAGATTCTGGAAATCCAAGGCAACACACAAACTGCTGGAGAACTCAGCAGGTCAGCCAGCTTCCATGGAAATGTACAGTTGTCATTTTGGGCCAAGACCTTTCTTCACTAATTAAAAATTAATAATTGCTTTGGGAAGCTGAATAATTATGCAAATATGTTTAGTAAAAATTTCATCTCTGATACATCTATTAGCACATTGATTTGCAGTGAGGCTTTGGTGTATAATGCAATTTGCTTTAAACTCTACAGTGGTTCAAATGTAATATGATGAATTCTGAACAATGACTTTATGGCTTGTTACTTTGTAATGAGTCTGAACGACATAGCTCAATCATTTTGTATTTATTTGCACATAATTTTACAAAATCACCAGAGACTTTGCTGATTCTGAGGGCAACTCATTCAGTTAAAATGGAATTAGTTCAACTACGAATGCAAATGCAATATAATGCAAATGCTTTGACATTTATGCTCTGGAACAATAATGCATTAACTCTTCACAATCTATTAATCTACAAATGAGGTGTAGTTGCAAATGCCCAAGTTTCACTCTGCCACATGCTGTTGCAAAATCAGTGTCAAGTGTAGAAAGTATTCTCAAGAATTTTTTTTTTGTTTTGATGAATTTGAGTATTTCTCAGAACCGAATTTATCTTTATACAAAAATTTTGGCCTTGATATTTACAGGGGCAGCTTCCATGTGCAGTAAGTATGGAATTTCCAATGGAAAACAAGAAATCTATTCTGATTAAGGGTACTGGCCCAAAACATCAATAGTTTATTCCTCTCCATAGAAGCTGACCGACCTGCTGACTTCCTCTAGAATTTTATGTGTGTTGCTCTGGATTTTCAGCATATTCCGAATCTCTTGTGTTTTAAGTATCTCACATATGATGACATTTTCATTCCTGTACTTCTTGACCCCAAGAGGTTTTGAGCCCAAAACCCAGCCTGTTTGAGAGCAGGACCCGTCAGACCAATCTGCAAATCTGGGTCATATGGGGATCTGTTCCCATGGGAAAAAGTGAGTGTAATTGCTAAGGAGAAGGTGCTTGGGAAGCTAAAAGGTCTGAATAGACAAGTCACCTGGCCCAGATGGACTCCATGCCAGGGTTCTGAAAGAGGTAGCTGAAAAGAATGTAGAGGCATTAGTAATAATCTTTCAAGAATCATTAGAATCTGGAATGGTTCCAGAAGACTGAAAAATTGTAAATGTCACTCCACCCTTTATGAAGGAAGGGAGACATGAGAAAGGAAATTATAGGTCAGTCAGCCTGACTTCAGTGGTTGGAAAGATGTTGGAGTCCCACATGATGAAGGATGAGGTTTCAGGGTACTTAGAAGCACATGATAAAATAGGCCAAATTCAGCATGATTGTCTTGCCTGACAAATCTGTTGGAATTATTTGAGAAAATTATATGCAGGATAGTCAAAGGAGAGTTGGTAGATGTTGTTGACTTGAATTTATGGAAGGCCTTTGACTAGCTGCCGTGCATAAAGCTGGTGAACAAGATAAGAGCCCACAGTATTACAGGAAAGATACCAGCATGAATTTAAGATTGACTACTGGCAGGAGGTAAAGTGTGGGAATAAAGGGAGCTTTTTTTTGGTTGGCTGATGGTGACTAGTGGTGTTCCACAGGGATCAGTGCTGGGACCATTTATTTTCAAGTTCAAGTTCATTCAACCACACGAGTACCCATGAATACAGCCAAATGTAACAGTGTTACTCCAAGGAAAAGGTGAAAAACAGACTGTTATACATAGCACAAAGCATACAAAACACATAAGACAGCAGTAAGATATAGTCACACAACAAAAAGATAGTTCAAGGTCCCTGGGTCCATGAATGTTGCAGCAGTCTACAGTTGAACACAATACATCATGTTTTCTACCAAGCGAGCGCTAGAGGACAGCACCAATTCCAGCACGTACATCACGCCACATCTCCTCCCACACTCCAGTGCAGCATACCAATTCTAATGTCTCTCTGCTGGGTGGCTGCATGCTGGTGACACCTCAGCTTGTGGCCTAGTCCTTGCTACAACTGAGGCTAAGCAGTTCCTCTGGAATCTGCACCCGCCATTCACCAATAAACCAGTGAATTGGATGCAGCATTTCACATTAACAATGTCCAACAGGGTCTTACCAATAACAAGACAATCACGTGCTGTGAGACTGCACACCTCCTTTGCACACTGATACCTTTCTGACACAGCTGGCATCATATTCCACACCCAAGTCCAGCTGGTATTGGAGATGTGCAAGCAGAGATTCACAAGAATGATTCTGGGAATGAAAGGGTTAACATGCAAGGAGCACTTAATGGCTCTGTGCCAGTACTTGCTGGAAATTAGAAGAATGGTGGGGGGGGGGGGGGGGTAGAGAATCTCTTTGAAACCTATCAAATATTGAATCACCTAGATAGACGTGGGGAGAATGTTTCCTATCATGTGTGAGTCTAGGACCAGAGGGCACAGCTTCAGAATAGAGGGACGTACATCTGGAACAGAGATGAGGAGGAATTTATTTAGCCAGGGGGTAATAAATCTGTAGAATTCATTGCCACAGACGGCTGTGGAGGTGAGTTATTGAGTATTTTAAAGCGGAAATTAATAGGTTCTTGATAAGTCAGGGCATCAAAGGCTATGGGGAGAAGGCAGGACAATGGGATTGAGGGGATAATAAATCAGCCATGATGGAATGGCAGAGCAGACAATGGGCCAAATGGCTAATACTGCTCCTATGTCTTATGGTCTTACTAAAAACATTGGTGTTGTAAAACTTTTCAAAATATTTCATTTAATAAGTGTTGCTGGGATAAGTAGGTCTAGTAACCAATTATAACAAGTAAAATCCTTCCACCATCAATGAAATAATGATCAAACAAAATACTTTTATTCTGTTTGATGATAAATGTTATAAAGCAGATCAGAACAACCGATTCCAGCTTTATGTCTCTAAATGAGCAAATAAAGCTGCAGTTTAACAGATCATCTACCTCGGTGGCATAGCACTTTCATATTCCACTTACATCTTTAATTCCTGCAGTGCAGTTTGAATGCATGAATTTCTGACTCATTGTCAATCATGATGCAAAGTAGTACAGCATAAGTTTTACTTGCTTTCTGCACACAGACAAAACCAGTTGCTTAGTGAATTTTTTAATAAAAGTGAGTGATAATGACTGAACTAATTTAATAAATCACAGAGATAAAATCACATCCTGCATCTGGGTGCTAATCCAACTTTTACAGGTTTTAAGAAAAAATTTAGAAGGCTTCCACAAATAACAGACAACTCACTCCACGAGACTACCGTCAATAGTGTTCTGTTCCATCATATTAATATCAAGCTGCGATTTTAACCAACCCATTGATAGGAAATTAACTAGATCAGGCACTTATGCTGTGGATTATCCTCTTACTTTACAACTACAGGGCCTTGAATGTCAAGGTGTAAAACAGCAGTTCATAAACTAGATTATAAATTTTCCTAATGCTTAAATAAAGATTCCTAAGCATATATTTTGTGTCCCCTTACAAAAGGATTTTAATTTTTCTTGTCACATCCCCATCCTGTAAACGCTGAATTTTTAAATATGTAACAGTCATGTGTTCCATACACGTTAATGATCTGGATGATGAAAGTGATGGTTTTGTTGCCAAAACTGCAGATGCTGCAAAGATAGGTGGAGAGGTAGGCAGGCAGGTGGAGGAAGCAGAAACTCTGCATGAGGACTTGGACAGAATAAGAGAACGGGCAAAGAAAAGGCAGATGAAATACCGTGCAGAGAAGTGTATAGTCATGCACTTGGTAAAAGGAATAAAAACATAGACTTATTTCTAAAGGGGGAGCAAACACAGAAATTAGAGGTGCAAAGGGAATTGGAAGTCCTAGTGCAAGATTGCTGAAAAGTTAACTTGCAAGTTGAATCAGTAAAATGGAAGGTAAATGCATTGTTAACATTAATTTCAGGAGGACTAGAATACAAAAGCAAGAGACAAGGACGAATTTCTTCAGCCTGAGTTTGAATAATCTGCGCAATTCATTGCAACAAATTACAATGACAGACAAGTCACTGGGTACATTAAATGCTGAGGTTAATAGGTTCTTGATTAATAAGGGCATCAAAGGTAATTGGGAGAAAGTGGGAAATTAGGGTTGATAGGGAAAGTAAATCAGCCACGATCGAATGGTGGAGAAGCCTCTTTAGGCCAAATAGCCTTATTCTCCTTCGATGTTCTATTCTAATCTAACTACTTAGCAGGGTTTCCCACTCCATTTTAAAATCTAGATGCAAATGATGCAAAATGATGAATCACAAGGAATACTGAATTCAATTTTATAACTTTCCATGGTAGGATTTCAATTGCTTAGTACTATAAAAACTGCACTATTGTATCTAATATTTTGAAAAAGTGAGTTGGAAGTCTGGAAAAGGCCAAATTTAAGAAGTTTATTTCAAGTTTTAAAAAACATTTATCAATAAATTGCTAAATGGCTGACATGCAAAAACTTCAACGATTGACTATAGTGTCATCTAGTGGCAGGTAATGAAATATTCATATTTAGCATGGGTTTTCCCATTACAAATACATGGGATAGCGTTTCAACTTTCTGGTATTCGTGAGGTGTAGAATGTAAGGCCTTGTAAATAGAAGTGCCTCACACTTACAAGATTTTAAAAATAACGCAAATTGATTTGCTTTATTTACAAGTATTTACCAAAGGGAATACTTGCAAATAAATGTATTTATTAACTGCTTTAACAAGCCCTGAACTTCCTAAATATAATTGCACAACATTTAGATCTTCATTCATTTGCCTGCAGGTGGAGATGACACATGATTACCCACTATACATATTTCATATTACTGGTGCATTGTAATTGGAGCAAAACACAACAGATGCTGGAAATCCTGAAACAAAAACCAGAAAATGATGGAAACACTCAACAATTTCAGAGTTGTTCAGTCATCGCAAAAACACAACATAAATATTTAATACCCTAGTGAATAATTATCAGAGATTGTTCCTATATTGAAAATGGTTTACCATTTATGTTGCAACATACTCCAAGGATGAGCGTATATTGCTGAAAAATAATTCATGACTTCATATATGCCATTCAAGGTTAATCAACACATCATATACTCAGGGCAGTTTAAACTATAGGATCAAGGCAGCCTTATACAACATACTCCAGAACAGCTTAACTGAATTATAGATGGCAAAGGAAAGGCAATCTTAATATACCAACATAGTCTGACTGTGTCATTTAATAAAACAATGGAGCCCCATCAGGAGCGCATACTTCCCAGATTCCTTTTTCAAATTCAACACCACTTTTGTATGGTCAGTGAAATAACTGAACTGTCAATAGACAATAGATAGACAATAGACAATAGGTGCAGAAGTAGACCATTCGGCCCTTCGAGCCTGCACCGCCATTCTGAGATCATGGCTGATCATCTACTATCAATACCCGGTTCCTGCCTTGTCCCCATATCCCTTGATTCCCCTATCCATAAGACACCTATCTAGCTCCTTCTTGAAAGCATCCAGAGAATTGGCCTCCACTGCCTTCTGAGGCAGTGCATTCCACACCCCCACAACTCTCTGGGAGAAGAAGTTTTTCCTTAATTCTGTCCTAAATGACCTACCCCTTATTCTTAAACCATGCCCTCTGGTACTGGACTCACCCAGTATCCGGAACGTATTTCCTGCCTCTATCTTGTCCAATCCCTTAATAATCTTATATGTTGCAATCAGATCCCCTCTCAATCTCCTTAATTCCAGCGTGTACAAGCCCAGTCTCTCTAACCTCTCTGCGTAAGACAGTCCGGACATCCCAGGAATTAACCTTGTGAATCTACGCTGCACTTCCTCTACAGCCAGGATGTCCTTCCTTAACCCTGGAGACCAAAACTGTACACAATACTCCAGGTGTGGTCTCACCAGGGCCCTGTACAAATGCAAAAGGATTTCCTTGCTCTTGTACTCAATTCCCTTTGTAATAAAGGCCAACATTCCATTGGCCTTCTTCACTGCCTGCTGCACTTGCTCATTCACCTTCAATGACTGATGAACAAGGACTCCTAGATCTCTTTGTATTTCTCCCTTACCTAACTCTATACCGTTCAGATAATAATCTGCCTTCCTGTTCTTACTCCCCAAGTGGCTAACCTCACACTTATTCACATGAAACGTCATCTGCCAAGTATCTGCCCACTCACCGAGCCTATCCAAGTCACCCTGAATTCTCCTAACATCCTCATCACATGTCACACTGCCACCCAGCTTAGTATCATCAGCAAACTTGCTGATGTTATTCTCAATGCCTTCATCTAAATCGTTGATGTAAATCGTAAACAGCTGTGGTCCCAATACCGAGCCCTGTAGCACCCCACTAGTCACCACCTGCCATTCCAAGAAACACCCATTCACCACTACCCTTTGCTTTCTATCTGCCAACCAGTTTTCTATCCATGTCAATGTCTTCCCCCCGACGCCCTAAGCTTTGATTTTACCCACCAATCTCCTATGTGGGACCTTATCAAATGCCTTCTGAAAATCGAGGTACACTACATCCACTGGATCTCCCTTGTCCATCTTCCTGGTTATATCCTCGAAAAACTCCAACAGATTAGTCAAGCATGATTTGCCCTTGGTAAATCCATGCTGGCTGGGCCCAATCCTATCACTGCTATCTAGATATGCCACTATTTCATCCTTAATAATGGACTCTAGCATCTTCCCCACTACTGATGTTAGGCTGACAGGACGATAGTTCTGTTTTCTCTCTCCTTCCTTTCTTAAAAAGTGGGATAACATTAGCCATTCTGCAATCCTCAGGAACTGATCCTGAATCGAAGGAACATTAGAAAATGATTACCAATGCATCTGCAATTTCCAGAGCCACCTCCTTTAGTACCCTAGGATGCAGACCATCTGGACCTGGGGATTTGTCAGCCTTCAGTCTTCTCATCACCGTTTCCTTCCTAATGTCAATCTGTTTCATTTCCTCTGTTACCCTATGTCCTTGGCCCATCCATACATCTGGGAGATTGCTTGTGTCTTCCCTAGTGAAGACAGATCTAAAGTACTCATTAAATTCTTCTGCCATTTCTCTGTTTCCCATAACAATTTCACCCAATTCATTCTTCAAGGGCCCAACATTGTTCTTAACTATCTTCTTTCTCTTCACATACCTAAAAAAGCTTTTGCTATCCTCCTTTATATTCTTGGCTAGCTTGCGTTCGTACCTCATTTTTTCTCCCCGTATTGCCTTTTTAGTTAAGTTCTGTGTTTCCTTAAAAATTTCCCAATCATCTGTCTTCCCACTCACCTTAGCTCTGTCATACTTCCTTTTTTTTTTAATGCTATGCAATCTCTGACTTCCTTTGTCAACCACTGTGGCCCCTTCCCCCCCCCCCTTTGGACCCTTCCTTCTCCGGGGGATGAACTGATTTTGCACCTTGTGCATTATTCCCAAGAATACCTGCCATTGCTGTTCCACTGTCTTTTCTGCTAGGATATCCGTCCATTTAACTTTGGCCAGCTCCTCCCTCATGGCTCCATAGTCTCCTTTCTTCAACTGCAACACTGACACCTCCGATCTGCCCTTATCCTTCTCAAATTGCAGATAAAAACTTATCATATTATGGTCACTACCTCCTAATGGCTCCTTTACTTCAAGATCGCTTATCAAATCCTGTTCATTACACAACACTAAATCCAGAATAGCCTTGTCCCTGGTCGGCTCTCGGTCAAGCTGTTCCAAGAATGCATCCCGTAGGCACTCTACAAACTCCCTATCCTGGGGTCCAGCACCAACCTGATTCTCTCAGTTCACCTGCATGTTGAAATCCCCCATAACTACTGCGACATTACCTTTGCCACATGCCAATGTTAACTCCCTATTCAACTTGCAACCAATAACCATGCTACTGTTTGGGGGGCTGTAGACAACACCTATTACAAGACCCAACGATAACTGAGAGAAATGTGCAATATGTCACACACACAGTGAACAATTACCTGACTTAAAAGTAAATGTGTTCATTTCAGAAGTTTACATTGTGGACGCAAATGGGCAAAAGGGAAGAAGAGCTTGTAATACTGAGGAAAGGAAAAAAAGCAAATTACAGTTGAATCGTGATGCATAGATAATATTCACCAATTTGATGTGATGCATATTTTATATCTTATTATGATTGTAGCACCCAACCAATATCATCCACTTTATTTTAAAGATACTAATAGGTTGCAGTTTTAAGGGATTCCTACCTTCCCCAGGCTAACCAAGGGGTCAGGACTGAAGCTGGAAATATCTCTCTTAAAGATAGCAGTTACCTCCAACCTTTTCTGGAAGTTATGCAGCTCTGGGAAGTTTTGGATACCATTTTTAATTATATTGTAAAAAAGACTAAGACAAAGAGAGACATCCTTTATTTCCAGAAGTCCAAGAAGCTCCAAAATCCACGATATTCAACTGACAGGCAGAAGGCTAAACAGAGATCATTGCACGTGGCAAAACAGAAATCATTGCACATGATTGGATTCTCACATCCTCACATTCTAGTCATTCCACAATTTCTTCTCATTTACAAGATCCAAGTGGTTTACAAATACTTTCTTATCCCCTCCTCTCATGACAGGCCCTTTATTCCTTTCAGCATTCAAATAGCTAAGATTTTTCACCTGCCCAAATCCCAGCTGCAGCGTCACAAGGCACTACAGTCTTAAGACAGGGTTCTTATCTTTTCTACTTAAGTCCTGTGGTTTTCCTCCATTTATAGCTTTATATTTGCAGGAGTTGGGAAAAGTTTAATCTGCTATTGATACTCAGTTTGACAAACATAGGTCAGCAATGCAATCACATAATTTCTAATTGTACCAAAATTCTGACCAAATTTGCACCCATAGTATTGAAATAAAAGTGTCCTCTGTGAATTGCTTTCTATAACTCACAGTTACAGCTAGTTTTAAAAAAATATATACAAACACGTTTATACATGTTTCTGTGTTGGAAATCGAAGCAAGAGGCGGAGAGGGAAGAAGTAAAGGCACCTCAGAGAGAAGACGTTTTTTTTTAACTGATCGGGGAAAAGAGGCTAGACTGCACAGGCGCGTGACATAGCGCGCCAAAGGTTCTAAAAAAAGACTGCCATATACAGCGGCCATCGTTGTAGTAGCCATCGTCGGAGTGGACTGAGGCAGAGTGGGACAGCTTTGGCTCAAACAGGCTTCAGTGAGAACAGGCAGAGCCGAGGTTTAAACGGGGCACAACTGCACAAGCACGTGAAAGTCGGCCTCTGATATCAGTGGGAGAATTTAAAAAGCAAGCAGAGGCTGAGGACGAGCTTCACTCCAAGTGAGGTAAGGCCAGGTAAGCTCCTTTAATTAATTTAATTACCTTAGGAGTAGGTAATGGAGGCAGCAGTTAGGGCAGTTGGGTGCTCCGTTTGCAGTATAACCATATAACCATATAACAATCACAGCACGGAAACAAGCCATCTCGGCCCTCCTAGTCCATGCCGAACTCTTAATCTCACCTAGTCCCACCTACCCGCACTCAGCCCATAACCCTCCACTCCTTTCCTGTCCATATACCTATCCAATTTTACCTTAAATGACACAACTGAACTGGCCTCTACTACTTCTACAGGAAGCTCATTCCACACAGCTATCACTCTCTGAGTAAAGAAATACCCCCTCGTGTTTCCCTTAAACTTTTGCCCCCTAACTCTCAAATCATGTCCTCTCGTTTGAATCTCCCCTACTCTCAATGGAAACAGCCTATTCATGTCAACTCTATCTATCCCTCTCAACATTTTAAATACCTCGATCAAATCCCCCCTCAACCTTCTACGCTCCAATGAATAGAGACCTAACTTGTTCAACCTTTCTCTGTAACTTAAGTGCTGAAACCCAGGTAACATCCTAGTAAATCGTCTCTGCACTCTCTCTAATTTATTGATATCTTTCCTATAATTCGGTGACCAGAACTGTACACAATATTCCAAATTTGGCCTTACCAATGCCTTGTACAATTTTAACATTACATCCCAACTTCTGTACTCAATGCTCTGATTTATAAAGGCCAGCATTCCAAAAGCCTTCTTCACCACCCTATCTACATGAGATTCCACTTTCAGGGAACTATGCACTGTTATTCCTAGATCTCTCTGTTCCACTGCATTCCTCAATGCCCTACCATTGACCCTGTATGTTCTATTTGGATTATTCCTGCCAAAATGTAGAACCTCACACTTCTCAGCATTAAACTCCATCTGCCAACGTTCAGCCCATTCTTCTAACCGGCATAAATTTCCCTGCAAGCTTTGAAAACCCACCTCATTATCCACAACACCTCCTACCTTAGTATCATCGGCATACTTACTAATCCAATTTACCACCCCATCATCCGGATCATTTATGTATATTACAAACAACATTGGGCCCAAAACAGATCCCTGAGGCACCCTGCTAGTCACCGGCCTCCATCCCGATAAACAATTATCCACCACTACTCTCTGGCATCTCCCATCTAGCCACTGTTGAATCCATTTATTACTCCAGGATTAATAGCTAATGACTGAACCTTCTTAACTAACCTTCCATGTGGAACTTTGTCAAAGGCCTTGCTGAAGTCCATATAAACTACATCCACTGCCTTACCCTCGTCAACATTCCTCGTAACTTCTTCAAAAAATTTAATAAGGTTTGTCAAACATGACCTTCCACGCACAAATCCATGCTGGCTACTCCTAATCAGATCCTGTCTATCCAGATAATTATAAATACTATCTCTAAGAATACTTTGTGGGAAGTCAGGGCGAGCACAATTGTCCCTGATGACTACACCTGCAAAAGGTGCATCCAGCTGAAGCTCCTGACAAACCGTGTTAAGGAACTGGAGCTGGAGAGGGATGAACTTCGGATCATTCGGGAGTCAGAGGCAGAAATAAACATGAGTTACAGGGAGACAGTCACCCCTAAGAGTCAGGAGGCAGGTAGCTGGGTGACTGTCAGAAGAGTGAAGGGGATTAGACAGAATGAGCAGAGCACCCCGGTGGCCGTTCCCATCAATAATAAGTATACCGTTTTGGACACTGTTGGTGGGGACAACCTACCAGGGACACGTTGCAGTGGTTGAGTCTCTGGCACCGAGACTGAACCCTCAGCTCAGAAAGGAAGGAGGGAAAAGAGGAGAGCAGTAGTGATAGGGGATTCGATAGCTAGGGGGTCAGATAGGAGGTTCTGTGGAAGAGATCGAGAATCCCGGATAGCCTGTTGCCTCCCTGGTGCCAGGGCCTGCGATATCTCGGATTGAGTTCTCAGGATTCTCAAGAGGGAGAGTGAGCAGCTGGATGTTGTGGTCCATATAGGGACCAATGATGTGGGTAGAAAGAGTCAGGAGGTCCTGAAAGGTGAGTTTAGGGAGTTAGGCACCAAGTTAAAGGACAGGACCTCCAGGATAGCAATCTCAGGATTGCTACCAGTGTCACGTGCAGGCGGGTTTAGAAATAGTAACATAGCGCAGATCAACATGTGGCTAAAGACATGGTGCAGGAGGGAGGGCTTCAGAGTTATAGATAATTGGGCAGTTTTCCAGGGAAGGTGGGACCTGTTCCGGCTACATCTGAACTGGAGGGGGACAAATATTCTTGCAGGTAGGTTTGCTGGAGAGGCTCCAGTGGATTTAAACTAGATACAAGGTGGGAGGGGAACCAGAGTGTAGGAACAGATGTATGGGAGAAGGAAGAAAAAGAAATGCTAGGAGCATTGTAAGAAAGGTGGATGAGCTTAGAGCATAGATTGATACCTGGAAATATGATGTTGTAGCTATTAGTGAAACATGGTTGCAGGAAGGGTGTGATTGGCAACTAAATATTCCTGGATTTCATTGCTTCAGATGTGATAGAATCGGAGGGACAACAGGGGGAGGTATTGCATTACTTGTCAGAGAAAATATTACAGCAGTGCTCTGGGAGGATAGATTAGAGGGCTCGTCTAGGGAGACTATTTGGGTGGGATTGAGGAATGGGAAAGGTGTAGTAACACTTATAGGGGTATATTATAGACCACCTAATGGGGAGCGAGAATTGGAGGAGCAAATTTGTAAGGAGATAACAGATATTTGTAGTAAGCACAGACAGGGTTGTGATTGTGGGAGATTTTAATTTTCCACACATAGACTGGGAAGCCCATACTGTAAAAGGGCTGGATGGCTTGGAGTTTGTAAAATATGTGCAGGATAGTTTTTTGCAGCAATGCATAGAGGTACCAACTAGAGAAGGGGCAGTGTTGGATCTCCTGTTAGATAATGAGATAGGTCAGGTGACAGAGCTATGTGTTGGGGAGCACTTTGGGTCCAGTGATCACAATGCCAATAGTTTCAATATAATTACGGAGAAGGATACGACTGCACCCAGGGTTGAGATTTTTGATTGGAGAAAGGCTAACTTTGAGGAGATGTGAAAGGATTTAGAAGGAGTGGATTGGGACAATTTGTTTTATGGGAAGAATGTAATAGAGAAATGGAGGTCATTTAAAGGTGAAATTTTGAGGGTACAGAATCTTTATGTTCCCGTTAGGTTGAAAGGTTAAAAGTTTGAGAGAGCCATGGTTTTCATGGGATATTGGAAACTTGGTTCGGAAAAAGAGAGAGATCTACAATAGATATAGGCAGCATGGAGTAAATGAGGTGCTTGAGGAATATAAAGAATGTAAAAAGAATCTTAAAAAAGAATTTAGAAAAGCTAAAAGAAGATACAAGGTTGCTTTGGCAAGTAAGGTGAAAGTAAATCCAAAGGGTTTCTACAGCTATATTAATAGCAAAAGGATAGTGAGGGATAAAATTGGTCCCTTAGAGAATCAGAGTGGACAGCTATGTGTGGAGCCAAAAGAGATGGGCGAAATTTTGAACAATTTCTATTCTTCAGTATTCACTAAGGAGAAGGATATTGAATTGTGTAAGGTAAGGGAAACAAGTAGGGAAGTTATGGAAACTATGACAATTAAAGAGGAGGAAGTACTGGCACTTTTAAGGAATATAAAAGTGGATAAATCTCCAGGTCCAGACAGGATATTCCCTAAGACCTTGAGGGAAGTTAGTATAGAAATAGCAGGGGCTCTGACAGAAATATTTTAAATGTCATTAGAAATGGGGATGGTGCCAGAGGATTGGCATATTGCTCATGTGGTTCCATTGTATAAAAAGGGTTCTAAGAGTAAACCTAGCAATTATAGGCCTGTAAGTTTGACGTCAGTGGTGGGTAAATTAATGGAAAGTATTCTTACAGATGGTGTATATAATTATCTAGATAGACAGGGTCTGATTAAGAACAGTCAACATGGATTTGTGCATGGAAGGTCATGTTTGACAAATCTTATTGAATTTTTTGAAGAGGTTACTAGGAAAGTTGACGAGGGTAAAGCAGTGGATGTTATCTATATGGACTTCAGTAAGGCCTTTGACAAGGTTCGCACGGAAGGTTAATTAGGAAGGTTCAATCTTTAGGTTTTAATATTGAAGTAGTAAAATGGATTCAACAGTGGCTGGATGGGAGATGCCAGAGAATAGTGGTGGATAACTGTTTGTCAGGTTGGAGGCCGGTGACTAGTGGTGTGCCTCAGGGATCTGTACTGGGTCCAATGTTGTTTGTCATATATATTAATGATCTGGATAATGGGGTGGTAAATTGGATTAGTAAGTATGCAGATGATTCTAAGATAGGTGGCATTGTGGATAATGAAGTAGGTTTTCAAAGCTTGCAAAGAGATTTAGGCCAGCTAGAAGAGTGGGCTGAAAGATGGCAGATGGAGTTTAATGCTGATAAGTGTGAGGTGCTACGTTTTGGTAGGAATAATCAAAATAGGATATACATGGTAAATGGTAGGACACTGAAGAATGCAATAGAACAGAGTGATCTAGGAATAATGGTGCATAGTTCCCTGAAGGTGGAATCTCATGTGGATAGGGTGGTGAAGAAAGCTTTTGGTATGCTGGCCTTTATAAATCAGAGCATTGAGTATTGGAGTTGGGAGGAAATGTTAAAATTGTACAAGGCATTGGTAAGGCCAAATTTGGAGTATTGTGTACAGTTCTGGTCACCAAATTATAGGAAAGATGTCAACAAAATAGAGAGGGTACAGAGGAGATTTACTAGAATGTTACCTGGGTTTCAGCATCTAAGTTACAGAGAAAGGTTGAACAAGTTAGGTCTTTATTCTTTGGTGCACAGAAGGTTGAGGGGGGACTTGGCAGAGGTATTTAAAATTATGAGGGGGATAGATAGAGTTGACATTGATAGGCTTTTTCCATTGAGAGTAGGGGATATTCAAACAAGAGGACATGAGTTGAGAGTTAGGGGGCAAAAGTTTAGGGGTAACACGAGGGGGAATTTCTTTACTCAGAAAGTGGTAGCTGTGTGGAACGAGCTTCCAGTAGAAGTGGTAGAGGCAGGTTTGATATTGTCATTTAAAGTAAAATTGGATAGGTATATGGACAGGAAAAGAATGGAGGGTTATGGGCTGAGTGCAGGTCAGTGGGACTAGGTGGGATTAAGTGTTCGGAATGGACTAGAAGGGCCGAGATGGCCTGTTTCTGTGCTGTAATTGTTATATGGTTATATGGAAGGTAAGTGACTAAATAAACACTGCACCCTTTCCAGAAGAAGCTAACAGGAGCTAGTAATGGAATTTCCTCACCATCACAGCACTTGAATAAAGCATAAATGATTAAGCTTTTGAGAATGACCTGCTTCCAATCTAGCTCCATGGGTTCTAAAGTAGCTGATGAGGCCACTGTAAGACGGCAGGTTCTGTCACACATGACACAAGGTGCTTGGAGAAGATGGATAGGAAGTATTAGGCTAGAGAACAGGCTTTGCTAACATGGATACAAACACATATATTGACCCGAAGCACAGGAGATTCATCAATGGAACAAATGCTGTTGACAGTAGTAGCTACTGTAAACTCATTGTAAATATACTCATCAGATTCTGAAATGTTAGTCCTGTTTTTCCTCTTGATTGAGGAGCAACAGTGAAAAGGGTGAGCAGCTTCATGTTCCTCAATGTCAACATCTCGAAAAATCTACTCTGAGCCCAACACATCAATACAATCACGAAAAAGGCACATCAACAGTTGACTTCATTAGCAATTTGTGGAGATTCAGCATGTCACCAAAAGTTCTTACAAATTTCTATTGCTATATGGTGGAAAGCATTATGACTGGTTGCATCGCAGCCTGTTAAGGCTCCAGCACAGGATCAGAAGAGGCTGCAGAAGGTTATAGACTCAGCAGCTCCATCACATGCAAAGTACTCACTACCGTCAGGACATCTTCAAGAAGCAATGCCTCAAGAAGGTGGCATCCATTACTAAGGACACTTACTATCCAGGACATGCCCAGCAGAGAGAAGTACCCTGAAGAACCACACGCAATGATTCAGAAACAGCTCTGCCCCTCACCCATCAGATTTCTGTCAGTCCATGAACCCATAAACATTGTTTTGTACTATTCATTCATTTATTTTTGTAATTTATAATAATTTTATCTCTTGTACCATACTTCTCCTGCAACAAATCAACAAATTTCCCACCATATACGTCAGTGAAAATATGTCTGATTCTTCTGATTCTGAGATGCAGCTTGACCTGTAGAATGTATTGAGCATTTTTTGTTTTAGATTTCCAGTATCTGCTGCTGTTTTTCTTATTTATATCACATTGTTTCTCACTTGGAAACTTCAAATGCCAAATCGTATATGACTGGATAACTGCCAGTATCTAATCTCTTGAGATTTTCAGACATTAAAGAAGACATCAAATACCAGAAATACTTACTCATGGGGTTCACAAAATGAATAAAATCATTGGGGCTCTTTTCCTGCAGATCTGTGAGATTGTGGGATATATGTCTAAAGTGGGAGCAATTGTAGACATAGTTGCTGAAGATTTATGTCTTGAGACATCACTTAATGAAGATTTAAGCACTGAAAAATGGTCAGTTCTGAAAGAATTCCAAAATAATTTACTTAAAACCACTTAAAATTAAGGTCCAATTGCACCTTTTAAAGGCAAGATATCTTTCTTGAATTTAAAAATAAATAATATGTTGAATATTTTTCAATGGGTTCAGAATTTCCAATACAATCCCATCCACTCTGACTATGAATTACATCGATTTAGGAGAATTACAAAATTTCTATTTACACAAAGCATCATAAAAGGAATAGTGAATTATTCTGTGTCATTGTCAGCCTGTAAGTTTATTAGTATGTGGGGAATACTAAATCACATATAATCAAATTTAAATAATGCAATTATCATACATTGCCGACTTACATCGTTGAAAATGACTATGATTAAATGCAGATCACACACTGGCTCTCATTTTAAACGTCAATTATAATTTACAAAACTTCATTTCAAAACAGATTTAATTGGAAACTACATAATCATATTTTAAATGGAGTCTAAAGATCATAAACTTGCATGCATATATAAAGCAATATTTTACTATTTATGCCATTGGAACAGCTTGGAGAAAAAAAGTCTTATGTTGATATTCCAGTGATAGGTTGAAACTTTGGGATAAACAACAGATTATCATTATAATTCTCATCAAAGAGTGATACAACTTGAAAACAGGACCATTGACCCACCCAGCCCACGCCTACCATCAACCACCTAATTACACTAATCCTAGATCAATCCCACTTTCTTTTCTCACCAGATTCTTAACAATTCTTCGCAAATTCCACCACTTACTTACACACTTGGAGCAATTTACAATCATCAATTAACCTATCAACCTGCACAATTTTGGGATTTGGAAGGGAACCATAAAATCTGCAAGAAGCCGCACAGTTATAGAGGGAGCATACAACCCCACACAGAAAACAGCCTAAGTCAGGACTGAAACTAGGCTCCACTGTGCCACCCTCTTATAAAATATAATTATCTCAAAGGATCATGCAAACTAGTTCATGCAATTAAAAATCAAATTTTCTCTTGAGTAAAATACTATAAAGACCATGACTAAATTGTTTCACATTACTTCAGATATTTCATTGGGCATTTCTGCACACAGGATGGCATTATTCCAAATGAAATACTGATTTTGAAACATGGCCAGTAAACATGGACCACATTGCCTATGGAGCAAACATTCTGGACTCCTCATGGGACAAGCAGTTCATCCAGCAAAATGCTGGCCATTTTCAGACAAGCAAGGGCTATCTTCTAACTGAGCCAACATTCCTTGCATAGCACCTTCACTACCATCACCTCCTCCCTGTTTCCTCCAAACACCACTCTCACCCCATTCACTACCATCTCCTGCTCTCCACTGCAAGCCATACAACCAATGTGCTCCCTGATCACACAGACCCTAAGTTCCTAATCCTATTCTATGAACTCTTATGATCTAAACCAAAATTTCCCAACCTGTCTGGTTCATTGATCCCGCAAGATCCAGGGTTTGATAGTCCACACTCCCAATTCTGTGATTTCATGAAGTCCAGGCTCCAATTTCCAAAACCATTGTAACACCAAACTCACTAACCCCAAAACTCAAGTACTCAACATGCCACTCCATGACTCTGCAATAATAGGCTGAGGCCCAATTTCCTGGACCTTTGACCATGTTATCCTTTGGGTTTTGATCCTCCTAGCACCTCAAATCCTGATTCAGTAATTCTTAGGGCTTGGACTCAGCCTTCTGCCACGATGATCCCAACAGAAGCTTTGAACTCCTAACCATTCACTTTCAAACTCATTGTCAACTCAACTTTGGTCACATTTGTTTGCTGAGCACCCCCAATTCCATCCCCCAGAAATAACAGCAAGGATCCTCAACATCCCTTGACCTTATCAACAATAATATCAAAGATATTTCTCCCTCCTATCTCATCTCAACCGTAGCTACACAGCCATCTAATCACAACCAACCAGCTGACCATCAAAGAATAAGACTGTAAAACCCAAACAATGCTATTGTGATTAGTTCCGTAGCCTCTAGGCATTCTGACTGTTACGTTTTGTATTTGAAAATAATGAAATAGTTGCAAGAAAAAGATGGAGCCAGGAATGACAGTCTAACTTTGTGTTTTACTTTAAACAAGGTGTGCACATAATACATGGTGTCATGATGTATGCAATTCATGTATTTCATACATATAGCCATAATGAATTATTTAAACTAAAAAGAATGCTTAATCAAACAATTTATTTGAAATACTATACAAATATATTGAAATATTAAATATACAATACTCCTCCTTGCATAGCTATAAACTCCAACTTAATATACTATTAAAAGACTTAACCCTGTAATAATGATCAGTGAGGCACAGAGAGAATTGTAATTACTGATAAGTACTTTTATTGTCTCAGTGGAGGAACACATGAACTTTCAAAACCAAATACCTGTGTACACACCTACTAAGTTACCCTCACTTTCACCAACAGTTAAAGAATAGAAAATATAATACCAGTTAAAAAGGACTTACTGCTGCTGCCACATGTTCCTCATAGTCCCGTCATTTTGAATCTCCACGTATCAGTGGGGCACCTCACATCCACAATTGAAGTTACCACTGCAGCATATTTAAAGCTTTTATGCTTTTATATTCATTCCTTACCAATTCAAATATTACATTCCAGTGTCATTGACTGTAGGTCATGTGTCTGACCTTAACATCTTCTATTGACTTTGCTCCAGGTCAGCATCCATTTATTGCCCTCTTCCCAGCAAGTGACAATCAGTTATTTATGGCTCTTTGTCAATCCCACTAGCTTAAACCATACAGACTAGATTCAGAGCCCAACAGTCAAAAACTTGCATGTTATATCCAACCAAAGAACACCTCACAAATAACTTCTTATTTGGAAATTATCCTTAATTTAGCGGATTAACTAAAGCATCATTGCATCTACTTTAAAACACCGATCAAGCCAAACAACTAATTCATAAAAGAGAGAACACAGTCTCTTCATAAAATGGCAGCCTCCATTTCCTCCCTCATGGCAAGAACAAAGGCAATTGGTCTGTCTACTTCCACTGTCCCTGATTCATTCGAACTCAATGATTTGCAGACTGTAGTTCTTTCTCAGAATCAGAATCAGGTTTATTATCACCAGCATGTGAAATGAAATTTGTTAACTTAGCAGCAGCAGTTCAATGTTCAGCAGTTCAAATATAATCTAGCAGAGAAAAAAATAATAATAATAAATAAACAAGTAAATCAATTATGTATATTGAATAGATTATTTAAAATACATGCAAAAACAGAAATACTGTGTATTTAAAAAAAAGTGAGGTAATGTCCAAAGATTCAAAGTCCATTTAGGAATTGGATGGCAGAGGGGAAGAAGCTGTTCCTGAATTGCTGATATGTGCCTTCAGGCTTCTGTACCTCCTACCAGATGGTAACAGTGAGAAAAAGGCATGACCTGGGTGCTGGAGGTCCTTAATAAAGGACACCGCCTTTCTGAGACACTGCTCCCAAAAGATGCCCTGGATACTTTGTAGGCTAGTACCCAAGATGGAGCTGACTAGATTTACAACCTTCTGCAGCTTCTTTCGGTCCTGTGCAGTAGCCCCTCCATACCAGACAGTGATGCAACTTGTCAGAATGCTCTCCACGGTAGAGAGAGATTTGTTGATCACACCAAACCTCTTCAAACTCCTAATAAAGTATAGTCACTGACTTGCCTTCTTTATAACTACATTGATATGTTGGGACTAGGTTAGATCCTCAGAGATCTTGACACCCAGGAACTTGAAGCTGCTCACTCTCTCCACTTCTGATCCCTCTATGAGGATTGTTATGTGTTCCTTCATCTTACCCTTCCTGAATTCCACAATCAGCTCTTTCATCTTACTGACGAGTGCCAGGTTGTTGCTGTGGCACCACTCCACTAGTTAGCAAATCTCGCTCCTGTAGGCCCTTTTGTTGTTGTTCTGGCCAACAGTAGAATGCATCTCAACTATATACACAGCATACTATATACTAAAAATACTATACATACATCCACAGCATAGTAGATATTTAAACTGTCCCATTCAGGCCTAAAGATTTAATCACTGTGGAGGATTACTAAGGGGGAATCACTCTGCTTGACAGGTGAGACTTGTGGCCATGAAACAATCTCAGGTTCTAGAGCCTCCTCCATGGTGGTTGCACAGGTTGACCCTGAGCCTGCATCCACACTAGACCGGATAATTTTGAAAACTCCGGTTTCACGTAAAAACGATAGGCGTCCAGACTATGCGTTTTTGAAAAGATCTCTATCCACACTGAAATGGAGATTTCAGCGAATCTCCTCCTGCTGCGCATGCGCTGGACACATCTATCGAAAACAAGCGACGTGCTTGGTGTTGAATCTCACCGTAAAAGTGCACGTTTGTGTAGTTACAGACTAGAAAAACTTAAAATGATGGACAGCTGTTGGCTCTCACGCAGCAGAACTTAAAACTAAAAAAAAACAAATACTGGAAGGCACCGTGGCAACCGACAGGGAGTTCACGGATAGATTGACCCAGCTGACGACAAACATTGAAAAACTGACTAACTCTGTTGCATTAATAAAGCACCTTGTTAAATGTATAAAACATGTCTGCATCAGTGTTATCTTGTATTTCCATACAATGTTACATTAGGCTGTTACACATCTATTGTCAGAGAAATACTTGCATAAGTAGGTAAACCACCTTCATACAAGCAAGGACAGAAAACAGGGCAAACTGAGTATACTTATTTATTCAGTAAGTTATGGGTCAAAGTATTTGGTGAGTACATTTCTAACTCTTCTGACTTCAGTCTCGTTGCCATCTGTTCTGAAATTGTTAGGTTACGTTCAAGAAAACAATGAAATAGCGTGCTGCCGTCTGACAGCGTTTTCAAAAGTCTCCGGTTACTCCATCCACACTGATCTACCTGAGCAGTGTTTTCAAAAATACCCACCCCGGAAAGCGTTTCTGAAAAGCTCCAGTTTCGGGGGACGAAAACACCATCTTAGTGTGGACAGAGGGTAAAAACGAAGAGGAAAAGCTTTGGTTATGGATTTATCCAGCATAGTGTGGATGTAGCCCGAGACTGTAGGAAGTGGTTCTGACAGCGGTAGCCACTGCTCTTCTGCAACAGTTGACTCTGCACTGAACTGAACGATGTGTCATCTTCAGATGATAACGGACACAATCTCTACTGAATAGGAGGGTGGTCCAGTTCTGTCCTTAATCTTTCTGAATACCCACTTTTGATCACCTCTGTAGTCCCTCTCCAGGACTGTTTGTCCAGGGGTGAAGCATCGAACCTCCTTTTTGAAGAGTCTTCTATTTGATCTCACCTGTTTGTCCTACAATCTCCTTCTGAAATTGGCTTTGAGGAGTTCCAAATGTGAACTCAAGGAACGACCTAGGAACAGCGTAGTTGGTGAGTTGTTGGTTGTGGAGTTTGCTGCATTGTGATATGTAAGTAAGACATTGGCAAGCTTCTGATTCAGTATTAGTGCAGTGTGCTCTGCTGACCTTGCTTGCAGTGTGTTCTTTAGATTTTGAACAGACCTTTTCACCAAGCCATTCATTGCTCTGTGGTACAATGCAAATGTAATATGTCTTATTCTATTTATTTTCAGGAATGATTTAAACTGTTTCACCACAAACTGTGGTCCACTGCCACTGACTATGCGTTTTGGAACATCAGTCCTTACAAGGAGACTTCTCAACACATCAGCAGTGTGCAAGGCTGTAGTGAAAGCTATTGGGAACACCTCTGGCCACGTTGTAGCTGTATCCACGACTACTAAGAAAGCTGTGCCCATGAAGGGTCCAGCAAAATCCACATGAATCCACTGCTAGGGCAATGCTGCCCATTGCGAAGGATGTAAAGGTGCTGCTCTTGGCATTTTCTGGATGTGCTGACATCCCAAAAAGTGCATAGCAAGTTGTTCGATCTGCTGATCTATCCCAGGCCACCAGACAAAGCTCTGAGAAAACACTTTCATTTTCACTATGCCTAGATAATCATCAGGCAGTTCTTCCAACATTTCATCTCTCAGCTAGAATGGTACAACAACTCCTAATCCCCACATAAGGCAACCACTGTCAAGGTCAAGTTCATCCCAGCACTGGTAAAAATAGGGGAACTGGAGTTTCTACTGTATATTCCAGCCATTGTATAGACATGAGACAGTGTGGGGTCTTTTCTGGTTTCTCTTTGGATCATCTTTGCCATAATAAGCAGACTTACAATTTGCATTAGGGAGAATACATAAAGACAAGTGTCCTTTTTAGTAAATTTTTCTGGTATTTCCTTTCCCAAGGGTAAATTGGACAATCCATCAGCATTTCCATGATTAACCGTACACTTGAATGCTTTTTTTAAAACTTAATGGTCTCTATGCGTGCTGTGCTGTTTTTTCACTCAACTGTACCTCACCATGCTTTTTTCACTGCACTGCAACAGGTTTATAGCCACCTCAGGTTTGTTTTAAAAATACCTCGTCACCACTGTAATGTTTTGTAACTTGAAAATTTTCTTTCTCTTTTTCAATATTTTTATTGAAAATTTTAAACTAATTGTAAGAAAAACAGGAGCAAAGAGATACAAGTCTAACTTTGTCTTTTACTTTAAGTGAGGCATTGATGCATCGTTAGTCAGTGCAGTTTAATTCCCTAAAACTTGTGATGCCTAGTAGCGGTGGAAATGCAACATAACTTTCAATTTGGCTTTGCAACTTAAGATGGTCAAGCCAAAAGGCAACAGGAAGAGATACATTTATTACTTTGTTAAATATATGTGGAGAAATTGTGAAATGTTGTCAAAAACAACAAAACAAAAAATGCATTGTCCGAGTATGATTTGGGATAACTCATTGTTAGTAACTCAAATCCCAACTCATATTGCTTTTAACCCTTTCTATTCAACTGGTCCCAAATAGTGAACCTGAATTAAAAGTCATCAACTCTCATATGCTCTCTTAGTTACAGAAAAATATAAATTAAATAACATAACTTATCAGTACTACCTCAAATGTGAAACTGAAACCATTAATAATGGGAAGGTAATTATCTCTTGATTATTATTTCCTTTTTTTGCTTCAGTCATGTTCTCAAAAACAAAAGAGCTTATTTAACTTAACCCGTTTAAGCATTAATCTGGCAGTGACTTCAACTAAATAAAGACCAACTAAATATGACTATGAGGACATTTTCATAAAGCTTTTTCTCTCCTAAGAGTATATTACTTCAGGCCACAGTTCCTGCATAATGTATAACATATGTGATGTTGCTGATATCCTTGCACTTTTAATAAATTGGACAGATGCAACAAATATTTCTCAGGTAATGAGCTTAAAGTAGTGAATATATTTTATGATTAAACTTAGCTGTGATACTGAAGAAGTGTCTGTCACTGAAGAGTATATTAATCTTGATTTTAATGCAATCTTAGGTTGTATAAAACATTTAAATTTAGTTTGTATTCCCTTGAGTTTCGGCAGCTAAGTAGTGATCTAATCAAGATTTTTAAAATAACATTGATAATTTGATGGTGACTCCTTCCTCCATTAGCAGAATCAGGCATGAATTTAAAAATTAGACTACAGCTATTCTGTCAAAAGAATTATTTTTTTGACACTGTGTTGATAAAACCAGCAGAAATAAGAGCAGAAGTAGACCATCCAGTCCTTTAAGCTCATGTCTAGTTCAAGATTATGGTTGATCCTTCCCCTAACCTACATGATCCCCTTGACTGCCCTAAAAAAGCAAATAGTTTCAGTGTTGAATATGTCCACAGGTCTCTGGGACTGAGAATAACAGATTTGCAGTACTTTGATCTGGCACAGAAACAGATGAAAAGATATATGCATTGAAACATGCTGCATGATCCAGCTACAGCCCCAGGCACACGACAGGATAAAGACTGCTTTTGCCAATGTTAACCAGATTAGCATGGCAGAACGTGGGGCTATCTCCAGACTGGAGCATTTAGGTCTTGCTATTAAATTGGTCTTTTGCTATTGCAAAGCATGAGATGGTAAAATAGTAATAGGATGATTACGAGAACAGGAAACCTGGGAACTTACTTAGAATCATTGAGCTATATAGCATAAAAACAGGCATTTTGGCCCAACTGGTCTATGCCGATCAAGATTGCTATCTAATCTAGTCCCGTATGCCCATGTTTAGCCTATATCTCTCTAAACCTTCCCCATCCATGTACCTGTTAACACTGCAAAAGCAGTCTTTATCCTGCTGTGTATGTGCCTGGAGCTGTAACTGGGGCATGCAGCATGATTCACTGCATATATCTTTTCATTCGTTTCTGTGCCAGATCGAAGTAATATAAGTCTGTTATTCTCGGTCCCAGACACCTGTAGATCCTCACTTATTGGACATATTCAGCACTGAAATTGATAAGCTTTTTCAGATATTAGGGCAATCTAGGGGATTATACAGGTTAAGGATACCTGAAAAGCACCTTTTAAATATTGTTAATGCACTTGCCTTAACCATTTCTTTTGGCAATTTTTTCCATCTACTGACCTCTGGGTGAAGTTGCCCCTCAGATTCCTATTAAATCTTTTCCTTCTTGCCATAAGTCTGTGCCTTCTAGCTCTTGATTCCCTAACTCTGGGAGCATTTATTCTATCATAATTTTATACACTTTTGTAAGATCACACCTCATTCTCCTATGCTCCAATTAAAAATGTGTCTTGCTCAACGCCGCTCCATTAAATAAAAACTGTTCCATCTCTCCCTCCATAACTCGGTACTTTGAACTTCAGCAATATATCCTCAAAACTCTCCTTTGTATTCCTTCCAGCTTAATAGCATCTTTTCTTTAGCAGGGTAACCAAAACTGAATATAACATTCCCTATGTGGTCTCACCAATGTCTTGTACAACAACAGAACATCTTACCTTCTATATTCAATGCCCTAACTAATGAAGGCCAGCACTCCAACACCTGTTTCACCACCTGTCTACATGTAACTCCAGTTCCAAGGAACCATGTAACTGTACTCCCAGGTCCATTTGTTCTCTGAACACTCAACAAAGCCCTATAGTTCAATAGACAATAGGTGCAGGAGTAGGCCATTCGGCCCTTTGAGCCAGCACCACCATTCAATGTGATCATGGCTAATCATCCACAATCAGTACCCCATTCCTGCCTTCTCCCCATATCCCTTGACTCCGCTATTTTTAAGAGCTCTATCTAACTCTATCTTGAAAGCATCCAGAGAATTGGCCTCCACTGAGGCAGAGCATTCCATAGATCCACAACTCTCTGGGTGAAATAGTTCTTCCTGTACTCCGTTCTAAATGGCCTACCCCTTATTCTTAAACTGTGGCCTCTGGTTCTGGACTCCCCCAACATCGGGAACATGTTTCCTGCCTCTAGCGAGTCCAATCCCTTAATAATCTTATATGTTTCAATCAGATCCCCTCTCATCCTTCTAAATTCCAGTATATACAAGCCCAGTTGCTCCAATCGTTCAACATATGACATTCCTGCCATCCCGGGAATCAACCTCGTGAACCTACGCTGCACTCCCTCAATAGCAAGAATGTCCTTCCTCAGATTTGGAGACCAAAACTGAACACAATACTTCAGCTGTGGCCTCAACAAGGCCCTGTACAACTGCAGAAGGACCTCTTTGCTCCTATACTCAACTCCCCTTGTTATGAAGGCCAACATGCCATTAGCTTTCTTCACTGCCTGCTGTACCTGCATGCTTACTTTCAGTGACTGATGAACAAGAACACCTAGATCTCGTTGTACTTCCCCTTTTCCTAACTTGAAAGTCCTACACTCATTTGTCTTGTCATAGTGTAACATCTCACACATATATGAATTAAACTTCATTTGCCCTTCCTTGGCCCACTTACCCAACTAATCATGATTCCTCGGTAAATCCTGATAACCATCTTCACTGTCAATGACACCATCTATTTTAGTGGCATATGCAAATTCACTAACCATGCCTTGTACATTCTCATCCAAATTACTGATATTAATGACAAGCAGCAATGGTCCTGGCATCAGTCTCTGGGGAACACCACTAATCACAGGCCTCCAGTTGAAAAAACAATCTTCCATCTTCTCCTACCATGAACTCTTCCTTCCACCAACCCAATTATGGAGGCAATTAGCTAGCTAGTGTTGGATCCTTTATCCCTTAACCTCTGGCTAGTCTTCCATGCAGGAACTTGTCAAAGACCTTACTGAACTCTAAAAAGGCAATGTCTACTGCTCTGCCTTCATCAATTACCTTAGTTACCTTCTCACAAAAAAAGCAAATTAGTGAGGTAAAATTTGTCCCACATTTATAATCCCTGAACAGTCCCTCCTTTTTCAATAGTATATAAATCCCACCTCTTGGAATTTTTCCCAATAGGTTTCTAAGGTTCAGTGGCCTGTAGTTTATCGCTGTTGCCTTTCATCAATAAATGAACAGCATTAGCTATCCATCAGTATTCCATTACCTCACATATGGCTAATAAAGATATAAACTCTCTGTCAGGGCCCCATCTCTCTCAAGATTCAAGTTTATTTGTTCAAAGTTCAAAGTACATTTATTAACAAAGTATATATAAATTATACAAACGTGAGATTTGTCTGCTTACAGACAGCCACAAAATAAGAAACCGAAAAGAATCCATTTCAAAAAGAAACCAACAAACTCCCAATGCACAGAGAGAAAACAAAACAACATTGTGCAAATAATAAAAGCAAGGAACAGCATTCAAAATAGACACAAACCCTAGATAAGGCCCATAGCCTCAGCCTCAGATCATCACACAGTGGGGCAAATTGTCATGGAGCTTGCAGACACAAAGCATGGAGCAACTGGAGTGGTTTCCACAGCCTCAGACTCAGTGAAGCGGAGAGCAGGGCAGTGAGCAGCCCGACCCTCGCCTCCAATCCTGACACCCGGCCTTTTCAATTCATCTGGCCCAGCGTTTAAATCATCCGAACACTGGGTCATTCCCCACACTAGGGTCCAGGCACAGTCGCTTCGATACACTCTGGACCTGGACCCCATTGCCACATTTCAGACCCTACCCGACCTTTACAAATCAGCCTGGTATTTAGATCAATTTAACTTTGCTCTCGGTTTAAGTGGACGGACTCTGAAACTACTCCATTCCGCTCGCTCCAACTTCATCTCCAACTCCGACCAATTTTCTTCGAGCATTAGATGGGAGATAGGATAATAGAATGGAAAATGAAGATGCAAATCTTCCAAATGCCCTCAAACCCCAGTCCAAAATCGTACAATTATATTAAATCTTGCAAGAAACATGCAACACAGCATTGTTAAAAATGGTAACATATGAGGGACAATAAAACATTTTATTGCTCTGCTGCAAAATGAAATTTTACTATAGCTGCATTAATGTACCAAACCCTTAAGAGCTTACAAATGAATGCACATAAAGATAATTCCCAAAGATGCTAGATATGATTAATAGAGTCTCTGTCATCCTAAAATACATAATTTAATGACGAACAATGTATATAGCTAAGCAATGGAGCCTTTAAGTGTCCAAATAAGCTTTGCTGAGAGCAACTGCAAAATTTTGATTTCATGATTACCATAATGATTAATTTTTAGCTAAATTGACAGGTTTCATCTCATGGGTTTTGCATAATTGATCAGCTTTGTATATTTCTGTTTTCTGGTAACATTATTTTTTGCTTTTCAATATGACCTGAAACTCTGACTAGTTTTGAAAAGATTAAAGAACAACATTTAATTTTGTATTATAAAAACTAAAATTTTGAGCTTAACAACAGTCACGCTGAAGTACTCTACTGTTCTTGGTCCATATGTGTACAGACCATATTTCCACTTTTTGTGTACTTGTCCTTAGAAAATGTTGGCTAGAAAGAATTAGACTCTACAAAACAATTAATTCGGATGAATCAAGGACAATAGAAGGAGACAAAGACCAATGGAATTGGTTCTTGCCATGAAATTGAAGGAATGGAGGCTGCCATTTTGTGAAGCTGCTCTGCATCCTCCATTTTGTGAACTTGTTTTACTCGGCTGATTCGGTGTTTTAAAGTAGAGACAATGATGCTTCAGGTAAACTGCTAGACTAGAGATCCTTTTCAAATAAGAGATTATTTGTGAGGTGTTCTTTGGTATGATATGACATGCAGGTTTGTGACTAGTGGACTCTGTGTCTGTCCTGAGTGACTTGAGCTGATTACTCATTTGGTAACTGATTTAGAACAAAGAGCTATAAATTACTGGTTGTTGCATGCAGAATAGGGCAATAAATGCATGCTGGTTTGCACAGAGCCAATAAGAAGGTGACATAGGTAAAGTCAGATGACCTAGAGCCAACGAGATTGAAATGAAACATTTAAACTGATGGGAAGTGTTTAAGTGTAAGGAGCTTCAAATGCAAAGCAGCGACATCTCTCCAAAGACTAAACATTGTGGACATGGAAAACCCACATCACAGCATAGATTACTTTCCTGGGTTTTACCTTTTCTATTCTTTGACTGTTCATGGAGGGTTGGGGAAACTTAGTTGGTGTGCACACAGATATTCAGTTGCATAAATTTGTATGCTTTTTAGTTGAGATAATAATGGTACTTGTCAGTAAATACAGATTCTCTCTGTGCCTAACTAATCATTACTAAGTGGTAATCCTTGTAACAGAAAAATAAAACATTTTTTTAAAATTAAGTGGTTCCAGGAGTATTAAAGATCTGTGCAGGCATGACTTGGGTGTCAAAAATGGAGAGATTTCTGTATACAGAAATGTGTGAGACAGCAACATATGGCCTGCAAATTTATTGAGTCCAGGTAGGAGTAAGACAGCGGTGCCAACTAATCAATGTGATATTAAAATTTTGGCATGGTGAAAAGTATTACTCTGTTAAAATGCAGATAAAATACTTTAATTCAAGAAAGATTCTTAGATCACTTCAAAATAATATAATAGTATCTTTTTAGATCTGCCTAAGTAGTCAGACAAAATTTCAGCTTAACATTTAATTGAATGGTCAATGCCTCTGACATTGCTCACTCTCTCAGACTGAATTAAAGTAACTGACTTAACCATTGCAATTGAACTTGACACAATGATAATAAATGAGAACAAATAAAATTAGAAAAGGATGAATGTAAAAGGAATGATAGATAAACAAGAGCAAAAGAAGAGATGTGGGAGAAATAAAGAGGAGAACAAAGCAGAGAATGAAGAAGAGGAGAATCTAAAGAATGGTTGAAGATGCATGGGATACAGCCAAGGGAATGAGAAAACCACACCAATGAGGATAGAGAATTTGCCTCTATGTCAGAAAGCTCACTTTGATTCCAGAATTATATCGCTGGTGCAGGAAGAAAATTCACTGCAAACTATCTGAGAAGATATTTTTGTCAGATTCAGACATTAAAGTTGGTGAAGAAACAGCTTGGTAGATGAGTAGATTAAATGTGGGTGCAGCTGGTTATGGTGGCAGGGGTAGGGTTGCCAGCCATTATATCAGGAAACCAACTCTCCATAACTAGAGAAGAGTAAGTTTTTATTCAGATAACATAATTTTGGAGAAATTATTCAAGCACTGTTAAATATGGAAGATTTCAAAATTTAACATGTTGGTTCTTAAATTTTCTATAATCGAAATTATAACATTGACAATCACACTTCATAACAGATGAGTTTTACAGAATGATGATTGAAATCATGTATTAACATCCAAATAGAAATGGAGACAGAGAAATTACTTTCTTTAATGGGAGAATAAAGAACAAGGAAAAATATTTCAAAATATGATTCATGGTATGGAGGAGATAGAGAACTTTTAAAGTCTGACCTGCTGAGTTCCTCCAGCATTTTGGGGGCGTTACTCCTGATGATATCAAGAAATGATTGAGTGAACATTATCCTCGTTGTAGTACTGAAGCCATAGAATCATAGAGTCCTAGAGCAATATTGCACAGAAACAGGCCCTTCGGCCTATCTAGTCCATGCTGAACTATTATTCTGCCTAGTCCCATCAACCTGCACTGACAGCATAGCCCTCCATATCCCTCCCATCCTTATATTTATCCATGCTACTTTTAAATGTTGGAAGTGAACCCACATCCACTATTACCACTGACAGCTCATTCCACACTCTCTCCACCTCGAATGAAGAAGCTTGCTCAGTAGGTAGGTGACCAGAACTGCATGCAATACTCCAAATTTGGCCTCACCAACATCTTATACAACTTCAACATAACATCTCAACTCCTGCACTCAATGCCCTGATTTATAACAACTCAATGTACCAAAAATTTTCTTTATGACCCTGTCTATGTGTGATGCCACTTTCAAGGAATTATCATAAATGATGGAAAAACTTTTGTTAAGATACAAGTCATTCACTTCAGCATGGCCAGCTCTTGTAGCCAAAGGATAGATATGGCTTGTCTGGTTGAATTTCTGTTAAGTGGTTATTACCCAAATGGGAGACTCAACAAAGATAATGGCATTGAATGTTTAAGGTACTGTAGGTATTTAGACTTTTTGGACATAATCATTGCTTGATACTTCCTTTGCACAAATGGTTCATGCTACTCACCAGTCCATGTCTCAATATTGTCTAGTTCTTATAACAGACAGGCATTTGATGAGAAGATGCGAATGGAATTGAACACAGTTCAATCATCAGGAAATACTTCTGGCCTTATGATGGAAGGAAGGTTATTGATGAAGCCCATGAAGATGATTATACCTAAGTTTCTGCTCTGGCATTCATATAGCAATGTCCTTAGTTTTGGATGATTGACCTCCAACAGCCATGATCACCTTCTTTTGTGCAAGATATATCACCAGTCATTGGATTGTTTTGGCCCTGGTGCCCACTGATTTCAAGGTTAATTGACTTGATGAAGTGCTGACGTGATGCCAAGATTAGTTACTCTTAGGTCACAAATGGAATACACCTCTTAAGTCCTTGTTTGATGAAAGTTATGAAAACTGAGCAAAATTCAAACAAGGCATCAAAGACCAATTAATTGGTGAGTAAGTGCTATTTAGCAGGACTGTTGACAAAATTCTGCATCACTTTGCTAATAACTGAGCAGTAATTAGCCAAACTGAATTTATTCTGTTTTGTCCTGATAGGAGACAGCAAAACATTTGCTCCACTTTGTTAATTTCATAAATGCATTGAACGATTTAATCAAAGGTGCAGGAAATTCTGAAGCTCAAAAGGTCACATGAGACTAGAACTAGAGGTCATTGGTTAAGGGTGAAAGGTAAAATGTTTCAGGGGAACCTGAGGAATAACCTCTTGACTCAGAGGCTGGTGAGAATGTGGAACAAGTCACTAGTGGAATTGGTATATGTGGGTTCAATAGCAACATTTAGGAGAAGTTTGGAAAGGTACGTAGATTAGAAAAGTATGGAGAGCTATGATCCAGGTACAGGTAGATGGGATTAGGCTGGCATGATCGAAGTGTGATATGGTGCTCTATGACTCTTTAGATAGCAGTCACACATCGAAAGTATGATGAAATACTGTCCAATTACCTGGATAGGTTAGGCCCCAACAGTACTCAAAAAATTCAGCACACCCTGCCAAAGCTACCCATTTAATTGGCATTCAAACCATCATGCTAAGCAATCATCCCCTTTATAACAAGTATATTGTTTACCATCTACAAATTGCACAGCATATGCAGTGGTATGCAAAAGTTTGGGCACCCCTGGTCAAAATTTCTGTTACTGTGAATAGCTAAGCGAGTAAAAGATGAACTGATTTCCAAAAGGCGTAAAGTTAAAGATGACACATTTCTTTAATATTTTAAACAAGATTACTTGTTTATTTCCATCTTTTACAGTTTCAAAATAACAAAACAGGAAAAGGGCCTGAAGCAAAAGTTTGGGCACCTTGCATGGTCAGTACTTCGTAACACCCACTTCAGCAAGTATCACAGCTTGTAAACACTTTCTATAGCCAGCTAAGAATCTTTCAATTCTTGTTTGGGGGATTTTTGCTCATTCTTCCTTGCAAAAGGCTTCTAGTTCTGTGAGATTCTTGGGCCGCCTTGCATGCACTGCTCTTTTGAGGTCTATCCACAGATTTTCTTTTTTGTAATTTATTTTTTTTTATTGAAGTTCATCATCAAACAAACATTTCCATAAGATGTGTTTCAGACATTGTACCTATATATCATATAATCATATATATCACAAATCTCCACAAAGTATTTATCTGAGGTACACACTTATAGAAAAGAGTGGAGAGAAAAAAACAAGCAAAAGGAAAGAACTTTGTACAAGTAGGGAGTGATCTTTTGTTTTTACAACAGATTCATTGATATGTGAGAATAAAGTCAGGCCTATGAGGCATTATTTAGTTAAACCATTTTTCCCAGTATGAATCAAATTGTTCCAAATTGGATAAAATTCTCTTACGTTTGATTGAATTTAATAGCCCATTGACATTAAAAAAATGAATTTTACCTTGCCCTTAGCCATCTGTATTTTTCTGTCAATGTATCATTGAAATTAGAATAAAACTTAATCAATCTACTCCCTGAACAAATACAAACCAAGAAACACAGATAATAACAAAAATGGCAATGAATGTGTGATTCCATGGCTGAGGTCACTAGTAGATGACCCTGCGTTGAGCTAGAGGAAATGTCTAGCTGTGGGGGATAACCCCTCCTACTTGTGAGTTGAGGGCCCCCATTGCAGTATTTCATAAAAGTCAGTGAACAAATCCATTACACAGAAAAGATTTCCCTGTGTACTCCTCCTATATATACATATACACATACATTACACACACACACACACACACACACATATATATATATATATATATATATATTCTCATTTTGGTGGGGAAAAAGGAGTAAGTGAGTGAATAAAGAATAACAACTAAATAATATAAAATCCACATTATAATAAGTATTTCTCGAGATAGGTATATCACCGTGTACTTTTGCTTTCATTTAGCTTCTCAACATTTTTAAAGTTAGCTAAACCTAATGGCTCTTCTGAAGGGGGTGAGGACTGTCTTTGGGAAACACCCGGTCTCTTCCTGATATATTTCTCTCGTCCTCCTCCCGTCTCCTGCCTTCTTGATTCTCGCACTATTTCCCAAGCGGAGCGGGACAGTTCCTCAGTCAGGCATTCCCTCATTTTGGTGACACTGACGGGCAAACCTCTGGCCTTCATGTCTGTAGTCACCTCTTCCACTGTCTGGTACAACCGCATCCCGTTGTCATAAAACACTCGAAGTTTAGCAGGGTACGGAGTTTGAAATCTAATCTTATTTTGCTTTAGTACTCGCTTTACTTCAGAGTATTCTTTGCGTTTCTGCAGGATTGTGGGGGGGGGGGGTAATCTTGGTCGAAATATATTAATTTATCGTCAAAAAACACTCTCTTCTTACCCCAGGCCCTTTGTAGATTCTCTGCCTTGGTGCTGTACCGAAGGAATTTAATTATCATACAGCGTGGCTTTCTGTCCTGGGTAGGTTTCGGAACCAGCGCGCGGTGCGTCCTCTCGATTTCCAGCTTCATAACCAAGGGAATATCCAGCGTGTCCCGCAGTAGCTTTTCGACAAACTCTGTCATAGACGAGCCCTCCGCTCCTTCGGGAACGTTGTAGATTCTGATATTTTTCTGCCGTGATCTTCCCTCCAGGTCTTACTCAGTATCCGTTCCATGTTTTGAATGCGATCTTCCACCTTCTCGATTCGAGTCTCTGCCACCGCTATTTTTTGATTAATGCTGGCGAGCTCTGCCTTAATATCACGGAGCTGCTGCTTTATTTCTTTCTGGACCTCCATTATTTCTTTCAGGATTTCGAAGATATTCGCCTCTTCGCCTGAATGAAGCCCTGTAGCCGCCTCGCTAGCACGCGGTCGGGTCGGAGAGCCGCTCGCTGCACTCCTCTCGGACGCAGGCTCTGCAGTGTCGCTTTTTTTATTTCCATTCCTTTTCCCCATTCTTGCCCCTCTTTTCAGTTCATATATTTTTTGAAAAATATTATATTTGATAGAATAACAGGGCTTAATACATGTTTTTCCGGAGGAGCTAGTGACTTAAGCTGCCATTCTCGATGATGACATCACCGGAACCCCTATCCACAGATTTTTGATGACGTTTAGGTCGGGGGACTGTGATGGCCATGGCAAAACCTTCAGCTTGTGCCTCTTCAGGTAGTCCATGTGGATTTTGAGGTGTGTTTAGGATCATTTTCCTACAGTGGAAGCCACCCTCTTTTCACCTTCAGCTTTTTTACATATAGTGTGATGTTTGCTTCCAGAATTTGCTGGTATTTAATTGAATTCATTCTTCCCTCTACCAGTGAAATGTTCCCCATGCCACTGGCTACAACACAAGCCCAAAGCATGATCAGTCCATCCCCGTGCTTAACAGTTGGAGAGGTGTTCTTTTCATGAAATTCTGCACACTTTTTTCTCTAAACATACCTTTGCTCATTGTGACCAAAAAGTTCTATTTTAACTTCATCAGTCCACAGGACTTGTTTCCAAAATGCATCAGGCTTGCTTGGATGTTCCTTTGCAAAATTCTGACGCTGAATTTTGTGGTGAGGACGCAGGAAAGGCTTTCTTCTGATGACTCTTCCATGAAGGTCACATTTGTGCAGGTGTCACTGCACAGTAGAACAGTGCACCACCACTCCAGAGTCTGCTAAATCTTCCTGAAGGTCTTTTGCAGTCAAATGGGGGTTTTGATTTGCCTTTCTAGCAATCCTACGAGTAGTTCTCTTGGAAAGTTTTCTTGGTCTTCCAGACCTCAACTTGACCTCCACCAATTTCTTAATTACATTATGAACTGAGGAAACAGCTACCTGAAAATGCTTTGCAATCTTCTTATAGCCTTCTCCTGCTTTGTGGGCATCATTTATTTTAATTTTCAGAGTGCTAGGCAGCTGCTTAGAGGAGCCCATGGCTGCTGATCGTTGGGACAAGGTTTGAGGAGTCAGGGTATTTATAAAGCATTGAAATTTGTATCACCTGGCCTTTCCTAATGATGACTGTGAACAAGCCATAGCCCTAACAAGCTAATTAAGGTCTGAGACCTTGGTAAAAGTTATCTGAGAGCTCAAATCTCTGGGGGTGCTCAAACTTTTGCATGGTTCTCCATTCCTTTTTTCACTCTAAAATTGTACAAAGCAAAAAATAATATACAAAAAATAATAAAATGCTTGAAATGTTGAAAAGAATGTTTCATCTTTAACTTTATGACTTTTGGAGATCAGTTCATCTTCTACTCACTTAACTATTCACAGTAACAGAAATTTTGACCAGGGGTGCCCAAATTTTTGCATACCACTGTATAAACCCAGCCAATTCTGACAGCAAGCTTCCAAACCTACAACCACAACCACGTAGCCAGAATGCACGGAGGATCTTCATCACTTGAAATTTCCTGTCTTGTCACCTAATATCCTGAATAGAAGATACATTGCTAATTCTTTGGAGTAAGTAGGCTTAGTTTCTGTAACTCCCTCCCACAATGCTGTCAGCTAGTACCTTCACCAGAAGAACTGCTGCCCACAATATCTTCAAAGGAGTTTGGTATGGACAATGAATGCCATCTTTACTGAGGATGACAATTATAAAAAATAAACAAAATATCCAATACATTTTAAATAAAGCATATGATGGACACTGCTGATGAAACATCGCCAGGACCACAAGACCCAAAAACAGTTACTTTCCCCAAGCAGAAGGCTGATCAACACCTGCCCACCCACTAACCCACCCCTCCACACCTCCCACGAACACTACTTTATGATTTTCTGTCAGTCACCTTATGTACAAACATTCCAGTGACCAGCATCACTTTATGGACATACAAACAATCCATGTATGTAAGCTATCTTTTCATATTTATTAGACCATAAGACCATAAATTATAGGAGCAGAAGTAGGCCATTCAGCCCATTGAGTCTGCTCTGCCATTCAATCATGGGCTGATCCAATTTTTCCAGTCATCCCCACTCCCCTGCCTTCTCCCCATACCCTTTGATGCCCTGGCTAATCAAGAAACTATTAATCTCCACCTTAAATTCACCCAATGACTTGGTCTCCACAGCTGCTCGTGGCAACAAATTCCACAGATTTACCACCCTCTGACTAAAGTAATTTCTCTGCATCTCTGTTCTAAATAGACGTCCTTCAATCCTGAAGTCGTGCCCTCTTGTCCTAGACTCCCCTACCATGGGAAATAACTTTACCACATCTAATCTGTTTGGGCCTTTGAACATTTCTATGAGAATCCCCCTCATTCTCCTGAACTCCAGGAAATACAGCACAAGAGCTGCCAGTCAGTAGCCCTTTCACTCCTGGAATCATTCTCATGAAGCTTCTCTGAACCCTCTCCAATGTCAGTATATCCTTTCTAAAATAAGGATCCCAAAACTGCACACAATACTCCAAGTGTGGTCTCATGAGTGTCCTATAGAGCCTCAACATCACATCCCAGCTTTTATATTCTATACCTCTAGAAATGAATGCTAAAATCGCATCCACCTTCTTCACCACTGACTCAACCTGGAGGTTAATCTTTAAGGTATCCTGCACAAGAGCTCCCAAGTCCCTTTGCATCTCTGCATTTTGAATTCTCTCCCCATCTAAATAATAGTCTGCCTGTTTATTTCTTCCACCAAAGTGCATGACCATACACTTTCCAACATTGTGTTTCATTTGCCACTTCTTTGCCCATTCCCCTAAACTATCTCAGACTCTCTGCAGGCTCTCTGTTTCCTCAACACTACCCGCTCCTCTATCTATCTTTGTATCATCAGCAAATTTAGCCACAAATCCATTAATCCCATAGTCCAAATCATTGACATATATCGCTAAAAGCAGCAGTCCCGACACTAACCCCTGTGGAACTCTATTGGTAACTGGAAGCCAGCCAGAATAGGATCCCTTTATTCCCACTCTCTGTTTTCTACCAATCAGCCACTGCTCTACTCATGCTAGTAACTCCCCTGTATTTCCATGGGCTCTTATCTTGCTAAGCAGCCTTGTGTATGGCACCTTGTCAAAGGCCTTCTGAAAATCCAAGTACAGCACATAAACCATACCTCCTTTGTCTACTCTGCTTGTAATTTCCTCAAAAATATTGCAGTAGGTTAGTCAGGCAGGATTTTCCTTTCAGGAAACCATGCTGGCTTTGGCCTATCTTGTCATGTGCCTCCAGGTGTTCCATAATCTCCTCCCTAACAATCAATTCCAACAACTTCCCAACCACTAATGTCATGCTAACATTTAATTTCTGCTGCCTCCCACACTTCTTAAATAGCGGAGCAACATTTGCAATTTCCCAGCCATCTGGTACAATGCCAGAATCTATCGATTCTTGAAAGATCATTGTTAATGCCTCTGCAGTCTCTCCAGCTACTTCCTTCAGAACCCGAGGATACATTCCATCAGGTCCAGGAGATTTATCCACCCTCAGACCATTAAACTTCCTGAGCACCTTCTTTTATTGTGCTTTTATTATTCTGTTCTTTATCTCATTGTGCTTTTTTTGTGTTGCATTGGATCTGGAGTAACACTTATTTTGTTCTCCTTTACACTTGTATACTGGAAATGACATTAAATGATCTTGAATCTTGAATTATGAAAAGTAAACCAGTCAGCACTCTTTGCAGTCCTGAAAATGAAATACTTATGCAAGAAACTATTTCCATGCACCAAAGGAAAGCATAGGTGTATTCATCCCTGCTTTCTAATTCTTCATTACATCTTTTTTTGAATTTATCTTTGTTTCATATCAATCCACATTACTTGGAAGTTGAAAATAGTTTTACTGTTTTTCTCACACAAGTGAATAAAGAACTAAGCAACAGCTTTTGGGGCAGTTCTTAGTTCTAATGAACGATTTTCATTCCCACAACAAATTCTTGAAATTCCTGTCTCAATGGCAAAGTTCCTTAATGGATTTTAGTCTACAAATATTGAGGAACGTTTAGTCCTAGTGAAATGTTTCATGGTGAGAAATAGCACTGTATGCCTTGGTATACCAGCATTGTTCTGGACAGATACATTTGTACTATTTGATTTGCATTAAATTGTGGTTTTTATTTACTGAGGCAATGAGAGTTTATTGTAATTTGCTGATCTTATAATTCTACATCCTTAATATTCTCTGATAATCTTAAGTGTGCTGCCTTGTCAAAGGCTTTCACAATATAACCGTCATATTGCATTCAGTGTTTATCATTTTCTCTAATAATGTTGCCGTGATAAACAACTTAACAATCCCATTTTTGTTGTAAATTATTAGATGTCACAAAAGTACTAATTGACTTTAATCACAGATTAAAATTTAAGAAGGAATTTATTCAAACAATCAGCACCTATGCACATTAAAATCTATAAAGTAAACATGTTTTATAATCCCTAAAATAAGCCTGAATGCAAAAAAAAACATTCATACTTTACCCATTTTACTCAAGTTCAGACTTCCAGTCATCAAGTGTGATTTGGAATTTATCCTGTGTACTTTGGCAATAGGAAGCGATATTTCATTTGGACTTTCAAAGTGTTTTGGCGTGGACACTTCCACACTGTAGTTAATAATTTTTGGCCTTTTGGAATCTTTTACAGTGTACAGTGCTTTTGTCTGTTTAAATGAAATGTAAAGAAATATTACATTTACTTCTGTGAGAAATTAAATATGAAGAACTTACTTATTATGATACTTGTTTTACTCTTCATTCTTCTGGTGCAGAAAAGCATAAAATATCAATCTGCTCGGTGTTGCAACACCTTTTCTCTCACCAACAAGAGCCCAAACAGTGCTACTGAGTGATACAACAATTCTTTTCCATTCCTTCCAATCTTGTCTATTGCATCTAATGTTCATAATTTGGTCTCTTGTATACTGGAGAAACCAAACACAGACTGGATGATCACAGGCTCTGGAGAAGGTGCAGACAAGCTTCACCAAGATGTTGCCTGAATTGAAGTGCATTCACTATAAAGAGTTGTTTTTAAATGCACTTCTACTTCATTGTGCTTGTTCAAATGACAATATACCTGACTTGACTTGATATGTGCTTGCAGCATTTTCCGTTTTTATTTCAGATTTACAACATCTTCAGTTTTGATCTCAATCTTCCTTTGGCCAAGTTTTCCCGTTCTCCAAGAATAATTCACTATTCCAAGATCACCCAAAAACGTTAAAATTATGCCCAATTCCACCAAATTTCAGTTTTGTCTCCATCTCATGACCACTGACTGACATGAACCCAGCTGTTCAGCAAGACTAAAATTAATTTCAAATGTTATATTCTTTCCATCACAACTGTCTTCTTTCACCTTAGTTATCAAATCCGCCTCTGAATCCTCATATATTTCAGATTGTTTCCTCCAAACTGAACAGATCCAAATAACATCAGCTTTCAACAACTTTCTCACCTTCCACCCTTCCTGAATTTGTATAAAATGATTATTCTGCCCCACCATTTCATTCATCAATATTGTCGAATGCCCTAATTTTGAAGTTCTCTTTGAAATCCTCCCTATCTCTCATCTCTTGCAATCACATGACCCAAGAAGATGAATTCCTCCAACGCCAGACTCTTCAGTGCCCATCATTTCCTTGAGCAGCTAAAAGCAAATTAAAAACTCTAAAATTTCCTTTCTTCTTGAAACACAATCACTGGCAACATGGTACCTCATCACATCATTTGCATAATTTACACCATCGCCTTTTCCAAGCATTCGCACACTAATGTTTAAGATTTTGAATGACACCTTCACACAACATTGTTTGGGAATGGTCAGGGAATTGTTTGGGAATTGACAATGAGATAGTGACTAATCTGGCTTAAGACATTGATTTAGCTTCTCAGATGCTTTTTCTTAATATATCACTTTGGCCAAAATAATTCCTCTTGAAAGGAGCCTTTCCTACAGCATCAAAGTGGACTGTGTTGTTCTGGCAAAGCACACCTCCACATTCCACACACCACTGTCATTGGACTAATCACCAGAGGTTACGAATCCAACTACCACCAGGAAGTAAACAAGCTGGTGTACTGGTGCCATCAGAACAACTTGGAGCTGAACCATGGAGATGTACATCAAATTGAGGAGAAATATGTCTCCTCTCCACACATTCATCATCAATAACTTTACAATTAGTACTGTTTCAACATTAAGGTATCTGGGGAGAACCACATCTCCTTCATAAACAAAAAGGTTCAACAGAAGAATTACTTCTTATGGCAGTTGGTAAAGTTCCATCTTCCCCGTTACACACTGGTGCAATTCTACATTGGCATCATAGAGAGCATCCTCATATCAGCCTTTACTCTCTGGTTCGATGCAGTATCCTCTCCCAATATATGAACACCAGCAAACTTCCAAGTCAGCAGAAAAGGCCGTTGGCTGCAGTCTACCATCACTGTGTCCAGGACAAAGATGTGGGCATGAATATCAATGTGCAAACTGCCTTTTCCAAACCACCCTTCTGGAAAGTGCTATTGGGTTATCACAACTAAAAAGTCATACCATCTTAAAAGTTTCATCCCCAAGGCAGTTAATCTGATCAGACATTCTAGTTAGATCCTCCACCCCTTTCTATCTATTACCCCAGTCAGTGCATTGTAAACACTTTACACTGCTTTTTATAATGCTGTTTAAATTGTAAATACATGCTGGCAATTAAGTATTAATGCCCCTTATATTCCATATCCATACTTTTAATTTCTAACTTTGCTTTTCATGAAATTCTTTTTATATATATATAATGGTTCAATGTTGTTGTTTTTTGTTACATTTTGTGCCCTGACCACCACACCACAATAAGTTCGTAATACATGTCAATGTATATGCTGAATATAATTGATCCTTAGATTTTCTAAAGCTTTTCGAAAGCTGAATTTGTATTCATCCACTAGAGGTAAAAGGACTGACTTAGGAGTCAGTGCTGCTGGAATCCTGATTTAGACTGCTGTCTCTGTGGAGTTTACATGCCATCACCTTGGTGCCCCCATGAACACATGGGTTTCCTCTGGTGCCATTAGCTTTAGTGCTTTTTCCCACATCCTAGAGATGTGTTGCTGGTTAAGTTAATTGGTTATAATATGGGCATTTGAGAAAGAATGGGTTATCAGAAAATAAGGTTGCCACGGTGGCTTAACAGTTAGTATGATGCTATTACAGCACCAGGCATTAGAGTTCAGAGTTCCATCCTGCTGTCCTCTGTAAGGAGTCTGTATGTCTTCCCCATGAAATGTGTGGGTTTTCTCTGGATTCTCCAGTTTCCTCCCAGTCCAAAGACAGACTGGTTAGGAGATTAATTGATCATTGCAAGTTGCACTTTGATTAGGTTAGGGTTAAACTGGGGTTTGTCAGGAGTTGCCAGGCAACACAGCTCAAAGAGCCGAAAAGGTCTATTCCATGCTGTATCTCTAAATAAAATAAAGTTAGGTGGTATCAAGTAGTACAGAGGATCTTGAACAGCTGGGTAAGTATGCCAAGGATCGATAGATGGATTTTAATTGGCTAAGTGTGAGAATTTGTATTTTGGGAAAACAAATCAGAATTTCATAGTGAACAGTAGGGCCCTGAAAAGTGATGTAGAACAGAGGGTACAACCCAGGGCATATTCAAAACCAGGACTCCAGCACCATCACTGCATGTTCCAACGGCCATGGATTGGCCCCGGTGGTCGATCTCGGCTGCCCCAGCAACCCAGGGCATATTGAAAACCCGGACTCCAGCACCATCAACGTGGGTTCCAACGACCATGGACAAAGCGATTGCGCAACCACCGACTGCAACTCCAGACTTGAACTCCAGGCCGGGTCTTCACATGCTGCAATTGTGACTCCCGTCTCCCCTTCCCCCACCACCACTCTGCCATCCCCTCTCCCTCAGATCCCCATCATCAGCTCCTGGGCCCTCAGAGGCTCCATCTTCCTCTCACCCCAACCTATCCCTCTCCACTGACACTACCAGCCTCCCTCCCCCCTCTGATCCCATCTCTCATCCATGCCGGGTCGTTACCATTCCCTCCAACCTTCAGCTCTCTGAGGCAGAGCGCTCTGTCCTCAGTAAGGGCCTCAGCTTTGTCCCCCTTCGCGCACACCTCAGCGCGTTCTGCGTACTCCATGACACTGAACTCTTCTTCCGCCGGCTCCGTCTCCAAGCTTATTTCTTTGGCAAGGACTCTCCTATCCCCACCAATGATCCCTTCTCCTGTCTTCAACCCTCCTCCTCTTCATGGACACCCCACTCTGGTCTTCTGCCTGCTCTGGATCTCTTTATTGCTAATTGCCGACAGGACATCAACCGTCTCAACTTCACCGCACCCTGTTCCAATTCCAACCTCACTCCTTCCGAACACTCTGCTCTCCGCTCCCTCCACACCAATCCCAACCTCACTATAAAACCCACTGATAAGGGGGGAGCTGTTGGCGTACTGACCTCTACCTGGCTGAGGCACAGCGACAACTCTCTGATACCTCTTCTTATTTACCCCTTGATCATGACCCCACTAAGGAGCACCAGGCCATTGTCTCCTATACCATCACCAACCTTATCAGCTCTGGGGATCTCCCATCCACTGCCACCAACCTCATAGTTCCCACACCCCACACTTCCTGTTTCTACCTCCTACCCAAGATCCACAAACCTGCCTGTCCAGGTAGACCTATTGTCTCAGCTTGCTCCTGCCCCACCAAACTCATTTCTGCATACCTGGACACTGTTTTATCCCCCCTTGTTCAATCTCTTCCCACCTATGTTTGTGACACTTCTCACACATTGAATTTTTTCAATGATTTTAAGTTCCCTGGCCCCTACTGCCTTATTTTCACCATGGATGTCCAGTCCCTATATACCTCCATCCCCCACCAGGACGGTCTCAAAGCTCTTCGCTTCTTTTTGGATTCCAGACCTAACCAATTCCCCTCTACCACCACTCTCTTCCGTCAAGCGGAATTAGTTCTTACTCTCAATAATTTCTCCTTTGGCTCCTCTCACTTCCTCCAAACCAAGGGTGTAGCCATGGGCACCCGCATGGGTCCCAGTTATGCCTGCCTTTTTGTTGGCTTTGTGGAACAGTCCATGTTCCAAGGCTATATGGGTATCCGTCCCCCTCTTTTCCTTCGCTACATCAACGACTGCATTGGCGCTGCCTCCTGCACGCATGCTGAGCTCATTGACTTCATTAACTTTGCCTCCAACTTTCACCCTGCCCTCAAATTTACCTGGTCTATTTCTGACCTCCCTCCCCTTTTGATCTTTCTGTCTCCATCTCTGGAGATGGCTTATCTACTGATATCTACTATAAGCCTACAAACTCTCACAGCTACCTGACTATTCCTCTTCCCACCCTGTCTCTTGCAAAAATGCTATCCCCTTCTCACAATTCCTCCGTCTCCGCCGCATCTGCTCTCAGGATGAGGCTTTTCATTCCAAGATGAAGAAGATGTCTTCCTTTTTTAAACAAAGGGGCTTCCCTTCTTCCACCATCAACTCTGCTCTCAAACCCATCTCTCACATTTCCTGCACATCTGCCCTCACCCCATCCGCCCGCCATCCCACTCAGAATAGGGTTCCCCTTGTCCTCACCTACCACCCCACCAGCCTCCAGGTCCAACGTATAATTCTCCGTAACTTCCGCCACCTCCAACGGGATCCCACTGCCAAGCACATCTTTCCCTCTCCCCCCCTTTCTGCTTTCCACAGGGATCGCTCCCTACACGACTCCCTTGTCCACTCATGTCCCCCATCTCTTCCCACCGATCTCCCTCCTGGCACTTATCCTTGTAAGCGGAACAAGTGCTACACCTGCCCTTACACTTCCTCCCTCACCACCATTCAGGGCCCCAGACAGTCCTTCCAGGTGAGGCGACACTTCATCTGTGAGTTGGCTGGTGTGGTATACTGCGTCCGGTGCTCCCGGTGTGGCCTTTTATATATTGGTGAGACCCGACGTAGACTGGGAGACCGTTTCGCTGAACACCTACGCTCGGTCCGCCAGAGAAAGCAGGATCTCTCAGTCGCCACACATTTTAATTCCACATCCCATTCCCATTCTGGTATGTCTATCCATTGCCTCAAGATGAAGCCACACTCAGGTTGGAGGAACAACACCTTATACACTGGCTGGGTAGCCTCCAACCTGATGGCATGAACATTGACTTCTCTAACTTCCGTTAATGCCCCTCCTCCCCTTCTTACCTCATCCCTGACATATTTAGTTGTTTTTTTTTCTCTCTCTCTCTGCCCATCACTCTGCCTGTTCTCCATCTCCCTCTGGTGCTCCCCCCTCCCCCTTTCTTTCTCCCGAGGCCTCCCGTCCCATGATCCTTTCCCTTCTCCAGCTCTGTATCACTTTTGCCAATCATTTTTCCAGCTCTTAGCTTCATCCCACCCTCTCCGGTCTTCTCCTATCATTTTGCATTTCCCCCTCCCCCCACTAATTTCAAATCTCTTAGTATCTTTCCCTTCAGTTAGCTCTGACGAAGGGTCTTGGCCCGAAACCTGACAGTGCTTCTCCTTATAGATGCTGCCTGGGCTGCTGTGCTCCACCAGCATTTTGTGTGTGTTGTTTGAATTTCCAGCATCTGCAGATTTCCTCATGTAGAACAGAGGGTCTTGGGATTACGAGGATATGGTTCTCCAAAAGTGGCATCACTGGTAGACAGGGTAGTGACGGAGGCTGTTGGCACACTAGCATTCATAAGTCAGGCCACTAAGTATATACAGTTGGGATGTTATATTGCAATGATTCCTGACTTTAATAACACCACATGCGGAAATACTGTGTTCAATTTTGGTCACCCTGCTGTAGGGAAGATTTCAATAAGCTGGGAAGAGTATGGCAAATGTTTATGAGGATGTTGCCATAACTCAAGGAAATAATGAGAGGTTGAGCATGCAGGGATTTTATTTATTGGAGTGTAGGAGAATGTGAGGTGATCTTATAGAGGTGTATAAAATCATGAGAAGCATGATAGGGTGTATGTACATGATCTTTTTTTCAGCATTGGGGAACCAAAAACTAGATATCACAAGTTTAAAATGAGAGGAAAGAGATTATAAAGAGACCTGAGGGGAAACTTATTCATGCAGATGATAGAGCAGATATGGAACGAGCTACTGGAAAAAGTGGTTGAGGCAGGTGCATTAACAGTATTTAAAATGTAGTTTTAACAGTTATATGGATAGGAAGGATTGGAGGGATATATACCAAATGTGGGCAGATTGGATTAAATACGTCAGCATCTTAGTCAACAGGGACCGGTTGGGTCAAAAGGTCTGCTTCCAAATAGAATGATTCTTTGACTTAAGTGGGGGAACAACATTGATGGAGATGCTCTGACAATAACACAGACTCGGCAGGCCAAATTACTTACTTCAACATTGTCAGAAATTATGAGAACAATGGAATAGATAACATAGTAATATAATCCTGATTTTCCTTGTAGATCACGCATGTTGGATCAAACATTGACCTTCATCACAAGAAAATCAGAGTCTGAAAGGCAGGAGTTCTATTGAAATTTTACAAGCTTTTGATGAAACTGCAGCTGGAGAACAGCTTTTGTGTTCTTCCTCTGGTTTGCTTTGGAAGCCATCATAAAAGGTTCAGTTAATTGCTCATTGGAATAGGGGGTTGCCTTATGAGAAATGATTAAAAATAATTAATCAACTTAGCTTATAAAGAAATGCCACAAATTTGTTTTGGTTTGGACAAAAAAGGGGAAGCTTGCTTGCACTAGGAACTTCAAAACTTTAAAATTAAATGTATGATGAATGAATTTTTTTGTTTATTGGTTGAGAAGTTTCCTCCTGATTTGCTTTAAAGAATTCCTTGTGTCTTTTCCATTCTTCAAAACCAGGGGTTGCTAACCTGAGATCTACAGACCCTCAGTTAATGGTAGGGCTCCATGGCAGAAAATTGGTTAGGAACCCCTGATCTAAACAGACAGGTGTAGTCATTGTTTATTACTTAAAAGACTGCACCTCCTATTACATTGTGCTACCACAACACCACATAACTCCAGGGTGGAACTCAAATAAATACAATTAATCACCTCTTCTCCTTTGGCTCACCCTGCCCAGCCACCAATCTCACATCATGAACTTCTCCAGATAAACCCAATTGCCACAGGTTATCTTAGACCCCATTCTGTTGGATCAATTTACACTCCCTGATCACCTACTTCCCCTTAATCCTTGAGTGCTCTAATTGGCTCAACTTCCCTAATTGCCATTTTATACATTGTCAACTATTCCACCCTCCAAAAAAATGTATACATTCCTTTGATTCTACCTGTCATCAGTGTGCTGTTGAAATTACACATTCATTTAACATAACATGAGAAAACCTTCCTACCTCAGTATGGTTGAGGCCAGCAAATGCAACTGAAGCTCGGACAGTGCTGCTTTCCAATGTGCCGGCAATCTTTCTGCGCTTGTGTTCTATTTCTGACATCCGCTGTTGTCCTACAATTGCTAGAGCTTTTTCCCTGGCTTCATTTATCAATGGAATTTTTAGTAATTGATCAAAGGTGCAGGCGTTATTACATTTATAGTATAGAGTAACTTGTGCTGCATTCTTCTCGCCTGCAACAAAAAACATTACATACACTGTATGAGTATCACAACAATAGGAGTTAAGAAACCATTGAAAAAGAGATAACCTGAAATTATAAATCAATTGGGAAAGTGTGCAAAGAAATAGCAGATGGAATATAATGCAGAGAAATGCAAAATAATATATTTTAGTAAGGTAAACCAGGACAGTAAATGTCAACTGACCTAGCGAAAACCAGAGAGACCAAGGGGAACAAAAACATCAAAGTTCAATATTTAAAGTAAATATATTATCAAAGTATGAATATAGAGTCATAGAACATTACAGCACAGAAGCAGCCCCATCAGCCCATCTATTCCTTGCTGAAATATTATTCTGCCTGGTTCCATCGACTTATACTTGGACCATAGCCCTCCGCAACCATCCGTTCCATGTACCTATCCAAATTTTGCTTTAATGTTGAAATAGAACCCGCATCCACTATTTCCACTGGCAACTCACTTCACATTCTCACCACACCTTCATGTTCCTGGAAACGTTTCACTTTTCATCCTTAACCCATGACCTCTAATTCTAGTCTTAACCAACCCAGTGGAGAAAGCCTGCTTGCATTTATCCTATCTATACCCCTCATAACTTTGTACACCTCTATGAATCTATCTGCTTCTATCACACCCTTGGCACATGTTTCACACACCCACCACTCTATGTAAAAAACTTACTCCTTTACTTTCCTCCAGTCACCTTAAAATTATGCTCTCTTTTATTAGACATTTCTACTCTGGGAAAAGGTCTTTCTGTCCACTTAATCTATGCCTCTTAACATCTTGTACACCTCTTTCAGATCACCTGTCATCCTCCTTCACTCCAAAGAGAAAAGCCTTACCTCACTCAACCAATCCTCATAAGATGTGCTCTCTAATCCAGGCAACATCCTGGTAAATCTCTTCTGTACCCTCTCTAAAGCTACCACATCCTTCCAATAATGAGACGACCAGAACTGAACACAATATTTCAAGGCTGTTCTAACCAGGGTTTTCTAGGGTTTTATCAAGCTGCAACATTACTTCACAATTCAATCACTAGAATACTGAAGGCCATATACCTTCTTAACAGCCCTACATAATTGTGCAGCAATTTTGTGAGATCTATGGATGTGGATTCCAAGATATTTGTTCCTGCACACTACCAAAATTCCTGCCATTAACTCTGTATTCTGTCTTCAAGTTCAACTTTCCAAAGAGAATCACTTCACATTTTTCCAGGTTGAACTTCATCTGCTACTTCTCAACCCTGCTCTGCACCTTATCAATGTCCCATTGCAACCTTCAACAACCTTCTACTATCCACAACATCATCAACCTTTGTGTCATCTGCAAATTTACTAACCCACCCTTCCACTTCCTCATCCAAATCGTTTATTTAAAAAAATCACAAAGAGCAGGAGCCTTAGAACAGATAATTTTGGGCTGACTAAGCGATCTAGTGCTTTTGCTATCTCCTAGGGAATTCAATGAGTGTTCAGCCATTGTCTCCTAATGGTGCAACTTGAATCCACGGTCAGCTGATTAAAGTGTTGAGCAAGATTGAAATCGATGAGGACAAGAGCAGATGATGAGATGGTGTTCAGCACCATCTGCCTGCATTTGACTGCATTTGCCTGCCTGTGGGACTCTGTTTTGGGGGAACTGTATGGTTTGATGTTTAATGTCCCCAGCACTAAATGTTCTCCGTGGTTGTAAACTCATTTTTGGAGGACTCTGCAGTACATGTTCCATGTGTTTCTGGGTACATGTATTTTTTTTTGTTATTTGTGCGATTTGATCGAGGAACTTTGGCATAGAACTGGATGTGTGGCTGAGGTCTGCAGTCATTGATACATCACATTTGATATTTGAAGTTTTGTTTAAATGGTTTCCATGGTTTTGCTTTGTTTCATGGATGCCTGCGGGAGGATGAATCTCAGGGTTGTATACTGTATATATACTTTGATAATAAATGTACTTCGAAATATCTTTCCCCTTTAAATAAAGACAAAATAACTCCATTAGAGTTTGCTAACATTTGAGAATATTAATTATTAATTATTCTGTGTTGTAGAGGTTAAAATGATAATAATTTAGAAAAAAAATGAAAATTAATTTACTGTGCATTTGTGAAGAAAATTTTGAAAGCTGCAATAGGAAGGAAATTCCTCACTATGTAACAAAGTCATTTTCTTCATTGGCATATTTATGACAAGATTTGTAGAGCATAACTAGAGGAAAGCTGGAAAGTTCTTATTTATTGACCTGTACTGCAGTGTAAAGACATACAGTTAACTCATTGCCAAGGATGAAGTAAATACAGATAACTATTCATCTCAATGGCTGCAAGCAAGACAGGATAATTAAGTATTTCATGCATTTAGATTTCTTTTGGCCAGCAAGCTCAATGATAATTGTCTCCATGAGCTGCTTTAGGACATAACCTGTTTTCATTCCAAAACAAATTAAGCAATGCAATTTTTCTGGATAATTATATTAAAAACATCTGGCAAGTGATTTTTAATTTTAATATGCAACTTGTTCTTGCACTTGTATAAATCATAACTACAACCACTCTATCTCACAGAATAAAAATTTATGTTTAGTCACTATAACTATAATAGAAATCCCTGAAGTTAAATGATTCACATTTTATGTAATAAGGATGGCACTACGGGGTCTAAAACTAATTCTGGATAGGAGAACAAAGCAGACAGTAATAAATCAGTAGTCTGTTTTACAGTTTTCCTTTTCTCTTTGTATTGTCAGGTTGATTTCATAGCCCATGTGAATTTCTGTCCTTGTTTTCATATCATAATTAGACAGAAATTATTTTCTCTGTTCAACTGAATAGTTACAAAAATGTATTAAGATTAACAGCACCTGAAGAAATGCAATAATTCCGTATTGCACTAGAACTAAACACTTCTAGTCCTGTGGAGGGTAATGGTATACCACCGATTCCTTCGAGACAGTACACAAATTCACCAACCTATATAAAAAAAAAATCAGAATACTATGCATCATTGATAAAAGCTGCTGGGTGAAAAAAAAATCAAATAACAAATTATATTTCTAGAAATGTATAATAAATATAAAAAAGATCTATGATTTGAGTGCAACCTTTTATTAGAAATGGCAAGTGTAAAGTGGAGAAGGCACTGAGAAACCACCCTGAAGCATGAGAGCCATTTTCTTTATACGCCATTAAATAATGCAAATATGTAGCAGCTTTCACAAAACAAAACACCGGAGACTTAGCTGAAATTATACTGAATCTTCAATGCAGTATTGTATTGTCAGAATTCCAATGCTCAGTTGAAATATTAAACAAGGAATCTGTAATGAATTGAAGAAATCGAGACATTATATGAAGATGCTAGAGAGAATTGAAGATGCCAGAGACTTTCTGGAGCCATTTTGCTCCCAACAAGTGAGAAAGAACAGGGTTGACATTCCATTCAAATAGTCTTACAAGTAAAAATCAGATCCTCCGTTTTGCAATCTAGATTGACATGCTGCTGGATGGTTGCATCCCAGATTAACATGCTGTTGGATTTTCACATATGAAGAATGGTTATGCAAGGAGCATGAAGCTTGTTGAAATGTTCCTGTCCATAAATGATTATATTATCTATAATCACTGGTATAATTATGATTTTCTGGTCCATCAAGCTGTACCATCCAGTAACCTACCTATATTTAACCCTAGCCTAATCAGAGGACAATTTACAATGTCCAATTAACCTACTAACTGGTACAACTTCGGTCTAACCCTTGATGCCAGTATTTCACAATCTTTGCTAGGGAAACCGTAATTGCTGGAATGGTTAACTTCTTTTCATTGCTGATTGTAGAATCCTGATATGTAAATTTTCTCACCAAGGGATTGCCTTCAAAAGTATTTGTGGAAACTGGATTGCTATTAAAATGTTATGCACATCAATACTTATGACCTTCTACAGATACACAGTAGAAAGGATCCTAACATGCTGCATCACAATACGGTATGGAAACTGTACTGTGGCACATAGGAAAACGTTTCACCAGATAGTCAAAATTACCCAAAGCATCACTGGCACCAGCCTACCAGCAATTAAGAACATGTCAACAGAAAGGTGCCTGAAATAAGGCCAAGAATGTCATGAAGCATCCAGCCCCTCCTGCTGATAAGACTTTTTGTCCCACTTCCATTAGGGAAGAGGCTTTGTAGCATCCATGTCAGGGCCACCAGACTCAAAAACAGTTACTTTCCCCATGCAGTAAGGCTAAAGGCTGATTTATACTTTTGCGTATGGGCTACGCCACAGCCTACGCCGTAGCCCTGATTTTCACTTCTGCGTAGGCTCTATGCCATAGCAAGCATGCATTGGTCTGCGCCAAAACGCTAGTTGGTGGTGGGGTTTCTATGCCACTGTATTGAGTTTCTTCATGAGAGACATGGACGAGGAAATGTATTTCAAACATTTTCGCATGTTGGCAGGTAGATTTGACAATTTTGTTCATCTATTTCGCATCGGTATACACACAGCCTATAGACATGGTGGAGAAGAAACAACCGTTAATGCATAGGAGGAGATGCAATGCTACCAAGTGGACCAATCACAGTTCTTGAAGTCTGCGTCACCGCAATGCATGAGTAACTTTTCTGGAGAGGTGCCCGTCACCCTACAGTGTAGGGTATGCGTTACCTATGGCGTAGATGCGATACACAAGTATAAATCAGCCTTAAATAATACCTCAACCCACTAATCCACCACCACTACTTTATCATTTCCTGTTAGTCACCTTATATACATACCAATGTATATAAGCTATCTTATGTAGTTATAGATTTTTTTTATTGTTACGTTCTTTATTTTAGCGAGTTTTTATATGCTGCATTGGATTCAGAGAAACAATTATTTTGTTCTCCTTTACACTTGTGTACTGGAAATGGCATTAAACAATCCTTAATTTATTTCTTATTCTTGTTTTAAGATAAAGCAGTCTAACAACAGGGAATATACTTGACAATTCTAATTTATATTTTCTATTCTCAAATTTTTTTGAAATTAAATATCACTTGTCATTTGTTGATATTTTTTGTAATTTTTTTATTGAAGTTCATCATCAAACAAACATTTCCATAAGATGTATTTCAGACATTGTTCATATATATCATATAATCATATATATCACAAATCTCCATGAAGTATTTATCTGAGGTATACACTGATAGAAAAGAGTGGAAAGAAAAAACAAGCAAAAGGAAAGAACTATGTACAAGTAGGGAGTGATTTTTTTTAACAACAGATTCATTGATTTGTGAGAATAAAATCAGGCCTATGAGGCATTATGTAGTTAAACCATTTTTCCCAGTATGAATCAAATTGTTCCAGCTTATGATTAACAGATGCTGTTATCTTCTCCATTTTGTAAATGTCCATTGTAATTTCCATCCATGTATTTAAAGTTGGGCTCTCCTGTGATAACCATTTCATAGTAAGAGTCTTTTTACCAGCCACCAACAGTATATTCATTAAATATTTATCTCTCTTCAACCATTCTTGAGGTATATATCCAAAATATATGGTCTTACTCTCTAAGGGTATTTCACACTTAAAGATGTCTTGTAGGGCATTGTGTATACCCCAATAGTTTTTGATAACAGGGCAGTCCCAAAAAATATGATGATGATTTGCATTTTGATTTCCACAATTTCTCCAGCAAACAGGGAGGTTACTATCATAATGGGATTTCTGAGAGGGTGTAATAAAATATCTTATCAAGTTTTTCCATCCAAACTCCCTCCATTTCTGTGAACTGGTACACTTCCATTGATATCTCCATATTGTTGTCCATTCTTCCTCAGATATAATTATCCCTCCTTCCTTCTCCCATTTTGTTTTAATGTATGAAGTCGAATGTGTTTTAAGATTTGACAACCCCTTATACATGTTTGAAATGATTCTACTACCATTATCTGAATTATATGCTTTTCTAAAAGCTCTATCAAGCATATACTTGCCTCGGTTACATTTTTAAGCATCTTATTAACATATTGTCGCATCTGTAAATACCGATAAAAACCTTGTTTTTCTAATAAGTGTTTTTCTTTAAGCATTTCAAAACTGAACAGTGTTCCTTCTTTCATTATGTTGCAAAGAACTGTTATTCCTTTAGCTGTCCAGTCCTTAAATCTAGCATCCAATTTATTTGGTGTAAAATCCAAGTCATATGCACACCATTTAAGAATTGCAATATCTCCCTCTAGATTATATTCTTTTATAGTAGTTTTCCATATTTTAAGAGTCAATTTCACCCATGGGTTATCAATAGTATTTATGTACCTTTGCAGGTTGCTATCAGCCAAAATTGCTTATATGGGGATGGGAAGTACCCGCTCCTCAATGTTTTTCCATTGAGTGTCATATGATGGGTTGCACCAACATATCACAGCTCTCAACTGTGCTGCAAAATAATAATCTCTAAGAGAAGGTAGGCCCCATCCCCCCCTTTTCCTTTGCTAATTGCAAAGTTTTGAGACAAACTCTAGGCCTTTTACCCTGCCAAATATACCTTGATAGCATCTTGTTCCATTCATTGAATTGATTTTGATTAATCTCTATCGGTAGGGTCTGAAAGAGATATAACAGTCTGGACATTATATTCATTTTAATAGATTCAATCCTTGAACTGAGACTGAAAAAAGGAATCAGGTTCCATCTTGCCACATCTTCCTTAATTTTTTTATATAAAGGCTGATAATTACATTCTGATAATTTTGCCAAATCTTTTGGCATAATAATGCCCAAATATTTGAAAGACTCTGTGTGCCATGCCCAGGGGTATTGATTTTCAATTTCTCTTGGTGGGCTATAGTAATATGAAAGTAACTGGGTTTTATCTATGTATCTCCAGGTCAAGCAGTTTACCTTCTTGGTGATTTAATATTTTTATTGTCTTACTCAGTATCCACGTTTTGAATGCGATCTTCCACCTTCTCAATTCAAGTCTCTGCCACCGCTATTTTTTGATTAACACTGGTGAGCTCTGACTTAATATCACGCAGCTGCTGCTCTATTTCTTTCCGGAACGCCCTTATCTCTTTCAGGATTTCGATCATATCCGCCGCTTCGCCTGAATGAGGCCCGGCGTCCGCTTTGCTAGCACGCGGTTGGGTAGGAGAGCCACTCGCTGCACTCCTATCAGCCACAGGCTCCGCAGTGTTGCTTTTTTTATTTTCATTCCTTTTCCCCATTCTTGCCCCTCTTTTCGGTCAAATACTTTTTGAAAAATACTATATTTGTTGGGTTAATACGCATTTTTACAGAGGAGCTAGTGACTTAAGCTGCCATTCTCGACGATGACATCATTGGAAGACGTCATTTGTTGATCTTATCAATTATTTGATATTTAAGCTGGAAAAATTAATTAAATAATTTTCTGTGTCGCAACTTAATTTCAGAACCTAAGTAGGGAGAGCTTCACATGGTTAGATTACTGGCATGCTGTCAGTATAAGAATGTCTACAGTACAAAATAAGTGCTGAAGGTCAGCATGTTTTCACCGATACTGCCACCACATTTCCCTCCAGTTCTAACCACCCTACTTCATACCCATTAGCACAGTTCCATAGGCCTAATATATTTGACATTCACCACAGTTGTCATTGAATAAAAAAAATAGTAATTGCATATGAAAGAAAATAAATTGAAAGACTGAGCAAAGAGCAGGAAAATTGGGAAAACAAGATTGCTCTACTTGGAGCCGACAGTGATTCAATCTTCTCTGTCATGTCAAAACAATTCTATATTCGGTGTTCTTTATCTCCTTCCCATATCCCAGCCTCAACCATGAGCTGATTTGTACTGCCTTTAATGATTAAAGGGTACTATGTCTATGGTTCCTATCACCAGTCTGGCTGTCAGCAGGAGTAATTGTCAATAACTGTCTGCAACTGGTTACTTAAATAAGTCCTTGCCATTTTGATCAGTACATCTTCATATTCCCACCTTGCTGTTTTCCTATATTTCAATAAACATTAATACAACGTGTTTTAATTGTTTGCATTTATTAGATTTGGAAGAAAATTGTGGTAAATGAAACAATGCACAAGGAATGGGAAATATTCCACTCCAATAGTCTTAATATTTTCCCGCAAGAGTAACAACTGTTGCAGGCCAAGCTGGAGTTCCCAGCATTAGCCAAGAAGCTAAAGTAAAATTTAAAGAAACAAGCTAAGGCAACTGATGGAAGTAAAATCAAGCTGTATGTAAAAGATGACTGTTTACAAAAAGAAAATACAAATGGCTGCAAAGAACCATGAAAAGGAATTAAAGCAATTATAAACATCTGAAAAATTTAAAAAGGTTTCTTCAAGAAAGAGAGGTGGTGAAGGTAAGAGACATCCCAAAAGAATGCATAATTTGCTGTGAGTTTGTTAGTTAAATTAACTAAGAACTTGTGAAAACATCAGAACAATTAAGACTTGGTCTTTTGCAGCTATATTCTACCATTGTAATGAGTGGAGATGGTACCCAATACTGGGCCAATGCCTGGATTCCTTGAGGTCAGAAGAGTGACGAACTGCCTCAACAACCCACTTTCATGTCAAAACATAGTTGATAAAACTACTATGAATAGCTCCAATTACATCATCTTCCAATTTTCAAATTAAATAAATCAAAATAAACTATTTTAATTAAAAACTCAGTTATTAAGAAATTAATTTAAAAATCATTTAAATATACCTGCTCATTGACAAAGTAAATAGTACAGTGGGATTTCCCTGTGTGAAAGGGAAGATAAATAACTTCCATACTGGAGGAACCACATGCTTCCAATTGCAATGATTCCACTTTAGTGAAGAACTCTGGCACCCAATTATCCAGTAAAGCTGTAAGCAAAAAGATAATTAGAAACAATCATTGCAATTAAGCAAGACAGAATTTAAGAAGGATGAGATATTTAGAACTCTCTTGTTTAAATGTCATATTTATATAATATGTTACAAGAATTTAATGTACTAAATCTCACAGTTTAAAAATAAATCAGAATCAGATTAATTATTAGAGTCACAGAGCCCAGCAGCACTGAAACAGGCTTATCATTGATATATGTCATGAAATTTGTTGTTTAGTGGTGGTAGTACAGTCTGAAGCATAAAATTACAATGTTACAATAAAAGATAGATAGATACTTTATTGATCTCAAAGAAAATTGCAGAGTCCAGTAGCATTACAGTGCACAGATATATAAATATTAGAAGAGTAACAAGAAAGAATAAAATATAAGTTACCTCAAACAGTCTAGCAGGAGGGGGCCCTCACTTCCTTGGCTATAGGTTGACTCATTATAGAGCTTAATGACCGAGGGTGAGAATGACCTCATATAGCGCTTTTTGGAGCAGTGCAGCTGTCTTACTCTATTACTACAAGTGCCCCTCTGTTCAGCCAAGGTGGCTTGCAGAGGTTGAGAAACATTGTCCTGAATTGCCAGGATTTTCCATAGGGTCCTTTGTTCTACCACAGCCTCCAGCGTGTCCAGTTTGTCTCCTATATCAGAGCCACCCTTTCTAATCAGTTTATTGATGCTGTTGGCATCACCCATGTTTATGCCGTTGACCCAGCCCACCACTGCATAGAAGTTAGTACGGGTGACAACAGACTGGTAGAACATGTGAAGGAGAGGCCTGCATACTCTAAAAGACCTCAGTTTCCTCAGTAAGTAAAGGTGACTCTGGCCCTTCTTGTACACAGCTTCTGTGTTGGTGCTCCATTTGTCTGTCATCCAGATGCATCCCCAGGTACTTGAAGGTCCTCGCCACATCCACATCCTCACCATCAATAGTAACAGGGAGCAATGCACACTTAGTCTTCCTAAAGTCCATCACCATCTCCTTTGTCTTACCAAAGTTGAGCTGCAGATGATACAACTTGCACCATTGGACCACATCCTCCACCAGGGCCCTGTATTCATCCTCCCATCCTCCCTTTATACACCCAACTATTTCTGAGGCATCAGAAAATTTCTGCAGATGACATGACCCAGTGTTGTACCTAAAGTCTAGGGTATACAAGGTAAACAGGAAAGGAGTCAATACAGTCCCCTGTGGGGCCGTGGTGCTGCTTATATCCATATCTGACACACAGTTCTGAAGCCACATGAACTGTGATCTGCCAGCCAGGTAGTCTAGAATACAAAGGAAGTGCCAACCTGTGTTGAACAGAGCTTTACCCTGGCAATGAGAGCAGCATATTAGTGAAGGCACTTGAAAAATCACAAAAAACATGATCCTCATGGTGCTGCCCTGCTTATCTAAACGGGAGTAGGCTCTGTTCAGCAGATAGATGACAGCATTGTCGACTCTAATGTGCTCCTGGTAGGAAAACTGCAGGGGATCAAGGGCTAATCTGACCATGTATCAGAAGTGGGCCAGGACCTTTATGATGTGTGAGGTCAGGGCCATTGGACAGTAGTCATTCAAGACTTCCTGTTGGCCCTTCTTCGGTACTGGGACCATTCATGATGTTTTCCACATAGTCTGGACCATTTCCAGGCCTAGACTCAGATTAAACATGCACTGGATAACTCCACACAACTGCTCAAGACAAAAATGATGAAAAATGAGGGAGTATTTATGGATTCATGACTATTCTAAAATCTGATAGAGGGATAGAAGCTGTTCTTAAAATGCAGTGTATGCATCTTTAGACTCCTGTACTTCTTCCCTGATGGCAGTAAGGCGAAGAGGGCATGCTCCAGATGGTTAGGGTCTTTAATGATTGATGCTGACTTATTGAGGCACTGCCTCTTGAAGATGTCCTCGATGACAGGGTATTACCTGTGATGAACTGATTGAGTCTACAACCCTTTGCAGCCTCTTGCAATCCTATGTACTGGAGGCTCAATACCAGGCTGTGATGCAGCCAGTCAAAATGCTCTCCACCATATTGAAATCTGCAAAAGTTTTTTTGTTACATTCCTAATTTAATGAAGTAAGAGTCATTGGCATGTCTTCTTTGTGACTGCAGCAACATGTAGTGGCAGGGGTAGATCCTCTGAGATATTGACAGTCAAGGAACTTGAAGCTGCTCACCCTTTTTACTGTTGACCCTTTAATGGAGACTGTGTAAATTTTCCTAACTTCCCCTTCCTAAAGTTTACAATTAATTCCTTGATCTTTCTGAGGTTGAGTGCAAGGTTGTTGTTGCAACAGCAAACCTATCTCATTTCTGTTTGTCTTCTTGTTGTCATCTGAGATTCTCCCAACAGTGTTGTCATTAAAAAAATTATAGATGGCATTTCAGCTGTTGCTTGCCACACAGATACAAGTGTAGAGAGAGTAGAGCAGTGAGCAAAGAATGCATCCTTGAGTCACACCTGAATTGACTGTTAGTAAGAAGGACATGCTATTACCAGTCAGCGCTAACTGTGATCTCCCAATAAGGAAGCTGAGGATCAGAAGGTGTTACAGAGTTTTAGGTTTTGAAGCTCGTTGATTAATAGTGAGTTTTAATTGATAAACAGCAGCCTGTTGTATGCTTTCCTTTTGTCTCGGTGCTCCAAAGCTGAGCGGAGAGCCAATGAGATTTCTTCTGCTGTAGACCTGTTATGGTGGCAGGCAAACTACAGCTGGTTCAGGCCCTTGCTCAGGCAGCTCATCCTGCTCTTGAAACAAGTGGAAACCTCAGTAGTGAGAGGTAGAAGATCTCCATGAACACTCCAAATGGTTGCAATAGACTTTCAGCACTCTTCTAGCTACACAGTCTTCTGACACTTTGCAAGGTTTTACCCTCTTGAAGGATGTTCTGATAGCAGGCCTCCAACACAGAGATCAGTCACCAGATACTGTGGGGAATCATATAGAATCATATAGGAATTGTTTTTCTGCTTCAAAATGGCCTTCTGTAGGTCATAAATGGACTTCTTATAGAGATCTGGATTGCTAGTCTTGAACTCTACAGATCTAGCCCTCAGCAGACTTTGAATCTCTTGATTCATCTATAGCTTCTGGTTGGGGAAGACTCAATATATTCTTGAAAGCACACAATCATCCATTTAAGTCTTGAAGTTGGTGATTAATTCAGATGTGAAGTATGAATCCTTGAGTATGGTCCAGTCCACTAATTCAAAGCAGTCCTGTAAATCCACAGCTTCAAGGTCATGGTGTTGCGTCCTCAGTCTCCACTTATGTGCCGGGAGTAGAAGTACAGCCAGGTGATCAGACTTGCCAAAACGTGCGCATGGAATGGCAAGGTAACATTATTGATAATGGTATAACAATGATCAGGTGTGTTAGTTCCTCTGGTTCCAGAGTGACATGTGGTGGTGGTTTGTCAGTGATTTCTGTAAGTTATCCTGGTTAAAGTTCTTCACAATGATAAGGAAGGCATCAGGGTGCACTGTCATACCACTGTTGATCACAGCACTCAGTTCCTCCATTGCTAGCTTCACACTTGCCAGCAGTGGAATGCACACTACTAACAGGATGACCACAAGGAACTCCTTCAGAAGATAGAATAGACATCCCTTGATTACCAGACATTCCATGTCAGGTGAGCAGGATTGTGCATCACAATGAATTAATCATGAAACAAACACCACCTATTCTGTGTTTGTGTCATATTGCTGTCTGATCCAAGTGGTGGATAGTGAAGCCCTTGGGCTGGAGTGCTGAGTCCGGAGTGCTAAGGGTGAGCCATGCCTCTGTGAAGCAACTTAATAATGCAATGTAAACACAAGTCTGGCATATTGATGTATGAACAAAATTACAGAAAGGTAATCATAATTTGACCAGATATTTAAGCTAATATGGATGTACACTCAGTATCTACCTTATTATGTATATCTGTACACCTGCTCGTTAATGAAATATCTAATTAGCCGATCATGTGGTAGCAATTCAATGCATAAAAGCATGCATGCATGGTCAAAAGGTTACGTTCTTGTTCCAACCAAATATCAGAATGGGGAAGAAATGTGATCTAAGTGACTTTGACTGTGGAATGATTGTTGGTGACAGATGGGATTTGAAAATGAAAAACAAGAGAGAAGAAATACTTCTTCAAAACTTCCTCTTATTTTACATAAACACCTGTTAAGAAATGTTTGTAATTATACATAATGACCCAAGCTGACTGATCTATTTCCAATGAAAACACGTGGTAAAGCAAATTTTAAACATTCTATTATGTGAACTACCTTAAAGACAGTTCATATCTCCTAAAACAATGGGTTTCATGAAAAGATGTTTGGGTTGTCACTACATACCTGTTGTTCTAAGCAATGTAAAACACCAGCTCAGATTTAAATTTAAACAAAATTGCACTGTCAACCCGAAGTAAATCTTCTAATGTTTTAACAGAACTACCAACCAATTTGAACTTAATGAATCTCATTAAACTTGAATTGCTTCACTTAAACTGAAATGAAGACTTTGCCTGATCTTATTAGATATATGGATCAATTATCATGTAGCAGAGTGAAACGTTAACCACACAAGGTTAACTCAAACTGCAGACAAGTAATTTTTCATTGTTATATCAGTTTTTTGTGAATCCAATGTTACGTTGAGTGGAACCAATTCAGAACAATACAATAAGGTCATGTTTCTCTTACATCATACCCAATAACGCAATTGTCAAAAGAAAATATATTATTATCAAGTGTTCCTTATAATATAGTTTTATTCCTGCAAAGAACTTACTGTCTTTTAGATTCACACTTTGATTGTCCATTCCGTTTTCAAATTCAGCAGGTGAGTCACTATAAAACAGAAGACAATTACTTATATGCATTGAAGTAAATAAATTAATACTAAATGCAACCTTTTTATAAAAAATAGCATACCAGTGAGAACAGCTGCCAGGATATGGGATATAAATTACAATAGGAGAGGCATGTGAAAAAGACAATGTTAAAATAGTGATGGAGAATTTCGCTATGCAGACCTTGAACATCAGATTGGTGCTAGATCCCAAGAAATGGAATTTGTAGAATAACAATGAGATGGAATTCCAGAGCTGCTTGTGGTTGAGACCACTAGGGGAAGGCAATTCTGTATTGGGAGTTGTGTAATTTGATTAGGAAGCTTAAGGGAATGAACCCTTAGGAAGCAGTAATCATAATATGACAGAACTCATCCTGCAGTTCGAGAGGGAGAAGCTGGAGTCAGATAGGTGGATAGTGGAGGAAGTGCAGTAAGTGGAATTACACCGGCATGGGAGAGGAGCTGGCCAAAGTTGATTGGAAGGGGACACTAGCAGAAATGACGGCAAAACATCAAAGGCTGGAGTTTCTAGGGACAATTGGGAAGGTCCAGGATAGATATGTCCCAAAGATAAATAAGTATTCTAAAGGAAGGATGAGACAATCATGGGTGGCAAGGGAAGCCAAGACAGCATATAAGGAAAAGAGAGGGCATATAATAAAGTAAACATTAGTGGGAAGTTAGAGGATTGTGAAGCTTTTAAAACCCAACAAAAAGCAACTAAAAAAAGCCATAAAGAGAGAAGAGATGAAAATATAAAGGTAAGCTAGCCAATAATATAAAAAGGACATCAAAAGTATTTTCAGATACACTGTATTAGAGTAAAAAAGAGGCACAATTAGATATCGGACTGCTGGATAATGATACTGGAGAGGTGGTAATGTGTGACAAAGAAATGATGGATGAACTTAATAAGCATTTTGCTCAGTATTCACTGTGGAAAACACCAGCAGTGTGCCAGAAATTCAAGAGTATCAAGGGACAGAAATGAGTGTAGCTATTACTAAGGAGAAAGTACTGAAAGGTCTGAAGGTAAATAAATCACCTGGACCAGAGGGACTACACCCCTGAATTCTGAAAGAGGTAGCTGAAGAAATTGTGATGGTATTAGTTATGATCTTTCAAGTATCACCAGATTCTGGATTGGTTATGGAGGACTGGAAAATTGCAAATGTCACTCCACTCTTAAATAAAGGATGAACATAAAGAAAGGAAATTATAGACCAAATTAGCCTGACTTCAATGTTTGAGAAAGTGTTGGTGTCCATTATTAAAGATAAGGTTTTGGGGTACCTGGAGGCGCATGATAAAATAGGCAAAGTCACCATGATTTCCTTAAAAGAAAATCTTACCTGACAAATCTGTTGGAATTCTTTGAGGAATTAACAAGTGGAATAGACAAAGAAGAGTAGTAGATATTGTCTAGTTTGATTTTCAGACAGCCTTTGACCAGGTGCCGCACATGACGCTACTTAACAGTCTATGGTATTACAGCAAAGGTACCAGCATAGATAGAAGATTGCCTGATTGGAAGAAGCAAAGTGTGGGAATCAAGGGGGCTTTTTCAGGTTGGCTGCCAATGAGTGGTGGTACTTCACAGGGGTCAATGTTGTGACTGTTTCTTTTCACACTATATGTCATTGATTTGGATAACAGATTTGATGGTTTCGTGGCCATATTTGGGAACAATACAAAGATAGGTAGAGGGGCAGTTTATGTTGAAGAGGCAGGGAGTTTGCAGAAGGACTTAGACAAATTGTAAGTGTATGGTTATGCACTTTGGTAGGAATGTGTTATAGACTATTTTCTAAATGGGGAGAAAATTCAAAAATCGGATGTGGAAAAGGATTAGGGAGTCCTTGTGGAGGATTCCCTAAGGTTTAACTTGTAGGTTGATTCTGTGATAAGGAAGGCAAGTGCAATTTCAAAAGGACTAGAATATAAGAGCAAGGTTGTAATGCTGAGGCTTTATAAGGCACTGGTCAGACCACTTTTGAAATATTTTGAGCAGCTCTAGGCCTCTTATCTAAGAAGTGATGTGCTGGGCATTGGAGAGGGTCCAGAGGAGATTCATGAGAATAATTCTGGGGATGAGGAGCATTTTTTAATTGATTTTTTAATGCATTTCTACAATCACTACAACAAAAGCCCAACAGCAAAATAAAGATTAATACAGTGTAAGATAAACATAAAATAATATAGTTCAAAACAATGATGAAAAGTACCCAAAGTAAAATCATGTAAAGTTAGTATCCACCCCCTCCCGCAGAGAAAAAAAAGCTCCAGACCAACCACTCCAAGATGTAAGAAATATTAATCGGAGCGTTCAAACCCCCAAAACTGTAAATGAAAATAAGAACAAAAAAATAATAATGCCTACTACCAAAGAAAGAAATAAAAAGCTGAAAGTAAGGGACTGAAAAAAAAGATTTAATCTAACGAGGACTTATGAAAATATTCAAGAAAAGGTCCCCACACCTTATGAAACTTTATGTCCGAATTGAGAAGTGAGTATTGAATTTTTTCAAGGTCTAAACAGGACATAATATCATTAAGCCATTGAGCATGGGTGGGTGGGGCAACATCTCTCCACCTAAGAAGAATTAAACGTCTAGCCAAAAGAGAAGCAAGAGATAATGTACGACGTTTAGTCAGACTCAAATGTATATCCACCTCAACCAAGGTACCAAAAAGAGCAATCAGAGGGTTAGGTTCTAAGTGGCAATTAAGAATATGGGAAAAGGTTAACAAAACTTCTCTCCAAAATTTCTCTAGACTAGGACAGGCCCAGTACACATGGATAAGAGAAGCCTCGCCACCTTTACACTTATCACAAACAGGACTAATGTTAGGGTAAAATCCAGACAATTTAGATATGGACATGTGAGCCCTATGTAAATGACAATGGCGAGCATAAAGAGAGGTTGAATTAACTGACTTGAGAATTGAGTCCCAAACCACATCAGATAAAGAAACATTTAAGTCATGCTCCCAAGCCGTTCTAATTTTATCAAAGGGGGCATGCCGTAGGGGCACTAATTTATCACGAATAAAAGATATTAAGCCTTTACCCAATGGATTAATAGAAAGAAACAGGTCCACAACGTTTTTCTCAGGCATCGCAGGAAAGTTGGGTAATAAAGGATTAATGAAATTTCTAATTTGAAGGTACCTAAAGAAGTGGGCATTAGGTAGATTGAACTTTGCAGAAAGTTGTTGAAAAGTTGCAAAACAATTATCAATGAAAAGATCTTCAAAATGCCTAATGCCCATTCTATACCAATCATGAAATGTTGAATCATGCATAGAAGGTAAGAAAAGATGATTATGCAAGATAGGACTAGAAAGGGAGAAACCTTGAAGATCTTTAAATTTTCTAAACTGGGCCTATATTCTCAGAGTATGTCTAATAAGAGAATTAACAATTAGTCTAGGCAAGCGACTAGGGAGTGCTGATCCAAGAAGTGCAGAAATAGAGAGATCTATTATAGGGATGAGGAGCATTTGATGACTCCAGGTCTTTACTTGCCTGTGTTTAGAAGAATGAGGTGTGATCTCATAGGAACCTGCTACATATGGAAAGGACTAGATGGGGTGGATGTGGAGAGAATGTTTCCTATAATGGGGGAGTCTTGGACCAGAGGGTGCAGCCTCAGACTGGAGGGATGTCCCTTTAGAACACAGTTGAGGAGGAATTTCTTTAGCCAGAGTGTGGTGAATCCGTGGAATTCATTGCCACAGATGGCTGTAGCAGCCAAGACATTGGGTACATTTAAGGCGGAGTTGGAAAGGTTCTTGATTAGTCAAGGTGTTAATGTTTGTGGGAAAAAGGCAGGTGAATGGGGTTGAGAGGGATAAAAATTCAGACATGATGGAATGTCGGAGTAGGCTTAATGGGCTAAATGGCCTAATTCTGCTCCTATGTCTCATGGTCTTACAGTCTTATTGTAACACAGGAAGAATAAGAAATACAATGGTATCTGTAAATTCTGGGCATCATTGGACCTAATATCAATTGCCTTTTCTTACCATTACTTTCAAATCATTTGACAAGGATTGCAAAAGAAATTTTAAAAAGGAATCAATTTTCAGCTACAGTGAATGCAGGGAGATTTCCCAACAGCTGGTTCTTTCATGAAACCATTTCCCAATTGATGCTGACCATACAATCCTACATTTTAAATTCAGAAAAGGCTTTGTGTATTAAAAGATGAATATAGGTCCTCATACTTGCTTTCATTGACTGATGTACAAGAACACCTAGATCTCGTTGTTCTTCCCCTTTTCCTAACGACTCCATTTAGATAGTAATCTGCCTTCCTGTTCTTTCCACCAAAGTGGATAACCTCACACTTATCCACATTAAACTGAATCTGCCATACATTTGCCCACTCACCTAGCCTGTCCAAGTCACCCTGCATTCTCATAACATCCTCCTGACATTTCACACTGCCACCCAGCTTTGTGTCATCGGCAAATTTGCTAATGTTACTTTTAATCCCTTCATCTAAATCATTAATGTATATTGTAAAAAGCTGCGGTCCCAGCACCAAACCTTGTGGTACCCCACCGGTCACAGCCTGCCATTCCGAAAGGGACCCGTTAATCGTTACTCTTTGTTTCATGTCAGCCAGCCAATTTTCAATCCATGTCAGTACTCTGCCCCCAATACCATGTGCCCTAATTTTGCCCACTAATCTCCTATGTGGGACTTTAACAAAGGCTTTCTGAAAGTCCAGGTACACTACATCCACTGGCTCTCCCTTGTCCATTTTCATAGTTTCATCCTCAAAAAAACTCCAGAAGATTAGTCAAGCATGATTGTCCCTTTGTAAATCCATGCTGACTTAGACTGATCCTTCTACTGCTATCCAAATGTGTTGTAATTTCCTCTTTTATAATTGACTCCAGCATCTTTCCCACCACTGACGTCAGGCTAACCGGTCTATAATTCCCTGTTTTCTCTCTCCCTCCTTTCTTGAAAAGTGGGACAACATTAGCCACCCTCCAATCAGCAGAAACTGTTCCTGAATCTATAGAACATTGGAAAATGATTACCAATGCGTCCATGATTTCTAGAGCCACCTCCTTAATTACCTGGGATGCAGACCATCAGGTCCCGAGGACTTAACAGCCTTCAGACTCAACAGTCTATCCAACACTGTTTCTTGCCTAATATAAATTTCCTTCAGTTCATCCATTACCCTAGTTCCTTTGGCCAATATTACATCTGGGAGATTGTTTGTGTCTTCCCTAGTGAAGACAGATCCAAAGTACCTGTTCAACTCATCTGCCATTTCCTTGTTCCCCATAATAAATTCACCCGTTTCTGTCTTCAATGGCCCAATTTTGGTCTTAACTATTTTTTGCTATTCACATACCTAAAGAAGCTTTTACTATCTTTCTTTATATTCTTAGCTAGTTTACCTTCATACTTCATTTTTTCTTGGTGTATTGCCTTTTTTGTTATCTTCTGTTGCTCTTTAAAACCTTCCCAGTCCTCCGGTTTCCCGTTCATCTTTGCTATGTTATACTTCTCTTTTATTTTTATACTGTCCTTTACTTCCCTCGTCAGCCACGGCCGCCCCTTACTCCCCTTGAGATCTTTCTTCTTCTTTGGAATGAACCGATCCTGCACCTTCTGTATTATTCCCAGAAATACCTGCCATTGTTGTTCCACTGTCTTCCCTGCTAGGGTATTGTTCCATTGAACTTTGGCCAGCTCCTCCCTCATAGCTCCATAGTTCCCTTTGTTCAACTGTAATACTGACACATCCGATTTTCCTTTCTCCTTCTCAAATTGTAGGTTAAAACATATCATATTATGGTCACTACCTCCTAATGGCTCCTTTACCTCGAGGTCCCTGATCAAATCCGGTTCATTGCACAACACTAAATCTAGAATTGCCTTCTCCCTGGTAGGCTCCAGTACAAGCTATTCCAAGAATCCATCTCAGAGGCACTCCACAAACTCCCTTTCTTGGGGTCCAGTACCATCCTGATTCTCCCAATCTACCTGCATGTTGAAATCCCCCATGACAACAGTATCATTACCTTTGCAGCATGCCAATTATAACTCTTTATTCAACTTACACCCTACATCCAGACTACTGTTTGGGGGCCTGTAGATAACTCCCATTAGGGTCTTTCTACCCTTAGAATTTCTCAGTTCTATCCATACTGACTCTACATCCCCTGATTCTATGTCCCCCCTTGCAAGGAACTGAATATCATTCCTCACCAATAGAGCCACCCCACCCCTTCTGCCCGTCAGTCTGTCCTTTCGATAAGACGTATATCCTTGAATATTCATTTCCCAGGCCCTGTCCGCTTGAAGCCCTGTCTCTGTTATCCCCACAACATCGTACTTGCCAATTTCCAACTGAGCCTCAAGCTCATCTACTTTATTCTTTATACTTCGTGCATTCATATATAATACTTTTAATTCATTACTCCCCTCACCTTTCATATCACTCCCTATTTCACTTGGCCATACTATATGATCTCTTCTTGAGCTTTCTGCTCCATTGATTCTGTTGTCCTTTTTAACTTTTCCTATTTTCACATTCCCTTTAACTCCATCTTTATATTTCCAATGTTTTTATAATTCAGTATCACTGTTTCAAAGAAAGCCTTTACAAACACGATCTATAGCAGAACAAAGAAGACTTTACAATGAACATACAACTCTCCACATCTGGTGGAAAAATGTATGTATTATTTGGACGGGCAAAACACTGTACATCAGACAGTGATGCCTTTGGTTCCTGGCCACTCATTCTGCCTTTAATAACATGAAAGGCCACAGGATGAACACAGGCCTCAATTCAGTTACAGCCTATTCTGTCAATAAAAGGAGAATACATCCTCCTGTACACAAACACAGCACTAGTATATTGAAGCATTGTATTTACAAAGTTTGTACTAAAGACAGGAAAACATTTGCCTGCAAATTATTATAAAACTATGTAACACCAGGTTACTGATCGTTATATGTTTCCTGTCTCTCGCCACTGATTCTGTAAGTCTTAGGTAAAAGAAGACGACAATTATTTATAGTTTCTGAGATAATGTCGGACAGCCCACTTTAAAATCTTATCATAAAAACATACAAAACCTACAGCACAATGCTGTACCGAAGATGTACTTACTTTAGAAATTAGCTAGGGTTACCCATAGCCCACTATGTTTCTAAGCTCCATGTACCTATCCAGGAGTCTCTTAAAAGACCCTATTGTATCCACCTCCACCACTGTTGCCGGCAGACCATTCCATGCACTCACCATTCTCTGCATAAAATACTTTCCCCTGACATCTCCTCTATACCTACTTCTAAGCACCTTAAAACTGTGCCCTCTCGTATTAGCCATCTCAGCACTGGGAAAAAGCCTCTGATTATCCACGCAATCAATGCCTCTTATCATCTTATACACCTCTATCAGGTTACCTCTCATCCTCGGCTGCTTCAAGTCAAGTCAAGTCAAGTCACTTTTTATTGTCATTTCGACCATAACTGCTGGTACAGTACATAGTAAAAATTGTTTTTCAGAACCATGGTGCTACATGAAGCAGTACAAAAACTACATTGAACTACTTAGAAACAATACAGAAAAAAAACTACACTAGGCTACAGACCTACCCAGGACTGCATAAAGTGCACAAAACAGTGCAGGCATTACAATAAATAATGAACAAGACAATAGGCACAGTAGAAGGTAGTAAGTTGGCGTTAGTCCTGGCTCTGGGTATTGAGGAGTCTGATGGCTTGAGGGAAGAAACTGTTACATAGTCTGGTCGTGAGAGCCCAGATGCTTCAGTGCCTTTTCCCAGATGGCAGGAGGGAGAAGATTTTGTATGAGGGGTGCGAGGGATCCTTCATAACGCTGTTTGCTGTGCAGATGCAGCATGTAGTGTAAATGTCTGTAATGGCAGGAAGAGAGACCCCGATGATCTTCTCAGCTGAACTCACTATCCGCTGCAGGGTCTTGTGATCCGAGATGGTATAATTTCCGAACCAGGCAGTGATGCAGCTGCACAGGATGCTCTCAATACAACCCCTGTAGAATGTGATGAGGATGAGGGGTGGGAGATGGACTTTCCTCATTCTTCGCAGAAAGAAGAGATGCTGCTGGGCTTTCTTTGCTATGGAGCTGGTGTTGAGGGATCAGGTGAGATTCTCCGCCAGGTGAACCCCAAGAAATTTGGTGCTCTTAATGATCTCTACTGAGGACAAAAGGCCGAGTCCACTCAACCTATTCTCATAAGACATGCTCCCCAATCCAGGCAACATCCTTGTAAATCTCCTCTGCACCCTTTCTATAGTTTATACATCCTTCCTGTAGTGAGGTGACCAGAACTGAGCACAGTACTCCAAGTGGAATCTGACCAGGGTCTTATAAAGCTGTAACATTACCTCTCAGCTCTTGAACTCAATTCCACGATTGACGAAGGCCAATGCACCATATGCCTTCTTAACCGCAGAGTCAACCTGTGCAGCAGCTTTGAGTGTCCTATTGACTCGGACCCCAAGATCCCTCTGATCTTCCACACTGCCAAGAGTCTTACCATTAATACTATCCACCTCACACTTATCTGGGTTGAACTCCATCTGCCACTTCTGAGCCCAGTTTTGCATCCTATCGATGCCCCGCTGTAACCTCTGACAGCCCTGCACACTATCCAAAAGCACCCCCAACCTTTGCATCATCAGCAAATTTACTAACCCATCCTTCCACTTCCTCATCTAGGTCACTTATAAAAATCACAAACAGAAGGGGTCCCAGAACAGATCCCTGAGGCACACCACTGGTCACCGACCTCCATGCAGAATATACCCCATCTACAACCATCTGTGAGCAAGCCAATTCTGGATCCACAAAGCAAAGTCCCCTAGGATCCCATGTCTTCTTACTTTCTCAATAAGCCCTGTATGGGATACCTTATCAAATGCCTTGCTGAAATCCATATACACTACATCTACTACTCTACCTTATCAATGTGTTTAGTCACATTCTCAAAAAATTTCAATCAGGCTCATAAGGCACAACCTGCCTTTGACAAAGCCACGTTGACTATTCCTAATCATATTATGCCTCTCCAAATGTTCATAAATCCTACCTATCAGGATCTTTTCCAACAACCTACCAACCACTGAAGTAAGACTCACTGGTCTATAATTTCCTGGGCTATCTCTACTCCCTCTCTTGAATAAGGGAACAACATCTGCAACCCTCCAATCCTCCAGAATCTCTCTTGTGTCCATTGATGATGCAAAGATCATTGCCAGAGGCTTAGCAATCTCCTCCCTCACCTCCCACAGTAACCTGGGGTACATCTCATCCGGTCCCGGAGACTTATCCAACTTGATACTTTCCAAAAGCTCCAGCACATCATCTTTTTTAAGGTCTATATGTTCAAGTTTTCATCCATTGTGAGTCATCCCTACAATCACCAAGATCCTTTTCCATGGTGAATACTGAAGCAAAGTATTCATTAAGTATCTCTGCTATCTCCTCCGGTTTCATACACACTTTTCCATTGTCACACTTGATTGGTCCTATTCTCTCACGTCTTATCCCCTTGCTTTTCACATACTTATAGAATGCCTTGGGATTTTCCTTAATCCTGTTCACCAAGGCCTTCTCATGGCCTCTTCTGGCTCTCCTGATTTCATTCTTAAGCTCCTTCCTGCTAGCCTTATAATCTTCTAGATCTTTATCATTACCTAGTTTTTTAAACTTTTTGTAAGTTTTTCTTTTTTCTTCTTGACTAGATTTTCAACAGCCTTTGTACACCACGGTTCCTGTACTCTACCATCCTTTCCCTGTCTCATTGAAATGTAACTATGCAGAATGCCAAACAAATATACTCTGAACATCTGACACATTTCTGCCGTACATTTCCCTAAGAACATCTGTTCCCAATGTGTGCTTCCAAGTTCCTGCCATTAGTTTCATATTTCCCCTTATTCCAATTAAATGCTTTCCTAACTTGTCTGTTCCTATCCCTTTCCAATGCTACGGTAAAGTAGATGGAACCCACTAAGAGACCTGACAACTGACCACGTTCGTTTCCCAGCACCAGATCAACTACAGCCTCTCCTCTTGTAGGCCTTTCTAAACATTGTGTCAGGAAACCTTCCTGAACACACCTAACAAACTCCACCTCATCCAAAACCCTCGCTCTAGGAAAATACCAATCAATATTTGTGAAATTAAAATCTCCCACCACAACAACCCTGTTATTATTACACCTTTCCAGAATCTGTCTATCTGCTCCCTGATGTCCCTGTTACTATTGGGTGGGTCTATAAAAAACACCCAGTAGAGTTATTGACCCCTTCCTGTTCCTAACTTCCACCCACAGAGACTTCGTAGACAATCCCTCCATGACTTCCTCCTTTTCTGCAGCCGTGACACTATCTCTGATCAGCAGTGCCATGCCCCCACCTCTTTTGCCTCCTTCCCTGTCCTTTCTGAAACGTCTAATGCCTGGCACTCTAAGTAACCATTCCTGCCCCTGAGCAATCCAAGGCTCTGTAATGGCCACAACATCATTGCTCCAAGAACTGATACACATTCTATGCTCATCTGCTTTGTTCAAAATGCTTCTTGCATTAAAATAGATACATCTCAAACCATCGGTCTGAGCACATCCCTTCGCTATCACCTGCCTATCCTCCCTCTCGCACTGCCTATAAGCATTCTCCATTTGTGAGTCAACAGCCCCTTCCTCCTTCTCTTCAGTTCGGTTCCCACCCTACCCCCAGCAATCCTAGTTTAAACTCTCCCCAATAGCCTTAGCAAACCTCCCTGCCATAATATTGATTGCGCTCGGATTCAAGTGTAACCCGTCCTTTGTGTACAGGTCACACCTGCTCCAAAAGAGGTCCCAATGATCCTGAATCCCTGTCCCTTGCTCCAATCCCTCAGCCATGCATTTATTCTCCACCTCACACTATTCCTATACTCACTGTCGTGTGGCACAGGCAGTAATCCCGAAATGACTACCTTTGTGGTCCTGCTTCTCAGCTTCCTTCCTATCTCCCTGTAGTCTGTTTTCAGGACCTTCTCCCTTTTCCTGCCAATGTCATTAGTATCAATATGTACCATGAGCTCTGGCTGTTCACCTTCCCACTTCAGAATGTCGTGGACATGATCAGAAACATCCCAGACCCTGGCACCTGGGAGGCAAACTACCATCCCTGTTTCTTTCCTGCATCCACAGAATCGCCTGTCTGAGCTCCTAAATATAGAGTTCCCTATTACTTCTGCCTTCTTCCTTTCCCTACCCTGCTAAGCCACAGGGCCAGACTCTGTGCCAGAGGTGCGGCCATTGTTGCTTCCCCCAGGTAGGCCGTCCTCCCAACAGTACTCAAACAGGAGTACTTATTGTTAAGGGGGACAGCCACAGGGGTACTCTCTGGTGTCTGACCCTTGCCCTTCCCTCTCCTTACTATTACCCACTTATCTGTCTCCCGAGGCCCCAGTGTGACTACTTGCCTATATCTCGTCTCTATCACCTCCTCACTCTCCCTGACCAGATGAAGTCATCGAGCTGCATCTCCAGTTCCCTAATGCGGTCCCTAAGGAGCTGCAGCTCAATGCACCTGGCGCAGATGTGGCCTTCCAGGAGGCTGGGAGTCTCCCAGATTTCCCACATCTGACACCCAGTGCAGAGCACCAGCCTGACAGACATACTTCCTGTTTCTTCACAGGTAACCTACCTTGCCTCAACCCATTATCGGCGAAGTCCCGTTAAGCCAAAGCCCTCCTACTCTGTCTACCTCTACGTCATCACCTGCATCTCTGAAGCGCGCTCTATAAAACTGTCTTCTTTTTAAACTCTTCCCGCCGGTCTAACTTGCTGATGTCCACGCACCTGTGCAGTCGTTCCTCGATCAATTATAGAGTCAATGTTTCAGGACAAGACCATTCAGCAGGACTTTCCTGCTAAAGGGTCTCAGCCCGAAACATCAGCTCTTTCTCCATACATGCTGCTTGGTCTGCTGAGTTCCCCCAGCATTTTGTGTGTGTTAACATATGCCTACTCGCTTTATTCATTAGGATCAGGAACAAAAACCATCTTTTTAAACAGCTTACTTCGATATTGGCCATAACTACTACACCAATAGTGCACTCCAATTGTTCACCAAACTGAGGTCTGCCAGTTGAAAAAATACAAGTCTCATTTGAATGGAATTTACTCTTCGACCTGAAATAGCAATATATTTTGACTGCAAGGTATTATAAAATTGTGAACCACTTACTCATTTTTTCTATATTGTAATATAACATTGTTATTGCTTGTTATATAAAACTGAAGTCATTACAATTTTTTTGTTTCAAACTGAGGTCATTAAGTTTTTCTTCAAAGAAATACAAAAGTATTTAAAGGCTCAAGGGTAGGAAAGAAGGAAATGAAAAAAATGTTCAACTCGCTATTTTCTATCACTCATAGCTTCGTGCACCAAATAAAATTTGGAATCTTGGGACATTACATACAGTAGATTGTACTAAGGAAAGTGTGCAAAAGTAAGAGGGGAGGATGACATGCATCATAGCTCACTAGAAAGCAAATCACAACTCCAACCTACATTTTGGACATGATTTAAGGGGAACAAATGTTGATCATTGAAAGATCTATAAGTATTTAAGATTGTTAAAATCAAGAATCTCCAAACTTATGTTACATACTAAACTTTACGTGTACTGTAAGCGCAGAGGTATCAAACTAAATAAATTTCTTCCATTTTCAATGTATTCTGCCTGTTAATTTATTGCAATCTCACATTATAACTATTCTTGCAAAGTTTAGCACATGCAAGAAAAATAATAATGTTGGAATACTTTTCAGAAAAATTTCAAACTAGTTGGACGCGAACAGTTAGACCTTATATGACAAGTCTCTTGCATTGTGGAAGCACCTTCAGGTACAAATCCTATCACATGGAGATTGGAATGGAAGAGGGAGATAAACCATCTCTCTGACATAGCTAGCTGCCAGAGCTGTCAAAAATTGGCATCCACCATTAAAGATCCCCATCACCCAGGACATGCCTCTCCTCATTACTACCATCGAAGAAGAGGTACAGGAGCCTGAAGACACACACTCAACATTTCAGAAACAGCTTATTCCCTTCAGCCATCAGATTTCTGAATGGACAGGAATCCACGTACACGACCTCACTTTTTTTTTTCCTTTTATCTGATTTTTGCACTACATATTTAATTTTTTGAATATTTCCTGTTGTAATTTATAGTTATTTTATTGTGTATTGCACTTTATTGCTGCTGTAAAACAATAAATTTCATGACATATGCCAGTGATATTAAACTGATTCTGATTCTAAAAAACAGTGAATGTTTTAATGAAAAAGTCCTGGGAAAGATAATCCCCATGATGGAGCTGGTGAGTTTGTGACTTTCTACAACTTTTTCCGATCCTGTGCATGGCCCTTCATACCAGATGGTGATGCAACCAGTTAGAATGCTGAAATCTGCAAGAGGCTTTGGTGACATAACAAGTCTCCTCAAATTTCAAATGAAATATAGCCACTGTCAGGCTTTCTTTGTGATTGCATCAATATGTTGGGTCCAAGATAGACCTTTGGAGATGTTGACACCCAGGAACTTGAAACTGTTCACCCTTTCCACTGCTGATCCCTCAAAGTGAACTGGTATGTGTTGTCTTGATGTCCGTTCCTGAAGTCCATCACCAATTTCTTGATCTTTCTAATGCTGAGTGCAAGGTTGCTGTTGCGACACTGCTTAACCAACTGATCTAACTTACTCATGTATACCTTCTCGTCACCTTCTGAAGTTCTCCCAACAATAGTTGTGTTATCAGCAAATCTATAGATGGCGTTTAAGCTGTGCCTAACCACACAGTCATGGGGGTGGAGGGAGTAGAGCAGTTGCACCCTTGAGATGCACAAGTACTTCCAGTAAGATGGCAGTGCGTTTGGACACAGCGGCCTCTCGGAGGCCAACCATAGGTGTTCACAGGTGTTTTTTTCTTTGGTAAATATCTTTTTTACAATAGCAAGACAAAGCTGGATTCCAAGAACTTTGGGTACTGTCGGTCTACCCCATCAGTGAGCTGCTCATTGGTACAGGTGCAGACCTTGCTGTTGCCTGTTAGAGGAAGGTATTGGAATTAGTGCACAAAGGCAGTGTGCAGTGTAACCTTGGGTGATTAGCTTGGACCTTTCTTTTGTGATCAGAGGCCCAGCTTTTGGAGCTTTTTGATTAGTACTGAGGGTATGATGGTGTTGAATGCTGAGCTGTAATCAATAAACAGCAGTCTGACATAGGTATTGCTATTGTCCAGGTAATTCAAGGCCAGTGCAATTGCATCCACTGTAGACCTATTAAGGTGATAGGCAAATTGCAGCAGCTCCAGATCCTTGCTAAGGCAGGAGTTGATTCTGCCTTTACCAACCTCTCAAAGCACTTCACCACAGTAGATCTGAGTGCAACTGGGTGATAGACTTTGAGACATCTATCCAACTATGTTCTGGTCTATTAACTATTAATCAGTGCTAGGTGCACTGTTGTTTGTAATTTATCAGAACAATCTGGATGAGAATGGAGGTGGCATGGTTAGTAGGTTTGCATATGACACTAAAATATGTGTATGGAACTCCCAGTTGCAACTTCAGTTAGTCCAATTTTCCACCACTCCCAAAACCCCACCCACAACCCTGGCCTACTCATGTATCTGAAATGCCTCCAGATTTACTTTTAATTTTGAGGAGAAATAATTGACGCACGATGTAGGTCCAAAAATCTGCTACAACGTTAAAGCATTCCAAAGTAATCACCTCTATAATTTACCCCTATGTTCTCAGATTCTCATTCAGAAAAGCAGTTAAATCAATGTACATACTACAAAATCCAATAAAACATCAAATAAAACCTCTAGTTGTACAAGTTGAGGAATAAATGTTGAGAGTTTCCTGTGGTTTTCTTAAAATCTGGCTGTCATATCTTTTATCTTATACCTGAACAAATGGATCCCTCATCCATAAATCACATAGTGCAGCTTCCCATTTGTTTTGTACTTTTCCCACAAGGTCACCCATTATTTTATAGATTCCAGCAAATATTCAATGAAGCACCAGGTATTAGATTTGTAACAAGGAAAATTGTTATAAAATCCCCTTCTCTGTAATAAAATCTATACAAGACATGAGGGACTTTCTTGCCCCTAGATAAGGGAGACTAAAATATGTTCCACTTTTACTTTATTCATATTATGCTTTGTAACTCCAAAACATGAAACTAATTGCAAAAAAAATACAGGAGCCCAGGAGAATAGGTCTTAATTCATTTTTACTTTAAGCAAGGTGCACAATTACCATGTGGCTGTATCATGATGCATGCAATTCACGTAGTTCTACATATAACCCGTAATAAATTATTTAAACAAATATGGAATGCTTACTCAAACAATATACTTACAATTGTACTCAAATAATACTTAAATATTAAATACACTCCTCCCTGCTTAGCTATTAACTCCAACTCAATGGAGAATGCACGTTAAGTATATTCACAGTATACTATATAATACAAAAATACTACTATATACAGATATCCACACTATTCAGGCCTAAAGATTTAATCGCTGTGGAGGCTTTGTTTCTCCTGTGGGATAACATCTTTCCTGACAAGGGGGGATTACTCTGTGTGCTGAGAAACAACCTCAGAGTCTGGGACTTCCTGCGTCATGGCTGAAGGAGTTAACTCTGGGACAACATGGAGTGCTTCTGACAGCTCTGGTCACCTTTCATCTCTAACAATTGAGTCTGTCTCTATGAGTGATCAGTGTATTATCTCCAGATGATATTCAGACGCAATCTCCAATGTGTAATAGAGTGGTCCAGTTCTGTCCTTAATCTTTTCGAGTACCCACTTTTGATTACCTCTGTAGTCCCTTACCAGGACTGAAAAATTAAACCTCCTTGTTGAGGAGCCTCCAATTTGTTTCAGCTGTTTGGCCTGTACACTGTGTCAGTGTGGTGTGTTATGCTGATATTGATCGCGGTCTATTCTTTAGACTCTGAACAAGCCCTTACTCCAAGTCATTTGTAACTGAGTGGTATGGTGCTGATGTAATATGTCTTATTCCATTCATTTGCAGGCTTGACTAAAACTGTTCCACAACAAACTGTCGTCCATTGTCACTAAGTGTTCTGGAATACCAATCCTTGAGAAGAGGCTTCTCAACATATTAACAGTGTGTAGGCCATTAGGAACACTTCTGCCAATGAATGGTCCAGAAAAATCTGCATGAATCCTCAGCCAAGGCAATGCAGGCCATTCCCAGGGATGGTGGGACGATGCTATAGGCATCTTTTTTATTGTTCATTATTATTATTGTTTATCTTCTAGACATGTTGGTATCCTGAACACCGCATGGTAAGTTGCTCAATCTGCTGATCTATCCCAGGCGACCAGACAAAGCTTCAAGCCAACGCTTTAATTTTGAGCATGCCTAGATGACCGACATAAGACCATAAGACATAGGAGCAGAATTAGGTCATCTGGCCCATCCAGTCTGCTTTGCCATTCAATCATGGCGGATCCTTTTTTTCTATCTCCTCCTCAACCCCAGTTCCTGACCTTTGCCCCATAGCTATGCCCAATCAAGAACTTATCGATCTCTGCCTTAAATACACCCAACAACCTGGCCTCCACAGCTGCATGTGGCAACAAATTCCACAAATTCACTGCCTTTTGGCTAAAGAAATTTCTCTGCATCTCTGTTTTGAAAGGTGCCCCTCTATCCTGAGGCTGTGCCCTCTTATCCTAAACTCTCCCACCATGGGAAAGATCCTTTCCACACCTACTCTGTCTAGGCCTTTCAACATTCAAAACGGTTCAATGAGATCCTCCTCATCATTCTGAATTCCAGTGATTACAGATCCAGAGCCATTGAATGTTCCTTGTATGATAACTCTTTCATTTCTAAAATAATTCTTGTGAACCTCCTCTGGACCCTCTCCAATGCCAGCATATCTTTTCTAAGATGAGGGACCCAAAACTGTTCACAATACTCAAGGTGAGGCCTCACAAGTGCCTTATAAAGCCTCAGCAGTGCATCCTTGCTCTTGTATTCTCGACCTCTTGAAATGAATGCTAACATGACATTTGCTTTCCTCACCATTGACTTAACCTGCAAGTTAACCTTCAGGGTGTTCTACACAAGGACTCCCAAGTCCCTCTGCATCTCAGATTCCTGGATTTTCTCTCCATTTAGATATTTATTTCTACTTACCAAACTGCATGACCATGCATTTTCCAACATTTTGTTTCATTTGCCACTTTTTTGCCCATTCTCCTAATCTGTCTAAGTCAGTGGTTCCCAACCTTTTTTTGGCCATGCCCCACCTAATCACCTCTAAAATCCTGATGCCCCCTGTGGTGATATATAATTCTTATTATTCAAAAAGTGAACTCCTATTCACCTGGAGGAAGCCTAAAAGACCATTAACTTGGTTTAAACAAGTTTCCAAAGAACATGGCATTCATGAAAGAGAAAAATAAAAGAACCAAAGGACTGTTAAAGTTTTGAGGAAGAAATTACTAAGAAATTGTAAAAAAAAGAACATTAAGTGATATTAAAATAATAATAATAAAAAATAAATAAAACAATGCCGATTCGTTTCTACAGCATACAAAGACAGATACACCGTTTAAAAGAGATGACACAATGTACACACCTTCACACCACCAAGAACCGAAAGCTACTGCAAAAAGCAGCATTGGCGCGACCTCGTACGAGTTTCTTACGCGTTTGGACTTGTTCATTCGTTCCTTCCTACATCAGTCAATTCATTAATTTAATTATGAAAGCCATTTGATGGTTGTAATGATGGTGATACACTATATATACAGTACATACGCAATTACACATGTACATACACACAAGTATTTTTATGTATGCATACTGTATATACACATATGTATTAACTCTCACACACACTCATACTCACACAGACTTACTAGAAAAAATTCACTGTTAATAACTCATTCTCGAATTGCCCCCCTTAAAAATCAAATTACCCCCCTGTGGGGCGTACGCCCCACGTTGGGAACCACTGGTCTAAGTCCTTCTGGATCCTATCTGTTTCCTCAACACCACCTACCCCTCCACCAATCTTTGTATTATCTACAAACTTGACAACAAAGGTATCTATTTCATCATCTAAATCATTTCTATACAGCATAAAAAGAAGTGGTCCCAACACCAACCCCTACCGAACACCACTGGTCACCGGCAGCCAACCAGAAAATGATTCTTTTATTCCCACTTGCTGCCTCGTACCAATCAGCCAATGCTCTAACCATGTTGGTAACTTTCCCGTAACACCATTGTCTCTTAACTTGGTAAGCAGCCTCGTGTGGCACTTTGTCAAAGGCCTTCTGAATGCCCAAATATACAACTTCTACCACATCCCCTTTATCTATCCACTTGTAATCTCCTGAAAGAATGCCAACACATTTGTTAGACAGGATTTTCCCTGAAGGAAACCTTCTGACTTTGTACTATCTTGTCCTGTGTCACCAAGTACTCCATCACCTCATCCTTAACAATTGACTCCAACATCTTCCCAACCAGTGAGTTCAGGCTAACTGGTCTATTATTTCCTTTCTACTGCCTTCCTTCTTTCTTAAAGAGTAGAGTAACATTTGTAATTTTCCAGTCCTCTAGTACCATACCAGAGTCCAATGACTTTTGAAAGATAATTTCTAATGCCACCACAATCTCTAATGCTATCTCTTTCAGAACCCTAGGGTGCAGTTCCACAGGTCCGGGTGACTTATGTACCTTTAGGTCTTTCAGCTTTTTGAGCACCTTCTCTTTTTTAATAGTAACTGCACCCACTTCTCTTCCTTCACACAGTACAACATCAGGCATACTACTAGTGCCTTTCACAGTGAAGACTGACACAAAATACTCATTTAGTTCATCAGCCTTCTCCTTGTCCCCATTATTATTTCTCCTGCCTCATATTCTAGCAGTCCACTCTCATTTCTCTTTTATTTTTAACATACTTGAAAAAACTTTTACTATCCTCTTTGATAATATTTGCTAGCTTGCTTTCATATTTCATCTTTTCCCTTCTAATGATGTTTTTAGTTACTCTCTGTAGGTTTTTAAAAACTTCCCAATCCTCTATCTTCCCACTAATTTTTGCTTTGTTGTATGCCCTTTCTTTTGCTTTTACTTCCCTTGTCAGCCACAGTTGTACTATTTTACCATTTGTCCTGCACCTTCCTCATTTTTCCCAGAAACTTGTGCCATTACTGCTCTGCTGTCATCCCTGCCAGCATCTCCTTCCAATTTTCGTTGGCCAACTCCTCTCTCATACCACTGTAATTTCCCTACTCCACTGAAACACTGCTACATCAGACTTTACTTTCTTCCTATCAAATTTCAAATAGAACACAATCAAATTGTGATCACAGGTTCCTAAGGGGTCTTTTACCTTAAGCTCCGCAGTTGCCTCCAGTTCATTACAAAACACCCAATCTAGTATAGCTGATCCCTAGTAGGCTCAACGACAAACTGCTCTAAAAAGCTATCTCTTAGGTCTTCAACAAACTCACTCTCTTGAGATCCATTACCAACTTGATTTTCCCAATCAACCTGCATGTTAAAATCTGCCATGACTATCACAACATTGCCCTTTTGACTTGCCTTTTCTATTTCCTGTTGCAACCTGTGATCCACCTCCCAGCCACTGTTGGGAGGCCTGTATATAACTGCCATCAACATTCTTTTACCCTTGCAGTTTCTTAACTCAACCCACAAGGATTTAACATCTTCCGATCCTATGTTACATCTTTCTGCTGATGTGATGCCATTCTTTACCAGTAGAGCCACATCTGCCTACCTTCCTATCCCTCCAATATAACATGTAACCTTGGACATTCAGTTCCTGACTACAACCATCTTTCAGCCACGATTCTTTGACGGCCACAACATCATACAGTACCTGGTTATCTGTAATATTGCAACAAGATCGTCCAACTTATTTCTTATGCTATGTCATTTAGATACAACACCTGAGTATCGTATTTGCTGTCCTTTCTGACTCTGCATCCCTGATGATTTGATACTCAGCCTGTTGGATGCAACTAAGTCCCATCACCTGCCCGCCCTTCTGCCCTTTCTGACTGCACTCCATCTTTATTTTTGTACCACCTGTCCTATCCTGAGTCCCTTTACTCCGGTTTCCACCCCCCCCCCCCCCGCCAAGTTAGATTAAACACTCCCTAATAGCTCTAACAAACCTGCCCACGAGAATATTGGTCCCTCTCAGGTTCAGGTGCAACTCGTCACTTTTGAACAGGTCATACCTCCCCCAGAAGACATCCCAATTATCTTAAAAGTGAAGTGAAACTTGCAGAAAATGTAGCTCCTCCAACACTTTTGCTCTCAACTGGGATGGTACAACCCTCAATCCCCATATAAGGCAACCACCATCAAGGGCAAGTTCATTCCAGCACTGGTAAAAAAGGGGAACTGGTGTTTCCTCTGCCCATTCCAACCATTTGGGGTGGTCAAGTAGTCTGAGACAGAGTAGGTCTTTTCTGGTTTCCTTTTGGATCATATCTGCCATAATGGGAAGACTTTCAATTTGTATTAGGGAAAATATGTAAAACGGAATATCTTTTTTGCAAATTTTTCAAGCATGTCCTTTTCCAAGGGTAAACAGCATTTCCATTAGTTGTCCTCTTAATTTCAATCTTGTCATTGTATTCTCCAAGAAACAGAACCCAACTCTGCATTCTTGCTGCTACTGTTAGTGGAACACCCTTCAGTGGAGTGAAAATGAACACAAATGGTCATTGATTACTAATGAGGGTATGAAGCTCTCTCCCACAGCTTTAGGGTGAAAGGTATGAAGTTTAAGGAGAACATGAGGGGAAGCTTCTTCATTCAGAGGGTCATGAGTGTGTGGAATGAGCATGCCAGCACATGGTCAATGCAAGCTCGATTTCAACATTTAAGACAATTTTGTATAGGTACATGGATAGTAGGAATATGGAAGGTTATGGTCCTGATGCAGGTCATTGAGAGTAGGCAGTATAAATGGTTTTGGCATGGATTAAATAAACCGTAGTGTCTGCTTCTGTGCTGTACTTCTCCATGACTCTATGATTCTAATTGTTAACCCCTAAAAAGAATCATAACTGTGACACATCCTTTGGCCTTAGGGCATCCACTACTGCTTGAATTTTCTCAGGACATTTGTGTAATCCTTGTACATCAATATTGTGATTACAGTAAGTGATGCTTGGTTTGAAGTATTCACATTTGCTGCATCATACTCTGAGCCCATAATCTTCTTATCTTTTTAACACTGTCTTGAGATTTTGGAGGTGTTTCTTGTATCATTACTGGAAACAATGATGTCATCCAGGTAACAATGAGTGCCTGGGCAGCCTTGCTGCACCAAAGTGGAGGTGCAGATGCTACTCCAAAAATAAGCCCATTATAGTGATAAAACCATTTCTGACTGTTTATGGTGAGAAACACTTTGGAATCTTCTTCCATCTCACTTTGGTGAAGTGTTTCGCTCCAGAAAAGTTTGCAAAGATATGCTCTATTTTGAGCAGAGGGTATTAATCTACTTTCAGTATTGGGGTAATGGTGACTTTAAAATCAACAGAGATCCTGACAGACCCATTCTTCTTGGCAACTGGGACCACTGGCATTGTCCATGGGCTCCACTCAACCTTGGAAAGAATTCCTTCAGCCTCCATGTGATCTAGCTCCATTGGCTACTTTATCACAAATGGTATAAGGAACCAGATGGGCTTTGCAAAACTTGGGTGTGGAATTTTCCTTCAACAGTATTTTACCCTTATACATTTGAGTTTTCCAATGTTATCACTGAACACTGCTGAGGCATCATCCAGCACCTTTCTTACTTCACTTTCACTAGACTCTATTGCAGGGGATGTTTCAGGCAAATGGTGAATGGATCTCCAATCAAGTTCTAGTTGTCTCAGCTAATCACAAACCCACAATGCTGGCCCTCATTTTACCACATACAAGCCCAATGTGGCTTGTTGTATTTCACTGTTACAAATGTCATTCCTACAGGAATGATCTTTTCTCCAATATAAGTTCTTAGTTGGATAGCCGTTTAGTATCTTTGAAATGTCATTCAAACTCATTTTATGAAACAGCTGAGCACAGTCAATTCCATTTTAAATCATTTGCAATTCATGTTGCTTGTCTCCAATTAGTTTTCAGACTGTAAATCCCAAAGCTACCCAGTGCTGCGTTACTCTCATGATCATTTTTTCATCAAAAGCATGCAGATTAGTGCTCTTTTTGAAACTGCAACTTGAGTTTTTATCTTTTTTTCTTCCATATGCAGTCCATTTATATCTGTCTGTCTAACGTGCAATTTGTATGTGTCCTACTTCTTGCATTTTCTCCAAGTTGCACTTTAAAACTCGCACTACTAGTCTGGCATAAGTGAGCTTCTGCCACACGGCAACACTCCTTGTTCAGCTAGCAAAGTCCAGCCCAGGAGTACTTAACCATTTTTATGCCGTGGACTGATTCAGCAGCCTAGGAAAGCCTATAAACTGCTTCTCAGTTTAATATATTTAAATATTCCAAATAAAATACATAGGATTTCAAAAAATAATATTGAAATACAGTAACCAAAATATATAAAAAAAACAAATTTGTGATATCACAAACACAAGAAAATCTGCAGATGCTGGAAATCCAAGCAATACACACAAAATGCTGGAGGAACTCAGAAGGCCAGGCAGCATCGATGGAAAAGAGTAAACAGTCGACATTTTGGGCAGAGACCCTTCATCAGCACTAGAAAAAAAGATGAGATCAGGCTAAGAAGGTGGGGGAGGGAAAAAGAGGTACAAGGTGGTAGGTTATAGGTGAAACTGGGAGGGGGGAGGGGTGAAGTAATGAGCTGAGAAGTTGATTGGTGAAAGAGATATAGAAAGAAGGAAGAATCTAATGAGAGAGGGTAGAAGACCATGGAAGAAAGGGAAGGAGGAGGAACACCCTCCAGAGGGAGGTGACGGACAAGTAAAGAGATAAGGTGAGAAAGGGAAACAGGAATGGGGAATGTGAAAGTAAGGGTGGGGAGAGATGGGCAATTCCTGGAAGTTAGAGAAATTGACGTTCATGCCATCAGGTTGCAGGTTACCCAGATGGAATATAAGGTCTTGCTCCTCCAACATGAGTGTGGTCTCATCATGGCAGTAGCGAGCACCATGGACTGAAATGTCAGAATGGGAATGGAATGTAGAATTGAAATGGGTGGCCTCCAGATCCTACTTTTTCTGGTAGACAGAGCATAGGTGCTCAATGAAGCGGTTTCCCAATCTACATCGGGTGTCAGTGATATTCAGGAGGCCACACCAGGAGCACCGTAGATCACAGTAGATGACCCAGACAAGATCACAGCTGAAGTGTCACCTCACCTGGAATGACTGTTCCAGGGCCCTGAATGGAGGTGAAGGAGGAGGTGTAGAGGCAGGTGTGTTGCTTGTTCCGCTTGCAAGAATAAGTACCATGAGGGAGATCAGTAGGGATGGATGAATGGAGAAAGGAGTCGTGTTGGGAATGATCTCTGCAGAAAGTGAAAAGTGAGTGGGGGGGGGGAGGCAAAGATGTGCTTGGTGATGGGATCTCATTGAAGATGGCTGAAGTTATGGAAAAGGTTGTGCTGCAAGTGGAGGCTAGTGGGGTGAAGTACAAGAGGAACCCTATCCCTGGTGGGGTGGTGGGAGGATGGGGTGAGGATAGACATGCATGAAATAGAAGTGATGCAGATAAGGTGGAGGAAACAAAGCCACTTTTTTGAAGGAGGAGACCTCATTAGTTCTGGAATGGTGTTGAATGGTGAACTGTACTCCAACATCAGCATTCTCACATAAGCATCCTTCTTCTCCAGGTGTGTAAGGACGGTGTGTAGAGCTGTAGCTATTGCATCATTTGTCGATCAGTTGTGTTGGTAGGTGAATTGTAGGGGGTTCAGTGTGGGTGGCAACATGCTGCAGATGTAGTCCTTGAATAGCCTCTCAAAGTATTTGCTTATTGTTGAGGTGAGTGTGACAGGACGCCAGTCGTTCAGACATGTTACCTTGGTCATTTTAGGTACAGGAACAATGGTGGATTTGAACAAAACATAATCTGAGGGCAGGGTGTAGTTAGACAGAAAGTTGACGAAGTCGATGAGATCAGTATGGGTGTAGGAAGCAGAACCAATGTAGTCATCAATATAGCACACGAAAAGTTGGGGAGTGATGCCAGTGTAGGTCTGGAACATAGATTGTTCTGCTTAGCCGACAAAAAGGCAGGCATAGCTGGGCCCATAGCTACGCCTTTTGTTTGAAGGGAGTAGGAGGAGCCGAAGGAGAAATTATTGAGACTGAGGACCAGTTGGTGATATAGTAATATATGTGCTTCTTTATTAACACATTAAATAAAAAAAACTATACATTTAAAATATAGGCAAGTTAAAATTAAATTTTATTTTTTAAAGACATATCAGTATGAAACCTATTGTTGCTTAGCTTAAATGAGAACACTATGTCTTAGCAGGTACTGCTAATTCTACTGTGGTTTGTTGCCTATATTCATAATTGAAGGAAATGCTAAATTTCAGTTAGATATTAGTGAAAAAAGATGTAAATTTTTTCTCATCCAAGTTCATGGATCCCAGGAATCTATCCTCTCTCGAGGGGTCTGTGGACCTCAGGTTAAGAACCCCTGATCTAAATGCTGCAATTTTGTTCACACACACTTTCATTTCTGACTGCAACTCAATTGAGTTTCTATTGGTATAGCCACTTCAACTGTTCTTTTCAATGTAAACTGTGCTTCGGTTAGGAGCCATTTTTGAATGCTTACTTGTAAGATTCCACCAATGTTCTCACTGTGCATCATTAACCCCCTTATTGAAATGACAATACTCAAACAACTTCTTCAATTCAAACACGAATCAAAAGGACACCCCTTCCTTTTGATTCCACTGATGAAACCTAAAGAGTTCTGTACTCAACAATGGTTTCATTTATAAATGTTTCTGAATTACTTTCATAATATCAGCAAAACTCATTTTGACTAAATTGGTTGGAGCATACAAACTTCTAAGCAAGCTATATGCCTTTAACCCAATGCACTCAGCAAAACTGATACTCATTTCTCATTAACTATTTCCTTTGCTTTAAAATACCACTCAATTCTCTCAATATACAAAATCCAGTGCAATCGAGCACGTCAATTGCTCCAGAGCAGCCAGCCATTTCTGCTCTTTTTTTAAATTTATGGTTATTTTAACCCAGTACTCACTGTTTATGAACCCATGATTTTATCCATTTTCTGTCTTGTTTTTTTACCTGAGTACTCTTCCTTCCAACGAGACAGATTTTTTTTTAAACTCAAGCCTCTTGCTACATTTCAACATAGAGGTAATCATCCTGGGTTTGTTTTAAACTTCCTCATTGCCACTGTTATGTTTTATAACTGCAGTACATTAAACTAATTATAAGGAAAAGACAGGAGCCCAGGAAAAGGGATCTCAGTTCACTTTGAAAGTGAGGGACACACTTACCATGTAGTAGTGTCCTGACATATGCAATTCATGTATTTTTACATGTAACACATAATGAATTATTTAAACAAATTTTAAAAAGGGATCTTACTCAAGCAATATATTTACAATATTACGAAAATATTAAATACACAACAACTCAGGTTTTCCTTTCAAAGATGTTATGAAGTAATTCAGTTATATCCTTTCCCACCCTGTTTACATTCCAATCCCTTTCAACGTCCATCATTTTAAATCAGCTAACAATCCATTTCTTGTAATCTATAAATGCAACTTCTTTGTATAATTTGATGCTTTCTCCAGTTTAATATATTGAATGTAAAATAAGGACTAACATTTAGATATAGTTTCTGATCTGCATAAGAATTTCTGCTGCACACAATGCAATTTAAACTTACTTCACATTCAACCTTCCTTCTCTGAGCTTGTCACTTTTCTACATAAAAAATTACAAAAGCACTGTACACTAACTATTAATTTTATGACTAATAGGATTGACTTGATTCATTTAGAAAGGTTAAGATGCTTTACAAAAAGAACTTCACAGCTTTTATTAGTTAGATGTGCATTTGTATAATTAAAAGTACTGCAAGTAAACAGAGTAAACAAAGATTAAATTGTTCAACTTTGAATAAAATCCCTGAAAGGTTATTACTTAAGGATAGTTTCTTCACAGATCAAATTTCAATCTTTGGAATGTGCCTCAAAATTTCTAAATTTGGTTGTCATTTTCAGTTATTGAGATAATCCAGTATAAATTATCCAAGACTGTGACCTTTACAAGTCATTTCACAAGATGCTTTAAAATTCATTGCACGACAAAAAGAAAGTTAAAATTATTTTTATAGTATGGTTCACAGCAGGATAAATACTCATTTAGGCAAATCCACTTCATATCCTAAATGTTTTATTCCCTGTTTTATTGAACATTTGTAAATTGCATTTCAGAAGGATACCCATCAACCCATCAGGTCCATGCTGTCCCCTAATGAAGCAATTCTATCAATCTTCTCCGTCATATCTCTCTGAACCCTATTCTTTCTAATGTCCATTCACTTGCCTTGAGGTTGGGATCAAACTTGAATTACAGGAACTGTGAGATTGTAGCACTAATTGTTGCAGTAGCATATTCCCAGTGTACATCATCTTTTGTTTATATACGATCCAGTTCAAGTTCAAGTTTAATTATCGTTTAACTATACATGAATACCAATGTGTTCAACTAAATTAAACAGCATTCCTTTGGGGCCAGGTGAAAAACACAGTACCAACAGTCATACACATCACAAGGCACATATTGAGGCAGCAGTAAACATACAGTAACACAAAAAATATATGTAGCCCAGTCCCTGAGTGACATGTCCTGTATGTTGATGGTGCTTGGGTGTTACCAGCAAAAAAAAAGTTCTCAGCAGTCCACAGATGAATGTACAGATGTACCCAATCCAGCTTGTCTTCCACCAAAGGACACTGGAGAGAAGCACCAATAGGAGGGCCAACCCATCTTGGATGCCACACTATACTGGTTCTGGTGTCTCCTCTCCTGGGTTGCTGCAACAGGTAAGCCCATGGCTTGAGGCCTAGTTCACACTACAACCAAGGTCACACAGCTCCCCTGCCTTCTGTCTCACAAATAAACAAGGGAAACGGACTAAGCAACACACACAAAATGCTAGAAGAACTCAGCAAGCCAGGCAGCATCTATGGAAAAGAGCACAGTCGACATTTTGTGCCAAGACTCCTCATTGGGACTCTTTTGTACTCTTTTTCCATAGATGCTGCCTGGCCTGCTGAGTTCCTTCAGCATTTTGTTTGTGTTGCTTGAATTTGCAGCATCTGCAGATTTTCTGTTATTTCTGGAAGGAAACAGACTTACAGTATTTTTCATTAACAATGTCCAATAGGGTCTTGCAATCACAAGAGAAATGACCAAGACAATCACTTGCTATGAGACTGCACACTCTCTTCATACACCGACTCCAATGTCTTTGCGTAGCAGACAGTAACACGGCCTGCGCTGTCCAGCTCCTCCATCAACAAGCAACTCATTGATGGGGAAGATCTTCATGTCCAGCATTGTCTTGTGATTTTAAAACAAATGTTTAAAAAAGACAATAACACATTTAGTTGGCCCTAGAGAGTCTGCTATGTCTGAACGTGTCACCAACTTAAAGGAAAATGCAAAACTAAATGCAAAACTAGGAGATTAATAATCCCAAAGAAAAGCTTCATGGTTTTTGAACTGAAACCAAGAACAGCTTTAAGAAAAATATTGAGTAATTTGTCAACTATTATATGCATTAAATATATATGTAGTGAAATACTCTGGTTCCGTCGGCTGTGTAAATCTAGGGAAGACAATCTCTGGCCCCACCAAACCTGTGAGATTGAGGTGCAAGCCCACCCCAAAACTCCCTGTTTGGATGCTGCGTTATTTGTTACTCTGTTACAAATAAGTACCACAAAATAACAGACAGTACTCGGCTTACAATTAAATGATTTCGCTTTATAATTCTTAATTTGACTAAAGGGTTAGTAAAGAAAATGCCAAAAAAAGAGCCCATTTTAATGAAACGGTCTGATGTGTATAAGTTGGAGGGCATGGTTTCCCCTTCGCCAATCCTCCTTCAATCTCCCCGGGCTTCGTCGGATCATGGCCCTGCTCCAGGTCAAGACCTATGACCTCTTCTCTCTGGCGTCTTTTCTTTTCATCTCCCACCAAACAAAAGACCCAGCTCATCCCGGTGTCAGGCGCACAACATGAAAATACACCCCTTTTATCGGATGGCTCCCATTCCAAAGCACCTGTTATCTCTACCCATAACCCAAACAATGCTTCTACAGAAAGATCATTACATTAGTAGTGAAACCTTTTCCAGGCTATTACATTAGATTGAACACCCCTTGTAAAGTTTTGTCATGGTTATGTGTTATTGAAATTTTATTCGATTAAAGTTTCACGGTTCAATGAAACTGAGTTTCAGGATCAGTGTTTAACATATTTACATATCTGTACTGTGCAATTAATGCAGTTAACAGAGCACAAAATTGTGCCTAATTTTTAAATGGAAGTATTGTCATCTTTATTACAATACCCAAGTTGCTCTCTTCATTATACACCCACAAACTACTGCTTCTTAAAAAGGGAATATCTATTTTTTTAAAAAGGCAATTTAATTTTGTTGTGGTTGACATAGTTTTACAGCAATATTTGGGAACACAGATGAAGAAGGTTCCTTTGGGCAATCCAATAGAAATATGTTAGAACAAAATCAATTTTTTAAGAAGTAACATCTGCATCTCACTCAATGTCAGCAAGACCAAGGAACTGATTACAGACTTCAGGTAAGGGAAACCAGAGGTCCATGAGCCAGTCCTCATCAGAGAAGCAGAGCTGGAGAGGGTCAGTAACTTTAAATTCCTGTGTGTTACTGTCTCATAGAACCTATCCTGGATCTATCATAAAAATATAATTGCAAAGAAAGCATCATAGTGCCTTTACTTGCTTCGGAATCTGCAGAGATCAGAATCAGATTTAATATCACCAGCATATGTCATGAAATTTGTTAACTTTACAGCAACAGTACAATGAAATACATGATAAATAAAGTATAGAGAAAAAAACCTGAGTCACATTAAGTGTGTATATATATATATTAAGTAGCTAAGTTAAAATATGTAGTGCAAAACAGCAGAAATAAAAAAAGTAGTGGGGTAGTGTTCATGGGTTCAATGTGCATTTAGAAATTGGATGGCACACGGAAGAAGTTGTTCCTGAATCATTCGAGTATGTGCTTTCAGGCTTCTGTACCTCTTTCCCGATGGTAACAGTGTGAAGAAGGCATGTACTGGGTGGTGGGGATCCTTAATGATGAATGTCACATTCCTAAGGCAGTGCTCATTGAAGATGTCTTGGATACCACAGAGGCTGGTAACATTAATAAATTTGACTAATATTACAAGTTTCTGCAACTTATTTCGATCTTGTGCAGTAGCCACCCCACCCACACTCCCACACAAAATGGTGATGCAGCCAGTCAGAATGCTCTCCATGGTACATTTGTAGAAGTATTTGACTGTTTTAGTCGACAAACCAAATTTCTTCTAACTCTTAATCAAACATAGCCACTGTCTTGCCTTCTTTATAGCTAAAACAATAGGTTGTGTCCAGATTAGGTCCTCAGATATATTGACACCCAAGGAACTTGAAATTGGTCCCTCTCTCCATTTCTGATCCGTCTATGAGGATTGGTTTGAGTTCCTTACCCTTCCTGAAGTCCACCATCAACTCTTTGGTCTTGCCGACATTGAGTACAAGGTTGTTGCTGTGCCATCACTCAACTAACTGGTACATCTCGCTCCTATATGCCCTTTCATCACCATCTAGAATTCTGCCAACAATGGTTGTATCATCAGCAAATTTATAGATGCAGTTTGAGCTATGGCTAGCCACACAGTCATGAGTGTAGAGAAAGTAGAGCAGCGGGCTAAGCACACATCCCTGTGGAGCGCCAGTGTTAATTGTCAGCGAGGTGGAGATGTTATTTCCAATCTGCACAGATTATGGTCTTTCAGTTAGGAGGTCAAGGATCCAGTTGCAAAGGGAGGTACAAAGGTGTTGGTTTTGTAGCTTTTCAATCAGGACTGTAGGAATGGTGGTGTTAAATTCTGAGCTATAGTCAATAAGCAGCATCCTGACATAGGTATTTGCATTGTCTAGGTGGTCCAAGGCTGTGTGAAGTGCTATTGAGATCTTGTCTGCTGTAGACGTATTATGGTGATAGGAAAATTGCAGTGGGTGCTGGTCCTTCCTGAGACAGGTGATAATTCTAGCCATGACCAACCTCTCAAAGCATTTCGATGCTCTAGATGTGAGCACTACTGGATGATAGTCATTGAGGCAGCTCACACTGCTCTTCTTGGGCAATGGTATAATTGTTGCCCTTTTGAAGCAGGTGGGAATTTCCAACTGTAGCAGTGAGAGATTGAAAATATGTTCAAATACTCCTGCCAGTTAGTTGGCACAGGTTTTCAGAGCCTTACCCAGTACTCCATCAGGCCCTGCTGCCTTGCAAGAGTTCACCCTCTTGAAAGACAGCCTGACATTGGCTCCAAGACAGAGATCACAGGGTCACCAGATACTGCAGGAATCTTCATAGCTGCGATTTTATTCTCCCTTCCAAAGCCAGTGTAAAAGTCTTTGAGCTCATCTGGTAGTGAAGCATCGCTGCCATTCATGCTTTAATTTGTAGGAAATAATGGCCTGCACACCTGATAGAGTTGATGTGCATCCAAAGACCCGTCCGACCTCTCCCAGAATTGTTTCTTGGCTCTTGAAATCGCCCTTCACAAAAAATACCTGGTCTTCTATACAGAACTGGATTGCCAGATTTAAATACCACAGATCTAACTCTCAGCAGACTACAAACCTCCAGGTTCATCCATAGCTTTTGGTTTGGGAATGTACAGTAAGTTTTCGTAGGCATACATTCATCCACTCCAGTGTTATTGAAGTTGATGACACCATCATCCAGACTCGAAGATGATACCCCGAACACATTCCAGTCCATTGATTCAAAGCAGTACTGTAAGCACTCCTGTGCCTCCCTGTCCATAGTTTCTTGGTTCTCACTACTGGTGCTGCAGTCTTCAGTCTCCACCTATGCTCAGGAAGCAGAAGTACAGCCAGGTGATCAGACAAAGTGTGGGCATGGAACAGCACAGTAGGCACTCTTGTACTTAGTGTAACAGTGACCCAGTGAGTTATTTCCTCTGGTATTATGGGTGATTTGTTGATAGTAATTATTTAGTGACTTAATCAGGCTGGTTAAAATCCCCCAAAACGATGGGGAAGGCATCAGCACATGCTGTTTCATGTCACCGATTACATTGCACCATTCATCTGGAGCCTGTTTGACACTAGCCTGAGGTGGAATGTATCACTGAAACCTCTCGCGACAGGTAAAATTGCAAGGTACTCCAAGTCTGGTGAGCACAATTGGGATGTCACTGACACATCAGTACACCACAAGGAGTTGATCATGAGGCATACACCTCCACCTCTGCTTTTGAGAGTTTCTGCATGACATCAAAAACTTTGACAAAATTCTATGGATGTGTAGTGGAGCGTGTATTGACTAGCTGCATCATGGGTTGGTATGGGAACACCAATGCCTTTGATCAGAAAATCCTACAAAAGATGGTGGGGTCAGCCCAGCACATCATATGTAAAGCCTTCATGAACATTGAGCATTAGGGTTCGGGTTAGGAAAGTAGCATCCACCAACAAAGATCCTCACCACCCAGGCCATGCTTTTTTTCTCACTAATGTCATCAGGTAGAAGGTACAAGAGCCTCAGGACTCGCTCCATCAGGTTCAAGAACAGTTACTACCCCTCTACCATCAGTCTCTAGAACAAAAACGGACAACTACACTCATCTATTCAGATGCTCCCATAACCAATGATCTCACTTTGACAGCTCTTTATCTTGTTATTTCATGCTCTTGTTATTTCTTACTATTTATTTATATTTGCATTTGCACCGTTTGTTGTTTTCTATGCTCTACTTCATCCTGTTATAGTTACTATTTTATAGATTTGGGGAGTATGCCCGTAGGAAAAAGAATCTCAGGGTATTATGTGGTGACATTTCAGTACTCTGCTAAAAAGATTTACTTCAAACTTTGATATTTCCTTCATCACAATGATGGGAAGTTATTTTATTTAACCTGGCAAATCCAATTAATGAATATTCTCACAAGTAAGCAGATACACATTTGCAAAATATGCAAACCATTGTTAGAGCCTGCGCAGTGTTAGTTTAGTAGGAGGAGACATCAGGAACAAGAACTGATGCTGTACAGCAGTTAACTACTGGAACTAAAAATAAAGCACCAGAATAATGACACATGACTCCTGAGACTGCCGAGAGACCAAGTAGCTTTGCCTCTAACTTCAGATGAATGAGAGCTGAGGTACCTGAGAAGGATTGACTTGATGGTAGAATACAGAGGGTGGGGGTGGAGATGGTTTCTCAGCCTGGAAGCCTGCGACCAGAGATGTACCACACAGATTAATGCTGGATCCATTGTTGTTTGTTATTTATTTTACTGACATGTATGAGAATAGAGATGACATGGTTCCTAAATTTGCAGATTGCACTAAAATTGGTGGTATTGAGGACAGTGAAGAAGGTTATCTGAGATTACAACAGGATCTTTTCATCTGAGCCACTGGATTGAGGAATAGCTAAAACAATTTAATTCAATTAAATGAAAGGTATCATATTTTTCCAAGACAAACTAGGACAGCACTAACACTGTAAATGATGGGGCCTAGAGGGTTGTTGAAGAACAGAGGATCTGCAGGGGACATAGTTTCTTGAACATTAAAACAAAAGTAGACACAGTGATAAAAAAGGTATTTGGTACACTTTCCTCCAGAATTGAATGGCTTGTTATATGAACAGCATTTGATATCTCTGGGCCTGCAGTCACTAGAATTCAGAAAAATGAGAGGTGACCTCATTAAAACCTTTCAAATCATGAAGGTAGGTGTGGAGAAGATGCTTCCTGTGATAGGGAAGTCTAAGACCAGAGGATACAGCTTCAGAATAGAGGAACGCCCTTTTAGAATGGAGATGAGGAAAAATTTATTTAGTGAGAAAGTGGTGAATCTGTGGAATTTGAGCTACAGGCAGCTCTGGAGGCCAAGACTTTAGGTACATTTAAGGCAGAGGTGATAGATTCTTGATTGGTCAAAGCATGAAGGATTATGGGGAGAAGGCAGGAGACTGGGGCTGAGAGGAAAATTGGATCAGCAATGACAAAATGGTGGAGCAGATTTGATGTAACAAATGGCCTCACTGCATACAGTGGCATGCAAAAGTTTGGGCACCCCTGATTAAAATTTCTGTTACTGTAAATAGCTAAGCGAGTAAAAGATGAACTGATTTCCAAAAGGCATAAAGTTAAAGATGACACATTTCTTTAATATTTTAAGCAAGATTACATGTTTATTTCTATCTTTAACAGTTTCAAAATAACAAAATAGGAAAAGGGCCCAAAGCAAAAGTTTGGGCACCCTGCATGGTCAGTACTTAGTAACACGCCCTTTGGCAAGTATCACAGCTTGTAAATGCTTTCTGTAGCCAGCTAAGTCTTTCAATCCTTGTTTGGGGGATTTTTGTCCATTCTTCCTTACAAAAGGCTTCTAGTTCTGTGAGATTCTTAGGTCATCTTGCATGCACTGCTCTTTTGAGATCTATGCACAGATTTTCAATGATGTTTTGGTCGGGGGAACTGTGAGGGCCATGAGGTTGAGGCCCTCAACCTCCATTGAGGTTGAGGTAGTCCATTGTGGATATTGAGGTGTGTTTAGGATCATTATCCTGTTGTAGAAGCCATCCTCTTTTCATCTTCAGCTTTTTTACAGACAATGTGATGTTTGCTTCCAGAATTGCTGGTATTTAATTGAATTCATTCTTCCCTCTACCAGTGAAATATTCCCCTGCCACTGGCTGCAACACAAGCCCAAAACATAATCGATCCACCCCTGTGCTTAACAGTTGGAGAGGTATTCTTATTATGAAATTCTGCACCCTTTTATCTCCAAACATACCTTTGCTCATTGCAGCCATTACGGACAAAAAGTTCTATTTTAACTTCATCGGTCCACAGGACTTGTTTCCAAAATGCATCAGGCTTGTTTAGATGTTCCTTTGCAAACTTCTGATGATGAACTTTGTGGTGAGGATGCAGTAAAGGTTTTCTTCTGATGACTCTTCCATGAAGATCATATTTGTGCAGGTGTCACTGCACAGTAGAACAGTGCACCACCCCTCCAGAGTCTGCTAAATCTTCCTGAAGGTCTTTTGCAGTCAAACGGGGGTTTTGATTTGCCTTTCTAGCAATCCTACAAGCAGTTCTCTTGGAAAGTTTCCTTGGTCTTCCAGACCTCAACTTGACCTCCACCGTTCCTGTTAACTGCCATTTCTTAACTACATTATAAACTGAGGAAACGGCTACCCGAAAAGGTAAAAGGAATAATAGTGTGGACTATTATCTGAACAGAGAGAAAATTCAAACATCAGAGGTGAAGGGTACTTAGGAGTCCTTGTGCAAGACTCCAAGAAGGTTAATTCACAGGTTAAGTCTGTGGTAAAGAAGGCAAATGAAATGTTGCATTTATTACAAGGGGAATAGAATATAAAAACAAGGAGATAATGCTGAAGCTTTATAGAACACTAGTCAAGCTGCACTTCAAGAATTGTCATCTGTTTTGGACCCCTTATCTCAGAAAGAATGTTCTGTCATTGGAGAGAGTCCAGAGGAGGTCCATGAGGATGATTCTGGGAATGAAGGGGATTTTATAGTTGGCTGTCAGTGAGTAATGGTGTTCCTCAGGGGTTTGTATTGGGACTGCTTCATTTCACATTGTTTGTCAATGATTTGAATGGTAGAATTGATGACTTTGTGGCAAAGTTTGCAGACGATATGAAGATAGGTGGAAGGGTAGGTAGTGCTAAGGAAGCAATATGATTGCAGCAGGGCAGACAATTTGGAAGAATGGGAAAAAAGTGGCAGTTGGAATACAGCGTTGGCAAATATAAGACAATGCACTTTGATAAAAGGAACAATCATGCAGACTATTATCTAGAAGGGGAGAAAATTCAAACATCAGAGGTGCAAAGGGACTTAGGAATCCTTGTGCAAGACTCCCAGATGGTTAATTCACAGGTTGAGTTAGCAAGTAAAGGCAAATGCAATGATGACATTATTTCAAGGGGTATAGAATATAAAAACAAGGAGATAAATCTGAAGCTTTATAAGACACTAGTCAGGCCACACTTGGAGACTTGGAATATTGTCAACAGTTTTAGGCCTCTTATCTCAGAAAGGTTGTATTGTCATTGGACAGAGTCCAAAGGAGGTTCACGAGGATAATTCCAGGAATGAAGGTGTTAACATATGAGGAGTGTTTGGCAGCTTTGGGCCTGTACTCGCAGGAATTCAGAAGAATATGTGGGGATCTCATTGAAACCTACCGAATGTTAAAAAAACTAGATAAGGTGGATGTGGAAAGGATGTTTCCTCTGGTGGGGGTATCTAGAACTAAAGAGCACAAGCTCAAAATTGTGGGGTGACCTTTTAGAACAGAAGTAAGGAGGAATTTTTTTAGCCAAAGAACGGTAAAGCTGTGGAATGCTCTGCCACAGAATGTAGTGGAAGCCAAGTCTGTGGATATATTCAAAGAAGAAGTTCATAGATTCCTGATTGGTCAGGGCATCAAGGGATATGGTGAGAGAGCACGTGTATGGGGTTGAATAGATCTGCGATCAGGCATGATTAAATGTTGGAGTGGGCTCAATGGGCTGAATAACCTAATTCTGCTCCCACGTCTTATTGTCTTATAGTCATATGGAAGTGCTATGAGCACCTGGAAATGGATCGTATAAAACCTACATTCCAGCTACATTGGACCCTTTTCAATTCGCCTTCTGCTCACACTGGTTCTCTAATGATATCACAGACTCGGCCCTCCACTCCGTCCTGTCCTACCTAGAAAACGAAGCTTCATCTTCCAGGATGTTGTTATTAACTTCAGCCCAGAGTTCAATATGATCATCCCTCAGAGGCTGGTGGGTAAATGTCCTCATTGGAACTCAACACTCCCCTCTTAACCAGATACAGTCAGTCTGAGTTTGCAGGAAAATCTCAAGCTCTGTCCAGGGCTGTATGCTCATCCCACTGCTGTTCATGCTGCTGACTTATGACTGAATTGCTAGAACCAGCTCAAAACACATCATCAGCTATGTTGATAATACAATGATTGGTCTAATCAGCAATAACGATGAGTCAGCATACAGAGAGGAGATAGAGAGGTTTGTCAAATAATGTGAGAACAACAACCGGAGTCTCAACGTGTTCAAGTCACAAGAGCTGATTGTGGACTTCAGAAAGTTAATCACTCCCCATTGCACATCAGTGGCTCTGCCACGGAAAGATTGAAGAGCACGAAGTTCCTTGGTGTTGACAGAATGGATGATCTAACCCAGACATACAACACCTCCACACTTGTCAAGAAGGCACAGCACTTTCTGAAGAGATTGAAGCGTGCAAGTTTCCCTACCTCCGTTCCAACAACTTTCTACAGGAGCACCATCAAGAACGTCCTATCTGGCTGCATCATTTGGTGGTCGAGAAGCTGTAAGGCATCAGACCACAAGACTCTACAGATACCAAAAACCACTGAGTGGATAACCAGGATTGCACTCCTCCCTATTTGTGACAGTTACTAGGAGCTTTGTATACAAAGGGCCTGAAGCATTGTTGAGGATCTCTACCACCCCTGCCACAATCTCTTTGGTCCAATGCCATCAGGAAGGAGGTATGGAAGCATCAAGACTAGGATTAATAGTCTCAGGAACAGCTTCTTCCCTCAGGCTGCAACATAAATTAATACTCTGCCACCACAAAGGTCTCGCCATTTGGACAGTGAGCTCTTTACTGTTTGCTATTTACCTGTGCTGTAGATTACATGCATTTTGAATCATATTTTATGAACTTATTGGTGGTAATACTTTGTTTGATGCACTGTGTGTGATATATGTTTCGAGGGTGCACCATGGTCTGGGGAGAACCTTGTATCATTTGGTTGTACATATATGAACAGTCAGATGACAATAAACTTGAACTTAAGTATTGCCACTGAAAATGAGAATATTTTGGTTAAGACATCAAGAAAGTGTGGACTTCTTTTTCGAAGAAGTCATAAATCTCCGGAATTTTCTATCTCAGAGGACTTGGTCATTGATTGCATCCAAAATGGAGATCAATGTGTCTCTGTATATTACAGGGATTGATGAATATGAGGATAGAGCATGAAGATGACAGAGATATAAAAGAATTAGTCATGATCTTGTTGATGATAGAGGAGACTCAAATTGTCATGACCAAATATCTTCATTTTGCTCCAATTTCTTTTGTACATCTGTTTATGGTTATGCAGTTTCCCTTAAACTCAGTGCAAGCTGGACAAAACTTGGGCTGCTAGTTCATTATCATGATTTAATTCACCAGCCAACATTAACCACAAGTTTATTCTCCATTTTCATAAGTGGCTGGCACCATATTCTTCATATTTTAGTAAACAGAGGTGGATACCATTCAGCCTATCAAGTCTATGCTGCCTATCAGACCAATCCCATTCCCTACTTACTTCCTGGTATCCTATTCTCTCTCAATTGCTAATAATTGCTATGTACATTAGGAGTTAATTCTAGTAACTACAAACGTTTGTAATTAAACTACCAATCTTTCCAAGCAAACACAAATTAAAACCAGAAAGCATTTAAAAGAGCAAGCACTTTTGGATGGTACAAGTAGTGGAATGTCACTGCATAGTTCCCTTGGAGCTTCCCAAAAGCTAATCATGACAATTCATGAGAATAGACATTTAGAACTACCGGTGCAGCATGGGATGTCCTGGTAATATAGGGTCCAGGAAATCAGCTAAGCAAGTGCTAAATCAGTTATAGAAGGAGCAAGCTGATGAAGTCATCAAGAGAAGTTAAGTCCCAAAATATTAATGTATTGAAGAAAAAGGTTCAATTGCATTATACATTGTAGCATCATATTCTAGATTAGTAAACAAGTATTTGAGTTCTATTTCTCATCAACCACACCAACAGTTGCAATGCACTGTTCAAAGTCACACACCCCATTACTCATCGAAGTTCCATCAGTCAGAATTCAGATCCTAAAATTCATATGACGTACACCAACCATTATGCACTTAACACCAATCCAAGCCTCATATCTATAGCTTTCACGCACAGTCAGCTCTTTGCACAGTAGGGGTATAGTATTGGCATTTCTATTGGTTTATTATTGTCACATGTATCAAGATAGTTGGAGATGGTTGTCTTGCAAATGGTTTATACGGATCAAATCATTACACAGTGCATTAAGCCAGAATAAGGAAAAATAATAACAATGCAGAATAAAATGTAAAAGCTACCAAAAAGGTGCAGTGTAGGTAGGTAAGCAATAAAGTGCAAGAGCATAATGAGGTAAATTGTGAGGCCAAGAGTCCATCTTGCAGTTTCTTGTGGCCATGTACAGAGCAATTCCAATACCAAGCCACATCAGCTTCTGCTTTCCAGACAACCTCGACCCATGCAATTTGCCTAGCACAGAAATAGGTCTTCCATAGAAGCATCTTCCTATTCCTCTCCTCATCTATGAGACATCTGGTCAGTAAAAACATTTAGGTCAGACCATGGTTTATTGACTACCGTTCTGGCTTTGATACTATTATTCCAAGCAAACTCATTGGCAATCTTTAGACCCTAGAAGTCAAAGCCTTCCTCCGCAATTGGAGCCTTGATTTCCTGACCAACAGACTGCAATAAATAAGGACAGGCAACAATACTTCTGCCACAATTATGCTTAACACTGAAGATACACAAAGTTGCACCCTCACACCCCTACTATACTCCCTGTATACTCATTGCTATGTGAACAGATTCTGCTCTAACTCTATCTGCAAGTTTGCAAATGATACCACTATAGAAGACTGCATCGCAAATAATAATCAGTCAGAGTACAGCAAGGAGATAGAGTCCTTAGTGACATGGTGTTATGACAAAAACCTTTTCCTCAATGGCAGCAAAAGAGATTATCAATGACTTCAGAAAGGTGGGGACAGGGGTTTGCAGTGCACAAGTTCCTGTCTACATCAGTGTTCTTTGGATTGAGAGGGTCGAGAGTTTCAAGTTCCTTGGAGTAAAATCACCAGAAGCTTGTCCTGATCCAATTGCATTGATGTCACAGCCAAGAAAGCTCACCAACACCTCTACTTCCTCAGAAGGCTAAAGAAAATTAGCTTTCCTCCATTGAACATTATGAATTTTTATCAATGTTCATAAGTAAAGCAACTACTCTGCATCTGAGTGCAAGAAACTGCAGAGAGTTGTGGCAACAGCTCAGCACATCACAGTAACCAGCCTTCCCTCTATGGACTCTGTCTATACTTCTCACTGCCTCAGTAAAGCAGCTAACATAAGAAAAAAGCTCACCCACCCCTTCCTTTCAAGACCTGATGAAGGGTCTTAGCCCGAAACGTCGATTCTTCATTCCTTTCTATAGATGCTGCCTGACCTGCTAAGTTCCTCCAGCATTTTGTATGTGTTACTCTGGATTTCCAGCATCAGTAGAATCTTTTGTGTTAAAGATTAGCTTTAAATTGCAACATGTTCATCAAAATATTGAAACGTATAGTGAAATGCATCATTTGGGAAACATGCAATTGTCACCATGCTTCCAACATTAATGTGACATGCCTACAGATCCCCCCCCCCCCCAGGTCATGTGACAGTGAGGGTCAAAATAGGATGATTTGGCAGATGAATGTGTGGCTGAAGAACCGGTGAGGGGCAGAATTTCAGATTTCTGAATTATTGGGATATCCTCTGGGGAAGGTATGACCTGTATACAAAAAGGGTTACATCTGGACCCAAGGAGGACCAAGATCCTTGCAGAAAGTTTGCTAGAGCTGTTGGGGATTGTTTAAACTAATTTGGCAATTTGGGAACCGGAGTGATAGGGCTGAGCGTGGAGCGGTTAGTATACAAGTAGATGCAGTGTATAGTTAGACTATGAAGAGGGCAGGCAGCTGAGGCAAATTTGGGCAAAATTGCAGTCAATAGGGTAAGCTGAAGTGTAACATGGGAGCAAATTCAAAAAAAGAGTGATGAATTTAGAATTGATAGTGTTATAGTATACAGATTAAGTTAGATGATCATGTAGTGCAGTTAGAGATTGGCAGGTATGATGTTGTGGGTTTCACTGAGTCATGGCTGAAAGAAGATCAGAATTGGAAGCATGATATCCTAGAATACACATTGTATCTAGGATAGGAAGGTAAGCAGAGAGGGTGGGAAGGCTCTGTTAGTAAAAAGTGAAATCAAATCCTTAGAAGAAGGTGACATGGGACTGGAAGATGTAGAATCCTTGTGGGTTGAGTTCAGAAACTGAAAGGCTAGAAAGATCCTTACTATATATACAGGGAGTTATCTACAGGTCTCCGAACAGTAGCCAGGAAGTGAGGTACAAAATACAATGGGAGATAGAAGAAGCATGTTAAAAGAGCAATGCTACAACAGCAATGGGAGATTTCAATATGCAGGTAGATTGGGAATAACAGGTTGGTGCTGGATCCCAAGAGATGGAATTTGGAGAATGTATATGAGATGGTTTTTTAGAGCAGCTTGCGATTAAGCTCACTATGGGAAAGCAATTCTGGACATGGTGTTACGTAATGAAACAGATTTGTTTGGGAAGCTTAAGGTAATGGAACCCTTAGGAGAGAGTGATCATAATATGATAGAATTCACCCTGCAATTTTAAAGGAAGAAGCTAAAATCAGATGCATCAGTATTACAGTGGAGTAAAGGGAGTTAAAGAAGCATGAGAGGGGAGCTGACCAAAGTTTATTGGAAGAGAACACTAGCAGAACAGCAATGGCTAGAGTTTCTGGGAGCAATTCAGAAGGTACAGGATAGATACATCCCAAAGATGAAGAAGTATTACAAAGGGGGGATGACACAACTGTGACTAACAAGTCAAAGACAGCTTAAAAGAAATAGGAAGTGTATATAATATAGTAAAAATTAGTGGGCAGTTAGAGATTTGAGAAGCTTTTAAAAACCAATGGAAGACAACTAAAAACCCATAAGGAGAGAAAAGATGAAATATGAAGGTAAGCTAGCTAATAATGTAAAATCTGAGGTTTTTCGGATATATAAGTAATAGAGGTGAGAGCAAATATCAGACTGCTGGAAAATGACACTGAAGAGACAGTAATGGGGGATCAAAAAATGACGGAAGAACTTAATAAGTACTTTGCATCAGTATTCACTGTGAAAGACACTAGCAAAATGCCAGAAATTCAAGTGTCATGGAGGAGAAGTGAGTGTAATTGCTGTTACTAAGTAGAAGATGCTTGAGAAGCTGAAGGCTCTGAAGGTAAACAAGTCACCTGAACCAGATGGACTACAACCCAAGGTTCCAAAAGAAGCAGCTGAAGAGATTGTAGAGACATTAGTAATGATCGTTCAAAAATCACTAGATTCGAGAATGATTCCAATGGACTGTAAAATTGCAAATGTCACTCCTCTGTTTAAGAAGGGAAGGAGGCAGAAGAAAGGACATTATAGGCCAGTTAACCTGACTTCAGTGATTGGGAAGATGTTGGAGTCTGTTAGTAAGGATGAGGTTTTGGTGTACTTGGAGGCTCATGATAAAATAGGTCCCAGTCAGCATGGTTTCCTTAAAAGGAAATTTTGCCTGACAAATCCGTAGAAATTCCTTGAGGAAAAAACAGGCAGGATAGACAAAAGAGAGTCAGTGGATGTTTTATACTTGGACTTTCAGCAGGCCTTTAAAAAGGTGCCACACATGAGGATGGTTAAAAAAATTACAGCCCATGGTATTACAGAGAAGATACCACTAGTGTGAATAGAAGAGTGGCTGATTGGCGTGAGGGAAAGAGTGGGAATAAAAGGTTTCTGGCTGGGTGCCTCTTGGTGTTCCACAGGGGTCAGTGTAGGGACTGCTTCTTTTCAGATTATATATCAATAATTTGGAAGCAGGAAGGGCAGAAGGGCTTAGGTATATAGGGAAAATGGGGAAAGAAGTGGCAGATGGAATATAGTGTAGGGAAGTTAATGGTCATGAACTTTGGTAGAACAAGTAAAGGTATAGACTATTTTCTAAATGGAAAGAAAATTCAAAAATCAGAGGGGCAAAGGAACTTTAGAGTCCTAGTGTAGGATTTCCTAAAAGATAACTTGCAAGCTGAGTCAGTGTTAAGGAAAGCAAATGCAATGTTACCATTCATTTGAAGGGGACTAGAATATAAAAGCAAGGATCTAATGCCAAGGCTTTATAAGGCATCGATCAATCTGCACTTGGAATATTCTGTGCAGTTTTGGGCCCTTTATCTAAGAAAATTTGTGCTAACATTGGAGAGGGTCCAGAGGAGGTTCACAAGAATGATTCCATGAATGAAAGCGTTAGCATACGAAGAGTGTTAGATGGCTCTGGGCTTGTACTCACTGGAGTTTACACAAATGAGCAAGGATCTTATTGAAACCAATCGAATATTGAAAAGGCTCAATAAAATGGGATGTGAAGAGGATGATTCCTATAGTGGGGGAGTCTATGACCAGAGGGCACCACCTCAGAATAGAGAGATGTCTATTAGAACAGAGATTAGGAGGAATTTATTTAGCCAGAGTGTAGTGAATCTGTGGAACTCATTGCCACAGACAGCTATAGAGTACAAGTCATTGGGAGTGGGTTGAACTAAGATGGCGCTAGACAGCGATGACTTTGAGCTAATCTCTAAAAATAGCTTACTTCTACCCTTAATGTCTCTTTTTCTCTCTTCTTCAAGGTGGATGGGATTCTGTCAAAGACCTTGATCTAGAGCTGCTCTCAAACTTCAGTTCCTTGCAATGTTGGTTCCTGCTCTCGGGGCTCACCAACCAACCCAAAGATATGGCCTAGAAGAAAGGCACGCCTTTAGGGTTCTAAGGCTTTGCAACCCTGGGAATGAGCTGATTCTATGCTAGTGCCACTAACTGAAGCGTCACAGGGGAAAACAGAATATCAGAAAGAGTGGATCAGCTGTCTGGGACTCTATACTCGGATCGCACTCTCCCTCTCTTTCTCTTGTTGGTGGGGGAGAGTTTGTTGTCGACTCTGGAGTTGGAGAACACAGAAAAATGCAATGTTGCAGACTTTAACACTGTAAACCAGCAAGTTGTTTTGTTTATGTCTCCCCTCTTGCAGAGTGACACCTCTCTGCTCTTTATTAGGGAGAGAGAGAGAGATAGAGAGAGCCTGTGGTATGTTGAATTGTCGGGTAAACGATTAGTTTTAGTTGTACTGCAGATCATGGTCTCTTTCGGGGTCTTTGCTATTGCTTGCTTTGGTGGGTGGAGGGTACTGATGCTTTTTGCTGAAGTAAGTGGGGGAGGGGTGAGTCAATGATTTACTGTGGTCTGTGCATGGGAGGGGGGAGTGGGGGGGTGCTTTGGGGTTCTAACATTTTTACTGCCACTTATTCTTTGGGGCACTCTTCTGTTTTGCTGATGTTTGTGAAGGACGAGAATTTCAGGCTGTATATTGTATACATTCTCTGATATTAAATGGAACTATTGAACTATATTTAAAGCAGAGGTCGCTAGGTTCTTAATTAGTCAGGATGTCAAAAGTTATGAGAACACAGGAGAATGGGATAATAAATCAGCTATGATGCAATGGTGCACAGAATTGATGGGCTGAATGGTCTGATTTCTATATTTTATGGAGACAGGTCATCAGTCTCTTATTGGACGGCAATACTATAGATACCTTTTTTGAAACAAGATGATGTGTTAAATCCTATTTCTATAGACCATTCACTGGCAGGGTGGCACAGCAGCTCGCAAAGTTGCTGCCTTGCAGCACCAGCAACCTGGCTTTAAACTTGGTCATGGGTGCTGTCGATGTGGAGTTAGTATGATCTCCCTATGACCACACAGATTTCCTCCATGTGCTCTAGTTACTTCCACATTGCAAAGACCTGCAGATGTGATAAGTTAATTGACCATTGTAAATTGCCTTCTGTGTGTAGTTGAGTGATAGAATATGGAGGTCAATTTATGAGAATATGCAAAATTGTAACTGATAGAAGATTACTGGAAAAGGGTGATTGGTGGTTGGCACAGGTTCAGTGAGTATTTAGTGTAAACCTGAGATTTCTATTCTTATATTCTGAATCATCTTCCTTAAAATCTGCTTGCAAACCTTATCCCACTTTCTTCCTGGTAGTTGGTGCCAACATGGATATTGCTGTCTGACTGTTCAGCTTCACTAATGTTCTGAAATTCCTCAATGGAATCTATAAAGGTGCCAACATATCTTCATGGAAGCAAATCTGCAACTACAGAAATAACTTTCTTGTGTCCCCAACTATAAAAATCATGACAATCATTTCTCTCTTGATCCTTCTACTCCCACCCTGTATTGCTAAAACATTCATAGTATAATGGATTTGTCTATAACTGTTTGTCAGTAGTCAAAAATTAACATGGCAAACCACCCAGCAGTATACTGAACAATTCACTTGTTCTTATTTGTCCATCTGGTCATTCCCCTCTTGCTGCCCTTTCTTGAATGTTGGTCTGCCGATAAAACACCAAACTTCATGGATGGTCTGCAGTGACATTAGTTATTGATCGGTATCCAAAACCCATACCTGAATACCTACAGCTGAAAATACTTTGTGATTACTTCAGAAATGCCTAATATTGTGGAATTTCCACATAGCACAGGATTTACATTGCTATTGGTCTAATGTGCCCTGTGAAACCATAATTAATTATCAAATCAATTCAATAAACAGAAATCAAATATTTCAGATTCAGATGCAGTTTATTGTCATTTAGAAACCACAAATGCAATGCAGTTAAAAAATGAGACAACGTTCCTCCAGAATGATATCACAAAAGCATATGCCAAAACAGACTACACCAGAAAATCCACATAACGTTTGGCAATCTCCAATCCAGAGTCCAGAGAGGCTGCTGCGTATTAATATCGCGCTACCATCTTAGCGCATTCCCCGGAAAGGAGCTCCAATTCCACCAGACAAAACAAGACCAAAAACTAAAGCTACAAGAACTGCACAAAACCACATAATTACAACATATAGTTACAACAGTGCAAACAATAGCATAATTGATTAAAAAAAACAGACCATGGGCACAGAAAAATAGTCCAAAGATGTTAAAGGACTATAAGTTCAAAAGAAATCACCACACAGTTTCCACAAGTCCCCAGGGTCCCGACAGACTCGCCATCCCACGCCGGCGGCAGAAGGGAATACCCCCGCTATGGACTTCCATGGCGCCGCCCGACTCAGTCTCGCAGACGCAGCACACAATGAAAGCTCCATCGAATCCAGCCTCGTAGACGCAGCACACACCGAAAGCGACATGACCACAGCGGACTCCGAGTCCGTCGGACCTCTGAGCCTCCGACCATTCCCTCCGGCACAGCTTCTCCGAGCACCATCCTCTGCTGAGCGTATTAAGACGGCCCCGCCAACGGCCATCGGCAACGCGACCCCGAGGACTGGGGGCCTGTTCTTCCCTGCAGAGTCCTGGACCTCACAGCAGCAGCAGCAACGAAGAAGGTCTTCCTGGAGATTTCCCGATGTTCCTCCGTGCTCCCACGTCCGTTTTCAATTGATTATGATTGCACACGGCACCCCACTTCACAAATAACAGATAATCAGCTCCGGAGTGGCCGCTGCAAGTTGCGTCATGCTGCCATCTTGGAAATAACTTGTTTGTTTGTTTGAACTTGTTTGCATAAAATTTCCCCAATCACCAAACTTTTGTGTTTTGTTATCCATATATAACAAAACTCTGAAGGACTGAACTTCTCACTACTTACTGCATACTCTAACAACTGTGCCCCAGCCCCGTATTTACAAGTAGATGGTTAGTTATTCCTGAACCAATTTGACCAGAGAAGAATGTTCTTAATTAATTATAAAGATTAATATTATAAAATTATTTCATTAATTTTTTTTTAATTTCAACTTGTAGCATATTCACAAAGTGAAACAAACATTTGTGATCTTTCATATACTCTCATGATTCTCACTGTTAAGCAGAAAGCACATACCAATTCTAGCATACTAAACTTCATAGATCTTAAATATTTTATGTCAAATTAATATTTACACAGATAGACAATGCTTCTAGAGTTAATTCATGGTGGTGAATATTAAGGTTAATGAGAAGTGGAGTGTGAACATTTGCTTTTTAAAGACACTAGCTATCAGGTTGCATAGTCTCTGCATTGTCCATAATATCAAAACCATTGGTTAATATGGAGATGATCTTATGATATATATGTTTGAACATTTATCATATTCTTTCCATGAAGCTATAGGGGCCCAAAAATGACTACATCAAGGGAGCAAGATACATGACATCTGAGTGGGAACATTTAATAGAATAACCTAATGAGTAATACAATGCCAACCGCAGACATTCTAATTTACATATAGCAATGTATACTAAGGGTTAAAAAAACTATGAAAGACTAAACAACAAACTCTATTTTATCTTTCATCAGCATTGATTGAAGAGGATAATGCTGTCTGGAATCACACTTTGATGACCTGCAAAGAGCTGATAGATTGAATATTTGCCTTCAAGATACCATTTATCCTTTTTAAAATAAACCTTCAAGAATGAACTTAGTGGAACCAGATTTTGCTACAGTCCCAGGTTGCCCAGTAGGTAATTTATCAGTTACATCTCGAACCAAATTAAAGTGTGATGCCCTGAATTTGTTTACTGCTATCCAATTATTTAATGTCAATCAAAATGTCTACCTGTGATACCACTAGTTTCGCAGTAAATCTTGATTGGAATGTCTGATAATATAATTATTCTGGTAAAATAAATTTTAAATGTAAAACTGTGACTGGAAAAGGTAAAAATTTAAATAAATCAAATTTTTATTATCATAGACTTTTTTTGTGTTGCTAATGAGTAAAAATGCTACAGGTACTAAATGAATCACATCCTTTAGTAAAGCAAGTAAACATTCAAACAACAGCAGAGGTTAATAAGGCAATAAATCAATTTGGCATGTCCAGTTCTAACATATTATCACCCATATATTCACTGCATTCTTTTAAAATGTAACAATGCCATACCAATTATGCCTATCAATGTCAAATAACCATGAACAAACTTCAGAATGCAAAATATTTGCATATAAATATAGCTAGTAACAACTGATTTAACCAATCTGCTGGTTTCCAACCCCTTTGTGATCTTTACAATTATAAAGCTATCTTTATTTACTTCAGGTGCCTTTAATTCTAACATATTATTTCTTCCCATAGCATATTAACCATCAACATAAATTTCTGATCGTACATTCTTGTAACCCATGCCCTGCCAAACCATGCTTGCATGACAAATTCTTCCAGGCACATTCTGCACATTACATTTTCAATCAACATCTTCTTTAGTGTTATAAAAATGTACTGATTGATCAACATTTGACAATTGTCCCCTTTTCACCAATTACGCCAGTACCTCTGCAAGTTCCCCATGACTCCATCTTGACAACCTTTCAAACCCTGGTGATGGGAGTATTTTCACTGTATTTCCCACTTGAAAATATCTCTCCCAGCATTACAATCTGTGCCACCACAATCGCCCCTTTTCTGATCCTCCACTCCTCTTTCCAAGTAAGACTGAATCAAACTCAGTCATTTCTACAATTAGTAATTCTTTAGAATTTCATCTAAGGAATATCCTTTGGAGGAATATTGGGTGGTGCTTTAGATAAACAAATTTTTCAACTGCCATTTCGTTCTTTCCTCCCAGTGAGATAAATTGTTCCGCTTCTCCCTTAGACATCCTTTATGAAAGCTAGTGAACACTGATAGTTATGATATCAAGAAAGTAAACCATGTCAGGTTCCCTTAGGGCACAGAATGAGACAAACCATGCTGATGTGAACTTCTGTCTTTGTCTTTCCTCCTTTTTCAACAATGCTTCGGGATCAGGGATAACAATTTCCTTTCCGTCTTCTGGTTCTGAGATGACTAACAAGGCAAATGTGGAAAAACACTCAAGAAGAGGATGGTCACTCTGATGGGATTGTAGGTATAGACCCCTCCTCCCACCCTCCAACAGTCAGCAGGAATTTGAGGAGTAGTCATATACAGTGGAGAGACTGCAGCTCATTGTAAACATGCTAAAATAGTACTAGTGGGAAATTTTAATTTTCCTAATATTCACTAGACCAGCCACAGCGTAAAAGGCATGGACAGAATAGAATTTGTGAAGTGTGTCCAAAAGACCTTACTTTATCAATAAATAGACAGACCTATTAGAGAGGATGCAACACTGGAACTCCTCCTAGCAAATGGAGTAACACAAGTGGCGGAAGTGCCTGTTGGCAAGCACTTCCGATACAGTGACCATAATTCTTATCAATTTCTAAAGAGTTATGAAGAAGGATATGACTGGTTCACAGATTAAGGGGCATAGCAAATTTTGGTGCCATTAGGTGGAATCTTGCAGTGGTTGATTAGGTGAGATTGTTTACAGATGGAGTGTCTGTAAATTGGGAGGCCTTTAAGAGAGTGATGTTAAGGGTTCAGGGCCTGTATGTTCCTACGAGGGTTAAGAGCAAGGTTGTCAGATTTTGGGAATATTGGGTGACAAGATATATTGAAGATAGATGTGGGTAGGTGGTGGATTCTGTCTATGTGGACTTTACCAAGGCCTTTGACAAGGTTCCACATGGAAGGCTAGTCCAGAAGGTTAGATCACATGGGATTCATAATTGATTCAGTGGTAAGAAGCACCATACTGGTAGAGGATATTGATATTGGTTTGTTGTCCTACTACCAAATGTGGAGGAATTTTTCCACTGCTTTGAGATGTCACCTGTCATTAATTCAGTCCTTAGACAGATTTAGAAAGGCAGGGATCATTACTGCCCACAGCCCAAGTTTTACTAAAGGCTATGATGCCACATTGACAACCTTTGCAGTGAGATAATTTGGAAAAGGAAAGCTGAGCGTCGGAGTGGGAGTGCGGTGGGAACCATTTTGATTTTTTCTTCTCATTGGAGTTAAGAGAAGCTGGACTGCGCAGGTGTGTGACATCGGGCAGTGAAGCGCGGAAGATTTAAAAGGAACACAGCCACAGCCAGCGGGCAGCATCGTTTGCGAGCAGAGGAGTGAGCTGGGAGTAGAGTGAAGGCTTAAGGGCTTTGGCTCAACAGGCTTAGGCGGAAACGGGCGAGGCAAGGTAGGTTTAGGTGAAAGGAGGAAGTATGAGTGTGAGGGCAGCTTGTTGTTCTCGGTGTCGGATGTGGGAGGTCCTGGAGTCTCCTAGCCTCCTGGACATCCACATCTGCGCCAGGTGCGCCGAGCTGCAGCTCCTAAGGAAGCGTGTTAGGGAACTGGAGCTGCAGTTCAATGACCTTCGACTGGTCAGAGAGAATGAGGAGTTGATAGAGAGGAGTTACAGGCAGGTGGTCACACCGGGGCCACGGGAGGCAGACAAGTGGGTCATGGTTAGGAGGGGGAAGGGGAAGAGTCAGGTACTAGAGAGTACCCCAGTGGCTGTACCCCTTGACAATAAGTACTCCTGTTTGAGTACTGTTGGGGGGGACAGCCTACCTATGGGAAGCAACAGAGTCAGGCACAGAGTCTGGCCCTATAGCTCAGAAGGGTAAGGAAAGGAAGATGAAGGCAGTAGTAATAGGGAACTAAATAGTTAGGGGGCCAGATAGGCGATTCCGTGGACGCACAGGATACCCAGATGGTAGTTTGCCTCCCTGGTGCCAGGGTCCGGGATGTTTCTGACAGTGAGAGTAGGAATGGAATGAGGTGGAGGATAAATGCGTGGCTGAGGGATTGGAGCAGGGGGCAGGGATTCAAGTTTCTGGATCATTGGGACCTCTTTTGGGGCAGGTGTGACCTGTACAAAAAGGACAGGTTGCACTTGAATCCTAGGGGGACCAATATCCTGGTGGGGAAATATGCGAAGGTTACTGGGGAGACTTTAAACTAGAACGATTGGGGGATAGGAATCAAATTGAAGAGACTAGGAGAGAGGAGGTTAGTTCACAAGTAGTGAAAGCTATTAGACAGTGTGTGAGGGAAGATAGGCAGGTGATAGAGAAGGGGAGCGCTCAGACCGAAGATGTAGGGGAGAAGGAAGAAAAAGATAATAAAGTTGTTTGCACCATTAGGGATAAACAGAGAGTGAGAGGTGAAGAGTTTCTTAAATGCATCTATTTTAATGCTAGGAGCATTGTAAGAAAGGTGGATGAGCTTAGTGCATGGATTGATACCTGGAACTATGATGTTGTAGCTATTAGTGAAACATGGTTGCAGAAGGGGTGTGAATGGCAACTAAATATTCCTGGATTTCATTGCTTCGGGTGTGATAGAATCAGAGGGGCAAGAGGGGGAGGTGTTGCATTGCTTGTCAGAGAAAATATTACAGCAGAGCTTTGGCAGGATAGATTAGAGGGCTTGTCTAGGGAGACTATTTGGGTGGAATTGAGGAATGGGAAAGGTGTAGTAACACTTATAGGGGTGTATTATAGACGACCTAATGGGGAGCAAGAATTGGAGGAGCAAATTTGTAGGGAGATAGCAGATATTTGTAGTAAGCACAAGGTTGTGATTGTGGGAGATTTTAATTTTCCACACATAGACTGGGAAGCCCATTCTGTAAAAGGGCTGGATGGTTTAGAGTTTGTAAAATGTGTGCAGGATAGTTTTTTGCAGGAATACATAGAGGTACCAACTAGAGAAGGGGCAGTGTTGGATCTCCTGTTAGGGAATGAGATAGGCCAGGTGACGGAGGTATGTGTTGGGGAGCACTTCGGGTCCAGTGATCACAATGCCATTAGTTTCAATATAATTATGGAGAAGGATAGGTCTGAACCTAGGGTTGAGATTTTTGATTGGAGAAAGGCTAACTTTGAGGAGATGTGAAAGGATTTAGGAGTGGATCGGGACAATTTGTTTTATGGGAAGGATGTAATAGAGAAATGGAGGTCATTTAAAGGTGAAATTTTGAGGGTACAGAATCTTTATGTTCCTGTTAGGTTGAAAGGAAAGGTTAAAAGTTTGAGAGAGCCATGGTTTTCAAGGGATATTGGAAACTTTGTTCGGAAAAAGAGGGAGATCGACAATAAATATAGGCAGCATGGAGTAAATGAGGTGCTCGAGGAATATAAAGAATGTAAAAAGAATCTTAAGAAAGAAATCAGAAAAGCTAAAAAAAAATACGAGGTTGCTTTGGCAAGTAAGGTGAAAATAAATCCAAAGGGTTTCTACAGTTATATTAATAGCAAAAGGATAGTGAGGGATCCTTCTAGTCTGTCGGCACGGACTAGAAGGGCCCGAGATGGCCTGTTTCTGCGCTGTAATTATTATATGGTTATAGGGATAAAATTGGTCCCTTAGAGAATCAGAGTGGACAGTTATGTGCAGAGGCAAAAGAGATGAGGGGAGATCTTGAACAATTTTTTTCTTCAGTATTCACTAAGGAGAAGGATACTGAATTGTGTAAGGTAAGGGAAACAAGTAGGGTAGTTATGGAAAATATGATGATTAAAGAAGAAGTACCGGCACTTTTAAAGAATATAAAAGTGGATAAATCTCTGGGTCCTGACAGGATATTCCCTAGGACCTTGAGGGAAGTTAGTGTAGAAATAGCAGGGGCTCTGACAGAAATATTTTAAATGTCATTAGAGACGGGGATGGTGCCAGAGAATTGGCGTATTGCTCATGTGGTTCCATCGTTTAAAAAGGGTTCTAAAAGTAAACCTAGCAATTATAGGCCTGTAAGTTTGACGTCAGTGGTGGGTAAATTAATGGAAAGTATTCTTACAGATGGTATATATAATTATCTGGATAGATAGGGTCTGATTAGGAACAGTCAACATGGATTTGTGCATGGAAGGTCATGTTTGACAAATCTTATTGAATTTTTTGAAGAGGTTACTAGGAAAGTTGACGAGGGTAAAACAGTGGATGTTGTCTATATGGACTTCAGTAAGGCCGTTAACAAGGTTCCGCACAGAAGGTTAGTTAGGAAGGTTCAATCTTTAGGTTTTAATATTGAAGTAGTAAAATGGATTCAACAGTGGCTGGATGAGAGATGACAGAGAATAGTGATGGATAACTGTTTGTCAGGTTGGAGGCTGGTGACTAGTGGTGTGCCTCAGGGATCTGTACTGGGTCCAATGTTGTTTGTCATATACATTAATGATCTGGATGATGGGGTGGTAAATTGGATTAGTAAGTATGCAGATGATACTAAGATAGGTGGCGTTGTGGATAATGAAGTAGGTTTTCAAAGCTTGCAGAGAGATTTAGGCCAGCTAGAAGAGTGGGCTGAAAGATGGCAGATGGAGTTTAATGCTGATAAGTGTGAGGTGCTACATTTTGGTAGGAATAATCAAAATAGGATATACATGGTAAATGGTAGGGCACTGAAGAATGCAGTAGAACAGCGTGATCTCGGAATAATGGTGCATAGTTCCCTGAAGGTGGAATCTCATGTAGATAGGGTGGTGAAGAAAGCTTTTGGAATGCTCGCCTTTATAAATCAGAGCATTGAGTACTGGAGTTGGGAGGTAATGTTAAAATTGTACAAGGCATTGGTAAGGCCAAATTTGGAGTATTGTGTACAGTTCTGGTCACCAAATTATAGAAAAGATGTCAACAAAATAGAGAGAGTACAGAGGAGATTTACTAGAATGTTACCTGGGTTTCAGCACCTAAGTTACAGAGAAAGGTTAAACAAGTTAGGTCTTTATTCTCTGGAGCATAGAAGGTTGAGGGGGGACTTGATAGAGGTATTTAAAATTATGAGGGGGATAGATAGAGTTGACATGGATAGGCTTTTTCCATTGAGAGTAGGGGAGATTCAAACAAGAGGACATGAATTGAGAGTTAAAGGGCAAAATTTTAGGGGTAACACGAGGGGGAACTTCTTTACTCAGAGAGTGGTAGCTGTGTGGAACGAGCTTCCAGTAGAACTGGGAGAGGCATGTTCGATTTTGTCATTTAAAAAAAAATTGGATAGGTATATGGACAGGAAATGAATGGAGGGTTATGGGCTGAGTGCCGTTAGGTGGGACTAGGTGAGAGTAAGTGTTTGGCACAGACTAGAAGGGCCGAAATGGCCTGTTTTCATGCTGTAATTGTTATATGGTTATATAAAAATCCTGATAAATGGGAAGTGATTTCCGTTTTCTTGGGTTTTGCCAAGAAACTTTATTGAGAGTGAGCAGTGTGTTCCAGCAGGGACAGGTTGGTATAGGCTATTTTAGTTGAGGATATTTGATTGTTCTGCTGATCATTGGCTGACCCTCTCATACATTAGAAACCATTTCCTCAAGGTCATTTTGATCATCTGACCTCACAGCCACAATGATCTATTCCGTAGAAGTGCACGATCCAAACAGTAATACAGATATTTCCAACATGCACGTGACTAAAATATAGCCTGGCCATGGTAGTCATTATGTATCCAATATCTCTGTCTTTACACTAGTAAAGGAGGCACCTATAGCCTGCACAGTTTTAGAATCTGGTTAAGTCCTGATCAGTGTCAGGATAAAATCTTGATCAACCCCAAACCAATGCACATAACCTCCAGTAATTGCCCTTATAATTCCTACCACTGAAAATGAACAATCTTTTGCAGGTGTACCTTTCATACCACTTTTATTTCTTTGTGCTCTGACTCCATTCTTTCACCCTGCCATTTTTCTTTCCAGAGATGAGGGCACAGGAAATATACACAATTGGTATATCACACTGAGCACTGGTGCTCCCCGGGGTTGTGTGCTCAGTCTGCTGCTGTTCATGCCGCTGAATTACAACTGCACTGCCAGATTCAGCTCAATCCTCATCATCAAGTTCACTGACGATACTACATTAGTGGGCCACATTGACTACAATGATGAGTCTGCAAACCGAGAGGAGGTAGAGAGGCTTGTTGGAGCAAGAATAACAGCCTGAGTCTCAATATGGACAAGACAAAATAAATGATTGTGGACCTTAGGAAGGCACAGGTTGACCACTCTCCATTGCGCATCAATGGCTCTGACATGGAGAGCGAACAGTACAAAGTTCCTTGGTGTGCTCATAATGGATGATCTAACCTAAACTCACAACACCCCCTCACTAGTCAAAAGGCATAGCAACTTCTACAATTTCTGAGGATATTGAGGCATGCAAGACTCACTGCCCCCATTCTAACAACTTTTTACAGAACACTGTCAAGAGAGTTCTGTCTGGCTACATCATTGTGTAGTATGGAAGACCCTACAGAGGACAGCAAACACAACTGAGAGGATCTTCGGGATCACATACCCACCACTCCCACTTGCGGCATTTACCAGGAGCGTTGCAGATGAACAGCCTAAAGCACTGTTGAGGATACCACCTGTCCCACAGACTTTTTGACCTACTATCATCAGGAAGAAGGTACAGAAGCATCAGAACTAGAACTGCTAGGCTGAGTAACACTTTCTTCCCTCAAGTTGTGATATTAATGAATATAGGACAGTGAGCTGTTTACTGTACTATTTAACTATGCTTTACTACATGCATAGTTTATGAACATATTATTTTGGTTTATGTGCTGTGTATGATACATGTTGTGTGGGTGCACCATGGTTTGGAGGAATATTATTTCATTTGATTGTACTGTATATATGTACAATCAGATGACATTAAACTTGAACTTGAACTTGGTCGCCCATGCTACATTCTGAAGGCTTTTACAGGTTGTATGAACAATAAAGATATCACTACTAAGCTTTATTCTCAATAGATTACGTATCATCACCCAGAATCAGCATTTTCCTTTGCGTATGCTGGTCCACCTCATTAAAAATGTAGCGTTTTGCAGAACCACCCCTGGAAAAAGTATAGGTTAATTAGATTCATCAGTTTACTAGCACTCAATAAAGCTGTCACCTTTTCCATTGCAGATTTCTACTCATTCTTCTCAGTTCTAACCCATTTTCTTTCCCTTCAGACTTGTTTACAACCTCCCTACTTCCTTAATTAACAACATCCATGATTTGGATTTATTACTATCATTTTGATTAAAAGTATGGCTGCCCTCTTCAAACCTGTCCATCCTTAAAATGCTACAATGTTTCAAAGTACAACAAATAAATACTTCTATTTATTTTGTGGCTTTCACAACTTAAGGATGCCCCTAAGTACATTCCAAGTTAGCCACTCTTATAAAGTAAGCAGTATGACATATAAATTACATGCCTCTTAGTGAATTAAGGGTAGTGGAAAAAAAATTCAGAATTCATAGTTTTGAAACTGTTACAAAATGGAACATTTCAAAAATATTGCACAGGGAAAGTAGCTAACTCTAAAAGACTCAGTCCTTCTGCTGAATACCAGGATTCTGCTCAAGTCAGAAGCCTTCCATACGTGGCAGAATATATAATATTTTTCCAACTCTGTATTCAGGTTCTTGTTCAACACTGACCTCTGGAGCCTTATATGTTTAGATGGCATCCCACCCCAGAAAGTTTGCCCTATCTATCCTCTGTGCCCAGTCTTCTTTCACAACGTTAGGAGAGCCGGAAGGGAGCATGAGAAGGCATGTATGTGAAGAACAGGAAGATGGCTAGAGAGAGGGTAGGACCAATCAGGGATGGTAGAGGAAAAAGGTCCCTTGAGTCAGATGAGGTAGGGTATTCTTAATAAATACCTTGCTCCAGTTTTTGCCAGGAACAGAGACCTTACCATTTGTGAGGACAGCATAAAAAGGCTGATATGCTTCAACATGTCGAAATTAAGAAAGAGGACATGATGGAACTTACGAAAAACATTTGGATAGATACACCCACGGTGCCAGACGGGATATACACCAGGTTACAATGGGAAGTGAGGAAAGAGAATGCTGTGCTTTTGGTGATAATCATTGCATCCTAACTTGCCAGCCAATTGGAGGGTGGCATATGTTATTCCTTTGTTCAAGAAAGGGAATAGGGATAACCTTAGGAAAATTATAAACCAGTGAGTCTTAATTTAGTGATGGGCAAATTATTGAAGTGACTTAGAAACTGGATTTATGTGTGTTTGGAGAAACATATGGTTCATCAGCATGGCTTTGTGAGGGGCAGATTATGCCATATCAGCCTAACTAAATTCTTTGAGGATGTGACAAACCACAGTGATGAAGGTAGTGCAGTGGATGTGGTGTATATGGATTTTATATAAAAACGGTCATTAAGGTTCCTTATGGTAAGCTTATTCAGGAGGCATAGAATCCAGAGAAACCTGGCTGTGTGGATACGGAATTGGCTTGTCCATAGAAGATGGTAATGGAGTTTGGTGACCAGCAATGTTTTGCAGGGATCTGTTCTGGGAACCCTGTTCTTTCTGATTTTTATGACTTGGATGAGGAAGTTAAAGGGTGAGTTAGTAAGTTTGCAGATGACATGAAGGTTGGTAGAGCTGTGGATGGTGTGGAGGTTGTAGGTTGCAATGGTAAATTGACAGGATGTAAAGCTGGGCTATGAAGTGGCAATGGAGTACAACCTAACAAAGTGTGACGTGATTCACTTTGGAAAGTCGAATTTGAAGGCAAAACACAGGGTTAATAGCTGGACTCTTAGCAGTGTGGAGGAATGTAGGATTTTGGGGTCCACATCTATATATCCCACAAAGTTGCCATGCAAGTTGATGGTAGATAAGTATGATGTGTTGGCCTTCATTTATCGAGGGATTCAGTTCAAGAACCACAAGTTAATGTTGCAACTCTATAAAACACTGGTTAAACTACTCTTAAATATAGTGTTCAGTTCAGGTCACATCATTATAGAATGGATGTGGAAGCTTTAGAGAGGGCGCAGTGGAGATTTACCAGGATACTGCCTGAACTAGAGGGCATGTCTTATAAGGATAGATTGAGTGAGCTGAGGCTTTTCTCTTAGGAATGAAGGTGGATATGGGGTAACTTGACAGATGATATGAGGCAAAGATAAGAGTGAATAGTCAGAGACTTTTTCTCAGGGTGGAAATGTCTAATATGAGGGGGCATAATTTTAAGGTGATTAGAGAAAAGTCTGCAAGGGATGTCCAAGATACTTTCTTCACGCAGAGTGGGATACTTTGCCAGGGGTCATCGTATAAACAAATTTATTTGAGGCATTTAAGAAACTCTTAGATAGAGCTCTGTAGAGGGAATGGTTAGATATTAGAGTTAGATAAAAGGTCGGGTCAAGATTGGGGGCTGCAGGACCTGTACTGTGCTCTAATGTTATATGTTCTCTGTTCTAATGTGAGTCCTGCAGCTACTTTCAAAGCTAACCATTTTACCTTCTGTTTGTTTTTGCAGAAAGGAAATATACCGAACTGGCCTTGATACCAGCAGACATCCTCTCCTCTTCTATGCAAAGTGGCAGTGAAGCTTCGGTTTTTACCAGAGTGACAGATGGATTCCTGATTTCATATCTCAACTGAAACATGGACTTTTCACAATGCAGTTCTTAAATACAAGTAGAGTTTTTTTTATGTAATTAAATGTTCAGTCTTCTGGAAAGGAACAAGTATGGAACAAGCTGACAGAGGAATAAGAAACAAGCTACTAGAGGAATATGGAACTGACTGCCAGCGAAATATGGAACAGGCTGCCAAAGGAAGTGGTTGAGTCAGGTACAATGACAACACTTAAAAGACATATAGTTAAGCACTTCGATAGGCATGTTTGGAGGAGTATGGGTCAAACGCAAGCAAATGGGACTAGCTTAGATGGGTATCTTGGCCAGCGAGGATGAGTTGGTCCAGAGGGCTTGCATCCATGCTATTTGACTCTGCGACTCTACTACAATACTCTTACTCAGTAGATGACAGTGCTATCAATGTGCCATGTTTCATACCTTGAGTATAGAATAAGGGAAGACAAGTCTATTTATTGACACATATCCTCCACACATCATGAATTCATGAATAACCTTACCCACAATGGTGTCCCCAAACTGAAAGAGGAAATCAATTACTGATAAACTGGCAGAGGAAGCTCTGCAAAACCTCTCTATCGTCCTAAAAGTCAAGCAAATAAAACTGTGGAATATTTCACCAGCTTTATAACATGTATCTACAACTACTCATTCTGCACACTTCATCATCCCATGTTCTTACCATTATTTTAATACATAAAGTTCAGTAACTATTTTGTAAGTTCATTACTACATGATACTGATCCAGAACAGGGAGCTGTTTTTTTGCTCAGTTCTTGAAGCCCTGTGATACCTAATTTCAACCAAAGTATCACTGGGAATACTGGAAATAGCCAAAGACCCCATGATAAGGAAGACTAAAAAAATTAGTAAAGTTCCAGCTCATGATTGTTATTTAGTGTTCCACAATACAATATGAATAATTGTTCACTGTTTGAGAAAGTATAGGATTAGTTGTGTATGATAATCCCCTCGATACTTTTCGTGATGATTAATGATTTCAAAACTATTATAAGTATAGAACTGAATTACATCTAACTAATTCATTTGTTAAATAATATAATTTGGCCTTGCAACTTACCTAAACGTTACATTCATTTTTTGACTTTGCACCTTCAGTTTGGCGAACAAGGCTGTAATGCATTCGAAGTCCTCGGTCTTAAAAAGAGAATCCCGATGTTCCATTAAAGTAACCCTGGGGAAAATGAAGTAAGGTAACATACTCAATACAAAAAGATTAAACTAAAAAGCAACGAATTTTCATTGGATACTCCTACTGTAACTTCGGCAGAAATGCCACAGGAACTTTCTAAAAATGGATTCAAGGTGAAACAGATCAGGACAACTGCTGCAGAGCCATGGAGAATAAAAGGTAAGTAATTATCATTTCACAGGTGTCTCCATATAACCATATAACAATCACAGCACGGAAACAGGCCATCTCGGCCTCCTAGTCCGTGCCGAACTCTTAATCTCACCTAGTCCCACCTACCTGCACTCAGCCCATAACCCTCCACTCCTTTCCTGTCCATATACCTGTCCAATTTTACCTTAAATGACACAACTGAACTGGCCTCTACTACTTCTACAGGAAGTAATGCAATGGAAAATCTGAGTTGTTTCAGGAATGAAACATGGTGATCAGACCTCGGACAACATGGTCCAAAGGTAGCATGTACCCTGATGCAAAATTTTCATCACATATGACTCATTCCTAAAATGCTGAGCCGAATAGCTGTTACTCCACTTCATTTTCCTCCCCAAAAAATCAAATTTCAATCGCATAACTCTGAAAGAAATTATACAACTGAATCTTTAAGCAACTAATCTTCCAGATTACAATGAGCAAAGACTCTTGCAGAAAATCATCTTTTATCTCCCTTGCAAAATAAAGTATCACTATCTTAAAAATTACCGCAACAAGATGTAGACTCACCAGCAAGATACCAAGAGAAAATGTTTTAAAGAAAAATAATGTATCATTTTCCAAAAACTTACTTATAAGAACTAAATTACTTCCAATACAATGTTAAAATGTCAATTCAGAAAGTGACTCATTTTTCTCCACCATGCATATCTATATGGGTATTCTATTTCTAATATTGGCTGAAAATTGTGACACCTGTACACAAATAGATACCAATTAAATGCAATCACTTTGATGGTTAAACAAGTTTTTCTTTCCAAAGAAATAGTTCAGTATTATTCATTTTGATATGTATTATCAAACTATGTATAGAAGAAAATGCACTGTGATCAAAGATTTAAAGAAAGCCTAAACCTTTATACTTTTGCATATCATTTATCAAAATGAAAGCTTTGGTCTAATTCACATGCATCCTAGAATAATAACATGTCAATAGATTTTATTTCAGCTATTCAACAATTCATACCTGAAATCTCCCTTTACGTCCAATGGGTTGATAATACTCAATTGTATGCTTTTCTGCTCATAGCATGGAGATTCACATTTAATAGTGTCCTAGAAAATTGTGAAAAACATAATACAAAAGAAAATTATTTACTATAAAGCTCTCAAATGCTTACATATTCAAAAACAACTGAACTCAAAAAAAGAGCGATTGATAAAATGAAAAGGAGTATTCAATAGCAAAAGACAAAACATAAAAGTTCAGAAAGAATTTTCATTTAACATGAATAAGAGGAACTTCTTTAGCCAGAGAGTGGTGGATCTGTGGAGTTCTTTGCCACAGTCAGCTGTGGAGGCCAAGTCTTTATGTATATTTAAGGCAGAGGGTTGATAGATTCTTGATTGGTCAGGGCATGAAGGGATACGGGGAGAAGGCAAGAGGCTGGGGCTGAAAGGAAAATTGGATCAGCCACGATGAAATGGCAGAGCAGACTCAATGGGGCAAATGGCCTAATTCTGTTCCTGTATCTTATGGTCTTATGATCAGTTGATACTAGATTAACACTGCAGCTGAATTCTCATTTCAAGGTAGATAACTCAGTAAAAGAAACCATTCTGAACTGAGCTATTTTCTGTGATTATTTTCTGTTATAATTGTTCTTCTCCTCCAAATTAAAAATAGGGAGAAAATAACAAAAATCATAGAAAACAACTCCCATTCTGTGAACACAAGATTAGACTTTCTATGAAGGACCAAAGCATGAATAAAAACCAACTTGGATTGGAATTATGTTGAAGAAAAATTGGAAGCACACTGATATGGTGTAAATGTTGTAAGCAAATGAATGGCAATGTATGAATGTAGTGTGTTTTATGAATAAAATATATTTTGAGAAAAAAACTGTACTCACAATTAAGATATAAAGAAGACCAAAAACAAATTTTCGAAAGATGCACAGACATCAGATTGCAAATTATTAGTGACTTACAGTTGGATTTATCTTGTTTATTTGTGATATTAGTGAAAATGTTGTTGTTGAGCACACTATTCCTTTCTTTAATCTTGATACAAAAATTAGTAGAGCTCGTTCTGGGTTCAGGAAATGGCTTGTGAATTCCACATTTATATCAACATAACTCCTGCTTAAAATAAATGATTATCATTCAATAAACAGAAACCTATCAAATACCATACATTAAGTCAACAAAAGCAAATTGCAGCTCTTGCAATTAGGATTATCTGAAATGCCACTAATGTGGAGTTGTATTTCCAAGTAATAAGATGTACAAAGATATTATCTCCCCTATGCGTTGACCTCATAAAGTTTAAATTTCACTTTCAACACTAACTTGTGTTCACAACTGTATTTGCTATTAGAAATGTTTAGTTTCACTTTCCAATTCTGCTATTGAAATCACATGCAGAGAATTTCAATACTTTTATTAAAATCAACACATATGATACTGGAGAAGTTCAGTGAGTCAGGCAACATCTATGGAGGGAAATAGGAAGATAATGCTTCAGGTCAAGATCTTTTCTCTGTACTGGCTAGGACCAGACTGTGAAATCTTGAAACGTAGTGAAAGCCACACAGGACATGATGTCAGTGGAGACAAGTACAAGATGATAATTTTATCAAGGTGACAACATTAGAAACTAAGTTCTATTGTGTGTTTTGTTCACAGATGCCCAATTACTGATCAATTCTAAAAATATATACTCATTGATGTTTCCCATGTTACAAGACTCCGTTTTCGCAGTCCTGTAATATTGCAATTCTATCATGAAAGTCCTGAAATTAAGATGTTCAGGTCTTTACAGAATTGCAAAACAATGCCATCCTCTGGACTAAATATGGAAGTTCACTCATATTTACAGAGTTTTGATCCAAAGCAAATCCATACTAAATTATTATCTCACAACAAAAGCTCAGTGTGAGCATTTGCTTTATCAAAGTATTAAGTCTCAAAATTGATCAGCACTTGCGAAAGAATGTTTGTTAGTTCTTCAGCCTTACAGGAGAAAATAAACTTAGCCTAGCAAAATATACATATCACGAGTGCAGGTAAGGGAGACAAAGGGTAATGGTGGAGTAAAGGTTGGGGGAGGAGCAGGGGTATAGGGAGTAGATATCCGCAGGTTCAGAATGATTTAGGGAATGACTGATAAGCAGAAGAAATAGTCAAGTATCTACAGAAGGGTCAGGGTGAAATCAGTCTGTGAGGACCTAGTGAGCTAGTCAGGAATGCAAATAGCATTTTGGGATAGTCATTCAAGGGTAGTGATCAACATTTGAAATTAGGATAATCATGTCCGAATGTAATCATCAAGAGAGTAGATAAGAGTCTGAAGTGGCCATTGATCATCATAGCACACAAGATACCAGAGCAACACACACAAAATTCTGAAGGAACTCAACAGGTCAGGCAGCATCTCCGGAAATGAAAAAGCAGTTGATATTTCAGGTTGAGACCTTTCATCAGGACTCAATTGTTTATTCATTTCCATAGATGCTGCGAGATCTGTTGAGTTCCTCCAGCATTTTGTGCATGTTACTCTGGATTTCCAGCATCTGAAGAATCTCTTTTGTTTATATAAGATGCCAATTATCCCATTAAATACATGTCTGATTTTTGTGAAACAGTTTGGCTAGTTCTATTGCTCTCATTTTTCCAACAGGGCAGGTAAATTATTTTTCTGCAAATGCCTACATAATTTATTTTTGAAGGTTCTGATATATGCTATTTATACCACATTTACAAGTAATGAATTTCAGATCAAAACTACTCTCTGTGTAAGAAATGATTTTCCTCACATACTCCCTGATTCTTTTCTCTTTCACATTTTAGCTCTGTTCTCTGATCCAAAAACAATTCACTTATGCAACAGATTCTATTTATCCTATCAAAACTCATGCTGATGGCATATACTTCCATCAAATATCCTCTTAACATTACTTTGCTCCAAGGAAAATACTCACTGCTTATGCATACTAATATACTGTATATTTTAAAAAAAACAGTGGTTCTTGTACTGACCTTAGTGGAAAAGTGTTGGGACTAGGGGAAAAAACTTAGGCGCAGGGATTGCACAGTTGTAATTCACTGAGGGAGAACTAAATACTAATTGTAAAGGGGATTTAGATGAATGGGGTTCTCAGCACCACACATTCACCCCTCGCCCACCCCTGTACAATTGACATGGGCACTCAAACTACTTGTGGGTACACAGGGTCAGTTGTGTCAGACCTGCATAGGCAGGCACCTCTCAGTATCCGCCCAGCTAACAGGAGTCACCTGCCACTTGCTTCCAAGTCATCACCTGCACAGTATTTAAACTCAGCTCTCATCCACAGCCCTTTGTTCACCCATCAAACCAGCCAGCTTCATCCAGTTCCTCTAGTCATTTGTTACCTTGTTGCTTTGTTGTGCTAAGTATCTGTTCTCTCATTTTTTGGCCCCTCATGGCTTGTTATTTTGCGATTTATTAGTAAAATATCATTTACTGCTACAGTAAATCATCTCTGCTGCTCTGCTTTTAAGTTAAGCCTCCTTTATACTTCCTGATAATTGCCCTGGAGAGCTCCACTGTACAATCCTTGTCCAAACTGAAGAGACCGCAAGCCTCCAGACCTTGGATGCTGGAGCTTCAGATCGTCCTTCTGTGACAGCTTGTGAAAACTGCACACAAGTTTTACTCTTATTAAATATCTCTCATTTGGAGGCATTTAAAGGGTTTAAACATAATTTAATTAAAAATTAATTATTGGAAACAAAGACAAGATACATCTAGATAAAGAGCATCAACATACAGTAAATTAATTATAACATGAAAATAAAATAAATAACCATCATAGTCAAAACTTACAATCCATTTCAAATGAATAGGGTTATCACTTGTACATCTGCCATAGCACTGATAAAGCTGAGAAGACGTACCCTAAATGAATCTGGTCCCTTAGCTTAGTATGATCTAGAGTTATCAGTGGGCTCAATGATTATTCCAGTGACATAGTGGGAAATCAGGTGCCCTTACTTCTTACTTGCAGTACATGGAAGTGCAGAAGGCAAGACTTCCATTGACACTGCAGCATCAGTGGCTCAGTAATTATGATTTTGTGTATCATTTGAAATACACATAAAATTAAATCACAAAATGTATCATTTTCACAGTATTTTGTGAAGAAACTATCTTGCAAACATCTCAAAATCTGATCGGTTTGCTAGCTGTCCATTAGTATAATGGAAAAGGATGCACACCTGATTTTCACAAATAACATTTTCAAATTAATCTCAAAATTGTAGTCAGTTTCACACAATAATAATGCTAAAAACTTTCATTTTAAAACTGCTAAAAGCTGTGTACATTTCAAAAAGGGTTTCCTGTTGAATGATCCCAACTCCCAACACAAAGAAACAAGGTGTTTGGAAATTTTGGCCATATTATACCATTTTGTTAGCATAATGGAAAAGAAAATGTTCGATCTGTCAGCCTCCCTGAAGCAATCCCTCCTTGTTATCTTTTATTTGGGCTAGAGCAGCAGAGCATCTAATCTTTTTATCCAATAGCATGGGTTGTGAACCATGTGAATCCTCTTGCAGAGGTAAAACCATAAATTATCTGTGACTATCTTAGATATCTGGCAAGGCTCCACTTGGGTTTGTAAAATAATAAAACGTTTAGCTGAAATTTTGTAACATAGATTGTTAGGGAAAAATTACTCTATCAGAAAAAATGTATGGGAAGCAGAACTCAAAGACGGCAGATATTAAACAGAACATGTTGTCTCCATAAGTACAAACTAAATCAAAGAGAACACATATCAAATCATAATTTACCTTGCTGGAATTGACACTTTGTTTCCATTGGGCAACGAGAAACTTCCTGCATCTTTCCCTACTATTATTGCAAAATAAACTACGCGTTTGTCAATTGGATTTTGCAATCGAATCTGCATTAAAAAATAATAATTAGTTTATCTTTGACAGACTTTATTATACAGTGTTCAGGGATTATTAAAATGCCTGATTCTACATATTTCCATAAACCTTTCAATAAAACATCTCTCATGAACCCTTCTTCAATTGGTATATTAACAATCAACAAATCACCAAGTATTTGGTGATGACATAAATTGAGGTAGTCTTCACCAAATAGGTTGACATCAAGATTGAAGACATAATGGACAGCAAGAAAGGCTATCAAAGCTTGTAGTGGGATCCAGATCAACAGGAAAAATGGCAATAGGCACTGAAGAGTGCAGAACAGAGGGATCTGGGAATACAGGTCCATAATTGCTTGACTGTAGCATTACAGATAGATAGGGTTGTTTTTGATGCATTAGTCTTCATAAATCAAGGTATTGAGTACATGTGTTGGGTTGTTATGTTGACATTGTACAAGATGCTTGGTCAGACCTAATTTGGTGTATTGTGTGCAGTTCTGATCACTTACCTACAGGAAAGATATCAATAAGATTGAAAGAGTGCAGAGAAAATTTACAAGGATGTTGCCAGTACTTGAGGACCTGAGTTATAGGGAAGGGGGGAATAAGTTAGGACTTTATTCCCTGGTGCATAGGAGAATGAGGGGAGATTTGATTGAGGTGAACAAAATTATGAAGAGTATAGTATTAAAATGCACGAAACTGCATCAGTTTCTGGGGTTTAGATGCTCTAACTCTCTGGAATATGGCTATCTGGTGTGGCCCCTTTAAAGAGTCAGAACTGTCCCATTAATTGGCAGCCACGTTTTGGCACCAGGATTTCAGTGTTTAAGCAGCATCTGAATGGAGATTTGGTGCTCAATTGTAAGCTCTACTTGGATTATTGTCTAGCATCTAGTTTAATATTCTATTCTTGTTTCTGTCTTACATGTGTCTTGATTCCAGCCTTGGATACTCCAGCACTTGGTGCCAACCATCCTGACCTAGATCTCCTGTCACAGTATGATTGACCAAAAAGTGGACCCAGCAGGGTATTGGAGTCTCTCACCCACTGTGGCCAACCAGAGAGAAAGGATTTCTAGACAGAGCCTGGAGATACATAACCTCCAGGTTGCCTTGTGGCAACTTTCACAAGGGGGAAGCCAGAGTGCTCAGGTGAGGCTGCTGGTCACTCTGTGGAGCCTGGAGAGATTAGACACTGACCCGGGTTCTTCCCGTGGCTTCCTCTGTAAGAGATCATTAGTGTTCGAACTCCAGCCATCCCAGTTCCCTTCAGAGAGCGAAAAGGTAGCCTTCATTATCTTCCTCCTGAATGGGAGATCCCTGGCCGGAACCACCATGCATTGAGCACAAAGGTTGATTTGCTTGGATTTGGAGGAATTCATGGCCGCCACAACATGAGGAAGGTGTTCCATTAGCCCGCCTGAGCCAGCCAAGCCTTGCCTGACGAAGGTGTGTCAGGGTAGATGGCTATCGGCCAACTACGTTATTGACTTTTAGACTTTGGCCCAAGAGAGTAGCTGAAGCAGGGAAGCCTTGGCAACTCTGTACTGTCACGGACTCTGAGACAAACTAAAGGATGCCCTCACCCTGAGAGAGCCTGCAGAGGACTTGGAGGTTCTGATCAGCCAGTCCATCTGGCTCAATAATTGTCTGGCTGGGTGAAAGTGGGACTACTTCCAGAGGTCAAAGAGGGCTAGCCTGAGCCTGGCCTCAATGCATCGCAGTTCCACTCCCTGATCTCATACAATGTCCAGCCCACCTCCTGCTCAGTACCTGATGAGTCAATGCAAATTGTCTGCACAAGACTCTCCACCTTCGAGGTCCCAGCATCAGAGTCAAGGTTGCTGGTTTACTGTGAGGAAACAGGTCACCTGTGGGCTGAATATCTGAAGCTGCAGCTTTAAGGAGAACTGCTAAGACCATCCAGTGTTGGGAGGACAGTGACAGTAGCAGCCACTACTCCCAACCCCATGGATTCTGGTATCACACTGAAAGCAGAGATCTCTTTGGATAAGTACCAAAGAGAGGTGAATGTTTTGTGGGCACTAAGGCAGCTGGTAATTTCCTGGACTTGGGGATCGCCTGTTGATTCAAAATAGCACCGCAGAAGTTGAGCCAGTCAATGCTCACAGCTGCTCTGGATAGTCGTCTGCTAAGTTTCAAGCAGATTCAGCAGCAAATAATAGTTTTGCGGATGAGGATTGAGGATCACGTGGAGGACATTAGTTTCTAAATCATCGATTTGTCTCTCATACCTCTGATCCTCAAGCACCTTTGGTTGTCCCAGCATAACCCTTCTGTGAACTGGAAGGAAGGGAGAATTATTGCTTGGTCCAGTCATTGCAAGAGGTTATATTTTCAGTGTGGTGTTCCAACCCTCAGACTCTCCCAAGACCAACGACCAATGAGGCGGCAGACTTCAGTTTCAGGTAATCTGAAGCATTCTGGAGACCCAGTCCGGCCCTCAGACAGACAAGCTGTTTCCAGCCATTGGCTATAACCATCCAATGTGAAACAAGTCCAATGATTCCTGGGATTTGCCAGCTTCTACCAGATGTTCCTCAGCTACTTCAGCTCAGGAGCAGCTCCACTGTCAGCTCTAACTAAGAAATCAATGGGTCCTTTTGTTTGGACTACCAAAATGGAGGCTGCATTTGCAGAAGTCAAACAGCTCCCATTTTGGTTTCACCTAACCCAAACCTTCTCTTCATCATGGAGGTGCATGCAGTGTTGTATCAAAGGACACCTTCAGAAAATAAACTGCACCCATGTGCATTCTTCTCCAGGCAGCTATCACCGGCAGAGATGAACTATGACATTGGGAATAGAGAGCTGCTTACGGTCAAGTTGGTTTTCAAGGAATGGCGTCACTGGCTTGAAGGAGCTAAGAACCCTTTTATCGTTTGAACAGACTACAAGAACCTGGTTTATATTCAAGAGGCCAAGAGAATGCATTTTAGGCAGGCCAGGTGGTTTCTTTTCTTTAACCCCTTTAATTTTACCCTGACCTATCGATCGGGGTCAAAAATTCAGAAACAGATGCCTTGTCCTGTCAGTTTGATAAACCCAAACAAGAGGCAAGCCAACCACCAGTTTGTTTGTATTCATGTCATGTTTTTGGAGGGTGTTCAGTATGCTGGCTGGGGCAATAATAAGTCTTTCCTGTGTTCCACTCAGGTCCAATGGCCAGATGGAGTGGGCCAACCAAAAATTGTAATGAACACTAAGATGCCAGGCCTCAGAAAGACCAGATGTGTGGTGCGACCTTTGATGTGGGGCAGAGGTCGCCCAGAACACTTTACTGCATTTGGCACATGGGATGTCTCTGTTTAAATGCCAATTTGGATATTCTCCGCCACTCTTCCCTGAGCAGGAGGTTGAGTTTGGAGTTCCTGCGACTGAAGATCTCGTTTAACGCTGCAAGGAGGAATGGACTAGAGCAAGGGAGATTTTTGTTAACCTCTATCCACAAAACTGAAGTAAAGGCTAACCACAAGAGAAGACTGGGACCAGCTTTGCATCTTGGGAAACAAGTTTGGCTATCTACACAGAATTTGCCACTGAATGGAGTCTAGCAAATTGGCACCCATGTTCATTGGACCCTTCAAAGTTCTCAAAAAAAAGTAAACCCAGTGGCTTACACTTTGCAGCTCCCCAAGACTCTCAAAATCAATCCCACTTTCCACATTTGCAAATTAAAACCTGTCAACACCAGCCATTTAGCTCCACCGCCATCAGTCCCACCATCACCCAAATTTGTCAATGGTGAACAAGTCTTCACCATGAGAAGAAATTTGGAATCACAAATTATTCAGGATGTTCCACAGTTCTTCATGGACTGGGAAGGATTCAGACCCAAGGAATGGTGCTAGGTTCCTGGAAGTGACAACTTGGATCCAGCTCTCATCCATGACCACCTTCACCATCTCTCCAAGCTAGCAGGGCCATTAGAAGAGGGGGAGGGGTCCTGTTATGATATGCACCCAACCACACCAGCTTTTGTTGTTTAGATGCTCTAAATCTCTGGAATATGAAGAACTAGTGCAGTCCCTTTAAGATTTCAGGACCATCCCGCTAATTCGCAGCTATGTTTTGGCACCAGGCTTTCAATATTTAAGGAGCACCTGAACTGAGTTTCAGCACTCAATTATCAGCTCTACCTGGATTATCATCTAGCATTTAGTTTAGTATTCTGTTCTCATTTCAGTTTCATATCGTGTCTCCATTCCAGCCTCGGATACTCCAGCACTTGGGTCCAACCATCGTTGCCTAGGTCTCCCATCACGAATAGATACAAGTAAATGCAAGCAGGCTTTTTCTACTGAGGATTGGTTAGATTAGAGCTAGAGGTCTTGGGTTAAGGATGAAAGGTAAAATGTTTATGGAGAACATGAGTGGAGCTTCACTCGAGGGTCGTGACAGCGTGGAATGAGCTGCCAGCTGAAGTGGTGGATGCTGGTTCGATTTCAACATTTAAGAGAAGTTTGGATAGGTACATGGATGGGAGAGGAATGGAGACTATGGTCTGGGTGCAGGTTGATGAGACTAGGCTGATTAATAGTTCAGCATGGACTAGATAAGCCAAAGGGCCTGTTTCTATGCTATAGTGTTCTTTGACTCTGACTCAAATAAATCAAAGATCATTCCAATAAGCTAAATAACATTTGCTACATTTTTGAGGTGCAAGTTTTCAGAAAAGCATCAAATTAGTTTTGCACCAAGAACAGCATTATGATTTGTCTATGTAGCATATTTCTATCGTAGATGAGTGCTACACTCACCCATGCCCTTCCCAATAAGGTAAACAATGGAAATTGAATTCTAAATTTCCATCAGCCACCTTGACAACCAAACACCATGTATTAAATTGCAAGGCAAACAAGTTTGTTTATAACTGCTGAAAGGAAACAATTAAGTTGACCAAGACATTTTTTAATTGCTCATATTTCTCCCATTCCTAATACCTTCAAGATGGTGGTAAGTAGCCTCCTTAAAGCATGACAATTCTTGTGACAGAGGCACTCCCAATGTGTTATTATTCCAAAATAGATATTGATTCTCGTGACAATAAAGGCCATCCAGTATGTTTCTAAGCTCAGCATGATATGCTGATAATAAGAAATTTACAGAAGGCAGGATTCTCATGCCCTTGTTGTTGCAATCCTTTTAGTTAGGAGAGTTTGAGGTTTGGAAAATATTGTCATAAAGTCTTCAACAAAAAAATCTTTGACAAGTTATTGCAATGAATTTTTGCTGGATACAGCAGCTATAATGTGCTGTGGGTGGAGAGTTTAAGTAATGCATTGGGTTCGAATCAAATCGTTTGATTTATCCTACATTACCTTGAGCTTCTTGCTAATTGTTTGGTGACACCTCAGGCCAATAGAGACTTCTCCCTCACACTTCTATCTTGTATGACTGCAACATTTAAGCTTTCAGTCAATGCAGAGTCTTAGCTTCATAATGATGAAGATGTAAAGCTAATGCCATTGAATTTCAAGAGGATATCTTGAGATTCTTTTTGATCGCTATCATTACTGAATTGTGTGCCTCACTTCTGATGCATGCATACTGATATTGATCTAATTTGGCAAACAAAACTATTCTAATATAATGGCCTCCATTTTCATGTTTTACAAGCAAAATCATTGATTTTCAATCACTCAGCTCTCAAAATCACATCATTACACAATCATTTGTGCAATTGTTTTGTAGTGACAAGGTTTTAAAATCAAAGCGTAAAATATCAATAGGCAAATAGGATATGTAGCACTTCCAGTAGGTCAAATTTAAAGTCAGAATATAATATTAACTGTAAGACTCTTGGCAATGTGGAGGATCAGCAAGATCTTGGGACCCGTTTCCATAGGACACTCAAAGCTGCTGTGCAAGTTGACAGCGTTGTTAAGAAGGAATATGGTGTGTTGGCCTTCATCAACCATGGGATTGAGTTCAAGAGCTGTGAAGTAACGTTAAAGCTATATAAGACCTTAGTTAGACCCCATTTGGAGCACTGAGTTCAGTTCGAGTCACCTCACTACAAGAAGGATGTGGATACTATAGAGAGAGCGCAGAGGAGTCTTACAAGGGGGACTTCTGGATTGAGCATGGAGTGAGTAGGTGCGTGTGAGTGTGGCTCCCGATTTTTATTGAAAATCTACCTGTTTATCTTTTCCCTATGCTCGAGATAACTGAATATTTAACATTGTGAACAACCCAGGATGTTGCTGGACACTGAAATGGCAAATAAAATGTACCTTTGAAGTAAAACTGGGGAAAAAGATAGCAAAGCCTCGAGCAAGAAAGCTGATGTTATGGTTATGGCACCGTTGCACGATGCTGGACCTGCACTACCCGATGACCTGGAGAAGCTTCATTTAGTACTTCTTACTGACATGACGTAAGCGGTGCACTCTGCCCTAAAAAGAGAACTTGAAGATGCTTTGTCACCAGTGAATTCTACCATGGAACAAATTGTGTCTTATTACAAATTGCACGATGAACGCATTCATGAGGTTGAAGATGGCCTGAATGATTATAGTGACCGACTGGCAAGTGCCAAAGTTGCCAATGCAGCGTTGCAGAGTGAAAACGTATTTCTGAAGGAGAAGCGAGATGACCTCGAAATTGGTCGCGGAGATCCAATTTGAGAGTGGTTGGCATTCCTGAAAATTTGGAAGGTTCAGACCCTGTTAAGTTCATACAACACACAAAATGCTGGTGGGAACACAGCAGGCCAGGCAGCATCTATGAGGAGAAGCACTGTCGACGTTTTGGGCCAAGACCCTTCATCAGAAGTTTTTGACGAAGTGCTGGGGACAAGGCCTCTCGTGCTTTCGCGTGCTCACCAAGTCGGGTCTAAACCATCCAGTGCCCCTGAAACCAAGCAAACGAGACCAAGAATGTTCCTGGTTCTCATTCACTTCTTTCAAGATAAGCAACGCATCATCAGTAGATGGAAGCAGGAGCTGTATTTCCACAGGCATTGGGTGTTTTTTCATGAGGATTTTAGTGCGGAGCTGGGGAAAAAACGAGCAGCGTTCAAGGAGGTGAAATCCCTGCTTTATGGGAAAGGGGTCAGGTTCGGCCTCTTGTATCCTGCCTGGCTCTGGGTCATTCATGAAGGTAAAAAGCATTATTTCGATACACCAGAGGCAGCCAAAGAGTTTTACCATTAATGCTGGGGAGAAGCGTGTATACAGACAAATTATTTTCTATCTGACTATTTCCCATTAACACGTGGCACTCACCAAGGCTGTCCATTGTCCCCTCTTCTTTTTGCAATTGAGCTTCTTTCTATTGCACTTAAGTCAACTACATTATTTCAAGGCGTTAGGCGAGGGGGCAAGGAACACCGTGTATCCCTATATGCTGATGACCTCTTATTTTATGTTAGCAACCCAGTAGGTAGCAGTTCTGCTATTGTGTCATTATTAGGTCAGATTGGAGCCTTCTCTGGCTATAAACTGAACCTTCCAAAAAGCAAATGCTTTCCCATTAATAACTTGGCCCTACAGATCCAACAGGAATCTTTGCCTTTTCCTTTATCGCAAGGTGGTTTTGTATACCTAGGAATACACGTTACTCACTCTTTTACATCTCTGTTTGAAGCTAACTACAGACCTCAGGTTAGCCAAATGAAGGCTGATTTTGAGAGACGGCGCAGTTTACCCCTTACTATAGCTGGGAGAATTCAATCAGTGAAAATGACTATCCTTCCCAGATTTCTTTACTTGTTCCAGTGCTTGCCAGTTTTCTTATCTAAGTTATTTTTCAAATCAGTCGACCAGGCTATAACCTCCTTTATTTGGGAAAATAAGCTCCAAAGAGGTCGTGGTGTAGGTGGAATGGGCCTTCCTAGCTTTATTCATTATTACTGGGCATCGAACATTCAAAAGGTATTATTTTGGCTTCACCCATCAGATATAAACTGGTGCCTGCTTGAGACCACGGTCTTGCCACCCTCATCTCTCCCAGCTTTAGTGTATTCTTCCTTGCCATTGAAATCCTCTCAATTCACATCTAACCCGGTTGTGCTCTCCACCCCCAAGTTTTTAAATCAATTTTGCTGTCACTATCAGCTTCAGTTTTGGGTTCCATTCATAGAAACCATCTATTTCTTCCCTCCACATTCGATTCAGTTTTAGACAATGGGGTTTGAACGGTCTTATGCACATTAAGGATTTGTACACTGATAATATATTTGATAGTTTTGATAACCTGTGCAGTAAGCATGGCCTTCCGCATAATCATTTTTTTAAATAACTGCAGACTTGCCACTTTGTCAAGGAAAAATTTCCCTCTTTTCCTGATCTACCACCTGCTATGTTGTGGAAAACTCACTCTTAGCTTTAATAATAAAGAGCTGATCTCTGTACTATACTCTCAGCTGATGCCTTTGGGAGTTCAAGATCTAAACAAAACTAAGACTAGGTGGGAGGATGACCTTGGTATGGATCTGGCTGAGGAATATGGACAAAAACATTGAATAGGGTTCATTCCTCATCATCATGTGCTAGACTGGGGCTCATACAATTTAAAGTTTTACGCAGGGTACATTTAAGTAAAGCCAGGCTTGCTTAAAGGCTTGCATATATTCTGGGACAGACGCTGGCTGTGACAGGTGTTCCTTCTCTCCGGCTGGTTTAGTGCATGCATTTTGGTCTTGCCCTCGGCTTGATGGCTATTGGGCACTGGTTTTAAAAATTATCAGTGAGGTTTTGGGGGTGAAACTGATTCCTTGCCCACTGATAGCTGTATTTGGTGTGGCAGATGATGCTTCGGGTTTAAATGCAAACCAGTCGGATATCATTGCATTTACATCACTTTTGGCCCATAGGAGAATCTTGCTGGTCTGGAAATCTGCCACTCCCCCATCTGCTGCCACTTGGTTAGAGGATGTAATGTATTTTCTGAAATTAGAAAAGATTAAATTCACCCTGAGGGGGTGTGTGAAAAAGTTCTATTCGAAATGGGGACCTTTCTTGTCATATTTTGGGAGTCTTAAGGAATTACCTACTAGTTGAAGGCATTTGATTATAATTGGGAAGTTGCCTCCCTTTTAACATGTACATGGTTTACCTCACAGGGTGGTTGATGAATTGTAATATGAGTGTATTCTGGATCATCTGGCATGTTGTGGATGTGTGTGGGCTTTCGTCTTGAAGTAGTGTGGGGGTATGGCTGTGAAATGTCCATATTTGTATTTGTGAAGTGTGGTATTGCAAATACATTAGCTGCCATAGTATGTTCAGGGAGGGCGGGTGAGGGGAGTTTTGTTTAGGGGTAAGATATAAAAGCAAAATGGAGGAAAATGTAATGCATTATGTATTCTGTATTGTGTCATTCCTTCAATAAAAATATTTTTAAAAAGAGGAGTCTTACAAGGATGTTGCCTGGATTGGAAAGCATGCCTTCTGAGAATAGGTTGTGTGAACTTGGCCTTTTCTCCTTGGAGTGTTGGAGGATGAGAAGTGACGTGATAGAGGTGTATAAGAGGATGAGAGGCATTGATCGTGTGGATAGCCAGAGGCTTTTTCACAAGGCTGAAGTGGCTAACACCAGGGGGCATAGTTTTAAGGTGCTTGAAAGTGGGGACAAGGGGATGTCAGAGGTAAGCTTTTCACACAGCGAGTGGTGGGTGCATCACTGCCAGCGATGGTGGTAGAGGTGGATATAATAGGGTCTTTTAAGAGACTCTTAGATAGGTACATGGAGCTTAGAAAAATGGAGGACTAAGCGGTGAGGAAATTATAGGTAGTTTCTAGAGTAGGTTACATGGTCAGCACAACATTGTTTCTGTGTAAACCAAAAGGTGCTGGAAGTCTGTTCCTAGTCAGACAATATCTTTTCAGTAAGAGAGATTTTTGGTTGATAATCTTTCACTAGAACTTGGAAAATTTTGAAAGAAAGCTTGCTTTAATTGCAGATAAGATTTCAGATAAACAGTCTCTTTTGTTTGTATTAGGATTGTCCAGTTCTAATGAAAGGCCAGGTTCTGGAAATGTGACATTTTTCTTTATCCACATAAATGCTGTCTGTTTCCAATATTCACTTACATTTCATTTTGTCAGCAACTGTAATGTTTTGTACCTGATAATTTTATATTTATTTCTCACTCTCTCCTTTCTACCATCTTGATTCTTTGTTCTTGCCTCCCTATGTTGTTTTATTTTCCCCATGTTGATCTTTCTAACACTTTTGTCACTCTTATTCTCTCATTTCATCAATATGTCCCTCCTTCTATCAATGCTTCATAAAAATTATTTTCATTCTGTAGAGTTTTATGCTTCATGCTCACACCTTAGTCCAATGCAGTGAATTGTTACACACACATTCTGAAATATCATTCATTCTCTTCAGGATAGTCTCAGTATACCAAGGTTTGGATCGAGAAACCGCATATTAATATTGAAGTTATATCAGTTTAATGGATTGATATCTACTAATATGTAACAGAGTTGAGGAATTTCTTTAGCCAGAGTATAGTGAATCTGTGGAATTCATTGCCACAGACACCTGTAGAGGCTAAGTCATTGGGTGTATTTAAATCAGAGGCTCCTAATTAATAAGGGCATTAGAAGTTACAAGGAGAAGGCAGGAGAATGGAGTTGAGTTGATAAATCAGCCATAATGGAATGGCAGAGCAGGCTCGATGGCAGAAAAAGCCCAATTCTGCTCCTTTATCTTATGGGCTAATTATCTCAAATTGCAGAAAATAGTTGATACACTAAATAGTCAGAAAAATGTAAAATAATAATAAAACTGTTTCAAGCAATATTAATCCTGAACTGCTACTTTTTATATGATATTCACTTAAAACAATATGGCAAACTGTGAAAATTTCCAAACCCCTTCTCATACACTCTTGTTGGTCCTGATGTTCATGAAATTTGCAATCCAATTAATAGCAATACAGGGAAAGAGACTGTGAACCATATTCTGGAAATAGAAAATTGAACTGAATATCTTGAATTTGTTTTTGTAAGTAGATAGGAAGGGTTCAGAAGAATATGTGCCAAACACAGCCAAATGGGACAAGCTTATATGGCAGCTTGTTCAGCATGGACAAATTAGAATGAAGGCATGTTCCCATTCTTCATTGCTTTATCACTTTATTACTTACTCTACTGAAAGTTCTGATTTTGCAATATTATTTAGAGCTTAAGAATTTCAATCCCTACAATAAACAGTAAAGAAAAGAACTATTGTCTTAAAATAATCATTAAATATATCCATAATAAGCAATGCTTTTGAAAGGACAGTTAATTTTGCTTACTTTTTTAACAATAGTAGCATGGAGTTCACCAGCAAACTTAACAGTCATCTTGGGAAGGTAGCTGGGAAGCCGTTCAAATAAGTAAGCACACAGCATAAGCATCATGATAGGATTTGGATCTGAAATATCTGTGGCCTTTTAAATTAAAATAAAAAGAATATTACATTTTAACCAAAAAATTAAAATTAATATATTAAGATCTAGTGATAGGTATTCAATTGATTACAAATTTATGAATGTCAATTGCACTAAAATATCTTCAAAAATATAGCAATTGGAAAGTTCAGGCTATTTTCATCAGGCTAGCAAGATTTAAAAAGATATTTGGTAAAGGAATCAAAGTTGTGAAGAGTACAATGCCAAAAAGGTGAAATAAGTAAATGCTACGACCAAAAATCATCAATAAATGCATTTACAAAAAGGATATCAGCACAGAAAACATGAAACAATGACATAAAGAGAATCTATAATATATTTTCCATAAGAAATAAAAGAACAATTATGAGAGTAAACATACTAAGGAAGAATAGGGTAGAGCCGAATTGATAGAACAAATATGGTCATCTAAGTGACAAGCAAACTACAAGGAAAAAAATCCTGAAAAAAATGTTCTTATATTTAAAAGGCATAGCTATGAAGATTCTACATGTTACATAATGGAAATACTGTTTACCAAAGGAAGTACAATACTGATGCATTTTGAATTTTATTGATATCTTAACTATGACTAATATTTTTTTATCATTACTCTGTACAAGAAGCTATTGATTTAACAGTTTTGTATTCTGGTCAAATTGTGATTTTTATAAAAATAATTATTCAGTTTACCTGTATGTCAAAATCAAGGCCAACAGCATTAAATGCATTGAGGAGTACCAGGCTATTATGGAGGCATTGCTCAGGACTAGTTGGATATGTGTACATATACATCAGATGAGTCATAATCTATAAAGAAGACATTTGTTGCATCACTGCATAACTGAATATATCTGTGAAATCTGGATAATGAAATTTAATATCTCATGTAAAATAGAAATTGTTAAGCAGATGGAATACAAGCTTATCAACACTTAAAGTATTTTGTTCATTTCTGGTCTCCTCATTATAGGATGGATGTGGAAGCTTTCGAGAGGGTGCAGAGGAGATCTACCAGGATGTTGCCTGGATGTGAGTTTGAAACATTCCTCAAGCAAGTTACCAATAAAATTATATGAGGATATGGAGCTCAAAAGGAACTTAGGTAAAGCCACTGATTAAAAATTGATTAAAAAAAGGCACTTTTGTTTTGCATTAACTTATAACTGGCTTCTGATTAAAGAGACACCAACACATTAGCTGAAATATAAATGATCCATCTGCAAGAATTACTACCTGTGCATGTACAATATTCTCAAGGTAGCTGTAATTATGACTGCCACAGGAAATTTTCACAGAAACTTTTCCCAGATACACAACAAGTGAATCACAGGCCTGCACTAGCCATATGGCAAATGCCAAAAGGACCAGAGCTCTCAAGGGATGGTGGCTCATTTTTGTGAGAAAAAATATATGAATCAGTCAATGCCAAAATACCAACCACTCAATCCATTCCAAATAACTACGCCCTTTCATTATATCTAGATTTTATATGTTTTATATAACATGCTATGTTGCTAAATCACACAAAGCCTTGTCTTTTGACAAGACTCTGTGTGAGATTTGTTGAATAGTCTAATTGACTTGATTCTGGATAATGCAAGTTAACATGCATTAACAAACTCAATCTGCTTTAAAATCTGAAGTAAGCATTAGAAATTTGGTACAAAATCAATTTAATTGGTTGAGTTGTTTTACTGTTGGTTTGATCTGTTTTTCATTTTATGTTGGCTATAAAAAATGTGAATCCATTTTTTGTGGAAACCATTCAATTTAACATGAGATAGATCAAGAACTGCTGTAAACTGTACAACATCAAAATTAACAACTAAAACTCACTGTCCATTTAAGGAATTCATTGACTAATAAACAAATCTATGTTTTTAAAGAATTAACAAAAAAATTAAAAGGAGTTACTTAATAAAACCACCTACCACTTCAGGACAATAAGCAGCCAAGACAGCTGCCAGCACCAAACCATCCAACAAATCTAAATCAAAATTAATTATCCAGCGTATTGGTGGGACACCACCTATTTAAAAGAAGGGAATAAAGATAAACCAATCATACCAAAATAAAAAAAACAAAGGTACAAGATTCAAGATTGCTTAATTTCATCTCCTGTACAAAAGTGTTAAGGAGAACAAAATAATTGTTAATCCAGATCTGATGCAGCACAAAAAAGATAAAGAATATAATAATAATAATAATAATAATAATAATAATAATAATAATAATAATAATAATAATAATAATAATAAATGAGTCTGGTGATTCTGGCATAAATGCTAAGTAGTCTCCTTCCTGTTGGGAGTGGGACAGTTCATCAGTAGAGTAGGTGGGATCCTTCATGATGTTACTGGCCCTTTCCTGGCATCTTTCTGTATGTATATATATCCTTGATGGTGGGTAAGCTGGTACAGGTGATTACGTTGGCCAGTTTTCCTGCCCACCACTGTGTAGTTTCCATACTCTACTCCATACTATTCTCTACTGCATATCTGTAGAATGACATGAGTGTGGATGTACAAAGTCTAGCTCTCTTCAGCCTTCTCAGAAAGTTAAGGTGTTAATGATTAGGATGTATTCTGGGACCATGAGAGGGTGTATGTGATGTTCACTCGCAGGAGTTTGAAACTGCTTGCAGTTTCCATAGCTGTGCTGCCAATGTAAAGGAGGTGTGAATGATGTAAGTTCTCCCAAAGTCGACAGCCATATCCTTTGTCTTGTTGACATTAAGGAAGAGGTTATTTGGCAGGCATCAAAATCAAGCTTTTCCACTTCCTCTCTGTACACCATCTCATCGTCGTTGGTGATGAGCCCTACAACTGTCATATCATCAGTGAACTTGACAATGCGATTGCTTTAGTGTTTGGCCAGGCAGTCAGGAGTGAGCAGATTGTACAGCATTGGGCTCAGCATACAGCCCTGGGGGGCACCTGCGTTGAGGGTAATGGGGTTGAAGGAGTGGTTGTGCATCCTGACTGTTGTAGAGCAGTTCTGTTGGCAAGCATATTGGTGATTTGCACTTTAACAAAAGGCACCCAATACTGTAACTGACAAGCATCATTTAAAGTTGGCCTGTACCACATAAAGCTACCTGCATCTCTTGAAAGAAGCTGAGTGACTCTAAGAAATGGGGATTAGTGAGAAGAGCAGCAACTGCAATTTGGTCAAAACAGCAATGCATTAAGTGAAAGGAAGTTGGCTTTGCTCCTTTTCATTACTCCAAATGAAACCTCGGTGGAGCAGTAGTGAGATCAATCTGCAGGACTGGTTTAGCGACCCTCTTGTGGATGGGACAGATATCTCAAGAGGTAAATGAAAAGAGGCAAGCACCAAAGATTGAATTCAATGACATTATATGTATATCTCCGGGTTAGTGCTTATGTTTTCCAAAAACAAAATGCTGGAAGAACTCAGCAGGTTAGGCAGAATCTATAGAGCAAAGGGATAGTCAACATTTCAAGTTGAGATTCTGCATCAGGACTGTGCGTAGAGGGAAGATTACTAGTGTAAAGAGGTGATGGGGGAGGGATAAGGCAACAGTTAGCAGGTGATAGTTGGACCCAAGTCAGGAAGGGGATGATGGGCAGATAAAGGGGGAAGAAAGGGCAAAGGAAGGGTGGGGTAAGAAATTAATGCTTGTTGGTGATGTGGAGACAAGCACAACAGATATTGGAGTCTGATAAATAAGGGAGTTAACAAGTGGAACCACAAGAATTCTTCCCCATTAAGAAATCACTTTTACACATTAACTCAGTGAAAATACTTTGTGCAGCCCTAGTGCTAAGTAGGGGGGCATTCATATAGCTCTCCTCTATGCACAAGACCAAATCTTGGAAATTATTAGGATTCGTAATAACAAATGTTACCTATCTGATTAAAACAAAAAGTGTTGGAAAGACGCGGCATGTCTACAAACACTGGTGTAGGAAAAAATAGAGTTAATATTTCAAGCTAATGCATTGTTGACTATTTCAGACATATCTTGTTTTATTCCCGGGAAATAAGTTTTGCTAAATGGTAAAGAGTGATTTTAACTCAGGAAATACGAGGGGTGATTGATAAGTTCATGGCCTAAGGTAGAAGGAGTCAATTTTAGAAAACCTAGCACATTTATTTTTCAACATTAGTCCCCTCCTATATTTACACACTTAGTCCAGTGATCATGGAGCATATGAATCTTGGACCTCCAGAAAGTGTCCACAGCAGGGGTGATTGATAAGTTCATGGCCTAAGGTAGACGCTGAGTTATACAACTCTCGTTGCATGCACATGCAGTTCAACTCTGAGTGATTATGCAGAAAGTTTGACCTTAATAACTCATCAGTTAATAACACATCGGGGTGATTGGTATGTTCATGGCCTAAGGTAGAAGGAGATGAGTTATTAACTTCAAACTTTCTATAAAATAAATGTGCTAGGTTTTGTAAAACTGACTCCTACCTTAGGTCATGAATTTATCAATCACCCCTCGTAAATACTGTCAAGATTCAGCAGTCAATTATGTAACCTTTTCGTTATTATATCCATCTTATGGTTGTTTATGGTTAGCTTCTGTTAAAACATAGTCTAAACACAGCTGGTTCTTTCAGAGTTAAACTTTAATTGACGTCATTTGATTATTTGTCAACAATTTAACAGTGGAAAAATAGAAAACAACAACAGCAGAACATAAACGTGAACAAAAACAAATTTTTAATCAAAGAATGTCATTTGCATGATTAGGGAAAATCATCACTATCATCAAACCAAAGGCCCCTCAGTCCTGATCTTAAAAGTACTGTCTACTTCAAAACACTGAATTCTCACTGAGTAAGTTTAATTTATATGTGTAGATAAAAGAAACAAAGTTCAGTTTAGTACTGCATATTAATGCACCATTAATAGAATTGCATTGTTATGGGGGGGGGGGGAAGTGTGGATTACATTCCTAGAAAATGGGATGCATCATGATTTTCTATAATGCAATGTTCTGTCTGCACATCAAGAAACAAGAATTTCAATGAAGTTCATGCTGTGATGATTTTTTTACTTCTTTTCCACATATATTCCAAAAGAGCAAATTTGGTTCTGTATCTCATATTTTAAGTAGTAACTTATCAATTCTGTTGCAACAAATTTCTCAACAGCCATAATGCAGAGTAGCCTCAATTTGTACATGCACATGTATGGCATTACTTGCAATGTTAATGAACAATATTGCATATCCAGCCATTATTATGCTTAAAATTTATTGTCAAGGCAGATTGCAAAATGAATTAACATAGGTTCTTGGTTAACACAGTCCAGATATTTTTGGAAGTAAATACCTCCAGATATCATATGTTTTCAGAGGAACCTTCTGCCAGTATCTTTTTTAAGTAACTACAAATTGCTTGCTGATAGGCTTCTACTAATTATAGCAACACTATAAAGCTTTGTTTTCTTGATTTCTTTAAAGTCACTGAACACTACAGGAAACTTCAGAGTAGTGATCATATACTTTCTCCTGTCTTCAAGGCTTATGCACAAACCAGCTGTTCTCAGTTACTAGAGCAGACATTCCTCTTAGAATGCCTGACATGACTGGAAGAATAACTAGAGGTCATACTTCAGAAGACAAAGAGTCATAAGAGAAAAAGGAAGTGGGAGGAAGATTCTCAACAGGTCCATCAGATCCATTCAGTGTTCAAGAAGCAATTCACCAATAAATTCACAGTACAGATGAATAAAAATACAAAACAAATATAAATCAAAGAATACACACAAAATGCTGGTGGAACCCATCAGAATTTTTTGAGGTAATCTCGAATAAGATTGACAAGGGAGAGGCTGTGGATGTTGTGTATTTGAATTTTCAAAAGGCCTTTGATAAGGTGCCACATAAGAGGCTGCTTAATAAGATGAGGGCCCATGGAATTACAGGAAGGATATTGGAATGGGTGGAGCATTGTCTGATAGGCAGAAAGCAAAGAGTGGGAATACAGGGATCCTATTCTGGTTGGTTGCTGGTTACTGGTGGTTTTCCGCAGGGGTCGGTGTTGGGGCCTCTTCTTTTTACACTGTATATTGATGATTTAGATTATGGATTAAATGGTTTTGTGGCTAAGTTTGCGGATGACACCAAGATAATGGAAGAGCAGGAAGTGTTGAAGAAACGGAAAGATTGCAGAGAGATTTGGTCAGTTTAGGAGAGTGGACAGAGAAATGGCAGATGAGATACAATGTTGAGAAATGTACGGTTGTACGTTTTGGAAGAAGAAACAATCGGGCAGATTATTATTTAGTGAGCAAACACGAGGAAATCTGCAGATGCTGGAAATTCAAACAACAACACACACAAAATGCTGGTGGAACACAGCAGGCTAGGCAGCATCTATAGGGAGAAGCGCTGTCAACGTTTTGAAATCTCTTACTATCTTTCCTTTCAGTTAGTCCTGACGAAGGGTCTTGGCCAGAAACGTCGACAGCACTTCTCCCTATAGATGCTGCCTTGCCTGCTGTGTTCCACCAGCATTTTGTGTGTGAGATTATTATTTAGATGGGGAGAAAATTGAAAAATCAGAAGCGCTAATGGACTTGGGGGTCCTAGTGCAGGATACCCTAAAGGTTAACCACCAGGTTGGATTGGCAGTAAGGAAAGCGAACGCTATGTTGGCATTCATTTCAAGTGGAATAGTGTATAAGAGTAAGGAGGTGTTGATGAGGTTCTGTGGGGCACTGGTGAGACCCCATTTGGAATACTGTGTGCAGTTTTGGGCCTCCTATCTTAGAAAGGATGTGCTGATGTTGGAGAGAGTTCAGAGAAGATTCACGAGGATGATTCCTGGAATGCAGGGACTAACATATGAGGAGCGTTTGTTGGCTCTTGGATTGTATTCATTAGAATATAGAAGAATGAGAGAGGATCTCAGAAACATTTCGAATGTTGAAAGGGCTGGACAGAGTAGATGTGGAAAGGCCGTTTCCCTTGGTGGGTGAGTCCAGGACAAGAGGTCACAGTTTTAGAATTAGAGGGTGCCCATTTAAAACAGAGATGAGGAGAAATTTTTTTAGCCAGAGGGTTGCGGATTTATGGAATTCATTTCCACATACAGCTGTGGAGGCCCAATCAATGAGGGATTTTAAGGAGGAGATTGACAGGTATCTAATTAGTTAGGGTATCAAGGGATATGGGAGAAAAAGCCGTAAATTGGAACTAGATGGGAGAATAGTTTAGCTCATGGTGGAGTGGTGGAGCGGACTCAATGGGCCGAATGGCCTGCTTCTGCTCCTTTGTCTTGTGATCTGCAGAATGCAGCAGATAAGGCAGCATCTGTAGGAAGAAGCACAGTCGACATTTCAGGCCGAAACCCTTCGTCAGGACTAACTGAAAGAAAAGATAGTTAAGAGATTTGAAAGTGGGGGGGGGGAGGGAGAGATCTGAAATGATAAGAGAAGACAGGAGGGGGAGGGATGAAGCCAAGAGCTCGAAAGTTGATTGGCAAAAGGAATACACAGCTGAAGAAGGGAAAGGATCATGGGACGGGAGGCCTAGGGAGAAAGAAAGGGGAAGGGAACACCAGAAGGAGATGGAGAGCAGGCAAGGAGTGATTGTGAGAGGAGCAGAGAGAGAAAAAAAGGGGGGAAGGAATAATAAATAAATAAATAAATAAATCAATCAATCAATCAATCAATAGATAAGGAATGGGCTAAGAAGGGGAGGAGGGGCATTAACAGAAGTTAGAGAAATCAATAGTCATGCCATCAGGTTGGAGGCTACCCAGACAGAATATAAGGTGTTGTTCTTTCAACCTGAGTGTGGCTTCATCTTGACAGTAGAGGAGGCCATGGAGAGACATATCAGAATGGGAATGGGACGTGGAATTAAAATGTGTGGCCCCTGGGAGATCCGGCTTTCTCTGGCAGACAGAGCGTAGGTGTTCAGCGAAATGGTCTCCCAGTCTGCGTCGGGTCTCACCAATCTATAGAAGGCCGCACCGGGAGCACCGGACACAGTACATCACACCAGCCAACTCACAGGTGAAGTGTTCTCTCACCTGGAAGGACTGTCTGGGGCCCTGAATGGTGGTGAGGGAGGAAGTATAAGGGCAGGTGTAGCACTTGTTCCGCTTACAAGGATAAGTGCCAGGAGAGAGACCTACGGGAAGGGATGGGGGTACGAATGGACAAGGGAGTCGCGTAGGGAGCAATCCCTGCGGAAAGCAGAAAAGGGGGGGAGGGAAAGATGTGTGATGGTGGGATCCTGTTGGAGGTGGTGGAAGATAAGGGGAATTATATGTTGGACCTGGAGGCTGGTTGGGTGGTAGGAGAAGATGAGGGGAACCCTATCCCGAGTGGGGTGGCAGGAGGATGGGGTGAGAGCAGTTGTGCGTGAAATGGGAGAGATGCGTTTGAGGGCATGGTTGATGGTAGAGGAAGGGAAGCACCTTTCTTTAAAAAAGGAAGACATCTCCTTCGTCCTGGAATGAAAAGCCTCATCCTGAGAGCAGATGCGGCAGAGACAGAGGAATTGCGAGAAGGGGATGGCATTTCTGCAAGAGACATGGTGGGAAGAGAAATAGTTCAGGTAGCTGTGAGAGTCCGTAGACTTATAGTAGATATCAGTAGATAAGCCGTATCCCGAGATGGACACAGAAAGATCAAAAAGTAGGTTTATAATAGACATCAGTAGATAAGCTATCTCCAGAGGTAGAGACAGAGAGATCGAGAAAAGGGAGGGAGGTGTCGAAAATGGACCAGGTACACTTGAGGGCAGGGTGAAAGTTGGAGACAAAGTTAATGAAGTCAACGAGCTCAGCATGCATGCAGGAGGCAGTGCCAATGCAGTCGTTGATGTAACAAAGGAAAAGTGGAGGATGGATACCCGTATAGACATGGAACATAAACTATTCCACAAAGCCAACAAAAAGGAAGGCATAGCTGGGACCCATACAGGTATACTTTCATGGTCAGCATCTTCAAAACTACAAGAAATTGTTGATTACAGTGAAATGCAATGTGAGAAAGAGGATTAGCTATAAGGTAATGCCATCTTCTATCAAATCAATCCGCTTCTGAGTCCCAGCAATGAATGTCCCATGATGGCCAGCATATTTTCCTCTGTAGAGGTTAGAAAATTTTGTCTATTGGTTCAATGTTTTCAGTTCTAATGTGTGCTATTCGCTGCTGCTCAAGAGAGTCGAGAGCAACATGAGTCATACTATGTGTTTCAATGTGTAAAGTAGGCATAAGCTATAGGATTGAATGAATAAAGAAAGGTGAATCTGTGAATGTACAATATCAGTCCTAATTGTTTGATGAGTGTGTGGTGAACTGAGAAAGTGTGAAGGCTAATGGTCCATTTAGTAGACTATGACATATGCAGATATATTCACTAACTATGAACAGAAGTATGAGATGACTGAACTTCTCAAGGTACAGCTTTTGGATCTTTAGAGCTTGAACCTGCATTTCCCACCATGATTATCAACTGCCATCTAAAAGGTCAGTGTATATTAATCCACTTAACTTGAGCGGATTGAGCACATCTCTTTGCCCTTCCCCTTCCTCCATGAATATCATGGATTAAGGATGAAATATGCCAATAAACTTCCTACCTACATCAGTGACACTTGGCACGCTCTTGACCTTTTCAATGATTTCAATCCCCAGCCCCAATCATCTTGTTTTCCTATGGATATCCAGTCCCAATACAACATCAGGAAGGTCTCAAAGCTCTCCATTTATTTCTGGACAGCAGACCCAACTAGTTCCCCTCCACCACCGCTCTCCTCCGTCTGGCAGAACTTGTCCTTACTCTCAATAATTTCTCCTTTAGCTCCTCCCACTTCCTTCAAACAAAAGGTGGAGCCATGGGCACTCCTTGTTTCTGCACCCGTGCAGAGCTCGTCAACTTCATCAACTTATCCTCCAACTTCCACCCTGTCCTCAAATTTACCTGAAGGTGATGTGCTGCTTGCTTCAGAAACAATGGCATACGTTAATTTCACAATGCTTATTTTCAGTAATGAACCAGTTTTACCTCCAATTATTTTTACATTCCAAAGGCAAAAGAATCATTTAACAGTTACCTTTCTTGCAGCATTTCCACACAGTACTTCTCATGGATTCATAGTGAAAGTTGAGCCATATCAACAGGGCACGCTCAGCAGTGGAATATATATTGCTGGAAAGGGGATCAGCATTTATTCTTGGTAAGTTTTCCATGCAGCTTTGACTGCCCAGTATATTGCTGACATCCTTCAGTGTCAGCCGAGAAAGAACAAAAACCTAAGAAGCAACAAATCATCTTCGTTAAAACTATATCATTCATTTTACAGCAAATGTGTGCATCAAAGAAAATAAAGCATAAACATCTAGCAGTTAATTTACAATTGACTCCTTTTACATTTGATGAGTGTAATAGTCCCAAAATACCAGTTTGAAACATCTACTCTCTTCTCTCCACCCATAGTTTGATGTGTATCAATTGACATGTAATAATGTCTCTTCTGCTGCTAACCACTTTAACCTATTTCTTTTCACAAACTTCAGCAAAACATCTAAAGAAAATGCTCCAACATTTCAAATAATGAAGCATATAGGTGTTTCCAGAGAAATTAATGTAGATACTTAGTCTATCAACTGAATTCAATTACCTTTAACCTTATTTGATAATATCATATGCAAATAATATTGTCTAGAATTTGTAGAAAGGCTATTACCTTTAAATAAAGCCATAATGCCTGTTCTAAACATACAAAAGGTCATTCATTCAACTGAACAATTAAAAGATGTTAATGTGCTGATCTGTTTTATTATTAGAAAATTCAATATGTTAAATTTTGCATGTATAAACAACTATGATGTATTTGAATCATTTTACCTTGTAAATTTGAAGCAACACATCACACCATGAACATTTGCTTATTGATTCAAAGACGCTATCATCCAGTTCAAAAATGTCAGCACTTTCGGGGTTCTGAAAACAATGCTGAGAAGGTGACATAATTTTGATGCCATGTTATTTTAGAGGTACTTTTAAAGTACAAATCCATACATTACTGCAATGTTGAATGATGGATTTAATCTAGCTATCAGTGTTTTAAGAAATATGGACAAAAACAGGTAATCATATACAACCACTATTATGCTATTATGTATTATTTATTCTAAAACTAATTTAAAGTAGCATTACAAACGTATTTTCTCCCATTCATAACAAGAAGCATTTTCAGGAATAAACCAAAAACCTGAAATCAACCAAAGGCTATGATCTGCAGTTCCAATCGTAGTAATATCTCTACAATAGGATTTTTTTAAAAAGACAATCTTGTGGCGACCCACTTCCCAGCGCACTCGAACCGGCTCACAAAGTGGCGCGCGCCGGCATTGAGGCCGGTCCCAAAGAGGGCGCCAAGCCTGCTTCACCAGCAAGGGGAAAAGCCCGCGCGCGGGACGGGACTGTGAATTTGCTACAGTATTCCCTACAGTATTCCCGCCCGGGGAGGGCGGGATCAGGAAGGCTTTAAAGCGAAGCTGCGAAGTTTGAATAAACGTCTTTCGCAACTGCAGCTCACCAACTCCGTGTCATTATTTCAGCGCTGCATGTAGCACATCGCTACAATCTGATCAAAATAACCTTCTCTGCAGAGTTTTCTCCTTTATTGATACTAGTCTCTTTTGCAACAGAAACAAATGACATTGTTATTGATATTCAAAACTGTGTTGGTGCTTCATTTTTCCAAAACTTTTGCTACATTTAATGCAACATGGGAGTAGGACATTTGACAAATGCCTCAATGTCCAAATAGCATTATTACTCCAAATATATAACAAATAGAGTGATTTATCTTTCCTCTTCTAACTGTACTTTAGGATAAATAAAAAGTTCCATGAAAGTTGTTAAAAATAATCAAACAAATTTGTTTCAATTATATGTACAACTAAATGGCAATCAAAAACTACATCAGAGACCTACACTTCTCCTGTATGAATACCCGTAGATCAGTTGTGTATCACAGCTGAATTTTAAAGAACTTGATAATCTAGAATTACTGTTTTATCAACTCTTCTTCAAGTTTTCCATACCAAGTGCCCTCATTTAACAGTTAATTCTAAGAGTCCTTTAAATGTAAATAAATCAGAACTGATAAACTTAACTGAATAATTTGTAATGTATGGCTGTTCGGTGTCTATTGATTACGTGTTACAGATGCCCAGTTGTGTCCCAATTTGACAAGTAAAGTAATCTGCACATTGAAGGTGTGAGTTGCACAAATTACTATATTGGAAATCAAACTGAGACATCAAGAGTTGCTGCTTCACAGAACACTGCAGTGCAGGTAGATGATGACATCAATTACAAATTTTGCTGTTTTAATAACAGTCTTATCACATTGATCTCCTAATGCAGTTAACGTGTTTGACAAACATGGAAAACCAAACAAACAGGAAAAGGAAGGACCACCCACCTAAATATTTGGAAAGATTCATCATTACCTGGAAATTAAGAATGCTGCTGATTTCTAGAGAATAATAACATTTATATGGAGTGTTAGCCCAGAAGATGAAGGACTTATGTTGAGTTCAAGGTTTCACAAAATTCATTAGTTAAAGTTAGATGCCTCAACGATCATTCCTCTTTATCAAGTATGATGACAAGTAGAAACTATACTGTACTAAATAACACTGTTTTCAAGAAGAGGGAGGAGCAGAAGGGTAAATGGCTTCTCAGCAGAAAAACTAATCCATGTGGGATCTTCCAGCAGAAATCTTTTATGACTACCTCAGTAGATAATATTATAGAGATCATGACTGAAATATGAAATATGATCACAATTCAACCAACACTTGATCTTCTGCATCTCAGGCTTCCTCCAGGAAAGACCTGGATAGATCTGTAACCTAACCCAGCTTGCTGTGCACTGCTACATTAGGAACAGTGTGTTGTGCTCCCTATTCCAAGAGAGCTGAATATATCTCTTTCTCCTTGGCAAGAAATAAGCTGATTGGAAGCATCCCATTGGTACACAATACTTTAGCTTGCAAGTGTATTACTTTAATAGCGTTTGGTATCAACTCATGTGCCAGCACTGGAAGACATGCATTCCAGAATGCCAAGTTGGTGTCTTCATATATACCAAGCATAATTCTGACAAATATGCAACATTTAACAATACGCAACATCTATGCAGCCTGAGGATTCCAAGCATCCATGTCTATCACTTTTCACCGAATTTCTGATTTCACTCTACAACTCGCACACACAATGACACTATGCTTGCACTGAAAGCCACGGTGCAACACACAATACAATTGACCAAATCACTAAACTTCATAATAGCCCATAGTACTCTGCACAGAATAATTAAGGGTTTGGTCATCCCATGATCATATTACTGTGGAGCAGAACTTGAATTGCATACTGCCTGCACCAGCTTGGGTGGCTATGGGTTAATCACTAACACGGCACTTGTTTTTCAGCACCACATGATTTAACTCTCTTTACAGAGAACAAATAAATGTGATATCTGAATTCAGATTTAGAGTGGGTGCTCAAAATGTTAGGTAGGTGAATGTGTAGAATCGGGTTAAATGTGTAGTAAAATTCATCAATGTTTAAGATTGTGTTATGTCTTTGTGTTAGTCTAAAATTTGTGATTATTACATCTTTTAAGAAATAAGAGTGCTAAATGCAATGTACCACTAAAGGTATATAAATTGACTGATAACAATTAATAATAGGTGAGAGTATTTGTATAACTGATACATGCCATTAAAATATACGATATTTAGTGTGCCAATTGTGCATCAGTGCTCAATATTCAAGGAAGCTATATAATTAAGGGGAAATATTAACCTTTCATAATACCACACTACCAAGAATCAGGAAGTCAAATATTCTCTTTGGATGAAGAGTTGTCCAACTGCTTGTTTTACAGCATGAATAAAAATTCTCTGAGGTGGAACAAAATGTTCCTCAGAAATTTAACATATGTTTGAGTAATAAGATTCATACCTGTAATTGATACCATTGTTTAAACTGTTCCGGCTCCAATAAGAACTCTGGTTTCACGTGAGCAAGGCAAGCTCCTTGAGCTCTGAAATAAGACAAAATTAAAACAGGAAGGAACATGTTAATTATACCCAGGGACTGAATTCATAAATTATGTTTCACAGTTTTCTGGACAAACAATATAATATTTTGGACAACTTCTGCTCCTGTGGCATCATAATTGATTTTCATATTCAACAGTTAGAAAATGTAGCTATATTCAAGATTTAAAGTTGAATAACCAAAAGGATTCTTTAACTTGAATTCAGAACCAATCAAATAGGCTATACATGAATGCATTATAGATAAAAGACTAAAAGTTGCAAAGGGAAAATCTCCAATACAATAAATTATCACAAACACGAGAAAATCTACAAATGCTGGAAATCCAAAGCAACACACAAATACTGGAAGAACCGATGGTCTTGGCCCGAAACATTAACTATTTACTCTTTTCCATAGATGCTGCCTGGTTTACTGAGTTCATCCAGCATTTGTATGTGTTTCAGAAAATTATCAGTTTTCTTGGGTTCACAGATCAAATAAATATACCTATTGCAACTATCATCAATCAAAACTGCAGAGTTAATCATATGAAGTCAATTTTAAACTACTGCACCCGTAGGATTTGTTTTTAATTTGTTCTTGAGATCTGGACAATATCTGGGAAGCATTACATGATATACTACTTCTATTTGGCCTGAGGAGGTGTTGATGGGTTGCATTTTGTAGTGACAGATATCTCTTCAGTTCTTATAATGGCATCAAGATAGGGAAATGATTGATTTGACTCAACAACTATGAAGGAAAATGAGAACAGATTAATGTCAGAAATGTTTGTGATTCAGAGAGAAAACTCAGAAGTCATGTTTTTAAAAGGACTATGTTTAGCTAAAAAGTTTGTACTTCTTGCAATAAATTTAGCATCCCCATCCTCATTGTTTGGAACTAGATGGGAGAATAGTTTAGCTCAGGGTGGAGTGGCGGAGCAGACTCAATGGTACTTCTGCTCCTTTGTCTTGTGATCTTGTGATCCGAGGCATTATATGCTATCTAAAAGATGTAAGGCAAGAATTTGACAAGTTTACTTTGACAGCATAACTCAGTAACTACTATTACTTCCAAGTTTTCCTCTGAGATACAAACACTTCTAACTCTTGAATGTGAGAACTGTACTTGTTCCACCAAAGGTGCAAGCACCACTTGAGTGTTGTTTATTGTGGTATTCCTTACAGAATACTAAACTATTGCCCTATCATTGTAGACACAGTATTGATATGAATATTTTTAAATTTCTGGAGAAAGATTACCTCTAAGGCATGGAGTTTTGAACCTTTTTTATGCCATGGATCCCTACCATTAATCAGAGGATCTGTGGACCCCAGGTTGGGAACCCCTGCTCTAAGGGATGAAAGCTGGGCACTGGCACTGGTGCTGCTTTGACAAATAATAAATTGATAAGGGGTGAGGTAATAATATTCTTTCTTGTTTGATTTACCCGTTACTTAACAAGTGTGAATTTTGCCTGTTATAACTCACCCTACTTTGCCAAATGAGCTATGACTGCATCTGCACACCATGCAAATTATCAGCAGAGAATTGACATTATCAGAAATATGTTCATCACTGATGCGAAGTCAAGGATTATGAACAATGAATTTGGATCTCAGAGAAAAAAAGACTGAGAGAAGATGCAGATCTTTGAACTGAGAGCATCAGAAAAGTTGCAAGAAATCTGAAAATTTATTTGGCTAAACATGATACAATGAAACATAATTTTAGAAATAGAATAAAAGCTGCAAATCTGACTATTGCATTTTTCCTGCAATCAGGGGGAATCGTCTACACCAGTGTATAACAGTCTCACTTGAAAGAGTATGAAAGATATTAAGGAGGCAATGTATAACAATATGTGTGCATTCAACCCTTTGGAGTCTGCACATTCAATTATTATGAATTCAGTGTCTAGCCAACACTAATTGGGATACTGATTGTCTCATTGAATCACCACAGTGAACAATTCAGTGAACTGAGTGGCAAGTCTCAGTTCAAGCTACTTGCTTTGCTTTCAGCACTTCTTTATGAGAAGTTACATTGTGGTATCAAAGATATGAAAAGTTACTCCAAAGCTAAATGTGGCTTTCTATTAGAGATGGCACGGCATTAGAAACTATCCACATTTGTCACATTGGCCCCAGAGCAGAGTTTGCAATTTTCATTAAGAGCCTCTAGTGATTCAAAGGTGTCTCAAAAATTCTTTGCTGATGCATATATTGGAAATATGGCTTCTGAGCATTCTTTGAGAATAGCATTTCAAACTGTGATTCCTCTCCTAATTCTTCAAACATGTTTTATTTCTCTCTGTCTGTTCTTTCATTCTCCCTGAACAGCTGCTCACTGAGATGAATAGTAAATGAAGTATCTTTGCCCAGAAGCAACAGTATTTGCCAAAAGCTTGAAGGAAAGACAACATTCTGGTTTCCCCTTGAAATCCTTAAAACTCTGGAACACTTAAGACTAGCTTACTATAAACAACATTATACACAAATCAGTCAGGAGCTAACTTGTAGGTGTGTTGCCATTTCAAAAAGCATGAGTACTAAGTCCTCCCTGTAGCTAAATGTTAAATTCTATTTATAAATAAAACATGGTATGGGGTACAACACTGAGATGCAATTAGACATTGTTGATATGAAATCATTGGTGCACAGTGGATGTCATCATAATCTGCTTACTCCCCATATTCATTTAACAAATTTGCACACTTTGTATTTTCTTCAATTTCCAGAATATGAAAATAAGTGTACATAAAAGCATAATACATAAGATTTAAAAGCACGTTGGCCCTAGAGTACCAAAATAACAGGTATGGAACTGGGAAAAATTTCACTATTTTGCCTTTTTTATGAAAATGCAGAAAACATAGCATGGATATGTGATTCAAAGCAAATAATTGATTGAGAAGTTGGTTGAGCAGAAAATAACATGGAGTTTAACAATGGATGAATATATCAAACAGTGAATGGAGATGGTCAAAGGGGACCAAAAGAGACCAGAAAAGGAAATTTCATCAAGGAATAGGTCAAGTGAAAGGAAAATGAATCATAAGGATGACTAATAATATAGATAAAATATAACATCACAGAGAAGAAATCTTACAAAATTCCAGTTGCTGAATATTTTTGTGGCACTGTTGTAAAGGAATACAGAAACAAATGGTTGGAATAAGTGGATATTTCATAAATTAGGGGAAAACAGCAGAAATGAAAGATGGATGTATTTTTGGTACTGTTATATATAGATGTTTTGAATGTGAAAAGGCAAATAAACTCAGTGGAAAGATGTTGCAGGGTCTGGTTTAACAGAAGGACCTAGGGAAAAAAAATATTTGTAACACACACAAAATGCTGGAGGAACTCAGCAGGCCAGGCAGCATCTATGGAGAAGAGTAAACTGTCGACATTTCGGGCCCAGACTCCTCATTAGGACTATTTTCTTATAAATTAAAGTGCAGATATTAAATCCATAGAAATGGTCAATGGTGGTCTGAATTTCATAAATAAGAATATATAAATGATAGTAAACTTGAAAATGATGTGCTAATGATCAAATTTGAGTACGTTTAAGTTTTGAAAACCTCATTACAGAGTTTTGAATTCAGTGCTTCTAAAAAGAAATGGCATTACGTTGCAGCCATTCAGTTTTCTTACAATAACCATATGAGTGCAACTTCATATTAATTTGAAAATACAAAATAATCACTTTACCTTAGGAAAACGAGAAGTATTGAATATTGCCAATGCAGCTGCAACGTACATTCCGCAGGGTGACTAGGCAATGACCGGCTTGCTGTCAGTCCAAGCAACTGCTGGCCACTCAAATGGTTTAACAGATCATAAATTGTTTTGTTTCCTTTACCACATGGCCTTTGGCTGCGTTCAGAAAAAATGCTTTCTTTAGATATACAGTCACTTTGTAATTTACTTAGTTCACTATTAACAGAACTTTTATTTGTTCTTCTCTAGTTCTGAACTTAAATTTTGCCCTAGCAACACACAAAAGAGGAACTTAAGGAATGCAGCAGGTCAGACAGCATCTCCGGAGCAAAATAGATAGGTGAGACCCTTCATCCCAACTGGATATGTTAGCTGTTCATTATAATTAAACGATTAGAGAAAAAAGGTTTTTATCTGATAATTATACATTTGGTCTTCTCTAGTTTCACCTTGAATTTTTCTTTCCTTTCAGTTTTATTTACAGTGCCTCAAATATTTCTGTGGTTTCAAGTTTATCCTTGGGATCGTCTTCAAATCTTTTCTCACTCCCTCTGCCTTTTTACCCTTTCACATTCTCTCTTGTATGGTTTCAACAATATTTTTTTCAACCTATATTTAGTCTGCGTTGCACACATAAATTTAGGTGTTTTCTGTTTCACTGCTGTGTTCGAATCTTCCATGAGGGTCAGCAGCTAAAGGTGCAGAGAAGAGTCCTGCCATTCACTTAAAGGCAAAGGAACGGAAGGCAAATAATGGTGGCCACAAGGTCCCTCAAGCCTGGATCACAATTCAATAACATATTGACTGAACCTGTGTCAGTTGCCCACATAATCCTGATTTATTCACTGGGTGCCATGGTCACATAGCAGTTAGTGCAACACTATTACAGCTCAGCATGCTCTGGAGTTCAGAGCTCCATTCTGGCGCCATCTGTGAGGAATTTGAATGTTCTCCCTGTGAGCCACATGGGTTTCCTCCGGGTGTTCTGGTTTCCTCCCACAGTCCAAAGATGTGCCAATTAGGGGGTTGGTAATTATTAATTGCCCTGTGATTAGGCTAGTGTTAAATAGGTGAGCTGCTGGGCGTTGTGGCTCGTTGGGCCGAAAGAGTCTGTTCCACACTGTATCGCTAAATAAATAAATACTCTGATTCCTCTCACATCAAAATTCTGCCAATCTTAGGCTTAAGTACAGTCAATAGCTAAGAATTCACAGTCTTCTGACAAGAAAAGTATCTCCACATTAAGAAATTTCTCTGCATCCAGTCCTAAATGGCTAACATCTTGTCCTGAGATTACAATCCCTACTTCAAGGAGATCAAGCTAGAAGAACTAGCCTCTTAACATCTACGCTGTCAAAACCTGTATGTGTTGATGACATTTTTCTAAATTCTACTGAATGAAGGACAATTTTCATAAAATTGGATGAAGTTTAAGATTGGAAACCATTATCCCATTGTATCCATGTCAGTAGATCTCCCCAACCACAACATAGTTTTCTGGACTTACTCTTTAGCCTTGCATATCATAGTTCTTCAAAGATACAGCAATGTATTAATTAAATGTGTGTAATGACTATTGTTTATTAACTACAGCTCCACTTTCAATGCTATAATTCAAAGCAAACTCTCTTCTAAATTTATTGATTTGTTGACCTAGGATTCAACACCTCCCTTTGCATTTGGATGCTTGACTTCTTGCAATCAGTAGGGATAAGCAGCAACACCTCTGCCTTTCTTATCCGCAGAACAGGTGCCCCACAAGGCTGTGTCCTGACTCATTCATTACTGTGTGGCCAGATTCTGCTCTAAATCCATCTACAAGTTTATAGATGATATCATCATAGTTGGCTGAATCTTTAATGATGATGAGTTGGACTACAGGAAGGATTAACTGTTGACCTCACAATCTACCTCGTTATGACCTGCACATTGTCTACCTGCAATGCATTTCCTCTGCAACTGTAACACATTATTCTGCACTCTGTTATTGTTTTACCATGTACTATCTCAATGTGCTGTTATAATAAATTGATCTGTATGAATGATACGCAAAACACATATTCACTGCACCTTGGTACATGTGATAATAGTAAACAAATTTATCTGTTTCTTCCTCTGTACATTTTTCAAGCAGATAGTTCCAGATCCCTACCATAGCTGATGAAAACATTCTATCATAACTCTCATCTAATTATTCTACTAACAACTTTAAATCAATGGCCCTTGTTTAATGACCCCCATTGCTAAAGGAAAAAAGTCTTTCCTATTTCCTCTGCCTCAGAGCCTCAACGTGTCCATGAAGAAAATGCTAGTTTTCTTTATCACTACTTTGTTCCAATCCCAGCAGAATATTCATAAATTCTCTCTACATCTTCTCCAGTGAAATCACATCTTTCCTGGTTTGAAATGAGATCTGACCTAGTGTTGTTGCATAAACTCTCTTCTCTTACATTCCAAACAATGATTAACAAAGGAAGGTTGGAATAAGTCAAGCTGTTACAGACCAGTTACTTACATTTCAATGCAGGGTAAGATATTGTGTCTATTCCATGAGGCAACATAAACCTTCATTTTCAAAGGGACAGATTAATCAGAGGCACTCACTCAGTAAATATTTGTTGAGAGAAGGTTTATTCTGGCTGGCTTACCGGTACTTAAATATTTCTCTAACTGCAAGGTGACTATCTTCTGAAACAGACTCTCCACAAAACCCTGTCTCATGGCTGAACTATACCAATGTCAGATTTGCCTGATTTCCACAACCCAGAATTCAAGCTGCTGCACCTAATGAAACCTCCTGAACTTATATTTATCTAGGATAGAGGAAATGTCCTGAAATTCCCAATTAGCAGAAAATATTCATTTCACAAGTCCAAGTTATCCTGCATACCTCATTCTGCAGAGGTTAGTACTAAGCATAAACCAGGATCATTAAATTTATTTAACTCTTTAGATATAAAGCTACACTATTGACCTTGTCTCACAGGTATCCATCATTCTCCAAAGTCCACAATAGTGAAAACAATACTTCATGCACACTACACACTGTTTTAGCAGAACTCACGGAGCTAGATTCAGTTAACATAAGCCTTGAATCAACAGCCTTTAGTTACCATTTCCAGCTGGTGACTTAATGATGTACAGACACCTATATGATTCTTTACAACAAAAAATGTTTCATTTATATAATATGTGCTCATGTCTGACATCTTGAGGAAACTTTGGATGAATGATATCACTTTCATCTCTAACTCAAATGATTATGGATATGATTTAATAACACTTGTGATACCTTCATGAATTATTTAACATGTGACCTTTTGGATAAATTGGATGAAATAATAGTTTTGGTCTGTTTCTCGCTTGGATGTCACAATTCCATTGGTACTATTCAAGTAAAAACAGAATGTTGACTGATCAAAACTTAACCTCCAACAGACACCAGACAGATTATGTTGTCAATTAATTGGTGCTTTAAAAACCTCTGTGCAAATAAGCTAGTTCATTTCCTTACAGTGGAACGTAACTGCCATTCAAAATCTTTGTTGATTACAAAACACATTGAAACATCTTGAGATTGTGACTTGTGTTCAAGCCAAACCATTTGTTTTCTCTCCCAATGTTCAAATAAAGGTATTCCAAATTTGAAAAAGCTGTTGAAAATGGTAATCATAGTTGCTTATAACAGATTGATTTTATGCACTTGCCTTCTCAGTGACTCTGGAACTGAAATAGGATGCATTCCATTTGACCACCCAAAGAAACTGAACCAGATCTGTACAGCAGTTAGAACCTTTTGGCTGAATACATTGTTACTAGAAAACATTAGTTCCTTTAAATTGTTCTTTCTGTCTAAACCATCAACATCATCTTCTGTACTCTTCATTTCTAACTTGGAATCTCCACTTCCACTGGTATCTACAAAAAGAGATCATACTTCAAGTTTGCGAAACTGTTCACTTTAAACAGTAAATATTGCTTTACTACCTACGTTAACCATAAATTACTATATATATAATCTAATGCCATTTCCACAGTACTATTCTTTCACAAGCCAGGCAGAAATATTATCATATTAGTCTATGAGTTGTAAACAGTAATGTCATGCATCAGAAAGTTGCTATCAATAAAAAGAAATAATAAAGGGCAAAATATGCTACAAAATAATCTATTCTCAACATTATTTTTATCAAAATCGCTCATGAGCAATCACGTATGAAAATATACAGCTTAATGCAAAAATCCAACCACTGTAGACCAAAGTGCTGCTTTTCTAAACATTTGTAAAACTACGGCATTAAACCAATTGATTAATTACATAAATTTCCTGAATGCTATGGTGACTCTTGACGAACTTTGTGGGTGATTTCGACACTAAACATGAATTTCATCACTCATCTCTGCACCCTACAAAAGATAGGGAGAACTTACAATGAATGCCATTTTCTCAGTGATTCCTTCTTCCTTCCCTTGATTTATATCTAATTTTTTGCAATGAACTGACTGGTTCCTTTGATAACTTGGTGCTTGTCGTTTATGTAACCAGCTTTGTCCCCTTCTCAGCTCTTATCTTCTTTCACTTACACAGGTCTAGCATTTTCATGGTGTACCCTTTGTAACTGTGCACCACGCCAACTATAGAGGCACTTAAATCATTATAAAGACCCTTAATTACGATTCTTGAAAGCCATAAATAGCAACCATAGCAAAGCAAATGGACATTGATCAATGCTTTTCTTTCATAAAGATAGTTTCCTGGAATACCATGTCCACTAGCATTTGATGCCTCTTTTGATCATATTGACTATTAACAAAGCATTTCTGTACTGTCAACGTTAAGCTAAAAGTCCCATTCATAAACCAATCACTAGGTAAACTTCAGAATATGGTAATATTCAGAAGGTTGAATAGACTGAAGGCTTTAATTTAAAAATTTTCACTTTTAACTAAGAATGCATGTGATTGGTAAAAATCACAGCATGGTACGGAGCCTCCAAAGAACAGGAACACAAGAGGCTACAGAGGACTGCAGAATCAGCCAGTCAGCCAGTTCCATCATGGGCACATTCCTCCCCTCTTTCGAGGACATCTTCAAAAAACAGTGCCTCAAAAAGCCAGCATTCACCATTAGAGACTCTTGCCATCCAGAATACGCCAGAAGACCCACATTCAACATTTATGAACAGCGTTTTTATCCTCTGCCATGGTAATGTACCCATGAACACTACCTCATTATTTATCTTTTGACAGTGTATTTATTTTTGTAACTGATAGTAATATTTTATATTTTGCACTGTACTGCTGTTGCAAAACAATAAACCACAATAAACTTCGGTGAAAATAAACCTGATTTTGATATCATGTATAAATTGCATATTTAATAAATTGGATAGATATCAGCAGCTTTCTTAATGCACCATTTTGCATTATCAAAATTGCACTGACAAAATTCATCATCATTCAATGTAAGTTTATTTCATTATTCCCAATATTCAGGAAGGTATTCTTACTAATCTAAGGAAGCAACCAGATGCATATTTTTCCAACTTTCCTCATGCTCTTACTAATATGCATTTTGCTCAGGTGGAAATTTAGTAGGAGTTGGATATCCCAATAATATCTCTCTAACTTCTACTAATGACCTGCTCAAAGACAAGTTATAATCCCTGTGAATATTTTCAATGCCAGTAATCTCCAATGCTAACCCTGCTAAAACTTACAGTACAATATCACTGTAGTGACAAACAATCTGCATTGCAATAGCCTAATTACAACTTGTATGCCTGATACAATCATAAGAATTGCCATAATGATCCCCCATTGATGAAACAAGGTTGATATTTTGCCTCTCAATCCTGGCTCCAGTGAAGTCTTCTTTCATCAAAACTATTAGAATTTATTAAAATAGCCTTCAGTTATAATCCAAGCCAAATGAACAAACTTAGCTTTTTATTTCAATACATAAATGTAAACCATTAGTTCACCTGATGAAGATTGTTCAGAATAAGAACTTGCAACAGAAGGTACTTTGACTGTAGATGAACTTTGTAAGGAAATTCCAGGGGTATAATGCGGTTGAAGAACAACTTTTCCAGTGCTTTGATGATGGTTTGAATTATTTTCTAAAAAGAACACAAAGGATTGTTGGTTAATGGTCACTTATTCTATATTTATTCTGCTAATAGCAAAACTTCCATTTTATATGAAAAACTGCATGATCAGATGGTTTCATCATACTATAGAACAAGACAGGAAAATTGTTTATTTCCAAGCAACTACTTATTTCAATGTTGATTAGTGTAAAATATGGGAAAATTTTAAACAAGAACAGACACTTCTGAAAAATCTGGCTGAAAGTGCTTGGACGTGTGGCACAAATCTCACTGAAACTGAGTAATTATTTGAAGCTAATAATATTGAAATTCAAAGACCAGAGCCAAAAGAAGCCTTTGATGAACTGCAACTTACATGGGGAAGGCTAAAATAACTATCTCCTGCACCAAATAAAGCTCAAAGTTTGTTATCAACTTTATCCCCTTGGCCAGGAGTTCCCACCTGGGGTCCATGGGATAAAAAAAAAGGTTCGGTATCCCTACCCTAGGCCTTGATGATGTTTCAGAATAAATTAAGAATCAAACCTACAGCATCCTCTGCAGACTATTGTTTTCTTTCATTCCAACCTCACCTGATTTGCACAAAGCCCTCCTTCCTAAACTAATCACCTCCTGATTAACTTTACATATGGTCTCTTGGCTGTGTTTCCAATATCTATTGGTTGTAGAACAATGCCCTGCAGTTCAATCTTCTAATTGCTTCATTGATAATTTGCTTTCAACTAATAACTCCATCAAGCTGCATTCACAAAATGAAGAAAGAGGATATAATTAAATTCCAGTTTTGAGCTACTTAAACATTATTTGTGAAATCAGAAGAACATATATTTCTTCAATATCTTAGTGGCCTTTCATTTGCAATTTCACTGTTCTAAAATGTTTGAATTATTAAAAATAAAATATAACAATAAACAGTTTCAATCTTCACTTAACTCCTAGATTTTTAGTAACTAACAATTTATTTTTCAGGATTTCCCAAATGAAACCTTTAAAGTTTAATTTACAGATAATAACAATAAAACTTTAACACGTTTAATATGATTAAAAGGAGTACCGGTAATTAAATTTAGGATGCCTGTGCTTTATTTTATCCATTTTGAAACAAGTGCCCATTCCTGAAACTTTGCCTCCTATATTCTATCACGGTAGCATAGCAGTTAGGATAACACTATTACAGGTCAGGGCATTCTGGAGTTCAGAGTTCAATTCTAGTGCTGTTCTGTAAGAAGTTGCTGTACATCTTCCTCATGGAATGTGAGGGTTTTCCTCATGCTCCAGTTTCTTCCTACAGTCAGAAGACATACTGGGTAGGTTAACTGGTCATTGTAAGTTGTTCCATGATCAAGTTATGGTTAATTGGGGTTGTGGGGTTGCTGAGGCAATGTGGCTCAAAAGGCCGGAAGGGCCTATTCCACACTGTATCACTAAATAAAATCCACAAATGTTGCCGGACTTGATATTGTATGTTTCCCATACTAGTATTCTTGATTTTTTTTCACTTTGGTCCAGTTGATAGTGTATTTTCAAACTTTTAGAAATTTTAACATAGGTATGGTGTTGGAATGAAGTTCATCTCCAACTACAACTACCATTCAATACAGATTGAGTAGGAAGGGACAGTGATGAAAATTAAGTTGAAAAATTAGCTAAGTGATAAGCAGACAGTAAGGGAAGGGATTAAAAGCAGACAACATAGAGAGAGCTGTTTATAGTGGCTAGAGCACATCAGCAACAAAGAAATGGGTGTGAATGAGTGAATATTTAGAAAAGCATACAACAGAAAGCACATATGGAATACAATGAGTTGTCCTATCTTCTAGCAGTGGATCAGGAAATTTAAGCCTCCTTCTGAAAACACTGCTTCACTGTGTGGGGTCCAATATTCACAAATATCAAAGAAGCAAAAAATTCTATTTTATATCAATGCAAGTGACTTCATGTATAAACACACTGCTGAAGAATCTGGAACATTATTTTAGAAATGTGTTTTCACTATTGTAACTGCAATAGGGTTTTATGAAAATTCATTTGACATGTGATAAGAAATAAATATTTTATATGCTTTGTGTTTGATTTAGTGAACCAGTCAGATGAGTATAAAATCCAAGAAAATACAATGTGCATGGCAAAAATTTTTGGCAACAGATGTAGATCAATTTAGTATCACCTTTCGAAGGCTCATTTTTACCCTTCAAGATTATGCAAATTTAAAGGAAAATAATCACAATCCAATGATATTATGTCTATTTAACTCTTAAAATATATAATTTAAATATATCTTCAGATATACCTACCAGTTTTGAGGACAATTTGTTGGTCTGCATGGTGAAGAGCGAGGTATCTATACAGAGTCAACAGACAATTATCCGCAGATGCAGAGACTGAAAGCTTGACCCTATATAGAAATAAAGGTAAAATATATTACACCATTGCACAATAAATGAAATTTAACGAAGCAGAATTCTATTTTGCTCAAACGTCCTGAATATAGGTTCAAGTACTTTTCCAACAAGCCTTATGGAATCTGGAAGTTTTCCCCCCCAAAAGGCTGTGTATAAACCATCATACAACTGTTCAACAACTTGACATTCACAGGCATCATCTGTGATCTGTCTTGAAGGTGGATATCAGAACATTCTTCAAGAGGGTAAACTTTTTCAAGGCATTGGACCCTGATGGTGTATCTGGCATGTTACTGAAAACTTGTGCCAACCTACCGGCCAGAGTGTGTAAGAACATCTTCAAACTCTCAAACCCTGCTCATTATATTTTGCAGCAGTTAATCTATACTTAAGCAGTTTGATAATCTATACTTAAAAGGTCATGAAGCCAGTTCCTTGGAATGTAAAATCATAAAAATACTCAATGAGTCAAGGAATTCAATAGAGAAACCTACAGAAGAAAATTAATAAGCATTTCTGTCATACTGGCATGCCTGTTGGAAAAGAGGTTTGAAATGTTGAGGAGCCTGAAATAGTTAAGCACAAACAGAGGTTTTGTAAAGTGCTTGAAGGTATATTTAATGGGGTGCGCAATTCATTTTAATATATGAGGCGTGACCATCCATCAATGTTTGAGGCCAATTAGCTCACCTTCCACTGCAGCAAACAAAGTCATATATCAATGTGAAAACAGATTGAAGAGATCCATCCCAAAGACAACTTTTGTCAGGGTAAAAGCATTTACCTTATTACTATTGCAACATTACTTGAGCCTTTCCTCAACCTGTCAGTTACCCATTCCAAATTGAAACTATTTTTGACAAAAAGATATAGTCAAAAGATAGGCCTTCTAAACCTATAACTTCATGAGGTCATCCTGAAAGAAAGTCTGCACTTTCTCGAAATCACTGGTAAGCACTGAGAAAGTCATTAGAACAAGGAAAGGCTTTCAGAGTTCAGGAAATAATGGAATGCGCTTGAATGATGTTATTTGTCATGGTTTATCTAAAAATTTCACATTGAATGTTCATTGATATCAATTCTGTTGTGTCATTGAGAGCAGGACAATATGATGGTTAACAACAGAGGGAAAGTAAGGTAGAGCTTCTTCAATTGGGACATGAATTCATCATCAAAATTCATCAAGAATGCTTGCCATGCCATTCCATGCCCACATTTTGGCAAGTCCGATCACTTGGCTGTACTTCTACTCCTAGCATATAGGCAGTGACTGAGGACTGCAGCACCAGCGGTGAGGATCAAGAAGCTATGGTCAAGGGAGGCAGAAGTAAACTTACAGGACTGCTTTGAATTGGTGGACTGGACTATATTCAGATATTTATCATTAGATCTAAATTAATATGCCACAGTTGTCACAAACTTCATAAAGATCTGCATAGGTGAGTGTGTGCCTTCAAGTACATACCAGAAATACCCAACCAGAAGTAAAGATTATTCAGACAATTTGCAGTCTGCTGAGGGCTAGATCAGTGGCATTCAATACTGGTGAGCCAGAACCCTACAAGAAATCCAGGTACAACATACAGAAGGCTGTCGTGAAACTCAAAATACAATTTCATTGGAAGTTAGTAACGTAGCCAGATGCAGAACACTGAGGCAATTTGCATGCCATTATTTCCTATATGGTAAACATAACTATATAAGTGGCAATGTTGCTTCACTCCCCACAAGCTTTGACTGGCAGAATAAAATTATACTATGTGGCGGCTCACCCACGCGGCAAGCGAACTGGCTCCAGCAGTTGCGGGCGAGTCTACAGCCAGCAGCAGCCGAGAGGGCTCTGAGAGCAGGGCAGACCTCGGCCCGGAAGTCAACATCACTTCCGCCCCGCAAAGAGCAGTGGATGCTGGGAGCCGGCACTTATGCGCGCGCGGATTGAAACAGTAAACAGTTAACCAGACCCCGCTCGATTCAGTGTGTTGCTTTCACTTGTTGTGTATCAGCGCGACTACATTGGTAACCCCGACGGTCCAACAGCATTTGGACCCAGCATGAATGACTCGGCTCTGCAGAATGCAGTTTCCCTTAAACTGCCAACCTTCTGGACCACTCAGCCCCTGGTCTGGTTCGAGCAAGCAGAGGCCCAGTTCCAGGTCAGGTAAATTGTCTCAGACGCCACCAGGTATTACTACGTGGTGGGCGCTCTCGACCAGGAGACAGTGGGCCGCGTTATCGACTTTCTGCATCAGCCGCCGGCAACAGACAGGTACGAAGCACTCAAGGCCCTGTTAATCCACACATTTGGCCTCTCCCACCGTGAACGGGCCACGCGATTACTGCATATGGATGGCCTGGGCAACCACACGCGATCAGCCCTAATGAGCAACATACTAGCACTGGCAGACGGCCATAAGCCTTGCCTCCTTTTTGAACAGATCTTCTTGGAGCAAATGCCTGAAGACATCCGCCTCCTGCTAGCAGATGAAGACCAGAGACCTGCGCAGGGTGGCTGCCCGCACGGACGTGCTTTGGCACGCCAAACAAAATGGCGGAACCACCATCGGAATTAGTGCTGTGGCACGGCTGAAAGCTCAGCCCTCCCACACCCCAGCAGTGGAACACGTAACACCCACACCAGGGGACGGCACCACTTCTGAGTCTTGGTGTCTTTATCATCAAAGATGGGGTTCCGGGGCCCGCCGCTGCCGACCGCCATGCTCATTCCAGGGAAATGCCAGGACCAGCCGTCACTGATGGCTGCGGCGGCTGGTCACCGTGATAGCTTGCTCTACGTTTGGGACAAGCACTCCGGGCGTAGATTCCTGGTGGACACGGGGGTGGAACTCAGTGTCCTACCCCCCTCGAGCAATGATACCTGAACTAGAAGAACAGGACCGGAACTTACGGCAGCCAACAGCAGCACCATCTGCACCTACGGCGCAAGAACCATCCCCTTGCAGTTCGGTTCCAGCCGCTTTACATGGACATTTACGCTGGCCACAGTATCACAGCCATTGCTGGGTGCAGACTTCCTCCACGCGCACTGCCTGCTCGTGGATTTGAAGGGACGACGATTGGTCGATGCGAAGATGTTCCAGACTTTCTCCCTCGGTGAGGCCAGGTTACCGGCCTCGCACCTGGACTCCATCACGTATTCCGACATCAAGTTCACCAGAGTGTTATCGGAGTTCCCATCTATCATCACACCGCAGTTTTTCTCAACAGACCCCAAGCACAGTATGATGCACCACATCCCCACACAGGGACCTCCCCTCCATGCCCAGGCCCGCAGGCTACCACCCGACAGCTCAGCCTTGCAAAAGAGGAATTCAAGAAGATGGAGGAGATGGGGATTGTGCGGCGTTCCGACAGCCCATGGGCCTCCCCACTCCATATGCTGCCCAAGTCCGCGGGAGGGTGAAGACCGTGCAGCGACTATAGGAGACTGAACGATACCACCACGTCCGATCGCTATCCGGTACTGCACATCCAGGTCTTTACTGCCAACCTGCACGGGGCGTACATCTTTTCGATGATTGACCTGGTCCAAGAGTATCATCAGATCTCAGTCCACCCAGACGATGTACCCAAGACAGCCCTCATTACCCCCTGATGCACCATCAATAACTCTCGGAGACATGAGGCGAGATATCGGCTTTTATTGGCTGGAAGAAAGAACAAGCAGCAATTGACCACCACACTGCATCCTGGAGACTGAGACCGGGGCGGAGTCCCCAATCGCCTTTATACTGGGGTCCGTGAGAGGAGCCACAGGAGCAGTCAGCAGGGGGGCGTGTCCAGACAGGTATATGTAGTTCACCACACCCCCTTTGGCCTGTTCGAGTTCCTCAGGATGCCATTTGGGCTCAAAAACGTGGCGCAGACGTTCCAGCACCTGATGGACGCAGTAGGGCAAGAGCTGGACTTTCTGTTCATCTACCTGGATGACATATTTATTGCCAGCCGCTCCCGCCAGGAATATTTAGCACATTTACGCCTGCTCTGCTGCCGCCTAAGTGACTATGGCCTGGCTATCAACCCCGCGGTCCTAACTAAACTTCGGGAGCGGCTTGGAACACTTGCCCCAGTCCCGACGTTCCATCACGGAATAGCACCCACTTTTGTGCCCAAGGACCTACAACAGAACAAGTATGTTTTCGTTTGCCGAGGCGCACACAGACCACCCCTACAGCGACCATACAAAGGACCCTACAAGGTGGAGCGCCATAATGGGATGACCTGCATTCTCAACATCGGTGGTCGTGAAGAGACTTTTACGATTCACTGTCTCAAACCAGCGCGTCTAGACCTTGAACGCCCGGTTGTGGTGCCACCCCCATGACAACAAGGCCGGCCACCTAAAAGAACTGACAATGTGCAGGCTGTGGACTCTGCACCTCCTAGCGCCGGTTCTGGGGGGGGGGGTCATGTGGCGGCTCGCCCACGCAGCAAGCGAACTGGCTCCAGCAGTCGCGGGCGAGTCCACAGCCAGCAGCAGCCGAGAGGGCTCTGAGTGCAGGGCAGAGCTCAGCCTGGAAGCCGAGCTGATTGAGACAGTAAACAGTTCAACCAGACCCTGCTCGACTCAGTGTGTTGCTTTCACTCATTGCGTATCAGCACGACTACAACTATTACAATCCCCACAGCATCTGGTTATTCTATGATATCTGTCTTGGAGGCCAACATCAGAACATCTTCAAGAGGGTGAACCCTCGCAAGACATCAGGCATCACCCTGATGGTACCTGGTAGGTCTCTGAAAACCTGTTTCAACCAACTTACCTGAGTGTTCAAGGACATCTTTAATCTCTCACTGCTGCAATTGGAAATTCCCACCTGCTTCAAAAGGACAACAATCATATCAGTGCCTAAGGTGAGCTGCCTCAGTACTATCATCTGGTAGCACTTACATCCACTGTGATGAAGTGCTTTGAGAGATTGGTCATGGCTAGAATTAACTCCTGCCTGACCCACTGCAATTTGTTTACTGCCACAACAAGTCTACCACAGACATAATTTTACTGACTCTCCACTCAGCCTTGGAGATGCTAGACAACAGCAATAAATACATTAGGCTGCTGTTTATTGATTACAACTTGGTATTTAACACCATCATCCCTCACTACTAATTTAAAAACTTCAAAACCTGGCCTTTATACCACCCTCTGCAGCTGGATCCTTGACTTCCTCATCGGATTGCTGACAATCATCACAGACACACTTCAAGGATGTGTGATTAGACCACTGCTCTACTCTCTCTACACTCATTACTGTGTGGTTACTCACAGCTCAAAGGCCATTCACAAATTTGCTGATGACACCACTGTATTTGGCAGAAGTTCACATGAGGGTGCGTACAGGAGTGAGACAGTCAGCTCGTAGAGTGGTTTTGCAACAACAGACTTGCACTCAGACTCAAAAATACAACAGGGTACTAAAATTTGGGAAATGCAGTGCATGGTGCCTACATCAGTAAAGCAAAATTGAAGTTCTTAGTCAGTTTACACTTACCAGCATGTGACAATATTGTTCTGGTCCTATCAGATGGTGAAAACTGAGCCAATATGATTGTAATTTTGTACAGGGCTTGGCAGACTGTCACAAATATTGAGACCAATTCTGCTATATTTTGGAATGGTCCAGTCAGCAGAATGATATGATTAGCATTATCAAGTTTTGGATGAAATCATGTCTTTCATTACCTTTTTTAATCCATGTCTATAAGATTTACACAGAAGAGCCTGCTTTGTCACTCAGTAGTCACTGTTTGTTTGATATAACTTTAAAATGGAGGGTCAAACTGACTACTTCAAAAGATCTAATTAATGAATGTACAATAACATTTTCCTAATAGAGTCTTCTTACAGGAATTTAATTATCTCGTGCAGTGCTTCTCACTGAATATTATTGCTCCCTTCACACATTAATTATTTTACCACTTCTCTCATTTTCCCTCTCATATTGTCTTCCTTGGTGAATGATAACCAAAACATTCATGTCTAAGAACAACAGGATTTAAATTAAACCTTGACATCACACAACTTTTCCACCTCCTTCACTACTCCAGCAGGACTTTTATAAATTATTGAGTCTCTTATTCACTGTATACAGCTTATTTACAGCTATATAGGACCCTGATCATACCCCACTTGGAGTATTGTGCTCAGTTCTGGTCACCTCACTACAGGAAGGATGTGGAAAAAAGGGTGCAGATGAGATTTACAAGGATGTTGCCTGGATTGGGAAGCATGCCTTATGAGAATAGGTTGAGTGAACTTGGCCTTTTTTCCTTGGAGCGACAGAGGATGAGAGGTGACCTGATAGAGGTGTATAAGATAATGAGAGAGAATGATCGCGTGGACAGTCAGAGGCTTTTTCCCAGGGCTGAAATGGCTAATACGAGAGGGCACAGATTTAAGGTGCTTGGAAGTAGGTACGGAGGAGATGTCAGGGGTAAGTTTTTTATGCAGAGAGTGGTGAGTGCGTGGAATGGGCTGCCAGTATCAATGGCGGAGGTGGATACAATAGGGTCTTTTAAGAGACTCCTGGACTGGTACACAGAGCTTAGAAAAATAGAGGGCTATGGGTAAGCTTAGGTAATTTCTAAAGTAAGTACATGTTCGGCATAGCATTGTGGGCCAAAGGGCCTGTATTGTGCTGTAGATTTTCTATGTTTCTATGTTTGTAACATTAACCTCTACCAAACCTACCTAACCTCTTGATAATCAGAAATTCCTTCAAAAAACACAATAAGGCATCCTTCCAACTGTTAAAAACTTGACTGATAATAAGATTTAAACAGGTAGCATTAATTGTAACATTGAGGTTCTTCTTAACACCACTGCCATCGTTAGTATTTCATATTGAATGGCATCACAATTTCCCTCTTCTGTGTATTTATGGCACTAACAGTGTCAACATACAAGATCTCTTTCCAAAATTATCTTTATTGTGATCTTTATGGATTCTATGATTACCTAAAAATGGATTTGGATTATGCTCTTCACTTATAACTGTTCTTATACAACATGAAGGCAAGCTCTTTGGCCCACCACATCTATGCTGACTATTGAGTACTAACTTTAACTACACTTGTATTGACACCACTTTATTCCAACCTTATTACTCAGAACTCCCTCAATTATATTACTTACTAAACTCTAGGGGTAATTTATAATAGCTATTTAACACCCCAACACACAGCATGGGAGAAAATTATACATATGGACGAAATCCAAGTGCTCACAGGAAGAATATGCAAACTCTACACACAGAGCACCAGAAGTCAGAATTTGGCAAAGATCCCTGGAGCTGTGAGACAGCAGCTCTTCCAACTGCATCATGGGCTATCTTTTCTTTCAGCTTTTACACTTAACACTCAATGCAGTTGAGTAAGGGCAGACTGTTCTCCTGACTCCACATAAATGACAGCTGTGCAAAAAACTGACAGAGACACCTAAACTGCTTAAATAAAAAACAATTCAGCTATTTAGTCCAGAAAAGTATGTAACATAGAAACATAGAAAACTTACAGCACAATACAGGCCCTTCAGCCCACAATACCATGCTGAACATGTACTTACTTTAAAAATTACCTAGGGTTACCCATAGCCCTCTATTTTTCTAAACTCCGTGTATCTATCCAGGAGTCTCTTAAAAGACCCTATCTAAACTGCCTCCACCACCATTGCCAGCAGCCCATTCCATGCACTCACGACTCTGCGTAAAAAACTACCCCTGACATCTCCTCTGCACCTACTTCCAAGCACCTTAAAACTGTGCCCTCCCATGTTAGTCATTTCAGCCAAGGGAAAAAAGCCTCTGACTATCACATGATCGATACCTCTCATCATCTTATACACCTCTATCAGGTCACCTCCCATCCTCCGCCGCTTCAAGAAGAAAAAGCAAGTTCACTCAACCTATTCTCATAAGGCATGCCCCCCAATCCAGGTAATATCTTTGTAAATCTCCTCTGCACCCTTTCTATAGATTCCACAACCTTCCTATAGTGAGGTGACCAGAACTAAGTGCAGTACTCCAAGTGGGGTCTAACCAGGGTCCTATAAAGCTGTAACATTACCTCTCAGCTCTTAAACTCAATCCCGTGGTTGATGAAGGCCAATGTACCATATGCCTTTTTAACCAGAGAGTCAACCTGCGCAGCAGCTTTGGGTGTCCTATGGACTCGGATCCCAAGATCCCTCTGATCCTCCACACTACCAAGAGTCTCACCATTAATACTAGATTTCTGCCATCATATTTGACCTACCAAAATGAACCACCTCACACTTATCTAGGTTGAACTCCATATGCTACTTCTCAGCCCAGTTTTGCATCCTATCAATGTCCCACTGTAACCTCTAACAGCCCTCCACACTATCCACAGCACTCCCAACCTTTGTGTCATCAGCAAATTTACTAACCTATCCCTCCACTTCTTCATCCAGGTCATTTATAAAACTCACAAAGAGAAGGGGTCCCAGAACAGATCGCTGAGGCACACCACTGGGCATCGACCTCCATACAGAACATGACCTGTCTACAACCACTCTTTGCCTTCTGTGAGCAAGCCAATTTTGAATCCATAAAGCAAGGTCCCCTTGGATCACATGCCTCCTTACTTTCTCAATAAGTCATGCATGGGGTACCTTATCAAGCGCCTTGCTGAAATCCATATACACTACATCTACTACTCTACCTTCATCAATGTGTTCAGTCACATCCTCAAAAAATTCAATCAGGCTCATAAGGCACAACCTGCCTTTGGCAAAACCATGCTGACTATTTTTATTCATATTATGCCTCTCCAAATGTTCATAAATCCTGCCTCTCAGGATCTTTTCCATCAACTTACCAACCACTGAAGTAAGGCTCACTGGTCTATAATTTCCTGGGCTATCTCTACTCCCTTTTTTGAATAAGGGAACAACATCTTCAACCCTCCAATCCTCCGGAACCTCTCCCGTCCCCATCGATGATGCAAAGATCATTGCCAGAGCCTCAGCATTCTCTTTCCACGCCTCCCACAGTAGTCTGGGGTACATCTCAGCTGGTCCCGGAGACTTATCCAACTTGATGCTTTCCAAAAGCTCCAGTGCATCCTCTTTCTTAATGTCTATATGCTCAAGCTTTTCAATCCGCCTTAAATCATCCCTACAATCGCCAAGATTCTTTTCAATACTGAAGCAAAGTATTCATTCAGTATCTCTACTATCTCCTCCGGTTCCATACACACTTTTCCACTTTTATACTTGATTGGTCCTCTTCTCTCACATCTTATCCTCTTGCTTTTCACATATTTATAGGAGGCCTTGGGGCTTTCCTTAATCCTGCTCACCAAGGCCTTCTCATGGCTCTCCTAATTTCATTCATAAGCTCCTTCCTGCTAGCCTTATAATCTTCAAGATCTCTATCATTACCTAGTTTTTTGAACCCTTTGTAAGCTTTTCTTTTCTTCTTGACTAGATTTATTACAGCCTTTGTACACCACGGTTCCTGCACCCTACCATCGTTTCCCTATCTCATTGGAATGTACCTATGTAGAACGACACACAAATATCCCCTGGACATTTGCCACATTTCTGCCGTATATTTCCCTGAAAACATCTGTTCCCAATTTATGCTTCCAAATTCCTGTCTGATAGCCTCATATTTCCCCTTACTCTGATTAAACGCTTTCCTAACTTTTCTATTCCTATCCCTCTCCAATGCTATGGTAAAGAAGATAGAACTATGATCACTATCTTCAAAATGCTCTCCTACTGAGAGACCTGACATCTGACAAGATTCATTTCCCAATACCAGATCAAGTACAGCCTCTCCTCTTGTTGGCGTATCTATATATTGTGTCAGGAAACCTTCCTGAACACAATTAACAAACTCCACCCCATCTAAACCCCTTGCTCTATGGAGATGCCAATCGATATTTGGGAAATTAAAATCTCTCTCCATGACAACCCCATGATTATTACACCTTACCAGAATCAGTCTCCCTATCTGCTCCTCGATGTCCCTGTTACTATTGGGTGGTCTATAAAAAAACACCCAGTAGCGTTATTCACCCCTTCCTGTTTCTAACTTCCTCCCACAGAGACTCAGTTTGACAATCCCTCCATGACTTCCTCCTGTTCTTCAGCCATGACTCTATCTTTGATCAGCAGAGCCATGCCCCCAACCTCTTTTGCCTCCATCCCTGTCCTTTCTGAAACATCTAACGCCTGGCACTCTAAGTAACCATTCCTGCCCCTGAGCCATCCAAGTCTCTGTAATGGCCACAACATCATAGCTCCTAGTACTGATCCACACTCTAAGCTCATCTGCTTTGTTCAAGATGCCTCTTGCATTAAAATAGACACATCTCAAACCATCTGTCTGAGGGTATACCTTCTCTATCACCTGCCTATCCTCCCTCTTGCACTATCTTCAAGCTTTCTCTACTTGTAATCCAACAGCCCCTTCCGTCCTCTCTTCAGTTCGGTTCCTACCCCCCAGCAATTCTAGCTTAAACTCTCCGCAATAGCCTTAGCAAACCTCCCTGCCAGGATATTGGTCCCCCTCGGATTTCAGTGCAACCGTCCTTTTTGTACAGGTCACACTTGCCCCAAAAGAGGTCCCAATGATTCAGAAATCTGAATCCCTGCCCCCTGCTCCAATCCCTCAGCCTTGCATTTATCCTCCACCTCACACTATTCCTGTCGCATGGCACAGACAGTAATCCCAAGGTTTCTACTTCTGACGTCCTGCTTCTTAACTTCCTTCCTAACTCCCTGCAGTCTGTTTTCAGGACCTACTCCCCTTTCCTACCTATGTTGTTGATACCAATATGTACCACAACTTCTGGCTGTTCACCTTCCCATTTCATGATATCGAGGACATGATCAGAAACATCCCAGATCCTGGCACCTGGGAGGCAAACTACCTTCTGTGTTTTTTTCTTGCATCCACAGAATCACCTGTCCAATCCCCTAACTATTGAGTCCCCTGTCACTGCTGCCTTCTTCCTTTCCCTACCCTTCTGAGCCATAGGGCCAGAATCTATGCAGAGAGGCAGCCACTGTTGCTTCCTTCAGATAGGTCCCCCCTCCCCAACAGTAATCAAACAGGTGTACTTATTGTTAAGGAGAACAGCCACGGGGGTACTCTATAGTATCTGACTCTTGGCCTTCCCTCTCCTGACTGTTACATACTTATCTGTCTCTCAAGGCCCTGATGTGGCTACTTGCCTATAGCTCTTCTCTATCAACTCCTCACTTTCCCTGACCAGGCACCTAAGTGCTACTCATATTTCAGTATTTGGAACCACATTTTGTCAAGTTGTCATCTTATTTGCATACTAAGATCTTATTCTCTAAGAAAATCTTATGATATCCACGATGACTATTTTACCTTTCCTTTTCCTGATCCATGAAAATAACATCCATATTTATCGAAATTGGGACGAATGAAGAAAAGGTGATGCAGCATGTTATGCTTTTCTTTGTTCCATTTTCATACAGCAAAGTTGAACCTTCAGGGAACTCACAAGATATGGGCTTTAACCAGTTCCCATCTTCAGTTTCCACTTCTGGAATTTCAGCTTGGATCTTGCAGTCACTGAAAACAAATTAAGAGTTTAATTTTCCAACACATAGCTGTTACAGTCAAGAAATTTTCCCTTCTGTTTTCCACGTAATTCATAATGTCTCAAACACTTCTAAATGAGTTACTTAATCAGATTTGTTAAAAGTAAATTGAAATATAGTTTCACAACTATCATGGACAAATTGATTAATAGCTACAATGCTATGTGTGTTTATCTGAACAGAGGTAGAAATTTGATTGTGCTGAAAATGAAGCATTAGACGGTTGATGCATGAGAAATCCTTGAAAGTCCCCATGTTCTTCACACAAGAAATTTCTGCAGGATCCTAATGTAATAAGTTCTGCACTTAAACATAACATACAAGGAGTGATTGATAAGTTTGTGGCCTAAGGTAGAAGGAGTCAATTTTAGACAACCTATCACATTTATTTTTCAACGTAGTCCCCTCCTACATTTACACACTTAGTCCAGCAGTCATGGAGCATATACATCTTGGACCTCCAGAAAGTGTCCATAGCTTGGGTGATTGTTGTTCATGGCCTAAGGTAGAAGGAGATGACTTATACAGCTCTCATTACATGCACATGCAGTTCAACTATTTGAGTGATAATGCAGAAAGTTTGAAGTTAATAACTCATCTCCTTCTACATAGGCCACAAACTTATCAATCACCCCTAATGAGTTATCAACTGATAAATTATTTACTGCACATTAACTTTCAGACTCACATAACAATAATGTTTCTGAAAATTCATAGAAACCCAACATGCTCATACATTGAAATTTTCTAGAACATTTCATGCTATACACACACCTTCACTTATCCATCAATCCTCAAATGCAAATGGTCCAAAAACATTTACACATGGAATTTCTCCAGCACATCTCACATCATTAGTTATCAAATCATGTCAAGCCAGAGGGATAAACATCAGCTTGGGTGTCATTGACCAGAAAGTGAGATTGTCTATCACTGCTACTTCAGAGCACCCAGATGAGGACTACAATAGAACAGCTTGTGGACGTGCACTGATGTGCATGCACAGTGAGATGGTTGGGGCAATTTTAGATTTTCTGAAAAGCCTGAAAGAGATAGGAAGATGAAGGAATGTAGGAATCTAGCTCCAATCTTGCACATAGTTTTGCCAAGTCTATTGACACCACATTCTTAGCGTAGGTATGATACCCAGCTGCATTTCAATACAAATGGATTTCATTATACTTCAATTGCTGATTGCAAACTTAGCTTCCACTGTAGCACAGATGAACCCATGATGACTTCTCTCATACAGCCTACCATCATCACAATATAAATTAAAAGGGTGTCATAGAACCCCAGTGATTTCAAGCAGAATGCCAATAATGTTGATACCCTATCTGGTAGAGTGAAACGTAATGGTATATAAATGTGCTATCCTTTATTACAGCAATAATATATATTCCCCTACAGCTGGTGATGGCATTTGAAGTTAGTCTGGATTGCTGCAATTATTGAGCACATGCAGTTAAATTCAGGCCATTTACACCAGAACTGATTACAGTAGCCCTTCATGGGTGTTTTGTAATCTCCTCCACAGTAATTTTACAACCATCCTGCAAGATAGGACAAAGCATTTGATGTTACGAAATGCTGCAGTTAATGACAGGAATCTTGAAAATTGGATTTGTCCAGAGCTGCAGAGCTGACACCATCACCCCCCCCCCCCCAACCCCCGGGAACAGAGGTAGAGGCATCTGCTACAGATAAGAGAGAGAGAGAGAGACGGGTGATTTATGTATTATGCCTTCTTCACTGATTACTTACCCTTTGCTACAAGAACACTTCTTTGCTCGTTAACATTCTTGCTGAGACAGCAGGGAGTGGACTAGTTTGATGGACATGGACATGTGGAGTTGATGGATGGCTGATACCCCGTCAGTGGGGATAAAAGACGGATCTGGGGAGACACCCTCAGACACACCAGTAGACACTGAAAGAGTGTTGTGCACCCACAGGAAGGTGGGGGCCTGGAGAATCGGTTCAGGAGAAACAGTCTGGAGCACGGTGGATGAAGGCAGACCGGTGGGGACTTATGTGTGTGTCCGCCCTTGCCTGGGTGACGAGTCCATCACTGAAAAACGGTCTAGCCTGGAACGGAAGGGTCATAACCAATGACCCCAACGGTACAATGGAACAAGAAGACGACAGAAGATTTGCCTGCTGCAGCTGCTCATCTCTTGCTCGCTCTCTCTCTCTCTCTCTCTCTCCCCAACATTGCAACACAACAACAACTACCTCAGCACGAACTGAACTGAACTCTATATTCTCTTATGACAATTCATTTACCCCTAGACTTGGATAGAGCTTGTTTTTTACTGTTGATTCTGATTCCTACACCTCTGTTTTTATTATTACTAACCTGTTTTATATGTATATTTGCATTTTTGATACTGTATTGCTTAGTTTACTAATAAACACCTTTAGTTACAGTACCACCAGACGCCAATGTATCATTCCATTTCTGCTGGTCTGATAACCCAGTTACGGGGTACGTAACAGATTCAACAGTGGCTGGATGGGAGATGCCAGAGAGTAGTGGTGGATCACTGTTGGTCAGATTGGAGCCCGGTGACTAGTGGTGTGCCTCAAGGATCTCTACTGGGTCCAATGCTGTTTGTCATATACATTAATGATCTGGATGATGGGGTGGTAAATTGGATTAGTAAGTATGCAGATGATACTAAGGTTGGTGGCGTTGTGGATAATTAAGTAGGTTTTCAAAGTTTGCAGAGAGATTTAGGCCAGTTAGAAGAGTGGGCTGAGCGATGGCAGATGGAGTTTAATGCTGATAAGTGTGAGCTGCTACATTTTGGTAGGAATAACCCAAATAGGACATACATGGTAAATGGTAGAGCATTAAAGAATGCAGTAGGACAGAGTGATCTAGGAATAATGGTGCATAGTTCCTTGAAGGTGGAATCTCATGTGGATAGGGTGGTGAAGAAAGCTTTTGGTATGTTGGCCTTTATAAATCAGAGCACTGAGCATAGGAGTTGGGATGTAATGTTAAAATTGTACAAAGCCGGACTTCCGGTAAGATGGCAACTGCTTAGCTGCTCCGAACTTTTGTTCCATTACTGTCGCTACCTTTGCACTAAATGTCTCCATTTTATAAAGCTTAGTTAGGAATTATTTCGGTATCTCTTACTTGCCTGTGAATATATCTAACCTACAATGTCTAGCAAGAGTTCTAAATCCGGGAGAAAAGAAACTACGACCTCGTCGGACGTGACGATGGAGGCGCTTGAAAATCTCCGAGACGAAATCTTAAAGGAAATTAAAACCGCTTTCAAACAGTTAGAAGAGAAACTGGATCGGATCAACGATAAAGTGGACAAACATGCTGAACACTTATCTCGCATTGATTCGACTTCTGAAGCTTTAGAAAGTCGGGTTCGATACTTGGAGACTCTCTGTTCCAGCTTAGAGGAAAAATCTAATAAACTTCTTTCCAAAATGGTGGATCTCAAAAATCGCAGCAAACGCTGCAACATCAGAATTCTGGGATTACCAGAGGCAACTGAGAAGGGGTCAACCGTGAAGTTTTTCGCCGAGTTTCTCTGTGAGATATTCGGGAAAGATCTGCTTCCGAAGCCGCCCGAGCTCGAACGGGCACACAGAGTTTACGTTCCCGTCGGAATTCTGGGCTCCCGCCCGCGACCAGTAATCTTGTGTTTCCATCAATACCAGGTAAAACACAGTCTCATTGTGGAGGCACGTCGTAGAGGCTCTTTTTCTTTCCAGGATACAACCATTCGCTTTGTGGAAGATTTTGCACCCCAGACCTTAAAGATGCGTGCTGAGTATAAAGGCGTAATGAAAGTGCTTTTTGATCGTGGTTTCAAACCTTCCTTTCGTAATCTTGCTGACCTAAGAATCAAGTTTAATACCGGGGAATTCAAGTGGTTCAAATCAGCGAGGGAAGCTGAAGCGTTTGTGGCAAGTCTTCCGGCTATCCAGTCATCTTCGGAATCTGATCGGACCTCCTAAAATGGTGGATAAGTACTCCTCGTAGTAAAATTACTTTCTCTGGACTCGGAATTCACTTGAATCACTCAGACATTATTCACTGAAACTCTAAAGGCTGTTGACAATCTCTCCCGGGATTTGGTGTGTGTGTAATCTATTTTTACCTCTGTATAACTTTACCTACAGAGTTCTACAACTAATTCTAACTTGTTTTGGAGGTTTGAAGTCTTTAGTGAAGGCCTCCCTGTTTGTCGGTTCACAGTTCAACTGCTGATTTATTTTTCCTCTGTTTTAAATATTTATTTATTTTATCTTTTTCTTTTCTTCACCCCCTTTTTTTTCCATTCTCTGAATTTTTTTTTCTCCCTTCTCGGTGAACGGTTGATAAATACTCGTCTTGAATTTATAATTTTCTCCTTCCTCTTTTTTTCTTTTTCCTTCTTACCCTTTTTTTTCCCTTTCTCTTACTTTATTCTTCTATAATATTTCGCGGGTAGGTTAGTTTTGGTTTTCTTCCGATTTTCTCTGTATTAAGTTGTATATTTCGGCAGAAGGTGTTCTAATCTGTAGTTATGTTTTCTAGTGCATAAACTAGTTACTGTTTGTTATAGCATTTATACGGAACTGCTGTCAATGACACAGATCTGGAAGTTGTATTTGGGTTAATTTTTTTGGTAGAGCTAGCTACTTGTTTTGGTAGCCGTCTAGTTTTGGGTTGTGTGGATGGGGTGGGTTTTCCAGTTCCAACATTTCTTTATTGTTTAGGACATGTTTATATTTTGACCTTACGAATCTATGTTTACATCTCTGCTCCCAGACTGCTATTGTACCGCTTGATTTTTTATATGCCTGCTGCCTTTTATGCATTAGTAATTGATAATGGCTAGTGCACTTAAATTTGTGAGCTGGAATGTAAAGGAACTGAACCACCCTGTTAAAAGGAGGAAGGTATTCTCACATATTAAACAACTCAAAGCTGACATTGCTTTCCTCCAAGAAACTCATATTCGTTGTTTTGATAACTCCCGGCTTCTGTCCAAGTGGGCGGGTCAGCATTTTCATTCATCCTTTGCCGCTAAAGCTAGGGGAGTCTCCATTCTTATTAACTCAAATATTCCTTTTGAACTCCATGATAAAATATTGGACACAAATGGCCGTTTTATTATTGTTTCTGGTAAACTATATAACACTAAAGCTGCACTAGCAAACCTGTATGCCCCCAACTTTGATGATGTTAACTTTTTTGAACGGTTTTTTTCCTCACTACCAGACAAACTCATACTCTCTTATATTGGGTGGTGACTTTAACTGTTGGTTGGATCCTAAACTGGACCGATCGTCCTCTGTTACCAGATCACCTACCAAATCTGCCTTAGCTATTCAGTCGTTTCTCTCTAATTTTGGTATCTCTGATATATGGCGTTTCCTCCATCCTACGGAGAGAGATTATTCCTTTTTCTCACATGTTCACCATACCTTCACTAGAATTGACTATTTCCTACTTGATAACCAACTTATCCCATTTGCCCACACTTGTGACTATCAGAGTATACTGATTTCTGACCATGCCCCAATTACCCTCTCTCTGAACTTTCCCGGTCTCCCTCAGAGGAACAAACACTGGCGGTTCGATTCAATTTTATTATCGGATGATGATTTCATAAAATTTATTAAAGACCAGATAACCTTCTATTTTAACACTAATACATCACCTGAAGTGCCATCCCAGATTGTCTGGGATGCCATGAAAGCATATTTGAGGGGTCAAATAATCTCTTACACAGCAAATCTCAATAGAAGATCCTGTGCAGATCGAGCAGACCTCATTAACCAGATTAAAGATGTGGATCAATTATATGCCCAAACTAAGAACCCTGAATTATACAAGAAGCGCGTTGAACTCCAAACTAAATTTAACCTTCTGTCCACTCAACCTGTCGAACGCCAACTTCTCGAAAGCAAGAGCCGCTTTTACATTCATGGGGATAAGTCTGGTAAATTCCTAGCCAATCAGCTGAGGCGTTCCAAAGCCAAACAACATATTACAAAGATCCGGAAGGAGAACGGAAACTTTACATCGGATCATTTAGAAATTAATGACGCATTTAAAAATTTTTATTCTCGGCTTTATTCCTCTGAATCCCTGAATGACAATATCTCTGTGGATCAAATTTTACAGAATCTGAATATCCCCTCACTTTCATCTGATTTCAAAGCCAAACTCAATGCGCCTATATCACTAGAAGAAATATCTTTTGCAATTTCTGCACTGTCCTCAGGGAAATCTCCTGGACCTGATGGGTTCCCTGTGGAATTTTATAAATCATTCTCCTCACTTCTTTCTCCTCAGTTACTTTCAGTATTATCTGACTCGTTTAACTACGGCAAATTGCCACCCTCTTTCAATGAGGCATCTATTATTCTTCTTTTAAAAAAGGGCAAAGACCCAACAGAGTGTTCCTCGTACAGGCCGATCTCTCTGCTCAATGTTGATGTAAAGATCTTAGCTAAAGTGTTGGCTCATAGATTAGAAACCGTTATTCCCTCCATTATCTCTGATGACCAAACAGGCTTTATTAAAAACCGTCTCCCTTTTTTTAACATTCGGCGTCTATTTAATATTTTATACTCAGTTCCAACTGGGACTCCTGAATGTGTTATCTCCCTTGATGCGGAGAAAGCATTTGATCGTATAGAGTGGAACTACCTTTTTGCAGTCTTAGAAAAATTTGACCTTGGCCAAAGTTTCATCTCTTGGATCCAATTGCTGTACCTGTGTCCTACTGCTTCTGTTCTAACTAACTTTCAGAAATCCCAAGTATTCAATCTCAAACGTGGCACCTGTCAGGGATGCCCCTTAAGTCCCTTTCTCTTTGATTTGGCTATAGAACCTCTGGCGATAGCATTTCGAAAATGTCCTGAACTGACCGGGATTTGGAGAGGGGGTGTTGAGCATAAAGTCTCTCTCTATGCTGATGACTTATTACTCTTTCTCTCATATCCGTCTACATCCTTACCTCTAATGTTTTCACTTCTTGACCAGTTTAGCCAGATCTCTGGCTATAAACTCAACTTACATAAGAGTGAACTTTTCCCAATTAATAAAGAAGCACAAGAACTAATATTTCGTGATCTCCCTTTTAAAGTAGTCCATAATCAATTTATTTATCTTGGAATTACAGTCACAAGGAAGTTTAAAGATCTCTTTCATGAAAACTTTGTCAATCTTTCATATACTACAAAACAGAGTCTGGTACAATGGTCACTTCTATCTATGTCCTTGGTAGGTCGTATCAATGTTGTCAAAATGTATGTTCTCCCCAAATTTTTATACTTATTTCAATCTATCCCAATTTTTATTCCTAAATCTTTTTTTGATTCCTTAGACTCGATTATTTTGTCATATCTGTGGCAGAATAAGCGCTCTAGAATTAATAAAATCCACCTCCAAAAATCTAAAAAAGAGGGTGGCATGGCTTTACCTAACTTTCGCTTATATTACTGGGCAGCTAATATACGTTGTGCTGCCTTCTGGTCTTTCTTCCACGGTCAACCTGAGTGCCCTAACTGGGTGGCAATGGAGTTGAGCTCTACTAAAGAATTATCTATATCTGCACTTCTTGGCTCTGCACTCCCTAGCAGTCTGCCCAGATCAATAGCTAATCCTCTGGTTAGACACACTTTGCGTATATGGGCTCAGTTCAGGAAATGCTATGGTTTCCAGGGGTTTTCGATTTCTAGCCCTGTCGCACATAATCACCTTTTTTTACCTACCATGTTCGATTCAGCATTCCATGTTTGGTACAGGAAGGGCATTAGACATTTTGAAGATCTCTTCATTGATAACCGCTTCGCTTCTTTTCAACAGCTCTCTGTTAAGTTCAACCTGCCTAACGCTCACTTTTTCAGATATCTCCAAATCCGACACTTTACTGCTCCTTTAATTCCTAACTTTCCTGAAATGCCTGCGAAAAATGCTATGGACCTATTTCTCTCCATTAATCCACTAGGTAAAGGTTTAATTTCAATTATCCAAGATAAACTAGCAGCCTTACGACGGGCCCCTGTGGATAAAATTAAATTGGCCTGGGAGCAGGATTTAAATATCTCCTTATCCGAGGAGAGCTGGGACTCAGTTCTCAAATCGGTTAACTCAACCTCTCTTTGTGCTCGCCATTGTCTCTTACAGTTTAAGATTGTTCATAGAGCCCATATGTCTAAATCTAAACTATCTCAATTCTACCCTGGCATTAGTCCGCTCTGTGATAAATGCAAGAGGGGCGTGGCCTCTCTCATCCATATATACTGGTTCTGTCCTAGCTTGGAGAAATTCTGGAAAGATGTCTTCACTACACTATCCGGTATTCTGAATCAGCACCTAGAACCTAACCCCTTAATTGCTCTGTTCGGTTTTTGGGGCGAGACAGATTTATGTCTGGGTCCGTCCAAATGCCGAATACTATCCTTTGCCTCTCTCCTGGCGAGACGCTTGATCCTCCTTAGATGGAGAGATGTTGCCCCGCCCACTCATGCGCAATGGCTTAACGACATTATGGCCTGCTTGGACCTCGAAAAAATTCATTATTCAGTTCTCAATTCGGATTTAAAGTTCCATAAGGTCTGGGGGCCTTTTATCGAGTACTTTCATAACCTTCCTCTTGACTAGGGTTTTTTTTTTCTTTTTGGTCCCTTGCTTTCAGCTCCCTTTTTTTTTCTGGTAGTAGGCATTATTATCCTCTGTGCTAAGTGTATTCACAGTCTGGGAGTTTGACTGTCCGGACTTATACTCTCTATATTGTGTGGTGGTTGGTCTGGAATTGTTGTTTTTTTTCTTGTGTTGTGGGGTTTGGGGAGGACACTAAGCTCACTTGTCTTTAATTTAGGTGCTTTTTTGTTAAATTCTCTTCCTTTGTAGCATATTGTTATTGTATGCTTAACCTTGCTCTGTATTAATGCTCCTCATTGGGATTTGGGGTTTTTAATTTTGTAAAATGTTTTGAAAAACGAATAAAAAAATTTTATTAAAAAAAAATTGTACAAAGCCTTGGTAAGGCCTAATTTGGAGTATTGTGTACAGTTCTGGTCACCAAATTATAGGAAAGATGTCAACAAAATAGAGAGAGTACAGACAAGATTTACTAGAATGTTACCTGGGTTTCAGCACCTAAGTTACAGGGAAAGATTGAACAAGTTAGGTCTTTATTCTTTGGAGCGTAGAAGGTTGAGGAGGGACTTGATAGAGGTATTTAAAATTATGAGGGGGATAGATAGACGTGGATAGGCTTTTTCCATTGAGAGTAGGGGATATTCAAACAAGAGGACATGAGTTGAGACTTAGGGGGCAAAAGTTTAAGGGCAACATGAGGGGGAACTTCTTTACTCAGAGAGTGGTAGCTGTGTGGAATGAGCTTCCAGTAGAAGTGCTAGAGGCAGGTTCGGTATTGTCATTTAAAGCAAAATTGGATAGGTATATGGACAGGAAAGGAATGGAGGGTTATGGGCTGAGTGCGGGTCAGTGGGATTAGGTGAGAGTAAGCTTTCGGCATGGACTAGAAGGGCCGAGATGGCCTGTTTCCATGCTGTAATTGTTATATGGTTATAATCTAGGCCTTAAGTCCATATGCTTAATTGTCAAGTTCCAGCTACTTTAAATTCTGGCAAATATCCTTAAAAGCTATCTATTACAAGCCTGAGCTTAAATTCGGTACCAATCCAACCAGAAATACAATACAACAGGAAAACTATTAGTAGGTGGAATAGAAAATGTGCTCTAGGAGTAATGATAAATCACCAAATTGAGATGAGAGATTGCAAGGAAAGTAGCATATTACTTTCAGCCTCATTTTTTTAAAATTAACTCTCTACCAATTGAAGGATTCAGTAACATATGTGAGATCCAAAGCAACAATGTATAAATTCCCTAGAGTTGTCAAGCAAATCATGTCAACTGTACTTCTTGCTGGACAAATCCATGTATTAATTGGTGGAAGCGACACTTAGATCAGTAGAAGGAAGCAACTGAGAGGGACCTGGGAATGATTTTCCTTGTGGTGTACAGCAGGCAGAACATTGTTGGACTTGTCTCTTTTCTTGAAGATGGTCAGTGCATATCACTCATTGATTAACAGTGTTGCACTATAAAATAGTGTTACATCTTTGCTCAGTGTAACTTTCACCCCAACCAAAACAACCCCTGAATTTATACAAACACAAGTACCTTTGGGGTATCAACATTCACACTACAACCAACCAGTCTTATGAAATGAAACCTCATTCCCATCCTTATCTTATGAACAAGTCAACCAATTATTTGCAACATGCTAATAGAAACAACAATAATGGATCAGATCTCATATAATAATGGTAACAACTCTGAAAAATAAAACATCGACATTTAGCCACTTTAACAACTATCCATCAGAACTGAATACAGATATCTTATCAATTACCAACCAAACTAAATAATAATCTTCACTTGTACTCAAGCATTAATGTAGCTATCATGAAAAACAAAAGTACATTACAAACTCATAACTGGAGTCTGAGGCTACGTCCACACTAGACCGGATAATTTTGAAAATTCCGGTTTCGCGTAAAAACGAAGGACATCCACACCAAGCATTTTTGAAAATACCTCCGTCCACATTAAAACGGGTATTTCGGCGAATCTCCTCCTACTGGGCATGTGCAGGACACTTCTACCAAAAACAAGCGATGTGTTTGGTGTCGAATCTCGCCGTGAAAGACTTGGTGCGCATTTGTCCAGTTACAGACTAGAAAATCTTAATTGCCAAACAACGGACAGCTGTTGGCTCTCATGCAAGAGGACTTAAAACTAAACAAAACAAATATTGGAGCGTATGGAGGCAACCGACAGGGAGTTCATGGACAGTATGACCCAGCTGACGACGAACATTGAAAAACTGACTAACTCTGTTGCATTAATAAAGCACCTTGTTAAATGTATAAAACATGTCTGCATCAGTGTTATCTTGTATTTCCATACAATCTTACATTAGGCTGTTAAACATCTATAGTCAGAGAAGTACTTGCATAAATAGGTAAACCACCTTCATACAAGTGAGGACAGAAAACAGGGCAAAGTGAGCATATTTATTTATTCAGTAAGTTATGGGTCAAAGTATTTGGTAAGTACATTTCTAACTCTTCTGGCTTCAATCTCATTGCCATCTGTTCTGAAATTGTTAGGTTGAGTTCAAGAAAACAATGAAATAGCATGCTGCTGTCACTATCTGTTCCAGCACGTCATGACAGTGTTTTTAGATTTCTCTGGTTACCTGGTCCACACTGCTCTGCCCAATCCAGCGTTTTCAAATTTATACATTCTGGAGGGCATTTTAGAAAAGCTCCATTTTCAGGGGAGGAAAACGACATTTCAGTGTGGACAGAGGGTCAAAGCGAAGAGAAAAGGGTTCGGTTACGGATTTATCTGGTCTAGTGTGGACGTAGCCATAGAGACATAAAGCACAGAGGTAGGCCCTTCAGCCCTACTCATACATGCAGATTAAGTTGCCAACCAGAAGAAGTCCCATTTACCTGGGTTTGGACCATATCCCTTGAAATTGTCCTATCCATGTACCTATTCAAATATGTTGTAAACTATAATTGTACCTACAGCTACCACTTCATCCGGAATATCTTTCCACATATCCACGATACTTTGTGTTAGAAGATTGCTCCTCAGATTCCCTTTAAATTTTTCCCTACTCTCCTTAAATCTGTGCCCTCTAGTTTTAGATTTCACTGCCTTGGGGAAAAAGACTTGACTATTTGCCTAATCTATGCTCCTCAAGATTTTATATGTCTCTATAAGTTCACATTTCAGCCTCTCAAGTTCAAGGGAAAAAGCCCCAGCCCATCCAATTTCTCCTTACAACTTAAGCCTTCTAGTCCCAGTAACATGTTTACAAATCTTTTCTGCACCCTTACCCTACAAATAGCTAGAAATCAAACTGTGCACAGTATTCCAAGTGTGATCTCACCAACATCTTGCACAATTGTAACATGCCATCCCAATTCTTGAACACAGTATCCTGACTGATGAAGGCAAGCAGGCTGAACATCTTCATGACCCTGTCTACATGCATTGCTGTTTTTAGGAAACTATATAGTTGCATAACTTGTTATCTTCTACTAAACTCCCCAGGGCCATACAGTTTACTGTCCAGGTTTAACTTCAGTGCCAAAATACAATACTTTGCCTCAATTGCATTCCTCTGCCATTCCTTGTCTACAGTTTCCCTTTAATCTAGATCCTGTTGTAATCTTAGATAGACTTCTTTGTTGTTCATTATATCACAAATCTTGATGCCATCCTCAAACTTAATACCCATGCCAACTATATTTTCATCCAAGTCATTGATTATCAGGATAAACAACAGGGACTGCTAGTTGCAGTCATTCAATCTGAAAAATAACCCTCGAGTACCACATTCTGATTCCTTATACCAAGCCAAATTTGCATCCCATTGGGTAGCTCACCCTGTATCATATATGATCTAACCTTCTGAACAAGCCAATCGTATAAGACCTTGTCAAAGGACTTGCTGAAGTACATGTATATAATGTCCACTGTCCTGTTCTCATTAGTCATCTTGGTCACCTCTTCAAAGAAACTCATCAGACTCATGAAACGTGATTTCGCACACAGAAAACCATTCTGACTATCCCTAATCAGTCCTTCCCTTTCCAAATGTAGATATTTCCTGGGATACCCTTCCAGTATTTTTCCCACCATTGATGTTAGGCTTACCAGTCCAGGCTTGTTCTTGCAGCCCTTCTTAAATAAAAGCACAATGTTATCCATCCTCCAATCTTTTGGTACCTAACTTGTGGCTAATGATAGTATAAATATCCCTGCCAGGGACACACCAACTTCTTCTCTACCTTCACACAATGTCCGAGGACACACTTGGTCAGACCATCAGACCAGAACACATAAGAACAGAGCCAAGCTATTTGCTTCATCGAGTCCACTCCACCATCCCACCACAGCCAATTCACCTCCGCCTCATCTCTATTCTCCTGCCTTCTCTCCATAACATTTCACACCCTGAATAATCAAGAACAGATCAACCTCCACCTTAAATAGACCCAATGACCTGGCCTCCACAGCCATCCACAGATTCCCCATCCTCTGGCTGAAGAAATTTCTCCTCATCTCTATTCTAAATGGTCTATTCTGAGACTGTGCGCTCCGATCATCGAGACCCCACAAGAAGAAACATCCTTGCCACATCCACTCTATCTTGACCTTTCAATATTTGATAGGTTTCAATGAGATTCCTCTTCATTCTTCTAAATTCCAGTGAGTAAAGGCTCCTCTTATGATAAGCCTTTCATTCCTGGAATCCTTCTCATGAACACCTTATGAACCCTCTCCAATGTCAGAATATCCTTTTTTAAATAAGGTGCCCAAAACTGTTGATAATATTCCACATGAGGCCTCATCAGTATTAAGCTTCAGCATTACTCCTTGCTTTTATATTCTAGTCCTCCTGAAATGAATGCTAACATTACATTTGTCTTCCTCATTATTAGAACATAGAACATAGAAATCTACAGCACATTACAGGCCCTTCGGCCCACAATGTTATGTGGACCATGTAACCTACTCTAGAAACTGCCTAGAACTTCCTTGTGCATAGCCCTCTATTTTTCTACGCTTCATGTACCTATCTAAGACGCTCTTGAAATACCCTATTGTATCTGCTTCCACCACCATTTCTGGCAGTGCATTCCATGCACCCACCACTCTCTGTGTTAAAATCTTATCCCTAACATCCCCTCAGTAGCTATTTCCAAACACCTTAAAACTATACCCCCTTGTGTTAGCCAGTTCAGCCCTGGAAAAAGCCTCTATCTATCCATGCAACCATTATCCCAACTTGCAAATTATTGACTCAACTTGCAAATTAACCTTTAGGGAATCCTGCACAAGGACTCCCAAGTCTCGTAGCACCTTGGATTTTTGAATTTTCTCCCCATTCAGAAAATAGACTATGCTTTTATTCCTTCTACCACAGTGCATGATCATACACTGCATTCCAGTTGCCACTTCTTTGCCCATTCTCCTACCCCTTCCAAATCCTTCTGCAGCCTCCCTCCTTCCTCAACACTGCCTGCTCTTCCAACTATCTTTGTATCATCCACAAACTTGGCCACAAAGCCATCAGTTCTATCATCCAAATCATTGATGTACAACATAAAAAGAAGCAGTCCCAACACCAAGCATTTCAGAACACCACTTGTCATCGGCAGCCAATCAGAAACGGCTCCCTTTATTGTCATTCTTTCCTTCCTGCCCATCAGCCAATGCTTTCTCCATGCCAGCATCTTTCCTGTGAAACCATGAGCTCTTATCTTGTTAAGTAGCCTCATGAACAGCACCTTGTCAAATGCCTTCTCAAAAATCCAAGTACACAACATTCACCGATTCTTCTTTGTCTATCCTGTTTGTTAATTCCTCAATGAATTCCAACAGATTTGTCAGGCAAAATTTTCCCTTAAGGAAACCATGCTGACTTTTGCCTATTTGCTTCCAAGTACCCCAAAATTACATCTGCAACAATCAACTCTGACATCCTCCCAACCACAGAGGTCAGGCTAGCTGGACTATAATTTCCTTTCTTCGACCTCCCTCCCTTCTTGAAGGGCAGAGTGACATTTGCAATTTTCCAATCCTCTGGATAAATTCCAGAATTCTGTAAAGATCCTTACTAATACCTCCATAAACTCTTCAGCTACCCCTTTCAGAACCTTGTGGTGTAGTCCATTTGGTCCAGATGACTTATCTACCTTCAGATCTTTAAGTTCCCCAAACACCCTCTCCCTGGCCTTAGCAACTGCAATCACTTCTGCCCCCTGGCACTCTCAAACTTCTGACATACTGCTAGTGTCTTCTACGGTGGCATTTTTAATTGTCTTCTGTTGTTTTTTAAAGTTTCCCAATCATCTAACTTTCCAATAATTTTTGCTCTATTATACGCCCTCTTTTTTATGCTCGCTTTGACTTCTTTTGTCAGCCATGGTTGCATCATCCTGAATTTAAAATACTTCTTCTTCTTTGGGGTGTATCTATCCTGTCCCTTCCAAATTGTTCCTAGAGCCTCCAAACTTTGCTGCTCTGCCATCATCCCTGCTGGTGTCCCCTTCCAATCAACTTTGGCTAGCTCCTCTTTCATGCCTCTGTAATTCCCTTTACTCTACTGTAATACTGATACATCTGACTTCAGCTTCTCTTTCTTAAATTGCAGGGTGAAATCTCTCATAATATGTTCATTGTCTCCAAAGGATTCCTTTACCTTAAACTCCCTAATCAAATCTGGTTCATTACACAACACCGAATCCAGATTAGCTGATCCATTAGTGGGCTCAATCAGAAGCTACTCTAAAAGCCATCTTGTAGGCATTCTACAAATTCTCTCCCTTGAGATCCAGCATTACATTGCTCCCAACCACCCTACTAGAGCTGACACTAGCTCTCCAAGGTCCTCTGTCCTGGGCCATTTTTAAGTTGTTCAAGTTATCTCCTGGTTTACCCCACCTTCTTGGTGTATCCTATCTTTCCCAGGGATGAGAACTTTGGAGCTTCCATTAGTGATTTAGTAGCACTGGGTTTTTACAGGATGAGGTTGCCATTCCCATGCCCAACCCTCCTCCTTTCACAGCAGCTTGGGACCATCCATGGCAGAGTTTTGAGACTGAGTACCAACCTGATTTTCCCAGTGTACCTGCATATTGAAATCCCCCATGACTATCGTAACACTGCCCTTTTGACATGCCTCTTCTATCTCCTGTTGTAATTTGTATCCCGCATCCTGGCTGCTGTTTGGAGGCCTGTATATAATTCCCATCAGGGTCTTTTTACCTTTGCAGTTCCTTAACTCTACCCACAATGATTTCTACATCTTCTGAACCTATGTCACCTTTTTCTAAGAATTTGATTTCAATTTTTAAAAAAAGAGACATACAACACCCTCTGCCTATCTACACAATGTGCATTCTTGAGTATTAAGCTCCCAACAATAATTTTTTTCAGCTATGACCCAGTAATGCCTACAATGTCATAGCTGTTAATCTTTAACTGTGCTACAAGATAATCTACTTTATTCTATATAACACCTTATATTCAAATATAGACCTATCAATCCTATATTCATCATCCTTTTCTATTTTGTCCCCTTTTTCATTGCAACTCACTGCAATTTTGCCCAAACCATCCTACTCGTACCCACACTGGCACGAGGCATAAGCAACAATCCAGAGATTGCTACTCTGGAGGTCCTGCTTTACAGCTTTGTCCCTAGTTCCCTAAATTCTCCCTTCAGGACCTGCTTGCTTTTCCTATCGATGGAATTGGTACAAATATGTACCAAGGCTTCTGGCTGCTCACCATCCCCTTTTAGAATGTCGTGGACTCGATCTGAGACACCCCTGACCCTGGCACCTGGGAGGCAACATACCAACTGGTGTCTCTATCGCATCCACAGAATCTCATGTCTACTACTCTAACAATGGAATCCCCTATCACTATTGCAGTCCCCTTCCCTCCCATTCCCTTCTGAGCCACAGCGCCAGACTCAGTGCCAGAGAGCTGGTCACTGCAGCTCCCCCCACCGGTAGATAGTTCCACCTCAACAGTATCCAAAAAGGTATATAGATCATTGAAGGAAACAGTTTCAGGGTACTCTGTACTGGCTGCTCATTTCCATTCTCTCTCCTAACATCACCCATTTTACCTGACTCCTGCAACTTAGGGGTGACTACCTCCCTATCTATCTATCTATCTATAGCTCCTATCTGTCATCTGCTCAGCTTCTTGTATGAGCTGAAGGTCATCGAGCTTCAGCTCCAGTTCCTTAACACATTCTACAACTTGGTGCACCTGGTATAGATGTGGTTATCCAGGAGGCTGGAGGTCTCCCAGAATTCCCATATTTCATACAATGAACACAACACAGCCCCTGGAGCCATGCACTAACAGACAAAGAATGAAGAATGAAGAAGAAGAAACTTACCAGTTACGTACTTCACCCACGCCTGTTCTCGCCAAACCCTCCCCTGCTTTATTTTTATTTGCTCTTGTTAATGCATGAAGCCTCCTGCACCAATTCGACTGTGGCTGCCCAGGGAACTACCCACATTTATGCACATTAAGATCACTAGTACCTCCTCTTTTGTAAAGTGGATATATTCCAAAACATCACTATTCTCTGAACTCTCAAGCTTCCAAAACCACCTTCATGGTAAACACAGATTAGAAGTATTCATTTCAAATCTCATCCATCTGCTGTTGCTCCACACAAAGATGACTAAACTGAAGCAACAGAAGTCCTACTCATGCCCTAGTTACCCTTACATAATCTCATAGGATTCTCCATTACCTTATCAGCCAAAACTGTCTCATGCCCCCTTTCTGCATTCCTTTTTCCCTCTGAAGTGTATCCCTGTATCCTTTATATAAACCTCTTAAAAGGATTTGCTTGATCACAGCTGCCTGTACCTAACATATGCCCCATCTTCTTCATAACCAGAGTCTCAATATTCTTCATGAACTAGGGGTCTCTAATTCACTCCAACAGGAACACGCCAGCCCACATTCTCCATATATCACTTATAAAAGCCTCCCACTTGCCAAATATCCCTTTACCTGCTAACAGCTTCTCCCAACAAAACTTGGCAGGTTCCAGTCGAATACAATCAAAATTAGCCATGCTTGATTTTAGAGCTTTAACTTAGGTATACCAGTACTATCCTTGTCCTTGAATATATTAAAACTAATAGAATTATGACTATTGGTCCCAAAGACCAGAATGTTTTTGTATCTCTTTCAATTTATTCTGTTACTTATTTATACCAACTTCAGTTTTATATTTTCAAAGTCCAATAATTCTCACATTTTCTTTTATTTTTCAAATTGCAGCATGTTTCTAAATATTCTCTGTTATTTTATAAACCTAATGAAAAGACACTAACAATAATTAACTTCATGTTAGAATAAGAGTAAGCAAAAGGAATAAAATGTTCAAACCTTAAATAGTTTAAACAAGTAATTTGGACTGTTGCTGAAGTCTCCTTGTTTAGAGGAACTGGGATCAGGTTCACAAAGGGGGGATCTATAATCATTTTAGGGGTATGTATGATACCATTCACAGAAATTACTCGATAAGGGGTGCTTTTATCCTCGTTAATAAACATGGGTATTTCAGCCTTATAATTGCCTGGGCAACCTGAAAAATATGCAAGCAGAGAAAAAATATCAGTTTTGAAGGTAATATGATACAAATTATTGACACTCTCCCCACTCACCAGAAACTCCCTCTGCTCTATCCTCATAGAAAAATATGCAAACATTAGAATAATTTTCAAACAAGCAAGGAATCACAGATCAAATGTTGCATACCACTTAAATGAAACAGATTAACATAGAAAAAGCTAGATGTTTTGAGGTGGTAATAAGATGTAATAAGTGTTTTTATTTTGATTAGTTTTGGAGTTTGCAAAACATAAGCTTCTAATTTAAAATAATCTACCTGTTTTAATCTACGATGCTTGGATTTTAAAAATGGATTTTTGTCATGAAGCAAACTGAAGCTCTTGAAATTAATGGGGCTAATCAGCTTAATTTCAAATACTTGGCAATATAAAGACAATTCTAAATGTAAACACCTACGTGTGACTAGCATGCAATAAGTTTTGCCTGAATCTATATCTCTACATTTACTCATAATACAAAGCAGGATAGCTTTTATCAGAATCAGAATCAGAATCAGAATCAGACTTTAATCACCAAGTACCTATGCACATACAAGGAATTTACTTCCGGCAGATGTTGTCTCTCTGCTCATAACAATAATAATGATAAATATAAATGAAAATATAGATTATACATACAGGTAGTGCAATCCATGTAATAGTTAGCCGACAGTTAACTGGCAGTTAACTGTTCAGCAAAGTGACCGCAGTAGGGAAAAAACTTCTCCAATGCCTATTAGTCTTAGTCTGGAGGGATCTGAAGCGCCTACCAGACGGAAGCAGATCAAACAGTCCGTGCGCAGGATGGGAGGATTGGAAATAAGATTTTGTGGCTAACGTAAAGAGAAATGAACAGGTGATGAAAGTGACATTTTTTCCACTGGCGAAGAGATTAAGTATTTTGAGGACAATAATTCTAAAGTGGAAATATCACAACGTTTAGTATTGGGTACTTAGTTTAGACACCTACTTTCTGAGGCATACTACTGCACAAAGATAATTCAAAGACAGAAGAATGACCCTGAAATGCATGGCTCAAAGTTATGACAGCTGACTTGGGAATATAGTTGCTTTCATGGAGAATGGGGTTGGGTGGTGGGAGGTTATATGAAAAGATGTGCTTAACCTAAGCAGCTCAAGGATAATCTTAACAGATGTTGTACATCAAACTTATACGACAGGTGAAGACTCAAACATCTAATGTCATTTACAACATTTTGGAGCCATATACTATGTATCGTATGAATCTTGCATAATGTTGTACAATGTTGAATGCCATTCAATTAATTTCTGGCCATCAAATAGTCTTCTAACATCTACAATGAATACACTAGAGTTTCTTAAGTAATTATGCTTTATAACTTTCTCTCTCTGACGGACCTTTGTAATGACTTTAACTAATTGTTTTCAAGTGAAATTTATAGCAGGTGCTAAAAAAACATCAGTTCACTTGGCTGTGACAAAAACAAGAATTTTAAGAACAACAAAATAACAAGATGATGAAATAATTTGCAAATAAATCAGTTTACAGCCAGTTACTTTTGCTTCTGAGAAGTTAGTCACTTACCACAGGCTAGAATCTAAAGTACCACTGTGCTTTTTGAAACAGCTTCAAAAGAAAATTATTTTTAAAAGCATATTTTCACAATAAATACCTACGTGGGCAAAAGCCAACTGTAATGCAGTGTCTTTGGCTGGGTTGAAGACTCCCATTAAAGTCATAGATTCTGAAAACACCCTCATCGAGAGCTTTGCTTTGTTGACTATTTAAATCGAACATCCATTTTACCTCTTTACTCGAATTATTCAGTATTTCAATTTTCTTTCAGATTATACAAAAATAAAAATAAAACAATGGTCAATAACGCTTTTCTTCAATTAAAACAAAGAAAATATCACTTTAAGATGGTGGAATTGCAAAAAGTAAGAAAAAGTACTAATTATAGACATAGAATATGGTACCTTTATAAAAGATTCTGCTGCAATAACACCTAAATCATTGTATCCTGTCATTAGGAAGAATTCCACCTCTGTAGTTGAAAGTTCAATTGGTGGATGAAGAGCTGAAAGATAATGTTAACAATTCTGTTGATCTCTCATTTTGTTTCAAGTAAAGAAAAGTAATATAAAATTTTATGAATGATAAAATGAATAACATGAAAATGTATCAAAAAATTAAATACTATCTAAATTAAAAGCAATATATATTAAAACAACAAACTACAGATCAGGAGAGATATCAAAATTTGATTCCCACTACATTAGATAATTAAGGCACATGTAGAATTAAGATAATCCAAATAAATTATGAAACACTGCAACAGGTTAAAGGTTTCAACATATGAAACTCATCAAAAGAGTAGAATACCAGCATTCAGAATGGATCTCATTTGTTTTCATTTAATCTTACTTAGTAAAATCCACAATGGTTACACAAAATTTTAACAACACTGCATTTTTACTTGGATTTATAGAAATACTGCTCTTAAATTGCAGGAAATAATACCACAGACAATTTATTAAAGCCTTCTTCACTTTATCTAAGGTGCCCTTTGAAACTGTGGATAATTTGTGTAATTCCATTACAGTTCTTTGGGTGCTGAGGTGGCTGATGTGGCCAATGAGGTACCTGCAGTCACAAATACAAGAAAATCAGGAGGTCCTTGATGGGGATGGCAGCAGTGTGGTATGGAAGGTGGTACCTCCTTCTGCGATTTACACTGTGAATCTATGGAGCCCAATGAATGAACTCAAGGCCCTAAATGTTTCCCTGAATGCTCCTTCTCTGCTTTGATTTATCATTGGCCAGGAATTCCCTTGAGTCAGTGGAGATGTTACACTTTTTCAAGTTGGCTTTGAGAGCATTCTTTCATCTGTTTCTTCTGATCATTTGGCAATTGCTCAGCAGAGTGGAGCTCAGAATAAAGTGTCTGTTTTAGAAGTCTTACATCAGGCATATTGTTGGTTCATCATAGCTAACTATGTGCAATTGATGCTTTAACACCTTAGATGTAGGCCTGGGGGAGGAAACTAAAAAGCTTCATTCTTGCTTCAGATAAATAAGGAGCATCCTGAAAAAAAACACATTTTTTGGTACAAATGCTTAAAATATCTGCAATAAGTAATCCAGAAGTATTCGCAGAAGTATTCAGAAGACCACCTGTAGAGTATATTTTTTGTGTTATATTGAACTCTTTAATGTTCACACATGCTTCAGATAGTGAAAGGCTGTTCTCTCTCTCCCTCTCCAATCAGGCTTTTCTGAAATCCAAGTAGACCATGCACAATGATTTGTATTACTGCTTATAATTTCCTTGACGTTAGTCTATAGATCATGCCCATTACGCATCTGGATGAATAGAACAGGGATTTAGGAACCAGCTATTTCCCTGCTGAAAGAATGCAGTTGAGAAATACCTCAGTGATAACTGTCCCTACGGTAATCAGCAGGACCATCCATCTACTGTTTTTACTTTAAACATTTTTGTCTCTTCTGTGAAAATAGTCATGATTCTGTAAGTTTTCACAAATAAAACCACGTACACAACTCATTTATTGAATACAAAACAACTGAACACAAAGAGTGCTAATAAGCCTTTACATAATTATGTCATCACATCAGACCAGTCTCTTAAAGTGAAACACCAACTCAATGTCGGTAGTCATGAATTATGTACTTTCCACCAATTACAAAACCCTACACAGGCCGCTCCCCAGAATTCACTAAAACCGTTAATGGGAGCCAGTCTGGAGCTCAAATGAGCTGCCTGGCTCATGTCCTATATTCCAAGGGTGGAGGAACAGCAGGTACCTCTGGCTCATCCAGAGGTGCATTGACATGCTTAAGGTCATGTCATAATGGCAGGAGCATGGTAGAGGAATCCTCCAAATCCTAGTAGGCCAGTTTAAGACAATCTACCAAAATACGTTTTTTACAGACAGGTTTACCCCTCTTATCCGTGATAAAAGCCTCTTCTCCCTGTTCCAAAACACAGAACAGGCCATCATAAGGGGGCCTAAGGGGATGTTGATGTGTATTATCGTGAACAAAAACAAACGAGTCGAAATGTAGGTCAACAGGATCCCAAGAGAGCTGTATGCCATGATCGAAGGTAGGAATAGGTGGAAAGGAATTGAATTTACTAAGGAGGGTGGAACACAGCTGAGAATGAGGCAGTCATGTCATCAAGAATGAGATCGCCTGGCACTTGTAACAGCTGTCTGTATACCAACACAACCATAGACGACTGCAGCCATTCTGAGCCCCAGCATGACCCACAGTAAATGATCATGCCAACACTTATCAGTCAGAGAAACCCTCAGAGTAGCCTTTAAGGAATGGTGAAACTGCTCTCATAGGCCATTAGACTGTGAGTGATATGCCATGGTGTGATGTAGCCTAACATCGAGGAGCTGGGCCATCGCAGTCCAGAGGTTTGAGATAAATTGGGGACCGTGGTCAAAGGAAATATCAGATGGGGTGCCAAACCAAGCAACCTAGATGCTGATGAATGCCTGAGCCACATCAGCAGCCATCGTCTTTGCTAGGGAGACAACCTCTTGTCACCTGGTGGTACGCTCCACCATGGAATGAGTTGCATGAAACCATGAGAGAGGGAAAAGGACCAACAAGGCCCATATTGACATGGTTAAACCGTCGCTCAGGGACCTCAAAAGGTGCCAACGGTGCCTGAACATTATGGTTAATTTTTTCCTGCTGGCACTCCACACAGGCTGCAGTCCAATCACACAGATACTTTTGAAGGCCGTGCCACACAAACTTTAGTGCAACCATTTTCCATGAGGACTCTGGTCCAGATGCATGTATGGAGTCAAAAGCAGTCTGCCTCCAGTTTGTAGGCACAATGGGCCGAGTGCAACCTGTTGAGACATTGCACAGAAGAGTAACCCCAGCTTCCCTAAATTTAATGTCAGGCCACTGCAGGCCTGTGACTGCTGTTCTGTAACCCTGGGCCTCTGGGTCAGTAGCTTGTTCAGCTGCCATACCATCATAGTCAACCCCTATGTGTATGGCCTCAATGGCTGGCCGTAAGAGGCAATCAGCCACAGCATTATTTCCCCCTTGATATGTTGTATATCAGTTGTGAACTTGGCTATGTTGGCCAGATGGCAATGCTACCATGCAGACTTTATATTTTGGCCATAGCATGCACAAGGGGTGTGTGGTCAACAAATGCTGTGAAATGGCAACCTCTAAAAGACCATGAAAATGGCAGACAGCCAGATAGACACTGAGAAGCTCACAGTCAAATGTCCTGTGCTTCCTTTCAGGGATACGGAGCTGGCAATGAAGAAGGCAAGTGGCTGCCACATTCCTCCAACCAACTGTTCATGCACAGCACCCGCAGCATAGTCTGAAGTGTCAGTAGTAGTGGCAATGGGTGCATTGGGGAGTGGGTGTGCCACAAGGGTTGCGTTAGAAAGAGCTCATTTGGTATTATCAAATTCCCTATTCATGTCCGCCGACCAATCAAGCACATGATGTTGGGGAAGTCCAGAATGAGGGGTCACAGTTTAAGGATAAAGGGGAAGCCTTTTAGGACCGAGATGAGGAAAAACTTCTTCACACAGAGAGTGGTGAATCTGTGGAATTCTCTGCCACAGGAAACAGCTGAGGCCGGTTCATTGGCTATATTTAAGAGGAAGTTAGATATGGCCCTTGTGGCTAAAGGGATCGGGGGTATGGAGAGAAAGCAGGTACAGGGTTCTGAGTTGGATGATCAGCTATGATTACACTGAATGGCGGTGTAGGCTCGAAGGGCCGAATGGCCTACTCTTGCACCTATTTTCTATGTTTCTATGATTAGGGGTATTGCCTTTAAGCATACTATACAGGGGAAGCAGAAGTTCAGCAGCTCACAGAATGAAGCATTGATAGAAATCCACCATGCCTAAAAATTTCTGTAGTTTTTTAGTTGTTTGATATGGTAGGAAATCCATAATAGCAGCTACTTTTGATAGGAGGGGTTTTGCACCTTATGCAGAGATTCAATGGCCAAGAAGGTCAATGGTTGACTGTTATGATATGGCAACAATGAATATAGAATTGAGACAGGTTTTTTTATAAACAAAGAAACATTTATTTAAACTCAGCTCAACAACAAATGAAAAGTAAACAAACAACTAACTTAACTGGAAGTTAACTGCTCTTAGGCAATTCAAACAGTTCTTAAAAGTGGTAATTGTGTAAGTCCAAATGATTTACACAGTCAATTAGGAGAGACTTTCCTGAAGTAACGAATTCCTCGACGATGTGACATTACTGCTGATCCCAGCCGAAATATGCCTTACCCAAAGGATTTACGACGAAGGAAATAAAAACGGCTTAAAGGAACTGACCTTTTCCTTGGCAAAACGCTGTGCCCAACCCTTCCTGCTTTCACAAATGCAGGAGCTATCTCGGCTGCATGTTACTACCTCCTTGAATGAAGATTCAACGAGGTCGATCCTGTATTACCGCCGACGACACCAACTTTACTCGATCCTTTGGGTTCCCACACTTCAGCAATTCTTCACTCTCCAATACTTAGACTTTAAAATTAAATTGAAGGTACATCAAACATAACTAGCAGTGATTTTAAAAACTGCCAGCACAACTTACAATTGAAAGTAAAACTCCGCTTTAAAATAAAACTGCGTCATGAGACAAATACGCAGTATAACGGAGTAACTGACGAATTAAACAACGAACTAACCTGTGTCACAGAAAGGTTTTTCTGTTTTATACCTGTTGGAACAGGCCATCACATGACCTCTCACTGGGTGGGCAAATTACATCATGTGACCTCACACTGGCGGGAAATAACATCACCCCACCATCACAAGACCCTTACGTCATACTCACCAGTTACTTAATTACATCATGGTCATAAGACAATCACAAAATACCCACGGGGTATGTAACAGACAAAAAAACTGGCATTTAGCAGGGTTAATAATCAACTCATGTTGACTTAAGCGCTCTAAAAGTGTGCAGAGATGGGAATACGTATTCAGATTTGGATGCACTGGCGACAAGTGTATCATCCAGGTAAACACAAAGAAAGTCTAAGTCTTTAATACAGAGTCCATCAGCCATTAGAAAGCATGTGTGCAGTAACTCAAAGAGGCCAAATGGAGTTATCACAGCTGTTTTGGGAATGTCCTCTGAACACAAAGGCAACTGATGGTAATTAAATCAACTTTGGAAAAAGATTGACTTTCACACTAAACGACCAGGTAACAATCAAGGGGGGGTGACTTCATTAAGGCGTCAGTAATCGCCACATGGGCGGCAACCACCTTGGATTTAAGGACCATGTGGAGGGACAAAGCCTGGTTGAAGGCTATTCAACCAGTGGACAACGCCAAGTCTTTTCATGTTGGTAAACTCAGCCTTCACAGTTTCCAACTCTTATAGATCCTGTCTACGTGTGCGGGCAAGGACTGGCGGGCAAGTTGTGGAAATGTGGCGCCTGAGGAATTTGCCCAGCAATTGAGTAAATTCACATGCAGCGATGCATGTGTTTGACAGAGTCATTATGGGGAACTTAGTATGGAAACCAGGAAGTCCTTAACATCCACAAGCCAGCAGTTCTTAAGATCAACCAACAGACCTTGGGGACACAGAAAATCTGCACCGAGCAGAGTTCTAGCCACTTTAGCCAGGACAAAGTTCCATGTCTAACATCATCCCTGAAGTACAGTGTCATCCGTCATGTCACATAAGCCTGTATCTTGCTGCTGTTGGCAGCCTCCAGCAAGGTTTCATCACTCTCTGCCTTCTCATCAATAAACGATGCTGGCAGCACACTCACTTAAGCACCCGTGTCACACAAGAAGCGTTGCCCTGAAAGGGTGTCTGTAATGAACAGTAGACCACCCTGGCAGCTGTAACCCATGGTGTTGACAGACCCCTTATGTCCTAATGCACTCACATTGTCGAAGCTGCAAGTCAGCACTTCCTAGCATTCCTACCAAAGCGAGTTTGGTAAAAACACAGGAGCAGCATGGTCTGCTTCACAGTGGCAAGCATCCTTACGTTGGGGACCTTGCTGACCGGGCCTATTGAGGAAGAGAGAGGAGGAACGATGCATCGTTGCCTGGCTGAGTGTAGACTATCAGCCATTTCAGCAAGCTCCCTATAGTCCTTCATAAATCCATTAGCAAGGGCTATGCAAACCTGATCAGACATTTGCTGCATAAAGAGCTCTTTAAAAATAAAACAAGTATGGTGCTTTCCCAGGAGAGACAGCATGTGGTCCATCAGCTCTGAAGGCTTACCATTATTGAGGCCAGGCAAGGAATGCAACTGTTTGGCACACTCAGACTCCGATAGTCCAAAAATCCATAACAGATGAGCTTTCAGTGATTGGTATTTATCATGTTCAGACGAGTGTTCTAGTAGACTTACCACTCTTGCAGCTGTAGAGTGGCTGAACAACACTACTACACAGAAATATCTGGTGCTGTTGGCGGAGATTTCTCAAAGCATGAACTGAGCTCCAGTTCGTGCAAACCAAACACTGGCATTTTGCTCCCAAAACTCAGCACTTTCAAAGTGACTGTGATGATCAACATGTTCCATAACTCTGGAATCGTTCTGATGGGCTACCAATGTAGGATTTTGCAAGTAAATCAGAAGGGATGTTTTACGCTTCAGAATAGCTGTAGCAACTCATTTATTGAACACCAAAAAACTGAACACAAAGCATGTTAAAACCCCTTTACATAATTATATCATCACGTCACACCAGCCTCTTAAAGTGAAACCCCAATTCAAATGTCAGTGGTTATGAATTATGTACATTTCTACCAATTGCATTATCCTATAATATAGCATCCCTGAGATCAGCTGGCTTGTGCTTCACCAAACAAACATGAAGATGAGGTGGTCATTCTATAGTTCCCTGAAAGCAGCTCGAAAAAAGACATATGGACTGCTTGTATTCATCAGTCAGTGTTGAGCATAAAAGTCAGGAAATCATGTTGTAGCTGTACAAAAGTTTGGTAAGGTATTTTGGAGATTGTGGGTAGTTCTGCTTCCCACAGTAGAGGAAGGAAGTCAAGGTTTTGGAGTGGCTACAGAAGAGTTTCAGCAGGATGTTGCCTGGATTCAAGTGTATTAGCCGTAAGGAAAGGTTGGACAAACTTAGACAGTTATGTCTAAAGCGAAGGTTCCCAACCTGGGGTGCCCGCACCCCCAGGGGGTGCGAGATGGAATTTCAGGGGGTGTGACAAAGAGTGGCTTGTGTGCCTGAGTGACAAGTCACGAGTCATCACTCAGCCAGCTGCCAGTGTGCCTTGAGAAGTGGTAGTAACATTTGTCCCAAGCACACTCCAGTCTCCCGCTGCCCAAGTCAAGAGAGATGTAAACTCACTCCAGTCTCCCGCTGCCCGAGTCAGCGTTGAGGATTCTCAGCAGTGTTACCTGGGAAGTTACACCTCAGAGTTGAGGAGTCTCATCAATTTACTGTTTACAATTTTTTCTGAATAAATTAGAATCTAATTGCTCAATTTATATTTGCATTTTATGCACTGAGTTAAAAGCTTATTTTTTAAGTTCAATTTGTTCACCCGCAGTATTGTATGTGGTTCAATTTGTGGTTCAAAAATTAGAAAATAGGCTTCTTCATCTTCAAATGTGATATTACTTTTGTAGGGGGTGCGAACATTAGTCAAACATTTCCTAAGGGTGTGGGGCATAGAAAAGGTTGGGAACCACTGAAGGAAAACCTGATATTATGAAATGAAATTATGAGAGGCATAGAGAGTTAGTGACTTTTTCAAATATTAAGAAACAGCTTTAAGGTGGAAAAGGAAAGTTTAAAGGAGAAATATATTGTAAGATCTATTTTCAAACAGAGAGTGGTAAGTACCTGGAAAGCACTGCCAGGAGAGATGGTAGAAACAGATATGCTAGCATGCTTAAGAAACATTTAGGCAAACACATGAAGAAGCAGGGAATTGAGGGATATAGAACATGTGCAGGCAGATATGCAGTTTATGGTGGCATCCTGCTCATCTTGAGCCAACGGGCCTGTTCCTGTGCTGATCTATGTGACTCAAAAACAGTCGTAGGACTTAAGGAATACCCAGTCTCTGACTTCTTGTTATAACTACAGCATTTATGTGGCAGGTACTGTTAGGCATTTGATATGCACTGAATATATTTGGTGATGGTAATGTTGTTGAATATCAAAGGAAGATGGTTATTCCTGATGCCTTATTGTTAAAGAAAATTATCTTCAGTTTGCTTATGGAATTTAGTTCTTTAATTTATTTTAAACAAAGGACTGGAAGCAACAGAACTAAACACTTCCTGTTGTACGAGATTGGTGACCAAGTGCTGCTCTACAGTCATGAACAACAGATTCCATCACTGTGGTGATGATTCAAAGTTCAAAGCAAATTTATTATCAAAGTATATATGTGCCATCATATACAACCCGGAGATTCATTTTCTTGCAGACATACTCAATAAATCCATAATAGAATAATAACCATAATAGAATCAACTTGGGCATTCAACCAGTGTGCTAAAGACAATAAACTGTGCAAATACAAAAGAATTGAAATAATAATAATAAATAAGTAATAAATATTGAGAACTTGAAATAAAGAGTCCTTGAAAGTTAGTCCATAGGTTAAAGAAACATTTCAGTAATGGGGTAAGTGACATTGAGAAAAGTTATCCCCTTTGGTTCAAGACCTGATGGTTGAGGGGTAATAACTGTTCCTGAACCTGATAGTGAAAGTCCTGAGGCTCCTGTACCTTCTTCCTCATGGCAGCAGTGAGGAGTGGCCATGACCTGTGTGGTGGGTTCTCCTGATGATGGATGCTGCTTTCCTGAGACAGCACTTTGTGTAGCTGTGCTCAGTGGTGGGGAGGGCCTTACCTATGATGGACTGATCTGTATCCACTACTTTTTATAGGATTTTCTGTTCAAGGCCATTGGTGTTTCCTTCCCAGGTTGTGATGTAACCAGGCAATATACTCTCCAGCACACAGCTATAGAAGTTTGTCAAAGTTTTAGGCGTCATGCCAAATCTTCACAAACTCCAAAGTAAGTAACCAATCACAAATGCGAGAAAGTCTGCAGATCCTAGAAATCCAAAGCAACACAAACAAAACACTGGAGCAGCTCAGTAGGTCAGGCAGCACCTATAGAGAAGCGTAAACAATCAATGTTTCAGGCTGAGGCTCCTCTTCAGGATTGAGAAGGAAAGGGAAAGATACTAAAATAAAAAGGTCAGAGGAGGGGAAAGAGGCCAGCTAGAAGGTAATAAGCAAAGCCAGGTGGATGGGAAAGGAATGGAGAAGAAAGAATCTGGTAGGAGAGGAGAGTGGACAATAGAAGAAAGGGAAGGAGGAGAGAACCCAGGGGAAAATAATACACAGGTGAGAAGAAGCAAAACGTAAGGTGAAGTGGGGAAGGTGGGGAAATTTGTTCACCAGAAAGAGAAATCAATATTCATGCCATTATTTTGGAGGGTACCCAGACAGAATATAGAGCATTGCCTCTCCACCCTGACGGTGGCCTCATCTTAACACAAAAGGCGGCCATGGATCAACATGTCAGAATGGGAATGGAAATCGGAATTAAAATATTTGGACACTGGGAAGTCCCACTTGTGGTGGAGTTGCAGAGGTGCTCAATGAAGCAGGCCCTTAATTTACAATGGGTCTCACCAATGTCTGGAGACAAACTATCAACTGACATCTTTTGGTTATCTCGGCTATATCTATTCCCACACTATCTCCTGTCCTCTTTCTTTAAAAAACAGGTTTTCCCTTTCACCACTATTGATGCTGCCCTCAACCACATCTCCTCCAATTCCCAAAACCCATCTTCCCACCACTTTAATAGTTATGGAGTACCTCTTGTCCTTATCTACCACTCCAATACACTGTCCTCCATGACTTCCAGCATCTACAAAGGGCTCCTACCACTAAACATATCCTTACCAAACACCCCCCCCCCCCCCACACACACACACATTGCAGGGAACACTCCCTTTGCAATTCCCTTGTCCATTCATCCCTCCCAACTAATCTCCCTCCAGGCACTTAGGCACTTATCCCTGCAAGGGTTTAAGTGCTACACCTGCCTATACACCTCCTCCATCATCTCCATTCAGGACCCCACACAGTCCTTCCAGGTGAGGCAACATCTGCTATGGTTGTCTATTGTGTCCTCTGCATTGGTGAGACTCATCATAAATTGGGAGACCGCTCCGTTGGGCACCTTCGCATCATCTGGCACAAGGGAACTTCCCGATGGCCAAATTCTTTAACTCCTATTCCTATTCTAACATGTCGATCCATGGCCTCCTCTTGTACCAAGATGAGGCCATCCTCATGGTGAAGGAGCAACACCTGAGTTCCTCCAATATTTTGGGTGTGTTCCTGAGGAAGTAGAGGTGCATCCGTGCCTTCTTCGTAATTGCACCAATATGCTAGGCCCAGGTCAGGTCCTCCAAAATGATAACACTAGGGAATATGAAGTTGCTGATCCTGTCCACTTCTGATGAGGATGGGCTCATGAACCTCTGATTTCCTCCTCCTGAAGTCAATAATCAGCTCCTTGGTCTTGCTGACATTGAGTAAGAAGCTGTTGCTGTGGCTTCATCCAGCCAGATTTTCAATCTCACTCCTATATGCTGATTCATCACCACCTACAATACTGATTTCGTCAACAACTTGAATATGTGCTTAGCCACACAATCATAAGTATAAAGTGAGTAGAGCAAGGAGGCTAAGCACACAGCCTAGTGGTACAACTGTGTTGATGGAGATTGTAGAGGAGATGTTGTTGCTAATCTAATTTGACTGGGGTCTGCAAGTGAGGAAATCCATATAACAATTACAGTATGGAAACAGGCCATCTCGGCCCTTCTAGTCCATGCCAAACACTTACTCTCACCTAGTCCCACTGGCCCGCACTCAGCCCATAACCCTCCATTCCTTTCCTGTCCATATACCTATCCAATTTTACTTTAAATGACAATACCGAAGCTGCCTCTACCACTTCTACTGGAAGCTTGTTCCACACAGCTACTACTCTCTGAGTGAAAAAATACCCCCTTGTGTTACCCTTAAACTTTTGCCCCCTAACTCTCAACTCATGTCTTCTTGTTTGAATCTCCCCTACTCTCAATGGAAAAAGCCTATCCAAGTCAACTCTATCTATCCCCCTCATAATTTTAAATACCTCTATCAAGTCCCCCCTCAACCTTCTATGCTCCAAAGACCTAATCCCACAGGAGGTACTGTGGCCGAGGTCTTGAAGCTTACTGATTAGCTTTGAGGGGATAATGGTATTGAATACTGAGGTATAGTTAATAAAGAGTATACTGATGTATGTATTTTTGCTGTCCAGATATTCCAGGGTTGAGTGAAGAGCCAATGAAATGGCATCTTCTGTGGACCTGGTGCCCCGGTAGGCAAAATGTAGTGGATCCAAGTCACTTCTCAAGCAGAAGTTGATATGTTACATCATCAAAACACTTAATCACTGTGAATGCAAGTGCTACTGGATGAAGTAATTGAGGCAGGTTACCATGTTCTTCTTAGGTACCAATATAAGTGAAGTCTGCTTAAAGCAGGTGAGTACATCAGACTGTCGAATCGAGAGGTTATAGATCACAGTGAACTTTCCAGCCAGTTGATCAGCACAGTTCGTTTGTATGATTGAAGTAAATATCCAGGTTGTATTTGTCCTGCCTTTGATGGACAGGAAGCGCTTGAATAATTTTCCATATTATTAGGTGGACACCAAATTTATAGAACTCGGATGGAGCCACAGCTCATTCTGGAACATATTTATAGGAAAATGTATTATGGAAATACATATACAGTATGTCATCATATACTACCTTGAAAATTCATTTTCCTGTAGGCATTTACAGTAGAACCGAGAAATACAACAGAATCAATTAAAAAAACTACACACAAAGATTGATGAACAACCAATATGCAAAAGAAAACAAATTGTGAAAATTTAAAATAAGTATGTAAATAATACTGATAACATTGGTTGAGTCCTTTAAAGTGAGTCCATAGGTTGTGGAATTAGTTCAGAGTTGAGGTCAATGAAGTCATCCATGCTGTTTCAGGAGCCAGATGGTTGAAGGATAAAACTGTTCCTGACTTGCTACTGTAACCAGAATGTTATCATGTTACGCAGTCTTTGCTGTATCCAGTGTACTCAGCAGCATTCTGATATAATGTGGAGTCATTCAAATTGGCCTGAAGACTGACTTCTGCATAGTAGGGAACTCATGTGATGGCAGAAGCAGATCATTCACTCCACACATCTGGTTTGGAGATAACAATAAATGCTGCACACTAGTTGTTTGCACTCAAGAGATTGAGCTCTATCACCACAGAAGGTGAAGATATTCACTGAGCTTCCTTGCAATTGTCATTCATCAGTTAGTACTGAATGTGGTTCAACTCCTAAGTTTTGATTTCATCTGGTTGTGGGCTTACTTAGCTAGGCCAACAGCAAACTACTTTCCATGTTAAGTATGCATTCAATCAGTCCCTTGTGGTATCTTCATCAAATTGGTAGATCATTTGACACCCAAATATTATAGTCTCTGAACCAAATGTAAGAACTTCAAAAGGAACATAGGTACAGGGAAGACATAAGTGCAGATCAACATACTATGCCAAGATACCAGGCAGATTAAATCTATATTGTGGTGATAGTATTATAAAGTCTACATCCTTATTTTCCATCTGTTTAAAATGTGCTGAATAAGTATAGGTACCAAAGGAGATTCCTGCTATAAATATGGTGATTTTTTACTCTTTATTATGTGCTGAAATGAGGTGTTATAAGTGTTCACAATTTTAAATGAGATAATAACTTTGGCATGGTTATAGTTTGCCTTCCAAAGGGTGATTGAATTGACATCAATTTTAGCAACACAATTTCCCTATGTTGAAGCAAGAAATCATTAATTCACAAATCTCCAAGGGAAGTTCCTCCTCACCTTGATTTTAAATGATAATAACTTATTTTGAAACTTGCCCTATAGTTCTATAGTCCCACATGAAGGAAATATCCTTTCAGTTTCTGTCCCGCCCAACTTCCCCAGGATATCATATTTTATTAAGATCATGTTTCCTTCCTTAAAAAAAAGGAGTAGCCTACAAACTAATCCAATTGTTTTTCATAAAATAACACTTTCCTCCACAGAATAATCCAAGTGTAGCTTCCCTGAACTATCTCAAATTGAAATAGATCCTTTCTTAAATAAGAAAATTGCACATGGTACTCTAGATATGACAATATTAATGCCCTGACAAGTTGAAACATGACTTCATTCCTTTGAGTTCTATCCCACTTGTTAAAAAAGACCCAACATTTCATCTGCCTGCATGTACCTGGATGAATTCTTTCAGCATTTCGTGTTTGAAGACACTGAGTTCCTTCTGACAGCACCATTCTGTAGCCTCTCTCCATTTAAACAATATTCTGCCTTTTTATTCTTCCACCAAATAACCTCACATATTCCCACATTCTACATGTAATTTATTTGCCCACTCACTTAATATACCATTATCCCTGGCTAAACTCTTTTTCCCCTTCCAGTCCAGAAAGAATGTCCATCAATACATCAAGTATAACCAAGCACAAGGACTAAATAGAGTAACAGAGAAATGAGCATTCAAAGCAGATCAACATGCACAAAACAAGACTGATTCCCTGAAATGAAGAGCATCTGATAATCATAGTAAAATCTCCAATTCGTTACAAATAATGGAATCAACATTGTCTATGTTGGGTGGATGACATGAAATATGTTAAGAAATCCTTGCTTATGACTTGCATAGTCGAATCATTTTGAAGACATCAACAAATAAGTTATTACACTGATAATCTTATTCCACTGGTAATTCTGCCATTTGTTCAAATAACTTATGGCCCTGAACTTTATTTGGAAAGATACAATACATTTCAAATTATAGGATAGATCACGAAAGAAAGCATCAACAGCATAACAGGGAAAGTTAATGCCCACAATAGAGAGGAAGTTGGTTGATTAGCTAGAGAAAGCTGAAGTGATTTGTGTGAAATAGTGTGACAACATTGTTCCAAAGATGACCCCTGACCTATATAACAAGGTTGCAATACAAAAATGAGAACAAGTAGCTAACTTTGAGCAGTAGGAGGCGGTGTGGAGCCGGGGGTGGGGGGGGGGGGGGGAGAGAGAAAAGCAAAACCAAATAATTTGTTAATTAATAATTGCTACTCTGACCAACATAGCAGTGCTTGTTTATTTATCACTGAATAAAATACAAAGTGAAAATTGATTCATACTCTCAGTAACACCAGAAAATTCTCATATGGACTGGCGGGAACCTGGTGCAATTTAATGAGAAGGATCTGAACCTTGGCAACAATAAGTCAGGTCTAATTTATGACAATCAGTTCTACCAAAGCTAGGAAAACATATTATAGATAAAAAGATATATGGCAGAAATGACCAGACTAATGCAGACAAAGAAAATGAGTAACATAGAACATAGAACAGTAACAGGCCCCTTGTCACACAATGTTGTGCTGAACCAATTAAATTAGTAATCAAATGGCTAACTAATCTCTTCTGCCTACTTAATATCTGTATTCTCCATTTTCCTCACATTCATGAGCCTATCTAAATGTCTCTTAAAACTCCCTAATGTGTCTGCCTCTACCACCATCTCAGGCAGCACATTTCTGTCACCCTCCAATCTATTAAAAAGCACCTTCTTCTTCTTCTTCTTGTGTTGTTTTATGGTTTTATGGTGGTTGGCAAACCAGCTCTAAGGTGCATTTCTGCCACCTACTAGACTGGAGTGTGGATCGTTTGATAAACAGGAGGAATGAAAAGAATTGCATTCCCTAAATTCTACATAATAAACCAGAGTCTTTCAGATACTTCATGATATAGGCCCATATTTCTCTTGAACTCCCACTTAAAATGTCTTCTATACCCACAGCAGTTTTTTGTTTATCTTAAGCATTCCTATCATCTTCACTCTTTCTCTTTGATACTTCTTTTATCAATACATGTTCAAGTGTTTCTGGTTGATTACAATATGCATACAACCCAGTTGGATGTTTCCCTATTTTGTATAATGTGTAATTAAGACTTGTTTGTCCAATTCTTAAATGACTCATGATCACTTCTTTCTATGCCCACCTGATATTCTTTGGTATCTGACTTGCCTTTGTACTTTGTAGTTGTCTCCCTGTTTCACTCTCATCCCAGTGCTTCTGTCATGTCTCCTCTATACATGTTTTTAATAATGCTTTTGACTTCCTCTTTGCTTAGAGGGATCTGGACCTCTATTATAGACGATTTAAGTGACTTTCAGCTATAATATCCACTTTTTCATTACCCTCCACACCACAATGAGCAGGAACCCAAAGGAAGCTTACCTCTACCCCATTTTCGGTCAGTGTATATAACTTCCATAGAATCTCCAATAAAATATCCTGTCTACTTTCTGATTTTCTTGATTTGATAGTGCAGACAAACTATGTGAACAGCCTTTTTGACATTATTTTCTTCTATCCAAGATAATGCACTCAATATTGCCATTAATCCTGTTGTATACACTGATAAATGGGTTGACGTTATTTTCCTAATGCTAGTTTTGCACTAAGGAATGTAGACTGCAATACCTGTATGGCCAGAGCTATGGTCTTTTGATCCATCTGTAAATATTACTAATTTGTTTCTAAAATGCAGGTCTATATATTCTTGTACTATCAGTTTGATTTCACAGTTAGACTTCTTTTTAAAAGTTGTTGCAGGTTTATATCCACTGTATGTATTGCAAAGAGCCATGGAGGAACATCAGACAATGGAACTGTAGGGCATCTTGTGTAGACCATATTTTTGTGCTACTGCATCCCCGATCCATCCAAAGCTATTATAATTTGAATTATTATGTTCCCAGCAGTCTTTTAATATAGCTTTAGCTGGATGTGAATAGTTGTGCCCCATGACGTTAACCCAGTGATGTAGCATTAGCTTTATTCTTCTAAGTCTTGATGGCATGCCCTGTTTTGACTTGAAGAGCTGATACAGGTGATGCACCACTACATATCCTGAGGCCTGAGCTTGTTCAACATCCAGCATTTTTAAATTACTTTCTGCAATTGAAATGTAAGCTACACATCCATAATCCAATGGAGCCCTCATTAGAGCTTGATAATTACTTAACAGCGATAACCTGCTCGCACCCCAATCCTGTCCAGCAAGACACCTCAATAAGTTGTTTATTTTTTTACATTTGTTTGTAATTTTCTCAATTTGCTTTTTCCATGTAAGTTTCTCATCAAATAACAAATGGAGGAACCGAATTACCTTTACCTGCTCTAATTTTTGTTCATATAATTTCACGGAAACTGGTTTGTGATTTCTTGAGAAACATATCACTTGCGACTTACTTATAGACAATTTGAAACCCCATTTATTTGCCCACTCCTCCACTTTATTAATTACATCTTCCATTTTCCTTAGTATATAAATTAAATTTCTTCCACTCACCCATAAAGCCCCATCATCTTATATAAGGATTTCCCCTCACTGTGTTCAACTTGCGCAAATATGTCATTTATCATTATGGTAAATAGTAATAGACTGCAGACACTACCTTGTGGTGTTCCATTTTCAACCAAATATGTCCTGGAGTACGCTGCTTCCACCTTGACTTGAATTGTTCAATCAAAAAGAAAGTCTTGAACCCAGTTATATAATTTTCCTTCCACCCCTAATTCTTTCAATTTAATTAATGCTCCCTCTTTCCAGAGCATATCATATGCCTTTTCTATGTCGAAGAATACTGCCAGGACCATTTCTTTTTTTGCTTGAGCCTTCCTAATTTCAGATTCCATGCTAAGTATTGAATCTACTGTAGTTCTTCCTCTGTGAAAACCACTTTGGTAGGGAGAAATAAGACTTCTTTTTTCTAGAAAGTATGTAAGCCTATCAGTTATTATTCGCTCCATAAGTTTACCTAGCTGTGAAGTTAATACAATTGGTCTATAGTTTGTTGGGTTTGATGAATCTTTACCAGGTTTTAATATTGGAACAATAACAATGTTTCCATACAGATGGCATTTTACCTATTTCCCATATATTATTAAACAGTCTCTGTAGAACTAGAAGTGCACTTCTTGATAATTGCTTCAGTATTCTACTCCGTACTTGGTCCTTCCCAGGAGCAGGTGGCCGCACATTCACAATGGCTCTTTCTATTTCTGTTATGCTAATAGATGTCTCCAGCACTTCTTCTGATGTTGCTCTTTAGTCCGTCATTCCTGAATTTTGTTTAAGCCTCTCCTCCCTTTGCTGTCTAGCCTCAACTGTCAAATTTTCCGAGCTATGTATGTTAACAAAAGTTTTTGCCAATATTTCTGCTTTTTCTACAATGTTAATTGCCATTTTGTCCTTGCTTTTTAGCACAGGAATCTCTCTGCTACTTCTTATACCATTCATTTTCCTTATCATGCTCCATATTTCAGACAGTTGAGTTTCTCTTCCAATTTTGTTACAATATTATCTCCAATATGCTCGCTTTGCTTGTCGGGTTATTTTCCGAACTACTGCTTGTGCTCTTTTATATTGTAATAATGTTTCTACCGAATGTTGTCTTTCTCACACTTTCAATGCTTTATTTCTTACTTTTATACTTCTACTACATTCACAATTCCACCATGGAACACTTCTCCTCTCTCCTCTACCTTTACTTTTCGGAATTGTTTCTTCTGTCGAATTTATAGTTGCTGTGACCAATTTATCATTCATTTCTTCTATATCCAATATATTTTCATCTAAAATCTTTATGCATCTTACTTCACTTCTTTGAAATATCTCCCAATCTGCCTTATTTAGTTTCCAGCTTGACACTCTAGGTCCTTTATTTTGTTCTATTTTAATCTGAAACCTTGTGAGTATGGGATAGTGATCACTTCCTATTGTAGTTTGTTTTAATACGTTCCAAGTACTGATCCCTGCTAATTCTCTATTTACAAATGTTAAGTCTATTATGGATTCTGTGTTTTGGGCTATATTTTATCTCATACCTTCTCCATTATTTATACATACCAATTTTTCATCATCTATAAATTCTTCTATCACTAATCAATTTCCATCGGTATTTTTACATCTCCATAGTGTAATGTGTCCATTGAAATCTGCACACCATATTATTTTCCCTTTCATCCCACCACCCACTGTGTTTAATGTATCTTTGCTTAATCTTCTACATGTATTATAATAATTTATTATTACCAAGCTTTCTCTGCCTATCCAAATTTTGATTATTATTGATTTATATTTCTGCCCTATGTTGATTATATTATACCTCATCCCTCTGGTTATAAATATTGATACTCCTCCACCATTGCCATTACTTCTATCTTTCCTAATAGCTGTATATCCTTGTAAAACAAAATCTAATTGTGGTTTCAACCATGTTTCCTGTATATATAAAATCTGAGGTTTTTCCTTAAGTTCTGATACATACTTCTTAAATTCCTGACCATTTGTGATGACTCCTTGCATTCCATTGTAAAATATATACTGCCATTAAGATCTCGCCTCCCCGCCTGTGAACTGTTTGATCCTCCATTCAGCGTTTCTTTAACTTCTTCCTACCTAAGCCCTGTAATATCAAGATATTTTTCTGCAGATTTGACTATAATATTAATTTTCTCAGTTCTTTTGTCTGTTTGCACTGAACACTTAATTGCATCTACCATAAACAGTCCGAAATCCTTTCTACTCATTATTAGTGTATCCTTATTTATCATATTACAGCCCTCACAGTTCACTGGTTTATTATTCCCTATATTTGTTTGCTTGATAGCCTTCTTTTCAGCGATTCCTTTCACTGCCTCTGCGTTGCTAATCCCTTGAGTTACTTTAACATATTGCATCTTAACTGCCTTCTTGCTATTAATGCACCCTCGATATGCTGCACTGTGTTCCCCGCCACAATTAAAGCATTTCAGCCTAGCTCCCGCCTCACATTTCCTGTATTCATGTTCTCCAGCGCATCCCCCATATCTTTGTTTCCCTCTGCAGACCACCGCAATATGCCCGAATTACTGATATTTAAAGCATCTTAAAGGCGGTGGTATATATATTCTGACCTCATAACACATATACCCTAAATAAACTTTAGTCAGCAATCTTTCTTCATCAAAGTTAATCATAACTGATAAACTACCACACTTTTTCTCTTTTCTTGTAACTTTCAAACGTTTGGCCTCAATAATTTTTACTCCTTTTATGTTCTGTTTAATCTCATCCATAGTAACTTTTGTTGGTATCCCCAGAATAACTCCTCTAGTCCACTTTCGATTATTGGGTATTGAGCATTGTACTCTTTTGCCATCTGTTTTATTTAATCTTATCACTTTGCCTTGCTGAGCACTATCCCGACAAATTACTAATAGCGATCCATTTCATAAAATCGCCTATAAGTTTGTTGATTACCTTCGTCAAATGAATCGATTTCAAATCATCAAAAGACTTTGCTCAGTTTTATAATTGCTTTAATCTCATCTTCTTTCCATTGTTTTGCTATCCTACTTCGGTCATCCCCTGACTCCTCAGAGTTTGACATCTCATACCTCTGTTATCTTTTCTTGCTTTTTCCACTCATTCCTTTTTCCCGCCAATCTCCATCTCTAACTCACTTCCCGAATCGTCACTTCCTCCTGCCATCTTCCGTCCATTCACAATCTAGTTGTTTAGCCAACCGCCATCCTTCCTCCCTATTAAAAATCTGCCCCTCACATCTCCTTTAAAATTACTCACTCTCACCTTAAGCACAGGCCCTCAGGTGTTAGACATTTCAACCCTGGGAAAGATACTGTCTGTCCACTCTTATCTTACCAGGTGAATAAGAGGCATTGATTGTGTGGATAGTCAGAGGCTTTTTCCCAGGGCTGAAATGGCTAGCACGAGAGAGCACAGTTTTAAGGTGCTCGGAATTAGGTACAGAGGAGATGTCGGGGTAAGTTTTTGATTCAAAGAGTGGTGAGTGTGTGGAATGGGCTGCCAGCGACAGTGGTGGAGACGGATACGATAGGGTCTTTTAAGACACTCCTGGACAGATACATGGAGGTCAGAAAAATAGAGGGCTATGGGAAACCCTAGGTAATCTCTCAGGTAAGGACATGTTCAGCACAGCTTTGTGGGCTGAAGGGCCTGTATTGTGCTGCAGGTTTTCTATGTTTCTACGTTTCTATCTATGCCTCTGATAATCTTATAAACCTCTGTCAGATCACCCCTCATCAGAGAAAACAATTCAAGTATGTCCAACCCCTTATGGAGAACACATGCCTTCTAATCCATGCAGCAGCCTGATAAACCTCTTCTACACCCTCTATAAACCCTCAACATCCTCCCTATAATGGGACAACCAGAACTGTATGCAATACCCCAGCCTCCAACTTCAACTAACTCTGTGACACTGACTCAGTTCTTCTTCTGCATTGGTGCAGCCTGACCTCCAGGACATGTCCCATAGCCCAATACTTTATGCATCTTTATCTGTACAGGTAGTCCCCGAGTTACAAAGGTCCAACTTACGGACAACTCGTACTTACGAACCGAGGAAGGAGAATGCCATCCACCATTTTAAGTCAGATCGCGACGCCGTCTGCCATTTTAGCTCGTTGCTGTTGACACTGTGTTGAGTGTTTAACTTTGTATTTGGCTTAAATTGTTCTTTATAAGGTTCATCCTGACCCCGCTTCCCCATTCCGGTTGGCTGGTGGCACCGTGAGATCAGCGCCGGGATCGAGAACGAAGGTTCCCGAGTTCGATCTAGTGACAGACCATTCCCGTACCAGGTTGATGTCGATGCAGTGACTCCCATACCATCCGTGCCAGGTTGATGTCAAGCTCGCAACTCGACCTCGCAAAAAGAAAACACTGCCACCTCCAGTTTAAATTCCCACACGGAATATTGTGCAGGATCAAATACCCAAACCCAGCACAGCCCCCACTTGTCCCATTTAACCTGTCTCAGTGTGGTGGACTTTAGGACCCGGGGAATTCAGTGCGGTTGTCCTTAGGACCCAGCAGACCTCGGGAACTGGCGCAGCTCGGGACCCGTCGCCCACAGTGTTTCTGTTCCATTGACGGGAAGCAATCGCGATTGAAAATAAAGTGGAAATAATAAAGCATTTGGAAAGAGGTGAAACACCATCGGTCATTGGAAAAGCGTTAGGCTACAGTCGGTCAACGATCGGAACAATTTTAAAGGATAACGGATAAAGTGAGAATAATGGAGCATGTGAAAGGCCCTGCCCCGATGAATGCTACAATTATTACTAAGCAATGCAGTGGTTTAATTATTGGAATACATACATTTCTTAAGTGTTTTATATGCATAGAAACGTAAAATATATACTATATACTAAGACAAAATTAATACCGGATGTACTTGTTCCGACTTACGTACAAATCCGACTTAAAGACGGACTCAGGAACGGAACTTGTACGTAACCTGGGGACTGCCTGTATTATCACCCAATAACTACACTGACAATCTGATGAAAGGACCTTACAAAGCATCACAACAGCAACATTGGCTCATTGCATCACAGATATTCCCCTGTCCTATCAATCGCTCCCACCTTTTCTGCAACTTATAACTATCTATTTTATTCTTCTTTCACAGTTAAGTTCAATGTGAATGGTTTACTATGCTCCCCCTTCAAAACTGCTGCCTGATCTGCTGAGTATTTCCAACATTCTCTAATTTAATTTCAGATTTCCAGCATCTATAGTTTTGTTTTTGTAAGAAAGAGGTAACTATGGATCGTTGGAATAATGAAATATATAGTTGTATTCCACTTGAAAAAATTACATACAATCTAAGAAATGAATATGATACATTTTTGAAAATTTGGCTCCCATACCTACAAAAGATAGGATTAAACACATAGGTCCTTTGAAGATAAAATTATAAAGTAATTGGGGAAAGTAAAAATAAATATTTAAATTATTTTGAACTCCATGGAGCATGTGGGGATCCTCCGATATCCAGGCAATCTTTCTCTTCTTTCTTTTTTTTCTTTCTTTAGATAAGGGTTAAGGGGGGGAGGGTTAAGGGGAGGGGGGAGGGTTAATATTATTTTTTCTCTTTCTTACTATTTTATCATTCTTTGTAATTTTCTAAAAATTTAATTAATAAATAAATTTTAAAAAAAGAAAGAGGTCATTTACATTGGTATTTTCTTCTTCTTATTAACCTACAGTACCTGTAGCTTTCACTCTGCAAGATGGTGTAGGAGCACTTTGAAGTTGCCCTGAAGAAGAATCTGTAGCCATATCATCATAAGGATCAGGTGGCATAGAACTTGGAGGAGGAGATGGTGATGCATTGCCGTTAATGTTGATTGGCAGATTAAAATCATAGGCTGCTACCTAAATACAGAAAAAAAGTAATTGATATGTTATATCTTTCTAAAATGAGAATAACTATAATATTGTATTTCTAAAAATTTGATGTGAAGTTACTGTGAGGGATGCAATTGGCAAAATACAATGAAAATATGCCAAACATTTCCAAGGATTCTCAAGGGTAAGTTTCCAAACTAATGCACTGATGGAACACAGGTTATTAAAAAAATATAGAAAATCAGCACAATCAAGCAGGAAAACATCAAAAATGTCACTAGAACAGAATCAGTGGGCCTCAGGTTACTTAAAGGATTATAAAGTCATTAAAAGATATGCACAGAAGCAGGCCATTCAGCCCAACAAATTCATGCCAACCATCAAGCACCATTTTTATACTGATCCTTCTCTAGACTACTTCATTCTTCCCACTACTTCATTATCTTGTCAATGATAAACATACAAAATTATGAGAGACATATTTAGGGTAGACAGAGTCTCTATCCCAGAGTAGAAATGTCAAATACAAGAGGACATAGCTTTCAGATGAGAAGGGCTAGTTTAAGGAAGATATATGAGGCAAGTCTTTTTACACAGAAAATGGTAAGTGCCTGGTACATGCTCTCGGGGAATGTGGTGGATACAGATATGATTGCAATGATTAAGAGGCAAGTACATGAACAGATAGGGAAAGAAGGTTGGAGCAGAGTATATCAATCGGGTGTGGGCATATGTGCAATTTAAATTGTCATCATGGTCAGCATAGGTATTCTGAGCTAGAGAGCCTGTTCCTATGTTTGACTGTTCTATGTTCTTTCTCTGCTCCCACACCATATCCACTATCTCAAGTATGCCACACTAGAGGCAATTTGTTATGGCTAATTAATGTAGCATATAAGAAATCCACAAGGATTAAAAAATTCTTTCCAGGTGTGACTAGTCAAGGTAATCCCCTTTACTGTCTTAAGAAAACTGTGCTGTTCATTGCACTTTGTAATTATCCCTTTGAATATATTTTGCCTTCATTATTATAATTCCAAGCAAACTCATCACCAAACTCCAGACCCTGGGAGTTAATGACTCCATCTGCTACTGGATTCTTGACTTTCAGATCAACAAACAGCAATCAGTAAGAATAGGCAACAAAACCTCTGCCACTATTATTCTCAACACAGTTACTCCAAAGGATTGCGTTCTCAGCCCCCTACACTACTCCCTGTACACTCATGACTTCATGGCAAGATTCCAGCTCTAACTCCAGCTACAAGTTTGCAGATAATACCATTGTAGTGGGACACATCTCAATGACAATGAATCAGAGTATAGGAAGGAGATAGAGAGCTTAGTGACATGGCGTCATGACAATAAATGTTTCCTCAAAGTCAACAAACTATCAAAGATGTCTCTGAGCTGCAACCTTCATTGAGTCAGAGCACAGAATTAGCTGCTTTTCTAATTGTTTGTTTTATTTTGAATTGTTTTAGGTTCATAAGGATGGTTTTGGGGACAGAGAGGGGAGTTAGATGTCAGGTTAATGTTTAGAAACAGAGGTGTGAAAAATCAGAAGACAGACCAGAGTCTATGTCTTCACTCCTCATCTGCAGATCAGCGACATAGATATGGAGCATCCATGGTCAGATGTTGAATGACAAATGTCAAACTGGTAGCGAATGACTGAGGGTCCACCTAGGACAATGAACTGTCAACAGGTTCTAGAGCTGGAGGTCTGTGCAGACAGAAAGAGTGAGCTTCCAATGACCGCGCAGGGTTCCTGATTTCACAAGACTGGAGTTCAGGGCCTAGTGTTCAGAGTCACATCATTGATGAGTCTGGAATTCAAGGCCTAGTATCCTAGGATCAATATCGAAGATTGTAGCCCAAGGGTCAAATCAAAAATCTGGAAGTCAATGTCCGTTGGCTGGAGCTGGGTCTGCGAATTTCTGAGAGTCCACTGGGGAGGACTCAGCCCAATGTCTGCAAGCCTAAAACTGTGTCTACTGTCCTGGAGATAAAGGACTGTGTATTGTGGATGGGAGGGAGGACAGGGCTTGACTTTGCTGTTGTTGTTTCTTGCGTTCTGCTTGTGGTTTTGTGTTGTTTTGCTAAGCATTGCGGTATGGTGGCGCGGGAACATTTGGTGACACTTGTGGGCTCTGCCTTCAGGTATGTTGGTTGTTAATGCAAATGACGCATTATTTTGATGTGCACATGACAAACAAACTTGAATCTTGAAAGAAAATAGCTGGTCATTGACTTAAGAAAGTCTACAAAAACAATGGTAAGGTTGAGAGGGTTAAGAGCTTCCAGTTCTTAGGTGTAAACATCACCAACAGTCCTGTCCTGATCCAAATGCATTCATGTAACAGTCAAGAAGCTTCACCCATGCCTCAGCTCCCTTAGAAGGCTAAAGAAATCCAACATCTTCCCATCAATTCTTACCATTTTTATCAATGCACCATAGAAAGCATTATGTCTGGCATTATGACTTGGTATGGCAAATGCTCTGCATGTGACCACAAGAAACAGCAGAGTTGTGGATATATTTAGCTCATCCCAGGAACCACAGAAAACTCTATACCTCTTGTTGACTCAGTAAAGCAATCCGTATAATCAAAGACCTCACCCACCCTGGCCATTCTCTCTTCTTCCCTCTCCTATTAGACATAAGATACACAAGCCACAATACCACAAAGTTCAAGGACAACTTCTATCCACTGATATCAGACTCATACATTGACCTCTTGGATAATAAAGATGTACTCTTGGCCTCACAAGTTATAATCATTGTTTACCTGACCTGAACTTTTTCAGTAGTTTTACACTTTATTCTGTATTATTATTGCTTTACCTTTTTCTCTCTCAGTTCACTGTGTATAGATTTGATCTGTATAAACAGTATCAAGACAAACTTTTCACTGTATCTTGCAAAACCAATATTGCATTGGAATAAGATCTCCAATTTTAATTGATTGCTGATCACGTCCAATAGAAACCAAACTAAAGTGAACTACACACAATGGCCATTTTATTCGGTGCACCAGTATGTTTGCTCATTAATGCAAATATCTAATTAGTCAAAATACAGTTATATGTATGCAGTATACAAACAGTATACAACCCTGAGATTCATCTTCCCACAAACAGCCATGAAACAAAGAGACACCATGGAACCCATTCAAAGAAAACATCAAACACCCAATGCGCAAAAAAAGAACAAATCATGCAAATAGTAAAAAAAAAGTGAAAATATATAACATCAAATCATTGAAATAGTCTAGGAATGTTCATAGCATTTTCTTCAGTTCAGTTCAATTTAGTGCTCTTTCACTTGTTGACTGCAGGCCACAGAGACAATCCACCCCGATCAAAATTGCACAAAATAGCAATAAGAAAAAGGAGTAACCAGAAACCAGATTCATCATAACATGAACTGCAGAGTCCAATCCATAAACCATGTCAATTAAACTAAGACTCTGGCACCTTCCTCTGAGAGCAGTGAGCAAGAGTAAGCATGAGACAGGTCAGTTGCATGCACATTCCTCTGGTAGCAATGAGCAAGAGAAAGCATCAGACCAGTCAAATACAGGTATATGGTTCCAAACACCCGCTCACTTTCTGCTCTTGCCCTCATTGATTTCAATCTTGATCTCCACTTTAATTGGTGAAATCGGCGAGAACTGGAGTCAATCATGAGCTTCTTGGCCTCCAGGCCGCACACTCTGCTCAAAACCTCACTGAACTCCCTCAGAGACAACAAAGCACCATATCACTCAAATAGCCCGAAATGACACCATCAAAAAGTAAATCACAAATTCCAATAGTAGCAGAATCACATTTGTAAGAAGGAGTTCATGAACTGTCTGAAGTATGTCGCCTTTGGTTGCACTGTCTGCCACCATCACCAGAGTTAAACTAATTAATCTGTTATTGCTGGGTTTATCTTACTCTCTTTTTTTTTGTTGAATAAGTTGTTCACATTTGTCCAGTTCTCTGGTATGACCTTATATCATCCAAAGTGGCTTAAAGAGCATTAGTGTCCCTAAGACTTCCTTCAGAACCTTGTGATTTACTCAATCTGGTGCTGATGGCTTAACTACTTGAATTTCAGCCAGCTTTTCAAATTGCTTCATGATATCAATGTTTAACTTATCTAGTGCTCTCAACTTTCTTCACTATTAGTTCCAAAACATTATTTTCTTTGGGTTTCAGCACCTAAGTTACAGAGAAAGGTTGAACAAGTTAGGTCTTTATTCTTTGGAGCATAGAAGGTTGAGGGGGGACTTGATAGAAGTATTTAAAATTATGAGGGGGATAGATAGAGTTGACGTGGATAGGCTTTTTCCATTGAGAGTAGGGGAGATTCAAACAAGGGGACATGAGTTGAGAGTTAAGGGGCAAAATGTGAAACGAGCTTCCAGTAGAAGTGGTAGAGGCAGGTTCGGTATTGTCATTTAAAGTAAAATTGGATAGGAATATGGACAGGAAAGGAATGGAGGGTTATGGGTTGAGTGCAGGCCAGTGGGACTAGGTGTGAGTAAGCATTCGGCATGGACTAGAACGGCCGAGATGGCCTGTTTCCGTGCTGTAGTTGTTATATGGTTATATGGATAAAAGAGATGAGAAGTCTTCAATTAGTAACTCACTCAGCAGCCTTAATAGATCATATTCCTCTATGTAATAACCATTTTATTATGGAATACATTTGGATCCTCTTGCATTCAGCTAATCTTTTCTCATCAACTTTCTTTGCTTTTTCAAGCTGGTTCTTAATGATATTTTCAACCAAATATCTGTAAGTAAACTTTTCTTGTTTTTTCCTCTGTAATTTTTATAACATTTAGAAAATCCTGAATTGTTTGCTCTTCCGCTGTCCCTCATGGGAATGTGGTTGAGTTGGACTATCTTTTCCTGAAAGGCAGTGTGTTGTTCTAGTACAGCTCTGCCTGTCACCTTCTGGTTCCAATTTACCATAAGAGCCAAATTTACCTTTATGTCACTGAAATTTGATTTCCTCCAAGTAATTGCTCAATCTCGTTTTTCTTTAATTATTCACCAGCTCCTAAACGTAACCCTACTGAGACTGATGCAAATGACCAAAAACTGACCAATTACCTATAACTGTGCCCTTCTTTGAGTCTCATGGCAGATGCTTAAGAAAAGAAAAAGATTCCCTTAATAACATTAATGAAGGTGCTCATAGTTATCCTCAAGTCCCTTTTAAATCTTTCTTCTCTCATCAACAGTATTCCTCATTTTGCACTCCTCTACACTACAGAAAGCATTCAAAGAGGCTTCTTTGGTTCCAATCCATTCTGGGTAGTTTTCTGGCTTATAAACTCTGTGAGTTATTCCAAGATATAGCAATCACATGAGGGTCATTAAAAGTTATAGAGGTAATGAGAGGGTCATTACTTTTATCTTTGCTTGAATGGCAATGTGAACTGTTGTGGAGACACTGGGTAGAGATGTGAGGACTACATTGTACATAGCTGAAGGTGGTGTCATACCCCACCCCTCTCTGTTCAGGGATAGGCTTTTCAGTTTGACAATGACGGCTTCTTTAACCACTCTTTCAAACCTCCTGTCCTCCCTGTCCAAATTGTGTACAATGTTATAATTAAAGGAATGTCCCTTGACCTTTAGGTGTAGATATACAGCCGACTCTTGACCTGAGGTGTTAGCCCTCCTATGTTGGGCAAACCGTTTGTGAAATAGTTGTTTAGTCAATACACAGATCTGTGCAGTTCTCATTGCATTAGATAGCATGTACAATATTGTTCTGTTTATGTTGGATGTAGGATCCTTCTTTGTTAAACTGGAAAACCACTGGTAATAGCTGAGAGGTTTGATTTTACTGAAAGAACCAATCAAAGGATTAAAGCATTTCTGAATACATTGCAGAACTGTGCAAACTTTCCCAGTACTGTGACTTTAGAGATGGACTTTCTGATGCTTTAAGGGACAGGCTTGTACATGGCATGCATAGTCAAAGCATTCAAAGAGACCTAACCTTATAACAAGCATTGGCCATTGTAATATCGTTAGAAACTGCAGCTAAGGATGCAGCAAAATTACAGAAAAACAGGTCAGAATGCAAAATGTACAGAATGTCCCTGAATGGTGCCAAAATCCAAAAATGTTATCAATGTAGTAAATCCTCCCATCATGCAAATGACTGTTGATTCAAGGAAAAAGTTTGCTGGAAGTGTCACAGACAAGGTCACATAGAAAGAGGGTGCAAGACAGACAAAAAGCACAACTGAGTGAAGTTTCAAACATAAAACTAAGCAAATTCATAAAGTGACCGAATGTGAAACAGAATCAGAAGACACAGCATCTGATAGAGGTGAGCTGTCATACCTAGAACTGCATAGTATTTATGAAGCAGATCACAAAATCATCTGGATCACAATAGATATGTCTGGTGTAAAACTGAAAAAGGAGCAGGATACAGGGTCAGCTTTGTCTATAATTTCAGAGGCTGACTACAACAGACTGTTTTCTAAGACACCATTTGAGAAGACCTCAGTGATGCTAAAGACCTACATAGGTGAAATAGTGTCTCCCAAAGACAAACTGAAAGTGAATGTGACCATGTGGAACCAAATCACAGCAGTTAGAGCTTTATGTGTGAGAAGTGGAGGGCCAGCACCTTTCGGACATGAATAGTTGAGAAAAATTCAACTAAATTGGCACTCAATCAAAACTCTCAGTGTGGCATCAACAGGCAATGGCAGCACAAATGATAGTATTAAACAGAGACTAGCACAGCTGCTTAACACTAATGAGAAGGTATTTAGTAAGGGGATTGGTAAACTCAAAGGCATGAAGGCCAGAATTGAACTGGATGTCACAGCAACACCAAAATTCCATAAAGCATGTCCAGTGCCTTATGTACTATGACCTAAAGTGGATGCTGAACTGCAGAGTTTGGAGGCATCTGGAATTCTCTCCAAGGTTGAGTGGAGTTATTGGGCCACACTCATTGACCTGTTGATCAAGAAGGAAATGGCCAGAGTTATTCACATTTATGGAGATTTTAAGGTGAGTATCAACCCCGTGCTGTGTACTCTACAGTAAGCCCTGCCACAAATAGAAGGCATGTTTGCACTTTTGGCAGGCACAGATAGGTTTGCAAAGATTGACTTGTCTCAAGCCTATCTGCAAATGGAGATTGAGAAGTCAAGCAGGAAGTTCCTCACAATCAACACTCACAAGGGACTGTTCCAGTATAATCATTTTGTCTTTAGTGTCATATCAGCTCCAGAAATTTGGCAAATAGCAATGGATCAAGTGCTCTAAGATATCCCAAGAACACAATGTTACCTTGATGACATCATTGCAACTGGCAAAAATGATGAACAGCACCTCCAGAACCAGGCTGAGTATGGTCTGCATGCAAAGTGAGAGAAATGAGTCTCTCAAGAATGAAATCTCATATTGCAGACATGTCATTGACAACCATGACTTATATAAGTCACAAGAGAAGGTTGAAACAGTGCTACAGGCACCCAAACTGGAAAATGTGTCACAACTCAGGTCATACTCGGGCCTTGTAAACTACTAGCACCGGTTTCTCCTAAACATTGCTACAGGGCTGCACCCATTGAATGCACTGTTGCAGGTAGGAGCAAAGTGGGAATGGTCAGAAAGATGTGAAAGAGCATTCAAGAAAACAAAGAGACAAATCATATCAGTTGAACTGCACACCCATTATGACCCTTTGCAGCCCATAAGATTGGTGTGCAATGCATTCCCTAATAGCACTGGAGCTGGTTTGTCACACACTATGAAAGATGGATCTGAACGACCGATTGAATTTGCATCATGATCACTGACAAGTACAGAAGAAACTACTTACAGATCAACCAAGAGGTCCTTAGTTTAGTATGGGGAATAAAGAAGTTCCACCACTACCGCTACGTACAAAGCTTTATGCTAGTGACAGATCACCAGACCCTTATGTGCATTTTCAATCCCAGGGAGAGAACTCCAGTGATGTCAGCTACCCAGTTACAATGTTGGGCATTGTTCCTAGCAGCCCACTCTTATGATATAGAGTTCAAGGGTGCCAAGTAACACAGCAATGCTCACAGCTTGTCATGTCTTCCATTGTTGGCAACTGAAGAAGAAAAGCAAAAGTGTTCCACATCACATAGCTGGACTGGTTACCAGTAACAAATTCTGAAATACAAAGGGAAACAAAGAATGACCCAACATTGTCAAAAGTGTATGAAATCACCATGCAAGGATGGCCAGCTCATGGTAACCCTATGTTTCCAGAATTTTCAGTGAGACGAGACCAATTGCTTGTACGTCAAAGGACTCTGATGTGTGGATCTCATGTTTTGGTTCCCTTTAAACAGTGCACCAGAGTGTTAAAGAATCTGCATGAAGGGCACCTGGGTGCAGTCAAGATGAAGAGTCTCACCCGGAGCTACGTGTGGCGGTCAGGAATTGTTAACAAATTGAGGTCTTGGCCAAAAGCCGTTTAGAATGCCAAAAAGTAGAAAATTCACCCCCACAGGCACCATTATACACGTGGGAATGGCCATCATCACTATGGCAAAGAGTACATAGAAAACATAGAAAACCTACAGCACAATACAGGCCCTTCAGCCCACAAAGTTTTGCTGAACATGTCTCTACCCTAGAAATTAATTAGACTTACCTTGAGCCCTCAATTTTTCTAAGCTTCATGTACCTATTCAGGAGTCTCTTAAAAGACCCTATTGTATCCGCCTCCACCACCGTCGCCAGCAGCCCATTCCATGCACTCACCTCTCTGTGAGTAAAAAAACTTAACTCTGACATCTCCTCTGTACCTACTCCCCAGCATCTGAAACCTGTGTCCTCTTGTGGCAACCATTTCAGCCCTGGGAAAAAGCCTCTGACTATCCACATGATCAATGCCTCTCAACATCTTACAACACCTCTATCAGGTCACTTCTCATCCTCCGTTGCTCCAAGGAGAAAAGGTTGAGTTCACTCAACCTATCCTCATAAGACATGCTCCCCAATCCAGGCAACATCCTTGTAAATCTCCTCTGCACCCTTTCTATGGCTTCCACATCCTTCCTGTAGTGAGGCGACCAAAACTGAGCACAGTACTCCAAGTGGGGTCTGACCAAGGTCCTATATAGCTGCAACATTACCTCTTGGCTCCTAAATTCAATTCCACGATTGATGAAGGCCAATACACCATACATCTTCTTAACCATTTAGTTAACCTGCGCAGCTGCTTTGAGTTCCTATGGACTCAGACCCCAAGATCCTTCTGATCCTCCACACTGCCAAGAGTCTTACCATTAATACTATATTTTGCCATCATATGTGACCTACCAAAATGAACCACTTCACACTTATCTGGGTTGAACTCCATCTGCCACTTCTCAGCCCAGTTTTGCATCCTATCAATGCCTCGTTGTAACCTCTGTCAACCCTCCACACTATCCACAACACCTCCAACCTTTGTGTCATCAGCAAACTTACTAACCCATCCCTCCACTTCCTCATCCAGGTCATTTACAAAAATCACGGAGAGTAAGGATCTGAGAACAAATCCCTGAGGTACTCCACTGGTGACTGACCTCCATGCAGAATATGACCCATCTACAACCACTCTTTGCCTTCTGTTGGCAAGCCAGTTCCCGATCCACAAAGCAATGTCCCCTTGTATCCCATGTCTCCTTACTTTCTCAATAAGCCTTGCGTGGGGTACCTTATCAAATGCCTTGCTGAAATCCATACACACTACATCTACTGCTCTTCCTTCATCCATGTGTTTAGTCATATCCTCAAAAAATTCAATCAGGCTCGTAAGGCACAACCTGTCCTTGACAAAGCCATGCTGACTATTCCTAATCATATTATACCTCTCCAAATGTTCATAAATCCTGCCTCTCAGAATCTTCTCCATCAACTTACCAACCACTGAAGTAAGACTCACTGGTCCATAATTTCCTGGGCTATCTCTACTCCCTTTCTTGAATAAAGGAACAACATTCACAACCCTCCAATCTTCTGGAACCTCTCCCATCCCTATTGGTGATGCAAAGATCATCGCCAGAGGCTCAGCAATCTCCTCCCTCACCTCCCACGGTAGCCTGGGGTACATCTCATCCAGGCTCGGCGATTTATCCAACTTGATGCTTTACAAAAGCTCCAGCACATCCTCTTTCTTAATATCTACATGCTCAAGCTTTTCAATCTGCTGCAAGTCATCACTATTTTCACCAAGAGCCTTTTCCTTAGTGAATACTGAAGTATTCATTAAGTACTTTTGCTATTTCCTCTGGTTCCATACACACTTTCCCACTGTCACATTTGATAGGTCCTATTCTTTCACGTCTATGGGAGGAGGTAGTGACTGTTTCGGCCCAAAATGTCGTCACTACCTCCTCCCATAGATGCTGTCTGGCCTGCTGAGTTCTGCCAGCATTTTGTGTTTTTTATCACGTCAGAAGAATTCAGACTGTTCATGAAGGAAAATGGCATCAGACAAAATGGCATCAAATCATCTCCTCACTACCCAGCAATGAATAGGTTAGCTGAAAGGTTTATCTAAACATTCAATAAGCTATGGACAAGGAGGACTTTTCTCTCCAGCACAAGGTGGACAACAAAGACAAACATTGCAGATGCTGGAAATCCAAACAACACACAAAAATGCTGGAGGAATAGCAGGCCAAGCAACATCTGTAGAAAAGAGTACAATTGATGTTTCAGGACAAGTCCCTTCATCAGGATGATTTCCTTTTTGGTGTATCAGAATGCTGTTTATGTGACAATAAGTCAAACACCTGCAATGCTGTTCATGAGCAGAAATCTGAGATCTTGCATAGACTTTCTGAAAACAAATAAGCAGCTCAGTCAGTTGCCAAGTGAAGCAGCAAGGAGCTGCAAGATTGGACAGTAAGTCCTTGCGCGTGATTACTGAGAAGACAAGAGGCACCCGGAGGGATAGCTACACAAACTGGACCACTGATACATATATGGAGATGTTATGTGGACCAGATGCTGGATTCTTAACTGAAGAGTCGATTGCATCCAACAAGACAACATATTACAGTCACCGGACTTAGCTCTCAGTGATCATCATGTCACTGACAGCAACCAGGTCCTTGCTGAGGCAGGAGTTTCATTCTAGCCATTACCTACCTCTCAAAGCATTTCATTACCATAGATGTGAGTGCTATTGGATGTGAGTCATTGAGGCAGCTCACACTACTCTTATGATAAATAATGCTATCTGTGATTAAGGCCAGTGTGTTAAATGCCTTTTTTACCAACCCAGTTACCTGTGATGCCACTTTCAACATACTATACACTTACAGTCCTAGGTCCCACTGTTCCACTAAGCTGCCGACCACGCATCATAGAAGTTCTATAATAGTCTGACTTTCCAAATGCATCACCTCCCAGTTATCTGTATTGAAATCTAATTGCCATTCCTCAGTCCATTTCTGTAACTGAGCAAAATCCCCCTGTAATCTATGTGAGATATGTGGCTTGTGATTGGCCTCTCTCCAGATCTCCTTACAAATTTCTTTCTGGGTCTGATGAAGGTATAATTGAGAAAAAATAGATGGTTCCAAATTCACCCCTCAGACCTATCTATCAGTGTTTATAGAGTTGTATCAGTTGGTGGCAATCCATTATAATTATCTGAGATTTAAGAACTAAATTCCTTTAATTTTGTGGGCTTCCTTTATTATGTACCATTGCATGATATGAAAAAAATAAGCCTGAACTGATTTCTGGACCTTTATTGCCCACAGCACAACAAACCATCATTCCAACAATATCCCCAGTTCCAAATTCTTTAATTTTTAAAAATTATTGGAAACCTTCATGGTTTCTAGAACTGAAACAACCATAAACACTCATCAACCATGAAAAAGGACCTAGTACTTTGCTGGTGCGTGTGACAAATAAACTCTTCTTGAGCTTCCAGCCAGGTATAGGGATTGATTATAACCAATGTTTCAATGACAATCTCTACTATCTTCATCAGGTAACTATCGGTTATAATCGGTACCTGTACCCAGCTGCAAGAGTTTATTACTCATAGAACATATCAGTAATTTCTTGAAAAATTAAATTAAATTAGATTTGAACTGAATATTTTTTCATTATTTAATTATTCCTGGCAAATTTATGACTCTGTTTTACAATTATGATTCAAATGTATATGAAGGATTTAATGTTTCTTGTATCAAACCTGCAATTTGAAATTGTTTATTTAATTAAAATTTCTTTCACATCCTCTGCAATTCATTGTAAAGTTGAATGAATGACTACTGCCATCGAGTGGCTTCAGCAGATCCATACATATAAATTAAAATACAGAAGCTCCTTGAGTTATAAATGATCTGATATTCAGATATCAGACTTTGCACAAATTCTCCCTTACATTTTAAAGCAATTTTCAAACTAGTAATAATTATAAACACAAGAGATTCTGCAGATGCTAGAAATCCAGAACAACACACACAAAATGCAGGAAGAACTCACCAGGTCAAGAAGTATCTATGAAAATTAATAATAAGTTGACATTTTGGGCCAAGACACTTCATCAGGACTGGAAAGGAAGGAGGAAGATTCCAGCATAAAAAGGTGGGGAAGGGGAAAGAGGACAATCTAGGAGACAGGTAAGTGGGAATGGTAAAGTCCTGGAGAAGAAAGAATCCAATTGGAGAAGAGAGTGGACCATGGGAGAAGGGGAAGAAGGAGGAGCATCAGGGAGAGATAATAGGCAGGAGAGGAGAAGAGGTAAGAGGCCAGAATGGGGAATAGAAGAAGAGGGAAAGGGGGAGGGGAAAAGAAAAATAGAGAAAGCAAAATTACTGGAAGGAAAAATCGATGTTCATGCCATCAGGTTGGAGATTACCTAAATGGAATATGAGGTGCTACTCTTCTACTGTGCAAGTGGCCTCATCATGGCAGAAGAGGAGGCCCTGGACCAACATGTTGAAACGGGAATGGGGATAGAAATTAAAATCATTGGCCACAGGGAATTTCTACTTTTGCCAGATGGAGCAGAGGTGCTCCACAAAGCAGATCCCCCAATTTACATCACATCTCACCAATGTAGATGAGGTCACATTGGGAGCTCCAGACACAGATTCGCAGGTAAATCATCTGAAAGTACTGTTTGGGACCAGGAATGTAGGTAAGGGAGGAGGTGAATGGACAGATGCAGCATTTTTCTCACTTACAGGGAAATGTGCCAGGAGGAAAATTAGTGGGGAGTGACGAATGGACAAGGGAATGATGGAGCAATGATAGAACATAGAACATAGATTAGTACAGCACATTACAGGCCCTTCAGCCCACAATGTTGTGCCCACCCTCAAACCCTGCCTCCCATATAACCCCCACCTTAAATTCCTCCATATACCTGTCTAGTTGTCTCTTAAACTTCACTAGTGTATCTGCCTCCACCACTGAGTCAGGCAGTGCATTCCACGCACCAACCACTCTCTGAGTGAAAAACCTTCCTCTAATATCCCCCTTAAACTTCCCTCCCCTTACCTTAAAGCCACGACCTCTTGTACTGAGCAGTGGTGCCCTAGGAAAGAGGTGCTGGCTGTCCATTCTGTCTATTCCTCTTAATATCTTGTACACCTCTATCATGTCTCCTCTCATCCTCCTTCTCTCCAAAGAATAAAGCCCTAGCTCCCTTAATCTCTGATCATAATCCATACTCTCTAAACCAGGCAGCATCATGGAAGATCTCTTCTGTACCCTTTCCAATGCTTCCACATCCTTCCTATAGTGAGGCGACCAGAACTGGACACAGTACTCCAAGTGTGGCCTAACTAGAGTTTTATAGAGCTGCATCATTACATCGCGTCTCTTAAACTCTATCCCTCGACTTATGAAAGCTAACACCCCATAAGCTTTCTTAACTACCCTATCTACCTGTGAGGCAACTTTCAGGGATCTGTGGACTTGTACCCCCAGATCCCTCTGCTTCTCCACACTACCAAGTATCCTGCCATTTACTTTGTACTCTGTCTTGGAGTTTGTTCTTCCAAAGTGTACCACCTCACACTTCTCCGGGTTGAACTCCATCTGCCACTTCTCAGCCCACTTCTGCATCCTATCAATGTCTCTCTGCAATCTTTGACAATCCTCTACACTATCTACAACACCACCAACCTTTGTGTCGTCTGCAAACTTGATCCCTGTGAAAAGTGAAGAGTTGGTGGGGGGAGGGGCTGGACTAAAGATGTGTTTGTTGGTAGGATCCCATTGAAGATGGCAGAAGTTGTGGAGAATGAGATGTTACATGCAGAGGCTCATGAGGTGCTAGGTGAGGAAACAGGAACTTATCCCTGTTAAGGCTGCGAGAAGATAGGGTGAGTGTGGATGTCTTTGAAATGGAGGAGATGCGGATGAGGGCAATATTAATGGTGGAGGAAGGGAAATTCTATTCTTTTGTCCTGGAAAGGAAAGCCTCATCCTGGAAACATATAAATGATAATAATAAATATAATAATAATACTGAAATATTTCATGTTACTCATTAATGGCTGGATGAAGTATGCATTCTCTTAGTTTAATTATAGGTAATCTGTGGATGATTATTCAATGAAATGAAAATCATAGCAAGCATAGGTAGAGCAATGAAATATAGGTAACTATAGGAAACAGACATTTCTAACTTACACTACCTGCTCTTAAACACAGAAACTTCACGTAAACCAGGGACTGCCTCTATATACCTTGATTTCACATGGTATGTGCATGGAGTTAGTGTTGTGGGTAGTCAGTACTTACATTTGTAGGTTTGAAGAATAATTCACACCTTGTACGTTCCCGTCCACTTAGATTCACAACAAAGAGTTGAGGATTCAATGGATCTTGAATTGCATCTGAAAATAAGGGACATGAATAAAATAATCTTTCCATGTACATTTGCTTGCATGTCAAAGGTGAAAGAAAAACTTGCATTTCTACTTTAAGCTACTTTATTGCTGTGTGTGAAAAGCACAAGTGTGCAGGTTGAAGGGGAGTCAAAAGGAATGCTTGAAATTTATGGTGAAGCACAGAAGTAGTGGGACTGTATGGTAATGGAAGGAAAAGCCAGAAATTTCTGGGCACACAGAAGTCCTTCTTTATTTAATCAGAGGATCTCAAAAGCATGTTTAATCTATTTCAAGTCCAACAATCATCTACAATGACTCCTGCATAGCTGCCAGGCAGGCAAATTAGAGATAAAAGGGAAAACATCGAGGACATTCCCAACAGTTAGTAAATATATAAGATCTATTGCGTTTGACTTAGAAAATATTAGGCAGAAGGACATAAGAAGATCAGATTATTATTTAAATGATAAAAGATTACAACATGCTATTGTGTAGATGGACTTGGGTGTACCTGTGCATAATCGCAAAAGGCTAGTTTACAGGTGCAACAGGCTATTACAAAGGCAAATAGAATATTGGCCTTCATTGCTAGTGGAATTGAATTTAAGATCAAGGAGGTTATGCTGCAACTGCATGAAGTACTGGTGAGGCCACACTGGAGGACTTCATGAAGTTCTGGTCTCATCACTTGAGGAAAGGTATACTGGCTTTGGCAAAGGAGGTTCACCAACTTAGATTCTGGATTTTGATTCTAGAGAGGGTTAATATATAAAGAGAAAATGAGTCACCTTGGACAAAACTCACTGGAATTCAGAAGGATGAAAGGAGATATTATAGAAGAACATAAAATTATGAAAGGGATAGATAAGATAGAGGCAGGAAATTTGTTTCCACTGGTGAGAGAGATTAGAATTAGGGGATGTAGCCTCAAGGTTTAGGGAAATAGATTTACTACAGAGTTTAGGAGAAACTGTTTTTCCCAGAGAGTAATGAATCTGTGAGATTCTCATCCCAGGTAAGTAGTAGAGGCTACCTCATTAAATACATTCAAGACATAATTAGATAGACTTTTGCATAGCAGAAGGATTCAGGGTTATGGGGCATAGGCAGGTAGGTGGAACTGAGTCCACATCAGATTAACCATGATCTTATTGAATGGCAGAGCAGACTAGATGGGCCAGATGGCCTAACCCTGCTCTTATTTCTTATGTTCTTAAATTTGTGCCCAATAGCATCCCTCAAATGGATTGCTGAAAAATGTTCCAAAGAGATCAGGAAAATGTTTTCCTTTAATCCTGCAGAGCCAGATAATGGATACATGTTGCTCCTGCAAAACCTCTGCTGTTTTTGACCAACTGAATCAGGTCCTGAAAATCAAAAAGGACTACGACTTCAAATATGTAGCATGTAACCATAGCCCACAATCTAGTTTCAATCATGTCCCAGGCAAATATCTTCAGGTAAGCAGATGAATCAGATTGCCAATCTTATATTGTAAATTTGCTGCTTGAGTTCCTTTCTACTGAGATGAATATAAAGTTCAGAAGTAACAATAGCATTCTAATTCTCTCCACATTCTGAAAAAAATCCTTTAAACATAGAAAACTGGGGATTTTTTTTAGATCATCACAGATTTCCATGCCTTTAAAATTCTATGCATTAAGTGAAAGGTTAGACATTATTTCAACAAGATGTGGTTCTGCATTATAGTACAAAACAGAAAACAATGCCATTTAGGTACATGCTATTTCAAAAGTCACTGCATTTTTAAAAAAAGGTACTGTAATAATAAGTCCAAATTCTCCACCATTTAACAGAAAGGAAACTGACATGGTTTGTCATTTGGATTATTTGTTTTATTGTTAAAAGTGTACACTGCTTAATTTTGGGGGATAATTGTACTTTTGGCATTAATGTGATGCAAACCCTCTGAAAGTAAATCATGCAATCTGTAGACAAAGTAATTAAAATAATTTAAAGACTTCAATGAAGGGAAACTTCGGATTGTACTATGAGAGAAAGTCACTGAGTTAGATGTATAGCAAAGAAACGGACTTTCAACACACCACATCATTGCCAAACTTTCTGCCCAACTTAAACCCATTTGCCTGCATAAGGAATGCTTGAATCATTGAATCATAAAATTGTTATGATACAGGAGGAGGCCATCGACTCATAGATCCATGCTTGGAGACAGTAGTAGATTTTCAGTGTGTTTGGTATTACAAAAGAGAAGGTCAGAACATTCTTAAATTTTATTTTATGTTTTACATGCAGAACAATATGACAACTTTTAAAATAGGATTATGGAGAAAATGAAATGCGTAGTGGCAGTTAGTGTAAATAGGTGCTTGATGGTGCATGTACACTCAGTGAGTCAAAAGATTCAATGTCTTCAGAACTTCAGAATTCAGCAAATATCTTGGTAAATTTGTGGAAGTACCTAACAACAATGAATATAATGAATGGGCACTTTCCTAAACATCTATAGAACTTGCTCAGAAATCCAAGAAAAAATCCTCAGTTTCCAGACTTTCTAACTTCTTAATGCCTCTGCTTTGAGAAGAAAATTAACAACTTAATGATCTGCTTATAAGTATACCTTCAGTTACTTCAAACTTCAGTGAGAAATCTTTGTATTTAGAAAAGTCAAATTCAAGCTTGATGGGTGATTCTGTTAAGTTCGATAAAGTGAACGGAATCATTGAAGTCGAACCACAGTAGATGCCAGAGAATACACAATATTTCTACAGATAAAAAAGTGAAATGAATCATTTGATATAAATACATAGAAGAAATCATTAAAAATAACTCAATACCAGTTAAATGGAGTTATTTGTCAGAATCACATTTTTAAAACTTTAGCAAATACAGCTTCCATAGACATCAGAAAGATAACTAGAAAGAAACCTAAAATTTCCTGTGCAGATGTTCCATTAAATTGCTGTCCCGGTTAATATCATTGCTCTTATGGCAGGATAAGATTTCCCCATGCTTTCTAATATTAATTACTAATTTAGTTACCTTTATAAAACTGAACCATGTAAACAAAAAGCAGCAACTGTTTCAAGCCAGTATTGTGATATTTTGTCCAATTATGACAGGGTACATTTACTTAAAATTGAAAGTAAAGGAAGTCTAAAATTACTTAAGAATAAAATGACAAAAAATGAAATTTCTAATGTCTGCTTATACACTTTTTTCAATATATGTTGCAGAGTGAGAAGATATGAAAATAAAATATCATAGATGTTTAATGTGAGGACATAGAAAATCTTCTACAGGAATCAAACACACGTGAGGTACACTTAATAAAATCAGATACCCTGTAGAAATTGGATGGATGCTTTTGCAGCAGTGCCTGCAAAAACACTAGTTCTCTGCATTCTTAGAGAGCAGAGAAAATAAGTTATAATGAACCATTCATTGCAGAGTCTTCTGTTTATGCAGTTTCTCCTTCCTCAACTGCTTTTTATGAGTACTAATCAGGAAAAGGGAACATCCAATGGATAGACAATTACATTCCTTTAAATTTCTCTCTGTGCTCAGGATTCTGAACATTGTTTCATACTATCTGGATAATAAACTAACAAGAATACGAAAAAATAATAACCTTAGAATATGAAAATAATTTCTCGATAAAGTTTCCCTTTCTCATGAGGTGAATACCAAAATTCACATCATGTTGGGGACATTGAGTCACTGGCCCAGAATCTATGGTCAGAAACATGCCGCTATCATCTTGAAAAGAATTTGACTTACTCAGTCCAGTTCTCCCAAGGGGAACTTGTGGTCTGAAAATAATTCTATCTTTCATATTCAGCAAGTATTCACTGATGGGAAGAATACTGCACATGACAGCAAATGTGTAAACTTTCATTGTGAAATCCAGTGGCTCCTTGTTCCCTTGGCACCATTAATGAAAATTTAAACACACACCTTCCAAAGCCTCTTTTTCATGGAAACTATGTTTTAACAAAGGGACATAGCCTGTTTTGATCAGTATACAAATTAAAGTGTTGACCCCTGATTTTTTAATGAGGATTTTACTCAAAGTATGGGGAACACTTTAGCTGTTTAAAGCCAGCCACAATAACTAAGATGGCAGCAAATACAATACTGGTGGAAATGTTGAGGTAGTATTTTGAATATGATTTTCTTTGCACAACTACCCCTTACCCAGTGGGCAGAGAGTACTAAAATTTCAAGACCCAATCAAAGATATCAAGTTATTATATGTGAATCAAAAATGAGAAGTTGCAGTCATATACGGGCTTTAATATCATAAAATACCAAAAGATGCTTTATAGAAACATGTCCAAGCATAATTTATGTCAAGCCATAAGTGGAAATATTCAGGTATTTGCCTGAAAGCTTGGACAAAGTTTGTTGGTGTTAAAGAATGCCTTTAAACAGGTCAAAGAAGTATAGAGGCAGAGTAGTTCAGATAGAGTGATCCAGAACTTAGAACCAAGGCATTTGAAAGCCTGATTATCAATGAGCACTGAAAATCAGAGATGCTCAAAAGGTTAGAATTAGAGAAGAGCAGAGAAATCAATAAGTCACCAGCAGGCAGCAGAAAATTAAAAACCTTATAAGGCCCCATTGAATCCGAAGAAATGCAATTTTAAAATGTAGCCATAAATAGGCAATCTTGCCATCAGGAAAAAGAATATGTCTGTTTAAATGTACAAATATTAGTAACAAGAAGATGTAAAAGTGCAAACCTGATATCTGTATTGAATGGAATAGAATCTGCAATACACACACTCCACCTTTTTGTTAACTTTGATTATTCTAACCATAGGTCTTCAAAGGACAATTGGCCAGTCAAAATAAAGGGACCATTTGTTTTTAGTCAAGAAGTAGAATTTGAATCATAAAATGTCATGCAGAGTAAAAATAAACCACTTAAATACTAACCAGATCAATTTCAGCCTTTGGTTGTACCACTGATCCTCCAACCCGTAGTTTCAACACATTTGAATTGCGAATGTCTACCTGAGGAAATACCATAAATATTTTATATAGCGAGTTCTAAATCTCAGCATCTTGTATAAATTTTCAGCACTACAGAAATTATGAGCTATAAAAGTAATAATGCTAAAAATATATGTGCATATATTTCAATTTACCCTTAGTCTGGTATCAAAATTGAATATTGTAGTTGGGTGGAAGAAAATTTTGAAACACACAAAACCTCCAACAGGTATGATGCCATGAGTAGGAATTACTGTAATCCCAGGCACAGGATTCACATTTTCAACCTTTTAGGAGAAATAAATAAATTTTAAAATTATTGGTTGCATTCTTTTAAACACAAACTAAAGCACTGCATTACTTTCTAAATGACCTGACTTTCAAAGGTGAGAGGTATATTAAATATGTATTGTCTTAACTGGAATTCATTTCATCTACTGTGTACAATTTGTTCTCCAGATTTCAAAGAAAATAATAGAATCATTGGAAAAGATGCAGAAATGTTATAAGGTTGAAAACACAATCTCTCAGAAACTGTGAATAAGCTGGACCTCCTCTCAAGAACCAGTGAAACCAAAGGAAGGTCTTTTAGTATATGGAGGAATTTTAGAAGGTGGTTCTTTAGAAAATACAACTACTTGTAGGAATGCCAAACTTGAGATCATAACTACAAGATAAGCCATTAATAAAACTATTCAGGAATTCTTTTCTGAGAGCATGGACAGAAGTTGGACAGAGTAATTGAGACAAAGAACATGAGACCAAAAGGAATACAATATTGATAAGATTATATAAAACAGCATGAGGAAACACATTTGCAGTAAAAAAAAATACCAGCAGAAGGCATTTGGTTTGAAGTTAAACATGAAAAAATCTGCTGGAAATCCAAGCAACATACACAAAATGCTGGAGGACCTCAGGTGGCCAGGCAGCACGTATGGTAGAGTAAACAGTTGGCTTTTCAGCTGGAGACCCTTTATCAGGATTGGAATAAAGATAAGTCAGAGTAAGAAGGAGTGGGGAGGAGAGCAATGTATTATTTGGGTTGAATTGATTGTTCTTGTGCGAAGGAAGATTATAGAGATTTTCACAATCTCAGGACCTCTCAAAATATTTTACAGACAGTGAAGCATTTTATTATGCAGAAGACACACCAGCCAAATTTCACACAAACAGTGATGTGACAATGACCAGATACTGCACTTCTTGTGATCTTGATTGACATCAGGACACTAGGAATAACTGTTTGAGACCTTATATCCTCCCAAATGCTAGTGCATTAAAGCTTCAGCCAAGACTTTAGTGCTCAAGTCTTGAAATGCTATTTCAATCCATAACTTTTTAACTCAGAGTAAAGAATGCTACCAATTGCGCCAATGAGTTAATTAAAACAAGGAAACGAGTTCCTGTCTAACCTGTTTTGCTGAATAATTGATAAAAACAAATTTAACAATAACATCTGAAAAGAAATTACATACTGGAGGGAAAAAACTAATGGTTATGGGGAAAGAAGAGTACTAAGCGACCATTAGGAAATCAATTACACTTTCTGTTACGGTTAAATCAGAGTTACAACTGAAAATATATCAACACTTCAGTTTGTAACTATATATATATTTAAATTTCATCTTATAACTCACATTAAGAAATGATATAATCAAGTATCTTTTGGCCAGCCTCTCAAAGTTTGAGTGATAATTATCATTGAAGTATTCATTCTGGAAAAACACAGATTTCAAGGCCAATAACGTTGCCCCTGCCCTGCATTTCTCTTCCTACTAAACTCCCAACAACACTATATACTGTCCACATCTTCTCATTATTGGATATGATACAGTTTTTGACCTTCTTTCCAAGTTTCTTTTCAATACCTCTCCACTTCAGTATTACTCTCGCCACTTGAGAATCCTCATTAAAATTTGGTTATCATTGGACTGCTTCATCTAACCTCTTTCATAATTCTTTCTGTGAGACACCTTGCATAGGTGCATCATATTAAACTCTCGATAATTTGAGGAAATAGGATTAAGCTATCTACAATTTGTGAAAAAAATCACTTTTCAAATAATGCAGATTAAATTGTCCTTTCACTAATTCAGTCTCCCCACAATTCTCCACAAATATAACAAGCTTGATTGCACAAGCACCCTGGTGCCAGGGTCCGGGATGTTTCTGATCGCGTCCAAGATATCCTGAAGTGGGAGGGTGTGGAGCCAGAGGTCGTGGTACATGTAGGTACCAATGACATAGGTAGGAAAGGGGAAGAGGTCCTGAAACGAGAGTATAGGGAGTTAGGAAGGCAGTTAAGAAGAAGGACCGCAAAGGTAGTAATCTCGGGATTACTGCCTGTGCCACGCGACAGTGAGAGTAGGAATGGAATTAGGTGGAGGATGAATGCGTGGTTGAGGGATTGGAGCAGGGGGCAGGGATTCAAGTTTCTGGATCATTGGGACCTCTTCTGGGGCAGGCGTGACCTGTTCAAGAAGGGCGGGTTACACTTGAATCCTGGGGGGACCAATATCCTAGCGGGGAGGTTTGCTAGGGCTACAGGGCAGACTTTAAACTAGTAAGATGGAGGGGTGGAAATCAATTTGAGGAAACTATGGGAGAGGAGGTTAGTTCACCAGTAGAGCAAGTAAGTAGACAGTGTGTGATGGAGGAAAGGCAGGTGATGGAGAAGGGATGCGCTCAGCCCGAAGATGTAGGGGAGAAGAAAGAAAAGGATAATAAATTTGAATGCATTGTTAGGGATGAAAAGAGAGGAGGAGGTGGAGAGTATCTTAAATGTATCTATTTTAATGCTAGGAGCATTGTAAGAAAGGTGGATGAGCTTAAAGCGTGGATTGATACCTGGAATTATGATGTTGTAGCTATTAGTGAAACATGGTTGCAGGAAGGGTGTGATTGGCAACTAAATATTCCTGGATTTAGTTGCTTCAGGTGTGATAGAGTAGGAGGGGCCAGAGGAGGAGGTGTTGCATTGCTTGTCTGAGAAAATCTTATGGCGGCGCATTGGAAGGATAGATTAGAGAGCTCCTCTAGGGAGACTATTTGGGTGGAATTGAGGAATGGGAAAGGAGTAGTAACACTGTTAGGAGTGTATTATAGGCCACCTAATGGGGAGCGTGAGTTGGAAGAGCAAATGTGTAAGGAGATAGCAGATATTTGTAGTAAACACAAGGTGGTGATTGTGGGAGATTTTAATTTTCCACACATAGATTGAGAAGCTCATTCTGTAAAAGGGCTGGATGGTTTAGAGTTTGTGAAATGTGTGCAGGATAGTTTTTTGCAACAATATATAGAAGTACCGACTAGAGATGGGGCAGTGTTGGATCTCCTGTTAGGGAATGTGATAGGTCAGCTGACAGATGTATGAGTTGGGGAGCACTTCGGGTCCAGTGATCACAATAGCATTAGCTTCAATATAATTATGGAGAAGGACAGGACTGGACCTAGAGTTGAGATTTTTGATTGGAGAAAGGCTAACTTTGAGGAGATGCGCAGGGATTTAGAGAGAGTGAATTGGGTCAAGTTGTTTTATGGGAAGGATGTAATAGAGAAATGGAGGTCATTTAAGGGTGAAATTATGAGGGTACAGAATCTTTATGTTCCTGTTAGGTTGAAAGGAAAGGTTAAAGGTTTGAAAGCGCCATGGTTTTCAAGGGATATTAGAAACTTGGTTCGGAAAAAGAGGGATGTCTACAATAGATATAGGCAGCATGGAGTAAAGGAATTGCTCGAGGAATATAAAGAATGTAAAAGGAATCTTAAGAAAGAGATTAGAAAAGCTAAAAGAAGATACGAGTTTGGTTTGGCAAATAAGGTGGAAGTAAATCCGAAAGGTTTCTACAGTTATATTAAAAGCAAGAGGATAGTGAGGGATAAAATTGGTCCCTTAGAGAATCAGGGTGGTCAGCTATGTGTGGAGCCGAGGGAGATGGGAGAGATTTTGAACGATTTCTTCTCTTCGGTATTCACTAAGGAGAAGGATATTGAATTGAGTAAGGTGTGGGAAACAAGTAAGGAAGTTATGGAACCTATGACAATTAAAGAGGTGGAAGTACTGGCGCTTTTAAGAAATTTAAAAGTGGATAAATCTCCGGGTCCTGACAGGATATTCCCCAGGACCTTGAGGGAAGTTTGTGTAGAGATAGCAGGAGCTCTGACGGAGATCTTTCAGATGTCATTAGAAACGGGGATTGTGCCGGAGGATTGGCGTATTGCTCATGTGGTTCCATTATTTAAAAAGGGTTCTAGAAGTAAGCCTGGCAATTATAGACCTGTCAGTTTGACATCAGTGGTGGGTAAATTAATGGAAAGTATTCTTAGAGATAGTATTTATAATTATCTGGATAGACAGGATCTGATTAGGAGTAGCCAGCATGGATTTGTGCGTGGAAGGTCATGTTTGACAAACCTTATTGAATTTTTTGAAGAAGTTACGAGGAATGTTGACGAGGGTAAGGCAGTGGATGTAGTCTATATGGACTTCAGCAAGGCCTTTGACAAAGTTCCACATGGAAGGTTCAGTCATTAGGTATTAATGCTGGAGTAATAAAATGGATTCAACAGTGCCAGAGAGTAGTGGTGGATAATTGTTTATCGGGATGGAGGCCGGTGACTAACGGGGTGCCTCAGGGATCTGTTTTGGGCCCAATGCTGTTTGTAATATACATAAATGATCTGGATGATGGGGTGGTAAATTGGATTAGTAAGTATGCTGATGATACTAAGGTAGGAGGTGTTGTGGATAATGAGGTGGGTTTTCAAAGCTTGCAGGGAGATTTATGCCGGTTAGAAGAATGGGCTGAACGTTGGCAGATGGAGTTTAATGCTGAGAAGTGTGAGGTTCTACATTTTGGCAGGAATAATCCAAATAGAACATACAGGGTAAATGGTAGGGCATTGAGGAATGCAGTGGAACAGAGAGATCTAGGAATAACAGTGCATAGTTCCCTGAAGGTGGAGTCTCATGTAGAAAGGGTGGTGAAGAAGGCTTTTGGAACGCTGGCCTTTATAAATCAGAGCACTGAGTACAGAAGTTGGGATGTAATGTTAAAATTGTACAAGGCATTGGTAAGGCCAAATTTGGAATATTGTGTACAGTTCTGGTCACCGAATTATAGGAAAGATATCAATAAATTAGAGAGAGTGCAGAGACGATTTACTAGGATGTTACCTGGGTTTCAGCACCTAAGTTACAGAGAAAGGTTGAACAAGTTAGGTCTCTATTCATTGGAGCGTAGAAGGTTGAGGGGGGATTTGATCGAGGTATTTAAAATTTTGAGAGGGATAGATAGAGTTGACGTGAATAGGCTGTTTCCATTGAGAGTAGGGGAGATTCAAACGAGAGGACATGATTTGAGAGTTAGGGGGCAAAAGTTTAAGGGAAACATGAGGGGGTATTTCTTTACTCAGAGAGTGATAGCTGTGTGGAATGAGCTTCCTGTAGAAGTAGTAGAGGCCAGTTCAGTTGTGTCATTTAAGGTAAAATTGGATAGGTATATGGACAGGAAAGGAGTGGAGGGTTATGGGCTGAGTGCGGGTAGGTGGGACTAGGTGAGATTAAGAGTTCGGCCCGGCCTAGGAGGGCCGGAATGGCCTGTTTCTGTGCTGTGATTGTTATATGGTTATATAAGAAAAATGAAACATTTCAATAATTTTTCTCAAATATGTTCAATTTTAGTTTTTGAAGCCAAGAAGTTCCACTTTAGTCTCATCCGACCACAAAACCTTCTTCCACATCTTTACAATACCTTCTAAGCAACGCTTTAGAAAGTATTTTTTGGCAATGATATACTTTTGTTCATGGTAAGTGTAGTGTGAATATACATAATACGGCACATCAGCCAGGTAACACAATCAACACAATCTTCACTGTAAAGCATAGTGGAGGGAGCATCATGCTACAGGGATGTTTCTTAGCAGCAGGAACTGTCAATCTGGTCAGGATTGATGGGAAGATAAATGTTGTCAAATACAGAGAGATCCTAGCTAAAAACCTGTCAGCCTCTGCCAGAAAGCTTAACCTGGGGAGGAAGTTCATCTTTCAACAGGACAATGACCCAAAGCACACACTGCCAGAGCAACCATGAAGCGGCTTCAAATGAAGTAAGTTGACGTCCTTGAGTGGTCCAGTCAGAGTCCTGACCTTAACCCAATCAAACATCTCTGGGAAGTTCATCACTGCTCCTCAATTAACCTGGCACAGCTTGAGCAATTTTGCAAGAATTAGCAAATCTTATTCCATCACGTGGTGTAGAGCTAATAGGAATTATCCAAAAAGACTACAGACTGTAATAACTCTGAGAGGCATTTCAACGAAGTACTGAGCAAATAGGGGTGAATACTTTTGAACTGCTGAAATTTCAATTTTTGAATTTTTAGTTTATCACGCTTTACAATTTTCCCTGTTTTAGGGGGCTCTACGGTGAAAAAAGGAGCATGTGATTCACAAATGAAAATTCTCAAGTTAATTGATCAAAATCCCTGGATGTAATACTCATTACAAAGGGTGAAGGGCTAAATACTTTTTCTGTATATTCAGAAAACCACCCTCAACACTGTAACAAAAGAGGTATATTTTAGGAGTCCAGGATTTTGTGCTCAGAACCCCAAGAACCAGTCATCAGTAGTTAAACTTTAAAAGAGATTCTATAAATTTGGATGCATTCCCATTGTAAATACGTAATTCTACAGAGTTACTATCCACATTCAAAATGTTAAAGTTAATTAATGAGAACCATTGAAACTGTACTTAATTATTTTTGTTACCTTTGTGTAGAAAAATATAAAACATCAGGAAAAGGAAAGGAGTAGGGGGATGCTTTTGTTGAATAAAGACATTTTACATTTACCAGGTTGTTTCCAGTGGCTTATTCAATGTCACTAATGAGGATTTTCAAGTGGCTAGAAAGGTACTGAGGTGGACGGCATGGAAATTAAATTTGGAAAGATTTTTTTAAATCATATTTTGTGATTTTTTGTACTTATTAACTTACGAACAAAATCAATTTATGGTAAATTAAAACAGAATTCATTCATAACCCTACAGGGCCTATATCATAATAAGCCCAACTGAAAAGAAAATTAATGACATACCTTAAAGTATGCATGGTTTTGCCCACAATTTTTGATGATGGCTGTCTTCATAGCAGTTAAGTTCAAAGCAGCAGAATTAAAAAGCACACGGTTCTCAACAAAGCGAACATTAACATGACCAAGCTTTAAATTTAAAAAAAACAAAGTGGTTTTGATAAACAGTGGGAAGGCACAAAATATCTATAATTCTAACATATTTAACAGGTGGCTGCAGAGTTAATTAAAAGTTCAAAACTGGATCAAATCAAAAAAATACAATAGCCCAGAAGCAGGAAACAAAGCTCCATAATTTTTGGGCACCATTCAAAAGCGTTTGAAAGCAGAGTTAGATACATCAAGTTGGTTTTACATTTTGGTGCACCAAATATTTGATTAGATTTACAGATGGAACACACACAGTGGTGTCCAGTGGCACACAATACATACTTGAAAATCACAAAAATGAGTTTCCATGCACAGAGTGGCCCTGTGGCACAAACCATCCTTGCAATAAGTAGCCAATCTTACTGATCATCTCTACAGTGAAATGCGACGTCCTGAGGTAATATTCCTTAATTATATGGATATGTGTGAAGTGCTCTCAGAATGTTCTGTGCAATAGGCCCCCAGATCCAAGTCCTTCTCATAGTCATAGAAAACTACAGGACAAAAATAGGCCCTCGGACCATCCAGTCCATGCTGAACCATTCAAACTTCCTAGACCCATCGACCTGCATCTATGACCATAGCCCTCTATACCCCTCCCATCCACGTACCCATCCAAACTTCTCTTAAACATTGAAATCAAAATCGTATCCACCACTTGCACTGGCAGCTCATTCCACACTCTCATCACCCAATGAGTGAAGAAGTTTGCCCTCATGTTCCCTTAAACATTTCACCTTTCATCCTTAACCCATGACCTCTAGTTGTCATCTCACCCAACCACAGAGGAAAAATCTGCTTGTATTCACCCTATCTATACACTTCATAATTTTGTATGAAGGGTACCTCCATATAATCTCCCCTCAGTCTTCTACATTCTAGGTAATAAAGTTTTAAGCTTTTCAATCCTTCCTTATAAATCAGCTCCTTCAGTCCCAGCAACATCCTTATATATTTTCTCTGCACTCTTTCAATCTTATTTACATTTTACCTGTAGGTAAATGATCAAAACAGAATACAATACTCCAAAATAGAAGTCACCAACATCTCATACAACTTCAACATAACATCCTAACTCCTGTACTTGTATTTTGATCAACGAAGACCAATGCGCCAAAAGTTTTCTTAACGACCCTATCAACATGTGATGCAATTTCCAATCAATTATGGACCTGCATTCCCAGATCCCTTTGCTGTACCAAACTCCCTAGTGTCCTTCTGCTCACTGCGTAAGACCTACCCTGGGTGGTCCTCATAAAGTGCAACACCTCACACTCATCTGCATTAAATTTCACCTGCTATTTTTCAGCCCATTATTCCAGCTGGTCCAGATCCCGTTGTAAGCTTTGTCTTCCTTGCTGTCCACTGCACCACTAATCTTGTGTCATTCGCAAATTTGCTGATCCAGTTTACCATATTATCATCCAGATTGTTGATACAGATGACAAACAACAACACACCCAGTGGCACTCCACTAGTCACAGGCCTCCTGTCTGAAAGGCAACCATCTACTATAACACTCTAGCTTCTCCCACAAAGCCAATGTCTAATCAATTTACTACCTCATCTTGAATGCCAAATGACTGAACCTTCTTGACCGACCTCCCATGTCAAATACCTTGCTAAAGTCCATGTAGACAACATCCATTGCCTTGGCTTCATCAACTTTCCTAGTAATATCCTCCTCCTCTCCTCTTTTGTATTTCATAGTTCTGTGCCATGATCCCTGTGCTCATTCTCCCTGCAACATGAAAAGCTCTTCAAGTACTGGTCCAAAAACAGTAAGTGAAAACACCATAAATTAATTTTGCTACTGTCTTACATTTTAGTCTCACAAAATATTGCATAAATGATGTGGTTTCTCCTTGGAGCGAAGGAGGATGAGAGGTGACCTGATAGAGATGTACAAGATGATGAGAGGCATTGATTGTGTGGATAGTCAGAGGCTTTTTCCCAGGGCTGAAATGGTTGCCACAGGTTTAAGGTGCTGGGGAGTAGGTACAGAGGAGATGTCAGAAGTTTTTTACTCAGAGAGTAGTGAGTGCGTGGAATGGGCTGCCGGCAACAGTGGTGGAGAAGGATACAATAGGGTCTTTTAAGAGGCTTTTAGATAGGTACATGGAGCTTAGTAAAATAGAGGACTATAGGTAAGCCTAATAATTTCTAAGGTAGGGACATGTTCGGCACAACTTTGTGGGCCGAAGGGCCTGTATTGTGCTGTAGGTTTTCTATGTTTCTAAATGTAGTAGGGGCAGCATGGTAACGCAGTGGTCAGCATGACACTTTACAGTACCAACGACCTGGGTTCAATCCCATCGCTACATGTAAGAAGTTTGTACACTTAAGAATCCAAAGGCAAATAAACTGAAAGCAGTGGTGACAGATGGCTAACAATAAAGCATAGCTCTAATTGGTAACTGATTTATTCAAGCAGGCTGCATATATCAGCCCAATCTGAAACACAGCCCTTTATAGGAATCTTCATTACTTATACTTTTTTATTTATTGAGATACAGTATGGAATAGGGCCTTCCAGCCCTGCAATCTACACTGCCCAGCAATCCCCTGATTTTACTCCTTGCCTAATCATGGGACAATCTCCCTGTGACTGCATGGGTTTCCTCCCACAATCCAAAGTCATACCAGTTGGTAGATTACTCCCATGATTAGGCTAGGATTAAAATCGGGATTGCTGGACGGCCCTATTCTGTACTTTATCTCAATAAATTAAAAATATAAGTAATTGAGGATTCCTGTAATGGGTCATGTTTCAGGTTGGGCAGATATATGCAGCCTGCTTGAACAAATCAGTTGCCAGTTAGAGCTTTACTTTATTATTAACTATCTGTCACCACTGCTCTCAGTTTATTTGCCTTTGGATCCTTGGGGTGCAGCTCAGGAAAGATACCATGAATGCTATTTTGCAGCTGATAGCTAAAGTGCGAATGAGTAAGCAATCCACCTGCTTTAGATGTTTGTTAGCTGTTTAATCAGAAATGGAAGTCTGTGCTAAAATATCTTGTAAAAATTAGGAAAAATTATGACTGATGACTTGCTTGCAAGAATAGGCAATTATGTCAGCTTTTACTGTGGTAATGAGAGACATTAAGTAGTGAAAGATGACAATTGTGACATCCCTGCAGCAAGATAATCCACTTTAACAGCTTCCACTTTATCAATGTGAAGCCGGTGTTTCAGCCAAAAAGGATGCTTATGTAGGTCCATGCAAGATGCACATGCACCTGCTGAAATGTTTCCATTTTCTGGAAGTTCACTCTCCCTGATTTCTCTCATTTGACTGTTCAGAGGCTGGCAAGTGAACCTATTAGGAACCCAGGCAGTGCATTTCAGGAATGATACAAAGAGTGCTATTTGCATGTGATAAGTGAAGTATTATTCAGCCAGTAATCAGGTTGCTGTAAATATATATCATGTATTCAGTCAGAAATAGAGGCACACTTTAAAATGCTCCAACCAGGGTTTCTAGTATTTTCAGTATGTGCTGTGTTCTGCAAAACAGCATGCAGCAGTGAAACCTGGAGAAAATGCAGAGTGCAGATAAACCAGAAGCATTTGAAACAAATCAAATACATTTAATGGAACATAGAACATAACAGAACTGCACAGGCCCTTTGGCCCACGATGCTGTGCCAACCTTTTAACCTACCCTAAGATCAATCTAACCTTTTCATCCCACATAGCTCTCCATTTTTCTATCATTCACATGTCTAAGCATCTTTTAAATGTCCCTAATATATCTGCCTCTGCCCCCACCCCAACAGTGCATTCCATGCACCTACTACTCTCTGTAAAAAAACTTAAATTTAATTTAAAAAATTACAATCAACAAATCTAAAATATTTCAAATCGCATTTGATGTAAATTAATCTAAAACATGAATATTTATGGGAAATAAAGAAAAAAATTATACTAATACTTTCTTTTTCTGTCTAATTTTGCAAATGAATGGGACCATGGTGTTATCTGCCAGCCATGACCAGTATAAGGCTAAAGGTCAGATATGAAATGCATCTGGTATTTCAGTTCAAAAAACATGCTTCAATCCTAAACTCAGCCTCAAGTCTCACAGCCAAACGAGAGGTGAGATGCACTAGGATCTGACCTTTAAGTGCATCCAGTATTTCCTTATTAATTAAAGGCATGCTAAACAGCAGAAAATGAATAGACAAAGCCACATCAAAGTGTAACTAGCCAAATGCCCAAAAGAGGTAAGATATCCAATTTTTAGACAGAGAAGGCAATTTACATTCAAAAGAAAATTATATTTGCCTTTCATTTACCTAAAGAAACATAAACTAGATGCAATCCTGTACCTTAGCAATACACTTCAATCTGACTTTGTTCCCATCATGTACAATAAGATCGAATTCACCTTCCTCAGGGGAGAAGAATGATGCATGCCAGACTACTTCACATTCTAAATCACTGAATGCATCTACAATGCCTGCATAAAAAAAGGACCAATTAGTTTCTTAATCTATATGTCAATTGTATAAGAGAAAAAACAGGTCAGTTTTAAGTTGCAAAGAAGGTGGAGGCAGGATAACCAGGGCAAAGGAACACAATTTTATCAAAAGAGATCAGAGTTACATTTTGACAAATTGTTGAAGAAGCAACCTGGTTGACAGGTTAACAAGGAGGGAGGTAGAGAGGGGAGGAGAGAGACAGAGAGAGAGAAAATAAACTAAGAAACATGTAAAAAGCTGAGGAATATAGGCAAAACCCAAAGAGAATATCCAGCAGGTCAAGCAGTGTTAGCGGAGAGAGAAAAAGTGAGTTAATATTACAGCTGGATAGCTTACAGCAGAGCTTGGCCAGTTCTGTTACATAAAGAGAAAATAAGTTACACAAAGTTGTTGAATTCAACAATGAGTCCAAAAGATTGCAACATACCTAGACAGAAATGGAGAGCAGCTCAATGACCTTACATTGGCTTTGTTTAAACAGTGCAGGAGGCCAGATACAGACAGGCCAGAATGGGAGGACAGAGATTAAAGAAGGAACTGCAAGTTTAAGGTTATTCCGGGCACTGAAAGCTGATTTTATCCATCTGTAATAATAACTCCGTTTTTCCATTCTCTTACAAACTATACCTGATATGTCGGGCATTTCCTCTGGCTCCATCTTCATTTCACAGCTTCTTACATTTAGGGTCATAGGGTCATAAACCATTACAGTACAGAAACAGGCTATTTGGCCCATCTAGTCTGTGCCAAACCTTTAATCTGCCTAGTCCCATCAACCTGCACCCGAACCATAGCCCTCCAGCTACCACCCATCAATTAACCTTTCCAAATTTCTCTTAAATCTTGAAATCAAACCCACATCCACCAATTGAGCTGGCAGTTCATTCCACAATCTCACCGCCCTCTGAGTGAAGTTCCCCTTCATGTTCCATTAAGACCATATGATATAGAATTGGCCCATTGAATCTACTCTGTCACTTCATCATGGCTGATCCAATTTTCCTCTCAGCCCCAACTTCCTGCCTTCTCCCTATATCCATTCATGCCCTGTCCAATTAAGAATCTATCAACTTCTGCCTTAAATATTTCACCTTTCACCCTTAACACATGACCTCTAGTTGTACTCTCACCCAACCTTAGTGGAAAAAGTCTGTTTGTATTTACCCTGTCTATACCCAGAATAATTTCATATACCTCTATCAAATCTCCCCTCAATCTTATATATTCTCGGGAATAAAATCCTAAGCTATTCAACTTTTCCCTATAACTCAGGTCCTTAGGTCCTCAAGTCCTGGCAACTCCCTTGTAAATTTTCCCCACACTCTTTCAATCTTATTTACACCTTTCCTGTAGGTAGGTGACCAAAACAGCACAGAATTTTCCATAGGGAGAAGCGCTGTCGACGTTTCGGGCCGAGACCCTTCGTCAGGACTAACTGAAAGGAAAGATAGTAAGAGATTTGAAAGTCAAAATCTCTTACTATCTTTCCTTTCAGTTAGTCCTGACGAAGGGTCTCGGCCCGAAACTTCGACAGCGCTTCTCCCTATAGATGCTGCCTAGCCTGCTGTGTTCTACCAGCATTTTGTGTGTGTTGTTGTTTGAATTTCCAGTATCTGCAGATTTCCTCATGTTTGCTCACAGAATTTTCCAAATTAGACCTCACTAATGTCTTATACAATTTCAACTTAACATCTCAAATCCTGTACTCAGTACATTGATTTATGAAGGCTAATGTGCCAAAAGCTTTCTTTACGAGTCTATCTACTTGTTACACTACTTTCAAGGAATTATGGATCTGTATTCCCAGGTCCCTTTGTTCTACCACACTCCTCAGTACCCTAGTGTTCACCGTGTAAGACCTATGCTGATTAGTCCTCCCAAAGTGCAACACCTCCATCTGCCATTTTTCAGTCCTTTTTTCCAGCTGGTCCAGATCCTGCTACACCCTCAATCTTGGTGTTTTCTGCAAATTTATCACATTCAGATCATTGATATAGATGGACCCAGCACTGATCCTTGCGTTACACCACTAGTCACAGGCCACCAGTCAGAGTGGCAATCCTATCCCTGTACAACTCTAGTTTAACTATCACCCTCCCCCAACCCAGCAGCACTAGCAAAACCTTCCCGCTAGGATATTAACCCCCTCCAGTTCAGCTGCAAACTGTCCCTTCTATGCAGGTCAAACCTTCCCTGGAAGAAAGCCCAATGATCCAAAAATCTGAAGACCTCCCTCCTGCATCAACTCCTTAGCCATGTGTTAAACTGTATGATCTTCCTATTTCTGGCTTCACTAACACGTATAATGGGTAGTAATCCTCAGATCACAACCCTGGAGGTCCTGTCCTTTAATTTAGCACCTTACTCCCTTGACTCACTTTGCAGGACCTCATCACACCTCCTACCCATGTCATTGGTATTGATGTGGACCATGACTTCTGGCTACCTAACACTCCCACTAAGAATGCTGAGCTGTCTCTGACCCTGACACCCAGGAGGCAACATACCATCCAGGAATCTCGTTCTCAGCCACAGAACCTCCTTTCTGTACCCCAAACCAACCAATCCCCTATTACCACAGCTCACATCTTCTCCCCACTTCCCTACTGGACCACAGAGCCAGCCTCAGTGCCAGAGACAAGACCTTTGTGGCTATCCTCTGCTTGGTCATTCCCACCCCCCAGCAGTATGTAAAGTGATATACCTGTTGTTGAGGGGAACAATCACAGGGGTATTCTACAATGTCTACCTATGCCCTTTTCCCCACCTGGCAGCCACCCAGTTACCTATGTCCTGCACCTTTGGTGTAACTACCTCCCTGTATGTCCTATCTATCAAAGCCTCAGCCTCCCAATGATCCAGAGTTCATCCAGTTCCTCAATACAATCTGTTAGAAACTGCAGCTGGGTGCACTTCCTACAGATGTAGTTATCAATGTCACTGGAGGTCTCCCTACCTTCCCACATCCCACAAGAGGATTATTCCATTACCCTGCCTGGCAACCCACAGCTCTAAATGCGCAATAAGACAGAAAGAATAAAAAAAGAAAAAAATCTACACTCAATGCCTCTCCTCGCCAAAGCCACAATGAGCCAAAGCCTCAACTCCTCACTCTAACATTGCCCACACAATGACTACTCGCACAATTCTTCCATTTTGTTTTCTTGCTCTCCAATTATCCTCACTAAACTATAAATCAGATGGATTCCATCATTAGTTTCTCACTTAGCAACTCTGGTTTTTATACCCTAACAGATATAGAACATAGCATATCGAACAATACACCATTATTCATACTCTTCATCCCAAAATGTTGCGCCAACACTTCAACCTACATCAAGATCAATCTCACTTTTTCCTTTCAGATAGTACTCCATTTTTCTTGCTTCCACATGCCTCTCTAAGAATCTCTTAAATGCCCCTCATAAATCTGCCTCTTCAACTACCTATGGCAATATGTTCCCACATACCCATCACTCTCTGTGTGAAGAACTTACCTCCAACATCCTTTCTTTAATTTCCTCCAAATACTTTAAAATTAAGCCTCTGAGTATTAGCCATTTCCACCATAGGAAAAGGCCTCTTGCTGTCCATTCTATCTATGCCTCATATAATCTTGTGCACAGCAATCAAATCACCTCTCATCCACCTTCCCTCCAAAGATAAAGGCACTAGCTCACTCAACCTATCTTCATAAGACATGTTTTCTAATCCAGACGGCATCCTGGTAAATCTCCACTACATCCTCTCTAAAGCTTCCTCATCTTCCTATAAAGACTCCATTGCTGCTCTCCGATTGAGAGGTTGAGCAAGGTTGAAGTCAATGAAGTCAAAATAGAGGACGGATAGGCATTTGGCACCAGCTGGCTGCATTTAACTGGACTTCCTCTTCCTCTTGCCAGCTACTTTGAGAATAAATATACTTTGAATCATTGAGGTGACCAGAACTGAACACAATATTCCAAGTGTGGTCTAATCAGGGTTTTATAGAACTGCTCTTGAATTTAATCCCCCAATTAGTAAAGGTCAACACATAACTCACCTTCTTAACCACCTTATCAATATGTGCAGCAACTCTGAGGGTTCTACCCTAAGATCTCTCTGTTCCTCCCCACTGACATCAAGTTCGAACACCCAAAGTGAAACATTTCACACTTTTTCATGCGAACTCCATCTGCCACCTCTCAGCCCAGCTCTGCATCCTATCACTGTCCCATTGTAAGCTTCAACAACATTCTACTCTATCCATAACACCACCAACCTTTGTAATCATCTACAAACTTAATAACCAACCCTTCCACTTCCTCATCTAAATCATTTAATAAAATCTCAAAGAGCAGGGGTTGAGAACAGGTCCCTGCAGAACATCACTTTACTACTACTACTCTGCTTTTTGTGAGCAAACAGATTCTGAATCCATGCGGCCATGTCTCCTGATTTTCTGAATGAGCCTGTCATGGGGAACATTGTCAAATATCTTACTAAAATCCATATGCAGCACTGCCTTCATTAATAAGTTTTGTCAATTTCTTGAAGAATTCAATCAGGCTCGTAAGCCATAACCTGCCCCTCACAAAGTCATGCTGAATATCTCTAATCAGACTGTGCTTCTCCAAATGCTCATAAATCCTGTTTCTAAGAATCTTCTTCAATATTTTGTCCACAACTGACATAAGATTCATGAATCTATAATTACCAGGTTTATCCCAATTACGTTTCTAAAGAAATAATAAAGAAGTAACATTTGCCACCTTCCTATCTGGCACTACTCCTATGGCCAGTAAGGATGTAAAGGTCATCACTGAAGGCACAGCATCTCTTCCCTCTCTTCCTGTAGTAACCTGGGTATGTCCTGTCTGTCTCCAGGATCTTAATTATCCTAATGTTTTTTCAAAAGTCCCAGCACATATTCTTCCTTAATGTCAACATATTCCAACATATCAGACTTGAGTATGCTGACCTTACATTCGTTAAGTAGTCTCTCACTGGTAAATACTGAATCAAAGTATTTAGTAAGCACCTTACCTTATTAGGAATTCAGGATGTATATTGTATACATTTCTCTGACATTAAATGTCCCTATTGAAACCAGCTCCTCAGATTCCAGGTATATGTTTCTGCTTTTATCCCTGATCAGTCCTACACTCACTTACTCTAATCATCCTCCTGTTCTTTGCGTATATGTAGAACATTCTGGGAATTTGCTTAACCCTACTAACCAAGGCCTCCTCAGGTCCCCTTCTACCTCTCCTAAGTCCATTTTTGAGCTTCTTCCTGGCTGCCTAGTAACTTTCAAGTCCCTGTTTAATCCTTGCCTACTGAAACTCAAGTCTTTCTTCCTCTTGACTGGGTGTTCCACATCTCCTGTCAACCATAGTTCCTTCACTCTACCAACTATTTCCTGCCTCAGTGGGATAAACCTATCCAGAACCCCAAGATGTTATAATGGTCACATCATTGTCGATCTATGTACTGATCCATGTTCTAAGTTTTATCACTCCTGTTCCTGATACTTCTCACAGTAAAATAAACACATTTCAACCAATCAATTTATGCCCTTTCCACTTCCTATCCTTCCTAACAGGCTCTCTACAGACGACAACTACCTTTACACCAAATGCCCCATCCACTGACTAATCACTTTGGTTCCTATGCCCATGCCAAACGAGTTTAAACCATCCCCAACAGCTCTAGTAAAACTACCCACAAGAATATTAGCCCCCTCCTTAAGTTCAAGTGCAACAATGTCCATTTTGTACACACCAAACATTTCCCAAGAGATCCCGATAATCCACAAACTCTGTCTCTTACATAGATTCTTCAGTCATACATTCATCTACCAAATCATCTTATTCTTATCCTTACTAGAGGATGACACAGGCAGCAGTTCAATGATTACCACTTTGGAGGTCCTGCATTTCACCTTCTTTCCTAGCTCATTATATTCTCTCATCAGGATCTCATCTTTTTTCCTTAACATAGAAAACAGAGTATTACAGTACAGTACAGGTCCTTCAGCCCACAATGTTGTGCCAATCTTTTATCCTACTCTGGGATCAATCTAACCCTTCTCTCCTACATAGCCCTCCATTTTCTATCATCTATTTGTCTATGTAAGAGTTTTTTAGATGTTCACCGACCTCCAAGCAAAATACACTCGATTGGTGCCACATTCTGCTTTCTATGGACAAGCCAATTCTGAATCCATACCATCACGATTCCCTGGATCACATGCTTCCTGACTTTCTGAATGAGCCTACCATGGGGAACTTTATCAAATGCCTTACTGAAGTCCATACACACCACTGTTCTGCCTTCATCAGTCTGCTTTGTCACAGCCTCAAAGAATTCATTCAGGTTTGAGCAGCATGTTTTACCCCTCACAAGGCTATTGTCCCAATATTTCTACCAATATGTACAACAACTTCTGACTGGTCACCCTCCCCTTAAGAAAGTACACCATCTGGGAGGCAACATAACATCAGTAAGTCTCTGTTACATCCACAAAATCTCCTGTCTGTTCCCCTAACTATTGAATCCCTTATCACCATTGCTCTCCTCTTCTTCCCCCTTCCCTTCTGAACCATAGAGCCAGACTCAGTGCCAGAGACCTGGTCGCTTCAGGTTTCCCCTGATAGGTTGCACCCCTGCCCACTACAATACAAAGTGGTATGCTTGTTATTGAGAGGGGCAGCCACAGGGATACTCTGCACTATTTACCTATTCCCTTTCCCTCTCCTGATAGTAACCCAGCTACTTACCCCCTGTATTTTAGGTGCGACTACTTTTCTGTAGCTCTTATCTACCACCTCCTCATACTTTGTATTCTCCAGAATGAGCCACAGGCCATCCTGATATACTTCCCGTTCTCCAACACAGTCTGAAAGGAGTTACACCCAGATGCATTTCTTGCAGACGTAGAATTCACAGAGACTGCTGGAGGTTTCCCAGATCTCCCACGTCTTGCATGAAGAGCACAACACTGACCTAGAATCCACTCTCACTCCTCTAGCTCGACACTAATAGACAAGAAAGAGAAACCTGACATAAACTTCAACCTAGCCTCCGCCTCTTCTCACCAAAGTCTCTTGATCCAAAGCCTCAGTTCTCCAATCTAACCTTCCACTCCAACAACAGCCACTCCACAACCTGCTTGCATACTTTACTAATTTGTTTCTTTCCCAGTCCAAATGAAGCATTTTTAAACTCTAACTATAAACTTTGTTTCCCATTCCACAGTTACTGAAGTCTTTCCACCATTTTCTGGTTTCTTTCAGATTTCTAGCAGAAATATATTTTCATGTTCACAAAATTAGCATGTATTTGTTGAATGAAGATTAAGAGCTGCACATTTAAACCTTCTCCAATATATGCTTCAAAGGAGGATTTGACTGGAGAGGATGGGAGAATGAAGATTAGTTTTGAGATTAAGTATTAAGTTTGCTTAAGTATGGCTGCTTACTACTGGCATAAAAATAGCCATCTTAATCATTAACAGCACCAATTCCTCCAGTGGGTTAGGGCACACAGACTATCTGTTTGCTTGTTTCTGCATTTGGATATACACAACCTTGTTCCACAAGAGACATGTGTCAGGTAGTGTTGTGCAATGTGGTTGACAATGGAATGGAAGTGATGCAGATTGAACAGTTTCTGATAGTCTTGTAGATTAGTTACACTCCAGAAAGCTTAATGGAGGAAGCTTAATGGAGCTTAATGGAGGAAAAGTGCAACGGTACAGTGAAGAAGAGACTTTAGTCAATGCTGCTCTCAAATATATTCACAAAAGTAATCTGATTTATTTACTCTGAACTTCTTTTTCCTCAACCATGCTTAGTTCATTTTTATATTAGCTACCTCCATCAGGTCGGATGAAGAATGCCATTCCTTTTTCTTCGACTACTGGACACCAGCTGAATTGAACAGGGTTGTTTCTCCTGTTATAGAGTCGCAATGTTGTCCTAAAACCCGATTCACCCAGGAGTCCATAGTTTGGGGTTAAGACCAACTTTCTGGTTGACAGCTCAAGAGCGACATAAACCACGTTTGCTTTTATCAATAACAGGCCAGTATGGATGCTATTTATTGTGTAGGTGATTGATCTGCAAAATAAAAGAAAATTAGCTTAAGTTTCTATAGTATCAATTCATAAAAATGTTGTGGCATTACAGTTCTAATACTTATAAACTATTCTGTTTAAAATCTTGTAAATTTATGACCTCCTCTCAGCCCATCATAGATTTTTGTAATTACTCCTCAACTACATGCCTTCCATTTTACTAATGTATGGCCAAAATTAAAATTCTGCAAACATTTTGTTGTGAATGAGGGGAAGAAGTAAGAAAAATAATCATGATTACCCTGAAAACCATCAATTGCAACAATATTCATTTCTGTTCCAAACCTCCATCAGATTAAGAAGAGTTTAAAGCGTATTCACATTGTCAAATGAGATTTTCATGATTGCAAGATGATATAAAACACTGGAGATTGAACCAGTTAATGTTCCATAGAGCTCAGCAGCATCCCCTGCTTTATGTCGCACATATCATTGATTCAGACATGCTTATAGAGACCATTTTTAAAAATTTGCAGATGATTACCGAAACTGAGAGTATCATCGATGGTGAAGAGTGTGTTTATAAATTGAAGACTACAGGGAAATGTCAATGATCTGGTTAGTTAGCTACATATGCTATCCAGAAAAACATGGCATAATGCATCTGAAGAGGGCATATGAGGCAAGTGATTACACAAAAATTGGTAAAGTACTAAGATGTGTAGAGGACCATAAGAACGTATCATACAGCAGCAGAATTAGACCACTCAACCTATCAAATCTGCTCCACTATTCGATCATTGTTGTTTTAATATTCCCTCTCAACCCTATCCTCCTGTAACCTTTGACATCATTACTAATCAAAAACCTATCAACCTCTGATTTGAATATACCCAATGGTTTCAACATCTGTGGCCTTAAATTCCATAGATTAGCCGTTCCCTAGCTAAAGAAATTCCTCTTCACCACTGTTCTAAAGCGATGCCCTTTTATTCTAAGCCTGTGCCATTTGGTCCTAGACTTTCCCACTAATGGAAACATCCTCTCCAAATCCACTCTGTCTAGGTCTTTCAATATTTGGTAGATTTCAATAACATATCCCCCCCCCCCACCACATCTTTCCTCATTCTTCCAATCTGTTAGTACAAGCCCAGTGCCATCAGATGCTCCCCATGCATCTACTTTTTAATTCCTGGACACTATTCAACACCAGCACATCCTTCACTGGATATGAGATTCGGTATGACTTACAGTGTCCCAAATATGGTCTAACCAACATATTATAAAATTATAATGTCTTAATGTTCCATCTCTGCTTTTATATTCTAGTTCTCTTGAAATGAATTTTACTTCCTTACTCAACCTGCAAGTTAACCTTTAGGGAATCCTGCACTAGTACTCCCAAACACCTTTAAATCTCCAGATTCTCTTCCCATTTAGAAGATAATTTACACCTTTATTCCTTCTATCAAAGTCCATAACCATACACTTCCCTAAGCTGTATTCCATCTGCCATTTCTTTGTCTATTCTCCCAACCTGTCCAAATCTATCTACAGATTTGCTGTTTCCTCAACAGCATCACCTATCTTTGTATCGTCTTCAAAAACGATGATACAAAGCCATGAATTCCGTCACCAGGTGATTAACGTATAATGTGAAAGGTAGCAGACCTAATAGTAACCTCTGGGGAATACCATTAGTCACCAGCAGCCAGCCAGAAAATCCCACTTTATTCCTGCTCTTTTCCTTCTGTCAGTCAGTCAGTTCTACCCATGCAAGTATCTCTTCTGTAATACCATGGGCTTCTGTCTTGTTTAGCAGCCTTATGTGTGTGTGTGGCACCTTGTCAAGGCCTTCTGAAATTCCAAGTAGACAATATTTACTGATTCTCCTTTGACTATCATGTCTAAAACCTCCTCAAATAATTCCAACAGGTTTTTTTTCAGACAAGATTATCCCTTATAGAATCCATGCTGACTTCAGCCTATTCTATCATGTGCTTCCAGCTAACCCAAAACCTAATTCTTGATAATAGAACCTAAAATTTTAACAATCACTCAAGTCTGCTATCTGGCCTATAAATTTCCACTCCCCACTTAAAGAGGGGAGTGGTATTTGTGATTTCCCAGTCCTCTGGAATCACTGCTGACTTTAATGATTCTTAAAAGATCACTACTAATGTCTCCATTCTCTCTTCAGCCACCTCGTTCAAAACTCTGGTGTACTGTCCATCGGGTCCAAGTATCTTATCCAATTTCAGACCTTTCAGATGCCAAAGCACCTTCTCCTTAGTAACAGTGACTACACTTACTTCTGACTCCATCCTCCTACTCTCTCAAATTTCTGGCATGTTATTGGTGTCTTCCATCAGAAAGGTAATCCATCATTTCTTCGTTCCCCATTATGATTTTTCTAGCATAATTTTCCAGTGGTCCAATGTCAACTTTTGCCTCTCTTTTACTCCTTATAATCTGAAAAAACTTTTGTTTTTTTTTATATTATTAGCTAGGTTTTCTTCATATTTCATCTTTTCTTCCTTTATTGTTTATAGTTGTCTTCTATTGGTTTTTAAAAGCTTCCCAATCCTCTGGCTTCCCACTAGTTTTTGAAATATTGTATATTCTGTGATATTATGATCACTGCCTCCAAAGGGTTTCTTTACCTTGCACTCTCTAATCAAAGCCTGTTCATTGCACAAGACCAAATCCAGAACTGCCTCTTGCCTCGTAAGTTCGAACACAAGCTGCTCTAAAAAGCTATCTCATAAATATTCTACAAATTCCTCCTCTTGGGATCCAGCACCAAACTGATTTTTCCAGTCTACCTGTATATTGAAGCCCCAATTACCTCTCTAACATTGTCTTTCATACATGCCTTTTTATCTCTATAGTTTGTACTCTATATTTCTTTAAGAGGAAATCTTTCCAGAAAATCCTGTAGGAATTCTTTGAAGAAATAACAGGCAGAATAGATAAAGGAGAGACAGTGGATGTTGTTTACTTGGATTTTCAGAAGGCATTTGACAAAGTGCTACACATGAGGCTGCTTATCAAGACAAGAGCCCATGGTATCAGAGGAAAGATACTGGCACGGATAGTAGAATGGCTTTCTAACAGGAAGCAAAGTGTAGGAATAAAAGGGACTTGAAAGTCTTTGTGCAGGATTCCCTAAAGGTTAACTTGTAGATTGAGCTGGTGTTAAGAAAGGCAAATGCAATGTTAGCATTCATTTTGAGAGAACTAGATTATAAGAGCAAGAATGTAATGCTGAGGCTTTATAAGGCATTGGTCAGACTGTACTTGGGAGTATTGTGAGCAGTTTTGGGCCCCTTATTTTAGAAAAGATATCCTGGCACTGGAGAGATTCCAGAGGAGGTTCACAAGAATAATTCTGGGAATGAAAGAGTTAACACATGAGAACCATTTGACAGCTCTGAGCCTATTCTTGCTGGAGTTTAAAAGAATAAGGGGGTGGGAGAATCCCATTGAAATCTATTGAATATTCAAAGGCCTAGTCAAACAGGATGTAGAGAGAATATTTCCTATCGTAGTTGAGTCTAGGACCAGAGGGCACAGTCTCAGAATAGAGGGAGTTTCATTTACAACAGAGATGAGGGGGAATTTCTATAGCCAGAGGGTGGTGAACCTGTGGAATTCATTGCCACAGCCAGTTATGGAGGCCAAATCATTGAGTATATTTGAAGCAAATGTTGATAGGTATTTGATTAGTGAGGGTGTCAAAAGTTATGGAGAGAAGGCAAGAAAATGGGATTGACAGGGATAATAAATAAGCTATGTTGGAACAGTGGAGCAGAACTGATGGGCAAATGGCCTAGTTCTGCTTCTATGTCTTATGATCTTATGGTCTTATATGCTGGTTACTATTCAGAGGACTATATATACCTCCCACCAGAGTTTTCTTACCCTTGCATTTTCTTACTCTACCCACAAGTACATCTTCTGATCCTGACGTTTTTTGCTAAGGATTTCATTTCTTTTTTTTTACCAACAGAGTCACCCAATTCCTCTGCCCATCCGTCTGTCTTTTCAATACAATGTATACTGTATGTTTGAATGTTAAGATCCTGTCTGTGATGATCTTTCAGCCATGACTCTGTGATATCCACGTCATATCTGCCAACTTCTTAACTTCACTATAAGCTCATCTACATTGTGTCGTATGTTCGGTACATTTAAATATAACACCTTCTGTCCTGTATTCAACACCTACCCCTCTTCTCAAATTTGTCTCAAATTTTTGAGTTAGTGGTGGAGAGGAGGTTACTAAACAAACTGTTATCCATTATGAACAATCAGGCACATCCTCTCCATGACCCACTGAATAAGCAGCAAAGCATCCTTTTGAACAGAGTCATTCAGCTCCACTGTCACAAGGATCATTACGGAAAATCCAATAAGCATATACAACAGTTCATCTCTGTGCAACAGAACAGACATCATAGTACAATAGTCTCTGTTTTACTATTTCATACATTATTGCACATTATTGAATATTGAAAAATTATTATTGTTCTGTACTTTATTATTAGTTAAGTCTGCACACTGCTAAGTGTGTTTTTAAATGTTGCTGCTGTAATGAAATAATTTCCCACTCAGGATCAATAAAGTACTTTATTATTATTATTATTATTATTATTATTATTATCATCATCATCATCTCTATGTGACATGAAGATAAATTCTTATTCTTTTCTAAACCTTCTATCCTATTTTTCATTCTGGAAACTTCAGTAACCTCTGCACTCTCCTCAGATGAATCTTAATATTGGAGGTTCACAAATCCCTGAGTAACAGAATGGGCATGTAAGATGGTTAAGAAGGCAATTCAGACAACAGCTCTTATCAGTCAAGTAACAGAACTTAAGAGCAAGTTGAGCCTCAGTGAGACTACTGCACACAGTTCTTGTTAATCCACTATGGGAAAGAAATAGGTAAAATACAGAAGGGATTTGCAATTGGGTTTCTTGGACTGGAAAACTTTAATTATAAAATGGGAATTGTTAGGTAAGAAAGACAGAAGGTTAATTTAAGTTCTTACCATAATGAACATGATAAACTGTGTTGTATGGGTCCACCTTCTATAGTTTCATTTTAAAAACTAATAATCAATGAATTAATGCCATTCTATAAATGGTACTTAACCACTGTTCGTCACACATCAGAAAATTATAATTAAATACAATTTAATTTATGTACACTCAAATTCCTTCAAATCAACACCACAATGTCATTCTCTTGGGTTATATCTAATGACAATAGCTTCATACTGGAGGTTGCAGAAAGCAAATCAGAAATCTAATTTTAGAAGCTCTGTCAATATCTCAATTAGTAACTACTCTGGCTTGAAAGTTAGACTCGCCTAGTGTATTCATCTCATTAGCAATAGTGATATTACAGGTTGAGCACCCCTTATCCAAAATGTTTGGGGCCAGAACTATTTCAGATATCAGATTTTGGAATTCTTGCATCTACTATATAATGAGATAGCTTGGGGATGAAATGAAAGTCTAAACATGAAATGCATTTACATTACATACACAGTTTAGACATGTACCATGAAGATTGTTTTGTATAATATTTTAATAATTTTGTGCATGAAAGGATAATGTGTATATTCAGCATTGAGAAAGGTAAGCTATCATTATCGCAACTGCCCAGGTGGACAGTCAGTGGCTATTTGGCATCTTCGTCATTCCCAACTCTGAATTTGTGTAAGCAGTAAGCAGTCTTTATCTTACACTTGTTCATCACACATATGCACTTAACAGTAAAAATTAAAGCACACCATTAATAAAATGAAAATATAATGTGTGCAGGGTAAAAAAAAAGCAGCACAGCAGCATCGAGACAGAACTTGAGTCATCCATTGAACAACGAAAATCAACAGCAGGTTTTTAGTCTCCAACTACAATGCCATGTTTTGATTAAAATGCTACAGTACACTTCATTAGTATTTTACTTTTACTTCTTTCAGTTTTTATGTAAGGTATAAAAACAAAAGATTGAATTTAATAAGTAAATTACAGGTAAAACTGTGAAAATGTCATACATATTATTTTAATGCAATAATGATGCTGGTCAAGTTACACTCATACAATGAATTTTAGATGGAGATAAATTTAGACCATGCAAAAATAACATGTTTCATAATGACATGATAAACATGATGATCTTCACTTACAAAAGAACATATACGCAGCACCAAACGCTACAACTACATCAGGTCTTAGAAATTTCAGGTGTTGACAACCTTGGCAAACTCAACAATGAATTTCTTACCTCTTCTCATCTGCCCATTCACCTCATCGTCCACTTCATTCAGAGCCTCAAATAGTCCTTCCAGATGACACAATACTTCACTTCACTTGCAAATCTGTTGGGTTTGTCTATTGTATCCAGTGCTCCCAATATAGCCTACTCTACATTGTGAGGCCCATCATAAACTGGGGGACCACTTTGTCAAGCACCTCCGCTCCATTTGCCAAAAGTGAAACTTCCCAGTTGCCAACCATTTTAATTCCGATTCCTATTCCCATTCCAACTTCATGAGGCCACTCTCAGGGTGATAGACCAACACCTCATCTTTGTCACCTCCAAACTAATGGCATGAACATCACTTTCTCTTTCCAGTAAAAAAAATCCCCCTCTCCCTTCCTTCTTCTATTCTCCACTCTGGTCTCTCACCTGCCTATCCCCTGGTGCTCCTCCTTACTCCCTTTCTTCCAGGTCCACTCTACTCTCCTATCAGATTTCTTCCCCTCCAGCCCTTTACCTTTTCTATCAACCAGGCTTCACTGATCACATTCTAGCTATTTTCCTTACCATCACCCCACTTCTGTATTCTAGCATCTTCCCTTTTTCTTTCCTGCCTTGAAGAAGCCCAAAACGTCAACTGTTTGTTCACTTCCATAGATGCTCCTGAACCTGCTGTGTTCCTCCAGCATTTTGTGCGTGTTGCAATGAATTTCTCTGTTGCTTCGTGATCACGAAGATGCTTTATAATCACAAATCTTTTAAAAATGAATGCCGTGTCTTCTTAAATTTCTGCAACCAGCCTGCTGAATATTCACTATTTCCTTCAATTTTCAGTTTGTTGTGATGTATCTTTGCTTGTTTCATGATCAACATACTGTTAAGGAACATATGTTCACTCTTAGCACTGACAAATCCACTCTTTTAATACATGTCGAAGTCTTCATTTTTCACTTTATTTGATGTTTTCAATTATTCATTAAATTCTGTTAATTACTTTCAGAATGGAACTTTAACAGTTTGTCTTTCTGTTTCTTCAGGTCATAGATGGTGGTTGTTCCCTCTGTCAGATGCTTCAAACTTACACCATTGTAAGTTTTTCAAACAACTTGACTTTCTGTGTTATAGATAAACATAAATTCTTCTTCTTTTTCTTTTCACTGTTACTCATAGGGATAACTGCAGGCCTTTCTGACATTTTCAACAATATATTCACAGCACAGAGCACAGAATAAGTGCAAAACACATGGTAATGACTGTGAGTAATGCACAAAGGTCTGGCTATAATGAATGCTGAAGACAAACTGGCTCCAACAGGACCCTACTCAGGGTATGTGTGGTCACTGCTCAGAGTTGTCTGTGGTATGCAAAGACTTGTGCATCGCCTGGGATTCTTCCCAACACCTTGTGGAATTTTCCATTTGTTACATCATGTCAGTGCTCAAAAAACATTTGGATTTCAGAGGCTTTCTGATTAGTGATTTTCAGGTAAGGGGTGCTCAACCTGTATAGTTATTATCAATATGAATAAATGATAAAAGCAACTTGGTTGCATTCATTTCTCATTTGTGATTCTTATTCAGTAACCTCTAGAAACAGAAATATTTTAAGGACTTGATTAGAATCGGCTACTGAAATCCAGTCAACTTATTTATAAGAAATGATAATTTCAATGAACTGCAGGAACCTATTAAATAATGCTATAAGATTTCATGCTGACAAAGTTTGGTGGAGTTGTGGATAGGGTAGAAGGTTGTCATGATTACAATGGGATATTAACAGGATGTAGAGCTGGGCTAAGAAGTGGCCCAGCTCTGATAAGAGTTCAACCCAGAAATGTGCGAAGTGAAGTGAAGGTCAAATTTAAAGACAGAATGCAGAGCTAATGGAAGTATTCTTAGCAGTGTGAAGGAACAGAGGGATCTTGGGGTCCATGTACATGGATCTCTCAAAATTGCCGTGCAAGTGATAAGGTTGTTAAGAAGGCTTATGGTGTGTTAGACTACATTAGTCAGGGGACTAGCCGGCTGGTGGTGCAATGTCATCAGCGCCGGAACTCGGGAGCGAATCCAAGTCAGGCCACCCCTGAGCACGCTTTCCATTTGTGCCAGGTTGAGCATCAGGCTAGCCACTTGGCCTTGTAAAAAAAAATACAAGGGTCAAGCCAGGAATTTATAAAACACAATTATTCTCCTCAAAAGTAACATTACTTTGCAGCTCTTAACTCAGCCCCCTGACTTTAAAAAAAATTTTTTAGCGTGTCGCACCAGATAGTCAGCCATTCTTGTCTGGTGTGTGGTGTCAGGATTGGTGTCCTTTTCCGATTAACCGGGTTACAATATGTTACAGCTCTGTAAAATCCTGATTAGATCACATTTAGAATGTTGCATTCAGTTCTGTTTGCTTCATTGTAAGAAGGATAGAGAAGGTGCAGAGGAGATTTACTGAGATGATGCCTGGATTAGAGAGCATGTCTTATGAGGGATGGTTGAACAAGCTAGGGCTTTTCTCTTTGGAGCAGAGGAGGATGAGAGGGGACTTAATAGATAGATAGATAGATAGATAGATAGATAGATACTTTATTCATCCCCATGGGGAAATTCAACATTTTTTCCAATGTCCCATAAACTTGTTGTAGCAAAAACTCATTACATACAATACTTAACTCAGTAATAATATGATATGCATCTAAATCACTAACTCAAAAAGCATTAATAATAGCTTTAAAAAAAGTTCTTAAGTCCTGGCAGTTGAATTGTAAAGCCTAATGGCATTGGGGAGTATTGACCTCTTCATCCTGTCTGAGGAGCATTGCATCGACAGTAACCTGTCGCTGAAACTGCTTCTCTGTCTCTGGATGGTGCTATGTAGAGGATGTTCAGGGTTTTCCATAATTGACCGTAGCCTACTCAGCGCCCTTCGCTCAGCTACCGATGTTAAACTCTCCAGTACTTTGCCCACGACAGAGCCCGCCTTCCTTATCAGCTTATTAAGACGTGAGGCGTCCTTCTTCTTAATGCTTCCTCCCCAACACGCCACCACAAAGAAGAGGGCGCTCTCAACAACTGACCTATAGAACATCTTCAGCATCTCACTGCAGACATTGAATGACGCCAATATACAAGATGATAAGAGACATTGATTGAGTGGATAGCCAGATACTTCTTCCTGGAACAAAATTGGTGAATACAAGGGTAATTATTTTAAGGTAAATGGAGGAAAGTATAGGGAGGATGTCAAAGATACATATTTATAAAGAAAGGTGAGTGTATGGAATGCCATACAAGGTGTGGTGATATCTGATATCTGCCTCTATCAGAAACATTAGGAGCATTTAAGAAACTCTTATATAAGCACATGAATAATAGAAAATGGAGGGCAATGTAGAGGGGAAGATTTAGATTAATGCTAGAGTAGTTTAAAAGGTCAGCACAACATCTCAGGCCAGATGGCCTGTACAGTGTTGTAATGTTCTATGGTTTAAGTTCTATGATTTTCACTTTCCAAAAGGGTTCAAATTCTGCTCTTTAACTGCACCAAATTAGTTCACAAAATGTTCACATAAAATAATCTTGCCATTGCTTTAAAATAACAAGGTTGTTAAACTTTGCATGACAGTAAAAATATTGACCTTTATTTGTATTATCAAGAAAAAACATTGATTTAAGGTTTCTCTTTTTCAATATCTAAAGTTGCTCATGTTACCTAACCTCCTCATTTGTTATTTGGTATTTTACAAACATTTTTATACATACTGACACAAGAGCCAGTTAGTCAGGAAAGCATCATCTATCAGTAGTTTTTCTACACACCCGTCACTTCTTTCTCCAGGTTTCCAAATCTGGAACCTAGTTAGGAACTCTAATAAGGTATCCAACCAAGGGATCTGAAACAAACATTTTTAAAGATCACAGCCAAAGGCAATGAAGAAATATAGACTAAAAAGAGAATAAAATGAGATTAAATAAAAATGAAAAGTGACAGTGAGAGAATAGAAGCAAAAATGAAAATAAAAGTAAAAAGACTGAAAAAAGAAGAGGAGATGGGAGAAATGGTAAAAAGAGGCAAAGGAGAGAAAGAACATGAGGGAATAGAACAGAAGGAGTGGATTCAAAGGGAAAGCATTAAAGAAATTAAGGATAGAACCATAGAACATTACAGCACAGAAACAGGCCTTTTGGCCCTTCTAGGTTGTGCTGAACCATTTTTCTGCCTAGTCCCACTGACCTGCACCTGGGCCATATCCCTCCAAACCCCTCTCATCCATATACCTGTCCAAGTTTTTCTTAAATGTCAAAAGTGAGCCCGCATTCACCACTTCATCTGGCAGCTCATTCCACACTCCCATCACACTCTGCATGAAGAAGCCCCCCCTAATGTTCCCTTTAAAGTTTTCCCCCTTCACCCTTAACCCATGACCTCTGGTTTTTTTCTCCCCTAGCCTCAGTAGAAAAAGCCTGCTTGCATTCATTCTATCTATACCCATCACAATTTTATACACCTCTATCAAATCACCCTTCATTCTCCTATGCTCCGGGGAATAAAGTCCTAACCTATTCAACCTTTCTCTGTAACTCAGTTTCTCAAGTCCCGGCAACATCCTTGTAAACCTTCTCTGCACTCTTTCAACCTTATTAATATCCTTCCTGTAATTAGGTGACCAAAACTGCACACAATACTCCAAATCCGGTCTCACCAATGCCTTATACAACCTCACCATTACATTCCAACTCTTATACTCAATACTTTGATTTATAAAGGCCAATGTACCAAAAGCTCTCTTTACAACCCTATCTACTTGTGACGCCACTTTTAGGGAATTATGTATCTGTACTCCCAGATCCCTCTGTTCTACTGCACTCTTCAGTGTCCTACCATTTACCTTGTATGTTCTACCTTGGTTTGACCTTCCGAAGTGCAATACCTCACACTTGTCCGCATTAAACTCCATCTGCCATTTTTCAGCCCATTCCTCCAACTGGTCCAAATCTCTCTGCAAGCTTTGAAAACCTTCCTCACTGTCCACTACACCTCCAATCTTTGTATCATCAGCAAATTTGCTGATCCAATTTGCCACATTATCATCCAGATCATTGATATAGATGACAAATAACAATGGACCCAGCACTGATCCCTGTGGCACACCACTAGTCACAGGCCTCCACTCAGAGTAACAATCCTCCACTACCATTGAGCCAATGTCTAATCCAATTTACTACCTCTCCATGTATACCTAGCGACTGAATCTTCCTAACTAACCTCCCATGTGGGACCTTGTCAAAGGCCTTACTGAAGTCCATGGATACAACATCCACTGCCTTCCCTTCATCCACTTTCCTGGTAACTTCCTCGAAAAACTTTAATAGATTGGTTAAACATGACCTACCACACACAAAGCCATGCTGACTTTTTCTAATAAGTCCCTGTCTATCCAAATACTTGTATATCCTATCTCTTAGTATTCATCCCAATAATTTACCTACTACCGATGTCAAACTTACCGGCCTATAATTTTCCGGCTTACTTTTTGAGCCTTTTTTAAACAACGGAACTACATGAGCTATCCTCCAATCCTCCGGCACCTGACCTGTGGATATCGACATTTTAAATATTTCTACCAGGGCCCCTGCAATTTCAACACCAGTCTCCTTCAAGGTCTGAGGGAATACCCTGTCAGGTCCTGGGGATTTATCTACTCTGCTTTAAATACCACGCTATTTAAAATAATTTTAAAAAGAGAAAATAGGAAGGACAGATAAGAATATTGTGAAAAATATGGATGGGCACAATGAAGGATGAGAATAAGAAAAAACAGAATAAAAGAAAGCAGAAAGGAAAATACAGTTGGGGTAGATGGCAAAATATAGAAAGAAATGCACCAAATAAGAAAGAGAGAGAAAAAAGAAAGATACACTGTGAATTTTCTGATAAGAAAAGCAAAGGAAAGATTAGAGGAAAAAAGAAGCAGACAAAGAAATAAAGTAAAGGTTAATAGTGGAAACTGCAAGAAAGAAGACAGTAAGGGAGATTATAGAAAGACCTTCGATAAAGAAAAAACTTTGATAAATGAATAAAGCAAATAAATGGGCTATATTTCAGAGCCTTGGCCTAAGGTTTTCGATCTGGTCAAAGTATGTTCATTATGTCAAACTGCAGCCGATCTAATCAGCAATGGACCTTTTTACTATGGAAATCAAAGTATAATTGGATAATTTTCTCACAAGTATAAGTTTTATAAGACAAGAAAACCACTTATGAAATACATCAACAACACAAGATTGCAAAATATGCTTGATTATTAAAACAAACATGATATGCATTGCTCTTTACAACTTTATTTACTTATATAGTGCTTAATACTGAGTAATGTATGTCACTGAAAGCTACAGTAATATTGTTGTCTATATTTCATATTTTCCCTCAAGATTCTTTCCACTAGAGAGAAAAGAAATTTCTCTTTCACACTTACTTCTGAAAAGCTCCAATCCTTTTACTTTCAAATCCTATTGGTATGTAAACCGTAGATATGGGTGGGATCACCTGAGATAATGGACTAGATTCATGCAGCTCTGTACAACATGTATCCATTTCAACTAAAATGTGTGTAGTTAAGTTGTTCACAATAGTCAAATTCTGGGTTGATGATGAATGTAAACATACTTCTCCAAAGTCAAGGTTTGATGGGCCTAGTCAAAAAAAAGTATAATTTTAGTAAAAACTTTTGAAAATTAGCAAGAAAAGTGCAATTACCTATGTGCAAAATGCAATCATACTTGCAACACAGGTTAGGTGGTCTTTGTAGTTGTAAAAATCAACCAGTATGAAAATGCATTGCTAAACTGTGGATGGTGGGAATATCTTCTACTAATTAAAAGAAAGATAAATAAGCTACAGTATACACCATATGCCATTAAAATTAGTTTTTACTGCAGCAGCACAGTGTACTACAAAATAAGGATAAATATAAGTCAATATTAACTTAGCCTATACATATATCTTACCTGTGTGCAAAATAAACAAAATAAAAATAATGCCTCTAGTGCATTATTGAGAGAGAATCAAAAACTATGGCAGTAAAATATTTCTTTTGTCTAAAATAGGTTTAAAAATAAAACTACAATTTTCAGCAAAAACAGCATAATCGGGAAGCAGAGTATAAAAGACTTGAGATGCACCTCGGTTACAATTATAAAACACTACTATACTCCTCAAGAGTATTTCACTATTTATTAATTTACTGTCCAAGTTCACACACAAACACAGCTACCTGAGGGAGATACAGGAGGTACACATTTTCTTGAAAATTACATAGTTTCAATTGATGAATTACTATGGAAGAGATTATAAAATGTAAACAAAAATGTCTATTCCAACCTCACCCATTAATAGAGTATGATTTCCAAGGTATCTGATGAATACTTGGGTCAGTACTTGCAGATTATCAATATTTAGAAACCAAACTTTGATTTTTCAATTATTTCAAAATGTTTTCATACTTTAGGCAATTTTGGTTTTTTTTTACAAATTATTTTCTTAAATTTTCATAGTCTCTACATGTTTTCAAGTGCTGACATGGCACAAAGGAGAGCAGGACTAGAAATGGGCTTTACCATCCCATTAGTCTGTTATTTCATTTTATTATCTCTCGACTCAGCTTACTTCAGCTCAGCTTATCTTGTTTTTGATTATATTCTTGACCCACAAGCCACAGCCCTGAGGTTGAGAGATAGTGCCCTCTAATTTCACTCTTGAAAGGCCTTGTTTTAAACTTAACTAAATGCTCTGGATTCCCCATCAAAAGTAACACCTCTGTACCTTCTAAATCTTTTCATAATTTTAAACATCTCAAATATATAGCCTCTTACCCCTCTAAACTCAAACAACCACAAGATACGTTGTGATACCTGACTTCTTAACTGAGCTACTAAGACTTGGTTGGTATCAATGGTGAAATGAAACCATAGGAGGTTGCAGGAAACCAGGCCTATGGATAGTGGAATCTGATAGGAAGGTAGAGTGTGACCAAGTAAGGAAGATAGATAGGTAACATGCTTCTCCTCTGTCCCCTTTTCTTGTTCCTCTCAATCTCCACAGATCCCACTCCCATTCACCATATCACACAATTTCTTTCCCCTCCTCCACTTTATTTGGCATCATCGAAACAGTCCTCCCACTGGGACCCTCTCCCTCCTGTTCCCATCCACCCACCCATCTTCCTTATGTGGTTCCATGTTCCACCTTCCTTTTCTTCCAGATTAGGATTATTCCCTTCCTGAGTGGCAGTGCCCAAAATTTAACATAATATTCTGGATGAGGTTTGATCTATCTTCTGTACCATTAAAGCATCAATTCTTTCTCTTTTGCGTGTCATGTCAGAAGTCTGAACTTCAGCAAAAGCCAGCAGACTTTTGGTAGTTTAAATGGTACTCCATTAGTACGAGAAGCAATAGTGATTAAAAGCAACAAGTAATTTGATGTAGAAAAGGTCCAAAAACTCACAAGCAAATTTCTAATAACCAAATAAGAAGAAGTGTATTAATGGTCACTTGCTTACAACAAGGATACTAAACAGGATATGTATCTTTTTAAATACTAATTGAATGATTCTTCTTATTGTATAGTCATTTACAGTGAGCACAGATGAACACTCTGCCTTGCCTTCAATTTATTGGATGACACAGTGTTGACAACAGCAGTATTCACAATCTACCTCTGAATATAAAATAAATAAATGAATATTCAACCTACCAATGAATATTTGGTGAAGCTGTTGAGGAGTCAGTGTCAAACTGCAATCCTTCTCTTCTTGAAGGGTGGTTGGAACAGCATTAAGACCATCTTTTACCTGAAAGAAGTCAATAGAAAAGAGATCAATATTCTTCAAACTCAAAGGGGAATAAAAATAATTGATTCTCCTCCTAAAAGGAAAAGTATCTTTAAAAAATGCTTGAAAAATAGACAAAGGTGAGATTATTAATTTCCCAAACAATTCTCAGTCTGAGTACGTGAAATGTGTACATTTGCTCCCTAGATTCCTGTTCTCCTTGTTGTCTTGCCCAGCATTTCTTTCATATATATCACATAAAAAATTACTATTCATTTATGTATTTCTGTACCTGTAGGTAGGTACCAAAACTGCACACAATACTCCAAATTAAGCCTCACCAACGTCTTATATACAAATTGGCTGCTGCATTTCTTAATAATATTAATACTTCAAGAATAACTTATAAGTAGGTTGGGAATCTTAAAGCCATGGTTGTCATTTTAAGTTTTTTTTAACTTTTCTTTCTAACTGCTAAACTCTCAACTTACCTTTGGTGCCATTCCTATATGAAAGTACTTAATTAATTATTTGAGCATTAAGAATTTTGCCTTTATCGAAGGCACTCTTTAAGTACTTTTGTTACCTTCTTTGTCTGCTGTCTTTTCTGTCCAAAAGAGAAATATGCATGATGCAGTGTTAGCATTAAAGGAAGAGAAATTAGATAGTAATAGGAAATTCATATAGAGATCATGATGCATCTTTGACTCAGTGCAAAATAAACATAGAATTCACATAAACACAAGAGATTCTGCAGATGCTGGAAATCCAGAGCAACATACACAAAATGCGGAGGAACTCACCAGATCAAGGCAGCATCTATGAAAGTGAACAAATAGTCAACATTTTAGGCCAAGACCCTTCATCAGGACTGGGAAGGATGAGTGAAGATGCCAGAAAAATAAGGTGCAGGGTGGGGATGGAGGACAAGCTGATAGGTGAAGCTAGATGGGTGGGAAAGGTAAAGGGTTGGAAAAGAAAGAAGCTGATTGCAGAGGAGAGTGGACCCTAGGAGAAAGGGGGGGGGGGGACTAGAGAAGGGTAACAAACAGGTGAGGAGAAGAGGTAAGAGACCAAAGTGGGGAATGAAGAGGGAAGGGGGAGGGGAAAAGAAAAAATACTGGACAAGGATTTCAATGTTCATTTCATCAGGTTGAATGTTATCTACATGGAATATGAGATGTTGTTCCTCCACCCTGAGAGTGGCCTCTTCATGGCAAAGGAGGTGGCCATGGATCGACATGTTAGTAGTGGAATGGGGAAAGGAATTAAAGGTTTGCCACTGGGAAATTCCACTTTTAGTGGATGCAGCAGAGGTACTCGACAAAGCAGTTCCCTCCAATTTACATCCAGTCTCACCAATGTAGAGGATGCCACATTGGGAGGACTGGATGCAACAGATGACTCAATAAATTCATAGGTGAAATGTTGCCTCACCTGGAAGGACTATTTGGGGCCCTGAATGGAGGTGAGGAAGGAGGTGTATCTGCAGGTGTAGCACTAAAGCCACTTGCGGGAATAAGTGCTGGAGACAGATTAGTGGGGAGGGACGAATGGACAATGGAATCATAGAGGAGGGATCCCTGTGGAAAATGGAGAGTGGAGAAGGGGAAGTAGAGTCATAGAGAAACACAGCAAAGATACAGGGCTTTTGTCCCATCTAGTCCTCACTGAAACAATTTAAACTGCCCACTCCCTTAGTCTGGCACCCGGACCACAGACCTACATATCCCTACTATCCATATACCTATCCAAACTTCTCTTAAACATTGAAATCAAGCTTGATTGCACCACTTGTGCAGGCAGCTTGCTCCACACTCTCATGACCCTCTGAGAGAAGAGGGCTTCATGACCCTCTGAGAGAAGAGGGCTTCATGCTTCACTTAAACATCTCAACTTTTACCCTTAACCCATGGCCTCTGGTTGTAGCCATACCTGACCTCAGTGGAAAAAAGCCTGCTTGCATTTACCCTATCAATACCCCTCATAATTTTCTATCAAATGACCTCTCAATCTTCTACGTTCTGAAGAATACAGTCCTAACCTATTCAATCTTCCCTTATAACTCAGTCCTCCAGACCAAGCAACATCCTTGCACATTTTCTCTGTATTCTTGCAATCTTGTTTACATCCTTCCTGTAGGTAGGTACCAAAACAGCAAACAATACTCTAAATTAAGCCTCACCAACATCTTACACAACTTTAAAATAACATCCCATCTTCTGTACTCCATACATTGATTTATGAAGGCCAATGTGCCATTTTTTATTACCCTATCAAGCTGTGACGCTGCTTTCAACGAATTATGTACCTGTATTTCCAGATCCCTTGGTCCTCAGTACCATAATATTCACTGTGTAAGACCTACCCTGGTTGGTCCTACCAAAGTGCAACACCTTGCACTTGTCTGCTTTAAATTCCATCTGCTATTTTCCAGCCTATTTTTCCAGCTGCTGTAAATCACTCTGCAAGCCATGGTAGCCTTCCTCACTGTCCACTACACCCCCAATCTTGGTGTCATCTGCAAATTTACTGATCCAAAATTAACCACATTATCAACCAGATTATGAATGCATTGTAGGTGCTTGAGTTGTCATCACGTGAACAGAGTTCCGATAAACAAAAAGGAACTTGTCCTTCTTGTGCAGTAGAGAAATGTCCTCCTTGCCTATCACTTTAATAGACTTCTTGAAGGTTTGGATAAACCTTTCAGCTAACCTATTTGTTGCTGGGTGTTGAGGAGCTGACTTGAAATGTCTGATGGCATTCTTCTTCATGAACAGTAGGAGTTCATCTGACGTGCATTGTGGCCCATTGTCACTGACAATTTGTTTTGGTAAGTTGTTTCTGGCAAAGATAGTCCTCAAAGCTGCAACAGTCCATGCTGACATGGTTGACTTCATTGGTATAACCACTGGTCACTTTGAATGAGCATCCACAGCCATCAGAAATATGGAGTCCATGAATAGCCCAGCAAAGTCAATATGTACTCTTTGCCATGGTGCTGACAGCCATTTCTATTGGTGTAGAGGTGCCTGTGGGGGTGTATTTTGAACTTATTGGCATGAAGGAACAGCTTTTGGTCAAGTCTTCAACCTGTTTATCTATTCTTGGCCACCACACAGAACTCCAGGTGAGACTCATCATCTTGACCGTACCCAGCTGTCCTGTATGCAGATTCTTTAACACTCTGGTGCACAGTTTGGAAGGAACCACAACACGAGATCCACACATCAATATTTTCTGACATATCAACAGTTAGTCTTGTTCTCACTGAGAACTCTGGAAACATAGGGTTACCATGAGCTGGCCACCTTGCATGGTGATGTCATAAACTTTTGACAATGTTGGGGCAGTCCTTGTTTCTCTTTGTATTTCAGAATTTGTTGCCAACAACTGGTCCACCAGTGCTGTGTGGACCACTTCTGCTGGGTCAGTGTTGCTGCATTATTTGGTACCCTTGAACTCTAAGTCAGATGAGTGGGTTCCTAGGAACGGTGCCAAGTTGTAACCAGGTAACAGACATCACTGGAATTCCCTTCCTGGGATTGAAAATGGACAGAAGGGGCTGGTGATCTGTCACTAGCGTAAACTTTTGTCTGTAGAGATAGTGGTGGAACTTCTTGATTCCCCATACTAAACTAAGCACCTCTCAGTCGATCTATGCATAGTTGCATTCTGGGCTCATCTGTGATCTTGAAGCAAATGCAATTGGACATTCAGATCTATCTTGCATAGTGTATGACAAAACGGCACCAATGCTATAAGGGGACACATCAAACGCCAATCTGATGGGCAGAGATAGGTTATATTGGGTGAACAGTTCATCAGATGTTATTAGTCCCTTTATTTCCTTGAATACTCTTTCACATCTTTCTGACCATTCCCTATTTGGCCCTGTTTGCAATAGTGCGTTCAATAGGTGCAGCAATGTAGCAATGTTCGAGAGAAACCGGTGGTAGTAGTTAACAAGGCCCAAGTATGACCTGAGTTATGTCACATTTTCCAGTTTGAGTGCCTGTAGCACTGCTTCAATCTTCTCTTGTGACTTATGTAAGCCATGCTTGTCAATGACATATCCACAATATGAGATTTCATTCTTGAAAAACTCATATTTCACAGTACACGGCACTGAGTTGATGCTCACTTTGAAATCCCCATATATGCAAATGGCTCCATCCTTCCCTTTCTTGATCACTGGGACAATAGGTGTGGCCCATTGCTCCACTCAGCTTTGGAGAGAATTCCAGATGTCTCCAAGCTCTGAAGTTCAGCATCCACTTTAAACGTAGTACTTTATGGAATCTTGGTGTTGCTGCTTCATCCTTTTCAATTCTGACCTCTTGCCTTTGAGTTTACCGACACCCTTCTCAAAAACCTCATTAGCTGTGACAGTCTCTGATTAGTGCTACCATTTGGGCTGCAGTTGCCTGTTGATGACACATTGAGAGCTTTGATTGTGTGCCAGTCTAGTTGGATTTTTCCCAACCATTCAACACAAAGCTCTAACTGCTGTGCTTGCCTTCCATACATCACATTCACTTTTAGTTTGCCTTTGGGAGACACTTTTTCACCTGTGTAGATCTTTAGCATCAATGAGGTCTTTTCTAATGTTAGCTTAGAAAATAGTGTTGTAGTCAGCCTTTAAAATTATAAACAAAACTGACCCAGTATCCAGCTTCATGTTCAGTTTTACACCAGACACATCTATTGTGACCCAGAAGATTTTGCAATCTACTTCAGAATACTATGCAGTTCTAGGCATGACAGCTCACCTTTGTCAGACTTTGTTGTATGATTCTGTTTTACATTCAGTCACTTTATGCATTTGCCTAGTTTTGTGTTTGAATCTTTTCACTCGGTGTGGTTTTGCTCTTTGGTTGTGCTTTTTGTCTGCCTTGCACACTCTCTCTATGTGACCTTATCTGTGACACTTTATGCAAGCTTTTTCTTTGAACCAACAGTCATTTGCATCATGGAAGGATTTACCATATCAATAATATTTTTGGCTTTTTGTACCATTCAGGGATATTTTGTGCATTTCAGATTCTAACCTTTTATTCGGTAGTTCTGCAGCATCCTTTGCTGCAGTCTCTAACAATAATATAATGGTCAATGCCCATTCTAAGGGTAAGTCTCTTTCTGACAGTAGCCTCTAATCAGTGCTTCGATAATTCATACCATATACAAGTCTGTCCCTTAATGCTTCAGAAAGTCCATCTCTAAAGTCACAGTACTGGGAAAGTTTGCACAGTTCTGCAATATATTCAGGAATGCTCTCATCCTTTGACTGGTTGCTTTTGAGAAGTCTAAATCTCTCAGCTATTACCAGCCTTTTAGAGCTCAATTGATTTTATAAAATTACAACAATTTCATCAAACATCTTGCTTTCTGGTTTTTCAGGAGTTACTAGAACGCATAAGAGCCTGTATGTCTTAGCACCATTAAGCTAAGAAGTGTAGCAGCTTTTTTTTTATCATCCACATCGGTACTTTACACTACAGTTCAACCCTCTCAATATACAACTTCCAATCTTCATTAGTACAATCAAATTCATCAAATTTCTCAACAAAAGTCATCGTCACATTATTTTTACTTTAACTTTGCTTGTTGTGCATCTTTCAGTGTGTACTATGCAGTTACTCATGTGTCCCTTTGTCAGTATCTGGTCTGTACTGTTTAACTCTTTCCTCTCGATGTTTCGTCCCGTAATTATCCTGTAACTATCGGTGTAGTTGGTGATACTCTCTGACATTCAGGTTCATACTCATCACCAATTTGTTGTGTCAGTGCAACTACATATCAGTTAAATAAAAGCACACACGCGGGAGATGGCTTTAACTGGTGTATTTACATTGCAGTGGGAGAGAGTGGACAATAGATCATGTGCAAAGGTAAGTTATCAGTCCATAGTGCTAAGGGGAGTCATTAATCTAAAAGAAATAGATCTATTTATTACACATAGGTTTATAAAAGATGTTGGTCAACAGCTTGTCTCTAAAGATGGAGACAAAGAGATTGAGAAAGGGGAGAGAGGTGACGGAAATGGACTGTGAATTTAAGGACAGGGTGGAAGCTAGAGGCAAAATTGATGAAATTGACAAGCTCAGCATGGGTGCACAAAGCAGCACTGCTATAGTTGTCAATGTAGCACACATTGAGTTGGGGAGAATTACTGGGAAAGACTTGGAACATGGACTGTTCCAGGTAGCCAACAAAAAGGCAGGCATAGCTGGAGCCCATGCGGGTGCCCATGGCTACCCCTTGAGTTTGCAGAAAGTGAAAGGAGCCAAAGGAGGAATTGTTAAGAGTGAGGACCAGTTCTACCTGATGGAGGAGAACTGGTTGGGTATTTCATTGAGAATGAAGCAGAGAGCTGGAAGGACTACTTGATGGGGGACCGAGTTTACAAGGACATTCACATTCCTGATTTTCAACTTCTGATGATTTTCCCTTTGTTTCCTTTAGCTCTCTGTCTGAGAGAGATTGTCGCTAGATTTTTGTCATCCAATCCTAAATGATGTGCAGCAAGCACTGATTTTGATTCTATAACTATAGGCTATAAGAACATAAGCGACTGCAGCAAGACAAGATTCATCTCTGCTTCACCAACAGTACCAACATCTCTTTTCTCACCCTTGCTCAGAATATACCACACCTTTGAAGAATGAGCAACTTCACTACTACAGATCAATCCCTGAAGGAAAAAAAGGGAATAATAAATAAATAGATGAAAAAAACAGGATTGTGTTATCCTAGTAGTAAGTAATGATACAGTGGCATGCAAAAGTTTGGGCACCCCTGGTCAAAATTTCTGTTACTGTGAATAGTTAAGTGAGTAGAAGATGAACTGACCTCCAAAAGTCATAAAGTTAAAATGAAACATTCTTTTCAACATTTTAAGCAAGATTAATGCATTATTTTTGTTTTGTACAATTGTAGAGTGAAAAAGGAAAGGAGCACCTTAACCATGCAAACGTTTGGGCACCCCAAGAGATTTGAGCTCTCAGATAACTTTTACCAAGGTCTCAGACCTTAGTTAGCTTGTTAGGGCTGTGGCTTGTTCACAGTCATCGTTAGGAAAAGCCAGGTGATGCAAATTTCAAAGCTTTATAAATACCCTGACTCCTCAAACCTTGTCCCAACAATCAGCAGGCATGGGCTCCTCTAAGTAGCTGCCTAGCACTCTGAAAATTAAAATAAATGATGCCCACAAAGCAGGAGAAGGCTATAAGAAGATAGCAAAGCGTTTTCAGGTAGCTGTTTCCTCAGTTCATAATGTAATTAAGAAATGGCAGTTAACAGGAACAGTGGAGGACAAGTTGAGGTCTGGAAGACCAACAAAACTTTCCGAGAGAACTGCTCGTTGGATTGCTAGAAAGGCAAATCAAAACCCCCATTTGACTGCAGAAGACCTTCAGGAAGATTTAGCAGACTCTGGAGGGGTGGTGCACTGTTCTACTGTGCAGTGACACCTGCACAAATATGACCTTCATGGAAGAGTCATCAGAAGAAAGCCTTTCCTGCGTCCTCACCACAAAATTCAGCGTCAGAATTTTGCAAAGGAACATCCAAGCAAGCCTGATGCATTTTGGAAAGAAGTCCTGTGGACTAATGAAGTTAAAATAGAACATTTTGGCTGCAATAAGCAAAGGTATGTTTGGAGAAAAAAGAGCGCAGAATTTCATGAAAAGAACACCTCTCCAACTGTTAAACACAGGGGTGGATCAATCATGCTTTGGGCTTGTGTTGCAGCCAGTGCCACGGGAAACATTTCACTGGTAGAAGTGTTACAATACGTCTCCGGCAACAATGAATATAGAATTAAGTCGGGTTTTATAAACAAATAAACATTTATTAAACTCTGCTCAATAGCGAAAAGTATTTAAACTACTAACTTAACCAGAGGTTAACTGCTATAGGGCAACTCTGGAACAGTTCTTAAAGTGGTAAATGCCAGCACAGTCTTAAAGTGATTTATACAGTCAATTAGGAGAGACTTTCCTGAAGTAACAAATTCCTCGACGACGTGACGTTACTGCTAATCCCAGCCGAAATATGCCTTGTCCGAAGGATTTATGATTAAAGAAATAAAAATGGCTTAAAGGAACTGACCTTTTCCTTGGTGAATGAACACTGCACAACCCTTTCTATTCTTACAGGTAGGGGTTATCTCAGATGCAGGTCACTATTTCCTGAATAAAGATTCAATAAGGTCGCTCCTGTAGTAAACCGCCGACGACACCAACTTTACTCAATCCTTTGGGTTCCCGTACTTCAGTAAAATCTTCACTCTCCAATACTTAGACTTTAAAATTAAATCAAAGATATATAAAACAAAACTGCCGGCACAACGACTCTGTACCTTACTGTAGAAAGTAAAACTCTACTTTAAAATGAAACTGCATCATGAGACAAATACGCAGCATAACGGAGTAACTGACGAATTAAATGATGACTCAACACAAAAACTCCTGTGTCACAGCAGGCTTTCCCGTTTTATACTTGTTGGAACATGTCATCATGTGACACACTGGCTGGAAATTACATCACCCCACCATCACAAGACCATTACATCATGCTCACCAGATACTCAATTACATCATGGTCATAAGACAGTCACAAGATACCCACGGGGTATGTAACAGAGAGAAGAATGAATTCAATTAAATACCAGCAAATTCTGGAAGCAAACATCACACCATCTGTGAAAAAGCTGAAGATGAAAATAGGATGGCTTCTACAACAGGATAATGATCCTAAACACACCTCAAAATCCACAATGGACTACCTCAAGAGGGGCAAGCTGAAGGTTTTGCCATGGCCCTCACAATCCCCCAACCTAAACATCATTGAAAATCTGTGGATAGACCTCAAAAGAGCAGTGCATGCAAGACAGCCCAAGAATCTCACAGAACTAGAAGCCTTTTGCAAGGAAGAATGGGCGAAAATCCCCCAAACAAGAACTGAAAGACTTTTAGCTGGCTACAGAAAGCATTTACAAGTTGTGATATTTGCCAAAGGGGGTGTGACCATGCAGGGTGCCCAAACTTTTGCTTTGGGCCCTTTTCCTTTTTTGTTATTTCGAAACTGTAAAAAAATGGAAATAAAAAGATAATCTTACTTAAAATATTAAAGAAATTTGTCATCTTTAACTTTATGCCTTTTGGAAATCAGGTCATCTTTTACTTGCTTAGCTATTCACAGTAACAGAAATGTTGACCAGGGGTGCCCAAGCTTTTTCATGCCACTGTACTTTTTTGACAAAATACTTTGGATACTGAATACCTAAAAATAAAAATTCAGCCTATTAGGCAGCATACAGCAGAATGGAAAAGAATAAACCTGTTTTTTCTTCAGACATACTCTATATTTATATCTAACTATAGATACTCTATATCTAACTGCCTCATATTTGACCTTAATTTGGCAGAATTTAAAAGTAACCAACTTACAGGATTTGATGGTACTTCAAACTCTTCCTGCTTGAGTGTTCCGATAGGTTGTACCACAAAACATTTACTCAACATTGGTTTATCATAACTTATGTCTTTGACTGAAAGTTTTGGAGAAGACAGTCCTTCTGCTGGTCTCATGCCAATATCCACTGCATTATTAAACTCTTCAAATTCTCTAAAGACATACAATGAATATATTTTTTAATAATGGCATGGAAAATATAATAATAGCACATCACAATTAGTGTCAAATGTGGATTACATCTTTTGCAGGGCTGACCTCAAAGATACTTGAGTTATTTTAAGAAAGCCAGTAATTGAACTTTATTTTTACATCTCTTTGTCCTGCTATACTACAAAATTCACGAAGTAATCTTCTCAGACATTTTTTGTGGAAGAAACTCAGAAAGATATCCCACTGTTCTCTGATCTGTTCTCTGGCTTGCCTGCCTTTTCTGACCCCACAGTTGTAGCTTGGATATCAATGACACAGCAAAGAAGCCCCAATTTCAAAACACTCTTAAGAGTATTGGCCACTGACAAGGCCTTGTCTCCAGTTTTGCCAGTTGTGAAAGTTATGAGGGTTCTTAAATACTACTGGCTATATAGCTTTAAAATCTTTTAAAAATAAAGAAAATAATTCTTTAAATAATTCATGAAAAATAGCTAAAGACACATAAAATAATTTAAAACATTAAACCAAACTAAAATAATTTTATGGTAATTACCTTCCCCTTTCTCCTTAAAAACTGACACCAGATCTGAGAAGCAATGCCCCAGTATAAATGCAGGGGAATCTCAGAAAGATAGAAGTTTTCCACCTGGATCCTGGTGCAACTTAAGTCAGAAGCACCCACAAGTATATGCTCATTAAATACTGAGTAACATAAAACAAAGCAGAAAAGGCCATCATCTAGTTTTACTCTAGAAAATATTCATGATGCACCTACCAATGCCATAAATGGCACACTTTAAAAATGTACAAATGAGTCAAGAAACACTGCAGATGAAATCTGGAGTAACACACAAAATCCTGGAGGAGTTCACTCAGATAATCACAACCTACAGATACAAGAGGACAGCTGTTGCTTCAAGTCAAGACCCTTCTTCAGAACTGCTAAGAAAGATGTGAGATAGCTTGTAAAAAAAAAAGGGTTGAGGGAGGGAGTTGAGTGAGGGCTGGTGGGTGACAGGTGAATCCAGGTGAGAGAGAGAAGGTAAGCAGGTAGTGGGGAGGGAGTGGAATGATGTAAGAAGTTGGGAAAGTGAGAGATGGAAGTGACAAAAGGCTGAAGAAGATGGAATCTGATAGGAGAGTACACTAGACCATGGAGTGAAGGGAAGAAAGTTAGAAAAAGAACCAAAGAGAAGAATGTGTGGGTGATGAGCAGATTGACAGCATGGAACAAAGTAAAGAGAATGTGTGTAGGGCTGGTGGGAAAAGGGAAGAAAAAGGGGGGGTAGAGGGAAGTGGTTATCAGAAGCTATAGAATAGATGTTCAGACCATCAGGTTGGAGGCTACCAAGAAGGAATAAGAAGTGCTGTTCCTCTAATCTGCATCTCGCCTTAGCTTGGTAGTTGAGGAGGTCGTGGACAGATATCTTGATGTGGAAATCAAATTAAAATGGTTTGCCACTGGGAGATCCTGGCTGTTATGGTAAATGAAATGAAGGTGTTCAATGAGGCAATTCTCCTATCTGCGTTAGATCTCACTGAAGTAGAGGAGACCACACCAGTGAGCATCAGATGCAATAAATGATCCCGATGGATTTACAAATGAAGGGCTGGCTCACCTGGAAGGATTGTTTTGTGCCCTGAACAGTGGTAAGGTATGTGAAGAACGAGTAGCACTTAGCAGAGTTGCAGGGATAAATGCCTGGAGGGTGATCAGTGGGGAAGGACAAGCAAACTGCGGAGAGCGATCCCTGCAGAATGTGGAGAGAGGAGGGGTGGGGAAGATTTACTGGGATTGCACTGGAGATGGTGGAAACTGTGGAAAAAAAATCAAGATTTACGTTTATGTATTATGTACATCAAAAACATAGTGAAATGCATTATTTACATTAACAACCAACACACCTAAAGTTGTGCTGTGGGCAGCCTGCAAATGTCTCTACACATTCTGGAGCCAACACAGCATGTCCAAAATAATTGGCAGACAACACAAAACACAATAAATCAGAATACAAAAAGCAACGAAACAACAACAACTAAATAAGCTCCGTTACTTCCACTCACCCACACACTTACACGGCTCTCTAACCCTGAGAGATGTGAGTAGGGGCAGCCTTTTCTTCGGCCTCCAGCCTATAGACACTGGGATTCAGAAACATTCGTGCATATGCCAGATACTACATGCGAGACATGGAGGCTCATAGGATAGGAGGTGAGGACAAGGGGAACTCTATCTCTATTATATTTAAGTTCAAAAGTTCCAAAAGTTCAAAGTACATTTATTATCAAAATATGTATACATTATACAACCTTGAGATTTGTCTCTTAACAGGCAACCATGAAACAAAGAAAACCAAAAGAACCCAAATTTTAAGAAGACCGTCAAACACCCAATGTACAGAGGGAAAAGAAACACATCATGCCCGGAAAAAAAGAAGCCATAAATAAAGACCATCAAACACTCAAAGTGCAGAGAAAAAAAACCATCATGCAAACAGTAACAACAAGCAAATAGTGTTCTGAACTTAAATCCGCAAAGAAAATCCCATAGTTCAGCAGAGTATGGAGTAGCAGTCTGAACCAGTCTGTCCCTCACCTCAGGCCCCAGCACCCTGACCTTTTCAATCAATTTAAGGGCAGATGGCATGAGGACAAAAGTGCAGAAAATAGAAGAGATGTGAGTAGGGGCAGCATCAAAGGCAGTGCGGGAAAACACCCTGTTTTCTGAGAACCAAGGACATCCCAGATGTACTAGAATGGAAAACCTCATCATGGTAATAGATGCAGCAGAGGCAAAGGAATTGAGAGAAGGGAAGAGCATTCTCACATGACAGGATGAGAAGAGGTGTAATTAAGGTAACTGTGGGAGTCAGTGGGTTTGTAGAAGTGGATAATCTGCCTCCTAACGTGGAGGAGAGAGAGGTGTCAGAACGTAGACCAAGTGAGGACAGGGTGTAAATGGGTAGCAGAGTTGATTAAATTGACAAGCTCCACATGTGTGAGGAAATGGCACCAATGCAGTTGACAATGTAGTGGAGAAAGAGTTAGAGAGCATTGCCAGTGGACATTTGAAACACAGATGCTTTGCGTAGCCAATGAAAAGGCAGGCATAACTGTGGAATATGTGAATGTCCATGGCTGCACCTTTACTCTGGGGAATGTAGGAGAAACTGAAAGAGAAGTTGTTGATGGTGAGTACCAGTTCTGCATGATGGCGGAAAGGAACTGTTTTCCAGAGAGAAGTGGCCTTCCTGACTAGGGATGGAAGTGTACAGGAACTGCATGCCCATGGTGAAAATGAGGTGGTTGGGCCATGGAACTGAAAATAGTGACAATGGTGGATAGCATGTTATGTGTCACCGGTGTGCAGGTCAAAAGGGGCTGAACAAAGGAAATAAGGCTGGAGTGGAGATGCAGGGAAATGAGTTCAGTAGGTTGGGAGCAGGTGGAAATAATTGGCACTCTGGGGCATTTACATTTGTGGATCTTGGGCAGGAGGTAGAAATGGTTAGTACAGGCTTTGTGAACAATGAGGTTGGTACACCACAAGACAAAAAATTACAATAAGCTACAACAATAAATAGTACAAAAGATAAACAGCAGTATTCAAAGGCTCAAGAACCATTCAGAAATATGATGGCAGAAGGGAAGAAGCTGCTCCTAAAATATTGAGTGTGGGTCTTAAGCTCGTGTATCTCCCCCCTGATGGTAGAAACATAGAGGGCTTGTCCCAGATGGTGAAGGGCTTCAATAATGGATGCTGCCTTCTTGAGGAACCTCCTTTTGAAGATGTCCTTGATGGTGCAGAGTGTTTTGCCCATGATGGAACTAGCTAAGTCTATGACCCTCTACAGCCTCTTGTGATCCTCTAATTTGGACACTCCATACCAAACAGTCAGAATGCTTTCTAAAGCACTTCTGTTAAAGTTTGTTAGAATCTTTGATGACACAGCAAATGTCCTCAAAATCCTAATGAAGTAGAACTGCTGGTATGCTTTCTTCATGATTATATCAATGTGTTCACCCAAGATAGATCCTCTGAGGATCTTCAAGCTTTCAGGGATTGAGATCTTGAAAGGCACTATAGTAATGCAAGTATTTCTTTGTTTTGCTTTCAATGCACCAACACCATACAAAAACCATAATATTGTTAACTCAGATTATCAATCAATTCTGGGTTGATTAATGGCTATCAATAAATTAGCTCTATCTCTTTTGAGCACATTTCACCTTCACATTTACCTGGTGTCAGTCTACACACCCAATGGCAATATAACTTGTACAGTGCACATTTCCTCTACTACCAGTATAAATCAGTGCTTTTCAAGGAAATCTGTGACCTTCATTGTTAACTCACAGAAGTTCCTAGAGCCCATTGTGCACAGTTTTGAGATGTCAGTTAAAGAACCTGCACTGTTCTATCAAGGCTATGCACACAGCATTCCCAACTTCACTGTTAAATGACTAGCATTATGATAAATCATTAAATAGAGCTCCATTTGCTATCTTTTGACTTTTTAACATTCGCTGGTAACAAACATGCAGAAATCATTTGACATATTGATCAGTTCAGTGCTGATAGTTGCTCAGGTCCACTTGCAGTGCAAGAGTCAATCAGCCCAGTTCGTCAGATGAGTAGTGTCCAGAAAGAATGCAGAATAATACGATCTTTCTCCTTTATATATCCTTTACTTTCACCTCCATAGCAGTCTCTTCTTGCTTGATACAAGGAAAGTTCTTTCAATGCTGACTCACTTTGTAATGGTTAACATTTCAATGATATTTCAGTTGCAAATTTAGTGAAGACCCTGACCTCTGAGTCAATCTTAGTGCATCGTTATATGCTAAATAGCATTCACTACTTTTCACATATTTTCAGCCAAATTTGTAATATTTTCAGTATTAAGCATTAACATCACAGGTAGCACAAGTTTAATGCACACTAAGAGGGAGAAAAATATTTATATAGCTGCAATAACATGCAAATGAAAAAAATGAGAATTCCACTTTTCTATTAGATAAATTAGGGAAAGTAAAGGAGAAAATAAGCAGACTGGATGTGTAAATGCTAATCTGCTGGCTGGTAGCAGGTAATCTTCAATTATAGTCAAAATAAGCAAATACCACATGCAAATTCTTTGCGATTCCATTCTTAAGCATTTTGGTAAATCACTCACACGAGGTAATTCTGACTGTACTATTATGTAAAATAGACTGAACACTCAAGCGGTAATTTATATATTGCCACACAAGAAAATTATCTGCAGAGTGCTTTATCAAGTCACGATTTTAAATTTGAAAACCAGTAGTTAAATATTATTTTTAATTGCATCACAGAAAGATAAAATATTGCTTATTGAACATAGCATCAATTAATTTTACATTCTTCATTTGATTCTGTTAATATAATTTCCTTTGTTTAGTTCAACACAAAAGCTGCTGAAATTATTCCAATTTAAGCAAACACTGGTACAAGAGGTAACCTGTGAATACAATATATCCCTTCTAAGGATTAAACAAGTAATTAGAAAGGTAGCCATTTTATGTTCACTGTTTACCTGCGATCCTGCTTTTGGAACCTACGTATTCTTAGACCTTGAATGTATTGCTCAAAGTACTTCTTCTGTGCTTTTATTGCTGCTACCTCCTCTTCATTATGAGTGTATTCGGGATCCACCCAGGTGCAGTGTTTCATTTCTGAGGAGCTGCCGCAAAGTAACATGTCATAAAAATATGTTGTGCTACATATCAGAAATATTGCCAAGTGTTGAGTAATTACAATACTACACTCTGATCAAGATGTTAATCGTGACAAACAGTTCAAAAATAAAAACTTAATATTCAACTTTTGAAAGACCTATCCAACATTTTTTCCCCTTTTCACTTTCTTCCAACCTATTTCTCTCTCCGCCCACATCATTCAGATTCAGATTCAGTTTATTGTCATTTAGAAACCACAAATGCAATGCAGTTAAAAAATGAGACAACGTTCCCCCAGAATTATATCACAAAAGCATATGACAACACAGACTACACCAGAAAATCCATGTAACATTTGGCAATCCCCAATCCAGAGTCCAGAGAGGCTGCTGCATATTAATATCGCGCTACCGTCTAGCGCGTTCCCCGGAAAGGAGCTCCAAATCCACCAGACAAAAACAAGACCAAAAACTAAAGCTACAAGACCTGCACAAAACCACATAATTACAACATATAGTCACAACAGTGCAAACAATAGCATAATTGATAAAAAAAAAACAGACTATGGGCACAGTAAAAATAGTCCAAGATGTTAAAGGACTTTAAGTTCAAAAGAAATCACCACAGTTTCCACAAGTCCCCAGGGTCCCGACAGAATCGCCATCCCACGCCGGCGGCAGAAGGGAGTACTCCCGCTATGGACTTCCAAGGTGCCGCCCGACTCAGCCTCACAGACGCAGCACACAATGGAAGCTCCGTCGAAAACAGCCTCGCAGACGCAGCACACACTGAAAGCGACCTGAGTCTGTCGAACCTCCGAGCCGACAACCATCCCCTCCTTTCACCCCCACTTTGTACTTCTTTTCTTCCTAACTGGTTTCTATTCTTCCTTTTAATTTTCTTATTTATTGCTCAATACTTCCTTCACTTTTTACCCATAGATTTCTTCCCCATTCCCTTTATTCTTTTCAAAATCTTCCTTTCCCTTTCTTTTTCATCTACTTTTTCCGCTGCCTTCCTCCTCTCAACTGAGCATATTCTTATTCACCTGTCCCTTCTCCCTCAGGTTCCTTACAGTTCATAGTACTCTCTTCCTTCAATGTTGTAGGCAATGTTCCCTCTAATTTTTAGTAGTCAGTGTGCGCAAAAATCTTATTTTGTGCAAATTTTTTTCCTGTGACAAAAGTATATGCACACTGAATGCACACATGTCACAGTTTATGTAGGTTTACAAACTATTTGACATAAAACTGCACAGAATAACAACAAAATAACATACATTTTTAAGGCACTCAGTTATTTTTTCTCTCTCCTGTCTTTGGCATTTACCCATTCTTTGTAAACTCTATCTAGACCAATAGAACTTCCATCCAATTGATAGCTTTTTATTCTCATTAACATATCCAAATGACATTCACCTAAACAGTTTCTCAGCTTGTTTTTGAGTTGATTCATTAGACTAAAACCTCGCTCACAGTCCGCACTAGACGCAAGAAATGTTCTCCCAATGTCCATCAACTATGCAAGGTCACAAAACTGTTTATATTGAAGTACAAATGCCACCATTTGAGCAAAGTTTGAAATCAGTTTGGATTTAATTTTTTCTTGTACAAAAAATTTGAAATCATTATGGACTTCAGTAAGGCCTTTGACAAGGTTCCACACGGAAGGTTAATTAGGAAGGTTCAATCGTTAGGTATTAATATTAAAGTAGTAAAATGGATTCAACAGTGGCTAGATGGGAGATGCCAGTGAGTAGTGGTGGATAACTGTTTGTCAGGTTGGAGGCCAGTGACCAGTGGTGTGCCTCAGGGATCTGTATTGGGTCCAATGTTGTTTGTCATATACATTAATGGGCTGGATGATGGGGTGGTAAATTGGATTAGTAAGTATGCAGATGATACTAAGGTAGGTGGCGTTGTGGATAATGAAATAGGTTTTCAAAGCTTTCAGAGAGATTTAGGCCAGTTAGAAGAGTGGGCTGAACGATGGCAGATGGAGTTTAATGCTAATAAGTGTGAGGTGCTACATTTTGGTAGGAATAATCCAAATAGGACATACATCATAAATGGTAGGGCATTGAAGAATGCAGTAGAACAGAGTGATCTAGGAATAATGGTGCATAGTTCCCTGAAGGTGGAATCTCATGTGGATAGGGTGGTGAAGAAAGCTTTTGGTATACTGGCCTTTATAAATCAGAGCATTGAGTATAGGAGTTGGGATGTAATGTTAAAATTGTACAAGGCATTGGTAAGGCCAAATTTGGAGTATTGTGTACAGTTCTGGTCACCAAATTATAGGAAAGATATCAACAAAATAGAGAAAGTACAGAGAAGATTTACTAGAATGTTACCTGGGTTTCAGCACCTAAGTTACAGGGAAAGGTTGAACAAGTTAGGTCTCTGTTCTTGTACAGAATGTTGAGGGGGGACCTGATAGAGGTATTTAAAATAATGAGGGGGATAGATCGAGTTGACGTGGATAGGCTTTTTCCATTGAGAGTAGAGGAGATTCAAACAAGAGGACATGATTTGAGAGTTAGGGGGCAAAAGTTTAAGGGTAACACGAGGGGGAATTTCTTTACTCAGAGAGTGGTAGCTATGTGGAATGAGCTTCCAGTAGAAGTGGTAGAGGCAGGTTCGGTATTGTCATTTAAAGTAAAATTGGATAGGTATATGGACAGGAAAGGAATGGAGGGTTATGGGCTGAGTGCGGGCCTATGGGTCTAGGTGAGTGTAAGCGTCGGCATGGACTAGAAGGGCCAAGATGGCCTGTTTCCATGCTGTAATTGTTATATGGTTATATGTTATATGTTATATTAAACTGTCTAACTATTACAGTATTTTCAGCTAGAAAATCATGATATCATAGACATAAGGTATTAACTTGTTCATCGCCGAATGTGAAGTCACAATCTGCAATTGCAGAGAAATCAAAAGCTGACCATTCTTGTACATCATCTGAACACTGCCCGCCAAACATGGCTGCCGCTGTGATGCAGCTGTACAAACCGGAACAGGAAAGGTGAGGTGACGTAAATTAGTGATGTGCATTGTGGTATTTGAAAAACCGACTGACTAGTTAACAGAAACATTTAGCTAAAAGATTATTTTCAATAAGTATAATTATTAATTACTACATTATTTTAGGAAACTAACCTTTTGTGCGCACATTAATTTCTTTTGTGCACACATTAATTTCCTTTGTGCGCTGGTTGAAAAACGTGTGTGCATGCGCACACGCGCACAGCTTAGAAGGAACATAGGTTGTAGGTTCAACTTATAGTCCAAAAACTAAGCACAAATATCTAGACCAGCACATGAGCATGGAATGAGATGGTTTTACATTCTCCGGAGTGAATGAACAACGTGCAAGTAGTAAAACAGAGAGAAGGAAAGAAAATAGAAAACAGAGATGGATAAGGACACTGGAGGGATGGGAAAAGACACAATAAACGGAGACAAACTGAAACATTAACAAGAAGGGAAAATAAAGTGGATTCTTTGAAGGACCAGATATCTAACTTGGTGGAGAATTTAACAAGACTAAGTTACAAGCTGCTCCAAGAAGTGTGTTGGACCACAATGCACAATTAAACAACACCATTTCCAGCATGAGGCTCAGAGCAAGGAATGGAGGCACTCTCACGATTTAGTCACGAGGTTTTGTGTCCAACTTCCATTCTCAAGGTATGGATTACTGTATAGTATTAAGGGCTGCTGCACCAGTTAGCTGTAAGAATTTCCAAAACATTAGTTAAGAAAGAACAATGATGTTCACCCTATTTTCTGTCCAATATTTTGCTTTCAGCCAACACAAAATAGATTATCTCTTAATTAATATATTAAAGAGGTTAGCTGGTAATATTTTATTGTTATTGGTAAGGACTATACCTCAAATGTAATAAAATGGTTGTGAAGTTCATTGGAAAATCCTGACTTTGATAGGCATGCTGTGTAAAATAGAGACTTAATATAAATACTCACATGTATTTTTCAGATTTATGACGAAGTCCATTCCTTTTAATGCTTCCATCAGAAATAGATAAGGCTGTTTTGTTTTCAAAATTTTTACTTTTAATCTTACTATAAGAAATGCCTTGATGCCCAGTAGGCAACTTAACAGGAGATAAATCCTTATTCATGTTGATTTCATCAGTTATCTTCTCAGCCAAAAGTCCAGTTTCTTTGGTTACAGCAGGAGTTATGCCTAAAGGTGAATCACAATAGTTAACTTACTCAAACAAAAATAAAAATTGGATTCCAGCAGATCTTCCTACAGGTTTTATTTATAACTGTGATGAAAGAAAGAGCAGCCAGTGCCTGAAGTTTCCATCGGATCTTGTGTAGATATTAAACAGATTACTAATAAGGGATTTTATCTCATTGTTACAAATATTCGGAAGGGAGAAAGAGGGATTACCCCTGAAGTGGGTTTCTCTTCCTGAGCTTAAATCTTGCTTAGGTCTGAGACAATGTCCCAGATTTTTTAATGCAGAGCATCATAAAATAAGACAATCCATTAAAATGAATCCACTTTCACCAACTTGGAAAAGGGATGGCCAAAATATGATTCCTACCAAACTGTAATAGCTCCAGTATTAGTACTCAGGGCAAACATATTAAATATGTATTAGGTACCTTGCATTTCCAACTTGGAAGTTGAACACTGAGTTTTAAAGCACCCTTTGAAATCCAGATTGTAATTACCGGTAACCAAAACAATTTCTTCAGGCACTTGGCAGGGAAGCTAATGGTCCTTTAATTAAATTTTAAAAGTAAACTTTATTCATAATAAAAAAGATACAAAGGAAGAACCAGTGAAAAGATTTTTAAATTCATGGTTGTAACATTCAGCAGTGTAAACTTCCTTTAAAAACCAAAACATTCAGCACTATTGCCACTCATGTGACCCCCCCTGGGGTGATACACCCCTTTCATTGTTCGAGAAGATTCCCCACCCAACTCAGTCTCCCCATGTGCAGAAGCAGAAGAAACCTAAACTATGGTTCTTCCCCACACAACCTTGTCATTGACTACACCAAAAGTCAGTGCTGCAGCCTTGGGAAACACACATAAAATGCTGGAGGAATTCAGTAAGTCAGGTGGCATCTAAGGAGGCAAATAAATAGACACTGTTTCCAGCCAAGAACTGAAACGTTGAGTGTTTATTCCTTTCTAAAGATGCTGCCTGACTTACTGAGTTCCTCCAACATTTTTTGTGTATTGCTCAAGATTTCCAGCATCTGCAGAATCTCTTATGTTTTTGATTTCCTGCAGCCTAGGTTATGCCAGAAGCACAGTTCATTTTGTATGGACATTACTTCCTGTAGGCAAGCTATTTTTTCTACAAATACCACTTCCTGGGTTGATAGTTCTTATTCTGAACTGAAGCACATGGAGGAAAGACATTCATCTCCATCCACTCTTTATTTGCCCTTGAAACAGCAGTGTCTGTGAGCCTTAAGTTTTTTGTAGTATTAGTAAACATTGAGTAGACATATTTAAAGAACATAATTATGTTTAAGTTTATCTTTGTACTACATGTTTACTCTTGCTTACACTATATAGATATGGAGTGTTACATATGTGTACTAAGTAGGTTAACAACTGTGGTGTAAATGATAAACAATATTAGTATATACAGGCGCACAAGGATTCTGTATTGACTTGAATACGTATTTTACTTAACTCTGAAGTTTCACAAAAGTCTTTTCATTAAAAACCTGAAAGAGCGCCTCTGCCTCAGGTTATTTTTGAGAAGTTGTTTCACTCGCTACACAGCTCTTTCCACATGCACAGTGTGGGCATTAAAGCTCATCTGCAGCAATCACATATAGTCATCTCACTGTGTTGGAAAACCATCAGACAGACCAGAAAGCATCTTTCACCAAGTTGACTACCTTACAGAAGCACATAATGTCTGTCTTAGTGTGTGTCCCTGGGAACAACCCAAACATCAAAAAGCCGCCTGCTAGTCAGCTGCTGGGGATGGATGAACCAGGTTACAGAGCTTTGCACCCTTCTCCACAACCTCTTACTAAATTCATAGTTTATTGACAAAGAGGTGGGTGACTGTCTCTTCCCCACAGCAGTGGTCTCCAGGACTTTGGGGGTGAAGAATTGTCTAGAGGAAGATTCTGACTGGGAGGGCCTTTCTTATCACCAGCCAAGCAAGGTCTTGTTGCTTGTTGGTCAGATTAGGCAATGAGACAGATTGCTCAGAACATTTGCTGAAGAAACAAGCTAACAGAATCCATAGATACTCTGTATTGGAGTGTCTACAGAATGTTCCACGTTGACCAAGGCCTGATGAACTTGTAGTCAAAAGTGTTTACTTGGAAGAACTTTTCCACAAAGAACAGGTAGTGGGATGTTACATGGTAAAAGGACTAGCCTATCTTCCACAACAACAAGGTCAGCTAGGACTTGGGACTTGCACATGTGAACCACTGGACTCACTCCATCTTGGAACCCAGGTAAGCTGGAAGATGTTCAACATGCACAGTGTGGGCAATAAAGCCAATCTGCAGCAATCACTTACAGTGATTTCACTGTGCTGGAAGACTAGAGAGCATCTTTCACTAAGTTGATTACCTTACAGCAGGCCTGAGAACATATCATAACTGATAACTAAATTCTTCCCAGTTATTGACAGGGAAAACCATTTCTACAGGCCCAATTTTTGATTGACTTTCCCAATCCACACCAGCCAATTCTTGTAATATGCCTCAGCTCATGCGAACCAGATTCCCAGCACCTTCAGATAGTCAGATATGATGGTGAAGGGGACACTAGAATGGTCGGACCAATTCCAAAGAGCATGGCCTTGTTCTTCCTGCAGCTGACTCCGACACCAGATGCCAACTCAAACTGATCACAGATGCTGAATCAATCTGCAAACTGACTGTGGCTCCAAAAAGAAGACAGTGGCAACATCCATATACAGGGAAGTTTTAACTTGTATGCCTCCATTATCTGACTATATCACCCCTCTTATGTTCTTATCATTCTTGATGGGTTCAGCAAAGGATTTCATGAAACACACAAACAAGACAGAGGAAAGTGGATGACCCTAACTGACTCCAGACAATGGGGAATCTATGTCTCCTGCCAATTGATTTGAACAGCACTACGGATATCTGCGTAGAGCAGTTGAATCCAAATTCTGATTCCCTTGCCAAAACTTATTTTGGCGAGCACATCCATCGTGTACATGTATGATATCCTGTCAAAGGCCTTTTCCTAGTCCAATCTGACCAAGCAAGCATCCACCCCTCTGAGAAGAGGGTCTCCCTGAGTAGTGAAAGGCTGTTTTCCTGCTAGCAACAGTACAGACATGGTTTGCATGGATCCCTCACCCCAGATCAGTTTTGACCAAGTTGACAAAAGCCTTGTACGTGATCATATAATCTGCAGTCAGAAGTGCAATGGGTCTCTAGCTCCTGCTTTCCTCCCACACCACCTTCTGCTTGTTGACGAGGGTGATGATGCCCTTCCTCATGGAATCTGACACACTAGCATTCTACACTTCCAGTAGGTCCAGGCTCATCCAAACCCACAGAACTGAGTACAACTCTTCTTGTAAGCTGTCGCTTCCATGAGTTTTATTTGTGCCAAGGGAGCAGTTCAGGAACAGTTAATATCTCTCAACCATCAGGCTCTTGAACCATTGGGGATCACTCAGCTTCACTCACCCTAAGACTAAGCTATTCCCACAACTTATGGACTCACTCACAGGGATTCTTCATCTCATGTTTTGAATATTTATTGCTCATTTATTAATTATTATTATTATTTTTCTTTTTTTCTTTTTGTATTTGCAGTTTGTTGTGTTTTGCACACAGGTTGTTTGTCTTGTGTGCGGATTTTTATTCATTCTATTGTGTTCCTTTGTACCTCAGGGTTGCATTTATTACTTCGATAATAAATTTACTTTAAACTTTAAGATGGAGACAGTCAGCTCTTCAAGGGTCAGTGGCTGGACTAGACTCTCCACAAATGTTTCCATGCTTTTGACTTAAATGTAGCATGACCACAACTTACTGACCCTAACCCATACATGAGATGAAACTGAAGCAGCCAGAGGAAACCTACACAGTCATGGGGAAAATATACAATCTCCTTAAAGACAGTGGTAAGAATTAAACACCTATTGCTGGTGTTATAAAGCATTGCGCTAAGCACTACACAACCATGCTGACAGGAGTCTGGAGCTGCTGTCCATTCTTATCATTACTGCCGGATTGTCCAAGTGCATAAATGAGTCACTGCCCAGGAGATGCACAGAGCTGTCTCAGCAACAGTGGGAGCTACTGGAGCATAGCTAGCAGTTCATTCAGCATGGGCAGAGCATATGAATGGATTATTTGAAGCATATTGTTAAAATCATTTATATCAGCCACAAGGATCTGCCCATCCAATATCTCTTTGACTTCAGTGATAGAGAAATTGTCTCCACATAGCAGAATCCCAAGACTAAGGACATGACTATCATACCCACCACATCCATCCCTCCCAATCCTATAAAGAATCCCTGGGACCATCATTGCAACCACATCGAATAATTGTTGAAGTGTGACAGCCTAACCCTTGTGAAAAAAAAAATCACAACTGCCCAGCTTTGGTGAGGTATTGCAAGGTGTTGCAAGATATTGTACTGTGCTCTTCATGCTGTGCATGATTAGAGATGGCAGATTTATCTCCATACTTATCTGAGTTCAGGGATCATAGATACAGTCCATTGACAATCAGCCTGAGCCTTTATGCCCACTGGCTTCTGGCTTGTGGCTCTTGTGCTGCTCCCAGATTCCTGGAGTGTGGGCCAATGGCTTCTGTACCAATTCCAGTTTCCTGGAGCTGGGTGATGGCAGGTTTTATGCCTCTCTTGACTATATTGGTCTGTAGGCTCCCCTCCTCTTTGTCATCTCTATTTTGATATTTTCTCTGCCTGCCTTGTCAGTTTCCCCTAATTACGTCATCCTTCAATGAGGAGAGTTCACATCTCCCTGTTGCATTGCTCTATTTTTCTCATTACTCTTACGCTCATAAGCCCACTGTCTCTTAGATATTCTCTTCTGAGACTTCTTTCTTTTCACCACATGCCATTCCCCTTCTTGTTCCACTGCCATCCTCTCTTCTAATGACGAGGGGCCTGAGAGTTTGCATCTGGAGTTTGAGGTGGATGGTCTCTCTACAGTCCTGGTGTCAATCTCAATCTCTGCAGGGGGCTCTGCACTAGTAGTGGGTAAGTTGGCATTTCTCTAGTGATTGTTGTTCCCAGCATCCCCTCTTATTGCCTGAGCATAGACACAGGCACGTTTTGAGCAGGCCTTGTAGAGATGGCTTTCCTCTCCACAGAGGTCACAACTTTTGCTTTCTCTGCAGTTCTTGATCTAGTGGCCACCTCTAGCGTTTGCAGATCTTGCAGATGATTGTAATGCATTGGGCCATCACATGTCCAGGTTTGTTGTAGTTACTACACAGTCTGGGTTGTCCTGCATATATCAGGTAACCATGGTGCAGATCCCAAACAGGTCTTTGATACCAACACAGTTTTCTGTTCCCTCAACCTATCAAGCCTGTAAGGTGAGGTCATCCACAACAGGTGGCCACACCTTCAGCTCTTCATCCTTCCCTCCCTGACAGATTTTCTGATAACATTAAACATGTTTATTTCCTTTCTCCTGAAAGTCCTATGGCATCTTCTGCCATCCCACCAAGCTACCTGAAGTTAACATCAATATACCTGTTACTTGATAAATACTGGTGGGAATAGGAGTCCTTCATCTTGAAAATAGAGCAATCTGTCAGGACTCTCTTGATGAGGAGATTCCTGGTGAAAGAGCTCCCATCATCGAGATCGTTCATTGCCATCCTGACAGTGTTTTGAGTCCCTTGTCCTCCGCCCAAAGCGCTCATCACTGCAACCATCCTGATGGAGCTGGCTGGTCATATAAACTTTCAAAGTTCAGAGTAAATATATTATCAAACTACATACTTGTCACCATAAACAACCCTGAGATTCCTTTTCTTGTAAGCATACTCAATAAATCCAATAACCATAATAGAATCAATGAATGACCGCACCAACATGGCAGACAACCAGTGTGCAAATACAAAAATTTTAAAAAAGAAATAATAAGAACAACAAATAAGTAATAAATATCAAGAACATGAGATGAAGAGTCCTTGAATGTGAGTCCATATGTTGCTGGAATGTGGTGTTCAATTTGTTTCTCAATCAGCATTGGGATCTATCCCTACATCAACAGGCCAAACTCTCATCAGGCAACCACTTGGCTGTGGAGTCATCACTGTCTTCCTTCTTCTTCAACTTTTGAGTTTGCCCATAAATCTGCTCATAGATTAACCTCTGTAATAAATGATATCAATAAACACCATAATGTACTCGAATAAAGCAAAAGCTTTCAACCATGCCAAGTTCCCAATAGTAATGCTGAAGAATCAGAATCAGGTTTATTATCACAAGCATGACATGAAATTTGTTAACTTAACAGCAGAAGTTCAATGCAATACATAATATAACAGAGAGAAAATAATAATAATAAATAAGTAAATCAATTACAGCATACATATATTGAATAGATTTTTTTTTAAGTAAAAAAACAAAAATACTGTATATCAAAAAAAGTGCCTTTATCCAAGGTTTCAATGTCCATTTAGGAATCAAATGGCAGAGGGGAAGAAGCTGTTCCTGAATCGCTGAGTGTCTGCCTTCAGGCATTTGTACCTCCTTCCTGATGGTAACAGTGAGAAAAGGGCATGCCCTGGGTGCTGGAGGTCCTTAATAATGGATGCTGCCTTTCTGAGACATCACTCCTTGAAGATGTCCTGGGTGCTTTGTAAGTTAGTACCCAAGATGGAGCTGACTAGATTTGCAACCCTCTGCAGCTTCTTACGGTCCTGTGCAGTAGCCACCCCTCATACCAGACAGTAATCTTCAAACTCCTAATGAAGTATAGTCACTGTCTTGCTTTCTTTATAACTAGATCGATATGTTGGAACCAGGTTAGATCCTCAGAGATCTTGACACCCAAGAACTTGAAACTGCTCACTCTCTCCACTTCTGATCCCTCTGTGAGGATTGGTATGTGTTCATTTGTCTTACTCTTCCTGAAGTCCACAATCAGCTCTTTCATCTTACTGACGTTGAGTGCCAGGTTGTTGCTGCGGCACCACTCCACTAGTTGGCATATCTCACTCCTGTACGTCCTCTCGTCACCACCTGAGATTCTACCAACAATGGTTGCATCATCAGCAAATTTATAGTTGGTATTTGAGCTATGCCTAGCCACACAGTCAGGGGTATATGGACAGTAGAGCAGTGGGCTAAGCACACACCCCGAGGTGCGCCAGTGTTGATCGTCAGTGAGGAGGATATGTTATCACGAATTCAAACAGATTGTGGTCTTCCAGTTAGGAGAGGGAGGTAAAGAGGCCCAGGTTCTGCAACTTCTCAATCAGGATTGTGGGAATGATAGTATTATATACTTAACTATATTCGATGAACAGCATCCTAACATAGGTGCTTGTGTTGTCCAGGTGGTCTAAAGCCGTGTGGAAAGCCATTGAGATTGCGTCTACCATTGACCTATTGTGGCGATAGACAAATTGCAGTGGGTCCAGGTCCTTACTGAGGCAAGAGTTCAGTCTAGTCATGACCAACCTCTCAAAGCATTTTACCACTGTCGAGGTGAGTGCTACTGGGTGATAGTCATTAAGGCAGTTCACATTATTCTTCTTGGGCACTGGTATAATTGTTGCCTTTTTGAAGCAAGTGGGAACAGTTCCTAACAACTGTTAGAAAACATTGACCTGAATCAATCCACCCAGCAGTTAATAAAACAACATTTTGATTTTTGACATAAAGCAGCATTTGTTTATATGCAACTTCAAGTAGCCCTGATAAAACTGAAGCAATGGGAATCGAGAAAGCCTTTCACCAGCTAAAATCATTCTCAGCACAAAGGAATATGACTATGGTTAACACAGCCTATTCCCCTCAGCTCCAGGACATTAGACCAGAAGTTCCTCAAAATGGTATCCCACAGCCATTCATTTTCAGCTACTTAAGCAATTACCAACTGCCTTTATTCCACCATAAGATCAGAATATGGAATGGTTTCTAATGGTTGCACAATGCTGCAATCCAGTCATAAATCATTGAAAATTGCAGCCCATGCCTAGATAGGCAGGACAAATAACTCTTAAAGCACACAAATATTTGGTAATGATATTTGATAATTAGAGAGAGTTTGAACACTTGCATGTGATAGCATTACCATTATAGAGTTTGACACCATTAACTTCAGAAGAATGTCTCCATTGATCAGAGGATTAATTGAATAAATCATATAAACACAGAGATGGGTATTCTTTCAGGAGTCCCCAGAGCCTTTCTATCTACAAACAAGTCCCACACCACCAGGTTCAGGAACAGTTATTACCCCTCAACCATCAGGCTCTTGAACCAGAGGGGATAACTACATTCAGAACAGAACTGAACTGATTCCACCACCTATGGATTCACTTTTAAGGGCTCTATAACTCATATTGTCAATATTTTTGATCACTTATTTATTATTTTTTTATTATTATTATTTAATTTATTTTGTTTTTGTATTTGCACAATTCATTGTCTTTTGCACGTTGGTTCTTTGTCTCTGTCGTGTGATTTTTTGATTGATACTATCTTGTTTCTTTCTATTTACATGAATGCCCACAAGAAATTGAATCTCAGAGTAGTATATGTTAACATATACATATTGATAATAAAGTTACTTTGAACTTTTGAGGTTGAATGATGGAATATACTGTACAAGCCTGTACAAATTCATGCCATTGAAGACAACCATCAGCAACTTTCTTCATGGATTTGAAGGAAGAGTAAAGAGACACTTTCTCTCTGGATTTATATGCACTTCCCTCCTTCAAGATGCTCCTAAATTTTACTGTTACGCCTGTGCCCCCAACTCTGAGGGGCCGAAGAGTACAAAGTAGCCCCCTCCTTTTTGAGAATCGCAAGATCGCTATTAATTCAGGTCAGGAGACCCAGGAAATGAGAGAGAGACACACAGAATCCACAAGAGGTTTGGAATGTCCTGGCCCCTCAGCGATACAAAGCCACGGGAAACGGCCATTGTCTCTTGGAGACAGAATTGTGTATTGAGTACTGTGCTATTCATCGAAGCCCTCAGAGAATGACCAATAGTGGGCTGGTTGAGGGATTGCATCATCCCAACCTGAATGACATCTGAGACCCCGTGAGTAAGGATAAGGATAAAAGAGGGTCTGGGGAACAACCCCTTTAGATGCACCAGGAGAAACGCTAGAAATCCCATGACAGCGTAATAGCGACAGCCGGGGGAGAGCCCACGTGCGTCCTTTTCCATTCGCCTCGGAATTGGTGGGCCTCACCACGGAAGAACGGGTTTAGCTAAAAAGGAGAAACCAGCCCCAACGACATTTCGAAGGATCGACATCATAAAAAGGAAAAACGGGCAAGTTCTAAAAATCCGTCTCTCTCTCTCTCCAACCAAAAGCTGCAGCCTGAATGAACTTGAGTGACTTTTATATTTCCATCGGACAATACATTATCCCCTAGACAACGATAGAGCTACTTCTTGTTGATTATTATTATACCCGCGCTTTTAGATTTAGTATTGACGACGTATATTATCTGTATGTTTGCATTGATATTATTTTTGTGTATTTTTATCAATAAATACTGTTAAAAATAGTACCATCAGACTTCAACGGACCTCTCTATCTTTGCTGGTAAGTGACCCAGTTACGGAGCACATAACATTACAATCAGCTTGGGAATAACAGCATTGCCTGCAAAGTTCCAGCCTTGCCATTCTTTGCACTAATTCCACACGGAAAGTGGATAGGGAGTGGAAAGTAAGTTCAAAAGCTTAAACTATTGAGTATATTTTGCATTTTCCCAATTGCACTTGCTTACGTTGAGTCAAAATCAATCTCAAAAATACATCATTTCATTTTAATAGATTTCATTATTTAAATATTTTTATTCACTTAAGATCAATATTAAATATTAAAAAATTGTTGTCCAATTTAATCAACAGTAACTCATGTATAACTAATTACCAATTAGCAACACAAAAGTAAAATTAAAAGATTTATAAAAGAGAACTTCAATCTCACAGAATAAATCTCCCTTGTAATATTAAGGACAATTAATGTTCTCATACGGCAAACAGCTACACATTTGTAGCAACAATTTTTCAACAAGGTAGAAAGTCAGGAAACACTTCTTCTCTTACATCCAAATGTAATTAACAATTTTAAATCAAAGATGTACTAACCAAGGGTATTGTAGAACTTTAAGCCATTTGTAAATAAAATTCAGCTAAAGTCAAGACGCCGTGAATAACAAAATAGATTTAAGAGACAGAATAATGTACAAGACTAGTAGGGCAACAAAATATATACAATTGTCCTTGGCAATGAACACCAAAGTAGATTAACTGAGCTGTAAACCTACCAGGAATACACTTTCCATCCGGTTTCTTCATGGGAGATTTGCACACACCTGTGAAAGTGATATTTATCTGATGAAATGATTCCATCCTCAATTCTGCTGGATTGTCAGGAAGTACGACTAATCCAAAAAAGTCTATCACTTGATTTACTTTAAAACTGCCAAGCTGGCGTGCAGCAAAACAGATTACAACTTCCTGTTCAAAAGAGGTAAAAACAATTTAACTAAATAGTACATAAATAGTTTTTGTCATGAAATCAAAAAAGCAATCACATGCACACATAATGTTAGTAGCATTCTACAAAAAAAATTGCACTACATGGGACTGTCTTTCTCCTTATTATGAGCACATATGTTCCCATATATTTTACTGCTTCTGATCCCACCATCTCTGTTGCCCACAAGAAGAATTTTTCCCAAAAGATGTTTTAGAGCCAATTGTTCTGTCCTCTTCCATCTTCAGATAATGGTTGACTGGTGCATTGGTTAAAAAGAAGCACCACACATGCAAACAGACTCAACATACATACTCACAGATTAGAAGTATTTTATATTCTCTAATTAAATTGATGTTGTTTATAATAATTAAAGAACCTGGAAAACTGAAGAGCAACTCCCTCACATCCTTTTAATATGATTCCAAGGACAAAATAGTGCAAGAGCTTTTGTGGGCAAATGATGCTCTGACCATCAGATGATTCACATGTCTATTATGAACTGATTTACCCTCATGTGTTCCCTATGGCATATGGAAATGACGCAGTGACATCTTCAAAATGACTAATAGAGCCATTCCTATGGAAGATATTAATTGTCATTCTAGCTTCCTAAGACTTAATTATGAAGCACTAGATGAAAACAAAATACTCAAATGTAAAACTGTGTCTTGATCCACAGGCTCAGATTCTGAAGTTTGTTATTAGCACCTTCAAAAAGGAATTACCAGAGGAATATCTACCTTTCAATTTTTAAACTATTCAACCAAATCTGCAGGCTTCATTTTTTTCTATAATGTGGGAAACAGTTTAATTTAAAGAAAATTGTTAAATGAATGGAAACTAGTTAAATAAAGTTAAGGGAAGCTCAGCAATTTTCTTTGATCAGAGAAAAAAAAACACCCAAAGGTGAAAATATACCGTCTTGATGATCAAGCAGTGAGCTTTCAATTCGGCACACTTCTAGCTACAGAACAGAGAACTTTCACCTAGAACACTACAGCACAGAAACAGGCATTTCGGCCTGGTAATTATTATTATTTTCCATAACTGTTTTAGTCTAGAGATCCTGCTGACTAAACAAAAATAAATGCATTACTAAAAATAATCGCAAACCAGTTTCCTGTGCATTTTAGCACAATTAGTGAAGCACAGTGGAAATATCTTTCATGTACTTCAAGGAAGTTTGCTATGAATCCAAATCCAACAGGAACTCACTTGAAGCCATTATAAACTCATTTCACACACCAATTTAGTTACCCTGATAAGAATTTTAATGCATGCTCAACATTACCAAAATACTCTCAAAACAAAGCACCCATAGTTGTTTAAGTCAGCAATTCACTTAAAAATTTCCTCAATAAAATAAAAGAAAGGCCACATATGGCAATCACTTGATAATTCCTACAGCAATAATCCATTAACTTCTCTCAAATCTATGGATTTTAACATAAGGTAATTGAGAAAATTACAAACTATTTGGAAAATATTTACCATTGACTGTCCAGGCTTAAGGTCTCCCTTTGCAGGAGTAACTCGAAAATGGGCTATCTTACGAAACTGGAAGGTGAGTGGAAGTAAAAGTGAGTCATTTTGAAGGGTGCTCTTAACATTCACTTTTTCACCAAGAAGACATTCCTTGAAATCAAAGTCAGTCACTGGACTGATGGTTAAGTTCACAGGGACCCCTATTCCAGTAAGTGCTAACTCAACTTGCTGTTGACCTACAAACAGAAATAAAACAAACAATTCCAGGTGCATATTTTCAGATTAAGATCTCGAGAAGTTAAAAACATTTCCTGCAGTGATGAGATTGGCACAATAAACTTTGCAATTCAACCTCATTATTGATAATATGCCACAAATTTTCCTGCCTACGCATGATAGGATACACTACAGTGTGCACAGTAGACATAATGCCAATGTGAAGTAAATTATGGTTAAATTTAATTGTGTATTTGATTAACTGAAATAAGCACATCTTATCTTCATCCTGATTTCAACAAAACCAAGCCTGATCAACTACAGGAAGATTGTAACAAGCTTAGAATACAATTTTTTTTAAATGCAGTATATTTTCTGTTTGAAAGGCTACTCTATTTACTTATGAGAGTTCTGAACCACCTTCTCCAAATACTTCAGCTTTTCAAAGTATATTTATTATCGAAGTATGTATACATTCTACAATCTTGAGATTCATTCCTTACAGGCAACCACAAAACATGAAACACAAAAGAACCCATTAAAAAAGACCAACAAGCACCAACTATGCAGAAAGTAAAACAATGAAAACAATGAAAGCAAGCAAACAGGATTCAGAATGAAAGTGAGTCCATAGATAGCAAGCCTGGAGCAGCAGGAGCAGGGCCCAATCCTCAGCCTCAGTTAATCACAGAGCGGAGTAAAACATCACGGAGCAAAACATCATGGAGCTCGAAGTCCGGAGTAGCCGGAGCAGGCTCACAACCTCAGGCTCAGTGTAGCAAAGAGCAAACACTATGAAGTAGCAAGCAGAACTGGTCCGACGCTCACCTCTGGTTCCAACACCCTGCCACTAAATCCATTTGGCCCAGCATTTGAATCGTCCAAACATCATGCTGTTCCTCGCACTAGGACCCAATCCCTGTTGTATCAATGCACTCTGGGCATGGACCCTGCCACCAAGTTATAATCCATACCCAATCAGCCTCGCTCTCAGTTTAGGTGGACAGGCCCACTCCACTCTGACTTTCCTCCTCTTCGCATGCCCCAACCATTTCAACCTCACTCCAACCACTTCTCCTCTTACATGCCTCGATCTCTCTCCAAATCTGTCTTGCACCCTTTGACCCTACAGTCAGTCACGCCTTCGCTTGCCTCTTTACTGTTTGCAGAGATCGTTTACCATGATTATTTTTAACAGAAAAAGAATTACTAGTAATGTATTTAATTGCATTTCTTGCTTTAGAAACCACCAGTAAATTGTCTTTTGGCTTCAGTAGCACCATCTTAAACTGTCCAGTGCAATTTTATCATTTTTTCACTAAATATTACTCCAATCTCCAAACCAGACCGAAAACTAGAGCAGGACAGGAGGTTCTGAGGCAGGTATCCAGACAAATAGTGAATGATTAGTTTTGGTTCAGTTGGATACACTGAGTTGCCCCATGTCAGAAAGTTGAGATTGAAGTGTCAATCCAGAAGATCAAGCATAAAAGTCTTTTCTAAAATTCCTGTGGGATGTACAATATTTGGAGGAGCCACTAAACGAAGGCTACTTCTGTTCTCTCAATGAAAGATTCTCAAGTTTAATCATAAAACTGGACAATATTTATCCTTCAATAAACATCACTTTAAAAAATACTTAATCTTTAATCATATTGTTATTAGTAGGATTCTGTCTTGCACAAATTGTTTTCTATTTCATGTTTTCTCTATCTGAACAATGAACATATCTTGAAGTGTTTTATTGGCTGTAATTATTCTGAGCTCCTGAAAAGCACAATATAAACTAAATTTTCTTACATAATGGTAGGATTAAAAATTGGGGATTGCAACTATCATTGTCAGTGAGCACTGTTTTCTCGTTGCATTGATGATGCTTCCAGCTCAACAGATGTTAGTGAAAATATTATTAAATTTCTAATGCCATTGGAAATATATAGTTCCAGAGCTGTTCCTCTGGCCCAGTTGACTGATGCAAGATTTACCCTCAATCATGGAAAGTAATGATCACCATAGAATTAACAAAGTGGTTCTGCAATCAATAATTCCTCACCACTTTTAATATAACTAAAAAGAAACTGAACAAAAACAACAGTAAAATACAGCATCGCAAAAAGTTATATTGGTCATTACTCAATTCAATTCAAATTTAATTCTCATTCAGCGATACATGAATACCCATGAATACAGCTTAACGAAGCAGCATTACTCGGGACCAAGGTGCAAAAGTCACACAGCACATAGCACACGTAGCATGTACAAGATAGCAAGCACATAAAGGTTTCAGCAAGATACAGCCATACAATAATAACAGAGTCTAGATTCAAGCAACACTGGAGCTTTGCTTCTGCAAAGTGAACACTGGGAGCAACACAGACTCCAGCCTGCATGCTGCGCCACATCGCCCCCACCCCCAGTGGAGAACACCGGCTCTGACAGTGTTCTCCACTGTCTCTCCTGGCAGCTATAAACAGGCCACACCACGGCTTGAGGCCTAGTCCTCACACGTACAAGATAGCAAGCACATACTGGATATCAGTAAAATACAACCATGCAAAATACATGTACAGTGCCTATAAAAAGTATTCACCCACCCACCCACCCCCCCCCCCCCCCCGGAAGCTTTCATGGTTTATTGTTTTACAACATTGAATCACAGTGGATTTAATTCGGCTTGTTTTTTACACTGGCCAACAGAAAAAGACTCTTCTGTGTCAAAGTGAAAACTGATCTCTACAAAGTGATCTAAATTAATCTGAAAGACACGAAATAAATGATTGCACAAGTATTTACCCCCTTTAATAAAACACACCAAACCATCAATTGGTTTTAGAAGTCATATATTTAGTGTAATGGAGATCAACCAGTGTGCAGTCAAGGTGCTTCAGTTGATTGTAATAAAAATACCGCTGTAACTGGAAGGTCCAACTGTTAGTGGGACAGTATCCTGGCAAAAACTACACCAAGAAGACAAAAGACCCGCTCCAAGCAACTCCACAAAAAGGTTATTGAAAAACACAAGTCAGGAGATGAATACAAGAAAATCTCCAAATGATTAAATATGTTTTGGAGTACAGTTAAAACAATTGTCAAGAAATGGAAAGAAAATGGCACAGCTGTAAATCTGCCAAGAGCAGGCCATCCCCAAAAACTGAGTGACTGGACAAGAAGGGGAGTAGTGAGGCAGGCCATCAAGAGGCCTATGACAACCCTGGAGGAGGTACAAGCTTCAATGGCTGGGATGGGAGGGACTGCGCATACAACAACTGTTGCCCAGTTGCTTCATCAGTTGCAGCTTCATAGGAGAGTGGCAAAGAGCCACTATTAAAAAAAAACCTCACATGAAATCTCGGCTAGTGTTTGCCAGAAGGCATGTGGGAGACTCTGAAGTCAGCTGGAAGAAGAATCTATGGTCTGATGAAACCAAAATAGAGCATTTTGGCCATCAGACTAAATGCTATGTTTGACGTAAGCCAAACACACCAACCTTAAGGTGAAGCATGGTGATGGCTGCATCATGCTGCTTCAGTGCAGCAGACCCTGGAAGGCTTGTGAATGTTGAGGGTAAAAAGAATGCAGTAAACTACAGGGAAAACCTGGAGGAAAACCTGATGCAGTCTGCAAGAGAACTGCGATTTGGGAGACAATTGGTTTTCTAGCAAGATAATGATTCCATGCATAAAGCAAAAGCTACACAGAAATCGCTTAAAGAACAACAAAGTTAATGCCCTGGAGTGGCCAAGTCAGAGTCCAAACCTCAATCCAATTGAGAATTTGTAGCTGGACTTGAAACAGGCTATTCACTCATGATCCCCATGCAATCTGACAGAGGTTGAGCAGTTTTGTAAAGAAGAATGGGGAAATATTGCTGTGTCCAGAAGTGCAAAGCTGAAAGAGACCTATCCACATATACTCAAGGCTGTAATTGCTGCCGAAGTCATATCTACTAAATACTGACTTAAGGGGGTGAGTAATTACACAATCAATTATTTTGTGTCTAACAATTCTAATAAATTTAGACCAATTTGTAGAAATTTGTTTTCACTTTTACACAAGAGTCTTTTCTGTTGATCAGTGTCAAAAAATCAGTGTGGTTCAATGTTATCAAACAACCAAAGATGAAAACATCCAGTGGGGGGGGGGGGGGGGCTAATATATATATACACACACACACATATACATACATACATATATAGTCCAGACCCTTATTCCTTCAATACTGGAGACCACAATTAAGCTTGTCTTCTGCTGAATAAACATGAGGGGCAAGCGGGCTGCGAGAAGCACCAAAGAACCAACTCCAATCCGGATGCTGTGCCCTGCCACCCCTAATGGAGCGTACCAGCTCTGACGCCTCTCTCCTGGCAGCTGTAAACAGGTGATACTGCAGCTTGAGGCCTAGTCTTCACCATGAATGAGGCCCTGCAGCTCCTCCACCAACCACCCCTGCTCACTGCCAATAGATCAGTGAATCAAACTTGCGGCATTCCACATTAACAATGTCTAAAAGGGTCTTTCAATCACAAGAAAAGCGACCAAGATGGTCACTCGCTGTTAGACTGTAAGTCTCCTTTGACTCAGTCAACAGCACAATGCGCAGCTCCTTCATTTTCTCCACCAACAAGCAAACTGCTTTTGGGGTAGACCTGCAGTACTTTAATTTCATAATGTAAAGCAGGACCTTGTGATCGTAAAAAATACATTTAAATAGGACAGCAGCACCTTTTGTTGACCCCATAGAAGCTGCTGTAACTAAACGAGCCACTATCTTAACAGAAATCCTGGTATTATTTAGGTCATGTTAGTTCATTCATGAGTATCATTTAAGTGTCCTTATTGAAAATAAGGTAAGTCTACATATTTGCTATCATTTAGCCTTTTTATTGATTCTCTGAGCAGTCTTTCCTTAAAACATGAGAAATACTATTATCCATAAAGATGATTTATGATTTATAAATAATAGAATAAGTAGTAGATAGGATGCAGAACTGGGCTGAGAAGTGGCAGATGAATTTCAACCCAGATAAGTGTGAAGTGGTTCATTTTGGTAGGTCAAATTTGAAGTCAAAACATAATATTAATGGTAAGGCTCTTGGCAGTGTGGAGGATCAGAGAGATCTTGGGGTCCATGTCCATTTGACACCCAAAGCTGCTGCACAGATTGACAGTGTTGTTAAGAAGGCATATGGTGTGTTGGCATTCATCAACTATGGGATTGAGTTCAAGCATCGGGAGGTAATGTTACAGTTATATAAGACCTTTGTCAGTACCATGTTCATTTCTGGTCACCTCACTACAGGAAGGATGTGGATACTATAAAGAGAGTGCAGAGGAGATTTACAAGGATGTTGCCTGGACTGGAGAGTGTGCCTTATGAGAACAAGTTGAACGAACTTGGCCTTTTCTCCTTGGAGCAGTGAATGATGGTGACCTAATAGAGGTGTATACGATGATGAGAGGTATTGATCATGCAGATAGCCAGAGGCTTTTTTCCAGGGCTGAAATGGCTAACATGAGGGGGCATAGTTTTAAGGTGCTTGGAAGTAGGTACAACAGGGACGTCAGAGGTAAGGTTTTCCACACAGAGTGGTGGGTGCGTACAGTGCACTGTTGGCAATGGTGGTGGAGGCGGATACAATAGGGTCTTTTAAGAGACTCTCAGATAGGTACATGGAGCTTAGAAAAGTGGAAGACTATGTGGTGGGGAAATTCTAGGCAGTTTCTAAAGTAGGTTACATGGTCAGCACAACTTTGTGGGTTGAAGGGCCTGTAATGTACTGTAGATTTCTATGTTCAATCAAATTCTTTAAAAAATTGCTTGTTTTTAAATCAAATTGGGAATTCATGATTCCAAAAACATCAAAACTAATTTAGTCTTCATGAAAATCACTTACTTGATTGATGAGTAAGACAGAAGAAGATTTATCATCAATTGTGTCAATTTATTTTTCTAATTCAGTAACTGTTCAACAAGCTTTTGTTTACATCAGTGACTTTTTTCCAAGATTCCCCACAATAATCTCAAATAAGTCATGTTTTACTGAAATCTAATAGCAAGATATCTTAACTATAAAAATTAACATACTTGTTCTAGATTCAAAATTACATTATCTGTGCCTCTGGATTAAAGAAAAACTTTTATGATATCCCAAGTAACTCACAGAGATACTGGTGGAAGTTAACAGACAAATAGCAATCTATAGATGGACTACCCATTTCCCTCCATGGATGTTGCCTGATCTGTTGAATTCCTCCAGTACCTTTATGCGTTGCTCCAGACTTCCAGCAACTGCAAATCAATGATAGTGTCTTCATTCAATGATATCCCCTTGGCATTCTTTTACTCTAAGGAGAGTAACTTCAGTTCTATAAGTATTTTTCTATGATGTAATTTGAAGCATCATTCTTAAATTTCCAAACCATTTCACAGTGCCATCAAAAATTGATAACCTTTCAATGATATTTATGCCAAAGCTTTATCTATTAGCAGTTAAATTTCACACCTAAGGTACACAGAATTAAATATAATGCTTGCTGTGTGATGTGAACAAATCAATGTGTTCGTTCATTTATATAGTTCATACCCCTCTGGCTTAATGACTACGTCATAGATTTAAACAAATCATGCTTTTAATACATTAAAAAAATAAAGTTTGTTGAGTACCTTTTCTCTCGTTGGTTCCAATGAATGACTCCTGCATAAAAACATTGCAGCTGTGCCCAGTTTCAAATCTCACATAAAGAGCATACTCTCTGAATTTTGGTATTTCATCCTCTTTTTTGTGAAATTTTGTAGCACTATAGGAAGATCAATATATTATCAGTTTTTCATCCATTGAAGTTCAACAATATCTGGGAGATAAATATTCATCAAAACTGCCGGAGCAATAATCAGGTGGCCTAGATTGCTTATCTGCTATCAAACTCAAGACTTTTAACATCATCACTGTTAAAATCATGAATGATGATCAGCTGGTTCCACAATATCTTAATAAACCTTTCCTCAAGTTCACCTCTCAGATGAAATTTTTGTAACTGTAATCATAATGTCTATAATTTGAATATTTTGAAAGATAGTGTCCTAAATTGTCTCCAACTCCTGATAGAGGCAGAACACAACAAGACATTAGAGAAAAACTGGTCAATTGGGTCCATGAAAAGGAATGAGACATGCTAGCCTCTGGCTAAATGATTGAGTCTGATTTGAATGGAGAGCCCCCAGATTTTCAAACTGTATGGCAAAGAATAATACAGGTTCATGCAAATGAGAGGCTTTCATGTTGACCATGCATCTCCGGTATGTTTCACGCTAGAGAACACTTATCTGCAAAATACTAATTTAACAATGTATTTATACCCTGTGCTTTTCTCAGGTCAAATTCACTTCAATTAATTTGTAAATACAGAATATTTTTTAAATGGTATATAGATTTACAACAGATTGAATGATGAATATTTTTTAAAACCTGCATCAACATTTTTAAACTTGCACACAAGCAAAATTATAAAAACATCAATAAACTTTTCAATACTTCTTAATCAAAATTTCCATTTTCATACTGCTACTGAGCAGGGTCAATGAAACTTAGTTTTTTAACCTTACCTTCCACCTATTTATTGCTTTTAATCAACAACGTATGAACATAAAAGAGGCACAGAAGTTAGCCACACATGCCTTTGTTCACGTTCATTCATCATTTTATGCATGCTTTGAAAGGGAGAATAGCGTTACTCCTGTGTGAATTCCCACAGCATCTGGCGACCCTGTCATCTCTGTCTCAGAGGCTGACGTTGAAACATCCTTCAAAAGGGTGAGCCTTCATAAGGTTTAGACCATAAGATCATAAGACATAGTAGCAGAATTAGGCCATTTGGCCCATCAAGACTGCTCCACCATTCAATCATGACTGATCCTTTTTTCCATTCTGCTACTCCCGGCCTTCTCCACGTAATCTTTGATGCCGTCCAATCAAGAATCTATCAAGCTCTGCCTTAAATACACCCAACAACCTGGCCTCTACAGCTGCCTGTTTTAACAAATTCCACAAATTCGCCATTCTCTGGCTTAAGAAATTTATCTGAATCGCTGTTTTAAACGGACACCCCTCGATCCTGAGGCTGTCCTCTTGTCCTAGACTTCCCCATGATGGGAAACATCCTTTCCATATCTACTCTGTCCAGCCCTTTCAACATTCAAAAGGTTTCAATGAGCTCCTCTCCCACCATCCTTCTAAATTTCAGCGACTACAGACCCAGGGCCATCAAGCATTCCTAGCATGAAATCTTCATTCCAGGTTTCAGGCTCTAACAGTGTACCTGGCAAGGTACAGAAAACCTGTGCTGATCAGCTTGCTAGAGTGGTCAAAGAGATCTCAACCTCTTACTGCTGCTGTCAAAGGTTCCTAGCTGTTTCAAAAGGGCAGTAATTATACTTGTGCCCAAGAAGAGCAGGGTGAGCTGCGTCAACAATTATAGTCCTGTAGCACCAACATTTACTAAGATGAAGTGCTTTGAGAAGTTGGTCACGACTAAATTTAACTCCTGCCTGAGCAAAGAACTGGACCCATTGTAATTTGCCTAGGTCAGCAGCAGACTTAACCACACTGGCTCTCCACTCAACCTTGGTGCACTTAGACAACAATGCTGTGAATTCTGGTTAATTGGGCCATCAGTTAATCGGGGCAGCCGTTTATTTGGACAAATCTCTAAGAACAAAAAATAATTGCATAAATAGCTGGGATTCCCTTCATTTACTTGGGACACTATGCCACTAATTGGGCTGGAGATAGTTTCTAACTAGTGTCAGTCACATGTGCTTTTGTGGTCATTAAGCTGGCAAGTAATAAGCAGTAAGATAATTCACAACTGTTTTGTTCACTGTGGTTCCAAGCATTCAGGCTTAAGAGATAACAGATGCAAAAATGAAAATGCAAAAAAAAAGGATTTCACAACTTCAACAACTTAGAAACTGAAAATTTTTAAGGTATCAACAATTATCTTGAATGTTACAATGGTAATGAAGATTTGGAAGATGCAATCATTGACAGCATTGTGTGAAGGCAGCCCATTATCTGCTCCAGGTGTCTGCACTGATTTCCAGTCAAAAGAACTAATTAATTCCTTCATCGATAAGTATTAGGAACTAATATTTAGTTTTATAGTACTGCAGTAGTGTTGGTAAAGTTCAAATTTGTTCTGTTTTTCACTTAAGTATATACAGTAATTTATTACTCAGTTGGTCTTTTTTAACTATTCCCATGAAACTTTGGCTAATTGGGGCAGCCATTTAATTGGGTCAAAATGTACTGTTCTCGATGCGCCCCAATTAACTGGAATCCACTGTATTTGCTCTACCTGGGTACAAGTATTTTGTCAATCAAGCATGAGGAGTTCCAGATCTTTCTCAGAGCTCTGCATTCTCAGTAGTTGAATAATATAATCTTGGTTATTTTTCCTGTCAAAATAGGCAATGTTATATTTTCCCATATTATACTCCATCTGATAGATCTTGGCCTACTCACAGAACCTAGCTATGTTCCCTTGTAGCCTCCTTATTTCCTCTTGATTTTACAATCATCAGCAACTTCACCATACTGCTTCTTAGATCAACACACAACCCTACATAAAGTAAGATCCCAGTTCTACCTTGTTCCTCAACATTCTATGCAGGTTTACAAGCAAGCCTAGCAAAGGCTCACATATCTCATTATGTGTAGCTAGTCTTCAACAACAGGATGTCTGCTCTATTTCATGACAAGTTCAAGCTTCAAGCTAGACTCTTTAGGATTTCTACCTGCTGTTGGAAGATAGAAGCACCTCCCTCTTAAGAAGTATAAGCATAGATTCATTCAGCACTGGCCTCTCAGAACGGTACGCCTGTAGTATGTGGAAATGGAGTTACTGAAGAAACTCATATTTTCTTGACTACATAATCTTTCTTAATTAGATACGACCAGGGTATACTTATGTGTGTTTGCAACAGGTCAAATGGGTTTTAATCCAGATCATATTGCTCAGTACTATCCACCTTCTCTGATTCTACCCATAGTCTAAATCTGTTCTACGTACTTACAGGCAATAAAATGTTACTATGATAAAATTGATGACATTATTCTTTCAGTCATAATTTGAATTCTCTTTTCAAATTAATATAAAAACATTAATTTTTTGTTGCAGTATAAACAAAACTTTCAGTATTCTTTGAACCATTCAACTTACGCAAAATCTTCAGGGGTGAAGCATAGAGTAACAATGATTTTGTTATAAGGGTTTAGAATCCCTTGGCAAGGTCGACATGTAATCAGTGCAAAAATACAAGCCGTTGGTCTGGGTTCAGTTGTCGCTTTATCTGCCAAAACTGCCTCTGAACTCAGGGATAGATCTGTACCCTGTCAAATATAAGTAGTTTAGAAAATGAATTGACACATTTCCCTATAACACTTGACTCACTAAAAATAAAGTACTAAGAAACCCATCTGCATAGACAAACAACTATAAAGATTTTAAAGACATGCCTTTTATAACACCATTTAATTTGGTGCAATTGGTGCTGATATTTGCTTCCAATTTGCTGCACCATTTGTGATTGCAAGTAATGACCTACATAGCAAATTGGGAAATGCAGTGGTTTGTGTAACTAAGTATGCAGAGTAAAGAAATTATTATGTCAATTCTACAATAATACAAATTTGATGACTGTACTGTGAAATTGGGCCTCAATAATCTAGCTAATACCATATGTTTATCAAGTTTCAGGAATTGGTGTTTAAAAACAGGAAGAAACTTCTCCTCTACATCCCCATCCATCCATATTAATTAAAGGAATTCACAATAATTTACAGGGTTATTGGCAAAAGACTTGATTGGAAACAGAGTATTGTGATTCCTACTGTCAGATCAGGCAAAATTCTCTTGCCTTCAGAGTTTCAGTGCTGTGGCTCATTATGTTCTAAAATGTTATGCTTATCACCTAACACATCTGATAATCTGATATATATTTTAGCCACAACTATAGGTATACAGCCATGCTGCAATGGCTGTGAAAATAGCAGCTTTCAACTTAATTGCCTCAGATTCTTGCAGACAGATACAGGAGAAATCAATGTCAATATAACATAACATAATACAAGTTGAGAGTCATCAAATACAGTGCAGCATATTAGCATAGTGTTTAGCACAATGCTTTACAGTATCAATCACTTGGGTTCAATTTGTGCCACTGCCTGGAAGAGGTTTGTATTTTCTCCCCATGACTACATATGCTTTCTCATGTGCTCTGGTTTCCTCCCACAGTCCAAAGGTGTACCGGCTAGTAGGTTAATTGGTCGTTCCAAAGATACAGGCTGCCTTTGATCACACCAATTTTACCTTATGACCTCATCCTCAAAATGAGAAATGTAACACAGCAGTAAGTAATTTCCCTCCTCAAAGTACAACTGGTCTGTATCTGTATGATTAAGGTCTTGATTGTCAATGCTTTCATGACGCCTTCATTCTGCACCAGTCCATTGTCCACTCAGGATGTCAGCTTGCACGTAAGCCAAAAGGGAGAAGTGATATCCACATTTAACTTGCCCCTCATTTCACTGCAGACCCAACTTAAAGAGAAGAACTCTCTTAGAGATGCTGACACACCACTGCAGATATCTTACTGGGGTGCCGCAGCAGCATGGTGATTAGCACAAAGCTATTACAGCTCGGAGCATCATCTGTAAGATAGTTTGTATATTCTTCCCATGAGTGTGTCGGTTTCCTCTGGGTGCTCGAGTTTCCTCCTACAGTCCAAAGATGTACTGGTTTGTAGGTTAATTAGTCATTGTAAACTGTCCTATGATTAGGGTAGGGTTAAATAGGTGAGCTGCTGCACTATTCCACACTATATGTCTAACTAAAAATAAATAACTGTACTGCTCAATGGTGAATCTGAACAACATTCCTACAACCTGGATTGCTTTCAAAGCATTCTCACCAATTAAGTTATTTTTAATTGCTCCTCATCCACCCCCAACCTGGTTATAATCCATAATCAGTTTGAGATAATAGCTGAAGTGTTAAAGGAGGAGGAGAAGGAGAAAGAACAGGAGGGGCAAGATGATGCCAGAATGCATCACTGAAACATCCAGTTATGCGTCCTTAACATCTCCACTTAAGTTTGCAATTTTTAATCGGTTCACACAAACTAAATCATTCAAGATTTTGATTACCTCTGTCAAATCAAATCTCAAACATCTCTGCTGCAAGGAGAATAATTTCAGATGCTCTTGACGATCATGAGAATCTTTATATAAATCTTTTCTATACCCTAACACTTTCATTTCCATTCTAATATGCAGCATTTGACAAAATACCTGTTTGTGCAAAGCCAATATTTTCTGTACAATCAATTTAACTACGTTCTATGTTTTAATCACCCTGATTTATGCTGTATACCACAAATTGCAAATTCCATGTTTTTGTAATATCTTTTCAACCTGTCCTACCATCTTGCAAGATATATTCACATAAAAGCCCAGATGTGTATGATCCTGTATTATTTTGTCAATATTGCCTCTCCTTATTTTTCAAATCAAAGTGTATGAATGTGCACTTGTCTTCACTAAATGTCATCTTCAATTTGTCTCCACATTCCATACTATGCCATACTGAAGACTACTGCTATTCTCCTCACCATTTGAGCACTTATCCCAAGCAGACACCCTTTGGTCTCACATGCAAGCTGACAGCCTGGGTGGGCAATAGACTGGTGCAGAATGAAGGTGTCATGAAAGCATTGACAATCAAGACCTTAATCATACTGTTACAGAGCTCAGGGTCATGATGGTATTGCAGGATAAGATGTTGTGTTCTATTGCCACTTTGAGGACATTTGGTAGGGGCCAAAAACATTGACTTTGATTTTCCCAAAGTTTAGCTGGAGGCTAATTGAACAAATAATAATTATGGTTACTGTGAATCTGTGTTGATAAAGACCCACATGAAAGCAGTTCATTAATATTAATGCCACGCAATAAAAGGCCAGTGTTCTCCAGAATAAGAATTGACAGAGACCAAGAGAGGGTGGTAAATAATTGGTTTTCATACTGGATGGAAGAAGACATTGTGTTTCTTAGGAGTTGGTACTGGGACTATTACTATTTTGATGTATATTACTGTGAAGAGTAAAATTTCCAAACTTGCAAATAGGTCATTTAATTGGGCCTAATTAATAGGGTAAATAACAGCAAAGTAGTTGTTGAGGTGTACAATATAAAAGCACTCAATAAAACACCAGATATGAGATCATTACACCCAAATGTTTCATATAATCTCATGAATTACAAAATGGTTGAAGAACAGAAAACATAGAAATAGAAAGCACAGATCTACTACATTTCTCTATATTTGCTTCAAAGTTCGATCATTTTAATAAACTATAAACAAACAAAAATAAAGATATTGATAAGTAATGGTTTAAAAATTAAATGCTGAATTCTACCAAATCATGGATGAATTCACAAGTATATAAATTGCACTTATGTCTAAATTATATCCCCTTCATTGGCATCTCCAAAAGTACCCAGATTTGACTTGTACATCAATTTTTAGATGATGTGATTGAGCATGGAAATGACAGATGAGCCAATATAGGTGTAAAAATAATTGCTTTAATTTAGTAGAAAGAAGTTTACAAAGGTACGGCAAAGGAATGTAATCTTATAGATAAAGACAATTACATACCATTATCAAATAAATCATAAAATAAAAAGTTATTAGTATTTCTGGATAATATCCTATATTTAATTATAATCCTCTTACTTATTTATTTAAAGGCAAATGCTTCTTACTTAATTTAATATTACTCCAATAATAATTTTTACTACCACTTCAGATCCAACGGCATCATTTTTCATCACAGTCACCCAGTCGATAGGTTCAGGGCTGTTGTTATACAGAATAACTTGCTCCTGCTTTGAGGTTCCATAGTAGGTACTGCCAAAATGAATACATTCAAGCTTCTGGCTGGAAAAATCAAGAAGTTCCAAAACTGGCTGAACAATGTTTCCCTTAATTTTCACAGTCGTTTCTCTACCACCTTCAAACTTCACCCTAGAAATAAAATGAAAAATCTAAATAAAGCAAAAGAACTTATAGTGAAAATATTGTTTTTAATTAATGCTTTCTCCTCACAGTTGCCCACAAAATTTGAATTCTCAAATCAAATAACTGGATTAATTGATCTTGTTCAGCAATTCAAAAGTGCACCTAAAAATTCAGAAGAGCAGGAAACTATGCAAACAAATAATAAAAACCACAACAATAAGTCTTGGGGGGGGGGACACCCCACAAATCTGATGGGTGTAGCTTTTCATTAGTGCTTTCCATATCAGCAGACAATAAAGGTGTTTAAGAAGTCCTTTACAAGCGGTGATTGATAAGTTCATGGCCTAAAGTAGAAGGAGTCAATTTTAGAAAACCTAGCACATTTATTTTTCAATATAGTCCCCTCCTACATTTACACACTTAGTCCAGCGGTCATGGAGCATACGGACCTTGGACCTCCAGAAAGTGTCCACAGCAGGGGTGATTGATAGATTCGTGGCCTAAGGTAGAAGATGAGTTATACAGCTCTCATTACATGTACATGCAGTTCAACTCTTTGAGTGATTATGCAGAAAGTTTGAAGTTAATAACTCATCAGGGTGATTGATAAGTTCATGGCCTAAGGTAGAAGGAGATGAGTTAATAACTTCAAACTTACTGCATTATCACTCAAAGAGTTGACCTGCATGTGCATGCAACAAGAGCTGTATAACTTATCTCCTTCTATCTTAGGCCATGAACTTATCAATCATCCATCTATGGACACTTTCTGGAGGTCCAAGATCCATATGCTCCACAACCGCTGGACTAAGTGTGTAAATGTTGGAGGGGACTATGTTGAAAAATAAATGTACTAGGTTTTCTCAAATTGACTCCTTCTACCTTAGGCCACGAACTTATCAATTACCCCTCGTAGTTCAGATGAATTGAACGGGTATTGATTGAAGTAATGGCTGCATCTTTTAACAGTGAGATGTTCACTGACTACAACCTCTGCTAGAAATCATTTCTAATCATTGCTTACCACATCAATGTCAAAACAATCACTATCTTTTGGATACTGTAGTGTAACATATTCATGGAAATAAAGGAGAGTGGGAGAAATGAATTATTTGTGTCCCAGGAAGCCTTCCTGAGCAAAAATGAAGTTTCAGTAATAGGAAGTTACCAGAAAGGTTATACAAGAAGTGATCACAGGGTCTACAGTGCTTTGTAAAACTATTCAGCCTCTAAACCCTTTATTCACATAAAAATGTATTTGCAACCAGGGATTTTGATCAATTTAACTGGGAATTTTTATTTGTGAATCATATGCTCCTTTATTCACAGTTGAGCCCAAAAATATGGAAAATTGTAAAGCATGAAGAACTAAAAATTCAAAAACTGTAATGTCAGCAGTTCAAAAGTATTCATTTCCCTTTGCTCAGTTCTCAGCTAACGACCTCTCACAGCTATTGCAACCAGTCGTCTTTTTGGATAAATCTCTATTAACTTTCCACAATGTGATGGAACAAGATTTGCCCATTTCTCCTTGCAAAATTGCTCAAGCTTTGCCAAATTAGTTGGGGAGCAGCAATAGACAGCAATTTTGAGGTCTTGCCAGAGACCAGATTAAGGTCAGGACTCTGATTGGGCCACAGGCCATTCAAGGACATCAATTTTCTTCATTTGAAAATTGAAGAATCACGTGGTTGCATTAGCAATGTGCTGTGGGTTGTTCTTCTGCTGAAAGATGAACTTCCTCCCCAGTTTAAACTAACAGGTTTTCATTCAGGATCCCTCTGTACTTAGCAACATTCATCTTCCCATCAATCCTGACTGAATTTCCAGTGCCAGCAGCTGAAAAGCATCTCATTAGCATGATGCTACCTCCACTATAGTAGGGATGGTGTTAACTGACTGATGCACCATATTAGATTTACGCCATATGAGCCAATGGGGCCAAAAATTTCAATTTTAGTCTCATCCGACCACAAGACCTTCTTCCACAATTTTACAGTATCTACTAAGTGATGTTTTGCAAAGTCTTTACGAGTAAGGATGTTTTATTTAAGCCAGGGCTTCTTCCTCGCCACTCTTCCATAAATACCCTCCTTGTGCAACACCTTAGAGATTAAGGAGCTATGAGCTTCATGTCCAGTTGTTGTTACTGACTTCTGCAGCTCACTCAGAGTGACTGTTTGTATCACAGTAGCCTCTCTTCTCCGCCATTCTTCTCCAACGACTAAGTTTAGAGGGAGGGCCTGACCTAGGCAGTGTGGCTGTGGTTTCATATTTTTTCCACTTTTTCACAATGGACTGCATTGAGCTCCAAGGTATGTTCAGTGCCTCTGAGATGGTCTTGTACCCTTCCCCAGATATGTGCTTCTCTATTATCATTCCCATAACCAGTCTTGACTGCTCCTTTATCTTCATTTTGGTTTGGTCTGTTGAAAAATCTACCATGCAGCTGAGAGAAAGGGGGTATTTATTCTCATGAGTTCTTTGAAAACAGGTTATCCTCCAATTTTCTACATCAACAAATTATGTGAGTTCGTAAGATAACATATTGCTCCTGAGATAAGTTAGCACAGTAATTACAAAGGGGATGAATACTTTTTTTCATCTCACAATTTTGGTTTTTAATTTTTAATAAATTGTTGACTGGTTTTAAATTTTTTTAACTTAACATGATGCACAACATTTTGCAAATTAGCTCAAAAGATCATACATTTTAAATTTAGAAACTGAGACAGTAAAATCTGAAAGTAGTTATGGTGGGTGAAACACTTTTTCAAGGTAATGCATTGACAGTCCTAGGGACTGCATGCTTGCCCAGAAAATGTGTCATATCCCATTATTTTTTGCCATTGCAGACCAAAGCAAATTCAATGTTACATGGGTAAATTGTATCAGTATACAGTAAATCAATAGGCCAAAAACATTCTTCTGAAGTACCCCTGCATTAATAGCCTTCCACAATTATGACCATCTTTTTTTTGTTGGTTTAGGTTCTATTGGTGGAGAGTTTGTTTTTGATTTCAAATGATTTATTGCTCCCATACTTGCTTAAATTCTGTTTTGAAGTTAAGAGCTATCATTTTCATTGATGATATCATTGATGAAATCCGTTCTTTTATGCATATTTAGACCAAGTCTCCTGCAATGTTTATGAAGCTCAACATCATCCAAGCCAAAACAGACTATCTATCTACCAACCAAAACACCCCAGATTTTAGCAACAAAGTTCAAATTCAAGTTTATTGTTGGTCATCTGTATAAATCTATACAGCTAAGTGAAACAACGTTCCTCTGAGACTAAGGTGCAAGACACAGTACATATACCACTTAAGCACATAAACACAATAATAATATTAATGGATAAAAATAAGTACTCCATAGCTGTAGAAGTTGACATAAAGTGCATATACAACGTATAGTTAAATATTCAACAATATTATTACTACTGGCACTATTATAAATAATGTATTCTGGGTGATAACAGAGCACTCAGAAGTCTCACAGCCTGGGAGAAGAAGCCTTTACCCAGCTTAAAAGTCCTTGTTCTTATACTGCAGTACTTTCTGCCAGAAGGTAGGATATCAAAGAGAATGTAGGACAGATGGAAGAGGTCTTTGATATTGCTGAGGGCTCTGTGAATGCAGTGCTTCTGGTGTATATCCAGGATGAGGGAAGAGGGAGTGATTCTGATGATTCTCTCAGCAGTCCTCACAATCTGTTGTAGGGTCTTGTGGTCAGATGCCCTGCAATGGCCATGCCAAATGGTGATATGATCTCCAAAAAGCCATCTCACAAGTGAAGTGGCAATTCTGAACTAAACCTGAATCAATAAAGGATGCTCTGTTATGGTCCGGTCTGGAGCCCGCATTCCAGGTCTTGATCCGGTCCACAGACTCCGGACTCCGGGTCTTGCAGCCATCCCTCCTGTCACCCTTAAGCCAAATAGGATCATCTTGGCTTAAGAAGGTGCACCTGTTGCCTATCAGCTGGCAGGTGGATATAAGGGACTCTGGGACTGAGCCTAGTTGGAGGGTTGTCCTATTTGCTGGTTGGCTATGTTCTGAGGTGTTTTGTCTGATTAGCTCTGTTTGTTCTGGCTTGGAGGGCTCATGGCTTCATCCTCAAGTTCTGTGAGTCAGCCTTGGAGTTACCCTGGACCAAGTTCCCTTCTGATCCCTTGCCTCTGTTGGGTAGCAGGCTGGACTGCCGTTGCCTGGCAGGGGAACTCTGTCCCCTTCCTACCCCTTGCTCCTTACAGGTTGTGCCCACACCTGCCCAGGTGTTCTGTGTCTTGCCCAGGCCTCCATGATCCTGCCTGGGAGGCAGCCCTGCCCAGGAATTATGCGGCCGCCCAGGGAGCTCTCCTGTCAAGCCACGGACTCTGGGACCCAGCCAAGCCATGGATTCTGGGACCCAGCCTAGCCACGAACTCTCTCTGAACCCCAGGATTACCGAGCATGCCCTGTCTCTTTTGAATGCCCTGGTCTCCCCATCTGGTTCTATCCTTTAGTTATTCCTGTCCTGCCCCTAGTTCTTCAGTGCCTGTGTCCTGCACCTGTGTCCAGCCTCCTGGCCCCTTGTGACATGCTTGACATTTGTGGCAGGGCTTGAAAACTATCACCTTTTATTAAGTTAAATTGAACAACATAGGCAACAACAGGGCTTTACTCCCTGATGAGCTCAATGCCTTCTTAGCTCAGTTTGTCCATCAAATCATGGAGGAACCATCACAAACTCCCACAGCCCCAGATAATCCTATGATTTCAGTCTCTGAGGCTGACATGCAAACAGTTTTTAGGAGGGTAAGCCCACAAAAAGCATCCAGACCAGACAGGTACCTGCCTGATCAAGTAGCTGGAGTGCTCACCAAGATCTTCAGCCTTAACAGCGTGAGGTACCACCTACTTCAAGCAGGCTTCAATTATACCAGTGCCCAAGAAGAACATTGTAACCCGCCTCCATGACTCTCATTCAGTAGTACTTAAATCCACAGTGATGAAGTGTTTTGAGAGTTTGATGATGAAACATATCAACCTCTGCCTAAAAAGCAATTTGGATCCACTGCAATTTGCCTACGGGAGCAACAGGTCCACAGCAGATGCCACCTCACTGGCTCTTCACTTAATCCTAGAACATGTGGATACATCAGGATGCTCTTTATAGACTACTGCTCAGTATTCATTACCAGTGTCCCTTCAAAACTAATCAATAAGCTCCAAGACCTTGGCCTCAATGCCACCTTGTCCAATTGGATCCTTGACTTCCTCACTTGCTGACCCCAGTCACGTCAGATTGACAACAGCATTTTTCCCTTGATCTCTATCAACACAAGTACACCACAAGGCAGGTGATTAGCCCCCTGATCTACCTGCTTTACATTTATGACTATGGCTAAACATAGCTCCAATACTGTATTCAAATTTTCTAATGGCATCACTTTTGTAGGCCGAATCAAAACTGGTGTAGAACCAGCATATAGGAGGGAGATTGAAAATCTGGCCTAGTTGTGCTATAACAACAACCTCTTACTCAATGTCAGCAAGACCAAGGAGCTGATTATTAACTTCAGGTAAAGGAAACCAGATGTCCACAAGCCAGTCGTCATTGGAAAATCAGAAGTGGAAAGGATCAGCAACTTTAAATCCTTTGTGGTTATTATTTCGGAGAACCTGTGTGGGCCCACCACGTAGGTGCAATAATGAAGAAAGCACAGCAGCATCTCTACTTCCTAAGGTGTCTGTGAAGATTTGGTATGGTATCTAAAGCTTTGACAAACATCTATAGATGTATAATTGAGGGTATATTGACTGGCTGCATCTGACCCTTGTATGGAAGCACCAATGTAGGAAAATCCTACAGTAAGTACTAGATACGGCCGTCCATCACAGGAAAAACCTCCCCGCCACTGAGCTCATCTACCACTGTTGCAGGAAGGCAGCATCCATCATCCGAGACCCCTACCACCCAGGACATGTTCTAATCTCTCTGCCACCTCTCAACCATTAGGCTCTTGAACCAAAGGGGTTAACTTCTCTCAGCTTCACTTTTCCCATCATTGAAGTGTTCATACAACTTATGGACTCACTTTCAAGGACTCCTCATCTCATGTTCTCTATATTTATTGCTTATTTATGTATTATTATTATTTCTTTCTTTTTCAACACACATTGGTTGAACACCCAAGTTGGTAGTCTTTCACTGATTCTGTTATAGAGTCAAAGACAAGTAGAGCACAGAAATAGGCTCTTCGGCCCATCTAGTCCAAGCAAAAACTATTAAAACTGCCTACTCCAATTGACCTGCACGTGAATAGCCCTCCAGATTCCGACTATCCTTGTACCTATCCAAACTTCTATTAAACATTGAAATTGAGCTCACATGAATCACTTGTGCTGGCAGCTCATTCCACACTCTCATGACCCTCTGAGTGAATGTTTCCCCTCTTGTTCCCTTTTGAACTTCTCACTTTTCATCCTTAACCCAAGACCTCTAGATGTAGTCCCACTCAACCACAGTGAAAAAAGCCTGCTCGCTTTTACCCTATCTATACTGTCACAATTTTGTATACCTCTATCAAATCTCCTCTCAATCTTCTATGTTCAAAAAGAATATAGTCCTAATCTATTCAATCATTTCTTATAATTCAGGTTGCCAGACCTGGCAACATCCTTGTAAATTTCTCTGCACTCTTTTAACTTCGCTTACATTTTTCTTGTAGGAAGGCGACTAAAACTGCACACAATACTCCAAATTAGGCCTCACAAATGTCTTTTAGAACTTCAATACCTTCTATACTCAATACATTGATTCACGAAGGCTAATGTGCCAAAAGCTTTCTTTATACCTTATCTACCTATGATACCACTTTCAACGAGGTATGTACCTATATTCCCAGATTCCTTTGTTCTATCACACTCCTCAGTGCACAACCGTTCATTGTGTAAGACCTACACAATGTGCAAAACCTCACACTTGTCTGCATTAAATTCCATCTGCCATTTTTCCAGCTGATGCAGATCCCTCTGCAAGTCATGAACGCCTTCCTCACTGTCCAATACACCACCAATCTTGGTGCCATCCACAAATTTGCCAATCTAATTAACCACATTTTCTTTTTTAAAAACTTTATTTTTATTATTTTGCCGATAACAGAACAAACAGGATAGAAACAAACAGAAGATGACAAACAACAAAGGACTCAGCACTAATCCCTGTGGCACAGCACTAGTCACAAGCTTCCAGTCTGAAAATCAGTCCTTTTCTACCATTCTCTGGTCTCTCCCACTATCCCTAATGCCAAGTGACTGAACCTTCTTGACCAGCCTCCCATGCGGGACGTTATCAAATGCCTAACTAAAGTCCACATAGACAACATCCACTACCTTGCCTTCATCCACTTTCCTGGTAACTTCCTCAAAAAATTCTAAGATTGGTTCGACATTCCTTACCTTGCATAAAGTCATGCTGACTGTCCTTAATCAGTCCATGTCTATCCAAATACTTATATATCCAATCCCATAGAATACCTTCCAATAACTTACCCTCAACTAATGTCAGACTCATCAGCCTGTATGTTTACGGTTACTATTCTATTGTAGATATATTGAGTACGCCCACAAGGAAATGAATTTCAGATTTGTATATGGTGACACATATGTACTTTGATAATAAATTTACTTTGAACTTTGATACAGCTGGTCAGGACATTCATCATGGTTCTCTGGAAGAATGTGGTTAGAATGGAGGTGAGAGGTAAAGATTTTGCTACAACACAAACAGTCTGAGGTTTCTCTGTCAAGAAGTCCATAATTCAAAGTTCAAGTTCAAAGTAGAATTTATTATCAGAGTACATACATGTCACCACATACAACCCTAAGATTCTTTTATCTGCTGGCATACTTAGCAAATCTATAGAACAGTAACTGTAAACAGGATCAATGGACAACAAACTCCAGCCCAGTCTGGATGAAGTACTGGCCAAGTACTAAAGACCTGTGTTGACCATCTGGCTGGTGTATTCACAGATATCTTCACCCAGTGGCACTTAAATCCATAGTGATGAAGTATTTTGAGAGGCTGGTGTTGAAGCATATAAGCTCCTGTCTGAATGGTGACTTGGATCAGCTCCAATTCGCCTACCAAAGCAAGAGGTCCACAGCAGATGCCATCTCATTAGCTCTTCACACAACCCTGTAACATCTGGACAACAAAGATGCATATATCAGGATGCTCTTTATCGATTACAATTCAGCATTTAACACCATCATGCACTCAAAGCTAATCAGTAAACTCCAAGACCTGGGCCTGGATTTCCTCACTTGCAGACCCCATCAATTCAGATTAGCAAAAACAGCTCCTCTACAAGCTCCATTAGCACAGGAGCACCACAGGGATGAGTGCTTATCCCCCAGCTCTACTCACTTTACACCTATGACTGTGTGGCTAAGTATAGCTCCAACACCATATACAAGTTTGCTGATGACACCACTGTTGTGGCTGTATGAAAAGTGGTGATGAATCAGCAGATAGGAAGGAGACTGAAAATTTGGCTCAGTGATGTAATAACAACAACCTCTCACACAATGTCAATAAGACCAAGAAACTGATTGTAGACTTCAGGAGAGGGAAACCAGAGGTCCAGGGGATAGTAATCATCAGAGGATCAGAGGTGGAGAGGGTCGGTAACTTTAAACTCCTGGGTGTCACTATCTCAGAGGACCTGTCCTGGACCCATCATATAACTATAATTGCAAAGAAAGCACAACAGCTCCTCTACTTCCTCGGGAGTCTGTGGAGATTCAGCATGCCATCAAAAGCCTTGGCAAACTTCTATAGATGTGTTGTGGAAAGAGTGCTAACTAGCTGCATTAACCCGTGGTATGGGACACCAATGCCTTTGAACCTTGAAAAGGTAGTGGATTCGGCCCAGCACATCATGGATAAAGCCCTCCCAAGTATTTAGTACACCAACATGAAACATTGCCGTGGAAAAGCAGCATCTGTCATCAAAGACCCTCACAACCTAGGCCATGCTCTTTTCTCACTGCTGCCATCAGGTAAAAGGTACAAGTGCCTCCTCAAGACTTGCACCACCATGTTCTAAAATGGTAACTACCCCTCAGTCATCAGGCTCTTGAACAAAAGGGGATAACTACACTCATTCTACTTCTGGTGGTCCCACAACCGATGGTCTCACTCTTTATCATGTTACTTCATGCTCGTTCTTTATTGCTATTTACTTATATTTGCATTTGCAAAGTTTGTTGTCTAGTTGCAAGAGGGAGGTGTTGAGACTCAACAAGGATAGTTTACTCACTAGCTTCTGAGAAATGATCGTATTGAATGCTGAACTAAAGTCAATGAACAGCATTCTGATGTACATCATTCTCCAGGTGGGACAGGACTAAGTAGGGGCCAGAGGCTATAGAATCATTGGTGAACCAATTTGGGTGATATGCAAACTTGTAGGGATCAAATGCAATGGGAAGGCAAGATTTGATATAGCTTATGAGCAGCTACTCAAAGCACTTCATTATTATTAAGGTCAGTGCCATCAGACTGTAGTTATTGAAATAGGTTACTATCGGCTAACTCCTCTAACTCTATGAGGTATATTTACTTGCAGCTCCAAACCATTAATGCTGATTGATCACCAAGGATAATGAAACAGATGTATCAGAATGCAATAATCTACAATGTCCTCCACAAGTAATAGCTGTTCTAAGTTTAAACTACAATCAGCATTACTGCATTGCTGCTGGATTGAAATCTGAAATTCATCACTCAAGAGCAAACTGGAGTACCGCAGAACTTTAGTCGTTCAAGAAGACAATTTAGCAATAGCTTCATAAATAAAATTAGGAAATGAAAGCAAATGCTGGCTTTGCCAATTACAAATTGTATAAAAAGGAGATTTTGAGAGTAAAGGGGCAATTGTAAATCTGCTTACTCAAAAGAAAATGTGTTTTAAAAAAGTGGTTAAACTCAACTGTCATACTCTTTCTCCAATGTTCTACATCCATCCAACAGGGTTTTATTCACTTGTGTAAGCATGAGTGACACTGATCAACCTTTTCATTAATATATAGGGCTATATCAGCATCAACAGGGAAAGACTGCCAATTCAATCAGCCATTGTGATTGTAATAGATATTCATTTTGCAGGGCCCAAGAGGTTTATTGCTGAACTCAGCTTTCTAGCACAGCTGCATGACCTTTCCAAAGGGTTAGAGTTGCTAATGATAATGTTAAACTTTTAACAAACATCCTTTCCTCAGCTTTTTTGTTGCAAACAAGAACCAGTCCCCAGCTCTTAACGTTGTTGAAATCCACTGTCTTTTTTAATAATAGTTTTTATAAGATTTGTACTTTTTAATGAACTCAAGTATTTTTCACACTCACTGGCAAAAAGCAGTATAGCAGCTAAACTAGTGGTTTATCATCTTTCTCATTTTTCATTTGCAAAGCATTAGCAATTACCCTTTTGATGTAATTGTTTTAATTATGTAGCCAATTAATTTATTCATTCCTATCTAAGGAATTTCTTTTATCTTGTCTATAAAAGTGATAGATTTTTCAGAAGCATCATCTTTATTCCTTTGTCTTCAAGTCAAGTCAAGTCAACTTTTATTGTCATTTCAACCATAACTGCTGGTACAGTGCATAGTAAAAATGAGACAATGTTTTTCAGGACCATGGTGTTACATGACACAGTCCAAAAACTAGACTGAACTACATAAAAAAAAATTTAAAATACAACACAGAGAAAGCTACACCAGACTACAGACCTACACTAGACTGCATAAAGTGCACAAAAACAGTGCAGGCATTACAATAAATAATAAACAGGACAGTAGGGCAAGGTGTCAGTCCAGGCTTCGGGTATTGAGGAGTCTGATAGCTTGGGGGAAGAAACTGTTACATAGTCTGATTGTGAGAGCCAGAATGCTTCGGAGTCTTTTCCCAGACGGCAGGCGGGAGAAGAGATTGTATGAGGCCCCCCCCCCCCCTTAGCATTAATTCCCCTCTTAGCATTGTTTCTCAGCTCTTTATTTAGTTTACTTAATAGTTGTATGTTTGTATACTAACATGAACTGAAATCTTGGAATTAAGACTGCTTGTCATTCCTCACTCCTGTAAGAACCCTAAGGATCAGAAATTAAATAGAGAGAGATCCAACAAATTAAATTGCAAGCATCAATCAATTTGAAGCTGGAAGCACAGTAAGGGACCAGGAGCCAAATGCAAGACAATGAGGTTATGTCATTTAGCACATCAAACATAATTACAAGTTGGGATGTATATATAAAAACATAGAAAATAGGTGCAGGAGTAGGCCACTCGGCCCTTCGAGCCTGCACCGCCATTCAGTATGATCATGGCTGATCATCCAACTCAGAACCTTGTACCTGCTTTCTCTCCATACCCCCGATCCCTTTAGCCACAAGGGCCATATCTAACTTCCTCTTAAATATAGCCAATGAACCAGCCTCAACTGTTTCCTGTGGCAGAGAATTCCACAGATTCACCACTCTCTGTGTGAAGAAGTTTTTCCTTATCTCGGTCCTAAAAGGCTTCCCCTTTATCCTTAAACTGTGACCCCTCATTCTGGACTTCCCCAACATCGGAAACAAATTTCCTGCATCTAGCCTGTCCAATCCCTTTAGAATTTTATACATTTCAATAAGATCCCCCCTCAATCTTCTAAATTCCAGTGAGTATAAGCCTAGTCGATCCAGTCTTTCTTCATATGAAAGTCCTGCCATCCCAGGAATCAATCTGGTGAACCTTCTTTGTACTCCCTCTATGGCAAGAATGTCTTTCCTCAGATTAGGGGACCAAAACTGCACACAATATTCTAGGTGCGGTCTCACCAAGGCCTTGTACAACTGCAGTAAAACCTCCCTGCTCCTGTACTCAAATCCTTTTGCTATGAATGCCAACATACCATTTGCCTTTTTCACCGCCTGCTGTACCTGCATGCCCACCTTCAATGACTGGTGTACAATGACACCCAGGTCTTGTTGCATCTCCCCTTTTCCTAATCGGCCACCGTTCAGATAATAATCTGTTTTCCTGTTCTTGCAACCAAAGTGGATAACCTCACATTTATCCACATTAAATTGCATTTGCCATGAATTTGCCCACTCACCTAACTTATCCAAGTCACCCTGCATCCTCTTAGCATCCTCCTCACAGCTAACACCGCCGCCCAGCTTCGTGTCATCTGCAAACTTGGAGATGCTGCATTTAACTCCCTCGTCTAAATCATTAATATATATTGTAAACAACTGGGGTCCAAGCACTGAGCCTTGTGGTACCCCACTAGTCACTGCCTGCCATTCTGAAAAGGTCCCGTTTACTCCCACTCTTTGCTTCCTGTCTGCCAACCAATTCTCCATCCACATCAATACCATACCCCCAATACTGTGTGCTTTAAGTTTGCACACTAATCTCCTGTGTGGGACCTTATCAAAAGCCTTTTGAAAATCTAAATATACCACATCCACTGGCTCTCTCCTATCCACTCTACTAGTTACATCTTCAAAAAATTCTATAAGATTCATCAGACATGATTTTCCTTTCACAAATCCATGCTGACTTTGTCTGATGATTTCACCTCTTTCCAACTCTGCTGTTATCACATCTTTGATAACCGACTCTAGCATTGTCCCCACCACCGACGTCCGACTAACTGGTCTATAATTCCCCGGTTATTCTCTCCCTCCTTTTTTAAAAAGTGGGGTTACATTAGCCACCCTCCAATCCTCAGGAACTAATCCAGAATCTAAGGAGTTTTGAAAAATTATCACTAATGCATCCACTATTTCTTGGGCTACTTCCTTAAACACTCTGGGATGCAGACCATCTGGCCCTAGGGATTTATCTGCCTTTAATCCCTTCAATTTACCTAACACCACTTCCCTATTAACATGTATTTCCCTCAGTTCCTCCATCTCACTAGACCCTCGGTCCCTTACTATTTCCAGAAGATTATTTATGTCCTCCTTAGTGAAGACAGAACCAAAGTAGTTATTCAATTGGTCTGCCATGTCTTTGTTCCCTATGAGCAATTCACCTGTTTCTGACTGTAAAGGACCTACATTTGGCTTGACCAATCTTTTTCTTTTCACGTATCTATAAAAGTTTTACAGTCAGTTTTTATGTTCCCTGCCAGCTTTCTCTCATAATCTTTTTTACCTTTCCTAATTAAACCCTTTGTCCTCCTCTGCTGGTCTCTGAATTTCTCCCAGTCCTCAGGTGTGCCGCTTTTTTTTGCTAATTTATATGTTTCTTCTTTGGATTTGATACTATCCCTAATTTCCCATGTCAGCCACGGGTGCACTCCCTTCCCTGGTTTATACTCAGAGAATCAGCCCTTTCAGTATTAACTGTGGATGTTTGGGATCACTGTCACAAGAACCTTTTAAGACTATCTCTGTGAATTACTTTACAGTCTTAAAAGTTTCTGGTGCCAGCAAAAGTATCAGGAAAACATCACATGTAGATGATGTCATCTATTAGAAATTAATATAAATATCAGGAAGAAGGCAGGACTGTTAGGAATGACAAAGAAAACAACAGGAGGATGGGGTTACAGAAAAAACTAGCTTATATTCCTCAATCTTTGGTCTCTGCAATGGATGACTCGTTCGTCCGCAACTCATTGGTATGTTCTTATAGTTCATAAGAATTGCACCTATGTTTCGAAATCATTTGTAGTTTGTAAATCTTTTGTAATTTATAAATCGTTTATAAATGATAAGTCCTCTGTGATTGTGTGTTGTGAATTATTGGCTTGAATTTAAATAGGTATCATTAAAAATAAAATAACTTGTTTAAACTACTTTGTTAGCTGGAAGTATCTCCTTCTTGGTGGGGTGTTGGGGGGAGGGGGGCAATCCCACAACTCAAGCTGTGGGTATTGGCAGCTAAATCTCGCTGCAGAGGTTAGAAGGGAAGTAAGCTAGTGCTTGAAGAGTAGGCAGATACAGAATAACTTTTCTACATTGAGGATACCCATAGATACCTATGTCGGATAGGGCTTCAGGACTTTTGACATTAAACAAGCTGTTGGCAGAAGCAGAGTGTTCATCCAGATCACTGGCAAGATTATACCACTGAAAGCCTTCCGGTAATTTATTTGAATGACTGATTTTTCAATCTTGTGGAGTTACTTCACAATGCCGATACAGGCTTCAGACCACTGCATAACTGCTGCTTTCTACTAATTTCAAGCAGAAGGCTGACTGAGATTATAAAAAGTCTTAGAGACAAAAAGCTGCTATGGTTTGGACAACTTGTTGATCCCTTCATCTCAAGCATCTCTGATGAACGTCACTTGTTAAAATAATGGTAGAATCACTGATGATATAAGCATCCAAAAGAAAATACAAAGGGATATTAAATACAAGATGATAAACTATAAAATATGAACTTCTGCATTTTAGGAACAACCCTTAAAAATTTGAATAAGAGTCTTATATCAAAAAGGAGAAAGTCAGAAACAACAAAATGTACAGAATTACTTACATATGCACACAGAGGACAATAGGTAAGTACGTGAGTCTTCCAAGAGGCAACAATCTGAAGTTAGTTAAAGGCATAAAGGGCTGTGAATGGATTAATCAGCAACTTGGAAGTCAAGAAAAATCAGGAGTCAGAACCAAGATCCTGATTTCAGGACCAGAAACATTAATGTGGCAATTACTTTATTTGCTGGTGACACATGACACTTGACACTCCGGGTTGATTTTTCCTGAGAGCTACAATTAGCTGCCATGGGACAAATCTGATGTGGTAGCAGAGGCCAAAGCAAATATTTATGCTATTGATTTGCACATGCTCAAAAAAAGACATAAATTATTAACAATTTTAAATTTTAATTCTTGAGAATTAAGACTATACTCACTGGAGCTTAGAACAACGAAGGGATTCAACAGAATAATTGAGTACAGATGGTCTGCAAGTGTATATCAGCAGCTTGTGAACCAATTAAAGTTTAAAGACTTACATGACCATTTCATCAAGAACCATTGGCTGTTGGGCCACCAATTCAACTTTGATCAAAAATTCTGCTTTTGCTTGAACCCTTCCATTCCTCGGCATAATAGTCAAAAATGGATTTTTTGGACTATTAATTGCAAAGAGACCTAAGGGAGAAAGAAAATTTGATACATTTCTATCCATTCCTGCATTATCAAACATTCAGAATTTAATGTTTGAAAACATACTACCGGTACTTAAGCACCATTTAAATATTTATTGACAATATTTCATTTTAGAACACCATTAAAAACTTTAAAGGAATGTGAATAAACATCAAGCATTTCTGTAAATGCAGTTGAACCAAATAGTGAAGAATTTATGTAATGTAAATGACTTCTGCAGAAGATCGCAACAAAAGATAAAACAATTATATTTATGCTCCTTGGGTTTTGTTTGATTTTACAGATTTAGTATCATAGTCATAAACAAGCCATAAAACTATTGCACTGAAACCATGATAAATTCAAAGCAAAATAAAACAATTTTCTAAATGGAATCCGTATTCTTTTGATTTGCCACTAATATTTGGGGGTGGCATTTAAATAGAAATAATCTGTCTTTGAGAAAAGTGCAAGTATCTAGTATGCAAAAAGTTCAAAATGCATTATATTTCTCAGTTTTAATTGCTGGCTTACTCAGCATAACCAAAACTTTAACTCACTTAGTCCTATTAATATTTTGATTTTCCCATCAATCTTAAACAGTGAGCTGAAACAACAAACGTGGTGCAACCATGATGACAGTTTCATGTGTATTGCTTGAATTTGTCCATTATATTGTTATATTAAGACTGAAGATGTTGATTCAAGTCTTAGACAACAATTACAATATTCCTGACAGAACAATCTGATACAGTACCATTGAATGTCGTATCCTTCAGATGAAATATTCAATTGACACATTGCTGAAGGCCTCAAATAGATGTAATATACAGCAGATGTCTATAGAAAAAGTGTCCTTTAAACAATATTTGAGAAATATAATTTTCTTCTTCCCACAGATTCTGCCTGATTTGCTCTGAACTCATCATTTTCAGTTTTTATTTCAGATTTCTAGCATTTGAGGCTTAATAACAGTGTGGAGATGGAGAAATGAGTCAGAGCAGTACATCTGGAACTTCATAAAGCACTTTTTTAAGGTATTGAAGTATAAGTTTTTACTTAAAATAAGGAAGCATGGTGTTTGCCACAGATCAGTTAAGGGACAAAATGTAAATGCTAATTCTTTGGTCATACAGATTGTTACAGATTTGTTGATCACTGGGATCTCTTCTGGAGAAGGTACAACCTGTACAAAAGGGACAGGTCATACCTGAACTTGAGGGGTATCAATGTCCTTGCAGGAAGGTTTGCTAGAGCTGTTAGACAGGGTTTAAACTAGGTTGGCAGGAGAATGGGAATCAGATAGGTCAAAAGATGCAGCAGATTGGTGTGACATGTAGAGAGATTGTGGGGAAGAATAGGTAGTGGATAGGACATAAATGCAGTCAATTGGATGGGTTGAAATGTGCCTATTTTACTGCAAGAAGTATTGGGAACAGGGCGATGAACTTCGAGTATAGATCAGTACATGGAACTACAACGTTGTGCCCATTAGAGAGACTCAGCTGTCAAAAAGGGCAGGAATAGCTGATAGACGTTCCAGGAGTTAGATGTTTCAAAGGGAACAGGGAGGGTGGTAAAAGAAGTGGGGGGGGGGGTGGCATTGCTAATCAGCAACTGTATCAGACAATTGGAATCACTGACGGTGGTATCACTGAATGGCCTTGCTAATCAGGGATAGCATGCAGAATGGCAGAACATCATCAAGGGATCACTGAGTCTGTGTGAGTGGAACTCAGAAACGGGAATGGAGCAATCACTCTATTGGGAGTATTGCATAAATCCCTCAATAACAAAAGAGACACTGAAGAGCAGATCAGGAAGCAGATTTTGGATAGGCGCAAAAATAACAGAGTTGTCTGAGTGACTTCAACTGCCCTAACATTGTTTGGCATCTCCTTGGTGCAAAAGGTGCAGAATTTGGCAGCTGTGTCCAGCAAAGATTCCTGACACAATATATGCACAGATCAACTAGAGGAGAGGAAATATTACAGCAGATTGTATGGAAAAGTATTTAATTTGGAGAAGGCAAATTATGATGCTATTAAACAGGAACTCGGAAGCATAAGTTGGGAACAGATATACTCAGGGAAATGTACAATGGCAACGTGGAGGTTGCTTAGAACCCCTAAGCAACCTGCACATTGCTATTGTGTGGGGTTCTAGATAGGTTTGTTCCAATGATGCAGAGAGAGGACAGGAAATTGACAAGGGAAGTGGAACACCTAATCAAGAAGCAGAAGGAAGCATACTTGAGCATTAAGGAGCAAGGGTCAAACAGGGCTCTTGAAAATTATAAGTTAGCCAGAAAGGAGCTTAAGCCAGGAATTAGGATTGCTGGAAGATGACATGAGAAAGCCTTAGTGAGTAGGATAAGGAAGACCCCAAGACATTCACGTTAGTGTACCACAAAGACTTTAGCAGTTCAGGAAGACAATTCAGTAATAGCTTCATAAATAAAATTAGGAACAGGAAGCAAATGTTGACTTCACCAATTACAAATTGTATAAAAAGGAGATTCTGAGAATAACAAGGGGCAATTTTAACTCGGCTCACTTAAAAGAAAATGTGTGAAAAATGGTAAAAATCACTGTTATACTTTTCCTCCAATGTTCTACATCCATCCTACAGGTTTTTATTTGCAGCTGTTCATTTGTATAGGAATGAGTGACACTGATCAACCTTCTCATTAAATAAATATATCAGTCTGGATTCATTGAAGTAGTGACAAAACAAATTGATGAGGTAGAGCAGTGCATGTGGTGTATATGGATTTAGTAAGCTGTTCAAAAGAAAAAAGCGACGAGAGACAGTTGGCTTGTGAATTTTGAGCACAAGGTTTATTAAAAAGAGAGGGGCCAGTCAGATCATTTGGTGCTTTTGCAATTGGTAAAGGCATTGGCTTGTGGATTTTGAGCGCAAGTTTTGAAGGAGTGAGAGGAACTGTTTGGGTCATTTGGCAAACTTGTGATCGACAGATCCATTGGCTAATGGATTTCAAACACAAGGTATTTGTTTAGTTATTGATTGAGATACAGTGCAAAATAAGCCCTTTTGGCCCCTCAAGCCACACCGCCCAGCATTCCCCCAATTTGATCCTAGCCCAATCAGTCACAGGACAATTTACATTGATGTATGTGTGGCAGGGTTTCATATTTGTGGGTCATTGAGATTTCTTCTGGGGAAGGTATGATTTGTACAAAAATACCAAGGTATACCTGTGGCAGGGTTTCATATTTGGGGGTCATTGAGATTTCTTCTGGGAAAGGTATTATTTGCACAGAAATATCCAGGTACACCTGAACTTGAGTGGAACCAATAACCTTGCAAGCAGGTTTGCTAGAGCAGTTGGGGAGGGTTTAAACCAGTTTGGCAGGAAGATGGGAACAAAAATGGTCAGGCAGAGGTTAGACAACCTACAGGCTTTCCCCTGGTATAATGTTCCACACCCCCCCCCCCACACCCACCCCCACAACAGTTTCCAAAGCAGTATATCTATTATTTACAGGAACAGCTACAGGGGTACTCTGCTAATCAGAGGTAGTATCACAGCTGCACAAAGGGAGGATATCATGGAGAGATTGTCTACTGAATCAGTGGGGGTGGAAGTCAGAAACAAAATGGGAGTAATCACTCTACTGGCTCCACTCTATAGACCCACACAACTCCCTTTCAATAGCAACAGAAATACTGAGGAATAGACTGGGAGGCAGATTTTGGAAAGTTGGAAAAATAATTGGGTTGCTGCCATGGGTGACTTTAGCTTCCCTAATATTGACTGGCACCTCCATAGTGCAAAAGATTTAGATGGGACAAAGTTTGTTAGGTGAGTCCTAACACAATATGTAGACAGGCTGACTAGAAGAGAAGCCATACTGGATCTGGTGCTCGGCAATGAACCACATCAGGTGTCAGATGTCTCAGTGGGTGACCATTGCAGACACAGTAACCACAACTCCCTGACCTTAACCATAGCCTTGGACAGGAATAAGAACAGATGGTATGGGAAAATATTTAGTGTGAAAAGTGGTTAACTATGATGTTATTAGGCAGGAACTTAGAAGCATAACTTGGATGTACTCAGAGAAATGCACAATGAAAAAATGGTAACTTTGCGGGGGTGGGGGTGGTCTAGATAGATTTGTCCCATTGAAGCAAGGAAAGGATGGTAAGGTGAAGGAACCATGGTTGACAAGAGATGTGGAAAATGTAGTCAAGAGGAGGAAAGAAGCATAATTAAGGTTTAGGAAGCATGATTCACACAGAACATTAGAGTTACAAGGTAGCAGGAAAGAACTGAATAATGGACAGGAGAGCTAGAAGGGGAATGAGAAGGTCTTGGCATGTAGGACAAAGGAAAACACCAAGATGTTCTACACATATGGGAAGAAAAGGAGGATGGCAAAAGTGAGGATAGAATAGATCAAGGATAGTAGAGAAGGATGAGTCTGGAGTCGGAGGAGATAGCAATGTTTTGCACACCTAACATTCATCCTTAATGAATATTTCACTTTAGTATTCACAAGTGAGAAGGACCTCGACATTTAATACAGACAAGTGTGAGGTTTTGCACTTTGGAAGGAAAAACCGAAGTAGAACATACAAGATAAATGGTAGGGCACTGAGGAGTACAGTAGAACAGAGGGATCTGGGAATACAGATACAAAATTCCCTAAAAGTGGCGTCACAGATAGACAGGGTAGTAAAGAGTATAAGAGTTAGAATGTTAAGGTAAGGTTGTATAAGGCATTGGTGAGACCGAATTTGAAGTATCATGTGTAGTTTTGGTCACCGAATTACAGGAAGGATATTAATAAGGTTGAAAGAGTGCAGAAAAGGTTTACAAAGATGTTGCCGGGACTTGAGTAACTGATAACAGAGAAAGGTTGAATAGGTTAGGACTTTTTTCCCTGGAGCATAGAAGAATGAGGGGAGATTTGATAGAGGTATATAAAATTATAATGGGTATAGATAGAGTGAATGCAAGCAGGCTTTTTCCACTGAGGCTAGGGGAGAAAAAAACTAGAGGACATGGGTTAAGGGTGAAGGAGAAAAGTTTAAAGGGAACATTGGGGGGACTTCTTCACACAGAGAGTGGTGGGAGTGTGGAATGAGCTGCCAGATGAAGTGGTAAATGCGGGCTCACTTTTAACATTTAAGAAAAACTTGGACAGGTACATGGCTGAGAGGTGTATGGAGGGATATGGTCCAGGTGCAGGTCAGTGAGACTAGGCAGAAAAATAGTTCAGCACAGCCAAAAAGGGACAAAAGGACCGTTTCTATGCTGTAATGTTCTATGGTTCTATTTGTGAGGACAGGCTGATGTGCTAAAACATGTCAACATTAAGAAAGACGATGTGCTGGAACTTTTGAAGAACAGTACAATATATGTTCCCGGGGCCAGATGGGATATACTCCACGTTACTACAGGAAGCGAGGGAAAATACTGCTGTACCTTTGGCAATGATCTTTGCATCCTCACTGGCCACTTGACTAGTATCAGGCTATTGATGAATGGAGGGAGGCAAATGTTATTCCTTTGATCAAAAAAGGGAGTAAGGATAATCTAGAAATTATAGAACTGAGATAATTACTTCAGCGGTGGGCAAATTTCTAGATTAAATTCTTAGACACAGGATTTTTGAGCAATTGGAGAAGCATAGTCAGATTAGAGATAGACAGCATGGCTTTGTGAGGGGCAGGTCATGACCCTAAATGAATTCTTTGAGGATATGACAAAGCACGTTGATGAAGATAGAGCAGTGGATAGTGCACCCATGGCTGACAAGGGAAATTAGGGATAGTATCAAGTCCAAAGAAGAAACATATAAATTAGCAAAAAAAGCAGCACACCTGAAGACTGGGAGAAATTCAGAGACCAGCAGAGGAGGATAAAGGGCTTAATTAGGAAAGGGAAAAAAGATTATGAGAGAAAGCTGGCAGGGAACATAAAAACTGACTGTAAAAGCTTTTATAGATATGTGAAAAGAAAAAGATTGGTCAAGACAAATGTAGGTCCCTTACAGTCAGAAACAGGTGAATTGATCATAGGGAACAAGGACATGGCAGACCAATTGAATAACTACTTTGGTTCTGTCTTCACTAAGGAGGACATAAGTAATCTTCCGGAAATAGTAGGGGACCGAGGGTCTAGTGAGATGGAGGAACTGAGGGAAATACATGTTAGTAGGGAAGTGGTGTTAGGTAAATTGAAGGGATTAAAGGCAGATAAATCCCCAGGGCCAGATGGTCTGCATCCCAGAGTGTTTAAGGGAGTAGCCCAAGAAATAGTGGATGCATTAGTGATAATTTTTCAAAACTCCTTAGATTCTGGATTAGTTCCTGAGGATTGGAGGGTGGCTAATGTAACCCCACTTTTTTTAAAAAGGAGAGAGAGAAAAACTGGGGAATTATAGACCAGTTAGTCTAACATCGGTGGTGGGGAAAATGCTAGAGTCGGTTATCAAAGATGTGATAACAGCAGAGTTGGAAAGAGGTGAAATCATCAGACAAAGTCAGCATGGATTTGTGAAAGGAAAATCATGTCTGATGAATCTTATAGAATTTTTTGAAGATGTAACTAATAGTGTGGATAGAGGAGAGCCAGTGGATGTGGTATATTTAGATTTTCAAAAGGCTTTTGATAAGGTCCCACACAGGAGATTAGTGTGCAAACTTAAAGCACACAGTATTGGGGGTATGGTATTGATGTGGATGGAGAATTGGTTGGCAGACAGGAAGCAAAGAGTGGGAGTAAACGGGACCTTTTCAGAATGGCAGGCAGCAGAGGAGGATAAAGGGCTTAATTAGGAAAGGGAAAAAAGATTATGAGAGAAAGCTGGCAGGGAACATAAAAACTGACTGTAAAAGCTTTTATAGATATGTGAAAAGAAAAAGATTGGTCAAGACAAATGTAGGTCCCTTACAGTCAGAAACAGGTGAATTGATCATAGGGAACAAGGACATGGCATAGTGGGGTACCGCAAGGCTCAGTGCTTGGACCCCAGTTGTTTACAATATATATTAATGATTTAGACAAGGGAATTAAATGCAGCATCTCCAAGTTTGCAGAGGACACGAAGCTGGGCAGCGGTGTTAGCTGTGAGGAGGATGCTAAGAGGATGCAGGGTGACTTGGATAGGTTAGGTGAGTGGGCAAATTCATGGCAAATGCAATTTAATGTGGATAAATGTGAGGTTATCCATTTTGGTTGCAAGAACAGGAAAACAGATTATTACCTGGACGGTGGCCAATTAAGAAAAGGAGAGGTGCAACGAGACCTGGGTGTCATTGTACACCAGTCATTGAAGGTGGGCATGCAGGTACAGCAGGCGCTGAAAAAGGCAAATGATATGTTGGCATTCATAGCAAAAGGATTTGAGTACAGGAGCAGGGAGGCTCTACTGCAGTTGTACAAGGCCTTGGTGAGACCGCATCTAGAGAATTGTGTGCAGTTTTGGTCCCCTAATCTGAGGAAAGACATTCTTGCCATAGAGGGAGTACAAAGAAGGTTCACCAGATTGATTCCTGGGATGGCAGGACTTTCATATGAAGAAAGACTGGATCGACTAGGCTTATACTCACTGGAATTTAAAAGACTGAAGGGGGATCTTATTGAAATGTATAAAATTCTAAAGGGATTGGACAGGCTTGATGCAGGAAGATTGTTTCCGATGTTGGGGAAGTCCAGAATGAGGGGTCACAGTTTAAGGATAAAGGGGAAGCCTTTTAGGACCGAGATGAGGAAAAACTTCTTTACACAGAGAGTGGTGAATCTGTGGAATTCTCTGCCACAGGAAACAGTTGAGGCTGGTTCATTGGCTATATTTAAGAGGAAGTTAGATATGGCCCTTGTGGCTAAAGGGATCAGGGGGTATGGAAAGAAAGCAGGTACAGGGTTCTGAGTTGGATAATCAGCCATGATCATACTGAATGGCGGTGCAGGCTCGAAGAGCGGAATGGCCTACCCCTGCACCTACTTTCTATGTTTCTATGGATGTGGAGTATACAGACAGCCCTCCTTATCCGCGAGTTCCTCATGCGCAAAATCAACCAACCGTGAATCAAGAAAACCCGGAAGTGCTCTTCCAGCACATGCTGTTCGAGCATTTATAGACATTTTTTGCTTGTCATTATTCCCTAAACAATGCAGTATAACAACTATTTATATAGCATTTACATTGTATTAGGTATTATAAGTAATCTGGAGATGATTTAAAGTATACAGGAGGATGTGCGTAGGTTATCCTGAATCGGGATCGAAAAAAAATGGAAGTTCTCTTACTAAGTAAGTCGGAACAGGTACACTTGGTATTATTTAGCGTCAGTTAGTCAAACGTTTGTCTTAGTAGTACAGTATATATTTTACCTTTCTATGCATATAAAACACTTAAGAAACATATGTATTTCAATAATTAAACCGCCGCGTTGCTTAATAATAATTGTAGCTTTCATCAGGGCAGGGCCTTTCTCACTTTATCCTTTAAAATTGTTCCGATCATTGATTGACTGTAGCCTAACGCTTTTCCAATGACCGATGGCGTTTCACCTCTTTCCGATCACTTTATTATTTCCACTTTATTTTCAATCATGATCGTGATTATTTTCATGAACAGAAACATTGTGGATTCAGAGCTCCACTGGGTCGTAAAGACCACTGCACTGAGACAGGTTAAATAAGGTCTGGGGTTCCGCTGGGTCCTAAAGTCCACTGCACTGAGACAGGTTAAACAAGGGACTTGAGTATCCACATTTTTTGGTATCTACAAGGGGTCCCGGAACCAATCCCTTGCAGATAAGGAGGGCCAACTGTATACACCTTAGTAAAGAGTTTGATAAGGGATCCAGGGAATCTTGGCTGCATGATTTCAGAATTGGCTTGTCCATAGAAGCCAGAAAGTGACTGTAGATAGAGTGTATTCTGTCTGTAGTTCAGTGACCAGTGATGTTCCAGAGGGATCTGTTCTGGGATCCCTGCTCTTTTTCATTTTTATAAATGACTTGAATGAGAAAGTGAAAAGGTGGGTTAGGAAGTTTGCAGATGACATGAAGGTTGGTGGAGTGGTGTATAGGGTGAAGGGTTGTTGTAGGTTACCACTGGATATTGACAGGATGCCAAGCTGGGCTGAGAATTGGCATATGGAGTTCAACCCAGAAAAGTGTGAAGTGATTCACTTTGGAAAGTCTAATTTAAAGGCAGAATACCGGGTTAATGACAGGATTCTCAGCTGTGTGGAGAAATAGAGGGATCTTGGGGACCACATCCATAGATCCCTCAAAGCTGCCACTCAAGCTGATAGGATGGTTAAGAAAGTATATGGTGTGTTTGCCTTTATTAGTCAGGGGCTGAGTTCAGAGCCTCAAAGTAATATTGCAACAGCACCATAAAACTCTGGTTAGACCATATTCTGGTCATCTCAATATAGGAAATATGTGGAAGTTTTGAAGAGATTTACTAGGATGTTGCCTGGATTAGACAGCATGTCTTCTGAGGAAAGGTTGAGGGAGTTAGGGCTTTTCTCTTTGGTGAAGAAGGATGACAGGCAACTTGATAGATAAGAGACATAGGCAGAAAAGACAGCCAGCACCTTTTCCCCAGAGCAAAAATGGCTAATACAGGAGGGCATAAGGTAAGCAGGAAGTATAGAGGGTATTTCAGAAATAGGTTTTTTTCTTAGAGACTGGTAAGAGTGTTGAACACACTGTCAGGCATGGTGGTAAATTTGGATACATTAAGGAGATTTAAGAAATTCTTAGATAGGCATATTGATGAAAGAAAAATGGGAGTGTGGACTATGTGGAATGTAAGTGTTCGATTGACCTTGAAGTAGTTTAAAAGTTCAGCACAACATATTGGGCTAAGGAGTCTGTACTGTGCTGTACTGTTCTATGTTGATAGTGAAATATTTAAGAAATAAGTTTTGGTGCATAGCTAGTCACAATTTCCATTAAGAAACATTGTTAAATGTATTCAAGTTTGCTGAAGACATGAATTAATCAAAGTAGAAAAGTAAATTATGAGGATACAAAGACCTTGAAAAGGGACTTAAATTAAGCAAAAAAAAAAGCAAGAAGGGAACAGATGGAGTAAAATGTGGGAAAATGTGAAGTATGCACTTCAATTGGAAGCATAGAAAAAACTGAAGATGCTGAGAAATTGTTGAATGTTTATGTATAGATTTACCTGGGTGTGATAGTTGAGGAAATTAAGAAAATAAACATTTGGGTACAGGAAGCAATAAGAAAACCACTGCCTTCTTAATCTTTTTGCAAATTGGTTGAAATACAGAAATTACTCCCACTGAGACTGCACAGAAACTTGGTAAGATTACATCTGGATTATTGTGTGCCCTTATAGCCTAACTACGTTTAGAAGGATAGACTAGTGCTGAATACTGCACATCAGAGATTAAGAAGCTAGACTCTTAGAGGAGAAGGTTCTCCAAAGAATAATAATTGAGGAAACTTGGCTGACACTCAGAGAAGCATAGAAGATTTTCAAGATTTTGCATTTCTCCTCAAGGGAGAAATCATAACCAGGAAGCAGTCACATGCAATTAAAGGTCAGTCATATAGATTTGAGATAATGAAAAAGTTTTTTTAATGCCACATATTTTTGATTTCTATCTCTCTTTCTCTCTCCAGGGGCTCAGTCAGCTAATATATTAAAAGCTGAGATCTAAAGGGAGAGATATTTTCAGCTTTCAAATTCAGAATGTTAAAGTAGCATGAATAAATGTCATTTATCCTTATTAAATATTGTTAAAAATCATACCTGAGAGAGATCCATGATTTGCAACATGTAGGTCCTTGAAAATAATTTTACTATTGGCAAGAACGGTGCCAAAATCAACTTCTGGCTCAATACTAATATCACAGACAGAAGTAAAGCTGCAAAAGAAAACAAAAACTAAAGTGATCAACCCAAAAAATTTTAATAGCATTAGTTCAATGAATTCTAAAAATGGCACAGAATAGCATCACATTTCTGTGCAAAATGACATCATTCTGGTGCAATATGAGAGCTTCACGTGAATAAACAGGAATCTGGATGTAAATCTGCACTGGTGCCCACCATCCTGACTCAAGTCTAATGGAACACAAATATGTGTGTTGGTTTCTAATAGAATCAGAGTGTACATTCTGATAAGTCTTTTAGGTTTCAGGAATAGGTGTGTGTTATTGTGGTGAATTCCTTTACCCTGCAGAAAATTTGAAGGGAATCTGCATATGGTAGGTGGGACCTCAGTTTGACGTTTCATCTGAAAGACAGCATTCCAGCCCTCCATTGATAATATAATGCTTTGGATTTCTAAAGCAAATTAAGCTACCCTACATTTTCAGTAGATTAAAAAAGATTTCATTATCAGACAAATTTGAAACTTCACTGTTATGTAAAACATTCTCTTAACTTGCAATGGGACTAAGCAATCGAATTTTATTGGTGCCTTTTTTCTAGTTAATATGCATTGTAAATTTCCCTCAGTTGTACAGGTGTCCCCCATTTTTCGAACGTTCGCTTTACGTCAACTCGCTGTTACGAAAGACCTACTTTAGTTACCTGTTTTCGCTAACAGAAGGTGTTTTCACTGTTACGAAAAAAGGCAGTGCGCACGCCAAGCAGCCAAGCTCCTCCCCCGGAACTGCATTCTAGCTGGCATTGCTTAAACATGTGCCTGTGAGCATCTGTGCTTTATGTCGATTTATTTTGTGCATCCGTTAGCAAGATGAGTTCTAAGGTATCGGAAAAGTCTAAAAGAGTGTGTAAGGGTATTACACTTAGCATAAAACTAGACATACTAAAGCGTTTTGATCGTGGTGAATGAAGTAAGGATAGAGTGAGTTTGGCTAAGGGTTTGTGGAAGTTGACGAAGATGATGTTGAAGAGATTTCGGCATCCCATGACCAAGAACTGACAGATGAAGAGCTGGTGAAGAGGAAGGGATAACAATTGAAGCCAAACGCAGTAGCAAATGGCCCGAAAGTGAAGTCGTTCAGGAACTGAATGTGAAGCAATTGCATGAGATTTTCACTGCGATTGACAGCACTGCAATGATTGCAGAAAAGCATGACTTTAATTTTGAAAGGGTACGTAGGTTTAGGGCAGGTTTGCAGGATGGTTTGAGAGCTTACAAAGAACTGTATGATAGAAAAATGCGCGAGGCTAAGCAGTCAAGCATACTGTCGTTTTTCAAGCCTTCCACATCAGCCACAGCAAACGATGAAACTCGACCTTCAACATTGAGGCAGGCAGACATAGAAGAAGGTGGCCTGCCTGCCCTGATGGAAACAGAGGACGATGAGATGACACCCCAGTGTCCCACCACCCCAACCTCCAACGACTCAGCCTAACACACCATCATCAGTGTGCTCACTGTCTTCCCAATTCCGGTAAGTGAAACTACACTGGGCGTACATTATTTCTACTTTATAAAGGCTGTGTATTTTTATGTGTTATTCGGTGGCTTCACAGCTTAAAGGTTACTGGAAAAAGTGTTTCTGCTGGGAGCGCTTGCGCCATGTGTTTTTGCCACGAGTGCTGCTGAGAGCGCTTGCGTGAAATTTTCGCTGTGGTGGACAGTGCTGCAATAATTGTAGAAAAGTATTTCTACTTTATATAGGCTGTGTATTTATCAGATCATTCCTGCTTTTACTATATGTTACTGTTATTTTAGGTTTTATGTGTTATTTGGCATGATTTGGTAGGTTATTTTTTGGGTCTGCGAACACTCACAAATTTTTCCCATATAAATAAATGGTAATTGCTTCTTCACTTTACGACATTCCGGCTTACGAACCGTTTCATAGGAACGCTCTACCTTCGAATAGCGGGGGAAACCTGTATATTATTGTATGAATGAAATTAATTACTGAGCAATACTTACGCACGTAGTGGGACTGTTATAACATCATCATCTACTCTTATAGTGCATACATCTGTTGCATTCGCTTCTCTTTCCGTAGAATACTCTATACTTGCAGAGATTCGTACTCCAGAAGCAATTTTTTTGTCACTATTCTTCACATCTACTCTAAATAACTGTAAAGGAAAAGATAATTGTTACTATTTTGAACCCATACAATTACGTTCCAAGTTCAATTTCAACTGTACACTTATTAGAACTAGTAAATTAACAAATATTAAGGTGCATTTATGACACAAGTTAAAAAGCGTATATGCGTACAAGTTAAAAAGTAAACAGTATCACACTACTAGTGTTTCATGCGTGATGAGACCTGGCTGGTGTCAGGGAGTTCAGTAATCTTACAAACTGGGGGAAGAAGCTGTCCCCTCATAACAATTCTTGTCCTAACGCTATGGTACCTCCTGCCTGATGGTAGAGAGGTCAAAGAGATTGTTGGATGGATGGGCAAGATAATTGACAATGCTAAGGGCCCTGCATTTCCAGCACTCCTGATAAATATTTCTAATGGATTAAAGAGAAACCCTAATGATCCTTTCTACAGAATGGGGCTCAATCTCTCAGGAAGTGGAGACACTGCAGTGCTTTCTGGTGTAGTCATGTGTCAGCAGCCTGAACAGCGGCAGGTTGAGCATGCAGCCATGGGAGGGAGCCAATGCTCAGTGTGATGGAGCGAGAAATGCTTCTACCAACACGGACTGACTGCGGCCTTTCTGTCAAGAAGTCCAGGATCCAGTTACAGAGAGGGGTGTTGAGACCCAACAAGGACAGTTTACCCATCAGCTTCTTAAGGATGATCGAATTAAACACCAAACTGAAGTCAATGAACAGAATCCTGGCACGTGAAGCATCATTTTCCAGATTCAACATGATGGAGTGGAGTGCAGAGGCTATGGCATTATCAGTGCACCAATTTGAGCAGTAAATGAACTGGAAAGAGTCCAATATAGCAGGAAGATAATATTTGATGCAATCCATAACCAGCCGCTCAAAGCACTGCATTGCTGTTGAGGTCAATGCCATTGGATGGTAGTCGTTGGGCAACAGGATGATGGTGCCCACCTTGAAGCCTGAGAGGACAGTGGACTGTTCCAGAGAGATGTTAAAGCTGTCCATTAGAACCACTGTTAACTGGGCTGCACAGTCCTCAGCACCCAACCAGGTATGTACATTATCAGGCCTCGCAGAATTATGTGTGTTGACTCTTTCTAAGGTCTTCCTCACAGACAGAGTGCCTGCTCCTCAGGTGGGGTCTTCCTTGCTAGCACGTTGTTCCATGCATCAAATCGAGTGTAAAAGGCATTCAACCTTGGAAGGGAAAGATGTACTTGGTGGTGGGACATTGGAGGTCTAGCTTTACTTGTAGAGGCAAATCCACATTGCAGCCTACCATCCTGACTCACGCCCAATGGGCCAGAAATGAGTGTGTTGGATTGTAATACAATTACAGTGTACATTCTGATGAAACTTTCAGGTTCAGGTTAGGTAAGCCATGCCATCCCAGCTCAGAACTTTATCCAGGTCATTATGACTTTACAACTTATTATTGCATGTGCACTATGTTCTTGAGGAATAGCAATTTATACACAGAAAATCTATTTTTCTGCTTTTTCACAAATACTGCATCTCTAGGTTCATTCATGTACAGTCGGCCCTCCTCATCCTCGAGGGATTGGTTCCAGGACCCCTCGCGGATACCAAAAAACATGGATGCTCAAGTCCTTTATTCAACCTGTATCAATACAGTGGACTTTAGGACCCAGCGGAACCCCAGACCTTATTTAACCTGTCTCAGTGCAGTAGACATTAGGACCCGGCGGCAGAGCTCTGAATCCACAGTGTTTCTGTTGTTATGCCTGCAGCCCCCTCCTTTGTGAGAATCGCAAGATCACTGTTGAGTTGGGTCAGGGGGCCCAGGAAATGAAAGAGAGACATGCGGAATGTCTCGTTCCCCAGGCGATGTAAAGCTACGGGACATGGCCATTGTCTCCGGAAGGCGAATTTGTGGATTGGAGACTATGCTACGTGAACGCCCTCAGGCAAAGTGGGCTGGTTGAGGGAGGGATTGCATCACCCCCAACCTGATTGACATCTGCGACCCTGCGAGTCAGGATAAAAGAGGGTCTGTGGGAACAGCCCCTCAGACGCACCAGAAGAAACGCTAGCGATCCCATAATAGCGGGAAGCCATTTGAAGGAGGCCACATGCGTTCAGTTCCGTTGCCTGGAACTGGTGGCTGGTACCACGGAAAACGGCTTTTAGCTAACAACGGGGAAACCAACTCCCCCGACTCAAAGGATTGGCATCATAAAAGACCTGGGCAAGTTTAAACCGTCTCTCTTAAACCCAAAACGCTGCAGCTTGAACGAACTGTTAGATTTCCATCGGACAATACATTATCCCCTAGACAACGATAGAGCTATTTCTTATTGATTATTATTATTCCCGCGCTTTTAGATTTAGTATTGATGACGTATATTATCTGTATGTTTGCATTAATCTTATTTTTGTGCCCCTTTATGAATAAATACTTTTAAAAAATAGTACCATCAGACTTCAACAGACCTCTCTATCTTTGCTGGTAAGTGACCCAGTTACGGGGTACGTAACACTGTTCAAAGTATGAGGGTGATGTCCAGATAAAGTCATTACACAGAGGTGGGTGCATGGAACACCTTGTGAGGAGTGATGAGGGAGGCAGCTAAACTAGGGACATTTAAGAAACTCTTAGACAGGCACATGAATGATAAATGGAGGGCTATGTAGGAGGGAAGGATTGGATTGATCTCAGAGTACGTTAAGGGATTGACACAACATTGTAGGCCAAAGAGCTTGGCACTGTGCTGTAATGTTCTATGTATGTTTATGTACAACTGTACACAAAGAATGTTACCTACCACCTATTAGCCTTTGATGTCTGTTGTCTGTCTCACTGCCTGAAAGAATAGGTCGTTTTATTATGCAAGGAGTTGCAAATTACAGTCGGCCCTCCATATCCGCAGGTTTCACATCCACGGATTCAACCAACTGTGGATCGAAAATATTTGGGAAAAAAAATTCCAGGAAGTTCCAAAAAGCAAAACTTGAATTTGCCGTATGCTGAGCACTGCACTGAATCCACGCGAATGAAGTAATGTGTAGGCATACCCTGCTGTAGCCTCCCGCCATTTCACAGATCCTCAGTCTCTCTCCAGCATTCGTTGTTTGAGCATTGTTCACCTCGCGTCTCGTTCGTTCACTACTTGTGTTGTGAGCAAGAGGAAGGAGTTTAAGGCTAGTAAGGGATGGCTGGCTAACTATGTAAAGCACTACAGCCACAAGAACTTAAAGTTTACAGGAAAATCGGCATCAGCTGATGCCGAGGCAGCATCAGTGTTCCCAGAAGAGCTACAATGGTTGCGTCTGTACCAAACGCGTACAGACTTCTTTTTTCTTATCATTATTCCCTAAAAAATACAGTATAACAACTATTTACATAGCATTTACATTGTATTAGGTATTATAAGCAATCTAGAGATGATTTAAAGTATACAGGAGGATGTGTGTAGGTTATATGCAAATACTGCACCATTTTATATAAAGGACTTGAGCATTTTGATTTTGGTGGATTTTGGTATCCGCGGGGGGTCCTGGAACCAATTCCCTACATATAATGAGGGACTGTAATTAAGATATAAGACCATCATCTTCAGAGAACATCCAAACCTGGACTATGGATTAAAATTATTCTAAAGTTAATATTTTAATTATTTTAAGTTAATAAGTTAATATTCATGTTAACATATTTGCTATTGTTCAATGCTCACAATCACACATTAACCATAGCAGGTAATATCACCCAAAAGCACCTATAATACCCACTTTCCTCTCTCTAATAGAACACAGCATCAAACCTGCATCAACAGAAACAAAGCAGCAGGAAACATTGTTGGTAACAATGACATAGGGTGACAAGGTCCTACAAAGTGAGTTTCAGGGAATTAGCTGCTAAGTTAAAGGACAAGACCTCCAGGGTAGTGATCTCAGGATTACTACCTGTGCCACATGCTACTGAGTTTAGAAATTCAGATTCAGATTCAGTTTATTTGTCATTCAGAAACCACAAATGCAATGCAGTTAAAAAATGAGACAATGTTCCTCCAGAATGATATCACAAAAGCATATGACAAAACAGACTACACCAGAAAATCCACGTAACATTTGGCAATCCCCAATCCAGAGTCCAGAGAGGCTGCTGCGTATTAATATCGTGCTACCATCTTAGCGCGCTCCAAATCCACCAAACAAAACAAGACCAAAAACTAAAGCTACAAGACCTGCACAAAACCACATAGTTACAACATACGGTTACAACAGTGCAAACAATAGCATAATTGATAAAAATAAATAAATAAATAAATAAATAAATAGATTGATAGATAAATAAATAAATTGAAAATAATACAGTTTAACATGCGGCTAAAGAGTTGGTGTAGAGGTAGGGATTCAGATTTTTGAATCATTGGGCTTTCTTCTATCGGACCTGTACAAATGGGATGATTTGCACCTGAACTGGAAGGGTTCCAATATCCTTGAGGGAAAGAATCCTACCAGTGCTCCAGGGAGTTTCACATAGAGTGGCAGGGGAATGGGAACCAGAGTGCCAGGGCAGCTAATGGAGTGGTGTGGGGAAAGTAGATGCTAAGCCTCCATACAAAGACAGGAATCAAAAGGTCAAACATGGTTCTCAATCATAAGACTTGTAAGGTATAGGAGCAGAATTAGACCATTTAGCCCATCAAGTCTGCTCCGTTTTTTCATCATGGCTGATCCAATTTCCTCTTAACCCCAATCTCCTACCTTCTCCCTGTATCCCTTCATGCCCTGACCAATCAATAATCTATCAACCTCTGCCTTAAATATACATGAAGACTTGGCCTTCTCAGCTGCCTGTGGCAAAGAATTCCACAGATTCACCACTCTCTGAAGAAATTCCTCTTCAACTCCATCCTAAAAGGACACCATTCTACTCTGAGGCTGTGTCCTCTGGTCTTAGATTCTCCCACCATAGCAAACATCCTCTCCACGTCCACTCTATCAAGGTCTTTCACCATCCAATAGGTTTCAACCCTCATTCTTCTGAACTCCGGCGAGTACAGGCCCAGAGCTATCAAATGTTTTTCATATGACAAGCCATTCAATTCTGGAATAATTTTCATGAACCCCTTTTGAACTCTCTCCAGTTTCAGCACATCCTTTCTAAGATAAAGAGCATACAACAGCTCACAATACTCCAAATGAGGCTTTCACCAGTGCTTTATAAAGTCTCAACATTACATCCTTGATTTCATATTTTAGCCCTCTTGAAATGAATGTTAACATTACATTTGCCTTCCTCACCACAGGCCCAACCTGCAAATTAACCTCTAGGGAATCCTGCACAAGGACTCCCTTTTCCCTTTGCATCTCAGTTTTTTGTATTTTCTCTCCATTTAGAAAATAGTCTACCCTTTCATTTCTTCTACCAAAGTGCATGACCATACACTTCCCAACACTGTATTCCATCGGTCATTCCTTTGCCCTTTCTCCTAATCTGTCTAAGTCCTTCTGCAGCCTCTCTATTTCCTCAAAACTTCCTGCCCCTTCACCTGCCCTCATATCAGAATCACATCTTTTCCAGTGCAAGGAGTATTTCAAGTAAGGCAGATGAGCTTAGAGCATGGATCTAATGACTTTGTACTCATTAGAAACACTTAGTTGCAGGAGGGGCAGGACTGGCAGCTCAATGTTCCAGGGTTCCATTGTTTTAGACATAATAGGTGAAGAGGTATTAAAGGGAAAGGGAAGGCAGTACTCGTTAGGGAAAATGTCATGGCAGTGTCCAAACAAGTCAGACTGGAGGGCTTGTTCACTGAGGCTATATGGGAGGAACAAAGGAATAAGAAAGGGAAAATCATATTAATGGGATTATATTATAGTCCTCCCAATAGTTAGCGGGATTTAGAGGAACAAATTTATACAAAGATAGAAGACAGTTACAAGAAAAATAAGGTTGTGATAGTCAGATTTAAAGTGAATTCATTATCAAAGTACCATAAACTACCTTAAGATTCATTTTTTGCAGGCACTTACAGGAATGAAATACAATAGATTTATGAAAAACTATGCATAAGCAAAGAATAATAAACAACCAATATGCAAGAAAAGACAAATTGTACAAATTAAAATTTTAAAATAATGCTGAGAACATGAATTTGTAGAGTCCTTGAAAGTGAGTCTGTAAGTTGTGGAATCAGTTCAGAGTTCAGGCAAGTGAAGTTATCCATGCTGGTTCAGGAGCCTGATGGTTGTAGGGTAATAACTGTTCCTGAACCTGATGGTGTGGGATCTATGGTTCCTGTACCCCCTGTGTGATAGTAGAAGCAAGAAGAAGGCATGGCCTGGATGGTGAGGGTCCTTGATATTGGATGCTGCTTTCTTGTAGCAGCACTCCTTGAAAATGTGCTCAATGGTGGGGAGGGCTTTACCTGTAATGGACTAGGCTGTATCCACCACCTTCTGTAGATCTTTCTTGGGCACTAGTGTTTCCATACCAGGCCATGATGCAACCAGTCAAAATACTGTGCATCTATAAGAGTTTGTCAAAGTTTTAGATGATACAACAAATTTAAGATAGTAGAGGCACTGTAGTACCTTTTTTGTGATGGCACTTACATGCTGGTCACAGGATAGATCGATATGATAACACCAAGGAATTTAAAGTTACTGATTTTCTCTGCCACCAATAACCCTAATGAGAACTGGCTTATGGCTTCTTCCTCCTGTGGTTGAAAATCAGTTTTCTGAGTTTAATAGTACATGATTTTAATTTTCCACATATTGACAAGAGACTCACACACTGTAAAAGGGCTAAGTGTAATAAAGGTTCTCAAGCATGTTCAGGGAAGTTTCCTTAATCAATATATATGTCCCAGCTAGAGAGAGTGTGACACTGGATCTCTCATTAGGGAATGATGCAGTGCAGGTGACAGAAGCTTGTGTAAGGGAACACTTTAGATATAGTCATCATAATCCATTAGTTCCAAGATAATTATGAAGAAGGATAAATCTGGTCCTCAGGTTGAATTTATAAATTTAAGAAAGGATCTGGCAGGTATGGATTGGGATAGATTGTTTTCAGGCATAGGGATTCTTGATAATTTGGAAGCCTTCAAAGGTGAAATATTGAGAGTATAGCATTTGTATATTCCTGTTAGAATACAAGAATCAGAATCAGAAGCAGAAGCAGGTTTAATATCCCTGGCATACGTTGCAAAATTTGTTAACTTTGCGGCAGCATTACAATACATGGTAAATACAGAGAAAAAAACTGAATTACAGTAAGTATATGAATATTAAATATTTAATTAAATAAGTAGTGTTGTGAGGTAGTGTTCATGGGTTCAATGTCCGCTTAGAAATCAGATGGCAGAGGGGAAGAAACTTCTCCTGAAATGTGATTGTGTGCCTTCAGGTTTCTGTGCCCCTTTCCTGATGGTAGAGGAAGACAAGGCTAACAGGTTGAAAGAACCTGTTTCAAGGTATATTGTAATTCTGGTTAAGAAGCAGAAAGAGGTACTTACCAAGTAAGGTAGCAAGGAAGAAATGAGGTAATTGAGGAGTATAAGAAATGCAAGAGGACACTTAAGAAAGAAATCAGGAGGGTGAAAAGAAGGCATGAGGTCGCTCTGGCAAACAAGGTAAAGGAGAATCCCAAGAGCTTCTACAGATATATTAAGAGTGAAAGGATAGCAAGAGGAAAAATGGTCCACTTGAGGATCAGCACCGTCATCCATGTATGGAACTGAAAGAGATGGCAGAGATCTTAAATTGATTTTTTACATATGTAGTTACTTGGGAGACAAATTCAGAGTCTATAGTACTGAGGCAAAACAGTAGTGAGGTCTTAGACCGTATCCAGATTACAGAAGAGGAGGTGCATGCTGTTGAGGCAAATTAGGATAGATACGTCCCCAGAAGCCTGGCAAGGCATTCCCTCAGACCGTGGAAGTTGAAGTTCAATTTCAACATTTAAGAGAAATTTCCGTAAGTACATAGATGGGAGGGGTATGGATGCCTAAGGACCAATAGGTTGATGGAACTAGGCAGAATAACAGTTTAGCATTGACTAGATGGGCCAAGGGACCTGATTCTGTGCTGTAGTTGTTGAGTTCAGTTCATTTGGACTATGCAAATATTTAGTACACATGTGTACTCTTCATGTTTTGTACGTGTGCGCAGGAGGAGTAGGAATTGTGGGATATAAAGGTGGTGATCCTCAGGTATTGAATGGAGATATTTAAAGTAAAGTTATTGTCCAGCATTAACAGTGGTAGCAGAGGACGGTTCCCAATTGAAGGATCCCACCAACATTTGATGAGTGCAAGCCTTAGGAAAGCTGGAAAATTGAAACTAAAATGTGGACTTGTGTTACAGAACCGAAGACAAAGCAATCCTTGGCTGTTGCATTGTTGCTTCTGGGAAGAGGGGGGGGAGGGCATTCAAATTTAGAGATGGAAAGATTATACATTCCAACAAAAGAGTGAAAATTCCCGCAAAAATAGGGCATTCAAAATGTTACATTGAAGCAGAGGTCATACCAGTTAATATTCCATTACTCTTGATTAAATCTTCCCGAGGAAAGCCACAGCAGTGCTGGATATGGAGAATGACCAAGCAACAATGTTTCAACAGCCAGTGTCTCTTGTGCACACCAGCTCTAGACATTATTGTGTGAACATTCTAGATAAAGACATTACTGAGAACCAATGTGAGAATGAAGTACTGTCACACAAAACATGACCATAGATGAGAAATGCATAGTGTTGCTCAAATTTCACAAGCAGTTTGGATGCATTTCAACTGATAAACTTCAGAAGCTGCTCAGGAGTTCAGGAAACAAAGATACAAATAATATTTCCATTCTATAGCAGATAATTGACAGCTGTGAGACATGCCAAAAGTTTGGAAAGCCCAAGCCCAAGCCTGCAGTTGATCTGCCACAAGCAGCTGAATGCAATGAAACAATAGCCATAGACCTATGTGAACTGGAACAGGAAGGTGGTATCCCCACATTATTGAGGGGTTGACACTTTTCAGTACTGGTAGCATTGTAAATACAAGGAGACCCTCAGAAATAGTTTTAAAAAACTTCATTCATTCCTGGATAAGTGTGCATAGCCCACCTAGTAAAGTATTCAGCGATAATGATGGTGAATTTAATAGTGATGAATTCAGAGATATGGCAAAGAACTTTAACATTAAAACAAAGACAACAGCGTCATATAGTCCTTGGAGTCATGGAGTTCTGGAGTAACATAATTAAACACTTGCTGAAATAACGCTGAAGGTAAAGAAAAGCAATGGCTGCGATTGGAACACAGCCCTGGACTGGGCGCTTATGGTGAAGAATATCATGCACAATGTACATGGCTGTAGCCCGTAACAATTGGTGTTCCACAAGAATCCAAACCTTCCCTTTGCTGATTGATGGACCACCTGCTGATTGATGGGCGCTAAAAGGAATGAGTGGGCTGAGAAACATATTTCAGCACTGCATACATCAATGAAGGCTTTCACTGAAGCAGAGTGTTCAGAAAGAATTCAAAGAGCACTGAGGGCACAGGTCCGTCCTACAAATGACAAATATGACACTGGGACAAAGTTCAGACTGTACAGAATGGAAAGGTCCTAGAGTTGTCATTGGTCTGGATGGAGTTGTGGTATTCGTGAGACATGGAAGTACATATGTGAGAGTGCATCATTCCAGCCTACATAAAGCATATACTGAAGACCATCAGAACTCCATGGAGAACGACACCAAAACTGAAAAGCATTTACCTGGCACATGGTCACATACGTAGCACTGACAGTAAGGAGAAAAATGCAGCTAAGGACTCAATAGAGTTGCTCAATGGTGACACGGACAGTGTGGAAGAGAGTGCAGTTAGAGAAATAATGGAGTGTTTGAGGAAGCTTGAGACTTTGGCAAAAAGACAATGTCTACAAGAAATCATGTGCCACACAAGGGATGCACCGCTCAGTAAAGCTGAAGCTGAGCAACTTCGGTCAAAGATAGATCAGAACAGACATCATGTTTGATGCCTGCAACTTGGCATTCAGCAGAAAAAAATGCCACAGTACAAACCTTACACAAGGCAAACAAGATAGTGCACAGAATTTAATCAGAAAAAGTAGTCTTGAGGTTTCAACAGCTTGGAAAAGATGTTCACTGAGGCTCATTGTCTTCAGTGATGCCTCACTTAGAAATCTTCCTGATGTAGGTACACAAGGGGGATATTTTATTCTAACTGATGGGAGAAGAGAGAAGATTTTCACCTCTTCATTGTCAGTCAAAAAGGATCCGAAGAGTTGTACAGAGTACGCTGGCAGGAGAAACGCTTGTAATGTCTGAAGGTATTGACAATGCTGTTTTTTTGGCCACACTCTATTCTGAGTTTTTCCATGGTGACCCAAAGAAGAACAGTTTACAAATAACTTGTGTAACAGACAACTACTCTTTGAATGATGCCATCAAATCCACCATGTCAGTTACGGAGAAGAGGCTTCACTTAGAGATAAGCAGCATCAAAGAACTTGTCCAAGTGTAGAAAATTCATCACATGCTATGGTCAACTATAAAGGAACATCTCATTATCTCACTAAGAAGGGAGCTCCAGCATTTGTGCTGTTAAAGGCAGTTAGCGAAGGCATTTGGTATCTTAAGAATTGTATTAACATCAAGGGTTATAACTAAGTCTCATATCCTGATGGACATTTAAATTGTTTGGACATTTGAATTGTCTTTAATTTTTTTCAAATTAAATTTTTAATATACACATAAAAAGGATGGGAGATTGTTGAGTTCTGTTCATTTGGACTATGTAAGTATTTAGTATGCATGCACACTTACCCTGTTATGCACGTGCGTGTCGGAGATTGTGAGATGTAAAGGTGAGGGCCTCAGGAGTTGAATGGAGACGTTGAAAGTAAAGTCATTTAAGTAAAAGAAAAACGTGTCATTGTTGTTTGGGCGTTAACAGTAGTGTGATATGATTCTGACTCTAAACATGACTACTACGTCTTAATTATGCCAAAGGACAATTTGTTGATCATTGCTAGAGTGTAGGTATTGGCAGGCTGATATTATTGAAATAACAGAATATCATAGTGAGGCTACCTTATAATATTCCATTTCTTTGTCAACCTGCCTTTGTTTTTATTACAAGCTGGACATGGTGCAAAATTGTACAAGCACTTCCTATTGCACACTGAAAACCCTCGCTCATTGTTTCTTTTTTCTTTAAGAAGGCCAAGGTTAGCCAACCCAAGTAACAATTTAAGAGCTACAATATGAAGATGAAGGGAATCATGGTGGTCAGTATGAAACTCACAGCAATCAACTCACAAATATTGGCATTTTGCATGCTGCAGTTCTTAGGAAAAGATCTGCATGTGATGATTCATGAAGCAGTCACAATCCTGAGATAAACCACTACAGAAGTGATTAGCAAAGAGACACATCCAAGATGTGCTGTTTGGTTGATGAATTGTCCACCGTACATTACAACCAGCATGAGGACAGTTTTAAAGAACAGGTTACAAAAAATGTGAGGGTGAATTGGATAATTGAAATTGCTCTTAGACCCAGCATAGACTTCTACAGATACATTAAGAGCAAAAGGATAGAAAGGGACAAAATTGGTCCTCTGGAAGATCAGAGTGGTCATCTCAGAATCAGAATCAGAAACAGGTTTAATATCACCGGCATATGTTGTGAAATTCTTTAACTTCGTGGCAGCAGTACAATGCAAAACATGGTAATAGAGAGAAAAAAGAAAACTGTGAATTACAGTAAGTATACATATAAAATAGTTAACTTAAATAAGTAGTTCAAAAAATTAGAAATAAAAAAGTAGTGAGGTAGTGTTCATGGGTTCAATGTCCATTCGGAAATCAGAAGGCGGACAGGAAGATGGTCCTGATTTGTTGAGTGTGTGTCTTCAGGCTTCTGTACCTCTTCCTGAACGAGAAGAGGGCATGGCCTGGGTATTGCAGGTCTTTAATGATGGACAGTGCCTTTCTGAGGCACCTCTCCTTGAAGATGTCCTTGATACTACAGAGGCCAGAGCCCATGATGGAGCCGATTTATTTTACAAATCTCTGCAGCTTAATTCGATCCTATGCAGAAGCCCACCTCCCCCATACTAGATAGTGATGCAGCCAGTTAGAACGCTCTCCACATTATATATGTAGAAATTTGCAGCTATGCATGGAGCCAAAAATGATAGGGAAGATCTTAAATAGATTGTTTTGTATCTCTATTTACTCAGGAGATGAACACAGAGTCTACAGAAGTAAGGCAAAGCAGAACTGAGATCATGGACTGTATACAGATTACAGAGGAAGAGATGTTTGCAGTCTTGCGGAAAATTATGATGGCTAAATCCCCCAGGGCTGATAAGGTGTTCTCTCAGATCATGTGGGAGGCTAGAGCATGTGGTGAACAACATATACCTGTCAGGACACGCCCCCCCCTGCTGACTGCTCCTGTGGCTCCTCCCACGGACCCTGGTATAAAGGCGATTGGGGACTCCGCCCTAGCCTCAGTCTCCAGGATGCAGTGTGGTGGTCAATTGCTGCTTGTTCTTTCTTCCAGCCAATAAAAGCCTATATCTCGCCTCACGTCTCCGAGAGTTATTGATGGTGCATCAATTTTATTGGCTGGAAGTTTAAAACATGGACAGCATTTTACGTCCGGAAAAATTAGACCTTGATCCTCAAGACTCCAAAGCAGCTCTTGCCTTTGAACTCTGACTTGCATGCTTCCAATCATACTTGGTACAGATTCCAGTGATTGAGCCTGCCACAAAGTACAAAATATTACTATCTAGAGTAAGTCCGAAAGTATTTCCCTTATCAGGGACCTACCGACCTACCAAGGGGCACTGGACGCCCTCAAAAGACAGTACCTGCGGCCGGTGAACACCGTCTATGCAAGACATCGCTTAGCGACGTGGTGACAGCAACCCGGCAAGTCGAGCAGGCAGTTTCTCCGAGCCCTACAGACACTCGTGTGAACTTGCGACTGCAAAAGTCTGACAGCTGAACAACATGTGGAGCTGCTAGTACGAGACGCCTTCGTTACGGGGATCAGGTCAGTGTACGTGCACCAGCGGCTGCTGGAAAATGCCGATCTTACCTTACGCTCGGCGATCGAGACGGCCGACACGCTGGAGGCTGCTCTGCACAACGCTGACGCTGTCCAGCCACGCGATCCCCCGCTGGTTCCGTGGACACTGCAGACCCCGCCACTGCCGCCCGCGAGCAAATTCACCAACGCCGCTGCCAGTCGCAAGTCCACGAACTCCCCAAAACTGACCACAGCTGCTGCCAGTCACAAGTCGGCGCAGTGTTACTTCTGCAGACTCGAAAAGCACCCCCGAAAATGCTGCCCAGCCCGAGAAGCGACCCTCTCCATCTGCGGGAAGAAGGGCCATTTCGCCAAGGTCTGTAAGTCTGAACCACGAGCGGGGTCGGGCAGCGCTGTGTGTGAGGCATGGGGGCCGCCATCTTGCCTGCCCGCCTCGTGCGAGACATGGGGGCGGCCATCTTTGTCGGCGCCACCTCGCCCCGCCCCCGACCCACCGGTGCTTACCGGGCACCAAGACAGCAGTTCAACTCTAGCCTCCGTAACCCTCAACCAAAGCGCACCACACCAGCATGCAAAGTCAATGATGGACATCCTGGTGGAGGGGCACAGGACTAGCTGCCTGTTTGACACGGGCAGCACTGAGAGTTTTATTGACCCGGACACGGTGCAACACTGCGGACTCATGACACAGCCGGTAAGCCAGAGGGTCACCATGGCTTCTGGGTCGCATTCCACAGACATCCGGGTGGGTTGTGTAGCGACATTGGTGGTGCAGGGCACAGAATATCGGAACTTTGCGCTACTGGTCATGCCTCAACTGTGTGCGCCTGTGCTATTGGGGCTGGACTTCCAGAGCCACCTCAAAAGTGTGACTATGGCATATGACAGGCCCCTCCCACCACTCACTGTCAGGAATCCTCAGTTTTGTGGGACTTTGTCATATACCCCACTACTGACCACACATACACACCGACCCACACATCCCCAGCACCATGCCGACAGCTGCGTTACTGACACCACTTGCAGCCTCTCCACCCTCAAGATCCCTCCCCCACCGCTGTTCGCCAACCTGACCCCCGACTGTAAACCTGTGGCAACTAAAAGCAGGAGGTACAGCACGGGGGACAGGGCCTTCATTCAGTCGGAGGTGCCGCGGCTGCTCAGGGAGGGGATCATTGAGCCAAGCACAAGTCCTTGGAGGGCCCAGGTGGTCGTTGTTCGGACCGGGCAGAAAAATAGGATGGTCGTGGACTATAGCCAGACCATCAATAGGTTCAAGCAGCTTGACGCGAACCCCCTACCCCGCATCGCGGATATGGTCAACCAGATAGTTCAGTACAAGGTGTACTCGACAATAGATCTGAAATCCGCTTATCACCAGCTCCCCATCCGCCCAGAGGACCGCCCATGCACCGCCTTCGAGGCGGGCGGCAGGCTCTATCACTTCCTGCGCGTCCCCTTCGGTGTCACAAATGGTGTCTCTGTCTTCCAGAGGGATATGGACCGGATGGTGGATCAGTGCCAACTGAAGGCCACATTTCCCTATCTGGATAATATCACCATCTGTGGTCACGACTGGTCGGATCACAACGCCAACCTCCAACGATTTTTTCAAGTGGCCAAAGCCCTGAACCTTACTTATAACAGGGACAAGTGCATGATCGGAACCACCCGACTCGCTATCCTTGGGTATGTTGTGGAGAACGGGGTCATTGGCCCTGATCCCGACCATATGCGCCCCCTGTTAGAACTCCCTCTTCCCACCACCCTCACAGCCCTCAGACGGTGCCTGGGCTTCTTTTCCTATTATGCCTAATGGGTCCCCCATTACGCAGACAAGGCACGCCCCCTGGTCAAGTCTACCACATTTCCCCTCTCTGCCGAGGCCCGTGCGGCCTTTAGCCGCATTAAAGGGGACATTGCCAAAGCAACGATGCATGCAGTGGACGAGACCATTCCCTTCCAAGTAGAGAGTGACGCCTCCAATTTCGCGCTGGCTGCTACCCTCAATCAGGCAGGCAGGCCAGTAGCATTCTTTTCTCGTACCCTTCAAGGCCCTGAAATTCGGCACTCCGCGGTGGAGAAAGAAGCCCAGGCCATAGTGGAAGCTATTAAGCACTGGAGGCACTATCCCGCCGGCAAGAGGTTCACCTTGCTGACTGACCAGCACTCAGTTGCGTTCATGTTCAGCAACCAACAGCAGGGCAAAATCAAAAATGATAAAATTTTGAGGTGGAGAATAGAACTCTCCACCTACAACTATGATATCCCGTACCGGCCTGGAAGACTCAATGAGCCCCCTGATGCCCTATCCCGGGGATCGTGTGCCAGCGCACAGCTCGACCAGCTATACGCCCTCCATGCACATCTTTGCCACCCGGGGGTCACCCAATTTTACCATTTCATAAAAGCCGGAATCTGCCGTACTCCCTTGAGAACATCAGGACGATGACCAGGGACTGCCAAGTCTGCGCTGAGTGTAAACCACACTTCTACCGTCCTGAAAAGGCACAACTTATCAAGGTCACCTGCCCTTTTGAGCGACTGAGTGTTGACTTTAAGGGCCCCCTTCCCTCCACCGACTGCAATGTCTACTTTCTCAACATTATCGACGAGTACTCGCGGTTCCCCTTTGCCATCCTCTGCCCCGACACCACTGCCACGTCCGTCATAAAAGCCCTGCGCCAGCTCTTCACTCTGTTCGGATATCCCTGCTATATCCACAGTGATAGAGGGTCCACCTTTATGAGTGACGAGCTGCGCCAGTACCTGCTGGCTAGGGGCATTGCTACTAGTAGGACCACGAGCTATAATCCCCGGGGAAATGGACAGGTGGAGAGGGAAAATGTCACAGTGCGGAAGGCCACACTTTTAGCCCTTAAGTCAAAAGGGTTGCCGGTCTCTCGATGGCAGGAGGTCCTCCCCGAGGCACTCCACTCTATCTGCTCCCTGTTATATACTTCCACCAATGCCACCCCTCACGAGCGCCTATTCTCTTTTCCCAGGAAGTCTGCCACTGGGACCACCCTACCAGCTTGGCTGACATCCCCAGGGCCAGTGCTGCTCCGGAAACATGTGAGGAGCAATAAATACTCCCCGCTGGTCAAGAGGGTTCACCTTCTACATGCAAACCCCCAGTATGCCTACGTGGTCTTACCTGATGGGCGGGAGGACACGGTTTCCGTCCGCGACCTGGCGCCCGCAGGAGCAGCAAACCACTACCCCGAACACCCCACGGTAACTATGAACCCTGTACCTGAGGTGACACCGCACACACCGAGCCCTACACAGACTCCTCATGACACTCCTATACCAGGCGCCTCGCACACGCATGAGGGATCACTGACGCCTAGTGGGCTGACACCTCCAGTTAGGCCACCAGCACAACCACCGTCTCCGGTGCAATCACCACCACCGGCACCTGTGCAATCACAGCCGGTGCTACGTAGATCGCAGCGACAGATTCGACCACCTGATAGACTTAACCTGTAAATATACTTGTAATAAACTTCGCCCCATGGGGACTCTCTTTTAAAACAAAGGGGGGGTGAATGTGGTGAACTACATATACCTGTCTGGACATGCCCCCCCTGCTGACTGCTCCTATGGCTCCTCCCACTGACCATGGCTCCTCCCACGGACCCCGGTATAAAGGCGATTGGGGACTCCGCCCCGGCCTCAGTCTCCAGGATGCAGTGTGGTGGTCAATTGCTGCTTGTTCTTTCTTCCAGCCAATAAAAGCCTATATCTGCCTCACGTCTCGGAGAGTTATTGATGGTGCATCAGAGCATTAATTGCAGGGGCCCTAGCAGAGATATTTAAAATGTGCTTAACTACAGATGAGTTGTAGGATTGGAGGATAACTAATGTTGCTCCCTTGTTTAAGAAAGGTTCTAAGAATAAGCCAGGAAATTATAGGCCACTGAGATTGACATCAGTAGTGATTGTTATTGGAAATCATTCTAAGAAACCAGATATATAAATAATTGGATAGACAGGAACTGTCTAGGGATAGTCAGCATTGCTTTGTGCATGACAGGTTATGTCTAACCAATCTTGCAGAGCTTTTGAGGAAGTTACCTGGATGGTTGATAAAGGCAAGGCAAAAGATATTGTCTCCATGGACTTTAGCAAGGTCTTTGACAAGGTCCCATTGGAATGTTGGTCAAGAACATTCAGTCATTTGGCAATCAAGGTAAGGTAGTAAATTAGATCAGACATTGGCTTCGTGGGAGAAGCCAGAGAGTGGGGTAGATGGTTGCCTTTCCGCCTGGAAGCCTGTGACTAGTGGTGTGCCACAGGGATCAGTGTTGGATAGGATTGTTGTTTGTCATGTATACCAATGAGCTGGATGATAATATGGTAAACTGAAACAGCAAATTTGCTCACATACCTACAGGAAAGATGTCAATAAGATGGAAAGAGCTCAGAGAAAATTTACAAGGATTTTGCCAGGATATGAGGACCTGAACTATAGGGAAAGGTTAAATAGATTAGGACTTTATTCCCTAGTGTTAAAGAATGAGGGGAGATTTGATAGAGATATACAAAATTATGAGGGGTATAGACAGAGTAAATGCAAGCAGGCTTTTTTCAACTAGAGGTCATGGGTTAAGTGTGAAAGGTCAAATGTTTAAGGAAAAGGGCCTGTTTCTGTGCTGCATGACTCTGTGACATACTGACAGATACAAAATCAGAGAAAGATGAAAGCATTCAGCAGGTCACACAGCAACTGTGAGGACAGAAACTAGAAAAGCAGATATTAAGTTGCAGGGAGAGAAGAGTGGAGAGAAATAAAGTAATATCTGTGACAGGGTGTAGATCAAATTTGTTTAGATAAACTTAAAACAACAAGTTTTACCCATAGATTATGATTATTATGTACTCACTAAATTTCCTTCTGGCATGAGCTAAAATGTTGACTGTTTCTCTCCCCAGTGATGCTGAACACTTCTGGCTTTCTGTTTCTAGTTCAGATTTCCAGCATCTATAGGATTTTGCTTTACTTCAACTGCTAGTAGACACTATTTGTTTTCTGGCTACAGCTACTTACCACTTCCAGATACTAAGCTCTGTTGAGAAAGCAAGGCTATCCAATCCTGGCTGCAACTACATCCATCATGATCTCGCAAATAGAATGTTCATTTGTTGAGACCACTTTAACAATTGAGCAGTCTCACTTGGTAAATGTAAGATGATAGCTATCTTTGCAGTTTGAAGGTATTAAAATTTATTGTAAGGGTTAATTGTGATTAATTCAATGATTTGGAACAAATTGTGGATTAGTCTATCTCTGGAGGAGGCAATTTTGCCAGTTTTTACTTAACCATTAAAATATCCTCCAGGGCAAGGCGGCACATTGACAGTTGCTGCTGAGAAAAGACTTAGACCACAATCACACTTTCAACCAACGATTCTTCTCATTCCACCGAGGATTCTTAAAAAAAAGATGTTGCTTGCCCCTCCCCCCCAAGTTCCTCCAGCAGTTTGTATTTTGCTCCAAACTCCAGCACCTGCAGTTTCTTGTGTTTACCAGATGTAAAGCTATGAATACAGGGATGGCTTGCAACTGCCTACACGTGCCAATCATATCTACCTCCTACATAAGTCGAATCCTTCGGATTCTCAGGTCAGCAAAGGCGGTTCCGTGAGGCTAGGCTTCCTTTTCCCCATGGTGAAAAGCCGGGCTTACCTTTCTCTTCAGTGGCACAATGAACACCTGTTTGGAGACGCTGCTGATGTTTTGTACGGTGAGGGTTGCACGGTAGATCTTTCCAGGCTCCGTAGCAGTGAAAATCACTTCAGAATGCGAAATTCTCACACCTGCAATGTCCATCTGTGCGGTCAAAGAGTCGACCTGATTCCCCTCGCCAGTGGCGTGCCTTCGCCTCGTCGTTACCAACTTACCGTCTCTAAGGAACGGCGACGCCAGGCATTCGCCGTCACCCCGGCAACGCTTGGGTAAATCCAGCAACCCCTTCTGATGCGTAAATCCCTTAAAACAAACTAAACTATTTTTCTAAATATTCAAAAGATTTAAAACGTCAGTAACATATCTCGCCTAATATATTTGAAATATTTTTTGAGGAAAGATAACCCGCAAATATACTCTATGATTTAGAAACTTGGAATGTGCAGCTGCTGAATTTTAATCCATTTTCATTGAAAGCAGCGGGGGCGTTAGAGAGTTCGAGAAATTGATTTTAATGTGAAAATAACTCAGTTTTTAAAATCGCAGTTTATTTTAAAACAGTTGACTTACAGTCAATGTTATTAGGGATTTTGCTTTCAATTCCACCTTTTATAGTAGACGCAAACATTGAGAAATTGTAGGCGGTCACTATTTTGGGCTTGTTTTTGTTTACTTCATCTCAGAACAGGATGCATTGACATTTATTGTTCATCTTTGGTACTCGGGTTCAACAACCTAAAAATAAGTAGAATTACATTTCACACTGAGCTGCAAAGAGGTAATCTCTGATGAGTTGAAAATCTCGTATGAATAAAACCAGAGATCAACAAAGCTTAAAATCTGATAAGTGGGAAACGATTAGACAGGGAAGTTGCATTTAAGGTCTCCAGCATAGCGACCACAGCAGGCAATTGCTCGACTGTTCCACACACTTCCAAACACATTAAATGTTTTCCACGATCTTTTGTGCTATTGGGTTGTGTTTCGATTGAATCCGTGAAGGCTGGTTCACTCACAGCTGTCATTTTGATCCCTCAGATCGCACCGTTAAATGATTGAGCCCTCCACTTCGATAACCGAAATCAGTTTTTGATGCTGATTCTGCAAGTCTTCCTCTGTCAGAAGGGCTTTGGAAATCTCACCATCAGAGGAAAGAAAGTTTTTGAGCATTTTAAGGCAACACTGGATAGACCTTTGATAAGGGGGTAGGGGAGAAAGATTAACAGATACAAACGGGAATGCAGAGTTGAGGTTGCAATCCGTTCAGCCATGTCCTTATTTAACTGCAGAGCAACTTGCCAACCTATAAGTGCCAACTTGCAATTTGTATCTGCCTGTCATCACCATTCATCATTGATCTCATCTGTTGCTGATATTTAACACTATGCCTTTATTAGTTCTAGTCACTAGACTGCTCCACTGTAAACTGTTCCAGTTGTCTCAAGACTCATTCATGTTTTAAATCTGTCCTTCTTAACTTTCACCATTCCCACTGCCATCAATATTTCAATTTAAAGTATTACAGTTGTCTCTCCATAGCTTCAATCATTTCCCCTCTCCTTTCCTGCATCAATACACACAGATATCGCAACTCAGCAACCTCCTAAATGTTTGCATTCCTCCAGTCCTGGTTTCTAATGCAACATTATAATGTACTTACTGAAACAGAAAATGTTGATAGTGCTCAGCAGATGAAGCAGTAGAGGCAACTATTCAGGTCAAGAACTTTGACTCAGAATTGGTAAAACGAGAAATCATGTATTTTAGGTTGTGGAGTTGGAGAAGGTGGGAAAAACAGCATTTTGAAGTGACTATTCCCTTCACAACTCCTTTGTCCATTTTTCCATTTTGACCTGCCATTCAAGTTTTCTTGGCATTTCCCATGTAATCAAAGGAGATTGGGTGCTCAGTAGTCCTTACAAGTGAAGCAGTGATTCACTTATATTTATTCCAATTTAGTGCTCACAATGTGACATCCTCTACACTGTAAGAATTAAAATTAGTATGGCATTAGTCTACAAGGGTGATTCTGATCACCTTTCACCAGAATTCTCCATTCTACTTTCACTCTGCCATTCTGCCTCCACCTTCCTTTCTCTCCCCTTCCCCACAGATATTTAAATGTTTTTAATTCTTTCTGCCTTCAGCTGCTGCCTGCCTTGACAACTTTAGTCTGCACCCTATCATAAACATACTATTCTTTTCCATCCTCCCACTTTGCCACTTAAAACATTCTTACTTTCCTGTTCTGATGAAGGGTCCTTTTTTCTAAAACATCAACCCTGTCTCTCCCACTTGTTCCATTGATCTGAGTTTTATATTTGCATTTTTTTCCAAATTACTAAAAATGCTTTTATCATTGGTGGCTATACTTTTATTTGCCTTGGCCATAAAGGTGCCACCACAAACTTCTCAATCTCTTTGATTTTCTCTCTTTGTTTAAAATGCATTTCAAAATCCACCTCTTTGACTAAGTTCTTACTCATCTGCAATGGCATCGTAAAATATGGTTGAATTTTTGTTTGATAAGAAATTGAAGCAGGATCAGGTTTTCATCCTTGATAATTGCTCTGTTGACCAATAAGATTATACTTCAACCCCACTTTTCTTTGCTAACTCCATTATCATTACTCCCTAAATTCAAAAAAAATGTTAATCTCCTCAATCCAAATCAGGTATTACTCACTATATTCTCTATTTAAATTTTGTTGAACAATCTCTTGTGTCGCATCTTTTGAGAGTCTTAAGAAAGGCCAGTACAACAAGTTGATGCCTTTCATGGATAGTTAGTTATCTGATCATGAAACCCTATTTTCACCTGAGTTTCAAAGGGGCATGTTCTAGACATAGTATTAAACTGAATGATTAGATAAAATTTTGCGTGCTGTTTCTGACAAGTCTCTTCCATTCTTATTCAGTTGTTGTGATCTCACAGCATAAATTATTTAATTTAATTGTATGTATAGAGACAGTTTCAGAATTGCTCTGACCATTTTCTGCAAATAAAATACACAGCTTTTGCCACATATAGTTTGCATTAAAATAAAATGTCCTGTTTCATGCTAGGATAATATGTATCTTTCTACTGTTTTAAGATTTGAAATGAAAATACACTGTATTTTTAACTAAAGGCAAAGAATGGAGATAACCTTACTACTGGGAAAACAACTATTTTCTAATCTTTAAGGTCTGTTGATGTACATGGGTGAAATTGTCTCCCACAGGAAGGCTAGCAGTAAAACTAAGCATTCATCAGCCTATGTGGCTGTATCCCTAACTTGCTGAACATTTTCTTGGCATTTCATTGTCTATAAGAAATGGTAACAAATTGTGAAAATAAAAGGTTGTTATATGTTTAAGTGGTTGAGCATGTTGAAAGGGACATGAGTTAATAAAGAACAGAAAACAAAGTTTCAAACAATTTGAAGAACCAGTTGCCTCATTGAAATCATCAACAGGAGAGATTTTCCTGGCTGCATGTGGTTGAGGTGAATTAATCAATCTCTACCAGAAGGTGGCCCCAATATTATGAACAAAAATTACCAAAACTGTTTCCGAGAAAAAGAGAGAGAGAAATCTATAATGTACGGATGACATGCGACCTCATTCAACGCATCTAATAAGTTTGTTTTGTATTTCTTGACTAGACAATTTATGCAAGTACCATTTCAGCACACACATTTCTCGATGACAGAGAAGCTCAGAAGAACGATTATGATATCTTATCCATAACTATGTGAAACAGTGTTAATAGCTGATGCTCGGAGTGAGACCCATGATCAAAATAATAAGACATAATAACAAAGTCTCCAAGAGTTGTACTTACTAATAGCATATATTTCTAAAGGTCAACAATATGATTGAAATTGAGAAAACGTGTAGCTGCTCCTTTAAGGAGTTCGTGGTTATTGCCCATTTAAAAAATCAAGCTGTTGGGAAAGCGTGGCCTAGTTGTGCGCATGCTCTTTTCTAGATTGGGAACGGAAACTTTCCAAGGCTTTGGTTGTTTTCGGAGTGGAGAAATAAAGTGTGGTAATTATTCTATATTTTACGTTGTAATCTATTTTCTGTACTTAGTTCGAGACACTGTTTTGTAGCTATATTGATAATACAACAATTGTTAGGGAGAGAGAAAACAATCTCGAATAAAGTGAGGTTGGTGGCGTGTTGAATTCGCTTTGTTTTGGTGGTGCTGTTACTAATTAATGCTGTCCGCGATCATGTGAGTTGAGTCAATGAAGGAACATTCTTTTTAATAAACTTCTTTGTGTAGCATTGAAATTAGGTATCTGGGACGCTTAATCGCGACCCAGAACATTGACGACGTTTATTCAAATGCTGGTTTAATTGATATTTGGATAAAGTACAACGAGCAAATAAAAAGTATTATAATCATTTTTTTCTTCTTAAAGTGAGTTTAAGTTACTTTTGAGTTGTTCGGCAACTCTTTCCAAAAGGGTTGGTAGAAGGGACGTTAGGGTATATCTCAGATTTAGCGATTCAATCCCGTGTCCCGGTGCCTATAAATTACTTGCTCGCTGACGATGGCGTATTACTGTGGCTCAGCCGGATAACTGAATTAACATTTCCACTCCACCTCCCTGTCGTACAGGTGCCATGGGGCCGTTTATTCCGTCGAAAACTGCAAAAATTATTTTTCTTAATGTTTAAACGAGGGAGAAAATGCGTTAAAACAGTCACCGCTCCCAACCCTTCTTAGATACTCTTCATAGCTTTTTTCTCTCTCGGACCGCTTGTCAGTTGGTAATAAGATGTAGTTTGGCATCAGTCCGTCTGGTTTACGTGCAAATCTGATGAACTAACAGATTAGTTTCTCTCCCCCACCCCTTCTCCATGGCGAAGCATTCAGCCTGGGCCTTCTATACACAAATAAATTTGAGATCGGAAACGATAGGAGTGGGGCCATAAGTGAATGCCGCTACTTTGACAGAGACGACTTGCGTGATTCCACCAATGGGTTGCACAGATTTTGATAGTAAGGAAGTTTTGTTGAGTAAGGATATCTGGTTAAGCACACTTCAGGCACGTAGGGGAGGGGGGTGTATTCCTGTAAATGAACGATAGATATTCTTTAATTCAAAATCGGATGTTTGCTTCACACATTCTAGCTATTAAACTGACTGTGAAGTTCTTCACTTCTGAGTAGTTGTAATTGACCTTAAATATCAGTGGAACGCCGCCAACAACATGCAGGAAGTTGTAGGTTGTAGAATGTTTAATATTGGCTAAATTTATTGCTCTGCCCTGAGATGGTGCACAACAATAAATAACCATTACATATTTTAACATTTATTTGTATGATTAACTATTCATTGTGGCATTTCACATCAATTTAATGACGTTTTTAGCAGAGTGGAGTTACCACATAATGTTTAGTAAGATTCAGCCAGTTCTGGAGAGTCAACGTGATTATTATAAGGGTGGCAATATTACTGAGCTGTGCTGGTGCACGGCCATGCAGTAACTGAAATGCCTCTATGCACGTAGCCTTCGTTGCTGTACAGGTGGAATTAGTTTACAAAAGTGTAAGGTTTTCTTTGTACTGTATTATACTTCATTATACTCTTCAACTATTAAGATGTGATTTTACAGTTTTCATTCTAAATATTCATAGTATGAATGCTACAAAAATCAAAGTGCAATGTAGTATTTCAGGCCTTAAACTTTTCCTACTAGCAAATATTGGTCTGCACAGCTGCTTTTTAAAGGAACATTAGCAGTGGTGTGGTTTTTAACTCTGGACAAATTACAATATGACAAGTGTTTAAATTGAAGGTGCAGTTTGGATGTAAGTAGTTCTTTTCATCGAAGTAATTTAGATTTTGTTCTGTCCTCCACCATTAAACCAGTGGAGGAATTTACTAAATTTCTATTTTCTTTAAAAATATTAAATGGAATTTAAATGAGATGTGGTTCATGTAATAGTATGAGCACTGCTTTAACAGAGTTCCATTTTCTGTGCAACGAATTCCAAAAACTATACTCCTTATGTCCTGTGATATTATTTTGTATGTGTTACAAGATAAAAGATATTGATCTTTCTCTTGATCATTAGTATTTATTGCTGGAATTTTTAGTTTAGATTTTGTTCCTCTTTTATAATGTTACTGTTTTCCTTACTGAATGGGGGGGGGGGGGGGTAATGGGGACAAGTTCCCACTACCTATTAAATACTCCTAATGGCATGTGCCTCAAATAGCCTCTGACACAAAGTCCATCTCCTGGCCTTCACATGTGATTTGGCTACTAAGCTTGGCAGAACCATTTGTACTGACAGGAGAAGGGGCTAAGGCGGGTTACTGTCGCTTTGGGCAGATGGGGCTCGTCAGCCTTGGGTTGGCAGCACATCTAGGAGAAGGAAAACTCTGACATCAAACTTTCGCTGCCTTGTGACTGTACCCATGCATGGGGAAGGCTTCAGCAGTAAACCCTGAGGGAGTGGGGGGTTGGAATTCCTGAACTGTAGTCGTTAAGGCAGTCCTATATTGAGTTCAATGCTGGTACCAAACTGTATCAGTTTCTGCCGTTCCTTTGGGTTCATCAGCTACATGGAGAGGGGGAGCTTGCTACGTGGCAACAGCTTGCTCTCCATATCATACTGCCCAGGCTTGCGTATCTAAACAGCTGGGACACAATATCCGTGGTCAACTCTGACTGACGGAGGCCCACACTCACCTCATAATTTTTCATTCCTCTTCAAAGGAAAAATAGCTAAAGCTTCTATTGTAAATGTTTTTATTTGTTCTTATCTTTGTTGAAGGATTGGAGGAGCGATAAATTCTCTACACCCATTAAGTTAAGTGTCTGGAATTCAGTATTTAATTGTTGGAGGAATCTTCATTACAGTTTTAAAAATGGTACCTGCATGAATGTTTGAAGAACTCTGAGTCAGAAGGTGCAGCAGTTTAGTAACCAGAACATAACGCAATGGCCTCAATTGTAAATGTTCCTAAGCTCTAATTGAAGTTGATCATCAAAGACCATATTGTATATTAGAAAACTTGTGTTAGTCCTGGTTAGATAGCTGGTGTATGGAATTTGCCATGCTAGTTGCCACAGTTGTCATTTTGCCCAGAATCCTGTTATTACATCAGATAAGCCCCATCTGTATAAAAGGAGTAGCCATGACAACTTTCAGTCCAAGGGTATAGGGATAAAGATGAGTGGGAATCAGATTCCCAGCTATTATGTCATGCTTAAGTTCAGATGTGTGTCCTGCTTTACACACTGGTGTGCTGTACTAGTAGGTATGTGTTTGGATGCTCTTTATTAATGGTTTACAGTGCATATAAAACAAAGTTAGAGCAAGTCATGAAACCTCAACCTTTTCTACCAATAAACAAAATCATAATATGGATTACACATTTTTACCTCTCCTGTTACCTTTTGCTCTTGATTATCAAGTTTCTATTTACCTCTTCCTTAAATTACCAAATGGAAGAGAATTAGAAAAATTAGCATCTCTCAGTAAAATAATTACCTTGTCTGTCATAAATTGTGACTCCTAAAATTTGACCCCTTTAATTCTAAGTGTATTTAAGAGTACAGGTCTATTTCGCTACTATTTGTGGTTTGTGAAGAGCAGATACAGGCATAAATGATTATAAGATTCCTTGAATTGCTATCTCTGCTCAGGCTTCAACCTGATTTTACTTTTAAGAAATTCTGAAACAAACTTGATCTGAATGCTCAAAAGAAAGAAAATCTGCAGATGCTGGAAGTCCAAACAAAACACACAATGCTGGAAGAACTCAGCAGGCCAGGCAGTATCTATGGGGAAAAAAGTACAGTCGACATTTGGGGCTGAAAAGTCGACTGTACTTTTATCCATAGACGCTGCCTGGCCTGTTGAGTTCCTCCAGCATTGTGTTTTTTGATATGAATGCTTGTGGCTTGGGAGTACAAACATGGATATAATGTGTCCAGTATCTTGATTAGAAATTGGGGGGGGAGGAAGATGCATATCTCCTGAGGGGAAAATATGAATAATAATTTTTTTGAAAAAGCAGCTTTCATGTAATTTTATCAATGAGATTTACTTGTGGCCCTTAGAAGTGGTTTGGTATGAACATTGGGCCCTCCTCACAAAGATGTGCTCTCTCATTCAACAGCAACATCTTTAGAACGCAAATAATAGATACCTCAAGTTTTGATGTCTTTTTAGTCCCCAGAAAAGCATATTTCCTTGTGTTACTGTTAACCTATCATCATTCAAAAAGATCTGTTTTTATTTAGAGGAGACAAAAAATGCTGCAGTTGAAATCTAGAACAATAACATGCTTATATAACTCAGTGGGTCGAACAGTGGGGGGGGGTTTGACCTGAAACCTCAACAGCTCTTTTCTGTCCATCTTTCCTCATGCCTCCCATTGCTGTCATTGTCCATTTCCTTTTGGAGTATCTTTTGACATTTTGTTATCTAACCAATGTCATGAATTCCAGCTCTGCCTGCCTTTTCATGGATATGTGGAACTTTGTTCTCTGATCATTTTCCAGTACTTTAGTGCTGTTTCAGGTTCTTGCATAGGAGTTGAGTGCATCTCCACACCCCCCCCCCCCCATCCTCTTACAGTGTGGAGATATTTAAAAATTGATTACTATGTAATAAAGTTGGTTACAAAATTTTCTTTCTAGTTTCATTATTTCTTAGCTCAGTTTTGTGAAGTAACATTTATGTCAAATGTTAAACAAAATAAATTATTGTTGAAAGTTTTTGCAGCTTTAAAAAGAATTGGATGACTTTGAAACAACTTCCTGTCAAATTTATCAATGAATCTAAACCCAATTCAGTAGTTAAATCTCATTGGACAGCTCTTTTGTAATTACCAACTGAACTTGAAGGCTTTCCCTATTCATAAGTTCAGCAGTGGTTTTGGAGAATTGTACACCAAAGTTGTTTATTTTCATTGGTCACTGTCTCCCTGTTAGTAAATGACATAGTTTATCTAATTCTCTAAAGAATGAAATTGCTGATATTAAATTCAGTTTTGAGGAACTGGATATTGTATTTTTTAAGATTGATTTGATTTCTGGCTCATGTAAATCCACTAACTCACAGAATTTTGGGTTCATGAAGTAAAACACCATCTTCACCTGGAATAGTGACCTTCCTCACCAAGTGAAATAAATTTGTTTCTTTTCAGTTAGAATGCATGACTATTAAAAGATAAAAACTATTCCCTTCTCAATTCCCTGGCCCCATCTTCAGACTTTTTCCAGCCATATGGAAAATTTGAAAATGATAGTCGTATTTTGGCTTTTGGTAATTCTTACAAGTTTTAAATATAATAACTTTATTTTTGAGATAAATTATGCCTACATGCAATATGTGTCACTTTGTAGAGTTTTCTAAAATGTTTAAAATTTTCTAAAAAGCAAGTTTTATAAATGTTCTGATTTATTTAAAAATATTTTTTAATTTCAGGAATGGGTCATTCAGTTGTCCAACGCTTAAGTTTTTTTTTGCTGCACAACAGCTGCTTTCTTTGTGCATCTAGCCCCACCACATACCCTGCTTTCAATTTATCCCTTATTCCACTAGCTTTCTTGTTAGCACAACTTCCCTATTCTTCTCAATTGTTAATAAATCATTGTTTATGGATGGGCCGTATTATTTTCAAGCTGTAGCTGTGGAATTCAGTCTAAATACCATCTCTGGGTTGTCAATCTGCATTCCATTCATTCAGTGCATATGGGGGAGGAGTTTAGTTATGGTATGTATGATGCTTGCCAAACTTGACACCCTGAAAGTGGTGAAGAAAGTCTGTCTGCTCCATCCTCCAAAAGTGGAACTTCCTGATGGCCAAACATCCCAGTCCATGGCCACCTTTTGTGTCAAGGTGGAGGAGTGACACCTAATATTCCATTTGGGTAGCCTCCAACCTGATGGCATGAATATTGGTTTCTTCTCCTGGTAAAACAGTTTTCCTTCCACCTCCCTTTTTTTTCCTCCCACCTCCCTTTTTTTTTCCTCACTCTGGTCTCCCCTTTTCTCACCTCCCCCGGGCCTTTTCCCTTTTTCCTATGGTCTACTCTCCTCTCCTATGAGATTCCTTCCTCTCCAGCCCTTTATCTTTCCTACCCAGCTGGCTTCACCTATCACCTAGCTATCCTCCTTCCCCTCCACCCCCTCCCCCACCTTTTTATTCAGGCATCTTCTCCCCTCACCCCCCCCCCTTCCTTTCCAGTCCTGAAGAAGGTTCTCAGTCCAAAATGTCAACTGTTTACTCTTGAACATAGATACTGCCTAACCTGCTGAGTTTCTCCATCATTTTGCATGTGTTTTAGATTTCCAGAATCTGCAGACTTCCTTGTGTTTATTTTTAGATAGATATACCTTAAGGAATATCTTGTAGCCGTTGTTTAGTGTCCATCATAATGTGTATTTTCCTTCTTTCAGACATCCAGATTTTATCTGTAAAAGTAAAGCATGGAAAGTGGTGAGTATGGATTCTGTTACTGTTTAGGTTTTGTCAAATATCATTTTAAAAATCTAAACTAATGTTTTTTAAGTTCTATGCAAGTATTGTTCAATGTTGTTCCTGATATTCATTAGTCATAGTTTAATTTGCCCCACCCTTGCGTTGTTTCTCTTTTTTTTCACTAATCTGTCTTGATCAGCAAATACTCCACTTAAACTTTCTGATTTTGTTGAGAGGCTGAGAAGAATGCTTTCTGAAACCTCTGAATAAGGAACATTTCCTGATACCTAAACAACCCAGTGATTCTGAGTGGTCCTTCCATAAGAGCATTTGGAGATGGTTGTCTAAATTAAAGCTGTCCCGTCGATAAATTGAGTACAGACTGGATACATGTAACAAAAGACAAACATTGCATCTATAATCCCAGATTATTCTAGAATTATCTGCAAGTGGGATCTGCTCCATTGGCTGGACAGAATCGCCCAATGTGCTGCAGTGGTACATCAGGAGGGGGTGACGTGAACTTGTATTAATGATGTGTCTATTCAACCAAGTCGTTTCATGAAACACTTATTACTGCTGTTTGTTCTTAATCCTGGTTTTGGGCATTACATTTTCAACAAATTTGAAAAGAACACAATTTGTTGGGCTTTAAATTTGCTCTGGGTGGAGAACTTCAGTATCCACAGATGAGGCTTGATTGGGCTTGCTGATTCCTGCCAGAGTGGTTCTGCAGTGGACCATAATGGAACCAACATATCATATAACCTCCTTGATCTCAGCCAGCTAGCTATGTGATGCAAATACAGATTTTTAATAGCAACACTGTTGGTAGTCTAAAACATAATCCTGGTGAAGATAATGGCACCATCACACATCCTCCATGCTGCATGGCAGTTTAAATGTTAGTTATTTTGGAATAAATCTGGCTGCTCAGAACTGCCTGGGAATGATCCAGCTCAGCTCTTGAGAGATGCAATATTCTTGTTCTTGAGTCCTGAAAATATTCATTTCATCCACTTTACTCTAAAAGTCATGTGTGCAAGTACAGTGAAGTACTGGTTCAGAAAAAATTACAGCAACATCACAGGCATGTAGGTAGAGACAATAAAACCAGACGGTGATAGGGGTGGGGAAACACACTCAGACATCAGTCCATCTTGATGCAAGAAGTGGTTCATTGTGTTCCAATGTAGGGTTACTCGTGTTTCAAAGCTGTTCCTCAACCTGGTGGTATCACTTAACCATGCTGTTCAAAAAATCTCGCTTTGAATGGAATGTTGATTTTAAGCAGTACAGAAAACTTATTAACTTGACTTTGAAAGTTAATATTATCAACAATCATTAGAGAAGCAGTATCAAGCAGCAGTTTTAAATGCTTTTAAGTTGTCTTAAACCCAGATGTGGTCGTCAAAGGAAACTGAACAATTAGGTTACATAAACTTGAAATCTGTATCAATGCAATCAATTTGACTTAGTGATACAGCCATGTTCATAGCTTTAGAGAAAGTAAGCATTTGAATATTAATATTGTACTTGAGCATCTCCAAACCATTTCTTCTCCTTGAATGAAAATTTTAAGAAAATTACACATGCTAAAAATCTGAAATGAAAACAAAATATCAGAAACACTCAGCAGACCAGGCAACATTTGGGGAAATAAACAAATTTCATGAAGGATCTTCAACCTGAAAATTTTGATTCCCTTTCCACACTTATTGAGTGTTGCCAGGATTTTGTTTTAGTCTTGGCTATTGTATAGCAATTTGCTTATGATATGTTACTATAATCTAAAGTTTACTATCTTCAATTGTTGTGTTTTTTAAGTTCAGAACCTTTTACTGTTTCTTAATGTTAAGACCATGGGATTGTGACAATTGGATCTTCCAGCCCCCTCTCAAATTAAATTTCTCTTCCTTGGAGATGGCCCTCGCTTTGGTATTGGATAGGTAACATAACCTGTAGATCTTGTACTCCGCTTGTAATGAATTGTCTTTCCCTCTAATGTAATGCACTGCACTCTTCAACATTTTCTGTCTTTTCACCCCTATTTGAGAGACTTCCTGGCCACAGTTAAATCACTTCCTTCTACTAAGTCCCCAGGCTTGTTCCCAAGAGTGTGAAGAAACTCAAATCTATTGGATGTATGCAAAAACTTGATCTGCTGTCATAGTATCTTCTGGATCCCTCTACCTGGCTGATCTGGAGTCATCTCCTGTCCCTGATCTTGCCAGTACTAAAGTCATTTGGGATGTGACAGCCTGCTGCAGCGATAAGTCTTGGTACCTCTCTACCACTGTAGGAATAACACAATTTAGATTCCAGTTTCTTAACACTGACTCACAGCTGTAATTGCCTTAAACAAAAAAATGTCCACAAGCTCCCACATATAGGTACTACAGCATGTAACAAATTTTTTTGTTTTGTGTTAATTATTTATCTGTGATTTATTGATGGAATTTGGTTGTTAAAATTTAACAGTGCTTTCAGTTTGCAATCCACATTCATAATCAATCACATGCCTGCCATTCCTGTGGTATTATGCTACAGATTTGCTTTACAGCTTTTAAAACACTCAGGGATTTTCTCTCTACACTCAGGTATGTGCAATATTTTCTGATATGACTAATTGAATGAGTTTGTTTTCTTTTTAGTGCACGGTGCATGATTCTCTTTCTATAGAGCAGCATAGTTCATAAAATGTTTTGCATTTTTTGTAGTGTTCCTGAAACAGGGCGAGGCCAATTCTATTCTGAAAAGATATCGAAGAAAAAATTATCTCTTTGAAGAGATACAACAAGGCAATATTGAACGTGAATGTCAGGAAGAAGTTTGTACTTATGAAGAAGCAAGAGAAGCATTTGAAAATGATGAAAAGACAGTAAGTACCAAGGGTTAGCTAGTTTGCAGTTGTACTGATGTATTTGCTTTCACATTTGGGTTTGATATGACCATTTCTAATAAGTGATTATTTGTTTTACCTTCTCACTTGTAGGAGTTAGAGTTTGTGGCTAACTATACTTACAAGGATCCATAATTTACACTTAAGATCAGAAGTCTTTTTCTCAAAGGATGATCTGTTTTGTAACTGCAAAACATAAAATTAATCGAAAGAAAAACCTGACACTGGGGATAACATGTCTGTACTTCAGTCTTACTTTAGTGAGGTGTGCACATATGATGTGGGATAATGATATATGCCCTTCACATATTTTTAGATATAACCTATAATGAATTATGTAAACAATAAAGAATGCTTAATCTAACAATATATTTACAATATTACTGAAATATTAAATTACACAACAGATGTAACCAGATTCAAAAACTTCCAAGAGCATTGGATAAATAATTCAAGGGGGTGGGGATTTTGCTAGGTGAAAGAGCGTAGGATTAGGGTTAAATGTTAGCTTTATTTTGCAAGGAACCAATGACTGCCTTCTGTTCTGCACACTTTATTGGTTTTAACAATTGAATTTTATTTACAAATATAGGAAAAGGTTTAAATGCTAATGTTGTGAAGGAAGCATTTGAAATTAAACTGTAGACCTGGGAGGGTATAATATTTGAGTATAAAATGTGTGGTAAATATGCTGTTTGTACCATTGGAATTCACACATTTACTGAACACAATGAAAGAAATTTTAGAATTGACATTGTCATCTGCTTTTGTAACGTTTTATGTTGACTTTACAAATAGCCGTTGTCAAAGCAAGTCCCTTGTTCAAATCATTTTTCACTAAGCAGTAGAAATTTAAAAATTCCATTAGTTTGTGTGAGAAAGTATCTTTCTTAATTTCAGTTGCAGTTGTGTGTGAAGAATGAGGTTCAGTAATTGGGGAAACAAGTGCCTAGCATAACACATTGCATATTTCAGCATTGGGCATGGAATACACTTGTATGGAAAGTAAAAACTGATAACAAAACTACAGTGATTATTTCACCATTACTTGGCTGGTATTGTGTTGAATACTGGCGGTAAGCACAATTTGGCTATGGAGGAAGAACCTAATGAGAGTAATATGGGAAATGCTGAGATGATACATGTTGGATTAGAAGTGGCTTGGAGATAAATATGAAAAGCATGTTGAGGAATGAAGGGGAAGAAAGAGGCTGATAGTAAAGTTATATGGATACTAAGCAGCAAGATGAGCAGGCAGCTCTCATTCTATCTTAATTATGTTCTTGGTGAACTGAATGCCAGAGATGTTTGAAAATTCATTCCTATATTTAGGAATGTGCAATCAGTGCAAGTAACTTTTGTTTGCTTGATAAATATCATATCCTTCTCCTGTGGAACACAACTGAAGTTAATAATTATTGCTTGCTTCTGTCTTTCCTTCTACCCAAGTGTGTTAAGGATTAATTGTCAAAAACTACTTTGAAAGATAGTAAAAGGTTTAAAAAAAAATTAAGAACTCCATCCCATGACACTGTTGTTCAGTGTAATCGTGGCTACACCAATTTTCCATAGACTTCAATTCTCTCATCTTTCAAAAATGTATACTATAAATTTGATCTGACCTCCACAATGCTGGAGTCTACAATTCCGGAGTTCCAACACCTTTTAGAAGTTCTTGCATACCTCAGTTTTAAATAATAGTCCCCTTAGTTTATGATTATGTCCCCTTGTTCAGGATTCTGCTACTATTGGAAATATGTCAACATCTACCTTGTCATGACCCCTCAGGATCTTGTACAATAAGATGCATAGTTGTTGATAATTAATGTTCTTGATAAGGGCATCTGAAAGTAATCTCAGGAGCGGCTGAAAATTAAGTGCAAGGATGAAGCAATTTTTTTTGGGTAGAGAATTTTTATATGTAATCAAGCAAGCAGTAGATCTCTGTGTGACATGAAGTTTAAAGGGAGGAATCTGTTGCAATGTTATAATGATGAGAAATTGGTTATGTGTGTGAAGAGGAAGGATGAAGGATTTAGGATACAGCTTCTGCCAGATGATAACACTTAATGCAGGAAATGGGTAACAAAACAATCTGGATTTTCTATGTTATGAGCAAATATTGGTTTAAGCTGTGGAATGCATTATTATCTGTGGGCAAGAAGATTTCTACTATCCACTTGGAAAATTATCTGTTGGAAACATGGAAAATGTCTTTTCTGTGCATTATTTTTTTCCAGGAGAAATTCATTGATAGTTCATTAACCTTTTTGAAAAGTTTCTTGTCAACAATTTCCTCATAATTATTACTACTTCATCAGTGTTATTTCTTCGGGGCATGACTGCACAAGCACATGGACGTCAGCCAGTGAGAAGAGTTTAAAAGGAGACCGCTTTATAGAGTGGGTGTCAGGAGAGCAGGGAACAGAGTAGAGGGAGACAGTAGGAAGGCTTTGGCTCAGCGGGGCTTCAGCAATAGCAGGTCAACGTGAAGTAGGTTGCCTATGTAGAATACAGACAAGAAGTATGAATGTGAGGCTGGTGTTCTGTGCTGGGTGTCAAAATGTGGGAGGTCCGGGAGACTCCCAGCCAGCCACATCTGTACCAGGTGCGTCGAGCTGCAGCTCTTTAGGGACCGCATTAGGGAACTGGAGATGCAGCTCAATGACTTCATCTGGTCAGGGAGAGTGAGGAGGTGATAGACAGATGCTACAAGCATGTAATCACACTGGGGCCTCGGGAGACAGATAAGTGGGTAACAGTCAAGAGAAGGAAGGGCAGGAGTCAGAAACTAGACAGCACCCCTGTGGCAGTACCCCTTAACAATAAGTACTCCTTGAGTACTGTTTTGGGGGGGGGGGGTGGACAGCCTACCTGGGGGAAGCAACAGTGGCCACACCTCTGGCACACAGTCTGGCCCTGTGGCTCAGAAGGGTAGGGAAAGGATGGAGATGGCAGCAGTGTTAGGGGACTCCATAGTTAGGGGTCAGACAGGTGTTTCTGTGAATGCAGGACAGAAACACGAACGGTAGCTTGCCTCCCAGGTGACAGGGTCCAGAATGTTTCTGATCACGTCCACGATATCCTGAAGTGGGAAGGAGAACAGCCAGAGGTTGTGATACATATTGGTACCAATGACATAGGCAGGAAAAGGGAGGAGGTCCTGAAAGCAGACTACAGGGAGTCAGGAAGGAAGTTGAGAAGCAGGACCAAAAAGGTAGTCATCTCAGGATTACTGCCTGAGCCATGTGACAGTGAGTATAACAACAGAGTGAGGTTGAGGATAAATCTGTGACTGAGGGATTGGAGCAGGTGACAGGGATTCAGATTTCTGGATCATTGGGGCCTCTTTTGGGGCAGGTGTGACCTGTACAAAAAGGACAGGTTGCACTTGAATCCCAGGGAGACCAATATCCTGGCGGGGAGGTTTGCTAAGGCTATTGGGGAGAGTTTAAACTAGGATTGCTTGTAGGTGGGAACTAAACTGAAGAGACGGAGAAGAGGTGGTTGGCTCACAAATAGAGAAAGCTTGGAGACGGTGCAAGAGGGAGGATAGGCAGGTGATGGAGAAGGGACGCACTCAGACCAATGGTTTGAGATGTGTCTATTTTAATGCAAGGAGTTTTTTGAACAAAGCAGGTGAGCTTAGAGTGTGGATCAGTACTTGGAGCTATGATGTTGTGGCCATTACAGAGACTTGGATGGCTCTTTGGGCAGGACAGGGAGGGAGGCAAAAGAGGTGGGGGCGTGGCACTGTTGATCAGAGATAGTGTCATGGCTGCAGAAAAGGAGGAAGTCATGGAGGGTTTGTCTATGGAGTCTCTGTGGGTGGAAGTTTGGAACAGGAAATGGAACAGTAACTCTATTGGATGTTTTTATAGACAACCCAATAGTAACAGGGACATCGAGGATAGGGAGACAGATTCTGGAAAGCTGTAATAATAACAGGATTGTCCAGGTGGGAGATTTTAATTTCCCAAATATTTCTAGGCATCTCCCTCAAGCAAGGGGTTTAGATGGGGTGGAGTTAGTGAGGTGTGTTTAAGGAGGTTTCATGACACAATATGTAGTTAAGCCTGCAAGAGGAGAGGCTGTACTTGATCTGGTATTGGGAAATGAACATGGTCACGTGTCAGATCTCTGTGGGAGAGCATTTTGGAGATGGTGATCACAATTCTATCTCCTTTACCATAGCATTGGAGAGGGATAGGAACAGACAACAGGGAAATGTTTAATTGGATTAAAGGGAAATATGAGGCTATCAAGCAGGAACTTGGAAGCATAAATTGGGAGGAGATGTTCTCGGGAAATGTATGGAAGAAATGTGGCAAATGTTCAGGGACATTTGTGTGGAGTTCTGCATAGGTACGTTCCAATGAGACAGGGAAAGGATGGTAGGGTACAGGAACCATGGTGTACAAAGGCTGTTGTAAATCTAGTCAAGAAGAAAAAAAGAACTTAAGAGGTTCAAAAAGCTAGGTAATGATTGAGATCTGGAAGATTGTAAGGGTAGTAGGAAGGAGCTTAAGAAAGAAATTAGGAGAGTCAGAATGCGCCATGAGAAGGCCTTGGCGGACAGGATTAAGGAAAACCCAAGGCTTTCTACAAGTGTGTGAAGAGCAAGAGGATAAGACATGAAAGAATAGGACCAATCAAGTGTGACAGTGAAAAGTGTGTATGGAACCGGAGGAGATAGCAGAGGTACTTAATGCTGTGTGCATACATCTACTAATGCTTCTGGACACATCACCTTCTCCAGGTGACCCAGCCAGGGCTGATCAGACCCCAGCTTGTGTCCAGATGGCTAGCTACCTATGACTCCATGGCTCCCCTCTCTTGAGCCATAGCCATCTTGAGGCCCTCTCTGCAGCATTGGTGGTATTGCGGATGGCTCTCCTCTTCCTGTCTCCCTTGAGGTCCAAATTGCTGAAGGCTCTGGCTAAGGAACAGGCTGCGAATCCCCTACAACCAACTTCCACTGGGAGACACCTCGCTCTCCATCCAGCCTGCTGGCAGTTGCTGACCAGTCCGGCGTACTTTGATAGCTTCCTTTCAAAGGCCTCTTCCAAGCGATCTTCCCATGGGACTGTTAGCTCCAATATCACCACCTGCTTCGTAGACTCGGACACAAGGACAATGTCTGGTCTCAGGGTGGTGGCTGCGATATGGTTGAGGAACTTCAGCTGCCTTTTGAGGTCCACCAACAGCTGCCAGTCCCTTGCAGAGGTCAGGATACCTGCCGATGTTCTTTTTGTGGGTATTGGCTGCTCCTCAGCTCTGACAAAGGCAATGGTCTGCTTGGAGAGTCGGGACCACTTCACCCACTCCACTCCTGCGCTGATGGCTTCAGCGATGGTCTTCAGGACCTGATCATGCCTCCATCAGTACCGTCCCTCACCAAGTGCCCTTGTGCAGCTGCTGAGGATGTGCTTGCTTGGAACACAGTGGGCACGCTGATGACTCTGCTTTGCCCAATGTGTGTAGGTTTTATGGGCTTGGAAGCACATCATACACTGCCTGAATGAGAAATTGGATGTGGTGTGGCTTGGCTTTCCAAAACTCAGCCCAAAGTGAATACTTTGCTTACGTATTCACTACCGAAAAGGATGTTGGCGATTGTAGGGATGACTTACAGCGGACTGAAAAGCTTGAGCATGTAGATATTAAGAAAGAGTGTGCAGGAGCTTTTGAAAAGCATCAAGTTAGATAAGTCACTAGGACCAGATAAGATGTACCTCGGGTTACTGTGGGAAGCAAGGGAGGAGATTGCTGAGCCTATGGCGATGATCATCAATGAGGACAGGAGCGGTTCTGGAGAATTGGAGGGTTGCGGATGTTGTTCCATTATTTAAGAAAAGAAGATGAGATAGCCCAGGAAATTATAGGCCAGTGAGTCTTTCTTCAATGGTTGGTAAGTTGATGGAGAAGATCCTGAGAAGAGCGATTTATGAACATTTGGAGAGGCATAATATGATTAGGAATAGTCAGCAAGGCTTTGTCAAAGGCAGATTGTGCCTTATGAGCCTGATTAAATTTTTTTGAATATGTGACTAAACACATTGACGAAGGAAGAGCAGTAGATGTGTATATGAATTTCAGCAAGGCACTTGATAAGCTACCCCATGCAAGGCTTATTGAGAAAGTAAGGAGGCATGGGATCCAAGGGGACATTGCTTTGTGGATCCAGAACTGGCTTACCCACAGAAGGGAAAGAGTGGTTGTAGATGGGTCATATTCTGCATGGAGGTTGGTCACCAGTGGGGTGCCTCAGGGATCTGTTCTGTGACCCTTACTCTTCGTGATTTTTATAAATGACTTGGATGAAGAAGTGGAGGGATGGGTTAGTAAATTTGCTGATGACACAAAGGTTGGAGGTGTTGATAGTGTGGAGGGCTGTCAGAGGTTACAGCAGGACATTGATAGGATGCAGTACTGGGCTGAGAAGTGGCAGATGGAGTTCAACCCAGACAAGTGTGAAGTAGTTCATTTTGGTAGGTCAAATATGATGACAGAATATAGTATTAATAGTAAGACTCTTGGCAGTGTGGAGGATCAGAGGGATCTTGGGGTCTGAATCCATAGGACACTCAAAGCTGCTGTGCAGGTTGACTGTGGTTAAGAAGGCATATGGTGCATTGGCCTTCATCAATCGTGGGATTGAGTTTAGGAGCCAAAAGGTAATGTTGCAGCTGAAAAGGACCCTGGTCAGACCCCACTTGGAATACTGTGCTTAGTTCTGGTCTTCTCACTACAGGAAGGATGTGGAAACCTTAGAAAGGGTGCAGAGGTGATTTACAAGGATATTGCCTGGGTTGGGGAGCATGCCTTTTGAGAATAGGTTGAGTGAACTCGGCTTTTTTTTTCCTTGGAGTGACGGAAGATGAGAGTGACCTGATAGAGGTGTACGAGATGATGAGAGGCATTGATCACGTGGAAAGTCAGAGGCTTTTTCCCAGGGCTGAAATGGGTAACACGAGAGGGCGTGGTACAGAGGAGATGTCGGGGTACATTTTTTTACGCAGAGAGTGGTGAGTGCGTGGAATGGGCTGCAAGCGACAGTGGTGGAGGTGGATACTATAGGGTCTTTTAAAAGAGACTCCTGGACAGGTATATGGAGCTCAGAGAAATAGAGGACTATGGGTAACCCTAGGTAATCTCTCAGGTAAGGACATGTTCGGCACAGCTTTGTGTGCTGAAGGGCCTGTATTGTGCTGTAGGTTTTCTATGTTCTATAGTTTTAATTCTGCCAGGATCTTTTTAATTACTGCTCTCCATTGTAATGATTAAATCTGTTACTTAACTTATTTGATTAAATAAAGATTTTGTTATACTTATAATATCCTGAATGAAATCAGTGTAATGTAGATGCTTCTGATTTTCAGGAGACTTGAGCTGATCCCCTGAACAATGTGGTGCAAAGCACAGGAGACAAACTACAGGAAAATGTACCATAACATAATGTTTCACTTGTTTAGAATTGCCAGTGTTGGAGTACAAGGGCTCCTGTCACCAATTTTTTTGACAGCCTAAGAATGTCAGGAATTATTGTCTATGCATTTTTCTTTTTGAAAATGCACAGAATGTAAAGGAACAACATTGTCTTGTAAAGGTAGTGTCTGAGGGGTATTTGCAAGTAGTGGTATGGTGCTTTAAGTTGCATGTTTGAGAAGTGTTGTCAAAGAAGCTTAGCCAAGTTTCTGTGATGCATTTGTGGATAATAAGCATTGGGTTGGTGGAGGCTGTGGATGTTTAGACTGAAGGTTTATATGCCAGCCAAGTGGTCTGTTTGGTCTTGGGTAGTATCACGGTGCTTTAATGTCAGAGCTGTATTCATCTGGATAAATATTCCACACTATTCATGATAGGCCTTGTGGATGATGGAAGGACTTGGGGAGGAGGGGGTGGAAATGGTAAATGTCAGACAATGAGGAAAATCAGCTTGGTCTAGAATTTCTGGAAGTATGAGTGTTGCCTTTTATTCCCATTCTAGTCTTTTGCACAAAACTCCTGAGACATTTTCCTTCACATCATGAGGGTATAACTATTAAAATAATTTCAGTCAACTGTCACTTTATGGAATATAGTGCAGAAAGATTTCATGCTAAACAATATTTTGAAATTGGTGTAAATCAATTTAACATGTTTTTTTTATTTTTAGAATGACTTCTGGTCAGAATACATAAAGGGACAAAATGAGAATCAAGGAAGTGGTGCCAACATCAACATGGAATCAGTTTATCTTGTGGCTCCTCTGATAGCTGGCCTCCTTGTAATTATTATTATTCTCTTTGTTATCTGGCGATGCCAGGTGAGAAAGGCAAATCGCAGGCAAAATGCATTTGCCCAGACTCAGTTCCAGGCAAACCAAGCCACCAGGAACTTGTCAGTGGTTGTATTTGGTTATAATGGGCATTCTGTCAGTCCACCTGATAGATTACGTACCCTGCAGCCAGAAGGCACGTCCAGTGAACACTCCAATCAAAATGGAAGCCCTGTAAGATTGTCTGGGTTAAATTCAGATCCCCCTCCATCCTATGATGAAGCTACTAACCAAATGGAGAATGTAAGAATCAACAATGAAGTGCGGCAAAGTGAAGATCCTCCGAAGTATGAAGAAATTATGAATCCGGCGTAGATAAAGATGTATATTAAGTTGCCACTGTTTGAATATTTTTATTTAATAAAATATGGTTATTAACTTCTCACACTTGCATTATATTACAATTAGAGGGTTCCTTTGTACCACATGTGATGTGGTTTTTGTGGTCAGCTTTGTTACTAAAATTGAATCCTTTTGAAACTTATAATTTGGTAAGTTACAGGAATAAGATATTATTTCTTGAGTTAATGTTCAATTGAGTTGATATTTTTGGGAACAATGATAAATAGGAAGAGCCAAAAAATACCCATCTGTTAGTATTTTACTTCACTGGTGAATCAAAACTCTCTAAATAGCACTGACACTTTAATACAGTATAGGCTAGACACAGCTTATGGCTACAGAGTTTCCACTTGTGTGCTTCAAAAAGATTGTCTCTGTTACAAAGATAGAATTAATATTGTTCATATTTCATTGCCAATCAGTTTAGAAAGGAACTGGAAATGCTGTTCAGAGGTAGTGAAATTCCTTCAATTCATTTTGTTCTTAATTGATTCAAATTGTTATTTAATATCTTTGTTCTGCATTATCAAATGTTAACTAAAACTAGCCCCATTGCTGCTGCTGTTGAGTAGATAGTGGAATTTGCATTATACAGAACAAGTTATAATTGTTATATTTAGATTATTATAAATCATTAAATAATAAAAGTTATTTGCTTTTTTAATTTACAGACTGAATCATTGTTTAATCGTCACACCTCTGATCCAGAATTGTTGTTTTCCCATATAAAACATGAAAATAATTTGGAAAAGACAGTATATTTTGCTTTCAAAATAATTATGAAATAAAGTTGAATATCTTGTGATTTTAAAAAGTTTCTCATTCTAATAAAGCACATAGTAATTTTTTCCCCAAAAAACAGTGTTGATTAATCACCACATCTGAGCAATGAAAGCAGTGTGGGTACTTTTGCTACAGTTGAACAATGGGATTGAAACAACTTGTTTCTTCAGCAATGCAAATCTTAAGAAACTTGCACAAATTGGGGTAAAAGTTAAATACTTCAGCTCTATATTAAATTGATGTACATGGCTGTTTGATTTTAAAAATATCTTGCACTTAGGATTCAAGTTGAAGACAGGATTTAACTTTTGTTTTCAAATAGTGGAGGGAGTGATCTCCAGATTCCTGTTCTGATTCTGGATGTTTTAGCGGCTCCTCCGTCTGCATGTTTGGCTTCAGACGCAATGCAGAGTGATGATAATTGGCTTCATTAACAATTTTAATCTATTTTGGGAATGTGCCACCTTTTTCCATATCTGACAGTCTTCACCCAAACTGTCTGGGCTCATGGAAACTGCCTGTAAACATATTCCAGGGCACTCGGGCAAGCCAACATGTATGACTGTTTACAGTCAACTACATGTGAGATCCTCCCCTATCAAATTCCTCCTCATCGTTCACCAGCTCTTCACAGCCATTCCAATATACTACTTCTATCACTAACACCACCAGTCCTGAATATGACTTCTATACTTCCCAACCCTATTTTATAGCCAGTAAATGTTACCCATCATATTCAGATCATTTTCACTGAAAGGGCTCCCAGATTAAACTATCCCATGAAAGGTGTTAACAGAAACTACCTTCTACTTGTAAAATATACCTCCCCTGTTGTGGCACTCTGGGGTATTCTAATTAAAGCTAGTTCTTCTAAATGTGAGCTCAAATAAGACTTTCATCTTAAATGATATTATCTCTACAGACCTTGATTTTATGTTCTTAACAGAGACATGATTGTGCCAAATGAATACAGCCAGTTATCTAAACTGTGTTCCCCTGACTATGACAATTTCAGCGTACCAAGGCCCAGTGACCAAATTGGAGAGCCTGCCACAGTGTTCAAGCAACATTTTAGGTGCAATCTGTCTGTTTACAACTCAAAACTTGAAAAGTTGTTTATGTTTAAAGTTTGTGGTAGGAATCCTATCCTTTGTGCTAATCATTCATCGCTCTCCCAAACCCAATGCCTTCTTTCTCTTGGAATTCTCAGAAATCTTATCCACTATTATATTGAACCATGACAGGATTGTCATTGGAGAGTTCAATATTCATACTGATGATCGCTCAAATGTGAACTATCTTATTAGACAGCCTAGATATTACCTAGCAAGTCACTGAGCCTACCCATGGACTTGGATACACATTGACTTAGTAATGACAAAAGGGTTAAATATTATTAATGTTTCTGTCTGATACTACTGTCTCTGATAATTGTTGTGTACTTTTTGATGTCCTCGTGCCTGTAATCAAGACCACAAAAGAAGTTAGTTTAAAAAAAGTTCCTCAATACTGCAATGCAACTTAAATTCTCTGAGCTGACTAATTTATCTGACCCATGTGACCTGAACTACTCAGTAATTGAAATGGTTGATTCTTTCAACAATAATTTGACAGTGGACCCACTTAGGGTTAAAACAAAATGACTTATTAAAATGTTGTCACAGTTAGACATTTCTGTCGTGAGCTCAGATCGTGCAAAGCAGCTGAGAGAAAATGGAGGAAAACAGGACTAATATTTTCAAGGAAAAACTAGCCTTTAACATTGCTGTCTACTCTGTTAGAAGAGCCCATTTTTTCTAAGATTATTACAGAGACAAGCAGTGATTCAAAAATATGGTTCTCAATGATAAACCGACTGTTGGACCCTGCACCTACCTATAATGTCCTCACTCCAGTATCTACTACAAAATGGGAGGAATTGGCAACATGTTTTAGCCACAAAATTACTTCCATTAGGGGGAATATATCTACAGTACAGATACTGCCAACCTCATAAAAAGATGGCAACTATGTAAAAGTTTACAAGTCTTTCAGATGCAGAACTCTGTAAGATTGTAACTACTGCCCTCCTATTGTGTATGTGCAAAGCTATACGCTCCCTCAAAAATCACCCAAGATTAAAGCTTTTTTGGGGTTTTTAATGAGATTTTCTTATGAAAAGATATTGCTGTTTCATGGGCATAGAAAGGGGACGGAAACTAATTTCTTTCTACTGTGTGCTTCAAATTGCATCCAAATTAACTCGCACAGGAAATGATATAACAAACAGCTTATATACAGGAAGTGATGTTCATACAAAATGAACTATACCTCTAGAGGCCAGAAAACTCCATGCCCCACATCCATAGGATGTCAAGCTTAACCACTGACACTAAAAGTGAAATGATTATTTCATTAAATTGTTAGCAAAAGAAGGAGGCTGGTTTTGAAAGGTCTTACTACACAATCTTTAACTGTTCTTATTTCAAATGTACCAGCCTTGATATTGTTTCCAGTGGAAATCAGCAAGGAATGCTGGGCCAGTTAACCATGAGGAGAGGGTGACCTAATTAGCTTGGAGCTCGTGTATGGGATGATCAGCTGGGTTGAGATCAATAAATACGTAGTTCCATTGGCTCTTCTGAGTTAATCACCTGATAGCTTGGATCCTATTATGTACATAAATATAGAATCTCCTTGTTTCATTAAATATATAACCAAGCACAAGCTTGTTGTTGATAAGGAACTTGATATCATCTAGTTCAGTGTCCAGCTCTTCTGTTATCATCTCTGCCATCTCAACTGCTAGAGCAGCAGCACCAGGTCCAAGCCTTGTTCTGGTGAGATCTAGTTTGGGAGCAAGCTTTGCCTTGCCCAGGATGAATCCATCTTCACTATATCCAGCAGTGTCTGCGACCTTCAGGTATGCAACAGAAGCATTGGCTTAAGTTGACACATCACAGAAGGTACAGATCTCTTTCTTTTGAGCTGCAGATAGTGGAATTGTGTAGATCTTTTGAATCTTCAAACCTTTAAGATCCTGAAGGGAAGAACACCACTGCTACCAATATTCCTCTTTTGGGAGTGGGACATGCCATCACAACTCTCTTAACATGAAGCATCCCTGGAACCTGACTTCAGCCGCAAATCCAAGAGGGTCAGATAGGCTGTTGATAATCGATAGCACAGCATGCTGTGTAAAGGGTCTTCCTGTATCAGTGACCTGGAAAGTAAGGCTGTTAGTAACGAGATCCCATCCGATGACCAGAAAGCACTATATAGGAGGGAAGTCCCATCCAAGACCAGGACTCTGTGGACATTTGGCGTTTGGCCATATCTTCAGATGGGAAACATTGCATGCCCTAAGTATACGATTTTATGCAGTCTGAGATTAGACTGCGCCAACATGTCCTGCGCTGCTTTCAGCATGCTGACTGCTTCTTCTGCACCAGAAAATGATTTAATACCATCATCAACATAAAAATGCCTTTCTATTTATCATTGTGCTTCAGTTCCAAATGCCTTCTCTCTCTCAAAAGCTGTCCTCTTAAGGCAATAGACTGCCATAGCTGGTGAGGGACATGAACTCTCATGCGGTACTCTAGAATCTCGTTGTCCAGTTGGTGGTCATGAGACCTCAAGAATCTGAGGTAGTATTGATGATCCTCTCTCACCAGGAAACTGTGGAACATTTGTTCAAAGTCTGCTATCACTGCAATGGACTCGGTTTTGAAGTGTGTGGCTATTCTTGATTGCAAGAGCATATTGTTCAGTGATAACCTTCGAACTGTGCACTTGAATCAAAGAATTCATATCTGTGGGGTGATAAACACCAAAGTTGGGCAAATAACATTTTTCTTTGATGGGATTTTGTGGAGGAGCTAACTCAGCATGATTCTTCCTGAAGAGTCTGTCCATGAATTCTACATGATGGCCCTTCATTTCTGGGTTCCTTCTCAATGAGTCGACTGAGGACCTGCTCTCTGGAAGGAGTTGTCATGCTGAATGAAAATGAATGGGGTCTGATAAGCACCATTGAGGCAGACTTCACCCACTATGACCCAATCTAGGTCCAGTCATTGGACATAAGGCGCATTGTGCCGACTGTTGCACTGTCCACGTTCTTTATATGCACAGATAGTGTCTCTGCCAGGCAACAGGAGAATTTCAGCAGAAGAGTCAAGTGGGGGAATCTTGTCTTCTATGTTTTTAAGATGTGAATGACTGCATGCAGCTTCAGGAGTTGGAAATGTGGTCACATTCAGTGAAGGTTGGCAAGGGTAAGCAGACCTACCCTCCTGTAGACTCCACGACAAATCCACTGGCTTTTCTTCTCGCTATTTCTGATGTTCCAGAACATGTCTTTAGAGTGTACAGGGAAACACAATTCTGAATACTGAATATGTCAAAGAATTTAGATTCTTCCAAGGATACATTTCTCTGATTATCTAATATTGCACATGCCTTTATTTTTTTGCTAAGGATGTTCATTTGGGTTGGATAGACATGTTTTACAGCAGGATTCAACTTGGAAGCATTTCCTGCATGTGTTTGTTGATGTGGCAGTAACTATATCTAAAGGATGCTCAGATGGCTGCCCGCCATGCTCTGCTGTGGGTGTGCTGGAACCAGTAATAGCCCAAGGTGCTGGACCTGATTGAAGTGCCGCAATGTGCTGGTCACCGTTACACTCAGTGCAGTGTATGTTGGCTTTACAGACTTTTGGTCGGTGTCCCATTGAAGCACATTTGAAACATATTGAGTGCTCTTTTAGGAAGCATCTTTGGCCCGTGAGTGGTTTTTCTTTGAACCCTTTGCATTTCCTTAAGGGGTAAGGTTTCCTATGGACTGGGCAATGTCTATCATGGTTAATGACAGTTTTCTGTCTCATTTTTGTTGAGAATGATAAGGGTTCTGGTTTCCCATGCTTTTGGCGATCTTTCTTTGAATGACATGTTAACAAATTTGAGAACATTAAACTAGGGTCATTTTGTATTTTAATATTCTTGTACATAATATAATAATAATAATAAATCTTGATATAAAATACAAACATTGAAAAGACACCATTCCTTACTATAAATATAAGCTTAATCCAGTTTTAGAGTCAGAGTCCTACAAATTATATTACGACAGATCCATTATTGCAGATATGACAATCCATAATAACTGTCAGGATATAATAATACAGGATGAACAAGCAAGAACAACTCACTTAATAGGTATAGCGATTCCAAACACACATAACATACATAAATCAATGAGTGAAAACACCAGAAGGATGCTGAATTAAAAGAGGAAACTGAAAGACTATGGAACATGAACAGGGTATACATTGTCCCAGTAGTAACATCTACAACTGCTATCATCCCAAAGTCACTACACAACAACATTAAACAATTAGGCCTACACAGCAATATTTATGTAAATCTCCACTCGAACAGTCCGAAAATTCCTAGCAATTGAGAAATGAGTGTGCTTAGCTATGCCTGTGCATCAGGTTTTACTAATTTGAGCTGAGAAAAAATAAAAATACAATAATAATAATCTCCTATTTATAGAGCACCTTTCATACCAACAATGTAGTTCAAAGTGCTTTACAATGGGATAAAGTGCAAACACAAAAATAAAAGACAAAAATGTTGTTAGTTAAAAGCAAGGTTGAATAAATAGGTTTTGAACTGACATTTAAAAATGTTGACTGCATCTCTTACAGTTTTAGGTATTGAGTTCCACAGTTTAGGTGCTAACCTGCCAATTTTCTTTTGAGGGAGATTGTGTAAATTTAAGAGACAGGCGGAAGAAGACCTGAGAGCTCAAGCAGGGTTGTAGAATGAAAGTGATCCTGTAAAGTATTCTGGTCCCAGAACAATGAGAGTTTTAAATGAGAGTTAAAATTGGCATGTTGCAAAGGTAATGATACAGTTGTCATGGGGGATTTCAACATGCAGGTAGACTGGGAGAATCAAAATGGTACTGGACCCCAAGAAAGGGAGTTTGTGGAGTGCCTCCGAGATGGATTCTTCGAACAGCTTGTACTGGAGCCTGCCAGGGAGAAGGCAATTCTAGATTTAGTGTTGTGCAATAAACCAGATTTGATTAGGGACCTCGAGGTAAAGGAACCATTAGGAGGTAGTGACCATAATATGATATGTTTTAACCTACAATTTGAGAAGGAGAAGGGAAAATCGGATGTGTCAGTATTACAGTTGAACAATGGGAACTATGGAGCTATGAGGGAGGAGTTGGCCAAAGTTCAATGGAACAATACCCTAGCAGGGAAGACAGTGGAACAACAATGGCAGGTATTTCTGGGAATAATGCAGAAGGTGCAGGATCGGTTCATTCCAAAGAGGAAGAAAGATCCTAAGGGGAGTAAGGAACGGCCGTGGCTGACGAGGGAAGTAAAGGGAAGTATAAAAATAAAAGAGAAGAAGAATAACATAGCAAAGATGAGAGGGAAACCGGAGGACTGGGAAGGTTTTAAAGAGCAACAGAAGATAACAAAAAAGGCAATACGCCAAGAAAAAATGAGGTACGAAGGTAAACTAGCCAAGAATATAAAGGCGGATAGTAAAAGCTTCTTTAGGTATGTGAATAGCAAAAAAATAGTTAAGACCAAAATTGGGCCATTGAAGACAGAAACAGGTGAATTTATTATAGGGAACAAGGAAATGGCAGATGAGTTGAACAGGTACTTTGGATCTGTCTTCACTAGGGAAGACACAAACAATCTCCCAGATGTAATAGTGGCCAAAGGAACTAGGGTAAAAGATGAACTGAAGGAAATTTATATTAGGCAAGAAACGGTGTTGGATAGACTGTTGAGTCTGAAGGCTGATAAGTCCCCGGGACCTGATGGTCTGCATCCCAGGATACTTAAAGAGGTGGCTCTAGAAATCGTGGATGCATTGGTAATCATTTTTCAATGTTCTATAGATTCAGGAACAGTTCCTGCTGATTGGAGGGTGGCTAATGTTGTCCCACTTTTCAAGAAAGGAGGGAAAGAAAAAACAGGGAATTATAGACCGGTTAGCCTGACGTCAGTGGTGGGAAAGATACTGGAGTCAATTATAAAAGAGGAAATTACAACACATTTGGATAGCAGTAGAAGGATCAGTCCGAGTCAGCATGGATTTATGAAGGGAAAATCATGCTTGACTAATCTTCTGGAGTTTTTTGAGGATGTAACTATGAAAATGGACAAGGGAGAGCCAGTGGATGTAGTGTACCTGGACTTCCAGAAAGCTTTTGGTAAAGTCCCACATAGGAGATTAGTGGGCAAAATTAGGGCACATGGTATTGGGGGCAGAGTACTGACATAGATTGAAAATTGGCTGGCTGACAGGAAACAAAGAGTAGTGATTAACGGGTCCCTTTCGGAATGGCAGAGTGGGGTACCAGTACCAGGTACTGTGACCAGTGACCAGTGGGGTACCACAAGGTTCGGTGCTGGGACCGCACAGCTGTTTACAATATACATTAATGATTTAGATGAAGGGATTAAAAGTAACATTAGCAAATTTGCTGATAACACAAAACTGGGTGGCAGTGTGAAATGTCAGGAGGATGTTATGAGAATGCAGGGTGACTTGGACAGGTTGGGTGAGTGGACAGATGTATGGAAGTTGCAGTTTAATGTGGATAAATGTGAGGTTATCCACTTTGGTGGCAAGAACAGGAAGGCAGATTACTATCTAAATGTTGTCAAGTTAGGAAAAGGGGAAGTACAACAAGATCTAGGTGTTCTTGTACATCAGTCAATGAAACCAAGCATGCAGGTATAGCAGGCAGTGAAGAAAGCTAATGGCATGCTGGCTTTTATAACAAGAGGAATTGAGTATAGGAGTAAAGAGGTCCTTCTGCAGCTGTACAGGGCCCTGGCGAGACCCCACCTGGAGTATTGTTAGCAGTTTTGATCTCCAAATTTGAGGAAAGACATTCTTGCTATTGAGGGAGTGCTGCGTAGGTTCACAAGGTTAATTCCCGGAATGGCGGGACTGTCATATGTTGAAAGATTGGAGCGACTGGGCTTGTATACACTGGAATTTAGAAGGATGAGAGGGGATCTGATTGAAACATATAAGATTATTAAGGGATTGGACACACTGGAGGCAGGAAGCATGTTCCCACTGATGGGTGAGTCCAGAACTAGAGGCCACAGTTTAAGAATAAGGGGTAGGCCATTTAGAACAGAGATGCGGAAAAACTTTTTCACCCAGAGAGTGGTGGATATGTGGAATGCTCTGCCCCAGAAGGCAGTGGAGGCCAAGTCTCTGGATGCATTCAAGAGAGAGTTAGATAGAGATTTTATAGATAGTGGGGTCAAGGGATATGGGGAGAGGGCAGGAACAGGGTACTGATTGTGTATGATCAGCCATGATCACAGTGAATGGCGGTGCTGGCTAGAAGGGCCGAATGGCCTACTCCTGCACCTACAGTCTATTGTCTATTGTCTATTGTCTAAATACAAGAAAGAAAACGTGAAAATCAATTCTAAAATATACAAGCAGCCAATGCAGAGTAGTAATGATGGGAGTGATATGCTCCCTCAACCTGGTTTTAGTTCAAAGTCTAGCAGCAGTGTTCCAAATGAGTTGAAGTTTGTCAATAGATTGCTTTAAAAAACCAGTAAAAATGTATTGTGGTAATCTAGTCTATATGATATAATGGTGTGCATTAGTTTTTCAGCATCATTACATGACAAAAATAGACATAGCTTTTGCAATATTTTTAAGTGTAGAAATGCTGCTGTGGTCACTTCCTTTGTGTCGGGTTTAAAATTCGATTCTCAATCAAGGATAACATCCAGGTTTGACACTTTTGATTTTACAAGGGAGCCAAATATCCAAGTTTATCAAGAAGTTTATCTCTTTTGGCTTTGGGACCAACTAAAAGTATTTCAGTTTTATTTACATTTAGTTTTTGGAAATTATTGCTCATCCATTTGTTTATTGCAGCCATACCAGAAGTCAGAGAAGATAAGGCATTATCATTGTCAGGCTCAATCAAGATATACCATTGTGTATCATCTGCATAACTGTGGAAATCAATTTTATGCTCTCTAATGTTGACTCCTGTGAGGAGCATGTATAAGGAGTTGGGGACCAAGACAGATACGCTGAGCAATACTAAAAGGTACATTATATGTCTTAGAAAAACGGTCTCTAAGACAGACAATAAAAATTCTCTCTAAGATGTATGAGCAAAGCACATTAGGTGTTCTCAGGAGCATGAAGCTGAGGCTTCCTCAGAAGAGGCAAAGGTGTATGAAGCAGCAGCTGACTTGGATAGTCATGAGTCTATAATCAGAATCCATCATGCATAGTCATCACAACGGACAATGCAGCTTATTAATGAATACATCCAAACACATTTCGACAGTGCTACAGCTCTACAAGGAGAAACTGTCCACACCATGCAGCCAACATGCTTTTCACATAGTCCAACAATTGACAGTCAAGGTCTACAGCAGCAAAGACTACGCTCCCTTTTTGCATTCCACCACACCAAAATCCTCGGTCAAGAGTTGCTATTGATGTCAATCCCATCTGCACAAACATGGACAGACCAAACTTCCATACATCCCAGGAAAAACATATTGCAAACCAGTCTCCACAGTAATTCAGGAGTCACTGGTGCATTAGATTTGGTTTGATATCTGGCTCATTGAGAACCCAATACCATGGAAGGCTAAGTCTCGTACCTAGCAAAGAACTAGACCTTCTCTGAAAGTGGCTTGGTGGAGAGTCTCTGCAACATGCAAGAAAGGTTAGGGCAGTTCACATTAATAATCCAGCTATGGGTTTACAAATGCTGTGGCAGCAGCTGAAAAAATTTTATGGCTCTCCAGAGACAACTGAAGAGCTTCCCTTCAGTGGACTTGATAACTTTCCAAAGCTCTCACAAAAGAACCATGGAAGCTACAGGAGCTTGCAAAACTGTTGTCAGAACTAGGACTGAGTTTCTTGGACACAGCAAGAGGACTAAACCCTATCATGCAGAAACTAATGAACAATATGCAAGAGTAATGGATAATTGAAGTGTTCAAGTATAAAATGAAGCATCATGCCCCCATCTGCCATTTTCATTTTTTGTGGAATTCATCGATTGCAAACAGATTCTTAAAGTATAAAAGGCACTAAGTAATGATCATTTGGCTTTCTATTTATCAGCCCAAATGCTGCCTGATAGATAAATGTGACCTTTTTTCATTGTGTGGTTAAATTCTATATTTAGGCCAGCATATATGGAGTTGTTACCTGAAACAAGAACAGCGTTGCACTGAATGGAATCTAAAGCACATAGTTGTTGATAGATAGAAGGTATGAGTTCTAAAGTGGCTGGTCTTACGTCAGATAAATGTGAAGAAGTTTCCCCTTATGTTCCCCTTAAACTTTTTACCTTTCATCCTTAATCCATGAATTCTAGACATATATCCACTCAGTCTCGATGGAATAAACCTGCTTGCATTTACCCTATTTAAACTCCTCATAATTTTGCATACATCTTTCAAATCTCCCCTCAGTCTTCTACGTTCCAAAGAATAAAATCCTAACCTATTCAATGTTTTCTTTTCACTCAGGTCCTCCAGTCCCAGCAAAATCCTTGTAAATTTTTTCTGTACTCTTTCAAACGTATCTGCATCTTTCCTGCAAGTAGGTAACCAAAATTATACACAATACTCCAACTCAGGCCTCACCAACATCTTCGACAACTTCAACATGTCAACTCCTGTACTCAATACTTTGATTTATGAAGGCCAATGTGCCAAAATCTTTCTTTATAACCCTGTCTACTTGTGCTACCACTTTCACTGAATTATGGTCTGTTGCATTTAAAACAGCAGAACCCCAGAATATTCAGCGGCCAGTCCTGTAACCATGTCTCACTAATGGCTATAACGTCATAAATACGTGTTGATCCATGACCTGAGCTCATTTGACTCCCCTACTTCTTGCATTGAAATATACTCAGCTCAGGATATTAGTCACATCATGCTCAATCTTTTGATTCCTGACTGTGCCTGAGGTCTTTACAACAGTGTCTCCACAACCTCTCCACTAATTGTTCTGGAACTCTGGTTGCCACCCCCCTGCAGCTCCAGTCTAACCAACCCCCACCCCCCGCAGCTCCAGTCTAACCCCCCGCCAACACCCCACCCACAGCACTAGCAGATCTTCGCACTAGGATATTAGTCCCCCTCCAGTTCAGGTGCAACCTGTCTTTTCTGTACAGGTCTAATCTTCCCTGACACCCTTCCTCCTACACCAACTCTTTAGCCACATGTTAAACAGTATGATCTTCCTGTTTCTGGCATCACTAGCACATGGCTAGTAGGGAGGAAGGCCACAGGGATACTCTGCACTGGCTCTTTAACCCCTTTCCCCTTGCTGACGGTCACCCATTCTCCTGTGCCTTGCACCTCGGGTGTAACTACCTCTCTATATGTCCTATCTATCACCCCTCAGCTTCACAAATGATCTGGAGTTCATCCATTTCCAGCTCCAACTCCTAACATGGAGTTTTTGAGGATGCAGCTGTGTTGCAACAATTTTTGGTGGCCATTTTGATTCCCTAAAATATCTTTGTTTACAAAGTATTTTCAATTTAATTTTCCGATTCTATGGCACTTGATAGTTTGAATTCAGTTATTACTATCCTAACTATTTTCTAATATAGTTTAATTATTAATTTTACATCCATGTGTAAACAAATATTTGTCTTTAAGAGGACTGATCAGCAATGATGTGCTATTTGATTGTTTTAGAGATTTGTTGTAGGTTCAGGCATATAATAGGTCATGTGAGATACATAACATTTCTTTGGAAGTATCAGGAAGGTAATTCAAAAATTCAAACATGTATGTACTGTCAATAAAAAGGAAGCCTCAAATTAACCCAACCTCACTAATGCTTTAAGAAAATAAACAACTGAAACCTACAGTGTCCGAGATTTAGTTCTCTGTTTCTCCTGCACTAAGTATGCATGTTAAGAACATCTTTGCATTGGAGGGAATCTAAAACATATAGTTATTGATAGATAAAAAGCTCAATGACCTTCATCTGGTCAGGGAGAGTGAGGAGGAGATATACGGAGGTAGTCACGCAAGGGCCTGGGGAGATAGGTAAGTGAGTAACAGTCAGGAGAGGGAAGGGCAAGAGGCAGATGCTAGAGGATACCCCTGTGGCTGTCCCCCTTAACAATAAGTACTCCTGTTTGAGTACTGTTGGGGGGGCGGCCTACATGGGGTAAGCAACAGGGATGTGCCTCCGGCACAGAGTCCGGCCCTGTGGCTCAGAAAGGTAGGGATAGGGAAGAAGGAGGCAGCAGTGATAGGGGACTCTATAGTTAGGTGATTCTGTGGATGCAGGAAAGAAACACAGATGGTAGTTTGCCTCCCAGGTGCCAGGGTCTGGGATATTTCTGATCATGTCCGTGATACCTTGAAGTGAGGAGAACAGCCAGAGGTTGAGGTAGATATTGGTACCAACGACATAGATAGGAAAAGGGAGGAGGTCCTGAAAACAGACTACAGGGAGTTAACAAGGAAGTTGAGAAGCAGGACCTCAAAGGTAGTAATCTCGGGATTACTGCCAGTGCCATGTGACAGTGAGCATAGACAGACAGACATACTTTATTGATCCTGAGGGAAATTGGGTTTCGTTACAGTTGCACCAACCAAAAATAGAGTAGAAATATAGCAAAATAAAACCAGAAATAATTAAATGATAATAAGTAAATTATGCCAAGTGGAAATAAGTCCAGGACCAGCCTATTGGCTCAGAGTGTCTGACACTCTGAGGGAGGAGTTGTAAAGTTTGATGGCCACAGGCAGGAATGACTTCCTATGATGCTCAGTGTTGCATCTCGGTGGAATGAGTCTCTGGCTGAATGTACTCCTGTGCCTAACCAGTACATTATGGAGTGGATGGAAGACATTGTCCAAGATAGCATGCAACTTGGACAGCATCCTCTTTTCAGACACCACCGTCAGAGAGTCCAGTTCCACCCCACAACATCACTGGCCTTACGAATGAGTTTGTTGATTCTGTTGGTGTCTGCTACCCTCAGCCAGCTGCCCCAGCACACAACAGCAAACATGATAGCACTGGCCACCACAGACTCGCAGAACATCCTCGGCATCGTCCGGCAGATGTTAAAGGACCTCAGTCTCCTCAGGAAATAAAGACGGCTCTGACCCTTCTTGTAGACAGCCTCAATGTTCTTAGTACAGGAATAGAGTGAGGTGGAGGATAAATGCGTGGCTGAGGGATTGGAGCGGGGGCAGAGATTCATATTTCTGGATCATTGGGACCTCTTTTGGTGCAGGTATGACCTATACAAAAAGGACAGGTTGCACTTGAATCACAAGGGGACCAATATCCTGGCAGGAAGGTTTGCTGAGGCTATTGGGGAGAGTTTAAACTAGAATTGCTGGGGGGTGGGAACTGAACAGAAGTGACGGAGGAAAGGGAGGTTGACTCACAAATAGAGAAAGCTTGGAGACAGTGTGAAAGGGAGGGTAGGCAGGTGATAGAGAAGTGACACGCTCAACCGATGGTTTGAGATGTCTCTATTTTAATGCGAGGAGTATTATGAACAAAGCGGATGAGCTTAGAGCGTGCATCAGCACTTGGAGCCATGATGTTGTGGCCATTACAGAGACTTGGATGGTGCAGGGGCAGGAATGGTTACTTCAAGTGCCAGTCTTTAAATGTTTCCGAAAGGACAGGGAGGGAGGAAAAACAGGTGGGGGTGTGGCACTGTTGATCAGGGCTGCAGAAAAGGAGAATGTTATTGAGGGGTTTTCTACAGAGTCCCTGTGGGTGGAAGTTCGGAATAGGGAGGAAACAATAACTCTACTGGGTGTTTTTTATAGACCACCCAATAGTTGCAGGGACAACAAGGAGCAGGTAGGCAGATAGATTCTGCAAAGATGTAATAATAACAGGGTTGTTGTGGTGGGAGATTTAAATTTCTCAAATGTTGATTGGCATCTCTCCAGAGTGAGGGGCTTAGATGGGTGGAGTTTGTTAGGTGCGTTCAGGAAGTTTTCATGTATGTAGATAAGCCTACAAGAGGAGAGGCTATACTTGATCTAGTATTAGAAACAGAGAAAACCTACAGCACAATATAGGTCCTTCAGCCCACAAAGTTGTGCCGAACATGTCCCTACCTTAGAAATTACTTGGCTTACCTATACCCCTCTATTTTACTAAGCTCCATGTACCTATCCAAAAGCCTCTTAAAAGACTCTATCGTATCTGCCTCCACCCCCATTGATGGCAGCCCATTCCACGCACTCACCACTCTCCGAGTAAAATACTTACCTGTAACATCTCCTCTGTACCTACTCCCCAGCACCTTAAATCTGCATCCTCTTGTGGCAACCGTTTCAGCCCTCTGACTATCCACATGATCAAAGCCTCTCATCTTCTTGTACACCTCTATCAGGTCATCTCACATGTTTTTACGCTGCAGGGAGAAAAGGCCGAGTTCCCTCAACCTATTCTCATAAGGCATGCTCCCCAATCCAGGCAACATCCTTGTAAATCTCCTCAGCACCCTTTCTATAGCTTCCACATCCTTCCTGTAGTGAGGCAACCAGAACTGAGCACAGTACTCCAAGTGGGGTCTGACCAAGGTCCTATATAGCTACAACATTACCTCTCGAATCCTAAATTCAATTCCACAATTGATGAAGGCCAATACATCATATGCCTTCTTAACCACAGAGTCAACCTGCGCAGCTGCTTTGAGCATCCTATGGACTCAGACCCCAAGAGCCCTCTGATCCTCCACACTGCCAACAGTCTTGCCATTAATACTATATTCTACCATCACATTTGACCTACCAAAATCAACCACTTCTCACTTATCTGGGTTGAACTCCATCTGCCACTTCTCAGCCCAGTTTTGCATCCTATCAATGTCCCGCTGTAACCTTTGACAGCCCTCCACACTATCCACAACACCTCCAACCATTGCGTCATCAACAAACTTACTAACCCATCCCTCCACTTCCTCATCCAAGTCATTTATAAAAATCACAAAGAATAGGGGTCCCAGAACAGATCACTGAGGCACAACTCTGGTCACCGACCTCCATGCAGAATATGACCTGTCTACAACCACTGTTTGCCTTCTGTGGGCAAGCCAGTTCTGGATCCACAAAGCAATGTCCCCTTGGATCCCATGCCTCCATACTTTCTCAATAAGCCTTACATGGGGTCCTTATCAAATGCTTTGCTGAAATCCATATACACTACATCTACTGCTATTCTTTCATCAATGAGTTTAGTCACATCCTCAAAAAATTCAATCAGGATCATAAGGCACGACCTGCCCTTTACAAAGCCATGCTGCCTATTCCTAATCATATTATACCTCTCCAAATGTTCATAAATCCTGCCTCTCAGGATCTTTTCAATCAACTTACCAACCACTGAAGTAAGACTCACTGGTCTATAATTTCCTGGGCTATCTCTACTCCCTTTCTTGAATAAAGGAATAACATCCGCAACCCTCCAATCCTCTGGAACCTCTCCCATCTGCATTGATGATGCAAAGATCATTGCCAGAGGCTCAGCAATCTCCTCCCGCGCCTCCCACAGTAACCTGGGGTACATTTCCTCCAGTCCCAGTGACTTATCCAACTTGATGCTTTCCAAAAGCTCCAGCACATCCTCTTTCTTAATATCTACATGCTCAAGCTTTTCAGTCTGCTGCAAGTCATCAGTACAATCACTAAAACCCTTTGCCATAGTGAATACTGAAGGAAAGTATTCATTAAGTACCTCTGCTATTCTCTCCAGTTCCATACACACTTTCCCACTTTCACACTTGATAGGCCCTATTCTTTCACTTCTTATCCTCTTGCTCTTTACATACTTGTAGAATACCTTGGGGTTTTCCTTAATTCTGCCCGCCAAGGCCTTCTCATGGCCCCTTCTGGCTCTCTTATTTTCCTACTTAAGCTCTTTCCTATTAGCCTTATAATCTTCTAGATCTCTAACATTACCTGGCTCCCTGAACCTTTTGTAAGCTTTTCTTTTCTTCTTGACTAGATTTATTACAGCCTTTGTACACCACGGTTCCTGTACTCTACGATAACTTCCCTGTCTCATTGGAACATACTTATACAGAACTCTACAAAAATATCCCTGAATATTTGCCACCCTATCTAAACCCCTTGCTCTAGGAAGGTGCCAATCGAAATTTGGGAAATTAAAATCTCCCATCATGACAACTCTGTTATTATTACACCTTTCCAGGATCTGTTTCCCTATCTGCTCCTCAATATCCCTGTTAGTATTAGGCAGCCTATAAAAAACAGCCAATAAAGTTATTGACCCCTTCCTGTTCCTAACCTCCACCCACAGAGACTCCGTAGACAATCCCTCCATGGCATTCACCTTTTCTGCAGTCGTAACCCCATCTCTGATCAACAGTGCCACGCCCCCACCTCCTTTGCTTCCCTCCCTGTCCTTTCTGAAACATCTAAAACCCAGCACTTGAAGTAAACAATCCTGTCCCTGAGCCATCCATGTCTCTGTAATGGCCACTACAGCATATCTCCAAGTACTGATCCACGCTCTAAGCTCATCCGCTTTGTTCACAACACTCCTTGCATTAAAATAGACACATCTCAAGCCTTTGGTCTGAGTGCATCCCTTCTCTATCACCTGCCTATCTTCCCTCTCGCACTATCTACAAGCGTTCTCTATTTGTGAGCTAACCTCCTCTTCCCCAGTCTCTACAGTTCAGTTCCCACCCCCCAACAATTCTAGTTTAAACTCTCCCCAGTAGCCTTAGCAAACCTCCCCACCAGGATATTGGTCCCCCTGGGATTCAAGTGCAACTCGTCCTTTTTGTACAGGTCACACCTGCCCCAAAAGAGGTCCCAATGATCCAGAAAACTGAATCCCTGCCCCCTGCTCCAATTCCTCAGCTACACATTTATCCTCCGCCTCATTCAATTCCTATTCTCACTGTCGCATAGCACAGACAGTAATCCTGAGATTGCAACCTTTGCGGTCCTGCTTCTCAACTTCCTTCCTAACTCCCTGTAGTCTTTTTTCAGGACCTCTTCCCTTTTCCTACCTATGTTATTGGTACCAATATGTACCACGACCTCTGACTGTTCTCCCTCCCACTGCAGGATATCTTGGACACAATCTTAAACATCCCGGACCCTGGCACCTGGGAGACAAACTACCATCCAAGTTTCTTTCCTGCATCCACAGAATCGCTTGTCTGACTCCCTAACTATAGAGTCCTCTATCACTAATATCTTCCTCTTCCCCTCCCTACCCTCCTGAGCCACAGGGCCAGACTCTGTGCCAGAGGCACAGCCACTGCCGCTTCCCACAGGTAGGCTGTGCCCCCCAACAGTACTCAAACAGGAGTACTTATTGTCCAGGGGTACAGCCAGAGGGATACTCTCTAGTACCTGACTCTTCCCCTTCTCCCTCCTGACTGTGACCCACTTGTCCATTTCCCATGGCCCTGGTGTGACCACCTGCCTATAACTCCTCTCTATCACCTCCTCGCTCTCCCTGACTAGGCGAAGGTCATCAAGCTGCATCTCCAGTTCCCCAACTCAGTCCCTCAGGAGCTGTAGCTCGACACACCTGGTGCAGATATGGCCATCCGGGAGGCTGGGAGACTCCAGGATCCCCCACATCTGACACCGAGCACAGAAAACTGGCCTCACACACATACTTCCTACCTCGCCTCATCCTGTTACTGTCTAAGTCCATTGAGTCAAAGCCTTACCACTCTGTTGCCTCTCACTCCACTACCTGCTCCGACGCTGCCCGCTGGATACAGCGGTCTTCTTCTTAAACCTTTCACGCTCCACTGGCTGACTCTTGCACCTGCACAGTCTCACCTCTCTTTAATCCAAGTAGTAAAAAATTCCCTTTGCACTGAAAAATCAGCCATTCACTCGCAACTTCTTGCTCCATCGGGAAATGAACCTGGTCAGGTGTCAGGTCTCTCTGTGGGAGAGCATTTTAGAGATAGTGATCACAATTCTCCTTTACCATAGCATTGGAAAGGGTGAGGAACAGACAAGTTAGGAAAATATTTAATTGGAGTAAGAGGAAATATGAGGCTATCAGGCAGGAACTTGGAAGCATAAATTGGGAACAGATGTTCTCAGGGAAACATATGGAAGAAATGTGGCAAATGTTCAGGGGATATTTGCATGGGGTTCTGTATAGGTACGTTCCAATGAGACAGGGAAAGGATGGTAGGGTACAGGAACTGTGGTGTACAAAGGCTGTTGTAAATCTAGTCAAGAAGAAAAGAAGAGCTTATGAAAGGTTCAAAAAACAAGGTAATGATAGAGATCTAGAAGATTATAAGGCTAACAGGAAGGAGCTTAAGAATGAAATTAGAAGAGGCAGAAGGGGCCATGAGAAGGCCTTGGCAGACAGGATTTTAAAAACCCCAAGGCATTCTACAAGTATGTGAAGAGCAAGATGATAAGACGTGAGAGAATAGGACCAATCAAGTGTGACAGTGGAAAAGTGTGTATGGAACTGGAGGAGATAGCAGAGGTCCTTAATGAATACTTCGCTTCAGTATTCACTACGGAAAAGGATCTTGGCAATTGTAGGGATAACTTGCAGCGGACTGAAAAGCTTGAGCATGTAGATATTAAGGAAGAGGATGTGCTGGAGCTTTTGGAAAGCATCAAGTTGGATAAGTCGCCGGGACTGAATGAAATGTAACCCAGGCTACTGTGGGAGGCGAGGGAGGAGATTGTTGAGCCTCTGGCAATAGTCTTTGCATCAGCAATGGGGACGGGAGAGGTTCTGGAAGATTGGAGGGTTGTGGATGTTGTTCCATTATTCAAGAAAGGGAGTAGAGATAGCCCAGGAAATTATAGGCCAGTGAGTCTTACTTCAGTGGTTGGTAAGTTGATGGAGGAGATTCTGAGAGGCAGGATTTATGAACATTTGAAAAGGCATAATATGATTAGGAAAAGTCAGCATTGCTTTGTCAAAAGTAGGTCGTGCCTTACAAGCCTGATTGAATTCTTTGAGGATGTGACTAAACACGTTGATGAAGGAAGAGCAGTAGGTGTAGTGTATATGGATTTCAGCAAAGCATTTGATAAGGTACCCCATGCAAGGCTTATTGAGAAAGTAAGGAGGCATGGGATCCAAGGGGACATTGCTTTGTGGATCCAGAACTGGCTTACCCACAGAAGGGAAAGAGTGGTTGTAGATGGGTCATATTCTGCATGGAGGTTGGTCACCAGTGGGGTGCCTCAGGGATCTGTTCTGTGACCCTTACTCTTCGTGATTTTTATAAATGACTTGGATGAAGAAGTGGAGGGATGGGTTAGTAAATTTGCTGATGACACAAAGGCTGAGGGTGTTGTGGATAGTGTGGAGGGCTGTCAGAGGTTACAACAAGACATTGAAAGGATGCAAAACTGGGCTGAGAAGTGGCAGATGGAATTCAACCCAGATAAGTGTGAGGTGGTTCATTTTGGTAGCTCAAATATGATGGCAGAATATAGCATTAATGGCAAGACTCCTGTCAGTGTGGAGGATCAGAGGGCTCTTGGGGTCCGAGTCCACAGGACGCTCAAAGCTGCTACACAGGTTGACTCTGTGGTTAAGAAGGCATACGGGCATTGGTCTTCATCAACCGTGGGATTGAGTTTAAGAGCCGAAAGGTAATGGTGCAGCTATATACGACCCTGGCCAGACCCCACAGAATACTGTACTCAATTCTGGTCGCCTCACTAAAGGAAGAATGTTGAAATCATAGAAAGGGTGCAGAGGAGATTTACAAGGATGTTGCCTGGATTGGGAAGCATGCCTTATGAGAATAGGCTGAGTGAACTTGGCCTTTTCTGCTTGGAGTGACGGAGGATGAGAGGTGACCTGTTAGAGGTGTACAAGATAATGAGTTGCATTGATTATGTGGATAGTCAGAGGCTTTTTTCCAGGGCTGAATTGGCTAGCATGAGAGGGCATAGTTTTAAGGTGCTAGGAAGTAGGTACAGAGGAGATGTCGGGGTTAGTTTTTTTACACAGAGAGTGGTGAGTGCATGGAATGGGCTGCTGGTGACAGTGGTGGAGGCGGAAACGATAGGGTCTTTTAAGGGTCTCCTGGATAGGTACATGGAGCTTAGCAAAATAGAAGGCTATGGGTAAGCCTAGGTAGTTCTATGGCAAGGACATTTTCAGCACAGCTTTGTGGGCCAAAGGGTCTGTACTGTGCTGTAGGTTTTCTATGTTTTTATGTATGATTTCCAATGTGGCTGGCCTTGTTTCGGGTAAATGAGTCACCTGGTCCAGGTGGAATGTACCTTGACTGGTTGAAGAAGATGGAAATGAAGATTGCAAAATGATTGATAGTCATTCAACCCTCCCTTCTAACTTGGGTGTACCATCAGAGAACCACACAATGGCAACTAGAACACACTTTTTCAAACAGACTGCAAGGACATACCAATCATTTCAAAATGTGGGCAAGTTTTCAAAACTGATAGAGGAAATAATTGACAGGAATTGGGAAGATGAAAGGAGCCGCCATGCTTTACTGACAGCTTTGAACTTTAAATCAAGTGAAAGAGTTCATGAAGGAAATATTCTCAATAGTTATTAGCATGAAATGTGATCTCTCTCACCACCACCTCTTCCCTCTCCACCCTCTGCTTCCTTAAATTAAAGATCACAGAGTTTTAAGGTTAGTAGTGCATCAATAGAAAATTAACTTAATACTGTTGCAACGGGGTTTCAATTACATAAAATACCTGAGGTCCCATCTAATTCTTGAAACAGAAGATCTCATTGGATAATTTCAATAACAGCATGGAGATTCTGGTTTGCTACTGTTTCTCCATCAACATCATCAATAATTTTACGAGTTAGCTGGGTGCAAATTCGCTGCTGAGTTTGCTAAGCATTGACTACGCTTAGTTTGTATTTTAAAATGCAGTATTCTGAGATACCCAGATAATGTAAATGTCATTATACATTTGCAAGAATAATTCTACAACCAGTGATAACTTTATCAGAAAAGATTAACATTTCCTTTCCTTTTGGGGTTGGTTTGTGGAAGATACAAAAATTGAAGAAGATCTTTTAAGTTTGTTGAGTTCAAATAAGTGTACATTAGAGGAAGTACATAAAATTGCTTGGATGGCCAGAGCTATTGTTTCTTGGAAGTGAAATAGAAACTTTATCTAGAGAGCCATAAAACCATAAGACATAGGAGCAGAATTAGGCCATTCAGCCCATTGAGTTTGCTCCACCATTCCATCATGGCTCATCGCAGATCCCATTCAACCCCATACGCCTGCTTTCTTATCATATCCCTCTAGTTCTGGATAGCCCCACCAGAGGAAACATCCTCTCCACATCTACCTTATCTAGTCCTTTCAACATTCAGTAGGTTTTAATGAGATCCCCATGCATTCTTCTAAATTCCAGTGAGTACACACTCAAACCTGCTTAATGCTCCTCATATGTTCGCCCCTTCTTCCCCAGAATCATCCTGATGAACCGCCTCTGGAGTGTCTCCAATGACAATACATCCTTTCTGAGATAAGGGACCCAAAACTGTTGACAATACTCCAAGTTTCCAAGTGCGGCCTGATTAGTGTCTTATAAAGCTTCAGCATTATCTCTTTGTTTTTATATTCTATTCCCCTTGAAATAAATGCCAACATTGCATTTGCTTTCTTTACCACAACTCAACCTGTGAATTAACCTTATAGGAGTCTTGCACAAGGACTTCTAAGTCCCTCTGATGTTTGAATTTTCTCCCCATAATAGTCTGCACTATTTTTCTTTTACCAAAATGCATTATCATACATTTCACAACACGGTATTCCATCTGCCACTTTTTTGTCCATTCTTCCAATTTGTCGAAGTCCTGCTGCAATTGCATTGCTTCCTCAGCACTAGCTATCCCCCCCCCCACCTAACTTTGTATCATCTGCAAACTTCACCACAAAGCCATCAATTCCACTATTTAAATTATTGACAAATAATGTGAAAAGCAGCAGTCCCAAAACTGACCCCTGAGGAACATCACTAGTTACTGGCAGCCAACCAGAAAAGGCCCCCTTTATTCCCACTGGCTGCCTCCTGCCTGTCAACTATTCCTCTACCCATGCCAGTATCTTTCCTGTTACACCATAGAATCTTACCTTGTTAAGCAGCCTCATGTGAGACACCTTATCCAGTGCCTTCTGAAAATCTAAGTAAGTGAAATCCACATCCTCTCCTTTGTCCACCCTGCTTGTTAGTTCCTCGAAGAACTCTAACAGATTTGTCAGACAAGATTTCCCTTTACAGCAAACATGTTGACTTTGACTTATTTTATCGTTAATGTCCAAGTACCGTGAAACTTCATCCTTAATAATGGACTCCTACAGTTTCCCAACCACTGAGGTTAGGCTAACTGGCCTATAATTTCCTTTCTTTTGTCTTCCTCCCTTCTTAAAGATTGGAGTAACATTTGCAATTTTCCAGTCCTCTGGGACCATGCCGGAAGCAAGTGATTCTTGAAAGATCATGATCAATGTATTTGTTATCTCTTCAGGAACCTCTCTCAGGACACTGGAATGCAGTCCATCTGGTCCGGGTGACTTACCCACCTTAAGACCTTTCAGTTTGCCTAGCACTTTTTTCTTGTAGTAGCAATGACACTCACTCCTGCTACCTGATACTCACAGACCTCTGGCATACACCGAGTGTCTTCCACAGTAAAGACCGAAGCAAAGTATGTATTAAACTCATCTGCCATTTCTTTGTTTCCCCATTACTACCTCACCACCATCATTTTCCAGTGGTCCAATATTAACTCTCACCTCCCTTTTATCCTTTATATAACTGAACAACTTGTAGTGTCCTACTTTATATTATCGGCTAGTTTGCCCTCATTTTTCATCTTTTCCCTTCTTATAGCTTTTTTAGTTGTCTTTTGTTGGATTTTAAAAACATCCCAATCATCCAACTTCCCACTCTCTTTTAGACCATAAGACATAGGAATAGAATTAGGCCATTTGGCCCATTGAGTCTGCTCTGCCACTTAATCATGGCTGATCCTATTATTCCCTCCTCAGCCCCACTCCCCGGCCTTCTCCCGTAACATTTGATGCCATGTCCAATCAAGAACCTATCAAGCTCTGTCTTAAATACACAGGCATCTGGCCTCCATATCTGCCTGTGGTATTAAATTCCACAAATTCACCACCCTCTGGCTAAAGAAATTTCTCCGCATCTGTTTTAAATGGACACCCTTCTATTTTGAGGCTGTGCCGTCTTGTCCTAGACTTCCCCACTATGGGAAACATCTTTTCCACATTTACTCTGTCTAGGACTTACAACATTCAAAAGGTTTCAATAAGATCCCCCTCATCCTTTTAAATTCCAGTGAGCACAGACCCAGAGCTATCAAATGTTCCTCATATTTTAACCCTTTTGTTCCCAGAATCATCCTTGTGAACTTCCTTGGAACTCTCTTCAATGCCAGCACATCTTTTCTTAGATGAGGAGCCCAGAACTGTTCACAATACTCAAGGTGAAGCCTTACCTGTGCCTTATAAAGCTTCAGCATCACAGCCTTGCTCTTATATTTAAAACCTCTTGAAATGAATGCTAACACTGTGTTTGGCTTCCTCACCATCAATTCTAATGCAAGTTAACCTTTAGGTTGTTCTGTACAAGGACTCCCAAGTCCCTTTGCATCTCAGATTTTTGGATGTCCTCCCCATTTAGAAAATAGTCTGCACATTCATTTTTCCTACCAAAGTGCATGACCATGCATTTTCCAAAATTGTATTTCATTTGTGCTACAGGTTTTCTATGTTTTTATGTTTCTATTTGCCACTTTCCTGCCCATTCTCCTAATCTAAGTCCTTCTACAGCCTCCCTGTTTCCTCAACAGTACCTGCCCCTCCTCCAATCTTCAGATCATCTGCAAACTTGGCAGCAAAGCCATTATCTAAATCATTAATATACAGCATTAAAAGAAGAGATCCCAACACCGACACCTGTGGAACACCAATAATCCTTGGCAGCCAACCAGTAAAGGGTTCTTTTATTCCCACTCACTGTCTCCTACCAATCAGCCAATGCTCTAACCATGCCAGTAACTTCCCTGTAATACCACAGGCTCTTACCCTCCAGTTTATTCAAACAATATTGATGCAAAGAGTGTTCCCAGCTCAAATGTTTTTGTTACCAAGAGGCCTGGCAGCAAGATGGAGGAAGCAGCCCTACCAATAGAAATTAATCAAAATCAATTCAATGAATGGAACAAGATGTTATCAAGGTATATTTGGCATGGTAAAAGGCCTAGAGTTCATCTCAAAACTTTGCAATTAGCAAAGGAGAAGGGGGAGATGGGGCCTACCTTCTCTTAGAGATTATTATTTTGCAGCACAGTTGAGAACTGTGATATGTTGGTGCAACCCATCATATGATGCTCAATGGAAAAACATTGAGGAGCGGGTACTTCCCATCCCCATACAAGCAATTTTGGTTGACAACAACCAGCAAAGGTACTATTGATAAATACTATTGATAACCCATGGGTGAAATTGACTCTTAAAATATGGAAAACTACTATAAAAGAATATAATCTAGAGGGAGATATTGCAATTCTTAAATGGTGTGCATATGACTCGGATTTTACACCAAATAAATTGGATGCTAGATTTAAGGACTGGACAGCTAAAGGAATAACAATTCTTTGCAACATAATGAAAGAAGGAACACTGTTCAGTTTTGAAATGCTTAAAAAGAAACACATTAGAAAAACAAGATTTTTATCGGTATTTACAGATGCAACAATATGTTAATAAGGCACTTAAAAATGTAACCAAGGCAAGTACATGCTTGATAGAGCTATTTAGAAAAGCATATAATTCTTTGTCCTATTGTGTCCTGTGTCACCAAGTACTCCATAATCTCATGCTTAATAATTGACTCCAACATCTTCCCAACCACTGAGGTCAGGCTAACTGGTCCATAATTTGCTTTCTGCTGCCTTTCTACTTTCCTGAAGAGTGGAATGACATTTGCAATTTTCCAGTCCTCTGGCACCATGCCAGAGTCTAATAATTTTTGAAAGATCATTACTATTGCCTCCGCAATCTCTACTGCTACCTCTTTTAGAACCCTAGAGTGCAGTTTTAGGGTCAGGGTCTGGTCCAGGTGATTTATGTACCCTTAGGTCTTTCAGCTTTTTGAGCACCTTCTCTCTTGTAATAGTAACTGCACTCACTTCTCTTCCCTCATACCCTTCAACAACTGGCACACTGCTATTGTCTTCCACAGAGAAGACTGATGCAAAATACTCATTTAGTTCATCTCCCTGACCCTGTTACCATTTCTCCAACTTCATTTTCTGGCAGTCCTATACCCACTCTCATCTCTCTTTTATTTTTTACATACTTGAAAAAGCTTTTACTATCTACTTTGATAGTGTTTGCTAGCTTGCTTTCATATTTCATCTTTTCCTTCTTAATGATACATTTACTTGCTCTCTGTAGGTTTTAAAAGCTTCCCAATCATCTGTTTTACTACTAAATTTTGTATTGTTGTATGCCCTCTCGTTTGCTTTTACATTAGCTTTGACTTCCATTGTCAGTCACGGTTGTGCTCTTTTACCATTTGAGTCACTCTTTGCTTTTCGAATGCTTCTATCCTGCACTTTCCTCATGTTTTCCTGAAACTCACACCATTGCTGCTCTGCTGTCACCCCTGGCAGCATCTCCTTCCAATTTACTTTGACTAACGCCTCTCTCATACCACTGTAATTTCCTTCATTCCACTGAATTAGTGCTACGTCAAACTTTACTTTCTCCCTATCAAATTTCAAATTGAACTTAATCATATTGTGATCACTGCGTCATAAGAGTACTTATAACTTAAGCTCCCTAATCACTTCCTGTTCATTACATAACAACCAATCCAGTATAGCTGATCCTGACAACGACAAACTGCTCAAAAAAACCATCTCACAGGCATTCAACAAATTCACTCTCTTGAGATCCAACCTAATTTTCCCAATTGACCTGCATGTTGAAATCTCCCATGACCATCATAACATTGTCCTTTTGATATGTCTTTTCTACTTCCTGTTGTAATTTGTGGTCCACATCCCAGCCACTGTTGGGAGGCCTGTACATAACTGCCATCAACGTCCTTTTGCCCTTGCAGTTTGTTAACTTAACCCACAAGGATTCAACATCTTCCGATCCTATGTCACATCTTTCTATTGATTTGATGCCACAAGCAGAGCAATGCCACCCCATCTGCCTACCTTCCTATCCCTCCAATACAATGTGTAACCTTGGACATTCAGCTCCCAACTACAACCATTCTTCAGCCATGATTCAGTGATGGCCGCAATATCATACCTGACAATCTGTAACAGTGCAAAATGATCATCCACCTTATGTCTTATACTCTGTGCATTGAGATATAACACTTTGAGTACTGTATTTGCTACCCTTTTTGATTCTGCATCTCTAATGCACTGACATTCATCCTGCTGGCTGCAATTTTGGCCTATCATCTGATGCACCATCAATAACTCTCTCTGAGACGTAAAGGCGAGATATCGGCTTTTATTGACTGGAAGAAGGAACAAGCAGTGGTTGACCACCATACTACATCCTGGAGACTGAGAGGCCGGGCTCAGGCCTCAATCGCCTTTATACCGGGGTCTGTGGGAGGAGCCACAGGAGCAGTCAACAGGGGTCTGTGGGAGGAGCCACAGGAGCAGTCAGCAGGGGGCGTGTCCAGACAGGTATATGTAGTTCACCACATTCACCCCCCCCCCCTTTGTTTTAAAAGAGAGTCCCCATGGGGCGAAGTTTATTACAAGTATATTTACAGGTTAAGTCTATCAGGTGGTCGAATCAGTCGCTGTGATCTACGTAGCACCGGCTGTGATTGCACCGGAGACGGAGGTTGTGCTGGATCCAGCCTAACTGGAGGTGTCAGCCCACTAGGCGTCAGTGATCCCTCATGCGTGTGCGAGGCGCCTGGTATATGCGCGTGCGAGACGCCCGGTATAGGAGTGTTGTGAGGAGTCTGTGTAGGGCTCGGTGTGCGTGGTGTCACCTTGGGTACAGGGTTCATAGTTACCGTGGAGTGTTCGGGATAGTAGTCTGCTGCTCCTGCGGGCGCCAGGCCGCAGACGGAGACCGTGTCCTCCCGCCCATCAGGTAAGACCATGTAGGCATACTGGGGGTTCGCATGTAGAAGGTGAACCCTCTCGACCAGCGGGGAGTATTTATTGCTCCTCACATGTTTCCGGAGCAGCACTGGCCCTGGGGACATCAGCCAAGCCGGTAGGGTGGTCCCAGTGGCAGACTTCCGGGGAAAAGAGAATAGGCGCTTGTGAGGGGTGGCATTGGTGGACGTACATAACAGGGAGCAGATAGAGTGGAGTGCCTCGGGGAGGACCTCCTGCCATTGAGAGACTGGCAACCCTTTTGACTTAAGGGCTAAAAGTGTGGCCTTCCACACTGTGGCATTCTCCCTCTCCACCAGTCCATTTCCCTGGGGATTATAGCTCGTTGTCCGACTAGTAGCAATGCCCCTAGCCAGCAGGTACTGGTGCAGCTCGTCACTCATAAAGGAGGACCCTCTATCACTGTGGATATAGCAGGGATATCCGAACAGAGTGAAGAGCTGGCGCAGGGCTTTTATGACGGACGTGGTAGTGGTGTCGGGGCAGGGGATGGCAAAGGGGAACCGCGAGTACTCGTCGATAATGTTGAGAAAGTAGACATTGCGGTCGGTGGAGGGAAGGGGGCCCTTAAAGTCAACACTCAGTCGCTCAAAGGGACGGGTGGCCTTGATAAGTTGCACTGTTTCAGGACGGTAGAAGTGTGGTTTGCACTCAGCGCAGACTTGGCGGTCCCTGGTCATCGTCCTGATGTCCTCCAGGGAGTACGGCAGGTTCCGGGCTTTCACGAAATGGTAAAATCGGGTGACCCCCGTGTGGTGAACTACATATACCTGTCTGGACTGCTCCTGTGGCTCCTCCCACAGACCCCTGCTGACTGCTTCTGTGTCTCCTCCCACAGACCCCAGTATAAAGGCGATTGAGGCCTGATGCCCGGCCTCATTCTCCAGGATGTAGTGTTGTTCATTCTTCCAGTCAATAAAAGCCGATACCTCGCTTCTTACGTCTCAGAGTGAGTTATTGATGGTGCATCAATTTTATTGACTGGAAGTTAAAACATGGAAACCGTTTTACGTCCGGAAAGATTGGATTTGGACCCCCAAGACCCTGAAGCAGCTCTTGCCTTTGAACTCTGGCTTGCATGCTTCCAATCATACTTGGAGGAGTTCGTGCAACTGACCCCACTGTTAGGCACAGAATTCTCCTCTCGAGAGTCACCCCAAAAGTTTATTCATTCATCAGGGACCTCTCGACCTACGAAGGGGCGCTTGACGCCCTCAAAAGACAGTACATGCGGCCGGTGAATGCCGTCTACGCCAGACATCGCTTGGCCACGCGCAGACAGCGCCCTGCGGAGTCGACCGCCGAATTTCTCCAAGCTCTACAGGCACTCGTGCGGACTTGTGACTGCGAAACGCTCACGGCGGAACAGCATGCGGAACTCTTGGTACGCGACGCCTTTGTTACAGGAATCAGGTCAGTGTATGTGCACCAGCGGCTGCTGGAAAAGGCTGATCTGACCTTACGCTCAGCGATCGAGACGGCTGACGTGCTGGAGGCTGCTCTGCACAACGCGGACGCTGTCCAGCCGCGCGATTCCCTGCCGGTTCCATGGACACCTCCGACCCTGCCGCTAAAAGCCGATACCTCGCTTCTTACGTCTCAGAGTGAGTTATTGATGGTGCATCACCCCGGATGGCAAAGATGTGCATGGAGGGCGTATAGCTGGTTGAGCTGTGCGCTAGCACACGCTCCCCGGGATAGGGCATCAGGGGGCTCATTGAGCCTTCCAGGCAGGTACAGGATATCATAGTTGTAGGTGGAGAGTTCTATTCTCCACCTCAAAATTTTATCATTTTTGATTTTGCCTTGCTGTTGGTTGCTGAACATGAACGCAACCGAGCGCTGGTCGGTCAGCAAGGTGAACCTTTTGCCGGCGAGATAGTGCCTCCAGTGCCTAATAGCTTCCACTATGGCCTGGGCTTCTTTCTCCACCGTGGAGTGCCGAATTTCAGAGGCTTGAAGGGTACGAGAAAAAAATGCTACTGGCCTGCCTGCCTGATTGAGGGTAGCAGCAAGCGCAAAATCGGAGGTGTCACTCTCTACTTGGAAGGGAATGGTCTCTTCCACCGCATGCATCGTTGCTTTGGCAATGTCCCCTTTAATGCAGCTGAAGGTCGCGCGGGCCTCGGCAGAGAGGGGAAATGTGGTAGACTTGACCAGGGGGCGGGCCTTGTCTGCGTAATGGGGGACCCATTGGGCGTAATAGGAAAAGAAGCCCAGGCACCGTCTGAGGGCTTTGAGAGTGGTGGGAAGAGGGAGTTCTAACAGGGGGCGCATACGGTCGGGATCAGAGCCAATGACCCCGTTTTCCACGACTCTCAAAGCCCTCAGACGGTGCCTGGGCTTCTTTTCCTATTACGCCCAATGGGTCCCCCATTCTGCCTGCCCTTCCTGACAGTTTGACTGCACGTTATCTTTGCTTTTTTACCATCCACCCTATCCTGAGTCCCTTCACTCCAGTTCCCACTGCCTGCCAAATTAGTTTAAACCCATCCCAACAGCTCTAACAATCCTGCCTGCAAGAATATTGGTTCCCTTCAGGTTCAGGTGCAACCCGTTACTTTGAACAGGCCATACCTCACCCAGAAGAGATCCCAATGGTCCAAGAACCTGAAGCACTGCCCCCTGCACCAGCTTCACAGCCAAGCATTAATCTGCCAAATCATCTTGTTTCTCCCCTCACTGGTATGTGGCAGAGGCAGCAGCCCAGAAATTACTACCCTGGAGGTCCTGCTTCTCAGCTTTCTACCTAGCTCTGTAAATTCTCTTTTCAAAACCAGTTTTGCTACCTTATATGCCCTTTCCTTGGCTTTTATGCAGTCATTACTTTCCCTTGTCAGCCACAGTTGCCTAGTCCTGCCATTTGAGAACAAAATTTTCTGTGGGATATATGTATCCTGCGCCTTCAGCCATCTTTGTTCTGCCGTCATTCCCGCCAGTATCCTGTCCAATCCACCCGGGCCAGCTCCTTTCTCATGCCTCTGTAATTCCTTTTATTACATTGTGATACTAATACACACAGGGCTGCGTACTCAGTCCACTGCTGTCACTCTGCTGACCCACGACTGTGCTGCAACATACAGCTCGAACCACATCATCAAGTTCGCCAATGGCATGACCGTGGTGGGTCTCATTAGCAAGAATGACGAGTCAGCTTACAGAGAGGAGGTGCAGCGGCTAATGAACTGGTGCAGAGCCAACAACCTGTCTCTTAATGTGAACAAAAGAGATGGTTGTCGACTTCAGAAGGGCACGGAGCGACCAATCCCCGCTGAACAGTGACAGCTCCTCGGTAGAGACCGTTAAGAGCACCAGATTTCCTGGTGTTCACCTGACGGAGAATCTCACCTGGTCCCTCAACACCAGCTCCATTGCAAAGAAAGCCCAGCAGCGTCTCTACTTTCTGCGAAGGCTGAGGAAAGTCCATCTCCCACCCCCCATCCTCACCACATTCTACAGGGGTTGTATTGGGAGCATCCTGAGCAGCTGCATCACTGCCTGGTTTGGAAATTGCACCATCTCGGATTGCAAGACCCTGCAGCGGATAGTGAAGTCAGCTGAGAAGATCATCAGGGTCTCTCTTCCCACCATCACGGACATTTATACTACATGCTGCATCTGCACAGGAAACAGCATTATGAAAGACCCCATGCACCCCTCATACAATCTCTTCTCCCTCCTGCCGTCTGGGAAAAAGCTCCAAAGCATTCGGGCTCTCACGACCAGACTATGTAACAGTTTCTTCCCCCAAGCTATCAGATTCCTCAATACCGAGAGCCTGGTCTGACAACTTGCCCTATTGTCCTGTTTATTATTTATTGTAATGCCTGCACTGTTTTTGTGCACTTTACGCAGTCCTGTGTAGGTCTGTAGTCTAGTGTAGCTTCCTCTGTGTTGTTTTTTTACGTAGTTCAGTCTAGTTTTTGTACTGTGTCATGTAACACCATGGTCCTGAAAAACATTGTCTCATTTTTACTATGTACTGTACCAGCAGTTATGGTCAAAATGACAATAAAAGTGACTTGACTTGACTTGTTGTAACTTAAGCTTCTCCTCTCAAATTGCAGTATGAATTCAATCGTATAATGATCAATACCTCCTAAGGGTTCATTTACATTAAGCTGACTAATAGAATCTGGGTTATTACACAACACCGAATCTAAGATGGCCTTTCCCCTTCTAGGCTCGAACACAAACTGCTCTAAAAAGCCATCTTGTAGGCATACAACAAATTCCCTCTCTTGCAATTTGACATCAACCAGATTTCCCCAATCCCTGATTACAATTGTGATATTACCCTTATTACATGCCCTTTCCAGCTCCCTTTGCAATCTCAACCCCACATCTTAGCTACTATTTGACAGCCTATGTATGATTCCCATAATGGTTTTACCCTTGCAGATTCTTAACTTCACCCACAAAGATTCAACATTCTCTGACCCTATGTCATTCTAAAGATGTAATTTCATCTCTTACCAATAGAGTCACACCACCGCCTATACCTTTCCATCTGTCCTTTTGATACAAAGTATATCCTTTGATCTTAAGCTCTCAACTATGACCTTCTTTTGGCCATGGATCAGTGATGCCCACAATGCCATACTGACCAATTTCTTAGAAGCATAGAAAATCTACAGTGCAACACAGGCCCTTCGGCCCACAATGCTTTGTACTTACTTTAGAATTACCTCAGGTTACCCATAGCCCTCTATCTTTCGAAGCTCCATATACCTATCCAGGCGCCTCCTAAAAGACCCTATTGTATCCGCCTCCATCACCGTCGCCAGCAGCCTATTCCACGCTCACACCACTCTGCATAAAAAAACTTACCCTTGACATCTTCTCTGTACCTACTTCCAAGCACCTTAAAACTGTGCTCTCTCATGCTAGCCACTTCAGCCCTGGGAAAAAGCCTCTAACTATCCACACAATCAATGTCTCTCATCATCTTATTCACCTCTATCAGATCACTTCTCATCCTACGTTGCTCCAAGGAGAAAAGGCCAAGTTCACTCAACCTGTTCTCATAAGGTATGCTTCCCAATCCAGGCAACATCCTTATAAATCTCCTCAGCACCCTTTCTATAGTTTCCACATTCTTCCTGTAGTGAGCGACCAGATCTGAGCACAGTACTCCAAGTGGGGTCTGACCAGGGTCCTATATAGCTATAACATTACCCCTCGGCTCTTGAAATCTATCCCACAGTTGATGAAGGCCAATACACAGTAATACACAGAGACTCATTCCACCGAGATGTAACATTGAGCGTCATAGGAAGTCAATCCTGCCTGTGGCCATCAAACTTTACAACTCCTCCCTTGGAGTGTCAGACACTCTGGGCCAATAGGCTGGTCCTGGACTTATTTCCACTTGGCATAATTTACTTATTATCATTTAATTATTTTTGGCTTTATTTTGCTATATTTCTACTCTATTCTTGGTTGGTGCAACAGTAACGAAACCCAATTTCCCTCGGGATCAATAAAGTATGTCTGTCTGTCTGTCAATATGCCTTCTTAACCATAGAGTCAACCTGCACAGCAGCTTTGAGTGTCCTGTGGACTCAGATCCCAAGATCACTCTGATCCTTCCCACTGCCATATTCTGCCATCATATTTGACCTACCAAAATGAATCACCTCACACTTATCTGGGTTGAACTCCATCTGCCACTTCTCAGCCCAGTTTTGCATCCTATCAATGTCCTGCTGAAACCTCTGACTGCCCTCCACACTATCCACAACACCTCCAACCTTTGTGTCATCAGCAAATTTACTAACCCATCCCTCCACTTCCTCATCCAGGTCATTTATAAAAATCATAAAGAGAAGTGGTCCCAGAATAGATCCCTGAGGCACACCACTGGTCACCAACCTCCAAGCAGAATATGACCCATCTACAACATTCTTTGCCTTCTGTGTGCACAAAGCAATGTTCCCTTGGGTCCTATGCCTCCTTACTTTCTCAAAAAGCTTTGCATGGGGTACCTTATCAAATGTCTTGCTGAAATGCATATGTTTGACATCTACTGCTTTACATCATCAATGTGTTTAGTCACATCCTCAAAAATTCAATCAGGCTCGTAAGGCAAGACCTGCCTTTGACAAAGCCTTGCTGACTATTCGTAATCATATTATACCTCTCCAAATGTTCATAAATCCTGCCTCTCAGGATCTTTTCCATCAACTTACCAACCACTGAAGTAAGACTCACTGGTCTATAGTTTCCTGGACTTTCTCCACTCCCTTTCTTGAATAAGGGAACAATATCTGTAACGCTCCAATCCTCCAGAACCTCTTCCATCCGCATTCTCAGAGGCTCAGTAATCTCCTCTCTTGCTTCCCACAGTAGCCTGGGGTATATCTTGCCCAGTGACTTATCCAGCTTGATGCTTTCCAAAATCTCCAGCACATCCTCTTTCTTAATGCCTATACACTCAAGCTTTTCAGTCCACTATGAGTCATCCCTACAACCGCCAAGGTCCTTTTCCATAGTGAATACTTAAGCAAAGCATTCATTAAGTACCTCCGCTACCTCCAACGGTTCCATACACACTTTTCCACTGTCACACTTGATTGGTCCTATTCTCTCAAGCCTTATCCTCTTGCTCTTCACATACTTGTAGAATGTCTTGGGGTTTTCATTAATCCTGCTCGCCAAGGCCTTCTCATGGCCCATTCCAGCTCTTCTAATTTCATTCTTAAACTCCTTTCTGCTAGCTATATAATTTTCTACATCTCTATCATTACCTAGTTTTTGAACCTTTCATAAGCTTTTCTTTTCTTCTTGACTAGATTTACAACAGCCTTTGTACTCCACGATTCCTGTACCCTACCATCCCCCCCTGTCTCATTGGAACGCACTTGTGCAGAATGCCACGCGAATATCCCCTGAACGTTTGCCTGAAATGTACATTCCGTACATTTCCCTGAAAACATCTGCTCCCAATTTATGCTTCCAAGTTCCTGCCTAATAGCTTCATATTTCCCCTTACTCCAATTAAACACTTTCCTAACTTGTCTATTCCTATTCCTCTCTAATACTATGGTAAAGGAGATAGAATTATGATCACTATCTCCAAAATGCTCTCTAATTGTGCCACAAGTTTGTCCATCTTATTCCAAATGCTACATGCTTTTAAAAACAGCATCTTTAGTCCTGCATTCTTTGTCCTTATGAATTTCGCCTCTGTGGTACAACTTAACTCTTTGTTCTCTCTACAGTTGTACCCAATCATTGGCTTGTCCTTCCTTACATTCATATTACATATTATATCATCTACTCGTAAATCTGTTGGCTCATCCTCAGCTCTATTATACTGGTTCCCATCCCCATCATATATTTTAAACCACTCCCAACAGCTCTAGCAAACCTGCCCACAAGGATATTGGTCTGCCTCAGAATCAATTGCAACCCTTTCTATAGGTCTCACCAGCCCCAGAAGAGCTCCCAGTGATCCAGAAATCTGAATCTCTGCCCCCTGCTCCAATTCTTCAGTCACACATTTATCTGGCACCTCATTCTATTCCTATTGTCACTACCATGCAGCACAGGCAGCAATCCCAAGATTACTACCCTTGAGGTCCTGATTCTCAGCTTCCTTCCGAACTCCTTGTATTCTTTTTTCAGGACCTCCTCCCTTTTTCTACCTATGTTGTTGATACCAATATGTACCACGACTTCTGGCAGCTAACCCTCCCTTTACAGGATATTGTGGACACATTCAGGAAAATTGAGAACCCTGGCACCTGGGAGGCAAACTACCATCTGTGTTTCCTTTTTATGTCGACAGAATCACTGATCTGTCCCCTTAGAGCCATAGGATATAAAGTTAGCAATAATGCAGAGTAATGAAAACAAAGAGAACAACTGCATTTAAGGGAAAGCTGGGGAAACCTGCAAGGAAATAAGTAATTTGATTGCTGTTAACACAGGAAATATGGATGTTTATGCAAATCACAAATACCTGAGTAGGTCAACGGGTCAACATGGTCTGTTCCTGATCTGTAGACGTGATTATAATATATCGTTACTAATTATTCAAGACTATAACCAATGTGTTAATGATAACCACAAAATTTGGACACAATGACTTTATTGGATGTGTGGCAGTTTACATGTATGTTTAATTCCAGTACTGCCAAATATTCCTGTTGCTCCGGATGTATCTTATTTTGTTCTGCTTCCAGCTCAGCACATTCTTGTTGTTTTCTCAATACTGAAATTTACAAACCAAAAGTTAATAATTAGTGCTGCCAATTCTATGTAATTCAAATTCTAATTGCCATTAGTAAACGTTAAATCCATAAGAAATGTGTGGAATATTACTACACTCACATACATTACAGTAAACATTCTATCACATTATCTAAAAAACAAAAAACTCAAAATGCTGGCAGAACTCAGCAGGCCAGACAGCATCTATGGGAGGAGGTAATAACGACATTTCGGGCCGAAACCCTTCATCAGGAGTGAAGTAACATGGGATGGTCGAGGGGGGATATGAAGTGGGGGAGGGATAAAGTAGAGAGCTGGGAAGTGATAGGCTGGAGGGAAATGGGCTGGGGGAAGGTGGAGAATTATGGGAAATAAAAGAGAAAGAAAGGTAGGGCTGGGGGGAGAGATTATAGTGAGGGGGGAAAAAGAGAGAGAAAGAGAACCAGACTAAAATAATAGATAGGGATGGGGGTAAGGGTGGGGGGCAGGGGTATCAACCATTTCCAGCATCTGCAGATTCACTCGTGTTGCCTATCACATTATCTCCTGACTGTACAATTATGTAAATTAGGGCTGTGATTCAAATCTACCAATTCCATACTTAATTTTCTCATCCATCCTGAGAACCTATTCATCAGTCTATGACGTCTGAATGTTGTTGATAATAAGGCAAATTGTAATCGTTTGTGAAAATATTAAGACAGTGGTAGGGTAGAGAAGAAATAATGACAGAGCTAGTGAGTTTCTACATATAAGCAAGCAGTTAGTCAAGAAAAAGGATTGTGGATATTCTCAGAATGCCCAGCCTACTCTTGTAGCCACAGTAGTTGTGAGATAGGCCTGTTCAGAACCAGAATCAGGTTTATTAACACCAGCACATGTGATGTGAAATTTGTTAACTTAGCAGCTGCAGTTCAATGCAATACATAATCTAGCAGAGAGAGAAAATAATAATAATAAAAAACATAATAATAAATAAACAAGTAAATCAATTACATATATTGAATAGATTTTTTTAAATATGCAAAAACAGAAATACTGTATACTAAAAAAAGTGAGGTAGTATCCAAAGCTTCAATTTCCATTTAGGAATCGGATGGCAGGGGGTAAGAAGCTGTTCATGAATCACTGAGTGTGTGCCTTCAGGCTTCTGTATCTCCTACCTGATGGTAACAGTGAGAAAAGGGCATGCCCTGGGTGCTGGAGATCCTTAATAATGGACATTGTCTTTCTGAGACACCACTCCCTAAAGATGTCTTTGTAGGCTAGTCCCCAAGATGGAGCTGACTAGATTTACAACCTTCTGCAGCTTCTTTCAGTCCTGTGCAGTAGCCCCTCCATACCAGACAGTGATGCAGCCTGTCAGAATGCTCGCCACTGTATATCTATAGAAGTTTTTGAGTGTATTTGTTGACATGCGAAATTTCTTCAAACTCCTAATAAAGTATAGCCACTGTCATGCCTTCTTTATGACTACATCAATGTGTTGGGACCAGGCTAGATCCTCAGCAATCTCGACAACCGGGAACTGGAAGCTGCTCACCCTCTCCACTTCTGATCCCTCTATGAGAATTGGTATATGTTCCTTCATCCTACCCTTCCTGAAGTCCACAATCAACTTTTTTGTCTTACTGACGTTTAGTGCCAGGTTGTTCCTGCGGCACCACTCCACTAGTTGGCATATCTCACTCCTGTATGCCCTATCGTCACCACCTGAGATTCTACTAACAATGGTTGTATTGTCAGCAAATTTGTGGATAGTATTTGAGCTATGCCTAGCCAAACAGTTAAGTGTATACAGAGAATAGAGCAGTGGGCTAAGCACACACCCCTGAGGTGCGCCAGTGTTGATTGTCAGCGAGGAGGATATGTTATCACCAATCTGCACAGACTGTGGTCTTGCAGTTAGGAAGTTGAGGATCCAATTGCAGAGGAAGGTATAGAGGCCCAGGTTCTGCAACTTCTCAATCAGGATTGTGGGAATGATGGCATTAAATGCTGAGCTATAGTCGATGAATAGCATCCTGACGTAGGTGTTTGTGTTGTCTAGGTGGTCTAAAGCCGTGTGGCAAGCCATTGAGATTGTGTCTGTCATTGACCTATTGTGGTGATAGGTATATTGCAATGGGTTTCTCTTCAAAAATGATTCTTAGGATGTTGATCGTGGAACAACTTATTGGAATGCTGTTGGTCATCAAGTGTAAATGATTCGATTCTCTGTTCAGTTGGTCATTGCTTATTATTAATTCTGGTCTGAGTTTAGGAATTCATGTTTGTGGCCTTGGCTCTCAGTCTTATGAGGAGTCACTTTAAGACTCATAGTTGAACAGCAGGAAAACTGGCCATTTGGCCTATTACATCCAGGTTGACCACAGTTCACCAATTAATATTGAATCCATCTACCAGTACTTGGCTTGTCACCTTCAATGCCCAGGAAATTCAGGTACACTAAACATCCTACAATCTTCTGTGAATACTGATCTTATAATGGACAGAAGGTTATTGATGAGGCATCTGAGCATGATTGGGCTTGGACATGGCTACAGGAATTTCTTTGGGTGATGTCTTGAACCATCACTTTCATTTGAACTCCAGAATTCAGTATTTGTTTTGATCATGCTTGCCCAAAAGAGTAATCAGACTAGGAGCTGAATGTGAATGAGACTATTGTTGAATGAGTATCCATGGCAACTACCTCTTCTGTTCCTTTCCTGGTGATTGAGAGCTGGTTGATGAAGAAGCAAGTAAATAAACTGTAATTTATCTGCCTTTTGTGTTCTATTCATTCCTAAGTAATCAGTTGTTGTTGCTATATAATAAACAGCTCATTCATAATATTGACATTGAATACCATTTTACTGTGATATTTGTGTTACAATGGATGAACTAAAACTTGCAAGATGAGCCTCAGAAATAATAATTTCTCATGCTCTGCATTTTCTGTCTAGTATTGCTGCCTTAATTTTGTTCATTTTTTCATTTACAAACAATAAAAAGAATGGCATAACTTTGTTTTCTTACTGGCTATACTCATGTGTTACTATCAAACAAAGGGTCTAAACATTCACCCGTTGATCTAACGTGTAATTAAATGTGAAAGTATAAGCTCAGGTTGGAAATGAGGCACTTGATCCACACTGACTAGATTAGTTTCATGCTATTCACAACCTGTCATAAGCTTGAGAAGGAAACCAATTCTTAGACCTCCCATGATATTAGTTAATTCAATTACACATGCTAGGACTGGATATAATATATGCTCAGTTGCCATGTTATTAAGTAGAGGAGTAGAATCCAGTGTACTGCAGCTGTAGTCCATCCATTTCAAGGTTTGACATGTTGTGCATTCACATATGCTCTTCTGCACGCCACTATTGTAATGTGTGGTTATCTGAGTTGCTGTAACCTTCTTGTCAGCTTGAACCAGTCTGGCCATTTTCCTCCGAGCTCTCTCATAAACAAGGCATTTTCGACAACAAAACTGCGGCTCACTGATCTTTTTTTTTGTTTTTTCACACTATTCTCTGTAAATCCTAGAGACAGTTGTGCATGAAAATCTCAGAACTGCAGTTTCTGAGACACTCAAACTACCCCATCTGGCACCAACAATCATTCCACAGTCAAGTCATTTAGGTCACACCTGCCCTATTTTGATGTTTGGCCTGAACAACCAAACCTCCTGAGCACGTCTGCATGCTTTTATAGATTGAATTGCTGCCACATGATCAGCTGATTAGATATTTACATTAACATGCAGATGTACAGGTGCACCTAATTAAGTGGACACAGTGAATGCAACTGTTTAGAGAGATAGAGGATCCAGCATCTGATAGGCTAAGATCTGGTGGCTTAAGACATTGGAGCAGGATTATGCCATTTGGCCCATCAAGTTTGCTCCACCATTTGATCATAGCTGATCTATTCCCTCTCGACGTCATTCTCCTGTCTTCTCTCCATAACCTTTCACTCCCTGACTAATCAATAATCTATCAATCTCTGCTTTAAATACATTCAATGACCGAGCCTCCTCAGCCATCTATGGCAATTAATTTCCCTTATTCACAACCCTCTGGCTAAAGAAATTCCTCCTCATCTCCATTCTAAATGAACATTCCTCTATTCTGAGGTTGTGTCCTCTGGTCCTAAACTCCCTGACTATAAGAAACATCCTTCCCACATCCACTTTATCTAGGTTGATACCTATATTCAATAGGTTTCAATGAGATCCCCCTTCATTCTTCTAAGCTACAGTGAGTACAAGCCTCCTCATTGTCATGGTGATGGGGGCTTGTGTATCTCAGTGATGCTGTGGGCTATACCATGTAGAGCTACTCAAGATGGACAGGTCATGGCAGAGAGGTCAGACTAAATATGGTCCAGTTGAGAAGGAAGTGGCAACCTTCTCCAGTAATTTGCCAAGAAAACCTTATGGATGAAAGTAACCAGAGAAATATGAGAATGACACTGGAAGATGAGCCTCACAGGTCTGAAGGTGCCCAACATGTTAACACGGGAAAACGGAAGAAGGGCGGCCACCTGCTGATGTGCCTAGAAATGAAAAGAAGGTCCGATACTGTAAGGATCGACACACCATTGGAACCTGGAATGTAAGATCCATGTATCAAGGTAAACTAGATGCGTTCAAAAATAAGATGGCGAGACTAGACATTGACATATTGGGAATTAGCGAACTGAAGTGGACTGAAATGGGTCATTTTACATCAGACAGTTACCAGATCTTCTACTGTGGGCAGGAAACCTGCAGGAAGAATGGAATGGTTTTAATTGTCAAAAAGAGTATCAAAATCAGTGATTGGATACAACTCCAGAAATAATAGAATGATTGCAATACAACTTCAAGGCAAGCCTTTCAACATCACAGTGATCCAAGTTTATGCTCCAACCACAGATGCCAAAGAGGATGAAATTATTCAGTTTTATGATGAACTGCAGCACCTCCTGGATATGACACCAACAATGGATGTTACATATATCATTGGAGACTGGAATGCCAAAGTTGGCAATCAGAGAACACCTGGAGTAACGGGCAACTTTGGCTTCGAGTAAGAAATGAAGCAGGACATTGAAAGGTAGAATTTTGCCGAATTAACTCTCTGGTTATAGCAAATACCTCCTCCAACAGCCTAAGAGGCGGCTCTATACATGGACATCACCAGATGGTCAACACCGAAACCAGACTGACTATATACTCTGCAATCAGAGATGGAAATACTCTATACAGTCGGCTAAAACAAGACCAGTAGCAGATTGTGGCTCAGACCATGAGTTGCTTGTTGCAATATTCAGAATGAAACTGAAGAGCATCAGAAAAACCAATGTACCAGCAAAGTTTGATGTTGATAGCATCCCTCAAGAATATGCCATGGAGGTGAAGATCAGATTCAATAGATTGAACCTGATAGAGAGAAAGCCAGAAGAACTATATATAGAAGTAAGGAGCATTATACAAGAGGTGGCAACAAAAAAATTGCAAACAAAAAGAAGTCCAGGAAAGCAAAATGGCTTTCTGCGGAGGCTCTGCAAGTGGCTGAGTAGCGAAGAGAAGTGAAGGCCAATGGAGATTGGAACAAATACCTCCAACTAAACACAAAGTTCAAGAAGATAGCAAGGAAAGATAAAGAAACGATGCAAAGCTCCAACAGAATTGGAAAACAAGAGATCTATTCAAGAAAATTAGAGAAATCAAAGGAACATTTCATGCAAAAATGAGTATAGTAAAAGACAAAGAAAAGAAGGACCTTACAGAAGCAGAAGACATCAGAAAGAGATGGCAGGAATACACAGAAGAATTGTACAGGAAAGATCCCACAACGAAGACACCCGCAATGACTCCCTCATTGATCTAGGGCCGGACATTCTGGAAAGTAAAGTCGAATGGGCAACAGAAAACATTGCCAATGATTAGGCTGCAGGATGCAATATGATTCCAGTTGAATTGTTTAAAACTTTCAAAGTGTAGAAGTGTTGTAAAAGTGTTGCTTGCAATTTGCCAGCAAATCTGGAAAACCCAACAGCAGCCTTTAAACTGGAAAGGATCAGTTTATATCCCAATTCCCAAGAAGGGAAATGTAAAGGAATGTTCAAATTACCGAATAATTTCACTAATTTCACATATACCAAGGTAATGCTAAATACCATGCAAGCAAGACTCCAGCAATATATGGAATGAGAACTGCCAGATGTAAAAGCTGGTTTTAGAAGAGGCAGAGGCACCAGAGACCAAATTGCTGGATAATGGAGAAATTGACGGAACTTCAGAAAAGTATTTATATTTTATTGACTACTCTAAGGCCTTCGACAATGTAGACTAAAATAAGCTATGGCAAATCCTTAAAAAAGTGGGGTATAGCTGGACATCTGATCTGCCTTATGCGAAACTTCTATGAAGATCAAGAAATAACAGTTAGAACTGAACATGAAACAACAAACTGGTTCAAGATTGGGAAAGGAGCACAACAAGGCTGCATACTGTCACCCAACTTATTTAATCTATATGCTGAACACATCATGAGGAATGTTGGTCAAGAGGACTCAAATGTTGGAATCAAAATTGCTGGATTAAATATTAACAACCTCTGATATACAGATGATACTACTCTAATGGCTGAAAGTGAGGAGGATCTGAGGAAGTTTCTAATCAAAATGAAAGAAGAAAATGCAAAAGCTGGCTTGTTGCTCGATATTAAGAAAGCCAAGATTATGTCGACCAGCCCGATTAATTCCATGGTAATAAATGGAAAGGAAGTGGAAGCAGTGATGGATTTTGTCTTCCTTGGTTCAAAGATTTCTATAGATGGTAACTGCAGCCACAAAATTAAATGGCGCTTACTTCTGTGGAAGGCAGCAATGGCAAATCAGATAAAATACTGAAGTGAAGAGGCATAACATTGTCTACGAAGATCCATATAGTCAAGTCTATGGTATTTCCAGTTGTGATGTATGGCAGTGAGAGCTGGACTATTAGTAAGGGTGAATACAAAATAATCAACGCCTTTGAACTTGGATGCTGGAGGAAAGTGTTAAGAGTTTGCTGGACAGCAAGAAGATCCAATAAGTGAATACTTGAAAAAATACAGCCAGACTGCTGACTAGGACGCTTGATTATGAAACAAAAGGTCAAATATTTTGGCCACATCACAAGAAGACAGGATTCCTTAGCAAGGCCTCTCATGTTAGGTAAACAGAAGGTAAAAGAAGGAGAGGACAACAGAGGCTACGATGGATAAATAATATTACTCAGACAATGTGTATGACCTCGGGGGATCTTAGAGAGGCAATTTCCAACAAGAAGTCTTGGTGTGCAGGAGTCCATGAGGTCATGAAGAGTTGGGTTTGACTTAATGACTGAACAACAACAACAAGCCCAAAGCCATCAAACACTCTTCATATGATTATCCTTTCAATCCCCTGGAACCATTTTTGTGAACCTCCTTTGAACACTTTCCAATGTCAGTACATTCTTTCTTAGATAAGAAGCCCAAAACTGCTTACAATACTCCAAGTGAGGCCTCACCAATGCCTTATAAAGCATTAGCATTACATCCTTGTTTTTATATTCTAGTTCTCTTGAAATAAATGCTAACATTACATTTGCCTTCCTCACCACTGATTCTACCTACAAGTAAACCTTTAGGTAATTTTGCACAAGAACTCCCAAGTCCCTTTGCATCTTGGATATTTGAATTTCCTTCTTACTTACAGAATAGTCAATGCTTTTATTCCTTCTACAAAGATGCATGATCATATACTTGCCATCTTTATTCCATCTGCCACTTCTTTGCCCATTCTTCTAACCTATCTAAATTCTTCTGCAGTCTCCCTGCTTCCTCAACATTATCTACCCCTCCATCTAACTTCATATCGTCTGCAGACTTGGCCACAAAGCCATCAATACCATCATCCAAATCATTGCCATACAATGTAAGAAGAAGCAGTTCCAAAGCCGACTCCTGCAAAACAACATTAGTCACCAACAGCCAATCAGCAAAGACTCCCTTTATTCTCACTGTTTGCGTTGCTTCCTTACTTGAGTTCTGTGTAACACCCAGTACTATTTCTTAGCTGTATTCCAGAAATGGATCTAGCCAAGATGGAGTTCTGCAGGATTCAAGTTAGGGCAAGAGTTCCCAATCTGGGGTCCACGGACCCCTTGCTTAATGGTATTGGTCCATGGTGTAAAAAAGGTTGGGAACCCTCAAGGTACCAAGATTTATGTAAATGGAGTGTGAGTGAAGGATGTAAGGGGGAAGGAAAGAAGGGCTATTTTTTTTTCACACGCCTCAGCCTGTTGCTATTTAATACTTCTGCAAGACCAACAACCTGCACCTGCGTTCCATCTACCACTCCTTCAACCACAGTGGAATATATGTAATAATAATAATAACTTTAAATTAAAGTTCTTTGATAGTCCAGGTAATTCAAATATAAAAAGGCAAGCCTTCCAAATACCCTAGGCCTCTGTATCATCTAATCTTACTGAATAAGTCTCATGTTGGTTGGTACTTCACATTAAAATGGAATCCAAATCAGTTTTCGAGTTGTGGTACATGGACAATACTTTGGTGCACACATTTTGGGAATCCAAGCTTTAAATCTTAATTGACTATTCACTGAAATATAGGGGAGAATGTAACTAAAGATCTAACAGCAAACTGCCTCAATAAAAGTCCAGATCAATACATTTACTATAGCATGTAGCACTTCAGAACACAAAGACTTCAAGAAGTCAGAAAGTGGTTACCCAATGTATAACCTACTCTCACAGCTCTGGCTGGAACAGTAAAATTTGCTGGACAATGCTGACTGACAAGATTTTGTTCTGATCTGTTTCAGTGAATATAATGATGGTGAAAGTTAAAGGCACATGAATAAATTGTGTTGGAGATGTTCATTACAAGATACCTGTGTGAGATTATTTCTCCTTGTGTTTCGAGAGGCTCGTCATGAGGCACATCAAGACCCTGCTGCCCCCCTCACTGAATCCCCTGCAGTTTATGTACCATCAAAACCGTTCAACCGACGACACCATTGCTATCACCCTCCACCTGGCCCTAACCCACCTGGACAAAAAAAACACGTACTGCTCATAGACTTCAGTTCAGCATTCAAGACAATCATCCCTCAGAAACTGATTGGAAAGCTGAGCCTACTGAGCCTGAACACCTCCCTCTGCAACTGGATACTAGACTTCCTGACTGGGAGACCTCAATCAGTCCGGATCGGGAGCAGCATCTCCAACACCTTCACACTGAGCATGGGGACCCCCTAGGGTTGTGTACTCAGTCCACTGCTGTTCACTCTGCTGACCCATGACTGTGCTGCAACACACAGTTCAAACCACATCATCAAGTTCGCCAACGACACAACCATGGTGGGTCTCATCAGCAAGAATGACGAGTCAGCTTACAGAGAGGAGGTGCAGCAGCTAATGGACTGGTGCAGAGCCAACAACCTGTCTCTGAATGTGAACAAAACAAAAGAGATGGTTGTTGATTTCAGGAGGTCACAGAGCGACCACTCCCCACTGAACATTGACAGCTCTTCGGTAGAGATCGTTAAGGGCACCAAATTTCTTGGTGTTCACCTGGCGGAGAAAATCACCTGGTCCCTCAACACCAGCTCCATAGCAAAGAAAGCCCAGCAGCATCTCTACTTTCTACGAAAACTGAGGAAAGTCCATCTCCCACCCCCCACCCTCATCACATTCTACAGGGGTTGTATTGAGAGCATTGTGAGCAGCTGCATCACTGCCTGGTTCAGAAATTGCACCATCTTGGATCGCAAAACCCTGCAGCAGATAGTGAGGTCAGCTGAGAAGATCATTGGGGTCTCTCTTCCGGCCATTACAGACATTTACACTACACGCTGCATCCACAAAGCAAACAGCATTACGAAGGACCCCATGCACCCCTCATACAATCTCTTCTCCCTCCTGCCATCTGGAAAAAGGCACCAAAGCATTCGGGCTCACACGACCAGACTATGTAACAGTTCAGTGTAGTTTTTGTACTGTTTCATGTAGCATCATGGTCCTGAAAAACGTTGTCTCGTTTTTACTGTGTATTGTACCAGCAGTTAAGGTCAAAATGACAATAAAAAGTGACTTGACTTGACTTGAATCACCCTTTGCTGAAATTTGTCCAAGTCCTGTTGCATCCATGTTTTTTTTTCATTATCTGTAGAGTTTTGAATTGAATGCTGAAGAGGACATGAAGGTTGGTGGTGTTGTGGATAGTGTAGAGGATTGCCATAGATTACAACAAGACATTGACAGGATGCAGAGCTGCACTGAGAAGTGGCAGGTGAGTTCAACCTGAAGTGTGAAGTGATTCACTTTGGAAAGTTAAATTTGAAGGCAGAATATAGGGTTAATGGCATGATTCTTAACAATGTGGAGGAATAGAGGGATCTTGGGGTCCACATCCATAGATCCTTCAAAGTTGTCACACAAGTTGATAGGGTTGTTTAAAAGGATTATGGTATGTTGCACCATTAGTCAGGGGATTGAGTTCAAGAGCAGCCAGATAATGCTGCAACTGTATAAAAGCCTGGTTTATCAGCATGTGTTCAGTTCCAGTTGCCTCATTATAGGAAGGATATGGAAGCTTTAGAGTGGGTGTAGAGGAGATTTACCAAGATGCTACCTAGATTGGAGAGTATGTCTTTTGAGGATAGGCTGAGTGAACTAGGGCTGTTCTCTTTAGATGAGAGGTGACTTTTTACGAGGTGTATATGATGATGAGGGGCATAGATTGAGTGGACAATTAGAGACTTTTTCCTAGGGCAGAAATAGCTAATGCGAAGGAGCATACTCTTAAGGTGATTGGAGGGAAGTATAGGAGGAATGTCAAGAGATATGTTTTTTACACAGAGTGGTGGGTGCATGGAACATGCTGCCAGAGGTAGTGGTAGGGGCAGATAAGAAACTCTTAGATGGGTACCATATATGGACAATAGAAAACTGGAGGGCTCTTTTGGAGGGAAGTTTAGGTTGATCATCAAGCAAGTTAAAAGAACAATATAATATCATGGGCCAAAGGGCCTGTACTGTGCTTTTGTGTTCTATGAATCAGCAAACACACCCACTTATGATAACTGGAATGTCATTGATGAAGCAGTTGAAGGTAACAAGCTATAGACTCTGACTTAAAGAATTCCTGCAATGATGTCGAACAGTAAAGATGATTGATCTCCAACAACCACAATCACCCTTTTTGTTGGTTGGGAGTCGAACCAGTGGGGAATTATCCACTCAATTCTTATTGCCCAAGTCTCAATATGAGACTTAGATTCAGTGAGTCGATTATTAATGACATATAACATTCTGGGACACACAAACAAAACTGCTGTGGGATTAATTACCCACCCTGAATTTGCCTCGTTTTGAAGGTACATTAGTCTCTTGACTACCCTCACTCTTATTTTTCCTCTCAACCTATCCCTATCTTTGGCATCATTACTAGTTAATTTTTTTTCTTACCAGTTCCTCTGATTACTTGCTGATTCCTGCTTCTCTCAGTACTCAGAGATTGATGCTATTCTATTAAAACACTCTAAATTATATTTTTAACATATCAAATTATATTTGTGTGGCTATTCCATCCTATGTTACTACTCTATATCTCCATAAAACTCCAGTCCCCTTAGTCATAGAGCACTATGTCACAGAAACAGGCCCTTTGGCTCATCTAGTCCATACCGAACAATTATTCTGCATAGTCCCATTGACTTGCCCCTGGTCCATTCCTCTCCATACCCTCCCATTCCTGTACTCATCCAAATTTCTCTTAAATGTTGAAAATGAACCTGCATCCATCACTTCCACCGGCAGCTCGTTCCACACTCTCACCATCCTCTGAGTGAAGAAGTTCCCACTCAGGTTCCTGTTAAATATTTTATGTTCACCCTTAACCTATGACTTCTCATTCTAGTCTCACCCAATCTCAGTGGGAAAAGCCTGCTTACGTTTATCCTTTCTACAGTCTCAGTCTCATAATTTTGTATACTTCTATCAAATCTTTCCTCATGCTCCAGTGGTCTAGGGAATTAACATTCTAACCTACTCATCCTTTCCCTATAATTCAAGGTCTTCAAGTCCTGGTAACATCTTTGGAAAATTGCTCTGCACTTATTCAATCTTATTGATATCATTCCTGTAGCTAGTGCTCCAAATTAAGCCTCACCGATGTCTTATACAACTTCAACATAACTCAGTATTTTGCTTCATCAAGGCCAAAATATCAAGAAGACTTTTTATAATCCTATGTACCTGTAACGCTATTTTCACAGAATTATGGATCTGTATTCCTGGATTCCTCTATCCTATGGCACTCCTCGGTGCCATACTTCCCACTATGTACTTCCCATCCTGCTTTATCCTCCCAAAGTGGAACACCTCATGCTTGTCTGCATTAAATTCCATCTGCCATTTTTCAGCTCATTTTTCCAGCTGGTCTTTCATCACTGACAACTCCACCCACTATTCTGGTGTCATCTGTAAACTTGCTGAACCAGTTTACCACATTATCACTCAGATTATTGATATAGGTAACAAACAACAATGTATACATTGGACTAGGAGTCAACTAGGAGTTGAGGATGCCATCGTCTACCTGTTGAACCGTGTCTATGCCCACCTGGACAAGCTGGCGAGCACTGTGAGGGTCATGTTTTTTGACTTCTCCGGTGCGTTCAACACCATCCGCCCTGCTCTGCTGGGTGAGAAGCTGACAGTGATGCAGGTGGATGCTTCCCTGATGTCATGGATTATTGATTACCTGACTGGCAGACCACAGTACGTGCGCTTGCAACACTGTGTGTCAGACAGAGTGGTCAGCAGCACTGGGGCTCCACAGGGGACTGTCCTGTCTCCCTTTCTCTTCACCATCTACACCTCGGACTTCAACTTCTGCACAGAATCTTGCCATCTTCAGAAGTTTTCTGATGACTCTGCCATAGTTGGATTCATCGGCAAGGGAGATGAGGCAGAGTACAGGGCTACGGTGGGAAACTTTGTCACATGGTGTGAGCAGAATCATCTGCAGCTTAATGTGAAAAAGATTAAGGAGCTGGTGGTAGACCTGAGGAGGGCTAAGGCACCGGTGAACCCTGTTTCCATCCAAGGGGTCAGTGTGGACATGGTGGAGGATTACAAATACCTGGGGATATGAATTGACAATAAACTGGACTGGTCAAAGAACACTGAGGCTGTCTACAAGAAGGGTCAGAGCCGTCTCTACTTCCTGAGGAGACTGAGGTCCTTTAACATCTGTCAGATAATGCTGAGGATGTTATACGAGTCTGTGGTGGCCAGTGCTATCATGTTTGCTGTTGTGTGCTGGGGCAACAGGCTGAGGGTAGCAGACACCAACAGAATCAACAAACTCATTCGTAAGGCCAGTGATGTTGTGGGGGTGGAACTGGACTCTCTGACAGTGGTGTCTGAAAAGAGGATGCTGTCCAAGTTGCGTGCCATCTTGGACAATATCTCTCATCCACTCCATAATGTACTGGTTAGGCACAGGAGACTCGTTCCGCCAGAGACTCATTCCACTGAGATGCAACACTGAGCGTCATAGGAAGTCATTCCTCCCTGTGGCCATCAAACTTTACAACTCCTCCCTTGGAGTGTCATACACCCTGCGCCAACTCCACTTGGAATAATTTACTTATTATTATTTAATTATTTATGATTTTATATTGCTATATTTCTACACTATTCTTGGTTGGTGCAACTGTAATGAAACCCAATTTCCCTCGGGATCAATAAAGTATGTCTGTCTGTCTGTCTGTATCCAGCACCGTTCCTTGCAGCACAACACTAGTTACAGGCTACCAGTCAGAGAGGCAACCATCTTCTACCACTCTCTTGCTTCTTCCACCTAATCCAATTTAGCACCTCATCCTGGATGCCAAGCAAATGAACCTTTACCAATCTCTCATGCAGGTCCTTGTCAAAGGCCTTGGAAATGTTCATGCAGCCAACATCCACTGCCTTATCTTCATCCTGGTAACTTTCTTGAAAAACTTAATAAGATTTGTTAGACGTGACGCATCACACACAAAGCCATGTTGCCTATCCCTATTCAGGCCCTATCTATACAAATACTTATATATTCTGTCCCTTAGAATACCTTCCAATAATTTACCCACTATTGATGTCAGGCTCACCAGCCTAAAATATCCTGTCTTATTCTTAGAGCCTTTCTTAAACAACAGAACAAAATTAGCTAAGCTCAAATCCTCTGGCACATCACCTGTGGCTAGAGACATTTTAATTATCCCTGCTGGGACTCCTGTTATTTCTGCACTAGCCTCCCACAAGGTCCGAAGGGGCACCTTGTCAAACCCTAAGGATTTATCACCTTAATTTGTTTGAAGACTCTAAGCACCTCCTCCTCTGTCATTCTCACTGTGCTATTGACTCTGTATCTTCCTTCTTTGTACATACAGGTGCAAAATAATCCATTTAAGATCTCCCCATCTCTTTTGTCTCCATATATAGATGACTGTGCTGCTTTTCTCTTGCTATCATTTTGCTCTTAATATATCAGTAGAAGCTCTTGGGATTCTCCTTCACCTTGTCTGCTAGAGTAACCTTATGCCTTTTTGATTTCTCTTTTTAGTATTCTATTGCATTTCTTGTACTCCTCAAGTACCTCATTTGTTCCTTGCTGCCTATACCTGTTATGCACCTCCTACTTCTTGTTATCTCTCAAAAATTAAGGTTCCCTCAACCTGTTAACCTTGTTTTGCAATCTAACAGGAACATATGAACTCCATGCTCTCGAAATTTCTCTTCTGAAGGCCTCCCATCTACCGAGCAACCCTAAGCCATAAAACAATATGACCAAATCAACATTCACTAGATTTTTTCTGATGCCTCAAAATTGGCTTTTCTACAATTTAGAATCTTAACCTGAAGACCACTCTTATCCTTCTCCATAATTATATTGAAACTAATGGAATTTTGATTACCAGAACCACAGTATTCCCCCACATACACTTTTGTCACCTCCCCAGTTTCATTCCCTCATGGGAGTATCACACTCTCTCTAGTTGGGATCTCTATATAATGATAACGGAAACTTTCCTGAATGCATTTGACAAATTCTATCCCATCTAGTCCTTTTACAGTTTAGAATTTGCAGTCAAAATGTGGAAAATTAAAATCACTTACTATTACAACTTTATTTTTCTTGCACTGTCTGCTATCTCTCTACAAATTTTTCCCTCTAAATCCTGTTGACTATTGGGAGGTCTATAATATAATCTCATTAATGTGGTCATTCCTCTCCTATACCTCAGTTCCCCCATATAGTCTCAGTGGACAAGCTCTCTAGTCTGCCCTGTCTGAGCACTGCTGTGACATTTCCCTGACTAATAACTTCCTCCCACTCACCAGAATATTGTGCTGCTAGTCCTGCCCCTCCTGCAACCAGGTTTCACTAATGGCTACAATGTTATAATTTCACTAAGGATATTAGTCCCCCTCCAGTTCAGGCACAAGTCATCCCAACTGTAAAGGTTCCACCTTCCCTGAAAGAAAGCCCAATGATGCAAAAATCTGATACTCTCCCTCCTGCACCATCCTCTTAGCTGCATATTAAACTGTATGATCTTCCTATCTCTCACCTCACGAGCACATGACGCAGGTAGCAATCTTGTGATGATAACCCGAGAAGTCCTGTCCTTCAACTAAGCACCTTCTTTCCCTGAACTTCCAAATTCTAACATGTTTTGACATGTCATGCATCTTAACTATATCTGAATCCTATCTGAGTGCTCCTACGTCCTCTGAAGCCAATCTTCCACCAATGTTGCCTTCGCACACTCCTTCTTATAGAACTGAAACATATACTTTTGCCTACAATGTCTGTGCTGGCCATGCCAATCGAACTAATCCTATCTGCCTGTACAAGATCCATCTTCCTCTTTTCCATGACTGATCACATGCCTCTCCAAATGCTTCTTTTCCATGGCTGATCATGTGCCTGTCCAAATGCTACTTAAACTGTGCTGACAGATCAGCGCCCCTAGAAGTGCATTCCTGGCACATATCACTCTGCTTTTTAAAAAAAAAGTCTTGCCTCATAAATCTCCTTTAAACTCCCCCACCCGCACCTTAAAGCAATGTTTTCTAGTATTCAACATTTTCTCCCTGAGAAAAAGACTCCAGCTATCCACCCTATCTATGTCCCTACTTATTTTATTCACCTTTATTAGATTGCCTATCAGCCTCCAATGCACCTGAAAACACAATCCAAATTTGTCCTACCCTGATGCTTTGTAATCCAGGCAACACCCTAGAGAAACTTTGGAGAAACTTTTTCTACACTCTTTCCAAATCCAATAAATCACAGGGCTTTATCAAAAGCCTTCCCAAAGTCTAAATACAAAACATCCACTGCTCTACCCTCATCAATAATCATTTTCAGCATCTCAAAATCTCAATCAAGTTTACAAGTCATCACCTCCCATCGCACAAAGCCATCCCAAATAAGTGTATGCTTTTCCAGATCCTAGCAGGCCCTATCCTTGAGAATATTCTTCAATATTTTCTCCGTCACTAATGTAATACTCTCCAGCCCATAATTTCCTGGTTTGTTCCATTATCCCTTCTCAAGCAGAGGAATAACACTGGCTGTTATCCAATCCATTGGGATCTTGCCTACAGCTAAAGAGGATATAAAGATCTCTGTCAAGGCCCCAGCAATCTCCTTTCTCAATAACGTGGGAGAGATTCCATCAGGCCTCAGGGGCTTAAACGCCTGATGTTCCTCAGCAAACCAGATACCTCCTTCTTTATATCAACATGCCCTAAAATATCAGCACACCCCAATCTGATCTCACTGTCCTTCTTAGTGAATACAGTTGTGAAGTTTTCATTTAGTCCTTGCCCACTTTCCCTGGTTTCAGCCATAAATTCCCCCCCCCCCCCCACCTTGTCTTTGAGTGGTCATACCCTCTCCCTAGTTACCCCTTTGTTTTTAAAGTATGTTATTGGGTATATTTTAAAAGAAGGTTAATAGGTTCTTGATTAGAAAGGGTGCCAATGATTAGAGGAAGAAGGTAGGAGATGGGGTTGAGAGGAGAAATAAATCGGCCATGATTGAATCGCAAAGCAGACTTCTAATTCTGCTCGTATGTCCTATGTATTAATAACCTAAGGATTCACTTTAAACTTATTCATCAAGGACATTTCATTACTCTCCTGATTCACTGTTTATGTTCTGTCCTGCTTCCATGATATTCCTCAAAGCGCCTGCCTGATTTCAGCCTCTGCAACTTTTGCTTCTTTATTACCCTTTTTCACTAAACTTCCAACATCTCTCTTCATTCAAAGTTCCTGAATATTGCCATCCTTGTCTTTTTTCCTCATGGGAACATATTGGTCATGAATTTTGACCAGGTGACCTTTGAATTATTCCCACATATCAGAAATTCATTGCTAGAGGGATTAAATTCAAGAGCAGGGAGTTCATGCTGCAACTATACAGTGTATTGGTGAGGCCACACCTGGAGTACTGTATGCAGTTCTGGTCTCCATACTTGAGGAAGGATATACTGGCTTTGGAGGCAGTGCAGAGGAGGTTCACCAGGTTGATTCCAGAGATGAAGGGGTTAACCTATGAGGAGCGATTGAGTCACCTGGGACTATACTCTCTGGAATTCAGAAGAATGAGAGGGGGTCTTATAGAAACATACAACATTTTGATAGGGATAGATAAGATAGAAATAGGAAAGTTGTTTCCATTGACAGGTGAGATTAGAACTAGGGGACATTGCCTCAAGATTCAGGGGAGGAAATTTAGGATGGAGATGAGGAGAAACTGTTTTTCTCAGAGAGTGGTGAATCTGTGGAATTCTCTGCCCAGGGAGGCAGTTGAGGCTTCTTCAGTAAATATACTTAAGATACAGTTAGATAGATTTTTACATAATAAGGGAATTAAGGGTTATGGGGAAAAGGCAGGTAGATGAAGCTGAGTTTATGTACAGATCAGCCATGATCTTATTGAATGGCGGGGCAGGCTCGATGGGCTGGATGGCCTACTCCTGCTCCTATTTCTTAAGTTCTAATGAAACAAATTTACACAAAAATCCACTGCACATGTCAAAACCAAAGACAATGTCCCTTCTCACTGCTGTCAGCATTACCTGCTCCCACTTTACTAATATTTATCCAAAATCCCTTTCATTTCTCATCCATAACTTCCAGTTCTTCCTTCAGTCCAGTGAGTATCAGCTGTCGTCTTCTTCACCTAATAACAAAATGCTAGCAATTATGATATCAGTCATGGATTATTATTTTAGAGCAGGGGTTCCAAACCTGAGGTCCACAGACCCCTTACTAAATGGCATTGATCCGTGTCATAAAAAAGATTGGGAACACCTGTTTTAGAGCATAAAGAGAAAACCCGTACTGAAACAGTAGATACAGGTTTTAAAGTAATTACATAAAGAATAAAACTATGGAAACAAATTAGAGACAAATAACCAGTGCAATGAGTAACTCAATGTGTGATTGCACATGGACAGATAGATGTTTTGAATGTTTATAAATGCTATGTGCTTATCTCAAAATTAAGTTCAATGAATGATTAAATCAAGTGCAGCAACAAATAATTTTCTTCTTAATCTATGAGTAAACTACAGAATATAAACAATGTATCCAGAAAATAGGTTTAAGTTGCATCCAAACTATGAGGTATTCTCTGGTAAAGAGATCTTACATAACTTTTTTCATCTGTGCAAGTACTGAAATGTAGCGCCATCTGGTGGATTCTTTACTTATGGAGATCCTGCTAGGTTGCACAAGTTGTTGGAGAGCAAAGATTGAGAAGTTTCAAATCCAAGCCATAAGGTGGATTTCAACAGTATAAGCCAGGACCAGGGAGAAGAATTTTGGAAACATCTGCTAGTGGGGAAAACATCACCTGATAAGTGGAAGCAACTTAAAATTGAGGTGTTTAGAGTTTATCCCTGTTACGGCAAGAGGCAAAGATGGTAAGCTTAGAAAACGTTGTTAACCAAAAGATATTGTAGATTTGTCAGGTATAGGAAACTGTAATCACATGAGTCATTTGAACGTAAAGGGGACATTGGAAAGGAGAAAGAAATTAAGCTGGCGAAGTGGTGCCATGAGATGATCTTGGCAAGTCAGGTTAAGGAAAATCCTGTAACCTGTATAAATGTACTAAAAGCAAGAGGGGAGCAGAGGAAGGAATAATTCCACTCAGGAACATGAAGAGTAATCCATGCATAGAGTCAGGGGATATGAGTGAAATGTTAAATGAATGTTTTTCATTTATATTCACCAGGGAAAATGACATGGAAGCTGGAGAGTTAAGGGAGGTTGATATCCTAAATTACATTTGTATCAGGAAGGAGGAATACTAGAAATGCTGGAGCACATAAGGGTAAATCCCTAGGGCTGAAAACAAACCATTCCAGGATGCTAAGGGGATATCCGGAGTTTCAACAGAGATTTTTGTATCTTTATTAGCTGCAAGAGGACATAAGATAGCTCATATTGTGCCCTTGTTCAAAAAGAGCAGCAGCAATTAAGCCTGAAAATTACAGGCTAGTGAACCTTATCTCAGTAGTAGGGAAGTTGTTGGAGAAGATTCTGAGGGACAGTATTTATGTTCATCAGGAAAGGCAGAAACAGATCAGAAAGGGTCAGCATTGTTTTGTGCAGGGGAGATAATGTCTCAGAAATCTGATGAATTTTCTTGAGGAGATATCCATGGTGAATAAAGGTAGGTCAGTAGATGTTTTCTATATAGACTATAAGGCTTTTGACAAGATCCTGCATAGTTGACTGGTGTAAAAGGTTCAGGCACAAGAGATTCAATTTGTGTTGGTAAACTGGATCCAAAATTGGCTGGATGATGAAGGCAGATGGTGGCTGTGGATGGGTATTTTTCTGACTGGAAATTTGAAATAAGTATTGTACTACAAAGATGAGAGCTGGATCTTTGTTGATTGTAATATAAGTGGATGACAAAGAACAAAGAAGTCATGGCCATCTTATACTGCCAACTAGTTCAAACCAGACAGAAATCAATACAGTACTTTACAAGAGATTGTACAAGGAATGAAAGAACATAAATGGAGCATTGAAAACATTGCCTTTGGATTTGGTGGAGCTTTGCTGCAGAAAATAACCTTTTAAATTGTTCTTTTAAGTGCAGTTATGTGGTGACCAATAGCCCGGTGGCATGTTATGTTATATAAAGCTGTTAGATCTCATTTTAAACAGCTTAAAACAGCCAGTGTTTTTCTCTTCTTTGACTATGGAAATTAGTTTGGCTTGATATCCATAAGTTTGGCTTGATTGAAAAACATAAACCTGCTGCTCAATTAAATTTGATAAGTAGCCTTTTAAAACCAGGATTAATGTTCATTATGTGTACTTACACAGTTCATGACTTTTGGTGATTACTTCTAATTTAACAGTGCATTATAAAACGTTGGATTTAAGTTTACAATTATGTTGAACAATATTAAAATAGTATATCTGCAATCATAGAATATCAGAGAAGCATTGAATGTGCACCACATTAGCAAAGCGGTTAGCACAATACTATTACAGCTTAGGACGCCAGAGCTTGGAGCTAAATGCTTGCACTCTCTGTAAGGAGTCACTATACATTCTCCCCGTGGAATGCCTAGGCTTTCTCTGGGTGCTCTGGTTTCCTCCCACAATCCAAAGACGTACTGGGTAGATTAATTGGTAATTATAAATTGTCGCATGATTAGGTTAGGGTTAAATCAGGGTTGTCGAAAGTGGGGCAGCTCGAAGGGCTGGAAGGGCCTATTCCACACCGTATCTCTAAATAAATAGAGTTTTCTTGGTAACAGCAGCCTTGTGAAACAGTTTGATTAATGGTGTAACGCAGGCTACAGACAAAGCAACAAAAAATACTAAGCCAGCTATACCACAACTTATTAAATATTCAATGAAAATTTACAAACAGGTGAGTATGCAAACATATAAGCAAGCAGAAAGAAAGTTAAACTGTAAGAAAAATGAGAATTTAGACTCTAACTAAACAGAGGTTTACAAAATGATGAGAGGCATTGATCATGTGGATAGTCAGAGGCTTTTTTCCCAGGGCTGAAATGGCTAGCACGAGAGGGCACAGTTTTAAGATGCTTGGAAGTAGGTACAGAGGAGATGTCAAGGGTAAGTTTTTTTACACAGAGTGGTGAGCGTGTGGAAAGGGCTGCTGGTGATAGTGGTGGAGGCAGGTACGATATGGTCTTTTTAAGAGACTCCTGGTTAGGTACATAGAGCTCAGAAAAATAGAGGGCTATGAGTAACTCTAGGTAATTTCTAAGGTAAGGACATGTTCAGCACAGCTTTGTAGGCTGAAGGGCCTGTATTGTGCTGTAGGTTTTCTATGTTTCTTATATAAGGTGGATAGTAAGAATCTTTATGCTCGGGCAGGGGAGTCTAGAATGAGAGGGCAAAGATTTATCGTAAGATTGGAGAAACTTAAAGGAGATCTGAGAGGGTAATTCTTTCATACAAAGGGTAATGAATATTTGGAACGAGCTGACAGAGGAGGAGTAGGGAGATGCACAGTACATTAATAAAATTCAACATCATTTGGACAGGTTGTGGATGGGAAATGTAGTAAAGGGCAAATATGAAGAGGTAGATTCAGGGGGAGGGTTAAGGTGATAACCTTTGAAGGTGAGCAGGAAAGGACTGAGAAGCACATTGAACAACTTGAAAGGTAATTCTGAATTATGTTTTTTTATGTTAGGTGGCTCAGTTACTAGAAAGAGCATACACAGATATTGCAGGCACTGTACATTGTACAAGCTTGTGATATAAAAGCAGTGATGAAGTCCGCTGAAATCTCTTATTATGAAGACATGGATACTTGATAATTAGCATGGACCTGATAGGCTAGAAAACCTGTTTCTGTGCTGTATTAATCAAATTCAACAGATTGTTTAATGCATTATCTATCTCATTAGAATGACACAGATTTGTTGTACTCCTTCCATATTCTCTCTTTCCCACACTACTTGTCCCCTTCCCCATCTCCCCATTCACAAAATAGGAAATTATCCAAACACTTTTGCTCTACCCTTCCTGGCCCACTGCCTTAAATTAATTGCTTCAAGTCTAGCCAATGTCCATTGCTTATAGTATTGGTCAGAATAGCAACTGATGCTGCTGCTTTAGTAAGTTTCTAAATAGCACTCAAGGTCAAAAGCCATGGCTGACTTTATTTGATCTTCTCATTAAATTTGCACCCCATCCCTCTCAACATGAGATGAACATACACTGACATCACTCTCGACATGGGAAGAGCATACACTGACATCACTGTCAACATGGGATGAACATACACTGACATCACTATCGACCTGGGAGAGGTGGCCTTCATGGCTCATTTAGATGCTGCATGTTTCTATAATTCAATGAAATGTTTACACATCATTTGTCAATGAACTAAATCTAACGTGGCCACCTCCCTTATTGTTCTAGGACATGTCATTAGAAAACTTTCCCTTAGAAAGCACAGAAATTGATTACATTCTAGGCATAAGATAACCTGTGCATCTATTCAATGTTATCTACTAATAATGCAACACAGCATCTAGTGAAAGTGTGAAGAAGAAACGTTGGTCTCTAAGGGACTGTGGAGCAGTCACTCCTATGGTTCTGGATAAGAATGAAGATAAAAAATTTTGAATTGACTTCCTCACTTCCTATCATGGGCCTAATATCCTATTTGTGAACTCAAAGGCTACAAATTCATTGAGTGGCAATTCTATCAAGAAGCCACAGAGAGTGGTGGATTTGCCCAGTTGTATCGTGGGTACAATTATCACCATCATCGAGGATATTTACAGGAGGTGATGTCTCAGGAAAACAACCTACATCATTAAGAACCCCCATCATCTGGGCCATCACCTCTTCTTTATGCTGCCATTGGACAGGAAGTACAGAAGCTTGAAAAACACACACCTCAGAGTTCAACGACAGCTTCTTCCTCACTGATATCAGGTTCTTGAAATAACCAAAAAAATACCCTAATACAACCTCAGACTATATTGCTTTTGTCTCTTCCTCAACTTGTACTATTATTAATATAAGAGATTCTGCAGATGCTGGAAATCCACAGCAATGTGCAAAAATTGCTGGAGGAACTCAGCAGGTCCCTGAAACATCTCTCACTTTTCTTGATCACTTTGGAGATAGACTATCTTTTATAAACCTATGGGCTCTCAGTTATCTTAACTATACCTCTTCCCTTCCTGTCACTTGTTAAAAATACTATTCCCTTTTCTTAGTTCCTCCATCTCTGTGTTTAGTATAGGGCTTTCCTTTCCAGTACATCTGAGATGTCCCTTTTCTTCAGAGTACAGGTTTTCCCTTCCACCACCATCAATGCTGCCTTCACCTGTATGTCCTCCATTTCCCAAACAACTGTCCTCACCCCATCTTCCTGCAGCCAAACAGGGATAGGATTTCCCCTTGTCCTTAGCACCACCCACAAGTCTCTGTATCCAGCACATCATCCTCCATAACTTCCACCATCTACAACAGGATTCTACCACCAAGTCTATCCTCCCAACCCTCTCCCCTGTCACCTCTTTTCATGGGGATTTCTCTCTACATGACTCCCTTGTCCATTTGTTTCGCCTTACTAATCTCCCTCCTGGCATTTACCCTTACAAACGGAAGAAATGCTACTTCTGCACCTTCACCTCCTCCCTCACCACCATTTAGGGCCCCAGAAAGTCCTTTCAAGTGAGGTGAAACTTCACCTACGTCTGCCAGGGTCATCCACTGTACCTGGTGTAGCCTCCTCTACATTGGTAAGACACAACATAGATTGGGGGACCACTTCGTCAAGCTTCTTCGCTCCATCTGCCACAAAAAGTAGGATTTTATCCCGGTCACCCACTTCAATTCAAATTCCCATTCCCGTTCTGGCATGTCTGTCCATGGCCTCCTCTACTGGCACAATGAGGTCATACTCAAGTTGGAGGAGCAACACCTCATATTCCATCTGAGTAACCTCCAACCTAACAGCATGAACATCAACTTTGTTTTAACCCTGTAATTTCTTCTCTTTCTCCCTCTCTCTTTTTCCATTCCCCATAGTGGCTACCTTCCTACCTCTTCTCTTCTCCTTGTCTGCCTACCACCTCCCTCTAGTGCTCCTCCTCCTTCCCTTTCTCCTGTGTCCACTGTCCTCTCCTATCAGATTCCTTCTTTGCCCATTGACCTTCATCGCACTTCCCTACCCACCCATCTTTCCTCTCTACTGATTCACCAATCACCTTCCAGCTTGAACTGCTTCACCTTCCCTCATGTTATTACTCTGGCTCCTTCTCCCTTCCTTTCCAGTCCTGATGCAGAGTCTCAGCCTGAGGAAATGACTGTTTATTCCTCTCCATAGACGCTACCTGACCTGCTGAGTTCCTCCAGCATTTTATGTGCATTGCAAAAGTATTTTGTTAGCTGAGTCGAGACTGGGAGGTGTCAGCCTGTACAGGCCTGACAGGGACCCCCTACTGCCGGCACCCAACAGTGTAGGGTGATCTGGATAGTTCTGGTGGAAAACTTTATGAGTGACTGATCAAAGGTGAGACTAGGTGACACCCAAGATCTCTCCTCTGAGCCATACCCTTCCCAGTTGACCGGGTGCTACAATCCTATCCATGACAACGTGAATCTATCAAACGGTGAACTATGTACACTGGACTGCCTTCCACCATCCTTAGTTCGCGAAGTGCAGGCTCAGGAAGACTGAGTGGTCCACAGACAGCGGGCTTAAGGCAGGACATGTGGAAGGTAGGTGTGATCCTGAGGGACAATGGATGCTGAGAACACTACACAATTGGGTTGATGCAATGGGTAATCTTAAAGGGGCCAATGAACCAGGGTGAGAGCTTGCAGGAATTGGTGCTTTGGGGAGCCAGATGTGACCCCCAGGCCAGAGTAGTCTGGCTGGGCACTGACGTCAGTTAGCCTGGAGGATGTAGGTGTGGTTGAGAGCAGCAAAGGCCCTCCGTGCCCTCTTCCAAGCATTTCAGCATCAGCAAACCAGGACCCTAGTGGACAGGGCCTCCACTGTTGGCTCCTCTGCAGGTAACAATGGGGGTTGGTAGCCATGAAGCACTTCAAAGAACACACACAAAATGCTGGTGGAACACAGCAGGCCAGGCAGCATCTATAGGGAGAAGCACTGTCAATGTTTCAGGCCGAGACCCTTCGTCAGGACTAACTGAAAGGAAAGATACTAAGAGATTTGAAAGTAGGAGGGGGAGGGGGAAATGCGAAATGATAGGAGAAGACTGGAGGGGGTGGGATGAAGCTAAGAGCTGGAAAGGTGATTGGCAAAAGTGATACAGAGCTGGAGAAGGGAAAGGATCATGGGACGGGAGGCCTAGGGAGAAAGAAAGGGAGAGGGGAGCACCAGAGGGAGATGGAGAACAGGCAGAGTGATGGGCAGAGACAGAGAAAAAAACAAACAACTAAATATGTCAGGGATGGGGTAAGATGGGGAGGAGGGGCATTAATGGAAGTTAGAGAAGTCAATGTTCATGCCATCAGGTTGGAGACTACCCAGCCAGTATATAAGGTGTTGTTCCTCCAACCTGAGTGTGGCTTCATCTTGACAGTAGAGGAGGCCATGGATAGACATATCAGAATGGGAATGGGACGAGGAATTAAAATGTGTGGCCACTGGGAGATCCTGCTTTCTCTAGCGGACAGAGCTGTAGGTGTTCAGCGAAACGGTCTCCCAGTCTTTGTCAGGTCTCACTTCAAAGGATGACATGCCTGAGACAGAGGAGGAGCATGGATCGTGGGACAGTTTGTCCCAGAACGGATACTTCTTCCATGTGGAAGGGTTAGAGGCAGCAAACATCACAGAAACTTCTCCACTTGCTGATTGGCTCTTTCTGATCACCCATTGGTCTGCGGATGATAGCCAGAAGGCAAACTCACTGGGGTACAGAGGAGGGAGCAGAAGGCTTGCTAGAAGTGGGAGACAAATTGTGGGCTCCAATCTGACACTGTATCCTGGGGGAAATTGTGGAGGTGAAGTACACATTGGAGAACCAGGTTTGCCATCTCAGCAGCCAATGGAAGTTTGGGCAGAGAAATGAAGTGGGCCACCTTGAAGAACCAATTGACCACTGTCATGATCACCGTGACCATATCAGAAGGCAATGAAATCCATGGCGATGTGAGACCATGGTCATCGAAGGACCAGCAGGTGCCACAGGAGCCCAGTGGTCCGCTGGGTGGAAGAATTGGACTGGGCTCATTGAGAGCAGACAGCAATGAACTAACTTACATCAGTGATCACGATGGGCCACCAGAACCAGGATCGTAGAAAATCCAGGGTCCATTGTACGCCTGGATGGCTGGAGAGGGGTGAGGAGTGGGCTCATTTGAGTTCTTCAAAGTGCACTGCTGCCAGCTCATAGATGCAGTGATCAGGCGTGTTGATCGGAGCAACCTCGTACTGTAGGGCCTGACGAATCTGGTTCTCAAGGTCCCAGATGATCAGTGAGAAGATCTGGGAGGATGGAATGGAAGGCTGAGGGTTGATCACCAGTTTAGCAGGGTCGTACTGTCATAACAGGGCATCCACCTTAGAGTTCATGGAGCCATTGTAGGGTAACGTAACTAGGAGAAATGTACATGATTCACAACCACCAACACTGAGTTGGGGTTTCACTTTAAGAAGCTGGTCTGATGTGATGATGTTATTATGTGAAAGGTTTTTAGCAAGTTTTACTTGTGTAGGTTTTGGAGTTCAATAAAGTGTGTTATGGGTTTCGTTAAACATAAAACGACTACATTTTATTATTTGCAGAAACCTACTTTGGTGACCTCAATGCTCTGGGAGGATTCCAGAGTTATTGAATATGTCAGCTGCCACAGTCACTTTAAAACTACCAGAGTTTTTGGGAGCAAGATGCTGCCGCTTGGATCATACAAGCTGAGGCCCAGTTCGCTCTGCAAGAAATCTCCACCGACAACACCAAATTCTCCGACATCAAATACTACCTTGTGGGAGCATCGCTCAGCAATTCCATGGCTGAAAGACTGGTGAATCTGCTTGAACATTCACCTGAACACATTAAATACAATCACTGAAAATTCACCTTTTACAGCCTTTTGGAATATCGGCGTATGAGTGCACCAAACAGTTGCTCTCCTTACCCGGTCTCGGCGATGGTAAGCCTTTGGAGCTAATGGACCACATGCTATCTCTTCTGGGAAATCACCAATTTGTTTTATTTTTAAAGAACTCTTCATACAGCAAATGCCTGATACAGTTCGCATAGCTCTTGCTAATGCACGTGATGGATTTAGGAAGCTTGTTAAAATGGCTAACAGTGGTGCATCATTCCTCCTTCTTTCTTTACCTCAATAAACCCAGTCAGCAAAGCTCCCAACATAAGGATGTCCACGACTGTGAAACAGACAATACCAAGCCTGTACTTTCACCATGCTCGCTTTGGTAGGAGCACTAGGAAGTGCCAAATGCCTTGCAGCCTCAACAGTACCAGCATATCAGGACATCAGAGATCTGTGAATACCATGGGTTCCAGCTGCCAGGGCTGTCTACTGTTTAACACAGACACCCTTTCAGGGTGATATTTCCGTTGTGACATGGGTGCTCAAGTGAGTGTGCTGCCAGCATCGTCTATTGATGAGAAGGCTAAAAGCGATGAAACCTTGTTGGAGGCTGCCAACAGCAGCAGGATTCAGACTTACAGGACACAACCAGAGATGCTCTGCTTCAGTGAGCGACGTTACACATGGGTCTTCATCTGGCTAAAGTGCCTAGACCTCTGCTCAGTGCAGATTTCCTGTTTGCCCAAGGACTGTTAGTTGATGGTAAGGACTGCTGGCTGGAGATGTCAAAGACTTTGGGTCCTTACCCTGCTCCCTCAGTGAGTTCCCCACAACAAATCTATCAAGCACATGCACCTCCACATGTGAGTTTACTTAACTGCTGGGCGAATTTCTGGACCTCACCAAGCCCATTCTCCACTACAGTCGCAAAATATGGTGTGCATAGATTGGACCCAGAAAAGCTGGCAGCTGTGAGGGCTGAGTCTGCCAACATGGAAAGAGTCGCCATCGTACACTGGTCAAATAACCCCTGCGCTTCACCCCTCCATATGGTCTCCGAGTCTGATGGTGGGTGCTGCCCATGTGCTGATTACCGATGCCTTAAAAAGGTCACCAGCACTGATCATTACCCAGTCCCACTCATTCAAGAATTTTTGACATGTTCATCCGGAAAGTTAATCTTTTTTTATAAAGTCGATCATGTTAGGGGCTACCTTCGGATGCCTGTGTGCTTGCAGGACATTCCAAAAACATCTATGATAACTCTGCTTGGCCTTTTTGAGTTTCTGCGCATGCTTTTTGACTGAAAAATGCAGCACAAACTTTCCAGCAGCTGATGAACTCTGTATTAAAAGACTTTGATTTTTTTTTTGTTTACCTGGAAGACATCCAAATCTGAACACCTGTCTCATCTCTGCACACTTTTCAAACACTTAAACCAACACAGATTGATGATTAACCCTACTAAATGCCAGTTTGGGTTGTCGACCATTGATTTTCTTGACCTTCACATCTCCACAGAAGGTATGAAGCCACTCACATCAAAAGTACCCACTATTTTGGACTTCCCACTGCCCCACACTACTAAAAAACTCACAGGAGGTTCTAGGCATGGTGAAATTCAATCATTGCTTCTACCATGAATTGCTGAACTTATGACCCCCACCCCCATATAGTTTGCTTAAAGGCAATACTGATCAAGTGCTTGACAGATCAGCGGACATGACCAGTGCATTTAATGATACTAAATGAGCTTTTTCTAATGTGACCCTACTGATGCACCTGTTCCCCAATGCACCTATAACCATTACAACAGATGCCCTAGACTATGCTGTGGGTGTTGTGGATGCCCCCCTCCACCCACCTAAAGGAAGTACAGCACATTTGACCATTAGCTTCTCGGTCTCTACCTAGCTTTCCCCCATTTTTGTTTTCTTCTAGAGACTCACCATTTCACAGCACTTGTTGACCACAAGCCCCTCATGCACACAATGGCCAAGATATCAGACCCTTAGTCTGCATGGTAGGAACGCCACCTGGCCTACATATCAGAGGTCACAACTGATATACAACATTAGAAGGGGAAAATTAGAAGGCCTCTCATGCCCGCTGGTGAGAACATACACATAGGTGTTGATTATGCAGGCATGGCAGATCAAGTTTCTGACCCAGAGGTCCAGGCTTACCAAACAACAGTCATGGGCCTGCGGTTGGCTGACATTAAGTTCAGGGAGGCTAGGGTTTCTCTCCTGTGTGATGTCTCAACCGGTCGCCCTTGCCCCAATATACCCACTAACTGGAAACAGACTGTTTTTGACTCCATACATGGCCTCTCACATCTGGGCCAGAAGATCTCACAGAAACTGGCTGCAATAGAGTTTGTTTGGCACAGCCTCAGAAAGGACGTGTGTGATTGGACTGCAATTTCTGTGGAGTTCCAGCCCGCAAAATATTAACCGTCATGCTTAGGCACCATTGGAACCAAGTTCCTGCCTGATAGCCTCATAATTCCCCTTACTCCATTTAAACACTTTCCTTTCCTCACTTGTCTGTTCCTATCCCTCTCCAATGTTATGGTAAAGGAGATTTACCAGGTGATACCTGAAAAATTTATCACTTTTATCGATAAGACAAGAGAAATTCCTCAGATAGGAATGAATTTGTTAATTGCATACATAATTAAAACATTACATCACATGGGTAATGTGATAATACTTAGCCAATGAAAAATGAGAAAGGTTAGTTTAGCTGCTATACCACTTTCTGCCAGTGAGTGTGAAAAATGCATGAGTTCTTTAAAAAGTACAAATCTTATAAAAAGTATGGTTAAAGAAACACAGTGGTTTCCAACTTTGTTGCACTTCAAACTATGAAAAGTATGAATTGGTCTTCTAAAAGGTGATATCACACTAGCCCTCTTTAATCGCATAGAACAGTTGAATGCTGAGAGACAACCTCATGCATTTGTTTGTGAAATCTCCCTCAGGATGACAGCATGCCTACCGTACTATAAGTTCTTGAAAACAGTGCAAAGTTGTATGCTAGAGAACCAGCTAGGTTTGAATGCTCTGGGAACTGTTGTTATGCTGCAGGCTGTAACAAGCTTAGCTCTTAATATTACAAACTCAGGCACCCTCACGAGGAAGCACCTTTTGGAAGCATCTGCATAATAACAAAGATGACAAGGACAAGAAGATTTAGTTTAAAATCCATTGGAATGAATCCTAGTAAGAAGCGGTGTAGTAGTTTTCTGATTTAGAACATAGAATGTTACATCACAGTACAGGACCTTCACCCTATGATGTTGTGCTGACCTTATAACCTACCCTACAATTAATATCCCTTCCAAAATAGCCCTCCAGTTTTCTATCATCCGTGTGCTAAGAGTTTTTTAAGTACCCCTAATGTATCTGCCTCTACACCACCCCTGGCAGTACATTCCACTACCTACCACTCTCTGTGTAAAAAAAAACTTACCTCTGACATCCCCCTATACTTTTCTCCAATCATCTTAAAATTATGCCCCCTCGTAATAGCCATTTCCATTCTGTGAAAAGGCCTCTGGAAATTCATTTCTACTATGCCTCTTACCATCTTTTACATCTCAATCAAATCTCCTCTTTTTATCAAGTTTAAAAGCGAGAAGAGTTTAAAAGAGACGGTTATTTCTTCAGCGGATTGATTGAGGCACAACTATGCAAGTGCGTGGACGTCAGCCAGTCAGAACAGCGAGAAGAGTTTAAAATGAGACATCTTATAGAGTGGGTGTTGGAGGAGTGGGCGAAAGAGTAGGAGGGCATTAAATCAACGGGGCTTCGGCAATAACGGGTCAAGGCGAGGTAGGTTGCCTGTGTAGAATACAGACAGGAAGTATTTGTGTGAGGCCGGTATTCGGTGCTGGGTGTCAGATGTGGGAAGTCTGAGAGACTCCCAGCCTCCCAGCCAGCCACATCTGCACCAGGTATGTCGAGCTGCAGCTCCTTAGGGACTGTGTTAGTGATGCACCATCAATAACTCTCCAAGACGTGAGGCGAGATATAGGCTTTTATTGGCTGGAAGAAAGAACAAGCAGCAATTGACCACCACACTACATCCTGGAGACTGAGGGAGGAGCAGTGCCTCCAATCGCCTTTATACAGGGGTCCATGGGAGGAGCCACAGGAGCAGTCAGCGGGGGGGGCGTGTCCAGACAGGTATATGTAGTTCACCACAGTTAGGAAACTGGAAATGCAGCTTGATGACCTTCGTCTGGTCAGGAAGAGTGAAGAGGTGATAGATAGGAGCTGCAGGCAGGTAGTCACACCGGGGCCTCGGAGACAGATAGGTGGGTAACAGTCAGGAGAGGGAAGAACAGGAGTTAGAGGCTAGAGAGTAGCCCTGTGGCTGTACCCCTTGACAATAAGTACTCCTGCTTGAGTACTGTTGGGGGAGATGGCCCACCTGGGGGAAGCAACAGTGGCCGCACCTCTGGCACAGAGTCTGGCCCTGTGGCTCAGAAGGGTAGGGAAAGGAAGAAGATGGCAGTAGTGTTAGGGGACTCTATAGTTAGGGGGTCAGACAGGCAATTCTGTGGATGCAGGAAAGAAACACGGATGGTAGTTTGCGTCCTAGGTGCCTGGGTCCAGGATGTTTCTCATCGCATCCACAAAATCCTGTAGTGGGAAGGAGAACAGCAAGAGGTTGTGGTACATATTGGTACCAATGGCATAGGTAGGAAAAGGGAGGAGGTCCTGAAAGCAGACTACAGGGAGTTAGGAAGGAAGTTGAGAAGCAGGACCAAAAAGGTAGTAATCTCGGGATTACTACCTGTGCTACATGACAGTGAGTATAGGAATAGAATGAAGTGGAGGACAAATGTGTGGCTGAGGGATTGGAGCAGAGGGCAGGGATTCAGATTTCTGGATCATTGGGACCTCTTCTGGGGCAGGGGTGATCTGTACAAAAAGGACGGGTTGCACTTCAATCTGAGGGGAACTAATATCCTGGCGGGGAGGTTTGCAAAGGCTATTGGGGAGAGTTTAAACTGGAATTGCTAAGGGATGGGAACCGAACTGAAGTGACAGAGGAAAGGGTGGTTGGCTCACAAATAGATAAAGTTTGGAGACAGTACAAAAGGGAGGATAGGCAGGTGATAGAGAAGGGACGCACTCAGACCGATAGTTTGAGATGTGTCTATTTTAATGCGAAGAGTATTATGAATAAAGTAGATGAGCTTAGAGTGTGGATATGCACTTGGAGCGATGATGTTGTGGCCATTACAGAGACTTGGAAGGCTCATGAGCAGGAATGGTTACTTAGAGTGCCAGGCTTTAGATGTTTCAGAAAGGACAGGAATGGAGGCAAAATAGGTGGGGGTGTGGCACCATTGATCAGATGGTGTCACGGTAGCAGAAAAGGTGGAAGTCATTGATAGATTGTCTACAGAGTCTCTATGAGTGGAAGTTAGGAACAGGAAGAGGTCAATAACTCTACTGGTTGTTTTTTATAGACCACCCAATAGTAACAGGGACATCGAGGAGCAGATAAGGAGACAGATTCTGGAAAGGTGTAATAATGACAGGGTTGTCGTGGTGGGAGATTTTAATTTCCCAAATAACAATTGGCATCTCTCTAAAGTGAGGGGTTTAGATGGGGTGGAGTTAGACTACAAGTACCTCGGTGAAGGATGATGAGTTCGGAGAAGGACATAAAGATACGGAAGGCGCTGGCGTGGGGGGCTATGAACGACATGAAGGAAATATGGAAGTCGAACCTGACCAGAGGGCTCAAAAAGAGAATCTTCATAACAGTCATAGAGTCCATTCTCACGTACGGTTACGAGACATGGACACTCACTAAGACCATGCGTAAGTCACTAGATGGTTGCTATACACAAATGCTCCAGATGGCTCTTGACGTGAGTTGGTAACATGACAGGTGTCAAGCTCTATGATAATCTATCAATGCTCACTACTAAAATCGGGGTGAGAAGACTGTAACTAGCGGGGCACTGTCTACGCCACCCTGAGCTACCTGCCAGCCTAGTCATCACATGGGAGCCCAAGCATGGGAGGATGAACCCTGGGCGCCTTCCCAAGACTATGGTCAACACGCTCCTAGAAGATAGCGACGCGGCTAATGTAGATGAACTGAACGCACTGATGAGGGAGAGGGAAGAGTGCAGAGTCCGTCATCATGCTCAATGCCGGCCCCCTAGGCCTGAGTCAACGGTGACGTAAGAAGAAGAAGGAGTTTGTTAGGTGTGATCTGGAAGGTTTCTTGACACAATATGTAGATAAGCCTACAAAAGGAGAGGCTGTACTTGATCTAGTATTGGGAAATGAAGCTGGTCAGGTGTCAGATCTCTCAGTGGGAGAGCATTTTGGAGATAGTGATCACAATTCTATCTCCTTTTCCATAGCATTGGGGAGGGATGGGAACAGACAAGTTAGGAAAGTGTTTAATTGGAGTAAGGGGAAATACAAGGCTATCAGGCAGGAACTTGGAAGCATAAATTGGGAACTGATGTTCTCAGGGAAATGTACGAAAGAAATGTGGGAAATGTTCAGGGAATATTTGCGTTGAGTTCTGCATAAGTACATGCCAATGAGACAAGGAAAGGATGGTAGGGTACAGGAACCGTGTTGTACAAAGGCTGTTGTAAATCTCGTCAATAACACAAAAGCTTACGAAAGGTTCAAAAAACTAGGTAATGATAGAGAGCTAAAAGATTATAAGGCTAGCAGGAAGGGGCGTAAGAATGAAATTAGGAGAGCCAGAAGGGGCCATGAGAAGGCTTCAGCAGACAGAATTAAGGAAAACCCCAAGGCACTCTACAAATATGTGAAGAGCAAGAGGATAAGACGTGAGAGGATAGGACTAATAAAGTGTGACAGTGGAAAAGTGTCTATGTAACCAGAGGAGATGGCAGAGGTACTTAATGAATATTTTGCTTCAGTATTCAATATGGAAAAGGGTCTTGGCAATTGTAGGGATGACTTACAGCGGACTGAAAAGCTTGAGCATGTAGATATTAAAGAAAAGGATATACTAGAGCTTTTGGTAAGCATTAAGTTGGATAAGTCACCGGAACCAGACAAAATATACTCCAGGCTACTGTGGGAGGCAAGAAAGGAGATTGCTGAGCCTTTGACAATGATCCTTGCACCATCAATGGGGATGGGAGAGGTTCGGGAGGATTGGAGGGTTGTGGATGTTGTTCCCTTATTGAAGAAAGGGAGTAGATATAGCCCAGGAAATTATAGACCAGTGAGTCTTACTTCAGTGGTTAAGTTGATGGAGAAGATCCTGAGAGGCAGGATTTATGAACATTTGGAGAGGCATGGCTTTGTCAAAGGCAGGTCGCGCCTTACAAGCCTGATTGAGTTTTTTCAGGATATGACTAAACACATTGATGAAGGTAGAGCAGTAGATGTAGTGTATATGAATTTCAGCAAGGCATTTACTAAGGTACCCCATGCAATGCTTTCTGAGAAAATAAGGAGGCATGGGATCCAAGGGGACCTTGCTTTGTGGATCCAGAATTGGCTTGCCCACAGAAGGCAAAGTGTGGTTGTAGACAGGTCATATTCTGCATGGAGGTCGGTGACCAGTGGTGTGCCTCAGGGACCTGTTCTGGGACCCCTTCTCTTCGTGATGTTTATAAATGACCTGGATGAGTTAGTGAATTTGTTGATGACACAAATGTTGCGGGTGTTGTGGATAGTGTGGAGGGCTGTCAGAGGTTACAGCGGAACATAGATAAGATGCAAAACTGGGCTGAGAAGTGGCAGATGGATTTCAACCCAGGTAAGTGTGAAGTGGTTCATTTGGTAGGTCAAATATGATGACAGAATGTAGTATTAATGGCAGGACTCTTGGCAGTGTGGAGGATCAGAGGGATCTTGTGGTCCAAGTCCATAGGACACTCAAAGCTGCTGCGCAGGTTGACTCTGTGGTTAAGAAAGCATACGGTGCATTGGTCTTCATCAATCGTGGGATTGAGTTTAAGAGCAGAGAGGTAATGTTGCAGCTATATAGGACTTGGTCAGACCCCACGGAGTACTGTGCTCAGTTCTGTTCGCCTCACTACAGGAAGGATGTGGAAACCATAGAAAGGGTGCAGAGGAGATTTACAAGGATGTTGGCTGGATTGGGAAGCAAGCCTTAGGATAATAGGTTGAGTGAACTTGGCCTTTTCTCCTTGGAGAGACGGAAGATGATCTGATAGAGGTGTATAAGATGATGAGAGGTTGTGTGGATAGTCAGAGGCTTTTTCCCAGGGCTGAAAATGGCTAGCATGACAGGACAGTTTTAAGGTGCTTGGAAGTAGGTACAGAGGAGATGTTAGAGGTAAGTATTTTACGCAGAGAATGATGAGCGTGTGGAATGGGCTGCATGCAACAGTGGTGGAGGTGGATTCGATAGGGTCTTGTAAGAGACTCCTGGATAGGTACATGGAGCTTAGAAAAATAGAGGGCTATGGGTAACCCTAGGTAATTTCTAAGGTAAGCACATGTTCGGCACAGTTTTATGAGCGGAAGGGCCTGTATTATGCTGTAGGTTTTCTATGTTTCTATGTTTCCTCTCATCCTTCTTTGCTTCAATGAGACAAGCCCTAACTCAATCAACCTATCCTCATAAGACATATTCTCATGTCCAGGAGGCAGCATGTTACATCTCCTCTACATCCTCTCTAAAGCTTTCACATCCTTCCTCTAATAAGATGATGAGAATCGAAAACAATACTCCAAGTGTGATCTAACCAAAGATTTATAGAGCTGCAACACTACCTCACAGCCGTTGAACTCAATTCCCCAACTAATGAAGGCCAACACATATTATGTCTTTTTAACAACCCTATCAACTGGTGTGGCAACCTTGAGGGATCTATGGAGTTGGACCCTAATATCTCTCTATTCTTTCACACTGCTAAGAATCCTACTATTCACCTGTACTCGGCCTTCAAATTCCTGCCATTAACCCTATACTCTGTCTTCCAAAGTGAATCACTTCCTACTTTTCTGGGTTGAACTCCATCTGCCACTTCTCAGCCCAGCATCCTGCCAATGTCCCATTGGAATCTACAATAACCATCCACACTATCCACAACTCCACCAACCTTTGTGTCATCTGCAAACTTACAAACCTACCCTTCCACTTACTCATCCAAGTTATTTCTAAAAAACACAGAGCAGGGGTCCCAGAACAGGCCCCTGAGGAACACCATTATCATCGTGGAATCATTTGTTTATCACTTATTGTTAAAAGCATTTTCATCTTGCAATTTTAGCCAACATTATGTTCTGATAAACACAAAGTACACTGCAGATGCTGTGGTCAAAGCAACACGTACAAACAAGCTGGAGGAACTCAGCAGGTTGGGCAGCATCGCGGCCCGAAACGTTGACTACTTGTTTACATGGATGCTGCCGACCTGCTGAGTTCCTCCAGCTTGTTAGTACATGTTATTATGTTCTGATGTTTCCTTACAATATAGGACTCAAATGGTTCATTGAGTCTATGCTGGCTCTCTGAAGGTTCTAATCAAAGTCATTCTCCAGTTATTTCTCTGTTGCTTATTCTCTCTCATAACTCCTCAACTCTCCTGATTCTCCAGCAGCCTGCCTATACTGGAGGTAATTTACATGAGCTACTTAACCCACCAACACACCTTCGGGATTTGGAAGGAAACAGGGGCACCTAGAATACTTCTGGTTGAAACATATAACGTTGAGCATCTGTGCTTTGGTTCCTGACAGAAGGATCAGATATTCAGTGGACTGAATAAATTGGTGTCATAAATGCTAGTCTCAAACCTTGGCAGCTGCTTCTTTTGACATTGAGATGCAAACAAGAATGGTATTTTTGTCCCTGCTGACTACCAAAACAATTATAAAATGAGAAAACAGTAAAAATTGAATGCATACTTTCCCACAAATTTCCTGGATAACAATTCATAACCCAAACCCTAAATTTAAAATGAAGTGTGATGCTGCCACTAAGTGGCTCCCAGAGTCATTCCTTTTCCTCTTCTAGAACATAGAACAGTACAGCACAGGAAAAGGCCCTTCGGCCCACAATGTTGTGTCGAACCAATTAAATCAGTAATCAAATGGCCAACTAAACTAATCTCTTCTGTCTACCCAATGTCCATATCCTATTTTCCTCATATTCATGTACCTATCTATGCATCTCTTAAAAGCATTTAATGTTTCTGCTTCTACCACCATCCCCGGAAGTGCATTCCAAGCGCATACCACTGTTTAAAACAACTTGCCCCTCACGTCTCCTTTAAAATTACCCTCTCTCAACTTAAATGCGTATTCTATGGTAATAGACATTTCAATCCTTGGATAAAGATCCTTTGTCTACTCTGTCTGTGCTTCTCATAATCTTAAAGATTCAAAGTTCATTTATTATCAAAGTATGGATGCAGTATACAACCCTGAGAATTGTCTTTCCCACAGACAGCCATGAAACAAAGAAAACCACGAAACCTGTTCTAAGAAAAACATCAACGCACAAAAATAGATCACCACTCCAGAAAAATCACCCAAGTTTGTCCAACCCCTTGAAATAGTACATGCCCTCTAATCCAGGCAACAGCCTAGTAAACCTCTCCAAAGTGTCGATATTCTTCCTATAATGGGATGACCAGATACTCCAGATACTCCAGATGTGGCCTAACTAGAGTTTTATAAAGCTGCAACATAACTTCCTGACTTTAGAACTCAATGCCTCGACTAATAAAGGTATGCCTTTTTAATCACCCTATCAAGCTGTGTAGACTCTTTTTGGGAGCTATGAACTTGGAACCCAAGATCCCTCTGCTCATAAACACTGTTAAGGATCTTGCACTTTGCATTTGACCTACCAATGTGCAACTTTCACATCTGACCAGTTTAAACTCCATCTGCCATTTTCCATTCGTATTGTATCTGTGACTGATCTATAGCCTGCTGTATTGTTATAGCATTGTAGTACTTTTCCGAAATGCAATTCATAATAGTATATTGAAAGATAGTCAGTTATAAATGGCCCAATGATTGATGCTGAAGATGAGAGATATACTCAAAGCCTAGAGTGGAAATAGTAAGTGAAGAAGTTGGAAAAATAATTAACTTCTGGAAAATATAAATGCATAAACTTAAAATTAGCTGTAAGGAAAACAGGAGGCATCTGGGCATTATGTGAAAGAATGTGTGAGATGTCAACCACGATGACTCCGGAGACAAACTACTGCAAGAAATAAGGTGATTCCCCAGATGTGGGATGGGAAGCCAGGAAAACCACTCATCAGTTTATAAGGCTGCAGATTATACCCCAGATGAGAAATAGGAAAGCAAAAGCAATGACACATATTAACAGTGATGGTGAATGTAATTGGTTTATGTGCATGAATTAATGAAGCAGTTTAGAAACGTAGCTCTCCGAATGTGTTTATTTGCCTGGAAGTGTGTTCAGACAGTGACATACAATAGCAGCAATCAAAGAATGTATGAACCTGTAATGCATTATTTCAAGAGGGTGAATCACTACCATCAAATTTTCAAGATTTATTAGGGCAGGCTAATAAACGCTAGTCTTTGCAGCAGCAACCACATGATAAATCATATTAATGGAGGATTAAAAGCAGGAGGGAACACATTTACAGTAAATGACGAAAGAAAAGAAGATTAATGAAAGTCTTTTTCTCATTATAAGTCTATCTGAAATGCACTACCTAAAAGTGCCAGAGAATGGAAGTATAGAAATAAGATGAGGGTTTATGGGACTCCTTTAGGGCCATCTTAATTCGATACAAGATAACACTAATGGGGTACCTTAAGTGCCCAGTTAAAAACAGTCAAGAAGACCATTACTGTATGGCCTAATGAGGCAGTCTCTATACTCCAGGACTCTTTTGAATGGACTAAATGGCAGATGTTCAAGGAGGCTGCCACAAACAGTGAAGACATACACCCCAAGGAATATGCCTCATCTGCCACCAGCCATTTCAGCAAGTGAGTAGAGGACTTTGGTACCTCAGGAAGGGTCATCTCCAGGCCCAGCCAGAAGTCCTGGCTGAACACGGAGGTGTGCTCCCTACTAAAATCCCAGGAAACTGCCTTCAAGTCTGGTGACAGAACAGCTCTCAGAGCAGCCAAGAGAAACCTCATCTCAGACATACAGAGGGCAAAGACCACTATGCACAAAAGAAATTCGGGAACACTGCTCCGATAATAATCTCCAGCATATCTGTTTGGGCATCAAAGGCATTATAAACTATGCAAGGAAAAACACTGTTGACTGCGCTGGTAATGCCTCCGTCCCTGACACGCCAAACAACTTTTATGCACACATCGAGCCACGCGACACAACGCCGGCCACAAAAGCTACACCACTCTCAGATGAGCAGCCGCTGTCCATAACAGCAGCAGACGTGAGTAGGACTCTGCAGAGAGTCAACCCCAATAAGGCGGCCAGGCCAGACAACATCCCAGACGAGTACTCGGGAAGTGTGTACACCAGCTCACTGGTGTCTTCATGGACATCTTCAACAGTTCACTCATCAAGGCTGCTGTCCCCACATGTTTCAAATCAGGCACCAATATCTCTGTACCAAAGAACTCAACACCTTCAGAAATAAACAACTACCGCCCAGTGGCAATGATGCCAATCAGCTTGAAGTGCTTTGAACATCTGATAATGGCACATATCAAAAACTCTATTGCTGCCACATTGGACACTCACTGACAGAAGCACTGTATGACATCTGTCATGCACCTGACCCTGAAACACATAGAAAACAAGGACACTTATGTCAGAATGCTGTTTCTGGATTTCAGTTTGGCCTTCAACGCTATTGTCTCACCCACCTTGATGAACAAACTCCTACCCCTCAGTCTAAATACACCACTGTGCAACTGGGTGTTGGACTTCCTGAAGAACAGACCTCAGATGGTCAGGATGCACAAAGGCTCCTCCCTCCCCATCATCCTCAATAAGGGAGCCCCCAGGTCTGTGTGCTGTCTTCCACAGATGCTGACTTAACAGCTAAATACAAAGTACAAAGTAAATTTATTATCAAAGTACATATATGTCACCGTATACAACTCTGAGATTCATTTTCTTGTGGGCATGTGCTGTAAATCCGAAAAACACATTAGAATCAATGAAAGACAGTACCCAAAAGGACAAACAACCATTGTCAAATACAGAAGAAAGCAATAGTAATAATATTAACAATAAACCTATCTGTGAGGGCTTTTCGGTCCCCCATCAGGCACTTCCCCAGGTCGCGGACTGGGGAAAGCTCAGCAGAGATGCAGGTCAGGTGGGAAATAAAACACCACCCGTGGACCAAAACAGAAACAAATCCAGGCACACCTGTACCCAGGTAATGCAGTGCTCTGGTCAGTGTCTGTTCTCCATGTTAGACGCAGCTGAAACCAAAACCTGGCTGTAGATATAAAAAGCAATAGCCTTTCACTTTAGAAATGGAGAGATGTCTATGGAATAGAGTGATACAGCTGTGAGGATCACCAGTGTACGACTGGAGATAGCGCTGGGTGTGACGATCAGCGAACCACTAGTGGTGCACTGCTGAGTAGGCGGTCAGGCTCCAGGAAACCTGAAAAGATTCAAAGTTGCCCGCAAACACCACAGACTGTGACTGCTGCAGGTGTTTCTCAGGGGAGCAGTCCACTTACAACTGAGACAACTCAAGCAGTTAAGAGAAGAATGTCATGCATGAAATGGCCATTAGAAGGAAACACATTTCTAACGTGTGCAAATTATCAGGTAACGGAACTTGAGACTGACACAACAGCGTACAGGGACAAACTTCATCAACAGTTTATAGCACAATATCAATCCATGCAAGTAAATGTATAACGAATAGCAGATCAATGTGGAGTGAAAGTTAAAAATAATTTAGTCCCTATAGACATGTTAAATCAAATAAAACATGAAGTTGCACAAGAGCTAGAAATAAACCAACCTAAAGACCATGACGATGCTAATCAAGAAAATAAAGAAGATGCAACCCACCAAAGCGCTGATGACGATACAATTATTTAACTGCAAGACAACCTGACCATAGCAGCAGCAACATAGATGCAGAGCCTACACAGAATGCTGATGATGAAACTGAGCTTGCAGACAAAATTCTCCTAATATTTAACACCACATTAACAGAATGTATGGGATTTAACCCAACAAATGACCCTAAATACCAAAACAAAATATACAAAAATTGTTAATACTCTCAACAATATTATTGTGGTGAGCATTTCGTCCATGATGATAGATGAGAAAAGCTCACTTATCTCAAGCACAGAAACAGACAGAGTGCAATAGCTCGGTGAGAACATACAGACGGGGAGGTGATTATTACACACCTCGGTTACATTCAGGGTGGCACTCAAAAACACAAACGAGCAACTGTACAACCCGATCTAAAATAAATTAACATGAACATCTCACCATGATTCTACTGAACACACACACTTTAAAACAAGAACTGTAAGTAGCACTGGCCGCTCGGAATGCTGGGGTGAGCTGTCGACTATGCCCTCGGAGTGCCACACTGCCCCCCACCTATAGAGTCAGCCATCCTCGGCAATCCCAGAGACCAGACCAAAGTCCAAAACTTCCAGTGGTAGTTGATGCTGGAACTTGTCTGTGGCCACTCAATTCCCCCTCCCTCTCAGGTGAGGCAAAAGGCAGGGCACTTGGAGTGTCACTTCCTTCCCTCAGTCTCATTGGGCTGATGATGGCCAACTGGTGTCAGTATGGTGCCAGCCACTCCTGGTGAAGCACAACTGCCTTCCACCACTCAGGCAACCACACCTGCTATACCACATCGGAGACCTAGTTGAGCACCTCTCCCAGCCCCTGACAGTGGCTTCCAAGCTTGAGGGATAGTCCCTTCTTCTGGGAGAGGCAGTAGACCCATACTCGGTCCCCCACGGTAAAGTCCTATCCCTGACTGCGAGTATCATAATCCCGTTTTTAGTTCTGCTGAGCCACATCGTGAACAGCCTGCAGGCTCCCCCTGAGGTACTGCAGGCACTCCAGCTCAGCCTCCCCAGGAATCTGTGGTTCAGTGAGGGGGCAAACACCAGATCCACCAGCGTGCGCAGCTCCCGCCCAAATGCAAGCACATCCAGCGTACACCTTGTGCTCTCTTGAACCGCTGTCCGGTATGCCCATGATAATAGGGGGGGGGGGGGGGGGGGTTTGGTGATCCGAGACACACTGGAACTGGCTAATGAGAATGGCAAGCTGCATAGCCAGGGTGGGGTTAAAGCGCCCTGCTAGCCCATCACTTTGAGGGTGAAGTGGGCTGGTCTGTGTTTTGCTGATTCCCAGCTGCCTGCGCCTCAAAGTTGTGCCCCTGGTTGTATTGGAGTATAAAGTTGCATTGTTTGCTGTGTAACCAAAACTATGTAGTCAGCTTTGTATTTGCTATTTGCTATGTATGTATCTAATTTATTAGGAGAATGAAATCGCTGTATTGTCTCTGTACTATTGAACACATCAGTGACTTAAGAATGTAGCCAAATAAGAAGATAATGGTGTGTTAATGAGAGGTGTAACCAAAACTATGTAGTCAGCTTTGTGTTTGCTATTTGCTATGTATGTATCTAATTTAGTAGGTGAATGAAATCTCTGTATTGTCTCTGTACTATTGAACACATCAGTGACTTAAGAATGTAGCCAAATAAGAAGATAATGGTGTGTTAATGAGAGGTGTAACCAAAACTATGTAGTCAGCTTTGTGTTTGCTATTTGCTATGTATGTATCTAATTTAGTAGGTGAATGAAATCTCTGTATTGTCTCTGTACTATTGAACACATCAGTGACTTAAGAATGTAGCCAAATAAGAAGATAATGGTGTGTTAATGAGAGGTGTAACCAAAACTATGTAGTCAGCTTTGTGTTTGCTATTTGCTATGTATGTATCTAATTTAGTAGGTGAATGAAATCTCTGTATTGTCTCTGTACTATTGAACACATCAGTAACTTAAGAATGTAGCCAAATAAGAAGATAATGGTGTGTTAATGAGAGGTGTAACCAAAACTATGTAGTCAGCTTTGTGTTTGCTATTTGCTATGTATGTATCTAATTTAGTAGGTGAATGAAATCTCTGTATTGTCTCTGTACTATTGAACACATCAGTGACTTAAGAATGTAGCCAAATAAGAAGATAATGGTGTGTTAATGAGAGGTGTAACCAAAACTATGTAGTCAGCTTTGTGTTTGCTATTTGCTATGTATGTATCTAATTTAGTAGGTGAATGAAATCTCTGTATTGTCTCTGTACTATTGAACACATCAGTATCTTAAGAATGTAGCCAAATAAGAAGATAATGGTGTGTTAATGAGAGGCTAGCTAAGAGATAACTGTGGCCAGGGATGAGGTAACACGTGGCCCAAAAAGTAGATTAGAACATGATTAAGTTAATGGGTAGAAACAATAGTGGGAAGTAGGGAGCTGATGTACTGGTGATACGCAACTGTAGACCAATTGGATATGCTAATACAACTAAACCGGAAGATTGCTATAAAAAATGCTATGCACAAGGATCGGTGGGTAATCAGCGACTAGCTCACTGGCTGTCTCAGCTTTGATTTGCAAATTAAAGTTTAACACTTCTTGAAACTTCTTGAAGAATCTTCTGCGTCTCCTGGTCGTTTGTGGGGCACAAGAAACCACAACAGTTGCTGTGGAGTTCCTTAGAAGAACTCCTCCACCAGTCTCTCAGCAGTGGTGGTGGCCCATGCTCTGGTCTGGGACTGCGTACACCTCTGGGCACCGTGAAGTAATCCATGGTCATGAGAACGTAGTGGTTCCTGGTGTTGGTGCGGGGGGAAGGGACCCAGGAAATCCACCCCTACACACTCTGTTGAAGCCCCCACTAGGTACAGCTGCATAGGTGCCCTAGGCCGGCAGCCCGGCCCTTCGTGGGCTGTTCAAGCGTTGCAGCAGTGCACAAACAGCTCCGGATCCTGCCTGCGCTCGGGCCAATAGGAGCGTTTGTGCAGCTCACCCAACATCTTTGTAACGTCTGGCCCCCACCAGCCCATGTACTGACCACAGCACTTTCCTTAATAAACCAGCGGTCATATGACTCCAGCCCCAGGAAGCTGCAAAGTTCAGAGACATCATGGGCCACCTTCTCAGGGTCCTTTGCCACTCCTTCCGCACTAACCATGTGCCCCTGGAAATTCATCTGGCGGCGCAGCACCCAGCATTTTGCGGGGTTGAGGCATGGGTTCATTTGGTACAGGGGTGTCAAACTCATTTTAGGTCACGGGCCAGATTGAGCAAAATGCAGCTTCATGCAGGCCGGATCAGTCGGACGCGTGCGAACGCAGTTTTCGTTGTCTCCGTTTTTTCAGCCTGCTCTCATGTGTCTCAGTCTCTGCTATAACTACAAAGTGTTTCACTTTACAAATTCCGTTTCTTATGAAGAAGACTGCCGAGCAAGACTGCCGAATAAACACTAAAAACCCTGAAAACCTGGTACCTGAATAAACTCAGCATTAGCCATATCATATGCCATAGGCGCTTCGATTACTGGGGCCAGCTTTAATAGTAATTAGATATTATCTCACGGGCCAAAGATAATTCCACCGCGGGCCGGATTTGGCCCGCGGGCCTTGAGTTTGACATATATGATTTGGTAGATGGCAGCAAAGACTTCTTCCAGGTTCCACAGAGCATCGCTAAACATGGCCGTGTGCAGCAGGACATCGTTCAAGTAGATGACACCGCAGCTCCATGGAAGGTGAGCCAACACCTTCTCCATCAAAGGTGGCTGGGGCTGGGGCATTACTAAATAGTGAAAGCAGTCTTGGGCCAGTTCAACCTGCCAGTAGCCACTGCGGAGATCCAGAGGGCTGCACTAGGCCAAACCCGCAATACAGTCCAGGGCATCATCAATTCAGGGCAGCAGTTAGGAGTCCTTCTGGGTCATGGCACTGAGATGGCAGTAATCTATGCAGAAACGTCACAAGCCACCTTTCTTTCTGACCAGCACTGCTGGGGCTGCCCACAGGCTGTTGGAGGGCTCGATGATGCCAGCTGCTGCCTCTCTTTGATCCGCTGCTCTGCTGCTTGGCATTTGGCGAGGGCCAGGCGAAGGGGCCGCAGGCATATGCGTGTTAATGTGCTGGTCCGGGAGGTCTTTCAGCCACTGCCGCTGGTACTGATACAATCCCTTGCTGCTCCGCTGCCACGGCTCCTGCACCGCCTGGACAGTCCCACAGGAGGGTGCCACCGTAACGCTGCGCCAATGTGCTTGCTGATGACGGGTGCGCTGTGAGCTGCACTGGAGTGGCTGGAGATGGGGCTCATCGCCCCGTCGCAGAATTTGGCGTAGTGCTCTGCATTGTGTTGGGCTGCTATGGGGGGTGCCGCACTGTGGCGGGCCACTGTGAGCCTGGTGGTGCTTGTTGCTGCGCCCACCTGGTCTGCTTCCGGGAGCTGCCTGACAGAGAGCCACGGCTTCAGCGCCAAGGTAGAGCATTGCCCCTGGTATATCCCAGCGGGACAGCAGGTCCAGGCCAATGATGCAGGAGTCCCGGGCGTGGGCTTGCTGTACCTCATGCTCTACTGTGATTTCCCACACTGCAATGCGCAGCCACCTCTTTCCTCTCATCGCTGCACAGTCGCTGGTGACCGTAGCCAGCTGGACCACCGATATTGTCAGCTCAGGCAGGGATAGTTGCTCCAGGTTGGGGAGGACACCTGGATGGATGATGGTGACGGTTGATCCCGTGTCCACAAACGCCCGGCATCTGATGCTTTCTACCACGCAGTCCACATATAAGCCTTGCTCTTCACCCAAGTGGCCCACCCGGAGCGACAACAATGGAGGGACTCTGCTGGAGGTCCCAGGTGGCGCTTCCCTCATGGTGCTGCCTGCTCAGCATTTCCCAATGGCTGCACTGAACTGTGCTATGGCACTGCTTCAGGGCAGTTCCAGGCTGCATGGCCTTCCTCGCCACATCAGTAGCAGAGATCACCCTATGGCATGCAGCGCAGTGCAGGCCAGGCCTGTCTCACAGGCTCCTCCTCCACCCTCGGAGACACAAGTCCGGGCTCCCGGCATGCGAGGCAATGCTGGAACGCCTTGGGGGCTAAAATTGCTTCTGCTCTCTCTGCCTCTACCAGTGCCTTGGTCAGTGATGATGGTGATGTCAGGTGAACCAGCTGTCAAAGGCGTTCCAACATCAGAGCCTTTACAAAGATGTGGGGGGCAAGCTCTTCCTGGGCTGCAGGAGGGAACTGGGGGCAGCCATGCCAAGTGCAATAGTGGAGATCTGCCACAAATCCCTTCAAGCTTTCTCCCACACGGCGCCGTCTGCTGCCCAGTTCTTCCCTCATTGCCTCCTCCAATGGCTTTTGCTCGAAGCTCCTCTACGAGGGCCCTGTAGTCACGCTACTCAGCCGGCATTAAGTTGTGGAGGGCCCACAGGGCACACCCTTCCAGCTCCAGGGCAAGGTGCATCGCTGTCTTGGTGGGACTCCACCTACTGTGTCATGCGGCATTTGACTTGCACCAGGTAAGGCTCCAGGTGGCAGGCACCATTGTACCTGGGGAGCTTCAGGGGTGGACCTTGGGGTGTTAATTGCTGGGGTGGGGCCCGTTGGTCCTCCTCTATCTCTGTTGGTGTTGGCAGTGCCTGCCACATTCCCTACCCTCCCGTGGCTGTGGCATCTTGCGTTCACCAGCGATGGCCACGAAGGAGACATGTGATGCACACCGCTGTGTACCTGGGTATGCTCGCCTCATCAGAGTTCCCTGAAAAGGTTCCCAGGTCAGCGTCTCGCCTTCAGAAGCCTAGCCCGGGGATGCTGGGAAGACATTCCGCTCAGTCCCTCGGCTTATTCCCCGGGTCATAAGATGCTCCATCTCATGTCATAGCTCTTTAATTTCACCATCAGTTTCTGATCCCACTCCTGACACCAATATGGCAAGCATTCTGTCCATGATGACAGATGAGAAAAGCACGTTTATCTCAACTGCTGTTTTTCTGCGACAAGTACAATAACAGTCAGAGCGCAATAGCTTGGAGAGAACTAAATGAGTCATATATAGACAGGAGAGGTGATTATTACACACCTTGGTTACATTCAGGGTGGGACCTAAACACATAAGTGAGCAACTGTATAACCCGAGCTAAAATAAATGAACTTGAACATGTTGCCATAATTCTACTGAACATGCACACCACAAGAGTATTTTAAATCAAGAACAATAAGTAGTGCTGGCCACTAGGAATGCTGGAACAAGCTGTCAACCATAGTCTACGACAATATTTAGGAAAACTTGATACATTTAAAGAACTACACACAATAACATACTGTGCAGCATTAACAGCAGTGTAGTGCAATGGCTCCAAAATAGAGGCACTCATTAATAGAACCCAAAACTGAGCAATGAAAGGAGAACACTGAAAAGGCAGAAGAGATTAAGAAACAAAATAAAAGCCTTAAGAGCAGAAATAACCCACCAAATGTAGTATAAAATGGATAAGACAAGCAAGAAAGTTAAAGGAAGAGATAAGGAATTACCAAAGAAATATAAGGGCCTTTCAAGAAATGATCAACCTAAGAAAAGCATTGTAGAATTTATGCATACAAGGCCAGACTAAACAGATACATGAAATGCACCAGATGAGAAAAACAATTATCATTTCAGGAACAATGACAAAAGCTTATTAAGAGCATTGAAACTAAATTTGACACACCAAAATGTCACCAGCCCTAGCACAGAATTACCAACAAACATAGAGGTAATGAAATTTTGCTCTAATATCTGGTCAAACAGGGTGATACGCATTCAAGAAGCAAGCTGGATCAGGAAGGAAAAAGAACACACATACAGTTGAAGAAATGTAAACAGCTGAAGTTACAATGAATCTGCTAAAAGCAGTTATAAAAAAACACCCACACCTGGAAAAGTACTGGCAGTGATAACATTCATAATTATTGGTATAAATATTTTACTTACCTTCATCCACACCCATTAATATATCTAAACAATTTTCTTAAAAATCCTGAAAAAGTGCCTGAATTTTGACAGAAGGTAAAACACATCTCTTACCTAAAAGAGAAATCACAAATGACCCATCAAAATATCATCCTATTCCTTCTTTATAAACTATATCTGAAATTCTAACATCATGCATCTTTCAACTAATCACCACACACTTTGAGAACCATACTCTAAGTACAGAAGAACATAAAGGATGCCATAAGGGTATGAAAGGATGTAAAGAACAACTGAAATAGTTTATGTAACTCTAAATCAAGCCCAGCAAAAAAGCAGAAATCGTTCATATTGTTACACTGACTACCAAGAGGCATTTCCTTCTGTCCCACACTCTTGGTTTATTTAAGTTTTAATATAGATAAACTACACCCATTACTTGTGAAATTCCGACAACATCTGATGAAGCATTGGCATATTATAGTGACCCTATCTATTAACAACAACAACAAAAAAAACCATTATCAAAGTAATTGAGGCATTGTTCAGGGCAACTCTCTAAGCGCACCATGGTTTTGTCTAGCTTTAAACCCCTCTCTAATTTATGGAAGCTGATGAAAAAAGGATATCAAACGAATTATACCTTCTATACCTTCTATACACACCTTCTATACATGGACAATTTGAAACTGTATGCTCCTTCATCAGTAAAACTAAAGTAATTAATTTAAATAGTAGAGCTGCTTTCTTTTTGTGTAATTTATTTTTTATTTAAGTTCATCAAACAAACATTTCCATAAGATGTATTTCAGATATCGTACATATATATCATATATTCATATTTGCCACAAATCTCCACACAATATTTATCTGAGGTATACACTTATAGAAAAGAGAGGAAAGAAAGAACAAGCAAAAGGAGAAAACTATGTACAAGTAAGGAGTGATCCTTTTTTTTTTACAACATATTTACTGATTTGAGAGAATAAAATCAGGCCTATGAGGTGTTATGTAGTTAAACCATTTTTCCCAGTATGAATCAAATTGCTCCAACTTATGATTAACAGATGCTGTTACCTTCTCCATTTTGTAAATGCCCATTGTAATTTCCATCCATACATTTAAAGTTGGGCTCTCCTGTGATAACCATTTCCTGGTAAGAGCCTTTTTACCAGCCACCAGCAGTATATTCATTAAATATTTATCACTTTTCAACCATTCTTGAGGTATATATCCAAAATATATGGTTTTACTCTCTAAGGGTATTTCACATTTAAAGATGGATTGTAGGGCATTATGTATCCCACTCCAATAGTCTTTGATAACAGGGCATTCCCAGAAAATATGATAATGGTTTGCATTTTGATTTCCACAATTTCTCCAGCAAACAGGGAGGTTACTATCATAATGGGATTTCTGAGAGTGTGTAATAAAATATCTTATCAACTTTTTCTACCCGAACTCCCTCCATTTCTGTGAACTGGTGTACTTCCATTGATACCTCTATATTATTGTCCATTCTTCCTCAGATATAATTATCCCTCCTTCCTTCTCCCATTTTGTTTTAATTTTTGAAGTCGAACGTGTTCTAAGATTTGACAAACCCTTATACAAGCTTGAAATGATTCTACTACCGTTATCTGAATTATACGCTTTTCTAAATAGCTCTATCAAACATGTACTTGCCTTGGTTACATTATAACCGTCCTATTAACATACTGTTGCATCTGTAAATACTGATAAAAGTCTTGTTCCTCTAATAAGTGTTTCTCTTTAAGCATTTAAAAACTAAACAGTGTTCTTTCTTTCATTATATTGCAAAGAACTGTTATTCATTTAGCTATCTAGTCCTTAAGTCTAGCATCCAGCTTATTTGGCGTAAATCTGAGTCATATGCACACCATTTAAGAATTGCAATATCTCCCTCTAGTTTATATTCTTTTATAACAGTTTTCCATATTTTAAGAGTCTATTTCACCCATGGGTTATCAATAGTATTTATGTACCTTTGCAGGATGTTATCAGCCAAAATTGCCTGCATGGGGATGAGAAGTATCCCCTCCTCAATGTTTTTCCATTGAGCATCATATGATGGGTTGCACCAACATATCACAGCTCTCAAGTGTGTTGCAAAATAATAATCTGTAAGATAAGGTAGGCCCCATCCCCCCTTTTCCTTGGCTAATTGCAAAGTTTTGAGACAAACTCTAGGCCTCTTACCTTGCCATATATATCTTGATAACATTTTGTTCCATTCATTGAATTGATTTTGATTAATCTCTATCGGTAGGGTCTGAAAGAGATATAATAGACTGGGCGGTATATTTATTTAATAGATTCAATCCTTGAACTGAGACTAAAAAAAGGAATTAGGTTCCATCTTGTTATATCGTCCTTGATTTTTTTATATATAGGCTGATTAATTGCATTCTGATAATTTTGCCAAATCTTTTGGCATAATGAAGCCCAAATATTTGGCAAACTCTGTTTGCCATGCCCAGGGATATCTACTTTCAATTTCTCTTGGTGGGCTATAATTACATGTAAGTAATTGGGTTTTATCTCTGTTGATCTTGTAACCTGATAATTGACCATACTGTTCAAAGGATTGCATCAACTTAGGTAAAGAGTATGTTGGTTGCCCTAGATAGATCAAAATGTCATCCGCGTAATAGGCTAATTTATGCTCTGTCCCTTTAATAGTAATTCAGCGAATGGTTCCAGATATAATGTGAAGAGTAGCGGTGACCATACACAACCCCATCTCGAGCCCCTTTCTAGGGTAAAACTATTTGATAAATATCCATTGATTTTAATCCTAGCAGTAGTGTTGTCATAGTTTTAATAATTGTGTCATGGAAACCAAATCTATGTAAAACTCTGTACAGAAAATTCCAACTAACCGGATCAAATGCCTTTTCAGCATCCACGCTTATCACTATTGCTTCAATTTTATTTTTTTTGTATATGATCCATAATGTGAAATGTCCTTCATATATTGTCTTGTGTTTTGCATTGTTGTATAAAACCTGTCTGATCCTTATGTATCAGTATGGGTAGAAACTCTTCTAATCATTTGGCCATGATGGGGGTAAATAAACTATAATCTACATTAAGAACGGATATTGCTCTAAATGACCCACATTCCATTTTATCCTTGCCTTTTTTCAGTATAGCTGAGATTATTGCTTCCTTCCAGCTGGGTGGCATTTGTGCCTCTTTTAGAGCCCAGTTCAGTGTGGAGAGTAATACAGGAATTAAATAATTTTTAAATTCTTTGTACCACTCTGCCTTATACCCATCTGAACCTGGTGACTTGCTTAATTTAAGCCTACTAATTGCTGCTTTTTGTTCAACTTCAGTTATGTCAGCAGTCATTGTTCTATTTTGTTCTTTGCTTAAAGTGGGTAACTCTAGAGAATTCAGGAGGGTGTCATTTTGGGTTATGCTTCCCCCGGAACTTTGGAATATAGAGTTTTGTAAAACACTTCAAAAGCTTCTTTAATTTCACTTAGCTTATTTTTTATCATTTTTGTTCTTGGATCCTGTGGTAAACTACGTATACCTGTCTGGACATGCCCCTCTGCTGACTGCTCCTGTGGCTCCTCCCACAGACCCCTGTATAAAGGCGATTGGAGGCACTGCTCCTCCCTCAGTCTCCAGGATGTAGTGGTCTCGTTTGCTGCTAATGAAAGCCTATCGTTTGCCTCCCGTCTCCGAGAGTTATTGATGGTGCATCAATTTTATTAGCAGCAATTTAAAAACATGGAGAGCATTTTATGACCCGACAGATTGGATATTGACCCTCAATCTCCAAAAGCCAGCATCGCTTTTGAACTCTGGCTTGCATGCTTCCAATCGTACCTGGAAGAGATTCATGTGACTGAGCCTGCAATGATGCATAAAATTCTCCTCTCCAGGGTCAGTCCGTGGGTCTACTCCCTGATCAGGGACCTGCCGACCTACCAAGGGGCACCGGACGCCCTCAAAAGACAATACCTGCGGCCAGTGAACACCGTCTACGCAAGACATCGCTTAGCGACACAGCGGCAGTGGGCCGGAGAGTCGAGCGCTGAGTTTGTCCAGGCCCTACAGACACTCGTGCGGGCCTGTGACTGCAGGGGACTGACGGCGGAGCAGCATGCGGAGCTGCTAGTAAGAGACGCCTTTGTTACGGGGATCAGGTCAGTGTATTTGCACCAGCAGCTGCTGGAACATGCCGATCTTACCGTACATTCGGTGATCGAGCTGGCCGACACGCTGGAGGCCACTCTGCACAATGCTGACGCTCTCCAGGCGCGCGATCTCCCGCCGGCGAATCGACCTCGGCTGCTGCCAGTCACAAGTCCGCGCAGTGTTGCATCTGCGGACTCGAAAAGCACCCCCGAAAACGCTGCCCGGCCTGAGAAGCTACCTGCTCCAGCTGTGGAAAGAAGGGCCACTTCGCCAAGGCCTGTAAGTCCAAACCACAAGCGGGGTCAAGCAGCGCCGCGTGCGAGGCATGGGGGCGGCCATCTTTGTCAGCGCCACCTCACCCTGCCCTTGACCCACGGGTGCTTACCGGGCACCTAGACGGCGATGCAACTCTGGCCTCCGTGACCCTCGACCAAAGCGCTCCATACCAGCTCGCAAGGTCAATGATGGACATCCTGGTGGAGGAGCACAGGACTAGCTGCCTGTTTGACACGGGCAGCACTGAGAGTTTTATTCACCCGGACACAGTGCAACGCTGCGGACTTGTGACACAGCCGGTAAGCCAGAAGGTCACCATGGCTTCTGGATTGCATTCCACAGACATCCGGGGGGGTTGTGTAGCGACATTGGTGGTGCAGTGCACAGAATATCGGAACTTTGCATTACTGGTCATGCCTCAACTGTGTGCCCCTGTGCTATTGGGGCTTGACTTCCAGAGCCACCTGAAAAGTGTGACAATGGAGTATGACGGGCCCCTCCCACCAATCACTGTCAGAAATCCTCAGCTTTGTGGGACTTCGTCATATGCCCCGCTGTTGACCACACACACAGACCGACCCACACATCCCACCCAACACCATGCCAACGGCTGCGCTACTGACACTACTTGCAGCCTCTCCACCCTCAAGATCCCTCCCCCACCGCTCTTTGCCAACCTGACCCCCGACTGTAAACCTGTGGCAACTAAAAGCAGGAGGTACAGCTCAGGGGACAGAGCCTTCATTAAGTCAGAGGTGCAGCGGCTGCTCAGGGAGGGGATCACTGAGCCAAGCACAAGTCCTTGGAGGGCCCAGGTGGTCATTGTTTGGACCAGGCAGAAAAATAGGATGGTCGTGGACTATAGCCAGACCATCAATAGGTTCACGCAGCTTGACGCATACCCCCTACCCCGCATCACGGATATGGTCAATTAGATAGTTCAGTACAAGGTGTACTCGACCATAGACCTGAAATCCACTTACCATCAGCTCCCCATCCGCCCCGAGGACCGCCCCTACATCGCCTTCAAGGCGGGCGGCAGGCACTATCACTTCCTGCGTGTCCCCTTCAGTGTCACGAATGGTGTCTCTGTCTTCCAGAGGGAAATGGACCGGATGGTGGACCAGTGCCAACTGAAGTCCACGTTCCCATATCTGGATAGCATCACCATCTGCGGTCATGACTGGCAGGATCATGACACCAAACTCCAACGATTTTTCCAAGCGGCCAAAGCTCTTAACCTCACCTATAACAGGGACAAGTGTGTGTTCGGAACCACCCAACTTGCTATCCTTGGGTATGTCGTGGAGAAGGGCATACCTTCTCCCTGACCCTGACCGTATGCGCCCCCTGTTGGAACTCCTTCTTCCCACCACCCTCAGAGCCCTCAAACGGTGCTGCTCCTCCCTCAGTCTCCAAGATGTTGTGGTCACTTTTGCAGCTAATAAAAGCCTATCGTTCGCCTCCCGTCTCCGAGAGTTATTGATGGTGCATCAGATCCCTAGTTCTATGAACTGTATTTTCTGCTATCTTTTTTTTCTGTTTCCACGCAGTAGAACTATTTTCTAAAGATACAAATATGAATTTCGAACTAGATAAGTGCAAAACTTAAATAAAGGTGCAATAGAGCTAATGAAATATAAAACATAGCAATAGGATGCAATAAAATCGAAGGAGGAATATGAAACATATAAGTATCTGGGATATCAACAAGCAAAGAAAATAGATCACAGTGCAATAAAGGGAAAACTTTCAACATAATTTACTTCAAGGCTTAAGAAAATCTGCCAAACAGAGCTTAATTGTTAAAATATAACAAATGTATTAAACACTTCTACTAAATGTATACTAAAATACACTCTTGGCATGATATTTTGGTCTGAAACCAATCTGGAAAATTTACAAAGAAAAGTAAGAACTGAAATGACCGATTTTAGAAAACACTATTTATAGTTGAATCGAATACACTTAGATTAACACTGCCTAGGACAGAAAGAGGAAGAGATTGGGTAAATTTGGAATGTAAATCTGTGCAAGATTTCTCATTGATCTCAATCTTAGGATCTTCACTTCCTTTTTCGTTACTCAAAATTAATAAACAGATAACTAATCCCATAGTTAAGTATACATTACGAATCTGGTTTCAATTTCGTAAATCTTTTGGCTTGAATAAGTTTATACTGTCAAGTCCTATAATATCTAATTACTTCTTTCGGCCATCATCTATAGATCAGGCTTTTTTCCTATGGAAAACAAAAGGTATAAAATGTTTTCGTGACCTGTATTTGGATGATAACATTATGTCCTTTGAACAGTTATCTAACAAATACAATTTACCTAAAACCCATTTTTTTAGATACTTACAAATTAGAAATTTTTTATATAATGAATTAAAGTCTTTTTCGAAAGAATGTCCACTGGACATTACAGAGAGAATTCTAACTCTTAATCCTTATCAAAAGGGTTTAGTAGCTATCATTTACAATATGATTATGAAGATACAGCCGGATATATCAGAAAAAATTAAGAAGGAATGGCAGGAAGAATTGCATTGCCCTATATCTACTGAGCAATGGGAAAAAATTTTATTATTGGTAAACTCATCCTCTATTTGTGCTAAACATGCTCTAATACAATTCAAGGTTGTACACAGAGCCCATATGTCTAAAAATAAAATTGCTCGATTTTATTCTTATGTTAATCCAACCTGTGATAGATGTCATTCTGATATTGCTACATTGACTCATATGTTTTGGTCTTGTCCTTGTTTACAAAGCTATTGGAAGGATATTTTTAATATCATTTCAAGAGTTTTAAATATTAATCTTCAACCACATCCTTTTACTGCAATTTTTGGTCTACCTATGATAGATAATATGTGCTTATCTGCTTCTTCTCAGCGAATGATTGCATTTGCTACACTATTGGCTAGAAGATCTATTTTATTGAACTGGAAAGAAATTAATCCTCCAACTGTATTTCAGTGGCTCTCTCAAACCATTTCCTGTTTGAGTTTAGAAAAAATTAGAAGTGTGGTCTTTAACTCCTCAGTTAAATTTGAGGAAACTTGGAGACCATTTATTCAACATTTTCATGTGAGTTAAATGGTCTGATCCTGAACCTTATTGCTACCATCCTGAATTGTATAAATGGAGGTTCGGAGTCATTGGCACTACTGTGTGTACTTAACATTATACAATTGCCCATGTTAGTTTTTTTTTATATATATTGTTTTTTTTCTTCTTCTTTTTGGGGTTTTTTTTTGTGCTTTTTGTCTTAAATCCTTTATATTAATATTATAAGTTTGGGAGACTTTTTACATTGATAATATATAATTGATTATTAATGAATCTATTGTGTACTCTCAAATGTTTTTTGTACTTATATTTTACTTATGTTATGTTCTTAAAATCAATAAAAAGATTTAAAAAGAAAGAGAAAGAGGAAGAGGAATAACAGACGTAGAAACAAATTACACAACAGTCAGATAAGACTTCTAAAGACAGACTTTCATCAACGAAAACAGGATTCAGCATTCCACATGAGCATATACAATTCTGACAGGAAGTACACTCCACTAAACTTAAGTGAAAGCACAACCCAGAAGAATGAAGAAACTATCACGACAGAAGAAAAAGTTAACCAGTGGAAGAACATGACCCTCTGTGGAAGACATTCCCATGATCTGAGCAGATGTCACCAAGGAAGCACCGAACACCTGGCTCAGACGTGGAGACCTCTTCCCAGAAACAGAGGGGTACAATACAGAACCAGGTGGTTTAATCAAAAAGTTAGCAAAAATACCATAAAATTCGAGATAATAATTGTAGAAAATGCCAAGAGAAACCAGAAACAATCTAAAACTTTACAGGATCCTGCAGCAGTTTAACTCAATCTGATTACTTACATTATGCACAATCAAGTGATAACCTTATTCATCAAAATCTTGCTTTAAAATACAAACTCATAAAAGATACCATATCTTACTATAAATACAAGCCTGATCCAATTTTAGAGTCAGAGTTCTACAAGTTATATGACTACCGATCCATTGTTATAGGTAGGACAATCTATAATAACTGTTAAATGTAATATTACAGGATAAACAAGATAAACAACTTACTTAATAGTCATAGCCATTCCAAACACACATTAACATACAGAAAACAATATGTGGGAAACACTTGAAATATGTTGAATTAAAAGAGGAAGTTAAGAGACTATGGAAAATGCAAAGCGTATACATTGTCTTGATAGTAATGCTTACAACAGGTATCATCCCAACTTCACTACACAATAGAATTAAACAATTCAGCCTACACAGCATTACTCATATACATCTTCAGTAAACCACAATACTAAACATGAATAGAATAGTCCAAAACTTCCTAGTAATTGAGAAATGTGTGTGCTTGGCTATGCCCGTACCTCAGGTTTTACCAGCTTGAGGTGAGAAAAAATATATAATGTTAATTAATTAATATATAGATAGATAGATAGATAAATAAATAAATAAATAAATAAACAACAAATATTGCAGCCAGCCAGTAGTGTAGTGGCATCAGCACCAGACTTCGAGGTGAATGGTCCTTCAGTTCAAATCCGGCCAGCTCCTTGCATGATGGGTTGAACATTGACCTAGCAACTTGGCCTCATAAAGAACAATCCAATGCTACAGAAATGACAAAAATGTCACCCGGCAAAAGGAACAACAACAATAATAGGTTGTGGGAATAGTTCAGTGATGGGAGTGAGTGAAATTGAGTAAGGTTATCCCCTCTGGTTCAAGGGTAATAACTGTTCCTGAACCCGGTGGTGTGGGTCCTGACACTCCTGTACTTCTTCTTGAATACAGCAGCAAGAAGAGAGCATGGTCTGAGTAGCAGTGGTCCTTGATAATGGATGCTGCTTTCCTGCAACAACCCTCCATGTAGATGTGATCAAATGGTGGGGAGGGCTTTACCTGCAATGGACTGGGCCACATCCATTACTTTTTGTGGAATTTTCCATTGTTATCCTTAGCTCTGGAGTCTTGCTGTTTAGCCTCTGCATGTATGCAGGTAGGAGAGGAACAGCCAAGTGATCAGATATCCCAAAATGAAGTCTAGGCATGGAATAATTCATTTTTCTCTGCCTTTTTTCCAGATTTTGAGAATCTACAATTTAATGCTTTTATTTATAGAAGTATGAAATTGAAATTGAAAGAAATTGTGCTGGAGACAAGTACAAAGCAGTCATCAAGAAATCATACAAAGAAACTAAAAGGAATTCTTTCTCCTGACAATGTGAAAATCACAGCCACGAAGAATTCAGACAATTTATAAGAACATGTAAAGAAAATTTGGAGAGCCATGTTATGTACAAAGGATCAAGGGAGGTTGGAGAGGTTGAAATAATTCATTATTGTTGACTTCTCTTTCATTGTGTAAATCTATATACAGTTTTTAAATATGCTGTTTATTCAACAATTGTGTGATTGCTTTTAAAATAATTTGTGATTTTTTAAAGAATGATTTGTGGTGGAAAATCTATACACATGACCACTGGGATGAGGGAAGGGGATGGTGGTGGCAATGTGGAGTGGGGGTGGGTGTTTGCATTCCTGGAAAATTATCCATAACATAATCTCTATAACATGAAACCTCACTCTCTGCCCATGCAAGAAACACAAATTGAGAAAAGATTGTGTTTATTTTATTACTCTTCTATCCCCTCAATTAAATTCCGTGAGAGAGTGAATTTTATTTTATATCTCACCGGTAAAGGTGAACTCTGTTACCCGAAAAGACATAATGCAGGAGTCATTTACATTTTCAAAATTCCTTCTAAGCTCATCTTTAATTCTTTTTTGCATACATAGAACATAAAACAGTACAGCACAAGAACAGGCTCTTTGGCCCACAATGTTGTGTCAAACTAACAAATTAATAATCAAATGCACAATTAAACCTATCACACTCATAGTAAAAATCTTTCCCCACACTTCCCCTTTGAACTTAACTCTTCTCACCTTAAATGCATGTCCTCAGATATTAGACTTTGCAACCCTGGGTTAAAATTACCAGCTGTATATCCTTTTATGCCTCTCATAATCATGTAAACCTTAATAAGATCTCCCCTCACCCTCTGTCACTTCAAAGTAAACAACCCAAGTCTATCCAATCTCTCCTTATAGGACATTCCCTCTAATCCAGGCTGCATCCTAGTACTCCTCTTCTGCACTCCACCTTTCCTATAAGTGGTAAACAGAATTGAATTCAATACTCTGGATGCGGCTGAACTAGAATTTTGTAAAACTACAACATAACTTCCTGACTCTTGAACTCAGTTCCTCAATTAATAAAGGCAAGCATGCCATATGCCTTCTTAACCACCCTATCAATATGTTTATCCACTTTCAGGGAGTTATAGACCTGGATCCCAAGATCTCTCTGCATATGAACCCCCTCTGTATTGGCGAGACAAAACAACCACTTCGCAAATGGATGGTCTAACATAGGAGGGCTGACACCCCAGGTCAAGACTTGGCTGTACATCTACACCTAAAGGACAAAGGACAGGCGGTTTGAAAGAGGGGTTAAAGAAGCCATTTTTGTCAAACTGGAAAACTCTTCCCTGAACAGAGGGGGTGGGTACAACACCACCTATTAGCTACTTACAAAGCAGTCCTAACATCTCTACCCAGGCATCTCCACAGCAGTTCACATCTCCATTCATGCAAAGATAAGACTAATGACCCTCTCAACAGCCCTACAACTCTTAACACCCCTCAGGAGATTGCTACACCTTTAAACAACACACAGAGTTTATAAACTGGAAAACTACCCACCATGGATTAGAAATGAAGAAACCTCTTCGATGGGTATTAAAACATCTTCTAGACAACACAGCAAGTCCAGTTGCCTTGATTTACTATTGATTGATATTCAATGACCTGGATGACTGAGAACCTTCATAGACATCTTACTAATCCACCCACTATTTACTGAAAAATCATTACACTGCTGTTCATTTTATGATTATTGTCAGTGCATAAAAAATGTCATACGTAATTGGAAGACTCTCCAGTATTGTTGACCTTTCATTTTATTTGCTCATAATAGATAAATATTGTGTTAAGAAATCAAAAGTTCATTTTATTGTCATTTCAAGATTTCAGGATTCATTTATACATCAAGGAATGTATAAATTAAACAACCTTGAGATTTTCTTGCTCACAGATAGCCACAAAGCAAGAAACCCAAAAGAACACAATTAAAGAAGAAAAAAGAATAAAAATTAAAAATTAAAGACCAACACTTGATGATCAGGAGAAAGAAAAAAAAAATCATGCCAACAATTGCAGCAAACAACAACAACATTCCAAACCAAATTTGAGTCCTCAGATCTGAACCCTGGAGCAGTCTGGAGTTGGCCCAAACCCTCACTTATCAGTTTATCATATTAGTGGGCATGGAGCACAGCAGCCGGGGCAGTCTTGAGGAGTGGCCGTCGCAAGTGAAATTGGCTCTTATCCTGACACCTTGCCTTTTCAGTCTATCTGGGGCGGCATTTGAATTGACTCAACAACGGAACAGTGAAAGGCTCCGTGCCATGAAGAGAGGTCTGAAGATCCTGGAGAGCAGGCAAAATTGGCTCATGCCTCTGAACTGGGCTGATGTTTAAATTGTCTAGACAGCAAACTGTACCTCGCACTAGGACCCAGCTGCAGCAAAAGATTCTGGACCTAGACCACGCTGTCCAGTGACTCGCTCCAGGCCCAGATATCCCCGCCCAGTGACTCGCTCCAGGCCCAAGTTTCATTGTCCAGCAACTCACTCCAGGCCCAGATTCCATTGCCCAGCTCAAAGCTGCTCGCAAGCTCTTCAGATCAGCTCAGCACCCAAACCAATCCAACCTTGCATCCGGGCCATCATTGGAACATCTCTCTCCTGTCCCCGACTTATTTTTGGCCCCCAGAACAATCCAACCTTGCATCCCAGCCAGCTGTACAGGCATGGAAACTCCATCTACAATGATTCTGCAACACCCTACAAACTCAGTTAATCTCACAAACTCGCCTTGCCCCATCACTGTTTGCGGCGATACTTTAGCACAATTTGCCACAGAAAAGGTATTTTTAGTAACACGCAAAATGCTGGTGGAACACAGCAGGCCAGGCAGCATCTATAGGGAGAAGTACTGTCGACGTTTCGGGCCAAGAGGCTTGAATTTCCAGCATCTGCAGATTTCCTCGTGTCAGGTATTTTTAGTGATGTTTTTACTTGGATTTCTTATATTTTTGACTACCAGAAGCTGTTGCCCACGTTCGGTAGTGCCATCACAAAGTATGCATGTGCATTACAACTCTGAAATTTGTCTTCTCCAGATAGCCACGAAATACAGAAAAAAAACATAGGTTATCAAAAGAAAAAACATCAAACCCCTCCCAAGATGAGAAGGAAAAAGAAACAAAACTTGCACACCCCAAGCTTCCCCCCCCCCCACATTCTCGCTCACACAAAGCTAACATATTGCCCACCTGGAATCCCAACCTGTCAATCGGCAACAAGAAAGAAAACACAGAAAACTGAAGGAGCGCAATATAAGCTACAGTCCAATAATTACATAAATCTTAGAATTTTGAAAACATCCTTCCATCAAAACATCCTCAGTCCTTCCATGATGAGTGATCACCATCCTGCCGGTCTGCGGCCTTCTGAATGCCACCGACTCCGCTACCAACCCATTGACCCTTGGCTTCCATGGAGAGTGACTGCTGACCTCCTCAGTATTTGCCTCAATGCTTCAATCTTCCTCGACAGTTCAAAATGGAGTTGACATTGGCCCCGCATCCTGTGTCTGGTCTTCTCCATGGGGAAGCTCTCGGTCCTCTCCGGACACATTACTACTAATAGTACTACATTGACTCAGGCCTAGGAGGCTGGCGTCGGGCACGATGACGGTCTCTCCACTCCTCCCTCTCCTTCATCAGTGTATTCAGTTCATGTACATTAGCCACACCGCTATCTTCTAGGAACGTGTTGACCATGGTCTTGGGAGGGCACCCAGAGTTCATCCTCCCATGCTTGGGCTCCCATGTGATGACTAGACTGGCAGGTAGCTCAGGGTGGCATAGACAGTGCCCCGCTAGTTGCAGTCTTCTCACCTCAATTTTAGTAGTGAGCATCAGTAGGTCGTCACAGAGCTCGACTTTTGTCATGTGCTGTTGCCAACTCACGTCAAGAGCCATCTGGAGTATTCATGTATAGTAACCATCTAGTGACTTTCGCATGGTCTTGGTGAGTCTCTGGACACAGCAATGCGCTAGATCATTCGATTGACCACCAAACTGCACATCACAGGCTCCAACTCTTTCTGAACCACAATCAAGCCAAAAAGAACAAGCAGAAGGTGTATGTAAGGGGTTTCCTCTTTTATGTTACTGCTAAGGCTAATAAAATGGCTTCTTTGTTATGTTAAAAATAAAAATGCTTCTTTCTTACGGTAACTGCTGAGAAAGTGCTTTTCTCTCACAGCTTGTTTGGGTTATAATTACTGATAACAAGAATTGTATTCATTTGTAAACCAATTGGGATAGATGTTATTCTTTCTTGTGGGTCTGTAAGCTATTGTTTCACGGTCTTTGGGGAGAAGGCGTGATGGGGATAGGGAGAGGAGATCCGAGGCCCAGGGTCTTCGGCGAGAAGAGGAGACGAGGACAGATTTGTGTGGAGCATCTGGTTGACCACCGTTGTTGGTCCCAGGTGGCTGGTTGAGGAGGTCGGAGGGGATCGAATGGTGGCAAGAAGACTTCATCAACTGAGCTCCAACGGTTGTGCACGAAGTGGTTGAACTTTGATAAGTTTGGCGCCTTTTCCTTTTCCTTTTATATTCTATTTCTATTAAGTACATAGTTCCAGTAATATCTATAAAGTGTAATCATTTAATCGCATATGGTGTACTGTCTGTTATTTGGCATGGTGGGGACATCACACAGCATCTACACAAGCTGATTACCCAGTTTGGTGGGACCGAAGGCTGCTCCCCCTAGATGGAAGCGAGCTGAGCAAGCCTGAGGCTTACCAGGGGGCTACATGTAGAAAAAGTGAAGTAATTGAAGAGATCAGCTATCTGGAACATGTTGCTCGAGGAAACATTGTTCGCTGGTGCTATTTTGAACATTGGTAAGTGGGAGGCCTTCAAAGGAGAAATTTTGAGAGTGCAGAGTTTGTATGTTCCTGTCAGGATTAAAGGCAAAGTGAATAAGAATAAGGAACTTTGGTTCTTGAGGGATATTGGAACTCTGATAAAGAAGAAGAGAGAGATGTATAACATGTATAGGCAACAGGGAGCAAATAAGGTGCTTGAGGAGTATAAAAAGTGCAAAAAAAAACTTAAGAAAGAAATCAGGAGGGCTAAAAAACATGAGGTTGCTTTGGCAGTCAAGGTGAAGGATAATCCAAAGCACTTCTACAGGTATATTAAGAGCAAAAGGATAGTAAGGGATAAAATTGGTCCTCTTGAAGATCAGAGTGGTTGGCTACGTATGGAACCAAAAGAAATGTGGGAGATCTTAAACGGGATTTTTGCGTCTGTATTTACTAAGGAAACTGGAATGGAGTATATAGAAATAAGCTAGTGAGGTTATGGAACCTATACAGATTGAAGAGAAGGAGGTGCTTGCTGTCTTGAGACAAATCAGAGTAGATAAATCCCCAGGACCTGACAGGGTATTCCCTCAGACCTTGAAGGAAATTACAGGAGCCCTGGCAGATATATTTAAAATGTCAGTATCTACGGGTGAGGTGCCAGGGGATTGGAGGATAGCTCATGTTGTTCCATTGTTTAAAAAAGGCTCTAAAAGTAATCCGGGAAATTATAGGCTGGTAAGTTTGACATTGGTAGTAGGTAAATTATTGGAAGAAGTACTAAGGGATAGGATCTACAAGTATTTTGATAGACAGGGACTTATTAGAGAGAGTCAACATGGCTTTGTGCATGGTATGTCATGTTTAACCAATCTATTGGAGTTTTTCAAGGAGGTTACCAGGAAAGTGGATGAAGGGTTGGCAGTGGATGTTGTCTACATGGACTTCAGTAAGACCTTTGACAAGGTCTCGCATGGGAGGTCAGTTAGGAAGATTCAATCGCTAGATATACATGGAGAGGTAGTAAATTGGATTAGACATTGGCTCAATGGGAGAAGCCAGAGAGTGGTAGTGGAGGATTGCTTTTCTGCGTGGAGGCCTGTGACTAGTGGTGTGCCACAGGGATCAGTGCTGAGTCCATTGTTATTTGTCATCTATATCAATGATCTGGATGATAATGTGGTAAATTGGATCAGCAAATTTGCTGATGATACAAATATTGGAGGTGTAGTGGACAATGAGGAAGGTTTTCAAAGCTTGTAGAGGGATTTGGACCAGCTGGTAAAATGGACTGAAAAATGGCAGATGGAGTTTAATGCAGACAAGTGTGAGGTATCGCACTTTGGAAGGACAAACCAAGGTAAATGGTAGGACACTGAGGAGTGCATTAGAACAGAGGGATCTGGGAATACAGATACAAAATTCCCTAAAAGTGGCGTCACAGATAGATAGGGTCATAAAGAAAGCTTTTGGTACATTGGCCTTTATAAATCAAAGTATTGAGTATAAGAGTTGGAAAGTTATGGTGAGTTTGTACAAGACATTGGTCAGGCTGAATTTGGAGTATTGTGTGCAGTTTTTGGTCACCTAATTACAGGAAGGATATTAATAAGGTTGAAAGATTGCAGAGAAGGTTTACAAGGATGTTGCCGGGACTTGAGAAACTGAGTTACAGAGAAAGGTTGAATAGGTTAGGACTTTATTCCCTGGAGCGTAGAAGAATGAGGGGAGATTTGATAGAGGTATATAAAATTCTGATGGGTATAGATAGAGTAAATGCAAGCAGATTTTTTCCACTGAGGCTAGGGAAGAAAAAACCTGAGGACGTGGGTTAAGGGTGAAGGGGGAAAAGTTTAAAGGGAACATTGGGGGGCTTCTTCACACAGAGAGTGGTGGGAGTGTGGAATGAGCTGCCAGATGAAGTGGTAAATGCAGGCTCACTTTTAACATTTAAGAAAAACTTGGACAGGTACATGGCTGAGAGGTGTATGGAGGGATATGGTCCAGGTGCAGGTCATTGGGACTAGGCACAAAAATGGTTCGGCACAACCAAGAAGGGCCAAAGGGCCTGTTTCTATGCTGTAATGTTCTATGATTCTATAAATCCCCAGAACCTGTTGAGCTATATCCCAGGGTTTTGAAGGAGGTGGCAGTGAATACAGTGGATACACTGCTCATCTTCCAACATTCCGCAGAGTCTGCAATGCACTGGAATGTAGCATTTCTACTGGAGAGAGAAAATGGGGACATTTTGTTCAAACCCTCCTTCAATAAAGGCTAGTGTACAGCAAAATATCAGAGAATGAGCACCACGTATGGACAGGGTGGTGAGAAAGGTGTTTAGCATGCTGGCCTTCATCAGTCAGGGCATTAAGTATAGGAATTGGGACATTATGTTGCAGTTGTATAAGTTGTTGGTGAAACCATACTTAGAGTTTTGTGTACAGTTATAGGAAAGACATGGTTAAAATGGAAGGAGTGCAGAAAAGATGAGAGGATTCATTGGTTAGGGGAACAGACAAGAGGGTCTGTGGAAGAGAATGAAATTCCCAGGTGGTATATTGCCTCCCTGGTGTCAGGGTCAGGGACATCTTGGATCAAATCCATAGCGTTCCTAGAGAGGTGGATGATAAGCCAGAGGTTGTGGTACTTATCAGTAGACTAAGCCAGATCTATCATGAGCACAGCCCTTCCCACATCGAGGACATTCTCAAAAGGTGGTGGGTTAAGAAGTCTGCATCCATCATTAAGGACAGTTACCATCCAGGACATACCCAATTCCCATTGCTACCATCGGAGACGAGGTACAGGAGACTGAAGATCTGCATTCAGTGTTTTAGCCACAGTTTCTTCCTCTCCGTCATCAGCTTTCCGAATGCTCTACGAACCCATGAACATTAACTCAGTATTCCTCCTTCGCACTATTTATTTATTTATTATAAATTAAAGTAATTTTTTATGTCTTGCACTATACTGCAGCTACAAAACAATATATTTCATGACATATGTCAGTGATAATAAATCTTATTCTAATTAGGCAAGCTACTGAGCCAGTGAGAACTTCATACGGAGCAAATCTAGAACCCAAAGGTGTAAAGGGGCTTAGGATACTCATGCAGGAATCCCTAAATGATAACTTGCAGACTGTGACAGTGGTAAAGGAGGCAAATGCAATGTCGGTATCCATTTTGAGAAGACTGGAATACAAAAGCAAGGATGTAATGCTGAGGCTTTATAAGGCATTGGTCTGTGATACTTTGAGTATTGTGAGCAGTTTTCTGCCCCTTATCTAAGAAATGATGTGTGGGCATTGGAGAGGATCCAGAGGTTGTTCACACAAATTATCCTGGGAATAAAAGGGTTAACTTATGAAGAGCGTTTAATGGATCTGGTCTGTATTCACTGCTGTTTAGAAGAATGGGGGGGGGGGTATTGCAATGAAACCTATCTAATACTGAAAGGCCTGGATACAGTGGACATGGAGAGGATGTTTTCCATAATGGGGGAGCCTAGGATAAGAGGGTACAACCTCAAAATACAAGGATTTCCATTCAGATAAGGAAGAATTTCTCTAGCTAGAGATGATGAATCTGTGGAATTCATTGCCACAGTCGTCTGTGGAGGCCAAGTCATAATGTATGTTTACAGCGGAGATCGATAGGTTCTTGATTAGTAAGGGTGTTAAAGGTTACGGGGAGAAGGCAGAAGAATGGGGTTGAGAGGGACAATAAATCAGACATGATAGAATGGTGGAGAAGACTCGATGGGTCAAATGGCCTAATTCTGTTCCTATGTTGCATGGTCTTATGAAAGCATAGAAGAGAAATTTAAAAAATAAGAAAAACAAAGACAGCATTTGGAAAATATACTAGCAAATAAAATCAAATTAAAATCCCAATATGCACAAAGAGAATGAGCAGGGCATACTGGAGGCTTGACTCCACAAAAGATGATGGGTGGGTGTGGATAGGAGAGATGACACTACTGTTTCTCAAGGAGCATGTGTAAGGAATTGGAAAGGATAAACATACATAAGACAAAACATTAAAGGGTAGAGTTCCCCCTTACTTCCGCCATCTCCAACGGGATCCCACTACAAAGCACATATTTCCCTCCCCCCACTTTCCACAGGGATGACTCCCTATGTGACTCCCTTCTCCACTCATTCCTCCTCACTGATCTCCCTCCTGGTACTTATTCTTGCAGAAGGAACAAGTGCTACACCTGCCCCTACACCTCATCCCTAACTACCATTCAGGGCTCCAAACAGACCTTCCAGGTGAAGCACCAATTCACCTGAGAGTCTCTTGGGGTCATCTACTGTTTTCAGTGCTCCCAGTTAGGCCTCCTATATATTGGTGAGACCTGATGTAGTTTGGGAGGCCACTTTGTCAACCACCTTCACTCTATCTGCCACAAAAAGCGGGATTTCCCGGTGGCCACTCATTTCATTCTATTTCCCATTCCCATTTTGACAAGTCAGCCCATGGCCTCCTTTACTGCCATGATGAGGCCACTCTCAGGCTGGAGGAGCAACACCTCATTTTTATCTCCAACCTGATGGCATGAACATTAATTTCTTGAACTTCCAGTAATTGCCCACCCCTCTCCTTCACAATTCCCCATTCCTCTTTCCCTCTCTCATCATATCTTATTTGCCCATCACCTCCCTCTCGTGCTCACCCCCTTCCCTTTCTTCTGTGGTCTTTCGTCCTCTCCTATCAGATTCCCTTTTCTCCAGTCCTTTATCTCTTTCTCCAAACAATTTCCCAGCTCTTTACGTCACCCCTTCACCTATCACCTGCCACCTTGTACTTCTTCGTCCCCTCCCTCCATCTCATAGTCCTTCCTCTTTCCTTTTCAGTCCTGATGAAGGGACTCGGCTAAAAATATTGACTGTTTACTCTTTTCCATAGATGCTGCCTGGCCTGCTGAGTTCCTTCAGTATTTTCAGCATGTGCTGATGTGTGGCTTTGGATTTTCAGCATGTGCTGATTTTCTCACGTTAAGGGCAGAGCATCTTTTGATAAATAAGCCAAGATGAAATATTCCCAGTCTGAAATATTCCCCAGCCTGTTAAGAGCAGAAAGAGAGGAATTTGCTGAGATTCAGATGACAATTTTCCAATGTTCTCTGGCTACAGAAGACAAGTAGCAGTACTGATAGTCTGCAAATGGTGTACTATTATTTAGAAAAGAAGGAATTTCTTTTTCTTTTATTTCATTTTTAATGGGCTCTCTTGGGTTTCTTTGTTTTGTGGGTGTCTGTAAAGAGATGAATCAAGGTTGTATTTTGATAATAAATGTACTTTGAACTTTGAATAGATAGCTTTTTTTAAAATTGGTACTGATATGATAGACCAAATAGCCTTTCTCTTTGTAAATTTTCTCTGAAGAGTGTACATTCAAGCCAATTAAGAATTACAGTCAATGACCACTTTAATAGGTACACCAATCAGCCAATCATTTGGTAGCAACACATTGCATAACAGCATGCAGACAGTCAGTTGTTATTCAGACCAATCATATGAATGGGGAAAAATGTGATCTAAGTGACTTTGACTGTGGAATGATGTTTAGTGCCAGACGGGGTGGTTTGAGTATTTCAGAAACTGCTGATCTCCTGTGATTTTCACACACAACAGTCTTTAGAATTTACAGAGAATGGTGTGAAAAACAAAAAAAAAATCCAGTGAGCAGCAGTTCTTTGGACAAAAATGCTTTGTGAATGAGAGAGGTTAGACAAAAATTACCAGAATGGGTCAAACTGACAGGAAGGCAACAGTGACTCAAATACCCATGTGTTACTACAGTGGTGTGCAGAAGAGCATTTCAGAACACACATGTTGAACCCTGAAGTGGATGGGCTACAGCAGCAGAAGACTGCCCCAGGTTCCATTCCTGTACCTAATAAAGTGGCCACTGAATATATATTGTATATATTGGTTCTAGCATTTTCATTCCTAAGTATTATAGAGAAATGCAGCATGCAAGCAGACCTTCCGGCCTGACCATTCAAATATCTAGCTGAGGTAGTCTCATTTGCCTGCATTTGGTCCATGCACAGCCAGGCCTTTTCTATCCACATATCTGTCTCTTAAATATTGTAATTGTACTTGTTGTTTTAAGACTATTAAGTGTTCCCACATATGATAAGATGGACTTGACCTCACAACCTACTTTGTTATGTTCTTGCGCTTCATTGTTTGCCTGCTCTGCACTTTCTCTGTTGCTGTTACACCTTATTCTGCATTCTATTATTGTTTTACCTTGTTCTACTTCAGTGCACGGTGTAATGATCTGATCCATATGATCAGTAGAATAGACAAACTTTTCACTGTATTTTGGCACATGTGACAATAATAAACCAGTTCCATTTCTAATTATTACACAAAAATTCACTTGAATACAAAATAGTTGTTTCTTATTTTTATGTTTTCCTGGTTTGTTTTTGTCCTGTAAAACTTGCTCTGGTGGACATCAAGTATTTTCTTTATTGTGCCCCAATTTCCATTTCTATCTTGTATTACAGGACTTTTATATAACATTTCTCTTTTCTTTTCTTCCTTGTCTTCAGGACTTGCTTTATCACAGCCATTTAATACAAACTTACTGATTCCCACGACTAACCTGGATGATCTCAACCTACTTCTTTCCAGCATTTCTTATCTACTTCCATTTTCTGAAATACACTCCACAGCAGCAGAATGGAACAGCTGCACACAGCCCCAGCAAACCAATTTTATCCATAGCCTTGATGGTGCTTGTACGCCCTTCAGGGTTCTTCCCTAGGTGTTGTTTCTACCAGTCATGCTGATAGGTTAATTAGCTGTTATAAATTGCCCTGGAGTAGATGGGCGGCAGGAAATTAGTCATGCGTGGGAGAAAAGGATACTAGGAAATGGACTGATGAAAATGCTCTGAGAGCCAGCAAAGACCTAAATAAACCTATTTATAATTTCCCATGGATTATAGATTTTACAAATAGGTATAAACAATATATAAACAAATGGTGAATCTGCACAAGTCATTTTTTAGGCTGGTTAGAATAGTTTTCAGTTTGGTGGCTTGGTTTTAGGAAAGATGTAAAGATGGAGTATTTGCGTACTTCGAGTTTCAGTCCTTACGACATTAATTTCAACTGCTTGGATTGTCTGTCCTTTTTTTTAGATTATCCTTTGGAATTACTCTGCCCCAGTAAAGATGTTTAACCATTCAGAGGTTGTTCCCATTGTAGATATATAACTCAATGAAATCATTGTCAGAATCAGAATATTGAAGTGAACAATGTCATTGTAGCTATTGAAATTGTATTGAATCACCTGCTACCTTTATTCTTCAGAGGATAAAAACTTGATGTACAGTAAGTGTGCAAGACTCGACTGAGACGGTCTCCAGGAGAATGCTTGATTGTCATGATAAATAAAGACCATTTATATCAACCAGTGTCTCTCCAGTGACTCAATTCATTGGACAGAGAATCAGAATCAGGTTTAATATCACCTGCATATGTTGTGAAATCTGTTAACTTTGCAGCAGCAGTACAATGCCATACATGATAATAGAGAGAAAAAGGAAACTGTGAATTACAGTAAGTGTAATATAAATATATGTATTAGTTAAATTAAACAAGTAGTGCAAAAAATAGGGCAAAAAGTAGTGAGGTAGAGTTCATGGGTTCAATGTCCCTTCAGAAATCGGATGGCAGGAGGAAGAAGCTGTTCCTGAACCACTGAGTGTGTGCCTTCAGGCTTCTGTACCTCCTTCCTGATGGTAGCAATGAGAAGAGGCTATGTTCTGGGTGCTGGAGGTCCTTCATGATAGATGCTGGCTTTCTGAACCACCACTCCTTGAAGATGGCCTGGATACTATGGAGGGTAGTGCCCATGATGGAACTAGCTAATTTTATGACTCTGCAGCTTACTTCAATCTTATGCAGTAGCCTCTCCCCACACCAGACTGATGTCTGAATACTCTCCACAGTACATCTGTAGAAACGTTTGAGTGTTTTGGTGTCATACCAAATCTCCTCAAATTCCAAATGAAAAACAGTCACAATGTTGCCTTCGTTATTAGCTGTGTCAACGCGTTGGGTCCAAGTTAAGTCCTTAGAGATATTGACACCCAAGAACATAGATAGATTGAAGGAGAGGGGTGTAGGGTCTCTCTTTATCATTTCAGGAGAAGCAGATAGGAGTCTGAGGGTTTGCTGAGAGGCATTATTTATTAAGGAAAAACAGATAGATTTTGACCCTTTTCACAAAGAAAAAAACTACGAAGCGTTGATAAATACATTGAAAGGCTTTGATGATTTCTAATTGGATAAGAGTATATTTTCACAAATTTTACTGATGAAAATCTAAGGCAACTAAAAGAGATGCTTTTTTTACAGACAGTTTTTCAAGAGCTCCATAGATTGAGTCCATAGTAACTTTTGAAGGAAAAGAGAATACTAATTTTAAGAGAAACAATGGTAGGCTGTAGGAAAAGGTGAATAACTTGCTCTTTTAGAGAGAAGTCCTTCTCTATGCTGCTGGTCTCCATACTTTATAATTCTCCCGGTGTCCAGTGTTAGATGGTACAAAGGATAAGTTAGTTATATCAATGTAAGTTCTGAAACTTAGGAATTTCATATTTCTTACCCAAATGGATAAAAAGAAGCAAAGCTGTATCTAAGTGCCAATTACTTGAAGTTAAATACTAATCTTGAAGAATTAAAAGCAGTTTAAATTTTTTGAGATTTTGAATTTATGAAAGAACTGTTAGTGAGTAGCCAGCAATGACAAACAAAGTGCCAGCTATGATACCTTTGGCATTCATAAATCAAAGTATTGATTAGAGGTGTTGGGATGTTATGTTGAAGTCGTATAAGACATTGGTGTGGCCTAATTTGGAATATGTGTCCAGTTCTGGTCACCTTCCTGCAAGAAAGATGTTGATAAAGTAAAAGAGTTCAGATAGTATTTACAAGGATGCTGTTAGAACATGAGGTCCTGAGTTATAGGGAAAAGATGAATAGATTAGGACTTTATCCCCTGCAGCATAGGAGAATGAGGAGAGATTTGACAAAGGCATACAAAATTATGAAGGGAATCCATGGTCGGCTGGATATTTAAACGATTTATCTTTGATTTTCATTTCAGTTTTAGAATTTCCAATAACATACAATAAAACTCAGAAGTTACTGGAAACATCTAGCTAGAATGCTAAAAAAATGAAACTAGAATACAAAAACCACAAAAATGTTACAGTAGAGAAGTTGGCAGGCTGATTGAGGCCTATTAAGCCTGTGCCAGTTCAATGCGAAATTGATCCATATGACACAAAATGCTGGATGAACTCAGCAGCTCAGGCACCAACTATGGAAAGGAATCTGTTCCGATTGTCTGCTGTATCTGGTGGTCCCAATGTGTCCTCCCCTACATTGGTGAGACCTGACGTAGATTGGAGGACTGCTTTGTTGAGCACCTTTGCTCCATCCACAAAAAGCAGGATTTCCTTTTGGCCAACTATTTTAATTCCAATCCCCATTTCCACTCCAACAAGTTGGTCTATGGCCTCCTTTTCTGCCACGATGAGGTCACTCTTGGGTTGGAGGAACATTGATTTCTCCAACTTACGGTAATTTTCTCACCCTCCCCATTCCCTCTTCTTCAGGTCCCCACTCTATCTCCCCCCTTACCTTCTTCTCCTCATCTGCCTATCATCTCCCCTGGTGGCCCCCTATTTCTCTTTCTCCAATGGTCTTCTCTCTTTTCCTATCAGATTCCTTCTTCTCCATCCCTTTATAAAGGGATCTTTCACTTCCCGGCCACTTACCTTATCCCCCTCCCCCACCCACCTGGCTTCACTTATCACTATCTAGCTTGTACTCCTTCCCCCTTCCCCCACACTTCTTATTCTGGTGCCCTCCCCCTCTTTTATAGCCCCAATGAAGGGTCTAGGTCCAAAATGTCAACCATCTATTCCTCTCCATAGATACTGCCTGACCTACTGAATTCCTTCAGAATTTTGTGCATGTTGTTCTGGATTCCAGCTTCTGTAGGTCTCTTGTGTTTTTGATCCAACAAATTGCACCTCCCCACCCTCTGTTTGAACCTGCAACTTTTTTTCCATTCAAGTACTTACCCAGTTTCCTTTCCGAACTGTCTTCATTACCCAACTTCTTCTGCCTGAGTTCTGCATTCCAGATCCAAACAATTCATTGACTTAAAAAGTACATTTTCCTCATCACTGCTGTTTTTTTTTGTCATCAGCTGCATTCTATGTCTGCTGGTTAGTGTCATAAAGCAATACAGCACAGAAACAGGCCTTTTAGCCCAAGTCCATAGCAGCCATCAACAACATGTCATTTACATGTGTGTTATTGAGTATACAAATAACTTTTTTAAAAATTCTCCCTACATTTTCATCAACTCCATCCAGATTCTACTTCTCACCTAGGTACATTAGGGATAACTTACACTATCCATTTAACTGACCAACCCACATATCTTTGGGACACAGGAGGAAACTGGGTTTTTGAAGGAAAGCTGCACTGTCACTGGGAGAATGTGTAAACTCTGTGCAGGCAAGACTGGAGATCAGTTCCCTAGCGTTATGAGGCATTGACTCAACTAGTTGCACCGCTGTGTGGCGAGTAGCTTCTTGGACTTTCCAACATTGATTTCTCATGATCTATTCTGTCTAGATCCTTCATTATCTCTGCAGATTGCCCTTTCACTTTTTTTGGCGGCCAGAACAGGATTCAATACTCCTGATATGGCCAAATAATTGCTTTATAGATGTTCATTGTGATCTCCTTGGTCATAACATCTTTCTCTGTCTATAAGGCTCATTATCTAGTAAGATTTCTTTTTTTAAATATTATTTATTTATTGAATTTTAGAAATTACAAGAATAAATGTAATAATGAAATGGTAAGAAAAGTGATATTAACCCTCCCCCCTCCCCTTAACCCTCCCCCCTTAATCCTTATCTAAAGAAAAAAAAAAGAAAGAAAGAAAGAAAAGAGAAGATCGCCTGGATATCGGAGGATCCCCACATGTTCCATGGAGTTCAAAATAATTTTGATATTTATTTTCACTTTCCCCAATTACTATAATTTTATCTTCAAAGGACCTATGTATCCAATCCTATCTTTCATAAGTATGGTGACCAAATTTTCAAAAATATCTCATATTCATTTCTTAAATTATACGTAATTTTTTCAAATGGAATACAACTATGTATTTCATTATTCCAACGATCCATAGTTAAATTTAAATCAGATTTCCAAGTAACTGCAATAACTTTTTTGGCTACTGCCAAAGCAATTTTTATAAATTTTTTCTGATACTTATTCAATTAAAATTTTGTTATTGTCCCTTCTTAGATTTCTTGAATAGCTTTTTCAATCCACTCTACCACTTTTGATCAAAATACACAATTTTTCCCCCAATTTTAGCCAAAATCGCACAAACCTTTATGGATGCAAAGTTGCCCAAGAATGGAAGAAAAAAAATTGGGATTTTGTATTCATAAAGATGTATTAATAAACTCAGTAATGGCAGACCAGCCAATTTAAGCTAATTTGTGCACAAAGTTCTGGAAACATTAATTAGGAAAATCTAAAAGAATGTATGCATAGATCCACAAAGCAACGACAAGGAAGTCACAATGAACCTTTAGGAAAATAGTTTGCCACAAACTGAACCCCACATTTAAGAAAGATGTAAAGGCTTTAGAGCAAATTCACAAGAGATTCACTAACATGATTTTAGGGATGCGGGACTTCAGTTACACTGACAGACTGGAGAGGCTGGGGTTTTCTTAATACAAAGGAGTGTGAAGAGAACTAAAGTACTTCAAGTTATTAAGGATCTAGGCTGAGTGTATAGAGAAAAATCTGAAAATAAAACCGCTCTGAATCTTAATGGTGCTGAGAGGAAAAAAATGGATGAAATGGCAGAGCAGACTCAATGGGCCAAATGGCCTGATTCTGCTCCTTTATCTTATGGTCTTAATAATAAAAGTAGGAATTGCTGGAAATATTCCAAAGCTCAGGGAGATGATGAGCACTAAGAATTTAATACATTAACTCAGTTTCCCTAGTTGCAATTGCTGCCTAACCGGCTTGGTACATTTAAATTGCTCTGATTCGTAGAAAGTTCTGGAACATAGGAGTGAAGAAATGAAACTGATTCAGAAGAAAGCCAATTGCTTATAGTCTGGAATAAATTACCGGTGCTGGTATACATTAGGGGTGCCACAGTAATGTAGCTGTTAGCATGATGCTATTACAGCTCCGGGCATTGGAGTTCGGAAGTCAATTCCGCTACCATGTATGAGGAGTTTGTATGTGCTCTCTGTGACTGGGTGGGTTTCCTTCGGGTGCTCTGGTTTCCTCTCACAGTCCAAAGTCTGTGATTGTGCATAAATTAGTGATTAATGCAATTGATTGATGTGATTAATTAGTCATTGTAAATTGTCCTGTTTGCTGGGGGGGGGGGGTGCAGCTGGAAGGGCCTGTTTCCCGCTGCACCTCTAAACATATAAATACATAGTAGTAGTATTCGGTGCTGAAGAAAGGCTTTTTGCCCGAAACGTCGACTATTTACTCTTTTCCACAGATGCTAAGCTCTTCCAGCACTTTGTGTGTTGCATTGTAGTAGTATTGGTGGTCAAGAGGGGGTTGGGCAAGTACCTGAAAGTTAGAAAGATAATTACTTTTATCTAGATGCGGTTCGAAGTAGGTGGACCGAATAAGCAGCACCACCTGTCGTGCTATAACCTCACTGCTCTTGGATCGCTTGTCTAAGTTGTGAGATATAATCTCTTAAAACTGGAACGTGTTTGAAGTTACTGAGACAAAAAAAAACAAGAGTAGGATTCTTTAGGATACAACATGCACCACCGAGCTGGGCAGCCCACCTGCGACCCGACCGACCCTGCCGAGCGCCGCTTCACGAACCCGGTCACCGGAGCGCGGGTGCGGGGACGCGCGCCGTGAGGCGGGCGACTGCACACACTCCCACAAGCCACCGCGGTGGTGTTGTGTAGCCGCCGCCGCCATGTTGATCGGGGCGCGTGTGGAGCCACTTTGGAGGTGAATGCGGATTGGGAGCGGAAACCGAGCCGAAGGGAGCCAGCAGGGCCGAGCTGAGTTGAGCTGAGCTGAGTGGTAGACAGCTGAAGGGACCGCGGAGCCTTTGTGGCACGCCGGACGCCGACAATATGGAAGCCGTCAACGCCTTTAACGACGAGGTGAGTGAGAGCAGAAGCCGCTCGCACCGGCCTCTTTCCTCCTTCAGCCTCCCCGAAGCAAGGTTTCCGAGGAACCCTGGGAGGATATCATGTACGATCTGGCACCATCGATCCGAATTCTCCGGGCGCTTGCTGCACTCAATCCGGCCGCAGTAGGCCTTGAGACCCCGCTGCTACCGAGGAGGAGCTGGTTAAGCGGAGCGATCAGAAGATGGAGGCTGGCGAGCGCGGCGTGTTATGGCGGCAGGCCCGGCTGGGCCGGGCCTTGTCTGCGGCGGTTGTCATATTGAAGCTTCAGAGTTATGATCGGAGTAGGTTGAGGAGGAGAGGAATGGGGTGTGGGTGGTAGGCATTAGCCCGGCCCTGGATGTCCTTACTCTTTTAGGGACCAGAGTTTTGCAGTGTAGTTATTGTAGACGAGTTTGGGTCAGGTTGCGTAGGGATTCTATTGATTTCCTTGTTTCTTTTTCTCTTTCCCCCAACATTATTTGTCGTGAAATCCTGGAGGGTATTGAATAAGTGGGAAAGAGGACAATAGTCCTGGATTTGTGTGTAATTACAGGATGGTAAACCCGCGGCCTGCAAATTTTCTGCGGTAACATCGCGCCAAATTGGTCCGCCAGCCCTTGTTTTGGCTTTTTATAAATTGTAAAACTAACAGCTGCCCTTTCGTGGTCCTATTTGTGCAATTTATTAATCAACAAAACTTGAAATGCTGCGTTTTTGTTTTGAAGGCTGATCTACGGCAATACTTCCTATAACTCGTTCTGTTCGCGCATTGTTGCTTATTCAGCAATAAGTATATGACAGTATTCAGCAGAAGTACCTGGACTTTTTAAACATCAGTGATTCTTTACTTTTAGAAGCGAATATGTTACATAAATTGAAAAAATATAAACAGCAGTTCTAAAAAATTATTACCATTTACTGTTGACAGGGTAGTTCAGACTTTTCAAAAAGAAATCTCTTAATTTGTATTTTAGCACACATTCGATTGTGTCAGTCTTTATTATCTTGATTTCATTAAATGCACTGATATCATGTGCAGACTTTTATATGTTGAATAAACATTGGCACTAAGTTAAGCCCTTGTGCATAGCAAAAGGTATTTTTCTCTAAAGACACAAAGTTGTCTTTTAGTTCACAATTGAAATTTCAGTAGATAGGTCATATGTGCTATTTACCCTATGTCTGAAACAAAAATGTCAAATATATAGCAGTTGAAAGGAATGCTTCAAGTTGAATAGAAAGCTGGTAATGTACCTAATTTCATATTCTATTTGATTTAGTGTGGTATACATTGCTGCAAATTAGAGTAATTAATTTAACATTAATCAAGCAATGTATGCGCTGTTCAACATTGTAAGGGAAAACAAGATTTTGGCAAGAAATGGATAGAAGAGGGAAATCTTAATAAATTTGATACAGCATATCCAACCAATGCAAGTTGTCAGTAGAAGCCAATTCAGTGGTCAGTTAAATAGAAGAAACATTGAAGGATGTCAGAGGAGGTTGAAATTGTATTTGTTATGCTGGTTAGACTGCCTTGATTAGTGCATATAGTCCTGATAACTGGCAGTTATTTGCTGACAGCAGTGTAAAGAAAAGCAACTAGACTGTGACTAGTGGGACTAGTTTGCTTGAAGAAAAACTAGAGTTTAAAGGAAGGTGTAAGAATAAACTGGGAAAGTTGCAGATGAATGTATGGAAAAATGTGAACAATATATGATATTTTCAAAGAAAATCAGGAATTGCTGTTCAAAATAGATAAGGCCAATATGGAGGGGGGGGGGTTAGAAATGAAAGATGTGCCAATTGATTTTCTGAATATAGTTATTGTGGCAGTCATGTTGAAATGACTATTCTATTGATGGGACAATTGTCACCTGTAGAGAAGTTTAGATGAGTCAAATGGCTGCCTCCAGTCCTGCCAAAGGATTTTGGCCTGAAACGTCGATCTTTTTCTGCCTGGCCTGCTGAGTTCCTCCAGCGTCTTGTGTGTTTTGCCTTCACTCATAATTGTTTTTGTGGTCTGTGCTTTGAGTTGTCTCCTGCCTTGTATAATGAAGTCCAACTCCTAGATCATAAGACAGCTACTTGAAATAATATTTTACATTCTGTTGAAAGTAACACTGAAGTTGTTTACACCCAATCTATATTGATATTTTGTGTGGTAAGGTGTCCTAGCATCTTTCACAAATGAGAAAATTTGCAGATGCTGGAAATCCAAGCAACACACACAAAATGCTGGAGAAAGTCAGAAGGCCAGGCAGCTTCTGTGGTTTAAAAAGTACAGTCAACTTTTTTCCCGTAGATGCTGAGTGATCTGCTGAGTTCCTCCAGCATTTTGTGTGCATTGCTTGGCTTAGCATCTTTGTTCTTTGTGAAAGCATTTTGGCAAGGGCATGTACTGTAGTTTTTAAACAGTGCAAAAGTTACTTTGTAATGAATACATTTCTTTGATTTATCGTATAGTTGACTCCTGAGGAAAACTCATGAGTTTTCTCTCTGTCTTAATACTTGTAAATCTCCTCTGGTCAGTCTGTTGTAGTTTAGATTTTCAAATTCTTGCATCATGGATGTTTTCAGCTATTTCCATGTGTTAACTTCAAATAATTGAAACTTAATATGGAATGTTTGTGTCAGGAACCATGCACTGTCTTCTCCTCTTTGGGTGTGTGGGAACTCCTGAGATTTCAAATTGATACAATTTGGCTGCTATTGTATGATAGACATTCAGTTAGTTCTGCTGTTCAGAATTCCAGGTAAATGAATTAGTGGTGGAATTATAAACAAATGGATTAGAATATCTCATTGTCTTTGTTCTCATGGCTGCATCTTCATTGTGTCATGAATGTTGTATCAATAAACCTGTATAATAATTGAAAAGGTAAAGGGGCTCGTATTCATTCAGTTGGTGGTGTCAGGAATGACTTGGGTAAGGAGGAGAAAATAGGGAAAAGACAAATTGTATTTATTTACTCAAAGTGTGTAAATAGTTTTTATTTTTCAGTATGTATTGTAGAGGAATTAATAAAGTGAAATTCTTAGTGTAAATGTTCAGAATTGTACTTGCAGAATTTAGTTTTGAACAGAAATTGTCACATCTGAAAATGGTTTTAAAATGGACTTATTTTTATAGGAAGTGCTAATTAAAGCATTATTTGACCTTGTAAAGATTTGAAGTCAATCCTAATGCTTGAGTAATGGAAAGGTTATACAGTAAAGTAAACATTAAAATATAGTTCTGATTTTAATATATAGTTAGAAAGGCTTTAAAAATTCTCAGGCCTGATATAACCAATGTTTACTAAAAATAAACTTGGCTTTAACAATACTCGTGTTATTTGCATATGTTTTACAACACTTGCATTTGTAATGTCTTCAGTGTAGCACAAAACATTGATAAGACAGAAGACATTCTGCAAATGACTGAAGAAATGTGAGCGGCATCTTGAAGGAAAAAGGCATGGAGTTTAGGGCTTGAGAAATGTTGGGGTTGTTACCTGTGGGAGAATGAATAAGCATAGGGATGAACAGGTAGTCATAATTTAAGTGCAGGTATATGACTGGAAGGAAGTAACAGCTTTGAGAGCGGAGTCTAGAAAGAATTGTGAAATGGAGTAGAAATTGGTGCTTTTTTAAACTGAAATTTGTTAATATTAGATTTACAATTAAGAGTTAACCTTGCATTAATTTCTATTTATAGAAGAAAGTTCCTTACTACTTTCATTAAAGATTGTTTACTAACAGTCACATTCTAAAATTGAAAGAAAGAACAATTGTAGGGTGAATGAGACAAGTGGAAGATGGGCAACTGGGTTTCAGATGACGGTGTTTGTAAAGAGTGAAAATGGGAAGGCTGGAGTAATGCACCCTGGAGGTAACAAAGGAATGGACATTTGCTGCAGAATCTCATGAAGGTGGATGTTAGTAGCACAGTTAAGTCCAAGGGTCATCTTTGGTCCAGATGTAGTGCTATAATTTAAGTAGTGACTTCAATGTGAGAAAGTTGGTTGGTATGTCAGTGGCAAGGAAATTGAGTTTGTGCTTGGATTCTAAATGAGATGCTTGTTCAGTCCATGAATTATTTGAGGATGTGTCTGTTCATCCATTGGTATGATACCATGCAGATTTGGGAAGGGAAATGGTTACTGGTGTTTAGAATGGAAGAGGTCATCATAACCAAACAGCAAATGGTGGAAATGTGTTTTCAGCTTAGGTCCTTGCAAAGGGGTTCTTAGAAAGGCTGGCTGAAGACGGTTGTTCCAAAATATAATGTTCTTTACTTGATAACCATGGAGATGCTGAGACTGGGTGATCCATTACAGAAAGAGAATGTCATTTGAACCCTTTCTTAACAGATTTGGATTTCTTTCATGCTATGAACCTTTGAGTTTAAATGAAAATATGTTTGCTTTTGGTTAGTTTTGAACCTTAGCTGTACCTTTTAGTGCTTTTGGATACCTGAATATTAAATCCTTTTAATGCTTGTTAATTCCTTCTCTCTCAACATTTAAAAGAATCCAAAATGGCTGAAGGATTCTGTGTAGATCAAGTTAAACTTCACACAAAGCATTTCACTTGTTCACATTCAGATTCACTAATTTTTTGTTTCCTTCTGCGTAATTCATTCATCATCTGTTACTGTTACTTGTAAACCTGGTAGGTACAACTTGTTTCATTACTTTAATGGGGGAATAATTTTTAAGATGAATTTAAAAGGCATATACCCAGAGAATGTATCTTTTCATTTGTTCATTCCTGCTTCCAGTTCCATGTATTTTCATTTTTGATTTTTGTCTTGTTTGAACTTCATAAAGTTCGCAATCCAAACGACATTCAAAAATCCTGTACTCACTATGCTTGTAATCTTCTCCAAAATGTTTCAAGTCTGCATGGCCTAACCTTCACATAATGACTTGGGATGGTCATCTTTTATTTGTTGAATTGCTGAGTCACTGTATCCTAGTGATTAATTCTAGCAACTTGTAGGCAAATGTTGATCTGGCAGTTTGCTAACCGTCTGAATTCTTCCACCCCCACCCTTAAACAATGGATCAGTTTGTGATCCACCAGTTTAATTCAGATCTCAAGCAGAGATCTGAAGTTTTCCTCAGATTTGTACTCTTTTAATTCTCATAAAACCCACACTCTGGGATATAGGGGTAATATATTGCTCATGATGACATGATGCCATTTGTACCCAGTTGTCAAACTCCTATATTGGTTCGTGCGTCGTGCTCATCATAAGGGGTTATCTATTGTGTGAAGAAAGATTCTGCTTTGAAAGCAAGGAAAAGGTAACACAATTTTTTTGTTAACAAATCAATTTTTTAAATTGGCAATTATGGTTAGAGATTTTGTTAAAACATTTTCAAAGCTTCCTTTTGCATTACACATTTTCGGGTGTCCATACATGATCTAATGCATATGTCTTCATGCAGTACCTGAAATAAAATCGATTTGCACGAGGTGATAGTTATTAAAACAAGTTTATCTGCATTTTCTAACAATTTTTTATCTTTGTATGTGTTTCTGCAGGTTTTCTTATCTTATCCCTCTTTTCACGAAGGCAGGGATTCATACTGGTCGCAGTTCCGTCAATGGTATTGGCTCTTCAAGGGTTTGGTGCCCACCATTCCTTTCTAATATATTGTTATTGTTGAGCCTGAATAGTGATCTTGGTAAACTGATTTTGATAGGGCATAATAAGCTGAGGTTGATCTTGTTTCTCTCTTGGGGCATATTAATGTGCTCTTGCAGAAAATCTCATAAACAGTTTGGAAGTCGTGCAGCATCGCTTACATTCAGAGCTTACTGGCTGTCATTAGTTGAGCGCAAGATCTTGATATTACTAAATGAAATTTGTATCTTATTTGCTTGTGTGTTAATTTAGTGGCATCAGGAAAGTGAATTTTTGTCTTTTCCTTTCTATCAGAATCTTTTCCAAAATACCAGATCTACATCAGATCGTATAATAGAAGCCTTGTCTAATGGAATTAAGTTCTGCCAGAATTTCCGTATATTAGGTGTGCATATCCGGAACTAAGCATTTCTTAATTCAAGTATCGGAAATAAAATTTGCATGCAATTACAATGGTACTTGTTCTTGCCATTAGGAGATCATTAGGATAATAATTGTAATATGCAACTTAAATCAAGTAACTCACAGAATATCTGGAATCAGTAGGTTTATGGCATTTGGTAGTCGGTCCCAGGGAAAGCCTAGGTAAGTTTGGTCTTGAAGTGGGCCAAAGAGGTACAAGCTCTTCTTGGGCTTCCAGCCAGTGAGAAGTGTCATTTTAACTGACGTTTTGTTGACAAACTACCATCTTCATCAGAGATAAAGACTGGGCACGTTTAGTCCGGTTGTATACATACTCAACTCTTGTTGTATACATACTCAACTCCTGTTGTCCATCTCTCCTGATTGGTTAGTCCTCAGCCAATCAGGTTACCGCTGTCTCACCTTGTTTAAAATCGTATTCCAGTTCTTGGAGTGGAACCTCTGTCTGTTAAAATTCTTATTTTCTGATCTTATATCAGTGGCTTCCTTTACCAGGTGGTCCCAAGTCATTGCCGCAGTGCAGTAGTTTTGTGATGTCAAAGTCAACATTGAGTATGTAATGTTCTACCATTGATTTCTTTGGGTAATCCAAGCGGATACACCTCTCTGCACCTTGATGCGGGTTTCCACCATTGAAATAAGTCTAGAGAGTAAGAATTTTAACAAAGATGAACTAAGTAAGAACTGGAATACGATTTTAAACCAGGTGAGACAACGAAAGCCTGATTGGTTAGTCCTCAACCAATCAGGAGAGATGAGGGATGGGAGTTGAGCATATATACCACCAGACTAGATGTGCCAAGGCATTATCCCTGATGAAGATGGCAGAGTTTGTCGTCTAAACATCAGTTAAAATTGACAACTGTATTTTGCTAGAAACCCAAGAGGAGTTTATGCGTCATATACGCCGGTAAAGCACTGGAACCATTTTGGAACAAAGAGTCTATTGCTGGTCCATTAGTCATCATGATGGTCATGTGTTATTCTGGGGAATAGGAAAGAGATAATATTCCTATATCAGCTGAAGGTTCACTGGTGTTTTAGGGTGGTTAAAATGTAGCCTTTATTTAAGGGTTAGATTATGCATTAATAACTTACAAAGAATAAATGACCAAATTCAGAAATATCTCATTTCAAAGTCCTAGAGCAGGGATTCCCAACTTCAGGTCCACAGACCCCTTGGTTAATGGTAGGAGTCCATGGCATAAAAAAGGTTGGGACTCCTGTCATACAGGGATGAAGCATGAAAGATTTGGATTAATTTCATGTTGAGAAACTACCTGATGAGAAATTGAAACTAATGACAATTGGAGGATATAAACTAATATCTTAAGAGTTTGTGGTTTTACTTGTCAGGTGGAAGCTTGTGGCGCAAGTCAGGTTCTAGAAGATTATAAAGGTAGTATTGAGTCTTAAACCAAACAGCCTGTCATTAATGAGTATTAGCATTCTTAGAACAATTTAGTGAAGATGATGCAAAAGAATTTTTGTAGTTAGATAATGATCTAGACAATTGGCCATATTAACATTCATTAATGATAAATTTGTAAAGCTGTATTTTCGGACTGAGCAGATGGTAGTTGTACAGTTGTATTTAATTTCGCTCTTGTTATATTAAAGATGTACACAGTGCAGAAGAAATTACTGATATTGAACACAAGATTAAAGCTAGTCAGCATTGTGCAGAAACTTACAATGAAAATAGCGTAACAAATGTAAATTCAAAATTTTACATTAAACTTGCATTCGGTAGTGTTGAGAAAGCACTGGTATACATGGAAATCAATATAGTAGCTTAAAACAGGGAAATAAACTTAAAAGCATATTCAGAATAATTTGTTCAGATATTGCCATTGATAATGCACCAGAATCTTTGTAGTTTTCAAAATAGTTTAGGTCACGAACATTTTTTGATTTTTGAAGATGTTAATTTTGAGGAAAAGCTTTATTTTTTCATAAAACCTAACACTTTACTTTCCTGTTTGAATCTTTGGCTTAAGTTATACTCTTGCTTATTTGAGACAGCTTTAGCCACGTCTTGAATTATAGTGAGATAGCAAGACTGCCTTCAGTGTAAAATATTTTTCCCCTTCACTAGAATTTTTGTTGGCCTGCTATTGCATAGATAGGAAATTTTCCTTCTGTGTTGTTTTGAATTGTGAAAGGAATCACTATAGTTTGATCAGTGGCGTCCATGCTATTTGACTATCTGCTTGTGGCAATGGTGTGTCACGAGCCATCATTGATATCAAATGAACCATAAATTTTGGACTCTGAACTTGTCAGCTGTGTTGAGCAGTTATCCTGACATTCAAACACAAAATTGGTAATATGTCAGATTGTGTGGATTTGGGCCGTTATTTGTGGAATTTGTGTGGATAATGAACTGCAGTTTTTATACCTGAACTGGTGTATAGATTTTATTTACAAATCTTGTCTTCAGAGCAAAATAACATACATGATCAAGTAATCTGTTAATGTACCGTGAATCAACTTCCTTGATTTTCAAAAACAGAAAATGCTGTGGGCAGAAATAGTAGAGTTAATCTTTCAGGTTGAAACCCCATCAGAAGCTCAATTTTAAGTTTAGTCACTATTGTGTGAGTAAAATCAAAACAACATTGTGACATTTTAAATAAACTATAATTGATTTAAAATCTGTTGGTGAGGTGGTGAGTGAGAAAATGAAGTTTTAAGTTTTTAAGACTTTGAGTTGGGTTGGTTTTTCTTTTGGGTGGTGCATGTTTTGTGATGTGGAGAATGACTAGCTAATGGTTTTTAAATGTGTAATTTTGCTTTACATGAGCGATTGTGTTGCAGTCTGCTTGAGCTTTGTTACTGTTTATAGATGAAATCTGAAAGTTAAACATTTGTAGCTACATATTGCTTCAAATAGCAAAAAGAAATGCAGATTCTGGAAATATGATACAATTTGCATTAGCAATACTCAGCAGGTCAGGCAGCACCTGTGAAAATAAATAACATTTCAGACCAATGACCAACCAGTCATCAGAATTGGAAAAATGTGAAAGGAGAGAATAAGCCGAGGGTGCTAAGATGAATAATCAAGTCTAAGTTGTGTTTATGATTTTTAGTAGCCATCCATTTAATTGAAATGGGAGGAAATGGCTGAAACTGAGGAAAAGAACAGTTGCTGAAAATCTGAAACAAGGGGAGACAACATTCAGCTGATCAAACATCACTGTGGAAAATATTTTGATTAATATTAAAATGTTAATGGCCTAACATCAGAATTGGGCAGTTCAAACACAAAAGTTGAATTTAGTAATTGACTCCTAATAGCTTCAGTGTTCCAAAACAAGGTGCTGTTTTTTGAGATTACATTGGTATTCCTTAGAGCAATGTGGGAAGACAAAGACAGGAGTCATAGTGGGGTTCAGATTTCAAGTGACATATGACTTGGGATCCTGTAGGCTAAACCGAGGTGTTCAGTGAAGTGGACCTTTATTGTCCTTTGTATAGAGGAGGTCTTATTGAGAGCACCAGATGGAATACACTGGATTGGAAGAAGTGCTCTTCAGATGCAACAGATCTCCCATGATGTGTCAGAAGTTGCATTTTGAATCAAAATTGGCTGGGTATAAGGATTTGAAAAAGTGGAAGATATTTGACAATAAACAGTACCTATTTGTAATATTTGACAATAAAAGTAAAGTTATCCAGACTTAGAATGGAAATGTTCCATATAATTCACCTGTCCAAATCTGCAAGCTCTTGGGGAAGACTGTGGTAATAATGAAGCTATCATTGTTTTCAAATGTAAAAGAGAAAATTCTATCCACGAAGTACTCGGCTCATTATGCAGCATTTGAGCATAGACATTATTTTTCAGGTTGACCTTTCAGCAAAGCACCATAGATGCTATCCCTTTTGAGTATTTCCAGCATTTCTTGTTTTTATTTTAAATAGTCTAAATTGAGATTTAATAAACTTATGTTGGGTTGCAAATGTGCATAATTGCATATGAAGGAGTATTTTGAATGTTGGCATTGCAAAGCTAAATGTCCACTACATTGAAAAACAGGAGTAAGTACTTGGCTTCCTCCTTTACTGGTAGCGTCTTTAAGTAAATTACTAGTTCAGATTACATTTTTTTACTTTTTGTAATTGTTGAACCAAGATGAGTGAGTTAAATGCGTGGCTCAAATATGGGAGAAGTGGTTTTGAATTTGTGGGACATTGGAGAAGGAGGGAACTGTGCCAATATGATGGGCTCCACCTGAACTATGCAGTTGTGATTTATTGGGGTCCTGGCAAATTGCATCACTGTGACTGTGAATGGGTCCGTAAACTAAGTAGTAGGAGAGTGTGTTCAACGGCTTGGAAAAGTATGCATGAAGTAAAAAGGAAGGGTTGTACAGGAGAGGTTTCTGAAGTCTCCAGAATAAAGAATAAAACAAAGTTTAGAAAGAATTAAAGCTCAAGCAACATGGAGATACAATTGAAAAAGATTGTGATTACAGAACTGAAGATGTTGTATTTGAATGTATGCAGTCTACGAAATAAGGTAGATGATCTTGTGCAAATAGAATTTGGCAAATATGATGTGGGCATAAGACATAAGAGCAGAATTTGGCCATTTGACCTAACAAGACTGCTCTGCCATTCCGTCATGGCTGATTAATTATCCTTCTCAATACCATTTGTCTGCCTTCTATCCATAACCTTTGATGCCCTGACTAATCAAAGACCTAATCAACATCAACTTTAAATATACCCAATGACTTGGGCTCCACTGCTATCTGTGGCAATGAATTCCACAGACTCAGCACCCTCTGGCTAAAGAAATGTCTCATCTGTGTTTAGGGATCTCCTATTCTGAGGATGTGCCCTCTGGTCCTATATTCCCCTTTACGTCTGCTTTATCTAGCCTATTCAGTAGGTTTTGATCATTCTAAATTGCAGTGAGTACAAAGACTCCTCATAAGTAAATCCTTTCAATTCCTGGGATCACTTTCTGGACCATCTGCAATGCTAGTGCATCCCCTTTTATAAGAGACCCAAAACTCCTTGTGATAGGGAAGTAATGCATGATCTCACAAAGTACCCACTCTGCAACAACACCTCTCCCCATCAGGCACTTGTCCCATTGCTGAAGTTGATGGTTCTAACATTGATCCCAGTTTCCTCAGCACAGAATCAGTGAAGCAAGTTTATTCTCAGTCCTGAAGGAGTGTCGAAGAGGAAGCATAACTAAAGCAATAACAGAATACTGGAAATCAGATCACAGTGAGAAGAGATTGTTTCGGGTCAGATTTCATCAGAACCTGAGACAAGATTGTGAAGCTGCAAGGAAAATGGGATAGAGGGAGGTCTTTGGGGTAAATCTGGCAACCATGGGATAAGCTGTTGTAAGGTAATCTGGCCATTAAGTAAATGGGGAAAGTGAGCGTTGTGGAATTAAAGCGAGAGGACAAGGGATTATGCTGAGCATGTCCTCCATTTCCAGAGAGAAAATAAAGTAATTGAAAAGCTAATAGTGCAGATGGATTGGGGGAAAAATTGAACATAGAACAGTGCAGTACAGTTAGGGCCCTTTAGTGCACAATGTTGTCCTAACCTGTGAACCAGCACCAAGATCTTGCCCTTACCTCCTACCTGCCCTCCATTTTTCCTTCATCCATGCCTCTATATCTAAGAGGCGCTTAAGTGTCTCAACTGTATCTGCCTCTACCACCTTCCCTGGCAGGACATTGCACATTACAAAGCCATAGTTGAAAGGTCATAACTGTGAGCCTTAATGTATTGAAAGGACAGGCAGGTAGGCAAAGGAGATGGATCGGCTCATTTGGTGTATGTTTTATATAAAAAAAAAATCAGATCTTTAAAAAGATGAGACATGGATCAGAAGATGTAGAATCTTTGTGAGTATAATTAAGAAACTGCAAGAGTAAAAAGACCCTGATGAGAGTTGTACAGTTCTCCAAACAGTAGGCAGGATATAGGGTACAAATTACAATGGGAAATAGAAAAGCCACGTAAAAAGAGTAATGTTAAGATCATTGGAAATTTCAATATGCAGGTAGGTTGGGAAAATCTCATTCGTGCTAAATCCCAAAAGGAACTTTTAGAATGTTCATGGGGTAGCTTTTTAGAGCAGCTTGTGATGGAACCCAATAGGGAAATGGAAATTCTGAATTGGGTGTTGTATAATAGGAAGCTTAAGGTAGAGGAACCCTTCAGAAGCAGTGATCGTAATATGATACAACTCACCCCGTAGTGTACGAAGGAAAAGCTAAAATCTTGGTATTACAGTTAGTTAAGGTAACTACAGAGGCATGAGAGAGGAGCTGGCCAAAATTGAATGGACAGGTACACTGGCAGGGATGAGGGTAGAGCAGCATTGGCTGAAGTTTCTGGGAGTAATCTGGAAGACAGGATTGGTTCATCCCAAAAAAAGTACACTCAAGCCCTAGATAGTGCTAATTTGTTTCAACGCAGTTATGCAATTCATTATTGAAAGTTTTTAATGACAAAAATTAATTCTGAACAACACTTAAAACTTCTCAAATGGCTGTCTTTAAAGTAAACATTCAATCAGTCAAAGTCACTCACAACCAATCACTGTATTAATTCCCCCACATATGTAAAGTAGCAAAAGTTAGAGGAGGACCCACAGCCTCTTACTGGGAGAAGGCAGGAGAATGGGGTTGAGATGGAATCGTGGAACAGTCCAAATCTGAATGGCCTAATTCTGTTCCCAAGTCTGTCGCATTAAAATTACCGTAGATTCCGTACTACAGAGCGCACCTGATTAAAAGCCGCAGGCTCTAATTTTAGAAAGAAAATCAATTTTGTACTTGTACAAGCCGCACCGGATTTTAAGCCGCCGGTGTCCCACGTTGTAATATGAGATATTTACACAGAAAGATATTACACGTGAGGATTTTTTAACTTTTAATTAAATCCGTATGGTAACATAAACAAATACATATTGCAAATGCTTTTTTTCAAACCGTGCCTGTAACACGGCTACTTTTAAATATACATACGTATCGGTAACACACAAATTACGTTGCGTATACTTTTTTACTGAACAGTGCACGAACAACATTCCAATATCTCCTAACGACTGGTAAAAAAATATATACTGCAGCCTACCAGGAAAAGTTATTGATTGCCTTTAACTTAAAAGCAGCGTTCTCGCGCGGGTCTAATACGCTCGCCCCCACCTTTCCGTTTATCGCAAACCGGTATTTTCCCACAAGACGCGGCGAAACCGGATGTGACGTCATAGCATCCCGGGATGTAGTACAGAAAACAAATATACTTAAAACACTTCTAACTTTAACTAGAAAATACTAACAAATGAATTACTAAGCGAAAATATTATAAACTAAATAACTGCCATAAAGGCAGCACAATGCTTCGAGTGTTTTCCATGTTGATGAGGGTGAGTACAAATGACTGATTTACAATAATTTAATTGTGAAAGTGCGCTTGATTTATCGTACAATTTCATTGGACCTCTGTGAACTACTCATCAATTTTATTGGTCTACTGTTAAGAGGCAAAATGTTTTTGGCGGCATGAAAAAAAACCATGCATTAGCCGCACCGTAGTAAAGGCCGCAGTGTTCAAAGCTGTTCAAAGCGTGGGAAAAAAGTAGCGGCTTATAATCCGGCATCTACGGTAAGCCCTTTAGGTTTAATTGTTAACACATCACTTGTATCTGTGTGCCTTAAATTTCCTTTTGCCATAATGTATAAAATTGTTTTCCCTGGTAAATGAGATCATTTTCCTCTGCTGTGATTTGTCTTTAATTATGCCCATTTCCCAGTTTTCTTTGTAATTTATTACCATATATTTTATTGCAATAATTTATTGCCACACTTCAAAATTTTCTGTTGTGCAGATTTTGACATCTCATCCAGTAATTGGTGATAGTTCGCTGCTGTGTTAGTAACTGCTTTGTGGGTATGTCAAAAGTCTTGTAATTCCACCCTGCTTCCACCCCCAAAGTGCCAACTGTGACGGTTTACTAAGTTTTTCATGAAGAATCTTCATGTCTTTTAGTTCTTGAAGTGTTAAACAAGTACAGGCAGTCCGGGCCCGGGTTACGAACAAGTTCTGTTCCTAAGTCCATCTTTAAGTCAGATTTGTACATAAGTCGGAACAAGTACATCCGGTATTATTTAGCGTCAGTTAGTCAAACGTTTGTCTTAGTATATATTTTACCTTTCTGTGCATATAAAACACTTAAGAAACGTATGTATTCCAATAATTAAACCACTGCGTTGCTTAGTAATAATTGTAGCTTTCATTGGGGCAGGGCCTTTCACATGCTCCATTATTCTCACGTTATCCTTTAAAATTGTTCCGATCATTGACCGACTGTTGCCTAATGCTTTTCCAATGACCGATGGCGTTTCACCTCTTTCCAAACACTTTATTATTTCCACTTTATTGTCATGTACAATCGCTTCCCATCAACGGAACAGAAACACTGCGGGAGGTGGTTCCTGATCTCTGCCGGCTGCCGAGGTCCGCTGGGTCCCAAGGACCACCGCATTGAATTCCCCGGGTCCTAAAGTCCACCGCACCGAGACAGGTTAAATGGCACAAGTGGGGGCTGTGCTGTGTTTGGGTATTTGATCCTCCACAATATTCCGCGTGGGAATTTAAACTGGAGGTGGCAGTGATTTGTTTTTTTTGTGAGGTCGAATTGCGAGCTCGATATCAACCCAACACTGATGGTACGGGAGTCACTGGATCAACATCAACCCAGTACGGGAGCAGTCTGTCACTGGATCAAACCGTTCTCGAGCCCAGCGCTGATCTCACTGTGCCACCAGCCGACCGGAACAGGGTGGTGGGGGTGGGGTCAGGTTGAATCTTGCTAAGAAAAATTTAAGCCAAATACAAAGTTACACTCTCAACACTGTGTCAACGGCAACAACTTAAAATGGCAGACGGCGTCGCGATATGACTTAAAATGGCAGACAGCATTCTCCTTCCTAGGTTCGTAAGTACGAGTTGCCCATAAGTCGGACGTTCATAACTCGGGAACTACCTGTACTTAAAATGTGTAGCAATAGTTAACACGTTCATTATGTTACATTATTACCATAGGTATCAGATACAGCACTTAATAGTATTTTGGTTAAGGATTGTAACTGTTATGAGTTAAACTTCAACAATTATATGTAAACTGTATGTGTGCTGTTCATATTTAATTTTGTTCAAAATTAAATAATTGTTATGCAAATGACCAAAATATGTGATTGTGTCTTAATGGAAATATTGAAATAGCTGAGATATTATTAACATTAAACAAAATTTAGGAATACAGTGGAAAATAGCTCCTTTATTGGTGGAGCTAAGTTGTCAAAAAAAAGTTGTGGAAATATGGAGTCTAGATTTTGTACCTGGAATTCAAAATGGTAATTAGTTTATAGTATCACATATACTGAGATATGGTGAAAAATGTTGTTTCATGTGCCATGCAGACAGGTCATTTAGACACAAGTATATTGACGTATTACGAAAAGGGGAAAACAATAATAACATGCAAAATATAGTATTGTAGCGGGTTGGAGAAAGTGCATTGCTGGTAGACAGATAAGTTGCAAGGCCATTATGAGGTAGTCTAAACAATCAAGTGTTCATCTATATCATATGTGAAGGCCATTCAGGAGTCCTAAAACAATGGGATGGAAACTGTCCTTGAGCCTGGATGGATTCAGTAGAGGAGCAAATCATAAACACTAGTTTCTACAGATGAAGATCTTCAGCAACACACTCAAAATGCAGGAAGAACTCTGCAAGTCAGCTATATCGATGGAAATAAAGTCAACATTTATGGCTGAGACTCTTCACGTCAGGCTGGTTTGTGTGATTGACCTGCCTGTGTCCACAACTCCCTGGAATTTCTTGTGATCTTGGGCAGAACAGTTGCCTTAACAAGCTGAGATGATGGTGAGGATGCTTTCTATGGTACATCTTTAAAATTGGTGAGGATCATTGTGGACATGCCAAACTTCCTTAAGTCTTCTGGTGGTCTTATTTGGCCAGAGCACCTACCTAATTGGAATAGGACAAGCTTTTGTGATATGTATGCGAAGAACTTGAAGCTGTCAATCATCTCTGCTTCAGCTATGTTGATGCAGATAGGTATGCACTCCACACTGCTTCCAAAAGTCAGTTTCATTTTGCTGACGCTGAGGGAAATGTTATCTTTACACCATATTGCTTGGCTTCCACCTCCTTTCTCTACCTCATCATTTTTTGAGCTCCACCACAGTAGTGTTTTCTGCAAACTTGTAGATGGAGTTAGAGGGAAATATGATCACAATTGTGGGTGTTCAGAAAGTAAAGGGACTGAAGACACAGCCTTGTGGAGCACCCATGATAGTAATCGTGGTGGAGGTTTTGTACCTATCCTTGTTGATTAGTCTGTTGACCAGAAAAATCAAGGATCCAGTTACTACGGGAGTTGTCAAGTACAAGGTTGAGGAGTTTGGAGATAAGTTTGCTTTTACTTTGTGATAGTATGCTCATACTAACATGTTTTTCATGTTCTAGGTATGGTTTTTAAAACATTTACATTTGAGTGCTTCAGCTTTTGGTAAGAAAATAAGATTAGGTTATTTAAATTGCCCCATGAATTTAAACTTTTTTGGAAGCAATAAGAATTTTATTCATTGAGGATTCTTCAGCAAAAAACATTATTTTCAATGTGCTACACACTTGGGAAGTTACCTGCTATTGAGGTATGATAAATATTTATACAATGTAATTGTTTTAAAAATATCTTGTAAATTAATCCATTGAATGTTCTTGGATGTCAGTTTTGACAGTTTCTTGGTCTTCAGAGTAGATATTAATGTTCTCTAAAATAACAAACTATCTAGAATGGGATTTGACTTTTTTCCTTATCTGCATGCCAGTCAGTCGTCTTGTGTGACTTCAGTCCTTGATGGACTGGATCAAACAACCCTCTGATCAAGATTTAATGGAATTGCTGCTAGTAACTTTGTTTCCAGTTTGAATATGGCAAGATTGGCTGAGTAATGTACTGGCTGCCATATGTTAAGTAACATTGGTACTGCTGGAAACTGGAATTTCCACGCCTTTAAGGTGAATAGGATGGGGTGAGATTTCTGCTGCTCAGTGATCAATCACTGCTGAGATCTTTCAGTGCAGGACTGCCGTATTCCTATCTGAGCTATACCCTGACCGCTGCAGAGTCTTGGACTCTGGGTGGGATGTTGTAGTAAATGAATTGGATTTTAAAAATCATGTGTGCCCCAAATGCCAATTAACAAATAATTTGGGGCAAACATTTAAGACAGATGTTTACAAATGCTTTCCCGGTGATTGAAATAGAAGCCTTGTTGACATTTTTTAGCTGTGCCCCTTTTTGAAGTCAAATTGGATGCATTGTCAGCTGGGATTTTCATATTAATCATTCACGAAAAGGACAAAGTACAGTTGGGGAATGAATGGGCTGATCATGTGATTTTCATGCTTTGATGGTCAGTAAGTAGTATGATAGGCACCTGAAGTCTGGCCTAATTTCATCAGGTATTTGGCAAACATCATGTTTTCTGAGGACTGACTTGTATATATAACTACATGATGATGGATTGAGAGCCAAATGATTTAACCCAATATATTCTCTTTATTGTCCTTTAAACTAAACTTTTTCACAAAATTAGGAGGATCTCCTTGAAAAGTATTAGAGTGTCAACTGCGATCTAATCTTGTGTTGTAGATAATGGGATAAGTACAAATGTGACATCTGCAGTAACTTGAAAAGGTACATTATTTTAATAATCAACTTTTTGATTCGTATCTCCCTTGTAAAATTTCATTCACTGTGACAGATTATGCTTTCCCAACAGTTTATCACTTCAATCTATTAAAATGAATACTTATATAATGTGCCATTTATTGATGCAAAATGTCCCAAGTTACTTTACAAAAGAATTACCAAATGAGCATTTACGTAATTATATAGCTAGGACCTATGATCAAACATTTGCAAAACGTTAAAGAGGGGTTGGGAGCTAAATATGATCAATTAAATTAAGATTATTTTGCTAGAAGAATACAAGGAAACTTGAGAATCATTCTTGTATTTGCAAAATCTTGGAAGAAGTCTAAAGTAATAGGACTAACGTTATCCTTTATGGCTGATGCTGATAGAACATTCATAATTAATATGGAATAAGCATTCAGTGAACTTGTTCATTATTGGCAAACCTGCAGCTATTTTGACTTCTGGTTTTAAGTTAAATGATAGAGTATCAGATTGGCCAGTGAGAAGACATCAACCACCTTTTGCTTTATAGTGTCTTCAATTAATTTCCTCAATTTCAAATCAAATGTGTGAAAACATACAATTTTCTACATATTAAAACTTTTTAAAATCTCTGTTTAGTGAATTCTGGGGTATTTTCATAAATCCAATCCAGTTTTTTATAAGCATCTCTGCATGTTGTCTTGCAAATCATGTTATGATGGCCAATAATTGTTGCAGTGACATGAACTACATGCTATGCTTTATAATGCACATATTTGTCTATATAAGTACACTAAGTAGATCTAATCTGTCTTTCCTCATAGCCTGAACATTGAACACTATTGTTATTAAAATAGTGAAAGTGCTTGTCTAAATTGTGATATTGTCTAAATTAGAGAATTTCTTAGACTATATCAGCTGGATATATTAGCTGAAATTCAGTACTTTCATTCCAGATGTTTTTATGAACTAAATGTTAATACCCCAAAATTATAAAATCCCTTATTTCAAAACAGGCAATATATTGCAAAAGCAAACACGAGGAAATCTGCAGATGCTGGAAATTCAAACAACAGCACACACAAAATGCTGGTGGGTCTCGGCCTGAAACGTCGACAGCGCTTCTCCCTATAGATGCTGCCTGGCCTGCTGTGTTCCACCAGCATTTTGTGTGTGTTGTTGAATATATTGCAAAATCAAGTTTTTCTTTTGAGTATTTTCAAAAGTTTTGTACATTCAAAAGAGAATTCTGGCTCCATCCACCCGTAAATGGTGACAATATCCTATTAGGCCATAAATTTGTGGAATATTCTGAATTGATACTTGCTGTTCTTAGCCTGGAATACCCTTTCTTGCTATAAACTAACACTGGTGGTGCCTACAATTTAATCCACAGGATTTTGTGCCAAATCTTTAGTTCTGCATTGTAAATCTGCATTGTTTTATTTTACTCATTACAGTACTTTATCATATCCTCACCCAAGTCCAGATGTACTGTACTGTTAAGCCCTGCTGGTGTCACACATCTCTGCTGCTAATAAACCCTTCCTGCCAAAGGGTTTCAGCCCGAAACATCAGCTGTACCTTTTCCTATAGATGCTGCCTGTCCTGCTGAGTTTAGCGTTTTGTGTATTTGCTTGGATTTCCAGCATCTGCAGACTTTCTTGTTTGCTAATTACTGAAATGTGTAACATACCATTATTTTAAAATTTGCACATGCAAGCATTTTTATATCATGTTTCAAAAAAGTATTGCTATGTACAGTAACAGATCCCTATCACTAACAACACAGTACACTGAAACCTCGGATTTTCCCAATACTTATTCAACTTCTGGCAAACAGTTATTGGTCTCAGTAGGTAACTATGTCAAATGAATAAATAGCATTTTGACTTTTTAATCATAAGGTATTGCCCAGCCCTGCAACAGCAGAATTAATTTGGCACTGATTTGATTTGATCTTGAGGTGCAGGATGTATTCAACATGCAGCAAAAGCAATGATTGGTTTGAGTCAGTATTGTACATGTAGTTTAACAGAAGCGTTTGACATGCTGTATTCAGGGGCACATAGTTTCGCATACATCCTAATTAGAAGGCAAATGTTGAGCTGAACAAGCAGGTAAAGGCTTGATGCAGTATAACCAGTTTAGTTTTTGTATGTAAATTTGTAAAGTAAAAATTGAAAATATTTTTAATGTATTGCAGTGAGTAAGACTCATGGTTATGAGGGAATATCATGCATGTTATAGAACATTGACTTGAACAATGGTGAGGGGAATATAGAAGCTTGGGTGTCAAATTAGATTCTTACATATTTGAAGTGCCTCCATGACATTTCTCATTCACAGATCTTTCATCTGTCTCGGAAGCTTGAATTTGATTTATCCAGACTTTTTTTTTTAAAAAAGTACACTGCAAGGAATTGCTCGTCCCAGTTTTGTTTTGTGCTCATGGTCTTGAGCTTCCCAAAAAAAATTTACGATCAACTTAAAGGAAATTTGAGGTAGAACATTGTGATGCTAAGCTGAGAATCGGCAGTACCAAGCTCCCTCAAAATAAAAATATCCTATTGGAAATTTTTCATCTCGTACAAATATTCCTTTACCTCACGATTAAAACATGGGACATTTGCGCCTTGCTTCTCATCAGAGTTTATATCTTCACCTGTTTTAATTACTAAATGCACCGCAAAATCTCTTTTCTGTATTGAAACTTGGAACATTGTAGTACTGAAGAAATTGACGTTGACAACAAATCACTCATTAATAACCAGATGGAGGAGCTGTTTTGTTTATACTTGGATTTCTGTTGCCTGTTACAGTCCAGCTCCTTTCTCTTATGATGCTTACCACAACTTCCTGAGTTTACTCCCTCCAGTGCTGCTCAAATATTTACTAGATGCAATGGAAATCAGCATTAGAAAACGGTGGAAATAAGTAACAAAATTGTTTGATTATCCCCATTATACAATTTCACTTTGAAGTAAAGCACACCTTTTACAGCAGAAAGGGGTGGAATACAATAGTTCAGTCATAGCCTGCTTTCATAATTTCCCATTCTCTGTTTTCTCCATTCCTGCCAACATTTGTATTGAGTCAATCAATGAGTGATGTCCTGGTAGATTTGTCATAATACATGGCCTAAAGATGGGAGATGTGAACTATTAACTAATGTTTTGGAAAAAAAAACATTGTGAATTTGGTTCACCAGGTGCTGATTGATTTTTAGCAGCCAATATTAGCAAGTAATTCTTTATTTTGTTTATTTTGTCTTTAATTACTAAATCCAGGGAATATCACCATACTTATATAAATCACTATCTAGCAAAACCTCAAATGATTGTAAAATAGTCAACATTATTTTTGACAATGTTAAAAAAGAAATCCCATTGGTTCACAAAAACCCATTTGAGATATCAACTTGCTACTTGGCCTATTTAAAGGTTGTACTGTTTATTATGGATTTCTATTGTTTCACAGGTTTCACAGTGGAAACTATACATTAATAATCATACAGTTTTTACAGTTTACATTTGTATGGTACTGTCTGCAGGTATTCCACTTGGTTGGTAAAAATTACCTATCTTCACGTGCAAATGAAATTCAATGTATTTGATCACCGTCTTAATTATACAGTTGAACAAGGTTTTATCTGACAAGAATTGATTTAATTCAAATTTCTGCTCATGTCAGAGACTGAAAATGGTTTTGTACAACGCAGACTTCAATCCCAAATAGATTCCCCTTCTTCAACCATTTATTTGTACTAGTTACTGTGGAGTACCTTCAGTACTTTAAATATGTTAGTTTTTCCCTTTTATATATTGTTAAAATAATTACACCTGAAATTGCTTAGAAGATTCCAGAAAGCCCAGATGTTCAATGGACTTTTGTGTTTCCATTTTGCAGAAATCATAAACAATATTTTCATTCGTTGTTTCAACAGAATCTATCAATGTCAAGGCGACGCTTGTACATTGCTGATTTTATGTTTGTTTTGTATGAACAATGTTCTTTTATATTAGATTAATAATGCAATATACTGTATTGGCTGTGTCATCTGAATGTATAATTTGTATGTATCATTAGCTAAATTCCATAAACTTTGTTGTTCATTCAGATTTTAATGGGAATAGTTTTATCCTGTTCAAACCAGTTAAATTGCTAGTCATAGTAACCATTTACTAAAGTGTGACAGTGCATTAGTACATACAATGCTATTGAAAATCAACTACTGCCAAAAGAAGTTAAATTCAGTTCAAAACTTCCATGAGCTTCTCTCTTTATGTGTGTGTATATAATACTTCTGAGAATGAAGCAATTAGTTACTGATCAGGCGAAGAATGTAAAGGATTCTTTGCATGAACCTTCAGTTATGGAAGTTTGGTTGATCAGCAAGCTTGACAAAATTTTTGCAGACGTTGGAGCTACTCAGTTTCCTGATTGGAGCTGAAATATCTGCAAAACATTTTTGCCATGCTCAGCGATCAACCAAGTAGCCAACCTGAGCTACCGATATTCTGCAAAATTTCAAACTTTCAGTTATCCATTATTTCTTTTCAATGCAAGTAACTTGTTCAGAAGAATCCTGAAGAGAGATTCTCTGCAGCCACAGGGATGAGGGTTTTCCACAGCAACCATCAAAACCAATTTACAAACCACTTTCTTCGTCTATTGCTGAGTAAGGGTTTGTGAAGAAGAGTTGGTGCTGTACAATGTCTAGCACGACTAGCCAGGTGCTTTGTTGAACCATGCCATTTCTTTTGAGTATGGTAATTAATTTTCCTGAATAATTTCATCAAACGTATCATTTCCAATATTAGGATTTGGATGTTAAATGATAAACTGAACTGTCCTAATTTATCACAGAGTATAAAATTACAACATTTTAAACCTGAAGAGCAATTTCTAATGTCTTCTGTTTGGATAAATCAGTTTATATATTTTTTTTAAATAGGAAATGAGAATGCACTTAAAATTATAAAGGATTTCACCTTTTCACTATCCATGTTAGAAAAGGGGTGCACACTTGTTCAATTAATATTTATTAAATTTAATGCTTTAATTGAAGGGAATTAAGTTTCATTGTGTTAATTTTGAAAATGAATGCTGTAGCACTTCAAACAATTTGCTAAGTACAAACTGAAAATTGGATGCAGAAGTAAGTGTATATGTGGGACTGCATTATGACATATATTTGAACCTTGTGCAGTCAACTAAATTAATGTTGAAATTTGTAAATTGTCTATGTAACAAGTGTGCTGAGAACTTGTAAAAGATGCTGCAAAACTATTTAAGATTTGCTGTGAGAGAAGTTTTTGACTACAAGCACATTTTTATAAATTTTAATATTTATATGGTAGGACATACTGAGGGTGTAACCGGCCTCTGAAGAAGGAAGACATAACTACCAATGTAGTAACTTTGGTTAATTTAGATTCTAGAATACTCTACATTGCTATGATGGGACTTCCTTCACTGTGAACATTACCAAATATGAACTCCTGGATGGAATCAAAAACTTTGAGAAAATACAATTAGCTTTAAAAGCAACATCTACATTTCTGCTAATGTGCTTGTGTTTTGTACAGTACAATTGTTTTTTGGAGACATAGTTGTAAATTGGTTTCCTAATATTCCTGTAAAACTGTATGGTCTTGTTTTGCATCACACTGTATGAACTGCTGATTTGAAATAAAAAAAATAAATCAATCTTTTAATGTGTTTTAATCTACTGAAAATACAGTATACTCTTAAGTAACTATATTAAAAAGGTATGCTCTTAATATCTGCAAAATTAATTGATGTGATTGTTTCTCACTGTCATTTGCTATTACAGCATTTCAAATCTAGTGGATTAGACAGCATGGTAATCTAACTGATTCAGTAAAGCAAACAATGTTATTTTTAATTGGAGAAGAACTCATGATTCAATATGTTAATTACTGGCATTGTTACTGAGTTATTTTTAAATGTTATTTTTCTAGTTACTATTTAGAACCAAATTTCAAAAAGAGTAAACAAGGAAAAGACTGGCAGTGTATCCATTCATTAGCGATGTGGTTCCTAAACTGGAAAATGTGACAGCAACCTTTTTTTAATAGCATAATTCCCAAAGGGATCAAACAGCAGAATTTGTGTTTGTTAAATCTATATTTGAACACACAAGTGCAGTGGCACCATTTTTTTTACATCTTCAGTTTGAGAGTGTAAAGGCATAAATTAAAGGTGAGCAAAGTAAGTTATCTGAATTATAGCAACAGACTAGGGATCTTTCAAAAGAGATGGGCTTGGAAAATTCTTTACAAAGTGATAACTCTTTAGTCTGGCTTTTACATTTCATTTGACTTCACAGTAACATTTTAAAATGCTTAACCACTAATGACTTGGGTTTATATTATACTGGAAAGCCATTTTTGGGTTAAATCATCCAGTTTGAATTAAACTAAACAATGTAGTAAATAGACAAAATTACCCATTGATTTTAATTGAGGTTTGGTAAAGACCAAGCAATGCTTATTATTTGTTCATCTTTTGTGTGAATTTATGGGAGGAAAATATTGGGTAGAATCTGCATTAGAAACAAAACAAAAATTGACATTCTTACAACTAGTTAATGACATTTTTTAGGTTCTAGGTGGTGATTATAAATCATCAGTGCTTTAATTATTACTGTTTACTGATTGTTCTCAGGATATTTGATTGAAATTGTGTTTTGAGGCAGTGGAAATCTAGAAAATGTAGATTTCTCCATGATCATTTGAAAATTAGATCTAAACTGGATAAAATAGAAATGTGGAAAAACTGGAGGCAATGGAGAGTCAAGCATCATTTCAGGTATGTGATTGATGTTTTAAAAAAAATCAATCCTGGATACACATAGTACACAAGCAAAGCTAATTGAACATTGGCTTTTATTTCTAATGGAGTAGACTACGAGGGACTCAAAGGTAAGCAACAGATGCAAACACTTTAGTTACATTGCATCTAGACTAAGAACTTCTGGATCCTGCTTCTTTGGGAGGATTGGCCTTGGAATATATGTTGGCAGTTAAATTGAGAAGAAGCAACATAAGGCCTGTTGGTATTCCCTGGAGTTTACAAGGATAACAAGGATTAAATTGACAACTATTCCGACAAGTTGAAGAATACTGACAGGGAAGAGGAAGCAGTCCTTATTGAGGGTGGAAAGTGTTAGTCCTACGAAGAGTGCAGGTGGGGTGTATTTCTATACAATCTGCAAATGGCAGTTGATGTTAGATCAGTTGTTATTTTCAATCTCAGATTGCTAAGGTTTCTGTTTATCGAAGGAACTGAGGATACAGGTAAATGAAGGTAGGTCATGGATCAGCCTAGATCTCATTGAATGCTGCCATAAACTCAAGGGCTTAAATTAGTTCTATTTCAGACAAGTTTCCTGTTAACAATGTCATTTTTAACAGCCACCAGATGCATATTCAGCTGAATGAAAAACTTAATACATGCATCAAAACTCTGAATCTTTGCTGCTTTTCAAATAGAAGAGATAATTTTCACAACTTTGAGCTACCAGAACACTTTACATCCAAAGAAATTTAGTAACCCTTGTAAATTATAATATATGATGGCCAGCCAGCTTTTTTTTCCAACAAGTTTGTACAAACATTGTTTTATTTTTAAAAAACATATAAGCTGCTTTTATATTGTGAGTGATGTGCCTTGACCTATAGGATGGTTAATTCACTTGCTGCTCTTGGAAGCAATTTTGTAGTACCTTTACTATTCCTTAAAGGACTAGCTGAACTTGGTTTAATGCTTCAATGAAGGGCTGCATTCTGACCATCTGTTAGTCTGGGCGTCAAGGATACTGATCTATATAATGGCAGTCAAGACTAGCGCAAATCAAATGTTTATTCTTCAAATGTAGATGTGAGTTTTGTTCAATGAACCACAGGTGACAATAAATTAAGTGGTTTTAATTAATGTGTCAGCACTATATCACTGCATGCTGGAACTGAATGTTGATATATGATATGTAAGTTTTTAATAACCAAAGTTAGTGCCTTGAATTTTTTGAACAATTGTCACTAAAACAATTCATAATGTTTGGATGAGAATGCTGAATTTTTGTTTACCTTATAAATAAGACCATAGGATATAGGACTATTTAGGCCATCAAGTCTCCTCTGACATTCAGTCATGGCTGATTTAATTTCCTTCTCAACCACATTCTGCTTTTTCCCATAATCTTTGAAACCCTTACTAAACAAGAACCTACTAACCTCCACTTTAAATATACACCTCTGCTTTTATAGCAGTGAATTCCACAGATTCACCCACCCACATGGAATGATGAATGGCGATATAAACTAGCTAAATGTGTAAATTGAGAACTTGTCTTTAATTTTCATGCATCAAATTGTAGCTTGTTCATATCACATTAGGGAATATATAAGCATATGAACAGCATTTTCATACTTGATTCCAGGCATGAAGTTTTCTGATTTTGTATGTAGTTATGCAGAAGGGGGATGTTACCTTCAATTCATATAAAACTTAAAAGAAAAAATACTTTCAAATTTAATGAAAATAATTGTAAGTCTTCAGTAGGTCAGGTAGCATCTGTGAAGAATGACCTTTAATCAGCTGGAACGGGATACCTGGCCTGAAATGTTAACCCTATTTCAATTCATTGCTCTTAGTCATATTTGGTTAAAAAGCCAAGATGCGAAGAAGTTTAAAGACAGATCTGATGGAAATTATTGACCTGGAACATGAGTGAAAGTCAAAAACTGCAGATAATGGAAATACTCAGCAGATCAGGCTGCATCTGTGAGAATAGACAAAGTTGACTATTAAGTCAAAGATTTTGTCAGAAAGAAAATGAAACAAAAGAAGCTGTGGGGGTGGGTAGTGATTTAGAACACAATTGCTCTTCAGTTTTTGTCCAATTTTGGTTATATGTTTACTTTGAAAGGATGAAAGATTTTGCATGTTGCTAATGATTATTGTGTTATGAAAAGTTAGTAGGTAGTTTACATGTTAAGTCCCACTATTAACCTTGCATGGCATGTGAGCAGAGGTCAATTGAAATTGCTATTTTTTAGATTGGGTTTTGAAACTTGCAACATATACAATCATAGGGAATGTCACTGCGACAGTATGCAAAGGTGACAGCCTTTAATATAAATTAAAGCCTTTAATTGTATATTTGGGCAGCATTTTGAATTAAGTTTTGCCCTTTAACGCATTCTCTTAAAATGAAATGGGATAATTTCATATATTTATTTAGAGTATATACAGTAATTGTAATGGACATAAATTGAAATGGTTATATGATATCCCTCAAGAACTTAAGAACTCTGCAGGATGAACATCGTTCATTGAATGACAAACGGTTAACATTTCAAGCTGGTAACTTACATGAAACAGTATTGAGATGTGGTATGAAATAAAGTTAAAAGATTCATCAGTTCATACAATTACAAGCGATACAATTACCAAATGCTGATCCTAGGGGTGGAAAGAAACAAAAGAGAATGAAGCACACCCCATTATTTGTTTCCTATTTGTAAATACTGAAAATCTATCTCTGGTTAGAGCACTTACCAATATATAGTAGGAAATGGCATTTAATCTGGATCTCAGAATAGTCATACAAGGAAAATATTTAATATAGCTTGGTATTTCAAACTTGCATCCAGAATGAATTCCAAGGTGAATGTTTTAAATATTAAGTTCAGGTTAGCATGCTTTCTGATGTGCATGCAGAAATTTCAAACTTTTCAAGTTACCAGAGTGCCTAATTTTAATGTGAAAATCTGACTTGCTACATCAAGAGTTTTTGCTGAGGGCTACAATGACTACTCATGTCGGGATTCAGTGGATCATTCTGTAACTGGTCTTCTGAGAAATGGCTATTTTGCATATTCCTGTTTTAATGTTAATCATGATTTTAAAATGTTTCATACACTGCAGCATCTATACTTTAAAATTATATGAAATTTAAAAGGTGTAATTGAAGGGTGAAAAGACACATTTTAATAGGCAAGAATTGTACTCATTTACTCATAGTTTATAGTTAGTACGTTATAAGTTGTGGTAGGGCATAAAAGAAAAGGTTTTCCCCAATTAACATGCCTTTCTTTAAACTTAAATTGAAAGAATTAGACAGGTTTTCTTTTATCTAAAAAAAAGTATGAAAAATATTGATTGCAGTGTTGTAGAAAAAATTTGTTGACTTTTTGGACTGATTATAATGCATTTTGACTCCGTCTTCCTTACAAACATATTTCCATATAGCTGAGAATAATTAAGCACCTGAATTTACTGATTGAAACATTGCCCAAGATTTGAATTCTGCATTGAAAGAGGGTAAAGAATTCTTTTGTTTGCCAGCAATAAATATGTCCCTGTTTTTTTGAATTCCATTGAAATGAATGCCAGAAAGTGAAGACAACTGCTGTTATTTTACAGTACCTGTGCTCATTCACTGTTAGTAATCAAAGGTTAATTTTTCCTTTGGTTTTTGCCTACTGGTACAGATCTGAGAAGTATTGTTAAATATAATGGACTTCATTGAAAATCTGGGCATGACATCCGGATTTGAGACAACTGTCTCCTGATTCAGTGCTAGAGAAACTGGGAAAAGAGAATCGTGGAAGAGCAGAAGAAAAAATTCCAAAAGGAACAATAAATAGCACAGTGAATTAGCAATACTTCTGTTCAGGCTGAAGTGTAGGATCTCTTGAGAATGTCGTCGGCAGTTATGAGGGATAATTTTAAAACCCAGACAATTCCATGGTAAATTAAGCTTTGTAGTATAAAGTGGGACAGAAGCACCAATGTTGGCTGATTAAAATATCAAGAAATTGGAACAGAATTTGTTTTGATATTTCTTCACTCCCAATTACATTTTCAAAACAGAAACATGCATGCACATTTTAACTAACTTGACTAGTCCCTTAAGCATTTTAGTTGTTCAAGTTCTGTAATGCATTGTAAACATAAGCACCCTAATGGTTTGATTTTCTAGAGAAATGCCAATATTTCCACTTTAAACTGCCAGTGTTTTCCTTTTCAAAAGTCAGGAAAGCAGGATTTCCTGATGATGGCAAGCACAAATGTGTAGACCGGAACTTCAGGACTTCCTAGTTGTGCATGTATGTAGGATTTGTCATAAGAGTACAAGGGAAGAGCACCAATTTCTTGCTCATTTCAGCAGTTAAACAGGCAAATCTATTCAAAATTTCTGTGCCACATTAGACCTGGTACAGGTTCAATAACTGCTTCATAGGTGAAATAAGGCTTAAAGGGATCTAGGTACTTCTTGGGTAATTCATTTGAGTTCACTTGTGAATTTTTTTTAACTTAATGAGTTTGACTTTTCAAAATATAGATAAATATATTTCAATAGTGGGGTTAATTTTTATAGATTTTGAATGTTGGGGACAAAGCATTCTAATTTGATGTTTTCCTTTACTAGCTAAGTTGCATCAAAGCTGGTGTCTGTGAGTAAGGCTTATTCAAGCTTCGTAAGTGATGGTGTTAATTGCAGCTGAAGCTGCTTTGTGAACACATTGCATCTTGTTAAATGGAGGAAATTGCCACCAAAGCCCATTTCTGCCAAGTGTGGAGTTGCTAAGGAACACTAAATGTTGGGGTGGAGGAGGGTGCTGTTACTGCTGGGAAATTGGCCACTGTTCTCGACCCTTGAGTTCTTTTGAGCTCTGCACTAACTTTCTGTTATAAATATTATTTGCTGTCGTTGAGTCTCTCAACTGTCCAGATTATTTTATCAATTTTGAATTCCTAGCATTTGCATATTGTGTATAATACAGAACATTTTTTCCTTACTTTCATGAGAAGCTATGCCATTCCATGCATCACACATCAATTTTTTGTTGCTTTTATTCTCTGGAAGGCAGTCTGAGGGATTTCTTCAAAGGTTCCAATTTGTCAGCGTGCTATGGTGGGAGGCTCTAAAACCATGGTCTTTGTCCATGAAGGCTTTGTGTTGCCTCTACCAAGTTTCAAGTGGATCAATTAAAATATAACCTTGGACCTTAGAATGTGTCCATGTGCCATATTCATTCCTGGACTACTGCTTGTACCAGAAGACCAGTGATATTGAGGCAGATGTAAAGGTATCTTGAAGCACTTAATCAGCATGGATCCGTGGAAACACCATACAAAATACAAGTCCTTTGTTAATAAATCTCATTGCAGACTTTCTGCCAAAAGTGCATAACATTTCTCAAGGTATGATAATCTGAAGAAGGTTGTTTCTTAAGGTTTATACTATTTTGTAATGATATTACAAAATTATTTTAGTATGAAAAGTTCAATTATATTTTAATAGAAAATATTAGGAAATGTAAGTTTTTGTATTTGTATATAATTATGGTACATGTGGTACACGGCTGAATGAATAAAGATACTGCACAATTTTGCACAAAAGCGATCAAGTAATTTATATACAAGTATGTATATAATATGTATGTGTATATATGTATGTCTTTGTGTTTTTAAATCCCAATTTGCATGTAAACTTTGAGTATAACATAATTTGCTCTCAGTAAAAATCCTGTCTTTTTAAAGGCTACTCTGAGGTATATATGTATATAGATAATATATATTGTATATACAGGAAGTGCAACAGCATACTTGTACATGTTGTTCACAACTTAATTACTACAACAACTTATAATTGTAGTCACCACCATTTTTTTAAACTGCTTTGAATGACACCTCACTTGGTTTATCCTTATCAATGTGGGTACATGGAGACAACTGGAATGGAAATTTGGTCCCTTTGAGAATTTTGTGCATGGAAGAAAGAAGGTTGCTATTTTCTGATTTTAATACTTGGTGCTTGTAGTAACTGAAAGCTCCAAGTGTTTAATTTTCTCCAGCACTTAATCTAAGTTTATGTTTTTTTAAATTAAGAAGGCTTGCAGAAAAACAAATTGAGGAAATAACTACTGAAATGAAACCAAGTAATAAGTAGGATTTGATCATGATAGTACAGTGTATCAGGTAATGTGATTTAGCTATTGCTACAACAGAGTCAGTAACCACATCAGGATAATGTAAATTCAGGATATTTACATTAAAGCTTGTACATCAAAAGAACAAGCTGTTGATATTTTGGAGAATTGGGATGGGGGGTGGGGGAGTTGCCCAGATAAAACAATTTAGAAGGGAGTAACTGCTTAGATGCTGCCCTGGATTTAAGTAATTGCCATGGACAGAAAAATGACTCAGGCAGTTTGGGGTGACACAAAATTTTATTAATGAGTCTTTTGACTTTGTCCAATGGTGGTAATTGCTCACTACTTAAGACATTTGTTTGAGACCAGCGTGCAGAATCTTGGGTAACAATACTGAAATTCTCACCTGAGTGTAAATTTGCATACATTTATAACAGATTACTGTATGTGGTGAAGGAAGGTATTTGAATTCATTGGACATTAATTCATTTATTGGGGAAAGGAGCTACTCTTTGCTTAAATTTTTATGGAGGTCGTCTGGTGAGATGGAAAACTAAGGCTGTAAATGGATTTAAACTAATAGTAGTGAAGTTGGTGTGTGGTAAAACCAGATACGAACAGGCTATCTGAGAGATCAAAAACAAGGGAAAATCTACAGATGTTGGAAATCCAAGCAACACACACAAAATGCTGGAGGTACTTAGCAGGCCCAAAACATTGACTACTTTTTTTCATAGATGCCGCCTGACCTGAGTTCCTCCAGCATTTTGTATATGTTGCTAAGGTTATCTGTGATCTTGTATATAATTTTTTAGTTCAGTGCATGCACAAAATGATTGGAGACATCTTGAGGAATACATTAACTGAGGTAGATTTGAAAAAGGTTTGCCAGTAGGTAAACACTGAAGTGCGTGAAATATTTCAAAATGTCTTCCGTAGAGATGGGAAATAATCACTTGAGAGCTAACTTAGGAAAGCAAGGGTGGCATTAGATTTAAAGGAGAACCTAGGATGGATAATAGTCATAAAATACAACACATTTCCAGAAATTGAAAGTTTATATTCCCAAAGTGATGGCAGTAGAAATAAATTCGCAATCTTTGGAAATTACACCAACTGGAAGGTAACCAAAGTAACAGCTTTATTTGAAGGAAGGGTAGGGGAAAATGGGAAACTAGAACAGTTATCTTAACATCTATAATTGGCAAAATGCTAGAATTCAATATTTGTAGATGTGCTAACAGTGTAGAAAAGCAGGATTACACAGGATCAGTCTAACAAGATCACCAATGTAATGGTCTATTGAAGATATAACAAGGAAGTCTGTTTGGGTCTTGATGTTAAAAAAAAGATGTAGTTGTTTTGGAGGCAGTGCGGTGAAAGACAGAAAATTCTTGGAATGAGGATCTATTATAGGGTGAGATTGCCCAAGATCCAAAATTGGCATTTCATAAGTTTTGATGGATGAGATTGCTAAAATTTTTAAAAATCTGTGATTGTGGAGGTTATTCCCAAGTGGCTTAGTTTCTTCAGATGATGCCTAGAATCAGGTGATATTTCTCAAGGTAAAGTCTAGGAATTTGCTACTTAATGAACAGTGAATATTCAATGTATGAAGCTGAGAGATCTTTTTGGATATCAGTATTTATATTGAGAAGTATATGCTGAAAATTGCTAAACAGTCAACATTTTGAGCTGAGGACTCTTCTTCAGGACCCAAAACATCAACTGTTCATTCCTTTACAGCAATTATGCAGACTCTCACATTTATTTGAAAATTAACATGCTAACCTGTATGTCTTTGGAATGTGGGAGGAAACTATACAGCTCCTCAGAGACGGTGGTGGAATTAAACCTGGGTTGCTGACACTGTAACAAGGTTTTACTAACCACTATGTTATCGTGTTGTCCCTAATGTCAGGATTGTATGGACTGGGCAAGAAAGTAAGCATGGGGAAAATTTTGCCTATTAAAAGGATATGGGTATGGATGGCACTATTTCAGGTCTATCTCTTGGATGGAGCAGAATTTGGTTTGATTAACTGAATTTTAATTTCTCAGCTGTTCTGAGATTTGGGCTTGTTTCTAGATTAGCAGCCTGTAAAAAAAAAAGTATAGATCCAGTAGGCATACCGTCAAGCAGCTGTACTCGCAAATGATACTGTGATATTTGACTTGAATTGTTTTGTGATTCCTTGAGAGTTAAATACTGTGGTTGACTATTTAATAGTAGAGTACCATTACATAATTAATATTTGAGAATCAGATAATTTTAATTCTGTAAGTATATTTGACAATTCATTTTGCTGAACATGAATATGTAAAATTATGCTGTTGAATTTTCTTCCTTGTTTTATGATAGTTACATTGTAGCAATTGTAAATTAACTTTTCCTTTGAAAATTCACTTCTTACAAAAATCTTGCAATAAGGCAATAATATTATTGAAGAATTTATTCATAAATGTTAATTCTTCTTTGGAAATTGTATATAAGTGAAAATTCCTGTCACTGATCTTTAACTTTTTTGAGGACTGTGGATGGATAGGAATGCCAGTGTGGTTTTACAATTTAGGTGGCAAAGAGGGGTCTGTTTGATACTTTTGACAGGGAGGGTTTATAACTGAATGCAAAGTGAGAGTTCGTCAGTAGAGGCAATTTAAATTATTTTATATTTCTGAATAACAGAACCACTAAAAATTGTTAGAAAAGAGAGAGAGAATTGTATGGCTGATTGAAATCAATCTTTTTTTTGCTTTAAAGCAGAAGAGTTCTTGGCCATTGCCAGATTATCATTTTGATGAGCACACTTTAACTCATTGTTATTCTTCAACACATTTTAAGTATCTGCAAACCTGTATTAAGGAAACTACAGTGATTAAGCAAGTGAATTTTGTGATCTTCATAAAACCTGTTGCAAATCAGAATGAATTGCTTTCAATATAAATGTGTGATGGATGAATGGGGTGGGTTTTATCCCCTTCCAATTGCTGATGTCATGTCGTTGTAGTAGAATACTGCCTTCTGAAAGTTAAAGTACTCTTCTGTAGCAGCAATATCGGACAGGTTTGAGATACTGTCATCTTATATTTGAGACCGTGCGGTAAATGATTTTAGAGATGGCTTGCAGTAGAGACCTTGCAATAAGATAGAGATGTTCTGACATCTAAATTACTTGGCACAGCAGATATTTCCAGTGCATGAAATGTTCCATGTAGCAAGAAATGCCAGAATGCTGTGTTCCTGATGACATGTTGCCCTTTGGAAAGGTATAATCTAAATGTACTTTGAAATCTATAGAACCTAATTAATTTTGATTTTTCTTGTTTATTTTAGCTCTTTTCCTTAATGGAACTAAAGCCACCAATTTCACGGGCAAAAATGATCCTTATCACAAAAGCTGCCATTAAAGCTATTAAGGTAAGAAATCTTACATGATACATTGTATTGTACTTGTTTTCATGTTATTCCTCTTGTTTTTCCCTTTTCAATTACTGGTTGGTTTCTTTTGCATGAGGTTATGTTCTTCCCCTCCCCTGCTGCCTCTCATGGGTAAAAGAATGAAACAGTGTTTCTTTGCATATCATTACACTTTCAATTTGTCACTGAATATCTCAGGTGAATCAATGTTGGAAATTGCCATGAACATTTTTAGTAAATTGCATTTCATCTCATTTCATGCAAAAAATAGCTGTTGATAGGTATAGTTTAATCTGTATGAGTCAACAAATCCCTGGCCAAAGTTACAAAATAAATCGAGACAGGAGTGAACTGGTGTTCATGTGGGAAGTTATTTCATTAATAGCTTGGATATCTATAAAGGTCACTAAAGGTCTGACTGAATATTATGAGAAATGAAAAACGGATCTACAATAATATTTCTGTCTTTCCAGCTTTACAAGCATGTTGTGCAAATTGTAGAGAAGTTTATTAAAAAGGTAAGGAACTGATTTTTTTTCTTGATTTATTAGCAATAAATAAGTTAATTTGTCCAAAACTATTTGTTGATTTTGTTTATATTGTAGTGCAAACCAGAATTCAAAGTTCCAGGATTGTATGTGGTTGATTCTATTGTTCGCCAATCCCGTCATCAGTTTGGAGCAGAGAAAGATGTTTTTGGGCCACGTTTCAGTAAAAATATCACTGCAACATTCCAGTACTTGTATAAGTGCCCATCTGATGAAAAGGTAAATGCATCGTCCATGTAGAAGATATTTTTGTCTTTTTAAGCTTTTTTCTCCTTCAGTGTTTTGATCTGAGTACCTGATTGAAGTTGCACTTCTATCATGTCATTAAAACCTTACTGACAACAATAATAAGTGGTGGTTGTGAAATATATATTGTTATGGAATAATAGATTTAGTTTTTTTCAAGCAATACTATTTGTTTCTTTTTCAATATTTCTGACAAACCAAGTGGCAAACAATAGAAATTAGTGAAATTGTATAACTTGTTTTGATGTGTAGTGGCCTAAGTGAAGTACTTTGGTAACTTTTTGTTAAAGATTCTTGACTTGATACTGAAGTTTCATAGGAATAACCACCATTTAAAAGATTAACCAAAATGATTAGCATTCAGTTTTTCATGCTCCAGTAAGATCATTAGAAAGTTGTACTCAGAGGTAAATGTCAGCATTGCAAAGATGTGTGAAAATGTTACATCAGTTGTATATTACATTTATCAGAGTCACAACGTTATTTTGTTTATACAGAGTAAGATTGTTCGTGTTTTGAACTTGTGGCAGAAGAATTGTGTTTTCAAGATAGAAGTTATCCAGCCGTTGTTAGATATGGCAGTTGGGATAACGCCAACTTCTGCTCCACCTGCACTAGAAAATGCACCTAATAATACAAGTAAGTGCAAGTTTGCTGTAAGTAGTCTGTTTAAAACACAATAATAATGGCGCCTAAGTGAATCAGCTTCATAACTGATTTGTTCTTTAACTCAGTTTGAAGGGTAATTAACTATTCAAACAGGTTTCCTCTACTGGAGTGGACTTTTTATTTAATTCTTTAAAGGACATTGCAACAAATGCATTAGGATTAAAAGCATTGGGGGGGACATCACGTGATGACGTAGGATCGAGACGCAGGGACCCAGCTCTCCCGTAAAAAGTTAATAAATTAATGTTTAAATGAAGAAAAGTTAGTCAATACTTTCTAAAAGTTACTTATAAACGACTCTGGACTGTGTCAAGCTATGCCTCAAGGAAGGAAGATGAAGAAAACTAATACCGGGAAGACTACGCAAATTGGAACAAGAACAAGGCCCACGTCTACCGAGGAACCGCGGTCTCAGGTACATTATATCACCGGCGATATGGAACCGGAGACTGTGGCAACATTGGCCACTTCCAAAGGAAAAGACCATCGTGAACTGCGCAAACGCGAAGGATGGAGCATGCGCAAACGGGAGCAACAAAAACTACAAAGCCCAGCTACCACTGCAACTGAAAGTGATAGCGAATCGGAGGGAGAGTCAAATCTCTCGGAAGGATCAGATGAAGAAGGAGTTAAAAGTCCTTCTAGAAATATAGAAAAGACTTTGAGGCAAATAATGCGTAAATTAGACATATTAAAAGTAATTAAAAATAATCAAAAAATACTCGAAAAAAAATGACCAATATGGAGATTATGCTTGATAAAATGACAAAGAGACAGGAAAAAATGGAAAAAAGAATTACGGACTTGGAAACTACAACGGAAGACATGGTTGAAAGAATGGACAAAATGGAAAAGGAAAATACTGCTTGGACATCAGAAAAAACAATTTATGGAAAAAATTGATAAGCTTGAAAATCTCAGTAGACGAAATAATATTAAAATTGTTGGACTTAAAGAAGATATAGAAGGAGAAGATCCAATAAATTTTTTTCAAAAATGGATCCCTAAAAAATTGAAAATGGAAAGAGAAACTCCAATTGAGATTGAAAGGGCGCATAGATCTTTAAGGTCAAGACCTCGAACTGATCAAAACCCACGATCAATTTTGATAAAATTCTTACGATACCAAGACAAAGAAAAGATCCTGAAGGCGGCTGCCCAAAGTGCCAAAAATAGAAACAGGCCACTGATGATAGCAGGGAAACCAGTTCTTTTTTATCCGGATATAAGTTACAACCTGTTGAAGAGAAAGAAGGAATTTAACCCAGTGAAAAAAGCCTTATGGGAAAAGGGTTATAAATTTACAATGCGTCATCCAGCAACACTGATAATTTTTTTGGAGAAGGGAAAAAAATTTTTTTCCGATTATCGAAAAGCGGAGGAGTTTGTACAAGAACTTCCATCTATTCGCTAATTACACATAGAGGCTTCCAAACGTAATGGATTAAAGATGAAGATAGACCCAAGGAACAGAAGTGATGGACATTTATGGATATTATAGAAGAGAAAAGCAAAATTTTAGAAATACTAAATGAGAATAGTATTTTTTTTTCTCTTCTTATACATATACTTTTTTATGTTGCGGGGGGGCTGGGAGGCTGTGGATCGGTTACTGCGGGATTCACGTGTGTAATCATGGCGGTTGCCATGACCCGTACAGCAGAGGGGGGGTAATGTTGTGTTTTCTTTCCACAACATTAGTAGGGGGGTATTTTGTTTTTTTTTCTTTATATTTTAATTTTTTTCTATCTTTTTGCCTGGATGATTGGTGGGGACACACATAGCAACATGGAGATTTTTATAAAGATTTCCCAGGATACCACGAAAGTGGAAAGATTAGGTATTATTATAGATTGGAGTAATATAATAAAAAAATAATGACTAATCTACTAAATTTTTTAAGTTTTAATGTTAATGGGCTTAATGGGCCAGTAAAAAGAAAAAGAATTTTAACATATATTAAAAAAAATGAGAACTCCGTGGAGCATGTGGGGATCTTCCAACATCCAGGCATTCCCTTTTTTTTTTCTTTCTTATTTTTTTAATAGGGATGTTAGGGGGGAGGGGTTAAGGGGAGGGGGGCTGGGTAACACTTTTTTTCATACACATTTATTCTGTAACTATTTGAAAACAATAAAAAAGTTTTTTTTAAAAAAAAAGGACTAAAAGCATTGATTCAATTGATGGATAGCTTTGTATCAACATTTTCATGGGACTTTTAGACTGATATTAACTTTATTATCAACTACATCAACATTGTCTTTGAATTTGACATGGACTCTTGTCTTTGAATAAAGCCATATGCATGTTTTGGAAAATGGAGAAAGGAATTCTTTTGGACAAATGAATTGATAATTTCTTCCTATGTATTCTATTTCATTTTTTCTTGTATATGTGTTGTATATACACAGGAATAGTGCTCTGATGAATTGAATATTAATCTCTAAGGATTGCTTTGAAATTGAATGGCATTACGTGCTTTCTTTATGGTGTTTAATAATAGTAGTAAGAGCATTCAGTATAGAAAAATTGAGTACCACAATTAAGCTAGCTGCTTTATTTCCCCTCCTTTTTATTTGAGCATTCTCTTCGGATCATTGATTACTTGCTTCTATTCTGGGCTTTTAGGTTTTGGGGTAGCAAATAAGGCCAAAATAGGAATAACAGAAGGTGGCTGAGGGAGTGGGTGGGTAGTTTGTGAGGCAATAAACTGTATATGACCTCACGACATCTGTGAGCTCCTGTTACAGACCTTGAGGTATTTGGTACTATCCAGAATATATCTCCTCCACATCCAGCAAACATGGGACATAGTTGCCTTGAGATGTTACATTTCTTCAAGGAATCTTTGGGCACAACTTGAATCTTTTTATCTGTTTGGTGATCTCCTCCCACAATTGAGCTTAGAGCTGTTTCTGCCTTGTGAATCTCATATCAGACAGAAAAGTGACCCAGTCAGCTCGATGTAGCTGACTGATAGTCACAATATTGTCAATGCTGGAGCTGCTGGTCTGGGAGAGGACATTGGTATTGATTTGCTAGTACACCCTATCCTCATTATATGCAGGGGATAAGTTCCTCGCAGTCGACGCATAATGTGAATAATTATTTAAATGGAGAAAATAGGGATGCGTTCCAGACGGCTTCCTAAATATGTTTTATCTGTAATTTATTCACATTTTCATACCAATACGACACAAAAGCAGTACCACAAGGCAACATTTATATTATATTTCATTAATTTAAGGTAATATTCAATGTAATAAATCATAGAAAGTTAACATACTAGGGTGTACAGTGCTCACCAACAGTGGCAGGTGTGTTTGCTCTGGGAGATGAGTGGTGGTTGTGGTGTCGGGCAGCTTTACATGGATAAGGTAGACATCGAGCACAGCAAGGGGTGAAGGAAGGCTCGCAGAACGGCAGCAGGAGATGACACCGGTTTGAAGAAAGTGGTGAGGGTTGTTTGCTTGGCAGCATTTTGTTTTTCAGCATAAATTTGCTTGTAGGGAAGAAGGGTTGACGGCAGGGAACGACTGAAATGCTGACTCCGTTCTAAACTTGGGTCCACGTCCATCACCATTTACTTCCACCATTCTCTCACTATTGGTAAACTCACAGGATTTTCAAAATCGTCTGTTGCTGAGAGATAGTTCGCCGTAAAAAAAAAACACCTTGAATGTGGACCACACCTTGGTCGAGTGGTTGAATCAGCGATGTTGTGTTCGGCGGCAGGAAACGCACTGTTATATTATGATAAATGCTGCCCAAATGTTTAGGATAGGCTAGCACATTGTCAAGCAACAGAACTTTAAAGGCAAAATTCTGTTCCTGGCAGTAGCGTCCCAGAGCTGTGTTACCTTTACCTGATCCCACGCTGTTTATAATTTCCAACATTTTTTCAAATGTTAAAGCTGTTCTCTGACGATCGGCTTATGGCTCAGGACATGAAATCGGACGCTTAGGAGGCCTAGTTAAATATTTCAAGCACAAAATCACTGCACCGTAGGTAAAACCAACAAAAGTTTAAGAGCGCAAGATCGCACATCCACACCTTACCAAAACCAATGTGAGACTGGCAGGAGAGAGACTGTGAGGCACGCGCACCTGACTTGTATTGGCGGGAAAGCGGTGCTTCTCATCTCAACAGTGAGACTGTGAGGCCTGCGCATGTGACTTGTACTGGCAGGAAAGCAGAGCTCCTCACATAACTGTGAGTTTTGTTCACACATAAGGAGATGTTGGTAGAAATAGGTTCCTTGCATAACTGTGAATCCGCATAGTCTGAAGGTGCATATAACGAGGATAGGGTGTAATTTCAATAAACTTGGAGAATTTCGTAGAGATGTCATTGGGATTTTTCCCGTGCTGTGATATCCCTACTGTAGAAAACCTCATCTGAAGTCATATCTTTTACTGTGGATCAAATGTGCAGCAATAGAAAGCAGTTGTAAAATGATTCTGTCTGCCTATCTTGATTCTCACAGTGCTAACTCTTAAGAAAATTGCAGAGAGCGACATTTCAGGATACATGACCATATTTGACACCATTTAGACTGTGAAGTGCCTTCCTCAAATTCAAATGGCCACCGAAGTTCACCTGCAGCTCCACAATAGATGACATGCAAGCTATTTTACTACCCAATGGGTCTATAACAGTACAAATCTCATGGAAAACCTATTTGCAACCGCAGTCCTATGAGATGTCACCCGAACCTCAGTGATTTTACCACAGGATGCAGGCAATTGCCTTGCATCCATTGTTTCATAGCACTAGATCATTCACCAAAGTATGTTATAAGATTGTCTTTCCACTTGACATCTGGAAGACCAAGATTCTCCCACCAGTCGCCCTCTTCAGCACCACGTTGCTGTCTGACATAAAGATTCTCCTCTGAGTAGCTCTTGAGATAAGAAACCTTCTTGGTTTCACCTTGCACTTTCAAGCCTTTTTCATCTCTCTTTCAGAAGTTCATTCATTCCTGGTCATATTTTAGTACCTTCTCCATGTCATTGACCTCAGATTTCCTTGGGAGTCTCTTGCCTATGATTGCTGCTAACCTTGCCACTTAGTACTTTTGAGTCAGTATCCGAATAGAATCACAAACAAGGAAGCTGGTTGAATTTCTGCAAAGCTCCAACTAAAGGTTTCTTTTCCAATTGTAATTCTCAACAATATGCTTTGACAGAAGTTCTTGCACATACCAAGTACAAACCAGCACTTGAAGAGCTTGATGTACACGTAATTTTAAAAATTAGGAATTTAAAGAAAAATTGAAAATGCTCAATACTGAACTCAGCAGGTCAGGCAGCATTTATGGAAATGAATAAACAGCTGGTTGTGACCCTTCTTTAGAACTGGAAAAGAAGGGGGAAGATGCCAGAATAAAAAGGTAGGTGGAGGGGAAGGACAACTAGTTGGTAGTTGATAGGTGAAGCTAAATGGGTCTGAAAGGTGAAGAAGAAGGAATCTGATAGGAAATGAGAGTGCGCCATGGGGGAAAAGGAAGAAAGAACTCCAGTTCTATCTCTGACCAGATATTAAGTGTGCATCCTGCAAGAGTTACTGAGTTTGGGATTAGGAGTGGGAATCTTAGGATTTTGATCTTTGCCAAACCCAGAATGATTAGGTCTGCAGCAGCTTGACTGCAAATTTTCATGAAATATATTAATTCAAACTTTAACCACTCAGTTCCTTAATCAGAAGCCCAAGTCAATGGGAAAGGGATTTTCACAGTTTTTATTTTGCAATCTGTGCAACTGTAAGGTTTTGGTGTTACTTTTTAACAATATTAGCAATTCAGCATTGCGGAGAAATAATGTTCAGTTACTTCAAATTATATTTTCTAGGTCCTCCTGTTGAACCTCCCACACCTGCAGCAGTTCCTCAGATTACTTCTGATTCTTTATCTACAATGCAACAACAACTACCCACTTCTGATGCTTTCGTAGCTGTAGCTCAGCTTTTTCAGTCAACGCAAGGAGCACAGGTAAAGTAACAGTTTATAATATTTACATTCATAGTCACTTAATTGACTTGTGCTCCATATTACATTTTTGCTACCACTATAAATTTTGTGTATATTGATTTGAAATGTGCAAGTTATGTTCAGTTTCCAATTTTATTGTGATACTGAATGAAAACCACATTTTCTTGCATTTGATAAATTAAGAGTTGTGTATTTTATCATGAAAAACTGACTAAAATCTGGAATTTCAAGGCTGACAGTGAGGATATTAAACTAATTTGTTGTATTCTAATCTTCACCATATGAGAAATAAAAGCATAGTGATTAACTGCTTTAAGATAGTTTGTTTTTAAGGTAAATGCAATCTAAGTTAAGTTTTTTTTTTGTGCTGTTCCAGGTTGTTTAAAGTTACTCCCCGTCTAAGTTTATTGCCATATTTACAAAACACTTGACATATGGTAACTTAAAATAGATTAAATTCGTACAGGAAAAAAGTTGAAAGATTCATTACCTTTTAGTTTTGTGTTAAGGTTCATTGTATCCTGGAAGATGCAATTCCACTCTTTTTCAATTTTGTACACAAATGGTAATGCTGATTTTTCTTCCCCACCTTAGATACAGCAAATATTGCAGAACTTCCAGCAGGCTCCAAAGCAGCAGTCACCAGTTGTAGACAGTGCCATAATGTCTCAAGTGGAGGCAATAACTGCTCAGTTGAAACCACCTAGTACGCAGCCTCCAGAGCAAAAAGCTGCCTTTGACAAGGTAGGGAGAAACATTTGAAGTATGGTGCAAAGTAAAATGATCAAGGACAATTGAGTGTTTAATACTGAGTAGACGTTACATTTGTGTAAGTAGATGTTCAAAATATAGAATAACTACTTTAGGGGCTTTCCTCATGAATGAAATGTGACAGGTTGTTCACAATTTTACTGCAGAAATTGCTTGACCGGTTTGATTATGATGATGAGCCAGAACAAGTTGATGAAGTAAAGAAAGAAGAGCCTACACCTCCACCTGCTCAAACTTCTTTGTAAGTACCAGTGAACTGATTGTCTTGAACTCGTGTGGTTACTGGTGATGTATGAGTTGTATGTGGGTCACGAATGATAGGACACAAAATTAGTTAAATCATTTGAATTGGTCATAGTAATTCTATGGCCATCTTTTTGAATATGCTGTTGTTAATCAACGGTATCAAGTTGTTTACCACATGAAAATATTAAATATGTATAGTTGTACATGAGGAACTCCATGCATTCTATGGGTACTTTTAATGGGATTTCTAGTTTGCTGAAATAAACATTGTTTATTTTGTCTGCTTAATTTTAGTGCCTATTCAGGAGAAGGCTTACAGCCGCCTATGTATCAGCAGCTTGGAATACAACTGCCAAATATGGAACAATTTCAGCAAACTTTGATGGGTCTTCAACAAGAGACATTGCAACAACAGGTTAGTGAATGCAACAAGTTTAAAATCCTGGAATCCACATTTTTTAACTGAAAAATGTATGTGCATTAGCTATTTAGTTAAGATAGTTGTGATTAATATTTACAGTATCAAAATGCAAATATAGAACAGGAAGACCAATTAAATAGTCCTCAGTGTATTAAACAATCTGAGCTTCCACAGTTCCTACCTCTTAATGGAATAAAAAATAAGTGTTGTACTTAACTAAGTATGGAGCAACTTCACAATGTTCTTTTTCCACTAGTGCAAATGAAAGAGCCAGTTGAAGTCCTCATTTTGTAACTTGGGGAGTGGTCAGTTAACATTTTTGTACAGCATAAGAAATGGCCGTTTTTGTGAGCCATTCAATTCCTTGTGCCCACTGCACAATTCACTATGCTTATGGTTGACTTTTGACTTGGTGCTACTTTCCTGCCAACCACTAACTGCAGTTACCACTTGCTCTTGTCCACACTGCATTAGAATACGTGGATCCTCGATCAGCCTCTACAGCCACCTGAGGACCCGCAAATAGACAAACTCTTAGGAATCACAGCCAGGAAAAGTTTCATCTATGCATGCACCCAAATTAAACACTTAATTTGTTATGTTCACTTAACTGAGAATCATCACATATTAAGAGTATGTTGGCTATTGTATCATCACAAAAGGGAATCATTTTTGTTTCCTTATATTGATGAAAGATTTGATGAATGCATGTGTGTTGAACAGTATTAGCAGGATAATAAGGGAAGTCTGTTCAGAGCAGTCAGTCCAAACTTTTGGCAGCAGTGATCAGTATTCTGAATAGAATCTGTTTACTTGTCCATAACACAATAGATTACTTTTTGTTAAGACTTTGGGGACCTTTGAAAGTATGTTAGAAAAAATTGTTGAACATAGAAAAAAGATTCTTAGTTTAGCTTAAATTCTTAGGTTTTTACTGGGTTCTTCATTGTCCTCCCAATAGGGAAAATGTAAAATTAAAATTTACTTGGGTGTCCAAATGTGACAATGCTTTGCTGAATTTAAGAGCTGTCTTTAAGGGTTAGATACTTCAAAAATTGCATTGATTAGCTAAGAAACCAGCCATTTAGTGTACTAATTGGGGGCTTGGTGCATTGTTGTAGCTTAGAGGAGAAAATGTGTGCTTTTCAAAAAGGTTATAAGATAAATTGAAGCTTGCCCATGGATAAGTTGGAACTGGGATGGTGAGGATGGTTATCACACAAGTCCATTATGTCAGGTTGCTTTTTAATATTGAAGATTTATTTTAACTGAATAATTTTAGAATTTATGGTCATTTATTCTTTTTCAGATGCCCCCACCTCCCAATGGACAGTTGCCAACGTATGGAATGGTTCCTGTTCATCCTTATGCACCTATGCCTCAGCCTACTATGCCTCCTGTACCACCTTTACAGCCAGTTTTTCAGCAAGACTATCATGCTCCCACTGAGGTACCACAACAACAACAGCAGCAACCACAGCAGCAGCAACAACAGCAAGTGAGTTAAATTTAAATTGTGGTGCAAGTCACTTTAAATAGTACCAACAAAATGATCATTGATTTTTTTTCTTGTTTTTTCAAGGAAGTAGATATGGAGATTGAAAAGCCTGAAATGCATGAAGCAAAACGTCGTAGTGTTGAAAACAGAAGATCACGCACTCGATCTGGATCCAGGTTAGTAATAGGCTGTAAGTTTGCATTATATGAATATACTTGAAGCTGCTTCAAGGATATAACTATATATCTCCTGCAAGGATCTATGTTGAGAACTTAACTGTGAATGTTAATGACTTGCATTATGTGGTGAAAAGCCACATATTCAGAATATGTTCGTTGCTTACTGTATTAAGAGAAACATTGAATTTCATATATCAAAACCAAATGGACAAAAATCATTCCACGAGGTTTAACACATAGGACGTAAAATGGATAAAACGGAATTTTTGTGGTAAAAGCTAGAAATTGTAAAGATCTAAATATGGCTTGGATTTTATGTACATGAATCATTAAACTGTAGTAAAATGTATGTACAAATCAATTTAGATAGTTGCTTGCATAAAATGTCTTTTTTTTTGCCCTGACAATGTGACAGTGCATTCTGTGGGATGGTTTCCTGATTAGACTATCAAAGTTAGGTCACATAATGCCTCAGTATCAGAGCTTTCAAATGAGTACAAATATTTTTGGTTCCTTATGTGAAACCCTTCAAACCTTTAATTGGAATACAGTAGGCCCTCCTTATTCGCGGGGGATTGGTTCCGAGACCCCCCCCCCCCCCCCCCCCCCGCGGATACCAAAAATCGCAGATGCTCAAGTCCCTTATTTAACTTGAATCAGTGCGGTGGTCTTTAGGACCCAGCGGAACCCCGGACTTTATTTAACATGTTCAAAGCGGTGGGCATTAGGACCCGGCGTAGCTCTGAATCCGCGGTGTTTCTGTTCACAAAAATAATCACGATCGTGATTGGAAATAAGGTGGAAGTAATAAAGCGATTGGAAAGGGGTGAAACGTCATTGGAAAAGCGTAGGCTACAGTCGGTCAACGATTGGAATAATTTTAATGGAACATCGGCCCTGCCCCGATAAAAGCTGATTATTACTAAGCAACGCGGTGGTTTAATTTTTGGGTTTTGGGGTTTTGGGTTTTTGATTCTCCGCATCAACCCAGCACGGTGGAGAGCGCACCTGATAGCGATCTGTCACTAGATCGAACTCGAGAACTTCCCGAGCCTGGCGCTGAAACATATATTTTTAAGTGTTTTATATGCATAGAAAGGTAAAATATATACTATATACGAATGCAAATGTTTGACTAACTGACACTAAATAATACCAGATATACCTGTTCCGACTTACTTAGTAAGAGAAATTCAGATTTTTTTTCGATCCTGATCCACGATAACCCACGCACATCCTCCCGTATACTTAAAATCATCTCTAGATTACTTATAACAGCTGATACAATGTAAATGCTATGTAAAATAGTTGTTATTCTGCATTGTTTAGGAGTCTGTACGTGCTCGAACAACAAGTGCTGGAAGAGCACTTCCAGGTTTTCACGATTCGCGGTTGGTTGAATTCACAGGTGCGGAATTCGCAGATAAGGAGGGCCGACTGTATTGATCATGTGGCATATTGAGTTGTGTGAGAAATAAGGTTGTGACCCACATCCTCAGAGAGGGCATCTTTGCCAGGAGATTCTGGGAAAAGACTGGGTTATTTGTCATGGTTTGTCTCAAACAGATGTTTTACATAAGCCTCTGGGCTTTATCTGAGGTTCCCAGAGGGGACACGCTGAAAGAAATATCATTTGCTGTGAGAAGCCATCAGTGCAGTGAAAGTGCCCTCTGAAATGCTTGTAAATCTTAGCTATTTCAGAGCAAAAATGTTTGCCAGTCATTTTTGGAGAGGTATATGGCTTTACCACTGCTCCATTCTTATTAATGCTACACATGAATGATAACTAATGATTTGCTAGTGTTAAGTAATGGTAATAATGTGACATTAAGAAAATGTCACTTGAATATTCTGGACAACATACTTCTGAATAGTTAAACAAATACATTTTGACAGCGTCCTCAGCTAGTTCAGAGAATCATTGGAATTACAAGTGGGAATGTTGGCCTTTATATTTTGGTGCCCAGGGTGCAGCTGTATGAAACCCTGGCTAAGTTATTTTAGAGCAGATCTGGTAAATACAGCAGGGAAGGACTTAAAGATGTGCAAAATATATTTGTCAAATTGACAAATGAAGATTTCAAGATATATAGCAGAAATTATTGAGAGAGAACTTATTTTCTGCTGGGAGGGCAGTGTGAGTAGGTGTATCTTGAAAATTAGCACAAGACACAAAGGGTGTAGAGGTTTGGAAGATGCGAGATAAATTGTTTACTTTTAAGTTAGTGATGGTCTTTGGTTAACTACTGTTTTCAACATTTATGGGGCAGGAGCAGGCAGAAGAAACTAAATCCCAGATCACCATAAGCACATTGAGGTCAAGTTTAAGGGATTTAAATCGCCTACTTCCATAGGCGATTCCTTATAAAAGTAAGCAAATAACTTTAGGCACTTGTTTCTCTTCTGTTTGCACTCAGCTGATAATTTAGTTTCCTACTTCATTTGATCATTGTAACTCTGAACTAGCAGTTTCTGAGCCAGGTTCTTAAGGACTTGTGTCACAGTACATAATGGCAACTGTTCTGTATTGTGTGGATTTCCTCCTTTTTTGGGGTAATAATTCTACACATTTTAAATTGTTCAGTGACTATAATTCAGAATCAGTTTTATTTTAGGGGCGACACAGTAGCATAGCAGTTAGCACAATGCTATTACAGCACTAGTGACCAGGGTTAATTAATTCCCACTGCTGTCTATAAGGAGTTTGTATGTTCTCCCCGTGACTGTGTGTGTTTCCACCCACGTTCCAAACACACATGAATTATTGGGTTAATTGGTCCCATGAGTGCAAATGAGCAGTGCAGGCTGGTTGGGCTGGAATGGCCTGTTACCATGCTGTATCTTTACAATTAAAAACAAATCTGTCATAAAATTTGTTTGTGGCAGCAGTACAGGACAATACATAAATTACTAAAGGTTCCAAAAAGCAATATAAAAATAAATAGTGCTAAAAGAGAGCAAAATAGTGAGGTTGTGGCGACCCACTTCCCTACCCAGGGAGGGCGGAATCAGGAAGGCTTTAAAGCGAGGCCGCGAAGTTTGAATAAATCTCTTTTGCAACTGCAGCTCATCGACTACGTGTCATTATTTCAGCGCTGCGTGTAGCACACCGCTACAATTGGTGACCCCGACGGCCCAAATATCGTTTGGGCCAAAGATGAACGACACCGCATCTGTTCATGCAGTTTCGTTAAAACTGCCAAGCTTCTGGACGCTGCGACCTCACCTATGGTTCCAGCAAGCAAAGCTGCCAATGTGCAGCGGCACACCAAAGCTCTGTCGCAGCAATTCCACCTCACCCACCAGCGTTTCGACCACATTCATGTGGATATCGTGGGCCCCCTGCCAGTCTCCTCACTATCGTGGACCAGTTCACAAGATGGCCAGAGGCGGTCCCGCTCACTGACACCACCTCTGAATCTTGCGCCCGGGCACTGATCGCCACCTGGGTATCTCGCATTGGTGTACCGGCCCACATTACCTCCGACAGAGGCGCCCAGTTCACCTCCAGCCTGTGGTCAGCTATGGCCAGCCTTTTGGGTACACAGCTGCACCACACAACTGCCTACCACCCACAGTCCAACGGACTGGTGGAGTGATTCCACCGTCACCTGAAGTTGGCTCTCATGGCCCGCCTGAGAGGACCTAACCGGGTGGACGAGCTTCCCTGGGTCCTGCTCGGAATCCGCATGGCGCCCAAAGAAGATCTGCACACATTGTCGGCCGAGTTGGTGTACGGCGCACCCCTGGTCGTCCCAGGGGAGTTCATACCAGCCACAAGGGGGTAAGAGGAAGAACCCGCAGCAGTCCTGGGCAGACTACGCGAGAGGCTCTGTAACCTGGCCCTCATACCCACTTCGCAGCATGGGCAGAACCCGACCTGCGTACCCAAAGACCTGCTAAACTGTAAGTTCGTTTTTGTACGACGGAGCGGACATCGGGCACCGCTACAGCGGTCCTACGAGGGGCCGTTTACGGTGATCAGAAACAACGGGTCCACATTTGTGCTGGACATTTGGGGGTGAGAGGAGGTTTTCATGGTGGACCGACTCAAACCGGCCCATGTGGACGTGGCGCAGCCAGTCGAGATTCCGGCACCGCGTTGCAGAGGCAGACCTCCCAGAGTCCGGCCCAGACTGTGGACATTGGGGGGTGTATCACCGGTTCTGGGGGGGATTATGTGGCGACCACTTCCCAGCACACTCGCTGGCATTGAGGCCAGTCCCAAAAAAGGGCACCAAGTCTGCTTCACCAGCAAGGGGAAAAGCCCGTGCACGGGACGGGACTGTGAATATGCGCCCCCTATAGCATTCCCACCCGGGGTGGGCAGGATCAGGAAGGCTTTAAAGCGAGGCCGCGAAGTTCGAATAAATCTCTTTTGCAACTGCAGCTCATCGACTACGTGTCGTTATTTCAGCGCTGCGTGTAGCACACCGCTACAAGGTAGTGTTTATTTTATGGACCATTAAGAAATCTGATGGCGGGGGTGGGGGTCACTCACAGTTCCTAAAACTTCTTCAAGCTCCTGTACTTCCTTCTTGATGGTAGTAACATGAAGATGACATGTCCCAGGTGGTGAGTGATATTAATAATGTATGTCCTTTTCTCGAGGCACTGTCTTTTGTTCAAGTTTAATTGTCATTCACCATACATGAATGCCCATCAATACAGCCAAATGAAACAGTGTTCTTCTGGGGCCAAGGTACAAAACAGTGCCAACAGTCACATGTAGTACATAAGATAGCAGTAAATCCCTGAGTCCATGTATGTTGTTGGCAAGGGCAACATAATCCATCTTCCTCCGAGTGAGCATTGGAGGCAGCATGATACCAAGAGGACAACACACCGCATCACCTCGGGGCATGGGCTGCGACTTCTTCTGGGGACTGCAAACTGGCAAGCCTGCAGCTTCAGCATTGTCTATTCTTCAACTGAGGCCAGGCAGCTCCCCCCAGTTGTTGGTCCCGCCAATAAACCGGTGAACTGGACTTGCAGCATTCCACATTACCAATTTTCAACAGGGTCTTGTGAACAGAGGAAAAACAACTAAAACAATCACTCACTGTTAGACTGCACACTACCTTCACGCGCCAACTCTGATACTTTTCTATAGCAGACAGCAGCATGATCTACACCAAGTCTAGTTCCTCCAGCTCCTCTGCCTATGATCAAGTTGCTGATGGAGTAGACCTGCAGAACTTGAAGTTCTTAATGTCCAGCATTATCATTTGATCATAAATAAAGACATTTTTAAAAAGACAAAAACAGCTTTGGCCTCAGAGAGGGTGCGGCCCTCTTACTGGATTTTGAAAATGTTTTCAATGGTGAGGAGGCTTGTGCCCATGATGGAGATGTCTCGAGTTTACAACCCTCTTCAGCTTTTGTTCAATCCTTTGGACCCTCATACTATACGGTGATGCAACCAGTTAAAATGCTGTCTGTGGTACATTTGGAGAAATTTTCTTGTCTTTAGTGATATACCAAATATTCTCAAATTCCTAATGAAGTATAGCTGCTGGTGTGTCTTTGTGTTTGTTTGGGCCGAGATGTCAATGCCCAGGAGCTTGAAGCTCTCACCCTTTCCACTGCTAACACCGTGAAGAGGACTGGTATGCCAACTTCCCTTTCCTGTAGTCCACAATCAATTCCTTGCTCTTACTGATGTTGAGTGCAAGGTAGTTGTGATACCATTCGACTAGCCAATTTATCTCACTCCTGTATGCCTCCTCGTCACCATGTGAGATTCAGCCAACAGTAGTTATTAGCAAATTGGCGTTTTTGCTGTATCGTGCCAAACAGTCGTGAGTGTAGAGAGAGTTAGACAGTGGTCTAAGCATACATCCTTGAGGTGCTCCTGTGTTGATTGTCAATGGAAAGGAACTTATTTCCCCTCTGCACTGACATGGTCTCTCAAGGAGGAAGTCAAGGATCCAAATGTTTCAACTTGTGCGAAATATGGCATGCAAACCCTACCACTGCCAACCTGCATCCAATTTAAATGTTCATTGTCCTCACAAATAAAATGCAAGAAAATTTCACACCTAATTTTCCAAGTTTTCACAAATTGTATCCATGATCATCGAATGGAGATTGGTGAAACATGATGTAGGAGCAGAAATGGTGGTAAATTAGAAACTTCTATATCATACATTGGCAGTTAAATACTTGTCAATCTACATAGGTTTATTTATTATGTCTTGATAAATTTGAATTGTTGGCTACTAAATGTTTATTCTCTCATAGACAACAAATTTGACAGTATTCTGTTCTTATATTCAAATGATTGCTAAATGGCCATCATTTTTGCAGTTCACTGTTCACACTTATGGTAGAACTTACAGGAAAAATTCAGAATACATAGACATGCTTTGGAAGTTTGAAATGCAAATTTATAAATTAATAACTTTAAGAGCCAAACTTCCTGACAGATTGCAGCAGAAAAGGTGCATTAATCAACTTCACAAATTCCATTCATTTCTGGAACCAGGTTTTAATTGAGATCTTGTTATCTGTTCATAATTGATAATAGGCGGCCTAGCTGATGTGAAAGATATTCTTACAGTTCAGAATGTGAGTACTGAGAACAGTGCTGTCTTTAATTATTAGCATTGACATTCAATTTTAGCTATTTTGTGGAAATTGGAAGGATTTGTATTTGTTCAGAAGACTGGTTGTTAAAGTATAGATTGATTTATGAGACCTCATGTGGAACATACAGCTTTTATTTCTTTTATTTTTCGCAGATCACCGAAGAGGAGACGTTCTCGGTCAGGTTCGAGGTCCCGAAGATCAAGACATAAACGTTCTCGATCACGATCTAGAGAAAGGCGAAGGCACTCTCCTCGATCCCGAAGTCAAGAAAGACGTGAACGAGAAAAGGAGCGAGAACGACGGCAAAAAGGGCTTCCTCCAATTAAGTCTAAAATTGTCAGCGGTGGGTAAAATGAGTCTGGTAAAAAATCCTCTTATTTCCACCATAGACACATTGGATTATATTTTAAAGGAACATTCTGCCACTAATGTAGTTTATGAACATAATTGTTCTGCAACTAACCTTAAAAAAATTATGTTTATAGTATTTAGCTAAGATCATTGGTTTTTGCAAGTGAATTTTATTTCTAAACACAAGGGCTATTTCTGTTCTCAAATCACACTTGTTATTTAAACATTTCATATTGTTAAGGCAAAAATATCCCTGTATTTAAGCTTTTTCATCTTGAATCCAGTTTGTAGCACAACTCTCTGGATAGGACAACTGGATAAAAGAGCAACCCAGCAGGATGTTGCAAATCTTTTGGAAGAGTTTGGCCAGATAGAATCTTTGAATGTAAGTATATTTTATCAATGAAAATTCATTTATTGCATTGGATTAAGTACCAATGTATAAATTATCTATTTTTCATTGTATGGAGCTGGATTCTTGCCTTGGCCAAGGAAAACATGAATAAACCATTTAATGTTTTTACCACCTATTTGCATCCTCTGATTGCTGCTGGGTCATGAATATATTGCTGTTGTAAGATCTAAGCTGGTTTTGACTTGCCTGTTTTAGTTTTTAAAAAAGCGCTTTTTGCTGCACATATAATGTAATTTTTGAGTGCAAAATTCATACTTGAGTGTTGCTGGGATCGGATCCATCCTTTATTCAGAAATTAAATTAATAGATTTAAGGGTGGGGGAAACTGTATTTTAAGATTTGTAAAGCAAAATTACTTTTTGTGCCATTGCATAAAATTAATTACCATATGTTTATGTTTTACATATTTGCTGGTTGGTGTAGCTTAGCAAGATGTAAGGTATAACATTCCGATCTAAAGCTACCTCTGCTCATACATGACAGTTCTGTTCACCATTTGTGGTCTACTTTATACAAGTGTCAGTTCCATGCTGATGTGGGCCAGAATTAATTCTGTACAGTTGCAAGAAAAAGTTTGTGAACTCTTTGCAATTACATGGTTTTCTGCATTAATTGCTCATAAAATGTGGTCTGATCTCCGTCTAAGTCACAATAATAGACAAATACAGTCTGTCTAAACTAATAACACAAACAACTGTACTTTTCATATTTTTATTGAACACATTGTTTAATCATTCACAGTCCAGGCTGGAAGTATGTGAACACTTGTATTTATTAACTGGTAGAACCTCCTTTAGTGGCAATAACCTCCACCAAATGTTTCCTGTAGCTCATTCCTCCATGCAAGCTGTTTCAGTTCATCAATATTTTTGGGATACCTTGCACAAAACAGCCCTCTTCAGGCCATGCCACAGCATCTCAATTGAGTTAGTCTGCTCTGACTTGGCCATTCCAAAACACAATTTTTTTTTCTCTTTTTGAACGATTCTTTTGTTGATTTACTCCTGTGTTTCAGATCATTTTGAATCACAAAAGGTTGGTTTGCAGTTGCAGGAGATTATCAAGAAGACAAGTGGAATGTTGGCCTTCATTGCTAGGGGCATTGAATTTACGAGCTGGAGGTTAAGCTGCAACAGTACAGGGTACTTGTGAGGCCTCACCTGGAGTACTGTGTGGTTTCCTTACTTGAGAAAGGCTATACTGGCTTTGAAGGCGGTGCAGAGGAGGTTCACCAGGTTGATTCCAGAGATGAGGGGGTTAGACTATGACAAGAGATTGAGTCGCTTATGACCGTACTCGCTGAAATTCAGAAGAATGAGAGGAGATGTTATAGAAACATATAAAATTATGAAAGGGACAGATAGGTTGGGGCAGGAAAGTTGTTTCCACTGGAAGGTGAGATTAGAACTAGGGGACATAACCTCAAGATTCGAGGGAGTAGATTTAGGAAGGAGATGAGAAGGAACAGCTTTTCCCAGAGAGTGGTGAATCTGTTGAATTCTCTGCCCAGTGAAGCAGTGGAGGCTGCCTCAGTAAATATATTTAAGACAAGGTTGGATAGATTTTTGCATTGTAGGGGAATTAAGGGTTATGGGGAAAAGACAGGTAGGTGGAGATGAGTCCATGGTCAGATCAGCCATGATCTTACTAAATGGTGGAGTAGGTTCGACAGGCGAGTTGGCCTACTCCTGCTCCTATTTCATATGTTCTTATGTTCATTGTCTTGTATCATCCAATTTCTATTAAACTTAAGATGATGGATCACTACCCTGACATTCTCCTGTAAAATGTCTTGATACAATTTTTGAATTCATTGTTCCTTCAACGATTCCAAGCTGTCCAGCCCCTGAGGCAGCAAAGCAGCTTCAGATCATGGTGCTCCTTCCACCATGCTTCACAGTTGGGATGAGGTTTTGGTGTAGGTGTGCAGTGCCCTTTTTCCTCCCAATATACCTGTGTGTATTTCTGCCAAAATGTTCAACTTTTGTCTCATCTGTCCACAGAACACTGTCTCAGAAGCATTATAGACCATCCAGGTGGCCTTTTGCAAACTTGCGACATGCAGCAAAGTATTTTTTGGAGAGCAGTGATTTCCTCCGTGGTGTCCTTCCACGAACACAATTCTCATTCAGTGTTTTGCTGTTAGTAAGCACGTGAACAGAGACTTTGGCAAGTTCTAGAGTTTTCTGCTGTTACCCTTGAGTTCTTTTTCACCTCCTTTAGCAATGCACGTTGTGCTCTTGGTGTGATCTTTGTGGGACACCCATTCGTAGGAAGAGTTGCAACAGTACTGAATTTCTTCCATCTGTAGACAATTTTTCTTACTGATTATCAGTCAGGTCTTTAGAAATGCTTTTGTAGCCTTTTCCAGTTTCATGCTTCTCAACAATTCTTCTAATAAGGTCTTCAGAAAGTTGTTTTGATCAAGGCATGGTGCACATAAACAGATCTATTTTGAGAAGAGCAGGCTCTGTCAGACCTGACTTTGAGTGTCTTTTTATAGGGCAGGGCACCTCTACAACCCACACCTCCAATCTCATCTCATTGATTGGAACACCTGACTCCAAATAGCTTTTGTAGGAGGCATTATCCAAGAGGTTCACATACAGTCGGCCCTCCTTATCAGCGAATTCCACATGCGCAAATTCAACCAACCGTGAATCGCGAAAACCCGGAAGTGCTCTTCCAGCACTTGTTGTTCGAGCATGTACAGACTTTTTTTTTCTTGTCATTATTCCCTAAACAATGCAGTATAACAACTATTTTACATAGCATTTACATTGTTTTAGGTATTATAAGAAATCTAGAGATGATTTAAAGTATATGGGAGGATGTGCGTGGGTTATCGTGGATCGGGATGGAAAAAAATCAGAAGTTCTCTTACTACAGGGACATCCGGGATTATTTAGCGTCAGTTAGTCAGACGTTTGTCTTAGTATATAGTATATATTTTACCTTTCTATGCATATAAAACACTTAAGAACGTATGTTTCAGCGCCAGGTTCAGGAACGGAAGTTCCCGAGTTCAATCGAGTGACAGACCGCTCCTGAGTGTGCTCTCCACCGTGCCGGGTTAATGTGGAGGATCAAAAACCCAATAATTAAACCACTGCGTTGCTTAGTAATAATTGTAGCTTTCATCGGGGCAGAGCCTTTCTCACTTTATCCTTTAAAATTGTTCCTGTAGCGGTGTGCTACACGCAGCGCTAAAATAACGACACGGAGTCGATAAACTGCAGCCAAAGACTACGTTTATTTCAACTTCACAGTCTTGCTTTAAAGCCTGTCTCTCCCACCAGATACCTTGAGAGGCCCTACTGAAACCCCCTCAGGCTTTCTTCCTTTGTGCCTGCACTCTGGCTAATTGTCAGCCGGTTCGAGTGTGCTAGTAATTGGATCGCCACATAACCCCCCCCAGAACCGGCGATACACCCCCCAATGTCCACAGTCTGGGCAGGACCCTGTTTGGGAGGTCGGCCTCTGCACCGCGGTGCCGGAAACTTGACCGGTTGCGCCAGGTCCACATGGGCCGGTTTGAGTCGGTCCACCGTGAAAACCTCCTCTCTCACCCCAACCTCCAGCACGAACGTGGACCCGTTGTTCCTGAGCACCGTGAACGGCCCCTCGTAGGGCCGTTGCAGCGGTGGCCGATGCCCGCCCCGTCGTACAAACACAAACTTACAGTTCTGCAGGTCTTTGGGTACGCAGGTCGGGTGCTGCCCATGCTGTGAAGTGGGCATGGGGGCCAGGGCACCGAGCCTCTCGCGTAGTCTGCCCAGGACTGCTGCGGGTTCGTCCTCTTGCCCTCTTGGGGCTGGTATGAACTCCCCGGGAACGACCAGGGGTGCGCCGTACACCAACTTGGCCGATGAAGCGTGCAGATCGTCCTTGGGTGCCGTGCGGATGCCGAGTAGGACCCAGGGAAGCTCGTCCGCCCAGTTAGCTCCTCGCAGGCGGGCCATGAGAGCCGACTTCAGGTGACGGTGGAAACGCTCCACCAGTCCATTCGACTGTGGGTGGTAGGCAGTGGTGTGGTGCAGCTGAGTCCCCAGCAGGCTGGCCATCGCTGACCACAGGCTGGAGGTGAACTGGGCGCCTCTGTCGGAGGTAATGTGGGCTGGTACACCAAAGCGGGACACCCAGGTGGCGATCAGTGCCCGGGCGCAAGATTCAGAGGTGGTGTAGGTGAATGGGACCGCCTCTAGCCATCTTGTGAACCGGTCCACGACAGTGAGGAGGTGCCGCGCCCCGCGCGACACTGGCAGGGGGCCCACAATATCCACATGAATGTGGTCAAAACGCCGGTGGGTGGGGTGGAACAGCTGCGGCGGGGCCTTGGTGTGTCGCTGAACCTTGGCCGTCTGGCAGTGCATGCACGTTCTGGCCCAGCTTGCGGAGTCCGTGCCAAACGAACCTGCTGGAGACCATCCGGACGGTAGTGCGGATGGAGGGGTGCGCCAAGTTATGAATGGAGTCAAAAACACGTCGTTGCCAAGGTGCCGGGACGACGGGACGGGGCTGGCCGGTGGCGACGTCACAGAGTAGGGTCCTCTCATCTGGGCCTATGGGGAGGTACTGGAGCTGCAAACCGGAGACTGCGGTCCTGTAACTCGGGTTCTCCTCATCTGCCTGCTGTGCCTCTGCCCCTTGGGAAAGGGCATGAATGTTAGGGCGAGAGAGCGCATTCGCCACGACATTGTCCTTACCCGAGACGTGCCGGACGTCCGTCGTGTATTCAGAGATGTAGGACAGATGGCGCTGCTGGCGGGACGACCAGGGTTCGGACACCTTTGTGAATGTAAAGGTAAGCGGTTTGTGGTCCGTGAACGCGGTGAAGGGCCTACCTTCTAAGAAGTACCTGAAATGCCGGATTGCCAGGTATAGCGCTAACAGCTCCCGGTCGAAAGCACTGTATTTGAGCTCGGGTGGCCGCAGGTGTTTGCTGAAAAACGCCAGGGGTTGCCAGCGGCCCGCGATGAGCTGCTCCAGTACCCCACCGACTGCCGTATTAGATGCGTCCACTGTGAGGGAGGTAGGGACGTCTATTCTGGGGTGCACTAGCATTGTGGCGTTCGCCAAGGCATCCTTCGTTTGAATGAAAGCGGCGGTGGACACCTCGTCTCAGGTAATGTCCTTGCCCGGACCGGACAGCAAGGCGAACAGGGGGCGCATGATCCGGGCAGCTGAAGGGAGGAAGCGGTGGTAGAAATTGACCATACTTACGAATTCCTGGAGGCCTTTGATCGTGGTGGGTCGGGGGAAATGGCAGACCGCATCTACCTTAGCGGGCAGAGGGGATGCCCCGTCTGTGGTAATCCTGTGGCCCAGGAAGTCAATGGTGTCGAGCCCGAACTGGCATTTGGCCAGGTTGATCGTTAGACCGTAGTCACTCAGCCGGGCATAGAGTTGTCGGAGGTGGGACAGATGCTCCTGACGACTGCTGCTGGCTATGAGGATGTCGTCCAAATAGATGAATGCGAAGTCCAGGTCGCGTCCCACCGCGTCCATCAACCACTGGAATGTCTGTGCGGCATTCTTCAGGCCGAACGGCATGCGGAGGAACTCCAAAAGACCGAATGGGGTGATGAGAGCCGTTTTGGGGCCGTCGTCCGGATGCATCGGGATTTGATGGAATCCGCAGATTAGGTCTACCTTGGAGAACATCCGTGCGCCGTGCAGGTTTGCTGCAAAGTCCTGAATGTGCGGCACAGGGTAGCGGTCCGGTGTTGTAGCCTCATTCAGCCTGTGGTAGTCGCCGCACGGTCTCCAGCCCCCTGTCGCTTTGGGCACCATGTGCAGGGGGGAGGCCCATGGGCTGTCGGACCGCCGAATGATCCCCAATTCCTCCATCCTCTTGAACTCCTCTTTCGCCAGTCGGAGCTTGTCCGGGGGAAGCCGCCGAGCGCGGGCATGGAGGGGTGGTCCCTGGGTCAGGATGTGGTGCTGTACGCCGTGTCGGGGCATGGCTGCCGCGAACTGCGGTGCCAGAACCGATGGGAAATCCGCCAGGAATCTGGTGAAGTCGTTGTCGGACAGCGTGATGGAGCCGAGGTGAGGGGCTGGCAACTGGGCTGCACCCAGGGAGAACGTCTGAAAGGTCTCGGCGTGAACCAGTCTTTTCCTGGGCAGGTCGACCAGTAGGGTGTGAGCCCGCAAGAAATCTGCACCCAGAAGCGGTTGAGCTACGTCGGCCAGTGTGAAGTCCCACGTAAACTGGCTGGAGTCGATCCATAGCTGCACCGGACGGGTGCCATAAGTCCTTATAGTGCTGCCGTTCGCGGCCCGCAGGGGGGGACCTGGCGCCCTGCTGCGGGTGTCGTAACTCGTCGGAGGTAAGACGCTGATCTCGGCACCGGTGTCGACCAAAAACCGGCGTCCTGACTGCTTGTCCCAGACATACAGGAGGCTATCCCGATGGCCAGCCGTTGTAGCCATCAGCGACGGCTGGCCCTGGCGTTTCCCGGAACTGGTAGGGCGGGCGACAACGGCGGGCTTCTGCGCCCCACCGCTGGTGGTAGAAACACCATTGCTCGTTGGGCTCCACACCCCGGCCTCTGGGTTTAGCGGGCTCTGCGGCCGGGCCTGGACTGGTTTGCTGCTGGGAGCGTGGCCGGGTGATCTGTGCGATGGACGCCCCACTCACCTTCTTGGCGTTCCACAGCACGTCCGCCCGGGTTGCCACCTTCCAGGGGTCACTGAAATCCGCGTCGGACAGCAGCAGGCGTATGTCCTCGGGCAGCTGCTCCAGGAATGCCTGCTCAAACATGAGGCAGGGTGTGTGTCCGTCGGCCAGAGACAACATCTCATTCATTAAAGCTGATGGGGGCCTGTCTCCCAAGCCATCCAGGTGCAGTAAACGGGCAGCTCACTTGCGGCGGGAGAGCCCGAAAGTCCCTATGAGCAGGGCTTTGAATTCCGTGTACTTGCTGTCCGCCGGGGGAGACTGTACGAACTCTGCGACCTGGGCCGCTGTGTCCTTGTCGAGGGAGCTCACCACGTAGTAGTAACGGGTGTCCTCTGAGGTTATCTGCCGAACGTGGAATTGGGCTTCTGCTTGCTGAAACCATAGGTGAGGTTGTAGCATCCAGAAGCTTGGCAGCTTCAAGGAAACCGCATTAACAGATGCGGCGTCAGTCATCTCTGGTCCAAAAACGTTTGGACCGTCGGGGTCACCAATTGTAGTGGTGTGCTACACGCAGCGCTAAAATAACGACACGGAGTAGGTAAACTGCAGCCAAAGACTAAGTTTATTTCAACTTCACAGTCTTGCTTTAAAGCCTGTCTCCCACCAGATACCTTGAGAGGCCCTACTGAAACCCCCTCAGGCTTTCTTCCTTTGTGCCTGCACTCTGGCTAATTGTCAGCCGGTTCGAGTGTGCTAGTAATTGGGTCGCCACATTCCGATCGTTGACCGACATAGCCTAACGCTTTTCCAATGACCAATGGCGTTTCACCTCTTTCCGATCACTTTATTGTTTCCACTTTGTTTTCAATCGTGATCATGATTATTTTCATGAACAGAAACACCGTGGATTTAGAGTTCTGCCTCCAGGTCCTAATGTCCACCACACTAAGACAGGTTAAAGAAGGTCTGGGGTTCTACTGGGTCCTAAGATCCACTGCATTGAGATAGGTTGAATAAAGGACTTGAGCATCCGTGAATTTTGGTATCCGCAACAGGTCAAGGAGGGCCAACTGTACTTTATTGAACCTCGACTGAGATTGTTGAAATGATGTACTCAGTATTGATGAGAAGAAGTACAGTTTTTTGTGTGTTCATTCAGGCAGATTGTGTTTGTCTATTATTGTGACTTACATGAAGTTCAACCACATTTTATGAGTGATTAATGCAGAAAAACAGGTAATTGCAAAGGGTTCATAAATTTTTTTTCTTGCAACTGTAGATAGGTGGCAGAGGAGATTTATAAAAATAGCATTAATGAGTCAAAATTTAATTTACTTCTGGTCTAGAAGGGGAAAATTTTATCTTTAGAAGTTTATTAGAATTGTTCAAATGAGGAGGGGGGTGGAATTTCATAGTCAAAGTAGTTCTTTCCAGTAGTAGAAGGATTAGCAACCATACAACAGAGCTGTAAGGTAATTTAGGGAAGAACCTGAGTGTAAGTGAACTTCAAGTGGTCTACAATTTAGTGGTGCAGAAAGCTATTTAGGGCCGGCTTGTGGTGTAATGATGTCAGCACTGAACTTCAAGGCAGATGGTCCTGAGTTCAAACCCTGCTGGGTCCCATCCTAGGCGGCAGCAGTAGCTGTGCGGAAGAAAGGCCCAGCAATCTACTTCAGTATCTTGCCGTGAAAACCTTATGGATCTGATGGTCCATGAGGTCACAAAGAGTCGGACTCCACTAAACGACTGAACAACAAAAGCAGATCTAGCAAAGGAGAGTCAAGTAAATAATGGAAGAGGTATATGGGAAGTGCAGAGTTGGGGCCCGATTGGTTAGCTCCTACAGAAAGATGAGAGGTGTGATGGGCTGGATAGACTGCTTATCTACAAGAATGCTTCCTTGTCCTTGTAAATGAATACCAGAATATGATGTAACATTTGAAGTAATTTTGCAAATAGTTTTGTTCTTATATAAGTGCTCTTCTTGGATATAGCAAGTCAATGTGAAGATAGAGAGCATGATAACAGCAACGTGTGGTGGCAATGGCAGTGTCTTTATAACAGGATTACAAACAGTTGTATGTACAGTCAAGTGCAAATTAAAACCTGGTAGTGATTAGTTATAAAAGCAGAATTCTATGGATAAGCAGATCCAGTAGCATTTGTGGAGAGAGGATGAAAGTTAGTGCTTTGTTTAATAAGTATTTATCAGCATGTTAGTTTGTAACTTGGTTGTATATTCTTTCTGGCTCTATTACAGATTGGTCCGTTCTTAATCTACCTTTTGTTCTATTATAGATGATTCCTCCAAGAGGCTGCGCTTACATTGTGATGGTTCATAGACAAGATGCATATCGAGCCTTACAGAAACTTAGCAGAGGAACATTCAAAGTTAATCAAAAGCCTATAAAGGTATGCGTTGTGTAGACGTTGAAGTATGTGGTTTACTGAACTGGGGCTCAGTTCTGTCAAGTGTAACTTCTAGTGGCCAAATGATTTGATTTTGTTCTGCACAGAATTTATGGAATGTATCTATTGTTGGTATACCCCTCTGCTAATTCTGCTAGGGCATAGAATGTCCATCAGTTTGGTAGGATTAGGATGAATTTTCAGTTTTCCATTCAAGCAAGGATATTTTTAAGAATTTGTTTAGTAAATGGTAGAATTAATTATTCCTCAGAAATGTAATAATCTTACTTCAGTTATGTTGTTTCTGAAATGTCTGCAATAGAAATACTCGTAACAGTATTTTGAGGGAGCAGACCTCTTAACATCTCATTACAGGACAAATATTAGATTTTGAGCAAAACAAAATGATGCAAACAGTATTTACATTTTTCCCCCAGATTGCCTGGGCCTTAAACAAAGGAATGAAAGCAGAATACAAGCAGTTTTGGGATGTGGAGCTTGGGGTTTCATATATCCCTTGGGATAAAGTTAAACCGGAAGAACTGGAGCGTTTGTGTGAAGGTGGAATGTTGGACAGTGAAACGCTTTGCCCAGGTAATTGTTGTCAACTCTGAATATTTTCTTTCAAAGAATGTGTTTTCAATAAAATTAGATACTTTATTTCAGTATACTGTAGGAGGGTAAATTTTTCAGGCCTAATTGTTTACATCTTTTGGAGAATATGGCAATGATGTTTCCGATCACTCCATTTTGTTGCAATTTTGATGGACTTTAGGCTCTGTGACCTAAAGTTAATGAACAACAGGGCTAGATTGAACTCAACTGTATATGTTTCGATGGTTTGTGGTTTAGTATTTTACGTTCTGAGTTCTTGCCCTAATTTTTTTTTTGCTGTTTTGTGTACCGTAGATGTCGGATTATAAGCCGCTACTTTTTTCCCATGCTTTGAACAGCATTGAACATAGCGGCTTATAAGAAGGTGCGGCTAATAGAAAGTTTTTTCCCATGCCGCCAAAACATTTTGCCTCGTAACAGTAGACCAATAAAATTGATGAGTAGTTCACAGAGGTCCAATGAAATTGTACGATAAATCAAGCGCACTTCACAAATTATTGTAAATCAGCCATTTGTACTCACCCTCATCAACATGGAAAACACTCGAAGAAAAGCATATGATGCAGCTTTTAAGTTAAAGGCAATCAATCTGGCGGTTGAACAAGGAAATCGAGCTGCTGCGCGTAATCTTGGCATACATGAATCGATGGTGAGACGGTGGAGATTTAATTTGGGACTGCCGCTTCAGGTCAGGAATGGCTCACGTGATATTAGACAGCAGTACAAGGGAGGGAGGGAGCGAAACTGAGGATTCCGCTGCACAAAAACAGTAAAACTCGTGTGTGAATGGTATCGGGCCAATAAGGACACAAGTGTCCGATGTTACCAAATACCGGTAGGTATAACAAAGTTTAGCCTTACCAAATATGTGTAGCGAGGGTTTGGTTTGGGGGAAAAAGGAGTATAAATAAGAGCAGAACGTAAGGGGAAGGCAAAACGCGTTCTGCAATAAAGCCACGCTGCACTGTAATCCGGTGTTGGTTGTCTCTCTTCCAAAACGAACACAGGGCAGAATTTGAAGCCCAACACGTGTAATATCTTTCTGTGTAAATATCTCATATTACAAGCGGCCGAAAATTCGGTGCGCCGAAAATCCGGTCCGCCGGAAATCCAGTGCACCGAAAATCCGGTCCGCCGGAAATCCAGTGCGCCGAAAATCCGTTCCGCCTGAAATTCGGTGCGGCCTAAAATCCGAAGCGGCCTGTATAATAAAAAAAATGATTTTATTTCTAAAATTAGAGCCAGCGGCTTTTAATCAGGTGCGCTCTGTAGTCCGGAATCTACGGTAATTTGTTCTTTTTTTGTGTGTTGAGAGATTGATGTCTTTCTTTGAGCAGGTTCCATGGTTTTTCTTCATTCGGTGGCTGTTTATGTGGAAAGACAAATCTCAGAATTGTATACAGCATACATACTTTGATAATAAATGTACTTTGAATCTTTGAAATTGTGAATGCACAAATTGTTATTTCCAAATTTCAATAGGTTTGAGGATGGTTCCTAGAAATGGCAATGTTACTTGATGTAACCGCACTATTTAAGGAGAGGAACAAATGGGGAAACAGCAAATAGTTACAAACAATGTGCTGAAGAACTCAGCGGGTCATACAGCATCTGTAGAAGGAAACAAATTGTCAGCATCTCTGGTCAAAGCCCTGTATAATTTCTTTCTCCCCCCGCAGATACTGCTTGACCCGCTGAATTCTTCACGTTGTTAATCAACTGTATATTCTAGCATCTGTAATATGTCAACATCAATTAGTTGGACTGGCTTGTGGAGTGATTCAAGTCTGGAATATTATAAAGCAGTTGGTGTCAAAGCAGATGGAAATAAGAACAGAATTAGACAGGATTCACATGAATTTATCGAAGGAAAATTATCAGCAGATAAATAAGGGGAGAAAGCAGTGATGTGTGCTTTGATTTTTCAGAAGGCCTTCGGCATTATTATTCACATGAGATTATTAAGCAAAATGAGAGTGCATTGCTGTGGCAGTACTGGATTGAAGGTTTGTTCACAGGGCAGAAAACAATGCCAGGGTAGGTTTATTTTTGAGTGGAAGACTTTGGCCCAAGGGTACTTCAGTGATTGGTTTAGGGTTACCAGATGTCCACAGCCTCTTATCAGTGATTCGGATGAAGTTATGAAGCATAGTATATACAAGTTTGCTGCTGATAGAAAGCTTGCTTGCCATGTGGGTTGGAGGTAGAATGTATTGAAGTTTCATGGGGGGGGAAAGAAGAGAAGTCAGTGGGTGAAGGTGCAGCAGAAAGAATATAATAAGTAAAATGCAAAGACATTTATTTCACTTGGGAAAATGGGAAGACAAAGTTTGCAGATTGCCTGTAGGATAAGTTTGGGGGAGACAAATTTCCTGATAGATGAACCACCTGAAGTTAATGTGGAGGACCAGCAGGAAATTGGGAAGACAGATGGTACCTTGACCTTAATTACAAGAGAATTTGAATTCAGGAGTAGACCTGCTTCACTTCAAATCACAGTGCAGAAATGAGCCCTTCATATCCATTCGAGTTTTTTTCCTTAGCTATGCAAATACAACTTGCCTGTGTCGGGAGAACTGTATCTTTCTGTGGTTTTTGTAAATGCCTCTTAAACTGAATGATACCTGATTTTTATCATCGCCACTTTTAGAATGTTCTAGATATCAACCATGTTCTGTGCAAATACAAAAGCTTTCCCTTTCCTCCCACCACTTATACTGCCTTGTTTTAATAGCCTACTCTGACAGGTTCTGCCTATCTACCTTAGCAATGCTTCTCAATCTTGTATACTTCCATCAAATCTCCCCTGAATCTCTTTTACCTCAGGGAAAACAAACCCAACATATCTAGTCAGTCACCATAACTAAAATCCTTCAATCCAGTCAACATTCTGGTGAATCCCCTGCATTCTCTCCTTTAGTAGGGCAACTAAAATTGCACTCAGTGTACCAAGCATCACCTAACCAGTGTTTTGATCACTTGTTGATTTGGAAAGCCAAAATAATATAAGGTGGAACCTATTGAAGTTCCAACTTTTATCTTTAAATAGTGGAAAGGTATGCAATCCATTCTTTCTGCAGTTCTGCAGCCTTGGTGATAAGTATATTTGACAGGTGAGATTTTGTAGTGATTAACCTGTGGGAGATATGTGCCTGTGGACACAACATATGTTGTACCATGGTCTCGTCAACCCATAAGAAAATGTGAAGGATTCCACTTCCTGTTCAGTCACCTACTGTACTAAAATCTTAGGCACCCTAGATTTTTAATATAAATTTAGATTTAGATGATTTTGTCTTCTGCATTAGTGTGTCAGTAGAAAAGAGTATATTTTAGATTTCGGAACATTCATTTATGAAAAGAAATGTTAGATTTTTGTATCTTGTTAAAGAAAGTAACATTAAGTAAAGGACCACTTTTCAAATAAAAACTTGATTGCTTTGTAGGTGTATAACTCAGTGTATAATAACCAGGTACTAATGATCAATGACAAAATGAGTTGAATGAGCTAAACTGATTAACTGAAACAGGTGTAGAAGGAATCAAACTGGGCAAAGGACAACCAATCCAAAAGGGTGAGGGTGTGGCAAATGTGACAGATTAACCTTCAAATGATCAATTCTTACACCATGGCAAGAGTGAGCATAGCAACAAGACACAAAGTGATCACCCTGTATCAGCATAGTCTCTCCCAGGCAGTAATTTTATGGCGGATAAGAGTTTCAAGATTTGCTGTCCAGTCTCTTTTGAAGAAGCACTAAGAAATGGCCATGGTTGAGGACCAGAAACACAGTGGTTGGGCATGGAAACTGGGTGCAGCAGGCAAGGGATCCATCAAACTGACATCTCTTCTGAATTGGAAGATGTCAAAAACTGCTATCGACTCTGAACTCACAGAAACCACTGGAACCCAAGTACACTCCTCTACAGTCCAGAGAAGTCTTGTCATAAGTAGTTTTCATGGAAGAGTTGCTGCCAAAAAGCCATTCCTCTCAAGTGGAAACAAAGCTAAGAGACTCGCACACAAAATCACAAGGACTGGGGTGCTGAATGATGGCAGTGAGTGCTCTGCACTGGTAAGTCAAAATTTGAATTTTTTGGCTCAATCAGGAGGCAGTTTGTTAATAGAAGGGCTGGAAAGCGCTACACAGATGAGTGTTTGCAGCTAACAGTGAAGTGCGGTGGAGATTTCCTATAGGTTTGGGGCTGTATTTCTGCAAATGGAGTTGGTGATCTGGTCAGAATTAAAGGAATCGTCAATGCTGAGAAATACAAGCAGATTCTCATCAATCATGCAGTTCCATCAGGGAGGCGTCTGATTGGTCCCAATTTCATCCTACAGCAGGGCAATGACTCCAAACACATGGCCAAGGTCATAAAGAACTATCTCAAGTGACAAGAAGAAAAAGAAGGAGTTCTGCGACAAATGGTATGGCCTCCACAGAACCCTGATAACAACATCATCGAGGCTGTCTGGGATTACCTGGAGAGACAGAAGCAAGTGAGACAGCCAAAATCTGTAGAAGAAATGTGGCAAATTCTCCAAGATGCTTGGAACAACCTGGCAGCTGATTGTCTTCTAAAACTGCTTGACTGCTACATCTAATAGAATTGATGCAGTCTTAAAGGCAAAGAGTGGTGTTGTCACACCAAATACTGGTTTAATTTAGTTTTTTTGTTTACTGTTCTTTATAGTTTTTTTGATATTTTAACTTTTCCATTCATTATTTTTGCAAGTATCTTTGCTTTACAGCTTTTTTACATGTGCCTAAGAGTTTTGCACAGGACTGTATGAATTAGCTGTCATGTTTGATTCTGATTTGTGTTTGTATTAGATTGGAAGAATATTACAAAGGCACCACCAGCTGTCGCTGAAACTCCTGAAAATGGCAGCACGGCTGTAACACAATCAGAAGAAATGCCCCAAACTTCCCTGCCCATGCCTACACAGGTACGAATGAACTATGATATTTTCCCTACACAGGTGAGAATGAACTATGATATTTTCCAAGTTATTTATATTTAGTTGAGTGCAATCTTTCCATGGGATAAAGGATAAAGGAATTCTGATTCCATTGCCATAGGTGCAAGCCAACTTGTGAATATTTAAATATTTGCTGAGGATAAGACCAGTCACCCTAATTTGTAGTCTTTCTGAAATGAAGGAAGTGTGTCATTGTGTTCACAACATATAGCTGATTGCTATACACTTTCTTCATATCTTAAGTGTTTAGTATCTATATCCCTTCAGTAATAATGCTGTTTTATGTTTTTGTGTAGCTTTTTAAATGTTCCATAGAAGCATAATAAATAGGCCATTCAGCAGATTGAGCCAAAAGTGAGCAGGAAATGTACAAGGAATTCAGATCCCAGTCCTGATTGCACATTGGTCCATGTTCATAATTTTTAGTATTATGGACACCGACGCAAGCTCTTCTGTACATACATTGGACCCCAGCTCACTCTTGAGTTGGTGAGAGAGCCATGTGTCAGTTAATCAGGACTACGAACAGTTGACTGCTGAGTTATCACAATTCTATTGTGCAATCCAGTTGTCTCCTGAGTACTCATCCTCAATTTACATTTTTTTCCCTCATAATTAGCAGTCCTTAGGATTAGGAGCAAAGAGGGAGATTATATCAATATTAGCATTAAGCAGCAGTTGAAATCCTAGTCAGTCAAGAAAAATCGCTATCCAGTCAGTCTGAATTGCTCTGGTTTGTATATCGCACTTAGCTTTTATTTTCAATGTTATTTGTATAGTTGCTGTGTGTGTGGGGGGGAGGGGGGGAGTATTTGTTGAAAAGAAATGGATAAATGTTTTTAAATGTAAATCATATTGATCTATAAATTTGTATGAGGTGCATTAAAAATATTACAGAATTTTACTGTAAAAATGTGTTATTGCAGATGCCTGGAGTTCAGCCGATTCCAGCTGTTAATAGACTGCAGCCTCCAAATTTTTCAACAATCCCACCACCTACGTTCAATCCAGGAGTACCACCACCACCCCCGCCGCCACCACCTCCATTTATGCGTCCTGGTTTCAATCCAGTCCAGCCACCACCTGGTATGTCACTTCACTAAAGTAGCTGAGGACACTGAACAAGATAATATGTTGTGAGCCTCAAGTTTGTTCCTTCAAAGTGAAGTAATTAAGACTAAATGTTACTTTTGCTCTTGTATGGTACCATCCTTTATCTTTATAGGTAATTTCTTTTGACTTGAACATCAGTAGGAAGTGAAAGGTTCATTTCGTGTTCCTTTTTGTTCTTCAAAAAATCAAAGACAAAGTTTTTATGTAAGCATATAAGGGATGAAATCATGTAAGTTTATCAGAAAGATGTAGCAATTATCCTGGAGAATATCCTATCAGCATATAAACTGTAAAAATCAGAATGACAAAAAGGAGACTATATGAGGAATTAGTAATTTTAGGATAGTTAATGAGAATGGCATGTGTGGCCAAGAAGGGAGCAGGTGATACCAGAACTGGTACTGTGGAATGGGATGAATTAATGGCTGATGGTGAAGGTGCTCAAGGCAAGAACAATTGATTGAGCAACAAATAATCTGGATGGACCCAGTGGGCCGAGTAGTGTCTGAAGTGGAGGGAAAGGAGTTCCGCATCAGGACTGAGAGCGGAGAGCACCAGTAAGAAGAGAAGAGGGGAAGTAGGGTACCACTGGCCAGACGTGATTGATAAACTGAGGATGGAGAGATGGTAATGAAGGATTACGTGTGATCCAGTCAGGTATGGGTAGAGATTAATTAGGGAAACAGGGTGGATAGAGACAGAACAAAATAAAACAAGATGGAATCAGTTGGCTGTTGAGGGTGAAGCTGGATGGAGGTAAAGGCTCCAGTGCTGCAATCTGATAAGGAAGAAAAGTGATAATAGAAGCCATTAGGAGCCACTAGGAACACGTAAAACTAACACCAGGTGGGGAAGAGCCAGTGGGTGAAATGTGTGGGTATTGGGTGGAACTGAGTGGAGGAGGGGCACTATATTATATATTGTTGGAGAGAAGAATAGATTAAAGACTGGTATTTAAGGATATGAAGGTAGAGCTAGCTACACTGAATTGGCAAATTAGTTTCAGAAATTGGTCAACTGAAATGCAATAACAGCCATAACTATTTATATTTACATGTACAATGGATTCTGGTTAATTAGTCCATTGATTAATTGGAGCATTTGATTATTTGCTCATTGAGATAATAGCCAAGATTTCATCTCTTTATTTGGGATACTATGTTGCTTAATTGGGATAGGGGACTGTTGCTGTACAGTTTCTAACTAGTGTCAGTTGCATGTGAGTTCAAAAAGCAGTAATATAAGCATTAAGACAATTGAGAATTGTTTTGATCACTATGATTTCAAGCACTCAGGCTTGGATATGCCAGAAACAGCTAAGAGTGAAAATGAAGCGTTTTCACTATCGACAGTCATCTTGACTGTTACAGTGAAAATGCATATTTGGAGGATGCAATTGTCAAAAGCATTGTATGAAAGCAATCCATTATCTGCACTGGTTTCTGTGCTAATTTTGTTAATTTACAATTAATTAAAAGAACAGAGCAGCGTGTTGGTTGTCCATCTGGTTCTATGATGACAGTGAAACATACACAGTATAGTTATAGTGGGAAAGCTGTTGCACTGGGACAGTTCCACAGTCTTGGTCTTGGAAGTCTGGGGCTAATGCTGCAAGTAGTCATCAGGAAGTGGCGACTTCCTTGGTTGCAGTGGATAGCCATGACTATTTCTGTGCCTTATGCCCTTTGCTCTCCATAAAGCTTTGCAGAACTGTCTTCTACAGCATTTGGATCTCTGATCTCATCTGCCTAATCCGCCAGAGCTGGCTTCACATGCGACGACAGTCATATCCCTATTTCATCAGGGTATGAGGCCCACCACCTACGCTCACCTGGTTAGCCCATCCGTCAAAGCATTGTACTGGGGTGTGGCCATTGTCACATGTAAACAACTCCTTGGAGCCACAGGTGAGAGTTGAGTGCCCAGTGGGGACCAAAGGGTGAGTGAGCTACCCCATAATGGATTTGACAAGCCCCTTCACCAGAGGTGCTACCTATCCCTTGACACACCATACATGGCAGTGTACACTGGATGAATTCTTCTATCGATAACTATTAGAAACTAATACAGTTTTGTAATACTGTGGTAATGTTCTAATTTGTTCTGTATTTGTTGTTCAGTTAAATTGTTTTTTTTAATATACCTTTTTAACTATTTCCAAGAAACTTTGGCGTATCATTTCATTGGGCCAAAATGTACTTGTCCCAATGTGTTCCAATTAACTGGAGTTTGCTGTATTAGGAAATTGCTGTGGTGTGTTGGCACTACATGCAACAAAAATTACAACGTTCAACAGTTATACAGAGTAAAGAATTCTATAAAAAGTTAGAAGTACAGATATGGATTAAAATGTGCTTAAATACATACGTATATACCAGCATGTATTTACATTGTGAACAGCATTTATTAAAAGTGGTTTAAAGTATTTACAGTGCAGTGACTGAGATAATAGAGGGGGTGGAGGTCTAATTAGAAAGGTTGATCAGATTAATTGGTTTGGGGGGTGGGGTGTGAAACTTTAAGATAGCATGAAGTTTTTGTTTTAATAGCCCTATTAAAGAGGGAGCTTTTAGAAAAGGCAGTTTGGTGGGTGGGTCACATACCTAATGATTTTTTTTCTACCTGCTTCATATACAGGTAAGTCTCGCAATGATGATAGATTGCAGCCAATGACCTTTTTTCATATAGTTTTCATATATTGTTAGAGAATGTTGCACCAAACCAGACAGTAATGGCAATGGCTGATGTGAGGATCTTACAGAATAGATGGAGTCAACTCATTCCAGTGAGAAATAAAGCTGTGGGGGTTTATTGAGTCTTAAGATGTACTGCTTTTTGAGTCTTAAAATAAATGTTTGCTGATACAATTAGTGCATTTGTTTTAATTTTCTATAATCAAACAGATTTTGGGTCAAAGTAGGCTTCATTAGTTTAGAAGATTATTAGTTCAGCCTGTATTCAGCTGGGGAATGAGAAACAAAACAGGAAACTATAAGCAGTTATAAGTATAATTAAAGATGGAGCACCGAGAAAATTTTGTTAATTCTGCACAGTTGATTCTATTTTGTGAAAGAGAAATGATGTTTGACCAATATATTGGAGTGTTTTGGACAAACAGTATGTGCTGTGGATAAAATGCTACTGGTACCTAGATTTCCAGTTGGCATTTGGTAAGGTGCTGCACCAAAGATAAGGCCATGGTGCAGGAGGTAACATTAGTTTAGATAGAAGACTGGCTGGCTGTCAAACAAATGTTTTTGTTCCCATGATTATAATGGTGTAATGAGCTGCAGGGATCACTGCTGGTGCCTCAAGTTTTTACACATTATGTAAATAACTGGTGACGGGACTAAAGGTATGAATGATGCTGATAACAGCGGTAGTTAAGAAAGCACATTGTGGATAGAACATAGAATTGTATCGCATTGAATAAGCCACTCGGCCTGTGATATGTCGATCTTGATGCCAATTTATACTAAATATCTTCCTCTATATCACTCATATGTTTCTATTCTACTATAACCTTATAACCCAGGGGTGTCAAACTCATTTTAGGTCACGGGCCAGATTGAGCAAAATGCAGCTTCATGCGGGCCGGATCAATCGGACGCGTGCAAACGCAGCTTTCGTTGCCTCTGTTTTTTCAGCCTGCTCTCATGTGTCTCAGTCTCTGCTATAACTACTAAGTGTTTCACTTTACAAATTCCGTTTCGTATGAAGAAGACTGCCGAATAAACACTAAAAACCCTGAAAACCTGGTACCTGAATAAACTCAGCATTAGCCATATCATACGCCATAGCCGCTTCGATTACTGGGGCCAGCTTTAATAGTAATTAGATATTATCTCGCGGGCCAAAGATAATTCCACCACGGGCCGGATTTGGCCCGCGGGCCTTGAGTTTGACATATATGTTATAACCTATTCCAGACATCTACCGATCCCTATGTTTAAAATAAAAAGGCTCTCATGTTGCATTTAAACATACCCCCTCTAACATTAAAAGCATGTCCTCTTGGGTGTGTCATTTCTACCCCGGTAAAAAATTTTGTTTACCCTGCCTATGCCTGTCATTGATTAAAACAATTCCCCTCAGCTTTTGACTCTTAAGGGAGAACAAACCAAGTTTGTCCAGCTTTATAGCTCATATCCTCTAATCCAGGCAGCATTCTGGTAAACTGATTCTGCATCTTCCCCTCAGTCTCCACATCCTTCCAGAACTGCTCGGGATCTTTTCACTGCTGCTTTGACACTATCAATCCCCTACCCCTCCCCCCACACTGATCCCAGCTGTCATCCATACTGGGTCTTTACCATCCCCTCCAACCTTCCCCTCTCTGAGGCAGAACATTCTGTCCTCAGTAAGGGCCTCACTTCTGTCCCCTTGCACCTGTTCCTCAGTAAGTTCTGCGCCCACCATGGCTGAGCTCTTCTTCCGCCACCTCTGTCTTCATGCCAACTTCTTTGGCAAGGATTCTCCACCCCGCACTGATGACCCCTTCTCCCATCTTCAAGCCCCCTCCTTTTCCTAGACACCCCGCTGTGGTCTTCTGCCTGCTCTGAATCTTTTCATCACTAACTGCCGATGGGACATCAACTGTCTCAACTTTGCCACTCGTCTCTCCAATTCCAACCTCACTCCTTCTGAACACACTGCTCTCCACTCTCCACACTAATCCTGACCTCACCATCAAACCCACAGATAAGGGGGGTGCTGTAGTAGTCTGATGGACCGACCTCTACCTTCATGAGACCTGGCAGCAACAGTCAGATAACCCCCTCTTACTTACCCCTCAAATGGGCTCCCACTAAGGAACACTGGGCCATTGTCTCCCACACCATAACTGACCTCATTAACTCTGGGGATCTTCCATCCACTGCCATCAACCTTATAGTTCCCTCACCCCCACGGCTCCGATTTCTAGCTCCTACCCAAGATCCACAAACCTGCTTGTCCAGGTAGACCCATTGATTCTGTTCATTCCTGCCTCACTGAACTTTATCTGCATACCTCAACTCAGTTTTATCCCCCTGGTTCAGTCCCTTCCTACCTACATATGTGACACTTCACACCCTCTTGATCTTTTCAGTGGTTTAAAAGTTCCCTGGCCCTGATAATCTTATTTTCACGAAGAATCTAGTCCTATACCACTTATGTTCTTATGTTATACACCACTTCTGTGCCCCACCAGGAAGGCCTCAAAGCTGCCCTTTCTGGACACCAGACCCAACCAGTTCCCCTTCCACCACCACTCTCTTCCATCTGGTGGAATTTGTCCTCACCCTCAATAATTTCTCCTTCAGTTCCTCCGACATTACAAACAAAAGGTGTAGCCATGGGCACTGGTATGGGTCCCAGCTATGCCTACCTTTTTGTCAACTATGTGCAACAGACAATGTTCCAAGCCTGCACTGCTATCACTCCCCAATGTCATCAGTGCTGCTTCCTGCACCCTTGCAGATCTCGTCAACTTCATCAACTTCGCCTCCAACTTCCACACTGCCCTCAAATTTACCTGCTCCATTTCTGACACTTCCCTCCCCTTTCTAGTTGTCTCTGGAGATAGCCTATCTACTGATGTCTATAGCTACCTGGATTATACTTCTTCCCACCCTATCACTTGTATTAATAAAAACCAACTCCTCTCTGACCCGTCACACCTGCTGTCAGGATGAGGCTTTTCATTCCAGAGCTAAGGAGATGTACTAATCCTTCAAAGAAAGGGGCTTTCCATCCTACACTATCAACACTGCTCTCAACTGCATCTCTTCCATTTCGTGCACATCAGCCCTCACCCTATCCTCCCACCATCCCACCAGAAATATGGTTCCTCTTGTCCTCACCTACCTCCCCACCAGCCTCTGCATCCAGCACATAATTCTCCACTTCCATCTCCCAACGGGATCCCACCACCAAACACGTTTCCTGTCCCCTCACCCTTCTGCTTTCCGCAGGGATTGCTCCCTAAGCGACTTGCTTGTCTATTCGTCCCTTCCCAACGATCTCCCTCCTGGCATTTATCCTTGCAAGTGGAACAAGTGTTACACCTGCTCCTACTACCATTCAGGGCCCAAACAGTCCAGATGAGGCAACACTTCACCTATGAGTCTTTTGGGGTCATCTACTGCATCCTGAGCTCCTGGTGTTGTCTCTTGTATATTGGTGAGTCCCAGCGTAGATTGGGAGACCACTTCAGTAAGCGCCTAGGCTCCATCCACTTCCCATTCCCATTCCAATATATCAATCCATGGCCTCCTCTACTGTCGCAATGAGGCCCCATTCAGTTTGAGGAGCAACACTTTATATTTCCTCTGCGTAGCCTCTAACCTGATGGTATGAACGTTGATTTCTTGAACTTTTGGTAATGACCCCCTACCCCCTTCACTATTCTCCATTCCCATTTCCCTCTCTCACCTTACCTCTTTGCCCACCCATCACCTCCCTCTGGTGCTCCTGCCCCTTTTCTTTTTCCTTGGTTTTTTGTCCTCTCCTTTCAGATTCCCCTTCTCCAGCATTGTATCTTTTTCCCAGCTCTCTTCACATCATCTCTCCCGGTTTCATCTATCACATTGAGTTTCTTGCTCCCCTCCCCCCACCTTCTTACTCTGACTCCTTCTTTTCCCCTCTGGTCCTGATGAAGGGTCTTGGCCAAAACGTCAACTGTACTCTTTACCATAGATGCTGCCTCACCTGCTGAGTTCCTGCAGCATTTCGTGTGTGCGTGTTGTTCCAGTACACCAAGTGTGGTCTGACTAAAGTTTTATATGGTTGCAGCATGACTTGCATATTCTTAATACTCAACACCTCTACCAATAAGGCAAACATGCCATATGCCGCCTTTATCATCTTTTCTACTTGCATAGCCACTTCTGTGCACCCGAACCTCAAGATCTCTGTACCTCACTGCTATTAAGGGGTCAATCATTAACTGTATACTTCCTCTTTCATTGACATTCCTATATGCAACATCTCAAATTGCCTGAACTAAACTCCATCTCCACTTCTCTGCCCAAATCTATAACTGATCTATATCTCACAACTCCTACAGGCTTGCTGTCATCTGCAAATTTGCTCATCCATCCATCTACATTTTCATCCAAATCATTGATAAATATCAGAAGCAGCAAAGTTCCCAGCACTGATCCTTGAACACCATTGGTCATGGACCTCCACCTTTAAATTCAACCTTCCACCACTAATCTGTCTTCTGTGGACAAGCCAGTTTGAATCCAAACTTGAAGTTCACCTGGATCCCGTGTATCTTTATCTTCTGAATCAACCTACCATGAGGAAACATCATATATCTTACTAAAGTCTTTGTAGATAACATCCACTTCCTTCTCTCTTTAAGCACCTTCATCACCTCCTCAAAGCACTAGATCAGGTTGTAAGGCATGACCTGTTCTGCACAATTCCATGCTAACTTTCCCTAAGGAAGCTGTTTTTCCAAATGCGCATTAATTGTATCAGAGGAAGAGGACAGTAGACCATGGAATAAAGTGAAGAAAGTGGGGAACAAGAGGGAGGTCATGACAGTGGGGGAGAAGAGAAAGGATGAGAGGGCCACCAAAATGGGCAGTGTGGGGGGAGGGGAAATTGGGGTTGAAAAAGAGTGGAGTGGTTACTGGAAGGTAGAGAAATCAATGCTATAAGATGGAAATATAAGGTGTTCCTCCCACCGGAGTTTGGTCTCATCATCCCACTCGTAGTCTAGCATAAGCACATATGCCAGAATATGAGTGGGAAGTTTGAGTGAAATGGGTGGCCCCTGGGAGATCTTGGCTGTTGCAACAGACAGAGGTAGAGCGCTTAGCAAAGTGGTCCTTCAGTCTGACTTGGGTCTCGCCATTGTAAAAAGAGTTGCACTAATTAATAAACATACAGGTGAAGCACTTGTCCCAATCATAGGGATAGATTTAGAGGTATATCTGTGGGGAGATGAGTGGACAAGTGAATCACCTTGAGAACTATCCCTGTGGAAATTAGGTGGTGAGAACAATGTTCTTTGACTTGGTGGTAAGGGGACGTTGCATCGGGCGAGGACAGATTGCTGGAAATAGAGGACATGCAAGTGAATGGCGGAAAAGAAACTCTGTCTTGAGCCAAAAGAGGACATTCCAAATGTTCTGGAATGGAAAGCCTGATCGTGAGATGCTACAGGTGTGTTGGGACTTAGAGAAGGGAATAACATTTTTGTAAGTGACGGGTGGGAAGAGGTGGAGTCAAAATAACTAAGAGTCAGTGTGTTTGTAGAAAAGGTCAGTAGATAATCTGTCTCTGAAGATGGAGAGACAGAGTTTGAGAAAGAGAGGAGAGATGAAATTGATGAACACAGGAAGCAGCACCAGTGCAATCATTGATGTAATGGATAAAGAGTGGGGAGCAATACTGGTGTTGGCTTGGAACATGGAGTATTCTGTGTAGCTGATGAAAAGAGGGGCATTGCTGGGGCTTCACCTTTGCTTTGAAGAAAGTGGGAGGTGCCAAAAGGGAAATTGTTGAAATAGTTCTGCTAGATGAAAGGGAGGTGAGGGGAGGAGGATTTGGTTAAATCTTCAGTAAATGACATCAGCATAAAAGAACTTGCCGTAAATTCTTGTGGCAGTATAGTCAAATTAATCTTGAAATATGATGTATGTGAAATATGTAAAGACAAGAAATGTGAGAACATGTTTTGACTCTACTGTCTTTGTTGAAAGATCCATTTTAATTTTAATTTATTTCGATATTTCTGATTTTTCAGGTTACCTCCCACCTGGACCTATGCCTCCACTGAGTGCTGCAATGCCCATTGGGAATACAGGAACGAACATTCCAACATGCGAGTCATCCCAGCTTCCTGGTTAGACATTTTCCATTACTTTATCCTTCAGTGAATTTCCCTAAACCATGAGTCCAATTTTTAAAGTTTGTTGCTATTCATAAGTTTTTTTAAATTTTTCAAACAAAATGGCACTTTTCAGACTCCGTTAACTTTTAAATGCCTTTTATTATTGATAGCATGTTATTAATCATTGACTGTTCATCCACAAATAGCCTTAAATGAGTAGGTTGTCATTCGGCAAGGTTTCATTAATCAAAAAGTACCTCAACTATGGTCTTTACGTTTGCAAATCCATTGTTGTTCGCAGTAAAGGCATAAAAGTTGTATCTGTTTTATATTTATTCCTTGAAATCCAATATCACTTCATTACCTTGATTGCACACTTACAGAATACAACTGACTAGATAATGTACTCAGGCAGTGTTTTATTTGATTAAAATATTCATTTTGAATATTTATATAATTAAATGCATAAAATATTCCATTTAATTATTGGACTTTTTTTTAAAACTGCAAATTGCTTAATTTGAACATAAGTGCTTAAGTGGCAAGAAAAGTTGACTTTTTTTTCTTCCAGCTAGCAGTAGAACAGTGGCTGAAAAGTAATAAAGACGCTAACTGGTTGCACAACATTTTAGCACACTTTCATGTAACTAATTCATATGGGCAGATTGAATGGATAAGCACTAATCATCTGTCTTGAACTTGGTAGCCTTCATTCATTGTCAGCTGTAGAATTCTGTTGGTTTCCCAGCTAGTGCAACCTGGAAACAAATGAGAGAAAATCTGCAGATGCTGGAAGTTCGAGCAACACACACAAAATGCTGGAGGAACTGAGCAGGCCAGGCAGCATCTATGGAAAAATGTACAATGGACGTTTTGGGCTGAAACATTAACTGTACGTTTTTCCATGGATGTTGCCTGGCCTGCTGAGTTCCTCGAGTGCTTCGTATGTGTTGCTCAGATTTCCAGCATCTGCAGATTTTCTCTTGGTAGTTAATTTGAGAGTTTTGATTTCTATTACAATTTCCATGATGATAAGAGTCTGTGAATAATTTTACCTAATGTACTTTAATGTATTTGTGTTTCAGGAAATCAGAGTGGAACAACTCATGCTCCCATGATGAATGTGCAGCCCCCAACTCCTGGTCTTTTGGGTGCACGGCCTGGATTAATACCCTTACAGAGACCACCTGGAGTTCCCCCTCCTCATTTACAGAGGTTTCCTGTTGCTCCACCACGTCCCCTGCTGCCACACTTACTACACAGAGGTCCACCACCTCCAGGACCGGGAGGATTTGGAGTACCTCCACCTCATGCCATGCGGGGTCCCTTTCCACCCCAGAATGTTTTTCCTCGTCCTGGAGTGTCTGAAGATAGAGATGGGCGACAGTTTAGGAATGACAGACATGGATTTCCTCCAGGAAGGGATCGAGAGCAAGAACAACGCTTTGGCAGATCTGAGTTTAGAAATCGTCCTTTTGGTGGAAATCGAAATGAAAATGAGAACCGTGATCGCTATGGAAATCGACATGAGGAAAGAGATGATCGGCATTGTGGTGCACGCGAGAGAAGGGAATGGGGACGAAGAAGCGCTGAACGAGAAAGATATAGAGACTCAGAGGAAAGAAATAGACGGTCAAGTGGACATAGGGATCGTGACTCACGAGACAGGGAATCACGCAGGGAAAGAGATGTGGATCAACGTGGAAAGGAAAAACCTGAAGAAATGGATGAGGGCAGTGAAAAGCATCACAATTCTAATGGAGACACACAAGGAGAAATAATGAAACAATTGGATGTGATCCCAGTTCCTAATTCTGCTCAAGGAGAATGTAATTCATCAAATGTGGAATTGAAAGCTTCAGGGATGGTGGAATTAGCGCCTACCTCATCTACTGATCAACCTGATATGAAAGATTCAGGCGCAATAGCTGAGGCTCAGTGATAGAGAAACTAATTGTTATAAAGCACAGAATGTGGTGATGATTGATGTATTCACCACAGGATTGTGCCATGAAGCTTTAGAGTTGTATAAAGAATGATGTATAAATATTTGCTTCTGCTGTCCCACCGTCCTGTCTAGTTTTAAAGTTTCAAGCAAATTATTTGCTTTCCCCAGTATTCAGAATGACCACACAATTTACTCTGCAGTCTGAACACCTGATGACCAGAAAACAGATCAAATTTTTGCTATGTTTTTAAAATTTTGACGTAAGGTAGAAGTGCTTTCTATTCTTTTTAATTTAAAAAAAAAGATAACAGTGAAACCTCCTCCAAAAATTGAGCTTAGGATTTGTTTTTAATAAACTCTATTTTCTTAACAAACTTTAGAGCGTGTGATATTCTTCCTCAGATTTGTGAAGAAAAGAATGTCATGGGATGGAAGAATAAGATTGTGAAACACCCTAAAGTTTGATGTTTTCTATATTGGAAGCAAGTCTAAATTAGACTCTCATTAGTATGTGTTCTTAAAAAAAATAATCAGAAATTGCTTTTGAACAACCAACTGCAACCCAAGACAGATTGCTTTGCGAAGTGTATTATAAAATATTAATGTATTTCACTGGTGATGTATAGAAAAAAATTATAAATTTGCCCACTCAAGATAAGGAAACGAATAGCCTGAACAGTACTTTGTTTTAGAACGTTTCTTGGAGTTTATTTGTTCGTTGCCCTTAAATACAGACTGTTTCTTAAAAGTAAACAGTTTTCCTGTTTTCTTCTCTTTTGAATGTTAACATAATTGCAAAAAAAATATGTTTACCATTTTAAAAATAGACATCAACATTGCAGCTAGGTTATGAATGTGTAGATTTAATATATAGCTGAGTATTGATTTAATCATAATTTAGCATAAATTATTCATTCATTTCTCATAAATATGAATCTCTTTTTTTAAAAAAATTGTAATTGGATGGGCGGCCCCTGTATTTATGGCAGAGCGCTGCATTCATAGAGGACAGTCCTGGCAGATTCCACAATTCAAAATGGTGTCATCCGCACATATGTCAAGAAACACAACTTTGAAAGAAGAATGTTTTTATTTTTCATGTAGATTCCATAAGAGTGAATTATTCTGCCTCGAGGTTTTGGTAGTAATTGGTGAACAGGTATGATGTGGGGGCTGTCTGTATCTGGTTCTGAGATATTTCTCAAAGTAGGGGTTTTGAATTGTTGATACATAACTCGTATTGCAACTTGAATCTTAATTTTTCCACCAAAGAGATACTTACTTCAGATGCCTCTTATTCCAACAATTCACCTTTTAGTTGGAGGGTTTCCTTTCTACTCAAAAATAAGTCAGAATAAAATGCCTCTAGTAATGCTTCCTCTGCAAGAATAGTTGTATTTGTTTTGGACTCTGATTAAGTTTCAGTCTCTTGTTTCTTCATTCATTAATTTTGTCATCCAGTGAAAAGTCATGTTGATTTTGGGCCTTTTATGAGTTGTTAGAACATTTTTTCTCCCCATCTGTAGGATCCGATTGTAAAAGGTCATCAAAGCTCATTTTCTCTCGTGATTGTTGGTAAGTTTCTTCACAAAGTGATGTATGAGTGTTGTTAACATTAAGGACTAAACTTGGAGAATTACAGCAAGCATCAAGCAGTCCCAAATAAATTACAGCATGTGTACAAAGTAAAGCTTCCTTCATTTCTCCATCATTAATGAATATTTCTGCAGTTAGCAAAGGATGCATTTACAATAAATAAGTTCTTTCAGCCTTTCTTACCTCCAACCTCAGAAGTACTTAATTTTTTTTCATTTCACCTATTATTCAGTCATAGCATGTACTTCTGAATTGGAGTTGTGGGTCAAGCCCCACTCCAGATTTGCAGCAGAGAATTCAAAATGATCTTCATGTGCCACACTATCAACATTTCTTTTCGCTGATGTTAAAACAGGATTTAGTCAAATATTTTGAGAGATGATGGGCAACTGAAATCAAGTTGGTGTTACTATCATTTATTGCAAAATTCTTCCTATTGTCATGGGACTGAAATGAACATTCTATTTTGCAATGTTGGATTTAGGAGATTATATTTCATGGTCTGTTTACATGTCTAGACACCATTCCTTACACATTTAATTGGATTCTTGGGCTTATTAAAGAAAATTTTCAGGAAGAATGCATTAATGGGCCACAGCACTGCCTTCTGGCAGTAGTTTTTTTAACCAGGAAATTTGTTTGACTTTGTTTCACAGTCTTGTCAAAAGGACTTTTCAGTAATGCATAACTTTTATAGGCATTCTGTTTGAATTCATTGGAGACACATTAAGTACATGATTTAGTATTTTGGAGAAAGATGTCAAGGAAATATTGTAATCTTAATTAAAAGCTCAAACTTAGTTTTAAAGGATTTAGTACACCAGTTCCTGTAATCCAATGTCTGAATAATTCTAGTGTGACCATTTGCTAAGTTAATTATTTTAAATTCCATCTAGATCATGATTTGTATATGACTGTATAGGGCAAGTATATGACTTGAAAATGTAGAAGTGATTTCTGTATTTATCTTCGAAAGATCAATACTATTTTCATCTTTAGTTTGATGTTTATCTTGATTGTTTCACTGATAGACGAACGGTTGTGGAATTAGTTTGTGTCTATAAATAGCTTGATTCACTGTTTAAAAAGGACTTGCCTTGATACTGTACTTTTAAAATTATAGTTACTCTAAAGTGGACCTAATCTTAAAAGCTGTGGATTTGTTCCAATTTCCATCCAACGTTCCTATGAAACTATTTTAAACTATTATACACCAGTGTAATGCTGTACTTGAAAATGCTAATAATTTGTCTTTGCAGTTTAAAAAGGCTCCAAGAATAGTCAAATGATGGCAATATCCTGAAAATGTACCATCTAAACAAGTTGCGATTTTTTCCTTCCCCCTTAACATTTACTGGCATTTTTTTTCATAGACAATACACAAATGTTTGCCTTTTTCCAGGTAAGAATGGAGGTTGATGGCTTTTTAAACACCCTTATGTTAGCACAAACTAGTAATTTACAAGGTGATTATGTTTGCTCTCCAGTTAGAGTAAAAATCATTGTTTTAAAAATCATCGGAAGTATAATAATATTCTCATCACAACAGTCACAAGCGAAATTTCTTCAGCTTCTGTGAAATAAGGTAAATGTCATGCATGTTACATTACTAAATCATATTTGATTTGGTATACAAGCTTCATTTCTTACTGTACTCTTGTCATCTCAATGTATTGTTTAAAGATTCAAAGTATAAGAATATTCCTGCATTTTTTGTCAGTCAGTGAAAATCTTAATTAGTTACGTTGAGGGAAGTGGAACTAGAGATGTCTTCAAGGATGCTTATTGGTTATTTGTTGAAATTGCCAAATATTAATATCTATACCTGGATCTCTGAGGATGAGGATCTGGCAGTCTCCTTGTTTTTGAATGTAGAAAGATAAGCAGATGAGTATCAGCTTTATGAGATTGTGCTGCTAAATTCCCTTTAATTATGATTCCTGCTTTGGAATTAATGTGAAAATCCCTTACTAGAAAATAAAATAAATGTATTTTTCAGGTTTGTCTCTCCCAGCACCAAATTTAGTTGTATGCACTCGTGCCTTTAAATGAAGCCCTATTATCACCATATGATTGATTTCCAGCAGATCCTTGCAGTTGCAGTAACTGATGACTTGAACATCATTGAATCTCAACTTATTTTTCTTGGGAAGTGATTAAATAATGAAGTCACAACAAATGAGGATAACTTAAAACACATAAATTGTATATAGAGTTTGCCAAAAGATGACTAGATAAAAAGAAAACAATGTGGAGAATTGCAAATTGGCAAGCAACCTTCGTAATTGTCATTTATGGCCTGGGTAACGCAAATGAATTTAGGAGGAGAATTTTTAAGATCGAGATGACTCTTATTGGAACCAATACTGGAGAGGGTCCAGCAGAGGTTCACAAAAATGATTTGAGATCTATTGGATATTGAAAGGCCTTTGGGAGGTGGAGAGGATGTTTCCTTTAGTGGGGGAGTCTAGGACCAAAGGGCACAGATGCAGGTTAGAGGGATGTCCATTTAGAGCAGAGATTAGGAGGCATTTTTTTTAACCAGAGGTTACTAAGTGTGGAATTCATTGCTATAGGTAGCTGTAGAGCCCAAGTCATTGGGCATATTTAAAGTGGGGGTTGTTGGTTTTCTGATTAGTCAGAGCGTCAGAGGTTGTGAGGAGAAAGCAGCATAATGGGAGTAAGAGGGATAATAAATCAGCTGTTGTGAAATGACAGAACAGACTCTGAGTATATGTTCTATGGTCTGAGTATATAAATTGGCATCTGTAATTTAGAATATTAATGTAAATGTTAAAGGATCAAAGTAGAATTCCTGTAGTGATATAAGAAGGGTTGATTAACAAGTTCAAAAGATACAGATTTGGTATTCGGAATTGCATTCAGGACCTCTGTCACAGCAATGATTCACTTCCATTATTTCATGGCTTTTCATGGATGAGATTTTTAGTGTGTTCTGTTGGTGTCATTCATCGGGCAGGCATATTTCCAAGCCTATTATTGGTTCCTGTTATACTGTGAACTTGACTACATGAATTAAGCATGCACTTCAGTTAGATTATTTAAGTATTATGCTTAGAGGTGCTGCTTTTGGATGAGCCTTCCTGTTTCCAAAAGTATATAAAAGATCCAGTGGAATTGCATAAACAATACAAGATTCTACCAATTATCTTGGTATGAGAATGGGAGCTGTCAGCATTTCAGCAAGCCATTAAATGGTCACCCATTTGGCTCCTTGTATCTGCCTGCTGTATCAGCTGCAATTCAGGTTCCATAAACCTGGCCTTTTCCCATCGCCTTGTATATTTTCCTTTGCCGTATTTATCCAATTCCCTCTTCAAGGGCCTCCACTACATCTGCCCTGTATTCCATTTTGCAACCACATTTTTAACAGGATTTTCCTTATGTGACTTATAATTCATTTATCTTGACCTCTAATTGTAGAACCTTCCATCCAGGAAACAACCTGCCATTATATCCACTCCATCCAGACCATTGATCATTTTAGATACCAACATCAAATCTTCTCAGCCTTTCTTTTAAAGATAAAAGTATCAGCTTCTTCAATCCATCTTTATTGATCACATCCCATAAACAAATGACATAAATATCTCTCCATACCCTTGCTATAAAGAAAAAATTGGGCACAATACTCCAGCTCAGGCTAACTCTAGAGGTACCATGAATAAAAGCAGGGGGTCATGCTGAACCTCTATAAAACCCTGACTTAGCTTGAACTGGAGTATTGTGCTTAATTTCTTTGTTGAGCACTTAATGCAGGGAATTTGGTTTGATTAGCATTATAGGAATTTTCACTATGAACTCATTGACTGCTGTTAACTTTATTACTTTCAAGGCTTCAAAAACATTGTGTGCTTAATGGATTTTGGAATAATCTGAATATGTTACTTTATTGGTAGAGTAGTGAAAATGGATCACAAAGCAGTGGTGTGCTCTTGCACGATGTGGAAAGTCTGGGAGACTTTCAGTGTCCCCAGTGACTACATCTGCGAGTACATGTGGCTGCAGGTCCTTGCAGATAGCATTAGGGAACTGGAGCCTATAGATCATTTGGGAGAATGAGTTGATAAAGTTACAGACAGGCAGTCATGCACAAGTTACACGAGGCAGGTGACACGGGAAAGGGAAAGAGAGTAGGCAGACAGTTCAGAGTGCCACTGTGGCTGTTACCCTCAATTACAAGTATACTGCTTTGATGCATTGGGGGAGGGGCGACAACCTACGAGGGAAAATCTGCAGCAAACATGACTTCGAAAGAGTCTGGCTCTGCTCAGAAGGGAAGTGGGGAGAAGAGGAGAGTGGTGGTGATAGGGGAACAGACAGGAGATTCTGTGGATGTGAATGAGACTCTTGGATTGTATGTTGCGTCCCTTGTGGGAAGATCAGAGATGTCTCCGTTTGGGTCAAAATCATTCTTAGGGAGGTTGGCGAAAAGTCTTTGTACATATTGGTACCAATGACATAGGTAGGAAAAGGCATGAGGTCCTGAAGTGAGAATATGGAGAGCTCGATAGGGAGCTGAAAGGCAAGATCTGACAATCTGGATTATTGCTGTCCCATGCATGAGTGAGGGTTAAGAATAGGATGATGTGGTTGAAGAATTGGTGTAGGGAACAGGATTTCAGATTTCTGAATAATTGGGATTTTTTATGTAGAAGGTATGAGCTTTTTTTTTTTGAAAGGGTCTGGTTACACTTGAACTTGAGGGTGAGGGGTAATATCCTTATGGCAGGGTTGCTAGAACTTTGAGGGTTTAAATGAAGTTGGTAGGGAGTGGGAATCAGAGTGATGGGTCAGAGGATGGAGCAGTTGGTTTAGAGGTAGGTGCAACATGTACAGAGACTGCAAGGAAGATTGCGTTGTGGATAGGGCATGAATACAGTCAGTAGGATGGGTTGAAATATGTCTGATGTGAGAGGGATCATGAACAATGGTGATGAATTTAGAGCATGGATTAAATCGTCGAATTACAATGTAGTTGTTAGAGAAACTTGTCTGTCATAAGGGTGTGAATGGCATTCCGGGGTTCACATCTTTCAAAAGAGACAATAATGGAGGTAAAAGAGGTGGCATTGCTAATCAGGGATAGTGTCACAGCTGCAGAGGGGTGGGTGTCATGTAGGGATTATAGTGTGTCTCCCCCCACCATAGGAACAGAGACACCAAGCAACAGGCTTCTAGAAACTTTGGAAAGATGCAAAAATAATGATTGTAATGGATGAATGGTTGGCTTTAACTTGGCTAATATTGATTGACACCCCCTTATTTCAAACAGTTTAGATAGGGCAGAATTTGTTAGGTGTATCCAAGAAGCATTCCTGACAATATGTAGACAGGCAGACTAGAAGAGATGCCATATTGGATTGAGTACTAGGCAATGAACCTGGTCAGGTGACACATCTCATGGTGTGGTGAGCATTTTAGGGGTAGTGACCACAACTGACCTTTACTATAGACTTGGACAGGCATAGGAGCAGATGGTATAGTAAAGTATAACAGGCGAAGCTGATTTATAAGTCAGGAACTTAAGGGCATAAATTGGGTGCAGATGTCCTCAGAGAAATGTACCAAGGAAATGTGGAGGTGGTTTAGGGAGCACTTGCCAGGGGTTCTGGATAAGATTGTCCCATTCAGGTAGAGTGAGGGAACCACAGTTGACAAGAGAAGTGGATCAGCTAGTCAAGAGGTAGATAAGAGGAAATGTACCTGGAGTTGAAAGCTAAGGGAGGTATTTAATGAATAGTTTGCTTCAGTATTATCAGTAAGAGGCACCTTGACAATTGTGAGGTCACTAGAACACATGAATATGCTGGAAAATGTCAATATTAATTTTATTTTTATACAATATGGAATAGGCCCTTCCAGTTCTGGGAGTCATACCACCCAGCAACTCTCAACAACCCCTGATTTAACCCTTACCTAATCACAGGACAATTTACAATGACTGGTTAACCTGTCAGATGTGTCTTTGAACTAGGGGAGGAAACCGTAGGATTTGTAGAAAACCTATGTATTCCAGAGATGACATACAGAGACTCCTTACAAAGAATGCCCAGATTGAACTCTTGAAACCCCAAGCTGTAATGGCATTGTCCCAATTTCTAAGCTACCATTATGTTGAAGAGTACCTGCTGAAATTAGGATAGGAAGAGGTTGCCACATCTGTTGGCCCTTATATCCTCAATGGCCACAGGAGTAGCAAAAGAAGATTGAAGAGTGGCAAATACTATTCCTTTGTTCAAGAAAGGTTAATGGAGGTAAATCTGGGAATGATAGACCTGTGAGTCTTACATTAATACTGGGCAAACTATTGGAGATGGTACTTAAAAGCATTTGAAGGAGCATAGTCTGAGTTAGGGACAGTCAGCATGGCTTTTTGGGGGGCAGGTTGTGGCTCGCCAGCCTGATTGAATTTTCTCTCAAGTCTACGATCAGTTCATTGGTCTTACTGACATTGAGTAAGAGGGTGTTATGAAACCACTCACTAAATTTTCAGTGTTCCGCCTGTATGCTGATTCATCACCACCTTTCTTAATGTCCTCAACAGTGGTGTCATCAGAAAACTTGTATTCTGATGGTGTTGGAACTGTACTTAGCCACACAGTCATAGGTGTAAGTAGACAATAGGTGCAAAGGTAGACCATTCAGCCCTTTGAGCCTGCACCGCCATTTTGAGATCATGGCTGATCATCTACTATCAATACCCGGTTCCTGCCTTGTCCCCATATCCCTTGATTCCCCTATCCACGAGATACCTATCTAGCTCCTTCCTGAAAGCATCCAGAGAACTGGCCTCCACTACCTTCCGAGGCAGTGCATTCCAGACCCCCACAACTCTCTGGGAGAAGAAGTTTTTCCTTAACTCTGTCCTAAATGACCTACCCCTTATTCTCAAACCATGCCCTCTGGTACTGGACTCTCCCAGCATCTGGAACATATTTCCTGCCTCTATCTTGTCCAATCCCTTAATAATCTTATATGTTTCAATTAGATCCCCTCTCAATCTCCTTAATTCCAGCGTGTACAAGCCCAGTCTCTCTAACCTCTCTGCGTAAGACAGTTCAGACATCCCAGGAATTAACCTCATGAATCTACACTGCACTTCCTCTACAGCCAGGATGTCCTTCCTTAACCCTGGAGACCAAAACTGTACACAATACTCCAGGTGTGGTCTCACCAGGGCTCTGTACAAATGCAAGAGGATTTCCTTGCTCTTGTACTCAATTCCCTTTGTAATAAAGGCCAACATTCCGTTAGCCTTCTTCACTGCCTGCTGCACTTGCTCATTCACCTTCAGTGACTGATGAACAAGGACTCCTAGATCTCTTTGTATTTCTCCCTTACCTAACTCTACACCGTTCAGATAATAATCTGCCTTCCTGTTCTTCCAAAGTGGATAACCTCACACTTATTCATGTTAAACGCCATCTGCCAAGTATCTGCCCACTCACCCAGCCTATCCAAGTCACCCTGAATTCTCCTAACATCCTCATCACATGTCACACTGCCACCCAGCTTAGTATCATCAGCAAATTTGCTGATGTTATTCTCAATGCCTTCATCTAAACCGTTGACGTAAATTGTAAACAGCTGTGGTCCCAATACCGAGCCCTGTGGCACCCCACTAGTCACCACCTGCCATTCCGAGAAACACCCATTCACTGTTACCCTTTGCTTTCTATCTGCCAACCAGTTTTCTATCCATGTCAATGTCTTCCCCCCAATGCCATGAGCTTTGATTTTACCCACCTATCTCCTATGTGGGACCTTATCAAATGCCTTCTGAAAATCGAGGTACACTACATCCACTGGATCTCCCCCGTCTAACTTCCTGGTTACATCCTCGAAAAACTCCCAACAGATTAGTCAAGCATGATTTACCCTTGGTAAATCCATGCTGGCTCAGCCCAATCCTATCACTGCTATCTAGATATGCCACTATTTCATCCTTAATAATGGACTCTAGCATCTTCCCCACCACCAATGTCAGGCTGACAGGTCAATAGTTCTCTGTTTTCTCCCTCCCTCCTTTCTTAAAAAGTGGGATAACATTAGCCATTCTCCAATCCTCAGGAACTGATCCTGAATCTAAGGAACATTGGAAAAGGATTACCAATGCATCTGCAATTTCCAGAGCCACCTCCTTTAGTACCCTAGGATGAGACCATCTGGACCTGGGGATTTGTCAGCCTTCAGTCCCATCAGTCTACTCATCACCGTTTCCTTCCTAATGTCAATCTGTTTCATTTCCTCTTCACCCTATGTCCTTGGCCCATCCATACATCTGGGAGATTGCTTGTGTCTTCCTTAGTGAAGACAGATCTAAAGTACTCATTAAATTCTTCTGCCATTTCTCTGTTTCCCATAACAATTTCACCCAATTCATTCTTCAAGGTCCCAACATTGTTCTTAACTATCTTCTTTCTCTTCACATACCAAACAAAAAGCTTTTGCTATCTTCCTTTATATTCCTGGCTAGCTTGCGTTCGTACCTCATTTTTTCTCCTCGTATTGCCTTTTTAGTTAAGTTCTGTTGTTCCTTAAAAACTTCCCAATCATCTGTCCTCCCACTCACCTTAGCTCTGTCATACTTTTTTTTCATGCTATGCAATCTGACTTCCTTTGTCAACCACTGTGGCCCCTTTCCCCCCTTTGAATCCTTCCTTCTCCGGGGGATGAACTGATTTTGCACCTTGTGCATTATTCCCAAGAATACCTGCCATTGCTGTTCCACTGTCTTTTCTGCTAGGATATCCATCCAGTTAACTTTGGCCAGCTCCTCCCTCATGGCTCCAGTTCCCCTGTTCAACTGCATCACTGACACCTCCGAGCTGCCCTTATCCTTCTCAAATTGCAGATAAAAACATCATATTATGATCACTACCTCCTAATGGCTCCTTTACTGCAAGATCGCTTATCAAATCCTGTTCATTACATAACACTAAATCCAGAATAGTCTTGTCCCTGGTCGGCTCTCGTACAAGCTGTTCCAAGAATGCATCCCGTAGGCACTCTACAAACTCCCTATCCTGGGGTCCAGCACCAACCTGATTCTCCCAGTTCACCTGCATGTTGAAATCCCCCATAACTACTGTGACATTACCTTTGCCACATGCCAATGTTAACTCCCTATTCAACTTGCACCCAATATCCATGCTACTGTTTGGTGGCCTGTAGACAACACCCATTTGGGTCCTTTTGCCCTTACTGTTCCTCAGTTCTATCCACACAGACTCTACTTCTCCTGATCCTATGTCCCCCCCTTGCAAAGGACTGAATCTCATTCCTCACCAACAGGGCCACCCCACCCCCTCTGCCCACATTTCTGTCCCTACGATAGCACGTATACCCTTGTACATTAATTTCCCAGATCTGATCTCCCTGCAGCCATGTCTCCGTTATCCCAACAACATCATAGTTACCCATTCACACCTGAGCTTCAAGCTCATCCGCCTTATTTCTGACACTTTGTGCATTCAGATATAGAATTTTTAGCCCATTTCTCCTCTCTCTGTTTGAATCGCTGCCTATTGTGCTTAACCCAGCTCCCCGAACTCCCATCGGGCTATACGCCCCTAGAATTTTGTTGTCCTTCCTAAATTTACTTATTCTTTCAACACATTTAACTCCATGTTCCGTCAGACCATCCCTCTGTACATGTGTCCTCCTTATCACTTGTTCCGCCTCACGTTTCTCTACTACACACTTAATATTCCGGAACCGTGTAGTCCCCACCTGTCCTTTATTCTTCCTCTCGCTATCCCCGCTCACATTCTGGATCCCCGCCCCCTGTAAATTTAGTTTAAACCCCCCCCAAGAAGCACTAGCAAACTTCCCTGCAAGAATGTTAGTACCGCTCCAGTTCAGGTGTAAACCGTCCCTTCGGAACAGATCCCACCTTCCCTGGAACAAAGCCCAATGATCTAAAAACCTGAATCCCTCCCTCCTGCACCATCCTCTCAGCCACATATTAATCTGCATAATCTTTCTGTTCCTTGCCTCACTCGCACGTGGCACAGGTAGCAATCCTGAGATTGTTACCATGGAGGTCCTGCTCTTCAGCTTCGCACCTAACTCACTGAACTCTCTACGCAGGACCCCTTCACTCATCCTACCCACGTCATTGGTCCCTACATGGACCACAACATCTGGATTCTTGCCCTCCCTCTTGAGAATAACCTGCACCCGAATTCTTTGAAGAAGTGACAAAACAAATAGATTAAGGTAGAGCAGTGGATGTGACATGTATGGATTTTAGCAAGGTGTCCCAACAGCATTCTGCATGGTATCCAGGGAAACGTGTGTGGATTCAGAATTGGTTTACCCACTGAAGGCAGAGGGTGATAGATTATGGAGTGTATTCTGTCTGGTGTTTGGTGACCAGTGGTGTTTCTGCAGGATCTGTTCTTTGACATCTACTGAGAATTTTATAATTAGATGAGAAGTGGAAGGGTGGGTTGGTAAGTTTGCAGATGACTTGTAAGGTTAATAGTGTTTTGGATAGTGTAGAAAGATGTACGTTACAGGAAAACAAATTGTGTAGAGCTGGGCTGAGAAGCAGTTCACCCTGAACCCTAACCTAATCATGGGACAATTTACAATGGCAAGTTAACCTACACGTTACATCTTTGGGCTGTGGGAGTAAGCAGGAGGACCCAGAGAAAACCCACGCATTCCACAGGTAGGATATGCAGGGACACCTTACAGAACAGCACTGGAATTGAACTCTTGAGTTTTGTAACACTCCAAGCTGTAGTAGTGCTGTCCCATCATGGTACCTTTCATTGGGTGTTTTGGCTTCAGTAGTTTTGGGGGGCGGTGTTGAGTTTAAGACCCTCAAGGAAACTTTGCAGCTTTATTAAACTCTGGTTTGACCACACCTGGAATATTGTGTTCAGTTCTGATAACCTCATTACGGGAGGTATGTGGAAACTTTAGAGAGGGTGCAGCAGAGATTTACCAGGAATCCTTGATTGGAGAGAATGTATTATGAGGAAAGGTTTAGTGAGCTAAGGCTTTTCTCTTTGGAGCAAAGGAGGATGAGAGGAGACTATCTCTGTTACAACTGCTTATATTTTTAAGGTGAATGGAGGAAAATGCAGAGGGGAATGTCAGAGAGGGGTTTTTACAGTGTTAAGTGCATGGAACATTGCCAAGGATGATGGTAGAGGCAGATACCTGAGGAACAGTTAAATTGTCTCTTACATAGGCACATGTATGAAAGAGAAATGGAGGTCTATGTGGGAGAGAAGGGTTAGATCGATCTTGGAATAGTTTAAAAGGTTTGCACTACATCTTGGAGCATGTACTGTTTTACGTGACTGGCCTTTGCTACATTGGAAGTGACTTGAGTTGCCTTATTGTAAGGTGGTAGGTGGACTATACACTGCTCAAACAGCTTTCAGATAATTATTCCACACCACTTTTTCTGCTCTATCTTCCCCCACCCCTTTCACATTCCTATCATTTTTAGCTGAAAGCCGACTTGAGAGCATTCTGCAGAAGGAAAACTTCCAGCCCAGATCGGGTATCTGGCCAAGTACTAAAGAACTAGCTGGTGTGTTCACTGAGGTCTTTAACCTCTTGCTTCAGCAGTCTGAGGTACCCACCTGCTTCAAGCAGGCTTCAATTATTCCAGTGCCTAAGAAGAACGTGGTAACCTGCCTCAATGACTATTTTCCAGTAGCACTTACATCCACAGTGATGAAGTGTTTTGAGAGGTGGTGCTGAAACATATCAACTCCTGCCTGAGAAGCAACTTTGGTCTGCTCCAATTTGCCTACTATCACAATAGGTTCACAAGAGGAGACAATTCATTGCTTCTTCACTCAACCCTGGAACATCTGGACAGCAAAGATGCATACATCAGGATGCTCCTTATCAACTACAGCTTGGCATTCAATATTATCCCCTCAAAACTAATCAATAAGCTTCAAGACCTCGGCTCAATACCTCCTTGTGCAATTGGATCCTCAATTTGGATTGGCAACATCATCTCCACAATTTCCATCAGCACAGGTACATCACATGACTGTGTGCTTGCCCCCCCCCCCCCCAATCTACTCGCTCTACACTTATGACTGTGGCTAAGCAAATGCAATATTTAATTTTGCTGATGACACCACTGTTATTGGCTAAATCAAAGTTGATGAATCAACATAAAGGAAGGAGATTAAAAATCTGGCTGAGCAAATACAACTCTTTCTCAATGTCAACAAAACAAAGCAACTGATTGACTTGAGGGTTAGCAACTTTAAATTCCTCGGAGTTATCTTTACAGAGCCCAGAATGTAAGTGCAATTATAAAGAAAGCACAGCAGCGTCTCTACCTCCTGACGAGTTCGCGAAGATTCAGCATGTCATCTGAAACAAAATTTCTACAGATGCGTCGTGGAGAGTATATTGATTAGTTGCATCACAGTGTAGTATGGAAAAACCAATGCCTTTGAACAGAAAACCCTTCAAAAAGTAATAGATACAGCCCAGTCCATCATGGGTAAACCCCTCCCACTATTGAGCGCATCTACACAAAGCATTGTCGCAGGAAGGCAGCATCCATCGTTAGGGACCCCCACCACCAAGGTCATGCTCTCTTCTCACTATTGCCATCAAGAGGAAGATACAGGAGCACCAGGACTCTCCACCACCAGGTTCAGGATTAGTTATTACCATTCAACTATCAGGCTCTTGAAACAGAGAGAATAACTTAACTCGTCCCAACACTGAACTATCCCCATAACCTATGGACTCACTTTCAACCCTTTTGCCATTTATTACTTGTTTTACATTTTTGCTATTTATTACTTGTTATTTTTTGAATTTTATATTTGTAGTTTTTTTGCACACTGCTTGACCACCCTGTTGGGGGTGGTCTTTCATTGATTCTATTACAGTTATTGGATTTATTGAGTATGCGTCCAAGAAAACATCTCAGGGTTGTATATGGTCACACATACACCCTTTGATAATAAATTTACTTTGAACTTTAACATTCTAAATCTGTTGACTCATTTGTGCCTATTTTACATGTGTGATCTGGTGATTTAAATTTGCTCACAAGAGGTAATATCCTGTCAACACTAAGTAATACCTTAATATGGTTACTCTTACAGTCCCTCTGTTAGAACTGACAAAGTACATGCTATGTTCTGGTATCAGCTTTGGTGCTTCTTCATGTATTAAGATTAAAACTCTCATTACTTCCAAAAGCTTTCTTGAAATCTGGAAGGCAGAACTGTGTAGAGTTCAAGCTGTGACCATTCTGCTTTAAGTATTACTCAATGTGAACCTACAGCTTGACTAGTTTTTTTACATAGTCTTCTTCCTATGCTGCTGTTAGTGATTTGAGTACCGTACATCTAATTTCCTTGCCAGAACGTGTATGCTTCATAATATTGAAACATTGTGGTATTTTTCCAACTAAACATCAGTTTACATTTATTTAATTGGAAATTGATTTGCTCAGTATACCTCTATTCTGAAATTACAAATTTGCAAAATCTATATTATGAATATTCATCTCAATTTTCTATTGGGGTCATCAGTATTCAAATCTACACCAATGAGTATGTGTCATACAACATTTGTGTCTTGTAATGAATTGGCTTTTGATTTAAAGTGCAAGAGAAGGGAAAATGTCAGAGGGATAAGACTATTCCTCCAGTCCTTCATTACTGGCAGAAGTTTGCGATCTTGAAGTTTTAAAACTGCAGCATTTCTGAAGCATGGAAAATCCAACTGTACTTTTATCATAGTCTTTGGTATGATGATCCAGAACTCAACGAAATGTGGATCAATTATTCTTCTGACTTCGCCCCAAATTTTTTTTGGTGAATGTCATTTATCGAACAAAGTTGCAACCATACAGGTGAATGCAGTGAAGACCTTTATTTTGACCACTTCAGAGAAATGACAGACTTGCCAACAGATGCATAAAAAAGTTTGACAATTTCAAAAACTTAAATGTTAGGTAAATATTTTAGTTTAAGAAATTAAAATAAACTATTCTATCTTCCTAAGTAGCATATGGAGTATCCCTACATTTGCCCCTTTTAAAATTAGAAGTAATTGATTAATTTGAACAAGCAATGAAATAAATGTTACTGACTTAAAGGTCAGTTATTCCGATGCTGTACCAAAATTAATTACCTATAATACTGTTATTAAACTAGGTTACCCTAGTCTAGCACTGTCATGTGAATTCTGTTTGCTGGGCCTAGTGACGTACAATTAATTCATTTGAAGTCAATATTCATACTTAAAGGAAAGAACTAAAATTTATCTCAATTTTCCTTTGAAAAACACTGCCTTTAAAATAGGCCTGGATGCAGTTTCTAGCAGTGCACAGTTATTTGCATATTACTATACACAATCTGTATTTACAGCATCTGTATGTAATTTTGAATCAAATGCTGTGCAGTAATAAGGACTGCAGTTAAGAAAAGTAATAACAGCCATAGTGTCTCAAATTAGAATTTCTGCTACATATTTATTTGGGGTCTTCATCTATTCCGATTATACCCCAAGCTAAACCTGCTCCTTCGTTTCCTGTTTCAAGACTCTCTGAATTACCACCTTTGCCCAGGTCATCTTCATTCTCGTGAACCTTAAGCAAGGGAAAAATCTATCAGTTTATTCCATAAGTAGTCAAGATTTTATTCAAATCAGGAAAGACTTTGCACAGATACAGCATATAGGATTACAACAAAAATTATAAATTAAAATGTATTTCTGGAATAGTTGAATAGGAATGATTTGATCAGGAAAATACTGAATTGGCTCAGTGCTCTTGGTAACTTTTCACAAACTAACTCAAAGAACAGGCACAATCTTGGATCTGCTCAGTCAGTGTTATTTAAAAGAAATCAACTTCCAGTGTGTTAATTCTCCTGTAATTTGTACTGGCTGTTGCTACAATTGTGTAAGTATGGTACTTCCTGAAGTTCTTTATCCATAAGCAGTAAAATACCAAATGCTTACATATTTTGCACAATGTTCCCATAGTAACCCAAATGAGCAGATCTGCCCCATCATAACCTCAATGTTAATAAAATACATAATCCTACTTCACCTTGACGAGGAAAATTGAGAGAGGCACCTCAGTAAGCAAGTTCTTGTCAACCCACAACATTAATCTAAACAGCTAAAGGACACGGAGCCATGTTATTTGGGATACCTCAATTTTACACACATACTCTCACCAGTATCCTGGTAATCATTCTTCAGTAGTATGCCGCTATAAGTTACCACTACAAGACTGAATTTCTTACATTTTGTTTTTAAGATGTTAAAGAGCTCTTCAAATAGTTCACATTCAAGTTAAAACACAAAATTCAAAAACTGCTGTTGTACTGCAATTTTAATTAACTTGTTTTAAGATGCCCCGTGTCACATCTAAAAATAAATCAATAAATAATAAATCACAATTTGTAAACTTTAAAATGTTTTGAGATTATCTTTGCAATTCTCTTTTCAGTGTTTCCTGTCTTTAAATGGTACAGGGAGTTCTGTAATGTGATGGCTGCATTCCTAAGAAATCATGCATCATTGTCATGTAATAAAAATATTGTGCAAATGGCAAAAAGGGTCAAGAGCTGGCGTTTCAGACTAACAACGAAGTTAGTTTTCTGCAAGATTTTCAAAAATAAAGGAGCTTTTAACAGCTGTAAATTTACTTTGTTAATCTAAAGGGTGCTGGTTATCAAATGGTTGCACAATTATCAAAAGTGATTGCTTATCATTTTCCACTGAACCTAGCAGCATGGGTTCTTAAGAAAAAAATGGTGCTTGATTAATAGTTGGGAGTTTACATGTTAAGTAGTTTTCTCCCTAGGACATTTGTTTGTCATTTTCCAAAACAACCCAACTGAAATTACGCTGTAACCATTTTGGCCCACATTATACAAATTGTGTTCCCTAATTAATTTCATTACATCCATAACACAACAGATTCGGTAGCTGTTGGAATTCCTGAGAAACCCACAGAAGGTGATGGAGGAACTGAGCAACCACAGAAAATGCTGGAAGATGGGATGGTAGTGCAGCAGTTAGCATTAACACTATTACAGTGCCAGCAACTTGGGCTCAATTGCACTGCTGTCAGTAAGGAGTTTGTACATTCTCCCCATGACCATGTGGATTTGCTCTGAGAGCTCCAGCTTCCCCTCACATATGGGTTAGTAGGTTAATTAGTCACATGGGTGTAATTGGGCAGTATAGGCTCTTTGGGCCAGAAGGACCTGCTACTGCGCTATATCTTAAACAAAAGAGTAGAACATGTGCTTTCTGTACACACTGCCATTCTCTAACATGAATTTTGCATATCTGCTGTTTATCACATTCTTTAACTCTGGAGATGGGGTTCTTCAGTAAATCAAGATATGAACAATACATTTGTGCTTACATCAAGATTTGTGCGACTTTGAAACAGACAATCTAACCCAAGTGACCTCTACTCAAGTTTTATAATTGCACTAATTGGGATTACCTGTTTCAACCTCTCCATATTCTCAGCACTCTGCAGAAAAATTTGACATCCACTTTTTAAGTTGTCTACTTTTACACGTCCCCATTCTGCACTAGGCCAGAAATGGCAATTGTTTTTGTTTTCAAGTAAAATTACAAAAAATTCATAAAGAAATCACATTTTCTTATAAGTCCCCGAAAAAGTCATTCTCATAGCTGCATTCCTGTAATTGTTAAAATATTTAATTAACTCAAATTAACTTAAAAATTGTAATCCTTTATAAGTAAAGCCTACTACTATTTTCTTGCTCTTTGATGGTCTCAACCCATCTAAATATTTTTAGTATCTTAGAAATCCATGCCAGATTTGTTTGGTTTCTGCTCCATTTAGTTTGCTAAGTTTTTAAGAATTAAAGTTTATGCCAAAATGATTAACTTAATTTTCCTTTCGTCAGCTTACCTTCCTGTTGGAAATCAACACCTTTTGACATTTTATACTGAAATTGAAACTATTTGCTTGCTATTTCCCATTGTCTGTAAATTGGATCAAGCTCTGACTTTTACTCCTTCCGTCATATTTTTTCAATTGAATCTGCTACTTGGTTCATAAGTAGCAAGAATTTAAGTCTTCAAAGTCGAACTTTATCAAAAGGTATTCTGAAAATGTACCACTTTTATTGCTTTTACCTGCTTTTTCCAATTTGTTTACATAATTCACTGTGTTTCAGTGGCCTTGTATTCTGTGAACATGTGGCGACCCACTTTCTGCACAGGCGAACCGGCTCACAAATAGCCAGCGTGCGGGGCGAGACTTTGGTAATGCACCTCTGATGTCATTTCCACCCGGAGAGGGCGGGCACTAGGGATTAAATGCCAGCGTCGCGAAGTTTGAATAAACTAGTCTCGAAATGACTTAACGACTGCGTGTCGTTATTTCAGCGCTGTGTGTAGCACATCGCTACATTGGTGACCCCGATCAACCCGGCCAAATGCCAGTTCGGTCTCGATACCATCGACTTCCTGGGCCACAGGATTACCAAAGACAGGGCAACACCTCTGCCCGCCAAGGTAGACGCGATCCGCCACTTTGCCTGGCCCAACACGGTCAAAGGCCTACAGGAGTTTGTTGGTATGGTGAACTTCTACCACCGTTTCCTCCCTTCAGCAGCCCATATCATGTGCCCTTTGTACACCCTGATGTCGGGTAAAGGCAAGGACATTACTTGGGACGAGGAGGCCGCGGCCGCTTTCGTTAAAGCCAAGGAAGCCTTGGCAGATGCCACGATGCTGGTGCACCCCAGAGCGGACATTCCAACCGCACTCACGGTGGACGCATCTGACACAGCAGTCAGTGGTGTGCTGGAGCAGCTCATCGAGGGGTGCTGGCAACCCTTGGTGTTCTTCAGCAAGCACCTACGACCACCCGAACTCAAGTACAGTGCTTTCGACCGGGAGCTGTTGGCACTGTATCTGGCAATCCGGCATTTCAGGTACTTCTTAGAAGGCAGGCTGTTCACCGTGTTCACGGACCACAAACCGTTGACCTTCACGTTCACGAAGGTGTCCGATCCCTGGTCGGCTCGCCAGCAGTGACATCTGTCCTACATCTCCGAGTACACGATGGACATCTAGCATGTCTCGGGAAAGGACAACGTTGTGGCAAATGCACTCTCCAGACCAGCTGTCCAGGCCCCGTCCCTGGGGGTGGACTATGCAGCACTGGCGGAGGCACAGCAGGCAGACGACGAGATGCCCAGTGTCCTGGCAGCCTGGAGACGGCGAGTTTTCGACTCCATACACGGTTTGGCGCACCCATCTATCAGGACAACCGTCCGGCTAGTCTCCAGCAAGTTCGCGCGGCACAGACTTCGCAAGCAGGTCAGTGAATGGGCCAGAACGTGCGCGCAGTGCCAAACAGCCAAGGTGCAGCGGCACACTAAAGCCCCGCCGCAGCAGTTCGAACCCACCCACCGGAGGTTCGACCACATTCATGTGGATATCGTGGGCCCCCTGCCAGTGTCCTGAGGAGCGCAGTACCTCCTAACTATGACAGACCGGTTCACGAGGTGGCCAGAGGCGGTCCCGCTCACCGACACATCTGCCGATTCCTGCGCCCGAGCATTGATTGCAACCTGGGTAGCACGCTTTGGGGTACCGGCCCACATTACCTCCGACAGAGGCGCCCAGTTCACCTCCAGCCTGTGGTCGGCTGTGGCCAGCCTGTTGGGAACGCAGCTACACCACACTACTGCCTTGTGGTGAACTACATATACCTGTCTGGACACGCCCCCCCCCCCCCCCCCCCCGCTGACTGCTCCTGTGGCTCCTCCCACAGACCCCGGTATAAAGGCAATTGGGGCCTGAGCCCTGCCCCTCAATCTCCAGGATGTAGCATGGTGGTTAATTGCTGCTTGTTCTTCCTTCCAGTCAATAAAAGCCAATATCTCGCCTCACGTCTCAGAGAGTTATTGACGGTGCATCATGCCTACCACCATCATGCCTACCACGGACTAGTGGAACGCTTCCACCGTCACTTGAAGTCGGCTCTCATGGCCCGCCTGAGAGGACCTAACTGGGTGGACAAGCTTGCCTGGGTCCTGCTTGGAATTCGCACAGTGCCCAAAGAGGATCTGCACGCCTCGTCGGCCGAGTTGGTGTGGCGCACCCCTGGCTGTTCCTGGAGAGTTCATACCAGCCCCAAGGGGGCAAGAGGAAGAACCCGCAGCAGTCCTGGACAGACTACGCAAAAGGCTCGACAACCTGGCCCCTGTACCGACTTCACAGCACGGACGGACCCTGACCCATGTACCCAAAGACCTGCAGGACTGTAAGTTTGTGTTTGTACGAAGGGGCAGACACCGGGCACCGCTACAGCAGCCGTACGAGGGGCCGTTCAAGGTGATCAACAACAACGGGTCCACGTACATTCTGGACACTGGGGGAGAGAGGAGGTTTTCACGGTGGACCGACTCAAACCAGCCCATGTGGACTTGGCGCAGCCGGTCAAGGTTCAGACACTGCGGTGCAGAGGCAGACCTCCCAAACAAAGGCTGATCCAGACTGTGGACATTGGGGGGTGTATCGCCGGTTCTGGGTGGGGGGGGGTTATGTGGCGACCCACTTTCTGCGCAGGCTAACTGGCTCACAAATAGCCAGCGTGCGGGGGGAGACTTTGGTAATGCACCTCTGACATCATTTCTGCCCGGAGAGGGCAGGCGCTAGGGATTAAATGCCAGCGCCACGAGTTTGAATAAACTAGTCTCGAAACGACTTACCGACTGTGTGTCGTTATTTCAGCGCTGTGTGTAGCACATCGCTACAAACAGCTATTTTGTGGTCTTTCATTAATTCAAGTGAAGAAAGGAATTGAAACATGATTCTAATTTGGGAAGTTCAAACTTTTTGATCCATTTTGGTTGAATTAATTCAATCATTTTCTCCACTATTAACACTATTTGCTATTTTGCTTGCAGTACAATTTTAACACTTACCACCATAGTACGTCCAATAATTGAATGCTTTCCTGCCAGGCGAAGCAGCCGGTCTTCCAGTTCAAAGCGGGCTATGCCATTTCCATCAGCTTCAATGTTTCCTAGGTCACCCACATGCCTGTATAAATTGAAACATTTTAATTTAATCAAAGGAATGCTCACCGTTTATACATGTTTAAAGTGACGCCTTTTTTCTCATTGACAATGCATTTTAAAGGCTTAGAGGGAGCTAAGACTTCCCAAATCTATTTACCAGTATTTCTCAAGTCAGTATTGGGACCACTATCTTTCACATTGTCAATGATTTTGGATAATGGAATTGATGGCTTTGTAGCAAAGTTTGTGGATGATATGAAGATAGATGGAGGGGTAGGTAGTGTTGAGGAAGCAAAGCAATTGCCACAGGACTTAAGACAAAGTGGAAGAATGGGCAAACAAATGGCCTATGGAATACAGTGTTGGGAAATGTATAATAATGCATTTTGGTAAAATAAACAATAGTGCAGACTATTTTCTAAATGGCAGAAGGTTCAACCATCAGAGGGACTTGGGAGTCCTCGTGCAAGACTCCCAGAAGGTTACTTTACAGGTTGAGTCTGTGGTAAAGAAGGCAAATGGAATGTTGGCATTTATTTCAGGAGGAATGGAATATATAAGCAAGGAGATGCAGTAATGCTGAGGCTTTATAAGACACCAGTCAGGCCAGACTTGGAGTATTGTCAACTGTTTTGGGCCCCACATCTCAGAAAGGATGTGTTGTCATTGGAGAGAGTCCAGGAATGAAGAAGTTAACTTATGAGGAGCATTTGGCAGCTTTGGGCCTGTACTCATTGGAATTTAGAAGAATGCAGAGGGATCTCAATGAAACCTGCCGAACACTGAAAGGGCTAGACAATGTGCTCAATTTGACATGGCATTAAAGGTTATGGGGAGAAAGCTGGGGAGTAGGGCTGAGGAGGGCAAAAAAAGATCAGCCATGATTGAATGGCGGAGTGGACTCTATGGGCCAAATGTTCTAATTCTGCTCCTATGTCTTATAGTTGGATGTGGAGAGGATGTTTCCTATGGTGGGGGTATCCAGAACAGGCGGGCACAGCCTCAAAATTGAGGGGCAATTTTAGAATGAAATAAGGAGGAATTTTTTTTATCCAGAGAGTGGTGAATTTGTGGAATGCTCTGCCACAGACTGCAGTAGAGGCCAAGTCAGTGGGTATATTTAAGGCAGAAGTTGATCATTTCCTGATCGGCTGGGGCACCAAATGATATGGTGAGAAGGCAAATGTGTGGAGTTGAGAGGGATCCAGGATCTGCCATGATGGAATGGTGAAGCAGAGTAAATGGGCTGAAAGGCCTAATTCTGCTCCTATTTCTTATGGTCTTGTGTCTTCAAATTGACTTCAGCAGCTCAGCTGAACTCTGTTACAAGTTTTCACTCAACCCCAGAATCATGACTAGTTTAAGTAGTATACCTGCAGAATTTTTCACATTATCTCTGGAAATTTAATTGCTTCAGTAAGAAATATAATTAAATCTAATTCTAAAATACTACTTTTAAATTTGCCGTAATGAAACATTTTAAAAGATCTGATACAAAATTGGATTTCCAATCTGAAGAATTATTCAGCTTTTTTTATGCCTATTTAGAAATCAAGGTTGAATGTTTAAATTGCTTTGTTCCAAGTTTTGAAAGTGATACTATCTTTCAGAAAAAGGAACCTGCCACCCTCAACTTCTTTCTGACCAAAGACCTGTGATGTTTTATAAACACTTTATTGAACAAAAATATTAATTATGAATCAGATTCTAACAGGTAAGACTAATATTGAATGATCAGAACTGGATTCTTCAAATGATTTCTTTATTATTTTTACTCCTATGAATTGCAATTTGCTATTTTAATTGTATCCCTATCCTTGAAAAGAAGTAAACATGTCATCTTTTTTGAAAAATACTGGTGGAATTTATTCCATGCCCTTTTCAAACTCTAGCCTAATGTGAAAAGAATGTCAAACTATCAAAGCTTTAAAGTGTTTACCAACTCTCAGATAAGCCATTTGATAAAGTAAAGTAACAAGTCGTTTGATTACCTTTCCTTGACTAAGAAGCACGTTTTATTTCATTTCCTTTAAGGCTTCCTGCTCCCACTACACAGTTATGCATTCACTATAAATGCACTAAACTCTTGTCGCTATCAGTAACCATCAGGAAACAGGATGGGGCTAGGGGATAATCTATTATTTTATCCATTAGGAATCATTGCTCTTAAAATACATCTACTAATCCAGAAATAGTCACGTCTACCTGTGTTAAGTTTAAAACAACATTATATTTAAATTTGGGAGTCTACCTTCTTGAGAGGATTTAGTATCACTGACCAGACTAAAAATTATTGCCCTTGAAAATAGGTGTTGCGTTGAATCACTGTCATCCCTCCGGTGAAGTTTCTTACAATGCTATTAGAAGCAGAGAATCAAATGATGAATTACGTAAGCAATATATTTGAGTCAGAACAATATGCAGCTTGAATATTCAATTTTGCCTGTAGCTGTCGTTCTTTTTAAAAGGTAGGAATTGTAGGAAATTGATATTGAAGTAGTTCAAACATTTTTGTGATGGCACACATTTGGAGCAATGGGAGTTTTTTAGTTCCTGAGGTAAAAAAGGCGAGACTGCACAGGCATGTGACGTCAGCCAGTAGACAGCGAAAGGTTTAAATAGGCAAGGAATCTTCAACGGTTTTTGATTCGGAATAAGAATGCTGCGAGTGAATGGCTGATCTTTCGGAGCGAAGGGAGTTTTTTTACTACTGGGGGTAAAAGAGAGGCGAGACTGCGCAAGCGCATGATGTCAGCCAGTAGAGAGCAAAAGGTTTAAAAAGAAGACCGTGCTATCCAGCGGACAGCTGAGTGATAGGGCTTTGGCTCAACGGATTTAGGTGGTAATGGGATGAGGTGATAATTGCAGAAAGGTGGCCAGTTTCTGTGCTCGGTGTCAGATGTCTTTCAGCCTACCGGACGGCCATATCTGCACCCTGTGTGTCGAGGTACAGCTCCTAAGGGACCGAGTTAGGGAACTGGAGGTGCAGCTCGATGACCTTTGCCTGGTCAGGGAGAGCGAGGAGGTGACAGAAAGGAGTTATAGGCAGGTGGTCACACCGGGGCCAAGGGAGACAGACAAATGGGTCACAGTCAGGAGGGGGAAGGGGAAGAATCAGGTACCAGAGAGTACCCCTGTGGCTGCACCCCATGACTATAAGTACTCCTGTTTCAGTACTGTTGGGGGGGGGGGGGGGAACAGCCTACCTGGGAGAAGTGGCAGTGGCTGTGCCTCTGGCACTTTGGCTCAGAAGGATAGGGAAGGGAAGAGGATGGCAGTAGTGATAGGGGACTCTAGTTAGGGGGTCAGACAGGCGATTCTGTGGATGCAGGAAAGAAACTCAGATGGTAATTTGGCTCCCAGGTGCCAGGGTCTAGGATGTTTCAGATTGTGTCCAAGATATCCTGCGGTGGGAGGGAGAACAGCCAGAGGTCATGGTACATATTGGTACCAATGACATAGGTAGGAAAAGGGAAGAGATCCTGAAAAAAGACATCAAGGAGTTGGGAAGCAGGACCGCAAAGGTTGTAATCTCGGGATTACTGCCTGTGCCACGCGACAGTGAGAATAGGAATTGAATGAGGCGGAGGATAAATGCGTGGCTGAGGGATTGGAGCAGGGGGCAGGGATTCAGATTTCTGGATTATTGGGGCCTCTTTTGGGGCAGGTGTGACCTGTACAAAAAGGACGGTTTGCACTTGAATCCGAGGGGGACCAATATTCTGGCAGGGAGGTTTGCAAAGGCTACTGGGGAGAGTTTAACCTAGAATTGTTGGGGGGTTGGGAACTGAACTGAAGAGACTGGGGAAGAGGAGGTTAGCTCACAAATAGAGAAAGCTTGTAGACAGTGCGAGAGGGAGGATAGGCAAGTGATAGAGAAGGGACGCGCTCAGACCAAAGGCTTGAGATGTGTCTATTTTAACGCAAGGAGAGTTGTGAACAAAGTGAGTGGGCTTAGAGTGTGGAGTACTTGGAAATATGATGTGGTGGCCATTACAGAGACTTGGATGGCTCAGGGACAGGAGTGGTTACTTCAAGTGCTGGGTTTTAGGTATTTCAGGAAGGGAGGCAAAAGAGGCACTGTTGATCAGAGATAGTGCCACAGCTGCAGAAAAGGTGGACGCCATGGAGGGATTGTCCATGGAGTCTCTGTGGGCGGAGGTTAGGACCAGGAAGGGGTTAATAACTTTACTGGGTGTTTTTAATAGGCCCCCCCAATAGTAACAGGGATATTGAGCAGATAGGGAAACAGATCCTGGAAAGGTGCAATATTAACAGTTGTCGTGATGGGAGATTTTAATTTCCCAAATATCAATTGGCATCTCCCTAGAGCAAAGGGTTTAGATGGGGTGGAGTTTGTTAGGCGTGTTCAGGAAGGTTTCTTGACACAATATGTAGATATGCCTACAAGAGGAGAGGCTGTACTTGATTTGGTATTGGGAAATGAACCTGGTCAGGTGTCAGATCTCTCAGTGGGAGAGCATTTTGTCTTGTCCACACTGCACCAACCACCGCCATTGGGCTATAAACATGCAGGAGCAGTGTGTGGTTAAGTGCCTTGCTCAAGAACACACACGCTGCTTCGGCTGAGGCTCGAACTAATGACCTTAAGATCACCATCCCTAAGCCTTAACCACTTGGCTATGCGCCAACATTTTGGAGATAGTGATCATAATTTTATCTCCTTTACAATAGCATTGGAGAGAGATAGGAACAGACAAGTTAGAAAAGCATTTAATTGGAATAAGGGGAATTATGAGGCTATCGGGCAGGAAATTGGAGGCTTAAATTGGAAACAGATGTTCTCAGGGAAAAGTACGAAAGATATGTGGCAAATGTTCAGGGGATATTTGTGTGGAGTTCTGTATAGGTACGTTCCAATGAGACAGGGAAGTTATGGTAGGGTACAGGAACCGTGGTGTACAAAGGCTGTAACAAATCTAGTCAAGAAGAAAAGAAAAGCCTTCGGAAGGTTCAGAGAGCTAGGTAATCTTAGAGATTTAGAAGATTATAATGTAAATAGGAAGGAGCTTAAGAAGGAAATTAGGAGAGCCAGAGAGGGCCATGAGAAGTCCTTGGCAGGCAGGATTAAGGAAAACCCCAAGGCATTCTACAAGTATGTGAAGAGCAATAGGATAAGACGTAAAAGAATAGGATCTATCAAGTGTGACAGTGGGAAAGTGTGTATGGAACCGGAGGAAATAGCAGAGGTACTTAATGAATACTTCAGTACTCACTATGGAAAAGGATCTTGGTGATTGTAGTGATGAATTGCAGCAGACTGAAAAGCTTGAGCTATTAAGAAAGATATTAAGAAATGTAGATATTAAGAAAGAGGACGTGCTGGAGCTTTTGGAAAGCATCAAGTTGGATAAGTCGCTGGGCCCGGATGAGATGTACCCCAGGCTACTGTGGGAGGCAAGGAAGGAGACTGCTGAGCCTCTGGCGATGATCTTTGCATCATCAATGGGGATGGGAGAGGTTCCAGAGGATTGGAGGGTTATGGATGTTGTTCCTTTATTCAAGAAAGGGGAGTAGAGATAGCCCAGGAAATTATAGACCAGTGAGTCTTACTTTGGTGGTTGGTAAGTTGATGGAGAAGATCCTCACCGAGGCAGGGTTTATGAACATTTGGAGAGGTATAATATGATTGAGTAATCAGCATGCTTTACCAGCCTGATGAATTTTTTGAGGATGTGACTAAACACATTGATGAAGGAAGAGCAGTAGATGTAGTGTGTATGGATTTCAGCAAGGCATTTGATAAGGTACCCCCATGCAAGGCTTATTGAGAAAGTAAGGAGGCATGGGATCCAAGGGGACATTGCTTTGTGGATCCAGAACTGACTTGGCCACAGAAGGCAAAGTGTGGTCATAGACGGGTCATATTCTGCATGAAGGTCGGTCACCACTGGAGTGCCTCAGGGATCTGTTCTGGGACCCTTACTCTTCATGATTTTTATAAATGACCTGGATGAGGAAGTGGAGGGATGGGTTAGTAAGTTTGCTAATGACACAAAGGTTGGAGGTGTTGTGGGCTGTCAGAGGTTACAGCGGGAATTTGATAGGATGCAAAACTGGGCTGAGAAGTGGCAGATGGAGTTGAACCCAGATAAGTGTGAAGTGGTTCATTTTGGGAGGTAAAATATGGCAGAATATTTTATTAATGGTAAGACGCTTGGCAGTGTGGAAGATCAGAGGGATTTTGGAGTCTAAGTCCATTGGACACTCAAAGCAGCTGCGCAGGTTGACTCTGTGGTTAAGAAGGCATACCGCTCGCTCTAGGGAGATGCCAATCGATATTTGGGAAATTAATCTCGCATCACAACGGCTCTGTTATTATTACACCTTTCCAGGATCCGTTTCCCTATCTGCTCCTCGATATCCCTGTTACTATTGGGCGGCCTATAAAAAACACTCAGTAAAGTTATTAACCACTTCCCGGTCCTAACCTCCACCCACAGAGATGATAAACTACATAGAAACAACATCCACTACCCTACCCACATCTTTTTTTTTACCTCTTCAAAAAGAAACCCTGAAACGTTCAAGCACAACTTCCCATGCACAAGGCTCTGCCTATCCAAACATAACCTGTACCCCTTTGGAATGTGACAGGAAACTGGAGAACCTGTAAGAAACCCATGTGGTCACAGGAAGTACACACAAACTCCTTACTCCTAACTAGCAGTTATTCAACCCCAATAGCTGGCACTGTAAAGTGTTGTGCTAATTGCTATGCTAACATGACACCCATCCCATTAGGAAAAAAAGCCATGTCTAATTTACTGTGATTATTCAAAGTGAATTAATTATCAAAGAATGTATAAATTAAACCGGGACTTGAGAAACTAAGTTACAGAGAAAGGTTGAATAGAAACCGTGAGATTTGTTTGCGTGCAAGCAATCGCAAAGAAAGGAACCTGAAAGAACCCAATTTTAAAAAAAATAAGACCACCCCCAAAGAAAGAGAACAAAAACACAAATCATGCAAACAATAGACGTGAGCAACAACAGCATTCCAAACCAAGCGGAGTCCTAAAATCCCAATCCCTGGAGCAGCTCGGAGTAGGCTCAAAGCCCTGATATTCAATTCATCGTATTAGCAGGACAAATGGCCGCAAAGTTCGCAGACACGAAGCACAGCAACTGGGGGGAATCTCACAGCCTTAGCATCATGGAGAGAGGAGCCCCCAAACTAACTGTGCTGGCATTTAAATTGTCCGAACCTCCCACTAGGAACTGGTCCTACCATGGCAATTTGCTTCATGCCTGATTTTGCTGCCAGAAAAGCCATTCTCAATCTCTCCAAATCGGCTTGGCTCCCAAAGTGATCCAACCTTGCCCAACACCCTGCCTTCCAGTTGATCTGGGCCAGCAGTTAGATTGTCCAAACAGCATATTGTACCATGCATTAGGACCTGGGCCTCACCACACGGCAAATCACTCTGGGCCTAGAACAAACTGCCCAGCGATTCACTTCAGAACTGGATTTCGCTGCCAAAGAAGCCAGTATTCAGTACTTAGAGCAATTCACACTCGCACCTGGGTTAGTTGGACGGGCATCAGAATTCCTCTGTCCCATCTCCCCTCCAAATCGCCCACTTCCACCAGCATGGCTCCAACTCCAAGTGTGTCGATTTTACAACACACCAGCAGGGCACATCTCACGAATTAACTTTGCCTTTACTTGCCTCTTCATTGTTTACAGTGCCAGTTTATCACAATTTACTTTTTTTAAAAAGTGTTATTAATAATGATTTTAATCAAATTCCTTTGCTTTTGAACTATCAGTAAGCTGCCACGCATCTTTGGTAGCGCCCTCTTAAACCAAATATTATGAATATATTCCATTAAGTTACTAGAGAAATAATTAATAGTCACATCCGCCTAGTCCAGAATAACTCATGATGGGTTCCTCCAGAACTGATGTTGAAATTGTGGGTTGTTGAAGCAGGTAGTTCTATCACATTAAATGACTTTTAAAGGGAGGCTTCAATCATGTGGGAATTACCTCCAGAGAAAAACTGATGTTTAAAAAAAATAGCCACCCACTTTTTAAAATCAAGTATAACTTGACAAAAGTCTGACCAAATTCATTATTATCAATGCTTGTTTGGTCTCCAGGGTTAAGGAAGGACATCCTGGCTGTAGAGGAAGTGCAGCATAGATTCACGAGGTTAATTCCTGGGATGTCTGGACTGTCTTACGCAGAGAGGTTAGAGAGACTGGGCTTGTACACGCTGGAATTAAGGAGATTGAGAGGGGATCTGATTGAAACATATAAGATTATTAAGGGATTGGACAAGATAGAGGCAGGAAATATGTTCCAGATGCTGGGAGAGTCCAGTACCAGAGGGCATGGTTTGAGAATAAGGGGTAGGTCATTTAGGACAGAGTTAAGGAAAAACTTCTTCTCCCAGAGAGTTGTGGGGGTCTGGAATGCACTGCCTCGGAAGGTAGTGGAGGACAATTCTCTGGATGCTTTCAAGAAGGAGCCAGATAGGTATCTTATGGATAGGGGAATCAAGGGATATGGGGACAAGGCAGGAACCGGGTATTGATAGGAATTGATCAGCCATGATCTCAAAATGGCGGTGCAGGCTCGAAGGGCCAACTTTTGCACCTATTGTCTATTGTCTAACTTTGTCCCAGTTTCTAAGGCTTGTTACTGCACATGATCATTAACACTTAGCATAGTAATGTGGAATAGACCTAATCTTCGAAACTCATGGGGAACTACTTTTCCTGCAGCATCTATACTCCAGTCCTGATGCAGAGTTTTGATTGAAAACATCTACCATCCCTTTGCCTCCACAAATGCTACTTAACCAAAAAAGCTCTTCCAGTTTAATTTATAATGGGGTCCAAAGTAATAAAAAGCCCACAAAAGGAACACCAATACATAAAACTGTAGTTCCTGAAATCTGTAGCAAAAAACTAAACTCTATTTGGTTCATACACTCATTCTATTTTGTAATTTTAAAGAAGTGGGTGAGTTTAGTAGCAACTGGGTATTCAAATTATATAGGCCAATCGCTCAAAACAGTGAATCAATACCCAAGTTGCATCAAAATCTTCAACTATCAATATCTATAAATATTCAAACTGGTATCTCCATTATTTTACGCAGTTGAAGAATCATCATTATGACAACTATAAAAGGAAAAAATTAGATTTTCTCAACTGCTTGCTTGGTGGTTCTATTACTTCACAAATAAAAATCACAATAAATAATTTTATTGCTCAAGTAAACTTTCCTACCTGCACCATCTGGCAGCTTGTTTCATTTACTCACCATCTTTTGTGGAAATACTTGCCTTTCAGCTCACCTTTAAATCTCTCCCATTAACTTTCAACCTATACCCTCTAGTTTTAGACTTCTCAGCTCTGAAGACCATCTATTCACTTTATCTATGTCCCTCACAATTTTTATCATGCCCTCAATTAATATTACCCCTGAGCCTCCTTCACTCCAGCTAAAATAGCCCTAGCGTTTCCAGTCTCCTATCCAGTGGCAGTCTACCACTAATTAAAAGCCACATAAACACTATAGTTAGAAAAATAAATCAGATATTCTGTGGCACAGCAATTGGATGGTATAATGGAAGAAAAAATAACTGAGTGCAAGTCTAGCAACTTTAAGAATGTATGATTCCACACACAACAAATCAATTCAACTGACTGCATGCAACCTGTAATTTAAACATTAATTTCCTCAACCACTGGTACAAAATGGCTACTGGGAACAATCTGCAATTTACACTGAAATAACTCAAAGCTTCCCCAAAATTGTAATTCTGAAATCTCTAACAATGGGCAGAACAGAAAATCACATAAGAATATATGTGATGTGCAGGCAGTAATATGTCTCATTAGCCTGCAACATCTGTAAGTTTATGGCTGATTCAATCTTAGTCTCAATACTTCTCTCTACTATAGCTTTAACGTCAATGAATCTCCACCTCCAATATACTCAATAATTCCATTTACCAGTTGAGTTGAAGAATATTAGTTTCACAACTCTCTGTGCACACACTAAGAAATTCCCTTCAAAACATAAGAAATCCTCAGTTCATATTGGAGAGTCAACTTCCTGGAAATCAACAGCTAACATGCATTTATAGACAGAATTTAATGTAGTAATTTGTTCTAGGTGCTACATAGAAACATTATCATACAAAGGTTGATAGTGCTTTAAACAGTGGGAAATCTGAGGAGAAGACCAAAATCTTGGTCAAAAATATAAGCCTTAAAGGAAACAAGGACCTCAAGGGGAGGATGGAGTTCTATAGGAAGCCAATCCTCAATATCTGAAAGGTCAGACTTCCTCCTGGTTGCCAATGGAGTAGCAGCTTTTTGCAATTGCTCCTATCTTTCTTACTTTACTGTTTCCAACTTGTTTTGAAACCTTACTTTTAAACATGATATTGTTTTACTATGAATACAAAGGGTGCCAAAGGTACTAAAAAAGATCCTCCTGCATCTTTGGAATCTATTATGGAGCTGCTTCGAAAACACAGAAAAGAATCTTCCGCTGAAATTAAACAAATAGATGCAAAATTGGATTCTATTCAAAAAACCTTAACTGAACATGATAAATGAAGAGAATGAAGCAACACTGACAATTTTTGATGCAAAAATTGATGACCTACAAAAGCTTTGAGAAAAACAAAGCCTAATGAAAGATTAAGACAGAAGATTATCGATTTAGAAAATAGAAGCAGAAAAAATAACTTACGAATTCTGGGCCTTGAAGAGTTAACAGAAGGTGATCAGCCTATGGAATTCTTTGCAAGTTTTTTGGCACAATTATTTCCCAAAATTTTATTGTCTTTACCTATGATTGATCGTGCTCATAGATCGCCTATGCCTAGGCCAGCTCCAGGAGCAAGACCCAGATCAGTAATAATCTGTTTTCATGAATTTCAAACAAAGGAACTTTTAATTTGTGAATCCCATCAAAGAGGAATGATTGATTATAATAGCCAGAAGATTAGAATCATCGAGGAATTTTCACCTGAGGTCATGAATGAGCATGCTTTCAAAAAGGTTATGTCGGAACTTTTCAACAAAGGTTTCAAGCGTTCTCTTCGGTATCCTGCTCAGCTCAGAATTATACTGAAGGATGGCTCTAAGGAATGGTTCCGTTCGACCAAAGAAGCCCTGGAATTCTTGGAATCTATAGATTGACAGTTCAGTATCTTTCTACATGAATAATTGTTTCTTTTACTTTTGGTAAACCTTTGTAGCTAACTCTCTTTTCGAACCTTTTAATGGTTTACTTAGAGAATGAGATTTTAACGAGTTAATACCTTGTGTGTTCATATGTTTTGAATTTTGATAGGTTTTTTATTATTTTATATTATACTTATTTTTCTTGAGGTTTTTCTTATATCAATAAGTATGGGTATTTTTCATTTTATCATTTTGAAACTAATAATTAATCTATATGTGTTCTTGTTACGAGAGCTAAGTTTTGTCTCCGTCTGTTGTTTTGTCTAGGTTGGAATGCAGCCAACTTTCAAATCAATTTGGAGCTAAACCAATAGGTTTTTTGGGAGGGGTGGGGATGTTATCGTTAGGTGTAGCTGTCAACTGTCTATTGGTCGAACTTCTGACTTTGGGAAGAGGGTTGGGACTATGGGTTTTTTTTCTGGAAGCTGTTTTGGACTCTCAGCCAAATCTGTTGCTTGGTTACCCTATCTCAAGGTTTTTTGTTTGGTTTTAATATATATTCCAATGATTATTACTTTAACCTTTCTTGTAAATAGTATTAAAAATGGATCAAACTATTAACTTACTTAGTCTTAACGTGAAAGGGTTAAATCACCCTGTGAAACGGAATAAGATTTTTGCCCATATTAAGAAACTTAAGGTCCCAATTATTTTGTTCAAGAAACTCACGTACGTAAATGTGACAATTTACGCCTTTTTAGCTGATGGAGAGGCCTAAATTTTCATTCCTCTTTTCAGAATAAGTCTAAGGAAGTTTCAATCTTTATAGATAACACAGTTCCATTTGTCCAACATAAAGTAGTGCCTGATACTAATGGGTGTTTTGTTATAGTGTCAGGAAAATTAGATAATAAATTAATGGTATTTGCTAATCTGTATGCCCCGAATATAGATGATCCAGGATTCTTTGAGCGTTTTTTTTCCGTTTTTGCCAGATTTGAGTCTTTACTCATTGGTGATGGGAGGAGATTTTAATTGCTGGTTAGATCCAATTTTAGATCAGTCATCTTCTAAACCAGAGACACTCAATAAATCAGCTTTGTTTATTCAGTCTTTCCTAATGAAATGTAGTACTGTTGATGTCTGGCAATTGTTACATTCCGTAGACAGTGAGTAAAGGTGTCCCCTGTCTTTCTAACATTTGCTTTACGACAACTCGCTGTTACGAAAGACCTACATTAGTACCTGTTTTCGCTAACTAAAGAGGATTTTTGCTTTTACGAAAAAAAGACACCAGCCTTATATGAGTCTTTATCCCAAAAAAGATTACAATGATTATGAAGCCTTGTGCAGGCAGTTGTTTGCGCATGCGTGTACGTGCCGATTTTTTTTCTCCAAATTGATTTTGGCTTGTTGTCTTCCTGATATTGATAAGTGAAACTATGTGAAACTACACCGTACCTACAATATTTCTACTTTATATAGGGTGTATATTTACCATATCATTCCTGATTTTACTATATGTTAGTGTTATTTTAGGTTTTATGTGTTATTTGGTATGATTTGGTAGGTTATTTTTTGGGTCTGGGAACATTCAGAAATTTTTCCCGTATAAATTAATGGCAATTGCTTCTTCGCTTTACAACATTGCGGTTTACAAATGGTTTCATAGGAACGCTCTACCTTCGGATTGCGGGGAAAACCTGTATTCAATTTTCTCTCATGTCCATCATACATATTCCAGGATTGATTTTTTTTTATTGATAGCCAAATGATTCTAATAGTTCGATCCTGTGAATATAAAGAGATTACTGTCTCAGATCATGCTCCTGTGTTTTTGTCTTTAAATCTCCCTGGTCTCCCTCAAATAAACAGACTTTGGCGTTTTAATCTAACTTTGCTATCTGATAAGGATTTTTTAAAGTTTCTGGAGAGACAAATTATTCTTTTTTTTTGGAAGAGAATACGCTGGAAGAGACTTCTAGTCTTATTATATGGGATGCCTTCAAAGCCTATATTAGAGGACAAATAATTTCTTATACTGCATGTGTTACGAAAAAAGCTAATAAAGAGAGAATTCATTGAGCCAATCAGTTGAAACAATTAGTTCAAAAATATGCCTTGGCTCCAGATCCTGTTTTATATAAAAGGCATGTTGAAATTAAAACTAAATATGATCTGTTTAACATATCCAATTGAAACTCAACTCCTAAAAGATAAAAGTCAATTTTATATTCATGGACACAAAACAGGTAAATTATTGGCTAACCAATTAAAAACCTTTATAGCTAAACGGCAAATTAAAGAAATTTGTAAAGTTAACAGTGATCGGACAACTGACCCATTTAGAAATAAATGATACCGTTACAGAATTTTATTCTAAACTTTATAGTTTTGACTCTCCTAAAGATAACACTGTAATGAATAATTTTTAGACCAATTAAACATTCCTACTCTTTCTGTTGATAACCGAAAACAGTTGGATCAACCTATTACTTATGAGGAAATTGCCGAGGCTGTACGTTCATTGCACTCGAGGAAGGCTCCAGGTCCTGATAGATTTTCTGGAGGATTTTATAAGGCTTTTTCCTCACCACTTATACCTCCTTTATGTTCAGTCTTTTCAGATTCCTTTAAGTTGGGTAGGTTGCCACAATCTTTTGATGAACTTCTATTTTGCTTATCCTTATAAAGAATAAGAACCCAACTGTATGTTCTTCATATAGACCAATTTCCTTACTTAATGTTGATACTAAAATCTTATCCAAAGTTCTGGCTCATCGGATTGAAAATATTTTACCATCTGTCATTTCTGATGATCAGACTATATTTACGAAAAATCGATATTCCCACTTTAATATTTGTCATTTATTAAATGTTATCTATTCTCCTTCTAAGGAGATATCAGAATGTGTGGATATCCTTAGACGCTGAGAGGGCTTTCGATCGGGTTGAATGGAATTATTTACTTAAAACCTTAGAAAAATTTAATTTTGGGCCCAATTTCATTCTTTATCTATCTCCCTCTGCACGGGTTCTTACTAATTTTCAGAATTCCAAACCATTTAAACTTCAGCGTGGAACCAGACAAGGCTGTCCTTTTAGCCCTTTGCTCTTTGATCTGGCCTTAGAACCTGTAACCATTGCTTTTCGAGAATGTAGTGACATCACTGGTATTTTAAGGAGGAGAGGTACTACCCACAAAGTTTCGTTCTATGCTTTTTATTTCTAATGTCGAGACTTTGTTATCTTCTGTTTTTTCTTTTCTCTCCTGTTTCAGCCAGTTTTCAGGATATAAACTGGATTTACATAAGAATGAACTTTTTCCATTGAATGATTTGGTTATCAATTAATACTAACCTTCCTTTTAAAATTGTAAGAAATCAATTTACCTATTTCGGTGTAACAATTACTAAAAAGTTATAAACACCTACTTAAAAAGAAAACTTTCTTACCCTACTGAATTATGTAAAAAGGGCACTATCAAATTGGTTGCCCCTCTCGTTATCATTGATTGGCTGAATTAATTCTATTAAAATATCTTACCTAAATTTATATACCTTTTCCAGGCCTTACCCGTTTTTATTCCTAAATCCTTTTTTGATTCTCTCAATTCTATTCTATCTTCTTATATATGGAAAAACAAACATTCTCAACTAAATAAAGATCATCCTCAAAAAGCTAAAAAGAATGGAGGTTTGGCTTTACAAAATTTTAGGTTTTATTACTGGGCAGTCAATATACGAAATTTTACGTTTTGGTCATACTATATTAACTGTGAGGACTGTCCGGTATAGGTTTCTTTAGAAGCTAATTCTGTAAATAAATTTTCTATCATTTCTCTTCTTGGATCCTCACTTCCTTTACCTTTAAGTAAATTAACTGACAATTTGGTAGTTAAATTACTTTAAGGATCTGAGTACAATTTAGAAAATACTTTGGCTTATTGAGATTTTCTTTTTCAAGTCCCATTTTTTTCTAATTTTTTTTTTAAACCTTCGATGACCAATCCAGTTTTTAAAGAGTGGGATAGATTGGGTATTAAATGTTTCCAGGATCTGTTTGTTGGAGGAAGTCTCTTTTTGTTTGAGCAATTGTCAGCTAAATATAGCTTACCAAAAATTCACTTTTTTTGATGTCTACAAATTAGAAACTTCCTGCGATCTCAATTATATATATTTCCTAAAAGTCCCGATAGAACTTATTAGATGTAATTTCTAATTTGAAACCTTTTCATAATGGTTCAATATCCAATATTTATGGCATGTTGCTGGGAATGAGAAATGCGCCTTTAGACAAAATTAAAAATCTTTGTAATCAAGATTTACAGATTTCAATTTCTGAGGAAACTTGGAATGGAATTTTTAAATTGGTTAACACTTCATCGTTATGTGCCTGCCACTCCCTCCTACAATTTAAGGTGGTTCATAGGGCTCACATGACCAAGGATAAGCTATCTCGTTTTTATTCGGATATATCTCCCTATTGTGATAGATGTAACAATAGAGAAGCTTCACTAATTCATATGTTTTGGACATGTCTGAGTCTTGAAAAATACTGGAAGTATGGCTCACTATAGGAAGGATGTGGAAGCATTGGAACGGGTACAGAGGAGATGTACCAGGATGCTGCCTGGTTTAGAGAGTATGGATTATGATTAGATATCAAGGGAGCTAGGGCTTTACTCTTTAGAGAGAAGGAGGATGAGAGGAGACATGATTGAGGTGTACAAGATATTAAGAGGAATCGATAGAGTGGATAGCCAGCGCCTCTTCCCCAAGGCACCACTGCTCAGTACAAGAGGACATGGCTTTGTAAGGGGAGGGAAGTTCAAGAGGGATATTAGAGGAAGGTTTTTTTTTACTCAGAGAGTGGTTGGTGCGTGGAATGCACTGCCTGAGTCAGTGGTGGAGGCAGATACATTAGTGAAGTTTAAGAGACTACTAGACAGGTATATGGAGGAATTTAAGGTGGGGGGGTTATATGGGAGGCAGGGTTTGAGGGTTGGCACAACATTGTGAGCCAAAGGGCCTGTAATGTGCTCTACTATTCTATGTTCTATGTTTAAGTATTCCAAACTTTCTCTGTACTTTTCAAAGTAAATTTGAAGCCTAACCCTTTGACTGCCTTATTCGGTATTGTTGGAGGAAAAGATATTATTTTGCAGACATCTGATTTGTACATTTTGCCTTTTATTTCTCTTTTAGCTAGGAGGGCGCTCTTGCTTAAATGGAAGGATGTCGTTCTGCCTACTCACGCTCAATGTTTACGCGATGTCCAAGATGGCAGCGCGACGCAGCTTGCAGCGGCCACTCCGGAGCTTATTATGTTATTTGTGAAGTGGGGTGCTGTGCACAATCATAATCAATTGAAAATGGACGTGGGAGCATGGAAAAACATCAGGAAATCTCCAGGAAAACCTTTTTCATTGCTGCTGCTGCGAGGTCCGGGACTCTGCTGGGAAGAACAGGCCCCCAGTCCTTGGGGTCGCGTTGCCGATGGCCGTTGGCGGGGCCGTCTTAATACGCTCGGCAGAGGATGGTGCTTGGAGAAGCTGTGCCAAAGGGGATGGTCGTCGGCTCGGAGGTTCGATGGACTCGGAGTCCACTGCGGTCAGGTTGCTTTTGATGTGTGCTGCGTCTGTGAGGCTGAGTCGGGCGGCACCGTGGAAGTCCATAGCGGGGGTATTCCCTTCTGCCGCCGGCTTGGGATGGCGAGTCTGTCGGGACCCTGGGGACTTGTGGAAACTGTGTGGTGATTTCTTTTGAACTTATAGTCCTTTAACATCTTTGGACTATTTTTACTGTGCCCATAGTCAGTTTTTTTTTATCAATTATGCTATTGTTTGCATTGTTGTAACTACGTGGTTTTGTGCAGGTCTTGTAGCTTTAGCTTTTGGTCTTGTTTGTCTGGTGGATTTGGAGCTCCTTTCCAGGGAACGCGTTAAGACGGTAGCACGATATTAATACGCAGCAGCCTCTCCGGACTCTGGATTGGGGATTGCCAAATGTTATGTGGATTTTCTAATGCAGTCTGTTTTGTCATATGGTTTTGTGATATCATTCTGGAGGAATGTTGTCTCATTTTTTAACTGCATTGCATTTGTGGTTTCTAAATGACAATAAACTGAATCTGAATCTGAACTTATGTCATGCTTAAATTTAGAGACAATCAGTTGTTCAATTTCTGAATCTGGTTGAGACTTTCAAACATTTTGGGGACCATTTTTGAACTATTTTCAAAACCTTTGATTTGCTCTTAAAGTACAGATGTTGGCTAATAACACATTTCACTATATGATAAGGATTTTTTTCCTTAATTTCTTTCTTTACCAAACAGCTTCAGTCTTAGTAGTGGGATTAGATTCCTTTTATTGTATAATAAAATTATTTAAAAATATTAAAATAGAGAAAAAAAGAATTAAGACAATTATTTTTTATTTAATAAAAAAGTCACACATTAATCATGCAAAATTTAAAATCCAGGATGTTCAAGGTGGCTAGAATTAGAGAAAATATATTGCAAGAGATAGTAGGAAGAAGGCTTCCGCTAGCAAAAGGTCAAACAATGGAAGTTTGAAAGTAAGGATGTGAATATTAAAAACTGAGGCATTGTTTAAATGAAAAGCAATGGAAATCTTCCTGTCAAGATGGCACCTGCATATAACGCTCCTTTGGTCGATGTCTTCTGGATAGATCATGAAACCTTCTTTCACTTCTTTTATGTCTTTTACGTTTGTTTTTCATGAATGTGATTCTGAAACCTTTGGAGCCTACCTTTTTAATTGCTGATGAGATTACTCTGCTATGGAGAGGGAGAATATTGCCTAGGTTTTCTGTGTCTGGATGTGGACTTGGACTGTGGGCTTTTTTTAGTCTTCAGATTTTTTCAGTATTCTGCTTTTCGCCCAGTCTTTCTTGTTTTTTGTGTGCAGGGGTGGGGGATTTGGAGGTTAATATACTTGTTCTGTTTTAGTTCATTTTTTTGTGCAGAGAGGTGGTATTTGGGGGTTGATGCCTTTCTTTTCTTGGTTTCATGCCTATCTGGAGAAGAATTTTGGAGTTGCATACTTTGATAATAAATGAAGTATTGAACCTTTGAAATCATAAATACTTAAAAGCAATCACAATTTGGGTTGGATTATAATTAATTTTGTAGCATTTTTAATGCCACAAACCCAAATATTAGCAGAATCCCCATGTCCAAAGACATAGTGATTCCAGTTGCATAATACCGAGAAACAGTATAAATTAGAATGCAGCTAGGGATGATGAGTTTGTTTATACAGGGTGTAACCAGGAGTTTGGTGGAATTGTCAAATTCAGAGTTAACCAAGAATGGGGTTTCCGTTCCACCACCATAGATGCTGCCTTCACCAGCATTTCTCTCTTTTTCCCGCACATCTGTACTTACCCCCATCTTCTTGCCATCATAACAGAAACAGGGTTCCTTTTATCCTTATCCACCATCCCATGAGTCTCCAAATCCAGCACATCAATCAACATAACTTCTGCTTCAACTGGATCTTACCACTAAGTACATCAAGTATGATAATATGGCTTTTAAAAAAGTTGTTTTTCTTGGACTAAAATATTGCAGATCCAGTATGACTGACCATATTTACCCTGGAAGTCTGCTGATCCTTGGTTAGATTTTTCTCTGGATAATTAAATCGTCACTATAGGGGTTGGTGTTCCACACTAATGAATAGATTGACATTGCCTCCTGTTTTATCTGGACTGACTACTATGGAACTAATAAACTCGAAAATAGACCTGGTGGACCAAATGGCCCAGTTCTATTTTGATATCTCATTTTTATTATTTAATCAATGTTTCACAATGTAAGCAAAGCAATGAGATTTTTAAAATGTAAGTATTAAGGTACAGTTAATCTTCCAATGCTTGACAAGACCCAGTAACAAAAACATATTAATGCGGTGCAGAACCAGAATAATTCTGGCATGTGGGCAAAAAAAAGAGTTGGTCATTGACATTAGAAAGACATGCTCCTCTATGTGTCACCGGTGTGGTAGAGAGCTTCAAATTCCTGAAAGGTTTCAGCCAGAACGTTGACTGTACTTTTTTTTTAAGATGCTGCCTGGACTGCTGAGCTCCCCCAGCATTTTGTGCGTGTTGCTCAAATTTCTAGCTTCTGCAGATTTTCGCGTTTGCAATACAGTATGTTCTGCATTCAGTTATTACGTTTCTCTTTGTACTACCTTCATGTATTTATCTACTGTATTTTGGAACCAATTACATGAAGTTTGCATAATCATTATCTTGCTGCTTAAGAAGAATTACAACTTAATCCACATCAATAACAACTTTACAAAGGCATTCAAACGAAGAAAAATCTCTAAAAAAGGTCTGAGTAATTTTATTTATGAAAATTCCGAGTTGATAAATGAATAAGATTAAGTCAGCATCATGTAGTAATGTACACTGTATATGGTAACAAATAAAGATATCAAAAATAACAGCATTTCCAGCACTACTGTTTAGATAAAACTTACCTCTTCTTATCTTGTGGTGCACCATGCTGTTCATTACAGGGGTTGAAATGAGGTCCTGTACAGGCAGACCCTAAAAATATTTAATAGACTTTGTATTACTTGAAATATTGTTCACTTCATTAACATACTAGTAATAAACAGTGAAAACTGCCACAAACATTGCACATATTCTTGTAAACACAAGGATCTGGCATAGTTTTGAGGAGCTAGGTCACAGATAGGCTTAAGAATCAATAGTCTCAATTTTGGCCTTGAGATTTTTAAATAGAAAAACCAACTCCTCTTCCCAACTCTAATTTATATTGGATTATAGTTCACTTTCTAGCCTTTGCGGTATCTATAATATTGCTATTTCTTTTATTTCCTGTATCATTACTCCAGTGTAAATGTTCATGCAATTGTTATTTCTCCATTGTTATAATGTTTCAAGCACTCCTCTGTTTTCAAGTCAAGTCACTTTTTATTGTCACTTTGACCATAACTGCTGGTACAGTCCACAGTAAAAATGAGACAACATTTTTCAGGACCATGGTGCTACATGAAACAATACAGAAACTACACTAGACTACAGACCTACCCAGGACTGCATAAAGTGCACAAAACAGTGCAGGCATTACAATAAATAATAAACAAGACAAGAGGCACAGTAGAGGGCAGTAAGTTGGTGTCAGTCCAGACTCTGGGTATTGAAGAGTCTGATGGCTTAGGGGAAGAAACTGTTACATAGTCTGGTCGTGAAAGCCCAAAGGCTTCGGTGCCTTTTCCCAAATGGCAGGAGGGGTCCTTCATGATGCTGTTTGCTTTGCGGATGCGCGGTGTGGTTGTAAATGTCTGTAATGGTGGGAAGAGAGACCTCAATGATCTTCTCAGCTGACCCCACTATCCGCTACAGGGTCTTGCAATCAGAGATGGTGCAATTTCCGAACCAGGCAGTGATGCAGCTGCTCAGGATGCTCCCAATACAATCTCTGTAGAATGTGGTGAGGATGGGGGTGGGGGGGGGGGGTGGGAGATGGACTTTCCTCAGTCTTCACAGAAAGTAGAGACGCTGCTGGGCTTTCTTTGCTATGGAGCTGGTGTTGAGGGACCAGGTGAGATTCTCTGCCAGGTGAACACCAAGAAATTTGGTGCTCTTAATGATCTCTACTGAGGAGCCGTCGATGTTCAGTGGAGAGTGGCTGCTCCGTGTCCTCCTTAAGTCAACAACCATCTCTTTTGTTTTGTTCACATTCAGAGACAGGTTGTTGTCTCTGCACCAGTCCATTAGCCGCTGCACCTCCTCTCTGTATGCTGACTCGTTCTTGCTGATGAGACCCACCACGGTTGTGTCATCAGCGAACTTGATGATGTGGCTTGAGCTGTATGTTGCAGCAGTCATGGGTCAGCAGAGTGAACAGCAGTGGACTGAGCACACAGCCCTGGGGGATCCCGGTGCTCAATGTGATGGTGTTGGAGATGCTGCTTCCGATCCGGACTGAGGTCTTCCAATCAGGAAGTCTAGGATCTAGTTGCAGTGGGAGGTGTTCAGATCCAGTAGGCTCAGCTTTCCAATCAGTTTCTGAGGAAAGATTGTGTTGAATGCTGAAGTCTATGCACAGCATTCAAACATATGTGTCTTTTTTGTCCAGGTGGGTTAGGGCTAGGTAGAGGGTGATGGCACTGGTGTCATCTGTTGAACAGTTGGGATGGTACGCGAACTGCAGGGAGTCCAGTGAGGGGGGCAGCATGGTTTTGATGTGCCTCATGACGAATCTCTCGAAACACTTCATGATGATGGATGTGAGTGCAACGGGACAGTAGTCATTGAGGCAGGACACTGAACACTTCTTTGGCACGGGGTTGATGGTGCTGGCCTTGAAGCATGTTGGAACGATGGCACTGCTCACGGAGATGTTGAAGATGTTAATGAGAACATCTGCTAGCTGGTCTGCACATCCTCTAAACACTCTTCCAGGAATATTGTCTGGTCCAGCAGCCTTCCGTGGGTTGACCCTGCATCGGGTTCTCCTCACATCGGCCACGGTGTGACACAGCACCTGGTCATTTGGAGGAGGGGTGGACTTCATTTTCCGCCTCAAAATGAGCGTAGAAGTTGTTTAGTGCATCTGGGAGGGAGGCATCACCCGCACAGTCAGGTGATGTTGTCCTGTTGTTGCTTATGTCCTGGATGCCCTTCCACATGCACCGCGTGTCACCGCTGTTCTGGAAGTGGCTGTGGATTTGCTGGGCATGTGCACACTTTGCCTCTCTGATGGCCTGGGACAGTTTGGCCCTTGCTGTTGTTCCTCCATGATAAAGATATTGTGACATTTTTCAATAGTTATTTCACTATTCTTCAAGATCTTATGTATAAACTGAATAGTTTCTGTATACATATGGAAAGACAGTTATCCACAAAGAATTTTGATGTTTCCTCAATAGATAGTAAATGGGTGCAATTTTCTAAATTCTTTCTACCAAATGATTTTCTAATTTGTCATTATATACAACAAGGAGCCAACATCTGTTGATAGAAGGAAGAAGATGGTAGCATAAATCAGCATATAAAAGCCAATCTGACATACAATACACACAGAAATTCAGTTAAACAGTAGAATCTTCTTAATTCTGTATGACTGACATAATTTCAACAGCAGGAAGAAGGTTCCTCCTCCGGGAGAAGGTTCAGGAGCTTGAAGATTTGTACGGCCAGATTTGGGAACATCTTCTTTCCAACTGTGATAAGACTGCAGAAGGGATCCTGACCCGGATCTGGGCTGTACCTTCCAAATATCCGGACCTGACTTGCACTACCTTACTTTCCCTTTTCTATTTTCTAATTATGATTTATAATTTAAATTTTTATTATATTTACTTCAATTTGTACTTCAGGGATCGTGAAGCACAGACTCAAATATCGCTGTGATGATTGTACGCTCTAGTATCAATTGTTTTGTGACAATAAAAGTAAAGTAAAGGAAGCACCAACTCCTCACCCAATCCACACAATTTGAACAGCTCATCAATTATTTAATAAACTAGACGATAGTCAAATTTGGCCTGGTTGTTATCATGGTTCTACAGTACTTGGTGTTCCATTACTGAATGAGGGTTCATAACTCTGGAGGGCATGGTACAATTGCTGAATGACCTTTTGTATGAGATAGTTACTTCTGTCCAGTAAACCTGCTGGAAAAACAGTAAGACAGGAGTAAAACTCTTAGTAGATCATATCTGCACAAAAGGTATCCAGGGAAAGTAGGGAGAAAACAAAGCACGTTCTTAATGAAATCTAGCATCTGTTTCAGCCACAACTATAATCTCAGTACAATAAAAGGATCACATTGCCAGGCTGAAGTAATTTGCAGCATCTCATTAAACACCCCTCATTGTTGTAGGCTCAAAATTGAAAGATAGCAAAATACATTTCATTCTGTTTTGTGTGCAAAGTCCATCGATCTGCAAGATTTACAAATTTCCAATGAATTAGGGTGCAATTTGCTGCAAAGACACCAGTAGGAAACAGCCAACTACAACTATACCAGAACTGAAAGAGATGTCACACCTTCATCCTCAAGCTGGCATATGATCACAGTTAGATCATGTAGGTCAATGCCTCATTTTCTAGCAGCAGTCCTTTGTATTCTCTGCTCTTCAACCACCACAGAAAATCAAAGGCTGCAGCAGATCAATCACCCTTTTGCTATTCTTTCACTCTTTCAAGGTTGCTGTACTTGAGCATTCAAAATTGAAAAGACATAACCGCAAAGTTGATATGTTTCCATCAACTTCAATTTGTAAATTAGAAGAGTATATAGACCAAGAAGAATTGAGAAGGTCAGCATCATTTCTGCAGGTGTTACCACATATGTAGTTCATCTGTTCCCTTCTGGTTAGCCAGAACATGCAACAAGAGTAATATGATACTTTAAGTATCACGGCCATCTTTATTAAATGGCTATTGGTATGTGCAGACTACAAACATCTAATGATATGGTGGATCATCTGAATACTGGCCATGATTCCTCTAAAAGACTTTTGGTATTTGAATGATGGAAATGTGTCTAATTAAGTAGTATCCAAGGCTAAGCATGCGATTGCAGATAAGCATTGAATGACCCTTTGATTAACTTTTTGTGGCAAAGAATTCAAGTACATAGAAATTCATTCCAGGCCTTCTGAAAATCAAAGAAAACAACATCCACTGACAAAATGCTGGAGGAACTCAGAAGGCCAGGCATCATCTATAGAAAAAGTATAGTCGATATTTCAGGCCAAAATCCTTCCGATATCCTGCCGAAGGGTTTTGGCCTGAAACATCGGCTGTACTTTTTTCTATAGATGATTATCTGGCCTGCTGAGTTCTTCCAGCATTTTGTGCATGCGGCTTGGATTTCCAGCATCTGCAGATTTACTCGTTTGTGAACATCCTCTGACACTCATTTGACTATCCTGCCTCTTATTTCCTCAAAGAATTCCAACAGATTTGTCAAGAAAGATTTCCCCTTAAGGAAACCATGGTGACTTTGGCCTTTATCTAAAATCATGTGCCTGCAATTCTCCGAAACCTCATCCTTAATAATGGACTCCAACATATTCCAAAACACTGAAGTCAGGCTAGCTAACTGGTCTATAATTTCCTTTCTTTTGTCTCTCTCCCTTCTTAAAAGAGTGGAGTGACATTTGCAATTTTCTAGTCCTCTGGAACCATTCCAGAATCTAGTAATACTTGAAAGATCACTACTAATGCATCCACAATCTCTTCAGCTACCTCTTTCAGAACCCTGTGGTGTCATCCATCTGGTCCAGGTTGATTATCTACCTTCAGTCCTTTCAGCTTCCCAAGTACCTACTTCTTAGAGACTACACTCACTTCTGCCCGACACACTCAAATTTCTGACCTACTGCTGTGTCTTCCACCATGAAGACTGACACAAAATATTTAAGTTCGATTGCCATTTTTGTCCCCCATTACTACCTCTTCAGTGTCATTTTCCAGCAGTCTCACCTCTCTTTTACTTTTTATATATCTGAAAAAACTTTTTGTATCCTCTTTTATATTAGCCAGCTTACCTTTGTATTTCTTATTTTCTCATTGCTTTTTCATTTGCCTTCTATTGGTTTTTAAAAGCTTCCCAATCCTCTAACTTCCTACTAATTTTTTTCTATATACGTTCTTCTGCTTTTAAGCTGTCTTTTACTTCCCTAGGCATCTACCGTTGCTTCATCCCTTTAGATATACATCTATCCTGCACCTTTTGAATTGCTCCCAAAAATTGCTGCTATTGCTATTCTGCCATCAACCCTGTTAGTGTCCTCTTCCAATCAACTTTGGCCAGCTCTCCTCTCATGCCTCTGTAATTCCCTTTACTCCACTCTAACACTGATATAACTGATTTTAGCTTCTCCTTCTCAAACTGCAGGGTGAATTCTATCATATTATTATCACTGTCTCTTAAGGGTTCCTTTACTTTAAGCTCCCTAATCAAATCTGGTCCATAACACAACACCTAATCCAGAATTGTCTTTTCCCTAGTGGGCTCAAACACAAGCTACACTAAAAAATCATCTTGTGGGCATTCTACAAATTCCTTCTCTTGGGATCCAGCACCAACCTGATTTTCCCAATACACCTACATATTGAAATCCCCCATCACGACTGTAACACTGCCCTTTTTACATACCATTTTTATGTCCAGCTGACAGCTTGTACCTCCTCCAGCAAGAAAACGCATGGAGTTCATGTTGTCTTTAACTGAAGCTACCCATTCAAAATATTGCACGTTGTGTGTGCAACTTATCAAGTATGGGAACAGAATAGCTGAATGCTGAAATCATCATGATTTTCTGGCAGGGAGAGTAATGGCACATAACATTCATTGAAATCAATACTGAAGGATTAATCCTGCAGAGCACTCCCTGCTACAATTGAAAATTCCCATGATCAACCTGGAAACATTGAAACCACGTCCACCATTATCTCAAAGTAACTTAATGATTTCAAGTAAAAAGTGCTGAAATCACACAGTCGAAGGAGAGTATCTAAGTTATACACATTTAGAGCAGGGTTTGCTGTTGCCTTGTTATCATGATTTGTGTGGTGCATTAGGGGCACTGCTAGCAAATCTCCTGATCTGGTGAATGGAAAAAAATAGTTAGATATAATACCAGGAACACACACAAAATGTTGGAGGAACTCAGCAGGCCAGGCAGCATCTATGGAAGAGAGTACAATCCATGTTTCAGGTCAAGGCCTTTCAGCAGGACTAGCAAAAAAAAATTAGGAATATCAGAATCACGTTTATTATCATCAGCATATGACGTGAAATTTGTTAACTTAGCAGCAGTTCAATGCAATACATAACCTAGAAGAGAAAAAATAATAAAATGAAAATAATAATAAATAAACAAGTAAATCAATTACAGTATACATATATTGAATAGATTTTAAAAAGTACCAAAAACAGAAATACTGTATATTAAAGGAAGTGAGGTAGTGTCCAAGGATTCAATGTCTATTTAGGAATTGGATGGCAGAAGGGAAGAAGCTGTTCCTGAATCGCTGAGTGTGTGCCTTCCTCCTTCTGTATCTCCTACCTGATGATAACAATGAGAAAAGGGCATGCCCTGGGTGCTGGAGGTCCTTAATAATGGATGCTGCCTTTCTGAGACACTGCTCCCTGAAGATGGCCTGGGTACTTTGTAGGCCAGTACCCAAGATGGAGTTGACTAGATTTACAACCTTCTGCAGCTTCTTTTAGTCCTGTGCAGTAGCCCCCCTCCCCCATACCAGACAGTGATGCAGCCTGTCAGAATGCTCTCCACTGTACCTCTATAGAAGTTTTTTGAGTGTATTTGTTGACATGCCAAATCTCTTCAAACTCCTAATACAGTATAGCCGCTGTCTTGCCTTCTTTATAACTACATTGATATGTTGGGACTCAGTCTTGACACCCAGGAACTTGAAACTACTCACTCTCTCCACTTCTGATCCCTCTATGAGGATTTGTATGTGTTCCTTCGTCTTACCTTTCCTGACGTCCACAATCAGCTCTTTCATCTTACTGATGTCGAGTGCCAGGTTGTTGCTGTGGCACCACTCCACTAGTTGGCATATCTCACTCCTGTATGCCCTCTCGTCACCATCTGAGATTCTAACAACAATGGTTGTATTGTCAGCAAACTTATAGATGGTATTTGAGCTATGCCTAGCCACACAGTCATATGTATATAGAGAGTAGAGCAGTAGGCTAAGCACACACCTCTGAGGTGATCGTCAGCAAGGAGGATATGTTATCATGTGGTCTTCCGGTTAGGAAGTCGAGGATCCAATTGCAGAGGGAGATGCAGAGGCTCAGGTTCTGCAACTCCTCAATCAGGATTGTGGGAATGGTGGTATTAAATACTGAGCTATAGTCGATGAACAGCAACCTGACATACGTGTTTGTGTTGTCCAGGTGGTCTAAAGCCCCATGGAGAGCCACTGAGATTGCATCTGCCGTTGATCTATTGTGGCGAAAGGCAAATGGCAATGGGTCCAGGTCCTTGCTGAGGCAGGAGTTCAGTGTAGTCATGACCATCCTCTCAAAGCATTTCATCACTGTCGATGTGAGTGCTACCAGGCAATAGTCATTAAGGCAGCCCACATTATTTTTCCTCGGCACTGGTATAATTGTTGCCTTTTTGAAGCAAGTGGGAACTCCTGCCCACAGCAGTGAGAGGTTGAAAATGTCCTTGAATACTCCCACTCGTTGGTTGGCACAGGTTTTCAGAGCCTTGCCAGCTACTCCATCAGGACTTTCCACCTTGCGAGAGTTCACTCTCTTTAAAGACAGCCTGACACTGGCCTCCGAGACAGAGATCACAGGGTCATCAGGTGCAGCAGGGATCTTCACAGCTGTAGTTGTGTTCTCCCTTTCAAAGCAGGCATAGAAGGCTTTGAATTCATCTGGTAGTGAAACATTGCTGCCATTCATGCTATTAGATTTTGCTTTGTAGGAAGTAATGGCTTGCAGACCCTGGCAGAGATGCCGTGCATCCGATGTCGTCTCCAACCTCGTTTGGAATTGTTTCTTTGTCCTTGAAATAGCCCTTTGCAAATCATACCTGCTTTTCTGGTACAGGCCTGGGTCGCCAGACTTGAATGCCACAGATCTAGCCTTCAGCAGATGACATACCTCCTGGTTAATCTACAGCTTTTGGTATGGAAATGTACAGCAAGTGTTTGTAGGCACATACTCATCCAGGTTCGAAGATGAATCCCTGAATACAGTCCAGTCTATCGGTTCAAAACAGTCCTGTAGGCACTTCTTACCATACCTTTTTGGTCCTCACTACTGGTGTTGCAGTCTTCAGTCTCTGCCTATACTCAGGGAGCAGAAATACAGCTAGGTGATCAGACTTCCTGAAGTGAGGGCGTGGAAAAGCTCAGTAGGCATCCTTGATCGTTAAAAGGTAGAGTTGAAAGGTGGGGGGAGGGGAGGGGAGAAATACAAGGCAATCGGTGAAACTGGGAGGAGGACAGCTGAAGTAAAGAGATGGAAATTTGATTGGTGGAAGAAATACAGGGCTGGAGAAGGGGAAAATCTAATAGGAGAGGACAGAAGGCCATGGAAGAAAGAAAAGGGGGAAGGAACTCCAGAAGGCAGAGGGAGGTGATGGGCAGCCAAGGAGATAAGATGAGAGAGGGAAAAGGGGATAAGGAATGGTGAAGGTGGTGGGGTAGGCATTAACTGAAGTTCGAGAAATTGATGTTCATGCCATCAGGTTAGAGGCTAACCAGACAGAATATAAGGTGTTGTTCCTCCAACCTGCGTGTGACCTCATTGCAACAGTAGAGGAGGCCATGGATAGACATATCAGAATGGGAATGGGAAGTGAAACTAAAATAGGTGGCCACTGGGAGATCCTGCATTCTCTGGTGGATGGAGCGTACTTGCTCAGCGGTGGTCTCCCAATCTACACTGGGTCTCACTGATACAAGAACATATGAAATAGGAGAAGGAGTGACCATTTGGCCCACTGAGATTGCTCCACCATTCAATAACATCACGGCTGATCTGACCATGGACTCATCTCCACCTACCTGCCTTTTCCTCATAACCCTTAATTCCCCTTCTATGCAAAACTCTATCCAACCTTGTCTTAAAATATATTTACTGAGGTAGCCTCCACTGCTTCATTGGGCAGAGAATTCCACAGATTCACCACTCTCTGGGGAAAAACAGTTCCTCCTCATCTCTAGCTTAAATCTACTTCTCTGAATCTTGAGACTACGTGTCCTAGTTCTAGTCTAGCCTACCAGTGGAAACAACTTTCCTGCCTCTCTTATCTATCTCTTTCATAATTATACCTGTTTCCATAAGATCTCTCATTCTTCTGAATTCCAGTGAGTACAGTCCCAGGTGACTCAATCTCTCCTCAAACTCCCTCATCTCTAGAATCAACCTGGTGACCTCCTCTGTACCCGCGTTCAAAGCCAGTATACCTTTTCTCAAGTAAGAGGTCCAGAACTGCACACAGTACTCCAGGTGTGGCCTCACCAGTATCCTGTACAGTTGCGGTATAACCTCTCTGCTCTTAAAATTCAATCCCTTTAGCAATGAAGGCCAACATTCCATATGCCTTCTTGACAGCTTGCTGCACCTGCAAATCAATCTTTTGTGATTCATGCACAAACACTCCCAAGCATGTTTCAATTTTTTTACTACTTAAATAATCTGCTCTTTCATTTTTCCTTCCTAAGTGGATGACCTCATATTTACCAACAGTGTACTCCATCTGCCAGACCCTTGCCCACTCACTTAACCTATCTATATCTCTCTGCAGACACTCTGTATCGTTTACACTATTCGCTCTTTCACTCAATTTAGTATTATTAGCAAACTTAGATATACTACACTCGGTCCCATTTTCCTGATTGTTAATGTATAGCGTGAACGGTTGCAGGCCCAGTACCAACCCCTGTGGCACACCACTCACCAGTAATTGCCAACCAGAGTAACACCCATATATCCCAACTCTCTGCTTTCTACGTGTTAACCAATCCTCTATCCATGCTAATACATCACCCCCTTTTCTATGCATCCGTATCTCATGGATAATCCTTCTATGCAGCATCTTATCGAACACTTCCAGAAATCCACGTGAATAACGTCCATCTGTTCCCATCTATCCATTGCACTCATTATATCCTCAAAGAACTCCAGTAAGTTTGTCAAACAAGACCTGTGTTTGCTGAATCCGTGATGCGTCTGCCTGATGGATTCATTTCTTTCCAGATACCTTGCTATTTTTTCTTTAATGATAGCTTCAAGCATTTTCCCAATTACAGATATTAAACTAACTGGCCTATAGTTGCCTGCCTTTTCCCCACATCCTCTTTTGAACAGTGGCGTGATCAGCATCTTCCAATCTGCCGGGACCTGCCCAGAGTTCAGAGAATTTTGGTAAATTATCTCCAAAGCCTCCACTATAACTTCTGCCATATTTTTCAGTACCCAGGAATGCATTCCATCAGTACCTGGGGTCTTATCTGTCTTCAGGCCCACAAGTTTGCCCAGCACCAGCACTACCTCTTTAGCGATAGCTATTGTATCAAAGTCCTCACTTCCCATCGCATCTCTCTTTGGCACGTTAGACTTGTCCTCCATCATGAAGACCGACCACAAAATAGTCATTCAAAGCCTCTGTCATTTCCTCATTACCCAATATCAGTTCCCCCTTCTTGTCCTCCAAGGGACCTACGTTCACCTTAGCCACCCTTTTCTGCTTTATATAATTATAAAAGCTTTTACTACCTGTTTTTATATTTTGTGCTAGTTTATTTTCATAATCTAGCTTCCCTTTCTTTATTGCTCACTTAGTGGTCTTTGTTGCTCTTTAAAGTGTTCCCACTCTTCCAGTTTCTCGCTACTCTTGGCGACTTTGATTGCACGAGCTTTTAGTTTGATGCCTTCTTTTATTTCCTTAGTTATCCAAGTTCCTTGAGCAGCCAACAGGATATACAGAAGACCACACCAGGAGCACCAGACACAGTATATGACCCCAATAAACTCAGAGGGGAAGTGTCGTTTCACCTGAAAGGACTGTTTGGAGCCCTGAATGGTAGTGAGGGAGGAGATATAGGGGCAAATGTAGCACTTGTTCTGCTTGCAAGGGTAAGTCCCAGGAGTGATCTCCCATTCCCATTCCGATATGTCTATCTATGGATTCCTCTACTATCGTGATGAGGGCTACATTCAGGTTGGAGGAACCTTAAATTCTGTCTGTTTAGCCTCCAACCTGATGGCATGAATATTGATTTCTTGAACTTACGGTAATACTCCCCCTCCTCTCCTTCACCATTCCCCATCCCCTTTTCCCTCTCTCACTTTATTTCTTCTCCTGCCCATCACCTCCCTCTGGTTTTCCTCCCCTTTTTCTTTCTTCCATGGCCTTCTGTCCTCACTTATTAGATTTCCCCTTCTCCAGCCCCGCATCTCTTTCAACAACCAACTTCTAAGCTCTCTACTTCACCCCTTGCCCTCCCAGTTTTACCTATCACCTTGTTTCTCCCTCCCCTCTCAGCACCTTTTAACTCCATCCCTCATCTTTTCCTTCTCCAGTCCTGCTGAAGGGTCTCGGTCCAAAACATCAACTATACCTTTTCAATAGATGCTGCCTGGCCTGCTGTGTTCCTCCAGCATTTTGTGTGTGTTGCTTGTGTAGGGTTCTCAGTACCAGTAACAGTGGTGTTAACTGTTCAGGCTAACAAAATGGCTTCTCTGTATTTTATAATGAAATGGCTTCTCTGTAATGCTGTAGTGGGATCCTGTGTCTCATATGCTTGGGTTATGGGTATTGATAAACGGAAAAATAACCATTGGAGAATTGCTATGCTATCTTGTCTGTGTAAGCTGAGTGGGAGTTTGTGGTCTTTTTCGGGAGGAAAGTGAGGAGGACGGACATGTGTGGAGCGGGCAGCGGTTCCAGAGCAACGGATACTGGACGTCAGCGGTTTGGACGGTGGCCGAAGGCTCAGAAGGTTGTTTTGGAAGGGAACCAGAGGTGTGAGCTCCAACGTATTAAAATATGTGCACAAACTGACAAACTGATTATTACTTTGGCGCCTTTAGGTTACTACTAACCCATCACTAAGAAATCACTATAAAGTAGCAATTATTTACTCGCTTTTGGGTATTGTCTAGTATTTGTCTTGTGAGCATGTACTGGGGGGCATTACACTGTATTTGCACAGAAGTATTGTACTACTGGTGGGGCGACGGCAGTTTACCCTAGGCGAATGGGGGTCAACTGGGGGCATGGAGGCTACACTTGGATTTCCAGCATCTTCAGATTTTCTCTTGTTTGTAGATATACCATCCACCAACTTTGTGAATAAACCATTTTACACTTCTGCAGAGTCACTATCACAGAGCCAAAATCTATTCCCTCTGTAAATTTCCTTTTAATCTACAAAAGGAGATTGATTTTCCTGGTAAGAAATTGCTGTAATTGTCCCAAACTCAGCAGTGGGATCCTGGTTCTCATTATGTGGGGGTGGCAATGAAACTTGAGGAGAGTGGGAAATCACATTCACAAAACTACAATGTATAACAGTCAACTCCCGCTATTTGTTAAAACACAAACACTGAAAAGCATAGTGGGCTTGTTGGCCTGTATAAATTCCCTCTTTTTGTAAAAGAAAACAAATTACATAGTGCTTCTGATTTCCTATCTATGTTTGGCTCAAAATGTGAAAATTATATTTACAAAAGCAGTCTTTAACAGACTATGGCTTCAGTCTTACAATACGATCAATAAGTTGAATCCCTTGTGAAGCATGTAGATCAAAAATAATTTTAAACCTTTACCTTTGGCTATGAGAAATAAATTACTGAGGGGAAAATGGTGCTTGAAAAATCAGTTTGTAGTTCAACATAAATCCAACAGATAACTTATACATTGTGACACAGATTTATATATTCAAAATTCATGCATAGGAATTATAATGATAACAAGATGTTCCAAGAAAGTGTAACAACAGAATGTAAAAAGGAACTAACAAACTGCAACTCAATTTGTGATTTACTTATACAGTATTATGTAAGCATTGACAGGCTCAAATACTATTAATATTTTAGAAATAGAATTAAAACTCTTAAAAATTCTAAATTAACTCCTCTTAACTTAGCTCTCTATACTGAAAGGAATAAAGCTGTCCCTATGTCAGGGCTAACTACATCCAAGTTGTTAAGTAAATTCTTCAATGCAAGAGGTGGGAAACTGGTACAACTTACCATTCTCTCACGATTAGACCACATGTGCAATATCCTGAGATATTGGTGCAGACTTTCAAATTGAGGAATTGCCTTCTCTTTCAAATGGATGGGAAATATTTGCAAAGAATATTACAAGGTCCAAAACTTGACAGAATATTCTGTCTACTTGACTGTATTACTGCAAATCAACAATACATAAGATACTTGACTGAGGACAAAATAGCTTGTGATTGATTGATTGATACCCCAATCAGCACCTTACGATTTACTGATCAAGTGCTGACAGCGGTATTTTAAAATATACATCAGCAGTGGTAGAGTTATTTTAAGGCATTATGAGGGAATATATTTGCATTTAGAAAGACTAAGACTGATTAGAGAGATTCACTATTACTTTATGCACAGGAAATCATCTTTCACAAATTTGACTGAGTTTATTTAAAGAAATGACCCAGAAGATTGAAGAAAATAAGGCAGTTTATATTATCTACATTCAAAGTTCAAAGTAACTTTATTATCAAAGTATGAAAATATCACCATATATTACCCTGAGATAACAGGAGCCCATATTTAAGTTAGTGATGCTGCTTAAATAATGTGAAATTTATACACACTCTTTAAAACCATTTTCAGAATTCAAAACAACATTGAGTAGTTTTAAAACATAGTAATACTTTTATTCTCATTTGGCTTCACTGATTTTTGAATTCATTGCTAATTTCTAAATAAAAAGCCCACTTGTAAATTTATCTCAGACTAAAATATACACATAGTTCTAATCTTTACAGGTTTAGTTGATTCTAGATCTCCTCAGTAACATTCAATTCCCTAGCCCTGACCGCCGCATCTTCACAATGGATGCTCAGTCCCTAAACACTTCTATCACCCATTATGAAGGCCTCAAAGTTATCTGCTTCTTTCTTGACAAAAGAACCAAACAATACCCTTCCACCACCATCCTCCTCCGTCTGGCAGAACTGGTCCTCACCCTCAATATTTTTTCCTTCAGCTCCTCCCACTTTCTCCAAACTCAAGGGCACTCGCATGGGCTCCAGCTATGCCTGCCTCTTCATCAGCTATGTAGAACAGTTTATGGTCAAAGCCTTCCCCAGTTATACTCCCCAACTCTTCCTCCACTATACTGACAACTACATTGGCACTGCTTCATGCTGAGGTCGTCAATTTTTTTTAAATCAACTTTGCCTCCAACTTCCACCCTGCCCTTAAATTCACTTGGTCCATCTCTGACACCTCCTACCCCTTTCTCAATCTCTCTGTCTCCATCTCTGGAGATAAACTGTCAACCGACATCTTTTATAAATGTACTGATTCCCATAATTATCTCAAATATACCTCTTCGTACCCTAAAAATGTTATTCCCTTTTCTCAGTTTCTTTGCCTCTGCCACATCTCTTCCCAGGATGTGGCTTTCCATTCCAGGACATCAGAGATCTCATCCTCTTTCTTTAAAGAACAGGAGTTTCCCTCCCTCTACTATTGATGTGGTCCTCACCCGCATCTCCTCCATTTCCTGTACATCTGCGCTCACCCCATCTTCCCACCCCTTAATAGTGATAGAGCCCCTCTTGTCCTTACCTACCACCCCATCAGCTTCCATATCCAACACATTATCCTCCGCAACTTCCACCATCTCCAAAGGAATCCTACCACTAAACGTATCTTTACCTCCTCCCCCCAACTCCACTTCCACACAGGGTTTGCTCCCTCCGCACTTCCCTAGTACACTCATCCCTCCCCACTAATCTCCCTTAAGGCACTTATCCCTGCAGTGACCTAAATGCTACACGTGCCCATACACCTCCTCTTTCACCTCCACTCAGAGTCCCAAACAGTCCTTCCAGGTGAGACAACACTTCATCTGCAAGTCTGCTGGGGTGGTCTATTGTGTCTGGTGCTCCCAAAGTGGCATCCTCTACATTAGTGAGACCCATCACAAATTAGGGGGCCACTTCATCGAGTACCTCTGCACCACCCACCACAAGCAGGACTTCCCAGTGGCCAAATGTTTTAATTCCAAATCCTATTTGTGTTCCAACTTGCCAATCTATGGCCTACTTTTCTGCCAAGATGAGACCACCCTCAGAGTGGTCTGCAACACCTTGTATTCCATCTGGGAACCCTCCAATGTGATGGCACGAAGATTGATTTTCCTTCCAGTAAAAAATTCCCACCTCTTCCTCTATTCCCCATTCTGAACTTTTACTACTTCTCACCTGCTTATTACTTCCCCCGGGTCTCCTCCTCCTTCCCTTTCTCCTCTTGTCCACTCTCATCTCCTATCAGTTTCTTTTTTTCCCAGCCCTCAATTTTTCCCACCCACCTGGCATCACCTATCACCCTTCCAGCTAGCCTCTTTCCCCTACGCCAGCTTTTTATTTTGGCATCTACCCCTTTCTTTCTCAGTCAGCCAGTAATATCGACTGTTTACTCTTTTCCATAGATGCTGCCTGACCTGATGAGTTCCTCCAGCATCTTGTATCTGTTGTTTCGATTGATTCTTTATATTGTCTAGGATGAATTCACAATTGCCAATGTTGCTGACCTTCTAAGCAAACGTGTTTAGCAAGAACTGGTAAAGCCATTTATGCCTTTTGCTTTCTAATCAAGTAAACTGACAACTGACAATAAAAAATAAATTATAATTTATAATTATAAATGTTATAAATCTTCAACATAATAAAACACAACAAAAATTTACATGCCTATGGTATCTGAAATAGAGTAGGTCCTTTATTTGACAAGAAAGATACCTATTTACTTACTATGCTCGCTGAAACCCTATTCAGCTTCATATAACAAAGTCTACTTGCTTGCTCTTAAAATGGTCACAACAAATCTACACATCAGTTTGGGATTGAAAGTTTCAGATCTCTTCAAGAATAATGCAAACAGTTCTAATCAGCAAACTTCAGGCAAGAATGCAACATAGGTCAACCAGATTTTTAGGATTTAAAGGATTACATTTGAGATACAGTTGAACGTCCTAGTTGGGCAGTCTTTCATTGCTTCTGTTATAGTTAATATTCTATAGACATTGAGTATGTCCACAAGAAAATGAATCTCAGGGCTGTATATGATGACGGATATGCTTGTATATGAAGCGGAGATTGTGGACATACTAGTAATGATCTTTCAAAGATCACTGGACTCTGACATGGTGCCAGAGGACTGTAAAAATTGTAAATGACACTCCACTCTTTAAGAAAGGAGGAAGGCAGCAGAAAGGAAATTATAGACCAGTTAGCCTGACCTCAGTAGTTGGGAAGATGTGGGGAGTCAATTGTTAAAGATGAGGTCATGGAGTACCTGGAGACACAAGACAAAATAGGACAAAGTCAGCATGGCATCCTTAAGGATAGATAAAGGGGATGCAGTTGATGTTGTATATTAGGACTTCCAGAAGGCCTCTGACAAGGTACCATACATGAGGCTGCTTGCAAAGTTAAGAGTCCATGGCATTACGGGAAAGTTACTGGCATGGTTAGAGCATTGGCTGATTGCTAGGAGGCGGCAAGTGGGAGTAAAAGGATCCTTTTCGGGTTGACTGCCAGTGACTAGCTGTGTTGCACAGGGGTCGGCATTGGGACTGCTTCTTTTTATGCTGTATTTTTAGATGATGGAATAGATGGCCTTGTTGCAAAGTTTGCAGATGATACAAAGACTGGTGGAGGGACAAGTAGTGTTGAAGAAACAGGTAGGCTGCAGAAAGTAAGGATAGGGGTCCTTAACAATGGATATCGCCTTTCTGAGGCACCGCTCCTTGAAGATATCTTGGGTACTACGGAGGCTAGTACTGCTGTACATTCAAGTTCAATTTGTCATTCAAGCATACATGTGTATACTGCCAAATAAAACAACGCTCCTCCAAACCACAAATAAATTATCAAACAGTAAAGTGCATATACAAATTAAAAAGTAAAGAGTATAATGCTACTGGCACTTCATATCTAATGAGATCTGGGTTGTAGCAGGGAGTTCAGTAGTCTCACAGTCTTGGGGAAGAAGTTGTTTCCCATCCTAACAGTTCTTGTCCCAATGCTACAGCATCTCCTGCCTGATGATAAGGAGACAAAGAGACTGTTGGACAGATGAGAGGGATCACTGACAATGCTAAGGGCTCTGCATTAGCAGAGCTCCTGATAAATACCTCTAATAGGTAGAAGCGAGACCCCAATGATTGTCTCAGCAGTCCTTGCAATCCTTTGTAAGGACTTGCAGTCAGAAATCTAGTAAATAGTACATATGGCAGCAAAGGTGGATTAATAGTGGAATGTCTAAGAAGGTGATTCAGATGTCCATCATTAGACTGCAATGTCCTAAATTTCACAAATGTTGTTGTGATTGTACTCATCTATGTAAGTGGTGAATGTTCCATCATATTACTGGTTTGTAAGTAATACTGAAACTTTTGGTAATCAAAAAGCAAGTTACTTGTGGCTAAAGGACCTGCTTCAACCTACTCTTGCAGCCATTGTTGATTTTTTTTGGTCCAAGGTAGTCCCAATGATTCTGATGAGAAGAGAATTTGGTGAATTCCACGGAATCTCAAAGTGAGGAGAAAAATAAATATCCTCACTTGGGGGCAACCCAGCTAGGTGGGCTGTCCCACAGATGTCAGAAAAAAATCTGACACCAATAAAACATTTAACAAATACTGTAGCAATGCAAGGCAAGCTACAACCAATAAGTTTCCTTAAAGCCATTTGCAATCCTAGGCTGATTATTTGTTTAAAAAAATATTCACACATTGAGACTTTAACTGTTGCAACTTTTTAACCAACAGCACTATGGGATTATTTTATCATGAGGGCACAAATAGATTTGGTCACTTAGGTCATCCCAAATAAAAGGTAGAAAATGCAAAATATATTGCCAGATTTCAAAGTTGACATTAAGGAAGGCCGTTTTGGCTCTTATTTCTATAGCACCGCACTGGGAATCACCATCTCCACTGATTTTCCATATCAAACATTCTCAAGCTATCTTCTTAAGCAGTCCTTCAGAATTTATCTCCAGTTTTTTAAGGCTCTTAGATGGCTAATAAGGAGATAAATAAGTCATAATTTGTAGAGGGCTGAAATTTGCCTTTTTATTCTAAAAACTGTTGGCTAACTAACCTAAAAACTACTTTGTAGTCTGCAAAATGAAATTTTGGTAAAACCCTACTGTTTCTAAGCAAAACTTTCACCCTTTCATTCATTAAAACAGAACAGTTCTACAAAAAAAATTAGAAATATTCATACCTTTGGAAATATCTCCAAATGAGTGCACATGTAGTCCATGCTTTCCAGGAGTCAATCCAGAAATTTCCCCTGTCACAATGGTTGTATGGCCACCTTCCTGCAAAAATATTACATATTTAATCTCAGAAATATTGACAAATAGTATCATGCAAAAATGGAAGTGTAGAAAATATACTGCAGGCTAGTCAGTATTTGCACAGATAGTGCAAATTCAAACTTCCAACTGTCAAGAATAGTCATGATATAAACTTACTGGATAGATTGTGGCTAAGAGACCATGGCAGACACTAACGATCAGGCCTTAAGAACTATAGAATCAGTTACATAGCACTAAGACACATCTACAATACACACAAAATGCTGGAGAACTCAACAGGTCATGCAGCATCTACGTGAAGGAATAAATAGTCAATGTTTTAGGCAGAGATTCTTCATCAGAACTGGAAAGAAAGTGGGAAGAAGCCAGAATAAGAAGGTGGGGGAGGGGAAGGAGTGCAAGCTGGCAGGTGTTAGCTGGAAGAGGCAGAGGACTGAAGAAGGAGGAATCTGATAGACCATAGGAGAAAGGGGACGAAGGGCACTAGAGGGAGGTGACAGGCAGGTGAAAAAAAGAGAAAGGGTAAGAGGGGAGCCAGAATAGTGAATGGAAAAGGAGAGAAGGGTGAAGAGAGAAACAGGTCCTTTAGTTCAACCCCTCTAAGCTCACCAACGTGCTTTTCTGAGCGGGTCCCATTTACCCATTTTGCCAATATCCCTCTAAACCTTGGACCTGTCCAATTTAAACATTCTAACTGTACCCTAGCTATATATACTGTTATGAAACCAGTAACTGGTTTCACTTACCAGCAAAGATAGATATGTCAGTTGAAGTCCAATGGTACTATTTTCAAAAGTTTTATTAATAAAGGGGCACAAAAATTAAGGTTAATACAAACATTCAGATAACATGCGTCAATACTCAATCTAAAACGCAGGTACATTAATAATCACTCAGAAATAAGCTCTTTCGTTGTCTAGGGTATAATACTGAGTCCAATTGGAAATATAAAGAGTCACTCTGAAGTCTGCAGGCTTTTCCCTTTTGGTTTCACGTGTTGGAGAGAGAGAGAGAGATTGTTAGGAAAAGAGAACACTTGCCGTTGTCTTTATGAATCAAATCCTCAGCCTCAGAGGATTTGGCTTCCCTGGTGTTAAATAAAAGCGGTTTTCCGTTGGTTCTAGCCACAAACTCCGCATTCGGAATTTAACGCACGTGGCTTCCTTCAAAATGGCTTCCCGTTCCCACGGGAAGCGGTATCGTGCTTCTCGGTGTCTCCTTGGTGCGTCTGAGGGTCGTCCTCTTTCAGACCCTTCTTTATACTGCCTCACGGGATCTCAGGTGTCAATCAGGTTGCAGGTGATGCAATCTCTCTCTCAACCAGCCCACTTTGCCCGAGGGCTTTACAATGTCCCTGCGAGTTGGCACGTCTGCAGTTCCCAGGTGTCTCCTGAGAACAATGCCACAGTCGCCAGCTTTTGTCCCAGTGGAATGCGGTATCCAGCACGTCGCTGTCTTTCCATTTCCTGTGTCCATTCGGCATGTCTCTCTCTCTCTCTTGCTCTCTCTCGGGTCATTGACCCCCCTTTCACTAGGGCTCTTGCAATTCTCACAAAGGAGGGGGCTGGTATCATAACAATACCCACCATCTTCTGTGTGAAAAGCTTTCCCCTGAGCTCTCCTTTAAATCATTCCCTTCTCACCTTAAACCTATTGCCTTCTGTTTTAGATTTCCTCCACCCTGGGAAAAAGACAGTGATCATCCATCTGATCAATGCTTCCTCATGATTTTATATATCTCCATCCCTCAGGCCTTGTTCATTCCAGGGAAAACAGTCCCAGCCTATCCAGTCTCCCAAAGTTACAGAAAAGGGTCATTTTACCCAACTGGTCCGTGCTGACCAAGATTCCCATCTAAACTAGTCCCATTTACTCACATTTAGCCCACATCCCCTCTAACCTAAACCTTTCTTAGCTACATGCCTGTCTAAATAATTTTTACTCTGTTTCATTCAGCTGTATCCATGTATGGTTAAATGATAATCAAACAATGTGATTTGATTGAAATGTTGCTCATGTACCTGCCTCAATTACTTCTGCTGGTAGCTCATTCAATATATTGATTGATCTCTGGGTGAAAATTTTGTCCAACAGGTTCCTATTAAATATGTCCCCTTTCACATTAAACCAATGCCACCTCATTCTCAATTCCCCAGTCCTTGGAGAGGGACTTTTTGCATTCACCCTATGATTCAACCCCTTGTGATTTTTTACACCTCTATAAGATCACCCCTCATTCTCCTACACTCCAATGAAAAGAAGTCACAACTTGCTCAACCTCCCTTCAAAACAGGAATTCACAATTCCTGGCAACTTCCTTGTCAATTTCCTCTGCACTCTTTTCACCTTTTAGCAGGGTGATAAAAATTGAATACAATATTCCAAAGGTGGCTCAGAATGGTGAATGAAAAAAGAGAGAAGAGGGAACTATAACATAACATCCTATCTTCTAGACATAATGCTTTAACTGGTGAAGGCCAAAGTGCCAGAAGCCACCTTCACCACCCTGTCTAGCCACAATGCCACTCGCAGGAAAACATGCACTTGTATCCCTAGGTTGCTCTGTTCTACAATACTTCACAGAGCCCTGCTATTCACTGTGAAACTCCTATCTTGATTTATCTCTCCAAAAATGCACCACCTTGAGCATATCACATGTTTGGCGTAAAAATGGAGGCGCAACAGCAGTGCGCGCGGCCACTCCAGGAATGAATATCTGTTATCTGTGAGTAGGGGCCGTGCACAATCCTGCTTTGATGGAGATGGACGTGAGAAGCACGGAGGAACATCTGGTGAAACTTCTAACATGCCTGTTTCGCTGCCGCTGCTACTGTGCAATCGGGAAATCTCTGGAGAGGAAGGCCCCAAGTCCTCCGCTTTGCCTGTTGCTTGGCAGCCGGGGCTGGGGTCGAAGCGCTCAGCAGAGATGGTGCTTGGTGCTCAGTGTCGGAGGGCTGGTCGGAGGCTCGAAGTTTTTTGGACGGACTCAGAGTTGGCTGTGGTCGGATGCTTTCAGAGGCGGCATCGGGAAGCTTTGTGGCACTGGAGGTTCATGGCAGGAAGAGTTTTTCTTCCTTCTATTGTCTACGTGAGATGATGGGCTATCGAGGACTTTGAGATTTTTTACCCTGTCCATGGTCTGTCCGTATCAAATTACGGCATTGCTTTGCACTGTTGTAACTATATGTTATAATTATGTGGTTTTTGTAAGTTAGTCTTGGTCTGTTTTGTGTTTTTGTGATATCATACTGGAGGAACATTGTATCATTTCTTAATGCATGCATTACTAAATGACAATAAACGAGGACTGAGTATCCTCACAATCTAAAAAAAAAATCTGAATTACATACCATTTGCTATTCCTTGACCCACATCTAGCTGATCAAAATCCCTCTATAAGTTCTGGTAAATATCTCCACTGTCAACAACTCCGACTATTTCAGTGCAAATTTATTAACCAGGCCTCATACACTCTCATCCAAGGCACTAATATAAATGACAAATAGTAATGGACCTAGCACCAACCTCTGGAGAACATCGCTAGTTACAGACCTCAAGTCCAAAAAGCCATCTTCCACCATCACTCTCTGCTTCCTAGCATCAAACCAATTGAGTATCCAAGTTAGATTACACCTGCAACTTTCCAATTACATTAAGACAGCCGTCTTCAATATTCACTACATGACCCATGCACAAAGCCATGTTGACTATCCCTAATCAGTCCCATCTAACCAAATACTTATACATCCAGTCTCTTCGAATACCTTCCAATAACTAACCCACTACTGATGTCAGGCTCACCAGCCTATAAGTTCCTGGCTTATTATTAGAGCCTTTCTTAAACACTGGAACAACATTAGCTATCCTCCATTCCTCCAGCACCTCAACCAAGGCCAAAGAGCTTTTAAACTTCTCTATTAGGGTCCCTGCAATTTCTGCACTAGCTTCCCAATGTCTGAAGAAAAATCTTGTCAAGCCCTGGGGATTTACCCACCCTAATTTGCCCCCAAGGCAGCAAGCATCTCCTCCTCTGTAAACTGTATATGGAGCATGACCTCAGCTGCTTTGCCTCACTTCTACAGACTCTGCGTCAATCTCCCGAGTACAGACAGACAGACATACTTTATTGATCCCGAGGGAAATTGGGTTTCGTTACAGCTGCGCCAACCAAGAATAGTGCAGAAATATAGCAATATAAAACCATAAATAATTAAATAATAATAATAGTGGAAATAAGTCCAGGACCAGCCTATTGGCTCAGGGTGTCTGACACTCCGAGGGAGGAGTTGTAAAGTTTGATGGCCACAGGCAGGAATGACTTCCTATGACGCACAGTGTTACATCTCGGTGGAATGAGTCTGTGGCTGAATGTACTCCTGTGCCTAACCAGTACATTATGGAGTGGATGGGAGTCATTGTCCAAGATGGCATGCAACTTGGACAGCATCCTCTTTTCAGACATCACCGTCAGAGAGTAAATACAGATGCAAAAAATATCCATTTAAGATCTCCCACATCTCTTTTGGCTCCATGCACAGATGATCATTCTGATCTTCCAGAGGACCAATTTTAGTCCCTTGGTATCCTTTTGTTCTTAATGTATTTGTAAAAACCTTTGGGATTCACTTTCACCTTATCTGCTAGAGAACCTAATGCCTTGGTTCCCTAAACCTGTTATACTTGCCTTTCATTCTGACAGGAACATACAAACTCTGTACAGTACTCTCAAAACTTCACTTTTGATCGCCTCCCATTTACCATGTATACCTTTGCCAGAAAGCAACCTGTCCCAATCCATACTTCCGGTTTATTTCTGATACTATCAAATTCTGCTTTTCTCCAATTTAGAATCTCAACCTGAGGACTAGATCTATCCTTTTTCATAACTGTCTTGACACTGGTTGCAATATGATTACAGGTTGCTAAGTGTTCCCCCACACAAACTTCTGTCATTTGCTCTGCCTGCCTCATCCCCTAATAGGAGATCTGGTATCGCACGATGGTTAAAACCTCATGTACTGATTAAAAACCTCATGTACTGATTAAGAAAACTGTCCTGAACACACTTGACAAACCCTATCCCATCCAGCCCTTTTAGAGTATAGATGTGGACAGTTAAAATCACCTTCAATCACAACCTTGTGATTCTTACAGTCTACAATCTCTCTACAAATTTGCTTCTTTAATTCCAGCGAACTGTTGGGTGGTCTGTAATATAATTACATTAACGTTGTCATTCCTTTCTTATTCCTCAGATCAACCCATATAGCCTCAGTAGTTGAGCCCTCCACTCTCCTGTCTGAGCACTGCCATGACATGTTCCCTGATGAGTAATGCCACTCCTCCCTCTTTAATCCCTCCAGCTCTATCACGTCTAAAACTACAGATCCCTGGACGTTTGAAGTGCCAGTCTTGTCCTTCCTGCAACCAAGTCCGACTAATAGCTACAGTGTTACAATTCCACGTGTTTATCCACCTCCCAAGCTCATCCGCCCCTCCTACAATCCACTTACATTGAAATATTCACAACTCAGAACATTAGTCCCTCCATGTTCAAGCTTTCGATTTCTGACTCTGTACATATACTTAACATCTATCCCCAGAAACACTACTTGCTGTGGTACTCGAGTTCTCATCCTGCAGCAACTCTAGTTTAACACCCCCCCCCCCCAATGCAGCACTGACATACCTTCTTACAAGGATATGTCCCCCTTCAGTTCAGGTGCAAAACGTCCCTTTTGTGCAGGTCTTACCTTCCCTGGAAGACAGACCAATGATCCAAAAAATCTGAAATCCTCCCTCCTGCACTATCGGCCCATTATTTTCCTCCAGTAATTTTCTTTTGCTCCCTAATCCTACCAGCCTTGCTCCCCTCTCCAATAGAAACATACTGTCTTTGGACTATTCTCTATCTCGCTTTGAAGACCCTCCCACTTGCCAGATTCCTTGGTCGCCTTTCTGTCATACTTGTTTTCAAGAAATCTCGGGTTTGTTTTATGGCAAAGAGTACTCGAGAAAATCGGGGCGATGGAGCAGAAATCACTGAAAGGTCTACCAAAGTCATGCGGGAGAGAAGCAACCTAACACAACTTTTGTACGGATGGATACGGCGGGGTTTTCACAGCGGCCGGGCACCAGTGGCGCTGCCGGCCGGCCGACCGTTGCCTCTCAGGGCGCGAGGACTGAATTCACGTCGTCCTCGGCCTATTCCCCTTGGGCCACACCGCCGGATGTATTCCCGGCTGTCCGGCACTCGCCACATCGCACGATTAACGGCTGTACAGAGCGCAAGAGTCACGGCACCAACGCAAGACATTCGTTTTCAAACTAACTTTTCCGCCGCGTCTTAACCACGCGGTTTCGAGAACCAAGAGCTGATGTCACCACAAATCCAAAACAATTGTGTTTTTTTTCCTTACCCCCGCTTTCAAATTAATTATTCCAGTGATACCACCAGGACCCTTCAACACGCAAATCGCCATGGGGACCACCTCCATAATGTTCCTCCTGACAACGGTCGGAATGCGGGCGAAGGAACTGCGCAGGCGCCTTGCGGCGCGGCCCCGGAGCACGTGCGATTTGGGGGAACGTGTTTCATATCCGTAAACCAAAACGAAGAATTTAGGGTTAAAAATTCTTGAGAGCTCTGGGAGCAATCTTTGGCATATTAACACAGTCGTCTCTTTATATCTTGTGAAATGCACAAAAAAAGTTAAAATATTAAACTAAAGTAATCTTTAAATTTCTCCACGATTGGGCTAGTTTTCGTTTTGTTTTTTCATGTTGGGCAGGAATGTATAATTCTTCTTGTCCCTGCATGTATTTCTCTAATGTTAGCCATTATCTGTTATATCTTTTACTGCAGCTTCTTATTCTGTCACACTCAATTCTTCCCCAGTTACCTTTGTTTAGCTGTAGGTCTCTGGTTTCCTACCTAACTGCTTTTGATCAGTTATGCCATTCTCTCCAAATAAACCCCGCACAGAAAGATTATTATAATACAATATTGAGCCTAGAATAGCCTATTCCCCACCTAGCCATTCTACACACTGTCCAAAATATTTGAATTATAAGCTCACAGCCTTGGTCACCCTACATGTCCACAATCTAATCTTATTCCTTTATGCCTCCCTTACCCTATTTCATACATTTTGTTATTTTTTGAGCATTTACAAACAATTCCTTGTAATATTGTGGCAAGGCACTGCTTAAACACCATCTATAAATTTGCCGATGGCATATCTGCTATTGGCAGAATTTCAGAGGATGTGGAGGGATCGTGCAGGAGTGAAATAGATTGGCGAGTTGAGTAGTGTTACATGAACAACCTTACACTCGGCGTCAGTGAGATTGAGGAATTAATTGTGGACTTCAGGAAGGGGAAGTCAGAAGAACACACCCACAAGTCCTGATCAAGTGGTCGGCGCTGGAAAGGCTGAATAGCTTCCAAGTTTCCGGGTATCAACGTTTCAGAGGATCTATCCTGGGCCCAACATATTGATGCAATCGCAAAAAGGAAGTGTTAATGGCTGTACTTCATTACGTGTTTGAGATTTGGTATGTCGCTAAAGATGATAGCAACTTTCTACAGATGTACAGTGAAGTGCATTCTGATTGGTTGAAGAACTGTTGGGTTTGGAGATGCAACCAGGAATAAAGCTGCAGAGGATTGTAAACACAGCCAGCTCCATCATGAGCCCTCACCTCCCAGCTATTTAGAGCATATTTGAAAGGTGATGCCTCAAAAAGGTGCCATCTGTCATTAAGGACACTCACCATCCAGATCATAGCACTTCTCATTTTTGCTTTTTTTTTGTAATACCCATTTACTTTCTATATTTCTTATTACAACTTAGTAATTTTTATGTATTGTGCTGTACTGCTGCCGCAAAACAAACTTCATGACATACCATGTCATATACAAATTTCACATACGTCAGTGATGATAAACATGATTCTGATTGTGAGATGTAATTTTATTTTGTTCTCTAGACCCATTTGCCTCAGTGCCATTCTATCATGCCGTGTTCTTCAATTACTTCCCCACTCAGCTTCCTTCTGGTTCCTCTCTATTATTCTAGATTCTCCCTTCACTCCTCTTAAGTTAGTGTAAAACCTCACTTGCATCCTTAGTTATTCAATTAACTAGAACTCCTACATGGTTTATGTACAGTCCTTCCTGATGGAGGCGCTTTCTTCTGCAAACCACTTCTCTCATTCCATTGTGTATATTACATAATCACCTTCTTAATACCCCTATTCCTGTTCCATATTGCTTTTGTGTCTTGGGTAATGACCCAGATTATGGTTCTGCGTTTGTTAGCTTCTAGTTGCACAAACTCTGATCAAAATTGCTTTCTTAAAATTCCTTAGGTCCTTGATACCTGTGGGGATAAAGAAAACTGGATCTTCCCCTTTTCCAACAGCTGGGGCAGAGACAACAATTCAAAGCAAATTTATTACCAAAGGATGTATAAATTATACAACCTTGCAATTTGTCTGCTTACAGGCAGCCACAAAGCAAGAAACGCAAAAGAACCCAATTAAAAACATAAAGACTAACCCACAATGAGCAAAGAAAGAGGGAAAAAAAACACAAATCATTCAAGCAGTAGAAGCAAGCAGCAGCATTCGGAACCAAATTGATCCGAATCCCCAGAGCAGCCCGGAGTAGGCCAAAAGCCTTGGTATCAATTCATCATATTAAGGTAAAATGACCCTTACGTTAGCACTACCAGCAAAACAGCCTTTGTTCATTTTCTCACGACCATTCCCTGAACTATACTGTTCTCCAGTACAACATTCCTTTTAACTTGAACAGTTTCCCACACCACAATGCTATTGCCAAGTGGCTTTCACCTGTTGCAGTCCCCACACTTCATCACAGGGACTGCATGAACCTAATATATATATTGGATTGGAGCAGGGATGCAAATCCTTCTAATACCATCATGGGCACCGCAGTAGTGTAGCAGTTAGTGCAATGCCTTTACAGCTTCAGGTGTTGGAGTTCAATTCTGCCACTGTTTTCCCTGTGAGCATGTAGGTGTCCTCCAGGTATTCCAGTTTCCTCCCACAGTCCAAAGATGTACCAGTTAACTGGTCATTACTCCCTTTCTTGAGCAAAGGAATATCATTTGCCACCCTGCAATCATCTGGTATTACTCCTGCGACCAGTGGAAACACAAAGCTCATTGCCAAAGATGCAGGAATCTCTTCCCTCACTTACTGTAGAAACCTGGGAAATATCCAGTCCAGCCATGGGAATTTATCTATCCTAATGTTCTTCAAACATTCCAGCACATCTTTTTTTTTTAAAGTCAGCATGTTCTAGCACATCAGCCCATTTTACACTGTCCTCACAAACATCAAAGTCACTCTCACTGAGGTATTCATTAAGGGCCTCCCCTATCTTCACCAACTCTAGGCACATGTCTCCTCTTCTATCCCTAACTGTTCCTTCCCTCACTCGGGTCATCCTCCTGTTCTTCACCAACGTGTAGAATGCCTTGGGATTTCCTTAATCCTACTTGCCAAGAGCATCTCAAGCCCCCTTCTGGCTCTCTTAATTCCATTCTTAAACTCCTTCCTGGTTACCTTCTAAACCTCTGGTGGCCTATTTGATTCCATCTTACTTAAGATGGAAGTCTTAAGTAAGCTTCCATCTTCCTATTGAAATTAATATTCCACATATTGTATGAACCATGGTTCTTTCACCCTACTATCCTTTCAATGGGACAAACCTATCCAGAACCCCTTACAAGTACTCACTAAACATGGGTGCTCATCAGGGTTGTGAGTTGAGCCCAGAGCTGTACACTCTGCTTACAATACAACTACATGGCCGAATACCCTAGTAATCACATAGTGAAGTTTGCCCATGACACAACAGTGGTGAGGCTCATCACCAACAGTAATGAGATGGCCTAGAGAGAAGGTGGAAGAGCTCGACATCTGGTGCCAGGCAAATAACCTCTTCCTCAATGTCAACAAGCCAAAGGAGGTGGTTATCAACTTCAGGAGAACTCACTACATCCATACCCCTCTTTACATCAATGGTACAGCAGAGGAAACTGCAAGCAGTTTCAAACTCTTGGGGATGCATATCTCACGCAGCCTCTCATGATCCCAGAACACATCCTACACAATCAGAAAGCTCACCAATGCTACTAATTTTTAAGGAGGCTGAAAATAGATTGCAGATTAAATTTAAAATGCAGCTCTGAACAATAGGTTGCTAAAAGCTTTGAACCACAAACCAGACAGTGCTAATTAAAATTCATTTAGATGTCTGTGGTATGGATGTGAATCAGAAAGTGTAAAGCTTGTATATAGTTTCAAAGAAAGCATTGTGGATGCATTGAAAATATGGAATAGTCCTTTGATGTTTAGCACATAAAATGTCGGGTAGCGTTGGGCCAGCCAGACATTTCCACTGAAAGCATCTCAATATGATGCCTGCTGTATCATATTTTGTTGAATATAGAGGCTGCTTCATATATACCAGTACTTTTCTCTGGAGACTTCATTCAGGCAATAACATTTGGTGTCAGCAGTGGGATGCCTTTGTGCGACCCATCGTGTGGCCAGTGATCTTAGCAGTCTAAGTGGGTGAGCATCTTTAAAATTAGCACTCATGCCTGGGTCTGTTAGGGATGGTAGTACACAGGAATGTGAAGTATCACGAACGCAGAGTGCTGAACTGGTAGGTATAAAAGTGTGTACGCGCGCATGTGTGTTTATGTAAGAGACAAAATTTTGTGTGTTAATTTGGTAAGAAGGAGCCACCAGTTGTGAAGGGTGGTTATTAAAGGTTCGGGACGCCAGTGTATACTCGTTCCAGGAGCTGCATTTTAACATACATATTTTGTGAGTGTGATGCAAAGGAAAATAGCAAGTATCATGCGTTTAGACGCACATGTGCCAAATTGCAAAGTGCATACTCTGTGGTTTTAACTTGTATCTGTCATTTAAGTTTTGCGTGCGTGGGAATTGGTGTGGAGATATTTTAGGAAGAGGGTCTACCCAGATGTATCTGTCGAAGATGGCACCTATTGAGGTCAAACAACGCCAGGTCGAGAACCCTGATGATCCAAGCCAGCCTTGACTCTGATTACAACCATTCAGAAGCCCTTCGCCCCAGGGGAGAAACAGAGCATTTTGGCAGAGTTGCCCTCACTTAAAGTTGGATATGGGAATTTGGAATTCTGGTGCAAGCTTGAGAAAATGTTGGAATTTCACCATTTGCACCCCAAAGATATACATGTGTTGGCAAAAGTGAAGTGCCTGAGGAATATGTGGAACAATGTGGCCCAGGAGGTGCGGGATAGTACGTACATAGGCAACTACCGGGAATGCATTCATTGCTTACTTTGTCAGCAGTTCTCAACAATGAGGGCTAGACACAAGCAAGATTGTGGTCGAGTCAAGATGAACCAGCTAATATAGAGGAGGGCCTGCATAAAACCCATAAGCAGTATCCTATGAAAACCTAACGCACTGACTGCTGACACAGGACAGTAATGATAGTTAGGGACACTGGCATGAATCCCAGAAGCACCATCCTAACTGAGAGGGAGGCACACGAGTGCAAAGTGGAAATAAAGTAGGAAGTAGATATCGGTGTAAAGGAAACACCTCTGGAAGGGGAAGCAGAGAAAATTTTTAATAGATGGGTCTTAGAGGTACTTAGATGGGAAGCCACAGGCTGGACGGGCCATAGTGAAGGAAACGGATGAAGAGTTTGCTTCAGGACCACTGCTGGGGGTTGCACAACTCAGGATGTGGAACTAGTGGCCCTGATAAAAGCACTGCGCTACAATAAAGGCAGACGAGCAAGTATGCAGGCAACCAGTATGCCTTTGGGGTGGTGCATGATTATCTGATTGCGTGGGCATGACGAGGATTTGTAACCTCAACGGGTGCAGGTGTTCATCACGGGCACCTATTACAAGAACTGATGGAAGCAGTGAGTCTGCTAGCAGAGGTGGCAGTGATTAAAAGTAAAATCTCACCAGAAAGGAGAGAGTAAGGAGCAGAAAGGAAATGAGTAGGCAGACATCACTGTGAAGAAGGCAGCAGAGGTACAGAAAGCAATTAAAATTGCAAGTGTGTGGGAAGAAACAACTGAAGCCAGTTTCGTAAAATTATATCGAGAGACAGAGGCAGAAAAGAAGGAAAAATGAAGGAGAAAAGGGTCAAAGGAGTGACCAGATGAGTGCTGGATCCATGGGGAGGAAGGAGTAGTGGTGGCCCCATGTATTAGGCAGGTACTACTGAAGCTATATCATGGTATGATGCATCAGGGAAGGCAGAGCATGATCATGACTCCCCAGCAGGAGTGCCACTGGCCAGGGATATTGAGAAATTCTGCCACCGTTCTATCATTTGTGCCCAACATAGCCCTAGTAAGGGCATAAAGCTACAGCTGGCAACATCCTGGGAAAACATCCAGATGGACGTCACAGGGTGGGGTGGGGCTGACAAAAAGCAGGGGGAAAATCTGCTGTCTAGTAATTATAGATTACTTCACCCAGAAGGTAGACATTCCCAACAAGGGACTGCACAGCCAGCACCTCTGCACAGATCCTAATTCAGGAAATCCTCCCAAGGTGGGGAACCCAGTCCAGGTGGAATCGGATCAGGAGCACATTTCACAGGGAAAGTGATGAAGGAAATGTGTCGACTGTTACGGATTCAACAACAGTTCCAAGTATCCTACCATGCTCTGAGTTCAGGAATGGTAGAAAGGATGAACTGAACAATTAAGAATGCCTGAGCCAAAGCTACAGCTGAGCCTGGAAAGACATGGGTTGATGTATTACCAGGAATCCTGATGAGATTGCGAGCAACTCCAAACTGCACCCTGGGTCTCAGCCCCTACGGATTATTGATGGGGCGAGCAATACGACCCTTTATGTGGTAATTATGAGTTGCGGTGAGCCTGGGGCTTACAGGGATGGAATGACACAGGAGATGAAAGACCTTTGTAACCAACTTAAAAGTGTTGAAGGACCGAGCTAAACAACAACAGCACATTGCTGATCAAAGAGAGCCAGATGAAAAGGAGACAGTCCTCCAAGAGCTGGGTGACCAGGTCATGGTGAGGGTGCTGCTGAAAGGATAGGGTTTGCTCCCAGATAGATAGGACCACTGATGGTACTTTTAACAAATGACACTTGTGTCTGTGTGCAGACTTGGTGCGGCAGCCAGTGGAAACATTGGACTCATGTTAAACTGTCTGACTCACCTTCTTGTAGACCCCACAGAACAGGGTATCAAGTGTACCCAGTAACCATGTAATGACAGAGAACCTAAGAGATGAACACTAGCCAGCCACACCAGGCCTGACCACAGTTGATTGAAACACACCCACAGCAAATGCAAAGGTAGAAGACAATGAGAGCATAACAGAAACCCAGGAATAGCATACTAAAGTGTGATGGTGAACCATACTCTGTAATCAAGGCTGGTTGCTGAAGGTAGACAATTAGTTGAATAGCAAAGATATAAAAGATATTGGGGAAAATAGATGGGGAGAGATTTAAGTTAAAACAGAGACATCAGGTTCCACAACTTCGATGGCATACATGACAGACTGAGAAAGACTACACATAGCATCTGAAGGCAGTCACCCTAGCCTGAATGGGGAGTGAATGTAAGTGAGCTGGCCCCTTTCAGCAGTTGGGGCCAGCGATCAACTGGCAGTTCAGAAAGGGGTGCCATCAGGGAGAGGTCCTTGCAATCATTCAAATGGAGACTACTCCAACCTCTTCCTATACTTCAATGAAGGGGCCTGTGAGCCTGATACACTTACCTTGCTGGTGCCCCTGGAAAGAGTTTTAGCTTCCAGAAAATGGAGTGAAGTCAAGGGCTAACAAGAGGAAATCTGCAGATGCTGGAAATTCAAACAGCAACACACACAAAATGCTGGTAGAACACAGCAGGCTAGGCAGCATCTATAGGGAGAAGTGATGTCGACGTTTCGGGACGAAGGGTCTCGGCCCAAAACGTCGACATCACTTCTCCCTATAGATGCTGCCTAGCCTGCTGTGTTCTACCAGCATTTTGTGTGTGTCGCTGAGTGAAGTCAAGGAATGTGATTAAGCTGCAATCGCCCAGCAAGGAAAGAGCTACCAGGCATACAAACACAGCCGTATTTCTAAAAACTGTTGTTCAAATTTCTGGAACAATCTCTCTGCTTAGCATTTTGTAAGTTGTGATCAGGGATGATATGGTGGATATAGACAGACACAGTAATTGGGGAGAAGGTGGTGAATTCTGAGGCAGGGCATTTCTACTGCCCTATTTGAGTAGATCCTCCTTAAAGTTGGCCTTTCCTGATGCAAATTTATTTTTGTGCAGGAAGGCTACAAGGAGGGAGTGTTAAGAGTGATTTTTGGGTTTAGCACATATAGCAAATAACCTCTGCCACAAATCTTCAAACCTGAATATAGATTGTAGATTCGATGTAAAATGCAACTCTGAACAATAGGTTCCGAAAAGCCTTGAATCACAGACTAGAGAATACTGATTAAAATTCATCTAGATGTCTGTGGTCTGGGTGCGAATAGGGATGCGTGAGGTTTGTGTATAAATTCAAAGGAAGCATTGTAAAGGTAACAATCAGTATTAGGGAACTTGCAATCTCCGATGGCAACAATCCTGTTACTTTTGCACCTTTCCTGAATCTGCCTCCTCATCTGTTCCTCAGTATCTCTGTTGCTATTGAGGGATCTATAGAATACTATCAGTAGTGATTGCTCCTGTATCTGACTTCCACCTACATTGGCTCAGTAGATGATCCCTCTGACATCTTCACTTTCTGCAGTTGTGATACTATTCCTGATTAGCAATGTCATTCTTCCACCTCTTTTATGTTCTCACCCCCACCATCCCTTTTGAAGCATCTGAGCTCCAGAACATTCAACAGCCATTCTTGCTCTTGTGACAGCCAAGTCCTCATAATGGCCACATCATACTTCCATGTACTGACCTATGCTCTAAGTTTATCACCTTTGTTTCTGATATTTCTGTAATAAAATAGGCCCACTTTGACTTATCTGACATTAATTTTGTTGTCATTTGTCTATTATCATAGTCTCTCTACATGCTGCATCTATCTGCACACCAACCACCCCATCCTGTGATCTATCACTTGGGTTCCATCCGTCTAACTAATTTAACCCCCCTCCCCAATAGCTCTAACAAGTCTGCCCACAGGATATTGGACCCTTCAAGTTCGGATGTAACCTGTCCTTTTATCATACCTTCCACAGAAGAGATCCCAATGATCACAGATCTGTAATCCTGCCACCTGCACGAATTCCTATCCACATATCCATCTGCCATATTTATTCTTACTTTCACTGGTGTATGGCACAGGCAGCAATCCAGAGACTACTACTCTTGACGTCCTGCTTTTCAGCTTCCTAACCTAGTTCTCTATATTCTCTGTTCAGGACCTCATTCTTTTTCCTACCTACAACATTGGTACCAATTTGTACCACGACTTCTGGTCACTCACCTCCCCCTTTATAATGTTGTGGAAGGCAACATACCACGCAGGAGTTTCTTTATGTTCATAGAATCTCCTGACTGCTTCCCTAACTATTGGATCACCTATCACCACCACCACTCACTTCTTTCCTTCTCAGCCACAGAGCCAGGTTTGATGCCGGAGGCCCTAACAGCTTTCCCCTAGTAGGTCTATTCCTTCCCCCCCCCCAAAAAAAAGTATCCATAGTATACCTGTTATTGAGAGGAATGGGAACAAAGGTAATCTGCACTGTCTGACTATTCTCTTTTTCTCTGACAGTCACCCAGGTACCTGCCTCCTGCAGCTTAGGGGTGACTACCTCTCTGTTACTCTCATCTTCTACTTCATTCTCCCGAATGAGCCACAGATCATCCAGCTGCAGCTCTAGTTCCCTAACACAGTTTGTAACGAGCTGCAAGTGGATGCACGTCACACACATGTGGCTATCAAGGAGGCTGGAGGTCTCCCAGATCTCCCACATCTGGCATCAAGAACACATCACTGACCTGAGATCCATTCTCACTATTCTAGCTAGGCAATAACAAAGAAAGAGAAACTTGACAAGAACTTCAACCTGACCCTACATCTTCTTGCCAAAGCCTCAAGCTCTCCACTCTAAGCAGTCCAGTCTAACAATGGCCACTCCACTTAAAGCTCACTTTTTACAGGCCTTTGCCAAGTGCAAGATAAACAGTAATATCTGAAGCCCACCTGAAAGTTCCAAACGGCTCCCCTTGCTTTTTAAATCTCACACTCAATCTCCACAAACAAGCGACTGCTTGCGATATAACAAGCCTGCCAAAACATTACAATTACAATTGTCACAATTTAATTAAATGCTATACATTGCCCGTAGTTAGCACTAGTCACTCATCTGACTTATCTGTGATACCATGCTGTAGATTTTCCCTGTTGCAGCTCTGAAAGCACTCCATTTAACAAAGTAATGTTCTCGAAAGCCTAAACTCTAAGAATCACCATGCTTTCGTAGTTTCATTTCTAAACACTTTGCTGTGCTACCTCATCTGACTTCATTTGATTCAATTAAATTATCCTTTGTAACATTTCCCAATGACCATGGAAGGCACTTCAAAGGCAAGTTGCAGAAAGGTGGTTTAGTCAACAGAATTTGCTCTTGCAGATTTCACAAGTTACAAACAAAATATTTAAGATACAGAATAAAATCCTCTCAGAGAATTTATGTGGGGAAAAAATTCTAACTTGCATTTCCTGTACATACAGATAATGCAGCTTTCCACTGCAGAAAATTGTGATTGTAGACCATTTTCTGATAACATAATCCTTCCCCCTCCTCATGTAACTAAATTTGGAACAAGACTTCTTTAATTTCACAGTGTATTCTATGTCTTGCAAATTACTTGCCCTATCTGCATGTTAACATATAACAATCCCTGCAGACTTTTATATTTCTCTAAAATAGCAGTCTGTAGTGTTTCTCCAATTAACAATATCATTTTTCCATTCATGCAGCCTGACCAATCTCACATTTCCATACATTGTACTTCATATACCATCTTGTTACAACGCATTATCTTTCTACATTTCTTTGCAATTCTATATTCTCCTAATTGCCCACCTACCTTTGTATCATCAGCAAATTGGCCACAGTACACTCATTCCTGTCACTGAGTTATCATTAATATAATTACCATTCAGTACCATCATCCCCATCAGTACTAATCACCAAACCTCTAAAGTTGGGCCTTTGTCTCTCCCCTCTGCAACTGGATCATCAAGTTCTACATCATGAGACCATAGTCAACATTGATCAGCAGTGGAAAGGGTGAGCAGCTTCAACTTCTATCTGGGGCCCAACACATTGATACAATCATGAAGACACACCAGTCACTCTACTGCATTAAGAGTTTGAGGAGATCTGGCAAGTCACCAAACTTGCAATTTTCTACAGGTGTATGGCTGAGAGCATTCAGATTAGTTGCATTATGTAGGCTCCAATACACAAGATTGTAAGAGGCTGCAGAAGGCTATGGACTCAGTCAGCATCATCACAGATACAACCCTCCCCACCATAAGGTCATCTTCAACAGGCTGTGCCTCAAGATAGAGCTACCCATTACTAAGGACCTTTAGTAATGAAAGACACTCTAGTTAAATTAACAGCAAACAAGACCGTTGAAGTAATTTAACAAATCAAACAGCATCTGAAGGGGCAAAGGAGTTGAGACTGATGCAATGTCTCAACCCAAAATGACAACCATCCCTTTGTCTCCAGAGATGCTACTATATTTCCTGAGCTCTTTGAAGTTTGTTATTTGCTCTAGATTCCAGTACCTACAGTCTGTTGTATCTCAGCTGGCTCATCACTAAGTTTAGGGCACTCACAGAAATGCAAGTATGGCATTATTGCTCCATATCTTTCTGATGAATCTGTTCTATATCCACTTAAAGGTCAATGTATCTTACTGATGTACATAGGTTCCAAAAGCAGTTGAGATGAATCAAGCCCTCTATATGACTGTAATATTACTTTCTTCGCTTTTGAGATGAAGCCAAACAACCCATTACCTTTTTAAAATTAAAATTTGTCTCAATACTAGGTTTTAGTGCCTTTTGGGCACGCAACTCCAAATATCTGTGCTCATTCCATATTCCTTGCTTCTTCCTATTATGGAAATGAAAATTTAAAGATACTGTTATTGACATGTTATTTCAATGTAAGGTTTTGGACCTCAATATTAAAACTTTTGTTGATTTCAATGTTGAGACTGGAGGCACTAAAATGGAAACCTAAATATCTAGCTCACAAGCATTCATTAAGAGCAATTTTCATGAAGTAGAAGAAAAATGGAAGGTAATAGATACACTCATCAGGTCATACAGCATATGTGGAGGGTGAAACACTTTTGATATTTCTGCATTTCAAACATCCTCAGTGACATGCTTTCAGAGACTCCATGAGGGCATTTTCAGAAAAGGCATGAAGTTAACTGCTGAACTATCTTACCTGTAACAGCATGGGCTTTGCTTATTAACAACTTTGAAACTCCTATTTTTATTGAATCCTTTTTTTCATAAACAGAAAATATACACCACAGGTCATTAAGGCCCATAGTACCCTTGCCCATCAGAAAAAGCTCTCAAAATTAATCTCACCTTCCAGCACTTTGGCTGTAGTTCCTATGGCAGCCCTTAAAAGTACAATATCCAGGAACTTTTAAATAAAGTGAGAGTTTCCATTTCTAACCTTACCTCTGTACTCAAAGTCCCTCCTTTCAGGTTCCACATTTTCATCATCCTTTGGCTTAAATCTTTTTCTCCTTCATCAGCACTTCTCAAATGCTTCCCTTAAATTAAACTTAACTCTATGCAACCTTCCAGCTAACAAGAACAGTTCTTAAAGACAACTCACCACCAACTTTTCAAGGACAACTGGGGATGGGCAATTAAATGCTAGCTGTGCTGCAAGATCCCTGTCACCGGAATCAATATCGAAAAAAAAACCCCAACTCTTTCTCAGTTAGGCCCCTCAATTTTATAAACATCAATTAAGTCACTACTCAATCTCCTTTGGGTTTATCCAGTATTTTCTCATGGCTAAATTTTTCAGACTTTGTACCATCTTCCTTAATCATCAATACATCCTTTCTAAATGCAATCACAACATTCCTGTATCATGATAGGCAAAACCGACACACAGTATTGAAGCTCTGGCCTAATAAGCAATTCTAACGTCAGTGCTCTCAAATTCTTTGTCGTGTGTAATAAAGGAGAGCAACCCAGGTGATTTTTTTTTTAAGATATTATAAATGATCCTTGGCCCTCACTACAAGGGGTTTTAAGTACAGCAGAAATGATGTCTTAATACAATTATACAGGGCCTTGATGAGACCACATATGGAGTATTGCACTGTTTTGGTCTCTGTTCCCAAAAGTTCAGACAATTACTGGATGGCAGAACTGTTGAATAAGGAAAGATTGGGTTAACTAGGTATCTATTCATTATAGTTTAGATGATTCTGAGGGGATTTCATTGAAACCTACAAAATTCTTTCCGAGCAAAGAGACTAGATGCTGGGAGAGGATGTTTGCCATTAGAGGGCAAGACAGGGTGAGGTGGTCTGGAATTAGGAGTTGCCATCACTTATTTGGGCAAGAGGCAGGACTGTGTTTAGGAGACAACGACAAGATGCCCAGATGCTGAATATTTTTCAAAACAAGAGATTTCCGGACATAAAAAACATCAATGATACAGAGAAAGAACAAGGATTTTGTATTGAGATTGAATATCACCCATAATCATATTATGACAGCAGATCCAAGGAATCGAATGGCTTACCCTATTCCTATCTTTTTTTTAAAAAAACTTATAAAATGTTAAATGTTTCCTTATGCACAAGGATCTGCAGAATGTACACCAAGATCCCTCCACACTTTTTCAACATTTTCCCAATTCATTATAATAAATGATAATAATTATTTAAATTTGATTTAAATTTGACCAGTTAAATGCTCCAGAAAATTCTATGCTTTGTTTTACTCTTCTAAACAAAGAAAAGCATTATATGAAGGTCACACAGCAGAGGCATAATTAACAAAGATACAATTAAAACCAATATGTTTATTTGATGATACAAGAAACAATACAATTTACAATTTTGGCAATGCATTTTACACAAAAAAAAAGAGTTGCAATACAAGTTCAATCTTTACTCAGACTAGTTTCAACAATTTAATAGAAATTTTAGTGAGTTGCATGCTTACCTGGGCAACTGATTTAATTTAATTATTCAATATTATTATTTGAATAATGCATATCATGTTAATTTATTTATTAGCTATTCCAATGATACCCCAGGCTAAACCTTTTCCAGCATTTCCTCTGATAAGACTTTCTTCATTTCCACCTTTACCCAGATCATCTTCATTTTCAGTAACCTTCAATAAAAAAAAAGATAGTTCCACATCTGCAAATGGAAATAGTAACGTTTCTAAAAATTACTGGTGAAAATAGCTTAATCTGCTTTTTTTCAGTTCACTGATTTTTTGACAGATAAAAATCAATTCACCTATATGTAAAGTGTTTTCAAGTCTTTTGACACTGTGGCTTAAATATTCAATTATGATTTCACTTTGCTTTCACTTGTAATAAGATAGAGGAGGAAAGTGGAATTACATCTTTGTGTTGAAAATATTGCAGGAATATTAAACCATCCAGAATGAATCAACAAATTAGTCAAATGCCCTGTGTGCACAGCTCAGAAAGTGTTTAACATCCTTTGATGGAGATCACACACTGTGTGCATGTTCGGGAAGTGTGGTTACATTTTGGCTTGATAAATAGATTGTCTCCACGAGACCACAATCCCAGGAAATCTATATGCATACCCTGCCTGTTACACTCTAGCAAAGAGTAATTTTTCTCTGACTAAAGAAATCCCCATTCTGTACTTCAATGTGTTTTATACGGCAAACCTCAAAATACATTATTTGGGGTGACCCAGAGGCAAAGAAATAGAGGGCCACTGTGACATCCACCTTCAGCTGAACCAACAAGGTAAAGATGAAGCTTTGCCCAAAAGGTGCCAGAACTCAGTAATTCATTATCTATGAGTTCATTAAGGGATGATTTAATGGTCCTCCTAGTCATAGCCTTTCACACCTTTGCCATACATCCCTGTTCTGGGAAAGAGAAGTTACATTCAGATCTTCTACTTCTGCAAAATATAGGAAACGGTCACTTTCTGTTCTTTGCAGAAAATTATCTGTGATTGGTACAAGCCTCAAGTGTTACCCCATAGAACACAGAAAGGGAATGTTAGTGGATTAATCATTATTGCACATATGTATAGATAAATAATATTTAAGGTATCTATATATATTATATATAATTGTTGCTAGCTTCTGTAGTGGTAGCCTTGAAAGAATCTCTGCCCTCCTTGTTATCAGAAGCCAAGATGATAGTTCAGCCCTCTACAATATAAACCAACGTAAAAACAAAAGAGAGGGCATATAATAGAGCAAAAATTAATGGGAAGTTAGATGGTTGGGAAGCTTTTAAAAACCAACAGAATGCCACTAAGAAAGTCATAAGGAGGGAAAAGATGAAATATGAAGGTAAGCTAGCCAATCTGTGATGACAGTCCTTGACAAGGATGGCTTGGACCCAAATGCTGGAGTACTTGAGACTGGGATCGAGACACTGTCTCAAACGGGATTGAGAAACTGAGCACAAAACAAATGCTAGATGAAATCACTGGGAGGCTTACAATCGAGCACTGGACCTATATTCAGATGTTCCTTAAATACTCGAGTCCTGGTGCCCAAAACATGATTGTCAGTTAGAGGGAATATCCTAAGCCCTTAAAGAGGCTATGCCTGCTATCTGTTCTCCGGAGAGTTAGTGTGTTTAAAACCCAGAAGCTGGTGTAGTTCTCATAACAGGACCCCCTCCCCCACGGCTGACTCCTGAGAGCCTTGATTCCTCAGAGAGGCAGTAATGGTAATTGTGGATGAGAGTTGGAACCAAGATGTCTCTTTCTGGCACCCAGCACCTTTCCTCCAGTCTACTAGGTATTGCTGAATGCCTCAAAGAATACAAGTCCAAAATTCTTTTCACCATGAAGACCTGGTCCCCCTTGACCTGGCTGGCAGCGGGGCCAATTGTGGTAGGGTTAAGGGGCTGGTGCAGCCAGGTATTAATTTAAAGATGTGGAAAGTGGGGTAGATCTTTTGGGTCTTGGAGAGCTGCAAGGTGTAAGCCACTGGGCTTACTTTCCTCAGGATGTTCAACGGATCAATGAACTTGAGTGTCAACTTACTAGATTCCACTCAGGGAGGCAAATCATGAGTGAACAGCCAGACGTTGCCCAGGCTGCAATGTGGGTCCCAGACATCTCCTTTGGTTTGCCCTGGTTTTCGCTCTCCAGGTAGAGGACAGCAAAATCTCTCTTGCCTTCATCCATTTCTCCTTGCAGTGTTGGACAAGATCTTCTCTGACAGGGACCCCAACCTCAGTTTCTTGCTCCAGAAAGAGAGATGGAGGATAACTAAACGAGCACACAGTGACATCCCATGCGCTGAGTGCTATAAGATGTTGTGGGCCAACACTGCCCACATCAAATGGTCACACCACTCATCTGGTCTTTCTGAAGCCAGGTATCTCAGGATATGCTCTAAATCTTGGTTAGTCCACTCTTTTGGCTGTTGGACTGAGAGTAAAACCCAGAGGAAAGGCTTCCTGTTGCCTCTATTAGTTTACAGAAAGCCTTCTATAAATGCGGTGAGAATTGTGGACCACGATTTGAGATAATGTCCACCGGGAACCCGTGAACCATGAAGATCTGGTCCAGGATCGAGGCAAGCATGACTGCGCAAGCGCATGGAGGTCAGCCAGTTAGAACAGCAAGATGAGTTTAAAGGAGACAGCTTTATAGAGCGGGCAACAGAGTAGGAGGGCTTTGGTTCAACTGGGCTTCAGTGATAACAGGTCGAGGCGAGGTTCGTTACTTGTGTAGAATACAGACAGGAAGTACATGCGAGGCCGGTTTTCTGTGGTTGGTGTCAGATGTGGTAAGTCCTGGAGACTCCCAGCCTTCTGGACGGCCACATCTGCACCAGGTGCAACGAGCTGCTGCTCATTAGGAACCGCGTTAGGGACTGGAGATGCAGCTTGATGACCTTCGTCTGGTCAGGGAGAATGAGGAGGTGATAGGTAGGAGCAATAGGCTAGTAGCACACTGGGGCCTCGGAAGTCATAAGTGGGTAACAGTCAGGAGAGGGAAGGGCAAGAGGCAGATGCTACAGAGTACTCCTGCTTGAGTATTCTTGGAGGGGAGGGGAATGACCTACCTGGGGGAAACAACAGTGGCCATGTCTCTGGCAGAGTCTGGCCCTGTGACTCAGATGGGTAGGGAAAGGAAGAGGATGGCAGCAGTGATAGGGAACATTATTGTTAGGGGGTCAGACAGTCGATTCTGTGGACGCAGGAAAGAAATACGGTTGGTAGTTTGCCTCCCAGGCGCCAGGGTCCAGGATGTTTTTGATCATGTCCACGATATCCTGAGGTGGGAAGGAGAACAGCCAGAGGTCGTGGTACATATTGGTACCAACAACATAGGTAGGAAAAGAGAGGAGATCCTGAAAACAGACTACAGAGAGTTAGGAAGAAAGTTGAGAAGCAGGACCTCAAAGGTAGTAATCTCAGGATTACTGCCTGTGCCATGTGACAGTGAGTATAGGAATAGAATGAAGTGAAGAATAAATGTGTGGCTGAGGGATTGGAGCTGGGAGCAGTGATTCAGATTTCTGGATCATTGGGACCTCTTTTGGGACAGGGGTGATCTGTACAAAAAGAACGGGGGCCAATATCCTGGCAAGCAGGTTTGCTACAGCTATTGGGGTGAGAGTAAACTAGAATTGCTGGGGGGTGGGAACCAAACTGAAGAGACGGAGGAAGAGGTGCTTGGCTCACAAATAGAGAAAGCTTGGAAACAGTGCAAGAGGGAGGATAAGCAGGTGATAGAATAGGGATGCGCTCAGACCGATGGCTTGAGATGTGTCTATTTTAGTGCAAGGAGTATTATGAACAAAGAAGATGAGCTTAGAGCATGGATCAGTACATGGAGCTATGATGTTGGGGCCATTACAGAGACTTGGATGGTTCATGAGCAGGAATGGTTACTTAGAGTGCCAGGCTTCAGATGTTTCAGAAAGGACAGGGAGGGAGGTAAAAGAGGTGGGGGCATGCTACTGTGTTTCAGAGATAGTGTCTCAGCTGCAGAAAAGGAGTAAGTCATGGAGGGATTGTCTACGGAGTCTCTGTGGGTGGAAATCAGAAACAGGAAGGGGTCAATAACTCTACTGGGCATTTTTATAGACCACCCAATAGTAACAGGGACATCGAGGAACAGATAGGGAGACAGATTCTGGAAGGTGTAATAATAATAGGGGTGTCGTGGTGGGAGATATTAATTTCCCAAATATTGATTGGCATCTCCCAAGAGCAAGGGGTTTAGATGGCATGGAGTTTGTTAGGTGTGTTCAGGAAGGTTTCTTGACACAATATATAGATAAGCCTACTAGAGGAGAGGCTGTACTTATCTGGTATTGGGAAATGAACCTGGTCAGGTGTCAGATCTCTCAGCAGGAGAGCATTTTGGAGACAGTGATCACAATTCTATCACTTTTACCATAGCATTGGAGAGGGATAGGAACAAACAAGTTAGGAAAAAGTTTAATTGGAGTAAGGAGAAATATGAGGCTATCAGGCAGGAACTTGGAAGCATAAATTGGGAACAGATGTTCTCAGGGAAATGTACAGCAGAAATGTGGCAAATGTCCAGTGGATACTTGCGTGGAGTTCTGCATAGGTATGTTCCAATGAGACAGAAAGGATGGTACAGGAGTGTCGTGTAACAAAAGCTTACGAAAGGCTCAAAAAGCTAGGTAATGATAGAGATCTATAAGATTATAAGGCTAGCAGGAAGGAGCTTAAGAATGAAATTAGGAGAGCCAGAAGGGGCCATGAGAAGGCTTTGGCAGACAGGATTAAGGAAAACTCCAAGGCATTCTACAAGTTTATGAAGAGCAAGAGGATAAGACGTGAGAAAAAAAGACCAATCAAGTGTGACAGTGGAAAAGTGTGTATGGAACCGGAGATGGCAGACGTACTTAATACTTTGTTTCAGTATTCACTACGGAAATGGTTTTTGGCGATTGTAGGGATGACTTGCAGCAGACTGAAAAGCTTGAGCATATAGATTTTAAGAAAGAGGATATGCTGGAGCTTTTGGAAAGCATCAAGTTGGATAAGTCACTGGGACCGGATGAGTTCTACCCCAGGCTACTGTGGGAGGCAAGGGAGGAGAGTGCTGAGCCTCTGGCGATAATCTTTGCTTCAATGGGGATGGGAGAGGTTCCAGAGGATGGAGGGTTATGGATGTTGTTCCCTTATTCAAGAAAGAGAGTAGAGATAGCCCAGGAAATTATAGACCAGTGAGTCTTACTTCAGTGTTTGGTAAGTTGATGGAAAAGATCCTGAGAGGCAGGATATATGAACATTTGGAGAGGCATAATATGATCAGGAATAGTCAGCATAGCTTTGTCAAAGGAAGGTCATGCCTTACGAGCCTGATTTAATTTTTTGAGAATGTGACTAAACACATTGATAAAGGTAGAGCAGTAATGTAGTGTGTATGGATTTCAGCAAGGCATTTGATAAGGTACCCTATACAAGGCTTATTGAGAAAGTAAGGAGGCATGGGATCTAAGGGGACATTGCTTTGTGGATCCAGAATTGGCTTGCCCACAGAAGGCAAAGAGTGGTTTTAGACTGGTCATATTCTGCATGGAGGTCGGTGACCAGTGGTGTGCCTCAGGGATCTGTTCTGGGACCCCTACTCTTCATGATTTTTATAAATGACCTGGATGAGGAAGTGCAGGGATGGGTTAGTAAATTTGCTGATGACACCAGTGTTGGAGGTGTTGTGGATAGTGTGGGGGGTTGTCAAGAGGCTACAGTGGTACATTGATAGGATGCAAAACTGGGCTGAGAAGTGGCAGATGGAGTTCAATCCAGATAAATGTGAAGTGGTTCATTTTGGTAGGTCAAATATGATGGCAGAATATAATATTAATGGTAAGATTCTTGGCAGTGTGGAGAATCATAGGTATCTTGGGGTCAGAGTCCAAAGGATATTCAAAGCTGCTATGCATGTTGATTCTGTGGTTAAGAAGGCATACAGTGGATTGGCCTTCATCAATTGTGGGATTGAGTTTAGGAGCCGAGAAGTAATGTTGCAGCTATATAGGACCCTGGTCAGACCCTACTTGGAGTACTGTGCTCAGTTCTGGTCCTCTCACTGTAGGAAGAATGTGGAAACCATAGAATAGGTGCAGAGGAGATTTACAAGGATGTTGCCTGAATTGGGGAGCATGCCTTATGAGAATAGGCTGAGTGAACTCAGCCTTTTCTCCTTGGAACAATGAAGGATAAGAGATGACCTGATAGAGGTGTATAAGATGATGAGAGGCATTGATTATATGGATTGACAGAGTTTTCCTGGGGCTGAAATGGCTAACACAAGAAGGCACACTTTTAAGGTGCTTGGAGGTAGGTTCAGAGGAGATGTCAGGGGTAAGTTTTTTTTATGCAGAGAGTGGTGATTTCGTGGAATGAGCTGCTGGTGAGGGTGGTGGAGGTGGATACAATAGGGTCTTTTAAGACTCTCCTGGATAGGTACATGGAACTTAGAAAAATAGAGGGCTATGGGCAACCCTAGATAATTTCTAAGGTAAGGACATGTTCGGCACAGCTTTGTGGGCTGAAGGGCCTGTATAGTACTGCAGGCTCTTTATGTTTCTATGATCATCTCGGACATCTCCGCCTTTGAAGGTAGCTTCTCCAATGCAATGAAGTTACAGGGTTTCGAAAACCGATCAACAACCATATTGATGACCGACTTACCTTTGGATGGCAGGAGACCCGTGACAAAGTCCATGGGGATGTGTGCCCTAGGTTTTTTCCCCGAACAGGAAGGGGGTGGAGGAGCCTTTGAGATCTACTATGGGCTCCTTGTGCGGGCGCACACCTCGCATGTCTACACATACTGCCAAACTCAAGGGTCCTGGCGATCCTTGGATGTGCAGTCATTCTTGACTAATGTCCCCATTCCAGTACCTAGGACCAGATGAAACTTGGAACGAACAGCCAACCCAGAGGACCATTCTCAGGAACCTCTCCTTGTGTTTGGGCCTTGTGAACTAAAGTGTCAGTTCCCCAACTAATTGGCACTACCGCCCTGGCTTGGGGCAAATTGGTGGTAAGCTGTTCCTCTTGTTCCAGTTTGTTAAACTGGTGGGGCAGGGCATCAGGCTTCTGGTTCTTAGACCCCAGTCGATAGGCCAAGACGAAATTAAACCAGTTAAAAAAAAAAAGAACACCTCACCTGTCTGGAATCTAGCCTCTTGGCCTCCTAAATATAGGCCAAGGTTCTTATGATCAGTCCAAATGATAAAAGGGTTCTTAGCCCCCTCCAGCCAGTGATGCCATTCCTCCAAAGCTAACCTAACTGCAAGAAACTCCTGATTCCTAATGTTATAGTTCCTCTCCCTGGGATAGCTGCTTGGAGAAGAATGCACACAGCTGCAGTTTATTGTCCGAAGGTGATCGTTGAGACAAGATGGCATCTGCTCTGATGTCTGAGGTGTCCACCTCCACAATGAGGGGAAGGTTCCGGTTAGGAGAAACCACGATAGGAACTGTGGTAAACTGTGGTTTAAGCAAAAACAGCCTCCATTTCAGTAGTCCAGACAAAAGAGCCTGTGGATTTCTTAGTTAGCAATGTCAGCAGAGCTGAAGTTCCTGACAAACTTCCGGTAGAAGTTAGCAAGTGCCAAGAATTTGGACCCGTTTGATATTAGATAGTGGTGGCCAGTCTCTGACTGCCTGGGTCTTGGTAGGGCCCACCTCGAGATTACTGTTAGAAATGATGAAACCCGAAAATGAAAGAGAATCTGGGTATTGGAATACTATGCTGTAAACAAAACCTCTTACAATGATTGGACAAACAATGATTCTCCCCTCTCTCCAGTCCACAGATGGGTTATGCTGGGATAGCCAAGGGTACCTGATTATCAGGGCTATGAATGTAAAGTCAATAAGGTAAAAACTAATGTCTTCCACAGGATCCCCAATCCTCATCTAACATTCCACAATCTGTTGCCAGATATGCCCGGAACCTAGCGGTTAGTCGTCTGAACCAGTTGCAGGCAAGGACTGGCTCAACTCTCGCAGCTGTATGTCAAATCAATGGACGGTTTCTATATCCAGAAAAATTCCACTGCCCCCAAGTTCACAAAAGCCTTCACCTGCCTCAAGTTCTTACCCCAGGTGAACTCTGCCTTTAGCACAAAACTACAATCCACGGGATTGGGTGTAGAGGATTTTTTGATTGGCAAGAGGCAGTAAGTGGGAACAAAGGGCTTCTGGTGACTAGTGGTGTTTCACAGGGGCTGGTGGTGGGACCTTATCTTCTTATATTTCAATCATTTGGATGACAGAATTGATGATTTTATGCCCAAGTCTGTGGACGATACAAAGATAGGTGTAAGGGTGGGTAGTATTGAAGCAAGGAGGTTGCAGAAAGACATAAACAGACTAGGAGAATGGACAAGTGGCAGATGGAATACAGTTTGGGAAAATGTATGGTCATGCACTTTAGTAGAAGTAACAAAAGTGTAGACTATTTTCAAAATGGGCAGAAAATTTAGAAATCTGTAGTGCAAAGGGACTTGGGATCCCTTGTGCAGGATTCCCTGAAGGTTAACTTGTAAGTTGAGTCAGTAGTGAGGAAGGCAAATGTAATGTTAGCATTCATTTTGAGAAGACTAGAATATAAAAGCAAGGTTGTAATGCTGAGGTTTTATAAGGCATATGTGGGGCCTCACTTGGAGTACTGTGAATAGATTTTGGCCCCTTATTTAAGAATCAGAATCAGCTTTATTATCACTGGCTTGTGACATGAAATTTGATGTGCTGATATTGCAGAGAGTTCAGAGGAGGTTCCAGGAATGAAAAGGTTCAAGAAGTGATGCCTCAAACAGGTGGCATCCATCATTAAGGATCCCCATTATCCAGCACATGCCATTTTCTTATTGCTACCATCAGGAAGAAGGTACAGGCACCTGAAAGCACACACTCAATGATTCAGAAATAGCTTCTTCACCTCTGCCATTAGATTTCTGAATAGACATTGAACCCATGAACACCAACCTCACTACTTTCTCTCATCATGTATGAAGTACCAGGAGCATTACATTGTTTACAACTTGTAAAATGTGGCATCATTACTTTATGAACGAGTTATATGTACTGTGTTGTGCTCCTTGGTCCAGAGGAACATTGTTTCATTTGGCAGCATACACGTGTAGGGTTCAATGACCAAAACTGAACTTTAATTTGAACTATTTAACCACAAAATATAATTGCTGGGTGATCCAGTTCACTTTCAAAATGGAATTAGATAATCTTCACAACAAGATTCAATTTTATGAGTATGGTTCTATCCTAAAATAATTGAGAGGCTAGATACGTGGCTTGAGAACAACAAATGAACAGGAGAACCAACCACAGTGAACTGGAAATGCCCAATAAAGTCCAAGAAAATTTTTATGTTGTGCCTTCTGTTAGTACTTAATGGATTTGGTGTTTGGATAGACCTAACATTATTTGCAGAGGAGGGAAAGTAGTGACCTAAAAATCCTCCCTCTTCTCACTAGGCTCTCCTCCTTTACTGAAGCTTCACTGAAAATTATATTTAAAAATTCAGAGGTGCACAATTAAGTTTCTACTGTAATTTGAACAAGTCTTGTCTGCACTCCAACATGAACAGTTGCAATAACACAAAATACTTATTTTACCACCAAAGTGCGTCCAATTACTGAATAATTTCCTGCCAAACGAAGGAGTCGATCATGCATTTCAAACTTCGCAATTCCATCATCATTAGCTTCTATGTTACCTAGGTCACCAACATGTCTACAAAATTAAATATATTAAATATTAGTAATTACAAAGAAGCAAATGATAAACAGCACATCCACAACATATTTATGTAGTATATTTAATGAAAAGATATATATGAACAATTAGTAGACAAAAGAAAGCAATCCAATGACTCCTTGGAAGACAGGGAATCACTGCAACCCCAGAAATGGTAGGCAATGGAGAGATGCAAAAGGGAGGCCACACAGTATGGTTATGACACGTGTCACACAGTTCATCTCATTCACACCGTCTCTCTATCAAAGCAATACACTCCAGTTACATCTATCAGTCTCCTCTACAACTTTACAAATTTTTTCCTCCTAGCATTTAATCAATTTTTTTTCAGGGCCATAATAGAATTCGCTCCACTACACATGCAGGCAATGCATTCTACATTTCAACCATGACCTGCATCAAGAACTTTCCTTATGTCACTCTATTTTCTTCCCTTGTGGACTCTTGTCCTTGATCCCCTTCATTAAAAAGAGAGGCCTCCCATTATTCACTCTGATCCCACAGCATTATGGAAGAACTTGAATGATATTTCAAAGGAATGTCCATTGCGGCTGTTAGATAGAACTTAGAAATAGAAAAGAAGTGACTTTGGTGGAATTGTACTATTAAGCCTCCAAATCTCGGCAGGAATCGGAGGAGCAAATATATAGGAAGATTACTCATAGCTGCAAGAACAATAGAGTTGGAACAGGCAGTTGACTGGAACTGGCAACTTCCCAAGGGATTAGATGGGACAGAGTTTGTTAAGTGTGTCCAGGAAAGTTTTCTCAGTTAATATGCAAATGGGCCTAGTAGAAAGGAGGCAACACTCAAACTATTAGGAAATGAGGCTGAAAAAATGGCTGAAGTATCAATAGGGAGTGCACCTTGGGACCAGTGACAATCTTTTTCATTTTAAATAGCAATGGAAAAATACAGGGCTCATCCACAAATTAAAGCCCTTATTTGGAGCAAGACTGATTTTGACAGCATTAGGTAACAACTTGCAAAGGTTATCTAATCCATATCAAGTCTGTAACGGGTGAGTCCTGGAGCAAAGTCAGAAGTCAGAGGCTTGATATTTCTGAGCCTAAGAGTTCGGAGTTGAGGAATGGAGGTCCAAAGGAAGCCTATCTTGGGGTTAGAGGCCTGCTTGCATCTGTGTGAGGGGGTGGAATGAGAAAGGGTTTGTTTTGTTGTTCTCTTGTTAGGTCCTCTTGCCCTACGGTTTCCCAGTTTCTCCCACCTCCCCACCCCTGGTCTACTTACTCCAACTACTTGGTACCACATTCTCTTTCTCGCTGTTATCCTTTTGCCAAGCATCCTTCCCTTAACTGTTTTCACACCTCTCATTTCTTATCAGGTTTTCTGATGTGCAACTCTTTGTTTCCACCACCACCTCCCAAACTCTGTTGTTATCTCCATTCCTCCCTCCCACACCCAGCTCCATCTGGCCATCAAACACTCCTTACTTGGATTTACCCACCTTCAGCTTCTCCAGTCACTCTGCTTTTTAGCAATAGTTCTTTAAACTGGTCATTTCCCCTTGTGCTGTGTAGGGTCTCAACTCAAAGTCAACTATATCTCTGCCTCCAATGATGCTACTTGATGCTCAGATTTTTTTTGTTCCATTTTCCAATTCTCCAGACTCCATTAGGCTTGTCGCAGTCATAATTTATAAGTGACAGGTGAAGTCCCAGAATTTAGGCAAATGAGCAAATGAGCTAGCAAATTTAGACACAGTGCATCACAAGTTCTCAAAGCAATTCAGCAAGTTCAGCATAATGCTTGTATTCCAACAACTCCAGAACTGAACACTGTAGCTCATAAGAAAGCAACTTCTGATACTAAGAAACACAGATCTGTCCTAATTAAAGAGCTGTTCAATGTTCTGTGCAACTAGGAAATGTGCAAGGTACTATATTTAATTCAAAGAATGTTTACATTACAGGGAGATGCTCTACAAGCTAGACAATTTTAACTATTTATCTTCTAAATTTCTACTGGAGCCAGGGTCTATTAAAATAAATTTCATCTTTGGATTTGAAGCCAAATCAATTTCAGATATCATATTTATTTGAAGAGTAAGGGTGCTGTGTTAGCCAACATAAACAGTCTGAGGTAATTACAAATTCTGATCCATATATAGAACAAGTACAAAGAAGACCAAGCTGCATGTAGCAAGTGTGTGCACTCAGCACACTCCTCTATGCCAGTGAGGCTTGGACACCACACATCAGCCAAGAGGCTAAACTTGTTCCACCCATGCTGCCTCAGGTATATCTTGCACATCTCCTGGCAAGATAGAATCACCAACACAGAAGTTCTGCAGTAGGCTGACATCTCCAGCATCCATGCACTACTCAGCCACAGACACCTCAGAAGGTTGGGCCATGTCAAATGGATGAACCAGGGATGCAGTCCCAAGGGCATGCTGCATGGTGAGCTGAGTGAGGGCTACCACCCATGAGAAAGACCATGCCTTCACTACACAGGGATGTCTGCAAGCTCAACATGAAGCTGGTAGGCATCGATCTCAACACATGGGACTGTTACAAATGTGCCACAACTCTGAGGGGGCCGAAGGGTACAAAGTCGCCCCCTCCTTTTTGAGAATAGCAAGATCGCTATTAATTCGGGTCTGGGACCCAGGAAATGAGAGAGAATCCACAAGGTTTGGAATGTGTCCTGGCCTCAACAAAACAAAACCATTGATAACGGCTATTGTCTCTTGGAGACGGAATTGTGTATTGAGTACTGTACTATTCATTGAAGCCCCTCAGGGGACGACCGGAGTGGGCTGGTTGAGGGATTGCATCATCCCAACCTGATTGACATCTGAGACCCCGTGAGTAAGGATAAAAGAGGGCCTGGGGAACAACCCCTTAAGACGCACCAGGAGAAACGCGGGAAATCCAGTGATAGCGTTTAATAGCGACAGCCGGTGGGGGGCTCCTGTGCGTCCTTCCCTTGCCTGGGATCGGCGGGCTCACCACGGAAGAATGGTTTAGCTAAAGGAGAGGCCACAAGTGAACGGCCACACCAACGAGACTCCGACAGATCGAAATCATAAAAGGAATTGGCAAGTTTTTCCTCCAAATCTCTCTCCAACCATTGCAAACCCAGCGGTCCCCAAAGGCTGCAGCCTGCATGAACTGAGTGACTTTTATATTTCCATCGGACAATACATTATCCCCTAGACAATGATAGAGCTTATTTCTTATTGATTATTATTATACCCGCACCTTTAGATTTAGTATTGACGACGTATATTATCTGTATGTTTGCATTGATATTATTTTTGTGTATGTTTACTAATAAATACTGTTAAAAATCGTATCATCAGGCTTCAACGGACCTCTCTATCTTTGCTGGTAAGTGACCCAGTTACGGGGTTCGTAACAAAGTGGGGGCCTCGTCTCAAGATTTGATACCAAATTGGAGGGCCAGTGAATCGGGCTTTTAAGTCCAAACGTGGGTCTGGTTGCACGGGTAACCAGACGGGAAACCAGCAAAGATGGACGTTGACGAATTTATAGAAAACCCGACTCTGGAGGCGCTAGAGGCTGCCACAAAGTCGGACTTGATAAATATTGCGAAAGGACTAAATCTCGCAGAGGTGAGGTTGTCGATGAAAAAGCGGGAGGTGCGGAGGGCCATAACTCAGTACTATATTGTGAAGAACGTGTTTTCTGCTGAGGTATTGGAAAATATCCCTGAAAAGGTACCAGCTAGTGGGATGGCTCAGTTAGAGTTGGAGAAATTAAGGTTGGAACATGAAATTAAGTTAAAGCAGCTGAAAAAGAAAAAGCCGAAAAGGAAAAAGAAAGAGCCGAAAAGCAACGGGAGCATGAGCTCCAGCTAAAGGAGTTAGAGGTGAAAAGGGAGCATGCGCTCCAGCTAAAGGAGTTAGAGGTGAAGAGGGAGCAGGAAAGAGCTGAGAAACAAAGGGAGCATGAAATTCAGTTAAAACAGCTGGAAGCAGCTGAAAAGGAGAAGGAAAGGGCCGAGAAAGAGAAGGAGTATGAGGAGAAAGAGAAACAGAGGCAACATGACTTGGACATGGAGAAGTTAAGGCAAGAGCGAAGAGCTCAAGGGTCAGACTGAGAGGAGCGGTTTAATGTTAGTCCGGAGTTTAGGCTAGTACCTCCGTTCGAGGAGACGGATGTTGATAGTTATTTCTTGCATTTTGAAAAGGTGGCAGCGAGTCAGAAGTGGTCCAAAGATCAGTGGGTGGCATTGTTACAAAGTGTGTTAAAAGGGAAGGCACAACGGGCATATGCAGCATTGTCCATGGAGGAGGAGGAGTCTGAGAATTATGAGAACGTAAAGGAGGCCATTCTTCGGACCTATGAATTGGTACCTGAAGCGTATAGACAAAAGTTCAGAAATTTAAAGGGTGGAATTAGACGTATGCAGAGTTTGCCTATGAGAAGGGTGTGCTCTTGGATCGTTGGTGTGCAGCAGAAATGGTGGAAGAAGATTTTTGGCATCTCAGGGAGTTAATTCTGATTGAGGAATTTAAAGGTTGTGTTTCGGATGATATCCGGATGTATTTGAATGAGAAGCCGAATAAGTCCATCTCCGAATTTGCTAGGTTCGCAGATGAATATGCCCTAACCCACAAGACAAAGTTTTCCTCGAATAAAGGTTACCAGAGAGACTGTGGGAACGGTAGAGAAAGCCCGCCGGCTGAGGCAGAGATCCCGCCGGGAGCTGGTGGTAAAATTAAGGAGGAAAGGCAAGACGACAGGAGAGGTCCTGGCTTGACCTGTTTTAATTGTAGAAAGGTGGGTCATATTGCATCTAAGCGCCTTGCTCCGAGGAAGGAGACAGGAAAATGGAGAGCAGCAGTCCCTACAGGATGTATTGTGGTGATCAGTAAATCGACGAGTAAGCCCAAGGTAGACAGAATGCGAGAGGGGTCTGAGAAATGTATTTCAGAAGGAACCGTGTCTGTGAAAGAGGGAGACACACCAGTTCCAGTGCGGATCTGGAGAGACACGGGAGCTGAACTGTCATTGATTCACAGTAAGATACTAGATTTTGGTCCTCAGGCTGGAGAGGTAGCTTTGAGAGGCAAAGGAAAAGGGACAGAAGCAGTGCCCTTGCATAGGATCGTTATAAATTGTGAGCTGGTATCTGGACCAGTTGAAATAGGGGTGCGATCAGAATTTCCGAGAACTGACGTAGACATCCTTCTGGGTAACGATTTAGCTGGTGGTGATGTTTGGTCGGCCATGGAGCTGACGAGCCAGCCTGTAAGTGTTGAGGTCCCGCCCCTAGATTCAAAGATCTACCCCGCATGCGCGACCACTCGCAGCATGTCGAGAAAGGCAGCTGAGAAAGAGACCAGTTTAAATCCTGCCAGTATCGATTTGGCCAAGACGTTTTTACCGACCCTGTACCAAGAGGAGTTAGAGGGTGGTAAAATGGAGAATAGGAAAGTGAAAGAGAGTAAGGGAGAGGAGGTAGACCTGCCCTTAGCCAGGAGGAAATTTATAGAGGCACGAAGATGAGAAACAGATAAGGCTGTTAAAAGGTCCAGGGTTGGACATGGATGATCTGTCTGGTTTGGCAGAACTGTTTGAAGAAGTTGAAAATTCTAAAGGCGTTCCCGATAATGAAATGAGGGCAGTCCTAGATGAAAAGGATGCCATTACCTTGAAGAAGTCTGCTGGGTTGGCAGATGAGGTTGTTCCAGCCTGCGGGGTTGAGTTTACTCCGGAAGGGAGTTGCCCAGAGAGTAACTGGGAGGATCAGGGGAATTTAGAATTTGAAAAGGGTACGGATATTGAAAGCCTGGAAGAGGCAGATGTCCCGTTTGAGTGTGTTCAAGATGTGGATGCACGTGGTACTGAACCTAGTAATGGAGCTCAGAAAAAGTCTGAGGTATTTGATTCAGTTGAAAAGGAATGCAGTCCTTGTGGGTCAGATGGACTTGGTTCAGTGAAGAAAGGGTTAACCTTGGTAATAGTGGGAAGTGAGAATTCCCAGTTGTTTGTGTTCGAAGGTGTGTTAAAAGTTAGTGAAGAGATAAAAGGTGGTGAGATGAATATTATTATTGAAGGAAAAGGGAAAAGTGTAGTTCCTAAATTGAATGAAGAAAATTTAAAGTCTGGATTGATGTCAGCAGCAGCAACCAGGCTACAGAGTCAATGGCTTGGTAACACGGTGCCTGTGAATCAATTACAGGTTGATTTGGAATGTAAAGGTGCCCCACACACTATTGTTATTCAAGGGAGTGCTGTGAAGAGGCAGAATTTGAAATGCTGTTTGGACAAAGAGAGATCACTTGCAGAGTTTAAACTGAAAACTCATGCTAACAACTTGCTTAAAATTAAAGAATTGTGTGGAAATTCAGAAAATGGTCTAAGTTTGGAACAAATTGTTGATAAAATAACTCATATGAAAGGAGCATGCAAAAGCTTATTCCACACTAGTATACAAGTTAACCACGTGGGAGTTAACTGGAAAAGGGGCGAGGGTTGACGGGATGCCATTTTAAATAACAGGATCCGGTTTTAAGGGATTTCGACAAAGCATGTGAATAATAACGACAACCCCCATGGAAGATTGACTGTTAAGATTGAAAGTAAAATAAAGATTAGTGTTTGCATGAACTTTTGTAATATACACGTAAGCTAAGATCACAACTCTAGTTTTTGTTTGCTGAAGGAGGGGAATAAAAATAGGTGGTTATTAAATTGGAGTCTGATGCTACAAGAATTTATTAAGGTACAAGATGTTAAGATATTAAAGGAAGTGACAATGTAATCACTAACTGTTTAGATGCTGAATTGAATGTATAACTATTACTCTGTAGTGAAAAAAACTCTTTTGTATTGTGTTAGATTCTGAAAATCCTGTAAGACTCTGTATTAATTCATTTTTAACGGTGGTAAAAATCTTACAAGGAAGGGGGTGTTACAAATGTGCCACAACTCTGAGGGGCCGAAGGGTACAAAGTCGCCCCCTCCTTTTTGAGAATCGCAAGATCGCTATTAATTCGGGTCTGGGACCCAGGAAATGAGAGAGAATCCACAAAGTTTGGAATGTGTCCTGGCCTCAGCGAAACAAAACCATTGATAACGGCTATTGTCTCTTGGAGACGGAATTGTGTATTGAGTACTGTACTATTCATTGAAGCCCCTCAGGGGACAACCAGAGTGGGCTGGTTGAGGGATTGCATCATCCCAACCTGATTGACATCTGAGACCCCGTGAGTAAGGATAAAAGAGGGTCTGGGGAACAATCCCTTAAGATGCACCAGGAGAAACGCTGGAAATCCAGTGACAGCGTTTAATAGCGACAGCCGGTGGGGGGCTCCTGTGCGTCCTTCCCTTGCCTGGGATTGGCGGGCTCACCACGGAAGAACGGCTTAGCTAAAGGAGAGGCCACAAGTGAACGGCCACACCAATGAGACTCCGACAGATCGAAATCATAAAAGGAGTCGGCAAGTTTTTCTCCAAATCTCTCTCTCTCTCCAACCATTGTAAACCCAGCGGTCCCCAAAGGCTGCAGCCTGCATGAACTGAGTAACTTTATATTTCCATCGGACAATACATTATCCCTTAGACAATGATAGAGCTTATTTCTTATTGATTATTATTATACCCGCACTTTTAGATTTAGTATTGACGACGTATATTATCTGTATGTTTGCATTGATATTATTTTTGTGTATGTTTACTATTAAATACTGTTAAAAATCGTATCATCAGGCTTCAATGGACCTCTCTATCTTTGCTGGTAAGTGACCCAGTTACGGGGTTTGTAACAGGACAAAACAGTTGAAGACCAGACAGCACGGGGAGGCCAGTCAAAAGTGGTGTACAAAGTGCTAAGATAGCAAGGACCAACATGCTCATCAACAAGAGAGCCAGAAACGCCAAAGCTGCATCACCCAGAGCACCTTCCTCCATCACCTGCTGTGAAAGAGACTGTCACTCTAGAGTGGGGGTTGTACAGCCACTCTAGAAAGTGCAAACAGCCCCAAGTCTACAACCCCAGGAACCATCAGAAAACCGTCACACCATTGTCTCTCAAGACGAATGGATACTGCCGACAGAACAAGTAAGGAAAATGCATTAAAGCAATAAACAAAAAAAATGAAGGTTTTGTTTAAATAAATATTTTATAATAACTGTTTGACAAGGAAGAAATGGGACTAGATTGAGAAATATTTAAATTACACTTAAAAGTCAATTTTTTTTGCATGTGTTAAGATTTGGGTCAATACAAAATAACTATAATGATTCTCTTGATAATAAATGCACTTTAAAAAGAACTAAACAACCATCATGAATACAATATGAAGTGACAAATAATCTGATTAAAAGCACTGGTTATCCAAAAGTTTATTATCTAAAAGAACTTGCAAAAAAAAAATAAAAATAAAAATTGGCTGACTCACCAGTGATTTTTTAAATATTCTACAGATTTACTTACGAACTAAATAAAGCATGCTAACTGCAGTGCTTATTAGTAACACACTCATAAACCTCACCTCTCATCATCTTGTGGTCCACCATGTTTTTTCTCACAGGGATTATAATGCACTCCTGAACTAGTGTAGCCTGAAATAATTTGAACAATGACTTTGTATTAAGTTTTACAACTCAGACATATCTGTTTTGATACTCATTTCAAATTGACAATTCGTTTTTGGAACTTTGGTTTATATGTTTGCTTACCTTTAATATAAAATAGACACAAAATTATATATGGTGTTTTACTACATTTCAATTAACTTCATGTGTTTGTATTGGTAGATTTATAGCTCTTTGATCCAACACAAAAAGGAATATTCACTACTCATTTTCCCTACCAGAGGCATAAATGTATAAGCCAACCTTAATTTAACTGTAATAAGTTAAATGAGGTAACTTAATCAATAAACTATTTACTAAAAATGACATGCAATGTATTGCTTCTGCAGTACCTGGGATCTTATGGACTTTTTCAGTAAGTGTCTGCTGCTCAAGGAACTTCAGCTGTATGTGAACAAGTTGCAAAGCATCAATGAGAAAGTTACCTGAACTTTTTGCTGCAGGAGCAGCTACCCATCTTAGATTAAATGCTTTAGAAATGGAATGCAGAGAGGCATGGAAGGGTACAATCACAAGGCAGGTACACATAATGCCCCATCCCATTCCAACTCTAATCTATCTTTGTCCACGAAAGCTCCAGGAGTAGCATCTCCTCTTTCAACCAGATACATGACAGCAGTAAAGACTCGACACTAAATTGAACAATTTCAGATGATCAGCCTTTCCAGTTAAAAATAGCTGGTTTAAATGTAATGTCCATTTGTAACATTAGCATTTTTGTCTCGTCATTGACACTGCCTGATCTGACAAGTTATTTTCAGCACCAGAAGTGTTTTGTTAAACTGTTCTCATTTAACCTCTTTGATTTACACTTCTTCCAGTCACCTGAGCCACCCTCTTTCAACCAATGCCATTATCATCGGTCATTCAGCTCTTTGTCCAACCTTCCTACTTCTCTTTAACTCTAAACATGTTTGACTCTTGCTTAATGGTCATCTCTCAATACACAACTCTCTTGCTGTCCAACCTCTCAAATATTTCTAATATTTTCTATTTTCATTTCACATTTTCAAATTTGCAATGTTTTGTTTATCAACCAGCATTTATGAATTGCACATCACCTCTAATGTTATTTTGTTTCTTTTTGTGCCTTGTGGCATACTGGGCAGTATTTTTGCCACTTCCATAGCATTTGACTGTTCTATTTTTATATAACGTCAAATTGCTAGCTCAACCGAGGAGCTGGCCAGATTCAAATTCAGGACCATTCGCCTTGAAGTCCTGTGCACCACTGGCCAGCTTCTAATATTTAAATAACAAAATACTTTTCTTATTTTTCTACCAAATGAATAACATCACATTTCCACACATTATGGTCTATCAACCATTCCCCACTTAACTGGCCTATGTCCCTCTGATGACTGTGCATCATAGTCCAACTCCAACTCCACTGCTCATGTGACATGTTTGCTCTGTATAATACATTCCCAGGGTATGACCAAGGTCCTATAAAGCTCCAACATTACCTGTCGGCTCTTCAACTCAATCCCATGATTAATAAAGGCCAATGCCTTCTTAACCGCAGAGTCAACCTGCGTAGCAGCTTTGAGTGTCCTATGGACTCAGTCGGACCCCAAGATCCCTCTGATCCTCCACACTGCCAAGAGTCCTACCATTAATACTAGATTTCTGCCATCATATTTGACCTACCAAAATGAACCACCTCACACTTATCTGGGTTGAACTCCACCTCCCACTTCTCAGGCCAGTTTTGCATCCTATCAATGTCCTGCTGTAACCTCTGACAGCCCTCCACACTATCTACAACACCTCCAACATTTGTCTCATTAGCAAATTTACTAACCCATCCCTCCACTTCCTCATTCAGGTCATTTATAAAAATCGCAAAGAGAAAGGGTCCCAGAACAGATCCCTGAGGCACACCACTGGTCACCAACCTCCATGCAGAATATGACCCATCTACAACCACTCCCTGCCTTCTGTAGGGAAGCCAGTTCTGGATCCACAAAGCAATGTCCCCTTGGATCCCATGCCTTCTTACCTTCTCAATAAGCTTAGCATGGGGTATCTTATCAAATGTCTTGCTAAAATCCATATACACTACATCTATGGCTTTAACTTCATCGATGTGTTTAGACACATCCTCAAAAAATTCAATCAGGCTTGTAAGGCATGATCTACCTTTGACAAAGCCATGCTGACTATTCATAATCATATTATGCCTCTCCAAATGTTCATAAATCCTGTCTCTCAGAATCTTCTCCATCAATTTACCAACCACTGAAGTAAGACTCACTGGCCTACAATTTCCTAAGCTATCACTACTCCCTTTCTTAAGGGAACAACATCCACAACCCTCCAATCCTCCAGAACCTCTCCCCTCCTCATTAATGATGCAAAGATCATCGCCAGAGGCTTAGCAATCTCCTCCCTCACTTCCTACAGTAGCCTGGGGTACATCCCTTCCAGTCCCACTGACTTATTCAACTTGATGCTTTCCAAAAGCTCCAGCATTTCCTCTTTCTTAAAATCTATATGCTCAAGCTTTTCAGTGCGCTGCAAGTCATCCCTACAATCGCCAAGATCCCTTTCCACAGTGAATACTGAAGCAAAGTATTCATTAAGTACTTCTGCTTAAGTACTTTAATTAAGTACCGTAGATTCCGGACTACAGAGCGCACCTGATTAAAAGCCGCAGGCTCTAATTTTAGAAAGAAAATCAATTTTGTACTTGTACAAACCGCACCGGATTTTAGGCCGCAGGTGTCCCACGTTGTAATATGAGATATTTACACAGAAAGATATTACACGTGAGGATTTTTTAACTTTTAATTAAACCCGTATGGCAACATAAACAAATACATATTGCAAATGCTTTTTTTCGAACCTTGCCTGTAACACGGCTACTTTTAAATATACCGATACGTATGTAACACACAAATTACGTTGCGTATACTTTTTTACTGAACAGTGCACGAACAACATTCCAACATCTCCTAACGACTGGTAAAAAATATATATATACTGCAGCCTACCAGGAAAAGTTATTGATCGCCTTCTTCATCTTCCTCCTGCGCACTAAAACCATCAAAGTCCTCTTCTTCAGTGTCCGAATTGAACAACCTCAGGATCTCGTCACTCACTTCAGTCTCTTCGTTGTCGCTCTCACTTGAGCGCACGCGATCCTCTTCATCACGCAGCAGTCCAGCCTCTCGAAACCCGTTGGTGATGGTGGATGTTGTGACATGGCTCCACGCATTTAGGATCCACTGGCAGACTTGAGTTAAAGATGCTCTTCGCATGTGGCCTGTTTTGGTAAAGGATTTCTCGCCGCTCGTCATCCAAGTCTCCCACTCAACGCGCAGTACCACTTTAAATGCCCGGTTCACGCTGATGTCCAGTGGCTGCAAATACTTCGTGGTGCCCCCAGGAATCACAGCTGGAATTGAGTTTGTACTCTTGATGGCAGCTTTCACTGAATCTGTTATATGGGCCCTCATGCTGTCCATAACGAGCAACGCTTTTTTTCTGTGAAAAAATCCCCCGTCACTTGGCGTAGCACTCTCTGAGCCAATCCTTCATTAGACTCTCCATCATCCAACCTTTCTTATTGACTTTCACCATGATTTCTTTTGGGAATTTTTCCTTTGGCATTGTCAGCCGCTTAAAAATCACCATTGGTGGAAGCTTTAGTCCGGATGCTGTGCAGCTCAGAGCACAAGTAAAATGCGTTCTCTCATGGCCACTTGTTTTCAGTATGATGGACGAGTCACCTTTTTTATTAACAGTCCGAGTGAGAGGCAGGTCAAACGTCAAAGGTACTTCATCCATATTTATGATTTCATCTGGCCCGATGGAATTCTCCACTATCTTTGTTTGAGTGAATGTGTGGAAGTTAGCAAGTTTTTCCTCGTGGTCGGGGGGGAGCTGCTGACAGAGAGTCGTGCGTACCCTGATGGACAGGCCTTTTCGTCTCATAAATCTAAAACACCACGATGGCCCACCTCTAAAATCTTCGATTTTCATTTTGGTGGTGATTGCTTTAGCCTTCAGTCTGATCTGCACGGTGGAAACACCGCGGCCGCCTGCTCTCTGTGTGTTAACCCAGTCTTCAAGAAAGTTTTCAAGTTCGGGCCATCTGCTATGATTACCTCTGAAAGCTTTTGTCGTCTTTTTGCATTGACTCAGTTCTTCATGCTGGCGTCTCCACCTTCTCACCATCGATTCATTTATGCCAAGATTACGTGCAGCAGCTCAATTTCCTTCTTCAACCGCCAGATTGATCGCCTTTAACTTAAAAGCTGCATCATATGCTTTTCTTCGAGTGTTTTCCATGTTGATGAGGGTGAGTACAAATGACTGATTTACAATAATTGTGAAAGTGCGCTTGATTTATCGTACAATTTCATTGGACCTCTGTGAACTACTCATCAATTTTATTGGTCTACTGTTACGAGGCAAAATGTTTTTGGCGGCATGAAAAAAAACCATGCATTAGCCGCACCGTAGTAAAAGCCGCAGTGTTCAAAGCTGTTCAAAGCGTGGGAAAAAAGTAGCAGCTTATAATCCGGCATCTACGGTACTTGTTTGCTCCTATCCCTCTCCAATGCTATGGTGAAGGAGATAGAATTGTGATCACCATCTCCAAAATGCTCTCCCACTGAGAGACCCGACACCTGACCAGGCTTATTTCCCAATACCAGATCAAGTATAGCCTCTCCTCTTGTAGGCTTATCTACATATTGCGTCAAGATCCTTCCTGAACATAGCTAACAAACTCCACCTCATCTAAACCCCTCACTCTAGGGAGATGCCAATCTATATTTGGGAAATTAAAATCTACCAGCACAACAATCCTATTATTATTACTCCTTTCCAGAATCTGTCTCCTTATCTGTTCCTCAATGTCCTTGTTCCTATTCAGTGGTCTATGAAAAACACCCAATAGAGTTATTGACCCCTTACTACTCCTAACTTCCACCCACAGAGATCCCGTAGACAACCCCTCCATGCCTTCCTCCTTTTCTGCAGCCATGACACTACCTCTGATCAACAGTGCCACGCCACCATCTCTTTTGCCTCCCTCCCTGTCCTTTCTGAAACATCTAAAGCCTGGCACTTGAAGTAAGCATTACTGCCCCGCACCATCCAAGTCTCTGTAATATAATAGCCGCAACATCATAGCTCCAAGTGCTGATCCACGCTTTAAGCTCATCCGCTTTATTCATAGTACTCCTCACATTAAAATAGACACATCTCAAACCATCAGTCTGAGTGTATCCCTTCTCTATCACCTGCCTATCCTCCCTTTCACACTGTCTCCAAGCTTTCTCTATTTGTGAGCAATCCCTTATATGTCTCCCCAGGCCCTAGTGTGACCTGCCTATAGCTCCTCACTCTCCCTGACCAGACGATTATCGAGCTGCATCTCCAGTTCCCTAACGCGGTCCGCTCTGTAAAGCTGTCTTCTTTTTAAACTCTTCCTGCTGTTCTCACTGGCCGACTTCCATGCGCTTGCGCAGTCGTGCCCCGTTCAAACTGCTGAAGAAATAGCCTTCACCTTTTCAATGCTCGCTTTTAAACTCTTAAACTTTTAAAATTGACACTTTTTTTTCCTGTTGCTGGAGATAGTGACACAAGTTGAGTGACAAGTAACCAGTAGGCAATGGTCCCTCCCTCCTTCAGGCTGACTGTCACCTACAGGAAGACTGCAGAGCTTACAAGTTGGCATTCAAGTTAAACATCAAAGTGCGGAGCTCACAAAACTGAGGAACTAAAATGGGACCATCTTCTGCTCTAACCTGTAGCTGGTATTTGGATTGATCAGTATCTTTTACCAGTTTGTACAGACCTCAGGGACCAAAAGTTTTGTGGCACCTGGCTTGACTGATCCTCTGTATCCTTCACAATTACTCGAAGGTACTGGGAGTCTAGTCTGTTGGGCACAGGTCAAGAATTGGCTGGAACAGATAGGCAAGAAATAAGAAATGTGGGAACAGCATCATCATGTGCAAGATGTCCTCAGGGTTACTTTACATGGCACAGGGTGTGGCCCATAGTCTACTCCTGTGTCATACAATCAGCCAAGTCATCTTCCATTTCTGCTGGAGAGAAGAATGGATCAAGTCTGTCAGTTTGTGGCATACAAGTCTTCAGAGAAAAAGGGGAATAAAACAATATGGTCTTCATACAAGTGATTAGCTTTATGTGGCTGTATTGAGCTGTAAGTACAACTAGAATGCTCAAAGACCAAATGTCACTATTGTTAAGTTCTACTTGTCCTTGCACTGCAAAGGATGAATTGGCCTCATTGTGGCAATGTTTCATTTCAATGGACCTGACTGACTACCTGATCTTCAGAGAAACACCTTTAACCAGGCAGTGGCCAACACAAAATGTCTTTTGAGAAGGACACCATGGCTCCTGTGAGATAGTCTCCCAAGCAGACTGTCAAAGTCATTTTGCAGAATATATCTGATGCACCATCAATAACTCTTGGAGACGTGAGTCAAGGTAGGCTTTTATTAGCTGGAAGAAAGCACCGTCAGCAGCAAGCGACCACCACACAACACCCTGGAGTCTGAGGGAGGAGCAGTGCCTCCAATCGCCTTTATACAGGGGTCTGTGGGAGGAGCCACAGGAGCAGTCAGCGGTGGGGGGGGGGGGGGGGGGGGGGGGGCCTGTCCAGACAGGTATATGTACTTCACCACAATATCATTTCTAGATCTTAAAAACAAGCATCAAGATCTCATTTGGCTGGCAGCAAAAATACTCCAACAGATTCTTCATATACAGGCAAAAGTCTCACTCCCACCACACACACGCTTCAAGAAGGCTGCATGAGGATGAGCCAATCATTCACCTCCTTGTTAATTGCATTTGCCAAGGTTTAGAAAATGATGCAGTAGTCCTTTGTTAAGGTTTGCCTTTGCAGCTGCATTACATGACTCTAACCCATTGACTGTTCTCAGGCACTAACTGATACAAACATCAAATTTTGCTGGAAGAACATCAACTCAGTCTATTGAAAACTTGATCTTCCAGTGTAGAGGTATCTTCAGGAAAATGCTACTGATCAACACACTTCAAGGTGGAGGAATACATGCTGAGACAGTACTGCCACCAGTGGAACCTAAGGGGCTTGGATCTGTCTAGTAGACTCTCAAATACTCCATGGGTGCATCGTTTGCAGAAACACAAGTGGCACTGGTGCACTTTAAAAAATGTATTGAACTGGTAGCACAATGAATGAATGCAATGATGTATCCATTCATTTACTATTGCATTTACTGTGTCTATTATGAATACAGTAGAAACAAACATCATTTTAACAGCTTACTACCTCCAGAAAGACAGTGTGGTATTCACTATTAGATGATTGCAAGAGCTTGTGGCCAAAAGACAACACAGAACCAATTAAAAGGATGGGACTGCTGATATTTCATCTTCCTCCCATTTTTCCAATCCATCCCAAACTACCTATAACTTATAAGTTAATGATATTACAAGCTTATTTCTTCCCCTCTTAATAGGGCTATCATTGTGCATACCACATCAAGAACACAACTGATCAACAGCTGAGCCATGAGAAAATTAAAGCAACATTCACAAACATCTGTTCAGACATTAAGACTGAGAGCTTGTGATGAATGCCTGGGTATGAGTATCTGGCTTACTGCTAAGGCATTTCCTTCCAAAGGATACTGTAAAAATCCATAATAATATTTATCAATTGCGGTCAATTGGGATGATCCACAACATCAGCAAGTAATGTTGTTGAATGGTGTAATATTTTACTTTTAGTCACTCTTGGGATTTAAGTACCATGTTTAAGGTCAGCATTTTCCCCAATTATCCTCAAGCTGAGGGGTCTGTCTTCTCAAGTCTCTGCAGAGGGTACTCCCATAATGCTGTAGAGTAATTAATTTCAGGATTTTGATCTAGTGACAATGAAGCAATACAAATATATTTCAAAATTGAGAAGATGCGAGATCTTTTGTGAAACTACAATATGCCTGCACTTCTTTGTGGATTCACCGTCAGACAGATGTTGACAAAGCCTCAGCACATATGTCACATTTTGAGCTGTAATCACTAGTGAAGGAATTCCATTATACTTTTCACATGCCTTGTAGACCAAGGGTTTTGCAGTGGCAGAATTCAAGTCACTCACTGCAAAACATCCTGCTCTGGTAAACTCTTACAACCAAAGTAATTATTCATCCAGCTAAAACATCTTTGTGGTAAATTGTAACCTCTTTGGTCTAGAAGGCACAGGCCAACTATTAGTAGAAAAATCCTATGCAAATAAGGAGTGCTTAAAGCTCTTCCCATTCTTTCTTTTTGAATTACTTTTTTTTCACTTTATGAATTTGCCACCAGAAACTGCCAATATTTGTTGCCCATTTCCTGGACTGCATAGCTTTCCTTGGAATTTCAGGGGAGAGTAGTGTATGGCTCTGGAATCATATATAGGCCTGACCAGGAAAAGGTGATAGATTTCTTTCCCTAATGAATATTATTGAATCACAGTAACTTAGCCATTTCTGATATTTACCTATTTAATTTTAGATGCATTTTTAAATTTCCTGTATCTCTAAATTATTTTTGCAAGTCCCTGCACTACTCATCCAATCTTCATTACATTACCACACCCTCCCACTCACTGTAAACCAAATCTGTGCTCATGCTGAAGAGATCATGTGGTTCAGTAACTACTTCAAAGTCAAGATTAAATACTTTCACCCACAGAATTCTCAAAAAATTTCAAACCCCAAAGTTACCCAGAAATAACACTCTGGCAAATTCAAACAACCAATTCTCTTTTCAGTAAATTATTAACAAACCTGCCAGGAAATATTGATCCATTTCAATAGATAAATATCCAGTTCTTTTGTAGCAAGAGCAGATTCTCCATTGCAGGTAGTCCCCGAGTTATGAACATCCGACTTATGAACAATTCGTACTTATGAACCGAGGAAGGAGAATGCCATCCGCCATTTTAAGTCAGATCGCAATGCCTTCAACCATTTTAAGTCATTGCCGTTGACACTGCGCTGAGTGTGTAACTTCGTATTTGGCTTAGATTTTTCTTAGCAAGATTCACCCCGACCCCCCCCCCCCCACCTTCTGGTCGGCTGGTGGCGCATTGAGATCAGCGCCAGGCTCAAAGACAGAGGCTCCCGAGTTTGATCCAGTGACAGATCGCTCCTGTGCCGGGTTGATGACCATCCAGTGACCCCCGTACCATCCATGCCAGGTTGATGTTGAGCTCGCAACTCGACCTCAAAAAAAAAACACTGCCACCTCCAGTTTAAATTCCCAAGTGGAATATCAAGGAGGATCAAATACCCAAACCCAGCACAGCCCCCACTTAACCCATCTCAGTGCGTTTAATCTGTCGCAGTGTGGTGGACTTTAGGACCTGGGGAATTCAGTGCGGTAGTCCTTAGGACCCAGTGGACCTCGGGAGCTGGCGGAGGGAGGGACTCCTGCCTGCAGTGTTTCTGTTCCGTTGATGGAAAACGACTCAATTGAAAATAAAGTGGAAATAATAAAGCGTTTGGAAAGAGGTGAAACGTCATCAGTCATTGGGAAAGCGTCAGGCTACAGTCGGTCAACAATCGGAACAATTTTAAAGGATAAAGTGAGAATAATGGAGCATGTGAAAGGCCCTGCCCTGATGAAAGCTACACTTATTACTAAGCAACGCAGTGGTTTAATTATCGGAATACATATGTTTCTTAAGTGTTTTATATGCACAGAAAGGTAAAATATATACTATATATTAAGACAAACATTTCACTAATTGACGCTAAATAATACAGGATGTACCTGTTCCAACTTACGTACAAATCCAACTTAAAGACTGACTCAGGAATGGAAGTCATTTGTAACCCGGGGAATGCCTGTACTATATTATCCATGACATAGATTTGAACACTGAAACCCAATTTGGGGGTGTTGGTACCAAACCTCATGACTAGACGACATTACAATCTCATTCTCTATCTTACTTTTGCCATGCACAAACAATGCCTAATACAAACTCTTAACAACAAATTGTGTTGAAAATATAGGCACATGACCAATAAAACACTATAGAGTCCAATTTAGTAGCTACAATATTTTACAATATTTTAACCTATCAGAGAATAAACAAGTTTTTTTATTTCCAAATGAAAGATGCGCCCACTATAAAACAGTTTACAAGAACCAGTAGTCTTTTAACCACAATTACAATGTTGAGAAATTAATTGTTCAGATATTCCTTGAAAGTATTAGCATACTGGTAAGTACAGATTAAAAATATAAATACAATAATTTGATATAATGGATACCATTTGAAACGTTTCCCAGTGCTGAAATGTAAAGACCGTGTTTTCCTGGTTTGAGTCCCTCAATGGTCCCTTTTATGAGCACTTCTTCAGTTTCCTACAAAATACAATTTTCCTGTTCAGTCATCAAATCTTTGTATTTTTATATTAAAAAGTATTTTTAATTCAGGGATATATCATGCACATGAACTCAAAGACTAAGTGAATAATTTTGGGTTTCTCCAGTTTAATTGAAGGGAATTTCAGTGCATCTATTCATGAATATTGGACAATCAGCATGACGATCGATGAATTGAGACAGTAGTAGTTAGAGGGTTTAGAGTTCTGAATACCTGGAAACTGGTGCTGCTGAGGGCGTCATAAAAATGAGAAATAAGAAAGATAGGGATACATTCTAAATGGAGAGGGAGAGGGCAGGGCCAGAGAAACCTTATGGTCATGGAATACGAAATCGTTGAAGGTGCTTCTCTAGTAAACACAATCACCGACTAAATTTTGGGCCAAACGTCCTAAGGTTTTGAGGTAGAATTTGCAGTTCTCGGTAGGCCCGTTGCTGACCGAGATCTAGAAAGCTGAGTACTTATGCAAAATTATCTGAAGAACGGTAATTTGGGGGTGGAAGAAAACTTGTTGTATAACTCATAATAAGGTGCGTCGAACAAGGTGGTTTCAGCAGATTCCCCGACAAACTCGCACTCACGCAACATTGTTGGACATCAGATCTCAGTCGATCACAAGCGGGCAGTCTCCACGTAGATCAAGTTATGCCCGTATTCCCCCGCAAAATCCGGTTTAAGTGGCGATGAGTCCCGCGGCAACACACACGGACGCTGACCGGAGACACGGTTCCTCCCGCCATCGGGGAGGGAGAGGGGCAACGGCAGAGCCGGTCCCGCCCCGCCCATCGCCGCGAGGACCCCGAACCGTTAGATCAGGAGAAAATCGCGCGGGCCATTAGAAATCACACCAAATCTCCTTACGCTAGTAACATCGTTCATCTAAGATTTTTTTTTTATTTTAGGCGTTTCTAGACATCAATAATCGTCATCCCACAATTGTTTGTGTTTACACATTCCCACCCACCAAATTGAATCTGATACTTACATCCCACTCGAAAGTGACGATCCCTTGGATGGAATTATCCTGTTCCGCCTCGTCGCCTCGCAGCAAACAGGTACCTGTGGCTATCATGTTTTAACCAACTCGCACCGACTGAACTGAGCATGCGCCTCCCGTCCCTCCGCTTCCATCGTGCGCGCGGAAATCGAGGCACGTGAGTGAAGACGAAGCCTCGCGGTACGAAGGTCACGCGCGATGCTTAATGGACGGGATGCAGTGGATTTCCTCTCAGAAAAGCTGTGCCAACGTTTAAGGTTTTGTCTGGGAAAACGTCTGTCAGGGTTGATAACGACGTGGATTTTTGTAATAAAAAGTTATATCACATTATTCATGAAGCTGCTTTGGAAATGATTCCGATTAGAAACGGCTTTACTAAGAGAAAGATTGCACCATGGTGGACTGAGGAGTGTGCAGAGGGAATTAGGCGGAGAAATAAGGAGTTTAAGAAAGTCAAGCAGTAGCACTCTCCAAGTTACATTATTTAGCATAAAAGGGCACAGGCCTTGGTGAGGAAAATGGTAAAGATCGCGCAAGCAGTTTACTGGAGGTCATATTGTGATAATGCAACGAATATTAAACGGAGATGTTTGAAGAATGATTATGAAAACGGGGAGAGGGTCGTAGGGATAATAATATTTCAGTCTTGATTGATGAGGGTAAATAATTGTTATTGAAATAGGGAAGGTTGAGTTACTGGCTAGGTCATTTGCTGCAATTCATAATAAAATAATTTAAGTGAAGTGGTTAAACAATAGGGATAAAGTTGATAGTGACTATGATGTGTTCTAAGTGAGCTGTATTATAGTATTACTTATGTTGAGTTTTCTTTGCATGAATTTACCAAGGCTTTCATTAATGCAGGCCAGACATTTCTGAGAAAGGGTGATATATGTTATTATTTGATTGAACATATGACTGACAGCTCTTCTGAGATCATATAAGAAAAACGTTGAATCATTTTTGGTGGTTTGGCCATCTTCTTTCCTCATGGAAAATGGCCTGTTTTAAAGCTGGGAAATCTCCATCAGATCCTTCATGTTATAGGCCTATATTGTTAACATCTCATTTGTGTAAACTTACGGAACGTATACTTGTAAAGCATTTGAATTATATTTTGGAAAAGAGAGGTGATACAAGGTTTTATCAGAGTGGATTTCAGAAGGGTAGATTGAGATTGGGTTCAGTTTTCTGTTTGGAAGATGCTATTAGGAAACAGGTAAATAAATAAATTGTTATAGCAGTATATTTGGTATTGAAAAGGCATATGATACATAATGGAAGGAAGGACTTTTGATTAAACTACGGAGATTAGGAGTGAGGGGGAGATTGTATAATTTTTTTGAGTTTTTTGGACAGTCTATGCAGGTGAGGTTGGGCAAGGTATATTGGGGTTTCTAAGAGATAGAGAATGGGACCCCACAAGGCAGTTTTTGCTACCCTTTATTATTTAATATTTTGATCAGTAATATTTTTTTCTGAGATAAGGACTGGGGTGGGTAAATCACTATATGAAGATGATGGAGCTTTATAGATTAAAGGTAGAAATTTTAATTTTACTATACATAGGATACAATAGCGATGAATAAGATCAAACAGTGGGCAAATAGATAGGGATTTAAGCTTTCAGTCGCTAAACTTCAAGTTATGTGTTTAACAAAGAGGATTAATGGACCTGAACTTGATGTGAAATTATATGGTCAAACTCTTCAAGAAGTGTTGTTGGTAAGATTTCTAGGCATATTGGATGGAAAATAAGCTGAAATGGAAACATCATATCAATAAAATAATTGATAAATGTAAGGGAGTATTAAATATTCTCAGGTGTCTATATGGGTGTTTTTGGGGTGTTACATGAAAATCTTTGAAAATACTTGTTTAATTGGATCTGTTCTTGATTGTGGCTGCGTGGCTTATGGGTCAGCTTCCTCTTCAACTTTAAAGTGCTTGGATATGATACAAGCACAGGCTTTAAGATTGTGTTGTGGTACAATAAGGTCATCCCCTGTTTCTACTTTACTGGTTGAAATGGGACAATTATCCTTAAAATTGTAGAGGTTGAAGTAGATGTTAACATACTGGATTAATTTGAGGGGGCAAAAAAATGTTTGTCCTGTTAAAAGGTGTGTTAGAGGACTGCTGGGACCATCACAAAAAGAGTGTTTATAGCTTTGGGAGGCTGGGTTCTTATCTTGCTGGGAATGTGGGTTTGTTGGAATATGCAATATGTCTTGTTGCTTTTTTGGTAAACCCCATCTTGTTTTTTTCCAACAACTTCAGTTGATTTTAGGTTACATGATTTTTATAAAGTCTAAGGATTCTGTTATGTCTGAGAGTCTGTTGGTTCATGAGTATATTAAGGAAAATTTTTATGGTACGTTAACCATTTTTACAGGTGTATCAGAAGATATTTTAACTAGGAATACTGGTGTGGCTGTTTTTGTGCCTGAATTACTGGTAACGATAAAGAAATGACTGATTAACCATTTAACAGTACATACAACAGAATTGGTTGCCATCATTTTAGGTTTACAGTGGGTGAAGGAAATTTGTCCATGTGAAGTTGGAATTTGTTCAGATTACTTTTCAGTTTTCTTGAGTATTAAATGACATAACTTGTGATTGGGCATAACATGCTTAATTATTCCTTGTATCTCATTGGAAAACATCATTCTGGGTTGCGTAGGTTTTGTCACCATTATGGCCTCGCTTTAAAGCATCCCTGATCCCGCCCTCCCTGGGCGCGGATGCTGTAGGGGGCACGTATTCACAGTCCTGTCCCGGGCGCGGATGCTGTAGGGGGCACATATTCACAGTCCTGTCCCGGGCGCGGATACTGTAGGGGGCACGTATTCACAGTCCTGTCCCGGGCGCGGATGCTGTAGGGGGCACGTATTCACAGTCCCGCGTGGGCTTTTCCCTTTGTTGGTGAAGCAGACTTGGCACCCTTTTGGGACTGGCCTTTATGCCGGCGCGCTGGCTATTTGTGAGCCGGTTCGAGTGCGCTAGGAAGTGTGTCGCCACATAACCCCCCCCCAGAACCGGCGATACACCCCCCAATGTCCACAGTCTGGGCTGGACCCTGTTTGGGAGGTCGGCCTCTGCGCCGCAGTGCCGGAAACTCGACTGGTTGCGCCGCGTCCACATGGGCCGGTTTGAGTCGGTCCACCGTGAAAACCTCCTCTCTCCCCCCAACGTCCAGCACGAACGTGAACCCGTTGTTCCTGATCACCGTAAACAGCCCCTCGTAGGGCCGCTGTAGCGGTGGCCGATGCCTGCCCCTTCGTACAAACACAAACTTACAGTTCTGCAGGTCTTTGGGTACGCAGGTCAGGTTCTGCCCATGCTGCGAAGTGGGCATGGGGGCCAGGTTGCCGAGCCTCTCGTGTAGTCTGCCCAGGACTGCTGCGGGTTCTTCCTCGTGCCCCCTTGGGGCTGGTATGAACTCCCCCGGGACGACCAGGGGTGCGCCGTACACCAACTCGGCCGACGAGGTGTGCAGATCATCTTTGGGCGCCGTGCGGATGCCGAGTAGGACCCAGGGAAGCTTGTCCACCCAGTTAGCTCCTCGCAGGCGGGCCATGAGAGCCGACTTTAGGTGACGGTGGAAACGCTCCACCAGGCCGTTCGACTGCGGGTGGTAGGCAGTTGTGTGGTGCAGCTGTGTACCCAAAAGGCTGGCCATAGCTGACCACAGGCCAGAGGTGAACTGGGCGCCTCTGTCAGAGGTACGCTCTGTCCGGTACACCAAAGCGGGATACCCAGGTGGCGATTAGTGCCCGGGTGCAAGATTCGGAGGTGATGTCGGTGAGCGGGATTGCCTCTGGCCATCTGGTGAACCGGTCCACGATAGTGAGGAGGTGCCGCGCTCCACGCAACACTGGCAGGGGGCCCACGATATCCACATGAATGTGGTTGAAATGCTGGTGGGTGGGGTAGAACTGCTGTGGCAGAGCTTTGGTGTGCCGCTGCACCTTGGCCGTCTGGCAGTGCATGCACGTTTTGGCCCATTCACTGACTTGATTGCGGAGTCCGTGCCAAAGGAACCTGCTGGAGACCATCCGGACGGTTGTCCTGATGGAGGGGTGCGCTAAGTTATGAATGGAGTCGAAAACGCGTCGCCGCCAGACTGCCGGGACGACGGGACGGGGTTGGCCGGTGGTGATGTCACAGAGTAGGGTCCTCTCACCTGGGCCTACGGGGAGGTCCTGGAGCCGCAAACCGGAGACTGCAGTTCTGTAACTAGGGATTTCCTCGTCTGCCTGCTGCGCCTCTGCCAGCTCCTCAAAGTCTACCCCTTAGGAAAGGGTATGAATGTTAGGGCGAGAGAGCACGTCCGCCACGACATTGTCCTTACCCGAGACGTGCCGGACATCCGTCGTGTATTCAGAGATGTAGGACAGATGGCACTGCTGGCGGGATGACCAGGGATCGGACACCTTCGTGAACGTAAAGGTAAGCAGCTTGTGGTCCGTGAACGCGGTGAAGGGCCTACCTTCAAAGAAGTACCTGAAATGCCGGATTGCCAGGTATGCCGGTCGAAAGCACTGTCTTTGAGCTCGGGTGGTCGCAGGTGTTTGCTGAAAAACGCCAGGGGTTGCCAGCGACCCTCAATGAGTTGCTCCAGTACCCCACCGACTGCTGTGTTAGATGCGTCCACTGTGAGGGCGGTAGGGATGTCCATTCTGGGGTGCACTAGCATCGCGGCGTTTGCCAAGGCTTCTTTCGTTTTAATGAAAGCGGCGGCGGACTCCTCGTCCCAGGTAATGTCCTTGCCCGGACCTGACATCAGGGCGAACAGGGGGCACATGATTCGGGCAGCTGAAGGGAGGAAGCGGTGGTAGAAATTTACCATACCCACGAATTCCTGAAGGCCTTTGATTATGATGGGTTGGGGAAAATGGCGGACTGCGTCTACCTTAGCTGGCAGAGGGGCTGCCCCGTCTGTAGTGATCCTGTGGCCCAGGAAGTCAATGGAGTCAAGCCCAAACTGGCATTTGGCCGGGTTGATTGTCAGGCCGTATTCACTCAGTCGGGCGTAGTGTTGACGGAGGTGGGACAGATGCTCCTGATGTCTGCTGCTGGCTATGAGGATGTCGTCCAAATAGATGAAAGCGAAGTCCAGGTCGCGTCCCACCGCGTCCATTAACCGCTGAAACGTCTGTGCGGCATTCTTCAGGCCGAATGGCATGCGGAGGAACTCGAAAAGGCCGAACGGGGTGATGAGTGCCATTTTGGGGACGTCGTCCGGATGCATCGGGATTTGATGGTATCCCCGGACGAGGTCTACCCTGGAGAAGATCCGTGCACCATGCAGGTTTGCTGCAAAGTCCTGAATGTGCGGCACAGGGTAGTGGTCCGGTGTTGTAGCCTCGTTCAGCCTGCGGTAGTCGCCGCATGGTCTCCAGCCCCCTGTCGCTTTGGGCACCATGTGCAGGGGGGAGGCCCATGGGCTGTCGGACCGCCATATGATCCCCAATTCCTCCATCCTCTTGAACTCCTCCTTCGCCAGTCGGAGCTTGTCCGGGGGAAGCCTTCGAGCACGGGCGTGGAGGGGTGGTCCCTGGGTCGGGATGTGTTGCTGTACGCCGTATCTGGGCATGGCTGCCGTGAACTGCGGTGCCAGAACCAATGGGAAATCCGCCAGGACTCTGGTGAAGTCGTTGTCGGACAGCGTGATGGAGTTGAGGTGTGGGGCCGGCAACTGGGCTTCACCCAGGGAGAACGTCTGAAAGGTCTCGGCGTGGACCAGTCTCTTCCCTTGCAGGTCGACCAGTAGGCTGTGAGCCTGCAAAAAATCCACGTCCAGGAGCGGTTGGGCTACGGCGGCCAGTGTGAAGTCCCATGTGAACTGGCTGGAGCCGAACTGTAGCCGAACCGTACGGGTGCCGTAGGTCCTTACTGTGCTGCCGTTCCCGGCCCTCAGGGTGGGACCCAGTGCCCTGTTGCGGGTGTCGTAACTCGTCGGAGGTAAGACGCTGATCTTGGCACCGGTGTCGACCAAAAAATGGCATCCCGACCGCTTGTCCCACACATACAGGAGGCTATCCCGATGGCTAGCCGCCGTAGCCATCAGCGGCGGCTAGCCCTGGCGTTTCCCGGGAACTTGCAGGGCGGGCGACAGCGGCGGGCTTCTGCACCCCACCGCTGGTGGTGGAAGCACCATTGTTCGTTGGTCTTCTCACCCCTGCCTCTGGGGTTAGCGGGCTCTGTGGCCAGGCCTGGTCTGGTTTGCTGCTGGGAGCGTGGCCTGGTGATCTGTGCGATGGATGCCCCACTCCCCTTCTTGGCGTTCCACAGCAAGTCCGCCCGGGCTGCCACCTTCCGGGGGTCGCTGAAATCTGCGTCGGACAGCAGCAGGCATATGTCCTCGGGCAGCTGCTCCAGGAATGCCTGCTCAAACATGAGGCAGGGCTTGTGTCCTCCGGCCAGAGACAACATCTCATTCATTAAAGCCGATGGAGGTCTGTCTCCCAAACCATCCAGGTGCAGTAAGTGGGCAGCCCGCTCGCGCCGTGAGAGTCCGAAAGTCCTTATGAGCAGGGCTTTGAATTCCGTGTATTTGCCGTCCGCTGGGGTCGATTGTATGAACTCCTCAACCTGGGCCGCTGTGTCCTGGTCGAGGGAGCTCACCACGTAGTAGTAACGTCTGTCCTCCGAGGTTATCTGCCGAACGTGGAATTGGGCTTCTGCTTGTTGGAACCATAGGTGAGGTCGCAGCATCCAGAAGCTTGGCAGTTTCAACGAAACTGCATGAACAGATGTGGCGTCGGTCATCTTCGGCCCAAATATCGTTTGGGCTGTCGGGGTCACCAATTGTAGCGGTGTGTTACACACAGCGCTGGAATAACGACACTGAGTCGGTAAACTGCAGTTAAAAAATATTTTATTCGAACATCGCGGCCTCGCTTTAAAGCCTCCTTGATCCCGCCCTCCCTGGGCGCGGATGCTGTAGGGGGCACGTATTCACAGTGCTGTCCTGCGCGCGGATGCTGTAGGGGGCATGTATTCACAGTCCCGCGCGGGCTTTTCCCTTTGTTGGTGAAGCAGACTTGACGCCCTTTTGGGACTGGCCTTTATGCCGGCGCGCTGGCTATTTGTGAGCCGGTTTGAGTGCGCTAGGAAGTGTGTCGCCACAGTAAGGTTTTTTCCCCCAGTTCTCTACACCACACTCTATTCCAGTTGGCGGCAGTAAAGCACCTTTAAGTTGGAGTGCCCAACCACATAAAAAGTCAGAAGAAGAGGAAGAAGGGTATATTCTAGTTAATTGGGACACATCAGAATCATACATTTTGGCCCAGTTAAGTGGCTGCACCAATTTGCCAAAGTTCCATGAAAGTAAAAAGGTATAAAAAATGACAAACTACTGTTTAAATGAGTAACAAATTATGTATTTCAATCAAATACAGAACAAACTAGAACACTGCCAATGCTACTACAGTACCATAAAACTGAGGATACACTGCCATGTATAGGTTATTCTGGGAGGAGTAGCACCTCTTGTGAAAGGGATTGTCATGTCCATTCTGGGGAAAATTATTCACCTTTGATCCCCACCAGACACTCAGCTCTCACCTGTAGCACCAAGTAGCTGTTTGCATACAACAGTAGCTACACTCCATTACACCATTTCAACAGGCGGGCTAAACCAGCTGAAGATGGCTGGTGGGTCTCATAGCCCAGTGATACATGGACATGCCTGTCCTAGCATGTGAACCCAGCTGTTGTGGACTGGGCAGATGAGATCAACAGTGAGATCCAACGGTCATAAAGGTGGTTCTGCAACACTTCGTGGAGAGTGAAGGACATGATAAGGCACAGAAGTAGCCATGGTCATCTACTGCAACCAAGAAGGACTCCAGTTTACGACAACTACTCATACCACTAGAGCCAGACCTCTGAGGTTGAGAGAGCAGAACTGTCCCAGTGCATTAGGGTTTCTATTTTAAAACTCTCCAGCACAGATTTCACTGTCATCATTGGATATGATAGACAATCAACATGCTGCTGTATTCTTTTGATTCACTGTAAATGAACGAAATTAACACAGACACCTAGTGTAGATAATGGACTGCCTTCATACAATGATTTTTACGATGACTTCCTCCAAATCTTCATTTTCATTGTAACATTCAAGATGATTGTCGAGATCTTCATAGTTACTAACTTGCTGAAGTACTGAAATCGTTTCGTTTTCACTCCCGCCCATTTTTTGGCATTTCCAAGCCTCAATGCTTAAAACCTTGATGAGCAAAACAATTCTAAATTCTTACTGCTTATTTCTCTCCAACAGTGGAAATAATCACTGCTTTTTGAACACAGATCTAACTCACACTATTTAAAAACTGTTCGTTCTAAGCACAGTGTGGTGTCTAATGGTCCCACAAAAGTTCACATGACTGACACGAGTTGGAAACTATTTGACAATGATCTCTTGTCGCTATTAAGTGACATCAGCATAGTATCTCAAATAAATTAAGGGAATTCTGGCTATTTTTTTGATTAGCTTTTGTTCTTTAAGAGATGTCCCAAATAAGCAGCTGCCCCAATTAACCAATGGACCAATCAACTGGAACCCCCTGTATTTGAAAATTGCACTGCTAATTGTATGTGTTTACTTTGTATATTCATTTATCTGTGTAGTTGTTAAATTTTATACACGAATAAATAAGCTCATGGTGATAGACAATAGATTTCTGAACTTTTATGCCTGTGGTTTCCCATGTTCCTAATGCAACGTGGATGTGGCAGATAAATTCCTGGATATCAAGATTTCTCCATTATTAAAAAGAAGCTAGAGGACCTCAGCAGGTCAAGTATACATGGAGGGAAAAGGACATTCGACAAAACCCTAGATCCCCACCTGACACACAGCTAGTAATTGCAGTGTGGTTCCTTGGAGTTGAAAAGCAAATGCAATAAAACACATTTGCTGGCAATCTGAGGTAAAAACAAAAAAAAACATATGATAGATCATGCAGCAATTGTGGAGAAAGAACAAAATTAACATTTTAGGTCGTTTATCTTTCATCAGCTGTGCTTCTCAAAAAATGCTGCCTTACCTGCTGAGCATTGCCAGCATTTTCCATTCTAGTTTGCACTTTACTGTAATTCTAGACAATGAAAAGTATATTAATTACCTTTGACTCCAATATGCTATTTGAGTCAAAATCTGATCCTGGGATGTTCTGGAATTTGATCCAGCTGTGTTAACCTGAAGAATGCCCAAACTAATTGGAATGATGGACACAAACAAATTGCTGGAAATAAAGGATTTTTTTTCTTGACCTGAGACCAATATTTCAATAAATGCAACACATCCAAAGAAGTCTTTCTATTTAATTGCTACTTATCATTCCTCTGCAATATCCTCATAATAAAAGATCATCTCAAACCAATCGGATCTTTAAAAAATCCTTGCCTGACAACACATACAAGCCATATCATTAACCGTTAAGTCTAAAACTCAACCATTCTCTGTAATGACATTGCACCAACATTTTTTCTCTTTTGTTCTACAATGTTGCATCTTATCTCAACTCCAACAAACTTTATGTATTATTGAAGCTGATCTTTAGAACTAAAGTGAAGCTGTTCAGTTTGCTGTTACTGCAGTCCACAACCTAAGCTAGTAATGTATGGAAACATGCTCAGAAGCCAAGCTTCATGTCATTGTTTTTCCAACAAGGCATATAACAGGATGGGTATTACATTCACCTGTTCCAATTTGACCTAGCTAACCTTGAGGAATGTAAAGTCGGTGTAGAACAAGTTAAACGGGTGGAATAAGTCATGGTTAAGAAAGGGGAACTTTTGAAAAAACATTAGAACCATAGAGCTATAGACCACTACAGCACAAAAACAGGCCCTAGAGACTATCTAGTCCATGCTGAAGTGTTATTCTGTCTATACCCGTTTACTCTTTACCTGGAGTATAGTCTGCCATACCTTTCCCATCTATATACCTATCCAGCAGCTCGTTACACAAATGTACCATCCACTGAGTGAAGTAGTTCTCCTTCAAGTTCCTGTTAAATATTTCTCTTCTCACCCTGAACCTATTACCTCTGGTTCTAATCCCAACTACTTGCATTTATCCTATCTATACCCCTCATAATTTTCCATGCCACCATCAAATCTTTCCTCATTCTTCTATGTTCCAGGGAATAAAATTTGAACCTATTTATCTTTTCCCTATTTCTCAGGTCCTCAAGACACAGCAACATGCTTGTAAATTTTCTCTGTATATTCAATCTTATTAGTATTTTCCTGTAAGTAGGTGACTAGAACTGCACATACTACTACAAATTAGGCCTCCCTTATGTCTTATACAACATCCCATCTCCTGTACACAATACTCTGATTTATGGAGGCCAATCTGCCAAAAACTCTCATTACAACCTGTGATTTCCTTGAATTATGGATCTATATTCCCAGACCCCTCTACCGCAATCCTCATTGCCCTAGTATTCACAGAGTAAGCCTACCCTAGTTTGTCCTCTCAAAGTGCAGCACCTCATACTTGTCTGAATTAAATTCCATCTGCCATTCTTGACCCATTTTTCCAGCTGGTGAAGATCCCTCTGCAAGATTCGATAGCCTTTCTCGTTATCCATTACACATGTAATCATAATACTAGTACTGAACCTAGCACCAACCCCTGGGGACCACCATTAGTCACAAGCTTCCAGTTCAAAAAGCAACCTTCTGCCATCATTGGCTGCTTCCTACCATCAGGCCAATTGACTATATAAGTTAGATTTTATTTGTTATTCCTTACCCCACTTTCCAGTCATATTAAGACAAGCTTCTTCAATATCCACTACCTGACTTATTTTGATCTATCCACAAACTTACTAAATATCCCACCTACATTCTCATCCAAAATGTTTACATAAATGACAAACAACAGGGTTCATAGCACCTAACCCTACAACACATCACTGGTCATATGCCATTTGGAAAAAAACACCTCCACTACTTTGATTTATGAAGGCAAATGTGCCAAAAACTTTCTTTACAACCCTATCTACCTGTGACACCACTTTTAAGGAATTAAGCATCTGGATTACCAGATCATTCTGTTCTACCACACTTCTTAGTGCCCTACCGTTCACCATATAAAACCGAATCGTTGATTTGTCCTCCTAAACTACAACACCTCACACTTGTCTACATTAAATCCTGTTTACCATTCATCAACCCATTTTTCTAGCAGGTGCAGATCCTGCTGCAAGTTTTGATGGTCTTTATCACTGTCCATTACACTATTAGCCTTAGTGTAATCCACAAATCTGCAGATCTAGTTTGCCACATTTTCGTCCAGATCGTTGTTATAGATGACAAACAATAACGGACCCAGCACTGACCCCTGCAGCACACCACTAATCACAGGCCTCCAGTCAAAGAAACAACTCTCTATTACCAATCTCTGCCTTCTCCTGCTAAGCTACTTTTGAGTCCAATTCATTACTATATCCTGAATGCTAAACAACTGAACTGAACCAGCCTCCCATCTGGGTCTTTGACAAAGTTCTTGCTAAAGTCCTTGTAGACAATGTCCACTGCATTTCCTTCAGATCTTTAGAATTGGTTATGCATGACCTACCTGTACAATGTACTGTGTATGTTAATCAAAATGGCTGCTTTGGTTTGCTAGAGTAGGAATGCTTTTATGTTGATGTGTTTTCTCTCGCAGTTATTTAACTTTGGACTTGCTGATAAGGGGATTGTATTCATTTTTTAACCAATGGGGAATGTTATTTTGTCTTGTGAGGCTGGGAGCTTGGGGGTTTTGCGGTCTTTTCAGGGGAGGCGGGAAGGAGACGCCGAGGAAGGTGGACGTGTGCTGCACTGCTCGGTTGACCACCGGGGGTGGTCCCAGGTGCGAGGAGTGGAGGTCGGAGGAAAGTGACGAGGGGTCGAATAGTTCGATGGTTGAGCAACAACGATGTGCACTAAACTGACTGAACTTTGATAAGTTAGTGCCTTTTACTTTATTTTCTTTTCCTTCATATATACTGTATTGCATAGTACTCTTTTAGTTTTAGTAAAATCTTTAAAGTGTATTCCATAACGGTATCTGGTGTGAGTTTGATATTGTGTGTGTGCGTGCGACATAAACCTGATTCCCACAGCACCTGCATGTACGGGAGGTGGGGTTGGTGAGTGGCTGAATCTTCTTTTCCCCTAGACATATACCAGCCTGTTGGGTAAGTGTTACATACCCATTCCCAAAGTTGTGTTAAATATCCCTAATCCCATCCTGTCTATCCAAAAATGTATATTTTTGTACATAATGTATATAAAAATGTATATCCTGCCCCTTAGAATACCTTCCAAAAATTTACCCACTACTGAAGTCTAATTTACCCACCTGATCTAATTCCTTGGCTTATTTTTAGCCTTTCTTAAACAAAACAATATTAGCTGTCCTCCAGTTCTCTAGCACCTCGCCCATTATCTAAGGACATTTTAAATACCTCTGACATGGCCCCTGCAATTTTCTACACTTGTCACCTTGTCAGGCCCTGGGGATTTATCCACCCTAATTTGCCTCAAGATAATCTGGATATAGTCCATAGCTTCACTACCATTTTGCCTCACTTCTATAGACTGTGTCAATCTCCCCAGTAAATACAGATGCAAAAATTCATTTAGGATCTCCCCCGTTTCTTTCTGTAGCATGTAGAGATGACAACACTGATCTTCCCTAGCAATTTTGTCCCTAGCTATCCTTTTGCTCTTAATATATCTGTAGAAACCCTTGGGATTCTCCTTCACCTTGTCTACAAGAGCAGCCTCATCTTCTTTAAGCCCTCCTGATTTCCCTCTTAAGTGTTCTGTTACATTTCTTCTACTCCTCAAGTGCCTCATTTGTTCCTTGCTGCTTACACTTGATATGCACCTCCATCTGCTTCTTAACCAAGGCCTCAGTATCCCTCAAAAATCCTCAGAAAAGTGGTAGATGTAGTGTATATGGATTTTATTAAGGTGTTTGACAGAAAGTCAGGAGGATGGGACCAATGAAAACTTAACTGCAAAGTTATAAGTAAATTTATTATCAAAGTATGTATATGCCACCGAACACTGTTGAGATTCATTTTCTTGCAGATTCATTCTATAGCAGGTATTCACAATAGAACAAAGAATACAATAGAATCAGTAAAAAAACTGACAAGCAATCAATGTGCAAAAGACAACATGCTAATATCAAAACAAATAATCACAATAAATAGATAGATAGATAGATAAATAAATAATAAAAACTGAAAACATGAGTTGTAGAGTCCATAAGACCATAATACCATAAGACATAGGAGCAGAATTAGGCCATTCAGCTCATCGAGTCTGCTCCACCATTCCATCATGGGTGATTTATTATCCCTCTCAACCCTAATCTCCTGCCTTCACCCCGTAAACTTTGTTGCCCTAGCTAACCAAGAACCTATCAACCTCTGCTTTAAATATACTCAATGACTTGGCCTCCACTGTCTGTGGCAGTGAATTCCACAGATTTACTACTCTCTGACTAAAAAAATTCCTCCTCATCTCTGTTCTAAAAGGACATCCTTCTATTCTGAGGCTCTGGCCTCTGGTACTAGACTCACCCACTATAGGAAACATACTCCTTACATCCACTTTATCTAGGCCTTTCACTATTCAATAAGTTTTAATAAGATCACCTCTCCCCATTCATCTAAACACCAGTGAGTACAGACCCAGAGCCATCAAATGCTCTTCAAACACTCCTGGAATCATCTCGGGAACCTCCTCTGCACCCTATCAAATGCAAGAACATACTTTCTTAGATAAGGGGTCCAAAACTGCTCACAATTCTCCAAGTGTAGTCTGACCAATGTCCTATAAAGCCTTAGCATTACATCCTTGCTCTTATATTCTAGTCCTCTCAAAATGAATTCTAACATTGCATATGCCTTGCTTCCTGCAAGTTAACCTTATGAGAATCCTGCACAAGGACTGCCTTTGGAAGTCCCTTGCACCTCTGATTTTTGAATTGTTCCCTACTTAGAAAATAGTCTAAGCCTTTATTCCTTCTACAAAAGTGCATCACTGTACACTTCCTTACACTATATTCCATCGGCTCATTGGACTGGAAAGGCCTAATGGGTGCTGTATCTCCAAATAAAAATAAATAAATGAATAAAGGGTAGTGGTGTTGTGGATAGTGTAGAAGGCTGCTGTAAGTTACAACAGAACACTGATAGGTTGCAGAGTTGGGCTGAGAAGTGGCATATGGAGTTCAATCTGGAAAAGTGTAAAGTGATACAGTATAGAAGGTCAAACATGAAGTCAGAGTAGAATATTAATTACAGGATTCCTGGCAGTATGGAGGAACAGAGGGCTCTTGGGGCCCATGTCCGCAGATCCCACAAAATTGCCATGCAAGTTAATAGGTTGGTCAAGTTGACATATGGTGTACTGTATTGGCCTTTGTTAGTTTGGTGATTGTGTTCAAGAGCAACAAGGTAATGCTGCAGCTTTATAAAACTCAGGTTAGACCACACTTGGAATTGTGTTCAGTGGTCGTTGCCTCATTAAAGGAAAAATGTGAAAACTTTAGAGAGGGTGCACTGTATATTTACCAGGATGCTGCCTGGATTGGAGAACATGCCTTATGAAAAAAGACTGAACAAACTAGGGCTTTTCTCTTTGGAGCAAGAAAGGATGAGAGGTGATTTGATGGATGTATATGATGATAAGAGGCATAGATAGAATAAACAGACAACACTTTTTTTTCTGAGTAGCAATTGCTAATACAAAAGGATATAATTCCAAGTTAATGGAGGAAAATATAACAGCAATGTCAGAGGTAAGTGCTTTTTTTTAAACAAAGAGTGGCAAGTGCATGGAATGAACCTCCATGGATGGTGGTAAAGGGATATATATTAGAGACATTTAAGAGACTTTTAGATAAGGTCGTGGATGAAAGAAAAATGGAGGTCTATGTGGGGAGAGTGCTACATTGATGTTAGAATAGGTTAAAAGTTCAGCACAACATTGTGAGGCAAAGGGCTTGTACTGTGTTGTACTGTTCTGGTTCTAGGAAAATGTATTAAAAAGACTGACGCAACACATTGGAATGAATTGAAACACCAAAGTTCAAGTAATAACCTTGACAGATACAGACAATATTATGCTTCCCTTGTGAATGTGGGTAAAGATCTTGCCCCAGCAATTGCAAATTTCAGTTGCAAGTCTCTTGGTAAACTGAAGCAATTGAAAGTGCTCTGCCTTTGGGATATTTAAAGACTTCCCATGCTAGTATCAGACCAACCTGACTTGAAGAAACAATAATGCCAAATCTCCCTGCTTCCAAAGTGGAACTTTCAATGTATAGAAATGTAGAGTTCCTTCATATCTAATGAGCATATATTTTTAATGCACTGAAGTAAAAAAAGGTTATTTAAATCTTTGTACAGAAAGTTTATGATTTTTGTTCTCTGAGTTATTTGCTATTACTTTCCGCACCTACTAATTAAAATATGTAGCCTTCATTACAAATGAAGCTACTTGATAAAAGGTTCACCAAATTATAACAACAGAGAAAACAACACAAAGTTCTTCATGAACAGGATGTGGATCATGGGCAAAGCTAACATTTATTGCCTTCCTAATTGGCTTTTTCGATGACTAATTAGGCTATTTCAGCAGAAATTTAAGATTAATATATATGCCAGATCAGATAAAAATAATAGGTCTATCCCTAGAGGAAATTAGTAAACCTAATGTTTTTACAGCTATCCTGAGCTTCCATGGTAATAATTGATTTTAGTTTTTTTAAGGTCCAGGTTAATTTAATTACAGTAACAATTTAAATTTTTTAGTTACAGATTTGGGATTCAAACTCATGTTGAATCAATAGTGCAGGACCCTAGGTATTAGTTCATTATGTTAATAACTACTATCAATACAAGTCACACTTGTCCTGGATCTGTGCTGCAACGCCAATTCAAGTTTTGGTCATAGTGTCATATAGCAAAGAAAAAGATCATTTGGTGTGTTGATCACCAAGCAGGCATCTACACTAATCCCGTTTTTATTTTTCCACATTCCCATAAATTTCCCTCAGATTTGATCATTTGTCTAATTAGTGGGAATAACTTCAGTGAGGTGGAGCTAAGATGTCACCAGAGGATGGCTTATTTGAGCTCATCTGCGAAACATCTTAATTTCTCCTCTTTAATTCCTCTTTCTTCCTTTTCATGGTGGATGGGGTTCTGTCAGAGTCCGTGATCTACAGCTGCATTCAAATTGTAGTTCTTTACAGTGATGGTTCTCGCTTCCAGAGCTCGCCAACTGGCTGTTTTCAAAACCCCTAGGATATGGTCTGGAAGACGTGTGTACAATATTCAGAGAGAGGCCCAGCAGAGCTGTGGACAAACCAGTTCCATGCCAGTGTTGCCAACTGAGGCGTTGTGGGAGAACAAATATCGCACTGCGACAGCGGATGAGGCTGTCGAAAGGCTCTGCACTCAGGCAATTGCACTCTCCCTCTCAATGGTGAGGACGAGTTTGCTGCTGATTCTTGAGTCAGAGAAACTCAAAATAAAAGTGACATTGTAATGATGCTGCCCGGCCTGCTGAGTTCATCCAGCTTGTTTGTATGTGTTGATTTGACCACAGCATCTGCAATATACTTTGTGTTTATTGTAATGAGCGAGCTGTTTTATTGGTCTCCCCTCTCACTGTGAAAGGGTGACACCTCTCCATCCTTTGTTAGTGAGAGAGAGAGCCTGTGACATGTTGAATTGTCAAGTGGACAATAGATTTTGCAAATCATGCTCTCTCTTTTAGGTTTTTGCTAGTGCTCGTTTGGTGGGTGGTGGGGGGCTGATAATTGCTGCTGAAATAGGTGAAGTGGGTTGGTGCTTTGCTGCTGCTTGTGCGTGAGAAGGGGGAGAGGAGTGCTTTTTCTGTCATTCATTCAGATGTCTGCGAAGAGTAAAATTTCAGGTTGCAAACTGTTTACATTCTTTAATATTAAATGGAACCATTGATTAATTAATCTACCAACCTGTAGATCTGTTTGATGTAGAAGGAAATTGAAGCACAGGGATTGTCCCATGTTGTTGAAAATTTCACACAGATAACACTGGAGGACATAATTAAATCTGGGTCACTAGTGTATCTCCCTCTAATTTCCTCTGTGCTGTACCAGAAAGTTTAGAAACCAAGCCTTTATTTAGAGAAAATTTGGCTTACTGAGTTGCTGACCATATCATTTAAGGCAAAAGGGAGAGCGCCAAAGTATATAGATTTACAAGAGGTACAAAAGGAGATCTACAAATAAAATTATTTAGCAATATACATCAATATAGCCAAGCATTTAGGAAGGCTGAAACTCAAAAATTCAATTTTAATTATGTTTACTGAAGCAAACAGAGTTACAGTATATTACTTTCCTTGAGACACCAAACAGCAAGATGTGATTTTTTAAATAAACAGAAACAAAACCACATGCATTAATAATTTTCCATGCATTAAGCTATATCAGTAAATGTTAAATACAACTTTTCAAAGTTCACTAACATTGGCTTACAGTTAATTCACACAGCCTGCTTATCTTGCTGGTTAGAATTTTGTACTGCAGTATTAGATTCCTTAGTTGGCAACAACTTCAGCTATTCCAATGACTCCCCAGGCTAAACCTGTGGCAGCATTTCCTGTTATAAGGCTCTCTTCATTTCCTCCTTTTCCCAGATCATCTTCCTCTGCCCGAATCTTTAAAAAGTGAAAATATCACTATTTATCTTAAAAAAAAGGATCAATGAGACTTTATGGTCAGTTGTAAGATTCACTAATTAAATGAGTTTAAGCATTTTGATGGATTATTAAAACCAGTGATTATTGATTTCCTATTATATATTTTCATTATCTTTCAGATGATAAAAACAAAATTTTCCAAAAATTGAGGTGAGAAAAGAAAATGTTCAAAGATATTCACATGTCATACACAAGATATGAGCATTTAAAATTCATGAGCTATGCTGACTGATAACTGGGAACTTACCTTTGGCAGCAAAAGAAAACTTTGTTTAAGGAAATTCCAATTTTCTTTCAATACTGAGGAATCATATTATTATACTTCAGAGTATGTCATTTCTGGTTAGATAAATATTAATAGTACAGTGCCCCGAAGAAGTGTCCCTTAGAGACCAAGATAGTCAATTGAACAATGGTTTAGGTCACACACAATATACTATTTATTGAACTTAAAAGTTTGCATTATTCCCTTGTGTATGAAGCACTATCATTTTCATTCCCATATATTTTTACTTGTATTAATAGCCAAAGCTACAGATCCTTTAAAATTTTCAATGAATATAAATTATTTAGGAATCAAGAACCTGCTTAATCCAATTATTCTTATATTGTAATTATTTTTAGGAACTCCAATTAATTGCATGTTGTCTTTTAGCTTGACCAAGTAATTTGCTGATTTTCAAGACTTTTAGCAAAGGCTAAAATAAACAAATTCCCTTTAATTTCCCAGTTATTTAATAAGGTTGTGATTTTTCCATTAATGGATTAAAGCTTCTACATTTATAAGTCAGTTGCAACCAAGCATTTAATGAGAGATGAAAATGCCAATAATACTGGAGAAATTGGTAATATCGCTCAAGAGTAGAGAAAATTTGCTATGACAAAAGATGCACTTGTTTCTATGCTACATATGCTTCTTTTTTCTCAATACATGCAAGATTAAAAATCCTTGTAATTTAGAAATAAAACTTTAGGCCATTTAATAAAGAATAAATCAGCAGATAAGGTGAGCAGGTATCAATGGAGCAAGTATTTGTAAATCTTCATTCTATGTTTGCATCCCTGATGTAACACTTTATAGTCTATTTTACATCCCTCCCAACATCTAATGTCTTTGGACTGCTAATTTACCACAGCACAACTCATTGTGTGGTAACTATTAAGCCTCTTAATAGGCTTCAGAGGGGTGTATACTCAGTCAGCTCCATCATGGGCACAAGCTTCCCCACCACAGAGAACATCTCCAAAAGGAACAGCTTCTTTCCCTCCACCAACAGTCCATGAATACTAATTCTCTATTCCTCTTTCGCTTGATTTTTTTTTCAATCTATAGCAATTTTGCTGTCACAAAACAACACATTTTATGACTAATATCAATGATAATAAACCTGATTCTGATTGTAGTTCAATGTTTGGTATTTCTTAAGTCACCTGAATCAATAACTGATTACTATTTGCAAAACAGAGAAAAATATTTCTCTGGAAATAGCTCAGACCAGTTTATCAAGGCTTCCTGATTCTAGACAAGTACTTGCAGATATACCTGACTGGCTTTTTATAAATGTACTTAAATACTGTATACTTGTAATGACAAATAATGAAATAAACTGTAGTGATTGCTTAAAATGTTCAATATCATTGAGAAGTCCAGACACTAATGATCATACATGCACAAGCAATGCAACCCTAGCTCACATTAACAAAGAGGCAGTAAGTCTACAGAGATCCTCGAAAAGTGACAAGATTGCTTTGAAATATAGATATAGAAAAGCTGTTGCTATGGATGTATAGTTGAACATTATTCTTGCAAATCATCCATGATTTCATACATTCTCATTGAATTAAAAACACAAAATGCTGGCAGAACTCAGCAGGCCAGGCAGCATCCATGGGAGGAGGTAGTGACGACGTTTCAGCCTCCTGATGAAGGGTTTCGGCCCGAAATGTCGTCACTACCTCCTCCCATGGATGCTGTCTGGCCTGCTGAGTTCTGCCAGCATTTTGTGTTTTTATTTATTTCCAGCATCTGCAGATTCACTCGTGTTGCATTCTCATTGAATTGTTTTATAAGTATTGCACTTTCTACATCATTTTGAATCAGATAAAGCAATCTGCAATTGATAAGCTTGGCTCCTTACTACTATCATGTATTGGGGCAAGGAATCAGTGAAAATTTGTGCCCTTCCACTTGCTTTCGTAAACAAATGGAAAATTCAATATTTGTTAATTTCTTAAGGACATAGTTAGCCATAGTAATTGTTAAATTTATGGTTAAAAGCCTAACTTTAAATGCTTAGATTGTCTTTACCTAATTAAATTATTTTGAAACTATTGATTTAAAAATAATATTGAATATCTATTAAAGTTTGATTATGATTTTACAGTTGTAAATTATTTAAAGTATTACTTAGACATTGCACTTTTCAATTTCCCGATTTACTATTGATAAGAGTTCTTCAGAATGATTAGACATTCAGCCAAACTGGTGACATCAAAATCACTGGGTGCCAAACATATCCCAAAACTAATACCTCAACACAGTCAATATCCTGAAAGGGAAATAAATGACACTGATCACAGAAGGTGACCTTCCAACACAAAATCATTATGAAACAGAAAGATTGACATGAATTTCTCTATATAGCAAACTAATATTATTATATTATTTTAGGTAGCTGTGAGTTAACAGAGACTGTCAATCAGTTGGCAGCTGGCAGATAAAAGTTTTATTTTCTTTCTATCCAGCTTTAAATAGATGGTTAAATATACAGATGCATTACCATTAATCATTTTTTTAACTTTTCAAAATATTTTGACATTAAATGATTCACCATTCTAATTATTTGGAAAAAATATGTATTATATCTTCAAAATAAAGTTAATCTTCTAGGCAAAACTAAAAAGTTGGTCATCAAGTTGGAACGGTGGCCACTTAACAGGAGGCACAATTTAGTTCTTTTGAATAGGCAATAACATGGATAAAAAACATGAAGAAATTATTAGCATTGACTGCAGTCATAAAACTGAAGAATAAGCCTAATGTAAAATTATGATGGAAGATTTTACTGTATGGATAGAAAATCATTAGTTGTGAGCATGTAAATCCTAAATCTAATCCTGCACATGATGGTAGCACTTTGCAGAGAGCTTTCTTGTAAGTTTTCTTCTACTCCTAAACGGTAATAAAATACCAATATTTGATCAAATTGAACTGAGAATAAAAACTTTGAAAACTGAAGATTTTAAGGGGAAGACTGAATGGTGATGCCCAACAACTTCAATTTACCATTATTAGGAAGATTATAAAGTTGGTATGGTAATGGTCTGGAATTTTATGACTCTACTAATACAGCAATAAAATTAACATACTTAACAAATGCTTAGGTTTAAAACAAAAATAAACTGTAAATGCTGAAGACTGAAATAAAAACAGAAATGGTGGAAGAACTCAACCAGTCAAGCAGCATCTCTTTCATTGATGTTGCTTTACTAAGCCCTTCCAGCATTTTTGTTTTTCTACCAAGTTTAGTACTTGGTCTAGGCTAATTTAGTTCTGGTCAACTGATGGATATTACTATTAATGTCAATGTCTCTGGATTTGGGTGGGAAAAGGAAATCATGCATTCCTAACTCACAAATCTGATTGTATAAAAGCTTTTGTTGAGCATCAGATGGAGATACAGTTAAAGAAAAACTGCACCTGGATAATCAGAAAGCCCATTTTACAATTCCTGCAATAACTAGTTGATACTTTGTTCAGTTGGGAAGCACAAAAAGCTTAGGAAAAATTGCTGAGCAGATTTTGCCAGGCCAGCTTTACAGAATGAAATAGAGATCCATTTAAATATATTTACCAAAATTCTGTGTCCTAATCTATAACATTTACAGGAAGGCACAAGTTGAACTGACCACATCTCTGGCATATATTGTTCAAAATTATGGGGGAGGTTGTCAAACAATAGTTAATTTTTTTAATATTTTAAGTTCATCATAATAGCAAAGGTATCAGATAGAACTAAGTGAATTTGGCTTACCTGATTAAATGACACAAAGAAAGAACAATAAATGTGTACAAAGTAAACTATTAAGATGCATCTTATAATGAGCCCGTTCCCCACAGCTTTGAGATTATTAATGCTCATTAAGTAGCTCAAAATTAATGCTACATCATCCCATCTCCCATTCTCTTTGGGGTGATATAATCATGGATATTTACAGCACAGGAGAAGGCCGTTTGGTTCACTATGCCACGTCTACTCATCTTCCCCATACCAAATAACTCTGCTCATGGTCAATCTAAATTATATCATAAACTCACTATTGAGAAACCCGAGTCCATGAATCTGCTGGAACAAAGGGCATATGCATACTTGTGAATTGAAAATAGCTTGGCATGAAACAGTCTACTTCATGAGGTGATGTAGCCACTTTTATACCTACCACCACAGCCCGACCAATTATGGATTCAGTTCCTGAAAGACTAAGAAGGTGATCTTCTATTTCAAACTCAGCCACGCCTTCTTCATCTGGTTCAACATTACCGAGGTCCCCCACATGCCTAGAATGTATTAGCAAAAGGAATCTAAATAACTTTGCAAATTTCTACTGAATTATGAAACATTGAAAAGTTTATAACAATATAAAGGGAAGGAGGAGTCCAGCTGAATATCTTTTCAGAATACTACTCCAAAATGTATAGAAAATAATTTGGACCCAGACTAATTTCAGTGTTCTGCTGAAGTCAATTGAGGAAATCATATTATTAAAAAAGTCAAGCCAAATGAAATAGGCTCCTTCCTTAGCTATGTATTCCATTTCATATCCATTTGTAGAATGGATTAAGAACAGAACATTTTATATATTCAATGAACCTGGATATAACAAAGTATCTCCATAACATATCATGTCAGGTAATAAGTTAGTTAAGTGGTTAGAAAGGGATTCATTTTGAGGAAGTTGAAATTGTTTATGAAACAGAACCTTACTAGACAGGATAGAATCATCGTCAAATTGTCAGCAGCAACCTTCATTATAAACAAATAACCTAGTGATTGATCTTAGCATTTAGACATATCAATAAAGTGACATTATAAGGAAGGAAAGGACATCATAATAATATGCAAACTTTGACTTTTGTATTGCAATACAAATTGAAAGTTTTAGTGCAAGCATGAAAAGACAGAAAATTTCCAAGAAAATAGTATTTATTTATTTTGAAATACAGTGCAGAATTGGCCCTTCAGTCCCTTTGAACCGCACTACTAGTAATCCACCGATTTAACTCTAGCTTAATCATGAGACAATTTACAATGGCCAATTAGCCTACTAACTGGTATGTCTTTGGACTGTAGGTGGAAACTGGAGCACCCAGAGGAAACACATGCATTCACAAGGAGGACGTACAAACTCCAAACTTGGGCTTTGAACCCCAATTCCCCAAAATTAAATAGCATCACACTAACCGTTATGCTACCATGGCACCAATATTCAGATTCAGATTCAGTTTATTGTCATTTATAAACCACAAATACAATGCAGTTAAAAAATGAGACAACGTTCTCTGGAATGATATCACGAAAAAGCACAAAACAGACCACACAAGAAAAACCATATAACGTTTGGTAATCCCCAATCCAGAGTCCGGAGAGGCTGCTGCATATTGATATCGCACTCCCGTCTTAGCACGTTCCCCAGAAAGGAACTACAAATATATTAAATAGACAAAGAAATTTACTTTAAAACAATTTTTTAAATTGGAACTGTACAGTCAACATGTCTACATTTAAGAAATTTATTGACAGAAATCTGAATATTGGAGGAAAGCTAAATAAATGACATCTGAAAAATTCATAGGCACTCCTCAGTTTTCTATCTTAAATGCACCAGGTACCAATGGATTATTCATGTTACTGAATAATTCAACATCCTGTGATGACTATTGTATCCTATGATGAAATTCAGCTCCTTAGATGGAACTGAGAAACTATGTGAGAATCAATGAAACTACGGATGCTGGAAATCGGAAATAAAAACAGAAAATGCTGGAAACACTTGACATTAAGTCTGCTTCTCTTTCCATGAATGTGCTTGAATGGTTGAGTGTTTCCAACATTCTGTTTTTAATTGAGTACTGTAGCTGTTTAGAACCATAGAACATTACAGCACAGAAACAGGCCTTTTGGCCCTTCTTGGCTGTGCCAAACCATTTTTCTGCCTAGTCCCACTGACCTACACCTGGCCCGTATCCCTCCATACACCTCTCATCTATATACCTGTCTAAGTTTTTCTGAAATGTTAAAAGTGAGCCCACATTTACCACTTCATCTGGCAGCTCATTCCACACTCCCACCACTCTCTGTGTGAAGAAGCCCCCCCCAATGTTCCCTTTAAACTTTTCCCCCTTCACCCTTAACCCATGTCCTCTGGTTTTTTTCTCCCCTAGCCTCAGTGGAAAAAGCCTGCTTGCATTCACTCTATCTATACCCATCATAATTTTATATACCTCTATCAAATCTCCCCTCATTCTTCTACGCTCCAGGGAATAAAGTCCTAACCTATTCAACCTTTCTCTGTAACTCAGTTTCTCAAGTCCCGGCAACGTCCTTGTAAACCTTCTCTGCACTCTGTCAACCTTATTCATATCCTTCCTGTAATTGGGTGACCAAAACTGCACACAATACTTCAAATTCAGCCTCACCAATGCCTTATACAATCTCACCATAACATTCCAACTCTTATACTCAATACTTTGATTTATAAAGACAAATGTACCAAAAGCTCTCTTTACTACCCTATCTACCTGTGACACCACTTTTAGGGAATTATGTATCTGTATTCCTAGATCCCTCTGTTCTACTGCACTCCTCAGTGCCCTACCATTTACCTTGTATGATCTACCTTGGTTTTTCCTTCCAAAGTGCAATACCTCACACTTGTCTGTATTAAACTTCATCTGCTATTTTTCAGCCCATTTTTCCAGCTAGTCCAGATCCCTCTGCAAGCTTTGAAAACCTTTCTCACTGTCCACTACACCTCCAATCTTTGTATCATCAGCAAATTTGCTGATCAAATTTACCACATTATCATCCAGATCATTGATATAGATGACAAATAACAATAGACTCAACACTGATCCCTGTGGCACACCACTAGTCACAGGCCTCCACTCAGAGAAGCAATTCTCCACTACCACGCTCTGACTTCTCCCAGTGAGCCAATGTCTAGTCCAATTTACTACCTCACCATGTATACCTAGGGACTAAATCTTCCTAACTAACCTCCCCTGTGGGACCTTGTTAAAGGCCTTACTGAAGTCCATGTAGACAACATCCACTGCATTCCCTTCATCCACTTTCCTTGTAACCTCCTCGATAAAATCTAATAGATTTGTTAAACATGACCTACCACGCACAAAGCCATGTTGACTCTCCCTAATGAGTCCCCGTCTATCTAAATACTTGTAGATCCTATCTCTTAGTACTCCTTCCAATAATTTACCTACTACCGACATCAAACTTACCGGCCTATAATTTCCCGAATTACTTTTAGAGCCCTTTTTAAACAACAGAGCAACATGAGCTATCCTCCAATCCTCCGGCACCTCACATGTAGATACCGACATTGTAAATATATCTGCCAGGGCCCCTGTTTGTTCCAATTGCAGCAACTTCTCAGCACGAGAGTTCAAGATTTTTGTCATAAAAACATAGATAGAAATTCAGTCATGCATAAAATCCATATGCAGAAATAGCACAAGTTGTTGTTTTCCATTTTGTTTACTATGGGCATTGTGACAGTATTGCATTACAGTAAAAGCTTAGGGGGTTGACAACGTGCTCATCTACTTTGTGATGAGTAGTTTAAAAAGTCCTGGGGGCTTCAGGGTAGCTGTACTTACTAAAAATGCACTGTAGAAAACATACTTTAACACATCTGAGCTGTACTTTATACTTGATATAAAGTCTTTACAAAGACAAAGTCCCTCACAGCAGAACACCCAATCTCTGATGCTTTCTTGCAACTCTGATTGTCATCAGCACTTTCTGAATATGGCTACAAAATACCAATGGCTTTTTATTGAGTGAAAAGAAGATAAATTCTTCACCTGTTGACTTGAAAGACTGTCACAAATGTGACATGTATCAACTGTGGACAACAGAAATGATTTGGTGACTAAGAGACTATGATGACATTCACCACCATAGGCACAGCAGTACATACCTGTGGCTGGAGCTCTGTGCAACCAACTGCAGAAAGCAGTAAACACATTTTGATAACTTGATAACAAATACATTGTTTTTAGATAGGTGGATTTAGTAGCATAATTCCAGGGAAAAAATTAATTTTCCAAACCAGAGGTCCTTTACCCTTCCTCTTTTAGTTTCCTTTGTTAAAACAGTCATGAACTTGGCCTTTCACTCTTGGTCTGCTTGAGGCCCAACTACATGGCATTTTTTGGTTTGTTTTCTGTGGAGCTGAGAAGGGGTGGGAGGGGACCTGATAGAGGTATACAGCATTACGAGAGATGCACACAGGGTAAAAAGAAAGAAATTATGGAAGAACTTAAGAAGGCAGCATGGTGGCATAGTGGTTAGCACAACACTTTACTGTACTAGTGACCTGGGTTCAATTCCTGCCACTGACTGTAAGGAGTTTGCATGTTCTCTTCATGACGGCGTGGGTTTCCTCTGGTTGCTCCAGTTTTTTCTCACCGTCTAAAGATGTACTGGTTGGTAGGTTAATTGGTCAATGTAAATTGAATAGACTAGGATTAAATTGGGGGTTGCTGTGCAGTGTGAGTTGAAGGGTCAAAAGGGCCTACTCCACACTATATCTCAATAAAATTAAATTAAGTTTGTTCACCCAGAGGGTGATAGACACTACTGGAGTAGTGGTCAATACAGATACTATAAAGGTCTCGTATGGGCTGATTTGAGGCAGCGGGTTCCAGACCTAAGAGTGTATCGAAGTGGCAGGGCCTGGGTGCAAGAGCTAGGAATGATCTGCTGTTTGGCTGATTTAAGTGCCAGTCCATAGTAAAAAGGTCAGGGTGTTGGGGCCAGAGGAGAGGACTGAGCCAGTATTCAGCCCGCTGCTTGGCAAGGTTTACTTGTTTCTACGCCGAACTGTGCCTGTGGCCTGCAACTAATTGCTCCTGGATTGGCTGTGACTGGCTTCGTGGCTGTGGACTCACTTTTGTGAACTTCAGTTCTGAATGTTACTTGCTTATTTTTATTGTTTGCATGATTTGTTTAGTTTTGCACATTGGGTGCATGACAGTCTTTTTTTAATGGGTTCTATCCGGTTTCTTTTTTTTTTGTGGCTGCCTGTAAGGAGACATATCTCAAGGTTGTATATAGTACTCATACTTTGATAATAAATGCACTTTCAACTTTTGATAATGAATTTCCCATTTAAAAATCACCAATTGTTAACATTCACCTTTGTTCATCTTGTTGTCCACCATGTGTTTTCTTTCGAGGATTGAAATGTGGTCCTACACTGTGATAACCTGAAAATAAACTATATGGCATTATATATAAAAACATTCCACTTTACTAAATTACAATTACTTTGAAAGAAAATGAAGACTCTACTCAGCATTAGAAGATAACTAATGCAACTATACTGTAAAACAAAATGTCCTTTAAGGTTTCATTTGGTGCCAATACTTCTGCTAACTAAAATGGAGAGGTTGGGTAATGCTCCAGTCGATCAGACCTGTCCACTTTACTATAAGGATTTTCTGCACATAATTTATCTGCAACTGTCCTTGAATTCCTGCATTTTTCTTAAGAACTTACCTTGGCTGCTGTGGCTTGTTTCCTGTTCCTTAAAATAATGTTAACAATGACAATTCTAATTCTCAGCATATTAGTTATTAAATGGCCTGTCTTCAAGCTTTGTAATAGCTGATGAACTAAGAAAAAGGTCCAACAAGGAATTTTTAGTTGTCAAGCAAACTCAATTTTTAAACATGAAGTTAAATCCTAAATGTAATTACATACATATAAATCTAACAATAAATAATCAAAATCTAACAAATGTAAGAGGACAAATCAGCTAATTATTGAGAGAAGAGTAATCTGCCTATTAATGGGCAATTAGAAATTCATCTAGATCAATCAAATAAATACCATGTCTGTAAAAGCATGTCCTAAACCTATGAACTCTACTGCCAAAGAAGACAAGGAAAGTAGGTGTTTGGGAACAGCAGAATCTACAGGATCCCTCCAGGTCACGCACCATCTCAACTTGAAACTATATCACTGGTCCTTCATCATTACTAGGTCCAAAGTCTTGCAAGCTCCTCTTCAAAAGCACAGTGGGAGTACTTTTAGCATAAGGACAGTAGCACTTCAATAAGGAAGCTCACCGCCACTTTTCAGGGATGATAGGGAAATAAAACACTGGCCTTACCTTGTAGATTGGTTTGAAAGAGTTCCAGCCCATTATAAATACATATTTAGTTCTATTGCATAAATACTTTGGAAGCCTATACTATCAACTCCACCAAAAAGGTCAGAAAGGGCATGCTGCTTTGAATTTATATCAGCTTCAAACTACACATTTTTGATGGTATCACATTCGGACAAGAATTAAGTAATAGTAGGTTAAGCTAAATCCCTTTCCACTAATCAGTATTATTGAAGAAACTAGAACAAATCTTGTTTGAAACTCAACCTTGGTTGCCTCGCATGTGCAGTTAATCTTAAGTAACAGAATGCACGGAAGAGTTCAATATTGTTCAAAACCAGCATTGTGATACCTTCAAGGCCTATATGTATCCTGCACTGGTTCAGGGCAATCTTAATTAAGATTTTTAAAAAATCAAATATCTTCTAAAAGACAAAGATTATCCTATTCAGCTAGAGCCATAACATTGTTGAAAGATGAAAAAGCAAACCCAATTACTTGAAATGTTGATAATAAGCTACAGACACAAAATGCTGGAAGAACTTAGCAGGCCAGGCAGAGTACATAGGACATAGAAAACCTACAGCACAATACAGGTCCTTTGGTCTGCAAAGCTGTGCCAAACATGTCCCTACTTTATAACTACCTCGGCTTTACTCATAGCTCTCTATTTTTCTAAGCTCCAGGTAGCCATCCAGGAGTCTGTTAAAAGACCCTATTGTTTTCGCGTCCACCACCGCCGCCAGTAGCCCATTCCACGCACTCACCATTCCCTGCGTAAAAAACTTAACAGTGACATCTCCTCTGTACCTACTTCCAAGCACCTTAAAACTAAGCTCTCTCACGCTAGCGATTTCAGCCCTGGGGAAAAGCCTCTGACTATCCACACGATCAATGCCTCTCATTATCTTGTACACCTCTGTCAGGTTACCTCTCATCCTCCGTCACTCCAAGGAGAAAGGCCGAGTTCACTCAGCCTATTCTCATAAAGGCATGCTCCCCAATCCAGGCAACATCCTCGTAAATCTCCTCTGCACCCTTTCTATGGTTTCCACGTCCTTCCTGTAGTGAGCCAACCAGAATTGAGCACAGTACTCCAAATGGGGTCTGACCAGGGTCCTATATAGCTGCAACATTACCTCTCAGCTCTTAAACTCAATCCCATGATTGATGAAGGCCAATGCCCGTATGCCTTCATCCTGCGAAGGATGCAACCTGCGAAGCAGCTTTGAGTGTCCTATGGACTCAGACCCCAAGATCCCTCTGATCCTCCACACTGCCAAGAGTCTTGCCATTAATGATGTATTCTGCCATCATATTTGACCTACCAAAATGAACCACCTCACACTTATCTGGGTTGAACTCCATCTGACACTTCTCAGCCCAGTTTTGCATACTATCAATGTCCCACTGTAGCCTCTGACAACCCTCCACACTATCCACAACACCCCAAATTTTGTGTCATCAGCAATTTTACTAACCCGACCCTCCACTTGCTCATCCAGGTCATTTATAAAAATCACAAAGAGTAGGGGTCCCAGAACAGATCCCTGAGGCACACTACATGTCACCGGCCTCCATGCAGAATATGATTTGTCTACAACCACTCTTTGCCTTCTGTGGGCAAGCCAGTACAGTTGACGATTCGGGCTGAGACCCTTCAGCAGGACTGGAGAAAAAAAGATGAGGGGTAGAATTAAAAGGTGGGGGAGGGGAGGGAAAAACACAAGGTGATAGGTGAAACTGGGAGGGGAGGGGTGAAGTAAAAATTTGGGAAGTTGATTGGTGAAAGAGGTACAGGACTGGAGAAGGGGTTCTGATAGGAGATGACACAAGGTCATAGAAGAAAGAAAAAAAATGAAAAGGGGACAGGAGCACAAGAGGAAGGCGATGAGCAGGTGAGAGAGGGAAAACGGGATGGAGAATGATGGTGCCACTATGGGAAGTTCAAGTAATCGATGTTCATGCCATCAAGTTGGAGGCTACCCAGAGAGAGTACAAGATGTTGCTCCTCCAACTTGACTGTGGCCTTATCACAACAGTGGAGAAGGCCATGGACAGACATATCCGAATGGAAATGGGAAACAGAATTAAAATGGGTGGCCACTGGGTTATCCTGTTTTCTCTGGCAGATGGAGTGCAGGTGTTCCAAATCTGTTGGGTCTCAGCAATATACAGGAGGCCACACCGGGAGCACCAGACACAGTATATGAACCCAACAGACTCACAGGTTAAGTGTTGTCTCATCTGGAAGGACTGTTTGGGGCCCTGAATGGTAGTGACGTGCAGGTGTAGGGGCAGGTATAGCTCTTGTTCTGCTTGCAAGGATAAGTGCCAGGAGGAAGTTCAGTGGGGAGGGACACTCAAAGATTATCATCATCTGGCGTATGCCATTCATTGATAGAGGCCAGACAACGGAGTAGGTGGTAGAGGAGAACTAGAGTAAAGGGGGAGCTAGCAAGTGAATTTAGATGTTGATGTTGAAATACCATTGAAAGGAGTCAGGGCCTTATTGGAGGTTTCAGTTAATTGCCAATAGTATTCTTGCCACAAATACAAAATGCAGAGGCCCACAAAAGTAATCAACTGTATTAGCCTCTCCACCAATTCCCTTTGTTGAAGTACAGTACTGTGCAAAAATCATAGGCACATATATATAGCTAGGGTAAGACTTCTGCACAGTTCTGTAGTAATTTTATGTATTGCACTGTACAACTGCAGCAAAATCAAAACAACGTTTCATGACATATGTGAGTGCTGATGAACCTGATTCTGACATGCGTCTCTTGTGGACTGAGAGTGAGAAATGGGCAGGGAGAAAGGAATCATGCTTGGAGAAGGGAGGGGGAGGGAGCAGGAAGCAGCAGAAAGACATTCTATAATGATCATTATACCAATGGTTTGGAAGCAAATGACCTCGCCTGGTGATTCAGGGCTGGGTGTGTCTGTACCCATACCACCCCATCCCCTTCTAGCTAGCTCATTAGGTGATGCTCTACTGCTCTACTTCACTGGAACCCTTGTTCCTGCACTCACTTTCAAAATACTTAGGGGAACAATTCTTGCAATACCTTTCATTTCACCAGGGTCCCACCCCCTTTCAACTCACTGGGCCCAGGTTCATTGGAATATTTATAGTAATAATGTATAATACATAAAACATGAATTAAAAGCATGCTTTGGTAATAATACTCTCTAAAATTTCCTTATCCGGCACCACCAGCATCCTGAGCGTGCTATATTATTGCAGTATTTAATGATAACTTTTTTCAATCATATTTGAAAATGAAAGGTTTACAGTGCTGTAAGAAGTGAGATCATGACAAACTGGGTTATTCTTTAGAAAAACTGGCACTGGCATTTTGGGAATATCTTTGGATTCTATGACTCCATTATAAATTTTGGCAACTAATTCTTCATAAAAATGCCTCTTGAGTTTTCCAGCACTATGATTCACAGACAATGGTTGTTAACAATTCTCTGTAAAACAAGAAAACATGTCAGGGATCGTCTCTGACTTTGGTGTAGTGGGAGAGAAGCAGGCTGTACTACTTCAGATGCAAGCTAACGAGCATTCTTGATGATTAACTTTATTGATTTTTTAAATGGCAGATGACCCGCTCTTCATTGAATGGTTTACATTATTCTCAAGACACCTTGGAAGTACAGTTAAAGGCTGTACATGAGAACTAAACATATATAAAATGATGAAAAATACTAATCTGTATTCCCGTAATTTGTTCCAGTAAAAGTCTTAAATTTGTCCAAAAAGGCTGAATTTTAGAACAAGACCATGTAGAATGTAAAAATGTACCAGTTTCTTGGTTACATCGGAAACACTGATCAGATAAACTTGGATTTAATTTATTTATTTTTTGTGGTGTAATATATAATTGATGCAGAAAGTTATATTGCACTAATCTTAACATTTTTTCTTTCTTACTTTCTCTTTTTTTTATATAGGGAAGTTAGGGGGGAGGGGTTAAGGGGAGGGGGGAAGGGATATATACATTTTTTTTCCACTCTTGTAATTACTTAAAAACGCAATTAAATAAAATTTTTAAAAAAATACTAATCTGCAAACTTTTTTTCTATTTACAGCAGGATTAAAATATTGATAAAATGGTTAGTATTCTGTCCATACCATTAAAAAGATTTCCAAAGGCACACACATGTAGTCCATGTTTTCCACATGCTAATCCAGTAATAATTCCTTTTATTAATACTGTTCCATTTACCTGAGAAGTAAAACATTAAAATAGAAAAATGGTTAGACATGCTTCGTCCTCAAGGAAGCATATATTAGAAATGTAGATGTCTAAGCAAGATAAGGTTTGTCACCAATGAAATCTACCATAAACATGGAAGTACAGTCCATTTTGAACTCCTTGAATTCCCCAAAATTATCATTTCAGCAGTTTGGGAAGTGATCTAACTTATCAATTTAAACAATGATGGGCAAGCTAATAGATAATTAATGAAAACTTTTCTTTGTTCTTTTCTGCATTTACTCATATGCACAACTCATGGCCACTCTTTAAAAAAAAGATAGTATTTTAGTGATTATGGCTAGTGCAAAGTTCAACTGAATTACTGCTGCACTGTTAGAAGGGTGTACTTCAAGGGTTTCAAAGGTACATTTAATGTCAGAGAAATGTATACAATATACATCCTGAAATGCTTTTTCTAAGCAACCATTCACGAAAACAGAGGAGTGCCCCAAAGAATGAATGACAGTTAAATGTTAGAACCCCAGCTCCCCTCCCTCCCTCACCTAAGTGGCAGCAAACAATGATCCCCACTCCCCCCACTAGCAAGAAAAACATTGGCACCCACCACTGAACACTCAAGCGTGCAGCAGAAGCAAGAGCAAAGACAAAGACCTGCAGTACTCCAAAGTCTACGTGTTCACCCAGTTTTCGACATACCACAGTTCTCTCCCTCCCTAATAAGAGAGAAAGAGGTATCTCTGTTTCACAACAAGAGCGGAGACATAACAAACAACTCGCTGGTTTATGATGTTAAAAGTCCATTGTGTCGCTTTTTCTGAGCTCTGTGCCCAAAGATCTCAGGTCTCTGGGCACACAGCCAAAGATCTTCTGGCTCTCACGACACACCGGTCTGTCGGGACACCGACCTTCAATCCACCCGTCTCCAGAGCCCCGAGATCCTAGGCCTCCAAAGGCGAGCCGAACTCTTAGGCCGCACCCTTGGCACGTAGGGCAATGGCCAGTCGTGAAACCCCGAGAGTGGGTCCCATTCCCTCAAAGAACCAAAGACAGCATGTAACTACAGGTCAGGGTCTTCAAAAGAACCCTGAAGGGGAAAAACAGAGATATTTAAGTTGGAAATAGAGCTGTTTCTGAAGATGCAAGCAAAGGAGTCGCCGTTTAGCACCATCTTGACTAAGCTCCGCCCTCCATCAGATAAACCATAGATGCATTCAGGATAGGGGAGTGTTACTGGTATCTTTTCTAAAACTTGTGCCTCAATTTCAAGTGACCAATCAGAGGATCTGCTGTCACGTGATCAAAGATCAAATGAACTGGAACTCCAAGCTTAGATGACATATTATCGTAGGCCTCCCACTGGTGTTGGCAATCTTACTCTATGGCATGATACTATTATCCACATTCTTGTTCTTTTAACCTCCTTCCATCAGTTCAAACATTAACAACTGCAACTGAACGGAAGGGAGGTTCATGATCAGGGGTCTGCTGGAGCCCACTATGGCTGTGACTGGGAATGGTAAACTGGATATTCCTATCCCATTTGACTGAAGACCCTTTTTCTCTTATTCAGTGACAGAAAAAAAAGAGATTGATTTCTCTCTCTCAGATACATAAATGATCTATTTATTCTTTTCAGAAAATAAACTTTTAACATACCATTCTGAAAGTCAGTAAAAACAGAATTAACATAGAAAACCTACAGCACAATACAGGCCCTTAGGCCCACAAAGCTGTGCCAACATGTCCTTACCTTAGAAATTACCCAGGGTTACCCATAGCCCTCTATTTTACTAACCTCCATGTATCTATCCAGGAGTCTCTTAAAAGACTCTATCATTATCAATTAACTTTGGAATTAACCTGGAACTAGCATTAGCACTGAAATGCCTACCACGTGCCCCCCACCGAAGAAATTTGAGAAGTTCTAAGTGATTGAATCATTCATATTCATATCACGCTTGGCTGAGTTCCCTTTAAGTCTTATTTGCCGCTAGAAGTTCACCAACAAGAAATCCAAGCTGGAGGAGCACTTTGCAAGTAGAAAACATTTGCTGAAAATTATCTATATAGGGCTGCCAGAAAGAAACCCATCGTGAAATTGAAATACAATTTATCAAAGTAGCTGTGTATTGATTTCAGAAATTGTAACAAAAACATTTTAATATTTTGTTCTTACTGATTCAGCAACATGAGATATTTACAAACAAAGCAGGCTCAGTAAATGCATTAAAGGTTAAAAAGACACTACTTTATTAGAATAATATGAAAAGCACCAATTAACCATTTTAAAAAACTACAGAATAGAAGAAATACTGTATCAACCACTCAGTGAACTAATATACACAGTACTGGAGGGAACCCCATGGGAACGATGGCTGCTTCCACATTCTCTCTCCCTCTCTGTGTAAGTCTGCCCCTCAAGCCTGACTATGACACCAGCCTAAACCAAGAGTATCCCTGCCCCTTTTTATAGGCTTGAAACCCTAATCTTAGTATTTTCCATGGTTCCAGGAACTATCTGTTTATCTCTGTGCCCTTTAGGCCTAGACACAATCTAATAACAAAGCAGTATGTTTTGGTGTAAAACTCTTCAACAGAGGTAAGCCAAATTGTCTACAACTTGTAAATTTCTTATGCAAGCACTTGCAGGACAGGGGGAGGGAGAGAGAAGGAAACTGCCACAATGCAAACAGCACAGTACAAGACCAACCAGTAATTTAACATTCAGCAAGGACAAGCAGATATAGCAATCCTTTTCAAAAGCTATTTTCTATCCTTGCTTTTGTACATAGTAAGGGGAAATCAATATCACACTAGAATGTATACTTTCTCTCTTTACAAAATACAAATCTGTTCAAAAAATTAAAGACATGCTATTGTTGCAGGGAAAGAAAATGAAAAATCATCCAAAATTGCTTAATCAGCATCCTAAGGATCTGAATGCAGCTCTGGGTATCCCTATTGCTTTTGATAACCTTGCTTAGCTTGTCCTTCTCAACTGCTATGTGAATTCCTAAGGACCCTGAGAGAGCATTTTGGTTCATTGCATCTCCTTAAAGCCCAAACAAAAAATAATTTTGTCAGCAATTGTTGACTGCTGAAAAAGTGGGAAAAAAAGCACCATTAATGATCTGAGTCATGAAAGGGTCAGGAATTTCTTACTCAGTTGTAAAAATCTGGATGATACTACAATATTGCTTCTTCAAAGAAGTCTATACACATTTCCACATAAAGACCACAGAGGAAGTTACCCTGGTTTTACAGATTGTCAACAAAAGTAACGACAAAGAATTGAATCACTGCCAATTCTGTGAATTTCTTGAAGGGGTCAACTACCAATATTTGGATGGTTATTTCCAGAAGAAGATTTCTTATGCATTGTGCTGACTGCCCGAAACATGAGAAAAGGTGTGGAAATGGAGAGTTTATAGATACTCAGTGACAACAGACATTTAACTTTACAATGAATATCACCTCACAATTAAGCTAAGAACAGAAAGCTCTGAGCAGTACACTGCTGTATCAAGTGGTGGCGCATCACAATTACAAAGACCCAGTTTGATCTTAAACTCCAGTGATGTCTGTGTGGATTTTGTACATTATTTATTATGCACAAGTTTCCCCATGGTGTTCTTGTTTCCTCCCACATCTCATTGTGTTAATTTGCTTCTGTAAAATATTCCAGTGTGTGTAGATGATAGGAGAATCAGGGTGCAGCTGATGGTGTGTGAGAAAGAGTAGGTTCCTGGAAAATAAATGGAGTAACAGAATTGTTCTGAGACCCAGCAGACTGAATGAGCTAAATTGCTTTCTTCTATAATAAGAAAATACAAATGGAGAATTTGAGAATAAACTGTATCAGTACAAGAAGCCAGATCATTTTAATTATATTTGGAGACTCTTAGAGATACCACAAGGCAAACTATGAGTTTGACATAGACTAAAAAAATTACTGAAAATGAAATAAATATTTGTAGACAACACACACAAAATGCTGGTGGAACACAGCAGGCCAGGCAGCATCTATAGGAAGAAGCACTGTCGATGTTTTGGGCAGAGACCCCTCGTCAAAATATTTGTAGGGCAATTTCAGGAACTAGAAGGGAATTTGGAAACAGAAATGATAAATGAAATGGATGTGATAGTGGTGGAAAGGATGCAGAAGTGATTTACTAGGGTGTTGCCTGGGATGGTAAAGCTCTGTTATGAAAAGTGTCTGGAAGAAATTAGGTCTGTACTTCCTGGAGCAGAGGAGGTTGGGCAGCAAGGTTGGGAGGTTGATTGGACTGTGAAACCTAAAGATAAGTAAGACTGCATGAAACTTTCCCCCAAAGTAGAGGTAAATAATATTATGGATTCAGAGGGAGAAAGAGATTCAGGGAGCATAGGTTCATTTAGAGAATAGCAAGTCGCTGGAATGCACTGAGAGTGGTTGAAATTGGATCGCCACAGCATTTGCAACCTGCCTAGACAGGTGCTTAAATTGCCAATGCTAGAATGATGTGGTTTCATTGCTGGAAAATGGGTTTAATTTGGAACTTACCAGTCAGTGCAGCGAGTCGGGCGACTGGTGCGACACGAAAATGGACTACGTATTCTATTAAGATAGAATATCTGCCAATAAGGCAAACAATATTTTGAGGACATCTTCAAATATATCTCCCATTTTCACAATATTTGATGCCCCTGCCATACCAGTTCTCTCAGTGAATAAAGAAACATCAATTTTATTTATTAAAACGTTTTACAACCCACTCAATTAACGGCACAAATAATTTTCTTTTACAAACCCAGGTTTTAAACGATGACAATTCGGCCTAATCTCCACCACGAAAGGAAATTAGAACCGGCGATTCCTGGTTTAATTTCCGTTGACCGCGTGGGGGTGGGGGGGGGGGGAGTGGAAGAATTAGTTTTATTCGGCCCTCACCAGGTCACACACCCCGCGACAAGGGGATAACTGGGCCGAGCGGAGCAGGCGCCAACTGTTCGGGCCTACCTCCCTACCACGGACCCAACTCACCTGCGATTTAAAGGTGATGGTTCCAGCAACACCGCTGACAGCGTCTTGTAAATCGGGGAGGTGAGGATAGACATCACGCTCATCCTTCAGAATGCATACGGCTTTTATTACCATCTTTTACTTGAAACCTATAAAATCTGATTGTCTAAACCTCCACTGTTAAGAGGACACCACACATATTCACATCGTATCTCGGTGCCTGTGTAGGACCCAAAGTCGGGTCGGTCTTCAGTCACGTACACAGTTTCATAGACTGCAGTGCCCGTATATGTTTTTAAACACAATATTAAAAGTGTCAGTTTTAAAACTAAAAAATTACTTTTTCTTCTTGAGGATCCTGGGGGTCCGCTAGATCTGTTGATTAAACGGTAACTGATGAGGCCATTGTGGGATCTGCCTTCTCCAACACAAGCATATGAGTAATTTCAGAGATAATTCTCATCTTCCCTGATGTGGAACAAGAGCTTTGGTCTTCTTTCCTATGCACCTGGCAAAATGGCTCAAGGTTCTCCATGGCACTTCAATTACTCCTCTGACACGCATATTGGTAGGACTTTTTTTTATCAGGGGTTTGTGAGAACATCCTTGGATTTTCTCCTCAGCCCACTGGTAAGCTCTTGTGGCAAACCTTTACTAGACTGTTTGTTTCAGAAACCTGGTATCTGACAGGTATAGTACCTACAATAACATTGATTAAGCAGAAAATGTTGACCAGAGAATTGGCTTTATTTTATGGTTATGTTTTAAAATAATTTACATAAAATAAAAACAGACAGGAACTCTCATTTCATTTTAAGGACAAAATCACAATCCTGTCAGTGCTGCATTGGGTTGTCAATCTAGATTTACTGTACATGTTCAAGACCGAGAGTAAGATTACTTATGCCTTAAAGTAACTAAGCCATGACTGATATATCTAGTTTGTTTATATAGTTAGATTTTATAGGTTTCAATTAGATCTCATTTTGTTCTTCATAGCACTAGTGAGTACAACCCTCTCTTTATATGGCAGTTCCTCATCTCAGAAATCTGTCTAGTGAATAGTGCATGTCTTTCTCATTTGACTCTTATTTAACATCAGTAGGGTTTGTAGATATGATAATCTCCACCATGTTAAGAGTCATTGCACCAACACCAACCAAATTAGCTTAATGATATAATAGTTTTCATTATTCCATCAGACATTGCATAGATAAATGTGATTTAAAAAAGACCATTGTGTTTTTTTGGGCTCTGAGGATCTCTGGAGTTGCACCTTATATTGGAAGAATGAGGGACTTTGGCAATGTGCACAATTTTCAACCTTACTCAAAGTTTTGAGTAAAATGGGATTTTACTTACAGGGCTTCTGTTTTATCCAATACAGTTGATTTGTATACTTTATGTAAATTTGAAATTCAACAATAAATCACAGAGGAAAAACAGGCTTGAGTCTGAGGATCCATACTTGACAGCCTCATTTATGACGACTCAGCATGGTAGAGATTAAATCAATTAAGTCTAATAGGAAAAACAGGCAGGGTCAGGATAATGAAAATAGTAGCAATAACATCTTAGTTTTATTTATTTTAATTCAACAAGAATGGAAGGTAAGGCAGCTGTCCCAAGAGCCTGGATTATCATATATTGCAGCCATTATAGATCTTGGTTGAGAGAAGGGCAGGATTAGCAGTTCAATGTTTCAGGTTATAGATGTTCAGATATTATAAAGAAGGATGCAAAGGAGATGGGAGAGGTTGCATTACTGATATGGGACAATGTCTGCCATGCCTTCTCTCAGTGCAGCCATGACATCTCAAAGGGCTCATCTAGTAAGGACATATGGGTAGAATTCAAGAATAAGAAAGGTGCAGTACCATACTGGTGTTACACTACAGATCTTCCAGTTGTCAGTGGGAGCTAGTGGAACAGTGCAGGTCATAAAGGTGTTAGACAGGAATTGGAGAAAGTAGTTTCGGAGTAGCTGTACGTCTACATCATAGTCAGAATTAGATTTAATATCACTGGCATATGTTGTGAAATTTGTTGTTTTGCAGCAACAGTACATTGCAATACATAAAATACTATAAATTACAATAAGAAATATATAGAAATTAAATAGTGCAAAAAGAGAGCAAAAAATAGTAAGGTGGTGTATATCAGTTCATCTGACAGGTGGGTGTTTTAAAAGTTAGTTAATTGGGGTGGAGGCCACACTATTCCTGTGAGGATGAAAAACAAGAATGACAAGGTTTAGGAAGCTGAAGTCAGATAAGGTGACTGAATATACAAAGGAATGAGCAAAACTTGAACAAGAAATTATGAGGGTTAAATGGGGACATAAAATGTCCTTGGTGAGTAGGATTAATGTACATATGAAGGCATGTACATTGGGAGCAAGAAAGTACCTTGGGAAAGGGTAGGTTCACTCAAGGACTAATAAGGGGATTTATGTACAGAGGCAGAGGAAGTGGGTGAGGTCCTTAATGAGTAGTTTGCATCAGTATTCAAGAGGTCATGGTTGATGGTAAGATTAAGAAGGGTTGCACTGATACTAAGGTGGCCAGATTAATTTCTGATTTATTTATCACATGTACATCAAAACATACAGCAAAATGTGTCATTTATGTTAACAACCAACTCAACCTAAGGATATATGTTATGTTAAAAAAAAACACATTAAAATAGATCAATCTCCAGCGCAGGATAGGATCTATCCCTGGATACTGAGCTAAGCAAAGGAGAAAATGCTAATACTCTGAGTTCTTTGTATCCATTTTAGCCACTGGTGAGGTTCCAGATGATAGAAGAAGAGGCAATGTTGTTCATTTAAGATAGGCAACAGAGAAAAATGAAGAGATTTTCAGCCAGTGAGCCTTACAACAGTGGAGGGGAAATTGAAGATTCTTAGGGTCAAGATTTCCTCATTTATATGCACTTATACACTTGACTCGCCTTCCTTCCATTATGTTTGTGTTTTTGATGATGCCATGAGTATCACAACAACATGAACTATCTTATGCCACCTCCATGTATAAAGAACACCTGATATTTGGGGGGGGGACGGGGACAAAAATATTTAGCCAAAAGGAAAAAACTATTAATTTCTAAATGCTTGACTATTCTTGATGTTGGATACCAAGGTTACTTTTTAAATCGTGTTATTTCTTGAATCATAGCAATTGGTTTCTTGCTAATTTAATGAGACCAACATTGGAACAAAATGAATCCTAAATTTATATCTGCTGGTTTGAGAATAAGTCCACTCAACCAATAATTTTCTGACATACTTAAAAGGGAAAGCTACTGTTGTGACTTTAAGGATGTAACACAATGCTACTCTTCCTAAATATCTGATGTTCTTTATATAAGGTCATAATGCACGCGATAGTTAAGGATGTAGTTGATACACTTGGCACTATGCTGCACATCAACATTCAAACATGATGGAAGGAAGTTCAGGTACTAGTCCTTTCAGTTTTTAAGGACCAGTACCATAAATGACTGTGTTGATCCAATGCTGCTTGTGGCTCAATGTTCCAGCTTGGTGAAAGTCAAACTGAATAGGGATAGGGGTAATGAACGTTGCTGACGATAACAATCCTGAACCAAGTATCTCAGTAAATCAATGTATTACTTAAGAAATCATAATAATTCCCTTTAGCCTTTGACATGTTTAATAACATACATTTAATGTGGTAAAATGTTTCAGAGTAAAAACTAAAATAACTTATGAAATGTACCAGAATGTTTATTTTTAATCATTAATCAATCAGTGGAACCAAGCAAATATATTTTGACACACAATAACACAAGAAAATGAATGTTGTATTTTAACAATTGTTACCTAACAAGTAACATATGATTAAAACATATTGTGAAGTGCTTTTACCATAAGATGAAGGTGGTTCGATATATTTATAGACTCAATATTTAAAAATCTACATTGTAGCGAAGTTTACAATACAGTCGGCCCTCCTTATCCGTGGGTTCTGCACGTGCGGTTTCCACTCAGCTAAAGTCCACCTGCACTGAGACAGGTTAAATAAGGGACGTGAGCATCCGTGTATTTTGGTATCCGTGGGGGGGGGGGGGGGAGGGGTCCTGGAACCAATCCCCCGCGGATAAGGAGGGCCCACTGTATTTCTGCAAGAAAATAGTTAACAGTCAGTTTTCATAAAAATTCTGAAGGACAGCTGCATGTTTATGGTCAGATTCAAAAATACATTGCAATAAAAACTGAAAGATAAATGTGTGAACCTTCTTTAGAATGGACTTTGTTTTTATCTTAACCATAAACAAAGAACATTTACCAATGTATCATTACAAAATAGAGTTCTTAGTCCACAACGCAGATAGCTTTATTGTTTAATTGTTTTCTTCTAAGACTTCCTTTGAAATATTGCTCTGACAAATTCCAATCACTCCCCAGGCTATACCAGATCCATTACTTCCTGCTGTAATGCTCTCTTCTTTGTCAGCTTTGTCTGGGTCATCTTCATTCTGGTGAAGCTTTTAAAAAATGACCATACTTTTAGTAGTGAAATCAGACATTAAAATATTTATCCAAATTCCAGTAACTTAATATCTGGCATTTTCTTCCCATTGAATAATATACAAAAGGGCCTATTATCTATTGTTGTAGGTGGTAGTTGTGTTTTCCTGAGCAATCATCCAGACACATACTTTCAAATTTGTTGGCATGGTAAAAGCATGGGTGCTCCTTTAGAATTTAAGGTTTTAGATAAATTATTAATACAATAAACCAGAAGCACACTCAAGGAATATTTTTTTCAAAGTAGTGTTTTGGAAACAAATCATGAAAGTACATGGAATTGTGCCAATAATGTTTTCACTCGAAGAGTCATTGTGTTCAAACTGACCATCTCAGGATTTGGATGAGTATTGTCCATTGGAAAAATCACGCATAATCCAGTGAGTGAAAAAATGCACCAATTACTATGCATTAATAGGTAGCCAGATACTAAATTTCAGTCATCAATAAGACAATTGGTTCCCAAGATCTGCAATTCTTTGTTTTGCATCTTAGCAATGTGCCTACTTAGCCTAGTACCTACCACTAGAGCGCGTCCAATAATAGAATGAATTCCTGTCAGATGGAAATGTGATACCTCCACATCCAGCTTGGCTAAACCATCTTCATTCACATTTATAACAGCCAGGTCATCTGCACATCTACAGCGGGTTGAAAATATTTTCCTTTAAAGAATCATGTAATTATATAGGAAAAAGAAAGATCGTTTAACCTATTGTATTAATAGAGGCTCAGATTTACTGAGGTAGTGTACTATTCCACAATTTTCGCACATTTAAATTTATATTCCACAAACGTATCTATGTTTGTTACAGCAAGCTCTGTTTGCATCACTATTTCATGGCTAAGATAAGCCACCATGCAAAGTACAAACTTTTGTATTTATAGCAATGACTTTAAACGTATGACCATTAACTATTGATTGTATACAATGAAACTACAGGTCTGAGAGACCAATGTTGATCAAAGTTCCTGAAAAAAAGACATACCATATGTCTTCTGTTCTTTACTGAATATCATTCTCCAGAATTCTAATCAAAGAAGCAGCACATGCTGCAGCTGAAAGAAATACCTCCTAAACCTTCCTTTCTTTCTTTCAATGAGGAAAGGTATAAAGCTACTCAAATATTACCCCCCCCCCCCCCAACTTTGGCTTCTGCTAACTTGCACTTGTGACAGTCAGGGAACTCACTCTCCTATGTACTTTAAAGAGAGGCTTTTGCCTCTCACCCTGCACCTCCGAAACAATACAAACAAAATGGGGGCCCACGATGCTGAAACCAGGCATGCTGGGCCTACATTATATTCTGCTTCTTTATGAAACGAAAACAAAATACTCCCATGGAACATTGGAGAAGAAAACCATCTACCATATCTTACAAATCAGTACCATGAGGCTGAACACCTCCATTAAATATGCAAAATTAATACTCACTTAAAGTATATTAGCTTTATTTTCAGCATTGCCTCTCAAAGAGAACTTACCTCTTCCCTTGTTGCATTTTGTTGGTTGGATTGTAAGGAGGTCCTGCACTTATCCAATCTGAAACAAATAATTAACTACATGTGCTTCTGTAAATCTAGAAAACTAGAGTTTACTTAGAGAAGTATATAAGAACAGCAAGTATTGATAAATGAGCTTTACAGCCATTCACCTCTATGAGCTTAAGCATCATCTTTATTATACACTGACCACAAAAATATTGGATGGATGATACCAGGATTTTCAGAATCAAAACAAAGCTGTTACGTGCCCTGGTACCTCTTTTACAAAATGTTTCTCAATATACCCACACATATTCTTCAGCCAGTTCCTCAGAAATGCAAGAGTTTAAGTGACATTGAGACAAGAAGCCAAGTTTCACATGAATGAAGACAGTGTGAGACAATCAAATAGGTTTGCTGCTGATGGCACTCTTTTCTTCAGGTGTATCTAAATCCTTCCCCTCTTTGTCATCAAATAGCAAATGCCAGTCTTACTTTAGACAATAAATGCACACATATGGACCACAGAGCTTGAAGCATTCTTGTGATTTCATTTGGACGATTCCCGCTTCTAGATGATGATTGGCACCACCAACCGCACCCTAAGTCAGTCACTCAACTATTCCTACCCTACGGTTCATCACTCAATTTATTTGAAAACCAGGAATATATATTATTCAGTTCTGCAACCTATCACCTCTAGTATCATTATTTTTATTACAATTATTCTGCTTACGTACATTAACAGTAGCGTCCCTGTCCTCAGTTCTGAGGGGTTTAACTTTTCTTTAAAAGGTCCACACTAGCACAAAGTAATCATTCTATCTATCTGCGTTTTCTTTTTTTATTTACATTTAAAGAGGCTCACATGATAATGCTGCTGGTGATACTGCATCTGCAGCATGATGAAACAATATTTAAAAAACAAAGTTCAAGGTTCTTAAGTCAATGAATAGAATTTCAGAAGAGTGAGTTTATTTTAAAGGTATCTCCATCAATTTTTAGCAGCATGTAATGATATGGAACTTCATTTGATCCAGGTTCCCAAATTTACAGCTAGAAGCTTTGCTGGTGACCTTTAGAATAAGGAAAATAATAGGGTTGGATGTAATAAAATTAGACAGTAAAACTCTGACATTCCACTGTCTGACTGTTTGAAAATACTGATGGTTTAGCGGCTGGTTCACCAGTGCTAATTTCATACTCCCTCAAACAGAGTTGGGATCCTCATTTGCATGCTTTCTTTAATTCATCAAAGACCCATTTCTGGCACTTCATTAAACTGCAAGCTAACTGAACATGTATTATATTACTGTGGGTAACATACGAAACATTAATTTGAATATTCAAAAGTCTGGGGGGAAAAATCAGCCAATAGGGGACAAAAATTGTGACCCTAAGGTGGGAGGAGTGAGGAAAGATGGCACCAGCAGGTTCTGCAGATCCAGTGACTTCTTCCAGTTCATCCATGAAACAGCTAATTTCTCTTCTCTTATGTCATTCTTTACTCTACAAGGTGGTTGTGGTTCTATTGGAGTCTACAGTTCAAATTATGGTTCTTATCAAGTAGCGTGTTTAATGACAGACTGTGCAGTCTAGCACTTCACTATCTCCAGGACAGCCTGGAAGACATACGCCCTTGGGGCTGGGAGTTCGGAAGTCAGGGAGCGGCCCAGTTGCCCAGTGATTTTGCCAACTGAAACATAGTGACTAGACAACAGGCAGCATGTTTGCTAATTGCCAGCTAATGTTGGAGGAAGGTCCCTGTACTCGAGCAATCCCTCTCTCTTTCAATGGAGAGAGAGAGCCTATCGGTTCTTGAGAAGGGTGTGGTGGTGGTGGGGGGCTTGCAGAAGCGACACGGAAGATTGTAACATCTGAACAGTGAGTTGCTGGTCTCTGTTCTTGTCGTTGCAGGAGTGACCTCTCTCTCCCTCGCTTTAGAGAGCCTCTGAGATACCAAAGTGCTGGTTTGTGGACTGCAGTTTTGATGGTCTGGATCAAGGATTCTGCTGGTGTGGGGAGTGGGCAGGGGTTGATGCTTTTGCTGCTGCTTGTACAAAGAGAGGGGAGGGCTTCAATGTTTCTATCATTCATTCAATGGGGTTTCTTGTTTTGTGGATGTCTGTGAACACAACAAATCCAGTTGTCTTGATTTACTTACTGCTTGACATACAATGGCCTGAATGACTGAGAATCTTCATAGACATGTATTCAAAAGAGAAATACTTTTTTCCCCTGAATGTAGGAAAACATTTGGGAGAAAAAATATCACAATCCCCATTCTGGGTATTAGTTTTTTTAATTCCAGTGTTAACTAACTACAAAGAACTTGAATTTAAATTCCAATCTGTTATGTCTATTTATTTACTTATTTGGGGACATTGCCTCAAGATTCAGGGGAGAAGATTTAGGATGGAGATGAAGAGAAACTTCTTCCCAGAGAGTGGTAAATCTGTGGAATTCTCTGCCTAGGGAAGTAGTTGAAGCTTCTTCACTAAATATATTTAAGAAGCAGTTATATAGGTTTTTACATAGTAAGGGAATTACGGGTTATGGGGAAAAGGCAGGTAGATAAAGCTGAGTTTATGGACAGATCAGCCATGATCTTATTGAATGGCAGGGCAGGCTCGATGGCCGCATGCCCTACTCCTGCTCCTATTTCTTATGTCCTTATTTCATCCTACAGGTCATTTTAGGGATTCTGGATTCTATCTAATTAACTTGACTCCTAGACTTATGGGGTATGGGAGTAAAGTTAATCAGCTAGAATCTTGAATCATCTAGAACCTATATAAATAACTTTTGATTTTTTTTCTGTAATGCTCAAGCACTAGAAATATGTATGTTATACCATTTGTTATGTCACCAAAACTGTGAACATGGAGTTCATGCCTTCCTGGGGGCAGTCCAGAAAATTCCCCTTTTATGTTCAACAATCCACCTTCCTACGGAAAAAAAGCAGAACATCACATGTTGGTATTGGTAGCTGGTTTAATGAAAGCCGTTTTTATAGCTTGACAATGCACCAAAAGCATTAGATGACTGGTCCACGTACTTCAAAATGCTGCAAAGGTGCCTTTGGAACTGTATGTTTGTCATTTTACATTGAATTCATTCAAAATGTGCAAATAATCATAGGGGAAAACATTAGGATTTAGCAATTGACATCAGTTTTCATGCCAGTGTGAAAATGGATTAACATTCATGAATAAATTATTGTAGTGCCAAAAGACTTAGCCAAGATATACAAAGTTCACTCAAAATAAAACACAAAAATGCAAATGTAAATTAAATGAAAACAAATAAAATCTGTTTGAAGAGATTTGAGGATAACTGCAAAGATGCATGCAGTAAAAATTTCAAATAAAGGTGTCACAAGCAAAAAAAACATACATATTTGAAAACAAACAAAAGAAAATGCGGAGATGCTGAAAATCCAAGCAACACACATAAAATGCTGGCCCAAAATGTCAACCATACTATTTTCCATAGATGCTGTCTGGCCTGCTGAGTTCCTCCAGCATTTTGTGTGTGAAACGTACTTAAATTTGTAATATGGGTTTTAAATCTATTGAGAAAGCTCTTATTCCGCAGTATCAATTCAATGGACAGAAGAATGCATCTGAAGTCCCTGTCCTTAAAATACAATGGTTACTAGTGTTAAGCATTATCTCAGATTTTTGGTGTTTGAATTTTGTGACCTTACAGAAAAAGGGAAAACATTGAGAGAGGTTTAGTGATTGAGAAAAAGTTGACAAATGAAATATGATGTGGGAAACTGTGAAGTCATTCACTTGTTAAGAATTATAATGGAGAAAGACTGTAGAAGGCTGGGGCACAAAGGGATTATGCATTTAACATGGAAAGCTAGCAGGTGAGCACAGCAGGTAATCAAAAGGGCTAACAGAATGCTGGCTTTTATATTCAGGAGGTGGAACACAGAAACAGTGAAATGTTACTGCAACCGCACAAGGCATTAGAAAGGCAGATGGAATACTGTGAAGAATTTGGATCTTCTCATCAAGGAAAGCTGTAATTGGAGAATTATATACTGTAACAGAAAATTCACTAGGAGGTCCTGGGTATAGAGGGATTAAGCTATATGGAAAAGTTGAACAGATTGAGTGTGTACCCATTGAAAAATGAGAAGCAATCTCTTTGAAATAGGATAAAAGTTAGGAAGATGTTTCCCTTCAAAGAAGAGTTCAAGACCAAACGGGATCCCATTTATCACTAGTACGTAAATAATTGGAAGTTATCTAAGGGACCGGATAAATAAGTATTTAGATATACAGGGATTGATTAGGGGTAGAAAACATAACTTTGTGCATGGTAAGTCATGTCAAACCAATCTTATAGAGTTTTACAAGGAGGTTACAAGGAAAGTTAATGAAGGAAAGGAGGTGGATGTTGCCTATATGGATTTTAGCAATGCCTTTGATAAAGTCCCGCATGGGAGCTTGGTCAAGAAGGTGCAGTCACTTGTCATTCAGGATGAGGTAGTAAATTGGAGTAACGTTGGCTTCCCAGGAGAAGCCAAAGACTGTAGTAGGTGGTTGTCTCTCTGACTGGAGATCTCTAATTTGTGCTGGGTCTGTTGTTGTTTGTCATCTATGTCAACCAACTGGACTATAATATGGCAAACTGGATCAGCAAATTTGCAGATGACACCAGATTATTGGCATAATATACAGTGAGAAAGGCTAGCAAAGCTTGCAGCTGGATCTGGACGAGCTGGAAAAATGGCAGATGGAATTTAATGCAGACAAGTATGAGGTGTTCAACTTTGGGAGGGCAAACAGGATAAGACTTACAGTGAATGATAGGGCACTGAGAAGTGTTGTACAACAGAGGGGTCTGTGAAAGATCCATAATTCCTTGAAAGTGACATCACAGGTAGATAGGTTTGCAAAGAGAGCTTTTGGCACATCGGCCTTCATAAATCAAAGTATTGAATACAGATGTGGGGATGTTATGTTGAAGTCGTATATATCAATAGTGAGGCATAATTTGGAACGAACATGGAAATCCACAGCACATTACAGGCCCTTTGGCCCACAATATTGTGCCGACCATGTAACCTACTCTAGAATCTGCCAAGAATTTCCCTACCGCATAGCCCTCTATTTTTCTAAGCTCTATGTACCTAAGAGTCTATTAAAATACCCTATTGTATCAGCCTCCACCACTGTTGATGGCACCCACCACTCTCTGTGAGAAACTTACCCCTGACCCCTTGTACCTACTACCAAGCACCTTATAAACTATGCCTCATTGTGTTAGCCACTTCAGCCCTGGGAAAAAGCCTCTGGCTATCCAAATGATCAATGCCTTTCATCATCTTATACACTTCTATCAGGTCAACTCTCATCCTCCGTCACTCCAAGGAGAAAAGGCCATTTGTTCAACCTATTCTCATAAGGCATGCTCTCCAATCCAGGCAACATCCTTGTAAATCTCCCCTGCACTCTCTGTGGTATCCAAATACTTCTTGTAGTGGGGTGACCAGAACTGAACACAGTACTCCAAGTGGGGTCTAACTGTCTTACACGTATAGCTGTAACATTACCTCATGACTCTTGAACTCAATCCCACAGTTAATGAATGTCAACACATCATATGCCCTCTTAACAACACTGTCAACCTGCACAGCAGCTTTGAGTGTCCTATGGACATAGACCCCAAGATCTCACCGATTCTCCACAGTGCCAAGAATTTTACCATTAATTCTGTCTTCAAATTTGGGAGAGGAGGGCAGCAACATTGACGAGGAAATTTGGATCAGTCACAATCTCAATGAATAGCAGAAACAGGCACAAGTGCTGAATGATTCACTTATTCCTATTTCTTATGGAAGCAATGCCAGTTGCTGCTGACATTGAAGAAAGCTCATTATAAGGATCTAGCAGGCAACAGAGTGAAGACTTTTGCTCTTCTAATACCAAGAAATGTTTTACATCAATTACTTGGTATCATCATGTCAACTGAGCAATCAGTGACAGTAGTGATTTCTCATGGACAGCAAATCAGAAAACAATATAATTTTTAACTATTCATTTTTCAGTGTTAAGTCTCAACACAGCCTGCAGTGCCCACTGAGTGCACTATGTATGGAGTCTGCAGTTTGGTAGGGTCCTTCAATGAAGCAAAGGCAATGTGCAGTTTTTTTATTCAAAAAGATCAAAATATAGTACAGTAAAACTCATAATTCATTACTTGTGGGACTCTACACTTCTATTTTTTACATGTATCTCAGTAATCTAAGTTCTCCAGTGAATTTGGTGAGTTTACAAAAAGAGCGGGAAATAAAAGCACATCAGAACCTGGTTTTCGCTGCATTCTCAGCTAAGAAATGAAAAGTTGGACCCAGCTGCACTCAGGATCACCAGTACTGACCAACACCCAACTGCACTCAGGACCGTCAGCCCACTTCTAATGTAGTGGTCACCAACTTTTTAAGCCCAAGATCCCCTACCTCGACCTTAGTGAAAGGCAAGATCGACCATACTAAATTGGTTAGTCACACGCATACACACCAGGCAGAAAAGACCGGAAGTAAAACCCCACAACCTGGAAGTAGAAATAATGTATGTACACCAGGGGTCACTACCCTTTTTTGCACTGCAGACCAGTTTAATATTGATAATATTCTTGCGGACAAGCCAACCAGTGGGGGGGGGGGGGGTATTAATCACAATTGGAATACAGCTATACTTGAAGGAGGTTCTTTATGTCCAGTTTATTCTGCAATTTATTCTTCGTGGCTCTCAGCACTTAGCTTCTGTCCCGCTTGCTCACGTTTTTTCAGCTGAAAAAACTCAGTGGGTTTGTCTTTAAGTGCAGGGTGCTTGGACTCAAGGTGCCGAAGCAGTTTTGAGGGCTTCATTGCCTCATTAGACAGCCTCCGGGCCTGAACACCAGCCTCCCACCCACCCGCCACCAGACGCCCCGGCCAGTTGCGGCTGGTCGTGGGTGGGGTGAGAGGACAAGGTGAGGGTCGGAGGTCCCTGTGTTGGGGCTGCGGCGATTGCAGTCCGGAGAGAGCGACTGACCGACCGAGCGAGGAGTGCGACAAGGCGCGCGCCCGCCTCCCTTGTAGGATCTATCGGCCAACAAAAGTTTGGCTCAAGGGATGACTTTCAGTAGATCGCAGTGAGGTAGCTGCTCTGCTACTTATGGAACCCTGAGCCTGAATTAGGTCGTCTGTGAATATTTTAGCACCAGGTTCCTCACTAACATTTGGAGTGCTAAACAGGTTCAGAGGCGGCGCCCATCTGTCTGCACTCCAGGCCAGTAGCAACAGTACTTCCCACTGGCCAACCAGTGATCCCTGGCACGAGGGTATCACTGCATTTAGGCAACTGATGACTTTGCGTGCATTCAAGTTCAACAGTGGGCGTGACAGGGAATGAGGAAAGTTGCAGCTGACTCACATCGTTTCATATCGCCAAATCATATTGTTTCCTCGCGGCCCAGTGGTTGGGGACCACTGAAGTACACTGTGTAGTGTTACGAACCCCGTAACTGGGTTACTTACCAGCAAAGATAGAGAGGTCCGTTGGAGTTTGATGATACTACTTTTAACAGTATTTATTAGTAAAAATACACAAAAATAATATCAATGCAAATATACAGATAATATACGTCGTCATACTAAACCTAAAAGTGCGGGTATAATAATAATCAATAAGAAATAAGCTCTATCATTGTCTAGGGGATAATGAATTGCCCGATGGAAATCTAAAGTTCATTTCAGTTCATACAGGCTGCAGCCGTTGTTTGTTTGTCGCTGTGTTGCAGTTGTTGGAGAGAGAGAAATAGAAGAATAACTTGCCCACTTCCCTTGATATGATCTTGATCCGTATCCGTCCTTTAGCTAGACCGTTCCGTGGAGGACTCGCCACCCAGGCAAGAATGGACACACACACAAGCCCCCCACCGGTCTCATACATTTCTCCTGGTGTGTCTGAGGGGTGTTCCCCAGACCCGTCTTTTATCCTCACTCACGGGGTCTCAGATGTCAATCAGGTTGGGATGATGCAATCCCTCAACCAGACCACTCTGGTTGTCCCCTGAGGGATTTCAATGAATAGTACAGTACTCAATACACAATTCCTTCTCCAAGAGACAATAGCAGTAATCAGTGGTTCCGTTCCGCTTGTGTTAGGAGACATTCCACCTTGTTGTGTATTCTGCGTTGTCTATAACAACTGCCTTTTGCTGTGATCCTGCCTCTCTCTCTCTCATTTCCTGGGTCTCAGACCCGAAATAATAGCGATCTTGCGATTCTCAAAAAGGAGGGGGCGAGCATTGGCAATTCTGTACCCTTCTGTCCATCAGATTTGCTCCTCATTCGTAACAGTAGTGCGTGGCGGGGAGCTACACACATGCGCACTGGGCAGAAAGAACGGAACTAAAACCCAACAACCCGGAAGCAATCTCTCAACAGTATTTGTGTATTTATTTTTCATTTTTTTCGGGATCTACTGGGAAAGTCTCAAAGATCGACCAGTCGATCACGATCGACGGGTTAGCGACCACTAGACTAATGAGTGAGCCAGATGCCAAAGTAGCATGATTGCTAAACAATTACTTTTTACTGTACCTCACCTTCTGCCAGCAGGAAGTAGCATGGCAGGGCACCTGAGAGCTGGCACATCCTAGACCACCAGAGGCACAGGAAGTGTCATCTGCTAGAGTAGCCTGAGCATCATCAGAACTCTGCAGTCCACCTTCATGTCTGATTGTGTTGTTTGGCAAATTTAAGGAGATAGTCACCCTACCACCCAAGAAAGTGCAATTAGGGTGGCAGGGTATCTGCTATACAGGCTTTTAAAAAAGCAGAATGGGTAACATGGGAACAGAATCCATACCTCAAAATTGCCAGACAGGTTGATAGGGTGGTTAAGAAGGTGTATGGTGCGTTGGCCTTCATTAGCCCGGGGATTAAGTCCAAGAGCTGTGAGGTAATGTTGCAGCTCTATAAAACTCTGGTTAGATCACACTTAGGAGTACTGTGTTCAGCCTTTTACCTCATTATAGGAAGGATTTGGAAGCTTTAGAGAGAGTGCAGAGGAGATTTACCAGGACAAACATGAGGAAATCTGCAGATGCTGGAAATTCAAGCAACACACACAAAATGCTGGTGGAACGCAACAGGCCAGGCAGCATCTATAGGGAGAAGCACTTCTCTAGCTCTGTATCCCTTTTGCCAATCACCTGTCTGACTCTCAGCTTCACCCCACCCCCTCCGGTCTTCTATCATTTCGCATTTTCCCCTCCCCCTCCTACTTTCAAATCTCTTACTATCTTTCCTTTCAGTTAGTCCTGACGAAGGGTCTCGGCCTGAAACGTAGACAGATTTACCAGGATGCTGCCTTGATTAGTGAGCATGTCTTCGGAAAAATGTTTGAGTGAGTGAGGGCTTTTCTCTTTGGAGCAAAGGAAGATGAGAGGCGACTTGACAGAGTAGCATAAAATGATAAAAGGCAGTGATAGAATGGACAGCCATTAGTTTATCCCCACAGCAGAAATGGTTAATGGTCATAATTTTAAGGTGATTGGAGGAAAGTATAGGGGGATTTAGGTATAGGCAGGTATTTTACAGAGAGTGGCAAGTGCACGGAATGTGCTGCCAGAGGTGGTGGTAGAGACAGATACATTAGAGGACATTTAAGAGTCTCTTAGGTGGGCACATGGATGAAAGAAAAATGGTTATGCAGGAGGGAACATTAGATTAACGCTGTAGTAGTTAGAACAGTACAGCATAGTACAGGCCTTTTACTCCACGATACTGTGCCGGCACTATATGTATGAATGCCATATAAGAATTATTGGTAATTTAAAAATCTCTTTTGGGGTGAAAATGGTTCCATGCCATTCTATGTCTTACTGGACGCAAACTAGAAATGACTCCAAGGATTTATTGATGTAAAAAGGACACTAAGTTCCTCCATAGATTGTTGCTGCAAGGCTTTCCCTGTTAGTCATCCTGGTGTTGCATGCAGGTCAGGGAAGGAACAGAAAGATAAAACAGAGAAATGAAGCACTGAGGAACTGGTGCAGGAGCAGAGTTTTAGGTTCTTGGATCACCAGAATCTCTTCTGGGACAGGGATGATTTGCACATGAGGGACAGGTTGCACCTTAACTGGAGGGGAACCAGTATCCTGGTCAGGAGGTTCATTAGTGCTACTTATGAATGTTTAGTTTGGCTAGGGAATGGGAACCAGAGCACTAGGTCAGAATGCCGAGGGATTGAGAGGAATGTAGATATCATGACCAGAAGGAACAGATAGGAGTAAACTAGTAGGAACAAAGGGGTGGACAGGTTGGAGGTGTGTATTTTAATGCTAGGAGTGATGTGGGTAAGGGTGATGGAACAATAATGTAGTGGCCTTAACAGAGACTTGGTTGAGTGAAGAACAGAAATGGATGCTTGATGATCCAAGGTTTCAAGGTGTTGGAAAAGAAAGAGGAGATAAAATAGATGGAGGGCATCGGCTACGGGGAGTTGCATTATTAATCAGGGACAATATTACAGCTGCATTTGGAAAGGGACATAAGGGCACATCCACTGAGTCTATATAGACATACAGTGATGGGCAGACCTCCCATCTTCCAAGAGCCACTGGGACATTGAGGAATGCATATTCAGGAAGATTAAGAAAAGGTGCAAAAACAAGAGGGCTGTTTTGTTGGGTTCCCCATCTAAGCTACTGTCCAAGAAGTGTAGACACAGAATTTGCTAGGTGCATCCAGAAGCATTTCTTAAATGAAAATGCAGATAGTCTATCAAGAGGAAAGGCCACACTGGACCTGGAGTTGGGTAATGAATCTGGCCAGATGACTAACCTTACAGTAGGTGAATAGTGATCACAGTTCCATAAGTTTTAAGATTGCTATAGATAAGAATAAATCCAAGATGGCGGTGCGACACAGCTTGCAGCGGCCACTCCGGAGCTGATTATCTGTAATTTGTGAAGTGGGGTGCCGTGCGCAATCATAATCGATTGAAAACAGACGTGGGAGCATGGAGGAACATCGGGAAATCTCCAGGAAGACCTTCTTTGTTTCTGCTGTTGCTGTGAGGTCTGGGACTCTGCTGGGAAGAACAGGCCCCCAGTCCTTGGGGTCGTATTGCTGATGGCCGTTGGTGGGGACGTCTTAACATGCTCGGCAGAGGATGGTGCTCGGAGAAGCTGTGCCGGAGGGGATGGTCGTCGGCTCGGAGTCCGATGCGGTCAGGTCGCTTTTGATGTGTGCTGCATCTGCGAGGCTGAGTCGGGCGGCGCCGTGGAAGTCCATAGAGGGGGTATTCCCTTCTGCCGCCGGCATGGGATGGTGAGTCTGTCAGGACCCTGGGGACTTGTGGAAACTGTGTGGTGATTTCTTTTGAACTTATAGTCCTTTAACATCTTTTCTGTTTTTTATCAATTATTCTATTGTTTGCACTGCTGTAACTATGTGGTTTTGTGCAGGTCTTGTAGCTTTAGTTTTTGGTCTTGTTTTTGTCTGGTGGATTTGTAGCTCCTTTCCGGGGAACGCGCTAAGATGGTAGCGTGATATTAATATGCAGCAGCCTCTCCGGACTCTGGATTGGGGATTACCAAACGTTATGTGGATTTTCTGGTGTAGTCTGTTTTGTCATATGCTTTTGTGATATCATTCTGGAGGAACGTTGTCTCATTTTTTAACTGCATTGCACTTGTGGTTTCTAAATGACAATAAACTGAATCTGAATAAGTAAAGACCTTCCAGTTGAGTTTTAAAGTGGAGCAGGGAAAATTACAATGGTACTAGGCAGGAAATAGAAGAGGTAATTGGGAGGAATGTTTCATGGGCAAGTCCATGTCTAACATGTGGAGGGTGTTTAAGATTAACTGCAGAGTAAAGGACTGATATATTCTAGTAAGACAGAATGGCAATGACAGTGAGGTAAAGGAGACTTGGATGTTTAGAAGAAACTTGGATGTCAGGTTTATGAAGCTAAAATTAAACAGGGCCCTTGAGGACTACAATGTTTCTACAGTTCATTCAATGGGGTTTCCTGTTTCGTGGATGTCTGTGAAGAGTACAAATTTCAGGTTACTATATACATACTTTGATATTAAAATTAACCTCTTGAGCTTTTGCTGGATTAACAGTTTTATTGTAACCAGAATGCCATTAAATTGCTGTTGAACATCAAGATCTGTTACCTTAGAAGGCACTTCTCCTAATACAACTGTGGTATGATTGTGATATCCCTCATTAGTCTAATTTAATTTTGTTTTTGTAGCTTCGTCTCTTATTGCGTGTTTTTTAAAATCTCTCTCAGGATCTGGCCTTATTTGTGCCATTTTTCCTTTGTATATATTCACCAAACTGTAAGAATTTGCACGGGCTCAGGTTATGTTTTACCAATTATAAATTGAACTTTTATAATTAAATACATAGTCTGAGAGAATGAAGTCACAGGATTAAGGCAGATAAGGCCCCAGGGCCTGATGGGTTGTGCCCCAGGTTATTGATAGAGGCAAGATATGAGACTGCCAGGGCCTTGACCAATACCTTTGCATCCTCTATAGTCATAGGCAAAGTCCTGAAACACTGGTAAGTAGCTAATGTTGCCCCATTATTCGAGAGAGGAAAAAAAGTATAATCCTGGAGACAATAGACTGATCAGTTTCACGTTAGTGATAGGGAAGTTTAGTGGGAAGGAGTCTTAGGAGAAGGTTTTATGAGCATTTGGCTTTGTGCAGGCAAGCCATGTCTTCCCAGTGTAATTGTTTTGAGGTGACAATGCTGATTAATGAAAGTAAAGCTGTGGATGTTGCTGCATGGATTTTATTATGGCATTTCACAAGATCCCTCATGGGAGGCTCATCTAGAAAATGAACATGCTTGGGATCCACAGTGAATTAACCATTTTGATTCAGATTTGGCTTACCCATAGAAGATATAGTGGTCAATGGACTTATTCTGGCTGGAGGTCTGTGACCATTGGTGTTTCATGAGGCTCTGTAGTGTGTTCTCTGCTGTTCATGATATATATAAATGATTAAAAACATAGATGGATGGACAGCATGTTTGCAAAGTTAAAATTGGTGGTGTTGGGGATAGCATAGAAGGATATAGTGGGATATAGTTAAGCTTCAGATATGGGTGTGAAACAGCAGATGGGAGTTTAACCCAGCCAAATGTGAAGTATTGCACTTTGTGAGATCAAATCCAAGGAACAGTACAGTTAATGGCAAGACCCTTAACAGTGCAACTGTGCAGAGGAAGCTTGAGGTCCAAATCCATGGCTCCCTGAAAGTGGCTATACAAGCTGATAGGTTGGTAAAGAAGGTATATGTCTGTGGTTAAGAAGGCATACAGTGCACTGGCCTTCATCAATCGTGGGATTGAATTTAGGAGCCAAGAGGTAATGTTGCAGCTATATAGCACCCTGGTCAGACCCCACTTGGAGTACTGTGCTCAATTCTAGTCACCTCACTACAGGAAGGAAGTGGAGACCATAGTAAGGGTGCAGAGATTTACAAGGATATTGCCTAGATTGGAGAGTATGCCTTATGAGAATAGGTTGAGTGAATTCGGCCTTTTCTCCTTAGAGTGCTGGAGGATGAGAGGTGACCTGATAGAGATGTACAAGATAATGAGAGGCATTGATCATGTGGATAGTCAGAGGCTTTTCCCCAGGGCTGAAATGGCTAGCACGAGAGGGCACAGTTTTAAGGTGCTTGGAAGTAGGTACAGAGGAGATGTCAAGGGTAAGTTTTTTTTTACGCAGAGAGTGGTGAGTGCATGGAATGGGGTAGAGATGGAAACGATAGGGTATTTTAAGAGATTCCTGGATAGCAACATGGGGCTTAGAGAAATAGAGGGCTATGGGTAAAGCCTAGGTAATTCTAAGGTAGGGACATGTTTGGCACAGCTTTGTGGGCCAAAGGGCCTGTATTGTGCTGTAGGTTTTCAACGAGGGGTGATTGATAAGTTCGTGGCCTAAGGTAGAAGGAGTCAATTTTAGAAAACCTAGCACATATATTTTTCAACATACAGTAGTCCCCTCCTACACTTAGTTTAGTTCAGTGGTTGTGGAGCATACAGATCCGTCTTTGTAGAAGTTGGCGTCTTGGACCTCCAGAAAGTGGTCCACAGCAGGGGTGATTGATAAGTTTGTAGCCTAAGGAAGAAGGAGATGAGTTATACAGCTCTTGTTACATGCACGTGCAGTTCAAATCTTTGAGTGATTATGCAGAAAGCTTGAAGTTAATAACATCTCCTTCTACCTTAGGCTACAAACTTATCAATCACCCCTGCAGTGGACCACTTCTGGAGGTCCAAAATGCTGACTTCTAAGGATCTGTGTGCTCCACGACCGCTGGACTAAGTGTGTAAATGTAGGAGGGGACTATGTTGAAAAATAAATGTGCTAGGTTTTCGGTTTTCTAAAAAATAGGTTGCCCCATTATAGTAAAAATGGAGACTTTGGAGAGGGTGAAAAAGAGTTTACAAGGATTCTGCCTATATTAGAGGACACGTGCTTTAAGAGGTTGGACAAACTTCTGTTGTTTTCTCTGGAGCAGTAAAAGCTGAGGGGAAATATGATAGGTTTGTAACATTATGAGCATAGAAGGCCAGTATCTTCCGCCCCCCCCCCCCCCCCCCCCCAGGACTGAAATGTCTTATACCAGAAAGAATGTTTTTTAGGATGAGAGGGAGTAAGTTCAAAGGAGACGTGCAAGGTAAGTTCTGGGCGCCTATAATCTACTGGCGGGGATAGTGGTGGAGGCAAATATAAAGTTGTTCAAAAGGCTCTTAGATAATTACATTAATGTATTGGAAATTGAAAGATATGGACATGGTATAGACAGAAGGGACGAGTTAGATATTTGATTACTAACTTAAGGGTGTGTTCCTGTGCTGTACTGTTCTACCCAGGTTGGGTGGCTCCTTGGTACAGGGCTTCTGTGAATTCCCTCCCATCCTTGTGCACCGATAATCGATCCGTGCTGCAGAAACGCTTAAGACCCAACTTGTCGAATTCAAACACGATTTCTCGAGTTCATCGGAAAACAGCGATTAACGCCGCAAACTTTTGGTGTAAATAAAAATCTGTAGTTATTTAAAATTTTAAAGAAAAATTAAACGTTAAGAAAACAGCATTTGTGAAGAGTTCTGACCCTCTTCTTTCAAAAGTTGCTGCTAGGCTTACAAACGATGTTAGTCACAATCAAATCAAATCTGAAAGCAGAACACTCGAGGCTTCAGCAGGCTCTGGCCGTCGTCAAATCAGATGTTAAAATTTTCACCAATTCGCCTGAGTCCGTGGACATGGTTTATAAAGAGACAGGAAACTGGTACGCTTCCAATTAATGGCGCTGTTTGTAGTTCGGCTTTTGTTTGCACACTAATTGAAATTTGGAAACTGTCGCCGCCTTCACGACCACGCCATCAGCAAATGATTACACTTGCAAAATAAGGCAACAGTGGGCTTCTTTCGGGTGTCAATCATTTAACTATTTGGAAGTCAGCCGACGATAAGAATTTGAAGATAACCGTATTAGGTACTGAGAATAGGTACAACCGGTTTACTGGGATCGGTAAGGGAGATAAAAGCCGGAAAAAAAATCAAAGGTGGCGTATAAAACTTTCTATACACGGGTTTCCACGTGAAACCGCGGGGAAATTGGTTCTTTCTATGCAGGGCCTTCAAAGGGCGGGAATTAACACCATCACAACCAAGATTCAGTTTCTTAAGCACGGAATCCAGCGCGGGAAACAGTGGAAATCCCACTTTTCTCCCATTGTTACCTTTAAAAAAATTGAAAACTCACGTTCAATTCGAAACGGACTACGCCAAATGCACGAAAGAAACCGGTCAATATACAAATAGCCTTCGCCATGCTGTCTCAACTCCACCCCAGCACCCAAACGTAGGCTCGTCCGCACTTGCGCCAAAAGCTCCAGAGCACCGCGTTTGGGTGTCAAATGTATCAATTCCTGTAAAAATGCGCGTTCCCATTTAGCAGAATAACGAGATTCCCACTCACCCGCATTTGGCTCAATTTGTAGAATTTCGTTCATGACCTATATTTATTTTCAATACAACACTCCGGGAAGGAAGAACTCCTCCCGATTTTCGGAATTAGCCCGTTTCTTACTGGATACACTTTGTGGCGCCTGCCTTTTTCGAAGGTACCGGAGCATTGAAAGATTTTGAATTTTTGTGTTTTATTCTTAAGAAGTTGGATGTCGCTTTTTATACTGTCAGTATTGAACTAGCCACATTTGACATTGATAAAGTCCTGAGTTAAGAATTAAAACTGCCTTACAGTCACTTGTAAAAACGCCCAGTAATGCCAGTTTTAAATGGAAACGTCGAGATCAAATAACGTAGCATCTGCAACAAAACTACCCTGCAGAGTATTCTACACTGTGATCACCCTCTCTGCATTTGATTTTAGAGTGGAGACACGTCCTGAATACAAATTCACTTAACTGGGAGAAGTGCGAGTTCATTGCTACTTACGGCACCTGTAAAGACTGATACGATGGAGGGGAGAAAGAGACTACCCTCCGTTGTTCGCTGGGTGGAAGGACAGGCTGGGCCAGAACACCACAGTCATGCCCCTCAGGGACTTAGGCTATATTATTTTTCTTCGAGACTTTTCCCCTCCTGACTTCCTAGCTATATGTGCAATGTTGTATGCTGTCAGTAGCCTAGAGGAACAGTTTCATTTGGTAATATTCATGAGTGTTTGAAAGATAATTAATCTTGTAAACAAAGCTGATGGAGAGGAACCCAAAATTCGTTCTGAAGATCAACTGGCACTTTTTCCAGTCTTGTGTACTAGTGTACATTGATTGTAGTAGGGGCTGTATGTTTGCATGGCAGTTTAGCATAATACTTCACAGCAACAGTGATTGTAAGATCAGGATTAAATTCCACCAGTCTGTAAGGAGCTTGTATGTTCTCACAGTTACAGTATGTTTCCACTAGATGATGAGGTTTCCTCCCAAATTCCAAAAGGTGTTATGTATAGATTAGGGCTAGTAAATTGTGGCACTGTATAATGTTTAATCCTAATCAGGTTGCTCCTCCTTGCAGTATACCTCCATTCAGCCTAGGCTTCCATTACCAGTACTTGAATTTTGTTCAGACTCTGAACTCTTTCTCACTTTGTATCAAATACTGGGTTTTAAAGTAACTATTTCCCTCTATTCGCTCCACCTATTCCTTCCTAATAAAACACTCATTCATTTCTTCTCACTTCTCCAGTTCTCATGAAGAATTATTTGACCCAAAACAAAGACAGTTGATTACTTTCAAGGTCTGCGTTTGTACTTGGTGTTTAATTAGTTGTCATGAGTGGGGTAGCACTTCTGGTGAAGGGGCTTGTTATGTCTATTCCTGGGCAGCTTACTCACCTTTGGTCCCCATTGCATATATAGCTCTCACCTGTGGCTCCAAGTAGCTGTTTGCATGTGACAGCAGCCACATGCCAGTACACCACTTCAACAGATGGGTTAAACTACATGAGGGATGAGGGTAGTCAGCAGCCTCAGACCCTGGAGATACAGACGTGCCTGTCCTTGCATGCAAAGTCAGCTCCAGTGGACTGGGTGGATAAGATCTACAGTGGGACCCAACAGCCAGGAAAGCAGCTCTGCAATGTTCTGTGGAGAACAAAGGGGAGTACCAGGCCCAGAAAAAGTCATGGACACCCAATGCAACCAAGACCCCAGTTGTGACACTTGTTCATAGAACTGGACCTGGACCTCCAAGGTAAAGAGTGAAGAAATTCCCTTCCCCCCATTTTAAAAACTCTCCCACACCACCACACAAATTAAATATTTATATTACGCTATTGCATAAGGGGCCAGAGAAACCCTCTCTGAATAAATATCAGGATTATCCAAACCACATGTAGATGTGCTATTGCTGTACCTAAATATTTTCCTGCCACCATTCACATTCTAAACCTTCAGGATTCAAGAACTAAACACTATGATGTCTTTGACGAGCCTGATTTGGCAAAATATGGAATTGGAGAAGGAGCAAGTCATTTAGAAACTTGAACTTCACAAGAATTTGAAAGAAAATGAGATGGACCAAGAGTACTTTTAAGTAATGGGTAAAGATGGTTTCAGCATTTAGCCAGGGGGAAAAAACATAAGCAGATACAAACTTCAATGACATAATTTTAATCGGGGAGTAGATTTTTTAGTTCAGTCAACAATAATTTATGTCTCCAGTTCAAACTCAAGCAAAGGTTGTGGAGAGTGGTAATGTTTATGGCAGGCAATGGAGACAAAAGGCTCCTTTCCTAAACAACCTAAATGTACAGATTGTTTAGGAAAACAACCTTTACATGTGCAGAGGTGTTGAAATAATAGACTGGAACTAGTCATCTGGGATCACTGTACACATTCCTCTGCAGTCCAAAGGCCAGTCATCGATAGCTGGATGGAAAAGTTAGTCAAAAAACACGTGTTAAATAATTTAAGCATCCAAATTGGAAGTGTTAAAGATTAGTCTTTTTGCCTTTCAACTGCATAGTGTAATGAGAAAGCTGTTTATTGTCTGCAGTACTTCTACACAAGGTCAGGTCTCTGTACATCCCAATAACTTAAAGCCAAAGACACTTCGATTTATTTGACAATGTATTTTTCAGTGCTTCTATGTAGTCAGGTACATCTTGTATTCTTCAAACAAAAAAAAGTGTCAACAATCAATATCCAACAGAAAGCTGGAGATCCTCTAGTTAGGATTTATCCACTGTACCTCTAAAGTATTGAAAGCACAGCCTCACTAATTTGGATCAACTGGCATAGTTAAGTTTTATAGAGTATAATTTGAAGTTCAAAATTGTTGTACATTCAACTACTAGCTAATGATAGGTTTAGTTTGCTATCTAAAGAAAAATTATGCACTATTTACCACCCCTATCCAAGAGATATCAAATTTCAATCTTTGGCAATTCCAATCACACCACAGGCCAAGCGTCCTCCAGCATTTCCTGTTCGGGTGCTTTCTTCATCTCCTCCTTTGCCCAAGTCATCTTCTTTCTCATGAATCTTAAAAAAAAAAGCACAAAAATAACAGCATGACATGGAAAGGCAATTTATATTCTTACAAGAGGTAAAGTAATAACAAGTGTGCTTATGTAGCTCCTCAAAATCCCAAGGTGTTTTGCAGCCAATGAAGTCTGAAATACTGCACAAAACATGCCAACTCAAACATTATAATTACATTTAATCGACATTATGTTTGTGACCATCTTTTTATTCAATTTGAAAGGGCAGATTATAAACTATGCAACTTCCAAGCTCAATTTGTTAATGTAAGTTTCAAGAAAAGTTATCAATCCAATTGTTCAACATGGCATGCAAATAGTCAGAATGATGTCAGTCTCACTTCACACTTTAATAAGTTTGGAAATTCATTTGTTACTAAGTCACAGCTGCATTTTCTTTCCAGTCTATACTTCATGAAGTACAACAGGAAGATTTTAAAAGATTTAGATTCACAAATGTTGCAAAAAAAAAAAAGCAGCTATTATCAATCAGCTATTATAATTCATCAGCAAGGCATTTGTGGTTTGTTTGCATGCTTAAATCACGGCTATTTATTAATTACAACAATTATTCCACAAGTCTGAATACTTACCACAAGTGTACGTCCGATAATGGACCTTTCTCCTGATAGACTGAGCATTTTATCCTTTAGTTCAAATTTGGCCTCACCACTGTCATTAGCCACCACATTGCCAAGATCACCAACATGTCTATAATGAATTACATAATTATTGAATGAACTTTGTTTTAAAACTAAAACATGTGAAAAGGTATTTTTAGCAGCCAAGCAGCACTTCATGTTGGTAGTAAGTTGCAATTTAATACAAGCCATTTCACATAATTACCTTCATGCTTTTAAGGAATATATACTATATATAGAAAACATACTGTTATCCAATTCTTAACATTCAAACCCAGAAGATACTCTAGAAACGTTTAGTGAATCAGCCTTTAAAATAACTTAATAATCACTTATTAGTGCAGCACAATAAACAATCTAGAGGACAAACACTAACACTGATAGCTTTGAATTCAGTGGAAATTACATTTGAAAAAATTGCAGAAAATGTGACAAGGCAAAGATCAAAGAACTCAAAATGTCCTGTACAGGCAACGATCAAATGTGAATCAATTTCATATTTAAAACCAACAATAATAGATTTCCTAGCCAGGCAGTCTTAAACAAGATCCAATGACAAATCTATACATACTGCTTTTGTCTTAATGGCTTTCATTCTGAGTGTTGCTGGGAAATAGGACTTAATTCTTATATACAATTTAAGAGCTATCTTCTTAAATAGCTCTGGTCACCATCTTGGATCTTGGTTGGTTGGTTGGTGGGCATCTGTCTGTCTCAAAGGATATGGGTGATGATCATCACCACATGCCTGGGTGGAAGGTATGGAAATCCTGAGATGCCCAGCCATCAAGATCCCCCTCGGCCTCACCAGTGTCATTCAAAGGAAAGCTTATGAAGCAATCGTTGGTCGTGTGGATAGTCAGAGGCTTTTTCCCCAGGGCTGAAATGGCTATTACGAGAGGGTACAGTTTTAAGGTTTTTGGAAGTAGGTACAGAGGGGATGTCAGGGGTAAGTTAGTTTTAAAAATGCAGAGAGTGTTGAGTGTGTGGAATGGGCTGCTGGTGATGGTGGTGGAGGTGGATACGATAGGGTCTTTTTAAAATACTCCTGGATAGGTACATACAGCTTAGAAAAATAGAGGGCAATGGGTATCCCAAGGTAATTTCTAAAGTACATGTTCAGCATAGCATTGTGGGCCAAAGGTTCTGTATTGTGCTGTAGTTTTTCTGTTTCTACATTTCAATATGTTTGGCACTAGCTGCCGGAAGAATGTTCAATGACATCCAACCACCTTAGAGGCTCTACTCCAGATTTGCAGCCCGAGTTTACTCCCGTAATCTTCGTCCCTCCTGAGGCTGCCCACAAGGCAGTGGTTCTTAGATTTTAATACATCAATAGTAGGGGTACTATTTCAAGTCAGAATATTGTTCGGCTAGTAAAGAATCTAGTGGTCATGTGGTGGCATTTGCAATTCCCTGCTGCCCTCCTTTTTCTAGATTGAATCTCACCTTGCTTATTTAAATGGGATTGGGCTATAGGGAGTTAAGTTTTGGGTCGTTTACTATACCAGCAAGCCTCTGCTTGCTATTGGAGCATTGTATGTGATTGCCTAGGTTCAACAACTGTTGATAATTTGTCACCATATCACCAAGCTATACAATGTCATGGGGGAAGTGGCTGGATACTGGAATTGGTGGTCTTCCACTTGTGGAGTGTAATTTTTACTTATCTGTAAATACTTAAGTATTATACAAATTTTGATGCACATGCTAGTTCCTCATAGGAACAAAAGGAACAGTATTGCAATCTGCAATAATACAAAATGAAAACACTCAAATTGTCAAAGTAGTAATTACCGTAGATTCCGGATTTTAAGCCGCTACTTTTTTCCCACATTTTGAACAGCTTTGAACTCTGCGGCCTTTAATACAGAGCGGCTAATGTATTATTTTTTTTCATGCCGCCGAAAACATTTTGCCTCGTAACAGTAGACCAATAAAATTGATGAGTAGTTCACAGAGGTCCAATGAAATTGTACGATAAATCAAGCGCACTTTCACAATTAAATTATTGTAAATCAGTCATTTGTACTCACCCTCATCAACATGGAAAACACTCGAAGAAAAGCATTGTGCTGCCTTTATGGCAGTTATTTAGTTTATAATATTTTCGCTTAGTAATTCATTTTCTAGTTAAAGTTAGAAGAGTTTTAACTATATTTGTTTTCTGTACTACATCGCGGGATGCTATGACGTCACACCCGGTTTCGCCGCGTCTTGTGGGATACCGGTTTGCGATAAACGGGACGGCGGGGGGAAGCGGCGGAGCGAAAACGCTGCTTTTAAGTTAAAGGCGATCAATAACTTTTCCTGGTAGGCTGCAGTATATATATTTTTTACCAGTCGTTAGGAGATATTGGAATGTTGTTCAGTAAAGAAGTATACGCAACGTATATTTAAAAGTAGCCGCGTTACGGGCACGGTTCGAAAAAAAGCATTTGCAATATGTATTTGTTTTTGTTACCATATGGATTTAATTAAAGGTTAAAAAATCCTCACGTGTAATATCTTTCTGTGTAAATATCTCATATTACAACGTGGGATACCTGCGGCCGAAAATCCGGTGCGGCCTTTACAAGTAAAAAATTGATTTTATTTCTAAAATTAGAGCCAGCGGCTTTTAATCAGGTGCGCTCTGTAGTCCGGAATCTACGGTAATTAAAATGAATAAAGTTATTTTGAGCAAAGGCAATAAATAGGCCCACATGAAATGTTAACAATACTCTAACTTAGCTAGACCCAACACTTAAAAATACATCCTTCACCTCTAAAAAAGGATGTTCCATATAAAGTGCATTGAGAGGCTCACCTTTCTACGTCATCTGGTCCACCATGCTTTTTATTAAAAGGATTATAGTGTGGTCCTGCGCTGATACAACCTATCATGTGTATAAATACAGCATAATGAATGTATCATCAAAAAGTTAGTATATCTACACAAGGCATACAATAAATACTTAAGTTATCACTAATCTTTCAGTTAAGCTAGTTTAAAAAAAGTGGCAAAACACATGTACATTTGGACTTGGAATCAAATAGTGGGACAAAAGGGTAGAGATCTGAGAAAGCCAAAAAGGCAAAGATAAAGGTAGCTAATAAATTCAAGCTCGAGGACTGCTGTAAGAGACTGGGTGACAGAAACAATCCCACCCCCACCCCCTGGCAGTGTTTTGATGCTAGGGAAAGCTGTGACTAACTTTAAAACACAGAATTCTTCTGCAGGTCAGCAGAACATCAAAATAACCATTTCCAAGTTTAAAGATAAATGTTCATTTATCCTATTGATATTTTCTCACCATGGCAAGTGTGGCTTAGTCACCAATATTCTAAATATGCACTGTCGGTAGTTAATGAAAACCAATTTCAATCTCCAATTTAATGTAAATCTAATTCTTTGGTTCATTAACATATACAGTTATTTAATACAAATGGAATTAAGGACCAGCTATTTTCAAAAAAGCAACAACAGATTCTAGAATTTGGCTTTAGTCTTTCATTCTGCAGCTAATGATGATGAGAAGAGGATGCAAGGTGCATGTACCATGTCTGTGAAAAAAACCAAGTAAAAGAAAAACACAGATTTGTTTCCCCATCACCTTGGACCCTCCCTTCGATCTTTGTACTAGGGCTTCTGTGCAAAGAGCATATGGTAATAGGTGTGTCACTACCATCCCTGATTAAAAATAGAGTATAAAGAAATCCTTGACCTACATATTGATAACTTTTTGCAGCAGTGCTGTAATACTATTCTGAAATTTGACAACTGAATTTTGAAATTCCTCCCCTCCCCAAATGCCCAGATAATGGAATTACAGCTGCTTGACACATTTGAACTGTATACTCATAGCCCAATGAATTAGAGTAATAGCTTTACTTTCCTCCCTCTTTCACACCAATTTGTGGTGATGTTAATTTTCCCCAATTAACCTTATGTAATATTTACAAAAGAATTAGTTAATTTCCACATGATTTCAAAATATCCAACCCTATCCAACAATGCTGGAGACAGTTCCCAGTATTTTCATGGCAAACTCCAGTAAAGGAACAATTCTGGTTTTGAACTTTTGACTGATGAGACCAATTTTTGTCTGGATGTACCATACTAGGGCCTTAAGTTTTACTTGGTGCCTTCTGGCCTCAAAAAGAGAGAAAAGACACTGCAATTTTTTGTGCTTCATCAATTGAGGTGATTCTCTAGAACACTGGAATGCACCTTGAGCATAAATGCTTAGTCCACTGCTGTATTTTCTACATTCAAGATTGTCTGGCTAGGTATCTCACAAGCACCACCTGTAAATTTGCCCACAACACAACTGGCAGAATTTCAGATAGTGACAAGAGGTAGATCAGCTGGTTGAGTGTGTTGCATTTATCAGTAAGACCAAGAAGTTGATTGTGCACTTCAGGATGAGGAAGTCAAGGGATTACACACACCAGTCACTACAAAGGAATCAGAAGTGGAAAGGATGAGCAGTTTCAAGTTCCTGGGTGTCAACATGTCTAAGAACCTATTCTGAACCCCAACATGTTGAAGCAATTACAAAGAAAGCACATCAGTTACATTTCATTATAAGTTTGAGAAATATTGGTATGTTACCAAAGTTCCTCGCAAATTCCAACAGATGTACCATGTATCACAGCTTGTAACTGGTTGCATCACCCGAGATGGAGGGGCAACTGCACAGGATCAGGAAAAACTGCAGAAAGTTGTAAACCCTCTAGCTCAATCACGGGCACTAGTCTTCCTGGCAGCCAGGACTTTAAAAAGATGATGCCTCAAAAAGGATGCATCCTTCATTAAGGGCCCCCATCACATACATGCCCCTCCTTTTCTTGCTACCTCATCGCACATTCTTCAATGAAACTTAAAGTTTGATTATATATTGCAATGCATGGTTGCTGCAAAACAAATTTCACAACACATGCCAGCAACATTAAACCTGGTTCTGAGATTCTGATTGGCATTATTTACAATTATTCAAAATTCTGTCCATACCATTTGTATTGTCCCCATAAGCATGAACGTGAAATCCATGTTTTCCAGGAGTCAGTCCAGTGATGCTTCCTCTCACAGTCACAGATCCATCTTCCTGGAGGCAAATTCCACACAAAAAGCACACACAATTACTTCTTTTGTAATTCAATATTAACCAGTAGCAGCAATTAGAATGCAAACAGCTTTCAAACAGAACTTCAAGATTTAATAAGCAAAGTCAACCACAAACTCTGATTAATACAGCACATTTTAACATACGGTGACTGCTTCAGAGTTTGAAGGCCTCATTTCCATTTGCAAGACATCTAGAAGAAAAGGAATCCTAGTAGTGGCTTCATTACCACTAAACGATTAAAACTAAACATTTTGACAAGACCTAAATGAGAACTTCATTTTCACAGCAAAATAGAAAAATAAGAAGCACAGGTGCCACCTGTTTAAACCTCCTAATCAAAATATTTACTTAATGGCACACTCACCAGAACTGTTTTACACGTTGCACGTGAAACTGGCCAATTCTGCAAAAGTTAAACCAGCAGTCCTTTTCTGACTAGGTGAAAATCATTTGCAAAATTAAAGCAATTTAAACTGCCTTGAAGATTTGGTTGTAAAACAGGTTTTAAACCACCTTATTTATCTGACTGGAATGTTGTTTAGGTCGATAATTATTCATGTTATTACATCCAATTTCTGCTACATAAACCTAGTACTGTTTATGCACTATGGTAACAGATTATAATCAAACATGACAGATTCCACAAGTTTAACAACATTCTGGAAGAATCTAATACTAGTGTTCAATTGTTTTGGGTTACTACATAATTTAGTCTATGTTTTGAAATTACAGCACGACGTTCACATGAGTATCCTCCTGTTCCCAAACAAAATAAATATTTATTTTTGTGGGTGGCAGGTGTATTACCTAATAATATTAAAAGACTGTTGAAAATATTCTATCCTTGGAACACAAGAGGCAATAAATAAATACTAGCCAAATTGTTTACTTGCAAAACCTCATGCTGCTAAAGTCCACTGAATGTTGGTTTAGTCAGCCCTTAATACTTTGAAATCAGGTTTGCCTAAAGATCTTTCTTGATGGTCTCTAAAGTACATTTCTAAATATCCAAGTATTAAACCATTCTCCTAATTTTGTGGAAATAAAAAATCTGGTCAAAGGCCAAACTTTAGTTTCATGTGAAGTTTCCTACCATGTAAGAAATAGCAACATTTTTCAGAGTTGGATTACAGTTCTGTTGCAAAATTTAACATTAGCAGTTGATTAAATGGCAAGTGTATTTAGGTCAAGAGTAGGTACTTAACCAGCATTTTTGGCAACACTAACCCAAATTTTTGGCTGTGTCTGTTATAGGCTCAATTGTGGTCTATTATTTTTAAAATTTGGCAGATAGTTGCCAAGGCAAGACTTGGTTCTCCATTATATACAACACAATGGTCCATATTGAATTACAAAAGCAAATGGGCATCAAACAAAAGCAAACAATTTACACAACTGCAATGCAAGAAAACAGGTGCTTATCAAAAGAAATAGCTGGACTCTTGATGACATTTTAGATTCCAACTATTCTTCACTATGGAAGCAGTATGTTGGAAGTTCCAGGTGTCGGGGAGCATGAAGTGTGTGAGGTTACCATTACTAGAGAGAAGGTTCTTGGGAAATTTAAAGTCTGAAGGTAGATCAGTCACCTGGGCCAGATGGTGTACACCCCAGAGTTCTGAAAGAGGAGGCAGAAGAGATTATGTTGGTATTAATAATAATCTTTCAAGAATCACTAGATTCTGGAATGATTCGGGAAGACTGGAAAATTGCAAATGTCTTCAAGAAAGGGACAGATGTAGAAGAAAGGAAACCGTAGGCCAGTTAGTCTGACCTCAGTGGTTGGGAAGATGTTGCAGTTGATTATTAAAGATGAGGTCTCCGGTTACCTGAGGCACATGATAAAATAGGCTATAGTCAGCATAGTTTCCTCAAGGAAAAATCTTGCCTGATGAATCGGCTGGGATTCTTTAAAGTACTATCAAGCAGGATCGACAAAAGGAAAAAAAAAACGGTTGATGTTGTGTACTTGGGTTTTCAGGCCTTTAACAAGGTGCCACATGAGGCTGCTTGACAAGCTTCGAGCCCATGGTACTACAGGAACCATTCTAGCATGCATAAAGCAGTGGCTGACTGGCAGGGGTCAAAGAGTGGGAATGAAGGGAGCCTTTTCTGGTTGGCTGCTAGTGATGAGTGGTGTTCCACAGGGGTCTGTGTTGGGACTGATTCTTTTTACCTTATATGTCAATAATTTGGATGATGGAATTGATAGCTTTGTGGCAAAGTTTGCAAACAATATGAAGATAGGTGGAGGGGCAGGTAGTTTTGAGGAAGTGGAGTCTACAGAAGGGCTTGGAGAGATAAGGAGAATGGGCATAGAAATACAGAGCCAGGAAGTGTATGGTTATGTACTTTTTTTTAGAAGAAATGGAAGGGTTGACTATTTTCTAAATAGAGAGAAAATACACAAAATCTAGATGCAAGGGGACTTGGGCGTCCTTGTCTAGGATTCTCAAAGGTTAATTTGCAGGTTGAGTGTGGTGAGGAAGGCAAATGCAATGTTAGCATTCATTTTCAAGAGGACTGGAATATAAAAGCAAGGACGTAATGTTGAAACTGTATAAAGCACTGGTGAAGCCTCACTTGCAGTGTTGTTAGTAGTTTTAGGCCCCTTATCTTAGGATGAGCTGGAACTGGACAGGGTTCAAAGGAGGTTCACGAAAATGATTCCAGGATTAAATGGCTTCTCATGTGAAGAGCATCAGATGGCTCTGGGCCTGTATTCACTAGAATTTATAAGAATAAGGGGTGACCTGATTGAAATCTATCAAATGGTGAAAGGCCTTGATAGAGTGGCTGTGGAGAGGATGTTTCCTATAGTGGGAGAATCTAGAGGACATAGCCTCAGAATAGAGAGGCAACCTTTTAGAACAGAGATGAGGAGGAATTTATTTGGCCACAGAGGGGTAATCTGTGAATTCTTTGCCACATGCAGCCGTGGAGACCAAGTCATTATGTAGAAGCCAAGTCTGGGTGGCACTTTCCAGTACAATCCTAAACTAATTTAAATCATATTTACAGGACAGAAACTATTTTGTATCAATTGGTAGCTGCATATCTGACCGAACATGTGGAGTCCCTCAAGGGACTCTGTTTAACATTTACATGCTCCCTCTGACTCAAATCATAAGCAACAAAACATCTTACCTTAATTACGTAGATAGCACTAAGATTTATGTAATAGTGTCATCAAATGACTATGGTCCATATAATCACTATTGAATTACTGATCACATGAGCCAGAATTTCCTCGTTAAACAATTATTTCAGTTTTCTCTTTATTTTTGGTGCCAAAAAATGGTTAAAAGTCAGTGCTCACTTAGAATGCCTGTCGTTTATGGACCACAAACCAAGCCAGAAACCTTGGTGTTGTGAGGGTCTCTGACTTAAATTTTAACTGGCACATTAAAACAATTACAAAGTCAGCCTACCACCATCTTAAAACTATAGTGTTAAAAGAGCTTACAGTGGTATGCAAAAGTTTGGGCACCCCGTCAAAATTTCTGTTACTGTGAATAGTTAAGTGAGTAGAAGATGAACTGATATCCAAAAGTCAAAGTTAAAGATGAAACATTCTTTTCAACATTTTAAGCAAGATTAGTGTATCATTTTTGTTTCATACAATTTTAGAGTAAAAAAAAAAGGAAAGGAGCACCATGCAAAAGTTTGGCACCCCAAGAGATTTGAGCTCTCAGATAACTTTTACCAAGGTCTCAGACCTTAATTAGCTTGTTAGGGCTATGGCTTGTTCACAGTCATCATTAGGAAAGGCCAGGTGATGCAAATTTCAAAACTTTATAAACGCCCTGACTCATCAAACCTTGTCCCAACAATCAGCAGCCATGGGCTCCTTTCAGCAGCTGCCTAGCACTCTGAAAATTAAAATAAATGATGCCCACAGAGCAGAAGGCTATAAGAAGATAGCAAAGCGTTTTCAGGTAGCTGTTTCCTCAGTTCGTAATGTAATTAAGAAATGGCAGTTAACAGGAACGGTGGAGGTCAAGTTGAGGTCTGGAAGACCAAGAAAACTTTCCAAGAGAACTGCTCGTAGGATTGCTAGAAAGGCAAATCAAAACCCCCATTTGATTGCAAAAGACCTTCAGGAAGATTTAGCAGACTCCGGAGTGGTGGTGCACTGTTCTACTGTGCAGTGACACCTGCACAAGTATGACTTTCGTGGAAGAGTCATCAGAAGAAAACCTTTCCTATGTCCTCACCACAAAATTCAGCGAGAGAAGTTTGCAAAGGAACATCTAAACAAGCCTGATGCATTTTGGAAACAAGTCCTGTAGACTGATGAAGTTAAAATAGAACTTTTTGGCCGCAATGAGCAAAGATATGTTTGGAGGAAAAAGGGTGCAGAATTTCTTGAAAAGAACACCTCTCCAACTGTTAAGCACGGGGAGGGGGGTGGATCAATCATGCTTTGGGCTTGTGTTGCAGCCAGTGGCACGTGGAACATTTCACTGGTAGAGGGAAGAATGAATTCAATTATATACCAGCAAATTCTGGAAGCAAGTATCACACCGTCTGTAAAAAAGCTGAAGATGAAAAAGAGGATGGCTTCTACAGCAGGGTAACGATCCTAAACACACCTCAAAATCCACAATGGACTACCTCAAGCAGCGCAAGCTGAAGGTTTTGTCATGGCCCTCACAGTCCCCCAACCTAAACATCATCCAAAATATGTGGATAGACCTCAAAAGAGCAGTGCATGCAAGACAGCCCAAGAATCTCACAGAACTAGAAGTCTTTTGCAAGGAAGAATGGGCGAAAATCCACCAAACAAGAATTGAAAGACTCTTAGCTGGCTACAGAAAGCATTTACAAGCTGTGATACTTGCCAAAGGGGGCGTTACTAAGTACTGACCATTCAGGTGCCCAAACTTTTACTTTGGGCCCTTTCCTTTTTTGTTATTTTGAAACTGTAAAAGATTAACCTTGCTTAACAAGTAACCTTGCTTAAACTATTAAAGAAATGGGTCATCTTTATTTTTATGCCTTTTGAAAATCAGGTGTTCTTTTACTCGCTTAGCTATTCACAGTAACAAAAATTTTGACCAGGGGTGCCCAAACTTTTGCATGCTACTGTATATCTCAGTAAGATCTAGAAAAAGTCATCCATGCATTTATTTTGAGTTGGCTTGACTACTGTAATGGCGTTTTCACAGGTCTCCATAAAAAGATCCTTCAGACAGCTACAACTCATTGAGAACATGGCTGCTAGAGTCCTCACAAAGGCCAAGAAAGTAGAACACATCACTCCATTTCTCAGATCGCTAAACTGCCTTCCTGTCCATCAGAGAATTGATTTTAAAATATTACTACTGGTTTATAAAGCACTGAATATTCTACAGCCAAAATCCATCTCTGATCTCTTGAACCTTCCTGAGCTCTCAATACTAAGTTCCACATATCTGGAATAATCTCCCAGAGGATCTGAAGTCCACCCCAACTTTAAGCTCCAAGTCTTGATTTGACTTTTTTCTTTTTGCTGTAGCTTTTAATTACAACCATCTGCACCAACTTCCATTTATCATATTCATTTTGTGTGATTTTGTTCTTTTATACATGACTGATATTTGATCTTTGATTTTTAAAAATTGTTCTATATAGAGTACTTTGAACTGCCTTGTGTTTGAAAAAGTGACATACAAATAAAGCTTGCTTATATTTAAGGCACAGGTTGATTGATTCTTGATTGATCAGGGCATGAAGGTATATGGGAAGCAGGCAGGAGATTGGGGCTGAGGGGAAAATTGGATCAGCCATGATGAAATGGCTGAGCAGACTGAATTAAGCCAAATAGCCTAATTTTGCTCCTATATCTTATGGTCTAATTCCTGTATGCTGATGAATACATTTTTTCCCCTGTTCAGCTTAGAGGATGCATTGGACCAAGGAAATCAACCCTCTCATAGTTTAGGTTACACTTGGTCAAAATTCAAGTACAAGCTTCTGGATAGTCATTCTCATCTTTTATTCAATAATCTCAACTTCCCTCTGAACATCTCCAAAAGATCTGCTGGGCAGATTGTTAGGAAGTACATTTCTGCTACTGATAGTCAGCAAATTCTTGTGGAAGATAATTCTGAGCTTCCAGATCTAATTCCTTTCCCACTTCACATAACGGTATTGCCACAGGTTATATTAGAACCACAGCCACCTCACCAGAATTATTCCGTGCTCTACTTCCAAATGTTATTCAATGCAGAATACTTATTCAGAGGATAGAGAGCAGTTGGTGGGGAAATTTCCATGACTATGTTTGACCAAATGCTAGGTGACTACAAGTCTCTATTAAATGTGCTTCAGCTTTTCTATTTCTGTATTACAACCTCTTGGTATGTATGTCTGTCCAGCAGATGGGACAAAAAAAAAGTATGTGGGGTCTGTAATGGAATCGAGCATTTAGGCAAGGTATGATTCTGAGTACACCTGTCTGGTTAGTGGTAGATGAGCTTCCCCCCCCCCCCCCCCACAACAGCTTGGTGATTTTGGGTTATTATTGACCAAGTTTTTTCCTTAATTTAACATTCAAATTTAGGGGGAAAAAACATACAGAGCAAGAGTCTACATCATTGGCAAATTTAAAATAATGCATAGGTACAGATTGGAAAATTTTATACAAATTGAGTTCACTTTCAAAACAGAGCCACCACAATGTTCCCAGAGTAACTTCCCCCATCATGGATGCCAGTCTTCTATCAATTCATAAGAGAACTAGATAAAAGATCATAGGCCAGAAAACATGTTACTTGTAATATTGAAGAAATGTACTTCATAATTAGCCACTTCTAAGCCAGCTGTTACAATATGGTTACAGCACATCCATCTATCCAAAAATGTGCACAATTGTCCAAAAATATCCTGTTAACAAACAGCCAGAGAAATCCACACTGGTTAACCTTATACTCTTGATTAGATAAATCAGTGATTCCCAACAGGAGCTTATGGGGAGATAGGGAGCATTCAAGAGTTTTTTGGGGAGGTGGCAAGCAGCACCCTAACTTGGGGCACGAGAACTGACCTATCTTTAGTAAGAGTAGGCACCTCCAAAAAACAAACATAGGAAGAACCATAGCTCTGCAGGCAGTAAGCACTTGTCACAACGTCTGAAACTCTGCAATCTCATCCAACTTTACCAACCAAACAGACATTATTGGGGACACATAAATTAACAGTTCCTCTTGAGATGTGGCAAGGAACAAGTTCATGCAATTTAACAGTTGATCAGTCAAGTGCATCCTCTCAACTTCCTCTACAAATCTACAGGAAAAAAGTTCTGCAATGATACAGTGGTGGCCATAAAGTGGTGAAATAGAACCGGTGAACCTGCCAACCCTGAGGATTCCTTGAGGTGTTCAAAGTGACCTCAGCTTCACGTGTGGTCAAGAACCATCTTTGGGGATTGAGATCTTTCGTGATTGGTCAATTGCACTAACTGGAATAGTATAAAGGTAACTTGTAGCTTGATCCTCACTAACATTCAGATTCCAATCTGAATCCTTGTCAATTTAATTTTCACTGTTGTGATCACCTTCATCTTTGCCTTGCCATTCCTTTGCATGCCACTACCATCGTTCCATCTGTGTCAACTGTTGCCATCATCAACATCCAATAGGCATTCCCAGTTTGGGTTAATTTTGTTATTTTAATTTAGCCCCATTAATGATGGATAAAGAAGTGTGGCACAATCTCTAGGAGTCTGAAGGCATTGAAACCTTGAATTTTAATCCTGCTAAGAAACAGAAACTATAGAGAGTGCGTCAATACAATGTTAAATACCTGGAGCATGGTTCATTCCGTTCCTGTCAGATCAGCAACACCCACGTCCTATTTGTAATACCCTAGTGTCCATTGAAGCCACGAAACCATTAAAATTGCAGGAACACTTCTGTAAAAAGACACCCTGAAAAGGCTACTTATTGTTTAACCCGGTTCCAGAAGATGAAAGCAGCATTTGAAAAGCGTTGCATACTTGAGTTATTTGCCAGGAAAGCAAAAAAAATCTTGAGTGGTCTCATTGCTTCTTATAACATTTTCAAAATGATCACAAAGTAAGGAAAATCATACAACTGGTCAAAGATTTATAAATAATGCCTGCTGTATCAGAAGTGCTCACCTCTGCTCTCAAAACGGATACCAGTATTTTAAAATCAATTCCCGAGTAATAATTCTGTAGCTCATTGTATTGACAAAATGACTGAAGACATTGAGTATCAACTATGCATAGAGTTACAAGAAACAATTTGGGATAAACTGGATGAGTCAACTGTGTGAGACAAGGCATTGGTAATGGCATATGTATGGTTTATCAAAATTGGAAAAGTTTATGAAGAGATTCTCTTTTAATAAAAAGCTAAAAACAAATACCAATGGAGAATCAATCTATGAGGATCTCAAAATGTACATTGAGGATAAAAGTATTCTGATTAGGAACACAATTTCTTGTGCAACAGACGGAGCACCATGTGACAGGGTGCCATGCTTGTTTAGTGGCATTTATGAAAAAAGAAATTCCAAGTCTGTTTGCAATCCATTGTGTAATTCATCATTAACATCTCACAGCCATAAACCTCAGCCTGCAACTTTTTTCAAGCATGACTCTTGTAGTATCTACCATCAACAAAATTAAAGCTCATCCATTAAATAACAAAATATTTTGCTAGTTATGCCAAAGCAATGATGAAGAGTTTGAAAGCTTGCTTCTTCACACTGAAGTGCACTGGATGCCAAAAGGCTGCTGCTTAAAACATTCCTTTGATCTTTTTGACACTGGTTGAATATTTGCTCAAAGTTGACAAGAGCTTGTGAACACGGAGATGTGGCATACCTAGCCGATCTGTATGACAAAATTATCATTCTAAGTATGAAACTGCACGGTGAGAACTTCAGTTTAATCCAGGTAAAAAATGTGATGTCCACTCTTATCGGAAAAATGGAAATATACAAGCAAAACATTGGGAGAAGAATGTTGAATCTTCCATGCTTGGAAAATATGGCACTCTCTTTCACAGACGGTAATTTACACAAGTACTGCTTACACCTGCTGTCACTGAAGGAGGGTTTTCAGAATTCATTCAAGGATTTGAACAATCTAAGTTCTGGACTGGGTAATTATCCCATTTCACTGCAAGGTGGAAGAACAGGAAGTGCTTACAAGAAGAAATTATCAGTGTTCAGAATGAGAAGAAGCAAAAATGCTTTTTAAAAATGTCAACTTGTAGTATGTGGCTACACAGTCATACAAAGTTTCCTGGTCTCTGGAGAAGAGCAAAACTGCTTTTCATTGCATTTCCATCCTCCTACCTTGTTGAAAGAAGCTTCTATTCCATGAAACCGCATACTCAAAAAAACAGAAACCACTTGGATAGTTACCCATGGAGACTTGAGGCTTTTGCTATCACAACATGAACGAGATATTTCAACGCCTGCTAAAACCATCAAGCTTAAGAATCACATTGACATTGAAGTTGCTGTACAGTGCACAAGTATCGTGTAAGCTAGGTTTAAGACAAATAAACCAGTGTGTGTGTGGTGGTGGGGGGGGGGGGGATGCGCATGGAGCTTAAAAAAAGGTTGGGAAAGACAGATAAATGATGGAAAGCATCAAACAGTGCTATTAAATGGCATTTACTTTTCAATAATCTATTCAGTGTCCTTGGTCACTCTGCTCCAGATTCAGTCCAAACACAACTGAAAACAACCATCTTTGGCAGCATTAAGAAAAAGTATCAAATCAAAGAGCTCTGATGAATTGAAATCAATAGGCACCAAAACAGAACAATTCCAGTAGTTGGAGTCATTTTACAACAAGGATGGCTATAGTTTCTAGAGATCTATCATCTTAGCCCCAGGCCATCACGAAGACTTCATCAGGGCAGTTTCAATAACCCTTCTTGTATTGGGGCAGGAGTGGGGATGTTAACACAATATTCTCTTGAATGAAAACAGTACAACCTAAACAGTTAAGCCTGGGCTTCTAACTGGCAAGTAACATTCATAAGTGACAATTTCTAACAAGACAGACTCCAACCATTTCCATTGACATTCAAACATTATCATTGCTATATTTACCACTATCAACATCCCAGAGTCAACAGCAAGTACCAAGTCAACTGGACCAGTCGCATGAGCACTGCATCTACATAAGATCATGTCAGAGACTATATCCTGCAGTCCATGGCTTGTCTCCTATCATCTCAAAACTTTCCATCGACAAGTCAGAAGCATCACGAAATAGTCCCACTTGCTGGGATGTATCAAGTTCCACTGAGCACAACATAAATTCTAAAAAGAAAAAATTGCTGCCTCGTCATCCACTTAAACATTAATTCCTTTCTTCACTGGCACACTATTTTTCCAATGTTCCATCTTACTCAATAGCACCCTTTTGCCTTCAAGTCTACATGTTGAGAATGCCCAAATATCCCAGTTTCTGCACCAGGTCTGATCTGAAGTAGGATTTAACACCAACACTCCACAATGGTGCTGGTGAATGAACTGTACTGTGGCACTCTACGCATTATCCAGTGACAGATGTGACATTGTGCATTGAACTGGACATTTGACTTACATATTAAATAGATGAATTGTTCAGTTTCAATCATGCACCTTTAAATATAGTTCAGTTAATTAGGCCATAGGATAATCAGGGTAGCTGCTCATTTGGGACAACTCTTGAAGAACAAAACCTAATCGAGAAAATAGCAGGGATTTCCTTCATTTGGGAAACTATGTGCTTAATTGGTTGGGAGAGGAGACTGTTGCTAAACTTTTTCTTACTAGTGCATCACGTGCATTGGTGTGGTCATTACACAACACATTGTGCTTAAAAGTTTTTAAAATAGCATCAGTGGTGTGTGTTTTGTGTTCAAAAGCAGAGATTTTTGTCACTGATAATTGGCAAAAAGCAAGACTATTTTGCTCATTGCAGTTTTAAGCATTCAGGATCAGAAATGCTAGAAATAGCCATGTGAAAATGAAACTATTACACTACAGTACTTCACATTAGGAACTGAAAAAATTTTGGAGGATTCATTCATTGAAAACATTGCATGAAGGTAGTCCATTATCTGCACTAGAAGTTTGTGCTGATTTTGTCATTCACAGCCAGAAGAATATGGCATCATACACTGGATGAATTCCTCTATCAGTAATTATTAGGAACCAAGTTTTATAATACTATAGCAGTGTTCCAATTTGTTCTGTATTTCATTTAAATGCACAATTTGTATTAAATGGTACAAAGTTAGATGGTATTTTTAAAAAATATACTTTAACAATTTCCATGAAACTGGCTAATTAAGGCAGCTGCAAATTGGGCCAAAATGTACTGGTCCAATTAGCCCAAATCCACTATTTGTAACACAAAATAATTGGAGGCAGTGTGAGGAGAAAGGTAGTTAACACAATTTTAATTATTCTTATATCTTTCTTAGCATCTTTTATTTCTAATCCTAAAGCTTCCTCATCTAAGGAATTAATTTCACTAACATCTGGTCTTACCACTAACTGATGTTTACAAGGACAGATTCTCCAGATTCGTTCCTTCCTGACCTGTCAATTTTAAAATGTTATAATACAGTTTAGATAATAAGCCATAATTAAACAACTATTTCTAAAGTGGATAGCAGAACATTAAAATACATTTCAAACAAATAAGTTTCTAATTGCCAGCATGTTTTTAGTAACAGATATACAAGCCCAGAATTTTCTTCTTAAAACTTAAAATGTTGCAGCAGTTTATTGTAAACTCCCAAGCATGCCCACCTTGCATTTCAGTCTGCATTTTCTCAATACTGATTGTGAGTAAATTATTCAAGCAATGTGGCCATTATATTTACACAGTATTTTGATCATGCCGGGTTTTAAGCTGTGATGCAGGCTCAACTCATTTGAGATATTAAGCGGCAGCATGGCTCACAAACAAAATCATACTTGGACACAAGAACAGCATTGTATCTGTAGTGCAATTGCAGAAGTTGCATTTTCATTGGTTTCATGCTGACCTACCAAGTAGCTAAGATTCCAAAAAATCGCTAATGCATACAAAATACCGACCAACAACCAACATGCTTGTCGTTTCCAAATCACTTTCTCATTCCCCCCACCAAAAAAAATTGCAGTACTTTATAAACCACTATGCACTGAAACAAAACCAGCACAGAATTAGGAACCTTACAAGATGAACAGTGCAGTTGGAGTCAATAGCTTTAATTAAAAACTTGTTGAAATCCACCCCACCCAACAACTTTTTAAAAATTTATTCAGCAATACAATACGGAATAAGCCGTTCCATCTCATCAAACTACATTGCCCCAGCAACTCTTGACAAACCCAAGTAACCCTAATCACAGTACAATTTACCTACCTGGTATGTTTTTGGACTGTGGGAGGAGACCTGAGCACCCTGGGAAAACCCATGCATTTCATGAGATGTACAAACAGCACAAGAATTGAACTCCAAACTGTGAAATGGCCCAAGCTGTTAATAGTGTTACACTAACCTCTGTACTACTATGGTGCTGGATACAAAGATGCCAGGAAGTGCATCAAAACAGGCTTCAGGACTAATTTGCCCCAGAATACTGGATCTCAGGTCTCTTTATAAAATCAAAACTTAAATACAGTGGATTCTGGTTATTGAGCCACCAGTTCATCTGGGCAGACACTTATTTGGGACAGACTTTAAAGAACAAAAACCTGATAGAGATAATGGACAGGATTCCCATCATTAATTCAGGACACTATGCCACTTAAATGGATAGGAGAATGTTGCCAGTTTCTAACCAGCCTCAGGAAGTGGCTGTTAAGAAAACACCATGCATCAAGCAAACAGTTTTTAAAATAATGTTAGTTATATGTGTTTGTGTTAAAAAAAAAACGTGATATTTGTCACTGCTAGTTGGAGAAATAAGCAGCAAGGCAATTCAGTAAGACAATGTTTTACTCATGCAGTTTCAAGCAATCAGGCATGGAGATGGCAAACAGCTGGGGAGAAAATGAAACTGTTATACTGCTTCAGCAAGTTAGAAACTACGAAGAACTTGAAAGTATTGACAATCATCTTGAATGTTACACTGAATAAGATTGAGGATACAACTGTCAACAGCATTGTATGAAAGCAGCCCATTTACAGTCAAAAGAATGCGACATGGCTAAATTCCTCCATCGGTAAGTATTAGAAACTAATAGTTTTATATTACTGCAGCAGTATTGGTAATGTTCCAATTCCTTCTGTATTTCATTTAAATATTAATTTGTTACTCGGTTAAACAGAAGTTTGTCATTTTCATACCTTTTTAAACTATTTCCATGAAATTTCAGATAATTGGGCAAAAATGTACTGGTCCCAATGTGTCCCAATTAACTGGAATCCACTGTATTTGAAAGTTCCATTTACAAGGCTCTTTCCAACTGGAACACTGACGGAAGTTTTAAACACCTTTAAAGTCTAGTCTCTACTGTAAATGAGCAAGCACAGCAACAAATTTTTGAATAGTCCAAACTTAAACAGCGAGTAAGATTTTGGCTGAAAGGTGATTGTTGGTCACAGTGCAAAATGTAGGCATAATAGAATCACTGTAACCAGTTAATGGGGCAGAGAAATGCAGCCTCTGATATCCTACCCAAACAATCTAGATTGTTACTGTTCAGTTCTGATGCTCCAGTTCTTCTTGAGAGATTTAAACACAGAACCAAACCCAAAGCTGACACCTCCCTTGATCTTCAATTCAATTGGCTTCTGCTGCAAATGCAAACTATTAATGTAAACTTACACATGATCTTATGTGTGCTTAAAATGTATTATTTTTCTGTTAGTTAATCTGCAAAGAAAAAAATGACTTCCTAGTTTGTTATTGAGCAGGCTACAATCTGCGAATTCAAATGCCGGCAACTCAATTATCAAATTGGCACATACACAAAGTAACATAGTCCAAACACAGTGATACTGAAATAATCATTGCTTCCATTATTAAGCAAAAACCTGATATACTCTGAAATGGTATTGAAAACCAAATTAATCAAGCTTAATTGGTTCACACTCCTGCATAGAGAAATTTTAACAAAAGGCTGCCAATTATGTTCCTTTCTGTATGTAGATATTTAATACCGGTACTCATGATGATTTACACAGCATGACTAAGCAAAAAAGTCAAAACATCTAATGAGCAAAGGTAAAAACTAAATTGTAACTTTAAATGGAGAACCACTGAAAATGTACAACAGAGCATACTACTTGGCTCATTCTGTCCATGAAATTAATAAAGAATCTCACCTTCCAGCACTCAGTCAGCACCTCTTGGGTGTGTTCAAAGTACTAATCCAAGAACTATTTGGAAATAATATCAATTTTTATCCATTCTATCTTTTGACCAACAATCCAGATCCCTCTTTTCTTTTTCTTTCCCTCTCATCTCTCTAATCCTATGCAATTTACTTTTAAGTTGTATCCCTCCAAGGAAAATGGAGTAAATATTAAGGACAAGTCTCTGGAAGTTCAAATTTATTCCTCATAGCTAGCTCTCTAGTCCAATTGAATTTTCTCTGGACCCTTTATAGAAAATATCTGAATTTATTGCAATACTGCAACCAATACAAAACACAAGCTGTGGATTAAATGATACTGTATACATTTCTAGGTTCAGACCACTCAAATGCATTATGTCACTAGTCGCTTCAATTATGATGTTTCTGCACAATTGAACAGACATCAGTTTTAGCATTCTAAGTCATTCATCACTGTAATTCCCACAGCCAAGTTTGGAATCATCTACAAATTGTACATCACTTACTTTTAGATCAAGAGCTATCACAAAGAACCACATAGAAGCTCAAAGGAACTTCACTAAAACACTCTTTCAGCCACAAAAAATACCAGTTAGATTACACCAGCATCTTTATTTTAAGTTTGGCTTGCCATGGATCACCAAACGTCTACAGATATACCGTTGAAAGTATCCTGCTTGGTTGCATGGTGTAGGAATATCTAAAGCTGCAGCATGTAATGGACACCAACCCCACCCCACACCCAGCACATCACCAGGCCAAAACTGACACCCCCCTTGGTTCTTCAATTTAATCTGTCTCTGCTGCAAACACACGCTAGTAAAGTGTATACCTTACATTTTAAGCACATGCAAGATCATGTATTACTATTTTTCAGTTAGTCAATCTACATAAAAAGGCTCCCTAGATCGTGAATGAGCAAGTTATAATTTGGGATTTCAAATGCTGGCAACTTAACTATCAAATTGGCACATGTCCAAAAGAACACAGTCCAAAAGTGCTGAGTGATTTTGAAAGGCAACATCCAAAAAAAACCCCTACCACCTGGGTCATGTTATCTTCTTGCAGCTACCAACATGGAGAAGGTACGGAAGTCTTAACTCCCACATCACCAGGTTCAAGTTCAACCACTGGTTCTTGAACTAACCCGCACTACGTTTAAGGAACTCTGACATTTTGCATTAAAATTTGACTTTTTGCTCTATGTGTTCTTGCGTATATTTAGCTTTCCTCTTGTAAATGCTACTGACATAATACCATGTGCCTGAGAACTGCGGCAAGACAAGTTTTTCATTGCACTGGAGTATGTGCTTATGCATATGGCAATGACCTCGACTTTCGACTGCTTGAACGAGTATTTCCGACGTGGACCCATCGCTCTTTGCTGAATGCCGCTGAGCCAATTTCGTATTCCTTGATTCTGTGTTTTCCCCCCAATTAGTTCGTCGTCTGCTTCTGTCAAAAGCTGCTGTTGATAACTCTTAAGTTAAAAAAAAACAGAAGACGCTAGAAGACGATCGTTCCTGAGTGGCGCAACACCACCGGCGCAAGGCTCAGCCAGGCCAACACTGAAGCCCAAGGGGTGCGCCCTACCCATCGGAGATGCAGAAAGCGGAACATGAGACGTTCTCGAAAGCTGCCCCCGTTGTCTGGCTTGCGAGTAGCTCCAGAGCCGGCAACAATATCAAAGCAATGGCCGCGTTAAAACAGCATTCTTGGAGCTCCGCAATTCCACGTCGCTCGATTGCAGCGATACTTACAGCTTGCTCTAAGTTAACGGTCCCGGTGACTTCACCGCTCCCCTTCAGCACGCAGATGGCTTTCATAACGAGCAGCTCCACACGACCCAGACAACAGACGCACTCACTCAGCTTCCCGAGACGACGAACGCAGAGTGTGCCTGCGTCAGACTCGCGTCAATACCGGAAAGGCGCGAGGACAAGCGCGCCTGCGCATTGGGTGGCGCGAGGAGCTGGTGGGCTGTTGTCGCTCCCTTACATTTTGGCCATTTCCAGCGACGCAGTGACTAATTGTCCGCCGGTCCTGCCACTTCTTTTTATAAAATACACTTTAACAGAAACCGCACACGGACCACCCGATCCGAACCCTGCCGTACTGAACAACATGGACATTCGGGTTCCAGTCATCGTAGCAAGCTAGACCGCGTCATGTCATGTTGCCGTGATTGAGGACCTCGTTAAGGTCATTTTTGGATGACTAGATCAGCAGTGGTAGACAAGATACTTCATATTACAGCGAGAAAGCAAGGCTCTTAGAAAAGGGCGTAAAAGCCGTGCAAGATACAGTCCGCTTGGGAGGGTTGGGGGACAACGGATTGAGCAACACTGGTGGGAGGGAGTGGTGAGTCGACGTTTCGGGCCGCGACTGAGAATGGAGAGGTGAGGAGAGTGACAATTGGACTAAGGATGGAGGAAGATGTCAAGCCGGTAATGCCAGGCAGAGGAGGTGAGCTGTGTGGAGTTGGAAGCGTGTGACATGTGAATGTCATACAAAGAGGGAAAAATAAGCAGATGGAACAAGTTCGAGAGAGGGGAGTGTAGAGTAATGTAATGGGTGACAGATGACACGTACTGTTCATAATAGAAGCTGTTCCACATAATTCGCAAACCCCGCCATTTCAGCATTTCCGTTCACTAAGAGACGGGATCTGACGTAATGACGTCGGTGTACGGCGACTGCTTCTGGTTGGTTTGTAGTGGAAAAGCTGCGGCTTTTGTTGATCAGATAAGAAATCGATTCTGGCAAGTTTTATTCACAAAAAAAAAATACTCTATTGGTGACCCTGATGCTCTCGGATGATTCCAGAGTTACAAAAGGACAAGTCGACCAATGCAGTCGCTTTGAGACTGCCGGAGTTTTGGAAGCAGCACGCTAGCCTACCGCCTGGCCAAATGTTGCATCGCTAAGTAGTTACACTGCAGCAAGAGTGGTGAGACTACTAGAAGACCCACCAGTGCGTGATAAATATGTCACTCTGCAAACTCACCTATTACAGACTTTTGGACTGTAATAGGTGAGTTACAGTATAACATATTTATTACTCTGTAACTCACCTACAGTCCAAAGTCTGAGCGATCATTTGCTCTCCAACACCACCACCCTCCCCCCACCTTCTTACTCTATCTTCTCATCTTTTTTTTAACCAATCCTGATGAAGGGTCTCAGCCCGAAATGTCGACTGTTGCTCTTTATCATAGATGCTGTCTGGCCTGCTGAGTTGCTCTCCTTACCCAGCCTTCAGAACAAATGAACCACATGCTATCTCTCCTGGGTAATCACCATCTTTGTTCCATTTTAAAGTTCAAAGTAAACTTTATTATCAAAGTACATATATGTAACAATATACAGTCCTGAGATTCATTTCCTGCGGGCATGTTCAGAAAATTGATGGAATGGTAACTAAACAGGATCAATGAAAGATCAACCTGAGCGCAGGAGACAACAAACTGCAAATGCAAATATAAATAAACTGCAATAAATAACAAGAGCATGAAATGCAGAGTCCCTAAGGTGAGATCATTGGTTGCGGGAGCACCTCAATGGATAGGGAGTGAGTGTAGTTATCCCCCGATGGTTGAAGAGTAGTAACTGTTCTTGAACTTGATGGTGTGACTCCTGAGGCTCCTGTACCTTCTTCCTGATGGCAGCAGTGAGAAAAGCTCATAGCCTGGTTGGTGAGGATCTCTGATGATGGATGCTGCTTTCCTATGACAGTGTTTCATGCTCAACAATTGGGAGGGCTTAACCCGTGATGTACTGTGCCAAATCCACTTCCCTTTGTAGGATTTTCTGTTCAAAGGCATTGGTGTTTTCATACCAGTCAATACACTTCCACTACCCATTCATAGAAGTTTGAGATGTCATGCCGATTCTCCGCAGACTCCTAAGGAAATACAGGCGCTGCTGTGCTTTCTTCACAATTGCACTTACTGCCTTGTCCAGGACAGATCCTCTGAAATGGTAACACCCAGGAATTTAAAATTGCTAACCCTCTCCACCTCTGATCCTCCGATGAGGACTGCCTCATGAACCTCTGGTTTCCTTCTGAAGTCTACATTAAGTTCCTTGGTCTTGCTGACATTGAGTGAGAGGTTGTTGTAATGGCATCACTCAGCCAAATTTTCAGTCTCCCTCCTATATGCTGATTCATCACCAGCTTTGATTTGGCCTTCAACAGTGGTGTCATCAGCAAACCCGAATATGGCATTGGAGCTGTGCTTAGCCCATTAGCCATAGGTGTAAAGAGAGTAGAGCAGGGGCCTAAGCACACAGGCCTGTGGTGCACCTGTGTTGATAGAGATCGTGAGGGAGATGTTGCCAACCTGGACTGAATGGGGATTACAAGTGAGGAAATCCAGGATCCAATTACACAAGGAGTTATTGAGGCCAAGGTCTTGGAGTTTATTGATTAGTTTTAAGGGGGTGATGGTATTGAATGCTGAGCTGCAGTTGATAAAGGGCATTCTGATGTATGCATCTTTGCTGTTCAGATGTTCCAGGGTTGAGTGAAGAGCCGAAGAGATGGCATCTGCTGTGGACCTTTTGCTCTAGTAGGCAAATTGGAGTGGATCCAAGCCACCTCTTAGGCAGGAACTGATAGGTTTCATCACCAGCCTCTCAAAACTCTTTATTACTGGATGTAAGTGCATCTGAGTGATAATCATTAAAGCAGGTTACCACACTCTTCTTGGGCAATTGAAGCCTGCTTGAAGCTATGGGTACCATACACTGCCAAGGTGAGAGGTTGAAGAAGTCAGTGAACACAACAACCAGTTGGTCAGCACAGGTCTTTAGTACATGGCCACGTACCCCATCCGGTTGATATGCTTTCCATGAAGGCAGTCCGCACATTAGCTTTGGATACTGAGATCAAAGAGTCGTAGGAGGTGTAGGGGTTTGCAAAGGTTCCACAATGTTCTGATGGTCAAAGCGAGCACAGAAAGCATTGAGGTCATCTGGAAGCGAAGCCCTGCTGTCTCCCATGTCGGTTGATTTAGTTTTGTAGGTGATATCATTCAAATTCTGCCACACCTGTCAAGCACCCACGTTGATTCAAGTTTAGTCTTGAATCTTGATTTTGTCTGTAAGTTGGCTTTCCAGAGATCATACCTGCATCTCTTGTAACTTTCCTGGTCTCCAGACTAGAATGCCTCTGATTTGGCCCTCAGCAAATTTCAGACCTTGTGGTTCATCCAGGGTTTCTGATTGGGCAACTCTTTAAAGAACTCTTTATACAACAAATGCCTGATCAAGTTCACATAGCCCTTGCTAATAAACCTGTGAAAGACTACAGGGAGCTTGTTAAAATGGCCATTAGTCTACACTCAGCCAGGCAGAGGTGCATCATTCCTCCTCCTTTCCCTGTCTGAATAAACCCTGTAAGTGGAGCCAATAGCAGACTGACGACCATAGCTCCAAACCAGACAACACCGGGCCCATATTTTTACCATGCATGCTTTGGCATGAATTTCAAGGAGTACCAACCACAATGCAGCTTTGACAGTGCCAGCGCATCGGGTCATCTGAGGTCTGAACACCAAGGCTTCCGGTTGCCAGGGTTGTCTGTTGGTCGTTATGGACACCCTTTTAGTGGGACATGGATGGTCAAGTGACTGTGCCGTCAGCATTGCTTATCAGTTACAAAGCAGGGAGCAATGGAGGCCCCCAGCGGCAGCAGGACATGGACTTATGGGACACGATGCGCAAGGCTCTGCTTCAGTAGACAATGCCGCACGTCTTTTTTTTCTGTTTCCTCTCTTTGTCTACCTCTATCTACCATTCATCTGTCATAGGCTTCCAATTCCACCCCTGCTCACCTCCCCTACTTGGCATTACTTACCCATCATCTTATACCCCTCTTCAGTCTACCAATCACCTCAGAATTCTTTCTTGCCACTCCCCTTCGCCTGTCTATATAGCTATCTCGCCTTGCCACTTTCAGTCCTGCTGCAGTGTTTCAGACCAAAACTTTGACAATTTATTTCTTCCCATTGATTGTGCTTGACTCGCTGAGTTCTTCCAGCAGATTTTGCTCCATATTCTAACATTTTCAGCCTCTGTCTCCAAGGTAGAAGCAGTGGTATCCAAGGTATATGAAACTAAGTGCATGGTTGTAGGGTAAGGGTAAGAGATTTAGAAATAATCTGATGGGGAACTTTTACAGCCAAAGAGTGGTGAGTACCTGGAATACACCGCTTGAGAGTGTGGTGTAAGCAGAGTCATTCACAGCATTTATGATGTTTCTTATTTCTTGCACTTGAATACCCTAGGTATAGAAGGCTAAGAGCCAAGTACTGAAAGGTGGGATTAGTGTGGGAGGGTATCCACTGGTCGGCAAGGATGTGATGGGACAAATTAATTGTTTCCATGCTGTATGACTTCACGATTCAACAGTAGTTAACTAAGGGAGTTCAGGATTGTATTAAATTGAAAGGAAAAGAAAACATACATTGTTGTGAGCAACAGAAGGTCACAGGATTGAGTAATTTTTAAGTGAGTAAAGGATGGCTAAAAAATTATAAAGAACGAGATTTACATATGAGAACTAGTAAATTACATACTGTACAAGTATAGAAAGCTTCTGTAGATATAAAAGGAAATAGCAAAGTAAATGTTATTTAATTATGACAATACTGGTGAATTAATATTTGGAATTAGTCCTAAGTAATTACTTTGGGCTAGTCTTCATGGTATAAGACATTAAAACATCTCAATAATTATAGATAATCAAGGGGCTATAGGGTGGAACTTAATATTATCTCTAGAGGCCAAATGAATGGGACTAAAGGCTGACAAGTTTGATTACAAAAATAAATAACTCAAGTTGTAAAGTGCCTTGGTAAAATGACACTTGGTATATTGTCTACAGTTTTAGCCTTCTTATCTAAAAAAGGGCATACATGTTATTGAAGGAGTGCAGCGAAGTTTGACTAGACTGGTTCCAGAGATGATGTATTCACCATATGAGGAGAGATTGAATAGATTGGGGGCATATTCTTCAGTGTTCAGAAAGCTTACAGGAGGTTTCATTGAAACAAACCAATTTCTTAAATGGATCAATTGGTCAGACAAGGGAACATGTTTCTGCTGATTGAGGAGACATGGACAACTTTGCGAGTACAGAATAGGCCCTTTAGGATGAAAGGTCTTCATTTAAAGGACAATGAATATTTAGATATTCTTTAACTTGGATAGCTGTGGAAGCTTAGTTGTTATGTTCATTCAAAATTGAGTTCAATAATGGCATTAAGGGAATCAAGGGATATGGGAATAGCTCAGATAAATGATCTTGAGGTGAAAGATGAGCATGAGAGAGCAGTCTTGAATTCCATATGGCAAATTCCTGATACAATATTAAATGTCATTATGAGTGACTTGTGATCTAACACCTTTCTTATATTCCACATTATCCTTTATACTTTTGGTAATCAATAATCTTTAACTCAGATTTTGACTTGTAATTTGAAGAGGATTTAAAATTTCTACTCAGTGTTCCATATCTTCACTCTGAAATCTCTGCACCTAATTTCCACCAATAAAAAGTTTCAGCTTTGTATCTCAAAACCATTGATCCAGTCATCTCTCAACCATCTGCAGTGTACTCTCTCCAAGGCATAAACTTTTTCTTTGATTCTGGTCTCAAAAACAGTTAACAATACCACTGGTGTGGTCTAGCTACTGTAAAGCTTTGAAATACCTTTGTCTTTGATCTCCAATCCCTTCTGCAGAATAATTTTCATTATTATTGAAATCAGACCATAATATTTTGCTGCCATGTGTGCATGGATCTGCAAGTTTCTTTGGACCTCCACAACTTGTAGCTTTCCACCATTTAAAAGTAGTTATTTCATCCTTATTAATTTCAAAGTGGATGAGTATATAATCCTCTATGAAAGAAACCACTTACAACAATTTTCCCATTTGCATTCTTTAATATTGTTTTGCAATTCAAAGTTTCCATTGCAATGCTTAGAATATGTGGTTGACAGACTTGGACAAGTGATTCTTTTTTTACTCATTATAATAAATATATTATTGAGGAAAATATAAATTGAGGAAACTCTTCTTTTAATCTCCTGCACAAGAATTTGCTTTCATATAGTACACCATGAGAAAACAGGAGCCATTAAAATGCAGAAATTTTCAATCATCTAGTGATGAATGAGAAAATGACAACATTGGGGAGATGGTGAAGATGTAGAGCTAGCAGTCAAAATGTAAATCATCCAAGTATATCTTCTGTAGTAACTCAGAATGTGGGAAGTGGAGCTTTTGTAGGAGATCCTCTGGATGTGAGTGATGATTGGGGTTAGTTAATATGAACATAAGAAATAGGAACAGGAGAGGCCATCTGGCCTGTTGAGCATGCTCCACCATTCAATAAGATCATGGCTGATTGGTCATGAACACAGCTCCACCTACCTGCCCTTTCCCCTTAATCCCCCTGCTAGACAAATATCTATCTAACTGTGTTTTAAATATATTTAAAGAGGTAGCCTCTATTGCTTCCCTGGGCAGAAAATTCAATAGATTTATTACTCTCTGGGAAAAGCAATTTCTCTTCATCTCTATCCTAAATCTACTTCCTGAATCTTGAAGCTATGTTCTCTAGTTCTAGTCTCATTTACCTGTGCAAACAACTTTCCTGCCTCTATTTTATCTATCAGTTACATAATTCTATGTTTCTATCAGCTTCCAGTTTAAGATGGTGCTGGTGATGTCCAGCCACAACTTATCGGTGGCAAAAAACAAAACAACGAAAACTACTAAATCACATACATGAGAAAGTCTGCAGATACTGGAAATCCAAAGCAACACACACAAAATGCTGGAGTAACTCAGCAGGTCAGGCAGCATCTATGGAAAAGAGTAAACAGTTGTCGTTTCGGGCCGAAATCTTTCTTCAAGACTGAGACATGCTAACAATGGAGAGGAGAGTGGTGGTGGAGGCAGTGACACAGGTGAGAAATGGTCAAGGAAAGTGGAGGTGAACAGTGGTGGAGGTGCAGGGAAGGCATGGTCAAGGCAAGTGAAGATGGAGTCGAAGCAGAGCAAAGGAAGAGTTGTGGCGTCCCTGCAAGCGAGTAAAGTCCTAATGTCTGATCGATTTAAGTACCGGGTCGAATTGGAAATGTCAGGTATGGGCCGAATCGTGGTGGCGGGGTTCAGGCCCCAGAGCAAGGCCTGGATGCAAGACAAGGGCCAGTTCTGTTCACTGCTCTGCAGTGTTTACTCAGCTCCATGCTGAACTGAGGCTGCAGCCTGCTCCAGCTGCAGTGATGCCTGGCTTTGCATCTGATCTTGCAATGTTCATTTGGTTTTGTGATGAACTGACATTGTGTCCTGCTCCAGGTACAGTGATGCCTGGCTTCATGACTTATGCAAAACTGCAGTTCTGAAGCTATTTACTTTTATTGTTTGCACGATTTCTTCTCTCTCTCTGCACATTGGATGTTTGCTTTTTTTAAAAATTAGTTCTTTTGAGCTTTCTTTGTTTCGTGGCTACCTGTAAGGAGATGAATCTCAAGGTTATGTAATGCATACATACTTTGATAATAAAAGTACTTTGAACTAAGGATCCTCTCTCATTCATCTGAATTCCAGTGAGTATAGTCCCAGGACTCAATCTCTCTTCATAGGCTAACCGCCTCATCTCCAGAATCCACCTGGTGAACTTGTTCTGCACTGTCTCCAAAATAAATATATCTTTTCTCAAGTAAAAATAGCAGAAATGCACTCAGTACTCTAGGTGCGGCCTCACCAGTACCCTGTATAGTTGCAGCATAACCACCCTGCTTTTACATTCAATCCCTCTAGCAATGAAAACCAACATTCCATTTGACTTCTTGGTCACCTGCTGCACCTACAAACCAATCTTTAGTGATTCATGCACAAACATTCCCATTCAGCTGACCAAAGAAGGACAGACATTAGAGAAGAATCATATTGTTAACAACGTCAAAGGTTGCATTGAGGTTGATAAGGGTGAGGAGGGATACTGCAAGTCAGAAATGCCAAATGTCTTTAGACAGGAGTATTTGATGTGGCAGGAATAAAAGAAACACGAGTAGTTTCAAACATTAAGTCAAACTTTAAATTAGAAAAAGATGGGGACAGATTTCAGAGGTGGAAAGTTTGAAGATGAAACACCAAGAGAATATTTCATTCAGGATTCAGGATTGGTTAATGCCATTTCCAAAACATGTGTAAAGGAGAATGAAATTATTGTTACTCTGGATCCAATGTAGCACAAAAAAACAATAAAATTAAGAATGCAATTATAGAAAACACAATAAATAAAAATATAGTTTATATACAGTGATTTATGTACATAAAGTGACACTAGTGATTCTGACAGGAAAGTATATTGTGCGGGGTGGGTTAGAGGGTCAAGGTGTTGATCAGCCTTACAGCTTGAGGAAAGTAACTGTTTTTGAGTCTGTGTTTAATTCTGCCTTCAGTTAGAGAGAATCTACTAATAGAGATTCAGCTTTATAGCCAGAAGGTGGCAGTCATTTTATGTCATAAGATTTAATCAAAATTTACATATGTATACAATGGTCAGTTATCACTAAAACTGGGTATATAGTGACACAAAAACCATCAATCACAAGGTGGAGTTCAAGATCTTAAATCAGGTCTTACAACTCATCCATCTGGCAGATCATTCAAATCTATTTAATGAAATGGGTTCTAAGTGACCTTCTTGCTGATATATTCCCTTGTTCACTGTCTACTGATTCATTCCTGATTACCGGAAATAGGATAATGGATTTCGTATCATGTAAGGAGCAAATTACAAAACAGTAGCGAAGAAAAAGGAGCACGGTCCAGAAAAAAAATAATGCCCCAGGAGGTGTATAGTAAAAGGAATACAGGAACTGGAGCACAGTCGGACACCAGACAGGAGTGTGGAAACTACGTCTGCATTGGTAATTTTGCACTTCTATTTTAGCACTGACACTTCCACACTGCTATTTCTGGAGTCCTCTTCCTGAATGCCTGAATCTAACTTCCTATTTCAAGCTATTATAGTGTGAACAAAACTGTATAGAATTTTTATTAACATATTGACCTGGATAGGGGCATGCACACTAAGATTTGCAGATAGTATTATGCTTAAAGGTCCAGTAAACAGTTTGGTGCTTAATAATAGATTGCATGGCAACATACCTTAGATTGGCTGACAGTATGAGCAGTCAAGTGGCAGAGAATACCAAAGTGATATAGTTTGGTTCAAAACATGTAAGCGTTAATCACATTGAATTTTTATTGAACAACTAACAATATTATGTTGTAGTAATTGTGAGATAATAATATATTAAAATATCCTAGATAATGGCCATTTACAATGGTAACAAGAAAATGTATCTCTTTTGTGGAGGTCTCCCCCCAGAATATATGATTGAAACACTTGGAAGGTACAGGTCCATTTGAGCAGTTTATGGACAAACCTTATCCACAATTGCAGACATCAGAAAGCCTTGTATAATGTGTTGCACTGACTACTGATCAGGTAAGGATGGCTCAACCTAGAATATGGTCACAAACCTTTGAGGACTTTCTTCCATTTAACTGATCTATAATGGGCAATCCAGCTTTATAAAAAGGACCTTTGCAATTTCTTCATGGTTCACTAATCCTCGAACATGGCTATACAAGTATTTTCAGTGTAAAGTTATTTATGCAGTAATAATATACTCAATCTATATGTTTATACATAGATTTAAAAATTGCTTCTTTACAGCCTTGTTCTTTCTAACATTTGATGAAATCATTGCTAATTTGTGACCTAACTTAATATACTAACATTTGACCACATAGCTTAATATTTTCAGTTATCTTCAGGTTTCAAATTAACTTTGAGGAAGAAATTTTTAATCTTTATCAGCCTGAATTTCCCTTGAATAACTTGGTTTCATATTTTAGATTATGTTGTCAACTTCTAACTAATAGGATCACAGACCAGAGTCCTGATGCAGGGTTTTAACTTGAAATATGAAAAATTCCTCTCTCCCACAGATGCTGATCCACTCACTGAATTCCCCCAGCAGATTGTAGTATCAAAGATAATTTCTCCTGATCTAATCTTTTAGTTCTTCTTTGTATCAAAAATATTTTGATTAATCTTGTATTACAACCCTATTTGATATAATTTCTCCTTCATCTTTTGAAGTGAAGTATCAAACAGGTCAATATTTGCAGCAAACTGTCCAATTAGAGAAATTTCTTTCCAAGGTGTAGTGTTCAAGACACCTAGCTCTCTATCCCACCATTCAGATTTCTATTCCAACTTCTAGAAATAGGACCAGTGGGACAAATTTACCCTTAAATGGTTGTCGATTTATGTATTCAGGCACCTCATGTCTCCAATAGTGGATGAGACAATGTGCTGTCAGAAAAGGGAATTGAGGGCAAACTTTGTCATTGTTATGCCCACCCTCTGCCCACCAATAACAGAGGAGAACTTACCTGTAAAGTAAATGACAGCAGAAGATTCCAGGAATTGTCTTACTATTATCACTACATTATATTTAATATGCCATATTTGAGACTCAAGAGGTGCATATTTGTGCTGAAATATTGTTGTAATTATGTCAAGCATCCACATACTAACTAATCTAAATGATATACAAATGGGGACCAACAATTTTGAATTGTAAGCTATACACCCATGGAGTTGCTATTCACTTTTACCACTTTTAGAGTAAAAAAAAACACTTGATCATAAAGAAACATTGTGGTAGAGTTTGCACCCCAATATCAATGAAACTTATGGATTTTATCTATCATTTTAAATACCTCTTGAAATATTCCATTAGGTTCTTCAGGCATGGCCTATCTTTTGCTGGCTCACTGACAAACTGAAGCATTCAAACATGTTCAGTCATCTGTGAACAACAGTAATATCCCAATGATAGATGATAGACCAGCTGCCCTATAATTCCCTCTCACTATTTTTAAGTAGCAGTGTGACAGACACAATCAGCCATTCTAAAAGGTACACCTCTCAAATCCAGGTAAACTTTGGAGATCATGTTCCCATATCTACAATGTTCGTATTGCCATCTTTCAAACTGTAATATAAATGTTTATTTTTGTGTTGATTTGATATCCTATCCAAGTTTCTTTTAACCTCCCCCCCCCCCCCCCCGGTAGTTTTCCTTTTGTTGTTCTTTGGATTGTATGCAAGATCAATTAGTATTTGCCTTCTTGTATGCATTTTTTTTAAAAAAAGTTCTATATATTGCCCTACAGTAGTGGAGCTTTTGTCCAATGGGGCATATGACATTTTGTTTAATTTTAACACTTCCCAATGAGGTCATGGAAATTTACTCATCTCATTCTGAAATCAACCAAATATAAAACTTTCAACAATGAAAAGTCTCTTTCAACAATGTATTTTATTCATACTACTTATACATTCATGTTTCTAAAATTACTTGCCTTCAAATTTGATTCTAAGGTATACTATTCCGAAAACCGTCCATCAACTTACTACCTTTCAGTGTCAAATGTGCTTGCTTTTGCCAGTCTAAATACATATTAAAGATTTAACTAAAGCCATTTTCCTTTTGTGGCAAGTTTACCCAATCTCTGAATTTCTATATGCTACCCCAGCATTGCTGCTGCCTAGGGTTTAGCTGATGTTGATAGTGAAGAATCCAACTACTGTTCTTGCTTCTCCCACAGCTTCTTTCAATAATCTATATCATGGAAAACTGACACAATGATTTATGATTGAAATATGGATTTGTTAAGTTTAGAGGTAGTACCCACAGCTCCAATCTGCTAATTAAATTTGCCAATGACACTACATTGATTGGCCTTATCTTGAACAATAGCGAGGTGGCCTTCAGGGAAGAAGTCATCTCTCTGACACAGTGGTGTCAAGAAAACAACCTCTCCCTCAATGTTGCAAAAACAAAGGAGCTGGTTGTGGATTACAGGAGGAATGGAGACAGGCTCACCCCTATTGACATCAATGGATCTGGGCTTGAGAGAGTAAACAGTTATAAGTTCCTTGGCATCCACATCACCGACAACCTCACCTGGTTTGTACACACCAGCTATGTGGTGAAAAAGGCACAGTAGTGCCTCTTTCACCTCAGATGGTTGAGGAAGTTTGGTATCCTAAGAACTTTCTACAGGGGCACAATTTATTCCCTGGAGCGTAGAAGAATGAGTGGAGATTTGATAGCGATATATAAAATTATGATGGGTATACATAGAGTGAATGCAAGCAGGGCTTTTCCACTGAGGCTAGGGGAGAAAAAAACCAGACGACATGGGTTAAGGGGGAAGGGGAAAAAGTTTAAAGGGAACATTAAAGGGCTTCTTCACACAGAGAGTGGTGGGAGTGTGGAATGAGCTGCCAGATGAAGTGGTAAATGTGGGCTCACTTTTAACATTTAAGAAAAACTTAGACAGGTACATGGATGAGAGGTACAAACAAACTGGATGAACTCAGCAGGTTGGGCAGCATCCATTGAAACAAGCAGTCAACGTTTCAGGCTGAGACCCTTCGTCAGGACTGAAGAAGGAGCGGGCAGGGGCCCTATGAAGAAGATGGGGGGAGGGTGGAAGGTCTCAGGTGAAAAACCAATCAGAGGAAAGATCAAGGGGTGAGGGACAGGAAGCAGGGAGGGGATAGGCCGGAGAGGTGAAGAAGGAATGAAAGGGGAAAGCACTATGGGTAGTAGAAGAAGGCAGAATCATGAGAGAGGTGATAGGCAGTTAGAAGAGGAGGCAGATTGAAAGTGAGATGGTGGAAGGGAGAGGGAGGTAATTACCGGAAGTTGGAGAATTCGATGTTCATACCAATGAGAGGTGTATGGAGGGATATGGTCCAGGTGTAGGTCAGTGGGACTAGGCAGAAAAATTGTTTGGCACAGCCAAGAAGGGCCAAAAGGCCTGTTTTTGTGCTGTAATGTTCTATGGTTCTATCTATCTATCTAATTGAGAGCACCCTGACTGGCTGCATCACTGCCTGGTATGGGAACTGTACCCGCCTTAATCGCAAGACTCTGCAGAGAGTAGTGCAGACAGCCCAGCACATCTGTAGTTGTAAACTTTCCATGATTCAGGACATTTACAAGGACAGATGTGAAAAAAGGGCCTGTAGGATCATTGGGGACCCCAACCATCCTAACCACAATCTATTCCAGCTGCTACCATCCAGGAAATAGTTCCACAGCACAAAAACCAGGACCAACAGGCTCTGGGACAGCTTCTTCCACCAGACCATCAGAATGATGAACTCATGCTGACTTGAGTGTGCTCTATATTACATTGACTGCTTATAAATTATTATAAATTACTATGATTGCACATTTAGATGGAGACGTAACATAAAGATTTTTACTCCTCATGTATGTGAAGGATGTAAGAAATACAGTCAATTCAATTCAATACGTCATAGTATGTAGGTAGACCCCATCACCTGAAACTATAAATCTGTTTCATTTTCCAACAGATGCTGCCTGACTTGTTGAGAATTTTCACCACTTTCTGTTTCAATTTCAATTTCCATTTTATGCATAAAAAATAATTGAATGACTGAATGGCTTTTCAGGATGAAAGATCATCAAGAGATTGTTAGCCTGAACTAGTAACTTGACTTCCCACTCTGCAGATGCTGCAAATCCTGCTGATTATTCAAGCATGTTTTTGCTTTCATTTTAAAATTTCCACTATCTACAGTATTTTGCTATTGTAAAATATTTACAGCATTTTATTTGAAAATGGTAGAAACATACATTCATGAAAATAACATACTGTTTCATGTTTAAGATTAAGGTGCAAAATCAGCCTCAAACAATAATCATATTAAATTGATACTGGTCCCTCGATATCTCAAGGAAAAACATGAAAATGACAGTGAGCCATGCACAGTTCTGGTCAAAATTATGCCGAGCTGAGTTTTCTGTCAGGATTGTGGCTCAGATTTAGTTGTTTTTAAGTTTATAGGGATGGTTTTAGGGATAGAGAAGGTTGTAGGGTTTAGGGACAAGAATGTGGAGGTCAAGGCCTGTGATCTGGACATGTAGCAAATTAGATCTGTGGATTTTTGGCTGACAAGTGCTGTGAACAAAGACCAATGAGGATGAGGGCTGCTGGACCCTCCCCCCCCCCCCCACCCCCCCACCAGTCAGCTTGTCTCGGTTCTGATGTCCATGCATGTAGGGGGCATGAGAGCTGGTGATCCCTAGGTACTTGAGTTGACGAGACCAAAGTTTTAGGCCTGGAGTCTGGGGTCTTGGTATTGGCTAGTCCTGGGGTTGAACCTGAAAATTGAAGTCCAAAGGTTGATCGGAAGTCCAGAAGTGGAAGCCAAAAGCAAAGCCATGGGACTACGAGTCTGAAATCCACTGGGAAAGCTGAAGGCCCATTGTCTGTGAGTCTGCAGGAGGCCTGAAGGCTTGTTCGGTGATGGGAGGACTGTCTGTGGGTGGGTGAAGGGAGGAAAGGAGTTTGTTTGACTATGCTTGTTTTGTTGCTTGTTGTATTTTTTTGTTGTGTTCTGAGTTGTTTGCTGAACATTGTGACCATGCAACATCGGTGCTGGAATGTGTGGCGACACTAGTGGGCTGCCCCTGGCACACTCTTAGGTTTTATTTATTTATTTAGAGATACAGCGCAGAATAGGCATTTCCAGCCCTTTGAGCCACGGCGCCCGGTAACCCCCAACAACCCCCGGTTTAACCCTAACCAGATCATGAGACAATTTGCAGTGACCAATTAACCGACTGACCGGTATGTCTTTGGACTGAGGGAGGAAACATGTAATCCACGGCCGCTGGGATGGAACTCTGAACCTAACACCCTGAGCTGTAATAGCCTTGTGCCAAATGCTAGGCTACTTTGGCACCCGACATTGTGTTGATTGTTAATGCACAGCATGCATTTCACTATATGATTTGTTGTATATAGAATGAGTAAATGAACCTGAATCTTACAGAGTCTATTTGCAAGTTGCAATGGAAAGGTGATTAGAATATTACCTTGGTCTGAGAATGCTATCATCGACAATATGGTGTCTGATAGCCTGCATGTCATTGGAAGAGCTAAATATAGAACTTGCACTGGAAGAGCTAAGTAAAACTATTGCAACACACACACAATGCTGGAGGAACTCAGCATGTCGGACATCTATGATGAGGAATAAACAGTCGACGTTATAGGCTCAGAACTTTTGGACTTACCTTACTTGTTCCTCCAGCATTTTGTGTGTTTTGTTCAAGATTTCCAGCATCTGCAAAATCTCTTGTATTTATAGCAAAGCGACTGACTCACTTACCATGGGCTATGCTCCAGATGATTATGCCATTCCTCCTGAATTTATCAAGCACAGAAGCCAGTGTTCCTGCACCATCTGTCTGAACTTCCCCATCTCTGTTGGAGTGAGGGAACTGTGCCTCAGGATATGCGGAATACAAAGAATGTGACAGCGTAATGAAAAGAAAGGCTAACCACGGCTATTATATAAAAAAAACAGCAAGGCACTTCCCTGCCTAGTATTGTGAGAAAATAATTTACTAGCGTTGACTTGGTCAGAGCACAGATCTTGGTTAAAAGCATTTACTCAGAATTCTAATAGTTTTAGATTTGAAAGATTCACAATAAAAATGATCTTTTCAATTTTTATATATTATCTACACACACATCACTAACAGGAACAGTTGTATAAACAGGACAGTTAACTCAAGCTACTGAAGAAAACTGGCTATACACCAACACTGCTGTGTAATTGCTTTTATAATGATATAAAGGTTATGGTTTCATCTGACAAGGCAAAACTGACATTGGAACACTTTGGGATTTGCAGTAGAGTCAAGGAGAGATATACTCTAGCTTCAACAGTTTTTGATACATTTTTCTCACAGCACCTGACATATGTCTTTAGCTCTTCCACAGAGGCCTGTCTGTTTACACACCAGAGCTGATGGGAAGCTGTTCAACTTGGCTTGCTTTAAGTGCTCCAGGAGATTATCAGGGAGTTGCATTATGCCAACACTCCATGATAAGGAACATCGCTAGTAGCTCTCCAATGCCTGTGAAGAATTTGGATTTACCCTTATGATAAAGAAAACAAATGCCCTACCAGAGGATCTTGCCATATTGCAATCAATTTGTTCCTTAAGGTTGTTATAGCTGGGGGTGTTAGTGGAGACAAGCTCCCACTACCTACTAAATGTTCCCAATGGTGTGCACCTCAAATAGCCTTCACGTGTAGCTTAGCTACTAAGCCCGGCGGATCCGTTTCTACTAACAGGAGAAGGGGAAAAAGCAGGTTACTGGTGCCTTAAAACCAGTCGCTTCAGGCAGATGGGGATCATCGGCCATGGTTGGTGGCTCATCTAGAAGGAAAACTCTGATTTTAATTCTCCACTGCCTTGTGGCTATACTCACTCATGGGGAAGGCTTCGGGAGTAAACCCTGAGGAAAAATCCAGAGCTGGAATCCTTAAGGCCGTCCTAGATTGAGTTCAGTGCTGACTGGCAACTCATGCAATGCTGCTGGTATCAAACTGTTTCGGTCTCTGCCGTTCCTTTAGGTTCATCAGATGTACGGAGAGGGGGAGCTTGCTACATGGGCAACAGCTTGGTCCCAGTATCGTACTGCCCAGGCTTGCATATCCAGACAACTAGGGTGCAGCATCCCTGGTTGGCCCTGACCGATGGAGGCCCCAGTCACTCATCCACAATCAATTGGCACTGAAAGTGAGTTTCTCGGGTTGGTTGACAGTTTAGCTTAGCTGAGCTTCAGCACCAGGAATCTGTCACTTAATAATGAAATGAACATTTGCATTGCAAAAGCTGCAGCTGTAATTTTGAAGCTGAGCAAGAGTGTGTGGACAAGCAGCAACCTGACCGTGAACACTGAAATGCCTCTGTTCTCAGTCTCATTCTCTGCAGTTCAGTATTCAGACCTACACAATATATGCAAGGCATGAGAAAAGGCTTGAATGTTTTTACCTTTGTTGCCTTAGACACTTCATTGGCATCTCCTGGTATACTAAGGTCATGACCTAGAGATCCTTAAGCACACTATGTCCATCGGAATATAAGAAATAGAAGCAGGAGTCGACTGCTTGACTCATCAATCCTTCTTTGCCATTCAATAAGGTCAATAAGATCTTTTACTCCTGTGCCACTTTCCTGTACTAATTCCAAAGGCCTTGATTCCTTTAATATCTAAAGGAATATTAAAGGAATCAAGGCTTTTGCAATTAGAACAGTAAAGTTTCTTCTCTTATCATACTCTTTAGTTTGAGACTATGCCTCTGTTGCCCAGCCAGGTAAAGGTTGTCCCTGTAACTATTTTCTGTCCATGAAGTCTAAGCTGAAGTGTTTACTCTTAATCTCTCCACATGTGAAAAACCTGCCATTCCATAAATCAATCTGGTGAACTTTGCTGCATATGTATCTGTCCTCACCACACTGCACTTTCTATTACAGATATATTCTTACTAAATAACTGTAAAATACTTACATTCTTACACTCTAATTTGTTTTCAATATAGGCAAAAGTACTATTTGCCTTCCAATTCCATTCATTTCATGTGATGAATGCGCCATCCCCCCCAGAAATCAGTATTTCAGTCTTTCACTATTTTAAAGAATGATCAGTTTCCACTTTATTCCACCAAAGTGATCGACTTCATATTTTTCCAACATAAAATTTATTGCCATGACAATGCCCATTCACGGAATGGCTTTCTACCTACTGTGGCCTTTCTGTATTCTCTTCATAGTATACGATTGAGCCCAACTGTCAGAAGGATCATGGCCCAGACCACCAAGATCATTTTGGCAGTTAAATTGGTCACTGGATCAACGCTTGCTTGACACTCATGCCTCCATTCTAAGGGCGGCTCTGAAAGATAGTAGAACAGCGGACACGCACACAGATGAATGGAAGAATCCATTGAAGTTCAGGATTTCTGGAATCTCAGTATCAGGACAATATGAGAAACGGGAAGGTTAGCTGGCTGAGGTGACAGCACAGAAAACAAGAGGCCTGCAAATTCTGCAGCTATTCGGACTTGATTTGTAACAAATGCGGCAGAGACTAAGCCGCAACAGACCATGTTCGACATGGAGTTGACCACAGAGGTACACACAATTGACCCAGAGCTGGAATGCTGTCCTATATGATATTGGCGAATGGACGCGAGAAGATGAATAGATGATAGACAGTTCAATCTGATTTCATTCTGATCTGATAAGCATTGGTAATTATATATTATAGCAAATGATTTTTTTTCCCCTGGAGTGCAAACTCGTTACCTCGTACGGTCACCTGAGCCCTTGTCATCCCATTCCACAAGGAGCCGCGCTCCTACTTACGAAGTGTTTAACACTGCCTGAGAACTCACCTCCGGTGTCTCGGCGAAGTAGGGACCGAGCGCGCGCCACCTGCTCCGACTGCCAATTGGCTGCAGCTGCTCCTGATTGACGGATAAGTCAGCCAATCGCCATCAGACAGGGCCGCTCGACACCTCTCCAGCAACCCCCACCCCCTCTCGGCGATGGCCTCGGGGAAGAATATGGCCGCAATTCCCCAAACTGTCCGGCTCTGATGCTGCCCACCCGGTTGTGTTTACCAATATTAAATATTAATTCAGTGAATAAAGTACTCCGGAGTCAGCGAAAGGCAGCGTTTCTGTGAAGCAGATTGCAGTGCTAAGCACGCCTCCCTCGCACACCATTCGCGTTTAGGTTTCGATGGGATTCCGCCAGGCACTAACGCCCGCCGGGCTCCCGCTCCACAGACATTCAGGCACATTTCACCAAAACTGATCTGACTCAATCAGACTGCACTGCGAGGTACACGGAGCTAGCTCCGGAAGCTGGGCGAGGAGGTCTGTTACATCTTCTCAACTCTGTTTATCTTGTTAAAACATTTTCCAGATAGCATTATGCTTTGTGTGTGTGGATCTTTTGTTGAACATTTTGGAAATCGGAATAAAGGATAGATAAAAAAAAACTCTGCTCTTCTCGCAGTTAAATAACCACGATTTGCTACGGATGTGTCAAGTCTCGGTCAGTTTTCCCTTTGTAATTTTGTTCCAATCAGGAATGAAATTTTCTATGCGTCTTTGTAGATTCATAGGAAAAGGGAGCCGAGCTTTGTAAAATGGTAAATCATCGTGGGTCTTATTCTTTGTATTGATCAGATCTCTTGTTTTTTTCTCTCTCTGTGTGAACGAGCTGGGATTGTACTCTGGGGTTTTGGGTCCCGGGTTTCTGAAACCAGTCCAGCTGCATCGGTATTATTCCTGTATTGTTATTGCTCGGGTTATTTTGGAAAACTGCATGCAGATAGTGTTATGTTCCAGATGATTATATAGCAGTGGTTAGGTTTGGTCCGGACCGCGATCCTCACATTTTGTTAAAAGTGCTGTGCGTATTGTGAGCAAGTGGCAAAAAATAATCGAAACGTGCTTGATTTTTTCTTAGCATTGGAGAGTGGAGAATGGCGGGCGGACTGTTTCCCTTTCTGGGCACATTCAGCTGATCGGGATTTCTGTTTAATATTGGGTTGCTCTGAACTATGTTACATTTAACTTTTTAGATATTAGTTTATGTACTGAGATGTTGCAGGAAAGCATCGAGGCAATTTAACTGCCATCACTGTGTAGTAGTCGGCTTCATCCATTGATTTAGCATTCTGCATTGTTAATCCTCAAAACACCGCGGCGACGGTAATTTAAAGAATATTTCGGATTTTCAAATGGATTAAATATTTGAACATTTTGACCTTAGTAAGCTGTATTCAAGCGTTTCGATAGATTTATATACGATGAGTATATTTTAAATCGTAAAATTCATGATCATCTTGCTGCTTTGACAAGAATAAGAACTGCTACTGAAACAACGCTTGCGTGTACTTTACGGGGTTTCTTCAAGATGTTAACCATCTTATTTTTTGAAGATCTTTGTTAGCTTTCAATTTGGAAATAATGATACATTTACAAACTGAAAATAAATAGTGATTCTCCATGTGATAATGAATTGGTATTAATTTAGTTTCATACTCTGCCAAGAGTGCAATGTTTCGCATCGAAAATTATGAAACAGAAAACTGGTATTTGTTGAACCACAACACACCTGGAATTTACCTTTTACAAAAGTGGTATTTTAGATATTTGAACCAGTGGTTTTGTTAGGCAGCGTCGATCAATGACAACCCCACAGGGCTTTTGTCTCAGCCTAAGTTGAGAAACTATTTTAATTAGTTAAATTGGTAGAGGATGATCTTCTATATTACTTAATTTAAGTGGATATTTAATATTTGATTGCTGGTAAGAAAACATCTGGTGCTGGAGTTTTAAATTATGTAATGCAATAAAATGAAAAAAGTGAATATAATACCAAAATACATGCATAACTTGCTGAGTATCCTACTTAAGAGCCCCAGCTTAAAAACTGCAAAATGGCTCTGCATATCTGACAAAAATAGGGTATATTTTTCTCTGACTTAGAGCCAATGGCCATGTATATAGTCACTGGGATTGAGTTTGAAATTTTCCCCAATGACAGGAATCAGAATCAGGTTTATTATCACTGACATACTGTATATTCTGATTTTTTATGTAATAGTGGTAAAGTGCAAGACATACATTTCACTATAAGTTACAATAAATAAATAGTGCGAAGGAGGAATAGTGAGGCAGTGTTCATGAGTTCACAAACGATTCAGGTACCTAATGGCAGAGGGAAAGAAACTTAGTAAAATGTTGAAAGTGGGTCTTCAGGCTCCTGTATGGCAGTAATGAGAAGAGGGCATGTCCTAATTATGGATGCCGCCTTTTTGAGATCAAGCCTTTTGAAAATGACCTCGATAGTGGGAGGCCTGTAGCCCTGATGGAAGTGGTTGAGTCCTTCAATCTTGCATGTTGGAGACTGTATCGGGTGGTGAAGCAACCGGTCAGAATGCTCTCCACCAGACATCCGTAGACATTTGCTAGAGTCTTTGGTAACATATCAAATCATCTCAAACTCTTAATAAAGTATAGGTACTGACTTGCCGCCTTTGTGATTGCATCAATGTGTTGGTCTCAGGATAGATCCTCTGTGATGTTGATGGCCAGGAACATGAAGCTGCTCACCCATTCCACCACTGACCCCTCAATGAACACTGATGTGTGTTCTCCTGACTTCCTCTTCCTGAAGTCCATAATCAATCCTTTGGTCTTGCTGACATTGAGTGCATGGATGTTACAACACCATTCAAATGTGGAAAAACGGATCCTAATTTGTTTCCTCTAATAATACAGTATTTTTTAAAAAGTTCTACTCCTATCAAGATGGGTTTGATAATGTACCACTTTGCCATTGTAATCACCAGTATATTTCAAATGATTTGTATTAAACATTATACGAAGGGAAAAACTGCCCCAATTTGAGACAATATGTAGGAAATCCTAGTAGAGATAGGGCAGTACTCACTGGAAATGTCAGTGGGGAAAGTGTTGGTGCAGCAGCACTTTAGGAACAGTTACCAAATTCTGTATGTTTCCAGGTAGTAATGTTAAGGAATGTATTTAATCCTCAAGTTAAGGTCTTGGATTGGTGGAAGGCTGACTTAAATATCATAAGAGACAATCTAGTAAAAGTCAATGGTGAACTGATGCTTCTGGGTAAATTTACAGCTTACTGGTAGAAGTATTTTAAAACAGAGTTGTTTACAGGTGTGAGCTTTTTAAAATAGAGAGTTTAGGTCAACATGCTCTGGTAAGTATGAAAGGCAACAGTGACAGGATTAGGGAACTCTGAATGACAGAGGATATTAAATGTTTGATTGGAGGGAGAGGAAAAGGAAACATGTGGGTGAGCAGATAGGGAACAGTGACCAAAACTTCTTAAGTTTTAAGATAGCTATAGATAAGGATAAATATGGGCCTTGCAGGAGAGTACTAAATTGGAGCAGGGCAAATTATGAGAGTGTTTAGGAAGGAATGAGGGAGAGTTAATTGGGAACAGCTGTTTCTGAGCAAGTCCACATCTGACATACGAAAAGTGTTTAAAGACCGACTGCACAGAATATAGGACAGGTATGTTCATGTCAGAAGGAAGGGCAAGGATGACAAGGTAAGAGAGCCTTGGATGAGGAGAGAGGTAATGTATGTAGTCAAGAAGAAAAAGAAAAAATACGTAAAGCTTAGGAAGTTAGAATTAAACTTAGCCCTTGAGGGTGATAGAGAACCCAAAAGAACTCAAGAAGGGAATTAGGAAAGCCAGGATAGGCTATGTAAAGTTCTTTGCAAGTAGGATTACAGAGAATCCCAAGGCATTCCAAACGTACATCAAGAGCAAGAGGATAACTAGGGAGAGGGTAGGACCACTCAAGGATAAAGGGGGGAAATATTGCTTGGATGCAGATTATGTGGGTGAGGTCCTCCATGAGTACTTTACATCAGTATTTACCAAGGAGAAGGATGTTGAGGACAAGGAGATCAGTGCCAAGCATCTTACTAACTAGGGTATTTTGAAGTAAAGGAGGCAGTCGTGTTGGTTTCTTAAAGAACATTGGTGAATAAGTCCCCAGGGCCTGATGGGATATACACCAAGTTATTGAGAGAGGCAAGAGAAGAGGTTTCTGGGACCTTGACCAATATCTTTGTGTCCTCTCTAGCCACGGGCAAAGTTCTGGAGGACTGACAAGTAGTTAATGTTCTTCCATTATATCTCACAACCACGGATTCAGAAGCACAGCAGATACGGCAATTGCTCTTGTGAGTATGCACATGTCAGCTAATTATTATTTCATTGTAATGTTATTTAACTCCGTTCTTTTCATAGTAGCACCTGTGGAGACTTGAGCAAAACACATCAACATTTCGCTGCCTGCTTGCATTCGGCCTTACCTGAGAAATTGGACTGTTGCGTTACCCGACTCTGAAGACTAGCGGTATTCATTTTATATTTAGTTATTCCTTTCAGACACAGTGTAGGCTTTGTTTATCATTTGAGTTTTAGTTATTGGCCCTGTTAGGCCTAGCATTTATTGTTTTCCATTCCCTCTGTTTGCATTAAAGTCTGTAAACTATCGACCTGCTTCAGTGTCTCTCGCTCCGCACTTGGGCCATATCTGAACGTAGTGACTGCAAGTCTCAACAGGTGCCACAATGAAAAGAATGGAGTTAAGACATGTGCATATTCACGAGTGCAATTGCCATATCTGCTGCACTGCGGAATCTGTGGTTGTGACATTAATTCCATTATTCAAGAAAGGAACCAGAGGTAATCCTGGAAACGATAGACTGGTGGGCCTCATGTCACTGTCAGGGAAATTACTGGAGAAAAATCTTATGGATAGCTATTATGAGCATTTGGAAAACCTAACCTAATTAGAGAGAGCCAGCATGGCTTTGTGTGGGGCAAGTCCTGTCTTACTAACTTGATCGTGTTTTTTGACAAGGTCAAAGAGGTGATTGATGAAGGTAGAGGGATGTTGTCTACATGAATTTTAGTAAGATATTTGACATAGTTCCTCATGGGAGGCTCATCTATAAGATTAAGAAGCATGGGATCCATGGTGAATTACATGTTTTGATTCAGAACTGGCTTGCCCATAGTGGTTGAAAGGATTTATTCTAGCTGGAGGTCTGTGATTAATGGTGTTCCACAAGGATTTGTACTGGGACCTCTGCTGTTTGTGATGTATATAAATGACCTGGATGAAAACATAGATTGGTGTTGTGTATAGCTTAGAAGACTGGTAAAAAAATTCAGTGGATTATAGACCAGTTGCAGATAGGGGCAGAGAAATGGCAGGAGGAGGTTTGGAGTCCAGGTTCAAAGCTCCCTGAAAGTGACTACAGAGGTTGATAGCGTGGTTAAGAAGGCATATGACGTTGGCTTTTATTAGTTGTGGCATTGAATTCAAAAGCCAGGAAGTTACTGTATGTTGCAGCTTTTATAAAACTCCAGTTAGGCTGCATCTGGAGGATTGCATACAGTTCTGGTTGCCCCATTATAGGAAGGATGTCAAACTTTGGAAAGGGTGTGGACGAGGTTTACCAGGATGCTACCTGGATCAGAATAAGAATCAGGTTTAATATCATTGGCATAAGTTGTGAAATTTGCTCTTGGTTTGTGGCAGCAGTACAGTACAATACATAATAATAAAAAAACTACAAATTGCAATAAGAAAAATATATGTTAACAATTAATTCATTAAGTAGTGCTAAATGAGACCAAAAAAAATGAGGTCATGTCATTGTCTATTTAGAAATCTGATGGCAGACTGGAAGAAGCTATTCCTAAAGAGCATGTACTATAAGAAGAGATTGGACAAACTTGGGTTGTTTTCTCTGGAGGGTGGAGGCTGAGGGGGAGATCTGATAGAGGTTTATAAAATTATGAGAGGTGTAGATAGGATAGGTAGACCGTATCTTTTACACAGGCTCGAAGTGACTAATACCAGAGGGTATGCATTTAAGGTAAGGGGGGTACGTTCAAAGGAGATGTGAGGGACAAATTTTTTTTTACACAGAATGGTGGTGCCTGTAATGCACTGCCTGGGGTAGTGGTAGAAGCGGATATATTTGGGCTTTCAAGAGCAGGTTAGATAGATACATGAATATGAGGGAAATGGAGGGATATGCACATTGTGCAGGCAGAATGGATTAGTTTAGTTGGTCATTGAATTGGTTTGGCACAACATTGTGGGCCAAAAGACCTATTTCCTGTGCTGAACTGTTCTATGTGTAAACAGTCAGGATCATGGGAGTATCTTGAGGAATATAAAGTGTGTGGGGAAAACTTAATAAATAAATTAAGAGAGCAAAATGTGGCAATGAAATATCTTTGTGAAGTGAGAATATTTTGCTAAGACTTTCTGTAAGGCTATTAGCAGCAAGAGGGTGATCATTTTAAGAGTGCATCCCTTTAGCGAACAAAGAGGTAATCTGTGTGGAGGCAGGTGATGTGAGTGAAGTTGTAAATAAGTACTTCTCATCTATATTCAGCAAGGAGAAGGACATAGAAAATAGTGGGTTTGGGGAGGAGAACTTGGATAATCTGGATAAGGTCAGTACTAAGTTCAAAGTTCATAGCTCAAGGTAAATTAATTATCGAAGTACATAAATGCTACCATATACTACCTTGAGGTTCATTTACTTGCTGGCATTTACAGTAATACAAAAGAATTTTTCAAAAAACTGTAAATAAACAGACAAGACTACAAACAACCAATGTGTAAAAGAAGACAAACTGTGCAAATAAAAATAATGCTGAGAACATGGAAGTTTCCTCAAAAGTGAGATTGTAGGTCGTAGGATCAGTTCAGAGTAATGGGGAATGAAACCGTGTAATAAATGTTACTGAATCTTGTGGAGTGGGACCCAAGATTCATCCTGTCTGATGATAGTAATGAGAGGAGAGCATGGCCTGGATGGTGGGGGTTCTTTGGTGATTCTCCATGGCCTTGTAAATGTGTTCAGTGGTGGGGAGGGCTTTACCTGTGATGAACTGGGGTGTATCCACTACTTTTTGTAGTTTTTCCCGTGCAAGGACTTTGGTGTTCCCATACTAGGCTGTGATTTAACCAGTCAGTATTATCTCCACCACACATCTATAGATGTTTGTCATAATTTTAGATGACATGTGAATTTGCGCAAATGTCTAAGAAAATAAGGGTGTCGCCGTACCTTCTTTGTACTTGCAGTTTCAAGTTGGACCCAGGACAGATTCTAGGAAATGATAATGCCAAGAAATTTAAAGTTGCCTGCTCTCTCTCTCTCTCTCTGATCCCCTGCTGAGAACTGGATCATTGCCCTCCATTTTTCTCCTCGTGTAGTCAATAATCAGTTCATTGGTTTTGCTGACATTGAGTAAGAGGTTGTCATAGCACTATTCAGCCAGATTTTCAATTTCCCTCCTATAGGCTGATGTGTCAGCACCTTTGAATTGGCTGACAACTGTGGTGTCATCAGCAAACTGAAATATTCATTGGAGCTATACATAGTCTCCCAGTTATAAGTGTAAAACGAGTAGAGCAGGGAGCTAAGCACACACCCTTGTGGTGCATGTGTGTTGATGGAGATTGAGGAGGAGATGTTGTTACCAATCCGAACTGACTGGGGTCTGCAAGTGAGGAAATTGAGGATCCAGTTGCGCAAGGAGGTATTGAGGTCTTGGAGTTTATTGATTAATTTTGAAGCAATGATACTATTGAAGCAGACCTGTAGTTAATGAAGAGATTTCTGATGTATGCATCTTCACAGTTCAGATGTTCCCGATTTGAGTGGAGAGTCAATGAAATAGCATTTGATTTTGATCTGTTGTGCCAGTAGGCGGATTCAAGTCACTCCTCAGGTAGGAGTTGATATGTTTCATCACCAACCCCCCAGAACACTTCATTACAGTGGATGTCAGTGCCACTGGAGAAAATTCCTGCTACCGTGTTCTTCTTGAGCACCAGTATAATTGAAGCCTTGAACCAGGTGGGTACCTCAGACTGCTGAAGCAAGAGGTCAAAGATATCAGTGAAAACAGCAACCAGTTGAAAAAGGCAGGTCTTTAGTACTCAGTTAGGTACCCCGTCTGGGCTGGATGCTTTCTGTGGGTTCACCCACCTGAAGGATACTCTCACGTTAGCCTCAGAGACTAAAATCACAGGGTTGTCATGGGTTGTGGGAATTCGTGAAGGTGCCTCCATCTTTTGATGGTCAAAGTAAGCATAAAAAGCATTGAACTTATCTGGGTGTGAAACTTTGTTGTCACATATGTTGTTAGGTTTCACTTTGTCAGAGGTGATAGCATTCAAGCCCTGCCACAGATGTCAAAAACCTTCAGTGATTCAAGTTTGGTCCAGAGTTGCTTCTTTGCATGTGAAATGGCTTTTTGGAGGTCATATTGTGACCTTTTGTATTTTACTTGGCCACCAGGCCTGAACACCACTGATCTTGCCCTCAGCAGATTGAGGATCTCTTGTTTCCCAGGGCACCAATAGCAAACACCAGAGGGCATATGTACAAAATTAAGGGAGGGAAGTTTAGGGGAGACATCAGGGGTAAGTTTTTTTACACAGAGGGTTGTGAGTGCCTGGAATGACTTGTCAGGGATGGTGGTGGAGGCTAAAACATTAGGGGTATTTAAGAGCCTCTTGGACAGGCACATGGATGAAAGAAAAATGGAGGATTATGGGGTCCTGATAAAGGGTCTCGGCCCAAAACGTCGACTGTGCTTCTTCCTATAGATGTGACCTGGCCTGCTGCATTCCACCAGCATTTTGTGTGTGTTGTTTGAATTTCCAGCATCTGCAGATTTCCTTGGGTTATGGGGTAGTATGGGTTTAGTACTTTTTTAAAGGATTATATGGGTCAGCACAACATGGAGGGCTGAAGGGCCTGTAGGGTTCTATAGTTTCCTTGAGGGCTTTATTTAGGAAAGACTCTGAATGATTTTGTGGGGGGGGGGGGGGAACGCCACTTGTTTATGTCTATCTTTATAATGTCCATGCCAACCGTGACATATTTGTTCAGATCCTCTGACGAATCCTTCATCATGGCCCAGCCCACCAACTAGAAGCAATCCTGCAGCCGTTCCTCTGCCTCCCACATCTGCCTCTTTGTTGTCCTTACCCTTGGAGTCTTGCTCTTTAAACTCTGTTTGTATGCAGGTAGGAGGAGGACAGCCAGATGATCTATCTACTCTAAGTTCTGAGAAAGTAGAGGCACTGTTGCACTTTCTTTTTGATGGCACTTGTGTGCTGGTCTCAGGACAGATCCTGATATGATAATGCCAAGGACTTTAAAGCTACTAACCCTCTCCAGCTCAGAGCTCCTAATGAGGTCTCAATTATGGTCTTTTGGCCTTTTCCTCCTGTAGTGGGTAATCAGCTCTTTGGTTTTGCTGGCATTAAGTGACAGGTTGTTGTTATGGCACCACTCAACCAGATTTTTTTTCTCCCTCCTACATACCAATTTGTTACTGCCTTTGATTTGGCCTGTTGTCTGTAAACTTAAAATATGGCATTGGAGCTATACTTAGCCACACAATCATAGGTAAAAAGTGAGTAAAGCAGGGGGATAAGCACATAGTGTTTGTGTGCACCTGTGCTGATGGCGAGTGTGGAGGAGATGTTGCCAATTATCTGTACTAACTGGGGTCTGTCAGTGAGGAAATTGAAGATCCAATTGCAGAGGGAGGTATTGAGACCCAGGTCTTTAAGCTTAGTGTTGAGTTTTGAGGGGGTGATAAAACTGAGTGCGAAGCTGTAGTCAATGAAGAAGATCTAGGTGTTCCAGAGCTGAGTGAAGGGCCAATGAACAGACAATGTTGATCTGTTGATGCTGTAGGCACATTGGAGCAGATCCAGGTCACTCCTCAAGCAGGAGTTGATATATTTTATGGCCAATTTGTCACAACACTGCATCGCTGTTGGTATAAGTGCTACTGAATGATTGTCATTGATGTAGATTACCATCTTCTTCTTGGGGTCTGGTATGATTGAAGTCTGCTTGAAGCAGGCAAGTACCTCAGATTGCTGAAGCAGGCTGAAAGGGCTTGTTTCTCAGCTTCGTTACTCTAATTAAATACACTATATCCTCAGTCCTGAACTTCTGTTTTCTTCCTTATGAGAGTAAATATAATTGATTGTAAATATAATTCACTCTTCAATTATGAACCGGATAATACCAGCCCAAAGTATCCAATATAGTGGTCTAAGAGCACTTTTACCCAATTTATGTTTCAGCTTTCTATCCACTGTGGAAAGATCTAAAGGCCAATGCAGTTGAAAGCCAAATTTCTAAGTAAGTATTCTGGCCTGCTTTGGAGAAGTCTAATAATTCAATCATGTCTTGCATGTGTGTTGCTTTTCTGAATCTGTTGAAAGCTATTTGTTTGCTTCTTTTATGTTTTGTAATACTGAAATGGGCAGTTGCTGTAATCTTTTTTGTTTAATTTTGATAAAAATGTAATACGTATGTTATTGAGGGAAAATCGTATATATATTTTAGACTGTGGAATTTCATATAAAGAAACATAGTGTTTTTGTAAGAGTTTGAGATCATTAATCTTGCCGACAAATATTTGGGTTGAACGTCACAACCATTTAAGGAGAATTGTTTCATTCAAATAGATAGAATAAAATGTTATTTAGAATTGAAGCTAATCCAAGTTGTTACATGTTCGGGACATATGGGAGGAACCTGGTATGAATTTGAACCAGTAGTACATGCTTTGAATGGCGTACAACATAGATTGATATAACATTGCATGATCATTCTCCAAGGTGATGTGTTGTTCGGCACTGGAAAGTTATCTGGGAGAATGCAGTTCATGTATATCTAATACATTGATTCTCTGGTTGTCAGAAAGCACTTACTCTAGGATATTTATCAAACATGGCAGATATTTGATATTATCATACCATCAGTAATATTGTAACCAAGAAGAAATTCAGTATAGAGACATAAAGTCTACATGAGTGGTTTTTACTTTGAATGTTTTCTCTTGAAAGAAATGACAGGACATCCTGGGGTTAAAGAATCCTGATATGCAGTAAAATTAATAAATTTAAACATATGAATACTTCACTTGTGACATTGGGGATTTTTATTGCATTTCAGAATGGGGAAAACAAAAGGTGGTTGCATGAAGATGTGAGGGCAATAATGTTTTCAATATTATGCAGGACAGATTATTTGCAACTTTAAATCAATGTGGTCTCTAGAAACTTTACATAATTTTCTCTGCCTACAACAAAAATTTAATTTGCAGTTCTTGTGTGTATTACTATCAGTCTATCTCTTTCTTCTAAATTACTGAAGCAGGCATGCACAGTGTGAATTGCATCAAGACAGCATTCCTTCTTTGGTCAGAAGAGAGTTTCTGTTGAAGGATATGTTTCATTTATTTGACGAATTATTATTAAAGAACAATGCCTAACCTACTGAGTTGCTGCAGCCAGATGGCTTCACCATTCTCCACAAGGACAGGACAGCTCAGTCTTTTAAAGTCAGAAGAGGTGGAGTATGCTTTATCATTAATTCATTGTGGTGCACAAACATGGCGGTTCTGTCTCAGTCCTGCTCACCCGGCCTGGAACACCTAGTAGTCAAATGTTGTCCAGTTTAGCTGCTGAGGGAGTTCTCCGCCATCATCCTGGCAGTAGTGTAAATTCCACCTCTAGCCAGCCTCAGGCCGGTGTTGAAGGAGCTGAGCAATGTATTCAGTAGGCACAAAACTGCGCTCCCTTCTAAGGATGTAGCGGCGCTGCCGTGCTTTCTTCGTAATTATCCTTACGCACTTGGCCCAGGATATGTCCCCTAAAATGATAACAACAAGAAATTTAAAGCTGCTGAGCCTCTCCACCTGTGATCCTTCGATGAGAACTGACTCATGAACCTCTGGTTTCCTCGTCCTAGAGTCACAAATCTGCTCCTTGATGTTGCTGACATTGAGTAAGAGGTTGCTTTTATGGTACCACTCAGCCAGATTTTCAAATTCCCTCATATATGCTGATTCATCACCACTTTGATTCGGCCAATGATAGTGGTGTCATCCGCAAACTTGAATATGGTATTGGAACTGTGCTTAGCCTCACAGTCATAAGTGTAAAGTGAGCAGAGTAGGGGACTAAGCACACAGCCTTGTGCTGCACCTGTACTGATGGAGGTTGTGGAGGATCTCTGTGGATGAGTGTGTGCCTTCGAGAACATGCCAGACATAATCTAAACCAAAAACTGAATTATCCAGAAGATTCATAGTCTGCTGAGGGCTGGGTCTGTAACATTCAAGACCGGTGATCCAGAACTATACACAAAGTCCAGGTACAACCTATGGAAGGCTGTTGTAGGTTAGAATCAGAATCAGATGTACGTCAGCTTTGGTAGAGTTTGCAGTGAATCCTAACATCATGAATGGCTGTGATACTTTACTCCTAGACGAGCTGAACACCTTTAATGCATGCTTTGAAAGAGAGAATATACCTACACCTGTGCAAATCTCTGCAGCATCCGGTGATTCTGTGATCTCTGTCTCGGAAGGGGCTGTCAGAACATTTTTCAAGAGGGTGAACCCTCACATGGCATACCTGGTAGGGCTTGAAAACTTGTGCCAACCAACTAGAGTTTTCAAGGACATCTTCAATCCCTCACTGCTGCAGTCTGAAGTTCCCACCTGCTTCAAAAGGGTGACACTCATACCAGTTCCCAAGAAGAGTAGGATGAGCTGCCTCAACAATTATTGCCCGGTGGCACTCACGTTTACTGTGATAAAGTGCTTTGAGAGGTTGGTCTTGGCTAGAATCAACACCTGCCTAAGCAAGGACCAGGAGCCCCGTCAATTTGTCTATCACCACAATAGGTCAACAGCAGATGCAATCTCACTGGCTCTCCAATTGGCCTTGGATCACCTGGTCAATAGTAATACCTATGACAGGCTGCTTTTTATTGATGACAGCTCAGTGTTCAATACAACCATACCTGCAGTTCTTATTAACAAGTTCCAAAACCTGGGCCTCTGTACCTCCCAGTGCAACTGGATCCTTGACTTCCTCATCGTGAGATTACAGTCTATTCGGATCAGAAATAACATATCTTCCTCACTGACAATCACACCGGTGCACCTCAAGGATGCAAGTTTAGCCTACTGCTGTACTGATGTACACCCATGATTGTGCGGCTAGGCACAGCTCAAATGCCATCTATAAATTTGCCGAAGACACAACTATTGTTGGCAGAATTTCAGATAGTGATGAGGAGGTACAGGTTTTCCCCGCTATTCGAAGGTAGAGCGTTCCTATGAAACGGTTCGTAAGCCGGAATGTTGTAAAGTGAAGAAGCAATTACTATTTATTTATATGGGAAAAATTTGTGAGCATTCGCAGACCCAAAAAATAACCTACCAGATCATGCCAAATAACACACAAAACCTAAAATATTAGTAATATATAGTAAAAGCAGGAATGATCTGATAAATACACAGCCTATATAAAGTAGGAATACTTTTCTACAATTATTGCAGCACTGTCCACCGCAGCAAAAATCTCACGCAAGCGCTCTCGGCAGAAACATTCAGTGCAAGCACTCTCGGCAGCACTCCCAGCAGAAACACACGGCACAAGCGCTCTCGGCAGCACTCCCAGCAGAAACACACGGCACAAGCACTCTCGGCAGCACTCCCAGCAGAAACACACGGCACAAGCACTCTCGGCAGCACTCCCAGCAGAAACACACGACGCAAGCACTCTCGGCAGCACTCCCAGCAGAAACACACGGCACAAGCACTCTCGGCAGCACTCCCAGCAGAAACACACGGCACAAGCGCTCTCGGCAGCACTCCCAGCAGAAACACTCGACGCAAGCGCTCTCGGCAGCACTCCCAGCAGAAACACACGGCACAAGCACTCTCGGCAGCACTCCCAGCAGAAACACTCGACGCAAGCGCTCTCGGCAGCACTCCCAGCAGAAACACACGACACAAGCGCTCTCGGCAGAAGCACTCTTTCCAGTAACCTTTAAGCTATGAAGCTGCCAAATCATGCCAAATAACACATAAAAATACACAGCCTATATAAAGTAGAAATAATGTATGTACGGTGTAGTTTCACTTACCGGAATCGGGAAGACAGTGAGCACACTGATGATGGTGTGTTAGGCTGAGTCGTTGGAGGTTGGGGTGGTGGGACACTGGGGTGTCATCTCGTCGTCTGTTTCCATCAGGGCAGGCAGGTCACCACCTTCTATGTCTGCCTGCCTCGATGTTGAAGGTCGAGGTTCGTCGTCTGCTGTGGCTGATATGGAAGGCTTGAAAACGACAGTTTGCTTGACTGCTTAGCCTCGCACATTTTTCTATCATACAGTTCTTTGTAAGCACTCAAAGCATTCTTCAAATATGCGCTAAACCTTCATACCCTTTCAAAATTAAAGTCATACTATTCTGCAATCATTGCAGTGTTGTCAATCGCAGCAAAAATCTCACACAATTGCTTTGCTACTGCGTTTGGTTTCAATTGTTATTCTTTCCTCTTCATCAGCTCTTCATCTGTCAGTTCTTGGTCATGGAATGCCAAAACCGCTTCAACATCATCTTCATCAACTTCCACAAACCCAGCCTCCTTAGTCAAACTCACTATGTCCTTACTTTGTTCACCATGATTGAAACGCTTTTATGTCTAGTTTTACGTTAAGTGTAACACCCTTATGCGCTCTTTTAGGCTTTTCTGATACCTTAGAACTCATCTTGCTAACAGAAGAACAAAATAAATCGACATAAAGCACAGATGCTCACAGGCACATGTTTAAGCAATGCCAGCTAGAATGCAGTTCCGGGGGAGGAGCTTGGCTGCTCGGCGTGCGCACTGCCTTTTTTTGTAACAGTGAAAACACCTTCTGTTAGCAAAAGCAGTTTAACTTATGTAGGTCTTTCGTAACAGCGAGGTGTCGTAAAGCGAATGTTCGAAAAACAGGGGACACCTGTATACAAGAGTGAGATGGATCAGCTAGTTGAGTGGTGTCACAGCAACAACCTTGCACTCAGTATCAATAAGACCAAGGATAGTGGACTTCAGGAAGGGGAAGTTGAAGGAACACACACCGGTCCTCATCAAGAGATCGGAAGTGGAAAGGGTGAGCAGTTTCAAGTCCCTGGGTGTCAGCATCGATGAGGGTCTATCCTGGGCCCAACATATTGACGCAGTTGCAAAGAAGGCATGACAGTGACTATATTTCATTAGGAGTTTGAGGAAAACTGATATATCATTGAAGACACTCTCAAATTTCTACAGATTTCTACATGGGGAGCATCTTAACTGGTTGCAACACCGTCTGGTATGGAGGAGCCACTGCATAAGTTCTGAAAAATCTGCAGAACGTTGTAAGCTCAGTTGGCTCCATTATGGGCACTAGCCTCCCCAACATCCAGACCACCTACAAAAGGCGATGCCTCAAAAAAGGTGGTATCCATTATTAAGGATCCCCGTCATCCAGGACATGTCCTCCTTGTTACCATCAAAGAGGAGGTACAGAAGCCTGAAGACATACACTTAGTGGTTCAGGAATGGCATCTTCCCCTCTGCCATCAGATTTCTGAATGGTCAATAAACCCATGAAGATGACTGGACTATTTTTCTTCCCTTTGTTTCTGCACTACTTAGTAAATTTTATTGAAATGTTTGAATTTTGTTATTATATATTGCAATGTACTGCTGCCACAAAACAACAGATTTCATGACATATGCCAGTGACATTAAACCTACTCTGATTCTGATTCGTTATATCTATAATGATCAGAGGATCTCAATGAACTTCAGTGATCAAAGTAATAACAATTATTTGCAATGTACAATTTTATTAATAACACTTGCATACTGTAAATATGAAGAACAGTAATGTCAACTTTTTAGCACAAATCATGTCAGTCCAGTTACATTATGTAGGCATGCTGTCAGTTTTCACTGGAATACATTGCTTGTGTAAAATAGTCTTAGCACTTTTGTGAGGTTTCAGGCCTTTGTTGTCCACTGGCGGGAGGACCGTAAGTTAGAGCTTTTCCCCATATAACTTTTGTGGCTGCTGCACCAAGTTACAACTCGGCCCTCATGTATTATTTTGCATTTTAGAGGTGATCAGTTGGTTGATGATATGATTTAAGCGACCAACTATCAAGGAAACCAGGATTCAACAATTTTACTGGCATGTACTTTCTAGATTATCAAACAAAACTAGGTGTTACATTCACAATAGCCAGAATTGCCAACATTTAGTTATAGGTGATTTTTGGAAAGGATCACAAGTACTTCTAATTTCACTTTGCACCAATATTATTAATGGTAATTAAATTTTGTATCCTGTCTATGGAAAGATAACAGTTATTTATGCGTATCAGAGAATAGTGGATCCCAATGTATATGAATACTTACTGGAAAAATACAGCAAAGAATTGCACAATTTAAGAATATTCGATTGTAAACTCAAATAAACAAAGCAAAATGTAGCTGAGTACTAAATATTCATTGAACATTCCTGTCAGTAGGATAAAACAGAAAATGCTGGAAATAGTCAGCAATTCTGACCTGATGAAGGGTGTTCAACTTGAAATGTTAACTCTGTTTCTCCTCCCACAGATGTTTCCTGACCTGCAGAGTATTTCCAGCATTTTCTGTTTATCTTTTAGATATTCAACAGTTGCAGTCTCTTTGAATTATTCTTCCTGTCATTATGATGCTGTTAACACTTTCACAGACCACTGTGTTGAAATAAAAATGATTGCAGCCTCTCCATTGCACATTTTGAAGTTTGGAAGACAGCACTGAAGGTAAAATCATTATGTGGGAAGATGCAGGGCTGAATTAGATCACAGATATAGAAGTGTGCGTCTTCAAAATGATTTAAATACAAGGATAATTTTAAATTTGAAGTGTTTGGAGACTGAGTCTCCAGAAAATAAAGAAAGAGATCAAAATAGTAGGAAAGTGGCATATGAGTTATGGAGAAACTAAATACTTTGAAGGGATACATTTGAATTTGACCGAGACACCTTGAAAGAGAAAAGAAAACATATAAAGGTTTCTGCAGAAATTGGCTGATCCTTAAGTTTACTTAAGGCTGAAATAGATTTTTCATATACTGTACAGGGTTAATTATGCTTAATGGGGATCTGGCAAGAAAATGGAGTTCAATCCAATAATTAGATTATCCTTGATCTTGCCAAAAGACCTTCCTGAGACATTGAAGTGTTTAGCCTCCTCTTGTTTCTTATTTCTTACATTCTGGTGACTTAGGTGTGGAAGTATTTTTCAGAGCTGTGTGGCCGAGATACAGAAATTGAAGCATAGTTTGGTGCATAACAGGATGCTCTGTTTGTAGATTAGCTGGATCATCCAAAGACCAGGAAAGGAAATAATCAGTGATTTTGCAGAAAGGGTAATAGGACAGTCACAGAGAGATTAAATGAATAAGTGTAGGATTGGGCTCTGGGGGGAAAAAGAGACTTAATGAAAATTTTGAACAAAAAAATAATGAATTTGCCTTGGATATCACAAGTGTAAGAGAAAGCTAAAATATTTAATTAAACTAGCAAAGAAATGTATGAAATGTGCACGTGAAACATTTAAATGAGGCTCAAATTCATTTTGGAGACTATGACATTGTTGTTGATATTGAAACATGGCTGCAAACTCTTTGGCACTGGGAGCTAAATGTATCAGATTATAGAATGCATAGGATAAAGAAGCCAGTGGTAGAAGGGGGAGTATTCTTGCTACTTATGAGTGGAACTATTTCAAGGATATGACAAATGTAATTAAAAGGGAAGCAAATAGTAGACATTTTATGGAGAGAATTATGGATAGAAAAGGATTTAGAATTGTAATGAGTGTTGTGTATGGACTTTCAAGCAGCAGCTATGAAGTGATAGGATGCAAAATGCATTGATGAGACAAGCTTGTTGTAAAGACAGAGTAATTTTAATGAGAAATTAAACTTCAATTTATATTTAACAGTTGTCAATGTGTCAGAAAAGTAGTGGATTTATTGACTGTTTAGCTTGTCCTTGAACCAAAAGAGGCTCGTGTTACTAAATTTATGAATGAATAATATGCCATATACACTTCCTAACAATGCATGAACATTCTCATCTGGCTGGTTGATCTCAATGCAATAAGAGTCCTTTGTTTTGTAACTCCAAAGCAGAAAGGAGAGCCTAGAATGCAACTCCAACTTCATTTTTACTTTAAGTGAGATGTGTGTATGATGTGATGGCGTAATGACATATGCCATTTATATTCTTTTACATTTAACCTTCAATGCATTATGTAAACAGCAAAGAATGCTTAATCAAGCAATACGTTTACAATATTACTCAAACAGTACACATTAAATGCTGAAGGAACTCAGCAGGTCAGCAGCATCTATGGAAAGAGTAAACTGAACAGTTGACTTTTCGAGGTGAGACCCTTCATCAGGACTGGATAGGAGGGGGGAAGATGTCAAAATAAGGAGGTGGGGGGAAGAGGAGGAAGAATTACAAGGTGGCAGGTGAACCCAGGAGAGGGGGAGGGGGTGAGGTAAAGAGCTGGGAAGTTGATTGGTGGAAAGGAAACATGAATGGGGAATTGTGAAGGAGAGGATGGGTGTAATTACCGGAAGTTTGATAAACCCTCACCTGCATCTCTTCCATTTCATACATATCTCTTGGTATTACACGAGGGATAGGCTTCCTCTTGTCCTCACCTACCACCCCACAAGCCTCCACATCCAGCACATTTCTCTGTAACTTCTGCTGCCTCAACTGGGATCCCACCACCAAGCACATCTTTCCCTCCAACCTCCCCCCACTTTCCTCTTTACACACAGATTGCTCCCTACATGACTCTCTCATTCACTTGCTCCTCCCTACTGATCTCCCTCCCAGCATTTACCCTTGCATGCAGGACAAGTGCCACACCTGTCCCTACACCTCCTCTCTCACTACCATTCAAGGGCCCCAAACAGTCCTTCCAGGTGAGGCGACACTTCACCTGCAAGTCTGTTGGGGTCATCTATTGTATCTGGTGTGTCCGGTGTGGCCTCCTGTATATCGGTGAGATCCAGTGTATATTGGCAGATAATTTCGTTGAGCAATTTCACTCCATCCGCCAGAAGAAGTGGGATGTCCCAATAGCCATCCATTTCAATTCTGCTTCCTATTCCAATTCCAACATGTCAGTCCATGACCTCCTCTACTATTACGATAAGATTGGAGGAGCAACATCTCATATTCCTTCTGGGTAGTCTCCAACCTGATGGCATGAACATCAATTTCTCAAACTTCTGGTAATTACATACCCTGTCCCCTCCTTCACAATTCCCCATTCGTGTCTCACTCTCACACCTTCTTAGCTGCCCATCAGCTCCCTCTGGTACTCCTCCTTCCCTTTCTTCCATGGCCTTCTGTCCTCTCCTATCAGATTCCCACTTCTCCTCCCCTTACCTCTTCCAATAATCAACTTCCCAGCTCTTAACCCTTCCCACTCTCCCAGTTTCACCTATCACTTGCCACCTTGTACTTCGTCCTCACCTCCCCACCCCCACCTTCTTAATCTAAGTTCTTCCTCCTTCATTTCCAGTCCCGATGAAGGGTCTCGGCCTGGAATGTCAACTGTTCAGTTTACTCTTTTCCACAGTTGCTGCCTGACCTGCAGAGTTCCTTTAGCATTTTGTGTGTGTTGTTTTGGATTTCTAGCATCTGCAGGTTTTCTTGTATTTGGAATATTATTCAAATATAACTGAAATATTACAGATATAACACTCCTCCCCACTTAGCTATAAACTCCAACTTAATATAGAGTGCATCTCAACTTATATATGACATGCATAGCATAGTAAATTTTAAATTGTCCTATTCAAGCCTAAAGACCTAATCACTCTGCTTGGTAGGTGAGACTTGTGACTGTGAAATAATCTCAGGTTCTGGGGCCTCCTCCATGGTGGTAGTAGGAGTTGACAGCTCTGGATACCTTTCTTCTCTAATAATTGACTCTAGTCTCCTAAACTGATTGATGTCTCATCTCCTGATGATATCAGGTGCAGTCTCCACTGTGACGGAGATCCGTCCAGTTGTACTCTTAATCTTTCTGAATCACCTCTGTAGCTCCTCACCAAGACTGTTTGTCCAGGAGTAAAGCATTGCATCTCCTTGTTTGAGGAGCCTTTTATTTGGCTCAACTATTGACCTGGATACTCCTTCTAAGACTGGCTTTGTGGATATCCAAGCATGTATGCAAGGGCCGACCCAGGAAAAGCCTAACTGGTGAGTTGGTTATGGTGTGTGCTGCATTGTGATATCCAAGGAGGAAATTGATGAGCTTCTGATTCAGGGTCAGTGTAGTGTGTTCTACTGACATTGCTCGCAATGTGTTTTTTGGACTCTGGACAAACATTTCCGCCAAGCCATTTGCAGCTGGGCAGTACGATGCAGATGTAATATGTCTTATTCCATTCATTTTCAGCAATGACTGAAACTGTTCCACAACAAACTGTGATCTATTGTTACTGACTAAGTGTCCTGGACATCAGAACTTGAGAAGAGGCTTCTCAGCAGATCCGCAGTGTGTGAGGCTATAGTGGAGGCTATTGGGAATACTTCTGGCCACTTTGTAGCTGCATCTCCTGCTACCAAGAAATTTGTTCCCGTGAATTGTCAGGCAAAATCTACACAAACTCCCTGCTAGGGCAATTTAGGACACTCTCAGGGATGGAGAGCTGCTGCTCTCGTCATCTTCTGAAGTTGTTGGCATCCCACAAAGTATATGGCAAGCTGCTTGATCTGCTGATCTATCCCAGGCCACCAGACAAAACTTTGAGCCAGTGCTTTCATTTTTCCATGCATAGATGATCAGCATGTAGAGTAGCTCCTCCAACACTTTAGCTCTCAGCTTGGATGGTACAACAACTCTCAAGCCCCACGTAGGGCAACTCCTGTCAAGGGCAAGTTTGTCCTGGTGCTGGTAAAAATGAGGGAACTGGGATTTTTGTCATTATATTCCAGCCATTTTGGGTTGTTATATAGACATTGTGGGGTCTTTTCTGGTTTCCCTTTGGATCACCCCTTCCATAATAGGGAGAGTTTTGATTTGTATTTGGCGGAATACATCAAGAGGAGTGTCCTCTTTTATAAATTTTTCAGGTATTTCCATTTCCAATAGTAAATGTGACAATCCAGTAGCAATTTTTCTGCGGCAGTAAGGGAACATGATGCAAAATCTATGCGGTGTTCACTTCCATGACTGCACGCGTAACATAAGGCAAGCCTCACTGCACGATGTGGATCATAATGTGTGAGTACAGTGTCTGACATCATCATTTACCACTTCACACTGCTTTGTCCACTGCCATTTTTTCCTGATCTGGAGTAATAAGTTCAAGGGGAGGAGCACAGTAGCCTGGTTTGTCAGGAACCTGTTATAGTAATTGACAAATCCTGAAAAGGACCACAATTTTGAAATGTTCTTTGGCCTTGGGACATCCACCAGTGCTTGAATTTCCTCAGAACACACATGTAATCCCTGTACGTTGATGGTGTGATCATAGTAAATAATGCTTGGTTTAAATAACTCACTCTTGTTGCATCAAGCTCTGAGCCCATAATCTTCCAAACTTTTTAACTCTGTCTTGAAAGTTTGGAGGTGTGTCTTGTCATTCTTACTGGTAACAATGATATCATCGAGGGGAGACTGAGTACCTGGACAGTCTTGCAGCCCCTGGTCCATAGCTTTCTGCCAGAGTGCAGGTGCAGATGCAACTCCAAAAATAAGCCTATTATAACCATAAAGCCCATTCTGAGTTTTTATCGTGAGAAACACTTTGGACTCTTCTTCCAACTACATCTGTAGGGAGGTCTCAGCTAAATCCACTTTGCTGAAGTGTTTTCTTCCAGAAAGGTTTGCAAAGATAGCCTCAATCCTGGGTAAAAGGTATTGATCTGCTTTCAGTATTGGATTGATGGTGAGCTTAAAATCACTACAGATCCTGACAGACTTGGTCTGCTTGGCTACTGGGACCTTAGGCATTGCTCTTGGACTCCAACTGAAAGAATTCCTTCAGCTTCCAGCAATCTAGCTCACTGGCTGCTTCATCACAGATAGTATAAGGAACCAGAACAGTTTTGGCATTTTCATTTAACACAATTTTACCTTTGATGTGTTTGAGTTTTCCTATGCCTTCCTTGAATACTGCTGTGGCATCATCTCATAGCCCTCTTAATTAGCTTGTAGTTGACTCTGTTGCAGGGGATTTAGCATGCAAATTGTGGATTGATCTCGGATCAAATTGTAGTTATTTCAGCCAATCACAACCCCACAATGTTGGCCCTCCTGTTTTTACCACATTAAAGCTCGATGTGGCTTGTTGATGTTGGTTGTTGTATTTCACTGCTATGAATGTCATTCCCACAGGAATTATCTTTTCTCCAGTTTCAGTTCTTAGTTGGATATCTGCACACAGTATCTTTGAACTGCTGTTCAAGCTCATTTTGTGGAATGACTGAAATAACTGAACCAGTGTCCAATTACATTTTTAATTTGTTTGCTGTTTACTTCTGGTTTAAGTCAATTTGCTTGTCTATTGTTAGTTTCCAGAGCGCAGATCTCAGGGCTAAACAGTCCTGCATCACTTTCATCAGATTTTTCATCAATAGCAGCAGATCAATGCTCTTTTTGAAACTGCAACTTTTTACTTTTTTCTCCTCCCTGTACAGTCCATTTACTTCTGTCTGTCCAACATGCTCTTTGTATGTGTTGTATTTTGTTGTATTTTCTGCAAGTTATGCCTTTAAATCGGCATTGGTGTGGTATATGTGAATCCTTGCCACAATGGTAGCACAATTTCTTTGGCCTGGCCAGTTTCTGTTTAGATGTTGCACGCTCACTTTCATTTTGTCTGCTGTTTCCACTGATACAGCTATTTCAACTGTTCTTTTAAATGTAAATTGTGCTTCAGTTAGGAGCCATTTTTGAATGCTTTCTTGCAAGATTCTACAAACTGGAATCATTAGGCCCATTACCAAACTAACAATGCTCAGGCAATCTCATCAGTTCAGCTACATATGCCGAAATGGAGTCCGCTTCCCTTAGATTCCACTTATGAAACCTAAAGTGTTCTGAAATCAACAATAATATTAGTTCTAAACCTGCATTACTTTCATGCTATCAGCAAAACTCATTTTGGCTTGTTTGCTTAGAACAGTCAAACTTCTAAACAAACTGTATACCTTAAAATGCAATGCATTGGCAAAATTGACACTCACTTCTATTGGCAATTTGTCTTGCTTGAAAATACTTCTTGATTTTATGATAATCACTCAGTCCTCTGCTAATGAATCAGTAAATACTTATGTTTTCTGTTTTTTAAAAAAACATTCAGTTGTCTTTCCTTTTGTGAAGAAAACTTGCTGCGTTTGATGTGACAATGTAATGGTGTAAGCTATCTACGTATTTTTACATATAATCTGCAATGTATTATATAAACAAAGAACACTTAATTACAATATATTTACAATATTACTAAAATATTAAATGTACGTCAAAGAGAAAGTGGAATAAAGGGAAATGGAATGTGACGAAGAGAAATAGGCATGAGGATGACCTTCCCTTACATTATTTCCAACATCCTGTAAGCCACAGCACTGCATTGCACTTATGGTAAGTATAGATCAAACCCTCATGGAGCATATCTCTATTCCTCTCCAGTTAAATAACAGAAAATCTTGAAACCACTTCTCTCTTGAGCTGCGTCATTTTATTTTTTACTCTAAAATAAATCCTGCAACGTCTCCCACCAGTTGTTTCAGGCACAATGCATTTTCAAGAAGTGCAAATTACATTTCTGTCAGTGGTACACAACCTTTTCTGATGGAGAGGTAGGTTTTCAATCTATTTCCAAAGGGCACTAACACGAAACATAGTTATTTCACAATACATAACTGAGTACTTTTGTCACGTTTTTGAAGATACAAATGCCAGAACTTATTAATATTTCAGCTTCTGTTTGGAAGGCAGTCAAACAGCAGAAAGATAATGCTTAGTTACTGAATTTGCAGGGAATTACTTTGTGTTTGCTTGAAAATTTCCATCACTGTTTCCATCAATTTCATGTTATAGTTTGGTTTGAAAGTAAAAATACTACAGATACTAGAAATTTGAAAACCAGAAAATGCTGGAAATACTCAGTAGGTTAAGTGGCATAGTGCAAAGAGAAATGCGATTACTATACAAAAACAAAAGTTTTTATCAGAAATTTAACCTGAATTATTAATTCTGTTATTCTTTCCATATGTGCTGCTTGATCTGCAGAGTGTTTTCATAATTTTATATTTTATGGGCCACTGGGAAAAGAGAAACTATTTCCATATCAGACTACTGAAATTTTAAGGATTTCATTAGCTTGATATGCAGTGTGATCATCCATTTTTCCTCCCACACCCACTCCATTCCGTGCTTACACATTGTTTTCTGAGTGTAGTCCCTTGAGTTTAGAAATTGGTTAATAGACAAATTATGGATTGCTAACCACTGATGTTTAGCAATTTAGAAAAAATGCGATATTGTCAGAGCACTCATACTTGCAGGGGTGGGGGGTGGAATAGAGGATTTATCTTGAAATTATTGGAGAACCTTTTCATAATATAAAAAGACCACGAATTTCTCCTCCTTGGGTATGGTATGCACTATGTACCAAGTGTTAGGACTTCTGAAGTAATGGTATATAGCAAATATTAATTTCAACAGCAACCAGTCTTCAGACCTGAATGTGGATTGTAGATTGAGTTTAAAATGGTGTTCTTGGAGCTGCAGACAGGGTCAATTGCAAACCAAGAAACACCACATTGACCTGAGATGTCTGCATATGTATGAATGCAGCTCAGAGTCTCTGGTGATTAATATTCACTTTGGGATGTCTGGAATGTGGATGAGAAGATCTAGGTGTTTGAAAATTATGTGTAATTCAAAGGAAGCATTGTGAATACATTGTAATGATAGAATTGTTCTGGTGTTACCTTTCATCTTTAGCATATAAAATGAATTGTAATATTGGGTCAGGTTTCTAAGAGTGTCTCCAGTATGATGCCTACTTATTGTGCTGAATAAAGACCTCTATATCCACCAGCTTCAGTGGCTCTCCAAAAATTTAGTTTAGTCACAACACCAGAAGTTTGGCAAGTTGGTTGAGTTGAGGAGATGAAGCAGTTTTCATTTTGAGAGGGGGTTGATATTAAGATGTTTCATTTGGAAACTTTTTAAAAATCTGTGTATTTCTTTGTAGTCAGAAGGTCAAGCTGGCAACAAAATCACTTTCAATAGCAAATGGAAGAATCTTCTTTGCCTCTTAAAAAAGCTTCTCCAACATACTCTGTTAAAATTGAAAGACACAATCACAAGCCATGTTACCAAATAACACAGTTTTTAGGAGCTTCTCATGCTACCCAGAGACCTGGTGTAATTTTCCAGATCTGGGAATATGGGGAGAGATTTCTGTTTCAATCATCACTTTTTTCATCTGTTTCACACTTGCAATATGCCTGTTCTTTCAATATGTTGAGGTGCCACCCAATGGCAGTGATCTCAGAAGAACACTCATGTATGTATGTTATCTCTTGGCAAATAAGCTAGAAATCTTCTCCTAAGCTCCACCTGTGTCATCTTAGGAGCAGGTCTTATAAGGCTTGCACAAACTAAACTGATGATTTCCATCTTTGGGATGGTGTGCTTGATCTCTACTTGGCAGCAACTGGATTTTTTTTCTTTTATCATACTACTGTTTATTTTCAGATAATCTCTTCACTGTAAGTTAACTCAGGTGCATGTCAAGGATACCCACTGCTCTATTCTCTCTACACTCATAACTGTGTTGCTAGGGACAGGTCAAATGACATATATGTCGTTGTCAATGATGCAACTATTGCAGGAAGAACCTCGGACGGCGATGACGAGGTATAAAGGAGCACGATAGATCAGCTGGTTCAGCAGCGTCACAAAAACAACCACTCAGCAAGACGAAGGGATTGATTGTGGACTTTGGGATGGGGAAGTTGGAAGAAAACACACTAGTCCTCATTGAGGGGTCAGCGGTAGAAAGGGTGAGCAGCTTCAAGTTCCTGGCATCATCATCTCAGAGAATCTATCCTGCTCAACACATTGATGCAATAATGAAGAAGGCACATCAATGGCTATACTTCATTAGGAGTTTGAGGAGATTTAGTAGGTCATCAGAGACTCTTGCAAATTTCTACAGACTTATGGTGGAGAGCATTCTGATTCGTTGCATTACTGTCTTATATGGAGGTGTTAATATTCAGGATTACAAGAGACTGCATAAGGATGTAGACTCCTAGCTAGTTCCATTATGGCTAAAATCCTCCTGACTATTTAGGACATTTTCAAAAGCCAGCTCCTCAAGAAGGCAGCATCCATCATAATGATTTAAGCTGAGGTTGTATAAGATATAGAAGAAAGGTTCCAGAGGACAGAAGAATTGTAAATGTAACTCCACTCTTTGAGAAGGGAAGGGAGGCAGGAGAAGGGAAATTATAGGCCAGTTAGCCTGACTTCAGTGGTTGGGAAGATATCGGAGTCCATTATTAAGGATAAACTTTTTGTGTACTTGAAGGCATTTGATAAAATAAGCCTAGGTCAGCATGGTTTCCTTAAGGGGAAATCTTGCCTGACAAATCTGTTAGAATTCTTTGAAGAAATAACAGACAGGATACACAAAGGAGAGTCAGTGGATGTTGTTTACTTGAATTTTCAAAAGGTCTTTGACAAGGTGCTACACATGAGGCTGCTTAACAAAATACGAGTCCATGGTATTACAGGAAAGATACCACCATGGATAGAAGATTGGTTTACTAGCAGGAGGCAAAAAGTGGGATTAAAAGGACCTTTATTGGTTGGCTGTTGGTGACCAGTGGTTTTCCACAGGGGTCAGTGTTGGGACTGCTTCTTTTCATCTTATGCCAATAGTTTGAACGATGGAATTGATGGGTTTGTGGCCAAGTTTGCGGTTGACACGAAGATAGGTAGAGGGGCAGGTAGTGTTGAGGAAACAGGGCATCTACAGAAGGACTTAGACAGATTGGGAGAATGGGCAAAGAAGTAGATGAAATATAGTGTACGGAAGTGCATGGTCATGTACTTGGTAGAAGAAATAAAGGAATAAAGCAGAGGGAAAATTAAATAATCAAGGGGACTTGTGAGTCCTTGTGCAGGATTCCTTAAAGGTTAACTTGCAGGTTGAGGTAATGATAAGGAAGGCAAATGCAGTACTAGCATTCATTTTGAGAGGACTAGAATATAAGAGCAAAGATGCAATGCTGTGGCTTTAAGAGGCATTGGTCAGACAGCAGTTGGAATATTGTGAGAAGTTTTTGATCCTTATCTAAGAAAAGATATGCTGGCATTGGAGAAGGTCCAGTGGAAGTGCATGAGAATGATTCCAGAAATGAAAGGGTTAATGTATGAGAAGTGTTTGATGGCTTTGGATCTGTACTTGCTGGAGTTTAGAATGAGGGCAGATCTTATTTAATCCTATTGAATATTGAAAGGCCTAGAAGAGTGGATGAGTCTAGGACCAGATGCACAGCATCAGAACAGAGGGATGTCCATTTATAACAGATGAGAAGGAATATCTTTAGCCAGATGGTAGTAAATCTGTGGAATTCATTGCCACATATGGCTGTGGAGGCCAAGTCATCGAGTATATTTAAAGTGGAGGTTGATAGGTTCTTGATTATTCAGGGCATCAAAGGTTACGGGGAAAGGCAGGTGAATGGATTTGAGAGAGATAATAAATCAGCTATAACAGAATGGCAGGGAAAGCTCAATGGGCCAACTGGCCTAATTCTGCTCCTATAGCCTTAATCAACCGTGAGATTGAGCTCAAGAGCCGAGAGGTACAGCTATATAGGACCCTGGTCAAACCCCACTTGGAGGACTGTGCTCAGTTCTGGTCACCTCACTACAGGAAGGAAGTGGAAACTACAGAAAGGGTGCAGAGGAGACCTACAAGGATGTTGCCTGGATTGGGGAGCAAACCATATGAGAATAGGTTGAGTGAACTTGGCCTTTTCTCTTTGGAGCAATGGAGGATGAGAGGTGACCTGATATAGGTGTATAAGATGATGAGAGGCATTGATCGTGTGGATAGTCAATGGCTTTTTCCCAGGGCTGAAATGGCGGACACGAGAGGGCACAGTTTTAAGGCGCTTGGAAGTAGACAGAGGAGATGTCGCGGGTAAGTTTTTTACGCAGAGACTGGTGAGTGTGTGTAACGGGCTGCTAGCAATGGTGCTGGCGGCAGATACAATAGGGTCTTTTAAGAGACTCTTGGATAGGTACATGGAGCATAGAAAAATAGAGGGCTATGGGTAACATTAGGTAATTTCTGGCACAGCATTGTGGGCCAAAGGGCCTGTATTATGTTGTAGGTTTTCTACATTTCTATGTCTTATTTTGGTGAAGCCTAATTTGGACTCTTATGTGCATTTCTGGTCATCTGCCTACAGGAAAGATATTAATAAGATTGAAAGAGTACAGAAAAAATTTACAAGGATGTTGCTGGGACTTGAACACCTGAGTAATAGGGAAAGGTTGAGCAGGCTAGAACTTTATTCCCTGATGTATAGAAGAATGAGGGGAGATTTGATAGAGTTATGCAAAATTATGTGCAGTATAGAGAGGGTAAATGCAAGAAGACTTTTTTCACTGTGGTTGAGTGAGACTAGAACTAGAGGTCATGGGTTAAGGGTGAAAGGTGAAAAGTTTAAGGGGAACATGAGGAAAGACTTCATTCAGAGGCTGGTGAGAGCGTTGAACGAGCTGACAATGGAAGTGGATGCAGGTTTCATTTTCAGCATTCGAGAGAAATTTGAATAAGTACATGGATGGGAGGGGTATGGAGGGCAATAAATCAGGTGCAATTTGATAGAACTAGGCAGAATAATATTTTGACGCAGACTGGATGTGCTGAAGGACCTGTTTCTGTTCTGCAGTACTCTGTGACTCCCTATTAAGGACCCTCACCATCTGGGTTATGCTCTCGTCAGTACTAATCACTGCCATCGGAGCAGGTGCAGGAGCCTGAATTCCTAAAACTCAGTGTTTTAAGAACAGCTTCTTCCCCTCTGCCATCAGCTATCTGAATGGTCCGTAAGCACCATCTTGCTATTCCACTTTCCCATTATTTATTTATTGTAACATTTTACGTCTTGCCCTGTACTGCTACCACTGAACAATGAACTTAACAACATGTCAGTCAGTGATAATAAACTTGATTCTGATTATTTGTGGATGAAGAACAGGATATCATATCAAGTCAATATTTGAGAACTGCTGGGCTGAATTGTTATAAGCATTCTAAATGCTTCATATGAGCCTTGATTTTACAGCAACTGCAAAATGCAAGTGACAGGATTAGTCAGTTTTTAGATTAATCAGTTGCTATATGTACTTGGACAAATGAGTAAAATTCCATAAAATAATCATTTGCATTTTATGGAGTTGGAGTATTAAATGTGTGTAATTCAAATGGACTGAAGCTGAGCTGACCAATATACCTTCCACTTACCAGATGTACAAACGTTTGTAGATTGTGGGCTTTATTTAGTATGTTATTGCTTTTAGCATTACCACCTCCTGTAGTTTGGAATTCTAGCTGAGATCAACAATGCAAATAATGTTGGCTCTGCATCAAGAGCATTATGTAAATTAATGATTAGCATAGTGCTTGTACCTGTTTTGGAAGCAACAGATGCAAATTAATAATCCTTTATGATTTTTCTATATTTATTTTGAGTTCTGGAAAAGCGTCTTCAACCTGACATGTTAACTCTGTTTCTCCCTTTGTAGATGCTGCCTGACCTTCTCAGTGATTCCTGCATTTTTCTTTTTTGTTTGTGAAGAATTAGTTTTAAATTGCTTCTTTGCATGTAAGAGCATGAGATTAGAATTCTGAAGCAAAATTCTGTGGATGTTGGAAATAGCAGGTGAGACAGTATCTGTGGAGAGAAAAATAAAGAAAGCTAATGCTTCAGGAGGATAAGCTTTTACTGGACGCTAATTTGGATTTTCTCGAAACGCAATTGAGCAGAAGTGGTTTTACTCCAGATCACAGAAGAGTGTTCTTTGTGTAATTACGATTGTATGCTACTCTGAGACTAGCTACATGACATCATTTGTCTTCAGGCAGCTGTTTCTTATTTTAATTGTACTTCTTTTTACTTCAAACATGCTGACTAGATTACTTCTCATTCTGGATTTCCATATTAACCCCTAACCCTGCCAATGAAAAATGCTATATTTGCATAAAATCAGAATGTTCTGCATCTATTTCACAAACAGCATTGAATTGCTAAAAGCACAATTGACATTTAGAATTCTCCAAGCTGCTGTTCTTTCAGTACTTAAGACTTATCCCAGAAACACCCAACTGCCATAACATTAGAATCCCAGCAAGGCTGATGTTGCAGGTCCAACACAAAAGTTCCAAAACATGAACCCTGTTCTTTGCCCGTGCTGTACTTGGTGATGTAATTTGATTTGGCAAGGTTGGCTGCATTGATTATGTCCAATGCTAATTTCAGACCTAGATTAGATCTAGTAGGACTTGCTGGAACTTGACAAGGGAAGGGCACTTTCAAGGTATTTTTTTTCTTGCTGAGTAGAAATTTAGAAATGCTGATATCAGTTACTTGGAGCAGGTTAATTTTCTTATGCTGCCTTGAAAAGGCTTGAACAAAAAGGAGGTTTACCTTATTTACCACCTACATGGGAACTCATCCAGGGTGCATGTTACTAGTTAGCCAACAGACTATACTGAATCCACCAGGAAAAGGTAACAAATAGTGAAAAAAATGCTAAATCTGACGAAATTTACCAAACCAAGGCACACAAGTGACTTACTCAACTATTCAATGGTACCTTCTTTTCCTGAACCAATCTTGATACTGCGGTATAAACTATCCTAAATTATCTTTCAGATTTCATATACATACTTACAAGTGGGGGACAATCCATTAATATTGTTGTTCCAACCGCGATTTGTGCAAAGTTCAGAGTAAATTTATTATCAAAGTACATATATGTATGACATCACAAGGTATTTCAAGGTAGAATATAGTGACATATGTGTAATTTCTTACCATATACTGCTTTGAGATTCATTTTCTTACAGGAATTTACAGGAAAAAAGAAATACAATTGAATTTTATGAACAACTATGCATAAACAGGCAAAGATTAGCAAAACAATAAATGTGCAAAAGAAGACAAACTGCAAATAAAAATAATACTAACAAAATGAGTTGTAAAGAGTCCTTGAAAGAAAGTCTGTAGGTCGTAGAATCAATTTACATTATATTTTAAAAATGTATCACATGATATTGTTAGGTGATCCATAACTATATAAGCACATATAATAAAGTTGTAAAATTCATTGTATTTAGTTACTCCTATTTATGGAGACTTCAGCTTTAGGGAAAAATAATACTTAAAAACATCTTTTTGTAAACTGCTAACCTTGTGACTGAAAGCTACTCATTTTTCAAATAATACATAGTATAGGGAAAATTTGCTATCTGCACCATTGCGAAACTTGCAATGCACTGTTTTAACTTCACTCTTTTACCTAAAGTTGATGGTCCTTTGCTAAAGTTGTAAATATATAGGCCTACAATGTAAGCTAGTGAGGTATAACAATGTGGGACAGGTAGAGGGTGTGTCGGGGGGTGGGATCCATTGTCGAAACCATCATGATATGTTAACTGCAGCCCCAGCCAATGTGGCCCATAGAGGGAAAACACATTGGCTGATTGGATCAACCTGCCTCCTCGCAACTCTTTTTCTATTGGGTCATTGAAAAAAATTGTAGAAAATAGATTACAAACATAAGAGATTCTGCAGATGCAGGAAATCCAGAGCAACATGCGAAAAGCTGGAGGAATTCAGCAGATCAGGCAGCATTTATAGAGAAGAATAAACAGTTGACATTTTGGGTTAAGACCCTTCAACAAGACTGGAAAGGAAGAGGGAAGAAGCCAGAAAGTAGAAGAAGCTAGAAAATAGATATATATGTTAGAATTTGTGGTAGGTAGGCTGAATATATTTTTGCTGAAATCATATGGGAATTGTGCCTGAATTAATTTTAGTATGCATTATACTGTTTTACATATTGAATTTAGCATAATAAGTGATGCTACCATGCAGGTTAACCTTGAATTCTCTGTACAGGGCTCTGTGATTAAGCCTATAGTTACAAGATTCAAAGTCAGAATCCTGCTTTTGATTGAAAGTTGATGCCTTTAAGTTAAGTGATTCTGTAGTCATATTCAATAATATCAGTGGTTTTCTTCAATCTGATGGTTCCCTTTATCAGCATTCGATATAAGATAAACATGGTGGTGCAACTAATAGAGCTGGTGCTTCAGTCCTTGCATCCTGGGTTTATTCCTGATGACTGGTACTGCCTGTCTGGAATTGCATGTTCTTCATGTTACCTTGTAGGTTTCTTTTGGGTGCTGTGGGGGTTGATAGATTAATTAACTGCTGTAAATTGCCCAACAGTTGTAGATTCTTGGGGAGTTTTTAGAAATGTGGAAATAAACACTCACTGGTGAATGTTGTGAAACAATGGGATCTGAGAGTGCAAGAGCACAATTCACTGAAAGCAGCTGTGGATGTAGATAGGGTGGTGAAGAAAGAGTTTAGCATGCTGGCTTACATCAGTCAGGGCATTGAGTTTATGCTGCAGTTGCGATAGTCATTTGTGAGAAGTAACTTGGAGTTTTGTGGAGACTTTGGATGTGGAAGCATTGGAAAGGGTACAGAGGAGATTTACCAGATGCTGCCTGGTTTAGAGAGTATGCATTATGATCAGAGATTAAGGGAGCTAGGGCTTTACTCTTTGGAGAAGAGGAGGATGAGAGGAGACATGATAGAGGTATACAAGATATTAAGAGGAATAGATAGAGTGGATAGCTAGCGCCTCTTCCCCAGGGCACCACTGCTCAATACAAGAGGATGTGGCATTAAGGTAAGGGGTGGAAAGTTCAAGGGGGATATTAGAGGAAGGTTTTTTTACTCAGAGAGTGGTTGGTGCGTGGAATGCACTGCCTGAATCAGTGGTGGAGGCAGATACACTAGTGAAATTTAAGAGACTACTAGACAGGTATATGGAGGAATTTAAGGTGGAGGGTTATATGGGAGACAGGGTTTAAGGGTCAGCACAACATTGTGGACTGAAGGGCCTGTACTGTGCTGTATTGTTCTATGTTCTATGTTTAGGTCATCCTGTTATAGGAAAGACATTGCCAAGCTGGAGAGGGTGCAGCAGAGATTCACAAGGAAGTTAAGATGAGAGAAGTGACTTCCTTATTTGTATTCAGCTACCAGAGGAAGTGGTTAGGATGGGTAAAATTGCAACATTTAAGAGACATTTAGATTGGTATATGGAGGGGAAGAGTTTGAAGGGTTAGTCTGGGACTAGCAGGAGGGTGGACCAGTTGGGCCAAAGGGCCTGTTTCCAAGCCATCACTCTTTGAAGATTACAGGGAAAATTAATGGAGGAAAGTGTTTCCCCAGTGACCTGGTAGAGATTCAATGGGCTAAAATGGCCCCCTTCTGTGTCAAATGGAAATACTAAGAAAGCTGTTAATGTCAGTTCATTATGGTATGGAGAAAGTAATTTTGCTCTGTGTAAAAAGGAAATCAACCAGGGTATTGTCTGCAGTTTGGGTTGAAATGTGGTCTGCGCAATTTGAATCTATGGCTAATCTCTACAATATTTCATTCTTGACTGGTTAATGCAGTTCAGAAGGAAAAATAAGTGCTCATTAGAGATTCAGATGAAATCGTTACTTTCCTTGCAAATTTAAGATTGGTAGATTGAAAGCATAGCATCCTCAGTGGAAGCAGATTTTAATGGTTAGTTTGATTGCAGTTCTGCAGTGGAAAAATGCTGAATATCATAGGAGGAAGCACACAGCATGTGACAAATATATCTTGTGTCAGAAAGCATATAACTGAACTTTCTCTTCAGCTCACTGATAGAAAAGCATTTTGGATGACAAAGATGACCTTAATAACCTATGACTGGATATACTGCAGATGTTAATCTAAATCTTCTCAGTGGTTTGGATGGCAAGTGTTTCAAAGTTTTGTGACAGCCTAAAGCCTAACCAACTACAGCAAGCAGAAAAACTCTCTAGAAATCCCACCTTTCATATAACACATGTTCTCTCATGTGTTGCATGTAGATATGGATTTTTATAGCAGAAAAAATTTGCATAAGACTTGCTTCTATATGGGAACATAAAACAAATAATTTGGTCCTAATCAGTAATTAGGTTGAGCTACTTTATGAAGAAAATGTCAGAACTAACACTTTTAGCTACTATAAAATCTCCATTGTATCTGTTTGAATTATGGGCCCAAAATTTATTTACATTACCCACACATTGTCTTGTATATGCTTGATTGTTTTGAAGTGGAAACTCACTTCTGAAACATGATTGGCATTTCCAATCAAACTGTGAAATTGGGCTGAGTACTGGTGATTTGACAATACATTGACGTCAGTACACATAATGACACAACATATTAATGCTACAAGGTGAGGTGATAATGTCCATCATTTGAAACTGTTGCTGCAAATTTGGAGTCAAAGAAACTCACTGAAGAAACCACATGGCTTCAAGAAGTGTTGGTCTTAAATAATGTTATCTGGATGTTTGAACCAAATGTTTTCACCAGAGCTACTGATGTGAGTTTGCTCAGACACCCTTCTTTGTTGATGGATCAAATACTTTCTTAGTCAGTAAGGACAAGTTGGACAGCATGCCTGTTTCCATGCTGTACATTTCAATGACTCTATGAAATTTTACAAGCTTATGCACATGAATCTTTTCACATTGTTTCTTTGTTCTTAAACAAATTGCTTTCCTTCATCCATGCAAAAAACCAGCAGAGGGTGAGTTTTGCATATGTTCCTGTAACACTCTGGTTCCATCGGCTGCGTAAGTCTAGGGAAGACAATCTCCGGCCTTGCCAAATGTGGGAGATTGAGGTGCAAGACTCCAAATCCCCCTGTTTCTGTGGATGCTGCGTGATTTGTTACCCAGTTACAAATAAGTACCACAAAATAACAGACAGTACACCGCATACAATTAGAAGATTTAGTTTTATAATTCTTAATTTGACTAAAAGGTTAGTAATGGAAAAACAAAAAAAAGAAAAATGAGCCCAGTTTAATGAAACAGTCTAATGTGCACAAGTTGGAGGTCATGATTTCCTCTTCACCAATTCTCCTCCGATCTCCCCCGGCTTTGTGGAATCATGGCCCCACTCCAGGTCGACTCCTACAACCTCTTCTCTCTGGCGTCTTCTCTCTTCTTCCCCAACAAATCCCGATGCCCAACTTAGTGTACCTTACTGGAGAAACCTCCCCTAAATCTAGCCATCTTAATTGGATGGGATACAATTCTCCTATCTCTTAACTTCAGCAGTAACCCAAACAAGCAGTGTACACAGAACAGAACAGCATACCAGAGAATAAAATATGAACTACCTGAACCAGACCAGGGTATTTCATTTCCAAAGGCCGTACAATTTTCATTTTCTGTCTGTTATCACTCCCAGTTTTAAGGTTACAATAATAATGGTTGTTTAGTCGTCCCAGATCTTTCAGAGATCTTTGGACTGACCAGCTAAGGCCAATGCAATTGTAGACAGAAAATATAGAGCTCATAATTACTGAATGCTATTGGTTGCACACAGAAACAATCTCTGCTAGTGACATGTGGATTTTTGAACTCATTTCAAGAAGACCAATCTGACCAATTTGTAGTAAGACAGAGAATGTTGTAAACACTCATCAGGTCAGGTAGCATACATGAGTTAACATACTGGGAGCAATGATACATGGTCATTGACCTGAAAGGTCAGTTTCCACACATGCTGACCGACATGTTAAATATTTGCAGCATTTAGTTTTTTTTTAATTTCCTCCATCTGTAGGTTTTTACTTTGGAACCTATTTGTAAAGGGTTGGTGTGAACGTCGTGAGTTTGCACAAATAGGTAATAAAAATTACAATTGTGGTTCAACATGACATCCAAAGCTTTGACTTCTATAGATGTGTGTTGGAGAGTATATTGACTGGCTGCATCATAGCCTGGTATGGCAACACCAATGCTCTTGAAGGGAAAATCCTACAAAAAGTAGTGGATACGGCCCAGTCCATCACTGAGGACATCCACAAGGAGCATTATCACAGGAGAGCAGTATCCATCATCGGGGACCTCCAACACCCAGATCATGCTCTTTTTTCACTGCTGCCATCAGGAAGAAAGTACAGGGAGGAGCCTCAGGATTCATACCACCAGGTTCAGGTACAGTTATTATCACTCATTAGTAAGGGTCTTGAACAAGAGGGGATAATTTCACTCAACTTCACTTGACCCATCATTGAACCATTCACACAACCAATGGACTTACTTTCGAGGACTCTTCATCTCATGTTTTCCATATTTTTTGCTTATTGCTTATTTATTTATCTATCTACCTATCCATCCATCTATCCATTTATCTATATATTTTCTCAGCTCAAGCAGGTAAAACCTGATGTATGGGCGTAGCCAAGCACACTCGTTTTTCAATTGCTAGGGATTTTCAGACTATTGTAGTGGTGTTTAGTATTGAGGCTTTCTGGAGTTTTACACACTGTAGGTATTGCTGTGTAGCCCTAATTGTTTAATGATATTGTGTAATGACTTTGGAATGCTACCAGTTGTAGATATTACTGTTGAGACAATGTATACCCTGTTCATGTTCCATAGTTTTTCAATTTCCTCTTTTAATTCAGCATATTTCTGCTGTTTTTTACTTCTTGATTTCTGTGTGTTATGTGTGTTTGGAAAGGCTATATCTATTAAATTAATTGTTCATGCTTGTTTGTGTTGTAATATTATATCCAAATGGTTATTATGGATGGTCCTATTTGTAATAATGGATCAGTGATAATATAATAATTCAGACTCTGACTCTAAAACTGTATCGGGCTTGTATTTATAATAGTGTAAGATGTCTTTCATGAGTTTGCATTTAAAGGAGGATTTTGATGAATGATGTTTGCCACTTGATTGTGCCTTTGTAAGTAATCAGATTGAGTTACACTGCTGTATGATCCTGTAATGTGTCAGAATGTTTCTGATTTCTCTTGGCATCTTGTGCAATTATAATCTTGAATTTGTTGGTCTTTTATTATGTATTTTTTGTTCATTTTCTGTGTTAACTACCTGGTCCTGTATTGTCATAAGGAACTCTTCTGTTTCTGAGAAGAGGTCTCCAACTCTGAGCTTGACGTTCTAAGCTTCCTTGTCAACATCTAGTCTGCTGAGATCATGAAGATCTCTTCCATTGAGTGTCATGTTCTTCCATTGGTTAACCTTTTCTTCTGTAGTGATAATTTCTTCATTTTTCTGGGTTGTGCTTTCAAGTTTAGTGATGCATACTTCTTATCAGAATTGCATCTGTTTGTGTGGAGTGCTGAATTCTGTTTTTATTATCATTGTTTCTTTTTTTTCTTTTATTTTGTATTTGCACAGTTTGTTGTCTTTTGCAGTCTGGTTGGTGTAGTCTTTCATCAATTCTGTTATGGTTATTGGATGTATAGAGTATGCCTGCAAGAAAAAGAATCTCGGGGTTGTTTATGGTGACATAGATGTATTTTGATAGTAAATTTACTTTGAACTTTGAATTAACTGTGCAAGTGTGGAATTTGAATATGTTGAGATACTAGTCAGTTAATATGTGTAAGCAGTCCAAATGGAAAGAGTGTCAGAATATAATTTTGTTTCTTATTCTACTCTGTTCCTGCTTTGATATGTGAGTATCAGGAGTCAGGGAGAAACAGAGAAGCACACTTAAGAGTTGTGAAATGGGGCAGAGGAGAGAAATGAGGAAGAGTTGTAAAGGACTAAGGTGTCAGAAAATGTCATGGTGTACAGTGATACCAATATTTATATCACAAAACCTGAGGAGCTTTGTTTTCTTAATCTAATTTACATCTTGAAAAGCCATAAAACTGATCAAATTACGTTATATGGTACATGGTTGAAATTAGATTAATTTTACTATTTTTTTGTAATTGTGCTTCTGCAATGTAAAAAAAAAAGCAGAAAAGTTGCGAAAAGTTGCAAAAAGGGCAAGTTTGTCTTTTTAAAGTACAGTACTTCATTAACTGATTGTTTATAGAGTGTTACAAGAGCTTTAACATTTAATATTGTTTATTTTTTCTACCAGTGTTCAGAAGAACATTTCTAGTGGAAAAACTAGTTTGGTTGAAACCACTTGAGGTGTGTCTGGTTTCTCTCATCTTTGTAAAAGAAAAGGGTGTGATCTGTTTTTCTGAATCAAGATACTGAAATAATGTATAAAATGATTAATCCTTATACCAACATGGCCAATTTTTTTGTGGTACAGTTCAAAGTAATTATGGCTCACAACTAATTTTGGTGCACATGACTCTTTTTTCCATGGAAGTTTATGTGTAGTTAGAAACATGGAAACAGAAAACCTACAGCACAATACAGGCCCTTCGGCCCACAAAACTGTGCTGAACATGTCCTTTCGTTAGAACCACCTATGCTTACCCATAACCCTCTATTTTTCTAAGCTCCATGTATCCATCCAAGAGTCTCTTAAAAGACCCTATCAGTTCCGCCTCCACCACCGCCGCCGGCAGCCCATTCCAGACACTCACTACTCTGCATAAAAACACTTACCCTGACATCTCCTTTGTACCTACTTCCAAGCACCGTAAAACTATGCCCTCTCATGCTAGTCATTTCAGCCCTGGGAAAAAGCCTCTGACTATCCACACAATCAGTGCCTCTCATTATCTTGTACACCTCTATCAGGTCACCTCTCATCCTCCGTCGCTCCAAGGAGAAAAGGCCGAGTTCACTCAACCTATTCTCATAAGGCATGCTTCCCAATCCAGGCAACGTTCTTGTAAATCTCCACTGCACCCTTTCTAAGGTTTCCACGTCCTTCCTGTAGTGAGGCGACCAGAATGAGCACAGTACTCCCAAGTGGGTCTGACCAGGGTCTTATATAGCTGCAACATTACCTCTCGGCTCTTAAACTCAATCCCACGGTTGATGAAGGCCAGTGCACTGTATGCCTTCTTAACCACAGAGTCAACCTGCATAGCAGCTTTGAGTGTCCTATGGACTCGGATCCCAAGATCCCTCTGATCCTCCACACTGACAGGAGTCTTGCCATTAATGCTATATTCTGCCATCATATTACTGATTACCTGCAGGTAACTCTCTGTTTATTCTAGCTCTGTTCTTTCTATAAAAGGCTAGCAAATGTATTTTTCTACATTTATGCCAGTAATACTCCACATGTAAAATTTTAACATAGTCCATTCACCTCAGTAACTGAGCTTTTTAAATATTGATGATATATTTTCATGTTAAGCACATTTTAAATTTATTTTTCAGTGCAACCAAATCCTTTCAGATCTCAACTCAGTTCCTTTCCTTTCTCTCTACCCTGTACCCCTACCCCTTCTCATCCTCACCAAATACTTGGGCCGGGCAGCAATGAAAGGGATGTATCTTCATTCAACTGAGTAACAGAAGAAAAGGAATAAGGGTGGGGGTTGGCACATGACTTGCTACCAACTCTTTCATGTGCATTGTTTAGCCAGGAACCAAGTTAACAATCAACGAGCAAGTATATTTTTGTTAGAGAAAACCAGCATGGATTTCTATTTTGAAGGCAAGAGTTGTTTAACCAACTTGACAGAATATTTTTTGAGGATGAAACAAAGAGTGTCAATGATGGTGCATGTTGGCTTGGAATGCATGGGAAAGTGCGATGAAGTAGCTTTGCCATCGAGATTGAAGGCAATGGAATAAAAGGAGCAGTGGCAGACTGGATGCAAAATTGGCCAAGTGACAGGAAACAAATCATAACTGTGAATGTTCTTTGGATTGTTGCGTTCTGCAGGGGTTTGTTATATATCTCAATATACATTAATTACTTGGATTTTAACATACAGAAAACAATTTCAAACTTTATGGATGACATAAAACTTCCAGGCATAATAAATTGTGAAAGGGGCAGTAAAAAGGTAGGATGGTAAAAAGAAATCAGACTTCATAATTCTGAATGGGCAATAGGAACAGAGAGATCTTGCAATTATATGAATACATTATTGAAGTAGCGGTTTAAAAATAAAAGCAGACAGGATCCTAAGCTTTATAAATGGAGATCTGGGGTAAAAGTATAATGATAAGCACTTAAAATAGATTAGTTTAACTGCAAATGGTGCATCATGTGTTATTCTGGGTTCCATATTTTTAAGCCCTGGAGAAAGTGCTGAAAAGATTTACTCAGCCATGAGAGAATCCAGTGGTAAGAAACTCAGCTCCTAACATCCCTAAGCTCGCACACTATTTACAAAGCTCAGGTTGGGAATGTGATGATACTCTTCACTTGTTTGGATGAGTACAGTTTCCACAGACCTCAAGAAGCTTGACATCATACAGGACATAGCATCCTGTCTGAGAGGCACCTATCCACAACCGTTCACTCTCTCCTCCATGGATGCATAGAAGTTGCAGAATTTATCAGCTACAGGATGCACTGCAGCAACTCGACAAGACTGCTTCAACAGTAACTTCCGAAACCACAAGCTCTACCAGCTAGGAGGACGAGGGCAGTTGAAAGCATCACCTAGAAGTTGCCCTCCAAACCACACACCTGACTTGGGAATACTTCACTCTTCTTTCACCATTGTTGGGTTTCGGTGGGTTGCAGTCGCTGAGAGATTGTTTGTTGGTGATGTAGTGCGAGGTTTAAAAAGAGCTCAGGTGCTTTCAGGACTTTTCAGCAGACTGTAAGCAACTCAAGAGGTCATTTGTTGGTGATGTAGCGTGAGGATTAAAATGAGCTTGGGTGCTTGTGGGACTTTCCAACTGGTTGCAATGATAACAATCTATTAGGCACTCAGCAGGGGCCAATAAAAAGAAGTAAGTTGTAAATGGAGCAGCCATTGTGTGAGTGGACAGTGTCAGAGTGGTTAGGCTCTGGCTTAACAGCCTTGGGTGAGAACAGGCTTAGTCAAGCACAGGCAGAGATTCTAAGTAAGTTTCTAGTAATTTTATTTTCTATTAGAACACAGCTAGTGCACTGAGAATGGGTCTAGAGTTAGTGGTATGTTCCTTGTGTGAGACTTTGGGAACTTTGGGAGACCTCTAGCCACCCTGACTGCAAGAAGCACACCAAGCTGTAGCTCCTTAGAGACTATGTAAGGAACTGGAACTGCAGCTGGATGACCTCTGGCTCATACAGGAAAATGAGGACGTGATAGATAGGAGTTACAGGGAGGTACTCGCCCCTGTGTTGCAGGAGGCAGGTACCTGGCTGACTGTCAGGAGGGGGAAAGGGAATAGGCAGCCACGGTAGAGTATCCTTGTGTGTGTTCCCCTCAATAATAAGTATACCGTTGTGGATATTGTTGGGGGGGCTGAGGGAAGCTGCAGTGACTTGTCCTTTGGCACTGAGTCTGCCTTTGTGGCTCAGAAAGAAAGAGGTGAGGAGAGGAGTGCAGTACTGCTAAGGTATTGCATAGTTAGAGGAATAAACAGCAGATTCTGTGGATGAGAAAGAAACACCCAGATGGTATGTTGCCTCACAGGTGCCAAGGTCTGGAATATCATGGATCAGACCCACAGCATTCTAAAGAGGGAGGGTGAGCAGCCGGAAGTTGTGGTACATATTGGTACCAACAACATAGGTAGGAGAAGGGAGGAGGTCCTGAAAAGAGAATATAGGGTGTTAGGCAGAAAGCAGTAAAGCAGGACCTTCAGAGCAGTAATCTCTACCAGTGTGGGTAAGAATAGGATGATTTGGCAGATGAATACATCGCTGAAGAATTGCAGCAGGGGCAGGGTTTCAGATTTCTGGATCATTGAAATCTCTTTTGGGGAAAGTACCACCTGTACAAATGGACAAGTTACACCTGAACCCTTTGTGGACCAATATCTTTGTGGGCAGTTTTTCTAGAGCTGTTGGGGAGGGTATAATTTGGCAGGGGCATAGGAACTAGAGTGATAGGCCTGAGGTTGGGGCAATCGGTATACAACTAGATTTGGAGCAAGAAGGCTGCGAGTGAACGGCTGATTTTTCGGAGCGAAGTGAGTTTTTTACTACTCAGGGAAAAAGAGGGGTGAGACTGCACAGGCGCGTGATGTCAGCCTGTGGAGCGTAAAAGGTTTAAAAAGAAGACCACCGTATCCAGTGGGCAGCAGAGTGAGTGGCAGTAGAGTGATAGGGCTTTGGCTCAATGGGCCTAGGCAGTAAAAGGACGAGGCAAGATGGGTCTACCTGTGTTATTTGCAGAAAGGAAGTAATATGTGTGAGAGGCCGGTGTTCTGTGCTTGGTGTCAGATGTGGGAGGTCCTGGAGTCTCCCAGCCTCCTGGTCGGCCATATCTGCACCTGGTGTGTCAAGCTGCAGCTCCTGAGGGACTGTGTTAGGGAAATGGAGATGCAGCTCGATGACCTTCGTTTGGTCAGGGAGAGCAAGGAGGTGATAGAAAGGAGTTATAGGCAGGTGGTCACACCAGGGCCTCAGGAGACAGACAAGTGGATCACAGTCAGGAGGGGGAAGAGGAAGAGTCAGGTACTAGAGAGTAGCCCTGTGGCTGTACTCCTTGACAATAAGTACTCCTGTTTGAGTACTGTTGGGGAAGGGGAACAAGCTACCTGGGGGAAGCAGCAGTGGCCGTGTCTCTGGCACAGAGTCTGGCCCTGTGGCTCAGAAGGGTAGGGAAGGGAATGGGAAGGCAGTAGTGATAGGGGACTCGATAGTTAGGGGGTCAGATGGGCAACTCTGTGGACGCAGTTTGCCTCCCAGGTGCCAGGGTCTGGGATGTTTCAGATTGCGTCCAAGATATCCTCTGGTGGGAGGGAGAACAGCCAGAGGTCGTGGTACATATTGGTACCAATGACATAGGTAGGAAAAGGGAAGAGGTCCTGATAAAAGACTACAGGGAGTTAGGAAGGAAGTTGAGAAGCAGGACCTCAAAGGTAGTAATCTCGGGATTAACTCCTGTGCCAAGTGACAGTGAGAATAAGAATAGAATGAGGTCGAGGATAAATGTGTGGCTGAGGGATTGGAGCAGGGGCAGGGATTCAGATTTCTGGATCATTGGGACCTCTTTTGGGGCAGGTGTGACCTGTACAAAAAGGACGGGTTGCACTTGAATCCCAGGGGGACCAATATCCTGGCAGGGAGGTTTGCTAAGGCTAATGAGGAGAGTTTACTAGAATTGTTGGGGGGTGGGAACCAAACTGAAGTGACTGGGGAAGAGGAGGTTGGCTCACAAACTGAGAAATCTTGTAGACAGTGCGAGATAGAGGATAGGCAGGTGATAGAGAAGGGACGCGCTCAGACCGAAGGTTTGAGATGCGTCTGTTTTAACACAAGGAGTGTTGTGAACAAAGCAGATGAGCTTAGAGCGTGGATCAGTACTTGGAGATATGATGTGGTGGCCATTACAGAGACTTGGATGGCTCAGGGACTTCAAGTTACTTCAAGTGCCGGGTTTTAGATGCTTCAGAAAGGACAGGGAGGGAGGCAAAAGAGGAGGGGATGTGGCACTGTTGATCAGAGATAGTGTCATGGCTGCAGAAAAGGTGGACGCCATGGAGGGATTATCTACGGAATCTCTGTAGGTTAGGAACAGGAAGGGGTTAATAACCACTGGGTGTTTTTAAATAGGCTGCCCAATAGTAACAGGCATATCGAGGAGCAGATAGGGAAACAAATCCTGGAAAGGTGTAATAATAACAGAGTTGTCGTGATGGGAGATTTTAATTTCCCAAATATCGATTAGCATCTCCCTGGAGCGAGATGTTTAGATGGGGTGGAGTTTGTTAGGTATGTTCAGGAAGGTTTTTTGACACAATATGTAGATAAGCCTACAAGAGGAGAGGCTGTACTTGATTTGGTATTGGGAAATGAACCTGGTCAGGTGTCAGATCTCTCAATGGGAGAGCATTTTGGAGATAGTGATCATAATTCTGTCTCCTTTACAATGGCTTTGGAGAGAGATAGGAACAGACAAGTTAGAAAAGTGTTTAATTGGAGTAAAGGGAATTATGAGGCTATCAGGCAGTAAATTGGAGGCTTAAATTGTAAACAGATGTTCTCAGGGAACAGTACGGAAGAAATGGGGCAAATATTCAGGGGATATTTGTGTGGAGTTCTATATAGGTACGTTCCAATGAGACAGGGGAAGTTATGGTAGGGTACAGGAACCATGGTGTACAAAGGCCGTAACAAATCTAGTCAAGAAGAAAAGAAAAGCCTACGAAAGGTTCAGAGAGCTAGGTAATGTTAGAGATTTAGAAGATTATAAGGTAAATAGGAAGCTTAAGAAGGAAATTAGGAGAGCCAGAAGGGGCCATGAGAAGTCCTTGGTGGGCAGGGTTAAGGAAACCCCAAGGCATTCTACAAGTATGTGAAGAGCAAGAGGATAAGATTTGAAAGAATAGGACCAATCAAGTGTGACAATGGAAAAGTGTGTATGGAACAGAAGGAAACAGCAGAGGTACTTAATGAATACTTTGTTTCAGTATTCACTACGGAAAAGGATCTGGCGATTGTAGGGATGACTTGCAGTGGACTGAAAAGCTTGAGAATGTAGATATTAAGGACGGGGATATGCTGGAGCTTTTGGAAAGCATCAAGTTGGATAAGTCACTGGGACTGGATGAGATGTACCCCAGGCTACAGTGAGAGGCGAGGGAGGAGATTGCTGAGCCTCTGGCAATGATCTTTGCATCATCAATGAGGGAGAGGTTCCGGAGGATTGGAGGGTTGCAGATGTTGTTCCCTTATTCAAGAAAGCGAGTAGGGATAGCTCAGGAAATTATAGGCCAGTGAGTCTGACTTCAGCGGTTGGTAAGTTGATGGAGAATATCCTGAGAGGCAGGATTTATGAACATTTAGAGAGGCATAATATGATTAGGAATACAGTCGGCCCTCCTTATCCGCGGGGGATTGGTTCCGGGACCCCTTGTGGATACCAAAATTCGCGGATGCTCAAGTCCCTTATTCAACCTGTCTCAATCCTGTGAACCTTAGGACCCAGCGGAACCTCAGACCTTATTTAACCTGTCTCAGTGCAGTGGACATTAGGACCCGGCGCCAGAGCTCTGAATGCACTGTGTTTCTGTTCACGAAAATAATCACAATCACAATTGAAAATAGAGTGGAAATAATAAAGCGATCGGAAAGAGGTGAAACACCATCAGTTATTGGAAAAGCGTTAGGCTACGTCGGTCAATGATCAGAACAATTTTAAGGGATAAAGTGAGAAAGGCTCTGCCCCAATGAAAGCTACAATTATTACTAAGCAACGTAGTGGTTTAATTGTTGGGTTTTGGGTTTTTGATCTTCCAAATCAACCTGGCACGGTGGAGAGCGCACTAGGGAGTGATCTGTCCCCAGTCCCGAGAACTTCTGTCCTGAGCATGGCGCTGAAACATACGTTCTTAAGTGTTTTATATGCATAGAAAGGTAAAATATATACTATATACTAAGACAAACGTCTGACTAACTGACGCTAAATAATACCGGATGTACCTGTTCCAACTTACTTAGTAAGAGAACTTCCGATTTTTTTCAATCCTGATGCACGATAACCCATGCACATCCTCCCGTATACTTTAAATCATTTCTAGATTTCTTATAATACCTAATACAATGTAAATGCTATGTAAAATGGTTGTTATACAGCATTGTTTAGGGAATAATGACAAGAAAAAAAGTCTGTACGTGTTCGAACAACAAGTGCTGGAAGAGCACTTCCGGGTTTTGGTGATTCATGGTTGGTTGAATTCGCGCATGAAGAATCCGTGGATAAGGAGGGCCGACTCAGCATGGCTTTGTCAAAGGCAGGTCGTGCCTTACGAGCCTGAATGAATTTTTTGAGGATGTAACACATTGATGAAGGTAGAGCCGTAAATGTAGTGTATACAGATTTTAGCAAGGCATTTGATAAGGTACCCCATGCAAGACCTATTGAGAAAGTAGGGATGCATGGGATCCAAGGAGATATTGCTTTGTGGATCCAGAACTGGCTTGCCTGTTGAAGGCAAAGAGTGGTTGTAGACGGGTCATATTCTGCATGGAGGCCGGTGACTAATGCTGTACCTCGGGGTTCTGTTCTGTGACCCCTACTCTTTGTGATTTTTATAAATGACCTGGATGAGGAAGTGGAGAGGTGGGTTGGTAAATTAGTTGATGACACAAAGGTTGGGGGTGTTGTGAATAATGTGGAGGACTGTCAGAGATGACAATGGGACATTGATAGGATGCAAAACTGGTCTGAGAAGTGGCAGATGGAATTCAACCCTGATAAGTGTGAAGTGGTTAATTTTGGTAGGTCAAATATGATGGCAGAATATAGTATTAATGGTAAGACTCTTGGCAGTGTGGAGGATGAGAAGGATCTTGGGGTCCGAGTCCATAGGACACTCCAAGCTGCTACGCATGTTGACTCTGTGGTTAAGAAGGCATACAGTGCATTGGCCTTCATCAATTGTGGGATTGAGTTTAGGAGCTGAGATGCAGCTATATAGGACCCTGGTCAGACCCCACTTGGAGTACTGTGCTCAGTTCTGGTCACCTCACTACAGGAAGGACGTGGAAACCATAGAAAGGTTGCAGAGGAGATTTACAAGGATGTTGCTTGGATTGGGGAACATGCTTTATGAGAATAGGTTGACTGAACTCAGCCTTTTCTCCTCGGAGTGAAGGAGGATGAGAGGTGACCTGATAGAAGTGAACAAGATAATGAGAGGCATCGATCGTGTGGATAGTCAGAGGCTTTTCCCCAGGGCTGAAATGGCTAGCACGAGAGGGCATAGTTTTAAGGTGCTTGGAAGTAGATACAGTGGAGATATCAGGGGTAAGTTTTTTATGCAGAGAGTGGTAAGTGCATAGACTGGGCTGCCGGCAGCGGCAGTGAAGGTGGAAATGATAAGATCTGTTAAGATACTCCTGGATGGTTACACGGGGCTTAGAAAAATAGAGGCTTGTGGGTAAAGCCTAGGTAGTTCTAAGGTAGGGACATGTTCAGCACTGCTTTGTAGACTGAAGTTCCTGTATTGTGCTGTATGTTTTCTATGTTTCTAAGTAGGGAGGCTACAGAAAGAAGGACTTAGACTGAGTGGGAGAATAGGTGAAGTGGGAGACGGAATACAGTGTTGGGAAGTGCATGGTCATGCACTTTGGTAGAAGAAATGAAAGTGCTATTTTCTGAATGGAGAGAAAAGACAAAAAACACTGAGGAACAAAGGGACTCGGGAGTCCTTTTCCAGGATCCTGTTACGGTTAATTTGCGGGTTGAGTCTGTGATGAAGAAGGCAAATGTGACGTTAGCATTCATTTCACGAGGACCAGAACAAAAAAGTAAGGATGTAATGTAATGTTACAATGCACGTGAGGTCCCACTTGCAATATTGAGAGCAGTTTTGGGCACCTTATCTTAGAAAGGATCTGCTAAAAACTGGAGAGGGTTCAAAGAAAGTTCATGAAAATGATTTGAGGATTGAACGGCTTGTCATATGAAGAGCATTTGATGGCTCTGGGCCTGTATTCACTGGAATTCAGAAGAATGAGTGACCTCATTGAAACCTATCGAATGGTGAAAGGCCTTGATAGAGTGGATGTGGAATGATGTTTCCTATGGTGGGAGAGTCTTAAGACCAGAGGACACAGCCTCCAAATAGAGGTTTCCTTTGAGAACAGAGATGGCGAGGAATTTCTTTAGCCAGAGAGTGGTGAATCTGTGGAATTCTTTGCATGGGCAGCTGTGAGGGCCAAGTCTTTAAGTATGTTTAAGGCAGAGGTTGATAGATTATTGATTGGTCAGGGCATGAATGGATACAGAGAGAATGCAGGAGATTGGGGCTGAGAGGAAAATTGGATCAGCCATCATGAAATGGCGGACAAGACCTGATGGGCCAAATGGCCTGATTCTACTCCTGTATCTTAGGGTCTTGTATGCTGGCGACTGAAGTCTAATTCTTCTGAGCTGTGTTTTAAATCCAGTCTGCAATCCACATTCAAATCTGAAGACTAGTTGCTGGTGAAATTAGTATTTGTTATATACCCTAAGTCCAGAATATGCTGAAATTTGCCTTACTCACCACTGACTCAACCTGCAAGTTAACCTTTAGGGAATCCTGCACCAGGACTCTCAAGTCCCTTTACACCTCAGATTTTTGAATTCTCACCCCATTCAGAAAACAGTCTACACTTTTATTCCTTTGACCACGGTGTATAACTGTAAACTTCCCTACACTATATTCCATCTGTCACTTCTTTGCCCATTCTCCCAATCCATCCAAGTCCTGTTGCAGGTTTCCTGCTTTTGCAAAACTACCTGCCCCTCCACTTATCTTTGTATCATCTGCAAACATGGTCACAAAGCCATGAATTCCATCATCCAAATTATTGACATATTACGTGAAACGAAAGTGTCCCAATACCAACCCCTGTGGAACACCACTTGTCACTGGCAGCCAACTTTTATTCCGACCGTTTGCCTCCCGCCAGTCAGCCAATCTTCTATCCATGCTAGTGTCTTTCCTGATATACCATGGGCTCTGATCTTAAGCAGCTTCATGTGCAGCGCCTTGTCAAAGGCCTTCTGAAAATCCAAGTACAAAGCATCCATTGACTCTCCTTTGTTTATCCTGCCAGTCATTTCCTCAAAAAATTCCAACAGACTTGTCAGGCAAGATATACCCTTAAAGGAAGTAATGCTCATTTTGGCCTACTTTATCATGCACCTCCAAGTACCCTGAAATGATGATCTCCTACATAATAATGAACTCCAACATCTTCCCAATCACTGAAGTCAGGCTAACTGGCCGAAAGTTCCCTTCTTTCTGCTTCCGTCCTTTCTTAAAAAAAATGGAGTGACACTTGCAATTTTCCAGTCCTCCGGAACCATTCCAGAATCTTGTGATTCTTGAAAAATTGTCACTAATACTTCCACAATCTCTTCAACTACCTCCTTCAGAACTCTGGGGTGTAGTCCATTTGACTTATCTACCTTCAAACCTCTCAGCTTCTCAAGCACCTTCTCCTTAGTAATAGCAACTAGGCTCACTTCTGTGCCCCCCCCCCCCCCAACTCTTTCGATTTCTGACATGAAGCTCGTGAATTCCATAGTGAAGAATGCCATTTTTGGTTTGTCTGCCACCTTTTTGTTCCCCCATTACTGCTTCTCCAGCATAATTTTTCTGTAGTTCAATATTCATCTTGTCTCTATTTTACTCATAAAGTGAATATGCTTGTGAATGTAAAATACCATACTATTTGCTATTCCACTTTGTAGAATACAAATAAAACAAAAACAAACATGGAAAACAAAAACATTTTCACGGCCAAAGTATTTAAAAAAAATCAACATTAAACATGTTCTATACTGGCAGCTAATACTTCACTGGTTAAGTTCAGGAACAGGTCAAGATAATAAAGTTCAGAAAGATAGAAACAACTGTAACAATGCTATGCAAAAATTAAACTGCCAGTATGTTGCCCGCCACAGATCTATCATTATCAAAGCCTGTTCTGAAACAGGTTGTTTGGAACTCATGGCACTCAGGAGATTGTAACATCAAGGCAAATGCAAAGGTGAGTGCCAGCTGCTTGTCTTTTACTCTGTTACTGGAGAGCAGAGAGCCTGCTGCTGTTCCTAGAATAGGACCTATCAAGTGTGACAGTGGGAAAGTGTGTATGGAACCGGAGGAAATAGCAGAGGTACTTAATGAATACTTAAGTATTCACTATGGAAAAGGATCTTGGTGATTCTAGTGATGACTTGCAGCAGACTGAAAAGCTTGAGCCTGTAGATATTAAGAAAGAGGTTGTGCTGGAGCTTTTGGAAAGCACCAAGTTGGATAAGTCACCGGGCCCGGATGAGATGTTCCCTAGGCTACTGTGGGAGGCGAGGGAGAAGATTGCTGAGCCCCTAGCAATGATCTTTGTATCATCAATGGGGATCGGAGAGGTTCCAGAGGATTGGAGGTTGTGGATGTTGTTCCTTTATTCAAAAAAGGGAGTTGAGATAGCCCAGGAAATTATAGACCAGTGAGTCTTACCTCAGTGGTTGGTAAGTTGATGGAGAAGATCCTGAGAGGTATAATATGATTAGGAGTAGTCAGCATGGTTTTGTCAAGGGCAGGTCTGCCTTACGAGCCTGATTGAATTTTTTGAGGATGTGACTAAACACATTGATGAAGGAAGAGCAGTAGATGTAGTGTGTATGGATTTCAGCAAGGCATTTGATAAGGTACCCCTTGCAAGGCTTATCGAGAAAGTAAGGATGCATGGGATTCAAGGGGGCATTGCTCTGTGGATCCAGAACTGGCTTGCCCACAGAAGGCAAAGTGTGGTTGTAGATGGGTCATATTCTGCATGGAGGTCGGTCACCAGGTGGGTGTCTCAGGGATCTGTTGTGGAAACCTTACTCTTCATGATTTTTATAAATGACCTGGATGAGGAAGTGGAGGGATGTGTTAGTAAGTTTGTTAATGACACAAAGGTTGGAGGTGTTTTGGATATTGTGGAGGGCTGTCAGAGGTTACAGCGGGACATTGATAGGATGCAAAACTGGGCTGAGAAGTGGCAGATGGAGTTCAACCCAGATAAGTGTGAAGTTGTTCATTTTGGCAGGTCAAATATGATGGCAAAATTTAGTATTAATGGTAAGACTCTTCGCAGTGTGGAGGATCAGAGGGATCTTGGGGTCCGAGTCCATAGGACGCTCAAAGCAGCTGCATAGGTTGACTCTGTGGTTAAGAAAGCGTATGGTGTCTTGGCCTTCATCAATCGTGGAATTGAATTTAGGAGCTGAGAGGTAATGTTGCAGCTATATAGGACCCTGGTCAGACCCCATATGGAGTACTGTGCTCAGTTTTGGTCACCTCACTACAGGAAGGATGTGGAAGCCATAGAAAGGGTGCAGAGGAGATTTACAAGGATGTTGCTTGGCTTGGGGAGCATGCCTTATAAGAATAGGTTGAGTGAACTCGGCCTTTTCTCCTTGGAGCGACGGAGGATGAAAGATGACCTGATAGAGGTATACAAGATGATGAGTGGCATTGATCATGTGGATAGTCAGAGGCTTTTTCCCAGGGCTGAAATGGTTGCCACAAGAGGACACAGGTTTAAGGTGCTGGGGAGTAGGTACAGAGGAGATGTCAGGGGTAAGTTTTTTACTCACAGAGTGGTGAGTGCGTGGAATGGGCTGCCAGCAACGGTGGTGGAGCCGGATACAATAGGGTCTTTTAAGAGACTTTTAGATAGGTACATGGAGCTTAGTAAAATAGAGGGCTATAGGTAAGCCTAGTAATTTCTAAGGTAGGGACATGTGCAGCACAACTTTGTGGGCCGAAGGACCTGTATTGTGCTGTAGGTTTTCTATGTTTCTAGATGCAGTGTGTAGTGACACAGTGAGACAGGACATGCAGATGACAGGGCAAAATTACAGTCAGTGAGATGCGTTAAAGTGTAACAGAGGATCAAAATCATGAAAGAGTAATGAATACAGGACTGAAAGTGTTATATTTGAATGTACATTGAATAAGGTAAATGTTCATGTTGCACAGTTAGAGATTGACAGGTATGACATTGTGGGCATCGCTGAGCCATGGCTGAAAGAAGTTCATAGTTGGGAGCTTAACACCCAAGGATGTACATTGTATGGAAAGGATAGGCAGGGAGGTAGAGTGGGTGGGATGGCTTGTTAAAAAAAATTAAATCAATTCCTTGGGAAGAGGAGATATAGGATCAGAAGATGTAGAATCCTTGTGGGTAGAGTTAAGAAACTGCAAGGGTAAAATGGACCCTGATAGGATTTATATATAGACCTCCGAACATAGCCAGGATGTGGGTACAAATTGTAATGGGTGATAAAAAAGGCATGTAAAAAGGCCAATGTTGTGATAGTCACTGGGGATTTCAAAATGCAGACAGTTTGTGACAATCAGGTTAGTGCTGGATCCTAAGAGTTGGAATTTATAAAATGCCCATGAGATCGATTTTTAGAGCAGCTTGTGAGTGAGCTCATTAGGGGAAAGCAATTCTGGATTGGTTGTTACGTAATGATCCAGATTTGATTAGGGTGCTTAAGGTAAAGGAACCCTGAGGAGGCAGTGATGATAATTTGATAGTTCTCACCCTGCAGTTTGAGAAGTATTAGAAATGGATGATGTAGCTGACAAGAGAATTTAAAGACTGCATAAAAGCAAAACAGAGAGCAAAAATTAGTGGGAAGTAAGAGGATTGGGAAGCTTTTAAAACTGATAGAAAGCAACTAAAAAAGCTGTGCTGAGAGAGAAGATGAAATATGAAGGTAACCCAGCCAATGATATAGAAGAGGATACCAAAAGTGTTTTCAGATAAAGGGTAAAAGAGAGACATCAGACAGCTGGAAAATTATGCTGGAGGGGTAGTAATGGGGGGGGGGGGGGGCAAAGAAATGGCGGATGAACTTAATAAGTATTTTTTGTGCCAGTCTTTACTGTGGAAGACCTTAGCAGAATGGCCAGAGATGTGAGACTGTCAGGGGACAGGCGTGAGTGTTAAGGAGAAGTTGCCTGGGAAACTGAAAAGTCTACTGGACCAGATGAACTGCATTCCAGGGTTCCTAAAAAGGTAGCTAAAGAGATTGCAGGGGCATTAGTAATGATCCTTCAAGAATCACTAGATTCTGGAATGGTTCTGGAGAAGTGGAAAATCGCAAATGTCACTCCACTCTTTAAGAAGAGAGGTAGGCAGAAGAAAGGAAATTATAGGCCAGTTAACCTGACTTTAGTAGTTGGAAAGATGTTGAAGTCTATTTTCAGGGCACATGACAAAGTAGGCCAAAGTCAGCATGGTTCTCTTAAGGTGAAATCTTGCCTGACAAATCTGTTGGAATTCTTTGCAGTAATAATAGGCAGGATAGACAAATCAGACTGAGTGGATGTTATTTATTTGGATTTTCAGATGGCCTTTGACGTGAGGCTGCTTAACAAGGTAAGTGCCCATGGTATTACAGGAAAAATACTGGCATGGATAGAAGATTAACTGACTAGCAGAAGGTAAAGAGTTGGAATAAAGAGGGCCTTTCCTGGTATGTTGCAAGGGTCAGTGTTGGGACTGCTTCTTTTCTCATTACATGTCAATGATTTAGATTACTTGTATTAAGGAATTGATGGATTTGTTGCCAAGTTTGCGGAAAATATAAAAATAATTCGAGTGGCAGGAAGTGTTAAGGAAGCAGGGTATCTGCACAAGGACTTAGACCTATTGGGAGAATAGGCAAAGAAGTGGAAGATGATACAGTATGGGGAGTGTATGCACATGCACTTTGGTAAAAGGAATAAAGGCAGGGACTGTTTTCTAAATTGGGAGAAAATTCAAAATTCAGTGGTGCAAAGGGACTTGAGAGTTGTCGTATAGGATTCCCTAAAGATTAACTTGCAGGTTGAGTTAGTAAGGAGGGCAGCTGCAATTTTAGCATTCATTTTGAGAGGACTAGAATTATAAAGCAACAATATAATATTGGTCAAACTGCACTAGGAATAGCTGTGAGCAGTTTTGTGCCCCTTATCTAAAAAAAGATGTGCTGGCATTGGAGTGGGTCCAGTGGTGGTTCAAGATAATGATCCCAGGAATGAAAGGGTTAACATATGAGGAATGTTTGGTGGCTCTGGGCCTATACTCACTGGAGTTTAGAATAATGAGAGGAGATCTCATTGAAACCTATCAAATATTGAAAGGCCTAGATAGAGTGAATGTGGAGAAGATGTTTCCTGTAGTGGGGGAGTCTTGGACCAGAGGGCACAGCCTCAGAATAGAGTGACATCCATTTAGAACAGAGATGAGGAAATATTTCTTTAGCCAGAGTGTGGTGGTGAACCTGTGGAGTTAACCTGTGGAGGCCAAGTCAATGAGAATATTTAAGTCAAAGGGTGATAAGTTCTTGATTAATCAGGATGTCAAAGGTTTTGGGAAGGAGGCAGGAGAATGTGGTTGAGAGAGAGAATAAATCAGCTATGTTTGAATGGCAGAGCAGAATCGATGGGCTGAATGGCCTAATTCTGTTCCAGACATCTGACCCTGCAAAAACTCATTTCAGGGAGGTAGCACCACCACCCCCACGCTCTGAAACCCCATATCCCCCCCCCCCCCCCCCCCCGGTTGACCTCCTAGGGTGTATGTATACAGTACATTTGATTAGGAAAGAACACAACAATTTATTTGATCACATATTGAAACTATTTTTACACACACCCACACACACACACACACACATTCCAGAAAAGTTGGGATATTTTCCAAAATGCAGTAAAAACAAAAATCTGTGATATGTTAATTCACGTGAACCTTTATTTAACTGATAAAAGTACAAAGAAAAGATTTTCAATAGTTTTACTGACCAACTTAATTGTATTTTGTAAATATACACAAATTTAGAATTTGATGGCTGCAATACACTCAACAAAAGTTGGGACAGAGGCATGTTTACCATTGTGTAACATCACCTTTCCTTTTAATAACACTTTTTAATCGTTTTGGAACTGAGGATACTAATTGTAGTAGATTTGCAATTGAAAATTTTGTCCATTCTTGCTTGATATAAGACTTCAGCTGCTCAGCAGTCCATGGTTTCCGTTGTCTGATTCTCCTCTTCATGATGCGCCATACATTTTCAATAGGAGATGGATCTGGACTGGCAGCAGGCCAGTCAAGCACACGCACTCTGTGTCTACAAAGCCACGTGCAGAATGTGGTCTGGCATTGTCCTGCTGAAATAAGCATGGATGTCCCGGGAAGAGACGTCGCCTTGATGGCAACATATGTCTCTCTAAAATCCTAATATACGCCTCAGAGTCAATGGTACCTTCACATACATGCAACTCACCCATGCCGTGGGCACTGTTGCACCCCCATACCATCACAGATGCTGGCTTTTGCATCTTTTGCTGATAACAATCAGGATGGTCGTTTTCATCTTTGGCACGAAGAACTCAACGTCCGTTTTTTCCGAAAACTAGCTGAAATGTGGACTCATCTGACCACAGCACACGGTTCCACAGTCTTTCAGTCCATCTGAGATGAGCTCGGGCCCAGAGAACTCGCCGGCGTTTCTACATAGAGTTGATGTATGGCTTCCTCCTTGCGTAATACAGTTTCAAGTTGCATTTCTGGATGCAGCAATGGACTGTGTTAATTGACAATCGTTTTCCGAAGTACTCCCGAGCCCAGGTGGCTATAATTGTCACAGTAGCATGATGGTTTCTTGGGTAGTGCCGCCTGAGGGCTCGAAGATCACGCATATTCAACAGTGGTTTCCGACCTTGCCCTTTACGCACTGAGATGTCTCTGAATTCTCTGAATCTTTTCACAATATTATGTACTGTAGATGTTGAAAGACCTAAATTCTCTGCAATCTTGCATTGGGAAATGTTCCTTTTGAACTGACCAACAATTCTCTCATGAATTTTGGCACAAGGGGGTGAGCCATGACCCATCCTTGCTTGCAAAGACTGAGCCTTTGATGGACGCTACTTTTATACCCAGTCATGATACCTCACCTGCTACCAATTAGCCTGCTTAATGTGGAGTCTTCCAAACCGGTGTTACTTGAATATTCTGTGCACTTTTCAATCTTATTTTAACTCTGTCCCAACCTTTGTTGAGTGTATTGCAGCCATCAAATTCTAAATTTGTGTATATTTACAAAATACAATTAAGTTGGTCAGAAAAACTTTTGAAAATCTTTTCTTTGTACTTTTGTCAGTTAAATAAAGGTTCACGTGAATTAACATATCACAGATTTTTGTTTTTATTGCATTTTGGAAAATATCCCAACTTTTCTGGAAATGGGGTTTGTATATTCCTTGTTGAGTATTTTGTTGGCAGTCTCAATGCTAATAGCTAAATGCTAATGCAAATAGCTTTTCTATTTCTTTAGTAAACTTGTACTGTGATGTGGCTTGTTTGGCAGATTTGAGCTTTTTGCCAGAAGTCTCAACCTCATAGCAGTCTGCGTCAATGAATTTGTTGATTTTGCAAGACATCAGATTCACAAATGTTTTGTGAGACAGCTGACTTCTGAATTCTGTCTTCATGTGATGGACCGTGCTGAATGCCCTTTCTACGTGCTCTGTGTTGACTTACACCAGTGTTATGGAAGCCATTGTTCGAACAGAACAAGAAGCTATGCATGGAACTACACTAAAGAAAGAACGTAGTCCTAGGGTAGCTGGCTGGCAGTAATTTGGGTGGAAGATTTGGCTCATGAATTTTCCCTAGGGCTGTTTTTATGTTTCTTTTTGACATTTCTACTGTGTGTCTATAATTGTTTTTTTAATATTTATAATAGTTATAATATTATTTATAATAATTGCAGTGCATTTGCCTTTCAGCAAGAATAATTGCATACACCGGGATCACCTGAACCTACTTGTTTGAATAGATATAACAGTCCTTTTGGTGCATATCTTCATAATCACAGTCATTGCCTCATCTTTGTTGTTTTGCCAAGTAATTTACATGAGTAATGTGGGAAATCTACTTTTCTCACCTATTCCCACAGATTTAAATACAACTGAAAAAACTTCCCCTTTCAATAAGCACAAAACACAGGCTCTTGGTGATCTCATTTAAGGATATGATTTTTCTTATTTTTTTGGAGAATTTGATTTTCTAACTAGCTCCTTGGAACTCCTTTGGGGGTTCAAAGAGTTAAATTAAGGGCCCAGGTTGCAACTTGTATTCCCCGTCGGGGATGAGAAGCTATTTCCTATAATGGGTAAATCCGGAAGTTATTTTAGAGTCAGACAGTTAACGAGTGAAATCACAACTTTATCTCACAAAAATGGTGTTAAAAATGGTGTTGGCCCCCAAGTGAGTGTGGATGCTGAGTTTTTTGATTTTGTTATGAATAAAATTCTTAGGAGTTTTGTTTGGTTAGGCAGTAGTGGTATGGTTTAAGTAGATATGTACAGTAGATTTATAATCTGGTGAATGGTGGAATAGACTCAGAATTCATTGCCCCACAATTGCTTTGTTATTTTGAAAATGCGATGTTTTAGAATTGTAGGACATATCTGTCCATTTCTCTTTCAACGATTAAATCTGATAAGTTGAGGATTTTATATTTTCTTTCTGAAGTGGATCATTCCATAACAAATCTCTTAGCTCTTGCCTTGCCTTTATTTTGTTTGGATGAATAAACAAGCAATGTACATTTATCCAGGAGTGGTGTTCCTTGAATTGACATTGGAAAATCAAATCATCGAATAACTTGGGTATATCAATCACCAAACGATCTTCAACACTCAGTGGCCACTTTATTAATACCTCCTGTACCTTAATAGATTGACCATTGAGTATATATTCATGGTCTTCTGCTGCTGTAACCCATCCACTGAAGGATTCGACATGTTGAATGTTCAGAAATGCTCTTCTGCACGCCACTGTTGTTGGTAACACAAGGTTACTGTTGCCTTCCTGTCAGCTTGAACGCGTCTGACTGTTCTCCTCTGACCTCTCTTATTAACAAGGCATTTTGATCCACGGAACTGCCATTCTCTGTTTTTTTCTGTTCTTTTGCACCATTCTCTATAAACTCTAGAGACTGTTGTGTGTGACAATCCCAGGAGGCCAGCAGTTTCTGAGTCTCCATTGGAGGATCAGAGGTGGAGATGATCAGCAACTTTAGATTCCTCAGTATTATTATTTTGGAGGGCCTGCCCTGGGCCCAGCATGCAAGTGAAATTACGAAGAAAGCATAGTGGCGCCTCTACTTCCTGAGGAGTTTGTGGAAATTTGGCATGACATCCAAAACATTTGACGAATTTTTATATATGTGTAGTGGAGTCTGGCTGCATCATAGCCTGGTATAGAAACACCATTGCCTTTGAATGGAAAATCCTGCAAAAAGTAGTGGATATGGTCCAGTCAGTCACAGATAAAGCCCTCCCCACAAATGAACACAGCTGCATGAAATGCAGTTTCAGGAGATCAGCCCCATCACCGAGGATATGCTTATGCTGCTGCCATCAGGCAGAAGGTACAGGATCCTCAGGACTCCCACCACCAGGTTCAGGAACTGGTACGACTCCTCAACCATCAGTTATTTTTTTGTAATTTATTTTTTTATTGAAGTTCATCATCAAACAAACATTTCCATAAGATGTATTTCAGACATTGTACATATATATCATATAATCATATATATCACAAATCTCCACGAAGTATTTATCTGAGGTATACACTCATAGAAAAGAGTGGAAAGAAAAAACCAAGCAAAAGGAAAGAACTATGTACAAGTAGGGAGTGATCTTTTTTTTTTACAACAGATTCATTGATTTGTGAGAATAAAAATCAGGCCTATGAGGCATTATGCAGTTAAACCATTTTTCCCAGTATGAATCAAATTGTTCCAAATTGGATAAAATTCTCTTGCATTTGATTGGATTTAATAGCCCATTGCCATTAAAAGAAATGAATTTTACCTTGTCCTTAGCCATCTGTATTTATCTGTCAATGTACCATTGAAATTAGAATAAAACTTAATCGATCTACTCCCTGAACAAATAAGAAACAAGAAACGCAAATAACAACAAAAATGGCAACGAACGTGTGATTCCAAGGCTGAGGTCTCTAGTAGATGACCCTGCGTTGAGCTAGAGGAAATGTCTAGCTGTGGGGGATAACCCCTCCTACTTGTGAGTTGAGGGCCCCCAATGCAGTATTCATAAAAGTCAGTGAACAAATCCATTACTCGGAAAAGATTTCCCTGTGTACTCCTCCTATCTATATATATATACACATACATATACATATACACACACATTACATACACATATATATATTCTCATTTTGGTGGGGAAAAAGGAGTAAGTGAGAGAATAAAGAATAACAACTAAGTAATATAAAATCCACATTATAATAAGTATTTCTCGAGATAGGTATATCACCGTGTACTTTTGCTTCCCTTTAGCTTCTCAACATTTTTAAAGTTAGCCAAACCTTATGGCTCTTCTGAAGGGGGTGAGGACTGTCTTTGGGAAACTCCCAGTCTCTTCCTGATATATTTCTCTCGGCCTCCTCCCGTCTCCTGCCTTCTTGATTCTCTCACTATTTCCCAAGCGGAGCGGGATAATTCCTCAGCCAGGCTTTCCCTCGTTTTGGTGACGCTAACGGGTAACCCTCTGGCCTTCATGTCTGTAGTCGCCTCTTCCACCGTCTGGTACAACCGCGTCCCGTTGTCATAAAACACTCAAAGTTTAGCAGGGTGTGGAGTTTTAAATCTAATCTTGTTTTGCTTTAGTACTCGCTTTACTTAAGAGTATTCTTTGCGTTTCTGCAGGACTGCGGGGGGGAGGTGATCTTGGTCGAAATATATTAATTTATCGTCATAAAACGCTCTCTTCTTACCCCAGGCCCTTTGTAGAATCTGCGCCTTGGTGCTGTACCGCAGGAATTTAATTATTATTGAGCGTGGCTTTCTATCCTGGGTAGGTTTCGGAACGAACGCGAGGTGGGCTCTCTCGACTTCCAGCTCCAAAACCGAGGGAAGATCCAGCGTGTCCCGCAGTAACTTTGACAAACTCCGTCATAGACGAGCCCTCCGCTCCTTCAGGAACGTTGTAGATTCTGATATTTTTCCACCGTGATCTTCCCTCCAGGTCAAACAGTTTACCTTCTTGGTGATATATTATTTTTATTGTCTTGCTCAGTATCCGTTCCACGTTTTGAACGCGATCTTCCACCTTCTCAATTCGAGTCTCTGCCACCGCTATTTTTTGATTAACGCTGGCGAGTTCTGCCTTAATATCACGGAGCTGCTGCTTTATATCTTTCTGGACCTCCATTATTTCTTTCAGGATTTCGAAGATATTCGCCGCTTCACCTGAACGAGGCCCAGCAGCCGCCTCGCTAGCACGCAGTCGGGTCGGAGAGCCGCTTGCTGCACTCCCCTCGGACGCAGGCTCCGCAGTGTCGCTTTTTTAATTTCCATTTCTTCTCCCCATTCTTGCCCCTCTTTTCAGTTCAAATATTCTCAAAAAATATTATATTTGATGGGATAACGGGGCTTAATACACGTTTTTCCAGAGGAGCTTGTGACTTAGAACCTCAACCATCAGTTTTTGGAACTAAAAGAGATACCTTCACGAAACTTCATTTGCCCCATCATTGAAATGTTCGCACAACCAATGGACTCACTTTCAAGGACTCTTTACCTCATGTTCTCAATATTTATTGCTTATTTATTTATTATTATTCATTCTTTTGTATTTGCATTGTTTGTTGTATTTTGCACACTGTTTGAATGCCCAAGTTGGTGGGGGTTTTCATTGATTCTGTTATTATTATTTTATAGATTTATTGAGTATGCCCGCAAGAAAATGTATCTCAGGGCTATATATGATGACGTACATGTACCTTGATAATAAATTTACTTTGAACTTTGTTTTAGATTAATGATATTGAAATATCTGCCACTAACCCTGCCCTCCCTTCCTCCCCCACCACACTCAGTCTTTTCTTCCACCTCTCTCTCACCCTTCCCCCACCTTTAATTTTCCCTCCTCCTCTCTCTCCCTCTTTTCCTCCTCACCTCGCCACCCTCACCTTTCACTCAGCAGGGAAAATAGAAATAATTTTAAAAAAATTTATTGAAGTATACATCATTGGTTTAAAAACAAATGGACTAAGATTTGTTTAGAATGTCCTTGTTTTGAGTTTTTACATTTTCATTTGAACCTTGTAACATAAGTGAGTTCTTTTGTGTATAAAATCAATTTATATTGTAGCATACAAATTACAATTTGTATTCATAGTTTTGCACAATTCAGGGGTCTTAATATTTAATTATAATATATTCTGATTACATCGTGGCTGATGGTTGACTCAAAAACAATTAGGAAGTTATTGGAGACGATTCTTTCAGGTAAGATTTACATGCACTTGGAAGCACATGGACATGGTAGATATGGTTGTCAACATTGTTGAGTGGAGGAAGTCCTACCTCAGAAACTGGACAGCAATTTTGAGGAAGCGGCAAAGATGATTGATGATGATAAGACAGTGGATGTTGTCTACATGGCCCTTAATAACACATTTTACAACATCCCCTATGGTAGACTGGTCCAGAAGAATAAGTCACATGGGATCCACAGTGAACTGGTAAATTGAATTCAAGATTGACTTGTTCCTAGAAGACAGAGGGTACTGGAGTCACAGAGTAATATAGAATTGAAACAGGCCCTTTGGCCCAACTTGTCCATGCTGACCGTGATACCCACCAAACAAGTCCCATTTTCTGTGTTTGGCCCATATCTCTCTAAAGCCTTCCCATCCATGTACTTATCCACATATCAGTTAAGTGTTGTCACTCTACCTATTTCAACCACATCCTCTGGCTGGTCATTCCATATATGCATCACCTGCGTCATTAAGAAGTTGCCCCTCAGTTCCCTTTTAAATTTTTCACCTCTCACTTAAACCCATTCCCTCTAGATTATTTGTTCCCCTTTCCTGAGAAAAAGACAATGTGTATTCATCTCATCTATACCCCTTATATCTTAATGTCACCTTTCAATCTCCTACATTCCAAGAATTAAATTACTACGCAGCCCAACATCATGCTATAAACATTTCTGTCTCCACCATAATTTTATGCTGCATATTCCGAGCAAGTAACCATACTTTGTTTTCTCTGGAGTATCAGAGGTGGTGATAGAAATATATATTGTTATGAGAGGCATGAATAAGTGTGAGGTGATGCGTTTTAGAAGGACAAACCAGAAGGCTGAGTACAGGGTTAATGGTTGTTTACTTAAGAGTGTGGATGAACAGAGGGACCTTGGGGTTCAAATCCATACATCCCTCAAGGTCGCTGCACAGGTTGATAGGATAATTAAGAAGGCCTATGGGATGCTAGGCTTCATTAATAGGGGGATTGAGTTCAAGAGTAGAGAGGTCATTTTGCATCTCTACAAATCTCTGGTGAGACTGCACTTAGAACATTGTGTTCAATTCTGGTCACCTCGTTATAGGAAGGATGTGGAAGCTATGGAGAGGGTGCAGAGAAGATTTACCAGGATGTTGCCTGGTTTGGAGAACAAGTCATAGGAGGCAAGGTTAGCAGAGCTGGGACTTTTCTCTTTGGAGCGTAGAAGGATGAGAGGGGACTTGATAGAGGTCTACAAGATTATGAGAGGTATAAATAAGATGGATAGCCAGTACCTGTTTCCCAGGGCACGAAAAGCAAACACCAGAGGGCATATGTACAAAGTTAAGGGAGGGAAGTTTAGGGGAGACATCAGCGGTAGGTTTTTTACACAGAGGGTTTTAGGTGCCTGGAATGACTTGCCAGGGATGGTGGTTAAAACATTAGGGGTATTTAAGAGCCTCTTGGACAGGCACATGGATGAAAGAAAAATAGAGGGTTACGGGGTAGTGTGGGTTTAGTACTTTTTTTAATGAATATATGGGTCGGCACAACATCGAGGTCTGAAGGGCCTGTACTGTGCTGTAGTATTCTAGTGTTTAATGAATAAGGTGGAGCAATTGATTGCCCTCAAGACTGCTCTGGCATTCAATAAGACAATGATGATTTGACCATTGTTCTCAGCTCCACTTTTTAAATCCAAAAGTCTACCTTGGCCTTGAATGTGCTAATGAATGACTCATGCATGTTCTACACCAACCTGTTGTGCCTTCAGGTGGTGAAATACTGTTCAATGAAAGGATTAATGCTGTGTAAAAAGCTTTCTTCATATCTCTCTTGACTTAAGTTGACAACCTTTGAATATGAGGAGACCGTGTTGATAGCAAAAGCTGTGCTGTCATCTACAGCCTTATAGAGAAAAGCATTGGCTTGACTGTGCAACACCTGCATTTGCAATCTGCCTTGTGCTGCACAATCTTCATAGCCGCAGCAGTGGATGAGGATGCAACATACAGAGCTGCTTCTTGGCTGAACTTCTGAAGAACGACTCATTGTCTGGGTATTCAATCAAAGCAATGCGTATTCCCCATTCCAGAAGAAATCCCTTCTTTCCATTCTTTTGTGGTTGACCACAACAGTATTTGCCTTGCACAGTTGTGAAATAAAAGGCAACACCAAATCAAGATTCCAATCCATAATTATACATCTAATCATGACAAAACTATAGAAACATTAACCTAATACTCTATTGTATTTCTTCAGTGTTAGTTTTCTGCATGGGTTTATCTTTTTATTCTTGTGTAGTGTTCCTCACAGGCTGCCGAATGCAGAAAGCTACTTGCTCTAAGTATAAAAGGTTGCAGATGGCCATGTAGGATAACACTCTGGGACAATAAGCCCTGGGTTTAGATTGTCCCTATTTTCTGAGTTGGTTGGTTGACACTCAACACTGAGGCATCTGCATACTGATAGTGTTGAAAGCTTTCATCCTGTGAGAGGGCAGCAGATTTATAATCCATGAAGCCATTGCCATTTATCCTATTTGGGTTTTAATAATTTTTTTAAACTGGTTAGAAGACAGATGGCTGAACAACTATGATATCCTTAAAGCTACCTTGAACACTAGTATCTAAACCATATTAGCAGCAGGTTGAGCTTGCTGAACAACAATGAGTTGCTGGGCAGAGACTGAACTACAGCACTCAGACATTGTGTTCCTTTATAGAAACATAAAATACATCTTTGTTGTCAAGGTAAACATGAGAAAAAATAGATGCTCATGAAATGGTTTCAGAAGATCAATTTTGTACATTTATGTTCTTGATTGCATGAAAATTTATCTTCACATATCCCCCAGTTTAAATTTATTTTATATTTCTACAAATGAAGGAGTTAAGCTATCGGAAATGAGGGGAAAGTGCTTTTACCTAAAGGCCACACAGTGTAATTGTACAATGTTGAATTTAGTTACATGTCTGAAAACAGAAAAAGTTGTTTTGGCATTTGTTCAACAGCTGTCAACTTTATAATGTCCTATTTTTCTTCATATTTTACACAATCATTTAGGTCTTTTATGTTTTCTACTAAGACATGGCTGAACATGTTTGAACTCTAATTTATCATCATGTGTTTATTTTCCTAGAATCTAAAGTTCCAGACAAAGATCTGTTAAGTTATTCTGCCTTTTTAAATAAAAAGATATCATGAAAATCTTGTAATTTTTATCCCAAATTTTGTAGGGCTGACATCAAATTTGTTAAATATTTAAAAATGAGTTACTGTGCTGATAAATAGGTAGTACGAGTTGAGCAGTAGTTCATTAAGTCATTATAAATAAGATGTCTCTAAGATCCAGCCACTTTTAAATTTTAGACCAATTTAAATTGTAATTGTTGGGATATTTTAAACAAGATCCTTATAGTGAAGCTATGCAGGATGTCAGTATAAATCCTTAGCTCTCAGTGAAATGATGTGATGCACTAATTATGTTCTTGCTTTTCTTAAAACTGGGGTCTGATTACATTCAAAAACCTCTCCAAGGAGATTGCAATGTACATTTAACTCCTTGCAGGTATTGGAAGTCATTGTGTAAGTGACTGAGGGTTGTCAAAGGATACACAGGACACAACACAGGAGAATAAGGGCTCAATGTTTTCTAAATGCTGCACAAGAAGTAGCACACAAAAGAAGAGATGTCCAGAATTAATCAGAGACATGGTCAAAAAATAGGGCAAGGAATTATTTATAAAGGTCAGTGTCAGAAGAAAAGCCACAAAAATTGGATGCAGTTTTGCCAGAAGTTACATCATCTCTCATGTGGGCAAAGACAGTGAATGCAACATATACACCAGCAGAGGTTATCCTTAGATTTCAAGCCCTTTCTTTACTATAAACCCGGCTTGCTTGGCAATTATTATTGGATGGATATAATGATGTCAAAATGCTGACAAGAAATTTGCACAGTCAAGTCCTGTGAATGCAACTGGCCTCTTGCATCGTAGCAGCCTTTAACTGGAAAGATGACGACAGCTTCAGTGTTAACTAAAGGTGTCCACACATATTAACTTAACTAGCATGTCTATTTTATTACACCTAGGTTCTCCTTTAGGTACTCTCCTTGATACATGGTACCCCCTCGAGTCCAAATGTCTTTGGGGCCCCAGCTTGTGTTTTCAGTTCTAACATTTCTCCAAACTCCTTGAGTGTTAATCACATTGGACTTCCAATTCCCCATTCACTCCATCCTTCCAGTGCTCCTGACCAAGTTCTCCATCCTCCCCTCACAACCCCCTCTCCCCTGATTCTAATGGAAAAAAAGGCTTTCTTCCACGATATGGAAGATCTTGCATGATAGACCTTCCTCTTTCTTTCTCTTGCACTTCAGTGCGGAATAATCCCTGTTTTCTCAGTCAAGGGAGAACTAGACAACCCAGAACCCTACTCTAACTGCTAAGCTGTACAGAATCGTCAAATGATGATGTCAGTCATTGCACAGTACTGATCTGATGCCACGGCTGCCCTTTTGGAGCATAGTACTTAAGTTAATGCCCTCTTTTATTCTCAGAAAGCGGAAAAGATCTCCCATCAGTGCCAGTAAAGGGATCATCAAAATTTTAGTTGTTGCTGGAAGCATACACAGGTTTGATGCTCTCTCGAGTTTCTTAAAATTTTGAAGTCTGCATTGGGTGCTGTGACAGGTATTCACATAACTTCTCCTGAATTTTAATGCTCCCAGTTGCTTCCAGGGAGTTGAGAATGAGTGGAGGCCATCCTGAAAGGGTTTTGCTGATAGAAGAGAGGTCTCAGCAGCAAAGAGTGCACATTTATATAGCACTTTTAGCATGGTAAAGTGTTTTGAACAGTTTACAGAGGATTTATAAAACACAATTTAGCATCAATATGGAGATAACAGAAATAAAAACAGAACAATGTTGAAAACAACCAGGTTAAGGAAGATCTATGCAAACAGGAACAGATTTCAGTTTGGGTTGATCATCTTTCTTCAGAACTGGGAACATTTGCAAAACAGGCATGTTTAAACCTGCAAAGTTCAGCAACTAACGCTTTCTGTATTCTCACAGCTCTTTTTTGTTCACCTCTTTGTCCTCTTACTTTCACTTGGCCAGACATTAAGAAACCTTCAGGACCCTTTCCTAGTCCATACAGCTGTATAGTAACTCTTTCTTTTTGATCTGCATCCAATCATAAACATTTATTTTCTCTATCCCTCTCCATCTGTGCAAGTTCAAACATGTCTGTTTTCCACATTTTCCATTTCTGAAGAAAGGTTATCAACCTGAAATATTAATTCTTTTTCTTTTTCCAAAGATGTTGGCTGAGCTAAACTGAACATTTTCTCTTTTTATTTCAGATAGCTATATTTGTAGTGTTTTGCTTTTCATTATTATGACATGCAAGGGAAGATAACAAAATGTTTGGTAGTAGAATTAGGTTTCATGGAGTGGTTTAATGGAAGATATTGATATGTAGATTTACATATAGAAAACCTCAGAAACTGGGGTCTAGGAAGTTGCGATATGCATCATTAGTAGAGTCATAGAGTATTACAGTACAGAAACTGGCCCTTCAGTCCATCTAGTGCATGCCAAACTGTTACTCTGCCTAGTCCCATAGACCCGAACCTGGGCCATAGCCCTCCATAAGCTTCCCATCCAAACTTATCCACTGTGTCTATCCAAACTTCTCTTAAATATTGCAATCGAGCCCACATTCACAACTTCCACTGGCAAGCCACTCCACACCAATACCTCCGTCTAAGTGAAGAAGGTTCCCTCAAGTTTCCCTTAAATATTTCACCTTTCATCCTTAACCTAAGACCTCTAGTTCTAGTATCATACGACGTCAGTGGAAAAAGCCTCCTTGCATTTATCTTGTTATAGCCCTTATAATTTTTTACACCTGCACCAAATCTCCCCTCATTCTCCTATGCTCCAGTACTGCAGTACTTTCGTTTGCACCGCGAGGTAGAGATGTAGCAATGCAGATATAAAAGCGGGATGTAGCAGTGGAGGCAATTGCAAGGATATGGAGTGTTACTGCTTAATAGTCTGCAAATGTTTTTGGCAAATAGAGGAATGGGGGGTAAACGAAAATTGGTGCAAATTAATACATGAACGGCAAGTTAGAATGACCTCTATTTTATAGTAGGTGTAACACGGCTGCCCCCTTGGAGAGTCTGGGAGTAATGAATTCAAGAAAATAGCAAGGATCTAAATGAGGTTTTTACTTCAGACAAAGGGTCAGCAGAAGCAGAGCTGAAAGATGTTGTGAAGATGCAGACTCGATGTTAGCATGGATATATTTTTCAAAGCTCATTTGGAGACCAATAAGACAGGAAGGATGCAATGGCTTTTTGAAAACATGTCAAGAGAAGGATTGAATTGTTGACTGACGAAACAAAGCAATGTTCAAACTTATAGATGATGGTTGGGTGAAGAACATTTTGTAAACAAGAGGAGTTCTTGTCAACATATGTAGATAGATACTTTATTGATCTGAAAGGAAATTCCAGTGTCACAGTAGCATTACAAGTGCACAGATATAAATAATAGAAGAGAAGTAGAAAGAATAAAAAATAAGTTATCACAAACAGTCTAACAGGAGGGAGTCATCACTTCCTCAGCTATAGGTTGACTCATTATAGAGCCTAATGTCAGAAGGTAAGATTGGCCTCATATGGTGCTCTTTGGAACAGCGCATTTGTCTTAGTCTATTACAAAAAGTGCTTCTCTGTTCAGCCAACATGCACCAGCACACCACTGCATACAAGATTGTACTGGTGACAACAGACTGGTAGAACATGTGAAGGAGAGGCCTGCATATTCCAAGGACTTCATTCTCATTCCACCGAGATGTAACACTGAGCGTCATAGGAAGTCATTCCTACCTGTGGCCATCAAACTTTACAACTTCTCCCTCGGAGTGTCAGACACCCTGAGCCAATAGGCTGGTCCTGGACTTACTTCCACTTGGCATGATTAACTTATTATTATTTAATTATGTATGGTTTTATATTGCTATATTTCTTCACTATTCTTGGTTGGTGAGGCTGTAACAAAACCTAATTTCCCTCGGGATTAATGAAGTATGTCTGTCTGTCTCCTCGGAAAGTAGAGGTGATTCTGGCCCTCAGCTTCTGTGTCGGTGCTCCACTCAAGTCTGTCATCCAGGTGCACCCCAGGAATTGTAGGTCCTCAGCACATCTACGTCCTCGCCATCAATAGTAATGGGGAGCAGTGCAGGCTTTGTCTTCCTAAAGTCCGTCACCATCTCCTTTGTCTTACTGATGTTGAGCCGCAGATGATTCAGCTTGCACCATTTGACAAAGTCTTCCACTAGGGACCTGTATTCATCCTCCCATCCTCCCTTTATACACCCAACTATTGCTGAGTCATCAGAGAATTTCTGCAGATGACATGACTTAGTGTTGTATTTGAAGTCTGAGGTATACAGGGTAAACAGGAAGAGAGCCGATACAGTCCCCTGTGGGGCCCCAGTATTGCTTATAGACATGTCTGACACACAGCTCTGAAGCAGCACATACTGTGGTCTGCCAGTCAGTAATCCTGGATATAATGGAAGTGCCAATCTGCATTTAACGGAGCTTTTCCCCCCAGCAATGAGGGCTGTATGGTATTGAAGGCACATGAGAAATCAAAAAAACGTGATCCTCACAGTGCTGCCCTGCTTATCCAAATGGGACTAGTCTCTGTTCAGCAGGTAGATGACAGCATCGTTGACTCCCATGTGTTTCAGGTAGGCAAACTGCAGGGGATCGAGGGCTGATCTGACCAGGGGTTGGAGGTGAGCCAGGACCAGCCTCTCTAAGGTCTTCATGATGTGTGAGGTCAAGGCAGTTGATGATAGTTATTCAAGACTTTTAGTTGGTCCTTCTTAGGTACTAGGACCACACATGATGTTTTCCACACAGTCAGGTTGCTTTCCAGGTTGAGACTTAAATAAAAATGTGCTGGAGAATTTCACACAACTGCTCACCACACTCCTTCAGGGCCTTGGGGTAAATGAAAATGAAAATTACATTGGATTTTTGGATGAGGTTGCGATTTGGGACATTATAGATGAGAAATAGGAAGGACTCAAGGACAAATTATTTAAGAAATCACATGTAATTGACTGAGATCAAGAAGGGGATAAATCACTGAAGATGATTCTTTAACTTTGATGTGATAGATAACAGTAGAACTGCTATAAGCAAGTGTAGCATGTGTGGTCAGTTAAGTTCAAGATTGCATATGGATCGACAAAGGTTTGGAGGAATTCAAACAAAGGTTTCTGAAGTAGGTGAGGGTGAATTTGAGACATGGTGATGTATTCAAAAATTTTGGAGAGCTAAAGGATTCTGGAGATGGTGATATCTTTTCTGGAATACAGATTTATGACAAGATGACTGATTGAAGGAGAGGAAATCATGAGCACTATCATTTAACGTTGTGAAAGTTGGATGATTGGGATTTCAGTGGGATTAATCTAGAGCAAGAGACAGATCTGATAGATAAAGTGAATGATGAATTGAATATCATAGATCTAAAACCACTGAAATAAGACATTCAGAGCAGTGAACGGCACACAAAAAACTATTCTCTCCTATGACAACAAGATCAAGTAGCTCATGATTTTATAGGTCACAAAGAATGAGACCATTTGATTGAAAAGAATGATCAGAGAGAGATTTGACCAAATGTTTTCTATCTTTGTGACTAACAAATCTACAATATAATTATTCTCATTGGAGGTGAGAATGGAGATGCCATCAGATGCGGCAGGCTGCCACATCAATCTGCAGTATTCAAAAATCAGTTCTTCTTCCTGAATCTGTAAATATTTCTGACTAGTTAGTTACTTGCTAAGCCATAATTACAGGCAAAGTGAAGAGCTAGGAACATAATCCCTTGATGAAGGAAGAGCAGTAGATGTATATATGGATTTCAGCAAGGCATTTGATAAAGTACCCCATGCCAGGCTTATTGAGAAGGTAAGGAGTCATGGAATCCAAGGGGACATTGCTTTGTGGATCCAGAACTGGCTTGCCCACGGAAGGCAAAGAGTGGTTGTAGATGGGTCATATTCTGCATGGAGGTCAGTGACCAGTGGTGTGCCTCAGGGACCCTTACTCTTCATGATTTTTATAAATGACCTGGATGTGGAAGTGGAGGGATGGGTTAGTAAGTTTGCTGATGACACAAAGGTTGGGGGTGTTGTGGATAGTGTGGAGGGCTGTCGGACGTTACAGCTCTGATAGGATGCAAAACTGGGCTGAGAAGTGGCAGATGGAGTTCAACCCAGATAAGTGTGAAGTTGTTCATTTTGGCAGGTCAAATATGATGGCAAAATTTAGTATTAATGGTAAGACTCTTCGCAGTGTGGAGGATCAGAGGGATCTTGGGGTCCGAGTCCATAGGACGCTCAAAGCAGCTGCATAGGTTGACTCTGTGGTTAAGAAAGCGTATGGTGTCTTGGCCTTCATCAATCGTGGAATTGAATTTAGGAGCTGAGAGGTAATGTTGCAGCTATATAGGACCCTGGTCAGACCCCATATGGAGTACTGTGCTCAGTTTTGGTCACCTCACTACAGGAAGGATGTGGAAGCCATAGAAAGGGTGCAGAGGAGATTTACAAGGATGTTGCTTGGCTTGGGGAGCATGCCTTATAAGAATAGGTTGAGTGAACTCGGCCTTTTCTCCTTGGAGCGACGGAGGATGAAAGGTGACCTGATAGAGGTATACAAGATGATGAGTGGCATTGATCATGTGGATAGTCAGAGGCTTTTTCCCAGGGCTGAAATGGTTGCCACAAGAGGACACAGGTTTAAGGTGCTGGGGAGTAGGTACAGAGGAGATGTCAGGGGTAGGTTTTTTACTCAGAGAGTGGTGAGTGCATGGAATGGGCTGCCGGCAACGGTGGTGGAGGTGGATACAACAGGGTCTTTTAAGAGGCTTTTAGATAGGTACATGAAGCTTAGTAAAATAGAGGGCTATAGGTAAGCCTAGTAATTTGTAAGGTAGGGACATGTTCAGCACAATTTTGTGGGCCGAAGGGCCTGTATTGTGCTGTAGGTTTTCTATGTTTCTATATTCCCAGTGACTCACAGATTAATTATATTATTGTGCATTTCAAAGTTAGAAGTAAATTTATTATCAAATAGGTACATGTCACCAAATACTACCATGAGATTCATTTTCTTGTAAGCATTCATAGTAGAACAGATAAATACAATTAAATCTATGAAAAACTACACACCAAGACTGATAAAAAAAATAATGCACAAAAGAGGACTAACAGTAAATACAAGAGTAAAATAACAATCGATAAATAACTTACTAAACAATGCTGAGAAAACCAGTAGTAGAGTCCTTGAAAGTGAGTCCATAGGTTGTGGTAAGTGAAGTTGACTATGTTGGTTCAGGAGCCTGATGTTTGAAAGGTAATAACTTTGTGGAGGCACAGGAGTGGCTACAGGACTGCTTCAAGTCAGTGGGCTGAGCCATGTTGAAGGACTCATCAGAGAGGATCTGAATGAATACACCACAGTTGTCACGTACTTTAGTCTTCACGATTCATCAGCTGTGGATGAGTGTCTTCCCACAAAATCATTTAGAGTTTTCCTCAATCAGAAGCCCTGGATGAAACACGTGATCTGCAATCTGCTGAGGGGACAGATCAGTGGCGTTCAGATCTGGTGACCAAGTAGAATACAAGAGGAAATTCATCTCACATGTGAAGTGGCAATTCCTGACCAAACTGGAATCACAGATGTATTCTTGGTAGCTGTGACAGGGCTTGGATTCTATCACCTCCTACAATGTAAAACCAAGTGATATACGTATGTGACAATAAGATTTTGCTCTCAGATGAGCACAATGCCTTTTATGTTCTCTTTGACCGACAAAACACGGAGACACCAACATAAACTTCCACAGACCCCAACAACCCTGTGACTTCAATCTCTGAGGCCAACACAAGAGCATCCTTCAGAAATGCATTTGGCCTAGATAGGGTGACTGGACAATTGCAAATATCACTCCACTCTTTAAAAAAGGAGGGAGGCAAAAGAAAATAAATTATAGGTCAGTTAGCCTGACTTCAGTGGCTGGGAAGACGTTCCAGTCCATTGTTAAGGATGTGGTTTCGTGATACTTGGAGGCACATGGTAAAATCGGCCAAAGTCAGCATGGTTTATTTAAGCATGGATAGAAGTTTGGCTGAATGGCAGGAGGCAAAGAGTGGGCATAAAGGTGGGTGGCCTTTTTTGGTGGTGTTCCACAGGTGTTGATGTTAGGACTGCTTCTTTTCGCATTATATGTTAATATTCTGGATGATGAATTTGGCTTTGTGGCCAACTTTGCAGATGATACGAAAATAAGTGAAGGGGCAGGTAGTGTTGAGGAAGCAGGGAGCCTGCAGAAGGAGTTAGACAGATTGGGAGAATGGGCAAAGAAGTGGCAGATGGAATATAATGTAGGGAAGTGTATTGTCGTGCACTTCAGTAGGAAGAATAAAGGCATAAACTATTTTCTAGGTGGGAAACAAATTGAGAAATCAGAGGTGCAAAGGGACTTAGGAGTCCTTGTGCAGGATTCCTTAATTGTTAACTTGCAGGTTGAGTCTGTAGTAAGGAAAGCAAATGCATTATTAGCATTCATTTCGAGAGGACTAGAAAGAATATAAAAGATGTAATGCTGAGGCATCTTCCCCGTGGAATACATGGGTTTTCCCTGCTGCTCCACTTTCCTCTGACAGTCCAAAGACACACCGGGTAGATTAATTGGTCATTGTAAATTGTCCTGTGACTAGGTTAGGGTTAAAAATTGTGGTTGGCTGGGGTTGCTGGGCTGGCGTGGTTCCAAGGGTTGGTTGGAAGGGCCTGCTCCATGCTGTATTGCTAAATAAAATAAGTTATTGATCACACCACACAGAGTATTGTGAGCAGATTTGGTCCCCATATCTAAGAAAAGCTGAAATGGCATTGGATAAGGTCCAGTGGAGGTTCACGAGAATGATAAGGTTAACGCATGAAGAACGTTTGAGGGCTCTGGACTTGTACTCTCTGGAGTTTAGAAGAATGAGGAGGGGATCTCTTTGAAAACTATCGAACGTTGAAAGACAGAGTGAATGTGGAGAGGTTGTTGCCTATAATGAGGGAAGTTTAGGATACAGCCTCAGACCAGAGATGAGGAGAAATTTTTTTAGGCAGGTGTGGTGAATCTTTGGAATTCATTGTTACAAACAGCTGTGGAAACCAAGTGATTGGGTATATTTAAAAGTTGATATTGATAGGTTCTTGATTAATAAGGGTGTCATAGGTTATGGGGAGAAGGCAGGAGAATGGGGCTGACAAGGATAATAAATCAGCCATGATAGGATGGCAGAGCAAACTTTGTGGGCTTAATAGCCTCATTCTGCTCCTTTGTGTTGTGGTCTTATGCAGTGAGTAGAACAGGAGACTAAGCACACAGCCTTGTGGTACAGCTGCGCTAATATTGATTGTGGAGGAGATGTTGCTGATAATCCATACTGACTGGGGTCTGCAAGTGAAGAAATTGAGAACCTAGTTTGCACATGGAGGTTTGGACATTGATTGCCTTCCATGTCAGAGGTAGAGCTTTTTGTGTTATTTTGTGGATTGCTGTCTGCTCTTGTATAAGCTTTCATTGACATTTTCTGCAATAGTGCCAGCTTTATTTCAGGGCACATCATGGTACAGCAAGCCATTGAGTGCATGTTTGTCACGTAGTGGTTGCCTCAGTAGGAATGAACAGGATTGCAATTAATGTGAGATTAAAATGAAATCCTGCTGTTTATTAAAGGAAAACCAAACCTACTGTAGCCAGCTAGCCATTTTTTTGGGGGTTTCATAACAAAAAAATGGCATCTTCTCACACCTTAAGATCACACTTTTTTAAAGTAAGCATTCAATAATATACTTCGGAAATTGATATGTTTACTGTATTTAATTGACCAATGAAGTTATTTTGAATTTGATAACATTCTGTGAAGATTAGGACTGGGACTGGACTAACTTCCTGTTCTCAGTGGTATCTTCAATATTCACCTGAACCAATAGAATAGGAGTGTCACTTCTGAAAACCGGCACTTGATACTGAACAGAACTGAACAGGACTAGGAATATAAAACCTGAAGTGAGACTATATTGCAGATATCTGACTCGGATTTGACTGTTTTACAAATTGTATAAATCATACATGCAGTCTTAATGAACTCTTCCAACTAGACCTGGATGTATGGACATGCACAAGATAATCTGCATTACTTTGATGTGCTGATCTGAAGGCATGCCATTTACCACCTGAAAGAGAAATATTTCCCTATTTGTACTTCAACAGACAATAATTGTTAACAACCTTTAATGTTAATCATTTATCATTAAATAGCTACAGGAAAATATTTATTAGTTCCAACTTTATTCTTTATCTGGTGATTTGATGAGGTGTACTTTCAGCTTGTCCTTAAATCATTAAATGCTGTACTGCTGACCTACTTTACCTCTGGCTATTAACTAAAATTTGGATGTGCAACGAATGTAGTTCTAAATGTGCAAATTTCATGTATTTCAATTTGTCAAATGCTATATCGGAAACCTAGTTTTTGTAGGTTGAGAACAATTTTGGAATATTTATGGAAAATCAATATAGGCTCTGAAAATTGTGCAAAATTTGTGAATTGGTAAATTTTATTTTTGAGTTGCTGAAATGGTGGCAAATATATTGAACTTATGATGTCTTTATATGAATTTTTCAATGGAGGGGAAACCTTTACATGCTTTTAGGAAGGTAATTTGAATTGTTCAGTAATCTCAAATTGTCATTTGTTCTGTAAATCAAATAACTGACTTGGTTCTATTGTCAGTTTAACAAAGGATGTTACAAATTGTGGAAGTGTTGGACTTGTACAAGGATGGGCATTGTGCTTGTCCCTGCTGTTGACTGAGCTTGTAGAAAGTGGATATTAAAAACATGATTCCATGGTCCAGTGTTTAAATGTTACTCTGTTGTATTTATTTATATTTTGCTTTGCCAACAAAATAGATGCAGACTGTATTTGGCTGAATCACGCTCCTCAAATGGACTTGTAATATGAATCCAATTTAAATTCTAAGAAGTGAGCCAAAACAGATGATTATCTTAAATCTGATTAACCGCCATTCAAATTGATGAGAGTGAATGTGAATTTTATAGAATTAAACTACAAATACAATTTATTTAAAAATTACAGTGAAGTTAGTGTTTTTGTTTTGTTTGCTTTGTATATTTAGGGCGTAATTCTGTACATTTATTTTGGATGATAACTTGAACTCATAGGCTTTTTAGTTGATTTAAAAACAGATGGGAAACATTCGGAGAAGCTCATGGGCATTATTACAGGGTATAGCTTCCTGCTGGAAATACCCAGTAGGTAGTGATTGAGAAGAAAGGGGAAAAGAAGGCACAGAACATATGGGCAACACAGTGGCATAGTGGTTAGCACAACGCTTTACAGCACAGGAGATCCAGGTTCAATTCCCTTTGCTGCCTGTAAGAAGTTTGACCAGGTGGGTTTCCTCCCACAGTCTAAAGGCTTACTGGTTGGTAGGTTAATTAGTTCTTTGTAAATTGAGCTGTGATTATACTAGGATTAAAGGGGGGATTTGTTGGGCTTTTTTTTGGGAGAAATTCTGCAGATGCTGAAAATCCAAAGCAACGCATGCAAAATGCTGGAGGAACTCAGCAAGTTCTGCAGCATCTATGGAAATGGAAGGGTTTCAGGCCAAAACCCTTCTCCAGGACTAGAAAGGAAATGAGAAGACGCCAAGATAAATAGGGGAGAGGGGAAGAAGAATAGCTAGAAGGTGATAGGTGAAGCCAAGTGGGTAGGAAAGCTAAAGGCTCAAGAGGAAGGAGTCTGGTAGGAAAGGAGAGTGGACTATAGAAGAAAGGGAAGGAGGAGGGGCACCAGAGAGAGGTGACAGGCAAATGAGAAGAGGTAAGAGGCCAGAGTGAGGAATAGAAGAAGAGAGGAGGAGGAGGGATTTTTGTTAACCAGAAAGAGAAATCGATATTCATTTCATCAGGTTGGGGGCCACCCAGATGGAATATAAGGTATTGCTCCTCCACACAAAGGGTGGTTGCATTGTGGCATAAGAGGAGGCTGTGGACCAACATGTTGGAAGGGGAATGAGAATCAGAATTAAAATGTTTAGCCACTGGGAAATTCTGCTTTTGGCAGAGGGAGTTTGACAAAGCGGCCCCCCAGTTTACGACAGGTTTCACCAATGTAGAGGAGGCCACATTGGGAGCACCAGACACTATAGAATACCCCAGAAGATTTGCAGTTGAAGTGTTGCCGCACTTGGAAGGACTGTTTGGGGACCTGAATGGAGGTGAGGGAGGAGGTGAATGGGCAGGTGTAGCACTTTGGCCACTTGCAGGAATAAGTGCCAGAGGGAGATTAGTGGGGAGGGATGAATTGCTTAAGGGAATCACAGATCGAGCGATCGCTGCGGAAAGATAAGTTTGGATCCGTTTGGAGAGGGTGGAAGTTACAGAAAATAATGTGTTAGGTGTGGTAGGTAAGGATAAATGGAACTCCATTAATGCTAAGGTAGCTGGAAGATAGAGTGAGTGCAGATGTTTGAGAAATGGAGGAGATGCGGGTGTAGCCAGCATCAATGTAAGGGAAACCCCATTCTTTGAAGAAGGAAAACATATCTGATGTCCGGGAGAGGAAAGCCACAACTTGGGAACAGATGTGACGGAGACAAAGAAACTGAGAAAAGGGAACAGTATTGTTATAGGAGACAGGATGGGAAGAGATGTAGTCAAGATAACTGTGGGAATCAGTAGGTTTATAAAAGATACTGCTCAACAGTTGGTCTCCAGAGGTGGAGACAGAGAGATTGAGAAAGGGGAAGGAGTTGTCAAAAATGGACAAAGTGAACTTAAGGGCAGGGTGGAAGTTGGAGGCAAAGTTGATGAAATAGACAAGCTCAGCATGGATGCACGAAGCAGCAACAATGCAGATGTTAATGTAACGGAGGAAGAGTTGGGGAGCATTACTTTGGAAGGCTTGGAACACGGACTGTTTTACGAAGCCAAGGAAAAAGCAGGAATAGCTGGGGCCCATGTAGATGCCCTCTGGTCTGGAGAAAGTGGGAGAAGCTGTAGGGAAAATTGTTGATTGTGAGGACCAGTTCTGCTGGACAGAGGAGGGTGGTGGTGAGGGGAACTGGTTGGTTCTTTTATTCAAAAAGAATTGGAGAGCTTTAATGCCTTCATGATGGGGGATAGAAGTGTATAGAGACTAGACATTCATGGTGAAAATGAGGTATTCGTGAAGAGAGCATGAGAAGTGTTGTAGATGTAGGTGGGAAGGGACTGAGCCAAGGGGAATAGAATGAAGTTGACGTATGAGGACACATGTTCAGTGTGGCAGGAACAGGCAAAGACAATGGGCCTACTGGGACAGTCAGGTTTGTGGATCTTGGGTAGGAGGTAGAAGTGAGTATTGCAGGATAAGGGAACTATGAATTTGGTGGCAGTGGATACAAGTTCCCCAGAGCTGATAAGGTCAATGATGGAGTTGGAGACAGTTTCCTGATGGTCTGGAGTGGAGTCCCTTTCAAGGGCTAAATATGAGGAGGTTGCTGCCTGGCCTCAGCAAGGTAGAGGTCAGTCTATGACATTACAACAGCACCCCTTTTGTACGCAGGTTTAATGGTAAGATTTGGATTGGTGCGGAGAGAGTGGAGGGCAGTGTGTTCAGAGGGGGTAAGGTTCGAGGAGGACTTTGAGATAGAGAGCACTTTGCTCTTTATATCATAATAATCTGTTGCAAAATTATTTGATATTTATTTTAAATGAGGATTTTGATTGCAAGAGTTTTGTGCTGTCTGGATATCAGATAGATTGCAAATTGGGGTCAGCTTGCATATCGGAGGCAAAATCAAATCAGTTGCTGTATTTGTGTGAGGCTGAACATGTACAAAGCCAACACCCATAGAAAGTACATTGTGAAGGAAGATCATAACAGTAATTCGCTTGCATCATCAGTTTGATGCCAATAGCATTGTTTGGAGCTGAATGCTCCAGCAAGTTCTTGCTTTCAACCCGTAAGAAATACATAAGTGTTCAGCAGCCCAAAGGATAATATTATTTAAAGCAATCAACATTTACTTACTGCAGGTTAGTTGGTGGTAAATTTTATTGACACTTGCTACATTCTATAAACTTCTTGTGTCTACTAGGGTATTTCAAATTGCCAAGGTGTAAATGAAATGTTATGGCAGGCACTCAAGTGTTTTATTCCAACATCAAAGATTTTGCATAAACAGTTGCTCCTGTGACATACAGTATATGGGTTATGTAATATTGGGTGTGTACCCTTCATAAGACTTTTATCATGTGATCAGCTAGCTGCTCTCCATGTCATTGATACCAGTGATTCAGTTTAGAACCAGTTTGTCTGTCTGGAAGTAAGCTGCAGCAAGATTGCTGTCCCTTGTTGAAAGGCTCATTCAATAAAATACCCTTGGATCATTACTTAATTTCCAGTATTCTACAGTAAGATACTGAGCCAGCTGCCAGTCTGAGAGCAACTAGAGAATCCTCTGATAGGCAGCATGACTGAGAGAATAAGCTGAGGCACAGAAGATGACAAGTTCCTGTAAAATACAGGTAGGAAGAAAGGAGCTTTTTGCAGGACGGGTAAAATCCACCAGTTTTCTCAGAGAGTTTTCTCTCTACCTGAATTTAAGTTAGGTGTGGCATGATGCCACACCTTGGTAAAGATGTCCTTACTGAAATGTATTACATATTACAGCCACAGCTTCAGACTTTAAACAGAATTGGGGCTCCGTTGAAAATTGGCCATGAATATTTATGCATTGGACAACTTACAGCATTTTACTTACAGTTTGCTATTTCCTGTTTTGCAAGGGGACATCATTTATGTTCAAAGAGCTAAAGACATTTCACTCATTCCTTTCCAGAGAACAGTGGGCGAAGAGACCAAGCCCCTATTTTTGGGGAGATTGCACATTTGCTTGTTGTGCAGTATCCCACTGACAATACACAAGTCACGTTGTAGACCATGCTATTCAACTCTGCGCTCTGAAAAATACTGCAGCTGAAACTAATTCCAGTTCTTCTTTGACCAGCAGTTGGTATGCAAAGGCAGTGAATGCTGTTGCTGGATCTGGTAACACATAGCAGTATCTCATGCAGAGGAGTGCAAAATTGTTGTACACTTATTTGGAAGTAATAGTGATAGGATACCTTTAGGGGCTTTTGAATTTCGCCTTTTTCGTATCTGAATCTATACAAAAAACTTATGAACATTCTTTTATATTTTATTCCTAGGTGTAATTGACTAGATTTTGCATTAAATTAGATAACCAAAAATGTTTTGACCCAGTTCATGTCAGAAAAAGAATATTAAATCCAGAACTTCCGGCATCTCCAATGGGATCCCACCACCAAATATATCTTTCCCTCTTTCCCACTTTCTACTTTCCACAGGGATTGCTCCCCTTGCAACCTTCTTGTCCATTCGTCCTTTCCCACTGACCTTCCTCCTGGCACTCGTCCTTGCAAGAAGAATAAGCAATACACCTGCCCCTACACCTTCTCCCTCACTACCATTCAGGGCCCTAAACAGTCCTTCCAGGTGAGGTGACATATCACCTGTGAGTCTGTAGGGGTCATATATTGTATCCGGTGCTCCCAGTGTGGCCTCTTGTATATCAGTGAGACCTGGTGTAGATTGGGCGACCACTTTGCCAAGCACCTCAGCTCTGTCTGCCAGAAAAAACAGTATCTCCCCGTCGCCACCCATTTTTATTCCAATTCCCATTCCCATTCTGACATGTTGATCCATGGCCTCCTCTAATGTCATGAAGAGACCACACTTAGGTTGCAGGAGCAACACCTTATATTCCATCTGGGTAGCCTTCAATCTGATGGCATGAACATCGATTGCTCAAACTTCCAGTAATGCCTCGCCCCCTCCCCCTATTCCTTATCTCATTTTCCCTCTTTTACCTCATCTCCTTGCCTGCCCATCACCTCTCTCTGGTGCTCCTCCCCCTTTTTCTTTCTTCCTTGGCCTTCTGTCCTTTCCTATTAGATTCCCCTTTCTCCAGCCCTGTGTCTCTTACACCAATCAACTTCCCAACTCTTTACTTCAGGAATCCCCCCCCCCCCCCCGCCCCTAGTTTCATCTATCACCTTGTGTTTCTCCATCCCTTCCACAACCTCTAACTCTGACTCCTCATCTTTTTCCATCCAGTCCTGCTGAAGTGTCTCAGCCCGAAACATCAACTGTACTCTTTTCCATAGATGCTGCCTGGCCTGCTGAGTTCCTCCAGCATTTTGTGTGTGTTACTTAGATCTTTAAGTATTAAGTATTAGTCTTTTATGTTTACATTCATAGCACCAATAATTTTTTGACTGAATTGCAAGTGTTGAAAATTTTAACATGGTGTTTCAGTTAAGAAGCTGAAATTTAAATAAGTAATTTGGTTAAGAATTATTAAACTGCTATTTTGAGTAATCAAATATTTTTGGGATTAGTGCTTTATATTGTGTTTCAAAATAAATGGTTTACTTGGGAGGCAAATAAAAGTACCTGTGATAGACCACATAATCTCATTTATATTGTCTTTCTGTGGTGATTTTGCTAATCCCATTTTGGGCGGTAATGTGGAGTGATAGAGTGCTGTAAATTCGGGAGGGACAGGAAGCCATTCTTTCTGTTTCAGATCCTATGCTGATATATCTGCTGGTAATTTGGATGAGAGTACATGTTGAGATTCAACTTTGATTCTGCATCCATTCGGTCTTTTAACTGTGCTTAGGCTTACCTACAAAGAACAAACACTGGGAGGTATTGAAACAGGTCTACCGTTTCTCTTAACACACACAAAATGCTGGTGGAACGCAGCAGGCCAGGCAGCAACTATAGGAAGAAGCACTGTCGACGTTTCGGGCCGAGACCCTTCATACGGGCTAACTGAAAGAAAAGATAGTAAGAGATTTGAAAGTAGGAGGGGGAGGGGGAAATCCAAAATGATAGGAGAAGACAGGAGGGGGTGGGGTGAAGCTAAGAGCTGGAAAGGTGATTGGCAAAAGGGATACAGAGCTGGAGAAGGGAAAGGATCATAGGACGGGAGGCCTAGGGAGAAAGAAAGGGGGAGGGGAGCACCAGAGGGAGATGTAGAACAGGCAAAGAGTGATGGGCAGAGAGAGAAAAAAAAGGGTGGGAAATAAATAAATCTGGGATGGGGTAAGAAGGGGAGCAGGGGCATTAACGGAAGTTAGAGAAATCAATGTTCATGCCACCAGGTTGGAGGCTACCCAGCCGGTATATAAGGTGTTGTTCCTCCAACCTGAGTGTGGCTTCATCTTGACAGTAGAGGAGGTCATGGATAGACATATCAGAATGGGAATGGGACGTGGAATTAAAATGTATGGCCACTGGGAGATCCTGCTTTCTCTGGCGGACAGAGCATAGGTGTTCAGTGATGCGATCTCCCAGTCTGTGTCGGGTCTCACCAATATATAAAAGGCCGCACCGGGAGCACCGGACGCAGTACACCACACCAGCCGACTCACAGGTGAAGTGTCACCTCACCTGGAAGGACTGTCTGAGGCCCTGAATGGTGGTGAGGGAGGAAGTGTAAGGGCAGGTGTAGCACTTGTTCTTCTTACAAGGATAAGTGCCAGGAAGGGTAGCCTCTTGTTTCATGTATTTCTCTTGTCATACATGAGTAGAGAAGAGAGTATCTCTAGGAAGATGCTTTCTACTGATATATGAGGAGAGAATACTAATATATAATGTATGAAAGAGAATGTGAATAATAATGTCAGAGGAGAGAATACTAACATATGAGGGAGGAGAAAACAGATACTAAATGAAAAGCTTACTTCATGTGAAGTACATTGTCTTTACATATCATGATTTTGTTTCTGTCAGATTGTGAAATTATAGACTAAATACAGAGTACAGTTTATGCAACTTTTGTTTTGAATATTTTGAACCCTTTGATTCTTGTTATCAAATAATACACTGCTGTAGAAATTCTAACCTTACAATTGCATCAGAATATCGGTGAACAATTTTCTTTAAATATTTGAAACCCATCAGTAAACATTGAGTAGACAAAATAGGAGGAAAATTAGTAGGTATAAAAGAAAGGAAGAACTTTATTTTAATTAACTCTGCATTTTGATTGTAATTCATTTATAAATCTACATAAACTGATGCGTAAGTACAAATATCAAATCATTATTGAACCTTGGTGTTGCTAAATGCTAATCATGCTGAACATTGTAATTATGAGCTCATTTTCTGTAAATGATAATTCAAAAGGCCAGGAAAAACGAGCAAAATAACAAATAAAAAGTTTGTATAATTTGAAGCCATTTTCTTTGCAGAGACAAATTTGCTGTTCAATACTTTCAAATTACTGCAATGAATAAAAATGCAAATCATAAATACAAGTGATTCAGCAGATGCTAGAAATACAGAAACAGACGACAATGCTGGAGAAGTCAGCAGATCAGGCAGCTTCTAAGGAGAGAAATAAAGAGTTGACGTTTCAGGCTGAGACTCTTTATAAGCATGCATATCTTTTTTCTGCTATTTTGTTTATCTTGTGAGTAACTTGACCTGCATTCTTAAGTTCACTCTGCAATTCGGAAAGGACTTGATGAATAAAAAGATAAATAAAAGATTTATGATCTAATATAAAAATGCATTTGCAGAGGAGTTCCACATTCCTACTACACTCTCATAGAGAAATGTTTGTGAACGTCCCTCCTGAAAACCCAGCTGTTTAGTTAAGCTATGCACCTCAGTTCAACTCCATGTTACCTTAAAGGTCAGAATTAGCTTTTCTCAATTTACTCTGTCACTTCCCTGAAATTTTTGAAAAATCCAATCACACCAATGCTAACCTTTTAAATTTCAGAGAATGCAGCCTTAGTTTTTGTGGTTGATTCTTGAAATTTAATCCTTGGAGTGAAGGTAACATTCCGGTAAAGTTACTTGATTGTCATAATACCATAAGAGCATGGGATATAATAGCAGAATTAGCCCATTTGGCCCATTGAGTCTGCTCCACCATTCGATCATGGCTAATTTATTTTCCCTCTGAACTCTATTCTCTGAACTTTTGGCACCCATTCCAAGAACCTATCAACATCCACTTTTAAATATACCCAATGACTTCGGCTCAACAGATGTCTGTGGCAATGAATTCCACAGAATCACTAACCCTGGCTGAAGAATTTCTTCCTTCCCTCTTTTCTTCTTAACTCCAGTGAGTACAGGCCCAGCACCATCAAATACACCTCATATGTTTTTGATTCCCAGGTTCATTCTCCTCTTCACCCTCTCCAATGCTAGCTCATCATTTCTTAGATATGGGGCCCAAAACTGCTCCCAATACATTGTAATTAATACCTCACCAGTTCACTGATAGCTTTCAAGGGAGGAAATTTACTATAACTTGTCAGTTTGGTTTGCATGTGAATCCAGACCAACTCCAACCCCCTGAAATTGTCTAGCAGTTACGCAGTTTTGCTATATTTGGACACAAGATCGGAACCAGGTTCAGATGGGGTGAAGTTTGTTAGGTGTGTCCAGGAAGAATTCTTGATTCAGTATGTAGATAGGGCAATAGAGGAAAGGCCATACTGGATCTGATTCTAGGTAATGAACTTGGTTAGCTGACAGATCTCTTAGTGGGTGAGAATTTGGAAGCAGTGACCACATCGCCTGACCTTTAGCACAGCCTTGGACAGGGATGGGAAAATAATTAGGGGAAGTAATTAATGATGCTATTTGATAGGATCTTGAGAGGGTAAATTGGGAACAGATGTACTCAGGAAATTTGTCCCATTGAGGCAGGGAAACGGCAGTAGGGTGAAAGAACCATAGTTGACCAAAGGTGTGGAATATTGTGTTGAGGAAGAAAAAACTTTTGGAAGCAAGTGTCAGACAAGGCTCTTGAGAGTTACAAGATAGCCTGGAAGGAGTTTAAGAATGGGCTTAGGAGAGGTGGACTTGAGAAGGCCTTGGCAATTAAGTTTAAGGAAAACCCCAGGGCATTCTACATATATGTGAAGAACAAGGTGATGACTAGAATGAGGGTAGGACCAATCAGGATAAAAGAGGAAACATGCCTAGAATCTAAGAAGGTAGAGGAAGTCCATAGTGAATACTTTGCTTCAGTATTCACTAGTGAGAGGACCTTGATGAATGTCAGTCAATGTGGAACTGGCTGATAAGGTGGAACATGTTAATGTGAAGAAAGAGGATGTGCTGGAACTTCTGAAAAAAACATTACAATATACAGTGCCTATTAAAAGTATTCACTCCTCTCCCCCCCCCCCCCCACAGAAGTTTGCATGCTTAATTGATTTACAACATTGAATATTAGTGGGTTTAATTTGGCTTTCTTGATACCGATCAGCAGAAAAAGACTTGTGTCAAAGTGAAAACAGATCTCTACAAGGTGATCTAAAATAATTACAAATATAAAACTCAGAAGTAATTGATTGCATAAGTATTCATCCCCTTCAAGTCAGTATTTAATAGATGCATCTTTAGCAGCATTTACAGGCTTGAGCTGATAGGTCTCTATCAGCTTTGCACATCTGGACACTGCAATTTTTCCCCATTCTTCTTTACAAAACTGCTCAAACTGTGAGATTGCCTGGGGAACATGAGTGAACAGCCCTTGACAAGCCCAGCCACCAATTCTCAATTGGATTGAAGACTGGACTCTGACTTGGCCACTCCACGACATTAATTTTGTTGTTCTTAAGCCATTCCTGTGTAGCTTTGGCTTTATGCTTGGGGTCATTGTCTTGCTGGAAAACAAAGCTTTTGCCAAGTTGCAGTTCTCTGGCAGACTACATCAGGTCTTCCTCCAGGATTTCCCTGAGAAATGGCAGATGGAGTTCAATGCTGAAAAGTGTGAGGTGACTCACTTTGGAAGGTTGGACTTGAAGGTAAAATACAGGATTAATGGCACGATTCTTATCAGTGTGGAGGAACAGGGAAATCACATCCATAGATCCCTCAAAGTTGCAGTGAAAGTTGATAGGATGGTTAAGAAGGCATATGGTGTGTTGGTCTTCATAAGTTGGCCACTGAGTTCAAGAGTTGCAAGGTGAGGTTGCAGCTGGGAAAAACAAGTTTGACCACACTCGGAGTATTGAATTCAATTCTGATTGCCTCATTATACAAAGGATGTGGAAGCTTTAGAGACGGTACAGAGGAGATTTGCCAGGATGCTATTTGGATTAATATGCAGGTCTTATGAGAAAAGGTTGAGTGAGCTCTTCCTTTTCTCTTTGGTGTTGGTGCTAAGCATCATAAATCGAATGGTAAGCCAGTATCTTTTTTCCAGGGTGAAAATATTAATACAAGGAAGCATAACTTTAAGGTGATTGGACAAAGTGTAGGGAGGGATGTCAGAAGTAGGCTTTTACACAGAGTGTGGTGGATGCATGGAATGTGCTTCCAGTGGCGATAGTAGACGCCACTGTTGTTCATTACTGTTGTGTAATAAACAGGATTTGATTAGTGATCTTGAAGTAATGTTGTGTAATGAACAGGATTTGATAAACGATCTTGAAGTAAAGGAGCCATTAGGAGGTAGTGACCATAATATGAAAAGTTTTTATCTGCAATTTGAGAAGGATAAGGGCAGATCGGAGGTGTCAGTGTTGCAGTTGAACAAAGGAGGCTATGGAGCTATGAGGGAGGAGCTAGCCAAAGTTAACTGGATGGATATCCTAGCAGAAAAGACAGTGGAACAGCAATGGCAGGTATTCTTGGGAATAATGCACAAGGTGCAAAATCAGTTCATCCCCCAGAGAAGGAAGGATTCAAAGGGAGGAAAGGGGCCACGGTGGTTGACAAAGGAAGTCAGAGATTGCATAGCATTAAAAAAAAAGGAAGTATGACAGAGCTAAGGTGAGTGGGAGGACAGATGATTGGGAAATTTTTAAGGAACAACAGAACTTAACTAAAAAGGCAATACGGGGAGAAAAAATGAGGTACGAACGCAAGCTAGCCAGGAATATAAAGGAGGATAGCAAAAGCTTTTTTAGGTATGTGAAGAGAAGGAAGATAGTTAAGAACAATGTTGGGCCCTTGAAGAATGAATTGGGTGAAATTGTTATGGGAAACAGAGAAATGGCAGAAGAATTTAATGAGTACTTTAGATCTGTCTTCACTAAGGAAGACACAAGCAATCTCCCAGATGTATGGATGGGCCAAGGACATAGGGCGAAGAGGAAATGAAACAGATTGACATTAGGAAGGAAATGGTGATGAGTAGACTGATGGGACTGAAGGCTGAGAAATCCCCAGGTCCAGATGGTCTGCATCCTAGGGTACTAAAGGAGGTGGCTCTGGAAATTGCGGATGCATTGGTAATCATTTTCCAATGTTCCTTAGATTCAGGATCAGTTCCTGAGGATTGGAGAATGGCTAATGTTATCCCACTTTTTAAGAAAGGAGGGAGGGAGAAAACAGAGAACTATCGTCCTGTCAGCCTAACATCAGTAGTGGGGAAGATGCTAGAGTCCATTATTAAAAATGAAATAGTGGCATATCTAGATAGCAGTGATAGGATTACCAAGGGTAAATCATACTTGACTAATCTATTGGAGTTTTTTGAGGATGAAACCAGGAAGTTAGCCAAGGAAGATCCAGTGGATGTAGTGTACCTCGATTTTCAGAAGGCATTTGATAAGGTCCCACATAGGAGATTGGTGGGTAAAATCAGAGCTCATGGCATTGGGGGGAAGATATTGACATGGATAGAAAACTGGTTGGCAGATAGAAAGCAAAGGGTAACGGTGAATGGGTATTTCTCGGAACGGCAGGTGGTGACTAGTGGGGTGCCACAGGGCTCGGTATTGGGACCACAGCTGTTTACGATTTACATCAGCGATTTAGATGAAGGCATTGAGAATAACATCAGCAAGTTTGCTGATGTTACTAAGCTGGGTGGCAGTGTGACATGTGATGAGGATGTTAGGAGAATTCAGGGTGACTTGGATAGGCTGAATGAGTGGGCAGATATTTGGCAGATGATGTTTAATGTGAATAAGTGTGAGGTTATCCACTTTGGGAGTAAGAACAGGAAGGCAGATTATTATCTGAATGGTGTAGAGTTAGGTAAGGGAAAAATACAAAGAGATCTAGGAGTCCTTGTTCATCAGTCACTGAAGGTGAATGAGCAAGTGCAGCAGGCATTGAAGAAGGCTAATGGAATGTTGACCTTTATTACAAAGGGAATTGAGTACAAGAGCAAGGAAATCCTTTTGCATTTGTACAGGGCCCTGGTGAGACCACACCTGGAGTATTGTGTACAGTTTAGGTCTCCAGGGTTAAGGAAGGACATCCTGGCTATAGAGGAAGTGCAGCGTAGATTCACAAGGTTAATTCCTGGGATGTCCAGACTGTCTTACGCAGAGAGGTTAGAGAGACTGGGCTTGTACATGCTGGAATTAAGGAGATTGAGAGGGTATCTGATTGCAACATATAAGGTTATTAAGGGATTGGACAAGATAGAGGCAGGAAATATGTTCCAGATGCTGGGAGAGTCCAGTACCAGAGGGCATGGTTTGAGAATAAGGGGTAGGTCATTTAGGACAGAGTTAAGGAAAAACTTCTTCTCCCAGAGAGTTGTGGGGGTGTGGAATGCACTGCCTCGGAAGGCAGTGGAGGCCAATTTTCTAGATGCTTTCAAGAAGGAGCTAGATAGGTATCTTATGGATAGGGGAATCAAGGGATATGGGGACAAGGCAGGAACCGGGTATTGATAGTAGGTGATCGGCCATGATCTTAGAATGGCGGTGCAGGCTCAAAGGGCCGAATGGTCTACTTCTGCACCTATTGTCTATTGTCAGATAGAAAGTCACATGGATGATAGAGAAAAAGGAGGACTATGTGGGAGGGAAGGATCAGATTGATCTTGGAGTAGCTTAAAGGGTTGGCACAACATTGCCAGTTGAAGGGCCTGTACTGTGCTGTACTGATCTATGTTCTATGTTCTTAAAGATGTAAAAACAAGCAGACTACCTGGCAGCAACACTCACTCTGTTTAGATGACACAGATTCATTCCAGCCAGCTCACCTTGTAGAGTTCTCCTCACAACCATGTGGGTCCTAATGTCTATACTGGGAGAGCCTTAGTCAAGTAACAAGAGGATATATCTGAGTTGAGTTTAGGTCTTCATGAGTTCCTGTACTTCCTGGTGGCAGCAATGAGAAGAGACCTTGTCTTGGATGGTGAGGGTCCTTAAGGAAGGATGCCATCTTTTTGAGGCAACTTAATACCATTGGTCAAAATGACCACCGTACAGCCCTTGAGAAGACAGTTCTACCTTCTTTCTGAGGACTTTCTGCATTACCTTGTGTGGCACTGCAAACAAACTAAGTGGTTAGTCTCATCACATATCTAAATTTACTTGCACTAAGGATAACAACACTAAGGACACCCTACATTGCTCATTTATTAATTATTATTATTATTATTATTTCTTTATGTTGTCTTTTGCACATTGGTTGTTTCTCTGTCCTGTTGGGTGTGGACTTTCATTGATTCTATTACGTTTCTTGGATTTACTGAGAATGCCCACAAGAAAACAAATCTCAGGGTTGTTGTATATGGTGACGTATATGTACTTTGATAATAAATTTACTTCAAACTTTGAACTCAAATAAAAAAAAGGTCCTTGGAGGAACAAGCCATGGAACCTACAGCATGCTTCTCTTTAGAGTGTCAACCAGTCAAACCTTTAGTCCTGAAATCAACAGTTGTATTCCCTGCTCATAGACATTTTAAATGTCAGTAAGAAAACAACAAATAATCTGCTGTCATAGACATTGATGTCAATAGATCATGAGTGAACAGCGCTTTTCAAGTCCAGCCACCAATTCTCAATTGGATTGAGGTCTGAACTCTGACTTGGCCACTCCAATACATTAACTTTGTTGTTTTTAAGCCTTTCCTGTGTACCTTTGGCTTTATGCTTGGGGCCATTGTCTTGCTGAAAAACAACTTTTCTGCCAAGTCACAGTTTTCTAGCAGACTACATCAGGTTTTCCTCCAGGATTTCTCTGTATTTTGCTGCATTCATTTTACCCTCTACCTTCAGAAGCCTTCCAGGGCCTGCTGCAGTGAAGCATCCCCACAGCATGATGCAGCCACCACCATTCTTCATGGTAGGGATGGTGTGTTTTTGATGATGTGTCAAGTTTGTCTTATGCCAAACATAACATTTAGTCATGCCAAAAAGCTCAATTTTGATTTCATGAGACCATAGAACCTTCTTGCAGCTGTCTTTATAGAGTCTCCCACATGCCTTCTGACAAGGTCTAGCCAAGGTTTCATGTGAGTTTTTTTTCAACAGTGGTTTCTCTTTACCACTCTCCCATAAAGCTGTGACTGATGAAGCACCCGGGTAACAGTTGTTGTATGCACAGTCTCTCCCATCTCAGCCACTGAAGCTTGTAACTCCTCCAGTCTTTTGGTCTCTTGGTGGTCTCCATCACTAGTTCACTTCTTGCACTGTCACCCAGTTTTTGAGGACAGCCTGCTCTAAGTAGGTTTTCAGCTGTGCTTTCCATTTGTTGCTGATTGACTTAACTGCACTCCAAGGGATATTCAGTGACTTGACATTTTTGTTGTGTCCATCTCCTGACTTGTGCTTTTCAATAACCTTTTTGTAGAGTTACTTGGAGTGTTCTTTTGTCTTCATGGTGTAATTTTTGTCAGGATACTGACTCACCAGCAGTTGGACCTTTCAGATACAGGTATATTTTTTCTACAATCAATTGAAACACCTTGACTGCACACAGGTCTCCAAAAGCAGATCTCCATTTAACTAATTATGTGAATTCTAAAACCAACTGGCTGCACCAGTAATGAATTGGGTACCATATTAAAGCAGTGAATACTTACGCAATCAATTATTTTGTGTTTTATAATTGTAATTAATTTAGATCATTTTGTAGAGATCTGTTTTCACTTAGACATGAAAGATCCTTTATCTGTTGATCAGTGTCAAAAAAATCCAAATTAAATTCCACTAGTGAACACTGGAGAGGAACATTGAGCTAACACTGGAGGGAGCACCGACAGGAAAGTCCAGCCCCAACCCAGCACAGATTCTAACGTGCCTAGCTCTCTTCCCTGGACGACTGTAACAGGGCGCAGCAGCTGAGATGACCCTGCGGCTAAGGCCTAGTCATCGTTACAACCGAGGCAATACAACTCTCTCACCATTTGTCTCACCAATGAACCAGTGAACTAGTCTTGCAGTATTCTATGTTATCAGTGTCCAACAGGGTCTTGAGATCCCTATAAAAACATCCAGTATAATCACTCACTCCCTTTGTTGGATCGCACACCGTCTTGGCACAATAATACGCAACAAATCCAGGCTACGACACAACAGTGATAAGCAATAAGTCCAACTCCATTGGTGTTGAACAATTTGCTGATGCGATATTCCTGTAGCACTTGATGTTGTTAGTATCCAGCAAGGACTTACGGTCATTAAATATACTTACAAGATGAGCAGATGCACCTTTGAGTGAATCTGTACTGGCAGCTGCGACTGAGTGAGCCACCATCTTACTGGAGGGAAGATTTTTCAGAATTGCTATACGTCAGTGTCACAGTTAACTCCCACAACCGAGGCAACAAAGCTCGCCTGCCATCAGTCTCACAGACCTGTGTTCAGACCTTGGAATTTCTGATTGATAGTTGAACTTAATTAACTTGCTGAAGCATGGAGAATTATTTTGCAAACTTTAGTATGAAGAGCTTGTATTGGAGAATGTTTCTTTGTCCTGTATCAGGTATTGGAAAAGAAGTATGATATGTCCTGTGTTTAGCGTTTAGAGTTAACACACAATTATTCTGAAATTGTTTGTTGACTAAGTCAATGTGAGTATTCCAACTTTGACTGAATCACTTCCCAGCTGCATGCATGGTTTCTGTGAGAGCTTAAGTGCAGGTTGAGGGAATTGATTTAAATTGGCTTCATGGCTGGTGCAGATGTCTTTTGATATATGGGCGACCACTTACATTACAGATAACAGCAATTCGTCCCTATGGAAGTCATAAATCTCGACCAAAAATTCGGAGATACTGAATAAAATTTTCTCTCACAGATTACGTTTGTCACTTTTTTCCAACCCTCATTTTTTTGATGCATGCACAGACATGCAGCTTCAATTTATGAAAAGTCACAACATGCACAGTTGTCTTGGAACACAACTCCAGCACAATAGGGGTAGTTTGTACTTTTGCTATATTCTGTGTAAACAACTGGTAACATATAAACATTTGCAAAGATTTCAATTGATATGGCTGTCATAGGTCACAGTTTGCAGCTTTGTGTTATTTCCAGAAAAACAATGTAACAACTTTTCTTGCCCTTCATCACTATTTTTTTGATGTGTAGTACACTGCCACATATTTGTGTTTCAATCCTGCATTTTGAATTGCAATAGAACATAATATACAAAGTATTTTTTTTACCTTTCAAGATTACCATAATTAGTAAAATAAATGAAAATATATTGGTGCACATCATAACATGAATTACAAGCCTTGTAATGTGGTACAATGTTTCAGCCTTTAATATACCCCATTGTGTTCATAAATTTTCATTATAGGTTTGTTTAAAATGTAGTTTTTCTTAACTAGTGTTTTACATAGATCCTTCTGTGAAGTTAGCATTTTTGGGATAAGATGTTAAGTTCTTGCTTCACCTGCTCCCTTAGATCAACATAAAAGATCCTTTGGTACTGTTTGGAAAATGAAATTTTTACTCATGTCTTAGTCAATGTTTATTCCACACTCAAAAAAAAGGTTATCTGGTCAGAATCACATTGTGGTTTATAGATGAAAATCAACTGTTTCATTTTTGACTTTACAATACTGATTACGTTTCCAAAGTGGAGCTGGCTATAAAGCACTCCAGAAATCTTGAAAGTGAAATGGGAGAAAAATATCTTTAAAAATATATAGGTCTTTCAAAACCATTCAGAATAGATTGTGATTTACAATTAGCTTTAAGGTTTATGGTAAATTAGAGGCATCCTGTTTCTCTTTAGGTGTGGTAGCTTATACCACAAAAATGTTTCTTACAGGGATTTTTTTTTAATGCCGATCCTGTACAGAAGTTTTCTTTCCATTTTTCCTTCTACAAAAGATGAATCAATTTAGTACATGTTGTCAAGTGCTTTATGTGTATTTTTGTGTTAAAGGGCATGTTATAAAACATGCACATTTGTACTCCATTTACACACATTTGTATTGGATAGTGAACAAGGTTAAATGCGTGAGTAAAAATAAATTACATTGTGCTTTTTTATTAATGTTCCTCAAAGAGATAACACATTCCAATTATTACAACAATTATGAAAGTTAATTTAAAGATAATCATAAAATATTTAACATTTGGGATCCATAACACATACAGTATAATTAACACTCATACTTCTACTGCCTTGAAGCTAAGCCTCAACGAAGTCTATCGTCATGCTCATTGTTCAGTCTAATGATTTTTTTTGTCTTAAGCATATCTTTTGTATCATTATTTAGTTTATGAATATGAAATTTTATTACAGAGTATAAGGACATTTTGTCAAAAACTACTTCTAGTTGTCTCAAAGAGCTGCCACTCAAACCCATTTAGTGTCCTAACCCTATACCTTATTAAACACATCATCTTCAAAGATTTAGCCATTCCTCTCTTGAAATATGTTTATCATTCTGCTTCTGTTCTCACTTCTGACAGTGTCTTTATGGCTTAACAATATTCTGGTTTCAATGCTGAAAATAATTTGCTCTTGATTGTTTGATTATGACACCAGAGGTGAAGTGGTGTTACTTGACCAGATATTTTCCAATGCATTTAAATTGATCAATTTCGTAAGAGCATTAAACATCCTGGGCCACAGAGGCACTGGGCACTCTGTGAATCAGCTTTGAAAATGAAATTATAATGAACCGTAAGATCACCCATGATTTTACTAAATAGTGAAGCAAAGACAAAGGTTTCTGTGGCCTGCTCCTACATTTTATTTAAGTTAATAAGGATTTGTGTTTAAAATGGAAACTATCTGGATTGAAAATCCAAAATTCTACTCATTCGAACAGAGATATTTGTCAGTGGATGAACTCCACTGACAGATCTGCCTATATACATCTACATATACATTCAAGCTCCTGAGTATGGGTGTACTTCTGAGTACTACATCGCAATAAGATTATTCTAATCTTGAGCTATCAGAAGAGAAAAAAATTATGGTTTGAGGCTCTGATAATCCTCAAATATGGTGAATATTATTTTGCTGAGCAAACTTTAATATTGCTGACCATTATTTTCTTAATAGGGCGTGCAGACTTGAATGTGTTTCATGCCTTATCAACCCCTGTTCACTACAGCTTGATTGGCTTGAACCTAAAATGATTACCTGTTTTTTTGAAAGCTGAGCATTTACGGCATTGTTTTTGTTTCTGTTTTCTAGCACCTGCAGTTTTAGGTTTCTTATTTGTTTTGAGTTTGAAGAGTACTTAGGGTTATTTTTTGGTAAGAAGCCCAGCACTTACTGGTAGTAATGGTGAGGTAATGGCCATTTTTGGCAACATTGCACTACCTTAGTGCTGAACTGATGCATCACTCTGGATAAATCCCAGCTGATTACAGCTTCATCATTTATGTAGACCAATTTCTTTTCTGTACTCATGTGTTTAATTTTATGGCAGCAGCTGTATTGTTATTTTTTATATATGTGCAAGAGAGATAGATGAATAGATATGGAGAAAGATCTCTATCTTCCATAATGGTTCTCTAGTAGGTATCTTAATTCATTCAGTGACTTCTGAAAACTTCCTTTTGTCAACATGGGAAGCACTTAGTTTTTTTCTACATGATTAATTTTGACTGTAGAGGGCATGATGTATGTAGAGGGCATGTGGGCATGATGACAACTTGTATTCCACAAGGACTCCAATGGATATGTTTAAGTAAGCTTATAATTTACTTTGTTTTATGACAAGAGAAAACTAGGTTAGTTTTAATGAATGTAAGCTTGAGAGAATTGGCTCAGCTGGTGTTTCTTTTGGTTTGGTATAAATTACCTGTTAGAAAGGAGTTATTGGTAAAACAACAAAAATGCAATAATTGAACTTTTAGCCCAGACAGTATTTGGCAAAATTACTGAAAGACAGAAAGAATACAACAAGTGTTAAGAAATAGAGACAAATGATGAATGACTATTTTAAGACAGGAGAGGAAGCACAATGATGTTCTTTTATATAGAAATTAATGACCTTCTCCTGGGGGTCAGGGCATTCTTTAAAATGATAGGATATCTTTTATAGCAACGAGTCTGGGAGGAATAAGGAAGAAACAAAAAAAAATCAGAAAATTGCCCACTTTTTTCTCACACAATGCTGTAATTCACAAGTTTAGATTTTATGGAAACTATTCAGTAATATCACATTTATTTTCAGGCAGAAAGTATTCTCTTAAGTTGGTATTGATAACATATAAAACTGAGGAAAATAAAACTACCGGTACTTTAAATTAAATGTTTTTGTTTGCACCATTATCTGAAGATCTTCACTATTTCTCTCTGGGCATAACTCCTGATGTTGATTCTACAGTTAAGTACGGTAGTTGATGGTTGTATTCCTATCTTGAGTTTCAGCCTAACGTTGAAGTTGACATCCTCCAAGATATTTCAAGCTCAATTTTTCTGTGTTTCCCTTCCCTATGATAGTTGCAATGTTGTGCTCAAATGGATAATTAAATGGATCCTGGCCTGCTTATCTTGTTTACCCTCCTGTGTCACTAATGCGTTTCTTATCTGAATACACCTCAGCTGCTTTGCTGTGTTCCAGCATTGGATTTTTTTTGCCTATTTGCATAATTCCTGACTTGTAGACTTCTTGGCCAAGAACCATTTCTAACTCCGTGTGTTTGTCAATGTTTATTAATCTAAATTGGCTCTTAATCTTTGTACACCTTCACCTTAAAATGATCATTCGTATCCTCAAATTCTCCTGTGAATTCATATGTTCTCACCACTGTCAGTCCTCCAACACTGTGGGGCCTTCTCACCAGAGTACTTGTGCATCCCTAATTTTCATATTTCATCATTGATAAGTCACGTTTTCAACTGCTTAATTTCTCAACCTTTGAAGTTATCTCTCTAGACTTCACCATATTTAACTGTCATTCCTCCTTTAATGTGATCTTTAAAACCCACCTTTTTGACCAAGCTTTTGGTCACCTACCTTGATACCTTTTCAGTAGTCTGTCAGTTTTTGTTTTAAAGTGTTCTTTGATGCCCATTGAGACATTCTACTATCTGAAGTGTACTATTTATTACTTTTGGATTTGAAAGGTTGTTAATCTAGTACATTGTTCATAAGATGCTTGCTAGCTTGTCAACTAAACAGCAGAAAAACATCCGGAAGTGATTCGTACCTGGCTTCCTGGCACTTCCTCCTATTTTCCCTGAAAATGTGCCACCTGCCAATTCATGCAATCTGTGGCCTTCAGTTTGCCTGCTGGATTTATTGCTCGTTGAATACCTGATCAATTGTTTATCCTGGTTAATGCTTCTATTTTCCCTGAGGAGTTCTTAACAGCTTGGGGAACAGTTTGATTGCAGGCTGACAAACATTGCCTTTTCATTTACAGAACTGAAGGTTTGCCCCCATCTGAAAAGTGAAGAGAAACATGAAACTAAGAGAAAAATAAGCAAAACTATAATGGAGAATGGAAACGTTGTACATGAGGACAAAGGTAAGACAGCTAAAATGTAGGAGGGATACACAAAGGAAATGACAGAAAGGGTTCAGAACATATGCAAATAAGAACAAGAGGAAAAAAACTATCATATGAAAAGGATGAGTAACATGTCAAGGAAGGCCAAGAATGATGTTGCAAAGTCAGACCTGTATCTTTTTGCAATCAAGAGAAAATCTGCAGTTGCTGAAAATCCAAACAACACACACAAAATGCTGGAGGAACTCAGCAGGTCAAGCAGGATCGGTGGAATAAGAGTACAGTTGACTTTTTGGGCTGTGACCCTTCAGCAGGGCTGGAGAAAAAAAGATAAGGAGTAGCGTTAAAAGGTGGTGGGGGGAGGGGGAGGAGAGGGAGAAACACAAGGTGATAGGTGAAACCAGGAGGGGGAGGGGTGGAGTAAAAAACTGGGAAGTTGATTGGTGAAAGAGATGCAGGGCTGGAGAAAGGGGAGTCTGATAGGAGAGGACAGAAGGCCATGGAAGAAAGAAAAGGGGGGAGAAGCACCCAAAACATTGAGGACCCTGGCACCTGGGAGGCAAACTACCGTCCATATTTCCTTTTCATGTCCACAGAATTGCCTATCTACCCTCTAAGTTATAGATTACTGGTGCCATCGTCTTCAGTTCCCTACCCTTTTGAACTACAGAGCCAGACTCAGCGCAAGAGGCACTGTTGCATCCCTCAGGTATGTCCCCTTCAGTACTCGAAATGGAGGGGTGCTCTCCACTATCCGACATTTTCCCTTTCCTCTCCTGACAGTCAACCATTTATCAGTCTCCTGTAGCCTTGGAGTGACTAGCTCCCTGTTGGTGCTGCCCATCATTGCTTCACTTTCCTGAAAGAGCTGAAGGTCATCAAACTGCAGCACCAGTTCCCTAATTCAGTCTCTAAGGAGCTGCATCTTGATGCACTTGGTGCAGATGTGGCCATTGGGGAGGCTGGTAGTCTGTAGGAAATCCCAATGACACCTAGAACAGAACACTAGCTCTATATACATGCCCCCTATTCTCTCAAGAAAACAAAAGAAATGAGGAATGAACTTAACTACTTTCCTTGTCTCTACCTGTTCTCGCCAAAGCCCTGTTGAGCAAAACCCTCACTACCCTGCCTCACACTACTCCGAAGATGATTGCTCCCATGATGACCACTCCGCCAGGTGGTGCCCCTCTTTTATAGAGACTACTTTTTTAAAGATCTTCGCCAGAAATGCGTGGGAATGCTTCTGTTGTGTCTGCACATTTCACCTGAAGGCTCACAAACTCCTCATGGAGACAAGAAAGCACAAGATTACTCAATCTGCCTGAAAACACACCACCAAAATGTAGATCACAGGCACTGAACCATATATCACAGGCTCCAACAGTAGCTGAATCATATTTGAAAGAAAAAGACATAAAAGAAGTGAAAGAAGTAGTTTTGTGAACCATCTGGAGGATGTTGCCTTTGGTAGTATTGCTTGCTGGCACCAACTTCTTCCAGAATGACAGATTGGCTTTGACTTCTCTTGTCAGCCATGGTTGTATTTAGAATACTTCTTTGGATGTACCTATCCTGTGCCTTCTGAATTGCTCCCAGAAGCTCCAGCCATTGCTGCTCTTCCATCATCCCTGCAAGTGTTTCCTTTCAGCTGCTCTCTCATGCCTCTGTAATTCCCTTTACTCCACTGGATTACTTCCCCTAAGGATCCTTTTACCTTAAGCTCCCTAATCAATTCCGCTTCATTGCACAACACCCAATCCAGAATAGCTGAATCTCTAGTGGGCTCAACCATGAGCTGCTCTAAAAAGCTATCTCGTGGGCATTCTAGAAATTCCCTCCTGGGATCCAGCACCAAGTTATTTTCCCAATCTGCCTGCATATTGAAATCCCCAATGACTATTATAATATTGCCCTTTTGGCATGTATTTTCTATCTCCTGTTGTAATTCATAGACCACATACTTACTACTGTTTGGGAGTCCGTATACAAGTCCCATCAGCATCTTTTTACTCTTGTGGCTCTACCCTGATGGGACTTATATACAGACTCCCAAACAGGAGTTTTGACCCACAATGTTTCAGCGTATTCCGAGCCCATGTCACCTCTTTCTAATGATTTGATTTCACTTTTTACCAACAGAGCTACCATATCCCCTCTGCCAACTTTCTTGTCCTATTGATACAATGTTTATCCTTGGATATTAAGATCCAGCTAGCTAGTATCTTCTCTCAGTCCCGATTCAGTAATGCCCACAATGTCATAGATGCCAATTTGTAACTGTGCTATAATTTCATCTACATTATTTTGTATACTTAATGCTTTCAAATATAACACCTTCAGTCCTGTATTCATCACCCTTTTTGATTTTATTCCCCTTTTACTTTGTAGCATCCCATTAAATGCAATTTTGCCCTATCATCAGCTTCTCTTTGTTAGAAGTCTCGCTACACATTGCCTCTGTTTGTAAACCAACAAACACCAAAACAAACAAATGGTGTTTGTAAACACCATCCTCGGTCCTATCACTCCAGTTCCCATTCCTGCCAAATTAGTTTAAAACCTCCGGAACAGCTCCAGCAAACCAGCCTACAAGGATATTGGTCCACCTCGGGTTCAGGTGTAATCCATCCCTTTTGTACAGGTTGTACCTTCCTGAGAAGAGATCCCAATGATCCCGGATTCTGAAGCTCTTCCCCCTGCATGCACCTCAGCCACACACTCATCTGTCAAATCATCCTTTTCCTACCCTCACTGCACGTGGCACAGGCAGCTATCCAGAGATTACTACCCTAGAGGTCCTGCTTTTCAGCTTTCTACTTCACTACCTAAAACTTCTCTTCAGGATCTCCTCACCTTTCATACTTATGCCATTGGTGCCAATATCTACCAAGACTTCTGGCTGCTCACCCTCCCCCCCCCCCCCCCCCTTAGAATAATGTGGACCTGATCCAAGACATCCCTGAGCCTGGCACCCGGGAGGCAACAGAAGAGCATAAGAACATAAGAAATGGGAGCAGGAGTAAGCCCTCTGGCCTGTTGAGCCTACTCTGTCATTCAATAAGATCATGGCTGATCTGAACATGGACTCATCTCCACCTACCTGACTTTTCCTCATAACCCTTAATTCCTTTATTATGCAAAAATCTATCCAACCTTGTCTTAAATACATTTACTGACATGGCCTCCACTGTTCCATTGGGCAGAGAATTCCACAGATTCACCACTCTTTGGGAAAAGCAGTTCCTCCTCATTTCTGTCCTAAATTTACTCCCCCAAATCTTGAGGCTATACCATCCAGGTATCTCTATCGCATACACAGAATCTTGCCTCCATTCCTCTAACTACGGAATCTCCTATCTCTACTCCAATCCTCTTCACCATTCTTCTCTTCTCAGCCAGAGGCCCGGTTGCTGTGGTTGCCCGCTGGTAGGTCGTCTCCCTCAACAGTATCCAAAGTGGTATATTTATTATTGAGGGGAATGCCCACAGGCGTACTCTGTACTGGCTGGCCATTGCCCTTCTTCCTCCTGACAGTCACCCATTTACCTGCCTCCTGCAACCTAGTGGTGACAACATTCCTTTAACTCCTATCTCAGTCTCCTGTATGAGCCGAAGGTCATCGAGCTGCAGCTCCGGTTATCATGGTTTCTGAGGAGCTGCCGCTCGGTGTATCTAGTGTAGATATGGTTATCCAGGGGGCTGGAAGTCTTTGCAGAATTTTCACATCTCACACATAGAACAAAACACTGTCCCTGGAGCCCCAGCAGACGAAGAATGAAGAATTAAGAAGAAATTTACCAGATACTTACCTAGCCCAAGCCTGATGAGCCAAAGCCACTCCAACACAGGCCCAGTCACACAACAGCCTTACCTTTATTTGCACTTTCTAATGAATCCTGATCACTGATTGGGCACACTCCACTCCAAAAATTTGCCACAAAGCGTGCTTTTTTAATCTTTAACAGAGGGCCTAAGTGAAATTGTCACCTTCACTCATGCTTCTGTTCACTTATTGGGCAGAGTCCAACTCCCAAACATTGGGAGTAAGTGTGTGTTTGCAAGAATAATTCTTGGGAGAGAAGCAAGTTTTGAGATCTAACAGAGAAATTGTCAGTCAGTTTTTGCATCAGGGAGACTAATATTGAAGTAGGTCAAATTAATTGGTTAGAAATGACACCTCTTTCCAGACTTCAGGAGTTCAAAGTGAACAGCTTTAGTTAATCTCAATCAAGTTCCCTATGAGTTTTCAAAGCAAACTACAGCTGCACTCATTATAGCAGCTTATTTTGGGAGAAGGATTTTACGGTCTTTGATGAATCATGAAAATATTTCTTTTTTGCTTTGTTTGGACTATATGGTTGTAATGGGTAATTTCAGATGATTACAGATCTAATCATTTAAGCCTCTATTATAACTGTCACATCAAATTAGGAGATGTTTCATTCAGACTGAGATTTAATTGTTGATTAAACCCACAATTATTACATCATATAAGGGAAGAGAAGTGTGCATGCTTGAATTAAAACCTTCATATATATTGCAGTACTATAGGAAGAACAGTCTTTTTTCTTTATAGTTGCATGATGGTTAAATTGAAGGTTGTGCAGAACCAGGCCAAAAATAAATTACTCCATTAAATGCAAGTAGCATACTTTAAAAAATCAATTTGTACAAACTGTATAGTGTTACCCATTTTTTTTCCCCCTTTCCTCATTGAGTAATATTCCAAGACTTGCACAATATGCACAATTATGTCCCCTCAAATGTTGAATTCTTATTCTTGGAAAATGTGCTGATTTTTTTCATTTTGTATTTCAGATTGCATACTCTCTCATAAATTCAGCACATTATTTAAGTTACAGTAGTAGTCTAATTAGTTAATTTCTCTGTTCTTTTTAATTTTTGGCTATTGGAAACAAGATGAACTGCTGCTACTTTGAACACCCAAGTATTTTGTTCATCTTTCTTTCTCCATTTCAATTTACCTTACATCTATTAAGTATTTCACATTCCTGTTGCTCTTCTTGGTGATAAATTTGGGCTGTTCCACTTAAACTGTGCCTTAAACTCCTGCTGTCAAACCTACAATTTTTACTTGTCCTAATCAACTCATAAGACATTTAATAGTTTTACCAACAAGTTGAATCAGAATTTCAGATATATTTCCATGGAGCTCGAACATACTCAACAGCTGGTTATCAACTCAGTTCATTGCTCTTCTCCAGGACTGCAGTAATGCAATTGGAAAACAGTAAGTCAACAGAATACAAAGGAGGTACAAGAGGAGTAAATAATTTTAAAAAAGGACAGGGTTGGATTTGAGGTTTGCAGTTGAAGTTGAAGATTGGTCTGGATTTTGCAGTCAGTGGTTAGCAGTTTAAACATTTATCAAGTGTAGGAAATCTCTGGTATTAACAGTTCTGTTGCATCTTGTTCAGCAAGACAACTTTATGGAGTTTAAATTGAAAATAAATCATAAAACTTGAAATGTTTGGTCAATGTCATCAAGTGTATTCAACAGCTGATTACTTTCACAAACATCAAATCCAGAAATGAAATCTAAATTGAAGTAACTCTAGTAACGTCTTAGAGATTGAAATAAAAATGGGAATATACACATAATGTTGAGGTAGAAGCTGAAATATTGCATTTAAAAATAATTTGCTATATTTATGACCTTAGTTTTTTCAAAATTTTATTCTGAGGGAATTCAGAATATATTTATCAGAATGTTGTTTTTACATGAAACATACCTTTATACAACATGAACAGTTCTATTGCACCTTGTTCAGCAAGAGTTTTCCAAGGATTTCAAACTTGACAATTTTTAAAAAATTGTATTTCTTTGTCAGTAAGATTCCCACCTTTGAAGACTTGGTTTGCACATCCATAGATGCACTTTTACCGGTGACAATAAATTCTAAATTTCCCTGCTTATCTACTGTCATTGTCAGCTTCAAAGAGTAACAAAACTGAATGCTCACAGTTTTATTACAAATCCAAAATCAAAACCATTAAGTACAATGAATGCTTTTATTTTTCAACCTCCTGAGTTGCTTCATATTGGTATGGGATTCTTGTAGCAACTTAAAGAAGTGCATAGTTAGTGCACACAATTTCTAATTGGAATTAAAAAGGCAAAAGGAAGATTATTAAGTCTAGTTCCATATACTGTGTACTGTATGTTATGAAACTCATAGAAACTGAGAAAAACAAAAATAAAAATATAATTCATTCAAAAGACTTCTTGGGCAAAAAAAATATACTATGCAAAAAGAAAACATGAAAATGATTATGTTGGCAAATTATAGTCACCACAAATTCATTGAAGGTAGATTTAATTCCTGGAGTATATACTGTATTTTGAAGAAAACTATTCCTGCAAAGTATTTTTTAAAATTCAACACACACAAAATGCTGGAGTAACTCAGCAAGTCAGGCAGTATTTATGGAGGGGAATAAACAGTCAACGTTTTGAGCTGTGACCCTTCGTTAGGAGTGGAAAGGAGACAGAAGCGGGTTGGGGAAGGAGAAAGTGTACAACCTGGCAGGTGATAGGTTGAACCAGGTGTGGGGGAGGGGTATAAAGTAAGAAGATAGAAGGTGATAGTTGGAAGAAGTAAGTTGCTGAAGAAGAAGAAACTGATTGGAGAGGACAGTGGACCATGGGAGAAAAGAAAGGAGGAGGGATATCAGAGGGAGATGATAAGCAGGTGAGGAGAAGAGAAGGGGTTGGAGGAGAAACTAATGGGGAATGGAAAAAAAGAGTAGAGGGTGTTAGAAGAATCGACGTTCACGGCATCACGCCCAGATGGAAAATGAGGTGTTGCTCCTCTAACATGACTGTGCCCTCATCACGGCACTAGAGTACGACGTGGACTGCCATGTCAGAATGGGAATAGGAAGTCAAATTGAGATTGGTGGTCACCAGGAAATCTCACCTTTTGCGGTAGTCTGAGCAAAGGAGCTTGACAAAGAGGTCCCTAAATCTATGTCGGGTCTTACTGATGTAGGGGAGGCTACACCAGAAGCATTGGATACCATAGATAACTCCAACAGACTAGCAAGTGAAGTGTCACCTCACCTAGAAAAACTGTTTGAGGTTCTGAATGGCGGTGAGGAATGAGGTATAGTCTTGTCCTGCTTGCAGGGATAAGTGCCAGGAAGATCAGTGGGGAGAGACAAGGGGGTCATGTGGAGAGTAATCCCTACAGAAAGCAGAGTGTGGGGGGAGGGAAAAATGTGCTTAGCAGTAGGATCCCATTGTAGATGGCGGAAGTTACAGAGAATGATGTGCTCGATATGGAGGCTCCTGGGGTGGTAGGTAAGGACAAGGGGATCCATAGGGTTCTCAGGATGAGGCTTTCCATTCTGAAATATCCTCCTTTTTCTATGAATAGGGTTTCCCTTGCACCACCATCAACGTTGCCCTCATCCGCATCTCCTCCATTCCTCCACATCTGCCCTCAACTCATCCTTCTACTGCCCTAAAAGGGATAGGGTTTATTCCCCTCCATAGCTTCTGTCTGACTCCAGCATTTTGTGTGTTCAAGGTTTCCAGCATCTGCAGAATCTTTTGTGTTTATAATTGTTTTTATGTATGTAATGCTAATCAGAAATATAATTTTGATTGATGTTTTACAGCTCACCCTGCTTAATCAGTGGAACTGGTCAACAAAATTTTCAATGATAGATTGTGATTGCATTTATTTTCTGAACAATTCATTTGTAGGCCTTTGGTTGTAATTCCTCATTGAAGGCAATTTCTTAAGAATACCTGAAGAAATAAGTGCTTCTGTATCTTTGCTACAATGATGTACTCCACATGAAGTTTATAGGTGAAGTTCCTTAATTATAAAGTCAATCACTAAGGTATAGTTTCATAATTCTGCTGTTTAATATTTCCTTATGCTTGCTCTGCTTTGTGCTGTGAATATGTAAATCTCATTATTTCAAAAAGCAAAAGGGCAGATTACACGTAATGGTAAATTGAGGAACTGAAATTTTATATCAACAATAGAAATTATACACTGTACCTATTCGTATTTTAATTTGTAATATGTGTTATTGTGGAGAATGTAATTCAGTTATTAATAATTAAAGATGTATTTAATATATCTTTTTAATGAAAACAGCATTTTAAAGAATTCATGCTGAATTCTTCATTCAAATTTCAAAGCAAAGAGGAAGTACAGTGGATTCCAGTTGATTGGGACACACTGGGGCCAGTTTAGCCTAAGTTTCTTAGGAATAGTTAAAAAGACAAATTACCATTTAACTGAGTAAAAATTATGTACTTAAACGAAATACATAACAAATTAGAACGCTACCAATACGATTACTGGTTGTCCATCGTATCTGACAAGGACAGGAAGCCTGTGTGCGAGAATTTTTTCCACACCTGTGTGGGAAAAGCCGTTTCATTGGGGTAGTTCCACTCTCATGACCTTGGGAGTCCGGGTCCAGTTGTATGAGTGGACGTCACAACTGGGTCTTCCCTAGTTGGAGTGGATGACCATGATATCTTCTGTGACTCGTCATGACTTTTGTTCTCCACATAGTGTTGCAAAATCGCCTTCCTGGCCATTGGATCTCATTGTAGGTCTCATTTGCCCAGGCCACTGGAACTGACTTCGCATGCCTGGATAGGCATGTCCCTATCTCACCGGGGTATGAGACCTGCTGGCTACCCTCACCTGGTTTAGCCTGCCTGTTTGAAGTGGTGTACTGAGGTGTGTCTGCTGTCACATGCCAGCAGCTACTTAGAGTTCGGTGGTGACCAAAGAAAACATTCAAGATGATTGTCAATAACTAAATTCTTCATAGTTCTTATCTTGTTGAAGTAGTGAAATCATTTCATTTTCACTCCCAGCCGATTTTTGCATTTCCAAATCTGAATGCTTGAAACCACAGTGAGCAAAACAGTTCTGAATTGCCTTCACAAAATACTCTGCAGATGCTGGGGTCTCAGCCAAAACATTGACTGTTCATTTCCACGGATGCTACCCAACCTACTGATTTCCTCTGAATTGCCTTACTGCTCGTTTCTCCCTATCAGTGACAAAACTCACTGCTTTTTGAATGTACGCATATATACACACACGCATGCATGCACGCACGCACACACACACACACACGCACACACAAATTAAAAACTGTTTGTTCTAAGCATGGCATAGTGTCTAACGGCCACACAGGCACTTGTATTTGACACTAGTTAGAAACTGTTTGGCAACGGTCTCTTGTCTCAATTAAGTGATGTAGTGTCCCAAATAAATGAAGGGAATCTTGGCTATTTTCTCAGTTAGTTTTTGTTTTTAAGAGGTGTTACATATAAGCGATGCCCCCAATTAACCAATGGCCCAATTAACCAGAATCCACTGTAATGCAAAGAAACATCCTATATTAAGCAGAAATATCAATTATTTTTGATAATTAAAAATATTTTATGGATTAATGCAGTAATATTTCTTCCTGAGCAGCTTATGTTTCTAACCTTAACAATAACGTTATGCACATTTACCTGCTCTTCAGTGGTAACTTAGAACTCAAGTGCTCAGTAGTTGCTTTGTATTAAGCAAATAGCATGTTTTTGTTTGATTGATAATTTGTTAATTCAATAGAATAATTCATTTTGTCTTTGAGCATTTATAAAATCATTCTTTGTCCATTTTGCATAGATATAAACAACATAATCAAACAATTTCTTTGAAAACATGTCTCTTTTTTTGAAAAAAAATCAAATTAAGTACGTACTTAATAGTATTATTATGGAATAAAAACAGAAGATGCTGAAAATTTCCAGCAATTCAGATACAGTATCTGTGTGGTGAAGCAAGTTGGCATTGAGAATATTCTCCACTATTGATGTTGGTGACAAATATATAAAGTCATAAGCTTCAGTTCTGCTCTGGTGAACTTGCTCCAAAGTTGCCAAGCTTCTAAATGTGCCACAGTGAGCATATCAGAATCAGTCAGGTTCACTATCACTGTCTTACATGATGTGAAGTTTGTCATTTTGCAGCAGCAGTATGATATAAAACATAAAATTACTATAAATTACAACATTAGTAAATAGTTAAAATAATAAGGTATATTTCACAGGCAATTCAGAAATCTGATGGAGGAGGGGAAGAAGCTGCTTCTGGATCACTGAGTGTGGGTATTTAGCTTGCTATACCACCTCCCTAGTGTAGTAACAAGAGGCATATCTCAGATGAGAGGGTCTTTAATGATGGTTGCTGCCTTTTTGAGGCACTGTCTTTTGAAGATGACCTCAATGGTGAGGATGGTATTCCATGATGGATCTGACTGAGACTATTAACCCTCCACAGCCTCTTGCTGTTCTGCGCATTGGAGCATATACGTACCAGGCTGCAATGCAGCCAGTTGGAATGTTGTCTGCCATACACCTATAGAAAATTTCAAGCTTCTTTAGTAACATATTAAATCTCCTCAAACTCCTAATGAAGCAGAGCCACTGACATACCTTTTTCGTGATTGCTTTAATGTGTTGGGCCCAGACAATGTAGGGAGCTTGGAAGTGGGAGCTCCACTCAAATCTTTTCTTTTACCTATTATTATTTTTTATTTAAGTGCCTACTTCTTCTTTGAATTTAGGTAGAACAAAATAAGATTATACTGGAGATCTGTTGAGAATGCCATAGCAGCTGCTAATCTTTTAAAGAGGTGTTTATTCATTCTTGACCTAGACTGGTGCTCATGTAATGGAAAATGACATGGATTTATTTTTATGAATGGTACATTATTATTGAGAAAGAGATGATGAATGGATGTCAAAACAGTGGCTGCTTTCAATGACATCAGAATGAGGATCCGGTTTAATATCACCGGAATATGTGGTGAAATTTGTTGCCTTTGTGGCAGCAGTACAATGCAATACATAATAATAGAAAAAAACATGAATTACAGTAAGTATATATATATTAAATAGTTAAATAAAATAAATAGTGCAAAAATGGAAATTAAAAAGTAGTGAGGTAGTGTTCATGGTTTCAATGTTCATTCAGAAATTAGATTGCAGAGCAGAAGAAGCTACTCCTGAATCATTGAGGTGTGTGCCTTCAGGCATCTCTGTCTTCTTCCTGATGGTGGCAATGAGAACAAGGCATGACATATGCAACCACTTAGCCAATTCATTACCCAATTATCCATGGTTTATGAGTGTGAACTTCAGCCCAGTTATATTGATCAAAATATGTTCTTCAACTTGAATTCAATCACAGTAACAATTTTCATTTTGGTTCCTTTTAATATTTTTGTAACCGTACAAAACATGCAAGTTATATTTGAAAATCTTCAGCCAGATCATCAGTCATTACTTTGTAAGAGCTGCTTGCATCCAATATAAATCGTGATTTTTCTCATTATGATTCCACAGCATGTCTTTATCTCAAATTCTGAAGATTCTTTTTTTTTTCTTTAGACATACCAAAACATGGGAAATTCAGAGAGCCAGAATGATGGTGAAAGAGCATTTTCTGGAGATGAGCATGCAAGTCTGGCACGAAGGCAAATGTCACGATCACTTCGTATTCCAGCTAAAATCTCACACAGAGCCAGGCCTGCATCTGCAGTTAGAATTGCACACAGAAATTCAGAAACTAGTACTAAATCTAGCAGCACTCCAAGCATCCCACAATCACTGGCAAGGGATGAGCTGGATGCAGATAATTCAGGAACACACACTTTGGCAGAAGACTTTATTCACCCTTCTTGGTTAGTTAGGATGGGTAAAAGTGTGAGACCTGTGTCATACCATACAGGTTCTTCACTTTCCAGTGACAGGCGCAGGAGTACTGCAGAAGAACTTGATATTTGTTTGGACAAGCACATTGTACAGGGAATACAAAACTTTCATGAAATAAGGCTGAATTCCAGTTCCAAAACAAAGGTTGAAGATCTGCTTCCCATTACTAGAAATGGAACAATTGTGTTAGAAAGCACAACTATCAGAAAAAAACGATCTAAATCTGCTGACATGTGGCGACAAGATAGCATGGAGTTCTCCCATTCTGATGTAAGTCAGGATCGTTTAAGCAGCACGGAGGATCTGTTGGATAACCCAGATGATAAAGAATATGAGGGAAATAGATTAATAAATAGTAATTCAATGGATCTGGAACAATTAAGTGGAAACCACCGTACCAACTCTCTAAATGAGCTGTATGGTCAGAAAACAACAGGTGTGAACATAAACAAGACACGGAAAAATAGATTTATCACATATTGTCGGAATTTGAGGGCTCATTCGCAAGGGACAATGCATATGGAAAATGCAAGTACTGTGACTTGGTCTGCAACTATCCCTTCATATGCTGCCTCTACACTCCCCTGCAGGAAGTCTCATTGTCTTTCTGAAGGAGCCTCTAAAGGGCGATTAAGCCAGAAAAATGACCAGAATAGAACCACGTATGTCAGAAGATCCAAAACAACACAGGTATTTATTTTCTTTTAAACGGGATTTTAAAAAAGTATCCTGGTATTTAGTAAAATAATTTATTACGTGTTAATTCAGTAAGTTCATTGTATACACTTACTGTATTATGGGTTTTAGGTTTTCATGAGTACTTAAAACAAGCATCAGTGTTCTGAAAATGAGGACGTTTTTTTTTAACATTTAGCTAACTGGCTTGAAATTTCCTGACTTTATTTTAAAATGACAAATTCAATTAAAATTTAGTGGTATGATTACAGCTATGATGGGCTTATAGGAACAAAGCCTGTGGCTTGGATAAAGTTCTAAAACATTTTATCTGGCTAAAATGTAATTTTCCTACACCGAGAGGTACCAAAATGGATTTAATTGAATACAGTTGGCCTAGCACAATTTATAACCTTTTTCTACTGCCTACATATGTCTGATTTGAAGCTTACTTCATGCACACATTAAGATCCAGTTGCAATTTTCCTATATCCTGCAGATAGTTTTTTAAAAAAAGAGCTTGCCAGCTATGAAGATTGCAGTTAGCCATCATGAAAGCTTCTTGAATCAAGAGGTGTTCCAGTCACAAAACAAACTCTTCAACCAATTTTGCTTTCTATATTGAGTTAACTTTGGATACTATTTATCATTTGCCTTTGGATCCTATAGTCTGTTACTTTCCTGACCAGTCTGCTGGTTAAAAACTTTGTTTAAAGTCCCTGCAGATTACATCAAATGTACTATTTTTATTGATCTTCCATGTTTTATCTCAAAAAAATATACAAAAATGGACTGGGGAGGACCTTCCCTTAATGATTAACTTGAGCCTTTTAAAATGAAGGTTTATATCATTGCTTAGAATTAGAAGAGTTATACAGAATGGAAAACAAGACTGTTTGACCCAGCTCTTCTAGGGTGACCAAGTGGTCTCCATGAATTAGTTCCTTTTCCCCATGTTTGGCCCATATCCCTCTAACCATTTTTTATCATGAACCTATCTTTTAAATACTGTGATTGTACTCTCCTCTCTAGCAGCTCTTTCCATATAAGCGCCCCTGTCTGTGTGCAAAAGTTGCCCTGCAATCCCCTTTTAGATCTTCCCCCCCTCACTTTAAATCTGTTGCCTCTAGTTTTGGAAAATCAAATGGCTATTCATCATACCCATTCTCTGAAGTAGCTCAGAAGGTCACCCCTTAGCCTATGTCCCCCAGGGAACAGAAGTTCCAGCCTATCCAGCCTCCTCTTCCAGTCCTGGTAACATCCTCATAAATCTTTTCTATACCCTTTCCAGCTTGGTGACATTCTTCCTATATTTTGGCAATTAGAACTGCAATTATAATCTAAATGTGGTTCCATCAATAATTTGTACAATTGAAGTATGATATCCCAGCACCTGTACTCAGTGCCCTGAACTGATAAAAGCAAGGGTTCCAAACTTCACCTTCACAACCCTGACTACCTGTGTCTCTACCTTCAGAGAACTATGTACCTGTAGCCAAGATGTCTCTGTTCTACAACACTCTCTTGGGCCCTTTTACTGTGTTAAGTTCTTGCCTGGTTTAACTTACCAAAGTGCAGCATCTTGCACTTGTCTGAACTAAATTGACTATTAACGTGAAGAACTCAGCTGAAGTTTTCACACTATTTTAACACAGTAATACATTTACAGATGGTTAGTTGAAAGTGAGTTGGCAATGCAATGATGGAAGGACTGACTTGAGATACAGAAGAGCTACATTTCAACAACTACTGATAGATTTAAATTTGGGGGCAAAATTGGTAAATTGTAACAGTTTTATAGCTGCTGACACCTATATGAATTTTTAATTGCAAACTAATTAGGTTCTCAGGAAAACAGTATTACTTCACCATTCGAAAGCAGGTTTTATTTTATGCAGATGCACACTGCCACAAATTTCCAATCAGCATGGTAGTTTGCAAAAGAGTGGAGGATAAAGTAAATGTTATTGAACCTGTAATTGCAATGCATTTAGAATTGTATTTATTTTGTTATTTTTTCAGAAATGTCCATTTTTCAAGTTGTATTATCAATTGATAAGCTCTGATATGTTTTTGTATGTTTTCTTATGCAGGACGTTACTACAGGAGATGGAAGTGAATGTGCGGATAGTGGTATTGATGGTGCAACAACAGATAATGATCATCTTTCCCGATACTCCAATATTAGTGGTTCAATTGGCTACCAATCTAATTTTAATCGTGAATTGATTGGTAGTGAGCTTGGCTCAGCAGGAGATGCACTTCGCCAGGGTGTATATGAAAACTTTCGATGTACGTTGGAGTCAACGGTCATCAACACCGATAATCCAGAGGAAGCGGAGTCAGCCATGAGTGATGAGCAAAGTAGTGGCACTCTCAGTTCCCCGGGACAGTCAGATATTCAGACTACAGACCAAGGCACTGTGCGAAAAGCAGGCTCACTTGCTGTGAAGAACTTCTTAGTCCACAAGAAAAATAAGAAAGTTGAATTAGCCACGCGAAGAAAATGGAAATGTTATTGGGTATCATTGAAAGGTATGATTTAATTTCTATTTGATCTATCATTTTTAGGAAATCCTATCATTAATGTGAAATGCTCATCATAAATTATGTTCCTCTGCATTTTCATTTGTAATTATTTTCCATATGGTGACGTAAATGCTTATTTTATACTTAGCTCAACTTTATTTTCATATACTGTATACTTCAAGAATTATTGACTAGTTTCTGGATTGGATTGTCTTCAATTATTATGTACTTTTAAGTAATTTTGATATGGAAAATGTGATGAAGAAGCTTGCAACCAATTCTACTTTTGCCCAACCCCGGCTGTGTATCTCCTCCTCAACTCCAGTTCCCGGCCTTCTCCCTATAACTTTTGATGCAATGTCCAATCAAGAACCTATCAATCTCTGCCTTAAATACACCCAATGACCTAGCCTCCACAACTGCATGTGGCAACAAATTCCACAAATTCACCACCCTTTGGTTACAGAAATTTCTCCGCATCTCTGTTTTGAAGGGGCTCCCCTCTATCTTGAGGCTGTGTCCTCTTATCCTAGACTCTCACACCATGGGAAATGTCCTTTCCGCATCTACTCTGTCTAGGCCCTTCAACATTCGAAAGGTTTCAATAGATATCCCCCTCATTCTTCTGAATTCCAGCGAATACAGACACAGAGCCATCAAATGTTCCTCGTATGATAACCCTTTCATTCCTGGAATCATCCTTGTGAACCTCCTCTGGACCCTCTCCAATGCCAGCACATCTTTTCTAAGACGAGAGGCCCAAAACTGTTCACATTACTCAAGGTGAGGCCTCACCTGTGCCTTATAAAGCCTCAGCATCACATCCTTGCTCCTGTATTCTAGACCACTTGAAATGAATACTGACATGGAATTTGCCTTTCTCACCACCAACTCAACCTGTAAGTTAACCTTCAGGGTGTTCAGCACAAGGACTCCCAAGTCCCTCTGTATTTCATATTCCTAGATTTTCTCTCCGTTTAGAAAATAGTTTGCATACTTATTTTTACTACCAAAGTGCATGACCATGCATTTTCCAACATTGTATTTCATTTGCCACTTTCTTGCCCATTTTCCTAACCTGTCTCAATGCTTCTGCATCCTACCTGTTTCCTCAACACTATCTGCCCCTCCACCAATCTTCATATCATCTGCAAACTTGGCAACCAAGCCATCTATTCCATCATCTAAGTCATTTACATACAACATAAAAAGAAGTGGGCCCAACACTGACCCCTGTGGAACACCACTAGTCGCTGGCAGCCAACCAGAAAAGGATCCTGTTGTTCCCACTTTACTTTTACATCTCTGTTATGAGGTTTGGTAAGAAGCACTGGAGAACATGATACTGATTAAGCAGCATAGACAGCATTTAGCATTAACTCACAAATGCACACAATGAGATGTCAGTGTGTTAGAAGAAACAAATTACCATGGGAGACCAGGATAACATTTTGCTTTTCTTCCTATTTGGAGCTTGCATCAAACAGAGCCAGTGACATTTCACCAGATCCCACAGATCACCATCAATTAGTTTTTACTTGCACAGAACTTCTTGAAACAGAAACAGGTTATTCATTCCAATAGTTCCAGGACCTGCACATCAGGATATGAAGAAGCATATGCCAAGTAAATTAATTTCAAATCTCACTGTTTAAGAAGGTAACAGATGTACTGTTTTGTAGAACAGTTAACCTCTTTCCAAGTATTTTATACATGGCTTATTAACAGGAAATGATGCAAGTGGGTAGAAGAGAGAAAATCACACCCACTGCTTTTGTACATGCCAATTTAGTAGATTTCCTACCTTTATTAAGATCTAGGTTTTCCTTTTCTTTTTTTTATTAGTCAGTGAAGTTTGAGGCTTCTTGGTCAAATGAAATAATCTCTGTTATCAAAAGATATTTAAAATGACTATGTTGGAATGTACTACCACTGAAATCACCTACGTTCAAGGAAGTAGATCTTAGCCTGAATGCTCTGTAGCAGCTTTGAACTGTCTCCATCTGAACTTTTCTGATGGGACAGATATGCTGTTACTGATCTTTTTCCAAGTAAGCCTTCATTTTAAAGATAAGGAAATTAGACTCTTGAGTAGGCTTAGAAAGTGTGATATGCAATCTAACAACTGCAAACTCTCCCAACAAAACAGGTAGCAAACAGATTTTGTCAGCAGGCAGTTATCCATCTTTTATCAGGCCAATTTTGTTCATATGGCTATTACATGGTTAAAATAATGTGTGTTTATTTCCCTCTGAGTTACTGCTTTTAACTGATCTTTTATCAGAAAGGGTTTCTTTCATCATGTATTTGGGAAGCTTCATTAAATGTTGATATCCTGTACTGCAATTCAGTAACTGTCAGATGCACCAATGAAATTTGGGGTTAGTTAATCATTCATGTAGCCGGAAGAAGCTCAATTTACTTCTTATTTTTAGATTATTTTCAATCCTGGAGGAGCATGTTACTTTAGGGCTACATAAAGAATCCATAAGTCTCATCCTGTGCTTGTCTCCAACTCAGTACTTGCCGCCCAACCTCACCACCTACTACCACAACTTAATGCCATTTCTGGAGTCCCTGCTTGACTCCCAGATCAAAATATATAGTGAGTGGAATGCATTGATGATTGCACATCCATAGAGAGTGGAGCTTTTACCAAGGCAATGACAAAGGAACTATAAAAGCAAAACTCTGAATGCTGTAAATGGGAAATAAAAACAGAAAAATAAGTTCTTAGACTAGGCAGTATCTCAACAGAATTAAAGTTTCAAGTTTTTAGGTTTTATCTGCAGGGTCAAATGAGCTACAGTTGGCCTCCGTGTGTTTGAGATAGAAGACATGTTCCTGTGAAAGAAGAATATTTCCAAGAGATGGGAAGTTACTGAATGGCACAGTAACTTCCCATCTCTTGGAAATATTCTTCTTTCGATAAACAGTGATGTCTAGGCCAGATTTATTTGTAATGTTTCACTGTGAAGTTCTTCTTCTACTGTTCATCATTCAGGCTAATAGCTGGAACTCCAGGAAAGAGTTCAGCTTCAACAGAGGAAGTGTGAAATTAAATTAGAAAAAACACACATGGACCTAAATATTTAAAGTTTGCAATAGTTGTGAATTTGCCTTATGTTTTCAGATATTTTGTAGAAAAAGACAGATATGAAAAGGCTGGTTAATCTTTGTTATCCAATATAATTGAACTAATATTAATTGAATTTATCTTAAAAATTATTTACCTTTTACAACTTTAGGCTGCACCTTATTTTTTTACGATGCGGAAGGGAGATCAGGAGTGGACCAGAATTGTGTGCCAAAGCACATGGTTTGGATTGAAAACAGCATTGTTCAGGCTGTGCCTGAACATCCAAAGAAAGATTTTGTCTTCTGTCTCAGTAATTCACTTGGAGATGCTTTCTTATTTCAGGTTTGTAGTCTATTATTTGTCTTTTTATATTTTTAAATTCAAATGTTGATCCATGGTTCTATGATTTCTTTGTTCATGAAAATGGACCATACATTTTGTTAACAGTACATCCCTGTGTTTAGACCCTAAGATTCTACTCTTGTGAAAACAACTAAGTTGAGTGTTAAATGTGAGTTGTTGCTCTTTGTGCATTGTCACTGTGAATTTATCCAGGTTGTGCCATTCATCATTTATTTCTATAATTTGATATCTTCAAGCTGAGCTGAAATACAATTTCTTGAGTGAATCTGTTAATCTCTTCAAATTAATTCTTAGGCTTTTATATAAAGAATGAAAATTTGGGTCACATCTTATATATTTGCTGAGTATTTCTACCATTTCTATTTTTTTCTATCAGAATGGACAGCTTAGATTGTGTGGCTCAAATATACCTTTATGAAAACAGAGCACAGTATGAAGGGAAAAAAATAAATGAATGGCATCCACAACTTTGACTGAAAATATATCTATTGTAAACATTTAAGACTGTTATTGAAAAGACATTGTAGCGTAGTGGTTGGCTGTGGCTGAGGAGGAAGGACAGAAATTGGGGAGTGACTAACCCCATTGAAAGATGCAGGGGATGGCAGGGAGATGTCTCTGCCACTGTTCTGCCACCAGGAGATTTATCAGGGCTGAGGGAGTGAAACATCAATGAATGGTTGCCCCGGCTGATGCAGCTGTCCTAAGGGTGCTGTCGGAGGTGCGGCAGCCAGCAATGCCAAGCAGGAAGCATCTTCCTGAAAATCTCTTTGTGACCAGGTTTCAATTCTTCTGTTGTCTGTGAAGAGTTTGTATGTTGTCCCTGTGACCTGCCTGGGTTTCCTCTGTGTGCTCTGGTTTCTTCTCACATTCCAATGATGTACGGGTTAGAAGGTTAATTGGACACATGGGTGTAGGGGAGGTGGCATGTACTCACTTAGACAGAAAGGCCTGTTATCTAAATAAACAATAATAAGTTAAGGAAGGCATAAAAGAGACATAGAAACATTAGTGACTGAGAATGATATTAAATGATAGAGGATATAGTGAGAGGAAAAGCAGGTAGCTGAGACTATGGAGAGAGTTTAACTTTTGAGTTCTAAAGAGACCTTGCTCATATCATACCTTTCAAATATCATAGCAATATAGCAAACAATGGGTGCCTTTACTGGGTGAATTTAAACTTTCATATCAATTGGGATAAGCAATCCCTGAAAAATAATGTATTTTCAGAGAGTGTGAACATTTGTTTAAAGTTGTAATGAAACATTCAGTGTAAAGTTTGAAAGAGAGAGAAGTGAAACAATTAGATTGCAGATTTAGGTATGGCTGAATTCCATATTATGATGCAGATACTATTCTCGATGAAGTAGAGTAAATTGCTGATGTATAATACATTGCAGGTTATGGGTGATGTTAATTAATTTCCTGTGGCACAGAATTCAGTTAGTCTCCTGGACATGTGAAATAAAACCAAAAGTATGCTGGAAATATTCAGTGAGTCAAATGCCATTTGTGAAGAGAGAAACCATCAATGATAGGTTTTTTAAAAGTGGGAAAATGTAGAAACAGTCACATTTAAACTCGCAGCAAAGGAGGAGAGATAAAAGAACACAATGAATGTTTTGTGATAGATTGGAGCCTGAGAACAGGAGTGAAGGAGTGACACAGACTGGTATTGAATAGGAGAAGATTGGTTAGCTGTTTTTTTGCGGGATGACAGGGGGAGAAAAATACCCTCCTAGAACTGTGAAATGGAGAACACAGCAGTTAATGGAAAACTAAAGTAAATGGGAAATACAGCAAAAGCCCAACAGTTTAGGAAGTATCTGGGGTGAAAAAGACAGAGTTACATCAGAATATACCAGGGATTATAAAGCAAGTAAAAATTGTAGATGTGAATTCAGATTTCCAGCATTGGCTGAGCCTTAGCTCATTTGCAAAGAAACCAATTTTAGTGTTTAAATACTAGAAATTCTTTGAAGTGTATTTCAGCACTGTAGGATAGAAGAGGAAAAATCATCACTTTACACTCTGATTCCTTCCCAAACCACATTATAAGCATTTTCTTGCAATCCCACACCATGCTGGAAAGTAATATGATTAGGAAGTGGAACAGAATTGGAAATTGGATGATCAGGATACAGGGAGAACATTCATATGTTCTATTGATAAATTTAGGGAAGAAGTCAAGGAGTTGGAGAAAAGATTCAGGTTAATATGGGAAACTTCAGAATTGATTGTCTGGACAAAGTTACAGAGATCCTGAGATAATGGAGTTCATTGAAGAGAGTAGAGTTCAATCATTGGAGTTTAGGGGAAGTTGTTCCACGTGGGAAGGGCAAATAAAAACTAAGCTTGGATGACAGCAGTACATTCTCAGTCTCTGAGCAGCACCAAAGGTTTGGATAGGCTTCTTAAGTAGTAGCAGACATTAACTCGCTGCTTAAAATGTGTTCTACTGTCTATGCATGATAGCTTCAGTAGTGCGATAGACCCCGATTCACTTCACTGCACATATTCAGCTGCCTTTATTTGCAAACGTTGAACTTTGCACGAAGGACTATGTTCAATTGTTGGACGCGGACAACCAGCACATAACAGTATGTCACAAGAGGATTTTCATAAGAATTATTGCCTTGTGTTATACCTAGGAGTTAATTTTTTTTCTGAACCCAATCATTTCCTTTATATACATGACAAAAAAAATGTTTTGGTTAACACTGACCTTTCGCATTAAATTGTATCTAAAAATAAATTCATCACTTTTTTTTGTGTATCCCTAATGTTCAACCAGCAACCAATTATTAACAGGATTGATTTTTGTGCAAAAATGAAACAGAAGCAGTGCTGTGACTGTCATCGAAGGCCACCAGAGAGACACACAGATGGTAGTATAAAAGTCTTTATTCAGCACACGCGAGCTGACAGTATTTGGAGTCACTCTAGAGAGGAGCTGTCTGACCCAACACTACATCATATTTTTATGTTGTAAAGGTCAAAGGTAACAGCAGGACAATTTCTATAGTCACAATGCATTCATAATGCTTCTTTTGAGTCACATATAATTTTATAACACCAAGATCTTCACACCAGCACTCCAGAAACCCTAAATTGAACGTTAATCACTGCTGTCTCTGCTGCTTTCATGCATATACAGACATCTCAGGTTAACAGGGTGTTTCCTGGTTTGCAATTGAACCCAGTCTGCCACTCCAAGAAGACCATTGTTCTGAGCTGCATTTTAAATTCAGTCTACAATCACATTCAGATCTGAAGACTGGTCACTGTTGAACTTAATGTTTTCTGTATACCATAACTCCAGAATACACACACAGAGCAGAAAAATATGGTGGACCAGTAAATAGTAAAGACAAAGGAAAATACCAGCAGCATCAGGATAGAAGCAAGTCCTTCAAAGCACTTTAGTGATTTTATGCTCAATTCTGGTCGCCTCATCACAGGACAGATGTGGAATCTTTAGAAAGGGTGCAGAGGAGACTTATCAGGATGATGCCCGGATCAGAAGGCATGCCTTATAAGAATTGGCTGAGTGAGCTAGGGCTTTACTCTTTGGAGAAAAGGATGATGAGAGGTGACTTGATAGAGATGTACAAGGTGGTAAGAAGCAGAGATTGAGTGGACAGTCAGAGACTTTTTCCTCAGGGTGGAATTGGCTAATACAAGGAGGCATAACTTTAAGGTGTTGGAAAGAAAGTATAGGGGAATGTCAGAGGCCGTATTTTTACTCAGAGGGTGGTAGGTGCATGGAATGTGCTGCTAGGGGTGATGATAGAGGCAGATACATTATGGACATTTTAGAGACTCTTGGATGATAGAAAAATTGAGGGTTATGTTGGAAGGAAGGATTAGATTGATCTTGGAGTAGGTTAAAGAGTTAGCACAACTTCATGGGCCAAAGGGCCACTATTATGCTGTACTGTTCTATGTTCTATAAATTCTTAAAGACTAAATTGTAAAATGAAAAACTATCGACAGCATGATAGTTGTTGATTATTGTGAAAAATCTGAACTATTTTATAACAGATAATAGTAAAGTTATAGAGTGAGTTTGTGAGCTTCTGAAGGAATGGGGAAAGATAAAAAAAAAGTAAAAATAAAATTAAATATTCCAGGTACAAATCTCTTTTGATGAAAAATTCATTACTAAAACATCCATAAATTATATAAACATTGCTCTTCAGATGTGAAAAATCTACTCTAGTCCTTATATATATACCTTAGGGATAACCTGAACTATTTTTAACAAGTAGGTCACTCATCTCAGTGGAACAGTGGGGAAGTTGTAAGAGCCAGGTACTACAAACCATTATACACATGATGATAATTCCTCAAGGGTTCCACCCAGATAAGACTGGAAGTTGTGAATGTGCAGTTTCAAAGGTCATTTTTTTAAATTTTTGCTATTCCTGCATATTTGATTTAACAAATCAAACCACAGTGGGGCAAATTCAGTATGTGACAATTACAGAAATTAATCACTGAAGGACATTTAGGCATGTGGGTATGCTACTAAGGCTTATTTAACTTGTATCAGTTAATTACATTTGAAACTTAATACAGCCTGATGCACCATCAATAACTCTCGGAGATGGGAGGCAAACAATAGGCTTTTATTAGCAGCAAAAGTGACCACAACATCTTGGAGACTGAGGGAGGAGCAGTGCCTCCAATCGCCTTTATACAGGGGTCTGTGGGAGGAGCCACAGGAGCAGTCAGCAGGGGGGCGTGTCCGGACAGGTATACACATAGTTTACCACACAGCCCTATTCAAAATTCTATGCACAGATAAAATAATCCATTCACTGGAAAATTTGGTATATTAAAGGCTGTTTAAAATAGCAATGTTTGTTTAATAAAGTGATTTATTCAAGAGCTGACCACTTACAAAATAATTTTCTCTTTTCCTTTCTTAGCTGAATACAAAGTAATTATATATTTCTAAATAGCCTTTTTAAATAAATAACAGAGAAAAAAGTTGTGTCTACATTTTGGAAATAATTAGCATCAAATTGCATTGGACCACCAACGATTGTTGAACACTTTGGCAACATCTCCTTTGTGGAGGCAGGGAAGGCAGGAGGCCATTTATTGTCCTTGATCTTCTTCTGCTACTCAGTGTGACAATGTAAGACATTTGTACCCTAATTACATAGACGTCATACAATGAATATCTGGGAATAACAAAAATATTTCAATCTTAGGTTCAAAATAAATAACTTCTCTAGCATCATTTGCTGCTCACAGAAGAGATTTTCATTTTCACCAAAAACATGTGGGTTGGTAGATTACTTAACTGCTGATAAATTGGGAACAGTGAGGAGGTGAGTAGTAAATTCTGAGGGAAGTTGTTAGAAATGTGGAGAGAAAGCTCACTGATGGGTAATGGGACAGAAGAACGTGGGAATACAGTGCAGACTTTGCTGAAAGCAGGCATATCAGTAGACAGGGTGGTGAAGAATGTGTTTAACATGTTGACCTTCATCAGTCAGGGTATCAAGTTTAGAGGCAGGGTATTATGTTGCAGTTGTATAAGCTATTTGTGAGAACACACTTGTGTACAGATTTGGTCAAGGAAAGACTGTTGTCAAGCTGAAACGGGTGCAGAAGAGGTTTATAAGGATGCTGCTGGATGAGATGGAGAGGTTGGTCATGCTGGATCTTTATTCTCTGCAGCGTAGGAAAATGGGAGGTGACCTCACAGAATTTTATAAAATCACTTGGGATATGGACAGTCATTAGGTGGACAGTTACAGTCTTTTCCCCAGATTTGGGGAATCCAAAACCAAAGGACACAAATACAAGAAGAGGGGAGAAATTTAAAAGAGACCTGAGAGGTAACTTCTTTGTCTGGAGTAAGCTGCTGGAGGAAGTGGTTCAGACAGGTACAACTGCAACATTTGGATAGGTACATGGAAGGGAAGGGCTTCAAGGGTTTTGGGCCAAATGCGGACGACTGGGATTAGCAGGGAGGATGCTCTGGTTGGCATGGACCAGTTGGGCCAAGGGGCCTGTTTTTGTGTTGTTTTACTCTGTGATCACTTTTGGAGACCTGAGATGTACCAGTCCTTTTGGTTCCAAGGACCAACATTCCTTACCTTTTTGATTTACTTTCTTCAACTACCTGTGGTATTTTAGTGAACTATATACACGAATCTTCAAATCTCTTTAGATGTCCGCCATTTATAACCTTTCACCATTTTAAGAATATTTTGTTTGCCTTGTTTAAAGATTAGCTTTATTTGTCACATGTACATTGACACATACAGAATCGCGTAGGGCAGCTTGCAAGTGTGCCATGCTTCTGGCACCAACGTAGCATGCCAACAACTTACTAACCCTAACCTGTACTTGTTTTGAATGTGGGAGGAAACTGGAGCACCCGGAAGAAACCCACAAGGTCACAGGGAGAACGTACAAACTCCTATCAGTGGGAATTGAACTCCAGTGAACAATGGCGCTGTAAAGCATTGCGCTAGTCACTATGCTACCGTGCCACCAAAGTCCTAAGTGAGCTCACAAATCTTGATATTATAATCAATTAACTTAGATTTGCCCATTCGCTCACTCAGTTATTAAATCCTTGCAATTTCATTTGAATTGCTGACTTTGTTTTGTTTGCAACACGGATTCATGACTTGCTTTCTCGTCATCTAATTTATTTATAAATGTGGTGATTAGTTGTGGTACATGTTTGCTGCCACTTGAATACCTGTTCATTAGTCCTCTTTAGCTCCTGTTCTTCAGCGAATTTCTGAACCAGAACAATTTATTGCCTTCAATCCCATAAACTTCAACTTTAAATAATTCAGCCAGATTTGATACAAATCAAGTCTGACTCATCCTGTTCAGCTTAAAATAGCTGAATGTTCAGTCACTTGTCCTTAGTTATACTCTAATAATTTCCTGACACCATATATTTGTCTTGTTGCTCATCTGTTCCTTTATTACACTCTCTCCTCTTTCTTAAATACTGGAGTCCCTTTCATAATTTCTAATCTAAAGGTTCCTGAAATAAGAGTACTTTGGAAAATTTTAGTTAACACATTTACAATTATCTTACCTACTTTATGGTGGAAATCATCTGGTTCTGTAGATATAGCAATTGACAATATTACTTTCTTCATTACCATTACTGTGCTTATGTTAATTTTGTAGAGAACATATCCATAATTCAGTATTTGCTTTCTTAAATGCTGATGCAAATTAATCACTTACCAAGTCAATTGTTTCTTATTTTACAATCTTATGATTGCCCATTTTTAAGAGCAAACTTTACTCTGCACTAGTACAGTTGAAGTCAGAAGTTTACAGACACCTTAGCCAAATATATTTAAACTCAGTTTTTCACAATTCCTGACATTTAATCCTAGAAAACATTCCCTGTCTTATGTCATTTAGGATCACTACTTTATTTTAAGAATGTGAAATGTCAGAATAATAGTAGAGAGAATGATTTATTTCAGCTTTTATTTCTTTCATCACATTTTTAGTTGGTTAGAAGTTTACATACACTTTGTTAGTATTTGGTAGCATTGCCTTTAAATTATTTAACTTGGGTCAAACGTTTTGGGTAGCCTTCCACAAGCTTCTCACAATAAGTTGCTAGAATTTTGTTCCATTCCTCCAGACAGAACTGGTGTAACTGAGTCAGGTTTGTAAGCCTCCTTGCTCGCACATGCTTTTTAAGTTCTGCCCACGAATTTTCTGTCGGACTGAGGTCAGGGCTTTGTGATGGCCACTCCAATACCTTGACTTTGTTGTCCTTAAGCAATTTTGCCACAACTTTGGAGGTATGCTTGGGCCATTGTCCATTTGGAAGACCCATTTGTGATTGAGCTTTAACTTTCTGGCTGATGTCTTGAGATGTTGCTTCAATATATCCACATAATTTTCCTTCCTCATGATGCCATTTATTTTGTGAAGTGCACCAGTCCCTCCTGCAGCAAAGCACCCCCACAACATAATGCTGCCACCCCCATGCTTCATGGTCGGGATGTTGTTCTTCGGCTTGCAAGCCTCACCCTTTTTCCTCCAAACATAATGATGGTCATTATGGCCAAACAGTTCAATTTTTGTTTCATCAGACCAGAGAACATTTCTCTAGAAAGTAAGATCTTTGTCCCCATGTGCACTTGCAAACTGTAGTCTGGCTTTTTTATGGCAGTTTTGGAGCAGTGGCTTCTTCCTTGCTGAGCAGCCTTTCAGATTATGTCAATACAGAACTCGTTTTACTGTGGATATAGATGCTTGTCTACCTGTTTCCTCCAGCATCTTCACAAGGTCCTTTGCTGTTGTTCTGGGATTGATTTGCACTTTTTGCGCCAATGTACGTTCATCTCTTGGAGACAGAATGCGTCTCCTGAGCGGTTTGATGGCTGCGTGGTCCCATGGTGTTTATATTTGTGTACTGTTGTTTGTACAGATGAACATGGTACCTTCAGGTGTTTGGAAATTGCTCCCAAGGATGAACCAGACTTGTGGAGGTCCACAATTTTTTTTTTGAGGTCTTGGTTGATTTCTTTTGATTTCGTATGTAAAGTTCTGACCCACTGGAATTGTGATATTGTCAATTAAAAGTGAAATAATCTGTCTGTAAACAATTGTTGGAAAGATTACTTGCTGTCATGCACAAAGTAGATGTCCTCATCGTCTTGCCAAAACTATAGTTTGCTAATATGAAATCTGTGGAGTGGTTAAACAGTGAGTTTTAATGACTTCAACCTAAGTGTATGTAAACTTCTGACTTCAACTATACCTGGTATAATTTCCTGGTATAATTATTAAAAAAGTGTTGATTTTAATATCCCTTGCACTGTCCTTTTTTTGTGATGGTAGAACTGTTTGTCAGTGTTTGCTACCATTTCCATTTCTCCCATTTGCCAGAATTTGTACTAGTCTATTTTTGTTTGTGTTTTTTGTTTCTTTTGATGTTGTACCTTAATTCTCTCATTGAGCACAGACTTCTTGGCAACTAAAGTTTTTGCCCAATGGGGGTATATGTTGGAATAAAATCAGAAAATTCTTGAAATTATTCATTTGTTCAGGCAAGCTGATGATGCACTAAAACTTGAACTGTGTTTTTATAATGCCCCTCTGCCAGATGAATGTCTTCACAGGTAATTTCATTTCATTTTTCAATCTTTTTTATTGATTTTCAAATAAAGAATATACAAATACAAATCGAAAGAGGAGTTTAACAAGTAGATAATATAAAAGACATATAAACAGCAATATTAAAGACAAAAAGCATATAATATCAAACTCAAATAGGTAATATATTATGCTGTTATATATACAATGGTCAGAGAGAAATTACAACTCCTCATAGCAATCGTAAAAAAAAGATTGGAAATTTTATTGATAGAGAAAGAAAAACCCCACTAACTAAACTAAAACAAAAAAGAGAGAAAGAAAAAGAAAGATTGGGCAGTCCAAATGAGGATAAACTTAAAAAAGAAAGAGAGAGGAAAAAAAAACACATCCTTCCAGTCATCTCCAAACCTTCATGGACAAGGATATTCTCCAAAGAGAATAAAGAAAAATAAATAAATAAAGATAAATTAAATCATGTGAAAATATTGAATAAAGGGTCGCCAGACGTGTTCAAAATCAAAAGATGTATCAAATGTCCGGCTTCTAATTTTCTCCAAGCTTAAACATGACATGATGGAGGAGAGCCAATATTAAACAGTGGACGAGTTAGATTCTTTCCAGTGTAGCAAAATCACTCTCCTAGCCAGTAAAGTTGAAAAAGCTATCACATGTTGGGTGGAGGCAGACACTTTGCTTGCTTCCTCTGGGAAAATCCCAAAAATTGCTGTAAGTGGATTAGGTTGAACATCCATATCTATAACTTTAGATAATATTCCAAACACATCCCTCCAAAAATTATTTAAACTTACACATGACCAAAACATATGGGTTAGAGTAGCCACTTCTGCATTCCATCTATCACAAATAGGGCATATATTAGGAAAAATATGTGCCAATTTATCTTTGGACATATGGGCCCTATGTACTATCTTAAACTGAATTAAAATATGGCGTGCACAGATTGATGAATTATTAACTAAATAATAAATTTTACTCCATTGGTTATCTGAGAGTGAATGTTGAAGTTCTACTTCCCAGAGGCGTTGAACCCTATCTTTAGGCGATGTGCGAGCATTCATTAACTGTTCATAAATGATTGCTATTAATCGTTTTTGAAAAGGTTTAAATTGAAAAATAACATAAGCCAAATTTGAAGAGCAGATCAAGAGGTAATTTGGTAAAAAATCACGTAAGAAATTCCTAACCTGAAAATACCTGAAAAAATGTGTATTAGAGATATCATATTTATCCATTAACTGTGAAAAAGACATTAAATAGTCTTGTAAAAACAAATCTACAAAAGTTTTTATTCCCTTAATTTTCCATGTTAGAAAAGCCTTATCCAAAGTTGATGGTTTAAAAAAGAAATTAGAATAAATGTTACTAGAAAGTAAAAAATCATTTAATTCAAAAAATCTATGAAATTGAAACCAAGTTTTTAAAGTATGTTTAACAATAGGGTTAAGAGCTTGTTTACCTATTCTGGAGAACGAAAAAGGAAGAGGAGCTCCTAATAAAGAAGCTAACGAAAACCCCACTACTGAATTTTCCTCCAGCTGTAACCATGAAGGGCGATCTTGATCATCTATATCATAAATCCAAAAAGTAATATAGTGAATATTAATTGCCCAATAATAAAATCTAAAGTTTGGTAAAGCCAGTCCTCCATCTTTTTTTGATTTTTGCAATAAAAGTTTATTCACACAGGTAATTTAGTGTGTGCCCTTCTGATTGAGTGAAGCAAAGTAGCTGTGGTTAATTGTCTGAATGTTATTTCACTTGGAATCAGTCTATAGAAGGAAATGACTGATTTGAGACCCAGCCTTGCTATTGCCCAGAATTTCTTAGTGAATTAAATGCTCACACTATTATTATTATTGATGTAAGGAGATGGGCAGGAACCACAACAAGTTCTTGCAAAGAAGAAATAAATATGTAATGAGTTGCAAATTGACACAATATATTCGACAAATTGTACTACTCCTGTATGTTGTGTCACAGGAAACCAGAACTCACATTACAAGAAACCGAACCTTCCTGTCAACCGCCCTACTACAGAAGCATGTATTCAATCACACAACCTCTGTTCCTATAGTACTATTCAACATTAGCCATAAAATTGATTAGCTTAAATGATGAGTATATTGTATAGTTAGTAATTCTTTTTCTCGAAGTTTTTTAAAATTTGGAGTTTAATTTATTTCTAAATTTTGTTTCTGTATACTTTTCTTCTCTCTTATACCAGCCTTTTATTTGTTCTCCTGTTTCACTTCCAGTATTTTATTTAAGTTACACGATTACATCCTCCTCCTTTGTTTCCTTTGTTATTTGGTATCTCACTGGCCAAGGATATGAACTTTTCGTGCCATGCTCCACCAAGGCTCCAAAGCCCCATAATCAGTTTATACATCCAGTAATTAATGTTCCAAAGAGCTTTTGCACAAAAGAATAAGAAAAATAAATATTTGAAAACAAAAACTGATAACAAACCTTCAAATATTCGGCAGCCAGCCTCATCAACCCAATAACATTAATAAAATACAGAAGCATTCTGTAAAGCCATTACTGGAATATTTCAGAAATGTCAAGGCATGTCTTTGCAGTAATATCTCTGCTACAGATTCAAATGCTAAATTTGACATCAGTAAAAATCTTGATTATAACTATACTAAGAGAAAACATTAAGAACAGGTATTTGTACAGTAATATTGCTTTCAGAAATGCATTGCAAATATGAAATGTAACAAAGGTTATTGCTAAATTGCATTTAGACTGAGAATAAATTGGCTAGTTTGCTTTTGATTCACGATAAATGGTACAGACATACTGTATGTCTGTAGAGATAATACTGTTGCCAGAGAAACAGGAATTACAAATAATAACTGTATGTTTTGGTGCATTTGTACTTCCTATTTAATATATGTTAATATATTATGCAAAATATTAACATGGGTAAGGAATAATTTAATATTTTAAAAGTCTAATATGTTATCAGTTGATGTTTTTAATTACGACTGCACAATGAATTGAAAATCTTCATTTTCTTTTAAAACCTGTTCCAGCACCATGCTCAAAAATTAGAGAGTGTGTATTTGGAGGTGGTAATTGATGAGAAGCAAAGCAATGATGAGGGTAGTTTGTATAGTTTAAGGGGGATACACGTACATTGTTCTGGCACCATGAGTGGATTCTTTTCTCACATACATCTGTTTTAATACTGACTCTGAAGATAGTGTAAACCGTCGTACAATATTTATTGCAGTACCAGAAGCATCGTAAGAAATATTGGAATTTCATAGATAAAATTGCATTTATGGCTCTCTTGTTGCAGATTTATAAATGGCAGGAATTTTAGTGATTGTTTCCTCCTTTTTGTTTGAAATGGAAAATCCTTTTGCCTTGGTCTTAAAGAATTTAAGTTTCTCATCGTAATTTTTCATCTTGCTGATAAAGCATCATTTCAATTTTTCTGTGGGAGAAATCAGCATTGTCATAAGCTTTTTTCCACTGAAGTGTTGATTTGATGAAAACAATGAAAAACTTCATTGCTGGAATTGCTGTTTCACAATTTATCCATGACATATGTCAGTGTCTTGTTAAGTCACTCAATCATTCCTAGGCAGTTATCTAATTATTTATGAAATTGGTATATAATGCTACATTACCAATTTTTATCACTAAATTCAATTACACTTTTGAATCAGTCTTAATGACATGTTTTTCATAGTTAATTGTCCTAAATTGTTTATTTCATTAATGTACCCACAAGCAGACCTGCAGCCAGACAGAGTTGGAAAACTGGATCACTGCAATCCATTCTGCATGTGCAGGTGCAGTGGCAAAGCAGCATCGCAGAGAAGACACTGTCAAACTGCTGCAGTCAGAGATGAAGAAGCTGGAACAGAAAATTGATATGGATGAAAAAATGAAGAAAATGGGGGATATGCAGTTGTCTTCAGTTAGTGATCCAAAAAAGCGAAAGACTATACTTGATCAGGTAATATCTTAATGTATAATTTAATATTTTAATACAATTTTGGATGTTTTATAAGTCTTAAAAATTTGTAAATCTGAGAATTGAAAAAGGTAATAACAGGACTTAGGTGACCCATAGGTGAAACTATGAAACCATTTTTTACAACTCCATATTAAATTCAATAAAGTCGATAACAACTATTAAGAAATAAGAAAAGCTGTAAGCTTCTTGTAGTAATTTAAAAAGTTGTTTGATTTTCTAATTCTTTTTTCACAAATTTGTTGTAGTTCAAGGGGATCATTTTCTGATTGGCAGCACACATTTAGTGACATTCCACTAATTTGAGCAAGATCAGAATTTTACTGCCTGTGTTTTGTTTAGAACATGCCCACAAAGTAAAAAAAGGGAAACTAATCTATATCTAATGATGATTTAACCAGTATTTCAACAGTGTTTCCGTCTTGATATTGGAGTTACAGGAATAGATTACTCATCCACATGCATACTTTCCCCTTTGTAGAGTTTGAGTGTAATCCAACTCACTTTAAAAGCAGTGCATCTTAGCATTAAAATAGAGCTTGATCTCAATGTATAGAGTAGACTCAGTTAAATGATTGGGCTTTAAATATGGAGAACTGAATTTGTCATTGTAAAATTATAATTACCGCTAATATCAGAACTTTACTCTCTGGTATTTTGGTGGTTGCTGGGGCAAAGATTGAAGGGGCAGTAATGGTCACTAGTGGTGGTGTATGATCCTTGGCAAGTGAGACAAGACTCAACTTAAAAGCAAACAGCTTTAAATGGAGAGTGGAAAGAGAGAGGATAAGGGGTTGGAGAGGATTCAAATGGAGAAATCTGCAGGAGGGGGATTGAGGGAAGAAGAGGATTAGTGGAAGCAAATTATTTAAGATGTGGATGTGAGTAAGAATGCATGATTACTCCACGGAAAGCCTCAATCATTGAAAAACTAGTCATCTCTAACTAATCTCCACTCTAACATTGTTGACTGTATTCATTTCCATGGTGCCTCAGCTGTTAACTGTCTCTCTCCACTTGGTTCCTACATACCTTGCCTGCTGTTTGCTCATTTTGCTGCCTTTGGATCACTCCAGGGTCTCTGTTGTTTAGTTAGTGATATCTGATTGAGATTTATTGATTTTTGTGTGGAATATGGAGTGCATTAGATGTGCCTTTAGCATTAGGGTAAGGTACGCCTTTGGCTGAAAACTTAGCTTTAAGAGGAAAATCTAGATAATTTTGTAGTTATTGAAAGGAAAGATCAAGTGAACTTTAACTATTTGTTGATGCATTTCCAACAAAATAGGAAGCTTAACTTTGATATGAAAAATGTTTACTAATACCAAGAAGAAAGTAGTCTACAGTTCTTGGTCTTTTACAAAATAACAATACTCAGTTAAAACATTAGGTCAACAGAAGAATACTGGGATTATCATCTTTACCTTACCAGTATGATGTCATCATATTTTATATTACAGTATCATTTCACATGTTCAAATTTAGAAATTCTTATTCACTTCCTAAATTGTCTTAGCCAAAAACCAAAGCTGACCTTAGTGAGAATAAGATATTGGAGTTATAGTATGCCTGAAGTTTTAAACATTAAATAGCTAATTTTGCACATAAGTACATAAATGTGCAAAACTTTAATCAAGAATCGGTATTTGAATAAGGCTTTATGCTTGACATTTTAATACAATTACTTCTAAATTTAAGAAATGTAATCTGGATATGAAAATGTTTTAGTCAGCCGGTTGAGAGTTGATAGTTGGCATACTTCATTCTCTAGTATGTAGAATGTATGCTGATTTAACAAATTATTGCTGTACAGTGCAGTGTATTTGACCCTGGTAAGGAAACATCTTTGATCATATGTTCTTATTATTGGAGTATAAGTTTATTCCATAGTGGTACAAATGCATTTTTAATTTTCATTTCCTCCACCTTTTACAGATCTTTTTATGGGAACAAAATTTAGAACAATTTCAAATTGATCTTTTTCGATATCGTTGTTATATGGCAAGCCTTCAAGGTGGAGAATTACCAAACCCAAAAAGACTGCTTGCATTTGCAAGTCGGCCAACCAAACATGCCATGGGTCGTCTAAATATTTTTTCAGTATCATCTTTCCATGCCTTGGTGAGTTTGTTGTATTTAGGTTTTATTGCAAACACTGGGTAAGACTGCTTATCAGATATTGTCTATTGCAAATAGAAGTACAATGAGTGACTGAGCCATTTTAAACTGAACATTTAAGGAGGCTTCTGTTTTTTTAATCATTTGTGATTTATGTTATATGAGATAAAGCTATACAAATTGACTATAACTAGTGTCTTCAGCATCAAGATCAATATGTTTCTTGAGTGAAATGTCAATTAATAAATTATGGTAATCATATAATAGATGAGACTATTAAAGCTGTATGTGCATAACATGTAGATTCTCTTGCTGTTTTCTCATTTGTATTCCATTGCATAGAGTTAAATATTTGCTACAGTATTGGATGCTGGTAGCTGATTTGGAATAGAAAGGTTTGGACTTAATCAATCATGTTTTCAGATAAACTGACAGCACTTAAATTTTGTCAAATGTGTCAAATTTTTATACTATGATATTCATAATGTATAAGACCATTTCCTACCTGCATAAGTCTCTTAAGCAATAGTATATAATTGACTTTAAACATTCATTATTAAAAATATACAATGGATTTGAGTTATTTGGGACATATTGGGACCAATACATTTTGACCCAATTAAGCAGCTGCCAAATTAGCCGAAGTTTCATGGAAATAGTTCAAAAGGTATAAGAAAGATAAACTACCATTTAACTGAGTAACAAATTATGTATTTAAATAAAATACAGAACAAATTAGAACACTACCAATAGACTACAGTACTACAAAACTGTGTATTAGTTCTGAATGATTATCAGTGGGGAATTCATACAGTGTATGCTGGCCTGTTCTTTTGATTGACTATAAATCAACTAAATCAGTGAAGATACCTAGTGCAGATAATGGACACACTTTCGCACAATGCTATAGACGGTTGCATCCTACAAATCTTCATTTTCATTGAAACATTCAGGATGATTGCTGATACCTTTAAACTCTTCATTGTGCCTAACTCGTTGAAGCAGTGAAATCATTTCATTTTCAGCGCCAGACATTTCTGGCATCTCAAAGCCTGAATGCTTGAAATCCCAGTGAGAAAAGCAGTTCTGAATAGTCTTTCTCCTTATTTCCCACCAGCTATCAGTGACAAAAATCACTACCTTTTGAATAGAAACACACACAATATACACTGTTAAAAAACTATTTGCTCTAAGCACAGTGTTATGTCTACCAACCATGAAAGTGGATGCGACTGATGCTAGTTAGTAACTGTTGAGCAACAGCATCCTGTCCCAATTAAGTGACTTAGTGTCCCAAATAAATGAAGGGAGCCCTGGCTCTTTTCTCGTTAGGTTTTGTTCTTTTAGAGTTGTCCCAAATAGGCAGGTGCCTCAATTGACTAACAGCTGAATTAACCAGAATCCACTGTGTTTGGAAGATAAGAGCAGGGAATTATTTCTAGAACTGTATTCAGTGCTATTTTGACACAGCTTGAATAATACATATAGATCTGCTTTACACATTGTGAGAAAGATACAGTTGCTTTGGAGAGGACTGTGAAAATTTCCTATGAGGAAAGACTGGACAACTAATGGTACCAATCCCCAACCCCATACTTTTTTTTATATTGGACATCTCCTCTCTATTTTTTCCAGTCCTGATGAAGGGTGTTGGCCCAAAATGCTGCTTGGCCTACTGAATTCCTCCAGCATTTTGTGTGTTGCTCTAGCTAATCAATGGTTGTTTTCTCTGGAATAGAGTTGGCCATGGGGAGGTGAGGGGATAAAAACCAGTGTGCACAGATTTAAAGTATTTGACAAAATACTTGTTTCAGCCAGAGGTGGTAGGAACTTGGGGCTTACTACTTGAAAGAGTGATAGAGGAAGAAGTGATAATCACATTAAAAAAATACTTCAATGTGTACTCGAGGAACAGTGTCCTGCAGGGCAACAGATCTATCGTAGGAGTATGGAATTAAGCTGAACAGGTATAGACACATTGGATGAATGGCCTCCATCTATGTTTCTATTACTTTAAATGTGTTAAATTGAAAACATCTGTTAAGAGGATCCACTAAAAGTAGCCAGCCTCTATTTCAACTGGGGAAGTCAGAAACATTGCATTGTGACTCTAAGGAATTCACAAAGCTGTACATGAATTTTAGACAAATGCTGTACATTGTGGGGTTTACAGTGATATAATGCAAGACTGCTCTTACAAATCAGTATATCCCATATACTGATAGAGAATCCACTGTAAAATAGTGTCATCTCTCTGAAAAATTTTGTACTCCAAAATCCTTGAAATTTCCAGGAAAGAATAATAAAAGCACTTACTCATTTGTGAGCAAGTATCTTTAAAAATCCTTCCGAGTCCTTGTGTCTTGCAGCAAAACCCTGTGAAAAATGGCACTTTTGTTTCCACCATTTTAAGTAAAGACAAAATTCAATCATTTATTTGTTAATATTTACATATTCTTCGCTTTGCTTTATATGTATTTATGAGACTTTTAATTGGTGAACAGAATTATTTAAGAACTTTTCTTACTATTCATACCGTAGACGTTATTTCTGTCATCTGAGGAGTGCCTCTGCAAATCTATTGATTAAGATAGAAATATTCCTTATTGATCTGATCACAGACTTTTTTAAATGTACTCTTTGATGAATTAAGTTTTTTTAACCAATTGCAAATTCTTTCTGAGCTATGTTGCAGAGAAATAACGATCATTTGACACTCAGCTACTGTATATATGTTTGCACAGCCGAGATGGTATTTATTTTCAAAATCAAATATTGATTCCCAATCAATCTGTTGATTATTAATAGCTATCTTGAAGTGAATGTGATATTATTATTTTAGGTGGCAGCTCGAACTGAATCTGGTTTGAAAAAACGAACCCAGGCAATTTCCAGATCAGTCAGCAAACGACGGAACAGATTTTCTTCCCTGTGGGGACTGGATACAACTTCAAGAAAGAAAGCAAAAGAACGTCCTAGCATTAATCAGGTTAGATGCTGTAGCAGTATTTAATTTATACTTGTTGCAGATAGAACTATTGAAGGTCCTTGGACTATAAGGTTGATTTCCAAGTTCTTTTATGTTGTTTTTCTTTTCACAAAACAGTGTTTGTATCTTATTATTTTCACACTGTAACATCTTTATTTTGTTTCTAAAGCCAAAGTATGGTTTGTTTAATGATGGTTGTATTTTGATAATTCTTAATTGCATTAAAATGAAATCTGAGGATATTTATGCCAACAATAGAAGATATAGTTTCAGAGAAAATGTAGGAAACTTTTGATTTGATTACTGAAAAAAATTACTAACGGATTTCTGATCCGTAATAATGTTCTGTAAACAGACAATACAATTCATAAGTGTACCTCAGAATTCTGGGAGCTGAGATGTAAATAATACAAAATTGATGAGGATGAAAGGAGAACAAAGGTGAAATGACCACTTATACAGACTACTTCACAAGAGTAGAAAACTAAACAAAATAGTCAAACAGAAATATTTTTCAGCCTATTGAATGTCTGCTTTTTAATTCGAATAATTCTTCACAATGTTATTTTGTATGCTTGTCCTCATCAGGTACTGTTACCTGGCAATATTACTTTCCAACAGTCTATAGACAAATGTAAATGAATGCTGAAAATAATCAGACCATTACTTTTCTTAATTTAATTTTCTTCATCCAACATTCTTTTGGTGAACTACCTAATATTAGCGTTTACGAGTTTTATTCATGTTTGACATGTGAAGCTGGAATCTATTGCTTTACACCAGATAGCTAAACCTTGATGTAATTGAGTATTTTTATCAGCATTTCAGACGGTTGTTAAGGTGAATATCCCATAATCAGCTGGGTTTTTGTCAGCAATTTGTTAGCATTATAGTTATTTTTTTACTGGTTACAAGTTATATTTTCAGATTTGATTTTGAAAAAGTCTGCTTTTGCAATTGAGAATTGCTGAGGACGAAAATACCGAAAACAAATTAGGCAATTACTTTATTGTTTACATTTCAAGGAATAAAATGAGTAAAAGATTTGAATTGTAACTGCTGGTTGGAATGTTCACCTGTCATTCAGACAAACCAGTTTAATTATTAAGGTCAGATATGAGTCTCTAAATGGTACCCCTGTTAACTTATTTGAAGGAAGAGACTGAAATATGTACTTTAGATCACTTGGGCTATTGTTATATTTCCAGGTTATTCTAATAGATAATTCAAAACTGAACTGTACAGAGCATTCTTGAATGCAGAACATTCCAATGGCATCACTGTACCCGAGGACTATCTGGAGCATAATCTTTTCATTGAACTAGATTGTGCATTTGATTCATTCTGATGTGTTGCATCAAGACATCCTTGCGTACACCTAAAGAAATTGCTCTTTACCATGTACATTCTGTTGGAAATCATTATTTTGTTGTTTCACATGTTGCACAGATAAATCAACTTGATAATTTATCGTTGGCCTCTTTTTGTTTTCGATCATTCATCAAATTAATGCTTGGTAAATAAAATAAACATAATATAGTAGCAAATAAGAGATTATTCTTTGCTGCTGACATAATGAAGCCTTCAATTCATACTCACTATGATAATGGACAGCAAACTCCTGATCAAGCATTGTACAGGTTTATACTATGCTAAAGTTAAAGGGAGTTGTGTTACATTTAACGCTAGGAACCATCTCATTTACTTGGCTTTCAATTCTGTGTTCAACTTCTTGTGAGATTATCAGATTGCATTCCATGCTGGGCTAACTTGAGTTAAGTTTTAATTACCTATTCCCTATGTGATGTTTTTAAGAACAGCATTAATTCTTCTTGATGTTAATATCATTGTGAATGCAGTCCATCTGGGTGTAATCATTGATATATCCTCTGATGCTGTGTGATATGGATTTTATTTTTATTGAATTGAATTTAACTAATGGGCTATCTTAAAACATTATTACAAAATCTAAAATGTGATATTAGAAAATAAATATATAAATGTGTAGCAGCATTTGTAAAATAAAATGAAGTGCATGAAATTATATTTTAACTGAATATTCATTAACAGTAATGAGATGTAAATAAATGAGATGGAAATATGCATTTTATTTATAGAAGAGCAAAAGCTCAATTAACAGCAATTACAATCAAGAGACGAAGTCACATATGAAATAATTAGATACTGAAGGGATGAATTATAATAGGTTTAAGGTTCTTCCTCCTTTGAGATTATATGGAGCCTATCAAAACTGATAAATTTCTGTTTTTTTACACTTCAACATCATCCATTCAATATACATACTACCTATTAACTTTAACACGTTTGACACTAAATTTTAACTGACGTTATTCAGTTATAAATCTGTTCATTTTTTGAAATGTTGGAATTCTTCCAGGTTTTGAATCAACTGCACATTTTGAATATACTGTGTCAATATTCATACCTATCAAGTGAAGTCCTTCCTGGCACATGGCACAGAAATTCACAACAGTGATTTGTCCAATTTTGACACCTTTAAAAATTATTTGAATGCTTCCCACAATTGTTGGCCAGTGAGTAGGAATACAGAAACTGAAGAAGTAAAACGTTGGAAAACAAAAGAAATTAGTTCATTGGGAACAAATAAACACATGAAGGGAAAGTGCGAAGAAAATAACTGGCTATTCAATATCATTTCATGTACTTTTTTTCTTTAGCTCTTTGGTGACAGTGAAGCAACTCTGAAGAAATCTTTAGAAGGGATCTTTAATGAATGTTCAACAGATACCAGTGTAAGTATGTATTGACTGCATATACCGGCTTGACTAGACCTTAACCAACATAGGATGAGGTTAATTGTATTGGGATTAATGTTTGCATTTGAGTAAGGGCCTTTTTCTGAATAAACTAGGTTCAAAAACATTGGTTTGCATTAGTATTAGATTAATAAAAACTCTGGAAGTTTGTTTTCTGTCATGCTAATGTAAAGGAATTATTATATAGACAACCTTTATATTATGGGGAACTGTGTTCCATGGAAACACTGGTGTATAAGATGATGAGAGGCATTGATTGTGTGGATAGACAGAGGCTTTTTCCCAGGGCTGAAATGGCTAGCACGAGAAGGCACAGTTTTAAGGTGCTTGGAAGTAGGTACATAGGAGATGTCAGGGGTAAGTTTTTTACGCAGAGAGGGGTGAGTGCGTGGATTGGGCTGCCGGTGATGGTGGTGGAGGTGGATATAATAGGGCCTTTTAAAAGACTGCTGGACAGGTACATGGCGCTTAAAAAAATGGAGGGCTATGGGTAAAGCTAGGTAATTTCTAAAGTAAGTATGTGTTTGGCACAGCATTGTGGGCTGAAGGGCCTGTATTGTGCTGTAGGTTTTCTATGTTTCTATGAAACAGGCTGTAATGAGATTTTCCTTAAAGCAAAGCTGCATGTGCATCAAATAATGCAAGTTGGAGAAAAGTGTTACTTTATTTACTTTTTTTTCCTGACATAAGTCCGCTAGAGTGAATTTTGTTGCATATCTCAGATTTTTGAGTGGTGATTTTTGTAAGAGTGGATTTCCAAAGCATGATAAGCAATAATGTGGGTGTACTGTATTTGCTAATTTTTCTGCTGAAACCATGGAGAAATATTGTTCTGTTAGTTTCCTCTGCACTTACAGAGCAAACAGATGTAATCTGATTGAAAGCTCTGCTTTGAGCACCTCTCCCTCCTCCCACCCCATTATACACAGTGAATAGCTGGGAATCTCACAGTTTGGGAAAGTAGGTTCAATTCCCAGTCTTACTGATACCATCTGAAACAGTAACAGGACTACTTTGTTTGTCTTTCCTTCATTAGGGAGAGCAATGAGAGTGAATGTAGTGTTTGATTGCTGCTACAGAATATTTTGATTACTTCGAATGTTAGATGGGGGGTAATATTGACCATTATGTTCTCATGATCATCTCAGAGTCAAGTTTGACTAATAAGTAATGTTCATTTTTTTTAAACACCAGTGGTTTCCCTGTGTAAATGTGCTTAGGTAAACAGGCAAATAGTGACATGAAAAACTGGTGGAAAAATTTAGATTCTAGTTTGTGGGTTTGGGATACTTCTCATTTCATGATGATAATCAAGCACATTTCTTCCAATTTATTTTATTTGATTGTATGGTTAATAGAGAGATCATTTTTCTGAAAAATACTCTTGCACATCTATAGGAAAAGCCTTCAGACAGATAAAGTTCATTTGATTTATTTAAGCAGAAGTGCTTGTCTCCTCAGCTGGTGAGAGGCAGTTGTGATGGAATTTGCATTGAAATTCTTTAGAACTTAAGGCGGTTAAATAGTCAGGTCTTCAACAATAAACACAAAGTGAAAGTTACAACTATGGAAGAAATTTAATTTTTTATTCCCTCTTTTGTAGGTGACCCCAAGGTATTTCATAGAAACATCATCAACTAAAATTTGATGCTAGGAAGGAGGAGATTAGTGCTGGGAGCATTTTACCACCAGTTACTTGTTTCATTGTGCAGCTTGGAGGTCAGAGACAAGCTAACTAGTGAAAAGGAGATAATCAGCTGTTCCATCTAGAGTAACCCAATTGGACAGGCAATCAAAAGTTTGTTCACAAGGTGGTGAAGAAAGATTTTGGCATGCTTCTGAGTACAAAAGTTGGGGCAACTGTACAACATGTTGATGAGATCATACACGGGGTATTTGTGCAATTCTGGCCACCTTGCTGTAGAAACAATGTCCTTAAGCTGGAGAAGATGTAGAAAAGATTCCCCCTGGGACTTGAGGGGCTATGTCATAAGGATAGACTGGATAGACTTGGGTTTTGTCCCCCCCCCCCCGGAGCATAGGAGGCTGAGGGGTGACCTTATAGAGGTATAATCACGAGAGGGCATAAATAAGTGATGGGTCATATGTTTTTCACAGGGCTGGGGTGTCTTTAGACAAAAGAGTATAGTTTTAAGGTGAGAACAGGTAGATCTAAAGGAGATCTGAGAGGCAACTATTTTTCCACATAGAGGGTGATGGGTATGTGGAATGAGCTGCAAGAGGAGGTTGTAGAGGTGGGCGCATTTACAATGTTTGGACAATTACATGGACAGAGGAATATGTGGCAAATGCAGGCAAATGGGTCTAGGTAATGTAGGGATCTTGATTGGCATGGACAAGCTGGGTTGGAGTGCTTGTGTAACACTGTGACCCAATGACTTAATATGAGAGTTTATAAGTCGTGTTGTAGTGGAGGGAAGAGTGAGATAGAATAGAGAAAATTAGAGGGCTTATCACAGAGTTCAGTGTCATTCCAGCTGAAAATACTACACCAGTGGAGAAGAGATTAAACCTGTGCATGGATCAGAGGCCAGTATTAGAGGAAAATAGATCTCTTGGAGAGTTATAGGCTTTAGAAGAGATTACAAAGACAAAATGGGGTTAGAACATGAAATGACTTGAAGAAGTGTAAGAAAATTGATTAACAGAAGGCCAGTGGGCATAAGGGTACATGGGTAATGGTTAAATGGAACATGGTGCAAAGTAGGACCCAGGCAGTAGATTTTTAGTAACCTTAAGTAAACAGGAAGTAAAATGAGAAAAGCTAGTCAGAATATTATTCAATAGTAGAGATAAAACAAATGGTACAGATATGTAATCTGAAGTCTATTTTGTGGTCAAGTTTATGACGAAGGTTATGATGACAGCTCTCCTATTGCTGCCATCAGGAAGAAGGTACGCGATCCTCAGGACTCACACCGCCAGGTTTAGGAACAGTTATTATCCCTCAGCCATCAGGCTCTTGAACCAGTAGGGATAACTTCATTTGCCCCATCACTGAACTGTTCCCACACCTATGGACTCACTTTCAAGAGCTTTCCATCTCATGTTCTCAGTATTGATTGACTATTTATTTATTATAATTATTTTTCTTTTGTATAGTTTGTTGTCTTTTGCACATTGGTTGTTTGTCTGTCCTGTTGGGGTGTGGTCTTTCGTTGTTTTGTGGATTTACTGTGTTTGCCCGCAAGAAAATGAATCTCGGTTGTATAATGTGACATATACTGTATGTACTTTGATAATAAATTTACTTTGATCTTTGAACTAACTGATGCAATTTCAGATAGAAGCTGGAGATAGGGATTAGCCCCTGGTAAAAGAATTAAATTTCTAATGGAAACCAAAAAGCCTGTTTAATTAAGTCTACTCTTAATTGAAAAACAACTGCTCATCCAGTGCTAGATGAGAAGCAGGATGATTCCCCCATCTGTGAAAATTCTGAGCAATTTAGAGACAAGGCAAATGTCCAGTGAGCTGATCTGAAGTCAGAACACATATAAAAACTGACAGCATATGATGGCGAGGGACAGCATTTGGAAGAGAAATAGGAGATAGATATCAGTGGTGACATTATAGGGGCAAGAAGAGAAGCACTGCTAGTCATTCTCACTTGTAGTAATGTCTTAATCCCCTTGTGCAATACTGAATTTACTTTGGTTTAATTCATATCACTTTTGTTCATTTGGTTTATATTTTTCTTGCTTCAAAATATTTTGTAATGACTGATTTCTTCATCAATATGTATTTGTACTTTTAAAGGCAGCTTGTGGCAAGGAGGAAATGTTACAACTTGAGTTCAAAATTGTGACAGTTTTTTTTAGTTTTACCTGCACAAATTCAGATTGCATTTTTATGAGGAAGCTGCAGATGCCACCTAGTGGCTTGAGGGGCTAAAGCTTCCTGTGTTAGAGATAGTGGTGCCTACCAACTTGCATCCCACTATAAGTGTTTGGATGTGATTAATTTGCATATAATGCTATTTAATATTTCATGATAATTTCAGTCAGACTGTAGAAAATTTTAATTTTGCCAATAATTGTCATATATCTGATTTATACTCTTGATAATATGAGAAAGTTGAATTATCAAAGATGAGAAGAAATAGTCATTGAAGTATGCTGACATTTTGATTTGTAGATCTTTAATTCACAGCCTGTTATTAACTGGCCAAGCAAATTAATAATTTTAATTCTACGTATTCTGATTTGCTGAAACAAATATTTTTAAAAAGCTAACCAAGTTGTAAAGAGTTGGCATATCAACTGTATGTTACTGACTTTTTAAAAATTGGTGTTAATTTTAGGTTTTGCTCTCAAACAATGGTAGTTGAATTACCATTGTATCTTTATATCATCTTCCGCTAGAAGACTTTTTTATTAACCCGTTTGTTGTGAAAAAAGAGTTTGAGTGCAGGTTATTACTGTCCTTTCCTCAGAGAGAAAAGAATCTGAGCACAAGTATTCGGCAACAATCATCTGGGAGTGACAACTGGGTTACTGATTCCCTCGCACCTTCATGGGTCTGTTTACCAGATGATCAACCCATCCTGATTGTAGTACATCCAGGGATCTCGGCTCAGGAAATTCTTGAAGTAGCTTGTAAGGTATGTTTACTGTCAACTATCCTATATTTTCATCAGGATGATGATAAAAATAATATTTAAAACTGGTGGTTGGTTAAATCAAGAACCCTACAGAATTTTAAAATAGTAATTATAGAATAAAACTTTTTTTTGCAATTGTTGGCATATTCTGAAAGGTAGTTAATTAAATATATTTTGTGACTACATCTTTTTATGAAATTAACTTAAAAACTTTGCTTTATCTCCTCCGTTACTTATATCCGTTACTAAGTATCAATTCCTTTAACTCTCCTTAGTATTATTCTCTTCATTTGATTATATTTTGCTGGTGGTTCTCTAGCGAACCATCAGTGAGGTGCTTTGTATAGCACCAACCCTATTCTGACCTCTGTGCCTGCACCTCACAATGCTGAAAGCAGATGTGAGCTGGAGACAAACTTAAGACAGGAGAGGATTGCAAGCATCTTAAGGTGAGAGGCCAAATATATTTGCATTTCAGCCTCTCAGCTTCACATCATTTGAATTGTACTATTGACCTTAATTGTAAAGGTAACTGGAGGTAAGTAGTTTGTTCTGCTTAGCTTAATGTTCTTCTAAAGAACATATTTCTTAAGTTTGTTTTGGTGTAAATTTATAATCTTCTTATCTTTTGATAATTTTTAAATCATAAACCTTTTGGACTTTTTAAATATCTCTTGCCATTAGCCCCATTTAAAAGCAGGTTAAAGACAATTGTTACACAGCCATCTAGGTAATCTAAGGAGCAGACCTGCTACATGATACCTAGTTACTGCTCACTTGATGGCCATGACAGCAAAGGCCTCTGGGACATTCAGACCCACAAGGCCATGTGAATTAAGAAGTTCTTCAGAAATAACATGGGGTTGAACACAAAGACCATGATTTGCCTATAATCTTTTACTGCTGCCTTTGCAACACTCACAAAAACAAATCAACATTCTTCTGAGAATATGGTATTATAAGAATAAAAATATAAAATACCATTCAGGTGAGTAAAATTCCTCAGAGCTTACAGCACAGCAGGCAGATAATTCTTCCAAAGATTTATTGAAACCAAGTTAAAAGTAATAATAAAATGTTACAAGTTCAAACACTATAAAAGACATATTGTAAGGAGTAAAAAAGTTGTAGCGTATTACAAAATGCTATCACTAAAATAATCTTGATATCCTAACTTGATCTTACTTAATTTTAACTCTCAATTGTAGCTATAGCTTCAATTTACATGGATTTCCAATTTCGATTCTGCATTCTTTATACCTGTATTGTTTGCCAGGTTATTGCTATCTGTGCAAAAGATCAACTCTTTAATGCAGTTTCCTTGTATATTGTCCACATCTGCCGAAACAAAAATCACAATCCTTGATCATTTTAATGAGGTGAACCCAAAGGGTCCTTTTTGAAGTTAACGTCTATGTGCAATTAAATCCATAATTATAGCAATTAATTTGTCCGTGTTATGATACCAGTTTAAAATATACTTATTCCTGCCAACACTTAGCTGTTGACTTCAAAGTTACAAAGTTGTGTCCCATGAACTCTGAGAAAGCAGATCTGTACTGTATATTGTGTCCTTAGTTAGCCTTGTTTATGTCTCTGTATGAATGATTCCTTTCACAGATGCTTCAGGTCATTACACTGTTTTAAACGTTTCTTCCAAAGGATCTAATGGTCCCTTATTGCAAGCTGGTATAGGAAATTTAGTCAATTTTATTCATAAATGTCACTACTGCCTTTACAATTACCTATTTGTGTTCCTTAACATTGGTTTACCTTGAATTAACTGCAGGGTGCATTCTGTGGTGGCATGATGTTGTGGATTGATGAATTTTGATGATAGCACTGGAAGAACAGTAGCTATTCATTATCAAGTGTGTAACTTTAATCAAAATTGGAACATGATGGCATTCCTCTGTTGTTTTTTATATCTATCATGGTTGCTATGGTTACAGAGCTTGGATGTGATACTTATTGACAAGTTACTGCAGAGCTTTCTACAGAAAAAAATACATTGCTATCATCATGAGCTGGTATTGCATGGGTTGGATATTTTTGAACCTGGTAACAGGAATGCTGATAAAGCAAACTGCTTTAAAAATTATTGGAAACGTTTTCTGGAAGCATCTATAGAAAGAAAAATAGATTTAATATTTCAGGTCTGAATTTTGTTAAACTGTGTTTGTTCAAGTGAGGGATGAATTATAGAACTTGGTAGCGCTATTGTGGTTGAGATCAGTCAGGCTTGTACAAAACAGGCTTGTACAAAAGCCTAGATATTTAAAAAAGATTCAGCTAAGTAGAGACAGAGGAATAGACAGGAAATAGCTACTCGGAAGTCTTGGAAGTGATTTTTAGGAAGCACTTAAAATTACTAGTTCAATATTCTATTTATGTTATTGTTGTGTGCACCCATTTAGTGACACTTATTGGATACTGGTTTTTGCATGGTAAGCTCTGTTTTTTTAAGAATCAGTCCAAATAGAAACACAAAGAAAATTATTTTGGAATATCACTTACAAACTTGTATAGTTTATTTTATTGATATTTTTGATCTGATAGGTAGGGTTACAAAACATTACAATCTACTTGATATATGTTATTCATAATTTTTGTATTCATCTAAAGTTGTCAAGCAAGTGGCACAGCAGAAAGCCTAGAACTTCTGCTTCCAAAACTAGCTGCATTGCTGCAAGTAGATGTTTGAACAAGGTGAGGTCTTTTGGGAAGAAATGATATGCAACACATGGGAAAAGGAGTGAAATTGGTAGCTATGTGCAGAAGAACCTTGAGCGATAGTGATAGATACTTTGGTATGTTTACAGTCAAAATAAACACAAACTACAGTGATAGAGATTGAGAGCTGAGAACCATAACTTACAAGTGGAGATTGAATTTGACACTGACATAGATGAATTTATTTCTTGACTGGAGCTCTCATGAGGAAAAATTATATAACATAGAAACTATAGTGCTTTATGTTACCAAAAGTGCATTATAATAAAATTGCTGTTATCCTGAGTAACCTACTTTCCAACTTATGTCCCATTTCATCCTCCAATTTTATTTTATGAGTAATGCCAGGATCATGTAAATAATTATGTAAATTTTATTCTTGTGTATTATTATTTACACTTGATTAAATAATGCTGATGGACATGTTACATATAATTTTAGATATTAATTATCTGAATTCTTTGATAAATTCAGAGGTGAAAATTCAGTGTTATTTGTAATTGTAAATTCTATGTTTAAACTCCAATAGTTTGGCATTCTCCATATATTAGTGGATAACTGGCTATCAAATGTAATTTATTCTGTTAATATACTCTCTTTTAGCTGCTAAACAGTATAATAATTTGTTGAGTGAATCAGTTAAGTTGAAAGCTGTTAAGGAAGTTGAAAGGGAGCAGGGGAACTTGACCCTGTGAATGCAAAAAGAGCGCACAAGTCAAAGACCTGGCAAATGGTAAGGGAACATGAGAACCAAGCCCTGGAGAATGGAAATGTAGTGTGGGAGCTGAACTCCCATCGAGTTGAGAGCGAGCTCAGAAAACATTACGTAGTGAGCTAGATGTTGGACCATTGGAGCTTTTGAATAGTTGCATTGTGGACTGTTGGAGATTTGCAGGATTCATTTTGTAGTTCAATTTTTAGGGAATTAGAAACATGGTAGTTTTAAAAACATCTCTCCTCATCTGCTCTCAGGATGAGTCTTTTCATTCTAGAACAAAGCAGATGTCCTCCTTTTTCAAAGAAAGGGGCTTCCCTTCCTCCACCATCAACACTGCCCTCAACCGCATCTCTTCCATTTCACACACGTCTACTCTTCACCCATCCTCCCGTCACCCTACCAGGGATACGGTTCCTCTTGTCCTCACCTACAACCCCACCAACCTCCGCGTCCAGCACATAATTTCCCAAAACGTCCGCCACCTCCAACTGGATCCCACCACCAAACACATCTTTCCCTCTCCTCCCCCCACTTCCTGTTTTCCACAGGGATCGCTCCCTACGCAACTCCCTTGTCCATTTATCCCTCCTCACTGATCTCCCTCCTGGAAATTATCCTTGCAAGTGGAACAAGTGCTACACCTGCCCCTACATCTCCTCCCTCACTACCATTCAGGGCCCCAAACAGTCCTTCCAGGTGAGGAAACACTGAGAGTCTGTCGGGGCCATATACTGTGTTCGGTGCTCCTGGTGTGGCCTCTTGTATATTGGTGACTTGAAGTAGGTTGGGAGACCACAAGAGTAAGTGCGATCTCCCAGTGGCCACCAATTTTAATTCCACTTCCCATTTCCATTCTGATATGTCCATCCATAGCCTCCTCCACTTTTGGGATAAGGCCACACTTAGGTTGGAAGAACAACACCTTGTATTCTGTTTGGGTAGCCTCCAACCTCATGGCATGAACAAACTTTCAGTAATGTCTCCCCTTCATTATTTCCCATCTCCTTACCCCTCACTCATGTTATCTTCTTGCCTGCTCATCCCCTCCCTCTGGTGCTCCCCCCCACTCCCCACCACCTTTTTTTTCTTTCTTCCATGTCCTTCTGTCTCTTTCACCAATCAACCTCCTACCTCTTTGCTTCATCCCTCCCCCTCCAAGTTTCACCTATCGGCTGGCATTTCCCTCTCCCTTCCCCCCAGCTTTCAAATCTACTCCTCAGCTTTTCTTCTCCAGTCCTGCTGAAGGGTTTCAGCCCAAAACATTGACTGTACTTTTTTTCCATAGATGCTGGCTGACCTGCTGAGTTCCTCCTGGATTTTGTGTGTGTTGCTTTGTATAATTCTCTCATTTACCACAATGCAACTCTTAACAATGATGCTGTTATGAAAAGATGATTTGTTAGTTGAAATGCCAATAAAATAGTGATATTTTTCAGTCAGCGATATTTCAAATATATTTTTTAAAATGTGACCTGACTACAGGACCTCCTGCGTATAAACATTTAGGCTAAGATTCTGTATGCCTTGATGTGGTCTAAATCACATACTCATTTGTTTGCATGTTTCTCATTAATGGCCATATTCCTGAAATGTATGAATGTAAATAGAGTTTGTTGTAAATTGTTGTGATGCCTTCTTCTGTATTATAACTTCTTGTTACCTGTGTTTTCTCTCCTGTCTCCTGCATCAGCTCATGCACATTTCCCTTTTTGTTTGATCTGCATCTTCTCACTTCAAATCATACTGTGAGTTAAGAACCTGAAGTGTTCTAGTATAGTAGAATGATAAAGATATCAAGTAATCAAACATTTCATTACAGGCTTTTATGAAGAAAAGGATTTTATTACAATTATTGTATGGAATATTTTGTAATAATCACTAAAGTATGATAATATTTTATTCATTTGCTTTCTTCATGAACAAAAAATGTACTTACATAAAAGAAGTACTTACTAAAGAGCAAAATACATTTATTTGTTAACTTTCCTACATAATTGATGACTTGCTTTAAAAGCCTGCAATGGAATTTAGAATGCTACATAGTGCTGGTAGATGCTTGAAAGTATTTTGCAAATGATTTTCATTTTTATATCCTGCTTCATTGTTTAAAACTTTAACCATTAATGGCATTCCTTAATAGCACCCTCTGAAAATAGATCTACTACTTAAATGTAAAAATATACATTGTAATATGTAGTTTAATTACACAGAATGTTAAACTGTGTCACAATTATTTTTCTAACATTGTGTTGTTTGCTCTTTTTGATCAACAGTATTGTTCGATGCATTAATAAATGTGAACATGCCATCCAAGGAGGGGCGAAAATCTGTTTCAATGTAAAAATAAATTAGAATGCAATAAAACTTTCTGATTAGCCTATTTGTTTTGTTCTAAAGGACAACGTTTCTTAAATGCAACGTGTTTGAATAACTAATACCAGAATTTCAAAAAACGCTTAAGGGAAATTCTGTTCAATTAATTCTGAAATAGCTACTTACCAAACAAGTACTATGCTCTTAGTGTAGATAATGAAATTAGTAAATGATATCCACCTCAGTTTACAATTTTGAAAGTATTCTATGTACTACAAAATGACTAATGGAACAGACAAATTGTTATTAATGAGTGACTCTGTGGGATAAATTCTTAATATATTTTATAAAGAAAAATTATTTAAAGCAATAATTTAATCTTTACCTAGCTGTCTGCAATTTCATTGCGTGAACTTCTGCATATTTTCATGACCCTTTTGATGAAATGTTCAAGACTATCTTAAGTAAGGAGATAATTAAAGTTCTCTGTATTAAATGTTTCTAATCAGCAGTTTTTTTTTCTGTGCCTCATTGCCTATTTTGGGGCATTTCAAAAGTTTATTATGTTTAGAAATTAAATTAAGAGATTAGAGAGCAGGAATGTACAGGTTTAACAAAACCAAATTGGTGAACTTTGCAAAGTGAGAACACTATTTCATTTGAAAAGATTTATATGTGGATCTGAATATATTTTTAAATAAAGAAACTTATTTGTTTTTTAATTTGTGGACCACCAGTTAAATGCCTTTCTATTCAGAATTCAGTTCTATTTTGTTAACATCTTCAAAAAATGCCTAACATCTGAACATAGTTGATCTGACTCAAGATCATGGAAACTGCATTGTATTCACAAGTCAACAAAATTAGTTACCAACCCTTTTATAGTGACTAGTTCTCAGCCTTCCATCATTTTCATGATTTTGTATGATGAATTTGTGCCTATCTTTGTTCCTGTTTTGCATGTCTGTAGCTCCATTAATTCAGTGCGTGGTCTTGATGAAGTACCATCATATGATCAGGGCTAAATTATACTCAAAATCCATACTACATAGCTAAAGAAAAATCAATATGCAGGATTATATTATTAATTCCCTTGAAAATAAATCATTAAAAAATGCAAATAAGTATTTTGTTTAAATTGTCATTAGTTAATGAACATTAAGGGAAATGTTTTAATATTTCACATGCTGGAGAATTTTAGCTCAAAAAGTTCCCATAGGGAATAACTTCAAGCTCCAAAGTTGTCATGGGAGTGAAGAATGACCGTGAATTCTTAGCTAATCTCTTGTTTATTTAATACATTCAAATTTGCACACTGAAGCACAAACAAAAATGCAAAAGAGATGCATGGTTGTGAAGAGGAGGAGTAGGTCAGGGATATATTCTTCCTTAGTCACTGTTCACATGCTACTATGCATAATTAACTCTTTTATAAAAAGAATCTAAAAGCAGTAGCATTCTATATGTTATCCATTCAAAATAATGTTGAATTACAGATTTTCCCCAGGTATGTTACATTATGTTTAAAATGGAACATTGTTCGTTATGTTTGTAACAATCAGAGCAAATTACTGATCAATTTCTCGGTATCTGCATTTTTCTATTCCATCATAGGCACATAATTTGGACCCTGGTGGTCACTATGTTCGTTTGAAGTTTACAGTGAATAATCACATTCAATATTATATACCTAAACAAGAGGATATTCATGAACTGGTAAGCAACCTGAATTTAAATTTACACAAATGAAGAATGGATATTAGCAACCAATATGTATATATGGCAAGTGCATTGATATTCTTTTTACAAGACAATGCAAATTTTGTACTGTTTAACTGTTACATTATCAGAAGTTGAAGTTTTTATGTAAGTTGTCAATTTGTATAGCATTAAGAATCTAAGGATTTAATAATTTTGTTATTTATATCATAATTAGTTACATAATTTATTTGTGCATGTATCACACAAAATAATCTCAGAAAAGCAAAGCAACATTGTGCTGTGCCACATAGCTGTTTGGTTATAAACATTGCTCATCTTCGACTTGTTTCTTCTGTTGATAGAGGAGAAAATGATCTAAGAGAAGGCATGGTTAAAGGATAATCTCAGAGAGAACTTGTTAACAATAAGTTTAGTTATGCTGATCCTTATCTGTTATTGCATTAATGCAAAATTGTTATTTGTTTTTTTGGATTTGTTTGCTCTTTTGGATTTTTGTTAGCTTGAATAGAATTATTAAATTATTACAACTGAAAAAGAAGTAATTTGACCTATTGGGCCTTTGCCAACTCTGTGCAAGGGAAATCTATTAAATCACATTGCCCAGTTTTTACCTCTTCCTTAATTTATTTTTGAAATGATATCGGAGTCTGCTTCCATTCCCATTTCAAACAATGAATTCCACAGCGTGACAACCACTGTGTCAGAAAGGTTTACTTCATTTTACTCCAGATTATTCTGCCAATCAATTTAAACAATTGTCTCCTGATCTATGCTCACTTTGTTGAGGTCATGATTTTGAAAACTACTTACAAATCACGTCTTGTCTTCTGTACGCTAGGTAAACATTCCCACCTTCTATATTATCTCTAAACAACTGAAGTACTTCAACCTTTCAGGGCTTTATAAATATCTTATAAACACTAAGATTCATGCAGGCAGACATGTGGTGCATGAAATGCATTATGAGACAGAGCTTTAGTTTTAGTCAAACTAGGTGTTTGATCAATGTTCAATGTAACCTCATTGCTTTTGGAGATATGTACCAATCTTAATATTTATATCTCAGGAAAACACTTATAATTGTTTTCTCTACCTGTTCTTTCACCTTCAATGATTTGTACACCTAGGTTTCTAATCATGTACTACATATGAAATTCAATTTTTTTTCTCTTTATCGTTCTTCCTCCAATATTACCTTGTATTTCTCTGAATTAAATTTCATTTGTGGCATGTTAGTCCATATCCTTCTGAAGTTTATCAGTGTCCACCTTTCTGCTTACCATAATTCCATGTTTATGATATCTGTAAATTTTACAAGTAATCAACACAACTTAGTCCAAGTCTTTCCCTGTTTTCATCAAGCCTGAAAAGCAACCACTCACTGTGACTCTGTTGCCTGTTTATAACCAATTTTGCACCCATTTCATCACTTCCACTTCACTGAATCACAGAACAATCACTAAATGGATTTCGGCCACACAGCCATTCAATTGTCTTTGTAAAGCAACTCAGCTCAGCCCACCCCTTTGTTCTCATGCCCTTGTCTTGCAAAATCCCTTTTTTTAGATATAAGACCATAAAACATAGGGGCAGAATTAGGCCATTCAGCCCGTCAAGTCTGCTCTACATTCCATCATAGCTGATCCTGGATCCCACTCAACCCCATCCACCTGCCTTCTCGTCATATCCTTTGATGCCCTGACTGATCAGGAAACAATCTTCCACCTTAAGTATACTCACAGACTTGGCCTCCACCACAGTCTGTGGCAGAGCATTCCACAGATTCACCACTCTTTGGCTAAAGCAATTCCTCCTTACCTCTATTCTAAAGGGTTTCCCCTCAACTGTGAGGATGTGCCCTCTAGTTCTGGATACCCTCAGCAGAGGAAACATCCTCTCCACATCCACCCTATCTAGTCTTTTTAACATTAGTTAGGTTTCAATTAGATCCTCACTCACATTCTTCTAAGTTTCAGTGAGTACAGGTCCAAAATTGTCAAACACTCCTCATATGTTTGTTCATTCCTGGAATCATCCTTGTGAACTTCCTCTGGACTCTCTCCAATGAGAACTCATCCTTTCTGAGATATGGGACCCAAAACTGTTGACAATGCTCCAAATGCAGCCTGATTAGTGTCTTATAAAGCTTCAGCATTATCTCTTTGCTTTTATATTCTATTCCCTTTGATAAAAATGCTAATATTGCATTTGCTTTCTTTATCACAGACTCAACCTGTAAATTAACCTGGGAGTCTTGCACGAGGACTCCCAAGTCCCTCAGCACCTCTGATGTTTGAACCTTTTCCCCTTTTAGGTAATAGTCTGCACTATTGTTCCTTTTACCAAAAGGCATTATCATGAATTTCTCAATACTGTATTCCATCTGCTACTTTTTTACCCATTCCTCCAATTTGTTTAAGTCCTGCAGCAATCGCATTGCTTCCTCAGCACTGATCCTTCAGAATCAGGGTAGTCAGAAGTTCCTTAATCTTGGTCTGGTGTTCAGTTTAAAGCCTAGATCCCCAAGTGGATCTCGCAACAGTTCCTCAAGCAAAGTCAAAGTTGACTTAGTTGTCATATGCAGAGTATATGCATAAGTGGAATGAAAAACTTACTTGTAGTATATTCACCAGTTTTTTTTTAACAAGCAGGTACAACATGCAGAGCAGATAGCTAAGCTGTCCTGACTTGGTCACCATTTAGGAATTCTTAATGTGTGGAATGCTTGCTACCGCTCCCCCCCACCACTTATTCCACTGGCTTTGTACTTGATGGGTTATGGCATCCTTGCCTAGATGTTCCATAGCTTTATTCTTATAGTAGCACATATGTATCTTTGTATAGACTTAAGTTCTGGCGGGAGTGAGTTCTCTGACATCTTCCAACTAGGAAATAGTTACGCTACAGGAGTCTTTCTCAGCAGACTTAATGGCTGTTTTTATGCCATAATTTTCCATGATTCTGTGAAACAATTATTTATCCCTTTGTCATGATTAGATTGTCCACTTGGGGCTTTTGTGATTTGGATTCAGAAGTTCAAAAAGCATTCCATACATTTTCGCAATGTAACAAAACTAACCTTAAACTTGAAAGTAAGCACTTAGCAATGCACTTTGTAGTAACTACTATACACCAAAAAAAGTATAAACACCTTTGTCCTGTATGATTCAAGATTGTGTAATCTCATTTCCAGTACACAAGTGTAAAGAAACACTGAATCATTGTTACTCCTGATATGACACAGCATTAAAAAAACACAGTTAAGATCAAGAACATAATGATTAAAAAACACAATAAATATAAATACATAAGATAGCTTATATGGTGTATAGATTGATTGTATGTACATCAAGTGATGTTAGGAACAGGAAGAGTTTACACAAAGAGACTGACAGGAAATGATAAAGTTGTGGTGGGGGGACAAAATTTGGTAATGAATCACTGTTGAGATGGAGGACTAATGAAACTGCTGGAGTTCAGTGGAGTAAAAAGGCATAAAGACATGGAATTCCAGAGTTTAAAGCCCTGACAGTCAGAGTTTGCCCTGCTAATGATGAAACCATTAAATTGATCGAGTTCAGCAGGCCAAAGCTGAAGGACCACAAATATCTTTTACAGTTGTAATTATATATTGACTGCAAAGATAGGACAGAGTGCCCCTGTGGAAGGATTGAAAAATAAATTGAGAGTTTTAAAATAGATCCATTGGTTAACCAGAAACACTAGTTACTCATTGAAAGCAGAGTGTTAATAACATTGGTTAACCAGAAACACTAGTTACTCATTGTAAGTAGAATGTTGTATAACTTTGGTTAACCAGAACACCAGTTACTCAGGGAAAACAGAGCATTGTATAACATTGTTTACAGAGTGTAGAAAGATGTTTATTGCAGTGAACAAATCAAGACATGCTAAAGGGATAAATGATTGCTTCATGTAATCACAGAAATTTATAGCATAAAAAACAGGCGCTTAGCCTGCTGAGAAAGACTCCCGTAGCCTAATCCCACTTTCAGCTTCCTGACCTGTAACATTGCAGGTAGCTGTGCTCTAACACCTTTCAAATGTCTAGCTTCCAAAAGTGTAATAAAGAAAAAATGAGTTAGCACAATGCTTTACAGTACCAGTGATAATTGACCAGGGATCAATTGCTGTCGCTGCCTGTTAGGAATTTGTATGTTTTTCCTGTGACAGTATGAGCTCCCACATTCCGAAAAGATGTAAAGATTAGAGTTAGTAAATTGTGGGCATGCTATGTTGGCGCAGGAAGCATGGTGACACTTGTGTGCTGCCCCCCGCACTTCCTCAGACTGTGAGGGTCATTGACACAAATGACTCATTTCACTGTATGTCTCAATGTTTTGATGTACATGTGACAAACAAAGCTAATCTTTATCTTTAAAATTTAAGACTGTAGCTTAACTGCCTGTGGGTGATAAAAATAGTCCTGAATTTTCTCTTATATTCTTAAACCAATTATTTGAGATCTAAGCTTTTTGGAGTTTGATCTCTCTGTCAAGAAAAATGTCCTTCCTATCCATTTTGTCTGGGCTCCTTAGATTTTGTGCACCTCAATTAATATTTGTTTGGTCTCTCTTCTTCGAAAATAAGCATCTGGAGCTTCTCCAACCATTCTCTAATTCTGTTAATATTCTCTAATCCTACCAACATACTCATAAATCTCTTCAGTTTCAATTGCATTCTTTCTGCATTATAACCATATAATCAATTCTTGCATCATCTACAAACTTCTTAATCTTCTACGTATATATAAATCATTGGTATAGGCTATAAAATAAACAAGAGATCTGGGACTAAGCCCTGTGGAACCTGACTGGCAATGTCCTCCACTCATAAGGAAATCAGTTTATCTTTTTAATTTGCTTCCTGACACGGAGCCAATTTTAGATCCAACTTGTCAAGTTTCATTGGATCTCATAAGCATTTACTTCATTGAACAAGCCTGGTGGGACCAGCAAAAATGTCCATAGCACTTGAGCTGAGGAAGAGATACAGTTGGGAGAAGTTACATTTTAAATGGTAACCAATAAGTACAGATATTTGTTAATTTTTAATGTTTATAGATAAGTGAACCATGTCAAGAGTTTTATCTCCTGCATGAATTCTAGCATGGTAGGCTTCTAATGCTATAGAATCTGTGTATCATTGGTCTGTATTCAATTTTTACGTAGGAGTTACATTTTGAGCTAACCATTAATAAATAATATTAGTATGGATAATCCTCCAACTAAAGGATGGCTAAAAAGCCATTGTCTTGACATTACAACCTTTGGAAGAATCTAATACAATGTTGAAGCTGCAGTAAGTGTGGAACATGAATAAATTATATCAGTGAATACTATTCATGTTATAAGTACATATTAGTAAATTGATTGTTTGTATTTTTTAGTAATTTGTGACTTTTCCTCTATTTTATAAATTAATTAAAGGTATTATATATTTTTTCAGTTGTATCAAGAAATTCAAATATGTCCTAAAACTACACATCATGTTCATTTCGACAAGTTCGAAACTTCCATCAGTTATGGTAAGGATATATGCAAAATGTTACAAATACTAACAAATGTTTATGCCAGTTACTTCTATTACTTGTATTAGTTTATTTGGCTTTACTTTTGGATATGCAAGAGACGCAGATGTTTTGAAATTTGGATAACACCCAGAGGAGCTGGAGGAACTCAGCAGATCAGGCACCATCTTTGGAGGGAAAAGGACATTTGCTATTTCAAGTCAAGACCCTTCATCAGGATCCTCCAGTTCCATTAGATGTTGCTCTTTGCTTCTTTTTTGTTCTTTTTGAGACACGCTGTTTGAAACACAGGTTGTCCCCGAGTTGTGAACGTCCGACTTACGAACCGAAGAAGGAGAACCCCGTCAGCCATTTTAAGTTGGATCGCAACGCCGTCCACCATTTTAAGTCATTGCTGTTGACACTGTGTTGAGTGTGTAACTTTGAGTTTGGCTTAAATTTTTCTTAACAAGATTCACCCTAACCCCCCTCCCTCTGGTCGGATGACAGTGAGATCAGCACCGGGCTTGAGAACGGAGATTCTTGAGTTCGATCCAGAGACAGACTGCTCCTGAGCGCACTGTCCATCCGCGCCGGGTTGATGTCAAGCTCGCAACTCGACCTCGTAAAAAAAACACTGCTACCTCCAGTTTAAATTCCCATGTGGAATATTGTGGAGGATCACATACCCAAACCCAGCGTGGTGGTCCTTAGGACGCAGTGGACCTCGGGAACCGGTGGAGGTCGGGACTCGCCATCTGCAGTGTTTCGGTTTCGTTGACGGGAAGCGATCACGATTGAAAATAAAGTGGAAATAATAAATCGTTTGGAAAGAGGTGAAATGTCATCGGTCTTTGGAAAAGCGTTGGCCTACAGTCGGTCAACAATCAAAACAATTTTAAAGGATAAAGTGAGAATAATGGAGCATGTGAAAGGCCCTGCCCTGATGAAAGCTACAATTATTACTAAGCAACGCAGTGGTTTAATTATTGAGATACATATGTTTCTTAAGTGTTTTATATGCATAGAAAGGTAAAATATATACTAAAACAAACGTTTGACTAACTGACGCTAAATAATACCGGACATACTTGTTCTGACTTACGTACAAATCCGACTAAAAGACGGACTCAGGAACGGAACTCGTTCGTAACCCGGGGACTGCCTGTAATAAAAGGTAACTGTTCAGTATTTGTACATAGGAAACAGTTACATTAAATTTAAGATAATTCTTGAATCTGTTATGTGGCTAATGTGTTTGTTTTCACCTAGAAATACGATCACTGTACAAATGGAGTTCTGTAAATTACAACTGAGGCACACGTGCCTTCTGTGCTGTTTTGTTCAATTTGAATGACCGGCCTGATTGATGCTTTTACTTAATTTTGCAAAAAAATGTTGAATTAATAAGAATAGACTGTAAACTTAATTACATTTTCTTGAAATATATGTAACCAAAATTTTTGACCTCCAGCTTTTCCTGTTTTCTAAGTGCCTTTAAGTATGCTTCTTTTCAACCACTCTCACCACAAACTGCAGCCTGTAATTTCCCTTTAAATAACTTACTGTTGAACGGTCTGACTGAACTAGTGATTTCATGATCTCTGAAGGACTCAGCAGACTTAACTCTCAGGCATGCTTTAAACAAGCCAGCTGGTGGCGTAGTGGCATCTGCATTGGACTTTGAGGTGAGTGGCTGGTTTCTCGCATGCTTTCCATCCATGCTGGTTGAGTGCCGACCTCATTTAAAAAAAAAAGACAAAAATGCTAAAGAAAGGGCAAGGTTGCCACCTGATTGACCACAAGGCATGGAAAGGAACACCACACATGCTTTAAGCAGGCAAAAGTACATCTCCATGGCCAAAAGAGAGGGAGGAATTGAGAACTCCAAACCAGGCTAAAACGAAGAGATGTGAAACTTACTCTACCCAGCATCTTGTTAGCAAATGTACAGTCACTGGAGAACATGGTTGAGGACCTAAGAGCAAGATTTGTGTGTCGGGGGGAAATGAGGAATTATTGCGTTCTGTGTTACACAGAGACATGGTTCACTCTGGACACACTGGATACGTTGGTAAGACCCGAGGACTTCTCAATCAACCAGATGGACTGGACTGCTGATTCAGAGAAGGCAAACGGTGGGGGGGGGGGGGGGGGGGGGTGCGGGCGGGTGTGAGAGTCTGTATTTCATGTTAAACTCTTTGTGGTGCTCAGATGCAGCAGTCTTTTGCACTCTTGTTCCCTGACCTGGAACATCTGGTGATTAAGTGCCAACTTTTCTACTTACCAAGGGAGTTCTCCTCCATGATTCTGGACCACAGATTGCATATTGCCAAAGGCCGATGTTAAGCAGGCATTCGATGTCATGAGTTCTGCCATCAGCAAACAAGAAGCAGCCTACCCTGACGCCATTCAAACCATTGTTGGGGACTTCAATCAGGCTTGTTTGAAGAAATTTCTGCCCAGTTATCATCAACATATCACTTGCATCACCAGGGGGTTAATACACTTGAGCTCTGTCTGCTATAATACGGTTAGGAATACTATTGTTCCATGCCTAGACTGTATTTTGGGAAATCTGATCACTTGGCTGTCCTGTATACAAGCAAAGGCTATAGAGCAAGGCTCCAGAGATAAGGACAACAAAGAGGTGGTCATGAGAGGTAGAGGAGTGGCTACAAGATTGCTTCAAGCCAGTGGACTGGGCCATGTTCAAGGACTCATCAGAGGACCTGAGCCAATACCCATGGTTGTCACAGACTTTATAAAAACACTCATAGATGAGTGTGACCCCACAATATCATTCAGGGCCTTCCCTGAGCAGAAGCTTGGATGAAAGATGAGATCTGCAAACTGCTGATGGCCAGATCAGTCACATTTAGGACTGGTGACCATGTAAAATACTTGAGGTCCAGGTACAATCTCTGGAAAGCCATCCCACGTGTGAAGTGACAATTCCGGATCAAACTTGAATATCTGAAGGAGGCTCAACAGCTGTGGCAGGGCTTGAATGCTATCATCTCCTGCAAAGTGGAACCAAGCAAGATGGGGTAGTTGGCCAAGTACTAAAGTGCTGATCAACTGGCTAGAGTGTTCACTGATATCTTTAATTCACCTACTTCAAGCAGGCTTCAATTATACTGGTGCCTAAGAAGAACATGGTAATCTGCATTAATGACTATCATCCATAGCACTTTGATCCATTGTGATGAAGTGCTTTGTGATGAAACATATCGCTCCTGCCTGAGAAGCAACTTAGATCCACTCCAATTTGCCTACCATTATAATAGGTCAGCAGCAGATGCCATTTTGTTAGCTCTTTACTCAACTCTGGAACATCTAGACAGTGAAGGTGCATTCATCAGGATGCTCTTCATTGACTACAGCTCGGCATTCAATACTATCATCCCCTCAAAACTAACCAATGAGCTTCAATACCTTGGCCTCCATATCTCTTTATGCAACTGGATTCTCGATTTCCTCACTTGCAAACCCCAGTCCGTTCGGATTGGCAACAACATCTCCTCCACAGTCTCCATCAGCACACGTATACCACAAAGCTGTGTGCTTAGTCCCCTGCTCTACTTGCCTTATACTTATGACTGCAAGGCTAAACACAGCTCTAATGCCATATTTCAACTTGCTGAAGACACCACTGTCATTGGCTAAATCAAAGGTGGTGAAGAATCAGCATCATTGGAGGGAGATTGAAAATCTGGCTGAATGATGCAACAGCAACCTCTCACTCAATGTCAGCAAGACCAAGGAGCAGATTACTGACCTCAGGAGGAGGAAACTGGAGGTCCATCAGCCAATTCTCATCAGGGTATCCGAGTTGGAGAGCGTCATCAACTTTAAGTTCCTCAGTGTTATCATTTCAGAGGATCTTTCCTGGGTCCAGCACATAAATGCCATTACGAAGAAAGCACAGCAACACCTCTACTTTCTTAGAAGTTTGAGAAGATTCTGCACGTCATCAAAAACTTTGATAAACTTCTACAGATGTGCAGTGGAGAGTACACTGACTGGTATGAAACACTGATGCCCTTGAACCGAAAGTACTATAAAATGTAATGGATACAGCCCTGTCCGTCACGGGTAAAGCCCTCCCCACCACTGAGCACACCTACATTGAGTGCTGTTGCAGGAAAGCAGCATCTATCATCAAGGACCTCCACCACCCAGGTCATGCTCTCTTCTTACTGCTGCCATCAAGAAGAGGTACAGGAGCGTCAGATCCCACATTACCAAGTTCATGAACAGTTCATCAACCATTAGGCTCTCGAACCAGAGGGGATAACTTAACTCGACTTCACTCCCTCCATCACTGAATGTTAAACTGAATGTCTCCTTTACTGTTTATAGTTCTGTCATACAGGACCGCTGCACCATCCCCTCTCATTGAAAGACACTTCAAAATTATGAACGTTGCTGTAAATAATTAAAACACAAATATTGCTTTGTCTTCAAAAATAGTGAACTATAAGCTAGAATCCTGGATGAAATGAGTGTGTTTTCAGACTATGATATCTGACTTGAAAAGGACTAGATTGGTGATTCCTAAATCAGCAAGTCTTTGTATCCTTAGCTTGTTTACCATTAAAACAGAGAAAGCTATTTTGAAATGAATACTTTCAGAACCGAAAGCGTAATATCTTGAAAGAGCTGGTGACAAGGGCTAATCAATGGAATTGTTGACTTTGAGAGAATAAATTGATAGGCTGATAAAATTTCCATTATATTGAGTGCTAAGTACAGGAAGCCATTGAACATTCTAACAGAAAGTTGAAAAACTGAAGCAGGGGAAGGTAGAGGACAAGGTACAAAGTGAATAAAGCTATAATGTGCTCATGAATTTGAATTTAAAATTTGAAAGTGCGCACATACCTTAAAAGTCCTGATGCAGAGTCTTGGTCAAAATATAATCCATCTCTCCACCTTCACATAGCCGTACAGTGGTGTAGTGGCATCTGCATCGGACTTCAAGACGAGTGGTCCTGGTTTCAAATCTGGCTGGCTCCTTATGTGCTTTCCATCCGTGCTGTGTTGAGCATCAAGCTAGCAATTCAGCTTCATAAAAAATAGATAGAAATGCTAAAGAAACAGCAAGGTTGCCACCCAAAGAGGCACAGGCTCAGGAAAGGAACAACACATCTCCACCTCCACAGATGCTAATTGACCTGCTGAACTACAGTCATAGAACAATACAGAACATACAGGCCCTTTAGCCCAACAAGTGGATGCCAACCTCAGTGCCCTCACAGCTAGTCCCAATTTCTTGCATTGGCCCATATCTAAGTACTTCTTAAACAATATTATTGTACCTGTCTCAACCAATCGCTCTGCCACCTCATTCCACGTGCTCACCACCCACTTCATGAAAAACCTGCCCCTCAGATTCTTTCCCCTCTCGCCATAGACCCATGCCACTATAGTTTTAGATTCTCCTCCCCTATAAAAAGACTGTTACCATCTGCCTTATCAATGCCTCATAGTTTTAAACTATTTGTAAAATGTTGCCCCTCATTCTTTTAAATTCAAGGGAATAAAGAACTGACATAGCTAAACTCTCCTTATAACTCAGGTCTTCAGTTCACGACAACAACTTTGTAAATCTTCTCTGCACTCTTTCCAGTTCAATCATATAATGGTTATTGACTTACTGGGCCAGGGTACCTCTTGTGTTTTGCTAAGCTTAGCTTTCTAGACACAGCAGCTACCACTTGTAAAGATCAAACAGTTGTAAGGTAAACTTCCAACTAATATTCATTGTCCAGCTTCTATCATAAACAGGGGCCGTTTTTCAGTTCCTAATATAAATGGAAAGCAGTAGTCAGTTTGAAGTTGAAAACACAGTTTTGCAAACATCCACTGTCAATATAACAAGATGTTGGTAACCTCACACCTGTCTTATGCTGAAGAGGTGCAGTATAAAACAACAGGTTATTTAATTTGGCTTGTGTTAAACTAGACAATGCTGGTTAAGTTATTCAGTTCAAGGAAGCCTGTAGACTAGATGGAGGCAATCACTTAGCACATTAATAATTGATCTATTAGTAAGTTGGAAGGTTTATGTACTCAAGGAAGTTAGCTTTACACCATTAATTGAGGTGACCTGGGATCTGTGTCTGCAAGAAGCTTTTAGTTTGGTTGTGTGTTAAGAGGTATCTGAAAGAATATCACATGTGTGTGAAGCCACCTAAATGGCAAAGAAACTGTATAAACGTAGAGGGCAGTTCAGGCTTATTAGGAATGGGGTAAGGAACATCAAGTAGGATGAAAGAAACACAGGGTGAATTAGAGCCCATTCCTCTGGCTTCAATTTCTACAACAGATGACTGGTTCATCTGCATTGTTGTTATGACTTTTATAGCTTATAGGAATTGTACCTGAGTCTTGGAAATCTTTTGTCTATTAGAAAGGATTTGTAATTTGGAAATCTTTTATAAGATAGAAATCCTCTAAGTTTTAGATGTGTTTTAAGAGTGTTGTTTGGGTTTGAACATGTATCACTGAAAGTAAATGAATTGCGTTTTAAGCTACTTTGTTGGCTGGAAGTATCTTCTACTTGGTGGGGAGAGGGGATCAAATAGTGGTTACCGACAGCTAAATTCACTGTTGATGTTAAACTGGGGAATGAACAACCCCCCCCCCCCTTCAGTGAGGGTATTCATGACTGTTGATATCAGATAGGACTTTGTTTGAGTTGAGAACTTTGTGGTCAGCAAACCCAATACCATCACACTCATATCTTTTCTACAATAGGGCAACCCAAACTGTGTCCAGCCTCACCAATGCCTTACACAACTACAATATAATGCCTGTATTCCTATACTCAGTGCCCTGATTGATGAATACCAGTGCGCTAAATGTTTTTTCACCACCCTGTCTACTTGTCAATTAACTACGATTTGCAGTTAAATTCCTAGGACCCGATGTTCTACCTCTCCCCCTCGTGCCTTATTGTTCAAAGTACAAGTCCTATGCTGGTTTGATATTCCAAAATAGTTTGAATTCCACCATCAATTTAATTTTCACTCCAAGTTACAGCATCTGCAATCTCTTGTTCCTCACCTGAATGTTTTGGTTACTGAGAACAAGCTTGTCTTATACTGGGAGCATATAAGACTTGTCTTATATATTGTCTTATACAGGTGCTCAGGCACCTGGTGCCTCATAAGCCCATCCTTATGGAGGAAGGGATTCATTTTGCATTGCTGTTCAGATGAATCAACAACAACCTAGTGAACAAAGTGAACCACCTTCATGTGATCTTCGATTGCATGAGAGGGATAATTTTTATAACAGATCATTCGAAATAGTATATTTGGACATTTATGGCTGTTTATATTCACTTTATTTTTACATTTTGACAAAGAAAAATATGAAATACTAATTGGACAGAGAGAAAGAAGTGGATGTACAACTGAAATACAAAAAGATGCACTGCTGTTAATACACACCTCAGATTTATTTTCCAAGATTTCATGTTGCTGGAGAAAAAAAGATGACCACTATGTGGTGCTGCAGAGCACTTGTACTTATAATTACTGAATTAACAATGAAAAAGCGTCCTAACATATTCTCCAGTTCACTAATAAACAAAATTCCATTGGTTGATCCAAAAAATATTTAAATCCTGTATCAATGTTTTTTCTCGGTTATGGTAATATGAAAAATTGGTTTATGTTGAATTATGTTTATTGTGTAGCATATGGATGTCACAAGCAAGCACTGGATTGATATTGTCTGTCTATCTCTAAGACCTAAGAGCCATCCAGGGCATTTCAAAGATTAATTAAGGGCCGTGCACATTGTTTTGAGTCTGGAGTTACATCCCAGACTGGGAAGTAATACAGTACATATCTCTTTCTCTTAAGGGCGTTGATTAATCAACGTGATTCTGACAATCCAGTTACCTCATGGTCACCATGACTGACACAATTGGACTATTGTCGAGTTCAATGTTTAAGCAGAAAAATGGGAGTTGCAATTAATCATGATCTTACTCGATGGCAGAAAAGCCACAAAGGGCTATATCGGACTACCCTTGCTTCCATTTCTTATGTTCTTATAGTCTTAACTATCACATGTGCAAAGTAGGAAATCCAAAACAAAAACAACTTTGGGCGAATGCATTGTAGCTTTAGGAAAGAATTTATGGAGAAAATTAGATTTATTTCAGCTGTAACCAAATAGTAGAGATCAGCATTACATTAAAGATTCCTTCCACTCTGGTGATTTACAGTGGTGCTAGAAGGTTTGTGAACCCAGTAGAATTTTCTCTATTTCTGCATAAATATAACCGAAAATGATTTTCCAATTTTTATGTAAGTCCTAAAACTAGATAAACAGAATCCAATTAAATAAGTAACGCAAAAATATTCTACTTCTTCATTTAGTTATTGAGAAACATGTATTTGTTGGAAAAAGTATGTGAACCTCTGGGGTAATGCCTTCTACAACAGCTACTTGGAGTCAGCTGTACCAATAAGATAAGATAGGAAGTGGTGGTTGTAGAGGTGCCCTGCGTTATAAAAAAGACACACAAAGTCAGGTTACTGATGGGGTTCATGGAAGGATACCACAGAGGAAACCACTGCTCTCCAAAAAAAAAGGCATTGCTCCATGTCTCAATTTTGCAAAACACCACCTGGATATTCTACAATGCTTCTGGGGCAATGCTCTGTGGACAGATGAGACAAAAGTTGAACTTTTTGGCAGAAATGCACATTGCTATGTTTGGAGGAAAAAGGGCACTGCACACCAACACTAAAACATCATCCCAACTGTGAAGCATGGTGGAAGGAGCATCACGGTCTGGGGCTGCTTTGCTGCTTCAGGGCCTGTATAGCTTGCAATTGTTGAGGGAACAATGAATTCAAAATTGTATCAGAACATTTTACAGGAGAATGTCAGGGTAGCAGTCCACCACCTGAAGCTTAGTAGAAGCCGAATAATGCAGCAAGACAATGATCCGAAACATGAGTAAATCAGCAACAGAATGGTTTAAAAAGAAGAACATTTGTGTTTTGTAATAGCCGAGTCAAAATCCTGACCTTAATCCTATAGAAAAGTTGTGGAAGTACCTGAAACAAACAGTTTATGCAAGGAAACCCTCCAATCCCAGAGTTGAAGCAGATTTGTAAGGCGGAATGTCCTAAGGTTCCTCCAAACTGATGTGCAGGACTGAACACTTACCAGAAATGTTTGGTTGAAATTATTGCTGTACGGGGGGGGGTTGGAGGGGGGTCACATCAGTTACTGAAACCAAAGGTTCATGTACTTTTTCCAACAATTACATGTAATATTGGATCATTTTTCTCAATACACAAATGAAAAAGTATAATGTTTTTCATGTTATTTATTTAATTAAGTTCTCTTTATCTAATTTTAGGACGCGTGAAGATCTGATCACATTTTAGGGCATACTTATGCAGAAATAGAGAATTCTACAGGGTTCACAAACTTCCTAGCATCACTGTAGATGTTTCAATTGATGTATTTGATAACCTTGGTGAGGTATTCATATTGCATGAATTACTGTGATTTGGAAAAATAATTCTATTACTTTATTTGCTGCAAGTGCCCAGTGCACAATTGTAAATTCCCTGTCAACTGTTGTAAGAAAACTCTAACATTTGCACCTTTGAAATTCAATTAATTAATTATAATCAGCTGATAGCTATTATCAGCATTTTCCCTGTGAATTTTACTGTTTCATCAAATCTACTTGTTTATTATGATGGAAAATATTAAGCATTTTTTGGTCTAAAGTTTGTATTGTTATATAATATTTATTTATTGTAATTTTATTTAAATAACTGGCATTCCTTTCTCCCTTTAGGATTTTGTGTATCATTAGTTGAAGAGGAAGGATCACACCAAAAAATGATTATTACAGATGTTAAAGAAGGAGGTCTAGCTTCATCTAAAGGTAATTTAGTTTTCTTAAGAAAAATGATTTTAGAATTTCACTTTGCCAATTGTAAAGGTTAGGATTACCTTTTTTCTTAATCTATATGACACATTAACTAGATATTACTTGCAATAAAATTCTTAACTTTTACATTTGGGAAATGTATAGAAAGTGCAGCTTATTGTTAAATTGAGGTGTTTGATGATGTTAATTGTTTTGACGGTTCTGCTGTGTTACATAATTAAGAACCTCATTCTGTAAACCACTTTTCACAAGTCTGTTTCATTCCTCTGCTGTATTTTAATCCTTGTTTAGACTTGTATAGTAATAATTTTAGTCATTAGTATTGTTTGTTATCACCCCAATCCTGACTTCTGAGCACTACATTGGAGGAGTAGATAAAAATAAATCCTTGAACAAAGTCTTAGAGTAAAAATTTCTTCTGGAATTAATGAGAAGACACACCCAATTTAATGTTTTCCAAGTTGATACACAGTAGTCCTCAGAGCTTTGCTGAAATTAGCGTAATGGTTCATGCAATGAGTGCAAATCTCAAGAACGTCAGTAATTTTCTGAGTTTGGGTTCATGTATTCTGTAAATTTGATGCTGAGATTACAGGATAGAAGTGTGCTGTGGAGTTTTCAACGTTAGGAGAGAAAAATGGCTGCATAAAGTTTTAATTTTAGAAAAAGCTCTCATTTTACTTCACTTACAATACATATAAAAAATTACTTAATGTTACTTACCTATTGAAAAGCTCTTTTACAGTTTCCTTTCATAGCAATCAAACTTTCCTTTTATAATGTTTTTGATGCTGAGCCTCTGTCTCCAAGCCCACTTTTTTGGCAAGAGTTTCACACCCAGCACTAATGACCCCTTCTCCTCCTCTTCTTGGACAACCTGCTCAGGTGCTTTGCCTGCTGTGGATCTTTTCATCTTGAATTGTTGACAAAACATCAACGTTAAACATAAGCACTCCTCTCTCCTCCACGAACATTATTCAGTCCTTCATCTCCTCCCACTTTCTCCAGATTTTCTGCATCGGCATGGGCCACAGCTATTCCTGCCATTTCGTTGGCTAATCAGATGTCCTGGAAAGGAAAGTTGCATCCTGTGTACAGATGTGGCAGAGATTGATGCTTCCCTCACCCGCATCTCCTCTATTTCCCTAATATATGTGCTCACCCCATCTTCCTGCTGCCTTAATAGTGATAGAGTTCCCCTTGTCTTTACCTACTACCCCATAAACCTGTATCCAACACATCATTCTCTTTGCCTCCAAACATATCTTTACCTCCCTTGCCCCCTCTGCTTCCTGCAGGGATCGCGGTGAGACCAGTTGTAAGTTGGGGAACCACTTCGTCAAGCACCTTCACCCCATTTGCCAAAAAAGGGACTTCCCTGGTGGCCCAACATTTTAATTTCAATTCCCATTCCCAGTCCGACATGGAAGTCCATGGCCTCCTCTTGTGCCACTATGAGGCCATCCTCAGGGTGGAGGAGCAACACCTTATATTCTGTCTGTGTAGCTTCCAATCTGATGTCATGAATATAGATTTCTCTTTTTAGGTAAAAAAAATTCCCTCCCCCTTCCCCATTTCTTCTATTTCCACTCTGATCCCTTACCTCTTCTCACTTGCCTATCACTTCCCTCTTGGTCCCTTCATCATTCCCTTTCTCTTATGGTCCGCCCTCCTCTCCTATCAGATTCCTTACTCTCCAGCCCTTAACCTTTCTCCCCCACCTTACCTTAACTATCACCTCCTTCCTCTCCCCGACCTTTTTACTCTGTCACCTAACCCCTTCCTTTCCAGTCCTGAAGTAAGGTCTCAGCCCAAAATGTCAACTGTTTATTCATTTCCATAGATGCTGTCTGGCCTCCTGAGTTCCTTCAGCATTCTGTATGTGTTGCTCTGGATGTCTGGCATCTGCAAAATTTTTCGTGTTTATGATTAGGATGTAATGATAGTTATCAGTTCATAGACAATTCTGCATATACTTAGATAAACCAGAATGTACTAGCTTCCTTGAAGGATCACTTTTAGAAAATAAATGTGTATATTTATATTGCGAGCATAAGTTACGGTAGTAAAGTACTGTGCCCATCATCACATTGTTTCCATTCATACTGTTCATAAAATTACACAATGAGCACCATCTACAATCTGACATCTTATTTTGATTAAAAACCTATTAAGAAACTTGTAATGAAAAATATTTAATTTCAAGAGCTAAATTTGAAACTGCATCACATAAGAAGAAATTAGGACCATATCATAACTCTTTCTATTCTGACCAAGCCATGATAACAGCAGGTGGTATAGGGTTGTGCTTTTGAATTTCTATTTTATAATTAACTAAATTATTACTCAGAACATTGAGAGCTATTAAGGCTATGATTAAGATGAAGAAGAAGGCGCATGAAGCTGAAAGGGATGGTGACAATCTTATATTTTTTTTGCATCTACATTTACTCAGGAGATGGATGCAGTCTATAGAAGTGATGCAAGCTGCAGTGAGGTCATGGATCGTGTACAGATTACAGAGGAGGATCTTTGCTGTCTTGAGGCAAATTAGGATGGATAACTCTTCAGGGTGTGACAAGGTGTTCCCCTAGACATTGTGAGAGGCTGGTGCTGAAACTGCAGGGGCCCTAGCAGAGATATTTGAAACATCCTTAGCAACTGGTGAGGTGCTGGAGGATTGCAGGATAGCTAATGTTGTTCTGTTGTTTAAGAAAGGCTCTGAGAATATGCCAGCAAATTATGGGTCTGTGAGCTTGACATCAGTAGTGGGTATGTTATTGGAAGGTACTCTAATGGTCTGGTTATCTAAGTTATTGGAAGGTATTCTAATGGTCTGGATATCTAAACATTTAAAAAAATTATTTTTATTTATTGAGATACAGCACAGAATAGTCTCTCGTGGCCCTTTGAGCTGTGCTGCCCAGCAAACCTTGATTCAACCCTAGCCTAATCATGGGTCATTTTACAATGATCAATTAACCTACCAGCTGGTACTTCTTTGGACTGTGGGAGAAAACTTGAGCACCTAGAGGAACCCACGGGTTTATATTCGACCATCTGCAGATCCTTGCATTTCCAAAACAGGATTCATTTTGGTTACTGCTATTCTTAATAGTTCAATGAATTTGCTGAAGCCTTTGAATCCGTTGCCTAAGACAATTTTTTTTTTTAAAAAGCTTTGGCCAGGATGAGGTTGATACACGTTTTATTAATCTTATAATCTAAATTATATATTACATTGTCTACTGTATTCAGAAAGAGTAAGATTTGGACCAGACCCATCTCCGTCATGTCAGGTAATTAACAGGATAGCCCACTTTGCTCCCTTTTATTCAACATGGTCATAGATATTTTATCGTGTTCTTTAAATAGGGATGGGTGCTATTTTTATTTGGGCACTCATGATATTTATTGCATTGCCCTTTTCTTCACTGATGTGAGAGATTTGTACATGGGCATGTTAAAGAAATGAATGGTTTTTTTTTAAGAAAACGGGCTTTAAGATCAATATCAATAAGAATGTGGGTTTCTGTATGGTTTCTAAGAATAAAAGTTTGATTTTTTAATTCACTCAATATCTGATCTGTTATATAGTCATGTTGTCAAGTTTGGCGATGACATGATAGTGGTGGGGCTCATCACCAACAACAATGAGATGGCCTACAGAGAGGAGGTGCCAGATCTCAAGGTCTGGCAAATGACCTCTTCCTCAATGTCAGCAAGATGAAGGAGATGGGTATCGACTTCAGGAAATCCTGCATGACTCACACTCTTGTTCACATCGCTGGCACAGAAGTGGAAACTGGGAGCAGTTTCAGATTCCTGGAAGTGTGCATCTTGCAGATCCTCTCATGTTTCTAGAACAACCTCTACAGTCCAGAAAAATCACCAGTGCCACTACTTTCTGAGAAGGTTTAAGAGGGCTGAGAGCTGGTTTATGTACATAAATACTCAAGACCTTCTGCAGATGCAAAGTTGAGAGCATCCTAACATGCTGAATCATTGTGTGGTATGAATACTGTACTGCAGCAGACAGGGGAGCACTTCAACAGGTAGATAAAACTGCCCAATGCATTACCAGCACCAGCTTACTCACCATCAGAGACGTATATATAGAAAAGGTGCTGGAAAAAGGCCTGCAATATCATGAAGGATCTCACCCCTCCTGCTTATGGACTGTAATGGTAGCATCTCTATCAGGACCTCTAGACTCAACAAACTTCCCCCAAGCCACCAGGCTGATCAACACTCTACCATTAACCCACCCCACCATTACTTGTATGTCACCTAGTGTCACCTTATGTACATACAATCAGTCTATGTATATATCAGTTACTTGCACATTGTGTTTTATAGCATGGTTTTTTACAGTACATCGGACCCAGAGTAACAATCATTTTATTCTCCTTTACACTAGTGTACGGGAAAATGACAATAAACAATCTTGAATCTTAATGGGGGAAAGTTAGAAATTTTCGGATTTAGTCTTTCAAATATTTAATGTGGGAATAACTTAAGTCACCGAAAGTGAGTGAACAATTAATTTAAAAACTCAAGGGAGGAGGTCTCAACAAGTTGTTGTTGTTGTGCTTAAGAAGGAGTTTATGAGGAGAACTTCTAAGTGAGAGGCAAGAAAAGCTTTGGTTCTCAAACAAGATACTGGGAAAGTCACCACAAAGTGGATAGCAGTTCAAGAACATCACTCACCATGAGCTTCTTGGGGATATTTGTCAGTGGGCCTCCCTAAATGGGAGGTCATTTAATATACAAATTAATAAAATGTAGGGGTAGTGAGGTCACTGTGATTAGAGCTGGTGATAAGACTCACTCTTGTCGCAGTATGGACAATCACCTTTTGCTACACCTTTAAACAACTCACAGTTTATAAGCCGGAAATCTACCCATCATGGATCAGAACTGAAGAAGCCTCTCGGATGAGTGACAAAATGTCTTCTAGAGAACACAGCAAGTCCAGTTGCCTTGATTTACTACTGTTTGATATAGTATATGGAAAGGGTTAGCATGGTTATCTTCCAAGAATGAGGGAGTTTGAAATTATTAGAGTAACACATGCAACATGTTGGAAGGACTTGGCAGGTCAGGCAGTATCTATGGAGAGGAATAAAGAGTCCATGTTTCTGGCTGAGACGATGTTTCCTTTATTCCTCTCCTTAGATGCTACTTGAACTGTTAGTTCTTCTAGCATTTTGTATGTGTCACTCTGGATTTACAGCATCTGCAGAGTCTCTTGAGTTTGAAATTATTGCTGTGAAGGGCAGATGAGACATTTCACATTGCTCTGATGAAAGCACTTGTGACAGGTACCATAGTAAATTTGTTTAGTACCTGTCACAAGAGCTTCCATCAGAGCAATGTGATTGGCATTTGGAGAGGAAAATTGTGAAATCATGAAAATAGGAAATGGTTAGGGATGTTATATAGCAAATCTGTTGTGATTGACGATATGGGAAATAGGTGAATGTTAACACCAAAATACGTACGCAAGTAGTAGCAGAGGGAAGCTACATGGGATAGAGTCATAGATTTAAATTAGCTTTATTTGACACATGGACATCGAAACATACAGTGAAATGCATTGCTTACATCAACAACCAGCATAGCCCGAAGATATGCTGGGGGCAGCCCACAAGTGTCGCCATCCTTCTGATGCCAACATGGTATAAACTTGGGATTGCGTGGTAGTGTAGCAGTTAGGGTAATGCTATTATAGTGTCAGCGATCTGGGCTCAGTTCTGCTGCTGTCTGTATGTTCTCCCCATGACCATGTGGGTTTCCTCGGGCTGTTCTGGGTTTCCTCCCACATTCTAAAAATGTGCTGTTACTAGGTTAATTGGTCACATGTGGGGAATTGGGCAGCATGGGCTCATGGCCTGGAAGGGCCCATTACTGTGCGTATCTCTAAATGAATAAAAAAAAATAACTCTAACTCATATACTGTATATGTCTTTTGATATCTGGGAAGAAACTGGAGCATCTGGAAGAAACTCGCGTGCTCATGGGAGGAACACATATACTCCTTACAGCCAGCGGTGGGAATTGAACCCGATCTTCTGATAACTAGTGCTGTAAAGCATTGTTAAACGTTACACCACTGTGCTGGTTTTGCACCTTAGACAGCATGCGAACAGGTTCTTTGGCCAAACTCATTCAGGCCACTGTGCTGCCCTGATTTTGTTCCATTTGCCTGCATTTGGCCCATGTCCCTCTAAACTTCTCCTATTCATGAACCTGTCCAAATACCTTTTAAACATTGCAATTGTTTCGACATCTACGACTTCCTGTGGTAGCTCGTTCCATGTACTTGCCACCTCTTATATGGGAAAAGTTGCTCCTGAAGTCTCCTTTTAAATCTCTGCCTCTCACCTTAAACTTATGTCCTTTAGTTTTAGACTCTCCACGCTGGGACAAAAATATCCACCTTTCTCATGATTTTATAAATCTCTAAGATGATACCAGAGAGCTAAGCTAAAATTATTAAAGAAATTGAAGGGCTCGGAATTAATCTCACTTGTTGAGACCAAGCCATCTGTGAGGATTGAGAACCAAGGCTGATGTGATCATTGCTTGATATGGTGCTCCTTTGGATCAGCATCTGGTAGTTACGATGTGATGTCTTTCACGGTCAATTACCGCATGTTACCATCTTCTGCAGACTTATGAAGTCCTTGTTAGTATTGAATTGTATTTTATTTAGCTCAAATTCTGCTTACTACTTAGCAGTGTCCTTTTGGGCTCTACAACAAGTGCAGCTTTCAAACTCAAATGAAAAGTGAAAAGGTCATTCGAATTGTGAGTTATACGGTATTAGTTCCAACCTACAGCTAATAATGATTTCTTTCTTAAGCCTTGGGTGTTGTCCAATTCTAAACTTTTAGAAACAGATTTAACAGAAGAACGGGGATCCTATTGATCAGAATGACTGAGTCGAGCACAGTAGAGAAAGTGAAGCCCTACTGCTTCTGGGGAAAAGCTTTGAAGTCACATAGTGATTGCAGCTTATTTGTTCTGTAATCCTACAGTCAAATATCTCTGGATAAGTGAAAGGTGTATCCCATTGTGATATCCTATTTAGTAGGCATTGGAATTTGTCCTCCACTTACAGTGCAAGGGAATGAAGAAAGCAAAATAGTTTCATCAAGGAAACTTGCAAGTATTTAACCCATTCATTTGATGTAGAGGCTGGAGAGCAGCAGCATTTTGACAAGAGCTATTTGTCAGGACTTCAATTACTGAATACCAATTCAAGATCAGTTGGCAGTTTCATCACATTACCTGGAAAAGTAAGACTATTTCAAAGGGGCTTTAATATGAATTTGTTGGTTTAAACCCTAAGACCATAAGATATAGGGGCAGAGTTAGGCCATTTGGCCCATTCAGAGCTGCTCCAGCATTCCATTTGGCTGATTTATTATCTCTCTAACCCCTTTGTCCTGCCTTCTACCCATAACTGCTGCTGCCCTAGCTAATAAAGAACCTATCAAACTCTGCTTTGATTATATCCAATGACTTGGTCTCCACAGCCAACCTTGACAATGAATTCCACAGATTCACTATTCTCTGGCTGAAGAAATTCCTCCACATCTCTGTTCTAAATGTGCCCTCTCATATTAGACATACCCACTGTAGGAAGCATCCTCTCCATATCATAGGTTTCAATGAAATCCCCCCTCATTCTTCTGAACTCCAGCGAGTACAGGCCCTGAGCCACCAAACACTCCTGATAAGTTAATACTTTAATTCCCAGAATCGTGAACGTCCTCTGGCCTCACTCTAATGCTAGCGCATTTTTTTCTTAGGTAAGAGGCCCAAAACTACTCATAATACACTAACTGTGTTCTGAACCAATGCCTTATAAAGCTTCAGCAATACATCTTTGTTCTGGGGCACCTAGGTGCGACTCGAGTAGCAGCAATACGCTCAATGGATATGATTAAATATTCCTGTTTCAGCCAGTTACAGCTAAAAAGCATAACTGCTTACAAGGTCAGTACAGTCAACAAAGATGTCTTAATGCACTTAAATGAACTATCGCTGCTTAAAACTAACGGAAACAACAAAGTCTGTGGTCGGAAGGGCCCATGGAGAAAACCTTGGAGAAAGCGTGGATGAAACAGGATTACAAGTGCTTCTAAGTAAACTGTGTTTTAAACTCCCTGTACCGACGATCTTGCTGGTGAACTTGCAGTCTCTAGTGAATAAAATCGATGATCTCAGAGCCTAGGTGCTGAATCAGAAGGACATAAGGACAGCTTGTGTCCTTTGTTTCACAGAATCCTGGTTAACCCCTTCTGTACTGGATGCAGCGATTCAGATCAACAGGTTTACTATACACCATCAGGATAGATCTATAGAGTGTCTCAAAAGCAGAGGTGGAGGTGTATGCCTCATGATCAACTCCTCTTTGCACAAATGTATCAGTGTTGTCCTAATTCTGCTCATCAGACCTGCAATATCTAACAGAAAAGTGTTGACCTTGTTACTTACCACAGGAGTTCTCTGGGTCATTCTGGTAGCAGTTTACATTCCACCTCAGGCCAATGTCAAGTAGGCTTTAGATGATCTGAGCAATGGGATCAACATGCACGAAACAGCGCACCCTAACCCCTTCACCATCGTTTTGGGAGATTTTAATAAGGCCAGTCTGAAAAAATCACTAAGCAATTACCATCAACAGTTAACTTGCAATACCAGAGGAAACAACACACTGGACCACTATCAAGAATGCCTACCGTGCTATTCCACGCCCTCACTTTGGGAAGTCTGATCACCTGGCTGTACTTCTAATCCTGGAGTATAGGCGGAGACTGAAGGCTGCAGCACCAGTAGTGAGGACCAAGAAAGTTTGGACAAGGGAAGCACTGGAGCACCTACAGGACAGCTTTGAATTGGTGGACTGGACTGTATTCAGGGATTCATCTTTGAATCTGGATGAGTATGCTGCAGTTGTTACCAACTTCACTAAAACCTGTGTGGATGAGCGTGTGCCCACAAAGACATACTGTACATTCCCAAACCAAAAGCCGTGGAGGAACCAGGAGGTACATCGTCTGCTGAAGGCTAGACCTGTGGCATTCAAGTCTGGCAACCCAGGCCTGTACCAGAAAACCAAGTATGATTTGCGGAGGGCTATTTCAAGGGCGAAAGGACAATTTTGAACGAGGCTGGAGGTGATATCAGATGCATGGCAACTCTGCAGGGACTGCGAGACATCACTTCCTACAAAGCGAAACCCAATAGTATGAATGGCAGCGATGCTTCACTACCATGAGATATGCCAACTAGTGGAGTGGTGCCGCTGCAACAACCTGGCATTCAACATCAGTAAGACAAGAGAGCTGATTGTGGACTTCAGGAAGGGTAAGATGAAGAAACACATACCAATCCCTATAGAGGGATCAGAAGTGAAGAGAGTGAGCAGTTTCAAGTTCCTGGGTGTCAAGATCTCTGAGGATCTAACCTGGTCCCAACACATTGATGCAGTCATAAAGAAAGTAAGACAGTGACTATACTTTATTAGGAGTTTGAAGCGATTTGGCATGTCAGCAAATACATTCAAAAACTTCCATAGTTGTACTGTGGAGAGCATTCTCCCAGGCTGCATCACTGTCTGGTATGGAGGGGCCACTGCACAGGATCGAAAGAAGCTGCAGAAGTTTGTAAATCTAGTCAGCTCCATCTTGGGCACTAGTCTACAAAGTACCCAGGACATCTTTAGAGAATGGTGTCTCAGAAAGGTAGCATCCATTATTAAAGACCTCTGGCACCCATGGCATGCCCTTTTCTCATTGTTATCATCAGGTGGGAGGTACAGAAGTCTAAAGGCACACACTCAGCGATTCAGGAACAGCTTCTTCCCCTCTGCCATCCGATTCCTGAATGAACTTTGAAGCTTTGGACACTACCTCACTTTTTTTAATATACAGTATTTCTGTTTTTGCTCATTTTTTAATAATCTATTCAATGTATGTAATTGATTTGCTTGTTTATTATTATGTTTTATTTTATTTATTTATTTTCTCTCTTTCTTCTATATGAGGTATTGCATTGAACTGCTGCTGCTAGGTTAACAAATTTCACGTCACATGCCGGTGATAATAAACCTGATTCTCTCTTCTCTCTCTCTTATATTCTGGTTCTCTCAAAATCAGAATCAGAATCAGGGTAATTATTACCAGCATGTGTAATGAAATTTTTTAATTTAATTTTTTAATTTGTTAAATGAATGTTAACATTACATTTGCCTTCCTCAACACCGACTTAACCTCAAGTTAACCATTAAGGAATCTGCACTTCTGAATTTTGAACTTTCTTCCCATTTATGAAATAGTCCACGCTTTTATTTCTTCTGCCCAGGTGCATGACCTTGCAGTTCCTTATATTATATTCCATCTGCTAGTTTTTTGCCTTTTTTCCCAATCTGTCTATGTCCTTTTACAGACACCCTCCTTCTTCAATACTATCTGCCCTTCCATCTATCTTTTGATCAGGTACAAACTTGACCACAAAACCAACAATTTCTTTATCCAAATCCTTGACATACAATGTGAAAATTAGAGCACATAGTATTGGGGGTAGGGTACTAACATGGATAGAAAATTGGCTGGTAGACGGGAAACAAAGAGTAGAGATTAAAGGGTCCTTTTCAGAATGGCAAGCAGTGACTAGTAGGGTACAGTAAGGCTTGGTGCTGGGACCGCAGCTATTTACAATATACAAACGTACATTAATGATTTAGATGAAGGGATTAAAAGTAACATTAGCAAATTTGCAGATGACACAAAGTTGGGTGGCAGTGTGAAATATGAAGAGGATGTTAGGAGAATGCAGGGTGACTTGGGCAGGTTGGGTGAGTGGGCAGATGCATGGCAGATGCAGTTTAATGTGGATAAATGTGAGGTTATCCACTTTGGTGGCAAGAACAGGAAGGCAGATTACTATCTGAATGGTGTCAAGTTAGGAAAAGGGGAAATACAATGAGATCTAGGTGTTCTTGTACATCAGTCACTGAAAGTAAGCATGCAGGTACAGCAGGCAGTGAAGAAAGCTAATGGCATGTTGGCCTTCATAACAAGAGGAGTTGAGTATGGGAGCAAAGAGGTTCTTCTGCAGTTGTACAGGGCCCTGGTGAGACCACACCTGGAGTATTGTGTTCAGTTTTGGTCTCCAAATTTGAGGAAGGACATTCTTGCTATTGAGGGAGTGCAGCATAGGCTCACGAGGTTAATTCCCAGGATGGCGGGATTATCATATGTTGAAAGATTGGAGCGACTGGGCTTGTATACACTGGAATTTAGAAGGATGAGAGGGGATGTGATTGAAACATGTAAGATTATTAAGGGATTGGACACAGTAGAGGCAGGAAACATGTTCCCAATGTTGGGAGAGTCCAGAACCAGAGGCCACAGTTTAAGAATAAGGGGTAGACCATTTAGAGAAAAGTTGAGGAAAAACATTTTCACCCAGAGAGTTGTGGATCTATGGAATGCTCTGCCTCAGAAGGCAGTGGAAGCTAATTCTCTGGATGTTAGATAGAGCTCTTAAAGATAGCAGAGTCAAGGGATATGGGGAGAAGGCAGGAACGGGGTACTGATTGTGGATGATCAGCCATGATCACATTGAATGGTGGTGCTGGCTCAAAGGGCCAAATGGCCTACTCCTGCACCTATTGTCTATTGTGTAGTCCTTCTGGTCCAGGTGACCTCTACCTTCAAACCTTTCAGCTTCCCAAGCACCTTCCCCTTAGTAATAGCAACAACACTCAAAGTTCAAAGAAAATTTTCTCAAGTACATAAATGTCACCATATAGGCTCCAGTTCCATTTTCTTGTGAGCATACTCAGTAAATCCATGATAGAATCAATTAAAGATTGCATTCAACAGGGCAGACAAACAACCAGTGTGCAAAAGAGAACAAACTGTGCAAATACAAAAGAAACTAAAGAAATTGTAATAATAAATAAATAAGCAAAAAATATTGAGAAAGTGAGATGAGGAGTCCTTGAGAATGAGTCCATAGGTTGTGGGAACAGTTCAATGATGGGGCAAGTGAAGTTAAGTGTAATTATCCCCACTAGTTCAAGAGCCTAATGGTCGTCCCATTTGACCCTCTTGAATTTCCGGCACACTGCTGGTGTCTCGCACAATGAATAGTGACACAAAGCACTTATTATGTTCATCCATCATTTCTTTGCCCCCCCCCCCCCCCCCCATTACTACTTCACCGGCATCATTTTCCAGTGGTTCAATATCCACTATTGTTTCCCCCTCCCTATGTATAATATGCAAAATCTTTTGGTATTTTCTGCTATTCTCTTTTACGGTATATTATTAGCTGGCTTACCTTCATATTTCATTTGTTCTCTCTGAATGGCTTTCTAGTTGTTTTCTTAGTTGTGTCCTGTTTAGTTTGTACACAACTCAAAATTGACTTACTTATTCTTTATGTTAACAATTGTATGCACAAAGGGACCACCTGCAATTATTGCAAAGTGCATCATTTAGTACAGTATTGTGGAATGTGATTGCTTGGTGCTGACTCGCAGGAGAAACCAATTAGAGAGAACATCAGTGACTTCTAACCAAATACCGCAAAGGACAGCAAACTGAAACATTTTGCAGATATCTCCAGCTTAAACCTGAAAGGATCCAGTGCATGAAAATTAACACCAGCTGTCAACTTGATAGCTACAAGCATAGATATTTTCAGACTACTCTGAAGTTGAGGATATGGCTGGAATAAGTCATGGCTGAATTCATTAGGAATATTTGGACTGTGTAAACATTTTCATGCAATTATGTGAAAGTGAGATTCAAAGTGATAAGTTACTGCACCGACACTGAGTGGGTATAGTGTACAGCTGAATGCTTTCTTTCAGCAGTTTGTCCTGCTTTGAACAAGAATAGTAACATTTTCCATTCATGTTATATTCTAAGCGAAATACTTGTCAATGTATGTACCTCACCTTGAAAGTAATCACACAATGCAGAAATTTTGAAACCAGTTTGATCCTATCCCAGTGTATCCAATGGGCTTTAGTAATGTTACATAATTGCAGAATTCACTATACTCTTGTACAATTATAGAAAGAACCAGTAGAATAAGCCAGCAATAATCTTGAGTGCCGTTAAACCACTGGGGTGATAAGTAAAGGGTTCCCATTGTTGTTACTGAATGTCTATTCAGCTGCGTGAAGTTAAGAAAATGATAAGTAGAGCACTAAGCTCTAAAATGGTAGCATTAGCATCAAAATAATCTTACCAGCTGACCTGACAATTGACATTGACTGTATATTTGTGGTAGGCATTAACTTTGCAGATGCTGATACTCAACAATATAATTTTTAATTCCATTTGCACTAAAAATATATGTGTGTGAATTTGTAAAGACTTTCAAATTATACAGCTGAAATTTGATTATCTTGTTTACATGTGGTTAGTTTAGTGTTCTTCTAATACACTTTATTCCAGTGATGTACTTTTAAAGATAACATACTGTCTGACTGATAGGTTTCATGGTAGAATGTTTTCATAGCCACTTTTTTTGAGATGATTGTAATCATTTATGTCTATAGCTCTTTTGTAAATCTCCCTTGCTTCAATTTGCAGTCAATTAATTCAATTTGTAAATTCTTTTTTGCAGTTTAGCAGATGAGAACATGAAAGTATCTAAGCTGACACTTTGTTATTAAGTCAATCAAAATTCCCTGAGACCCTTCTCTGATTATATCCTATTCAATAGCACTAAGCATCTGTGGTGAATCTATACATTCTTTCATAAGAAAGTATTCAGAAAAGGCCAGTCTTATTCCCAAATTAAGAGAAAATAGTTACTCAATTCACTGAGGGCTGCTGTCGCATCAATGTACCTTCTCTCAAGGACTTTATCAATTAATTATTTGGACTTGTAGCTGGCAAAAATGAATCACTAAGGAAGAATCCAAAGGAATATTGTTTTGTAATGAGTAGATTAAAAGTGATAAATGAATTGTTGTAAACAATTATTAATTTACAGTTTGAAATGCGTTAACACATTTTATTCAACTTCTACATTTAGGTCTAAAATTGGGCGATGAAGTATTAGAGATTAATAAGATGAAAGCAAAAGATCTGGTTGTCTCTGACTTGAAGACCATCTTATCTGCACCTTCACTTTCGCTCACTGTCCGGACTTATGGTCAGCCAGTAGATGAGAATGTCTGTCAGTCACCTCTGCGAAAGATGGGAACAGCAGATGAGCTGGGTGATACTGGAACTGCGTCCAGCCATCAAGGTAGGATTCACTTCTGGTATTTTAAATAAAACCAGTATTCATAAGACTGATTCTTTGAGAAAATAACAATGCAGAGGATTTTAACCTGAGGAGTCTACAAGAAAACTATAGGTTAGCTGTCTCTTTTACATCCCATTTGGTTATTTAAGTCAAAATCAACATTGGCTAACAGGTTATATAATCATATTCCAGTTTATTATTTACTTGACTTATAAGAAAGGTGGGTTATTTCTATCTTTTATAATTTAATTTTTAAAAAATTCTTCACAATGTCTTGGCTGTGTTGACATTTGTCATGGGTGTTTGTAATAGTGTAGAAATGTTAACGTCATCAAATATTTCAGTGTATCAAAATTAGTAAACTAAAAGCTTTCATTTCTTCAAAAAGTTACTTTGCATGCTTTTTAAAAAAAATTGTTCAACAATTTGATCATTTGCAAATAAATGAAAGAGATGGTGTAGAAATTTGATCATCTAAAGCATGGAGAAAGTTAGAAATAATTTCATCTAGGTCATCCACGCAAAATGATTGAGGAACTCAGCAGGAATAAAGAATTGACATTTCGAGCTGCTGAGACCCTTCCCTAGCCCAAAAGGTCAACTCTTTATTTCTTTCCATTAATGCTACCTGACCCGCTGAGTTCCGCCAGCATTTTGTGTGTGTTACTCTTGCTTTCCAGCTTCTGCAGAAACTCTTTGTGTTTATTGAGGTTTGGACTTCTCTATATATTGTTGAGGCAGCTTTTACAGAAATACATTGAACTGGTGTTGTTTCAAAAACTGGTGTTAGTAGGGGTTCTTTTTTCTTTCAAAAAATATTCTTAACGCTTTATTTTTTCTTATTATTATCGATATATTGCTTAGCTTTGTTAATCAGTTATTTGCTAATTTATTTCTTTATTGTACATATTGACTTGATTACCTTAATGTATTTTTTGTTGATCTTCAATAATATTTAATAAAAAAGATTTTAAAAATGAAATGACAAAAAAAGCACTGTTGAACATATAACAAGCAGCAAAATGAGATTGGATTAGGTGACTTGCATGCAAGAAACCACAAGCACAAAGCTGATGCATCAGCTGGGCATTTTCTGATTGACATTTGTGATATTTGCCCATGTGAGATATCAAAAGTGCTTTATAAATGCCGATCAAAGGATCACATCTGGCTCAAAGGTTGTAGTTGTTGCAGCATTATCACCTCAATATGAGGACAACGCTAATTTTCTTTAAAACTACCTGCAGTTTATTAATCATAAGATCAGAGTAAGTCTGTTGCCTGATAATTGCACAGTGTACAATGCAGAGTATTCAGCAGCGTTCAAAGTAACTCAAATAATGCAGCAACTGTAATTATATGGCCAGTCTTTAATCTTGGATTAATGTGCACAGTACCCCTTGTGATACACAAATTCCAGGCAATGACGACCTCCAGGTAGAGAGAATGCATCCATCTCCCATAACTCTACTGAAACCGTACTTAATGGTGTGGAATTGTGATTTGAGTTTTGAATGTGCTGCCTTATCCATTTTCAATTATTTTCACCAGTATTTCTCCTTTCTGCTTTAAACCTTTTGAAAGGATAATGCAGCAGAAGAACAGATGACCTGTTAAATCAAAGCTCCTTTGTGTACTAGAGTATAAATTCAGCTGTGGGATCTGTCAGACACCCAAGACGACTAGCCAAAATGCTATAATAGTATCAACCAAACTCTCTCCTCCTTTCAGCTTTTGAGATGCACAAAAGGTTTACAATAGATGATGGATTGCTGTATAGGCTGGCAGCTCCAATCAGGTTAGCATTGTAGGATATTGATGACAGGATTGCTGGAGGCACTTGCATGTTACTTTCAGTGTTTAGTTCTTGTCTTGGAATCAGTGATCAGCATTAAATTACATGTTAAGCTGATTCTTTTGGATCTGATGGGATTCGATGCAGTGACGCTTTAAGCCATGGATTTTGATAGATGAGCTATGCTAAGACTTATATTTCTGGCAGGAATAGAACAATGGATTTGAGCAAAGATACAAAATACTAGCAGTCTGAGGGCTGCTTCTCTGCTATTCTTCTTAAAATTCTCATTGCCAATGTATTAAGGTAGTTTTTGGCTAAATAAGTAGCCATGCTATTTTAAGTTAAACAGGCAAGCTAACTGCTGGAATGACTAGCAAATGCATATGTAGTCTTAAGCACAGAATAAAATCAGTGCTTCATGAATCAGCTGAGCCTCATTTACGCTGCTGCTCCTTGTGCTGGTTGGTTTTCTTATCACGGATACTTTCCTTTTAAGAGTTGATCATACTTTTTTTTAGAAAACTGCACACCTAGCAGATTCCTAAGCAAAGTTTACATAAATATTAATCAAGAAAAGGGGAAGGGGGAAAAAAAACAAAATAATGCTAAGAAGGGACATTAAAAAAAACTTAATTACTTTCCAGAACTAACTGTATGGTTGGTATACTGATATGTAGCAGCAAGGGTTGATGGGAATTCTATGGAGATACCTGAACTGCAGTGCATGCAGATCGAGTATTGTTATTGAATGAGGTGAAGGGGTTGATTTCAGCCCCTCATCCCATTTCACCTTCTCATTGGGTACCCACATGTAAATCCTAATATCAGAGCCTCCACACTGACTGTAGACCCTGCAGGAAGCTGGGAGCTAGGTCATAAATCTTTAGGAAGATGCAGGATTTAAGTTTAAGCTTCCTGCTATGCACCTGGACCCACCCTGACTTTTTTCAGCACCTCACATCCAAAAAAAAATTGATCCTATTACAGGCTTTTTACAGGATATTATACTTTACATTTATTTTTGTGATATTCTAGACAGCGGAGTTCAATCTTATTGATGCTATCATATTTACTGACCATTATTTGGCATGAGTCTCAGCAATGGGGTAGGCTTCCGCTTGTAAATCTCCCAAGTTCATAATATGCGTAGCTGTATTCTTATGGGTTACATTCTTATGTGGTACATATAGGAGAAAGGTAACGCACAGTTTCCTTAATGACCATTGTGGTTGCATTGCTAAATTGTTATTTTTCTTCAACTAATAATTCAATATGGAACTATCCCTCTTCGTCTTTGTTCAACAATCTGGTTAACTTTCATGGATGAATTAGAGGAACAGAAAAATAAGTAAACACAATAAAATAAATGGGAAAAACCTGTAGTTGGATCAGAGTTCCCGATGAACAGTTGATATAAATTGCAACATAACTGATGTTTCCTGTAGGGACTAATGGTTGTCACATAAAAAGAAATTAAAAGTTTTTAAAAAAGTTATAAAGATCATAACTTCTATGATCTTTACTAGCTGTTAGTGCTTTTCATAAGCATGTACAAGGAAAAGTGATCTCTACCAGATGTTCTCAATGTCCTTTCAGATTCGCACAATGTGAACAAAATAGCACATATAAAGTTTACAGCTTTAATGGATTTTGTCACAGTAATCCTGTTACACTAAACCTGGCCTATTATAATTTGACAAAAGCTTTGCATCAATGTTTGAGCTAATCTGTGGACATTAGACAGCAACGGTAGCATGAGACTAGTTACACAGTCGTTATGTAAAAATATTTTTGTTCAGTCAAACTTAAATTCTCAGTTGGCTCCCAAAAGTTAACTAAAAATGTGTTTGTGCAACATCAGAATGATGCATGTGCTACTTTGTAAAACTTTAAATTTTAATATTGTATTATGTTATTGTGATTTGTTGCTCTCATTAAATATTTACTTTTATTTACTTCTGGACAGAAATATCGAATAACCATGTTGAACCTAGCCATGATAAAGAGGGACACCCTTGTTTAACTGAGACCAGTGAGGCATGTAAGGTAAGTCTATTACATTGTAAACAATTGTATGATCACAATTGCAGTGTAGGACACTGACAATCCTACACCCCACTGAATAGGTTTTGAGGAATTTGATATAAGAACTATTTTTCTTCATTAGAATCTTCATTTGTTTGTTTTAATAAGCATCGTCTGAGATTCCAAGGTAAATCTTAACTTCCATGCTCTGTAGTTGATGCTGTGTTTTCTGTCTGTGGTCTCTAGTCATGGAAAATAGTATTGTGGCGTATAGACGGATATGAGTTTTTGAGAAAACTGTAATTTTTCTGACTGTGTTCCAGTAATGTAAACAAAACTCTACTACCTCAGAACATACATAGTTAAAATGTAACTGAGTAGTTCTGAATACGGGAATAAACAGAATTACAGTAAGTAGTTCAAGCGACACTTATTTCCATGAGTTTTTCTGTTGATTTACAAAGACTTCACTAGTACACAAGTCTTCTGATGCACTTAAACATCAAAATACTTCCTGACAAATATATTTCATTTCTTTTTCTATTAGAATAAGATAAAACGTTCCAGGATTCATTTACCGAATTTTTCATTTCAACTAAAAGAATAAAATTAGCTTTTACATCTCAAGATATATAGTATAAATTTCACAATAAGTACAAGAATTTATTTGGACATTTTTTAGATGCAGCAATTAAGTGACTAATCCTTATCCTCCACAAAACCTTTCTGAGAAATAAAATGCAAAGCCATGTTTATTATTGCATCAGAGGCAGTTCTCAGTTCTAACCTGCATGAAATGGCATATTTATTATTAATTAACATAAATAAATTGAATATGGTTTTGAAGAAAGAAATCAAAATGATATTGTATGCCAACAATTCAAATTTCATTCATGCTTAAAAATCAATTAACAAGAATTGGGCTTGGAATAACATTCTCTTTCCTTGAAGGTGATATCTTCATGGCATGACTTCTAGAAGACCTCTGATGGATTTTCCTAAGATGACACTTGAGTTTTCTGCATTCAGTTGTTTTCCTATTATCATCCCTTGATCAGTCTGATGCAGCACTATCTGGTGCAGTTCAAGTTAAAAGTGTGGCTTCAAATGGAGTTAAATCCCAGCTGCACACCCAGACCAGAGTCTAGACCCTGATCCCAGCTGCACACCCAGTCCACAGTCTAGACCCTGATCCGAGCTGCACACCCAGCCCACAGTATAGACCCTGATCCCAGTTGCACACTCAGCCCACAGTCTAGACCCTGATCCCAGCTGTACTCCCAATCCACAGTCTAGACCCTGACCCCAGCTGTACTCCCAACCCACAGTCTAGACCCTGATCCCAGCTGTACTCCCAACCCACAGTCTAGACCCTGATCCCAGTTGCACACTCAGCCCACAGTCTAGACCCTGATCCCAGCTGTACTCCCAACCCACAGCCTAGACCCTGATCCCAGCTGTACTCCCAACCCACAGTCTAGACCCAGACCCCAGCTGTACTCCCAACCCACAGTCTAGACCCTGATCCCAGTTGCACACTCAGCCCACAGTCTAGACCCTGATCCCAGCTGTACTCCCAACCCACAGTCTAGACCCAGACCCCAGCTGTACTCCCAACCCACAGTCTAGACCCTGATCCCAGTTGCACACTCAGCCCACAGTCTAGACCCAGACCCCAGCTGTACTCCCAACCCACAGTCTAGACCCTGATCCCAGTTGCACACTCAGCCCACAGTCTAGACCCTGATCCCAGCTGTACTCCCAACCCACAGCCTAGACCCTGACACCAGCTGTACTCCCAACCCACAGTCTAGACCCTGACCCCAACTGTACTCCCAACCCACAGTCTAGACCCTGACCCCAGCTGTACTCCCAACCCACAGTCTAGACCCTGATCCGAATTGCACACTCAGCCCACAGTCTAGACCCTGACCCCAGCTGTACTCCCAACCCACAGTCTAGACCCTGATCCCAGCTGTACTCCCAACCCACAGTCTAGACCCTGATCCCAGCTGTACTCCCAACCCACAGCCTAGACCCTGACACCAGCTGTACTCCCAACCCACAGTCTAGACCCTGACCCCAGCTGTACTCCCAACCCACAGTCTAGACCCTGATCCGAATTGCACACTCAGCCCACAGTCTAGACCCTGACCCCAGCTGTACTCCCAACCCACAGTCTAGACCCTGACCCCAGCTGTACTCCCAACCCACAGTCTAGAGCCTGATCCCAGCTGTACTCCCAACCCACAGCCTAGACCCTGATCCCAGCTGTACTTCCAACCCACAGTCTAGACCCTGACCCCAGCTGTACTCCCAACCCACAGTCTAGACCCTGACCCCAGCTGTACTCCCAACCCACAGTCTAGACCCTGATCCCAGCTGTACTCCCAACCCACAGCCTAGACCCTGATCCCAGCTGTACTCCCAACCCACAGTCTAGACCCTGACCCCAGCTGTACTCCCAACCCACAGTCTAGACCCTGACCCCAGCTGTACTCCCAACCCACAGTCTAGACCCTGATCCCAGCTGTACTCCCAACCCACAGTCTAGACCCTGATCCCAGTTGCACACTCAGCCCACAGTCTAGACCCTGATCCCAGCTGTACTCCCAACCCACAGCCTAGACCCTGACACCAGCTGTACTCCCAACCCACAGTCTAGACCCTGACCCCAGCTGTACTCCCAACCCACAGTCTAGACCCTGATCCGAATTGCACACTCAGCCCACAGTCTAGACCCTGACCCCAGCTGTACTCCCAACCCACAGTCTAGACCCTGACCCCAGCTGTACTCCCAACCCACAGTCTAGAGCCTGATCCCAGCTGTACTCCCAACCCACAGCCTAGACCCTGATCCCAGCTGTACTTCCAACCCACAGTCTAGACCCTGACCCCAGCTGTACTCCCAACCCACAGTCTAGACCCTGACCCCAGCTGTACTCCCAACCCACAGTCTAGACCCTGATCCCAGCTGTACTCCCAACCCACAGTCTAGACCCTGATCCCAGCTGTACTCCCAACCCACAGTCTAGACCCTGATCCCAGTTGCACACTCAGCCCACAGTCTAGACCCTGATCCCAGCTGTAATCCCAACCCACAGCCTAGACCCTGACACCAGCTGTACTCCCAACCCACAGTCTAGACCCTGACTCCAACTGTACTCCCAACCCACAGTCTAGACCCTGACCCCAGCTGTACTCCCAACCCACAGTCTAGACCCTGATCCGAGTTGCACACTCAGCCCACAGTCTAGACCCTGACCCCAGCTGTACTCGCAACCCACAGCCTAGACCCTGATCCCAGCTGTACTCCCAACCCACAGCCTAGATCCTGACACCAGCTGTACTCCCAACCCACAGTCTAGACCCTGACCCCAACTGTACTCCCAACCCACAGTCTAGACCCTGACCCCAGCTGTACTCCCAACCCACAGTCTAGACCCTGATCCGAGTTGCACACTCAGCCCACAGTCTAGACCCTGATCCCAGTTGTACTCCCAACCCAGTCTAGACCCTGATCCCAGCTGTACTCCCAACCCACTGTCTGGACCCTGACCCCAGCTGTACTCCCAATCCACAGTCTGGACCCTGACCCCAGCTGTACTCCCAACCCACAGTCTAGACCCTGATCCCAGCTGTACTCCCAACCCACAGTCTAGACCCTGATCCCAGCTGTACTCCCAACCCACAGTCTAGACCCTGATCCCAGCTGTACTCCCAACCCACAGTCTAGACCCTGATCCCAGTTGCACACTCAGCCCACAGTCTAGACCCTGATCCCAGCTGTAATCCCAACCCACAGCCTAGACCCTGACACCAGCTGTACTCCCAACCCACAGTCTAGACCCTGACTCCAACTGTACTCCCAACCCACAGTCTAGACCCTGACCCCAGCTGTACTCCCAACCCACAGTCTAGACCCTGATCCGAGTTGCACACTCAGCCCACAGTCTAGACCCTGACCCCAGCTGTACTCGCAACCCACAGCCTAGACCCTGATCCCAGCTGTACTCCCAACCCACAGCCTAGATCCTGACACCAGCTGTACTCCCAACCCACAGTCTAGACCCTGACCCCAACTGTACTCCCAACCCACAGTCTAGACCCTGACCCCAGCTGTACTCCCAACCCACTGTCTAGACCCTGACTCCAGCTGTACTCCCAACCCACAGTCTAGACCCTGATCCCAGCTGTACTCCCAACCCACAGTCTAGACCCTGACCACCGCTGTACTCCCAACCCACAGTCTAGACCATGACCCCAGCTGTACTCCCAACACACAGTCTAGACCCTGACCACCACTGTACTCCCAACCCACAGTCTAGACCCTGACCACCGCTGTACTCCCAACCCACAGTCTGGACCCTGACCCCAGCTGTACTCCCAACCCACAGTCTAGACCCTGATCCCAGCTGTACTCCCAACCCACAGTCTGGACCCTGACCCCAGCTGTACTCCCAGCCCTCAGTCTGGACCCTGACCACCTCTGAACTCCCAGCCCACAGTCTGGACCCTGACCCCAGCTGTACTCCCAACCCACAGTCTGGACCCTGACCCCAGCTGTACTCCCAGCCCACAGTCTAGACCCTGATCCCAGCTGTACTCGCAACCCACAGTCTAGACCCTGACACCAGCTGTACTCCCAACCCACAGCCTAGACCCTGACCACCGCTGTACTCCCAACCCACAGTCTAGACCCTGACCCCAGCTGTACTCCCAACCCACAGTCTAGACCCTGATCCCAGCTGTACTCCCAACCCACAGTCTAGACCCTGATCCCAGCTGTACTCCCAACCCACAGCCTAGACCCTGACCACCGCTGTACTCCCAACCCACAGTCTGGACCCTGACCCCAGCTGTACTCCCAACCCACAGTCTAGACCCTGACCCCAGCTGTACTCCCAACCCACAGTCTAGACCCTGATCCCAGCTGTACTCCCAACCCACAGCCTAGACCCTGACGCCAGCTGTACTCCCAACCCAGTCTAGACCCTGATCCCAGCTGTACTCCCAACCCACAGTCTAGACCCTGATCCCAGCTGTACTCCCAATCCACAGTCTGGACCCTGACCCCAGCTGTACTCCCAACCCACAGCCTGGACCCTGACCCCAGCTGTACTCCCAACCCACTGTCTGGACCCTGACCCCAGCTGTACTCGCAACCCACAGCCTAGACCCTGATCCCAGCTGTACTCCCAACCCACTGTCTAGACCCTGATCCCAGCTGTACTCCCAACCCACAGTCTAGACCCTGACCCCAGCTGTACTCCCAACCCACAGTCTAGACCCTGATCCCAGCTGTACTCCCAACCCACAGCCTAGACCCTGACGCCAGCTGTACTCCCAACCCACAGCCTAGACCCTGACCCCAGCTGTACTCCCAACCCACAGCCTAGACCCTGATCCCAGCTGTACTCCCAACCCACTGTCTGGACCCTGACCCCAGCTGTACTCCCAACCCACAGTCTGGACCCTGACCCCAGCTGTACTCCCAGCCCACAGTCTAGACCCTGATCCCAGCTGTACTCCCAACCCACAGCCTAGACCCTGATCCCAGCTGTACTCCCAACCCACAGTCTAGACCCTGACCCCAGCTGTACTCCCAACCCACAGTCTAGACCCTGACCACCGCTGTACTCCCAACCCACAGTCTAGACCATGACCCCAGCTGTACTCCCAACCCACAGTCTAGACCCTGACCACCACTGTACTCCCAACCCACAGTCTAGACCCTGACCACCGCTGTACTCCCAACCCACAGTCTGGACCCTGACCCCAGCTGTACTCCCAACCCACAGTCTAGACCCTGACACCAGCTGTACTCCCAACCCACAGCCTAGACCCTGACCACCGCTGTACTCCCAACCCACAGTCTAGACCCTGATCCCAGCTGTACTCCCAACCCACAGTCTAGACCCTGATCCCAGCTGTACTCCCAACCCACAGCCTAGACCCTGACCACCGCTGTACTCCCAACCCACAGTCTGGACCCTGACCCCAGCTGTACTCCCAACCCACAGTCTAGACCCGGACCCCAGCTGTACTCCCAACCCACAGTCTAGACCCTGATCCCAGCTGTACTCCCAACCCACAGTCTGGACCCTGATCCCAGCTGTACTCCCAACCCACAGCCTAGACCCTGACGCCAGCTGTACTCCCAACCCAGTCTAGACCCTGACCCCAGCTGTACTCCAAACCCACAGTCTAGACCCTGACCCCAGCTGTACTCCCAACCCAGTCTAGACCCTGATCCCAGCTGTACTCCCAACCCACAGTCTAGACCCTGATCCCAGCTGTACTCCCAATCCACAGTCTGGACCCTGACCCCAGCTGTACTCCCAACCCACAGTCTAGACCCTGACTCCAGCTGTACTCCCAACCCACAGTCTAGACCCTGATCCCAGCTGTACTCCCAACCCACAGTCTAGACCCTGACCACCGCTGTACTCCCAACCCACAGTCTAGACCATGACCCCAGCTGTACTCCCAACACACAGTCTAGACCCTGACCACCACTGTACTCCCAACCCACAGTCTAGACCCTGACCACCGCTGTACTCCCAACCCACAGTCTGGACCCTGACCCCAGCTGTACTCCCAACCCACAGTCTAGACCCTGATCCCAGCTGTACTCCCAACCCACAGTCTGGACCCTGACCCCAGCTGTACTCCCAGCCCTCAGTCTGGACCCTGACCACCTCTGAACTCCCAGCCCACAGTCTGGACCCTGACCCCAGCTGTACTCCCAACCCACAGTCTGGACCCTGACCCCAGCTGTACTCCCAGCCCACAGTCTAGACCCTGATCCCAGCTGTACTCGCAACCCACAGTCTAGACCCTGACACCAGCTGTACTCCCAACCCACAGCCTAGACCCTGACCACCGCTGTACTCCCAACCCACAGTCTAGACCCTGACCCCAGCTGTACTCCCAACCCACAGTCTAGACCCTGATCCCAGCTGTACTCCCAACCCACAGTCTAGACCCTGATCCCAGCTGTACTCCCAACCCACAGCCTAGACCCTGACCACCGCTGTACTCCCAACCCACAGTCTGGACCCTGACCCCAGCTGTACTCCCAACCCACAGTCTAGACCCTGACCCCAGCTGTACTCCCAACCCACAGTCTAGACCCTGATCCCAGCTGTACTCCCAACCCACAGCCTAGACCCTGACGCCAGCTGTACTCCCAACCCAGTCTAGACCCTGATCCCAGCTGTACTCCCAACCCACAGTCTAGACCCTGATCCCAGCTGTACTCCCAATCCACAGTCTGGACCCTGACCCCAGCTGTACTCGCAACCCACAGCCTAGACCCTGACCCCAGCTGTACTCCCAACCCACAGCCTGGACCCTGACCCCAGCTGTACTCGCAACCCACAGCCTAGACCCTGATCCCAGCTGTACTCCCAACCCACTGTCTAGACCCTGATCCCAGCTGTACTCCCAACCCACAGTCTAGACCCTGACCCCAGCTGTACTCCCAACCCACAGTCTAGACCCTGATCCCAGCTGTACTCCCAACCCACAGCCTAGACCCTGACGCCAGCTGTACTCCCAACCCACAGCCTAGACCCTGACCCCAGCTGTACTCCCAACCCACAGCCTAGACCCTGATCCCAGCTGTACTCCCAACCCACTGTCTGGACCCTGACCCCAGCTGTACTCCCAACCCACAGTCTGGACCCTGACCCCAGCTGTACTCCCAGCCCACAGTCTAGACCCTGATCCCAGCTGTACTCCCAACCCACAGCCTAGACCCTGATCCCAGCTGTACTCCCAACCCACAGTCTAGACCCTGACCCCAGCTGTACTCCCAACCCACAGTCTAGACCCTGACCACCGCTGTACTCCCAACCCACAGTCTAGACCATGACCCCAGCTGTACTCCCAACCCACAGTCTAGACCCTGACCACCACTGTACTCCCAACCCACAGTCTAGACCCTGACCACCGCTGTACTCCCAACCCACAGTCTGGACCCTGACCCCAGCTGTACTCCCAACCCACAGTCTAGACCCTGATCCCAGCTGTACTCCCAACCCACAGTCTGGACCCTGACCCCAGCTGTACTCCCAGCCCACAGTCTGGACCCTGACCACCTCTGTACTCCCAGCCCACAGTCTGGACCCTGACCCCAGCTGTACTCCCAACCCACAGTCTGGACCCTGACCCCAGCTGTACTCCCAGCCCACAGTCTAGACCCTGATCCCAGCTGTACTCGCAACCCACAGTCTAGACCCTGACACCAGCTGTACTCCCAACCCACAGCCTAGACCCTGACCACCGCTGTACTCCCAACCCACAGTCTAGACCCTGATCCCAGCTGTACTCCCAACCCACAGTCTAGACCCTGATCCCAGCTGTACTCCCAACCCACAGCCTAGACCCTGACCACCGCTGTACTCCCAACCCACAGTCTGGACCCTGACCCCAGCTGTACTCCCAACCCACAGTCTAGACCCGGACCCCAGCTGTACTCCCAACCCACAGTCTAGACCCTGATCCCAGCTGTACTCCCAACCCACAGTCTGGACCCTGATCCCAGCTGTACTCCCAACCCACAGCCTAGACCCTGACGCCAGCTGTACTCCCAACCCAGTCTAGACCCTGACCCCAGCTGTACTCCAAACCCACAGTCTAGACCCTGACCCCAGCTGTACTCCCAACCCAGTCTAGACCCTGATCCCAGCTGTACTCCCAACCCACAGTCTAGACCCTGATCCCAGCTGTACTCCCAATCCACAGTCTGGACCCTGACCCCAGCTGTACTCGCAACCCACAGCCTAGACCCTGACCCCAGCTGTACTCCCAACCCACAGCCTGGACCCTGACCCCAGCTGTACTCCCAACCCACTGTCTAGACCCTGATCCCAGCTGTACTCCCAACCCACAGCCTAGACCCTGACCACCGCTGTACTCCCAACCCACAGTCTGGACCCTGACCCCAGCTGTACTCCCAACCCACAGTCTGGACCCTGACCACCTCTGTACTCCCAGCCCACAGTCTGGACCCTGACCCCAGCTGTACTCCCAACCCACAGTCTGGACCCTGACCCCAGCTGTACTCCCAGCCCACAGTCTAGACCCTGATCCCAGCTGTACTCGCAACCCACAGTCTAGACCCTGACACCAGCTGTACTCCCAACCCACAGCCTAGACCCTGACCACCGCTGTACTCCCAACCCACAGTCTAGACCCTGACCCCAGCTGTACTCCCTACCCACAGTCTAGACCCTGATCCCAGCTGTACTCCCAACCCACAGTCTAGACCCTGATCCCAGCTGTACTCCCAACCCACAGCCTAGACCCTGACCACCGCTGTACTCCCAACCCACAGTCTGGACCCTGACCCCAGCTGTACTCCCAACCCACAGTCTAGACCCTGACCCCAGCTGTACTCCCAACCCACAGTCTAGACCCTGATCCCAGCTGTACTCCCAACCCACAGCCTAGACCCTGACGCCAGCTGTACTCCCAACCCTGTCTAGACCATGACCCCAGCTGTACTCCAAACCCACAGTCTAGACCCTGACCCCAGCTGTACTCCCAACCCAGTCTAGACCCTGATCCCAGCTGTACTCCCAACCCACAGTCTAGACCCTGATCCCAGCTGTACTCCCAATCCACAGTCTGGACCCTGACCCCAGCTGTACTCGCAACCCGCAGCCTAGACCCTGACCCCAGCTGTACTCCCAACCCACAGCCTGGACCCTGACCCCAGCTGTACTCCCAACCCACTGTCTGGACCCTGACCCCAGCTGTACTCCCAACCCACAGCCTAGACCCTGATCCCAGCTGTACTCCCAACCCACAGTCTAGACCCTGATCCCAGCTGTACTCCCAACCCACAGCCTAGACCCTGACCCCAGCTGTACTCCCAACCCACAGCCTAGACCCTGACCCCAGCTGTACTCCCAACCCACAGCCTAGACCCTGATCCCAGCTGTACTCCCAACCCACAGCCTAGACCCTGACCACCGCTGTACTCCCAACCCACAGTCTGGACCCTGACCCCAGCTGTACTCCCAACCCACAGTCTGGACCCTGACCCCAGCTGTACTCCCAACCCACAGTCTAGACCCTGATCCCAGCTGTACTCCCAACCCACAGCCTAGACCCTGATCCCAGCTGTACTCCCAACCCACAGCCTAGACCCTGACCACCGCTGTACTCCCAACCCACAGTCTGGACCCTGACCCCAGCTGTACTCCCAACCCACAGTCTAGACCCTGATCCCAGCTGTACTCCCAACCCACAGTCTAGACCCTGATCCCAGCTGTACTCCCAACCCACAGTCTAGACCCTGATCCCAACTGTACTCCCAACCCACAGCCTAGACCCTGACCACCGCTGTACTCCCAACCCACAGTCTGGACCCTGACCCCAGCTGTACTCCCAACCCACAGTCTAGACCCTGACCCCAGCTGTACTCCCAACCCACAGTCTAGACCCTGATCCCAGCTGTACTCCCAACCCACAGCCTAGACCCTGACGCCAGCTGTACTCCCAACCCAGTCTAGACCATGACCCCAGCTGTACTCCAAACCCACAGTCTAGACCCTGACCCCAGCTGTACTCCCAACCCAGTCTAGACCCTGATCCCAGCTGTACTCCCAACCCACAGTCTAGACCCTGATCCCAGCTGTACTCCCAATCCACAGTCTGGACCCTGACCCCAGCTGTACTCGCAACCCACAGCCTAGACCCTGACCCCAGCTGTACTCCCAACCCACTGTCTGGACCCTGACCCCAGCTGTACTCGCAACCCACAGCCTAGACCCTGATCCCAGCTGTACTCCCAACCCACAGCCTAGACCCTGACCACCGCTGTACTCCCAACCCACAGTCTGGACCCTGACCCCAGCTGTACTCCCAACCCACAGTCTGGACCCTGACCCCAGCTGTACTCCCAACCCACAGTCTAGACCCTGATCCCAGCTGTACTCCCAACCCACAGCCTAGACCCTGATCCCAGCTGTACTCCCAACCCACAGCCTAGACCCTGACCACCGCTGTACTCCCAACCCACAGTCTGGACCCTGACCCCAGCTGTACTCCCAACCCACAGTCTAGACCCTGACCCCAGCTGTACTCCCAACCCACAGTCTAGACCCTGATCCCAGCTGTACTCCCAACCCACAGCCTAGACCCTGACGCCAGCTGTACTCCCAACCCACAGCCTAGACTCTGACCCCAGCTGTACTCCCAACCCACAGCCTAGACCCTGATCCCAGCTGTACTCCCAACCCACTGTCTGGACCCTGATCGCAGCTGTACTCCCAACCCACAGTCTGGACCCTGACCCCAGCTGTACTCCCAACCCACAGCCTAGACCCTGACCCCAGCTGTACTCCCAACCCACAGTCTAGATCCTGATCCCAGCTGTACTCCCAACCCACAGCCTAGACCCTGACCACCGCTGTACTCCCAACCCACAGTCTGGACCCTGACCCCAGCTGTACTCCCAACCCACAGTCTAGACCCTGACCCCAGCTGTACTCCCAACCCACAGTCTAGACCCTGACCCCAGCTGTACTCCCAACCCAGTCTAGACCCTGATCCCAGCTGTACTCCCAACCCACAGTCTAGACCCTGATCCCAGCTGTACTCCCAATCCACAGTCTGGACCCTGATCCCAGCTGTACTCCCAATCCACAGTCTGGACCCTGACCCCAGCTGTACTCGCAACCCACAGTCTAGACCCTGATCCCAGCTGTACTCCCAACCCACAGCCTAGACCCTGACCACCGCTGTACTCCCAACCCACAGTCTGGACCCTGACCCCAGCTGTACTCCCAACCCACAGTCTAGACCCTGATCCCAGCTGTACTCCCAACCCACAGTCTAGACCCTGATCCCAGCTGTACTCCCAACCCACAGTCTAGACCCTGATCCCAACTGTACTCCCAACCCACAGCCTAGACCCTGACCACCGCTGTACTCCCAACCCACAGTCTGGACCCTGACCCCAGCTGTACTCCCAACCCACAGTCTAGACCCTGACCCCAGCTGTACTCCCAACCCACAGTCTAGACCCTGATCCCAGCTGTACTCCCAACCCACAGCCTAGACCCTGACGCCAGCTGTACTCCCAACCCAGTCTAGACCATGACCCCAGCTGTACTCCAAACCCACAGTCTAGACCCTGACCCCAGCTGTACTCCCAACCCAGTCTAGACCCTGATCCCAGCTGTACTCCCAACCCACAGTCTAGACCCTGATCCCAGCTGTACTCCCAATCCACAGTCTGGACCCTGACCCCAGCTGTACTCCCAACCCACAGCCTGGACCCTGACCCCAGCTGTACTCCCAACCCACTGTCTGGACCCTGACCCCAGCTGTACTCGCAACCCACAGTCTGGACCCTGACCCCAGCTGTACTCCCAACCCACAGTCTGGACCCTGACCCCAGCTGTACTCCCAACCCACAGTCTAGACCCTGATCCCAGCTGTACTCCCAACCCACAGCCTAGACCCTGATCCCAGCTGTACTCCCAACCCACAGCCTAGACCCTGACCACCGCTGTACTCCCAACCCACAGTCTGGACCCTGACCCCAGCTGTACTCCCAACCCACAGTCTAGACCCTGACCCCAGCTGTACTCCCAACCCACAGTCTAGACCCTGATCCCAGCTGTACTCCCAACCCACAGCCTAGACCCTGACGCCAGCTGTACTCCCAACCCACAGCCTAGACTCTGACCCCAGCTGTACTCCCAACCCACAGCCTAGACCCTGATCCCAGCTGTACTCCCAACCCACTGTCTGGACCCTGAACGCAGCTGTACTCCCAACCCACAGTCTGGACCCTGACCCCAGCTGTACTCCCAACCCACAGCCTAGACCCTGACCCCAGCTGTACTCCCAACCCACAGTCTAGATCCTGATCCCAGCTGTACTCCCAACCCACAGCCTAGACCCTGACCACCGCTGTACTCCCAACCCACAGTCTGGACCCTGACCCCAGCTGTACTCCCAACCCACAGTCTAGACCCTGACCCCAGCTGTACTCCCAACCCACAGTCTAGACCCTGATCCCAGCTGTACTCCCAACCCACAGCCTAGACCCTGACGCCAGCTGTACTCCCAACCCAGTCTAGACCCTGACCCCAGCTGTACTCCCAACCCACAGTCTAGACCCTGACCCCAGCTGTACTCCCAACCCAGTCTAGACCCTGATCCCAGCTGTACTCCCAACCCACAGTCTAGACCCTGATCCCAGCTGTACTCCCAATCCACAGTCTGGACCCTGACCCCAGCTGTACTCGCAACCCACAGCCTAGACCCTGATCCCAGCTGTACTCCCAACCCACAGCCTGGACCCTGACCCCAGCTGTACTCCCAACCCACTGTCTGGACCCTGACCCCAGCTGTACTCGCAACCCACAGCCTAGACCCTGATCCCAGCTGTACTCCCAACCCACTGTCTAGACCCTGATCCCAGCTGTACTCCCAACCCACAGCCTAGACCCTGACCACCGCTGTACTCCCAACCCACAGTCTGGACCCTGACCCCAGCTGTACTCCCAACCCACTGTCTAGACCCTGAACCCAGCTGTACTCCCAACCCACAGTCTAGACCCTGACCCCAGCTGTACTCCCAACCCACAGTCTGGACCCTGACCCCAGCTGTACTCCCAACCCACAGTCTAGACCCTGATCCCAGCTGTACTCCCAACCCACTGTCTAGACCCTGACCACCGCTGTACTCCCAACCCACTGTCTAGTCCCTGATCCCAGCTGTACTCCCAACCCACAGTCTAGACCCTGATCCCAGCTGTACTCCCAACCCACAGTCTAGACCCTGACCCCAGCTGTACTCCCAACCCACTGTCTAGACCCTGACCCCACCTGTACTCCCAACCCACTGTCTAGACCCTGACCACCGCTGTTCTCCCAACCCACAGCCTAGACCCTGATCCCAGCTGTACTCCCAACCCACAGCCTAGACCCTGATCCCAGTTGTACTCCCAACCCACTGCCTAGACCCTGATCCCAGCTGTACTCCCAACCCACTGCCTAGACCCTGATCCCAGCTGTACTCCCAACCCACAGTCTAGACCCTGATCCCAGCTGTACTCCCAACCCACAGTCTAGACCCTGATCCCAGTTGCACACTCAGCCCACAGTCTAGACCCTGATCCCAGCTGTACTCCCAACCCACAGTCTAGCCCCTGACCCCGGCTGTACTCCCAACCCACAGTCTAGACCCTGATCCCAGCTGTACTCCCAACCCACAGTCTAGACCCTGATCCCAGCTGTACTCCCAACCCACAGCCTAGACCCTGACGCCAGCTGTACTCCCAACCCAGTCTAGACCCTGACCCCAGCTGTACTCCAAACCCACAGTCTAGACCCTGACCCCAGCTGTACTCCCAACCCAGTCTAGACCCTGATCCCAGCTGTACTCCCAACCCACAGTCTAGACCCTGATCCCAGCTGTACTCCCAACGCACAGTCTGGACCCTGACCCCAGCTGTACTCCCAACCCACAGCCTAGACCCTGATCCCAGCTGTACTCCCAACCCACAGTCTAGACCCTGATCCCAGCTGTACTCCCAACCCACAGTCTAGACCCTGATCCCAGCTGTACTCCCAACCCACAGTCTGGACCCTGACCCCAGCTGTACTCCCAACCCACAGCCTAGACCCTGATCCCAGCTGTACTCCCAACCCACAGTCTAGACCCTGATCCCAGCTGTACTCCCAACCCACAGTCTAGACCCTGATCCCAGTTGCACACTCAGCCCACAGTCTAGACCCTGATCCCAGCTGTACTCCCAACCCACAGTCTAGCCCCTGACCCCGGCTGTACTCCCAACCCACAGTCTAGACCCTGATCCCAGCTGTACTCCCAACCCACAGTCTAGACCCTGATCCCAGCTGTACTCCCAACCCACAGCCTAGACCCTGACGCCAGCTGTACTCCCAACCCAGTCTAGACCCTGACCCCAGCTGTACTCCAAACCCACAGTCTAGACCCTGACCCCAGCTGTACTCCCAACCCAGTCTAGACCCTGATCCCAGCTGTACTCCCAACCCACAGTCTAGACCCTGATCCCAGCTGTACTCCCAATCCACAGTCTGGACCCTGACCCCAGCTGTACTCCCAACCCACAGCCTAGACCCTGACCCCAGCTGTACTCCCAACCCACAGCCTGGACCCTGACCCCAGCTGTACTCCCAACCCACTGTCTGGACCCTGACCCCAGCTGTACTCGCAACCCACAGCCTAGCCCCTGATCCCAGCTGTACTCCCAACCCACTGTCTAGACCCTGATCCCAGCTGTACTCCCAACCCACAGTCTAGACCCTGACCCCAGCTGTACTCCCAACCCACAGTCTAGACCCTGACCCCAGCTGTACTCCCAACCCACAGCCTAGACCCTGACGCCAGCTGTACTCCCAACCCACAGCCTAGACCCTGATCCCAGCTGTACTCCCAACCCACAGCCTAGACCCTGATCCCAGCTGTACTCCCAACCCACAGCCTAGACCCTGACCCCAGCTGTACTCCCAGCCCACAGTCTAGACCCTGATCCCAGCTGTACTCCCAACCCACAGCCTAGACCCTGATCCCAGCTGTACTCCCAACCCACAGTCTAGACCCTGACCCCAGCTGTACTCCCAACCCACAGTCTAGACCCTGACCACCGCTGTACTCCCAACCCACAGTCTAGACCATGACCCCAGCTGTACTCCCAACCCACAGTCTAGACCCTGACCACCTCTGTACTCCCAACCCACAGTCTAGACCCTGACCCCAGCTGTACTCCCAGCCCACAGTCTAGACCCTGATCCCAGCTGTACTCCCAACCCACAGCCTAGACCCTGATCCCAGCTGTACTCCCAACCCACAGTCTAGACCCTGACCCCAGCTGTACTCCCAACCCACAGTCTAGACCCTGACCACCGCTGTACTCCCAACCCACAGTCTAGACCATGACCCCAGCTGTACTCCCTACCCACAGTCTAGACCCTGACCACCTCTGTACTCCCAACCCACAGTCTAGACCCTGACCACCGCTGTACTCCCAACCCACAGTCTGGACCCTGACCCCAGCTGTACTCCCAACCCACAGTCTAGACCCTGATCCCAGCTGTACTCCCAACCCACAGCCTAGACCCTGACCCCAGCTGTACTCCCAACCCACAGTCTGGACCCTGACCCCAGCTGTACTCCCAGCCCACAGTCTGGACCCTGACCACCTCTGTACTCCCAGCCCACAGTCTGGACCCTGACCCCAGCTGTACTCCCAACCCACAGTCTGGACCCTGACCCCAGCTGTACTCCCAGCCCACAGTCTAGACCCTGATCCCAGCTGTACTCCCAACCCACAGTCTAGACCCTGATCCCAGCTGTACTCCCAACCCACAGCCTAGACCCTGACCACCGCTGTACTCCCAACCCACAGTCTGGACCCTGACCCCAGCTGTACTCCCAACCCACAGTCTAGACCCTGACCCCAGCTGTACTCCCAACCCACAGTCTAGACCCTGATCCCAGCTGTACTCCCAACCCACAGCCTAGACCCTGACGCCAGCTGTACTCCCAACCCAGTCTAGACCCTGACCCCAGCTGTACTCCAAACCCACAGTCTAGACCCTGACCCCAGCTGTACTCCCAACCCAGTCTAGACCCTGATCCCAGCTGTACTCCCAATCCACAGTCTGGACCCTGACCCCAGCTGTACTCGCAACCCACAGCCTAGACCCTGACCCCAGCTGTACTCCCAACCCACAGCCTGGACCCTGACCCCAGCTGTACTCCCAACCCACAGTCTAGACCCTGACCCCAGCTGTACTCCCAACCCACAGTCTAGACCCTGATCCCAGCTGTACTCCCAACCCACAGCCTAGACCCTGACGCCAGCTGTACTCCCAACCCAGTCTAGACCCTGACCCCAGCTGTACTCCAAACCCACAGTCTAGACCCTGACCCCAGCTGTACTCCCAACCCAGTCTAGACCCTGACCACCGCTGTACTCCCAACCCACTGTCTGGACCCTGACCCCAGCTGTACTCGCAACCCACAGCCTAGACCCTGATCCCAGCTGTACTCCCAACCCACAGTCTAGACCCTGACCCCAGCTGTACTCCCAACCCACAGCCTGGACCCTGACCCCAGCTGTACTCCCAACCCACTGTCTGGACCCTGACCCCAGCTGTACTCCCAACCCACTGTCTAGACCCTGATCCCAGCTGTACTCCCAACCCACAGCCTAGACCCTGACCACCGCTGTACTCCCAACCCACAGTCTGGACCCTGACCCCAGCTGTACTCCCAACCCACAGTCTGGACCCTGACCACCTCTGTACTCCCAGCCCACAGTCTGGACCCTGACCCCAGCTGTACTCCCAACCCACAGTCTGGACCCTGACCCCAGCTGTACTCCCAGCCCACAGTCTAGACCCTGATCCCAGCTGTACTCGCAACCCACAGTCTAGACCCTGACACCAGCTGTACTCCCAACCCACAGCCTAGACCCTGACCACCGCTGTACTCCCAACCCACAGTCTAGACCCTGACCCCAGCTGTACTCCCTACCCACAGTCTAGACCCTGATCCCAGCTGTACTCCCAACCCACAGTCTAGACCCTGATCCCAGCTGTACTCCCAACCCACAGCCTAGACCCTGACCACCGCTGTACTCCCAATCCACAGTCTGGACCCTGACCCCAGCTGTACTCCCAACCCACAGTCTAGACCCTGACCGCAGCTGTCCTCCCAACCCACAGTCTAGACCCTGATCCCAGCTGTACTCCCAACCCACAGCCTAGACCCTGACGCCAGCTGTACTCCCAACCCAGTCTAGACCATGACCCCAGCTGTACTCCAAACCCACAGTCTAGACCCTGACCCCAGCTGTACTCCCAACCCAGTCTAGACCTTGATCCCAGCTGTACTCCCAACCCACAGCCTGGACCCTGACCCCAGCTGTACTCCCAACCCACTGTCTGGACCCTGACCCCAGCTGTACTCGCAACCCACAGCCTAGACCCTGATCCCAGCTGTACTCCCAACCCACTGTCTAGACCCTGATCCCAGCTGTACTCCCAACCCACAGCCTAGACCCTGACCACCGCTGTACTCCCAACCCACAGTCTGGACCCTGACCCCAGCTGTACTCCCAACCCACAGTCTAGACCCTGACCCCAGCTGTACTCCCAACCCACAGCCTAGACCCTGACGCCAGCTGTACTCCCAACCCACAGCCTAGACCCTGACCCCAGCTGTACTCCCAACCCACAGCCTAGACCCTGATCCCAGCTGTACTCCCAACCCACTGTCTGGACCCTGACCCCAGCTGTACTCCCAACCCACAGTCTGGACCCTGACCCCAGCTGTACTCCCAGCCCACAGTCTAGACCCTGATCCCAGCTGTACTCCCAACCCACAGCCTAGACCCTGTCCCCAGCTGTACTCCCAACCCACAGTCTAGACCCTGATCCCAGCTGTACTCCCAACCCACAGCCTAGACCCTGACCACCGCTGTACTCCCAACCCACAGTCTGGACCCTGACCCCAGCTGTACTCCCAACCCACAGTCTAGACCCTGACCCCAGCTGTACTCCCAACCCACAGTCTAGACCCTGATCCCAGCTGTACTCCCAACCCACAGCCTAGACCCTGACGCCAGCTGTACTCTCAACCCAGTCTAGACCCTGACCCCAGCTGTACTCCAAACCCACAGTCTAGACCCTGACCCCAGCTGTACTCCCAACCCAGTCTAGACCCTGATCCCAGCTGTACTCCCAATCCACAGTCTGGACCCTGACCCCAGCTGTACTCGCAACCCACAGCCTAGACCCTGACCCCAGCTGTACTCCCAACCCACAGCCTGGACCCTGACCCCAGCTGTACTCCCAACCCACTGTCTGGACCCTGACCCCAGCTGTACTCGCAACCCACAGCCTAGACCCTGATCCCAGCTGTACTCCCAACCCACTGTCTAGACCCTGATCCCAGCTGTACTCCCAACCCACAGCCTAGACCCTGACCACCGCTGTACTCCCAACCCACAGTCTGGACCCTGACCCCAGCTGTACTCCCAACCCACTGTCTAGACCCTGACCCCAGCTGTACTCCCAACCCACAGTCTAGACCCTGACCCCAGCTGTACTCCCAACCCACAGTCTAGACCCTGATCCGAGTTGCACACTCAGCCCACAGTCTAGACCCTGATCCCAGCTGTACTCCCAACCCACAGTCTAGACCCTGACCTCAACTGTACTCCCAACCCACAGTCTAGACCTTGACCCCAGCTGTACTCCCAACCCACAGTCTAGACCCTGATCCGAGTTGCACACTCAGCCCACAGTCTAGACCCTGACCCCAGCTGTACTCCCAACCCACAGTCTAGACCCAGACCCCAGCTGTACTCCCAACCCACAGTCTGGACCCTGATCCCAGCTGTACTCCCAACCCAGTCTAGACCCTGATCCCAGCTGTACTCCCAACCCACTGTCTGGACCCTGACCCCAGCTGTACTCCCAATCCACAGTCTGGACCCTGACCCCAGCTGTACTCCCAACCCACAGTCTGGACTCTGATCCCAGCTGTACTCCCAACCCACAGTCTGGACCCTGATCCCAGCTGTACTCCCAACCCACAGCCTAGACCCTGATCCCAGCTGTACTCCCAACCCACAGTCTAGACCCTGATCCCAGCTGTACTCCCAACCCACAGTCTAGACCCTGATCCCAGCTGTACTCCCAACCCACAGTCTAGACCCTGATCCCAGCTGTACTCCCAACCCACTGTCTAGACCCTGACCCCAGCTGTACTCCCAACCCACTGTCTAGACCCTGACCCCAGCTGTACTCCCAACCCACTGTCTAGACCCTGACCACCGCTGTACAGGATGAAGAGGTCAATACTCCCCAATGCCATTAGGCTTTACAATTCTACCGCCAGGACTTAAGAACTTTTTAAAAGCTATTATTAATGCTTTTTGAGATAGTGATTTAGATGCATATCGTATTTTTTACTGAGTTAAGTATTGTATGTAATTAGTTTTGCTACAACAAGTGTATGGGACATTGGAAAAAAAGTTGAATTTCCCCATGGGGATGAATAAAGTATCTATCTATCTATCACCCAACCCACAGCCTAGACCCTGACCCCAGTTGCACACCCAGCCCACAGTCTAAACTCTGATCCCAGCTGCACAAGCAGCCCACAGTCTAGACACTGATTCCATCTGCACACCCAGACCTGAGTCTAGACCCTGACCCCAGCTGCACACCCAGACCAGAGTCTAGGCCCTGGCTCACATTTTAAACTAATAAGTAACCCAGTTGCCTAACCATGTGGATTTCAACTATCAGATTCTGGATTGTCAGAGTTTTATCATACTGTAAACCAGTCAGTTCAGAGGAGGTGTAAGAATAGGGTCCCCATCTTTTATGATCTATAGCAGAGGGAACTGTATCTTGGTGTTGTTTATTGCACCTAATCTGGAAGATGGGTGTTATCAAAGTATCTGAAAAAGTAATTTTATTATGTGTGATTTATCTGAGATTAAAAAGTTTGTGCACCTAGCACAATTACTCTGAATCAGAATGCTGTGTGTTTGGAAACTGCTTTGGAGGATTGAGCATGCAATTTAGGCTGCACTTTATGCAGTACTGAATGGGTACTTTGCTGTACTGTTAGAATTATCATCTTTCAGTCTGATGAGAATCAGTGTCCAGTTCAGATGGGTATATGTTATTCAATGCCATTGTAGGAGGTATTCTCCTTGGTGTCCTATCCAACTTTCAACCAGTAAAACAAAATGATTTTTTTTACATCAGGGATCTTTTCGTATGTGCTTTGATTGGTGTTTGTCTACAGCAATACTGAAGTAATTTATTAGCTTAGAAATATCTCAGTATTCCAAGGGTATGAAAGATGATTGTGAAATGCATGTTCTTTCTTTGAAAGCATTTATTGACTCTACTAGTATCTTTGAAGGAAGAATACCTTAAGTTAATTTGCTGTCAGAATAATATTTAGAGCTTACAAATGCCATCTTCATTATTTAAGAGCATATGTAATGGAGATAAATTAATTGACCTATTAGAGCTTATTCCTCTTGAATTCTAATTTAGCCAGCCTGCATTTTAAATGTCACAATTTATGTTTAAACAAGAAACACTCAATGTTGCTGGAGGAGAACATATATTTTTTGGAACTTGGTTTTAGGCATGTTTTAAAGTGAAATAGTTTAAATTTCTGTTTGTTTTGTTCAGAATATAAAAATGTAAGAGTAGAAGAGGGACATTTGGTCTTTCTGTCTGGCTCTGCATTAAACATGGTATTGGCTTCTGTTTCCATAGCTGGACCTTTTCCCTCCTAAACTCCCAAAGCATTCATACTTCATCTCTTCTTCTTTTCCATCCATAACAGAACACAGAGAGAGTCCAAGGAGATAGTAGAGGCAGACCAGTTCATGTTGCTGCTTCTTAACTCTAAGGATCTCGATTTGATCTTGAGTCTAGATAAGAGGTTCCCAACCTGGGATCCATGGATCGCTTGGTTAATGGTAAGGGTTCATGGCATAAAAAATGGTTGGGAACCCCTGCTCTGGATACTCTCTGTGTGGAGTTTGCTTGTTCTCATTGTGATTATTTGGATTTCTACTAGCTGTTTCAATATCCACTCACCTTGGAAGGATTTGACAGTAGCTTAATTGCCCACTGTAAAAAAAAGTCAAATTTGAGTTATTACACATATTAGAATGAACAAATTGGAGGGACACAAGGCAAGAGAAAAAACAGAGGATTACTCTGCTGGGAGTTGGCAGTGACCTGATGTGCTGAATAACTACCCTCTGTGCTCTATACCAATTGAGCACCCTTAAATATAGTTTCCTAGTTACGTAACTGGAAGCTTAGCAATATCGTTTATATCTTCCCTCAGCCTAACTTTAACTGACTAATGCATAATTACTTATCTTTGTAAAGCATGTTATGTTAAAGCTGTACAAAATATCATGTAGGTGTTGTGGATTACTGAGCCCTGTTCTGGATAATGCACTTTTGAAGGCACAGAAAACATTTATTAGATTATTGGTTCAAAGAATGAGAAATTTTAATTTCATGGGTAGATGGGAAAAACAAGTGTGTTCTCTCTTGAGCAGAAACCATTGAGGGGAGGTTTGAAAGAAATTTTCAAAATAATGGAATATCTAGAACAAATAAATAATGACAAACTGTTCCGATTGGCAGAAGTATCTGGACTGGAGTGCAAGAATCTTTTACACATTTCAGAGGTTGATAAAACAAGAGGTCATAGATTTAGGGTAAATAGGAGATTCAGAGGAGATCTGAGGAGGATCATTTTCACCCAGAGAGTTGTGAGTACCTGGTATACACAGTGAGATTGTTTCTATCACTCTCTCAGGCAGTGTATTCCAGGTATTGACAGCATTTAAGAAGTCTCTAGGTGGAATTGATGCAAATGGTACCCATTGGCCTGTTTACGTGCTGTTTGACTTGTGAATCTGTGTCAAGAGACAGAGTGCAAAGATTACTGAAGCAACAGAAGAAAATGTGAGGGAAATTTTTTACATAATGTGTAGTTATGATCTGGAATGTACTGTCTAAAAGGATGGTGGAAGCTGATTCATTCATTATATTCACAAAGGAAATGGATAAGTATATAAAGAAAGAAAATTACAGGGCTTGCTGGAAAGAACTGAGACATGGGGCTTACTGGATTGTTGTTATGTAAAACCAACAGGGGATCAAAGAGCTGAAAGGTCTCTTCCTGAGTTTTAATGATTATACAATTCTGAAAAAAAAATAGAGCAAAAAGTTTGCTCAAAGTTAACACAGAAAATGCTGAAAGCTGGTCATGTAACATCAGGAGTGAGAGAAACAATCCATATTTCAGGTCAAGTTCTTTTGTTATAACTGGAAAAGAGAGGGAAGAAGGATGGTTTTAATTGTAGAGATGGGGAGGATGAAGAAAACAGAGGGAATGTCTTTGATCACGTGTAGACCGAAGCTGTCAAGATAATAATTACTTTAAAAAAATACCGAAGAGAAAAAATGATATTGAAGCAGAGAAATCCTGTTCTGTCTGTGGAGAGGAAACGTAACAAAGAATAGGAGTGTGTTACCTGAAACTGTTAATTTCAAATACTAAGTCTAGAGGACTGGATTGTGTTCAGAGGGAAGATGAGATATTGTTCCTCCACAAATGTGTTGATCATTATTCTGACATTAAAGAAACTTGGCATAGATTTTAAAATAACAAATTGTATTTTAAAAGGCATGAACATAAATATTTGACGAAGAAAGATTTGAATTGGTGATGAATGGGACCATGTAGGTAGCTTTACTAAAGAGCCCATGGGAAGGGATGAGTTAAATTTCCTTTATCTGTACTGTTAAAAATGTTTATAAATAGTGACATATTTGGTATGATAATCCAGATACTTATCATTCTTTGAATAAAGAGTTCTCAGATTAAAACTTGTCTTTCATTATTTTCAACATGTGTCCCCTATGCCTGATTTTAACATGAATTGTATGTACCTTTTAATGATTCAGAACATCAAGTTCTTCCTTTAATCTCCTCTCAATACTGTGGAGCTTAAGCTTTTCTAATTACTTATCGCTGATTCCCTTTGAGCCTAGATCTTTCTCATTGTACATCCCCGTCTAGTCACAATCAAGTCTATCTTTTGTAAAGCACAAATGATCTATTATGCTGTTCTGATTAGGACATGATAAAATCTCAATAAAATCTTTGTTATCTTATATTCCCCTGTATAAACAGTGTATTCTAGCAATATATTTTTAAAAATGATCTTGATGAGTAGTCTGCTGTTACTTTCTTTAAATCCCTGTGTACAGTTTTATTCACTTTGCATTGCAGGTATTACATTTCATTCCATCCCTTTACATTTTTATCCTTTCTTTAACAAAAGGGCAATTAGTGGTCATGCGATAACATCTTACATAATTTTTAAAAATTGACATCAGTATACATGTGCAATATGTGAACAGTTATGCTGTATATTACATAAACTATAGTAAAAATTCTAATAATTTCTAATAATTTTCTTTTTAACACTGGCATTTCACTCACCTCGTATTCATCTGAATTTTAATAAAATTTGTTTGATTTCATTATTTTCTTCTCAATATTAACTGAGATGGTATTTATTGTGTTTTTAAATCCCTGAGAGTGAATTTTGAAAAAACACTCCAATATAAATGACAAAATTATACCTACTGTTTGAAGTCTAGGAATGACATTATATATTAGCTTTATTTTTAATCAACCACTTCTTACAGGGATGTATTGCATTTGTGTATACAGTATATGGCTATGGTATTATACATAAAAGTTTATACTAGACCAAGCCAATTTAACTTCAACTAATGTTCTTGAAATGTCTTCAACTCAGTCTGTTGTGACCTTTGGGCTTTGTTCTGGTAACATTTTATGAGACAAATAAAGATGAGTTGCTGTTTTTCAAGCTTCCAATGTCTTATTGTGAGAAGGGGAAAAAAGCTGCTCCCACAAAAGTGATGAAGAGACTGCTGGAGGCTAAAATGTGCTCTGGCTTAGCCAGATCTCAAAGATATTTAAATATAAAATAATTTTTTAAAATGGAAATTAATAAAAACGTATTCTGGATCATTTGCAGCTATTCTGCTTTCCAAGTGAATAGAACAGTCCTTTCTGAGGTAGCCCAAATCTGAACAGGTGGTTACTTCAGTAGATTCATTAGCAGAAGTGCTGGGGTGTACCTCACTTTTAGCATTGGAGCTAAGCTAGGAAAGAAAGGTCATGGACAGTTGCCACCATATTCAGGACTTCCATGTTCCTCCATGCATGAGAGATGATACCAAGCTTGCCACTTATGTTGGAAATTGTGGCAGTTACTCAGGGAATTTATGATATTCTCTGCAATACATGGGCCAATTTGTTTTGAGAGCAAGGAAGGGCAAGTTGAGATTTATGTACAAAAATTAATTTCATTTGGTGAGATTGAAAGCTGGGTTAAGAAGGATATAAGGAATGTTAGTCAGGGTATGAGACTGAACTGGTTTCTAAAATGTTTAATCTTCTAATAATCCTGAAGTCCTGAATCTATGATTTTGCAACAGGGTACAGTGAAATAGATATAGAATATATATAGATTGAATATACAATATATAGATAGAAATAATTATATGTATAGAAATGTTCATTACAGAAACTTTTTGGGGGGTTTATCTAGAACAGGCTTTGTTATTTATTTTTCAAAATTCCTTTGTTCTGACCTACGTTTGTTTGGTGAACCGTGTGTAAAATTCCAGCATGGATATAAGCAATTGGAAGATCACAGAAAAATGTCCTTATGGAAATATGGAGATTTGCTTTAGTTTTTATATTGTAAATCCAAAATGAAAGCAGAAAATGGTGGAAATACTTAGCCAGACAGAACCAAATTAGGTTGCTTTTTCTTTACCTTTCACTTTCATGCTTTTATTTCCTATTCTTTTAATTTTTTAAAAAAAAATAAAGTTCTGATGGAATTCTAAAAGACCATCACCTTAAATTATATCTGTTTCCCTCTTCATTGAGTTGTCTGACCAGCTGAGTATTCCAGCATATCTGTTTTTATTTAACAAATAGGCAAATAACATCGATGCAGTAAATTGAAGCCAGGTAATTGTGAGAGGGATAAAAGGACAAGATGAGTTGTGTATGGAGTGTATGGAGGCATCATGGATTATATTTTTATAATACAAGAGCCCATTGAAAGGTGTGATATTTGTTCACGACTGTTCTGTGAATTGTTGTGGTTTCAATCTTCTTGTTTCTTTAATTTCTTAACTGTTATTTTTGATTCTATTCCAGATTTGTCACTGAATACATGTACTCTAATTCATCCTCCTGTTTGATCCTCTTTTCTGTTCATTTCTGCCTATTTGTTCTGCCAAGCTGTCTGATGATCAATTACCTTCACTACATTGTCATCAGCCTACACATCACTCATCTTCCTGGGCAAAAATATCTAAACCTAACTGAGCATAAATAAACCTGTTTAAGGCAACACGCCAGTAGATATCCCAATTCAACAAAATATGAACCAAAGGTTCAGGTTAGATCCTTTGTTAAAAAAAAAACTGAAAAATTTAAAATTCGTTGGTAGTTGATAGAATTCAAAATAAATATTAGAGTCAATATGGAGAAGGGGAATAAAAATTTGTATTGATGGAGTAATAAATTTCAGTACTTCACTGGCTCCAAAAGACAGGTAAATGTACAGAGATTTTTGTTGGTTTATATTTATGAAGTTTTTTTTGTTAACTTGGGCCTATTTGCACATGCATGCATCTATATACACATACACACACATGCTCAGATGCATGCATGACAAAAGCCAGGCAACCAGATTAAACTGCCTGTAATTTTGAACAATATTGCTACAGTTCAAAGGAAGGACAAACCAGAAGACTGAGTACAGGATTAATGGTCAGTTACTTAACAGTGTGGATGAACAAAGGGACCTTGGCGTTCAAATCCATACATCCCTCAAGGTTGCTGCACAGGTTGATAGGGTAGTTAAGAAGGCTAGAAGGTAGTTATGGGATGCTAGGCTTCATTAACAGGGGGATTGAGTTCAAGTGTAGAGAGGTCATGTTGCAACTCTACAAATCTCCGGTGAGACCGCACTTAGAGTATTGTATTCAATTCTGGTCACCTCATTATAGGAAGGATGTGGAAGCTATGGAGAGGTTGCAGAGGAGATTTACCAGGATGTTGCCTGGATTGGAGAACAAGTCATATGAAGCAAGGTTAGCAGAGCTGGGACTTTTCTCTTTGGAGCGTAGAAGAATGAGAGGGGACTTGATAGAGGTCTACAAGATTATGAGAGCCATAGATAGGGTGGATAGTCAGTACCTGTTTCCCAGGGCACCAATAGCGAACACCAGAGGGCATATGTACAAAATTAAGGGAGGGAAGTTTAGGGGAGACATCAGGGATAAGTTTTTTACACAGAGGGTTGTGAGTGCCTGGAATGACTTGTCAGGGATGGTGGTGGAGGCTAAAACATTTAAGAGCCTCTTGGACCGGAACTTGGATGAAAGAAAAATGGAGGGTTATGGGGTAATGTGGGTTTAGTACTTTTTTAAAGGATTATATGGGTCTGCACAACATGGAGGGCTGAAGGGCCTGTACTGTGCTGTAATGTTCTATGGTTCTATGGTATTCTGCACGACAAAGAAAAAAAGTAGATATTAAAAAGCCACATTGCCTTTAAATTGACATCAAAACTAAAAGATAAGAAAATCATGCCTGTAAATACTTCTCTGTCGAGACAAGTGGGTATCTCAGCTTTTTTTCTGATGATCTATCGGAATTATTATTTTTGCATTAGATCTAAAGGATTTGCTGTTTTATTTTCCTGCTAATACATTTCCAAAATCTGAGGATACTCACACATTGCTGTTTTGTGGAAGGTTCAATGATTTTGAAATAGATAATTAAAGAAACACAATATTTGGTCTTAGCAACACACATAAAATGCTGGAGGAACTCAGCAGACTAGGCAGCATCTGTGGATAAAAGTACAGTCGATGTTTCAGGCCAAGGGCCTTCGGCAGGACTGGAGAAAAATAGATGAAGCGTAGATTTAAATGGTGGGGAAAACACAAGGTGATAGGTGAAACCGTGAGGGAAAGGGATGAAGTAAAGAGCTGGGAAGTTGATTGGTGAAAGTGATCCAGGGCTGGAGCAGGGGACGTCTGATAGGAGAGGACAGAAGGCCATGGAAGAAAGAAAAGGGGGGAGGGGCACGAGAGAGAGGTGATGGGCAGGCAAGGGGATAAAGTGTGAGAATGGTGAAGAAGTGGGTGGGAAGCATTACCGGAAGTTCGAAAAATCAATGTTCATGACACTAGGTTGGAGGCTGCTCAGATGGAATATAACGTGCTGCTCCTCCAACCTGAATGAGGCCTCATCGTGACAGTAGAGGAGACCGTGGATGGACAAATCAGTGTTAGACTGGGGCAGTTCCACTCTCTCAAACTCAGAATTCCGGGTTCAGTGGTACAAACAAAGCAACAATGCATCTGGATTAGATGCTTTCTATGGTGCATTAATAAAAATTGTTGAAAGTCAACATGCCAAACTTCTTTCGCCTCCTGAGGAAGTAGAGGTGCTGGTGCTGGAAAATATTTTTGGTCATGGCATTGATATGGAAGGACCACGATGGGCTATTAATGATGTTCACTCACAGGAACCAGAAGGGTGCAACCCTCTCAACCTTAGCATCATTGATTTAAAGAGGAATGTGTATACCACACTTAATCCTGAAGTCAGTAACCAGTTCTTTTCCTGACATTCAGGAAAGATTGTTATCAGGACATCCTATCCTGAGACTCTCTATCTGCTTCCCATGTTATGACTCATCGTTATTTGAAATGCTGTCCACTTTGATGGTATTCTCTGCAAACTTGTAGATGGGAGTTAGAGCAGAATCTCATATTGTGATTGTAGGTGTTTTGGAAGTTGAGTAGGGGTCTGAGGAAGCATTCTTGTCAGGCACCAGTGTTGAGAATAATTATGGCAAGGCCAGTGGTGATATGCTCATCTGGGCTGGCTGCTGAGTCTTTGAACATGGACCAGTCAAATCAGACACATAGAAACTTACCTATTTCCTCAGACCAGCATTGTATGACTTTCTGTACTGGATCTTCACGTTTTTAGCTTCTTGTATGCAGGGAGCAGGAGCGCAGTCTTATGGTCTTACTTGCTAAGGTGTGTGCTGGGGACAGCACAGTAGTATCTCTGATAGCTGTGTAGCTATGGTCAATGGTGTTAGGCCCCTTATTGAACAGGAAAAGTGCTGGTTCAATTTTGCTAACACACTCTTGAAGTAAGTCTGGTTGAAGTCACTGGCATTGAGATGTTGAGTCATAAAAGATCCTGTTGAAAAGGCTTCGCTTTAAGGGTCTACTTGGAGAACTAATGCAGATTCAGTGTCAGATAATTCTTCACATTGTGCTTTCTTTTGCCAGAAAAAGCACCACATACAATAGGCGTCTTGCTGCTTGGAATTCATTAATGTATAAAAGGTCTTTAAAATAGCTAGCAGGAGAGCCATCTATACAATTCTTCTGACAAATGACTGTCTGCAAATAGCCTTTCTGTTGAAGGATTCAATGAAGGAATAAATTCACCTATGCATTATAAAAATGTAATATCTTGAGCTTAACATTGATGTAGGGATGAAGCTAGGCTATTTCTTGGTGCTGGCATCATTTCCATTCTACCCCCGCATGCTTTTTAAAATTATTAATCTGAGACTAATTGAATTAAGGATAGATCACAGCTAGTTCATTATCAGGCAATTTTAGCACAAAGTGGCAAAATTCTCCTGTTTTCTTGGAAACACTAGTTGGAGGCGCTAGTCGTTTTAATTTCACTAGATGATTTTCAGATCATGATTAACAAATTCTTTGATCCATGCTCCAAGTTTAGCATGGTATTCTTTGGTAAGGAAACAGTTGTCACATCCCAGGATGTGAACATCATACACAAAATCTACCCTGATATAGAAGCTCTGGATAACACTATTTTAGGCTCAACTCTTGTTAATTCATTTAGCTGGAATAGGAAAGGTGCAAAAAAATTCTGTAAAGCCTTTGTCACCTTTGGCAAACATATCACACGTATCTTCATATTTCTAAAATCTGCAGTTTTAAAATTTTTCATCTTAATATGCCCCTGTGTCAAGCTTGTACCCTCGTTTTCTTTGATTAGCTCTGTGAAAGCTGTGTCATGTTCTCCTCTTAAAACTGGAACTTGAATTGTATACACTTTGGATTTCTCAGAAAATTTGTTAGAATCTCTTGAGGCCAGTGATCCTCACCAGCTTGATCCTTGCAAGAGCAGGCCAAGTCTTAATGCAGAAAATGATTGAAATTTATCAAGCTTTAAAACGCAAACCTTCAGACAGACACACAGACAGACAGACATACTTTATTGATCCCGAGGGAAATTGGGTTTCATTACAGCTGCACCAACCAAGAATAGTGAAGAAATATAGCTATATAAAAACATAAATAATTAAATAAAAATAAGTTAATCATGCCAAGTGGAAATAAGTCCAGGACCTGCCTATTGGCTCAGGGTGTCTGACACTCTGAGGGAGGAGTTGTTAAGTTTGATGGCCACAGGTAGGAATGACTTCCTATGATGCTCAGTGTTACATCTCGGTGGAATGAGCCTCTGGCTGAATGTACTCCTGTGCCTGACAAGTACATTACGGAGTGGATGGGAGTCATTGTCCAAGATGGCATGCAACTTGGACAGCATCCTCTTTTCAGACACTACAGTCAGAGAGTCCAGTTCCACACCCACAACATCACTGGCCTTACGAATGAGTTTGTTGATTCTGTTGGTGTCTGCTACCCTCAGCCTGCTGCCCCAGCACACAACAGCAAACATGATAGCACTGGCCACCACAGCCTCGTAGAACATCCTCAGCAACGTCCGGCAGATGTTAAAGGACCTCATTCTCCTCAGGAAATAGAGACGGCTCTGACCCTTCTTGTAGACAGCCTCAGTGTTCTTTGACCAGTCCAGTTTATTATCCATTCGTATCCCCAGGTATTTGTAATCCTCTACTATGTCCACACTGACCCCTTGGATGGAAACAGGGTTCACCGGTGCCTTAGCCCTCCTCAGGTCCACCACCAGCTCCTTAGTCTTTTTCACATTAAGCTGCAGATGATTCTGCTCGCACCATGTGACAAAGTTTCCCACCGTAGGCCTGTACTCAGCTGCATCTCCCTTGCTGATGCATTCAACTATGGCAGAGTCATCAGAAAACTTCTGAAGATGGCAAGACTTTGTGTTGTAGTTGAAGTCCGAGGTGTAGATGGTGAAGAGACAGGACAGTCCCCTGTGGAGCCCCATGCTGCTGACCACTCTGTCTGACACACAGTGTTGCAAGCGCCTGTACTGTGTTCTGCCAGTCAGGTAATCAATAATCAATAATCCATGACACCAGGGAAGCATCCACCTACATCACTGTCAGCTTCTCACCCAGCAGAGCAGGGAGGATGGTTCATACACCAGTCATACTATGGGAATTGGGCTTTGCTCTCATCCTGATTACTTTGGAGAAAATGGTGCTGAGTGATCTCCTTGAACCACTGCAGTCCATGAATATAGACAGAGTGACAATGACGGTCAGGCTATATAAATTGAGTTATAGTGTGTCATGGAGGGCAATCTGGAGGCAGTAGTGTTTCCAAGTACCCGTTGCCCTTGTCCTTCTTAGGGGTAGCAGACACAGATTTGGGCAGTGCTGATGGAATAGTATGAGTGAAGAACTACAGCAACTGTGCATGATGGTCACAGGAATTAATGTTTTAGGGTGGCCGGTGGGGTACAAGTCAAATTGGCTGTTTTGGCTTGGATTGTGTCAAGTTTCCTGAGTGTTGTAGGTGCTGCACTTGTCCAGGCAAGTGCAGTGTTTTCTATCATTGAGCTTTGTGAATATGCAAGGAGGTGATTCATCAGCTACAGGATATCCAAACCCCGAACTGTAGAGTAATTATTTGCTGCCCACCTCCGCAGAATATTGATGGCGGGGGAATCAGTGATGTAAAATGTTGGCACTTAATCATTAAATGTCAAATGTTGGGACTTGTCTCCCGTTGGGTATAGTCAATGCCTGGCACTTCTCTTACACAAAACGTTACTTCTCACTTAACAACCCAGTGAATGTAATACAGATCTTGTTGTGTGCAGACATTACCAGCCTCATTTGCTTTGTAATGGTGAATGTGTATGGCTGGTCATGTCAAACCAATCTTAAGGAGGTTTTCAAGGAGGCTACCAAGAAGGTCGATGAACGAAAGGCAATGGACATTTCAACATGGACTTTAGCAAGGCCTTTGACTAAGTCCTGCATGGGAGGCTGGTCCAGAAGATGAAGTTACTTGGTATTCAGGCTGAATAAGCCAATTGGATCCAACATTGGCTTAGTGGGAGAAGCTAGGGAAGCCATTAACTTCCTCCATCTGGCAGAACTGATCCTCACCCTGAACAATTTTTCCTTTGGTTACTCCCACTTTCTGCAAGCTCGAGGGGTAGCCATGGGCACTCATATGAGCTCCAGCTGTGCCTGCCTCTTCATTGGCTACGTAGAACGGTCCATGTTCAAGGCCTTCCCTGGTATACTCCCCAACTCCTCCTCTGCTAAATTGATGATTGCATTGGTGCTGCTTCATGCACCCATGCCTGGCTTGTCAATTTTATCCTCTTTGCCTTCAACTTCCACACTGCTTTTAAATTCACCTGGTCCATCTCTGACACCTCCCACCCCTTTCCCTCCCTCTCTGTCTCCATCTCTGGAGACAAACTTTATCTTTTATAAACCTACTAATTTCCATAGTTATCTCAACTATACCTCTTTTGAACCTTATCTTCTAGAAAAGTGCTATTCCCTTCTTTCAGCTTCATTGCCTCTGCCGCACCTGTTCCCAGGGTGCGGCTTTTCATTCCAGGACATCAGAAATGTCCTTCTTTAAAAAAACAGGGGTTTCCCTCCCTACTATTGATGTGGTCCTCACCGACATCTCCTCCATTTCCCATACATCTTTGCTCACCCCATCTTCCCACCCTTTAATAGTGATAGAGCCCTTTTTGTCCTTACCTACCACTCCATCAGCTTCCACATCCAACACATTATCCTCTGCAACTTCCACCATCTCCAAAGGGATCCTACCACTAAACATATCTTTACCTCCTCCCCTAACTCCACTTCCACACAGGGTTTGCTCCCTCCGCAATTCCCTTGTCCACTCATCCCTCACCACTAACCTCCCTCGAGGCACTAATCCCTGCAGCAGCTTAAGTGCTACACATGCCCATACACCTCCTCTTTCACCTCCACTCAGGGCCCAGAACAGTCCTTCCAGGTGAGGCAACTGCTGGGGTCGTCTATTGTGTCCAATACTCCTGAGGTGACCTCTACATTGGTGGGACCCGTCACAAACTGGCGGGGGGGGGGGGGGGGCTGCTTCGTTGAGTACCTCCACACCACCTGCCACCAGCGGTACTGCCCAGAGTCCCAATATGTTAATTCCCAATCTCATTCCCATTCTGACATGCCTGTCCATCGCCTCCTCTTGTGCCAAGGTGATACACCTCAGGGGGGAGGAGCATCACCTTATATTCCATCTGGGTAGCCTCCAACCTGATGGTATGGATATTGGTTTCTCCTTCCGGTGAACAACACACCCCCTTCCTTTATTCTCCACTCTGACCTTCTACTTCTTCTCACCTGCCTAGTACTTCCCCCTGTGTCCCCTCCTTCTTCCCTCTTCCCTGTGATCCACTCTCCTGTCCTATCTGATTCCTTCTTCTCCAGCCCTTGGCCTTTCCCACCCAACTGGCTTCACCTATCACCTTCCAGCCTCATTCCCCTCAATCCACCTTATTATTCTGGCATCTTCCCTCTCCCTTTTCAGTCCTGAAATGTCAACTATCTATTCATTTCTATAGATGCTGCCTGACTGGCTGAGTTCCTCCAGCATTTTGTGTGTGTTGCTTTGGATTTCCAGTATCTGAAGACACTCGTGTTTGGAGAGTGATGGTTGTCTCTCTGATTGGAGGCCTGTGACTAGGGCTGTGTCACAGTGATTGGTGCCGGGTCCATCGTTGTTTATCGTTTGCAGTATATTAGTAATTTAGATGCTAATGTGGTAAACTGGATCAGCAAATTTGCAGATGTCACCAAGATCGGGAGCATAGTTGACAGTGAGAAAGGCTATCAAAGCTAGCGGCAAGATTGTGGCCAGCTGGGAAAATAAGCTGAAAAATGGCAGATGGAATTTAAGGTAGACAAGTGTGAGGTATTGCACTTTGGGAAGACAAACAAGGGTAACATTTACACAGTGAACTGTAGGGCTCTGAGGTGTGTGATTTTTCAAAGGGACCTGGGAATTCAGATTCATAATTCCTTTAAGTGGCATCACAGGTAGATAGGGTCATAAAGAGAGCTTTTAGCACATCAGCTTTCAGAACATTGAGTACAGGAGTTAGGATGTAATGTCGAAGTTGTACAAGACATTGATGAAGCCAAATTTGGCGTATTATGTGCAGTTCTGGTCACCTACTAACAAGATCGATATCAATAAGCTTGAAAGAGTTCAGAGGAAATTTACAAGGATGTTGACAGGATTCGAGGACCTGAATTATAGGGAGCTATAGGCAAAGGTTGAATAGGTCAGGACGTTATTCACTGGAATGCAAGAGAATGAGGTGAGCTATATAAAATTATGCGTGGTGTAGATAGTATGAAAGCATACATGCTTTCCACTTCAGCTTGGGTGAGACTAGAACTAGACATCATAGGTGTAGGTGAAAAGTAAGATATTTAAGGGGAATCTGAGGAGAAATTTCTTCACTGAGAGAATATTTTGATTGTGAAATGAACTGCCAGTGGAAGTGATAGATGTGAGTTCAATTGTGTAATCTAAGAGAAGGTTGGATAGGTACATTGATCAGAAGCTTTGGAAGGATATGGTCCAGGTGCTGTTAGATGAGACAAGGCAAGATGATCAGGTTGGCATGGACTAGATGGGCTGAAGGGCCTATTTTCCTACTGTGTTGTGCTCTAGCACTCTGACTTTATCAGTAAACATCTCTGTTTCAGGTGTATGATGAAAGATAACCAATAATGAAGCAGCTGTATAAGGTTAGGTCTGGAGCATTACAATAAGGAATTCATGTATTGATATCCAGAAGCTGGGATTAAAAACCTCAAGCAAACAGAACCATCTGACATTTAATTCCAATCATTCAATTGTTTTTATGCGATGGCCACTGACTTCTCCTTTACCAGAGTATACTATACTAAATCAAAAGCTGCTTTCATGTCGAGGCAGTGACTGTCATCTCTGGAATACAGCTCTTTGGTCCAATATTGTGATGAGGTCCAAATGTAATATGTTCTAACAAAAGCCAGGATGGTTATTGTCAAGTCAAGCTCAAATTTCTTGTCATTCAACCATATACCGCCAGATGAAGCACTGTTGCTCCAGACCAAGGTGCACAACTCACTAATATAATACACACAATACATAAGCTAATAAATTAACAAATAGCAAGGTGCATTTACCACACAAGTCATAAGGTAAGCAGTATACGCTCTGCGATCATTGAAGATCTATACATCAGGACTACAGCACTATCATCCCCTCAAAGCTCATCACTAAGCACAAAGATACAGGCCTCAGCATCTCCCTATGTACATATTTCCTCACTGGTAGTCCCCAGTCAGTGCAGACTGGCAACAACATCTCCTCCACAATCACCATCTGCGCAGGTGCACCTCAGGGCTGTGTGCTTAGCACTCCTCTCTCCCCACTTACTTTAAACTTATGATTATGTGGCTAAGTTCAGCTCCAATGCCATTTTTAAAGTTGCTGGTAACTCCACTGTTGTAGGCTGAATTAAAGGTGGCGATGAATCGGCATATGTATAAAAGGGAGTTTGAAAATATAGTTGAGTGATGCCACAACAACCACCTCTCACAACATTGGCAGAACCAAAGAGCTGATTATCGACAACAGGAGGAAGAAGACAGGAATGGAGGTGGAAAGGGTCAGTAGGTGAAGTAAGGGAACATGATTGGAGAGGGTCAGTTGGTTCAAATTTCGTGGAGTTAACATACCAGAGGATCTGCCCAGGGACCAGCACATAAAAGGCATCAACTTTCTTAGAAGTTTGTGTAGATTCAGCATATCACCAAAATCCTTGTCAAACTTCTATTGATGCACAGCAGAGAGTATTCTAATGGGTTGCATCACAGCCTGGTATGGAAACATAATGCCCAGGAATGGAAAAGGCTACATAAAGTGGTAGATACAGCCTTCTCCCCACCATTAAGAACATTTACTTGGAGTACAGTCACCAAAAAGCATCATCCATCTTCTCAGGTTCCCACCATCCAGGCCATGCCCTCTTCTCACTTCTCCATCGGGCAGGAAGTACAGAACCTTTAGGTCCCACACTGATGTAGATAACTTCATTCACCACTGTTCTGAACTGACTCTATGTAAACACGAGGAAATCTGCAGATGATGGAAATTCAAGCAACACATACAAAATGCTGGTGAAACGCAGCAGGCCCGGCAGCATCTATAAGAAGAAGTACAGTCGACATTTTGGGCTGAGACCCTTTGTCAGGACTAACTGAAAGAAGAGATCAGGACTCTTTTGCATTTTTAATATTATATTATTTTGGAACAAACATGCTTTTGTTTTCCAGTGGCTTCCTGTTAGGATGTTTTTTTTTAGGAAATTATGGTAGGACTCTTGCCCCTCCTTTCACTGTAGCCCACTCCCATTCTCCTGCCCTCAATGGTGCCTTTATGCACACTTCTTGCATCCTGCTACAGTTTTACTTCTGATGAAAGGTTGGCAATCTGAAATATTAACTCTATTAGTTTCTCTGGAAAAGCTACGTGATCTGTTCAGTTTTATAGTTTCTGTTTTTGCTAGAGAAATCCAACATCTTCAACATTTTAGCTTTAAATTTTGAAATGTTTTATGTAAATAATTATTAAACTATTGGACTGAATTCATTGCTGTGCGATTTGTTTTTGTGGCAGCTATACTGTTATGCTTTAGTTTTCTTGAAGGACAGAGGGAAAACCTTCAATAATAAATATTCTCCTTTTAGGTTTCTATGCAGCTGAGAATAGCTCATAGACATGACTAGAGCATTTAGCTCTTGAGTCTGTTCTGCCTTTCCATTATTTCATTACTGATCTGTGTTTAAGCACATGTTACCTACCTTTAATCCATATGCCTCCATGTCTTTAAAAAATCTCCATTTTGAAAATTTGGATTAACTCACATACGTAGGCTTTTGGGTCTTCATCTCCACTATCCTTTCGTATGAACAGAATTCTTCTGATGCCACACCTGAATGGCCAATCCAATTCCAATATTTAGATTTTGCTTGTTTTTTTATTTCTTCTGTGTTATCTTATATTCCTCAGTCACCCAAAAATGAAATGTAATCGAAGATTTTGCAACTTTCCTTTAAGTCCTGGTAGCATAGCTGCAGTGCATCCCTCCCTTTCAAAGTATTTATATCCTGTTTGAGACATTTCCCCTTAAATTGTTTGTGATAGTGGAATTCCAGCTGATGAGATACAAGCTTTAACTTGTGTGCTCCACCCTTTAATAATACTTAAGCTCTTAGCAATGTACAGTACCCTTGCAAAACAATGCATAGCATTTCAGCTGAATAAGAGTAATCTGAATTTTGAATTTAACTTGGCCCTTTTTGACATAAAGCAAATTTTAAATTGTCACAAAGAAGGACAAACAATTAAGAGTATGAAGAAGAAACTTAACCATCAGTAACACAAGAGATTCTGCAAATGCTGGAAATTCAGAGCAACACACACACACAAAATGCTGGAGGAACTCAGTAGTTCAGGCACCATCTATGGAAGTGAATAAATTGTCGATGTTCTGGACTAAGACTCTTCAGCAGGACTGCAAAAGATGTGGGAAGCGTCCTGATGAAAGGTCTCAGCTTGGAACATTGACTGTTTATTCATTTCCATAGATACTGCCTGACCTGCTGAGTTCCTGCAGCATTCTGTGTGTATTCAACCATCATTTACTTTTCTCTCAAGGTTCTTTAAGAATTCCTGTGATATTTGTCTCATATTGATTATACATTGTTACAGTGTTTCCTTGAAATAACCGATTTTGTAAGCATTGACTTTTTTTGGAAGGTAATAACTTTGTTTTCATTTACATTTGTGGAATTCAGTAAAATAAACAAGCATATGAAAAATGGCATAACTGGAAATTCCATGAGAGTAATTTTACAATAAATCTACAGCTTTTACAAGATTTGCTTGATTCATTGTATGCCAATATGATGTAATATTTAGGCATTTTGGTACATTTGAGCAATCTGATTACTTTGTTCATATTGATAGAGTTATTCAATTCTGCCTTAATGGGAAAAATTGTGCGGCTGGATGATGTTCAGGCTAGACAGCTGTGCCTTTGTTTTGTATTTTGGGAAAATGCCATCTGTTCAAAATTCTTTGCTGGTTCCTTCTTGAAGTACTGTAGTTGAGTTCAAAGAAATTAAAAAAGGAAAATTGATTTTCAGAAATTATCCTTGTAGATTCTTTTGCAACAAATGTGAATTGAATGGTGTCATTGGTTTAATTTGTGGAAGAGGATGACAAAAGGCTAAGAAGTAATATTCCATTCCCTTGTGATAATATCCAGAGAGCTGAAAGTCAGCTTCAAAGAAGAGCTCTTTCTATTGCATGGCTGTAAACATTGGCATCCCATTACATGCAGCCCATTCAACCGCAAAAAAAAAGCTAGAAATGACATTTCCGGTTATTTTAATTGCAGTGTTTTGAAGTTTTGTACAGTTGAGACCAGCTCTCCACATTTGAGAATTAATATTCTAGTGAGGAGCTAAACGAGTCAGATGAACCAGTGCCTGAGGAAAGCAGGCAGTGACATTCCGATGTCAGCTTCAGCTAGCTGTGCTTCGTGTTTCTCTCAGCCAGTTCTTTTTGCTGCAGTTCGATGAGAGCACTTCTTGCTAACAGGGACTACTACTCATCGTTGGACAGGCTGCAACAAATACAGGAACCTTGCTTCAGATAAACATTGAGGATTTTGGGTTGAAGATTACAGCATTTGCTCCATTCTGAACCAATTCCTCATATTGCACCAAATAGGAAGAACAGTAAGCTCAACCTTATATATTTCAGTTGTTTTAAGCATGAATAGGAGCAAAATTGGTCACAATTGATGAGCCCTGTGTCTCACTTTAAAACTCCAGCTGGCGGAAATCAGTGTTAAATCTGCAAAATCAAAGCAGATGATTCATTAGTTAAAACAATTTCAGTTCGCAATGTCAGTCTTCTGGAGAGTAAAGCACAAGGCCAAAGACCAGGACATCAAAGGATCTTGTGATTCGATTTATGAGATGCTTTACTTGGTGAGAATTTGATTATTGTTTATCTAGGTATACATATGTATATCTGTTAGACATCTATCTTTTTTGAGAATTTCTATATATGAATGGTTTAATGATTGTATTCCCAGTAATAACATTATGATTGCAGTGGCTTCAGTTTACAAATTTCCTTTTTATTATGCAGTTTTAATATCAAAGTAAAACATCTTAAAATTCTTTTGAGTTTTTTACTGTGGTTGTAATGATTATGCTTATAAAACACTGCCTGGTCTACTTACAAAGGTGACCCATGCTACTTCTATTATTTTCTGTAATGAAAGATGATTCTTGAAATTGTTGTTTCCTTCAAGGCAGTTGATTACGAAGCCGTAATGCTTTTCTTTTTGTTTACAACTTGGTTTGAATAGGGTCTTTGTACAATTGAGGTGCAGGATATGCAATTGGCTTTACTATTTGACATTTGAAATTCATGTGCATTATTAAAATAGGTGAAATTAATTGAAATATTCCTGTTTTAAAATCAGTAATAGTTTGAGAACTTTACATTAGAGAGTTGCATTGAGACAGACAAGTGCAGTGGAGCAGCATACAGAGACTGCTAAGACGCGGATTCAAGAAGGAGCTAGATAGGTATCTTATGGATAGGGGAATCAAGGGATATGGGGACAAGGCAGGAACCGGGTATTGATAGTAGATGATCAGCCATGATCTCAGAATGGCGGTGCAGGCTCGAAGGGCCGAATGGTCTACTTCTGCACCTATTGTCTATTGTCTATATTAGTGATTCTCTTTGTGGTGAATCCCTGATCCTAGCCAGGCTGATCAATACAAGGATGTGAAAGCAATGAAAATAATCAACTGGAATTCTCACAGTGTGTTGCCCACCTTGAGCCACGGAGTATGACTCTGTACTAAATTAGTAATACAAAAGGTAATTGTTCAGGATTTGATGAGGATAAAATCATTTCAATCTATTTCCCCACTTTCCCCCAAATTAAATGTTGAAATCACTAAAACTCATCATTAAGGCTCTGAATTCTTGTAAAAACAGAGCTGGTTTACCAGTGTCTGCTTTAAAGGACTGATTACTTTTAGATGTTGTAGTGTAACATGACTGACTTTTAATGACTTTGTGAAGTGGCTTACTAGATAGTTCATTCAGGTCACTGGTGATATCTGTTCCAAAAATCATATAGCAGCTAAAAGCTAAGGGGACTATGATGAATAGGCTGTACATCAATTCTATCTGAGATTTGTTGAATGGTGTGGGAAATTTATCTAACAGATTAAAGTCAACCTTTTATTTTTTGCGCTATAAGCTTGCATCTGACTAGAGTACTGCTCGGGAGAAATGTTGCTAGGTTACAGTATCTGAAGGTGACAATGAATCAATGCAACTTTAGAAAGACCGATTTATATTAAAAAGAGGCGAGTTAACAGATGCAAAACCCTCTTCACCTCATTTATTTGCACCAATTTAATTATGTTAATTAAAAATAAGAAAATGTAGAAGTGTCATTTCATAAAATTGGGATTTTGATAATATTTTCTTGCTTTCCCATCTTTATTTATGTCAATTCCCATCATCCTTTGTTCTCTCTGCATTGCATGTTTATGAATACTGATGATTGTTTATGTAATGGTACAGGAGAACTCTTGTATTCAGTGATATTTTTAGTTTATTATGTATGTGGTAAATTATAAAAAAACTGATGTAGGAGTTAGATTTTCATTTATCTAAAACATTGTGCCAGTGTACTGTACTTTAGATATTGAAGTGTTTTTTAAAATATGTGTACTGAATGATAGAATGTAATCATTTTTTGTGTTAGAGTTAATGGACATAATGCAAATCTCTTACCCTTCCTCCTAACATTGCTGTGGGCAAGTGTATTGATTATGTATTTCTGTCTTTTTTCTTGTTAAGGCTTGTCAGGCAGATTTCACCATTTCCTTTTCCCTAACTTGAATTTCAATAGAAAATATGTTATTGGTACCTGAGTGTTTCTGTAGCTGAGGAAAGGGAGAGGTAGATACAGGGGTCAAAGCAATTAAACTTATTATGTAGAGCATAAACATTTTATGTGGAGCATAAAAACATAGATATAACAGTTTACACACAAAATGCTAGAGGAACTCAGCAGGTCAGGCAGCATCTATGGGGAGGAATGAAAACCCAATGATTTGGTCTGAGACCCTTGCTCTCGTAGGTAGCAATTCAAGTGTCATCGACATCTTAACTATTGATTTAAAAAATGTGAAAACTTTACTTTTTAACATTGATCAGAGCTGACAGAGACAGTTATAAAAATGTACAAAATTAGGCAATTTTTTGCTCTCTTCCGAGTGATTTCACCTGTCATTGTTTGATTGAATGGCCTGCCAGGCTTGACTGGTCGAGTGGCCTTTGTTATGTTATGTAATTCCAGAAATTAATTGAAGGAAAGGCATGGAAGCTGGGATGATACATGGCTACATGTTTTACTTTAGTGAGGCACACACACGTGATGTGGTGGCGTAATGACGTATACCATTCATGTTATTCTTACATGTGAATCTTAATGAATTATATAAACATACAAAGAATGCTCAATCAAACAATATATTTACAACATTACTCAAATATCACTGAAATATTAAATATCTTACATTTGTCCCTGCTTAGCTGTAAACTCAAACTCAATATAGAATGCATCTCAACTTAAATATGTAACGTATTGTTTTCTAGTTATTTATATACTGTGCGTGTGTGTGTGTGTGAGATATCCACAGCATGGTAAATTTTAAATGGTCTCATTCAGGCCTAGGATTTAATCATTGTTGAGGATATCTTTTGGGGTACCATCTTCCCTGACTGGGATAGGGAGGGGTGTAGTGGAGGAGGGGTTGTCACTCTGCTTGGCAGTTGAGACATATGGCTGTGAAACAATCTCAGGTTCTAGGACCTCTGTGGTGGTTGTAGGAGTTGACTCTAGGACTGCTGGAAGTGATTCTGACAGCTCTGGACACCTTTCTGCTGGACATGTTGGCATACTGAACAGTGCATGGCAAGCTACTCGATCTGCTGATTTATCCCAGGCCACCGCACAAAGCTTTGGGCCAACACTTTCATCTTGACCATGATTAGTTGACTGGAATGTAGCTCCTCCAACACTTTAGTCCTCAGCTTGAATTGAACAACAGCTCTCAATTCCCGCAGATTGTAACCCCAGTCAAGGGCAAGATCATTCTGGTGCTACTTGAAATGGAAGAACTGGAATTTCTTCTGTACACTCCAGATAGTTTAGGTTCTCATGTACCTGAAATAGTGTGGGCATAGTGAAGTATGCCGTGTTTCTCTTTGGATCATCTCTGTCACAACAGTGAGACTTTGAGTCGCATTGTAGAGTATCCTCTTTTGTAAATTTTTCAAGTATTTCCCATTCCAATGGTAAATGGGACAATTCATCAGCATTTCCATGATTAATCTTCCTCTTGAATTCAATCTTATGATTATATCCTCCAAAAAACTGAGCCCATCTCTGCATTTGTGCTGCTGCTGTTAGTAGAACACCTTTCTGTGGACTGAAAATGGACACTAGTGGTTGATGATCAATAATGGGGGTAAACTCTCTCCCATACAAGTACCGTTTGAAATGTTTTATGCCACGGACCAGATTCAGGGCCTCTCTGTCAATCTGTGCGTAATTTTTCTTTGCAGCGGTAAGGGAATGTGATGCAAAGACTATGGGGTGTTCACCTCCATCACTCATAACATATGGACTCGAGATTTAAGGGCATGTTCAGATGAAGTTACCTGTGTTACTTACTCTAAACCTTTTTTTTGTGCATGTCAAAGAAACTATGAAATCTGCATGAATTTTGAAATTGTGGCATCAACCTCAGGATTTGGAAAATAGTTTTATCGTGTGCTTTCTGAAAGGATAGAATAAATCAATTACAATCTTATCAACATCTACAACGTGGAATGCAGAAAGTACTTAGAAATAATCTTCTTTGTGAAACTGAAACTAATTTTATGTTCCTCCAAGATAACTTGATAGATTTTTGCTGGAAATGAAAATAGTTGCTGAAGTTGACCTAAAATGGCATCAAATCTCTCCAGATAAATGGGTGCAAAATAAAAAACCTTCCCAAATTAATGCAAATATAGCTGTAGTTTAGAGGCCTATTTCTGCAGATTTTGAACGTAGATGTAAAAGCACTTAAGAGATGTAACATTCTTTGACACTTTTGAACTGCATCATTGGCTTTTCATCTTCCACTGGGTCAGGGGTGGTGGTACTTCTTGACTACACACTCATCTTAATAAAAATAGCTTTACTAGTGAAGTAATCCATGCCAAGCTTTCAAAAGTTCAATTCACATTCAGACTTTGGCTGATATGTGATAATGAGATTCACGTTGTATTTTGCCATGGGACAGACACTTCCAACAAAATGAAAAGCTTTTAAGTTCAAATTTGGCAAGTTCTCCAGGATCAGCACCATGTGACTTCGTATTGTCAAATGCTTTTATTAAATCAGTCAAATCAACATTATTTGACAGGCAAGTTAATGCAGTTTGACAAGCAAGTTAATGCAGTAGTAAAAGCCATTTTTTTTCCAGGTTCGTACTATTGCCAAAATCAAGCAGTTTCTCTCTTTCAAAGATCTCAGGGTAATCATCCACGCCCTTATATCCTCCCACTTGTACTATTCCAACTCCCTGTATACTGTTGACAGGGACCACATTACTCCTGTCCTGGCCTCCCTCCACTGGCTGCCAGTACGGTTCAGAATTAATTTTAAGATTCTCCTGTTTGTTTACAAAGCCCTAAATGGGCTGCCCCCCCCCCCCCCCCCACTTATATCACAGACTTTCTAACCTCTTATTCTACTTCCAGGTCCCTCAGGTTGGCTGACTTGGCGCTCCTGGCTGTCCCGCGATCTAAACTTAAGCTCACGGGTGATCGCGCCTTTGCTATTGTAGCCCCTGGACTGTGGAACAGCATTCCCCTCCCTCTCAGATTTGCCCCCTCCATCTACTCTTTTAACTCCAGGCTCTAAACTTACTTTTATTCACTAGCATTTGAATCCTCCTGATGTGGCTTATTTTTGGCTTGTGCCTAGGCCCTTGTGTAGTTTCTTTTGTGCCTATAAGCTGTTTACCTTGTGGTTATGTCTGTGTTTCTTGCATTTGTGATTTTAGCTATCTGCTCTGATCTGTACAACACTTTGGTCAATGTGGGTTGTTTTTTAAATGTGCTATATAAATAAATATTAAAAAATTAATTTGGATCGGTTGTGTGATTGGAAAACTCAGCACTTCCTTACTGACGATCAAGCTGAGCATCTTCCAGAACAATTACTTCCCTCTTGCTCTCCACTTTCTGCAGGGATCACTCTTGCCTTAACTCCTGTGTCTATTCATTCCACCCCACTGATCATCCCCGCAAGTGACACATGCTACTCCTGCGCATTCACCTCCTCCCTCACCACCTTCCAATTCCCCAATTTCAGGCCAGGCAACACTTCAACTGCATGTCCGTCAGGGTCATCTACTGTACACAGCACTCCCAGTGCAGCTCCTCGACATTGGTGAGACCCAATGGAGATTGGAGGACTGCGTTGTTGAGCAACTTTGCTCTGTCCACAACAAACAGGATTTCCGGCTTTTAAATTCTTGGCGAGTAATTGCAATGCACCTTGTAGAAGGTAAAAGACTTATCTGTCTTTAATCCTACAGTTGCGTTTCTGGAGCTGCACTTATTCCAAAAACAGGGTCAGAATTCCATCATTTGTGCTTTGTTTATGGTAGGAGAGCTTAATGTGTCTAATCACTTGCTGCAAAATACTAAGTCTCAGTCTTGCTCTTATTGTCATACAGCAACACTGCATGGATACACCTTTCAGTTCAATGAGTCCACTGTGACCATTACCAACCCAGCTAGATCAAAATTCCCATGTTTCCTTTATTGTAGGAAACATGTCCCTCTAAGCCCTGGCTTTCAATGTACCAATCGCAGTGATCCAAATGATTTCACTGTACCTGCTTCAATCATTTCATCTAGCAGCTCATCTCATATACTCATAGAAATATAGAAAACCCACAGCACAATACGCCCTTCGGCCTACAAAGCTGTGCCGAACATGTCCTTACCTTAGAAATTACCTAGGGTTACCCATAGTCCTCTATTTTTCTAAGCTCCGTGTACCTATCCAGGAGTCTCTTAAAAGACCCTATCGTATCCGCCTCCACCACCGTCGCCAGCAGCCCATTCCACACACTCACCATTCTCTGCGTAAAAAAACTTACCCCTGACATCTCCTCTGAACCTACTTCCAAGCACATTAAAACTGTGCCCTCTTTCGCTGGCCATTTCAGCCCTGGGAAAAAGCCTCTGACTACCCACACGATCAATGCCTCTCATCATCATGTACAGCTTTATCAGGTCACCTCTCATCCTCCATCGCTGCAAGGAGTAAAGGTCGAGTTCACTCAACCTATTTTCATAAGGTATGCTCCCCAATCCAGGCAACATCCTTGTAAATCTCCTTTGCTCCCTTTCTATAGTTTCCACATCCTTCCTGTAATGAGGCGACCAGAACTGAGCACAGTACTCCAAGTGAGGTCTGACCAGGGTCCTATATAGCTGCAACATTACCTCTCAGCTCTTAAACTCAATCCCACGATTGATGAAGGCCAGTGCACCGTATGCCTTCTTAACCACAGAGTCAACCTGCGCAGCAGCTTTGAGTCTCCTATGGACTCAGACCCCAAGACCTCTGATCCTCCAGACTGCCAAGAGTCTTACTATTAATACTATATTCTGCCATCATATTTGACTTACCTTCATGATCCACTGCATGAAAAAGTTGGCTCTTAAGTCCATTTAAAATCTTTTTTCTCTCATCCTAAACTTAGTCCCACTAATTTTGGATCACCTACCCTGGGGAAGACGCTTTTACCATATTTTATCTATGCTTCATAATTTGAAACACTTCTAAAATTTGCCCTACACTTCAGGGAATAAAGACCTAGCCTGGCCAATTCAGGTCTTCTAGACCTGGCTACACCCTTGTAAATCTATACTCATTCCTGATTAACATGCCTTTTTAAAAATAGGGTGACCAATACTGTACACAGTAATCCAAGTGTGAACTCACCAATGACTTATGCAACTACAACATAATATACCAACTCTGATACTCAGTATCCTAACTGATAGCCAGTGTGCTAAAAGCCCACACTGTCCTGTCTGTGACGCTGATTTCAATGAATGATATACTTGTATTCCTAGGTCCCTGTGTTCCATTCCACTTCCTACTATTCATGGTACATGTCTTACACTGGTTTGACTTTCCAACATGCATCACTTCACGCTTACAGTAGCTGTATTGAAATATGTTTGCCTCTTCTGACCCACTTCTTCACTATCAACAACACTCCTTAATCTTGTGACATCTGCTGTTACTAATCAAATCTTACACATCTGCATCCAAATCATATATATAAATAATGAATAATAAGGGTCCCAACACTGAACCCTGCGACACCACTAGTCACTGGCCTCAATTCCCAGAAACAACCTTCAACCTCTACCCTTTGCTTTTCTCCTTGAGCCAGTTTTGAATCCAACAAACTAGCTCTCTCTTGATTCCATGAAACCAATCCTTCCAGACCAGTCAAAAATGTAGCACCTTATTGAAAGCCTTGATAAAGTCCACTGCCTTAACCTCACCTATTCTTTTGGATATTGCTTAAAAAAATCACAAAGGTTTGTCAAGCATGACTTTTCATGCACAAAGCCACTTTGACCTCCTAATCAGACTCTTTATCCAAGTGTTGATAGCTCCTTTGCCTCAGAATTCCCTCGAGTAGCTTCCCCACCACTGATGTTGTGCTGCCTAGCCTGTAATTCCCTGGCTTGCTTTTGCTACTCTGCTTAAACAACAGTAACTTCCGCCATCTCCAACAGGATACCTCCCCACTTTCCCCAGGGATCATCCCCTGCGTGACTCCCTTGTCCACTTGTCCTTCCCCAATGATCTCCCTCCTGGCACTTACCCTTGCAAGCAGAATGTGCCACACCTGCCCCTACACCTCCTCCCTCACTACTATTCAGGGCCCCAAATGGTCCTTCCAGGTGAGGTGACACTTCACCTGTGAATCTTTTTAGGCTAATTTACTATATCCAGTGTTCCCATTGTGGCCTCCTTTATATTGGTGAGACCTGACATAGTTTGGGAGACAGTCTCACCGAGCACTTTCGCTCCATCCGCCACAAAAAGTGGGATTTCCCGGTGGCTCCCCATTTCAATTCTACTTACCATTCTGTCATGTCAGTCCATGACCTCCTCTATTGCCACGATGAGGCCACACTCAGGTTGGAGGAGCAACACTTTATATTCCATCTGGGTAGCCTCCAAACTGATGGCATGATCATCAGTTTCTCAAACTTCCAGTAATTGGTTCCCCCTCCTCTCCTTCACCATTCGCCATTCTTGTTTCCCTCTCACAACTTTGCTTCTTACCTGCCCATCACCTCTCTCTGGTGCTCCTCCCCCTTCCCTTTCTTCCATGGTCTTCTGCCCTTTCCTATCACATTCCCCTTTCTCCATTCTTTATCTCTTCCACCAATAAACTTCTCAGCTTTTTACTTCAACCCCTCCCCCTCGCCTGTTTTTTCCTGCCACATTATACTTCTTCGCCCCTCCCCACACCTTCTTAATCTGACTTCTTCCTCCTTCCTTTCCAGTCCCAATGAAGGGCTTTGGCCCAAAATGTTGACTGTTTATTCCCATCCATTGATGCTGCCTGACCTGCTGAGCTCCTCCAGCACATTATTTGTTTTGTGAGAATGAAATTAATTAACTTCTAGTGTTCAGGGACTTCACTGGTGATGACTAACAGTGAAGCAACTATCTCCACAAGGGCATATGCAATTTTTTTTCTAGCCTCCCACGAAGTCTGAGGTTGCACTCTGTCAGGTGTCTCTGGCAATATGTATGTTTTCCAAAACAGATCCAGTTATTTCTCATATTCCTTCAGCAGCCATGATTTTAAAATTCATTAAAGCTCCTTGGCCTCATGTTTTATGTGACTAGGTCACCTTAAGTTCTGATTAGAGGTGTGGTGAACTACATATACCCGGTTTGGACACGGCCCTCTGCTGACTGCTCCTGTGGCTCCTCCCACAGACCCCTGTATAAAGGTGGTTGGAGGCACTGCTCCCCCCTCAGTCTCCAGAATGTTGTGTGGTGGTTTCTTGCAGCTAATAAAAGCCTATCATTTACCTCCCGTCTCCGAGAATTATTGATGGTGCATCAAGTGGTGACTCCCAGAACTCTGATGTTGCATGATTTGGCAGTGAAAGGTGTAACAGGAGTAGGAGACTAGACTCTCATGTTGGAGGTGACCGTTACCCAGTACTTGTCTGGTACAAGTGTTAGTGGTCAATATCTGTATGCTGTTCAGATTTTGCTGCAAACTGCTTCATTATCCGGGAAGATTTGAATAGAACTGAACAATTTGCAGTCATCAGTGGCTCTCCCCAGGAAAGCAAAGTTCCACAAAGTCTATCACATCTTCCAGTAATTAATTTATTTTATTGAATCAAGGCTGCACTGTGATTTGGACCTAGTCACCCTGACAGAATCAGAATTTGGCAGGGATGAATGTGATATTTGAAAATGCAAAATGCTAAGGCAGCAAGTTAAGTAGCAGACAACTGATTCAGCAGAGTAGACGCAATGAGAAGCTGCCAGTAAATGGGGGAACAGGACGCATAACATGGCCTCTTGAAGCTTATTGAAGAGAGCTGCACACCTAACGTAACATAAAAGCAAGTAAAATTATTTCGATGTTTATAGCAAACCTGTTGGAAACTTAAGAGTCATCAGTACTATTTTTCAGCAGTCTGTTGGAAAAATAATCTGCAGTTCAAAACAACTGAATGCTGAAAGCTTAAACTCATTGTGGATTCTTAGTTGGTGATATAATCTATTCACTCAGAAATTGACTAGTTACTTGAAGTATAGTAGCTTTCAATAGCAATGAGAAACAAAGGCTCTCAGCATGCATAACTACCCTGGATTCTAGTGAAAGGAACCATTTTGGGAACAGATTTCTATTCATTGTACTTGCTTCTAACATGCAATGAAAATGAAACCCGCCAGAGCAACACAAAAATTTGAGGAAATTTTGCCCAAGTTATATTCAGCACAATGGCTATGGGCAGGGCTTCAAATATGCTAGCTTTTGAAGGACTTCCACAGTCATCTTTAACATCATGGGATGAATATGTGTATGAACATTTGTACATTGTAAATAGCAATCTATAGGAGGTGCGGGTGCTTTGCCTGTCTTTTCCACTACCCCCACCCTTATGCACATGTCCTGAGTGAAAAGTAAGTTTTCACAATCTTTCAATGTTTGAAGAATAATTCAGCCTGCAGCTACAAAATTAGCAGATCAGAGTAATTTATTAAGAAGTTGACTTCTGTGTCTTAAGCTAGATAATACAATTCAAGGTAATTTGTAAAGTCATTTTTAATAATTTCAAAGGACTAAACAGAGTTAGTCTTCATTTATAGGAGGTAAACTACAATAGAATGTGATTTTTATATACAGAAATTGATTTTTTTAAATTAAAGGAAGAAAATACTAATCAGATCATAGAATTGTTACAACACAAAAGGCCATTTAATCCATCAATAGGTGCTCCCTTTGTGTGGAACAATCTTGGTAAGGCCATTTCCTGCTTTTCCTTGTTTCCATTCAAGTGTCTTTCCAGTTCCCCGTTGAAAGACTTGATCAACTGTTACCACCAGTATTACAAGCCTTCTAGTTACAGAACAAAACTGTTCTCTGCATAAAAAAACCCTTGCTTCACATCTTCCCTTTAATATTTTGTCCTCCAGTCCTTATACCATCCACTGATGCAAACAGCTTCTCTCAATGCAACATCTTGATCCATCAAGTCTCCTCTCAACCGATTGGTTAAAAGGAGAACAGCCTTCTAATCCTGAATCCCCTCCTCCTAGCACATAATTCTATTTATTTATTTAAAATAATTTATTGAGCTACAGCACAAAGCAGCCCCTTTTGGCCTATAAGCTGCGTTGCCCAGCAACCTCCAATTTAATCCTAGCCTACTTATGGACAATTTACAATGACCAATTAACTAGAAACTGGTATGCCTTTAGACTGTGGGACGAAAGCAGAACACCTAGAGGAACCCACATGGTCACGGAGAGAATTTGCAAATTCCTTACAGGTAGCGGTGGGAATTGATCCTGGGTTGCTGATACCGTAAAGTAAACACGAGGAAATCTGCAGATGCTGGAAATTCAAGCAACACGTACAAAATGCTGGTCGAACGCAGCAGGACTGACGAAGAGTCTCGGCCCGAAACGTCGACAGTGCTTCTTCCTATAGACATTACCTGGCCTGCTGCGTTCCACCAGCATTTTGTGTGTGTTGCTGGTACTGTAAAGTGTTGTGCTAACCACTACATTACCATGCCACCCTATTGTGCTGCTTTTGCAAGTTTATGGGGCAGTTAATGTTTGTAATAATTGAAATACATTTCACTAAATTCATTTACAAAAAGATGCTCACATCAGTACTTTGCAGTATATAGATGATGGTAAATGAAGTGAATATGTCCATCTGAAAAGTTTCCACCTGAATTTTAAATTGGCAAATTTGTTTGTTATGGTCACATGTATGGTACAGTAAAAAAAACTTTTGCATGTCATCCTTAAATATCATTTCATCACATCAGTACATCAAGGTAGCAGAAGGGGTAAAAAACAACAGAATGTAGAATGAAGTGTTACAGTTATAGAGAATGTGTAGAGCAGGCTAGCAATAAAGTGCAAGACAGTGACAGGTTGACTACGAGCTCAGGAGTCCACATTAGCGTACAAGGGGAACATTCAGTAGTCTTATACCCATGGAATAAAAGTTGTCCTTGAGCCTGGTGGAATGTGCTTTCAGACTTTTATATCTTTTGCCCCATGGGAGGGGAGAGAAAAGAAACTGTTTAGGATGTGTCATATTCTTGATTACATAGGTTGCTTTATTGAAGCATACGTACAGTCCATGGTAGAGAGGCTGGTTTTCATGATGCGCTGAGCTGTGTCCACATGTAATTTCTCTTAAAATAAATCAGAAAACCTTGGCACCAGGTAGGATCTGTGTAGTTTCAGCTCAATGATTATTTTTTAGAACTTGCAAATTTAGAGTCAAATAGGTTTTAAGATACAGAAAACGGTGGTTGATGTAAAGACAATACCAGTCCATGATATGGTTTATTTTAGGTGAGATTAGGTGATAAAAGCATAATAGTGTTAAGAAAAGGTGTTAGAAGAACAGGTAAAGAAATTAAACATCAATACAGAGGAAATTTAATGTAGCAGCTCCAGATTATTATCTAATATTTCAAAAGAAAAGTTCTACATGTCTTGCATATCTGAAACTGAAAATAAAATAGCAAATCCTGAATAGGCTCATTGTCTAAAACAGTTGAATTTGAAATCTGCAATAAGATTAATTGAAAGGTGGCACCTTTGTCCTTGAGTTTATATCACATTTCAGTAAAGCAGGATCGGAGGCATGGACAGAGAGGTCATGGGGCTGGAATGAAGAAGTAAAGGACAGACTAATTTAAGGAGTTCCACGGAACTGATGTGCAGTCAGAACTTTTGCCTTTTCCTTGTATATTGAGCACATTATGAATAGTGAATGAAGTATGATAAATGGAAAGGAATTTTACTTGTACATTCACAACAAAGTAAATCTTTCCTGGGAGATTGTTGTAGGCATTAGTGTAGGAGAAACTAACCAAACTCATCTACTGCAAAAGAGCCTGAGATGTTCATTGTCTTCATAGGTGCTTCTTTAAGGTTCTTTGTTCCAATATGATCCACTGCCCCTAATCATTTTCAAAGCTTAACTTCAATCTCCAAGTAAACCCCAGACAAAATGGGCCATGTCTGTTCTCTGTCCTCTGCTGGTCCATTCCATATTTCTTGGATCCTCTCTTTATCTCTTGGTCCTGTGCCTGATTGTTTCTCCAAGCACCTTGACTTCTCTCCGTCACTCCTTGTCCTAATGTTCTTTGGCCCATGTCAGTGCTCACTCTTCCCATCTGGAATGATCCTGATTCTTTCCCATCATCCTTAAGTGTCTATACTCAACCAAATGGCTGTACTCACTTGGTTTCATGTGCACATCTTCAAACATGATGTATTTGGTGCGCACATAGTAGATCCTGTACAGCTGTTTTGATATCAGAGGTGGGAAATACTGAAGGGAATTCCAAGGGACAGGGTGTATCAGTATTTGGATAGTTAAAAACTGATTAGGTGGAGTCTATATGGCTTTGTGCATGGAAAATCATGCTTGACAAAACTTTTAGATTTCTTTTGAAGAGGTAACCAAAAGGCATGAGAGGGAGTTTGTTGAATGCCTATGAAATGGCTTTTTGGGGCAGCTTATGCTTAAGCCTACTCAGGGAAAGGCTATCTTAGATTGGGTGTTGTGTAATAACCCAGCTCTTATTAGGAGGCTTATTGTAAAGGAACTCTTCAGAGGTAGTGATCATAATATGACTATATTCATACTGCAATTTGAGAGAGCAAAGCATAGATCACATGTATCAGTATCATAATGGAACAAAGGGAATTACAGAGGCATTACCTGAGCTTGCCCAGGTGGATTGGAGGAGGATACTGGTGGGGATGATGGCAGGGGAGAGATGACTGATGTTTCTGGGAATAGTTCACAAGGCACAGGGTAGATATGTCCCACAGAGGAAGAAGTTCTCAAATGGCTGGGGTAGGCAACCATGGCTGACAAGGGAAGTTAAGGACTGCATAAAAGCCAAAGAAAGGGCATAAAACTTAGCAAAAGTGAGTGGGGGGGGGGGGGGTTGGATGATTAGGTAGCTTTTAAAATCCAACAAAAGGCAACTAAAAAGGATATAAGAAGGGAAAAGATTAAAAATGAGGGCAGACTAGCCAATAATATAAAGCAGGAAACCAAACGGTTTTTCAGTTATATAAAAAGTACAAGGGAGGTGAGGGTTGGTATTGGACCATTGGTAAATGATGCTGGTGAGGCAGTAATGGGGGGATAAGGAAATGGCAGATGAACTTGATTTTGCATCTATCTTCACTGTGGAAGACACTAACGGTGTTCCAGAGGTCCATGAGTGTCAGGAGCAGGAGTGAGTGCCATTGCCATTACAAAGGAAAAAGTGCTAGGCAAACTGAAAGGTCTTAAGGTAGATGAGTCACTTGGACCAGATGGACTGCAACCCAGAGTCCCGAGAGAGGTTGCTGAAGAGATAACAGATGCATTGGACATGATCTTTCATGAATCACTTGATTCTGGCATGGTCCCGGAGGACTGGAAGATTGCAAGTGTCACTCCACTCTTTAAAAAGGGAGGAAGGCAAAAGAAAGGAAATTATAGACCAGTTAGCCTAACCTCAGTGGTTGGGAAAGTGTTGGAGCTATTATTAAGGATGAGGTTTCGAGGTACTTGGAGACTAATAATAAAATAAGTCAAAGTTAGCATGGTTTTTATAAAGGAAAATCTTGCCTGATAAATCTGTTAGAGTTCTTCAAGGAAGTAGCAGCAAGGTGGACAAAGGAGAGGCAGTGGATGTCATTTACTTGGATTTTCAGAAGGCATTGGATAGGGTGCCTTACATGAGGCTGTTTAATAAGATAAAATCCTATGGGGTTACAGGAAAGATACTGGCATGTACAGAGGAATGGCTGACAGGCAGAAGGCAGTGAGTGAGAATAAAAGGGGACTTTTCTGGTGGGCTGCAGGTGACTAGTGGTATTCCTCAGGGGTCAGTACTGGGACTGCTACTTTTGACATTGTCTGTCAATGATTTAGATAATGGAATTAATGGCTTTGTGGCAAAGTTTGCGGGTGATACCAAGATAGGTAAAGGGTTAGATAGTCCTGAGGAAGCAATGTGGTTGCAGCAGGACTTAGACAAATTGGAAGAATGGGCAAAAAAGAGGCAGATGGAATATACCTTTGGGAAACGTATGATAATGCATTTTGGTAAAAGGAACAATAGTGCGGACTATTATCTAAATGGGGAGAAGGTTCAAACATCAGAGGTGCAGAGGGACTTAGGAGTCCTCGTGTGTGACTCCCGGAAGATTATTTTACAGGTTGAGTCTGTGGTAAAGAATGCAAATCAATGTTAACATTTATTTTAAGGGCAATAGAATATAAAATCAAGGAGATAATGCTGAGCCTTTATAAGACATGAGTCAGACTGCATTTAGAGTATTGTCAACAGTTTTGTGCCCCTTATCTCAGAAAGGATGTGTTGTTATTAGAGACAGTCCAGAGGAGGTTCACGTGGATGATTCTGGGAATGAAGGGATTAACATATGAGGAGTGTTTGGCAGTTTTGGGCCTGTACTCACTGGAATTTACAAGAATGCGGAGGGATCTTATTGATATCTACCAAAAGTTGAAAGGACTAGATAGGGTGGGTATGGAGAGGATGTTTCCTCTGGTGTGGGTATCCAGAACTAGAAGGCACAGCCTCAGAATTGAGGGGCAATCCTTTTGAACAGAGATAAGGAGGAATTTTTTAGCCAGAGAGAAGTAAATCTGTGGATTGCTCTGCCAGAGACTGCGGTGGAGGCCAAGTCTGTGCGTATATTTAAGGCGGAAGTTTATCGTTTCCTGATCGGTCAGAGCATCAAAAGATACGGTGAGAAGGCAGGTGTATGGGGTTTAGTGGGATCCGGGATCAGCCACGAATGGAATGGCAGAGCAGACTCGATGGGCTAACTGGCCTGATTCTGCTCCTATGTCCTATGGTCTTATTGGTAGATGAGGGTATGGCGGTAGATTTGAACATTAACAAGGCCTTTGACAAGGTCCCAGGGTGTTATGTCCCATGGAATACAGATGGAGCTAGTTAGGTCAATTCAAAATGATTTGGAGGTAGGAAGCAGAAAATTGGATATTTCTTGGTGAGGAGATGCATTTTGGAAAGTAAAATAAACAAAGGACTTGTACTGTGAATATGTAGTGTATTAGGGAGTGAGATGAAACAAAGAGACCTAGGAGTATAAGGCATCACAGGTAGACAGGCTGGTAAAAACAGTGTTTAGCATTTTGGCTTTCATCAGTCAGGATATTGAGTATAGGAGTTGGTGCATTGTGTTCCATTTGTAAAAGTTATTGTTGAGGCTGAACTTGGAGAACTGTGTACAGTTATGACCACCCAGTTATAGGGAAGACGTGTTTAGACTTGAAAGAATGCAGAAAAGATTTATGAGGATATTGCCAGGACCAGAAGGCCTGAGTTATTGGGAGACATTGGCCTGGTGAAGTTTTTATTTCTTGGAGCATAGGGGAATGAGGGGAATGAAATGTTTAAAATTATGAGAGACATTGATGAAGTGGATGGTGGCAGTCTTTTCCCAGGGCAGGGGAGTCTAAAACTGAGGAGCATATCTTTAGGATGAGAGGGGAAAGATTTAAAAGGGACCAGAGGGGCATTTTTTTCCACACAGAGGGTAGTGTGTCTATGGAATGAGATGCCAAAGGAAGTGGTTAAGGCAGGTGCAATAGTATCATTTAAGAAGCATTTGGATAGGTGCAGAGAGGGACAGGACTTAGATATGGACCAAGCACTGGAAATTGGGACTGGCTGGGTGGACACCAAACAGCATGAACTTGGACTGAAGGGCCTGTGCCCATGCTTTATTGCTCTGTGACTCTATGACTCTACAGTGCAGAAAGTAAACACAGATTGTGTAATGACTTTGCAGTACACCTCCGCTCAGTTTGCAAAGATGATCCTGAACCACATATTTTTCAGTTCCACATCCGCGCTGACTACTCTGTCAAACAAACTCCCACGTTGCTCCAATGATGTTTTTTGTCAGCTCAGAAAATAGCACATCCTTTGTATTGGCATTTTGCAGTCACTGGCACTCTGAATTGAATTCAGCAGTCTCGGGTAACCACTTCTTTCTCTCCAGCCATTCCTCCTCATCACTGTTGTAAAGGGATGGCCTTCTATTCTGAGACTCTGCAATCTGGTCCTAGACTCTCACACCATTGAAAACATTCTTTCCATGTCCACTCTATCCAGACCTTTCGATATTTGGTAGGTTTCAATGAGATTCCATTGATAATCATGCATGAATCCTTTCGTTATTGGGGTCATTCTTGTAAATCTACCCTGGACCCTCTCCAAAGTCAGCACATCCTTCTGTAGATTTGGGGCCCAATACTGCTCCCAATTCTCCAGATACTGTCTGACCAACGCCTTACAAAGCCTCAGAAGTACACCTTGCCTTTATGCTCTAGTTCCTTCAAAATGAATGCTAACATTGCATTTGCCTTCCCTACTACCAACTCAGCCTGAAAATTAACCTTAAGGGAATCCTGTACAAGTGTTCCCAAGTCTCTTTGCACCTCTGAATTCGCTCACCATTTAGAAAATACTCTATGTCTAAAAAGTCAAGTCTTGCCAGCTTAATGCAAGGTCTTGGTAAACCTTACCCTTTGAGTACTTATTTCGGTCTCCATGTTCCAAGAGAGGAAGTATATCTTTTCTTTGGAATCAGTGCATTGTAGATTCTCTGGGATAATAGTGTTGCCTTCTGAAGAAGGACTAAGGCAATTTTTTTCTGTGTTTTATGAAGGTTAGAAGAAAGATAATCTCACTGAGACAAAACTCTGTGAAGGATTGCCACAAGTAGATGCCAAGAGGCTATTTTCACTAGCTGGAGAGCCAACAAATAGGGTATAGGCTCGGTCATTTGTTTGAAGATTTCTTTACATAGAGGGTTTGAAATCTTTGGCATTTTTTTCCTTCAGAGAACCTGAAGTGCTCAAATGTTGAGAATGTAGCCAGATTGTGCTCTAAATCTATCTACAAGTTTGCAGATGGTACCATTGTAGTGAGCTGTATCTTGAATAATGATGAGTCAGAGTACAGGAAGGAGTGGAGAGTCTTGTGAAATGGTGTCATGACAACAATCTTTCCATCATTTTCAGTGAAACAGAAGAGTTGCTCATTATCTTCAGGAAGGGTGATGGTGCACGTACTTCTGTTGACATCATTGGTTCTGAGATCAAGAGCATTGACAGCTTCAAGTTCCTAGGAGCAAAATCACCAATATCCTATTCTTAAGACAGCTTACAAGTGCTTCTACTTCCTTAGGAGGCTCAAGAAATTTGGCATGTGACTTTCAACCTTCACCAAATTTTATCGATGCACCTTAGAAAGCATCTTATCATGGCACAGTATGACAACTGCCTTGCCAATGACCACAAGGAAATGCAGACAGTTGTGGACATAGCTCAGCATATTACTGAAGCCATCATCCAACCATTGACTATATTTAAACTTCTCACTCCCTCAGTAATAACAGCCAGCACAATCAAAGACACCACCCACCCCTGACATTCTCCCTTCTCTTCCTTCCATCAGGCAGTAGGTACAAAAGCCTGAAAACACTCACCACTAGGCTCAAGTACAGCTTCTGCTCCATTGTTATAAGACTACTGAATGGCTCCCCAGTAGGATGAGATGGTCTCTTGACCTCACAATCTAACTTGTTATGTCCCTGCACCTTACTTCCTACCTGCCCTTTCTCTGTAACTGTAATACGCTATTCTGCCCTCTGTTGTTGTTTTATCTTGGATTATCTCAGTGCACTGTAATAGCTTGAGCTATATGTACCATTATCAATTTACGTTTTTCACTCTAGCTTGGTACATGTGACAATAATAAACCAGTTTACCAATTACATTGAGTGGATTTTTGAATAAATTGAGATGTGAGAAAAAGGGAGTAAAGTGATTTTGACATTCAGCCCTAACTGACACAAATGGCAGAGTCATATAACCTAGTCTTGCTTCTGTTTTATATGTATTCTATTGAAATGGAAACTGCTCCAGTCTAAATGGAATTAACGTAAAAAGCAATGAAAAAATATGAGTGAACACTGTAATCTTATCTTTTTGATGTTGATGTGATTAATTTTCTAATGCTGTTGTCCTCAATGGCTTAAGCATGGTATTATACATAAATAAGTCACAACGTTTGCAATTGTGCTCTAGGTAAGAATCAGAACAGGGTTTAGTATCACAAGCATGTGTTTTGACGTCAGTACATTGCAATACATAATAATAAAAACTTTATAAATTATGATAATAAAAATACATATATGGTTGGCATCCATCTGTCTCGAGGGACAATGAGTGTTGATGATCATCATCACAAGCTGGGTGGAAGGTATGTAGATCCTGAGATGCCCAGTCATTTAGATCGTCCTCCCAGCCTCACCAGTGTAGTCCAAAGGAAAGCTTATGAAGCAATACGTTTGGCACCAGCTTGGCTGCTGGTGCTGCTGGAAGGATGTTCAATGACATCCAGCTGCCTTAGGGGCTCCACTCCGGATTCGCTGCCTGGGTTTACTCAGGCTGGGGATTTGCCCATAGCTGGGGATCTGGTTCATGAGCACCAGGGTGTGTCCACATACTGATGAGTCTGCATGCTATGTGTGCGGGGGCCAGACCTCCTCCCTATCCTCTATAGTTCAGCCCAAGTCCAAAAGGAGATCAGTTTAATTTTCTACATGTGTTATACATATATATATATAACGTGTGTATGTGTGTATGTATGTATATGTGTGTGTGTATGTATACATATATATATATATATATATATATAAAATTAAATAAGTAGTGAAATAAGAGAGCAAACAAAAAGAAAAAATAGCAAGGTTATATACATGGAGATCATTGTCAGTTCAGAATTCTGATGGCAGTGGGGTGGGGGGAAGATGTACTTGAAATATTGCATATATGTTCTCAAGCTCCTGTACCTCCTTCTTGATGGTAGCAATGAGAAAAGGGCATGACCAGGGTGATTAGCTTTTATTGATCCCGTGCAGTGGCCTCTCTGTACCAGACAGTGATGCAATCAGTTAGAATGTTCTCCACAGTATATCTGTAGAAATTTGCAAGAGTTTTTGGTGACATACCAAGTCCCCTCAAGCTCCTAATGGATTGTAACTTCAGTTGTACCTTCTTTGTAAATGCTTCAATATGTTGGGCCCAGGATAGATTTTCAGAGGTGCTGACACCAAGAACTTGAAACTGCTCACCTTTCCACTGCTGATTCCTCGATGAGGACTGGTGTGTGTTCCCTCGACTTCCCCTTCCTGAAGTGCACAATTAATTCCTTGGTTTTACTGATGTTGAGTGCAAGGTTGTTGTTATGACACCTCTCAATCAGCTGATCTATCTCACCCCTGTATGCCTCATCATTATCATATGAATTTCTGCCAACATAGTTGTGTCATTGGCAAATTTATAACTGGTATTTGACATTGTGCCTAGCCACACAGTGGGCTAAGAACACACCCTTGAGATGCGCCAGTGTTGATTGTCAGTGAAGAGGAGATGTTACTTCCAATCTGCAATGACTGTCATCTCCCAATTATTAAATCAAGGATCCATTTGCAAAGGGAGGTACAGAGGCCTAGGTTTTGGAGCTTTTTGATTAGTACTGAGGACACAATGGTGTTGAATGCTGAGCTGTAACCAATAAACAGCAGCCTGATATACAGTAGGTATTGCTATTGTCTAGGTGATCTAAGACCAAGTGGAGAGCCAACTAGATTGCATCTGCTGTAGACCAATTGTGGTAATTGGAAAATTGCAGTGGGTTCTGATCCTCGCTTAGGCAGGAGTTGATTCTGGCCATGAATACAGAACTAAAAAAGATTTCCTCTTCAGTGTTTCTAAGGATTTTACTGATTTTTGATCCAGTCTGATTATGTTGAGTGGTTATTTTTGGTGGTACCCACCCAGAGACATTGTGCATATGTTAAAATATTTTCAGTCCTTGTATCACCTCTTTTAAAAATAAAAGTGATTTTATTTGTGTGTGGGAGTAAGTGAAATTTCCTTTTTTTCCTAAAGAAAACATTTTGTTAACATTTAATAGAATTTGCTTCAATAAGTTAACAAGTATAATGATTTTAAAGAAGCAGTTTCTTTCAATGATATCTTTTCTGATGCTCTCAAAATGAAGAGGCAGTTGAGATGTTTTATGTTATATTTCCAAATAGCAAGAATCAAACTTTCAACTAATTGTAGTCCTATATAAAATAGGTTAGTGTGAAGTTATGATTGTACGCTTTCTGGATTAGCTCATTTCTGTCAGTACCTCATGGCAGTGTTAAAGCCATAACATTCAATTTTTTAGCCCATGAATTTCACAGAAATACAGTTCAAATGTATGACAAGTGCCAGAGAGCAAAGGCTTATTTATTTATGTAATTGTTATGTGGGAATGAACTAACAGCATTTTAGTCCATATTTTTATATGAAATATTCATCTTAAGTGGTATTGTTCATAGATAATTTGTTTTTGGCTTCACCATTGAAATGTAGTTGTTTTAAAGTACAGCTTTAGGGCCATTGCTAACATACTTCTTGTGAAAGAATTATCCAGATGGGCATACTCCCTAGCTAGTTATGAAAGTGTAGATTGACAGATCTTTTAAACTTAAATGAAACTATGAGATGAAAATAGAAAATGCTGGTAATACTGGAAATTGAAGGAACAAACAATCTGCTAAAGGAACTCAGTGGGTTGAGCAGCATTTATCAACATCCATGGTGGGGCGAGGAGAAATCAGAAAATGCTGAAGATGCTGAGACGGTGAAACGATACCTATAGAGTTGATGTTTCGGGTAGCATTCCTCAAATAGTTGAAAATATTGGGCAGGTGAGTTTGGCCAAAGGGGTTTGATTTCAAGATGAAATGTAAAGGAATTGAGGAAGGGATTATGTTACTGAGCGATAGTAGGTTGATGAGAAATAGTAGTGATTGTCGTTTCTAAAAGACAGCAGTAACTGAGAAATGTCTTGAAGCAAGTGCAGGTATGCCCAGAGAATGGAAATAATTGTTCTCTTTTTCATTTCTTTCATTGTGTGATACATGGTTTAAATTTACTTTCATAAACGACAGATCACCTATGGGTTTGGTTGCAATGAATATTGCTTTCTTGGACTGGAGTGTTATACCAGGTACTTGTGCTAAGGCATGGTGCCCTAATAAAAATAGATATGATAATTGTTGAATAAACAAGGTAATTGAAAATTGAATTATTTTGTTGAGTAACTTTGCAGATTGGAATGTGTCTTTCACTTTCAGACTGAAGTTTTGAGATGTACATCGAGAGCACTGAACACTTCAACTTTATTTAATATCCTGATGACCTATGGAATCTGAAGAAACGTATTTGGATGCACTGATGTTATATTAATAAATTGTCAGTGTTGAACTACTTTGATAAAATGACACCAATATAGTTTGCTAATAAGATGGTGGTTTATTAAACTGATCTATTGCTTTAAGGTCAGAAAGTCTAATTGCCTTTTTAATAAAGTACATTATACCATGGCTCAGAAGAAGACCAAGGCTTAAAGGGAGTTAAAATGCAAATCAGACATGATTCAATTGAACAGCAGATTAGACCTGAAGTGCCCATTGTCCCATTCCTATTCCTCGCACTTCTAATGAATGGGTGGAGAAAGGAAGAAAAGCTTATATTTATGAGGTACTTATAAGTGAACTCTGTGGCTCAGCACTGTCTTCATCTTTCTCTATATAAAATCCCAAACATCGGTACGCGAATGGAACAGAAAATGAATGCAGCAATAATCAGGTCATCAAGTACGACAGTACTTTCTCTACCCCCCCACCCCCACCATCCAAAGCTAAATATTCAGTTTTTGCAGCCATTTCATGAGATTTTAAAGAAATCACATCACCATCATCTCTTGATGATTTTTTTCAAATTACTTTATGCTTATCAGAAATGGTTGAAAGCATTGCATTGAATTTTGAAGTACACTATTATGTACATGGTAGACGGTCAATGCATAACATTAACTCTCAAGATAAATTGAGATAACTGAACAATTATCTTTTGCAAAAGTTGAAGAGAGATATTCGCTAAAATACCAGGATTTCCTTGCTTTACTTGAAATAGTTTTAGTGGGTCTTTGACAACATGCTGAATCACTACAGCAGTTGAAAGAATGTGGGGTTAGATTTTCAATCATATATAAAAGATGGGAACATCAATAAAGCTACATTATCCCAGGACTGAAATGAAGTATACCGCAAGGTATGAGTAAAGGTGATATTTTCAAGGATCATTTGTCTCTGATTCAGTACTGGCGAAATATACAAAATCAACTGAAGAAATAAACACAATGTGCTTAGGGGGTATAATCTTAAAATTGTTTGATCTAGCAGGTTAATATTACAGTAATTGAATTACTTCTGATCTGAGGGACCTTATACTTCTAATATTTTTAGGGATGTCAAATGAAATATTGATTAATTTAAAGTATTAAAAAATTGCAGCAAATTGTTCCTCTACATTTTGAGGAGTTTGTAGCATTGTGTTAATGTGAGGATGAGAGGATATAAGTCACTGTGTGAGAGATGGCTTGATTTATGCTTTCAAAGCATCTTTGTCCTGACCTGACTAATGACTCATGATTTAAATTTTTAAGGGTAATTAAAAATGTTGAAGGCTAATTTATTTAAACAAACCCAAATGAAATAATTCATTGGAACATTTACTGGAACAACCTAACAACCTAATTATGCTTATTATAAGTTATTGTCCACCAGTTTTTGAGTCACTTCAAGTTGAAGGAGCTTAAAATTTCTTCAGTTTGGATAGGATATAGTAAACATTGGCTGGAGGTTTTAAACCCAATCATTTGACTCATTTGGAATAGTTGTCACTCCAATATTTGATAATGTAATCACTGTAATTACTTTCATTACCTCCACCCTTTTAACGAAAAACCAGTAATTTCTTAGTTGTTCTTTCATGTTGATAATATGGGGCTTTAATCTTCCCTGTGGTAAATCCATTTTATTGTCACTCTTAATCTTGTTACTGCAAATTTCCTAGGCTTGCCTCTGTTCTAAAGCACATTGTTTTTTTCTCTCATTATACTTCTGGTTCTTCCTTTTTCAATATTTTCCACATAACATATCAATAATTGCTGGCGACAAACAGACCTTTAGCAAGCCGGGAATTGGAAAGTATTCCATTGGAAACTTACTAGTTTAGATTTTACAATTCAGTTGTATGCCTATGATTGTTACTCAGATTCCTAATTTTTTCCTTTGCTGCCATTAATTTCTCCCCTTCCTCTACTGCCTCCTAAATCCACCTTGTCTCCCATTGTTAGGTCAGAGGCATCTGACGGTTTTTCCACTCATTCAGATCACACAACAAAGGCTTAGTTGTGTTGATAAGTTAAAATCAACGAGACAAGCAGACATTTTTGTTGCATTTAATTTTCCAGATATTAAGATTGTTTCTGATTAATGGGAATACAACTAAAATTGTGTTACAAATGAAACAAAATAAATTTCGAAAACTTTTGGAGGTCCTTAAAGAAGATTGGTTATGTAACATGACCCCAGCAGTGCTAATGTTCATTACACTTCAAAGTTCATCAAGGCTTCTAATTGGAAATGTGGGGGCTAATAATGCTTGGCAAGTCTTTGTTAAGTTAATACCAATAATTTTAAACTAACTTGATTACTGAATTTCATTGGGAATTGGACTAGAGGATTCTGAAACATCCCCTGCTACTTAAGTGGTAAAACTAACTCATTTAAAGTAAAGTAGTTAATGCTTCCATTAAAATAGCAACAGAAGAATCAGAAACAAAAGTCAACCATTCTTCTGTTTGTATTTCACAGTATAATTTAAATATGCGGATATTATGCTAAGTAGAATCATAGAGTCGCACAACACTACAGCGCAGAAGCAGGCCCTTCAGCCCATCTAGTCTGTGCCAACCAGCACTTGGACCATAGTCCTACATACCCTTCCCATCAATGTACCTATCCAAGTTTTTCTTAAATGCTGAAATGGACCCTGCATTCGCCACTTGTGCTGGCAGCTCACTCCACACTGTCACTTACCTCTGAATGAAGAAGTTCCCCCTTATATTCCCCTTAAACATTTCACTTTTCACCCTTCATCCATGGCCACTAGTTGTAGTCTCACCCAACCTCAGTGGAAAGGGCCTGCTTACATTTACCCTATCTATACCCTCATAATTTTGTACACATCTATCAAATCTCCCCTCAATGTTCTATGTTTTAGGGAGTAAAGTCCCAATAACTGAAGTCCTCAAGTCCTGGCAACATCTTTGTAAATTTTCTCTACACTCCTTCAATCTTATTTACATCTTTCTTGGAGGTAGGTGACTAGAACTGGACACAATACTCTAAATTAGGCCGCAACAATGTCTTATACAACTTCAACATAACATCCCAATTCCTGTAAGTACATTGATTTATGAAGGCCAATGTATGACCCTATCTACCTGTGATGTCACTTTCAAAGAAATATTAATCTATATTAGGAGATCCCTCTGTTCTACCACACTCCCCAGTGCCCTATCACACATTGTGTAAGTCCTACTCTGGTTGGCCCTACCAAAGTGCAACACTTCACACTTATCTGCATTAAATTCCATCTTGATTTTTCACCCCATTTTTCCAGCTGGTCCAGATCCCACTGGAAGCTTTGATCATTTTCCTTGCTGTTCACTACACCCACAACCTTGATGTTATCTGCAAATTTGCTGATCCAGTTTATCACGCTATCATCAAGATCTTTGATATTAGATGGCAAACAATAACAAACCCAGCATCAATCCCTGAGACACTCCACTAGTCACAGGCCTCCAGTCAGATAGGCAACCATCTACTACCACTCTCTGGCGTCTTCCACTAAGCCAATGTAATCCAATTTACTACCTCATCTTGAATGCTGAGCGACTGAACCTTCTTGACCAACCTCCAATGTGGGACCTTATCAAAGGCCTTGCTAAAGTTCATGTAGAAAGCATCCACTGTCGTGTCTTCATCAACTTTCTTGGTAACTTCCTTGGAAAACTCCGTAAAATTGCTTGGACATGATTTACTATGCACAAAGCCATGTTGACTATCCCTAATCAGTCCCTGTCTATTCAAATACTTAAATATCCAATCCCTTAGAATACCTTCTGATAACTTTCCCACTGCTGATGTCAGGCTCACCAGTCTATTATAATTTCCTGGCTTATTCTTAGAGCTTTTCTTACACAACAGGACAACGTTTGCTATCCTCCAATTCGCTAGCACCTCACCCATGTCTAAGGATGTTTTAAATATCTCTGCTCAGGCCATGCAATTTCTGCACTTGCCTCCCACAAGGACTGAGGGAACATCTTGTCAGGCCTTGGGGATTTATCCACCTTAATTTGCCTCAAGACAGCAAACACCTCATCATCTGTAATCTATATAGGATCTATGACCTCCTTGTTGCATTGCCTCACATCTATAGACTCTGTGTTCATCTCCCGTGTAAGTATAGATGCAAAAAATATCTAAGATCTCCCCAATCTCTTTTGGCTCCACATGTAAGTTCCACTCTGATCGTCCAGAAGACCATTCTGTCCCTTGCTATGCTTCTGGTTTAAAGTTGCACTGGTGAAGCACAGTAACAATGAACACAACTGTAAATTTCTGTATTAATTGCACTTTTTCTCAGATACGATTATTGCAATCAATAGCTTGTAACTTCCATTTTGGAGTTGAGCCTTTGAACTGCCTGTACGACATGGCATTTTTGCGGTGCAGGATGGTTGTGTCATGTCGTGTATGGGCCAAATTGAGGCGGTGGGGGCGGGCTCTGAGAGCAGGGAATGAGCCAATGTTTGGCCATTGCTGGAACAGACTTGGAGATGATTTGATGTGGCAGAACTGAGGCGAGGCAAGTGGAGGCAGCGCCTGAGAGCAAGGGAAGATCTGAGAACTGACCAATTTAAGCATAGGGCTGAATTCCAAAGGTCGAGTATGGGCCGAACCGAGGCAGTGGGGCCCAGACCCAGGTCTGAGAGCCAGATTGAAATGGTAAGGGTGCTGGGGGCTGAAAGTGAGGGACAGGCCAGTTCAGTTCACTGCTTCAGTCTGTGCTGAACGGAGGCTGTGTCTGCAACTAATGGGCTCCTGAATCAGCTGCGGTGAAGACTGGTTTTGTGACTGTGGACTTCAGTTCTGAATGTTATTTACTTACTTTCATTGTTTGCACGCTTTGTTTTTTTTCTGCACATTTGGTGTTTGATGGTCTAATCGGTTCTATTTGGTTTCGTTGGTTTGTGGCTGCCTGTGAGGAGATGAATCTTAAGGCTGTATGTGGGATACATAGTTTAATAGTAAATGTACTTTGAACTTTGGTTTTGCTTTTAATATATCTGCAGAAGCCCTTAGGATTCTCCTTCAGCTTGTCTGCTAGAGCAACCTCATGGTTTCTTATAGCTCTCCTGATTTCCTTCTTAAGTGTTCTCTTGCATTTCTTATACTTCTGAAGTATCTCATTTGTTCCTATCTGCTTATACCTGCTATGCACCTCCTTTTTCCTAACAAGAGCCTCAATATCTCTCAAAAACCAAGTTCCCTAAACCTGTTATCCTTGTCTTTTTATTCTGACAGTAACATTCAAACTCAGCTCTCAAATTTTCAGTTTTGAAGGCCTCCCATTTACCAAGTACAGATTTGCCAGAAAAAAACCTGTCCCAATCCACACTTGCCTGATCCTTTCTGATACTATTAAAATTGGCCTGCCTCCAATTTAGAATGTTAACCCTAGAACCAGGCCTATCATTGTCCAGAAGTACACCTTGAAATTAATGGCATTATGATCACTAAATGCAAAGTGTTTCCTTACATAAACTTCTGTCAACTGCCCTGTCTCATTCCTGAACTGGAGATCTAGTATTGCATGGTCCCTAGTTGGGACTTCCATGTACTGATTAAGGAAACTGTCTTGAACATATTTGACAATCTCTTTCCCATCCAGCTCTTTTATAGTATGCGCATCCCAGTCCATATGTGGAAAGTTAAAATCACCTTCGTACTACCACAACCTTATGTTTCTTACAATGGTCTACAATTTCTCTACAACTTTGCTCCTCTAAATCCTATGAACTGTTAGTCTATAATATAATCTCATTAGTGAGGTCATCCCTTTATTATTCTTCAGTTCTACCCATAAAGCCTCACTAGACAAGCTTTCCAATCTGTCCTCTCTGAGCAGTGTCATGCCATTTTCCCTGCCTAGTAATGCCACCCCTCCTCCTTTAATCCCTCCCATTCTATCATGTCTAAAACAACGGATCCCAGAACACTGAGCTGCCGGTCTTGTCCCTCCAAATCTCACAAATGGCTTCAGTATCATAATTCTACATGCTCAGCCATACCCTACAATACTCCTTGTATTGAATTATACACAACTCAGTATATCCTGAGATCACAACGCTGGAGATCCTGTCCTTTAACTTGGCACCTAACACCCTGAACTCACTTTGAAGGACCTTGCCATCCCTCCTACCTATGTCATTACTACTGGCATGGACTACAGCCTCTTGCTGCTCACCCTCCCACTTAAAGAATGCTGTGCACTTGATCGGAGATATCCCTGACCCTGTCACCCTGGAAGCATCATATTATCTGGAATTTTGTTCTTGTCCGCAGAACTTCCTTTTTTTTCTCCTAACCAATGAATCCCCTATCACTACAGCTCTCTTCTTCTACCTCCTTTCCCTTCTGAGCCACAGGGCCAGATTCAGTGCCAGAGACTTGACAGCTATGACTTTCCTTTGCTAGGTCTTTCCCCCCACCCCCTCCACCAACAGTATCCAAAACAGTGTACCTGTTGTTGAGGGGAATGGCTACAGGGGTACTCTGTGTTGGCTGCCTATTCCCTTTCCCTTTCCCATCCTCTCTCTCAATCCTTCAGCTTCTGAATGATCTGCAGTTATTCCAGTTTCACCTCCAACTCCATTACACAGTCTGTTAGAAGCTGCAGTTGGATGCACTTCTTGCATGTGTAGTCGTCAGGGATAGTGACGGTCCTCCTGCCTTCCCACATCCCACAAGAAGAGCATTCCACCATCCTGCCTGGCATCCCCACTCTTCTAAATAGATAGATAGATAGAAAGAAAGAAAAACACATTTACCTTTGGCTTATGCCTCTCCTCACTGAAGCCTTGATGAGCCAAATGTTTCATGTAAATCAGTCCTGTATAATCATTGACAGAAAAACAAATAAATGCAATTATAAAACCATCCAAATGTGCAGGCTATAAATGTACTTACAGTGACTTTTCAAGTGTGTGTAGGAGCTTGTTTGGGTTTGATAATTATACAAAAAGAAAGAAAAGAAACAGAGTAGTTTCAATGTAAATTACTTCCCTTTCCTACACTGTCCCTTAGCAGGAGTTTTATTTTGTTAAACCATCTGTTGATACCTTATTTTTAAGAATTCATGGATCTATGTATAATAGCTAGTTTTAAACTTGAATTCCCTGTAGAGCTATGCTAAGGTTAATAAATGGAATTTATGTGGCATATCCTAATAATTTAAATCTCACATACAGCTTTTAGGCATGAAACAAAACAGCATGCCAAAGCAAGATGCAAAATAAATCGATATAAACTTAACAGCATGTGGTGACCATGTGAACTCTGTCTGAGAGGCTGATGTCAGAACATTTTTTGAAGAGGATGAACCTTTGCAAGTGTTAGACTCCAATGATATACCTGGCAGGGTCCTGAAAATCTGTGCTGACCAACTGGCTGGAATGTTCAAGGACATCTTTAACCTCTCACTGATGCAGTTGGAGGTTTTCACCTGCTTTAAAAGAGCAGCATCATAGCAGTGCCCAAGAAGTGCAGGGTGAGCTGCCTCAAAGACTGTTGCCTAGTAGCACTCACATCTACTGTGATGAAGTGCTTTGAGAGGTTGGCAGTGGCTAGAATTATAACTGCCTAAACAAGAACCTGGACCCAATGCAAATTGCCTGTGACCACAACAGATCTACAGTGGGCGCAATCTCACTTGCTTTCCACTTGGCTTTGAAGCACCTAGACAATGACAAAACTTACACCAGGCTGCTGTTTATCATTTACAATTTGGAGTTCAACATCAATTATCCCCTCACTAATCAATAAGCTTCAAAACCCGGACCTCTGTACCCACCCCACTCCCAATAAAATCTGCAACTGAATCTTTGTCTTCCTTATCGAGAGATTACAGTCAGTACAGAATGGTGATAACGTCTCCTCACTGACTATCAACACAGGTGCACCTCATAAATGTGTGCTTAGCCCACTGTTCTTATCTCTCTACACTCATGACAGTGTGGCTAGACACTCGTCAAGTGCATCAATGAACTTGCTGATGACTCCATTGTTAACAGAAGCTCAGATGGTGACGAGGATGTGTATAGGGGTGAGATAGATCAGCTGGTGAGTGGTGTCACAACAGCAACTTCGCATTCAATGTCACCAGTACCAAGGAATTGCTTGTGGATTTTAGGAAGGAGAAGTCAGGAGAACAGACGCCTGTCTTCAATGAGGGGGCAGCAGTGGAAAGGGTGAGTAGCTTCAAATTCCTGGGTGTCAACATCCCAGAAGATCTATCTTGGGCCCTATATATTGATGCAATCACAAAGAATGCAAGCAAGTGATTCTGCTTCATTAGAAGTTTGAGGAGATTTTATCTATCACCAAAGGTTCTTGCAAATTTCTGTAGACATACTGTTGCGATGATTCTGACTGGTGTCATTACCAGCTGGTATAGAGCTTCATGTACACAGGATCACAAGAGGCTGCAGAGGGTTGTAGACTCAGTCAGTTCCATCACAGGTGCAGACCTCTACACCATTGAGGACATGTTCAGGAGGTGGTCCTTCAAGAAGACAGCATTCATAATTAGTGATCTTCACCATCTGGTACATACCCTCTTCGCAGTACTACCATTGGGGAGGAGGTACAGGAGCCTGAAGATGCACACTCAATGTTTTAAGAATAGTTTCTTCCTTTTTGCCATGAGACCTCTGAAAGTTTCATGAACACTACCTCGGCTTTTGCACTTTTATTTTGTACCAGTATTCTTGTGCCTTGCACTGTACTGCTGTCACAAAACAACAGAATTTGTCATAAACAGTCATAAACCTGGTTCTGATTCTGATTCCAACTTTGAAACCTGGAAACTGCAATCTGATCTACTTTTGGAATCACACACAGAATTTTAGAGCTAAAAACATTTATTTTCTCATTTTAAATGAGTAATTCATTGAAATACTCAGTTGAAAGACTGCACAAGGTGTCTTTAAGAATTCAAAATAAATTGATCTTTAATGAACTGTTTATAATAATGGAAATTGGAATTGGTATATTATTGTCATATGCACCAAGGTACAGTGAAAAGCGTGTCTTGCATACTGTTCATACAGACGAATTCATTACACAGTGTATTGAGGAAGTACAAGGTAAAACAATTACAGAATGCAGAATGAAGTGCAACAGCTACAGAGAACGTGCACTGCAGACAGACAATAAGGTGCAAGGCCATAATGAGGTAGATTATGAGATCAATCATTGATCTGATCGCACCAGGGAACTATTCAATAGTCTTATAACAGTGAGGTAAAAGTTGTCCTTGAGCATTATGGTACATGCTTTTGGGCTTTTTTTTTATCTTCTACTGGATGGGAGAAGGAAAAAGAGAATGTCTGGGGTGGGTGGGATCTTTGATTGGCTGCTTTACTGAGACAGTGAGAAGTGTAGACAGAGTTCATGGAGAGGAGGCTGGTTTCTATCATACCTTGGAGAAAGTTTCTTTTTCCCCAGATTTTGCAAATTTCTGTAGATGTACTGTTGCGATGATTCTGAGTGGTGTCATCACCAACCGGTATAGAGCTTCATGTGCACAGGATCACAAGAGATGTTGGACAGTTGGACAGGTACTGTACATTTCTGGATAGTAAAGATTTTGAGGGATATGGGCAAATGAGACAAGATGAGATGGGTATTTTGGTCGTCATAGAAAAGTTGTGCTAAAGGGACAGTTTCTGTGTTGTATTATTCTATGACTCTATATTGGTATGAAGGAGCTTTCAGATCACTTAAATTATTCATGCAATGCAGTTAAATGTAGCTTCAAGATATAATCCATGAACATCACCATATGCTCTCGGCTATTTAAAATGGTTTGTGATAACATGATTCATTGAGTGTCCCAGCCACTAAGCCACTGTGTTTAAATTCAAATCTTTTTTCACAGCAAAGGATATTATAAAAGTCAGCTTTTGTTCCTTATTTTCTTTTGTAGAGCACTGAGCAAGTAACAGCATTTTGTCATGGTCTGCATGAGTTAAGCCCACTGAGCATGTCGTCACAACCTTTGGAATCTTTACCGCAGCAGGTACTGCCTCGACAGCTGACTGATGCAGATAAACTGCGCAAGGTTATCTGTGAACTGGTGGAAACAGAGCAAACCTACGTAAAGGTGAGAACAGAGGAGAAAATCAGTTATCAGCAATCAAACTTCTCAAAATGTCAGTGACACAAACATTGGGCTTCGGTGTAAATTTGTTGCTTATTGTGTCCGTCCTGTCATTGTGTAAAGTGGATGTTGACATTACAGTGAGGCTGTATAATTAGAATTAATATCCGCAGCTTAAGGAATGAGAATATTGGTGAGGACTGTTAAATAGGTTCCAGTTATTGAATAATATTTATAATTCTATTCCTGAACATTTCAAATCAAGCCTTTTCATCTGGACTGAAAGTTAGCCATTCGAAACAGGTGAGGGGAGGATGTGGAGATAAGTGAATCCAGATGAAGAGGGGTAGTAGGAAGATGCAGGAGGAAAGAGTGAAAATAGTGACAGAGATTGGAAGGTGATAGATGGAGGCAACAAAAGGCCGTAGAAAAAGGAATTTGATAGGAAAAGAAGGATTGAGCTTGGGACCAAACAAGAGAGGTGGGGTGGGGAGGAAGGAATATTAGAGGGAAGGGACCCAGTGGAAGGAATGTGTAGTTGATGGGTTGTTGGAGAGCTGAGGAGGAGAAAGAGATAGGGCGATGGCACTTTGGGAGGAGTGGACTTGGGTGGGTGTAGGAGAAATGGGGTAGATCCAGAGGAGAAACCAAAGTAACAGACGGATACCAGATTACCTGAAACTGGAAAATTCAGTGTTTATGTCCTCAGAATGTAGATTACCAGGCAGAAGGTGATGTCTTGGGTAGGATACTGAAATTTGAAAGCTATTGCTAGAACTGTGTCTTAATATGTCTAGCTACTTCAGCAGAAGAATATTTCAAAACATTCATTAACATTTAAAATCAATAACAATAAGTACTCATCTACTCAAAGCAAATAGAAATAAATCACTGGTTTCAGGCATAAACACCATCTCATAAACGGCATTAATTCAACTTATGCAGTGCAGTGAGTTGATTGTACATCAAAATAGAAAGCAAGATAAGAACTTCGTAAGGTCAATTTCTCTTGAGAAAAGAAAGCAGAGCAGCGACATAATAGGGGGGGTTTAAATTATGAAGGGTTTTGATAGAATTGGTCACTACTATTGTGATTGATTTGTGAAAATTACAGATATGCTTACAAGTCTGTTAGAGGAATAGCTAAAGGAGAGGGGAATTGAGGGTTACTCAGTGGGAGGAGAACTGCATAGAACATGAGTTTTGGCATGGATGTTTCTGTGCTATATGTTCTATGTAATCCTCAGTAATTTATACAGTTGAAATGACTGTATGTCATAAAACATATGTTTTATGTTCTGTGTGTAATGTTTCAATTCTACATTTATTATACACATGCATTTATTTAGCATTACATTGTGATTTTTGTTTAAAACAGCAAATATTTTATTCTCCGGATAAACATTACAGATGAGGTTTCTCTTTTCACAGGTGCATGCTAAATTTCCAATATATTTTATAAGTAGCAAATGTATCTAACATGTTTGAAAGTGAAATTTGAAATAATACAGAAGCTTTCATTACAAAAACATTTTGATTTTCCTTTGAATAATGCAAAGCTCTGTTAATTACTACATTCACAACCTTGTAAAATAAATTGCATTTATTTTGGCATCATTTTGTATAAACCCAAGGCATACATTTTTAAAGAGGTCAAATCTAGTACAGTGATGTGTAGCAATAGGTCGACTCATAATTTTCTGTTTTCACTGTATAGGAATGTAAAATGATTTTTTGTACATCTGTCTAATGTCTCCTATTTTGTTCACAGGATCTGAATTGTCTCTTGGAGAGATATTTAAAACCATTGCAGAAAGAGGTTTTTCTCACTCAAGATGAGGTAATATTTTTCAAGCAAGAATTCTAGTAAAATATCCAGTCATCTATGTTTTTATTCTGAATAAACATTTTTGTTTGCTGTTTCTGTTTCAGCTTGATGTGCTTTTTGGAAACTTGAGAGAAATGGTTCAGTTCCAAGTGGAATTCTTGAAAACACTGGAGGATGGTGTAAGACTGGTTTCCGATCTTGAAGAGTTGGAAACAGTTAATCAGTTCAAGGTAGCATTGCTTCAATTGCAGTCAATTTCTCTTGCACACTGCAGTTTTCACTTGTCTTCTACTTCCATTATGTTTCAGATTCAGTAATAAGTTGGTGTGAAGAAATAATTGGACAAGGAAAGAGGCAGACCTCCATTGATCTAATTCTCTTGTTAGCTATAGGGAAGGACAAAGCTACAAGACTATCAGTATTAATGACCAGTTTATATTTATGGCTTTTATATGTTTTTCCTTGCAACTCTTGAATCATCTATCTTATCATATCCTTTTCAGACTTAAAAAAATCTACTATCATCTCACGCTATTATCTATTATAAAGAAAAAAAGCATTCTGCTGTTCAGTTTTGATCTGGTGTACCCTCTGGCATCACAGGGTGGTCAAACTTTGCTTTATTTCTCTGGAACATTGGAGGCTGAGGGGAGACCTGATAGAGGTTTGTAAAATTATAGGAGGCATGGATAGAGTAGCTAGTCAGAATCCATATTCCAGGATGGAAATGTCAAGTAATGTGAGAAGGGGAAGTTTAAAGGAAACATGCCAAACAAGGTTTTTTTTACACAGAGGTTGGTACTACCTGGAATGGGCTGCCAATGATAGAAACACATGCAATAGTGGCATTTTAGATAGACACATGAATATGCAGGTAATGGAGGAATATAGATCATGAGCAGGCAGAAGAGATCTCATTTCATATTGCTTTAAGAGCTGAAGGACGTGTGCTTATGTGGTACTGTTCTATGTACCTCCACAGCATTTAAATTCTTATCTACCAAGCAATATGTGACATTTCTACCAAGATGTTACGGCCCACCAATATCTTTCCTTATCAATCTTTTTATTAGTTAAATAAAAGAGTACTCACACATATATACATATAAACAAGAGGAGAATTATCACAAGTATCTATATCAATAACAGTTTGAATAAAAGGAAAAATAGACATTATCAAGATCATACATAATATTAATCTAATAGCATATAATAAAGAAAAAGATAATTGATTCTCCTCTTATCCATAAAAAGAAAAAAAAGATAAAGAAACTTTTATAATTGAAATGTACAGGGAAAAAAACCCAAAACACAAAAAAACAAAAAAAAAGAACTAGGCCGCTCAAACTGAGAGTGAAAGCAAGAAAAAAACAAGGAAAAGCTTTCAGATCAAATCCAAAACTTCAAAAAGGTAACTGGAAGGGCCATAAGTCAGAGCATATGAAAATATTGAATAAAAGGTCACCAAGTTTCCTCAAATTTAGAGGATGTATCAATGCCCACCAATATCTGTGTTGAAATTCATTTGCTGGTTAGATTACCTATGTGCATGTTTTTTTTTCAGATATCTTGTGGATTGTTGATTTATCCTTGGCTCTTTGTTTTATTCACCACATTTTGATGTCATCTACACATTAAAAATTAAATGTTTGTTTCTGAAGTCTAAATTATTAAATTGTCTGCCACCTCAACTTTTTGCTTTGTCTTGGAAGCAATCTGGACTATGATCTTAGACCATGAGACCACAAGACATAGGAGCAGAATTAGCCCATTCAACCATCAAGTCTGTTCTGCCATTATATCATGGCTGATTTATAATCCCTTTCAGTCTCTTTCTCTTTCTCATAACCATTACTAATCAAGAACCTTTCGACCTCCCTCTTAAATATACCCACTGGCTTGGCCTCCACAGTCATCTGTGGCAAGGATTCCACAGATTCACAACTTTCTGGATAAAGGAATTCCTCCTCATATCTGTTCTAAAGGGGTGTCCTCGTACTCTGAGGCTGTACTTTCAGGTCCTAGACTCCCCCACTATAGAAAATATCCTCTCCATGTCCACTCCGTCTAGGCTTTTCAATATTCGATAGGTTTCAGTGAAAAGCTCCTCATTCTTGTAAACCTCAGTGAGTACAGGCCCAGAGCCTTCAAATGCTCGTCATATATTAACCCTTACTGAACCCTCTCCAGTGCCAGCACATCTTAGATTGAGGGCCCAAAACCACTCATAGATTCATAAAACTGTACACGACAAACTCTCTGTATTAACCCAGGATTTTTTTTTTCTTTTGCAGAAAGTACTTTTCTCGTTGGGTGGTTCATTCCTGTACTATGCTGATCGTTTCAAGTTATACAGCGCATTCTGTGCGAGTCATACAAAAGTTCCCAAGGTGCTTGTTAAAGGTAATAACACTACAACTTTTTCAATGGTTTAGATTCTATATGTACATCATTCCTTCTGTGAAAGCCTTATGCATTATATATTTAAGTGAAATTAGTTGCAGAAAATTTGAGCCAGAATTTAATGCCAAGGGTGAACTGCCCAGTGACTTTCCTCCACTGTCGACTTGCTAGGAAGTGCTCCTGAGTATTAAGCAAGTTGCAACCCTATCAGCAGTTTTAAGGGATAAGCACAATTTGAAATGCATTGATGCTGTTGAAGATATTGCAGCATGACTGAAAAGGTGATACATAAGGGCACCACCAGTTATGGGGGAAATGGACTGGTGCTGCCAAGTGCGTTGCACCTCAGCATGCAAGGACCAATGTTCTTATAGATATGTTTGCTTGTGTAATATATCTGAATATAAAGAAAATGTAAATGTGTTGAGGGCACTGAGGGCCACAAGGGAATATAATATTTTATCTATTATAGGAACAGTGCTTGATGAGGGATGATACTGAAAGCTTAACGTTCCTGATCATTGGTTTCAAATGAGATGGAGAAGGAGTCTAAAAGAAAAGTTGAGGTGTAGCAATATGGTTAAAGAGACCACAGTTATAAGAAAGAATAATGTTATCAAGCAATCATCAAATGAAGCTGTATAGGTTGAATTAAAGAACAAACAAGGTTCTTTGCAGTTTTGAGAGAGAACTTCAGAAGATTGTTTTCGTAGGCAAATTTCTATCAAGTGCAAAAGCACTAGGACAATAATAACGTGGGATTTATGTTACTCTAATATTAACTGGAATATACTCAGTATAAAAAACACAGAGGACACAGAATTCCTAAATTGCATTCAGGAATTGCACTTCAGAAAAGGTTCAATGTAAAGACTGTTTTACCAGACTGAAAATTGATAAAGTAAATATGAGCTAGAAATAGATCTTTGAAGGCAACTCAGATAAAAGGAGAGATTTTAGAGGATGGTTCAAGAGGTCAGTGTGAACATTTCCTTCTAAACTAAAAATGAGTGACTGTAAAATCTAGAAACTTCTTGATGGCAAGGGACATAGGGTATGGTCAGGTAAAACAGGAAGTTACTGTCAGATTCAGAGATCAGTACAGGAGAAAAGCCAGATATGTATAGGAAGTATAGAATTAATAAAGTTGGGGAGGAGGCAGCATGAACATATAATCAAGAAAAATAAATGAAAATCCTTAAAAAGCCTGTATGTCAAGAGGAAGAGGATAACAAAGGGAAGAATATTAGCTTTGGAAGTAGAAGGGTCAAGTGTATGTGATGGTGATGTGGGTAACAAATATTTTGCACCAGCCCTCCCCAAAGAGGGGACACTGCTGATAGTGTAGTTCATCTCTGCAAATCCACTCATTAAAGTGGACTATCAAATATTTGAATATATCAACATAATGAAATAACAGATTACTCAGAGGTTTATAATGTTTGAAAATGGATAAATAGTCAGGATGGATGAAATATATGTAAGGATGTTTATAGAAGCGAGTGATGAAATTCTGGAGGATAATATTCCAACTTCTAATTATCTTGGGCTTCAGGACTGGTACCAAAGGATCAGGATATTGTTAACATTGTACTGTTGTTTGAAGACAGGAATTGTTAAACCAAGCAATTACAAGCCAGCTTGTTTAACTTAGATGGTGAGCAAATTATTGGAATCCATTCCAAGATACAGTATAAACTTTCACTTGGAAAGACAAAGGATAGCCTGCATAGAGTTTTTAAAGGGAAGGTTGTATATGACTGACTTGATTGAATTTTTTGAGAAAGTCATGACAAGAATCAGTGAGGACAGAGCTTTTGATGAAGTATATCTGGACTTTAGTAATGTTTTGGCAGACTGGTCAACAAAATTAAAATTCCATGGATTTCAAAGTTCCCTGACAAACAGTGGCAGAAAGGAAAGGGTAACGATTACTCTTTTTGTGAATGAAAGTCTGCTGCCAGTGAGTTTACATTTCCTTATTCTTATAATATACGTCAATAAGGAACAAAGCTTTAGTGGGCAGGAAGACCCAGATAACCTAGACTGTTGGACAAACAAAAAGCAAATGAAGTTTACTCCAGAGAAGGGTAAGGTGATGCATTTGGAGAGGTGCAACAGGGCAAAAGAATATAAACCGTATTGGAGACGGTATACAGGAGATTTATTAGTGCAATGCATGCAAGACTGAAAAATACAACTATGAGGAAAGATCTATAAACTAGGTTGCTTTCTTTTAAAAGGGAGACAAGATTTACTTGAGATGTTTAAATAATGATGTGCCTGGATAGAACAAATAGGAAGAGCCTCATTTGTAGAGGGGTCAAAAATCAATGTGTACAGGTTCAAAGCAATTTACAGAAGGATTAGTGTGATTTTTATGTTTTTTTTACTTTATTAAGATTCACACTTATTAATCACATGTACATTACTCATTCAAAATATGGAACATGTTTTTGACAGCATCATATTCAGTAGTTTCATATTTATGTGTCAGTTTCAACACTGCAATATTATTTGTACCTTACCATAATTTATTTGTGTTTAGCCAAAATAAACCCAGCTTTTAAGGCCTTCCTTGATGCCCAAAATCCGAAGCAGCAGCATTCATCCACTTTGGAATCATACCTGATCAAACCAATTCAACGTGTTCTGAAGTATCCCCTTCTTTTGAAGGAGCTGATCTCTCTTACAGACTCAGAAAGTGAGGAGCATTACCATCTGACAGGTAAGATATCCTTGTGAACACTTAATTGTTTGCAAGGAGGATTACTCCTTAGTTATGCCATAGTAATTACTGTTGTGCATCATTTGGAAGCAAGTGACAGAGAAATACTGGTAGAGGCAGTATCAATGGAGATGTAACAGTGAGGAATAAGAGGAAGCAAAGAGCAAAGGTGGATAAAAGTAAAGTAACAAAAATATCAGAATCAGAATCACCGGCATGTGACGTGAAATTTGTTAACTTAGAAGCAGCAGTTCAATGCAATACATAATCTAGCAGAGAGAAAAAATAATAAATAAAATAAAAATAATAACAATAAATAAACTGGTAAATCAATTATGTATATTGAATAGATTAAAAAACTGTGCAAAAATCAGAAATACTGTATATTTTTTAAAAAGTGAGGTAGTGTCTGTAGGGCTTCAATTTCTGCCCTATGTTCGTTTGGAAGAGAGACAACCAACACCTGATTATAGTGAAACGTGGCTTTATTGCCGAATCGTAACTGGCACAGCGAGTACACGGCGTCGCTGGAGAAGGCGCGTTCTGCCTTCCCCTTACATTCTACTCTTATTTATACCCCTTTTCCCCATTCCAACCCCTCGCTACACATATTTGGTAAGGCCGAACTTTGTTGTACATATTAGGTAATATCGGGCACTTGTGTCCCCCTTATTGGCCCGATGCCATTCACTCACGAGTTACCTGTTTCTTTTGTTTATTGAATCGCGTGACACTAGCAGTTTCGGTGTAGCGGAATCCCCAGTTTCGCTTCCTCCCTCCCTTGTACTCCTGTCTCCTAATATCACGTGAGCCACTCCTGACCTGTAGTGGCAGTCTCGAATTAACCCTAACATTAACCCTAACATGTCCAAAGATTCAATGTCCATTTAGGAATCAGATGGCAGAGGGGAAGAAGCTGTTTCTGAATCACTGTGTGCCTTCAGGCTTCTGTACCTCCTACCTGCTGGTAACAGTGAGAAAAGGGCATGCCCTGGGTGCTGGAGATCCTTAATAATGGACACCGCTCCTTGACAATGTCCTGGGTACTTTGTAGGCTAGTACCCAAGATGGAGCTGAGTAGATTTACAACCTTCTGCAGCTTCTTTCGGTCCTGTGCAGTAGCCCCTCCATACCAGACAGTGATATAGCCTGTCAGAATGCTCTCCACAGTACAACCATAGAAGTTTTTGAGTGTATTTGTGACATGCTGTTTTACCTTATTTATAACTACATTGATATGTTTGGTTAGGGGGCATCTATCTTGAAAAGCTGCACTCCTTCTTATGCAGGTATTCTCATAATGCTTTTGAATAAGATTTAAACTCAGGAATGCTAAAGGAAAGGTGATTTAGTTCTACCAATTACAGTAGAACTTATTGGTGGTATCCCTATATGACTCCTAACTGTGTCCTCCTTAATGACAGAAGTCATGGATTTGCAAAATGCAGTTGTGTTGTAGTGTCCTTGATGAATAATTGCCATTATGTTTTGTGCACTCCAGCTAACGTACTGGTGCTGAAGGAAATCAGTGTTTTGGATGATAGATACAGTACCAATCAAGTGCATGGCTTGCTGTCAATGGTGTTGAGTTTCTTATCGGTTGCTAGAGCTGCAGTCATTAAGGCAAGAGGAAGCCACTTTATCATACTAACTTTTGTCTTATAGATGATGAAAGGCATTGGGGTTCAGTAAGTAAGTCACTTGCTGCAGGATATCTTAACCTCTGATCTCCTCCTGCAGACACAATGTTTAGAGGGCTAGGTCAGTCAAGTTTATAGTAAGTGACCCTGTTGTGAAACTCAATGATATTGATTTTGCTGGTCAACATTGAAGTATTTGAATTCTTCTTCCTTGGAGATGTCATCATCTAGCACCTAAAGGTCGTAGTGATCCTTACCACATATCAAACCTTATTTATTTATTTATTTATTTATTTATTTGTCTGTCTGTCTGTCTGTCTATCAATCTAGCAATACAGTGCAGAGTTGTCACTTTGATCTACACCACCCCAGCAACCCTGACAAATCCTATTAACCCTAACCCAATCACAGGACAATTTATCATGCCAGTTAACTTAACTGGTACATCTTTGGACTGTGGGAAGATACCAGAGGACCCAGAGAAAACACAAGTATTCCACGGGGAGGATGTACAAAGACTCCTTACAGAACGGCACTGGAGTTGAACTCTGAACTCCAGAACACCCTGAGCGTAATAGTGTTGTGCTAACTGCTATGTTCTTGCCTGAACATTGATTAGCTCTTGCTGCATTCACAAATAGACTTCTTCATTTCCTGAGGAACAATAAATCTTTGGAACTCACTTCCCAAGATAGTTTTAGAGGTGGGGTATTTCAATATATTCCAGATGGGGATTAATAGACTTTTGAACAATGCAGTGATGTTGAAAAAACTGGAGAGCATTTAGGAAAGGGTTGGACCAACTATAATTGTATCGAATAGCAGAATAGAATCGAGGGGCAAGTGGGTCTATTTTTACTCCTTTTTTCTCAAGCTCTTATGGAATTAATCATATATCTCCACTCTCTATCCTCTCCTATCAGATTCTGTCTTCTCTAGCCCTTTATCTTTATCAGCAATCAACTTCCCAGCTCTTCACTTCTCCCCCTCACCTTCTCCTGGTTTCATCTAGCATCTACCACCTTGTACTTTTGCCTCCCAAACTCCCACTTCTTACTCTGACCTCTTTTTTTCCAGCCCAAAACATAGACCGTTTATTCTTTTCCATAGATGCTGCCTGGCCCTCTGAGTTCCTCCAGCATTTTGTGCATTTTGCTCTGGAATTCCAGCATCTGCAGATTTTCTCATGTTTGTGATATATCTCCACTTCTGACTTGGAACTAAATGATTTACTTACCAAATCAGAGCCTTCTACCTTAGCACAAAATACGAACGCAACCATTATAGTTCTATGCTCGATTAATTTTTCTTCCGTTTCAGCAAGACCAGGCTTGCATGTATTCTGTCTTGGTGTCAGGGGAAGTTACTTGTCTCTGCTTTGCAATTTAGATCTTTATGATCTGAAGCAGTAATGGGGTCTGTAAGGAGTCTAGAATTGAGTGGTTCTGGCTGAACCCAATGTGAACATTGATATTTTGGTGAGCAAGTGTTATTTGCTAGCACTATTAATAACTTGACTTTCATTTGTGTTTTTGAAAGAGACAATTGGTTTTGTCTTTCAGTCTCTTGAGTAGAACGGATGAATGCTCTTGTGATTATTAGCGGTAGTGTGCCTGGAAGTGCAATTAATTTTCGGTTGAACTTTCTGAAAATGCAATTCCTTTTCATGGGAAGTCAAAACAAAAAATCAGTTGTGCTTTCTATATCTGTTTTCCTAGTGAAATACAGTACTAGTTTTATATGAGCAATGTATTTGGAGGATTGCTGTTATAGTTTGGGCTACATATTTTGTTATTATCACAAATGATACAATTAAAAGTTGTTGCACAAGCAAAGCTATCTGTATCAATTTTGGATTGTCTTCCTGGGAAATGGTGTTTTAAGAAAGGCACTTGATTTTCACCAAGTAGGGGATATTAAAGAGTTGCATTTAGACAGATTCAGTGGCTTTTTCAACTTCTGTTTCCCATGTTACTATTGCAAAGAATGTTGCAATAAAATGGAAAACAGCTACTAAAGTTTCTGATGGGTTGCACTTTTTTCTCCTATGTAGTTAGCCAAAAACCAACATTGTAAATTTCTGCAAGGATGCGAATCGTTATCATGAATGTCATTTAAAAAAATTTATTAGGAAACTGGAGCATATCCTTCTGCACAATTTTTAAAGGTATTTCAATTATTTTTAATAGGGTTTCAAAGTTCAAAGTAAATTTATTATCAAAGTACAAATACTGCAGTTGCCATATACCCTGAGATTCTTTTTTTAGTGGCATTCAGAGTAATTGCAAAGAAACACAATAGGATCTATGAAAAAATGTGCACGACAGAGACGGACAAACAACCAATGTGGAAAAGACAACAAATTGTGCAAATACAAAAAAAAAGAATAATAAATAAGTAATGAATATCGAGAACATGAGTTGTAGAGTAATTAAAACTGAGTCCATAGGTTGCGGAATCAGTTCAGTGTTGGGGTGAGTGACGTTGTCCCCTCTGGTTCAGAAGCCTGATGGTTCATGGGTACTGTCTGTTCCTGAACCCGGTGTTGTGGAACTTAATGCTCCTGTACCTCCTTCCTGATGGCAGCAGTGAGAACACAGCATGTTCTGGATGGCGGGGGCAAATGATGATGGCCTGCGACTTCACTCCTTGTTAATGTGCTCAGATGGTGGGCAGTGTTTTACCTGTGATGGAATGGGCCGTATCCACTACTTCTTATAGATTTCCCATCAAGAGTATGGTCTTTTTCTAGGCGATTGACTTTCATATTATAAACACTTGTTTTTGTGCTTACACACTGCTGTTAAATGTGAAAATACCCTCGAAAGCCAAACTATTTTAAAAATACATTCTTAAACAACTGCCCTCTACACTGGTTCATAGCAGATTATACATTTGGTGATATGCTCATGAGTCTGAGTGGAAACAATGTTGTACCCCGCGTTGCTGCCAAAGGAGAAACTCTCCCATATAAAATTCAACAAATGTGAAAACTATTTTATCTATATTTGGTAATTGTTTTATTTATTTGGCTGTGAATAAATTGGAATGAGAAAATATTTGATTGAATTGCTTAAGCCCTTTGTTGAAATAGCTGATTGAACCACTTAAGCCCTGTTATTAATAATTGTTTATAACGAGGTATTGTTGAATGAGTTTTTGAATTTTATTTAAAAAGAAACTTTGGAGTTCCATTGCTAGAACTAATGAGAAACCCAACTTTACGAGCTTTGGTTTGCCTGTGTTATTTATTATATCTGTGTGTAGGACTCTGCTGTTTTCAAGTTCACAATTAGATTATAAATGAGAGAGCTAACTCCTCCTTCCCATCTTTTGATCTTATTTGTCAGTATCTTCTTCAATCAGCACCTCCTCCTGTCCCTTCTCTTATCCATCTATTCACCTTCTGCTATATTTCTTCTGATCTTCTTTCTCCACTCACCTGTTTCCCCATACCTTTCCTATCTTTCCCTGTCTGCCTTTCCATTAGATAGCAACCCTTTGATTTATTTGTCTCCCATCTCACCCTTGATGTTAATCATTCCCACCCTTCCATTTCCCAAAACCTCGGCCAGTATCTTATACTTGATCTGATTTCCAATGTGCAAATGTCACAGACTATGAATATTGGCATGTGGAATTATTTATACCTTGCCAGTTTATCCTAAAGGCAGTACTGTAGCGGTGTGTTACACACAGCGCTGGAATAACGACACGCAGACGGTGAGTTGCAGTTGCGTAAAAGATTTATTCAAACTTCGCGGCCTCGCTTTTAAGCCTTCCCGTTTCCGCCCTCCCCGGGCGGGAATGCTGTAGGGGGCGCATATTCACAGTCCCTTCCCACGCGCGGGCTTTCCCCCATGCTGGTGAAGAAGGCCTTTTTGGGGCCGGCCTCTCTGCCGGCGCGCACCATTTTGTGAGCCGGTTCGAGTGCACTGGAAAGTGGGTCACCACATAACACCCCCCCAGAACCGGCGATACACCCCCCAATGTCCACAGTCTGAGTCGGCCTCTGTTTGGGAGGTCGGCCTCTGCGCCGTGGTGCCTGAGCTCCGACCGGCTGCGCCACGTCCACATGGGCCGGTTTGAGTCAGTCCACTGTGAAAACCTCCACTTTCCCCCCAATGTCCAGCACGAATGTGGACCCGTTGTTCCCGATCACCTTAAACGGCCCCTCGTAGGGCCGCTGTAGCGGTGCCCGATGTCCACCCCGCCGTACAAAAACAAACTTACAGTGCTGCAGGTCTTTGGGTACGCAGGTCGGGCTCTGTCCATGCTGTGAAGTGGGTATGGGGGTCAGGTTACCGAGCCTCTCATGTAGTCTGTCCAGGACTGCTGTGGGTTCTTCCTCTTGCCCCCTTGGGGCTGGTATGAACTCTCCTGGGATGACCAGGGGTGCGCTGTCCACCAACTCGGCCGACGAGGTGCGCAGATCCTCTTTGGGTGCCGTGCGGATTCCGAGCAGGACCCAGGGAAGTTCGTCCACCCAGTTAGGTCCTTTCAGGCGGGCCATGAGAGCCGACTTCAGGTGACGGTGGAAATGCTCCACTAGTCCATTCGATTGTGGGTGGTAGGCAGTTGTGTGGTGTAGCTGTGTTCCCAAAAGGCTGGCCATAGCTGACCACAGGCTGGAGGTGAACTGGGCGCCTCTGTCGGAGGTAATGTGGGCCGGTACACCAAAGCGAGATACCCAGGTTGCAATCAGTGCCCGGGCGCAAGATTCGGAGGTGGTGTCGGTGAGCGGGACTGCCTCTGGCCATCTTATGAACCGGTCTACGATAGTTAGGAGGTGCCACACTCCTCGTGACACTGGCAGGGGCCCCACGATATCCACATGAATGTGGTTGAAACGCCTGCGGGTGGGTTCGAACTGCTGTGGCAGGACTTTGGTGTGCCGCTGCACCTTGGCTGTTTGGCACTGCATGCACGTTTTGGCCCATTCACTGACCTGCTTGTGGAGTCCGTGCCAAACGAACCTGTTGGAGACTATGCGGAACTGTTGTGCTGATGGAGGGGTGTGCTAAGTTGTGAATGGAGTTGAAAACTCGCCACTGCCGGGACGATGGGGCGGGGTTGGCCAGTAGCTACGTCACAGAGTAGGGTCCTCTCACCTGGGCCTACAGGGAAGTCTTGGAGCTGCAAACCGGAGACTGAAGTTCTGTAAATAGGGATCTCATCATCTGCCTGCTGCGCCTCCACCAGCGCTGAATAGTCCACCCCCTAGGACAGGGCCTGGATGGTAGGTCTGGAGAGTGCGTCCGCCATGATGTTGTCCTTTCCCGAGACATGCCAGATGTCCGTTGTGTATTCGGAGATGTAGGACAGATGGCGCTGTTGGCGGGACGACCAGGGATCGGACACCTTTGTGAATGTAAAGGTAAGCGGTTTGTGGTCCGTGAACGCGGTGAAGGGCCTACCTTCTAAGAAGTACCTGAAATGCCGGATTGCCAGGTGTAGTGCCAACAGCTCCCGGTTGAAAGCACTGTATTTGAGTTCGGGTGGTCGTAGGTGTTTGCTGAAGAATGCCAGGGGTTGCCAGTGACCCTCGATGAGTTGTTCCAGCACTCCACTGACTGTTGTGTTGAATGCATCCACTGTGAGGGCAGTAGGGACGTCTGTTCTGGGGTGCACTAGCATCGCGGCGTTTGCCAAGGCTTCTTTGGTTTTAACGAAAGTGGCTGCGGCCTCTTCGTCCCAGGTAATGTCCTTGCCCTTACCCAACATCAGGGTGAACAGGGGGCGCGTGATTCGGGCTGCTGAGGGGAGGAAGTGGTGGTAGAAATTCACCATACCCACGAATTCCTGCAGGCCTTTGAGTGTGTTGGGTCGGGGGAAGTGGCGGACCGCGTCTATCTTGGCGGGTAGAGGGGTTGCCCCGTCTTTAGTAATCCTGTGGCCCAGGAAGTTGATGGTGTCAAGTCTGAACTGGCATTTGGCTGGGTTAATTGTTAGGCTGTATTCACTCAGTCGGGCGTAGAGTTGACGGAGGTGGGACAGATGCTTCTGACGACTACTGCTGGCTATGAGGATGTTGTCCAAATAGATGAAAGCGAAGTCCAGGTCGTGTCTCACCGTGTCCATGAGCTGCTAGAACCTCTGTGCGGCATTCTTTAGGCCGAACGGGATTCGGAGGAATTTGAAAAGGCGGAACAGAGTGATGAGTGCTGTTTTGGGGATGTCGTCCGGATGCATCGGGATTTGATGGTATCCCCGGACGAGGTCTACCTTGGAAAAGATCCTTGCGTCTTGCAGGTTTGCTGCAAAGTCCTGAATGTGCGGCACAGGGTAGCGGTCCGGTGTGGTAGCCTCGTTCAGCCTGCGGTAGCGGCCACATGGTCTCCAGTCCCCTGTTGCCTTGGGCACCATTTGCAGGGGGGAGGCCCATGGGCTGTCGGACCGCCGTATGATCCCCAATTCCTCCATCCTCTTGAACTCCTCCTTCGCCAGTCGGAGCTTGTCTGGGGGAAGCCTTCAAGCCTTCGGGCATGGAGGGGTGGTCCCTGGGTTGGGATGTGGTGCTGTACTCCATGTCTGGACATGGCTGCCATGAACTGCGGTGCCAGAACTGATGGGAAATCCGCCAGGACTCTGGTGAATTTGTTGTTGGACAGCATGATGGAGTCCAGGTGTGGGGCTGGCAACTTGGCTTCACCCAGGGAAAACGTTTGAAAAGTCTTGGTGTGGACTAGTCTCTTCCCTTGCAGGTTGACCAGCAGGCTGTGAGCTCGCAAAAAATCCACCCCCAGGAGTGGTTGGGCCACAGTGGCCAGTGTTAAGTCCCACGTGAACCGGCTGGAGCCAAACTGTAGGCGCACCGTACGGGTGCCGTAGGTCCGTATTGTGCTGCCGTTCGCGGCCTTCAGGGTGGGTCCCGATTCTCTGTACGGGTGTCGTAACTCGTCGGAGGTAAGATGCTGGTCTCGGCTCCGGTGTCGACCAAAAAGCGGTGTCCCGACTGTTTGTCCCAGACATACAGGAGGCTATCCTGATGGTCAGTCGCCGTAGCCATCAGCGGCGGCTGGCCTTGGCGTTTCCCAGGAACTTGCAGGGCGGGCTACAGCGGTGGGCTTCTGTGCCCCACCGCTTGTGGTAGAAGCACCATTGTTCGTTGGCCTCTGCACTCCTGCCTCTGGGTTGTGTGGGCTCTGCTGCCAGGCCTGGTCTGGTCTGCTGTTGGGCACGTGGCTTGGTGATCTGTACGACGGACGCCCCACTCTCTTTCTTGGCTTTCCACAGCACATCTGCCTGGGCCGCCACCTTCCGGGGGTCACTGAAATCTGCGTCGGACAGCAGCAGGAGTATGTCCTCAGGCAGCTGCTCCAGGAACACCTGCTCAAACATGAGGCAGGGCTTGTATCCTTCAGACAGGGCCAGCATCTCGTTCATTAATGCCGACGGCGGCCTGTCTCCCAAACCATCCAGGTGTAGTAAGTGGGCAGCTCGCTCGTGCCGTGAGAGTCTGAAAGTCCTTATGAGCAGAGCTTTGAATGCTGTGTATTTGCCGTCCTCCAGGGGTGACTGTATGAACTCCTCAACCTGGGCGGCTGTCTTCTAGTCGAGGGAGCTCACCATGTAGTAGTAACGTGTGGAATCCGAGGTTATCTGCTGAATGTGGAATTGGGCTTCTGCTTGTTGGAACCACAGGTGAGGTCGAAGCGTCCAGAAGCTTGGCAGTTTTAACGAAACTGCATAAACAGATGCGGCGTCGTTCATCTCCGGTCCAAATATTGTTTGGGCCGCCGGGGTCACCAATTGTAGCGGTGTGTTACACACAGCGCTGGAATAACGACACGCAGACGGTGAGTTGCAGTTGCGTAAAAGATTTATTCAAACTTCGTGGCCTCGCTTTTAAGCCTTCCCGTTTCCGCCCTCCCCGGGTGGGAATGCTGCAGAGGGCGCATATTCACAGTCCCTTCCCGCGCGCGGGCTTTTCTCCTTGCTGGTGAAGAAGGCCTGGCGCCCTTTATGGGGCCGGCCTCTCTGCCAGCGTGCGCCATTTTGTGAGCCGGTTTGAGTGCGCAGGAAAGTGGGTCACCACAGTACTACAATATATACGTTATGATAATAAAACAACTTGTAAAATTTGTTTCGGTGCTTCTTTTGAACATGGGCATGCCCTTGTGTCGAAGGAGCATCTTCACGAAGCTTACCAGTGTGTGGGGATTAAACTACCATAGTTGTACAAAACTCCCACTTGGGGATCTGGTAGCTGACTGCACACTAAGTAAGCTTCCTTACTCTGTGATGGTCAGAAGTTGAATAATATCATTAACCTAATGGTTGGCTCAAATTACCCTACTTCTTAATTATGAGCTTAACCCCATGCACTCACAGCCCAGTGGTCATTCTGCTGATGATTATAATTTTCATCTTCTCAATACTGATCAGATCATTCCATTCTGAATGTAGCCTCTGTCTTAGCGGTCAATCCAAGACATCTGTTACTGACCAGGGCACTCCTTTCAGATTCAATATCTGAGAGTCAGACTGTCCATGACCATATTCTACTCATTGTTAACATTTGTCTCCCCGGTTTCCCCTTTGTCCCCTAGCTGATGTTTAAATGATCTCTTTCACAGGCTGCAAATCTTGTTAGTCATATTGCCAGACCACCAGCCCGTGAGTGTGCAAGTTTATCTTAAACTCTGTTATTTCCCTCAATTTTTTATCCAATTAACATTTGGTCTTACTGTAATTTCAATATATTACTGATCTACAATTAAGTTACATCCTGTGTTGTAACATGTATCAGATGACTGTGCATGTTTTTCTACAGGTATTCACTTTTGCTCCATTCAACTGCCACCGCATTTTGATTGTACTACGTTTATCCATGTGTAAACCCGTCGAAATATAATTCTGTTTTGCTTTTGGCCATGATTGCACAGAGGTCTCTTGATGAGAAATGTTCTTGGCTTTATTAGCATTTTGAAGAGGTTGTGAATGCTTGAATTTCAACAATGATCTGAGAATTAACTTTTCTTAAAACTTTTGCGTATGAATCCCAATTTGTGGAACAAAGCTTATTACTTTTTTGCTCTTTTGGCATTTCCTTCAGTTCACTGCCTGCTTTTTAAAGGCTTCTTTTAAGGCCCTTGAACTCTAATATGCTCTGAGCATATGTATTATGCATGACCAATTTTCAAACGTCTAGAAGACAAAATTGCTTTTGTTATTACAGCCACCAAACTATTTTAATGGTGGTTTAGTTAAATGAGTTCCTGCTAGAGATTTAGCTACAATTGCTCCCCAGTCCAATTTAAATGGTAGAAAGGTCATGATGGTTCCCTAGAGCAATATATTGCGACAATTGGGACCCTCATTGAGTCTAAAGCACCAAATGAAAGTATGTGACAACATAATTACAAGCTCTGTAGGAAATATATGGCCTCTCTATGTAGTGTAGTGATTTTACAAGTTGCACATTTGTTCTCCCAGTCCACTGCAGTTAATGAAACACACTTCTTGACTGTTGATAATCAAATGAAAATAAAACAAAAAGCAGATGATGGAAATCTAAAATGTAAACAGAAGTTGAAGGAAATACTCAGCAGGTTAGGCGCATCTGTTGGAAGAGGAGTTAAAATTTCAAAGACCGTGGAAGTGGGAAAGAGACAACTGAAGCTTATTAAGCTGCAGGGATGGGGTGGAAGTGCGGATGTCACTGCTAAACTGCAGGGATGGGGTGGAAGTTAGCATGGGGGTAAACAGTAAACTAGGTTATCTGGCCAATGAGTGAATGGGAGTTGTTAGAGGAAAAGTAATATTGGGCCAACTGCTGGAGGGGTTTGAGAGAGGGGTAGGGAGTCAATATTGTGGCTTATAGGCAGTAGGTCCTGTAGTATCTAAAATCTGACAAACATTTGTTGCAAGTTTTATGAAACAATATGACAAGGTCATGGGAACATTATTGTCAGCACAAGCCAAATCTACTGAAGGAGTTTCTAGTCATCCCATTAGTTATACAATAATTACAAAATCAAAGTTTTTTTGTCAAAATTGATGTGTTGCTGTGAGTTCCATAAAACTTACGCAGAAGCAGCTTTGTGAAGCCAGATATAGCTCCTCTGGAGAGAGTCCTGAGAGAAGAACAGTAAGCTACTAAAAGGAAAGTATGTGCAGTTTTTGTATTTTAATAATTTGGATGAAAATGTAGGTGGTCTGATTAGTAAGTTTGGAGATGATACAAAATTCGTTGGAGTTTTGGACAGTATGGAATTTTATCAAAGTATACAGTATGAAGGATACATTATATTTTCGTCAGAAATTTGAACAAGAAATAATAAATGAAGTGTAATCTGGAAAAGGAACTGCTGAAATTTGTGAGGTCAAGTGCAACTGGAAACTACACAACAAATTGCAGGAACCTTTGGAGCATTGATGTACTGAGTGATTTTGGGATGCAAGCATATAACCCTACCAAAAGTAGTGACATTTTTGGGTAGTGCGGTAAAGGTGGTATTCTGCATGTTAGCCTTCATCAGTCAAGGCTTTCAATTAGACAGCTGACAAGTATGCTGCAGCTGTATACATCTTGGGGTTAGGCTACATTTGGAACATTGTGTGCAGTTCTGGTTGCCACACTAGAGGAAGAATGTGGAATTTATACAGAGGGCGCAGAGTGGATAACGAGCATGTTATCTGGATTGGAGTGCATTAACTATAAGGAGGGGTTGGACAAACTTGGAATGTTTTTTCTCTGCAACAATGGAGATTGAGGGGCAACTTGATAGAAGTGCACAAAATTATTGAAGGTGTAGATAGAATAGGTATCCAGATCCCTTTTCCCAGGGTAGAAATGTCTAATATTGTGTACAATGCCTAATAGCATTTTTATAGTATTAAGATATAATTTCATGCTCTAATGGTATTTTCGTCTGTATTTCTTTATTCTCAGGATATGTTTAGCATACTTCATTTTCAATTAAGAACTTGACATTGCAATAAATAGCAAATTAAAGATCTCCCCTGTAAATTTCTTGATGTTGTAGATTATTTTCATTTTGGGACTCTGGAGTAATCGGGCAATTGTAGATTATGTTAGAAGACTGAATAGCCATTGTCTGCAAAAGATGGTAGTTCTTGATGAAGTATATTTCAATATTTCTGCAATAAACATACAGAAACTTGCTTAAGTGTCATTCTTCATCAGTATGCCTAGTGCAGAGCATTTTTCACTGGAATATAGTTTACTCAAGACAAGAATTATATTTTAATTGTTGAAGAAACCTAGATGATGCCAGCAAGACTCCATTTATTGCCTACCGCTGGCTACAAGGAAACAGGATGGAGGTCTTATTGCTACAATAAGTGTATGGGACATTGGAAAAAATGTTGAATTTCCCCATGGGGATGAATAAAGTATCTATCTATCTATTTTTCTACTCATAGTGATTCCAGGATATTTGCTGACCAATAATAGATAAGTGAAGAGATGGTTCCCTGTTGAATAGTATGTGACTGAAAGAGACTATTAATAACAATATTCACTCAATATTGCTGCTATTGTTGTCTCAGTGTTAGGAGTCACAGGAAAGAGAAACAGTTGCTTTACTGCATTGGATCAGTTAGTGTTTCACAACAAGTAGACCACCTTCAGCCTATGTGATCTTTCCATCTAGTCCTTCTTGATGACTCTAAATGGTTATGTGCTAATCTGTTGGCATTTGTTTGGTTAGGAAAATGAATATTTATTTGAATGCTGTAATGAGGAAGAGGTTATAATGCTCTAAACTATGGTGCAAAACCCATAATCTATTTTGATACTTCACAAAGTCCTGGTGCTCATCTGTGATTTTTCATTGGACTGCTCAAGTACAAACTTTTTCTTCCGACTAATCAGATGGCGGCTCAAATATGGGAGCTTGCATGAATCAAAGAAACAGTGATGATGTGAATATAACAGTGGATGATTAAATATAGAAAAGAGCAAGTGAGCAATGAAGATAAAAATGAGATCCAGGAGACATGAAGACTACCATATAACCATATAACAATCACAGCACGGAAACAGGCCATTCCGGCCCTCCTAGTCCGTGCCGAACTCTTAATCTCACCTAGTCCCACCTACCCGCACTCAGCCCATAACCCTCCACTCCTTTCCTATCCATATACCTATCCAATTTTACCTTAAATGACACAACTGAACTGGCCTCTACTACTTCTACAGGAAGCTCATTCCACACAGCTATCACTCTCTGAGTAAAGAAATACCCCCTCGTGTTTCCCTTAAACTTTTGCCCCCTAACTCTCAAATCATGTCCTCTCGTTTGAATCTCCCCTACTCTCAATGGAAACAGCCTATTCACGTCAACTCTATCTATCCCTCTCAACATTTTAAATACCTCGATCAAATCCCCCCTCAACCTTCTACGCTCCAATGAATAGAGACCTAACTTGTTCAACCTTTCTCTGTAACTTAAGTGCTGAAACCCAGGTAACATCCTAGTAAATCGTCTCTGCACTCTCTCTAATTTATTGATATCTTTCCTATAATTCGGTGACCAGAACTGTACACAATACTCCAAATTTGGCCTTACCAATGCCTTGTACAATTTTAACATTACATCCCAACTTCTGTACTCAATGCTCTGATTTATAAAGGCCAGCGTTCCAAAAGCCTTCTTCACCACCCTATCTACATGAGACTCCACCTTCAGGGAACTATGCACTGTTATTCCTAGATCTCTCTGTTCCACTGCATTCCTCAATGCCCTACCATTTACCCTGTATGTTCTATTTGGATTATTCCTGCCAAAATGTAGAACCTCACACTTCTCAGCATTAAACTCCATCTGCCAACGTTCAGCCCATTCTTCTAACCGGCATAAATCTCCCTGCAAGCTTTGAAAACCCACCTCATTATCCACAACACCTCCTACCTTAGTATCATCAGCATACTTACTAATCCAATTTACCACCCCATCATCCAGATCATTTATGTATATTACAAACAACATTGGGCCCAAAACAGATCCCTGAGGCACCCCGCTAGTCACCGGCCTCCATCCCGATAAACAATTATCCACCACTACTCTCTGGCATCTCCCATCTAGCCACTGTTGAATCCATTTTATTACTCCAGCATTAATACCTAACGACTGAACCTTCTTAACTAACCTTCCATGTGGAACTTTGTCAAAGGCCTTGCTGAAGTCCATATAGACTACATCCACTGCCTTACCCTCGTCAACATTCCTCGTAACTACTTCAAAAAATTCAATAAGGTTTGTCAAACATGACCTTCCACGCACAAATCCATGCTGGCTACTCCTAATCAGATCCTGTCTATCCAGATAATTATAAATACTATCTCTAAGAATACTTTCCATTAATTTACCCACCACTGATGTCAAACTGACAGGTCTATAATTGCCAGGCTTACTTCTAGAACCCTTTTTAAACAATGGAACCACATGAGCAATACGCCAATCCTCCGGCACAATCCCTGTTTCTAATGACATCTGAAAGATCTCCGTCAGAGCTCCTGCTATCTCTACACAAACTTCCCTCAAGGTCCTGGGGAATATCCGGTCAGGACCCGGAGATTTATCCACTTTTAAATTTCTTAAAAGTGCCAGTACTTCCACCTCTTTAATTGTCATAGGTTCCATAACTTCCTTACTTGTTTCCCACACCTTACACCATTCAATATCCTTCTCCTTAGTGAATACCGAAGAGAAGAAATCGTTCAAAATCTCTCCCATCTCCCTCGGCTCCACACATAGCTGACCACCCTGATTCTCTAAGGGACCAATTTTATCCCTCACTATCCTCTTGCTTTTAATATAACTGTAGAAGCCTTTCGGATTTACTTCCACCTTATTTGCCAAACCAAACTCGTAACTTCTTTTAGCTTTTCTAATCTCTTTCTTAAGTTTCCTTTTACATTCTTTATATTCCTCGAGCAATTCCTTTACTCCATGCTGCCTATATCTATTGTAGACATCCCTCTTTTTTTGAACCAAGTTTCTAATATCCCTTGAAAACCATGGCGCTTTCAAACCTTTAACCTTTCCTTTCAACCGAACAGGAACATAAAGATTCTGTACCCTCATAATTTCACCCTTAAATGACCTCCATTTCTCTATTACATCCTTCCCATAAAACAACTTGACCCATTCCACTCTCTCTAAATCCCTGCGCATCTCCTCAAAGTTAGCCTTTCTCCAATCAAAAATCTCAACTCTAGGTCCAGTCCTGTCCTTCTCCATAATTATATTGAAGCTAATGCTATTGTGATCACTGGACCCGAAGTGCTCCCCAACACATACATCTGTCAGCTGACCTATCGCATTCCCTAACAGGAGATCCAACACTGCCCCATCTCTAGTCGGTACTTCTATGTATTGTTGCAAAAAGCTATCCTGCACACATTTCACAAACTCTAAACCATCCAGCCCTTTTACAGAATGAGCTTCCCAATCTATGTGTGGAAAATTAAAATCTCCCACAATCACCACCTTGTGTTTACTACAAATATCTGCTATCTCCTTACACATTTGCTCTTCCAACTCACGCTCCCCATTAGGTGGCCTATAATACACTCCTATCAGTGTTACTACACCTTTCCCATTCCTCAATTCCACCCAAATAGCCTCCCTAGAGGAGCTCTGTAATCTATCCTTCCAAAGCACCGCCATAAGATTTTCTCGGACAAGCAATGCAACACCTCCTCCTCTGGCCCCTCCTACTCTATCACACCTGAAGCAACTAAATCCAGGAATATTTAGTTGCCAATCACACCCTTCCTGCAACCATGTTTCACTAATAGCTACAACATCATAATTCCAGGTATCAATCCACACTTTAAGCTCATCCACCTTTCTTACAATGCTCCTAGCATTAAAATAGATACATTTAAGATACTCTCCACCTCCTCCTCTCTTTTCATCCCTAGCAATGCATTCAAATTTATTATCCTTTTCTTTCTTCTCCCCTACAACTTCGGGCTGAGCGCATCCCTCCTCCATCACCTGCCTGTCCTCCCTCACACACGGTCTACTTACTTGCTCTACTGGTGAACTAACCTCCTCTCCCATAGTTTCCTCAAATTGATTTCCGCCCCCCCATCTTACTAGTTTAAAGTCTGCCCCGTAGCCCTAGCAAACCTCCCCGCTAGGATATTGGTCCCCCCAGGATTCAAGTGTAACCCGTCCTTCTTGAACAGGTCACGCCTGCCCCAGAAGAGGTCCCAATGATCCAGAAACTTGAATCCCTGCCCCCTGCTCCAATCCCTCAACCACGCATTCATCCTCCACCTAATTCCATTCCTACTCTCACTGTCGCGTGGCACAGGCAGTAATCCCGAGATTACTACCTTTGCGGTCCTTCTTCTTAACTGCCTTCCTAACTCCCTATACTCTCGTTTCAGGACCTCTTCCCCTTTCCTACCTATGTCATTGGAACCTACATGTACCACGACCTCTGGCTCCTCACCCTCCCACTTCAGGATATCTTGGACGCGATCAGAAACGTCCCGGACCCTGGCACCAGGGAGGCAAACTACCATCCGGGACTCCCGATCACCTCCACAGAACCGCCTGTCTGAACCCCTGACTATCGAGTCCCCTGTTACTATGGTCCTCTTTCTTCTATCCCTATCCTTCTGAGCTACAGGGCCGTCCTCTGTGCCGGAGGCCCGGCCACTGTCACTTCCTCCAGGTAGGCTGTCCCCCCCAACAGTACTCAAACATGAGTACTTATTGTCAAGGGGTACAGCCACTGGGGTACTCTCTAGTACCTGCCCCTTCCCCTTCCTGACCGTGACCCACCTATCTGCCTCCCGTGGCCCCGGAGTGACCACCTGCCTGTAACTCCTCTCTATCACCTCCTCACTCTCCCTGACCAGGCGAAGGTCATCGAGCTGCAGCTCCAGTTCCCTAATTCGGTCCCTCAGGAGCTGCAGTTTGGCGCACCTGGCGCAGATGTGGACGTCCGGGAGGCTCGGAGACTCCAGAATCTCCCACATCCGACACCGAGAACAACAAGCTGCCCTCACACTCATACTTCCCGAATAACTGAAAATAACAAGAACTAAAAGATAAGCCTACTGTGCCCTCTTCCGCCTAAGCCCTCTGAGCCCAAGCCCTACACTCTGCTCCCGACTCACTCCGCTGCCCGCAAACGAAGCTGCCCGCTGCTTAAGGCTGCGTTCTTTTTATATCTTCCCTCCTTCCCAGGCCTCCTTCACGCGCCTGCGCAGTCCCGCCTCTCAGAACTCCGATCTGAGAAGCAATTTGAAAATGGCCGCCGCCGCACTTCTTCTCAAAGCCTCGCTGTCCTCTTCCAAAAGAGAACTGCCTCACTCCTTCTCTCCTTTTTATATCTTCCCTCCTTCCCAGGCCTCCTTCACGCGCCTGCGCAGTCCCGCCTCTCAGAACTCCGATCTGAGAAGCAATTTGAAAATGGCCGCCGCCGCACTTCTTCTCAAAGCCTCGCTGTCCTCTTCCAAAAGAAGACTACTGCTTTGTTTAATTATAGTTGTTTGTCATAATTTGTTTAATTATGTTTAAAACTTTCAGAATGATTTTGAATTCAAAGTTCAAAGTAAATTTACTATCAAAGAACATACAGTTGCAAGAAAAGGTTTGTGAACCCTTTGCAATTACCTGGTTTTCTGTATTAATTACTCATAAAATGTGGTCTGATCTTTGTCTAAGTCACAATAATAGACAAACACAATCTGCCTAAACTAATAACACTGATAATTGTACTTCTTCTTGTCAATACTGAATACACCATTTAAACCATGGCAGTCTAGGTTCGTAAAAGCTACTCTCCCTAGCAGTGGGCGTCCTGCAAAGATCACACCAAGAGCACAACGTGCAAAGCTAAAGGAGGTGAAAAAGATCCCATGGGTAGCAGAAAAAGACCTGCAGAAATCTCTAGAACTTGCTAAAGTCTCTGTTCATGTGTCCACTATAAGAAAAACACTGAACAAAAATTGTGTTCATGAAAGGACATCATGGAGAAAACCATTCTCTCTAAAAAATTACATTGCCGCATGTCTTAAGTTTGCCAAAAAACACCTGGATGTTCCACAATGCTTCTGGGACAATGTTCTGTGGATAGATGAGGCAAAAGTTGAACTTCCTGGCAGAAAGGCAAACAGCTATGTTTGGAGGGAAAAGAACACTGCATACCAACACCAAAACATTATCCCAACTGTGAAGCATGGTGGAATGAACATCCTGGTTTGGGGCTACTTTACTGTCTCAGGGCCCGGACAGCTTGCAATCATTGAGGGAACAATGAATTCAAAATTGTATCGAGACATTTTACAGGAGAATGTCAGGGTAGTAGCCCATCATTTGATGCTTAATAGAAGTTGGATATTGCAACAAAACAATGATCTGAAACACAAGAGTAAATCAACAACAGAATGGTTTAAAAAGAAGAAAATTTAGTTTTTGGAATGGCCGAGTCAGAGCAGCTCTTAACGCATTGAGATGCTGTGGTATGACCTGAAGAGGGCTGTTCATCCCCTGTTGAGGACTGGCTCGTAGACCTCAGGTTTCCACCTCCTGTAGACAATAATCAGCTCCTTGGTTTTGCTGACATTGAGGGAAAGGTTGTTGTTGTGGCACCACTCAGCCAGATTTTCAATCTCCCTCCTATATGCTGATTTGTCACTAACTTTGATTCAGCCAATGGCAGTGGTGTCATCAACAAACTTCAATATGGCACCAGAGATGTGCTTAATGGAAAGAGGTTCTACATGATTACTCCAGTCTTTTTCTCCTAAGTTTCTTTTGAAGTGGATGTAAGTTCTAATGGCAAGGGAACCTGTTAAGTGAGTGGCACTGTCCCCATGGTATCAAGCTTATTAAGTATTGTTATGATACTCTCCTTGTTTGATGCACATTTCAATATACTTTTGGCTTGAGCATTGAAGATGGTGGCTGGATATTGAGGTTGCAATGTCCCTGGATTCCTTTGGTGTTGTTATAAATACTATCATTCAGATAAAAAGGGCTATTAACAGACATCCTTTATTGAAGATAGCCAATGTCAACATAAACATACCACATAGTCATCTTGGTTGTTGAATGGTATCCATTTTCATGTACACCAGAGAGAGATGAAAATTGAAGTCCAAATGCCCAGTATTCAAGCTCCACTCTGCACTTATGGTCACTGTTTTGATATGATTGTTGTAGCTTAGCTTCTGGTCAATTGTGACCACCACAGTGAGATAAGAAAGAGGATCAGAAGTAGGCCAGTCTTCTCCTTGTGACTTCTTTGCCATTCAATAGAATCACAACTAATTTCTTACTTCATTGTCCTACCTTCCTGCAAATGCCCTTTAGTTTCTTTAATGACTAAATAATTGTCAGTCTCTCTCTTGGATGTTTTCAGTATCTCAGCCTCCATGGCCCACTGGTGTAGAATTCCAATGATATATCTTTGTGAAGGAATTTCTAATCATGCCTATCCTGAATAGATGACCAGTCAAACTGAGACTGTGATCTTTGATTCTGGATACCACAGCCATGGCAAATCTACATCTGTCCTGTCAAGCGCTGTATTAAGAACACTTCTCATTTTTCAAAACTCAACAGGGTACAGGCCATGTCTGCTGGTAACAACAAGCCTGCAGTTCCAGGATTCAATCTGCAGTTCTTCTAATGTAAAAATCTTCCCTTGCATAGAGAGACTTGTAAATGAGGTTACACTCAACCCCAAACTATTGGATCAAGTCTCTCCTCTTCACTCAAATCCTTTTAGAGAAAAGACAAATTTACCCATTTTCCTTGCAAAGCACTTGCTGCACCAGCATGTTAACTTCCAATGAGTTGTTTACAAGGACATTCTAGTTCAAAACACCAACGTTTGTAACATTTCACCATTTAGAAAGCACTTGCCTTCCTATTATTTTCTACTAAAGTGGTTGATTGTATATTTTTCAATGTTCTATTTTGTCTGTCCTTGTCCATTCATGTACGCCTCACTGCATCCTCTTCACAGCCCACAGCACCATGTAGCTTTATATCATCATGAATATATATGGAAGGAGAAATGATCCTCTCATTCAAATTTATAGATGTAGATTTGACATCACTGCTGTTTAAAATCTGAGGCTAGTTTCCTGTTTAAAAACAGCAGCAGTCATATGGATACCTAAGGAAAGCAAGGTAAACTGCCTCAATGATTATCAACTGGTTGCACTCATATCTACTGTGATGAAGTGCTTCGAGAGGTTGGTTATGACTAGAATTAACCCTTGCCCGAGCAAGGACCTGATATACTGCAACTTGCCAACCACCACAACAGTTCTACAACAGATGTAGTCTCACTGGCTCTCCACTCAGCTTTGAAGCACCTACACTACAGCAAAATCTACATCAGGCTGCTGTTTATTTATTACAGCTCAGCATTTAGTTCATTACATCCTGAGTATTAATCAGCAAGCTTGTAAACCTGGGCCTTTATACCTCCTCTGAAATAGGATCCTCAACTTCCTCATCAGGGGATCACAGTACTGTACTTAACAGATTGGTAATAACATCTTCTCACTGCCAATCAACACAGTCACACCATAAGGATGCGTGCTTAGCCCACCACTCTGCTCTGTGTATGCTCATAACTGTGTGGCTAAGCATAGTTCAAATACCATCTATAATTTCGCAGATAACGCTACAGTTGTTGATAAAATCTCAGATGGCAGCGAGGAGGTATACAAGAGTGGGATAGATCAGCTATCTGAGTGGTGCAAGACCCAAGGAATTGATTGTGGACTTCAGGAAGGGGAATTTGGGAGAACACATACCAGTCCTCATTAAGGGGTCACCATGGAAAGAGTGAGCATCTTCAAGTTTCTGGGTGTCAATATCTTACTGGTTTTATCCTGGGACTAACATATTGATGCAATCACAAAGAAGACACACTCTTGGCTCTACTTCATTAGGAGCCTGAGGAAATGTGGTATGTCACCAAAGACTTGCAAATTTATATATATGTACAGTGGAGATCATTCTGGCTGGTTGCAACATACCCTCAATGCAAAGGAATATATGAGGCTGCGGAGGATTTTAGATGCAGCCAGCCACTTACTAGGCCCAACTCTCACCACTATCAAGGACATCTTCAAGATACAGTGTCTCAACAAGGCGGGATCCTCACCATCCAGCACATGCCCTTTTCTCATTACTACCAACAGGGAGGAGGTAGAGAAGCCTGTAGAACCACTCCCAACAATTTAGAGACAGCTTCTTTCCTTCCTCGATCAGATTTCTGAATGGACAATGAATCCATGAATGCTACTCCATTATTTCTTTTTTGCAGTATTATTTATTTTGTAATTGATAGTCATTTTATGTTTTGGCACTTTATCACTGTTGCAAAATAGTAAGTTTCATATAATCTAAGACCGTTTATAAATCCGATTGTAATTCTGAGATTCTCTTCTGGTGTGGGGGATTCAGCCTTTATTGCAATTGAATAGTAATTATTTGGCACTTTATTGCTCTAATGTTCCCAATCATTTGCCAGCATTAGATACTCTCCAGATTCTGCTGCAGGGCAGCATATGATGTTTCAGATGAAATGTGAATGGAGGGAGAATCATTTGCTGTAATATTTGCATTAGCATTGAAGCAGCTGGAAATAGATGAGTCAAGACTGTTTCTCTGAGTTACTTCTACATGGTTATCTAGGGCCTGAGATGACTTGTCACTAATAGTCATAACCATTTGTAGATTGGATGTAGTTAGGCAATATTTTACAGAACTATCTTGATGCTAGAGGCACGATTTGATTATGGACGTACCCAATTTGAGTCATGGAGAAACGTCACATGTAGCATCATGATTGCTTTGGATGAAGCATTGATTTCCCAGGAGTCATCACAGAAATGTTTCTTTCAGAATCTTGAAACCCTGTTGACTTAAAAAGAAGCATCTGTTTCATTCCTAAGAAAGCAAATCCAATCTTGCTGGTGGTGAATGTGATGCCTGTTTACAAATTTGGTTTGGATAGAGTCTATGAAGCTTTTGGCTTTACAGCATCTTGTCATTCTGTAGAAATTTCACTAGCCTGTCCTGGCACTGGAGACAGAGTTAAGTAAAAGGCAGCTGTGATGTACTTTTATGTTGCAGTATGATTCATTGGTTAATGAAAAATATGTGCTGGACTAACCCTGTAATGTAAATAATTGGGATAGTTGTGTATATATAGGAACACATTGCCCTCAGTGAAGATTGAATTAGGTTGTGTTAAAGGATTGCACAATTCTTAGTATCTGCAGCAGTGCAGTCAGAGTGAGGCTGCTTCGGTAAGGATGCTCCAGTTTAGTACCTCAGGAGGAAGAAATAGCAGCAATAAAAAGCTGAAAAATTGCATGATGCATAAAATATAACAGCAAAATTTTAACTAAATTCATCAAAATTGCATAAATACAGCTTTCTAGCCACCTACTGGGCTTCCTAAAGCTGGTTTTGCTTTTATTGCAGTTTTGGTTAGCCAACATAAAACAGATAAAATTGTCACTGAATATACAGAAGTGGTCAAAATTAGAGAAAGGTCACTTGGCCAGAGCCAGATACACTAAATGCACTAAGCTTCAGTATTCTGGGACAGAAATCAGCTGGAGAATGCAAGTGATACAGGAAGTTGTTTCTCTTTCTCATGGTAGAAGTGGTTCCCTAATGGATCCAACTATGATGTTGGACAGGCTGGAGCAGACACCGGCTCAGAGTAGGCTTACAGTAGGTGTGGTTGGGTCAGGTATGGGTTGGGTTTTTAATTTTGTGCCAGAGCAGATGCCTAGACATGATGGGAAATGAGATGCTTTGCCTACACCATTGTCATCTTATTTGAGTGCATACACCCTGTTCTAGGCCTAATACTTTAAACACAGCAGTCAGGAGAATAGTCATTTATTTTGGGGACTGAGACAGGCTGGTAGAATGGTGCACAAATGTCAGATGAAATTGAATACAGAAAGGTGCAAAGTGTTGGAAATATTAATGTCAATGATCATGTGTTTAATTATAAAGGTACATAAATAAAGGAGGGAATATGGAATCTCAAAAAAACTAAATTAACTTTTCATCACTGTACTATAAGAAGGATGAGAAGACCCTGATGAGAGTACTGATAAAATTTATTAGAGAATTAGCCAGGGATGAAGGGGTTCAGTTCCATGGCTAAGCCAAAGAACCTTACTCTCCCTTGAAGAGGAAAAACTAAAAAGAAATTGGATGGAAACATTAGCAGTTGTAAAGACAGAGGAAATATTTCCAATGACAAAAGGGTCAATTATCAGATTTTTAAGAAAAATTTTAAGATAATTTACAGATAAATGACATGAGAAAGATGTTTATCAAATAATGAGAACTCACTGTGTGGAAAGGTGGTGGAGGTAAATTCAGTTGTTGCTTTTAAATACTTGAGAGAAAAAGTTACAGAGCTACAGGAGAGGAGCTGGGAATTGGACCAGCTGGATTGCCATTGTGGATGTCCCACCCAGATATAATGAACCGAATGGCCATATTCCATTGTATTGCTGTAAATTATACAAGAATGTATAAGTGAAACTAGAAAATGGATTGAGCACTTATTTTACAATAAGCCCAGTCCAAAGCAGAAAGTTCACACTTGACATGAATAGGTATTAACTCATAGGGAAATTATCAAGATTGTTCCAATCTTCTACTGAAATGAATGCCGTATAAGCTAGAGATACCTGATAGTGATCAGAAGAGGAATTGTTGTAAGTATTGAGGAATGGAGTGGAATCTGTGACTGTCATTGGTTATATATCATACCATGAAGTACAGTATATCATATGTATCTGCCACTGAGACCTACCACCTGAATAGTCATCCGCTAATAATTGTCAGCCAAGGAAGGACCTTTATATAAATGCAATTTTTTGAGCAGTATATTTATAAACGATATGTAAATTTTGTGAAATGCACCGAAAGTTTGTTATTGTTCATCTTTTAAACTTTCAGTGGCAATGAAAGCTATGAACAAAGTAGCAAGTCACATAAATGAAATGCAGAAATTACATGAAGAATATGGTGCTGTTTTTGACCAGCTTATAGCTGAGCAAACTGGAGAGAAGAAAGAGGTAAGAGAATATATTCTTTAACTTGAAGAAAAATGTATAGTTTGGGTATATAATTTTGTTTATTGTTAATTCTCTAAGTGATGTAAGCCAAGCTTCCTTCTTAGCTCTCTTTACTCAGTCAGATGTAGCCATTTTTCCACAATTGACATTGTACTAACATAAATACTTGCCTTTTGCCAATATATTTTCATCCCACTTAGATCATTAGTAGGAAAATATCGGAGAAGATTCCTGGAGACAGGATTCACAAGTATTTGGAGAAGCGTAGTCCAAATCTGATTAGGGAGAGTTGTCATGGCTTTTTGAGGGGCAGGTCATATCACAGGAGCCTGATTGACTTCTCCAAGGAAGCGACAAAACAAGTTGATGAAGGTAGAATGATGGATGTAGTGTATATGGATTTTAGTAAGGTGTTCGGCAAAGCTCCTATGATAGGCTCATTTTAAAAAGTCAGGAGGCATGGGATCCAGGGAAACTTGGCTGCATGGATTTGTAATTGACTGTAGAATGCAGACGGTGGTACTAAATGGAGAGTATTCTGCCTGGAGATTAGTGATTAGTGGTGTTCTGCAGGGATAGGGTAGTTAAGTAAGCTTATGGGGTGTTAGATTTCATAAGTTGAGGGATAGATTTTAAGAGACGGGATGTAATGATGCAGCTTTATAAAACTCTAGTTAGCCCACACTTAGAGTACTGTGTCCAGTTCTAGTCACCTCACTATAGCAAGGATGTGGAAGCATTGGAAAGGGTACAGAGGAGATTTTCCATGATGCTGCCTGGTTTAGAGAGTATGGATTATGATCAGAGATTAAGGGAGCTAGGGCTTTACTCTTTGGAGAGAAGGAGGATGAGAGGAGACATGATAGAGGTGTACAAGATATTAAGAGGAATAGACAGAATGGACAGCCAGCACCTCTTTCCTAGGGCACCACTGCTCAGTACAAGAGGACGTGGCTTTAAGGTAAGGGGAGGGAAGTTCAAGGGGGATATTAGAGGAAGGTTTTTCACTCAGAGAGTGGTTGGTGCGTGGAATGCACTGCCTGAGTCAGTGGTGGAGGCAGATACACTAGGGAAGTTTAAGAGACTACTAGACAGGTATATGGAGGAATTTAAGGTGGGGGTTATATGGGAGGCAGGGTTTGAGGGTCGGCACAACATTGTGGGCTGAAGGGCCTGTAATGTGCTGTACTATTCTTTGTTCTACGTTCTATGATCTGTTCTGGGACCCCTACTTTTTGTGATTTTTATAAATAACTTAAGAAAGGAAGGAGACGGTTGGGTTAATAAGTTTGCAGGTGGCATGAAAGTTGGCATTGTGGATGGTGTAGACCATATATGTCAAACTCAAGGCCCGCGGGCCAAATCCGGCCCGTGGTGGAATTATCTTTGGCCCACAAGATAATATCTAATTACTATTAAAGCTGGCCCCAGTAATCGAAGTGCTTATGGCGTATGATATGGCTAATGCTGAGTTTATTCAGGTACCAGGTTTTCAGGGTTTTTAGTGTTTATTCGGCAGTCTTGCTCGGCAGTCTTCTTCATAAGAAACGGAATTTGTAAAGTGAAACACTTTGTAGTTATAGCAGAGACTGAGACACATGAGAGCAGGCTGAAAAAACGGAGGCAACGAAAGCTGCGTTCGCACGCGTCCGACTGATCCGGCCCGCATGAAGCTGCATTTTGCTCAATCCGGCCTGTGACCTAAAATGAGTTTGACACTCCTGGTGTAAACGATCAGCATAGGTTACAACAGGGCATTGACAGAATGTAGAACTGGCTTGAGAAGTGGTAGATGGAGTTCAATCCAGGAAAGTGTGAAGTGGTACAATTTAGAAGGTCGAACTTGATGGCCGATTGCAAAGTTAATAGCGAGATTCTCAGCAGTGTGGAGGAACAGAATGATCTTGTTGTCCTTGACTGTAGATAGCACAAAGCTGTCAGGCACCTTGATAGTGTGGTTAAAAAGGTATGAGGTGTGTTCACTTTCATTAATTGGGGAATTGAGTTCAAGGGCCACAAGGCCCTTTATTGTTGCTGCTCTATAAAATTTTGGTTAGACCACACTTGGAGTAATGTGTTCAGTTCTGGTTGCTTCATTATAGGAAGGATGTGGAAGATTTAGAGTGCAGAGGAGATTTACCGTGATGCTGCCTGGATTAGAGAACGTGTTTTATGAGGAAAGTTTGAGCGAGCTTGGGCTTTTATCTTTGGAGAAAAGGAGGATGGGAGGTGACTTCATTGAGGTGTACAGGATGAGATGTAGATAGAGTGGACAGCTAGAGACTTTTCCAGAGCAGAATTGGCTAACATGAGGACGCATGATTTTAAGGTGATTGAAGGAAAGTATAGGGGTTGTCAGATGTTTTACGTGCATGGAATACACTGCTAGGATGGTGTTAGAGGCACATAAGTTAGGGACATTTAAGAGACATTTGGATAGGCACATGGATGAAAGATAAACAAAGGCCTGTGTGTGAGGAAAGGGTTAGATTGATCTTAGAGTAAATTAAAAAGTTCGCTCAATGTCATGGGATGAAGTGCATGTACATTGCTGTAATGCACTATGTCGTTCTATGTAAACTTTTCTCCTTTTTTGGGTTCTCTCCCATGTTGTGCCATTGTCAGCTAAAATTATCCTACTCCTGAGCTTAAGATCTACTTTAATATTTTAATCACCTAGTATTTGTGTAGTAAACTTCCTTTTAATGTTTTTCTCCAAAAATGAACTGACAATAACTTTAATCGTTTACAAATATTTAAAACTTTAGCTCTTGTTACACTATGTAAATGCATGCATTGATTTTTTTTTATTTACCACATGCTTAACAGTCAATTAAATGGTCTAGTTTAGAAAACAAATTGCATTTTGTTTGTTACAAATTTCTGAAATGATAAAAATGATGATAAATTATAAAACTTACCTGGGAAATTAGTGGTGGGAACAATATTTGCAACATCACGTTTTGCAATATCCTGAACATTAGTGCAATTAGTATATTACTATGTTAACCAAAGAAGGGCAAAGGAGAAAGCCAAGTTAGTTGCTCATTACATTAAAGGAAATGTAATCATGTGTCTTTTGTATCAAACAATGTATTTAAACTGTTCAACATTTAAAAAAAATTATTTAATGGAAAAGGGAATCAGTTGGATCTGACTATAAATATAAAAAAGCATCTGACAAATGAACAGTAGTTAATAACTACTTTTATTAAGTTGTTTGATCACCTAGACTATTAGTAGTAAGTTGAACTGAGCGAAATTTGGAACAAAGACCTGTTTAAATAAACAACTGCTTTAACTTTCTTTTGATGGAGCTCTGCAATTTTGCATGTGTTTAAAGCTCTTCACTCTAATTTAGAAATAACTAAATCAAAAATGTCGCTGATCTGTCCAACTAAATTCCAAAATCAATGTTAAACCTTTTATACAATTGGAATCTCTGAGGCTCTCCTAGTTTAGGTTCAACACCTCATATTTTTAGGCTCAACACTCCCTATCCTCTTCATAAAAGCAACAACTTTAGATTATATGCAAAACATCCCAAGTATCTTCTCCAAGGATTTGTTGAAGTGAGCTTTTTCTATGTACCCCACAAATTGCTTGTGTCCATACATTTTGTGCACATGTACATATGTAGGTGCTGTTGATAAGGTCAGTAATTTTTTTCTTAAGCCTACTAACTTCAAGGTGATTCACAATGGTCCTTGTGGCCAAGGTACTCTCTAAGAGTATTGAGATGGAGTTTCAACATTTCGATCCAGGGATACCAAAGGATGACAATGTGTTTCCAAGTTATATTAATGTCCTGGTTGTGGCATTTCCATCTAACTGTGGCTCATGTCCTTTTATGTGGACATGGTCATGAGTTTTCATGGTGCATAGAAACATAGAAAACCTACAGCACAATACAGGCCCTTCAACCCACAAAGTTGTGCCGAACATGTCCCTGCTTTAGAAATTACCAGGCTTACCTATAGTCCTCTATTTTTCTAAGCTCCAAGTACCTATCTAAAAGTCTCTTAAAAGATCCTATCGTATCTGCCTCCACCACCATTGCCGACAGCCCATTCCATGCACTCACCACTCTCTGTGTAAAAAACTTACCCCTGACATCTCCTCTGTACCTACTCCCCAGCACCTTAAACCTGTGTCCTCTTGTGGCAATCATTTCAGCCCTGGGAAACAGCCTCTGACTATCCACACGATCAATGACTCTCATCATCTTATACACCTCTATCAGATCACCTCTCACCTTCTGTTGCTCCAAGGAAAAAAGGCTGAGTTCACTCAACCTATTCTCATAAGGCATGCTCCCCAATCCAGGCAACATCCTTGTAGATCTCCTCTGCACCCTTTCTATGGCTTCCACATCCTTCCTGTAGTGAGGCGACCAGAACTGAGCACAGTCCTCCAAGTGGGGTCTGACCAGGGTCCTATATAGCTGCAACATTACCTCTTGGCTCCTAAATTCAATTCCACGATTGATGAAGGGCAATACACCGTACGCCTTCTTAATCACAGAGTCAACCTGCACAGCAGCTTTGAGTGTCCTATGGACTCAGACCCCAAGATCCCTCTGATCCTCCACACTGCCAAGAGTCTTGCCATTAATACTATATTTTGCCATCATACTTGACCTACCAAAATGAACCACCTCACACTTATCTGGTGCAGTTGAAGAAACCTTGTTAAATTATTGTAGTATATTTTAATGACAATGTGATCATGATGCATTGATGCTGGAAGAAGTTGAGGTGTCAATTAAGTAGGCTGCACTATCTTGGATAGTATACTTCAGTGTCACTGCACTCAAAGAGTATTTCATTACATGCTTGATGTTACTTTTTGATAGTGGAAGGTTCATTGTGAATACACTTAGTGAAACAGTCATTACAAGAAACTGATTGTGGCTTACTCATTTAGCTACAATAATTAAGCAGCTGCTCCAATTTGTTTTTATTGGGTGATTTGGCAATGGTAATCCTATAAACTCTTAAGGAGGCTGACTGGTCTCTGCTCCACTTCAAACCAAATCATGGAAGGGTTGTGCCCTGGACAGTAATCTGATGATGATTGGCAGCATTGCCTTGGGATAAAGTACATTGCTTTAACAAATGGGAATGACTGTCTTAAAAAAAAATAAGCCACGGTAGGACTGAGGAGTTCAATTAGTGTGGTTAAATTTAATATCATGTAAAATACAGGGAGAAGTAAAGCTAGGTAAATTTAGAGTCAATTAGGCAAGGGAATAAGTAAGTCAAAAGAAAATATTTTAAAATATTATTATGTTCAACCTTTAATATCTTAAACAACAATTAATTTTCAGATGGATTGACAGTTTTGATTATTATCTTTCTAGCAAAACAAATTATTTTAGTAGACAGTAACAACTATAATATTGTTCAAATAGACTATTTGCTTTTATTACTGTACTAACCTTTTACATGACAAAGTTAAAGGGCAGCCTCTTCATGAATGTAAGGGCTATATCGAATTTCTACAAAGTTTAGAGTAAACTGGCAAACAAGCCATGGTAATTTACCAAACTAGTATCCTTTGCTTGCTGGTAGTTGTTGGTTAATTCGCATATCAATAATCAAAGACAAATACTTGTTATCAACAGCATTTTCTGAGTGTGCATATAATATTTAGAAAAATTAAAATTTAATGTCACTTCATACGGGGTTACGTCAAGAAGTAAAAACAAAGGCATCTTCAATAAGAGTCAATGATTTATTTGCCCCATTTTCCAAATGCATAATTAAATGTGTTCTAATTTAAGTTTGAGCAAAACTATTGAAGTTGGAAAGGTGTTCCAAAATAGTGAATCACCACCCCTTGTCAAAAAAAAAAGATTAAGCATAAATGCGTGCAGTCGTAGGTGTTATACAGGTTGTGTTTGTTATTTACAGGTTGGGGACCTTTCAATGGGAGATCTTCTTCTCCATTCTACAGTTAGTTGGCTCAATCCTCCATCATCCTTTGGGAAGTGTAAAAAAGATCCTGAATTGGCAGCATTTGGTATGTTGTACTTCATTTTGTTCAGACTCTTGAGATATAGCTGAGTATAATATCCATTTTAGTACTATTTGTGTACAATATTTCTGGGGAATTGATGGCAGGATGGAACAGCTTCCTGAAAAGAGTCTGATATGCTCAACAATCTACTGTACGAAATTGAGTTTTACGTTGATATATTTTCAGTATCTCTGCATTGACTGTCATGTGAGAAAGAGGTAATTGTTTAAAAACACAACATCTTTTGCTATTTAATGTTCTTTGTTTCCAGTGTTCAAAGCTGCAGTTGTTCTTATCTATAAAGATGGTTTTAAGCAGAAAAGGAAACTGGTAAGTTTTTATCCTGAAATAGTGTGAGTTTTATGAGATACAGTGTATTACTTTAAATACATTATTTTGAAAAAGTAAATATAAAATAATAAAAATTAAAGAGAAATACCTTCATTTAAAAACTGGGTTTCATGATGATGTTGCAAGATAATATTCAGATATCACTATGTTAAAGAGTAACATAGATGCATTACTCAAATGACAGTTTTGCTTGTTTGAACATACCATATTTTAGTGCCATGTGACTCATTTATGGCCATTCAAAAGTGCGTGATTTTTGATCCAAATCCTGCTTGTGACTCATGTACCAAGATGCTGAGAACCGGATGTATGTCTGGAAGCTGCCTCAGCAATTGATGGCTCACCCAGTTCACAGACCACTCACTGTGCCTGTGTAGTTGGTTTCAGTATAAGCAGAAGGGGATCGATGCACAAATTGCTGGAAATAATCTGCAGATCATGTAGGATCAATGTAGAGAGAAACCACATTCAAAGGCCTTGTCAGCTGAAACATTAACTGGTTAACTCTCTGCAGATGCTGCCTAAATTGCAGAGTATTTCCAACATTTTCCATTCTTGATTTAAGTTTCCAAGTTCTGTAGTATTTTGCTTTTCATTTAACTTAAAAAGAACCTCTCTTAGCAAATTCTGACTTAGATCTGATTTATAGTGGAACCTTTTTTTATTAATTTTTTAATGTTTTTACATTGCAACGAAACAAAAATACAATAAAAAAGAGGTTTATACAGTGCAAAACAAAGATATAAAAAAACCAATTCATAACATGTAAGAAAAGCACCCATAGTAGAATAGTATAAAGTTAGTTACCACCCCACCCTCCCACTACCCAACTCCAAACCAACCTTATGATATATAAAAAAGTTAATCAAAACTATATCACCACAGAACTGTATTTATAAAAAGAAGCTATATTGCCTACTAGCTAATCTATAATATATTTACACATAAAAAAAAACCCATAAATCTTAACCATAAGAAGCTGGAAGTAAGGGATTTAAATGCAAAAGAAAAAAGGGGGGGATTAGTGGAATCTTTAAGTAATTTAATGTACACAATTCTTCTGACCAACCACTTTCCCCAATCTCCCTCCTAACCATAGCAGCAACCAATACTAATCCCCAGCTCACAACTTGCCCCACTCCTCCTCTTTGACCTACTCACATACTGCATCTCTAATATGAGCCCTTAAGTATGACCCCATCCCTTGAATTCCAACTGGTGGGTTTGGATGGAACGTCATTAAATTATAAATTCAGAAAAAATATTTTCCCAACTGTCATTACATTGCTAGAAAAAGTTGTAATTGATGTAAATCTAGGAAAACATCAGTAGGGCACAAAATAGCATTGTGTTCATTGCATAATACAATAAATAGTTAAAGAACTGTTGAAGTTCAATGATATTTCATGATGAAAATGTAATTGATAGTGATCTACAAAGAAAGAACAAAAAGCCATAAAGTTGGCTTTATTGTATGCGGGAATTGCAAAATTCTCTTAGTACAGCCATGCTTGCGTTCTAATAAAAATTATTTAAACTGAGTTATAACTTCAGTTATAAATATTTTTTCCACATTTATGCATATCTTTAACTCTATTTTCAATCATAACTGGTAATTAACTTTGCTTCAACATCTGTTGCATAAATCTTCCTTTGATTCTTGTAAAATCTCAACAAATGATGCAATCTATTCTGTGTGCAATAGGGTAACATCTCCCAGAGGGTTTCTGTCCCAGATGAACGTGATCCCTTCAGATTTCGTCATATGATTCCCACACAAGCCTTGCAAATTCGATCAGTTACTACTACAGGTATGAATATTTAATTTTATCGTTGTATATGATTAATAAAATGAAATAAGCTTCCTCAATACAGTTTAGCCTTTAATTTCTTTTGGAAGAGTGCATTGTAAAAATATGAGTGTGGATGTCATTTGCATTTGTCAATTTATCAGTTAAGTAAGTAAGTTTCATCAACTGAGTGCTATTAATCATGGAGAATTTTTTTTGAGGAAAACCTATTCATCTCTACATCAGTTATCTTTTATTCAAATTGAAGGATGTATTTGCAGAGGTATTTTCCCCAGATACATCTACCCACATCAATTAATTCAACATTGATGTCAATTTATTCATGACAATGGAAGCAATTTGCAAGTGAATCTCTTCAGATTAATATGTTACAATTTTGGGTTTTCTTGCTAGCTACAGTTTGGTTTTTGTATCAGAACATAGAACATGGACTGTACAGAACAGGAAAAGGCCCTTTAGCCCCGGATGTTGAGCCAGACTAATTAAATTAGTAACCAAATCCCCACGTAAACTAATCCCTTCTGCCTGCACAATGTTGATATTCCTCCTTTTATTTCATATTCATGTGCCTATTTAAGAGCCTCCTGAATGCCTCTATCATATTTGCCTCCACTATTACCCCTGACAGCACATTCCAGGCACTCACTATAAAACAAAATCATCAGCACATCTCCTTTGTTAACCCCTCTTACTTCAAATGCATGCCCTCTGATGTTAGACATTTGAATTCTGGTAAAATGTACTGGCAGTCAAGATTCAAGATTGTTTAATGTCATTTCCAGTACACAAGCAAAGGAGAGTGAAATAATTGTTACTCTGGATCTAGTGTAGCAAAAAAACACAGTAAGATAAAGAACACAATAATAACAAAACCCACAACAACTATTTTGTAAATACATAAGAAAGCTAATGTACATTAATTGATTGTACATCCATAAAGTGATGCTAGGCACAGGAGTGTCTGTACATGAGGTAGCTAACAGGAAATGATAAACTAGAGGTAGTGGGTGGAGCTGTTGATCAGCCTTACTGCTTGGGGAAAATAACTGTTATTGTATCTGGTGGTCCAATGTAGCCTCCTCCCTGATGGGACAGGGACAAAAGTAGAGTGGGTGGGATCCTTAATGATGTTACTGGCTCTTTTCCGGCACCTTTCTGTATATATGTCCTTGATGTCAGGTAAGGTGGTGTCTTGCAGCCCTTCTATCCGCTGTCATGCAGTTTCCACACCATGCAGTGATGCAGCTTGTTAAGGTGCTCTCTACTCCACATCTGTAGGAAGACATTAGCATAGTCCAACTGTCTTCAAAGTAGAGGTGTTTGTGAGCTTTCCTGATTGTGTGGAATCTTTCTCTGCCTTTCATCATTTTATAACTATCTTCATTATCTATAAACCTCCGTGAGATCTCGCCTTAGCCTCTGCCACTGCAAGGAAAACAGTCTTCTCTGCAACCTCTCCTTATAGCATATGCCCTTTAATCCAGGCAGCGTCCTGGTAAGTGTACACTCTACGCAATGCTTCCACATCCTTCTAATGATGAGGCAACCAGAAATGAAAGCAGTTCTCCAGATGCAGACTAACTAGAGTTTTATAAGGTTAAAACATCACTTCTTGGCTCTTGAACTCAATTCCTCAACTAATAAAGACAAGAGTACAATACATCTTCTTTACCATCTTAACAATCTGTGTAAAAAGTTGCTATGGACTTAGACCCCAAGATACTTGTACATCTTGCCATTAACAATGTTCTGTGCAACATTTAACATTTGGCCGGTTTGAACCTCATTCCTAGACTTTAATGAAATTTATTAATCAGAAAAAGAGGAGGCAAACAGCCCCCTTTTTACACCAGTTGTTATGTTCAAAGCTTACACTATAAGTAGTTAAAGTCTGTCCCGAGTAGGCCGGTGCTTATGTGAAGTTCCTGAGAGTACGAGACTCCCCCCACCCCCCCAGATAGGACGCCACTCTATTGCGAGTTTAACCCCCAGTACCCATTTTCAGCTGGGTGGACTGGAGCAGTGTGTGGTTAAGTGCTCATGGACACAACACGCTGCCTTGGCTGGGGCTCGAACTCACAACCTTCAGATCGCTAGTCCAACACCTTAATCACTTGGCCATGCTCCACACACACACACTGTAAGTAGGGCAGCACAGAAATACAGCTATTAGAGCTGTTGCTTCATAGCTCCGGCATTCAAGGTTCAATCCTGATCTCAGATCCTGCCTGTGTGAAGTTTTATTCACTCTTGCTGTGACTGTATAAGTTTCCTGGTGCTCCAGCTGCTTCCCACATCTGAAAGATGTGCAGACTGTAGGTTAATTGGTCATTGTAAATTGCACAAATTGTGTAGGTGAATTATAGAATCAGGCAAGAGTCAGTGAAATGTGGGGGAATGAAATAGGATTAATGTTGGATTACTTTCATTTTGTGCTTAATGGTCAGTGTGAACTTGATGGACCAAAGAGCATGTTTCCAAGCTATATGACTCTGTAACTATATAAACTGGGGTTTTCCCCTGGTCTCATCAATTTTAAAATATTCTGATTTATCTCATTCTATTCAGGTATTTCATTGTAGTATGTCCTTTCAAGAGGTTGAATTTCAACTATGAATCAAACATCATTCCAATTATTAAATATTTTGGAATTGGAAGTTGAGCTAAACAATTAAAAATCTTTGCAAAATTTAAAAACTTGACCAATAACCATACAATGGTGCAATTCACTTGGCACATTTGTATTTGAAGTGAATGTTTTGGCTTCTCCTTCACACAGATTGTGCAGAGACCAGCTGAACTGTAGTTGTATTGTTGTATTAAATAAAGGTGAGACTTAATTTCTGTGAATGGAGCTGTATTTTAAATTATGCATAATGAAAAATTTGAAGAAACAAATATCATGAGAACATGAAAGTTAAATACACAGTATATGTCTATATTGTGATGTACATGTTATATGCTAATTGCATAAATATGCTGTTCATTGAGCATCACTTCTCAGTGTGTATGCAAGGAGAATCTTTCCCAGATAGATAGATGGTCTTGCACATATTATCATTTTTTGACTGACTGTTTAAATTTTTTTTTTATAAATCCTGACTCCCTGCATTCATGCCTTTAAGTTTATATAAGCATTGCTATATGTACATGAACGTGCTTGAATAAACTCTTTATTCGCTAAGTGAAATGCATAATGTCTAGCATGTAAATTTGTGCATTGAGGTCTTGGTACAAAGAGCATTAATTGTCATTTTTTAAAGTTTATAAATATTAATATTCAAATTATACTGATCAGAAAATCTGGACTTCTGCCCTTATGAAATAGGGATGCTGTCAGATATAAGTTACATGTTATTTTGGATCAATTGAACCTGATAAAACTACTTTTTTTACACAGGAATGTTATCTAAGAACTACAGAGGAGAAAGTGTTAAATCTTTACATGGATTAATTATAGTGTCCTTAGTTTTACAGTAAAGATTACTTCTTTTATTTACCAATTCATTGGCATCAGGCAAGGCAGTGTGACTGAAGTTATACTCTAAGTGCAGGACTTTAATAAGTTGCCAGTTGGCTGTTGTTCCGGTTTCACTCATGGAACAGGTGACCACAACCTCCGAGGTTTTCCTTGAAATGTTAAAGGCAGAAACTTCATCATCCATTGTGTTACTATGTTGAACTAGGTAACGTTTGTGATCAGCCAAGAAATGCATCAACCAGGCTGTCATTAGCTTTTGGGTTTTGTTTGTGTGGTGCTGCAGAATTTCAGATGGCTATGTGGATTTTTAAAGGCCCTTTGCCACTGTCTTTGTTTTTTCTGTGGACTTGAAGTTCAGTCTGAGCTTGCAAAGGAAGCCGCTTGAGCTGTTTTGGCCAGGAACAGCTGATGGAAAGCCATTGTCAGAGCAATATCGCAATTCTGTGTGAAATTAGATATGCACGACAGCTGTGGCAGGGTTTGCATGCCACTACTTCTAGAAGGCGAAACTTAACAGTATACTTGTCAATGAAGTTCCACTCCCCGATGAGGTCAACATGTTTTATGCACACTTTGAGAAGCAGGACAAAACTACACCTGTGCAAATCACCATAGCATCCAGTGACCCTGTGATCTCTGCCTTGAAGGCTGATATCAAAACATGCTTAAAGAGGTTAAGTCCTTGCAAGATGCCAGACTCAGAAGGTGTACCTGGTAGGGCACTGAACGCCTGTGCTAATAATCTGACTAGAGTGTTCAGGGACATCTTAAACCTCTCACTGCTGTAAGTCTGAGGTTCACATTGGCTTCAAAAGGACAGTAGTTATACCGGTGCCCAAGAAGAGCTGGTAAGTTGCCTCAATGACTATCAACTGGTCACACTCACAGCTACCATAATAAAGTGCTTCAAGAGGTTGGATATGGCTAGAATTAATTCCTGCCTGTGCAAGGACCTGGACTCACTGCAATATGCCCACCTTCATGACAGCAACAGGTCTACAGTGAGCACAATCTCTGCAGCTCTCCACTCTGTTTTGGAGCACCTAGACAACAGCAAAACATGTCAGGCTGCAGTTTATTGATTACAGCTCGGCAGTCAGCATTATCACCCTCTCCATTGTAATAACCAAGCTGAAAAACCTGTACCTCTGTCCCTCGACCCCCTCATCAAGAGACCACAGTCAGTAGGGATTGGTAGGTAACATCTTCTCCTCACTGACAGTCAATACAGGCTCATGTCAGGGATGTGTGCATAGCCCACTGCTGAAAACTCTCTGCACCCATGAATCTGTGGCTAGGCACAGCTTAAGCACCATTTATAAGCTCACAATTGACATCTCTGTTGTTGGTAAAGTCTCAGGTGGCAACAAGGAGACATATTGGAGTGGGATGGATCGGCTAGTTGAATGTTGTCACAAGAATAATCTTGCACTCAATGTTTCAAGACGAAGGAATTGATTCTGAACTTCACGAAAGGGAAGTCGGAAGAACACACACAATTGAGGGGTTAGCAGTAGAAATGGTGAGCTGCTTTAAGTTCTTGTGTGTCAGTATCTCAGAGGATCTGTCCTGGGCCCAACACATTGATGCAGTCACAGAGAAGGCATGCTGGTGATTCTGTTTTGTTAGGAGATCGAAGAGATTTGCTCTGTCACCAGAAACTCTTGTAAATAGCTACAGGTGTATGGTGGAGAGCTTGCTGACTGGTTCCCACATAGCCAGGTTCTGATGCATAGGATTTCAAGAGGCTGCTGAGGGTTGTAATCTCAGCCACCTTTATCAAGGGCATAACTCACCCCACCGTTGAGAGGATCTTCAAGAGGCAGTGCCTAAAGAAGGTGGCATCCCTCACTAAGGATCCTTACCATCTGGAACATGCCCTCTTCTCCTTACTGCTATTGAGTAGGAGGTGTAAGACCCTGAAAACTGACATGCAATGATTCTTCCCCTCGTGCATCAGATTTTTGAATGGTCATTGATCCATGACACTATGTGTTTACTATATAATTGATAGTAATTTTATATGTTTGCAATGTACTGCTGCTGCAAAACAATAAACTTCACTTCATATAAGACAATCATAATAAGCCTGATTCTGATTCTGATTCAGTGTTTCAGAGACGAATGTAAAGTACCAGAGCACAAAAAAGGAACCTCAGCCCATCTACGCCACGCTGAACTATTACTTTGCCTAGTCCCATTGACCTGCACCCAGACCATATCCCTCCATCCATGTACCTATCCAAATTTCTCTTAAGTGCTGGTAATCAAGCCCACATACACCACTCATGTTGGCAGCACATTGCACATTCAGTGAAAAAGTTCCCCTCATGTTCTCCTTATATATTTCACCTTTCACAATTAACCCCTGACCTCTAGTTCTAGCGTCACCCATCCTCAGTGGAAAAAAGCCTGCTTACATTTACTTTATCTGTGCTCCAGATAATTTTGTATACACCTATCAAATCTCTCCTCATTTTTTTTACATTCTAGGGAATAGCAGCAGACAACACAAATTATACTTGTAAATGATTTCTTTAGTATAAGGAAAACTTGCGGGTAGTTTCTGTATTTTTTAGGCCTTTAGGGAATTCTCTATGAGAGTTATCTATCCTTAGGATCCATGAGCACACAATACAGCAAAATTCCGATAATCTGCAATCCAGTTGTAAGGAAATCTGATGGGTTGGCACCTCGCTCACAGGATGTTTATTTTCATATTCCCTTTCACGATGTGGAGCTACAGTTCTTGCATTCTAGAGTCATAGAACACAGCAGCACAGACTGGCTCTTTGTCTCATCTGTTATATGCCAAACTATTAATCTGTCTAGTCTCAACAACCTGCACACAGACCATAGCTCTTCATACCCCTCACATCAATATAGCTATTCAAATTTCTCTAGAGTGTTGAAATTGAACCTGTATGCACTACTTCCACTGGTATTTCATTCCACACTCTCACCGCCCACTGAGAAAAGAAATTCACACTCTGTTTCCCTTGAACATTTCACCTTTCACCATTAACCCATGACCTCTAGTTCTAGTCTTGCCCAACCTCAATGGAGAAAGCCTGCTTACATTTATCCTGTCGACCCCCCTCCCCCTTAATTTTGTATACCTCTATCAAATGTTCCTCACGCTGTAGGAAATAAAGTCCTAACCTATTCAAGCTTTCCCTATAACTCAGGTACTCAAGTCCTGTAACATCCTTTTAAACTTTCTTAGTGCTCCTTCAATCTAATTGATATTTTTTCCTGTAGGTAGGTGACCAAAACAGAACACAATGCTCCTAATTAGGCCTCACCAACGTCTTAAACAGCTTCAACATCATTTCCCATCTCCTATACTCAGTACAGGAGATATATGAAGGCTAACATGCTTTTATCTACTTCCAAGAACCTCAGCTTCTTGGAAGTAGATAAATAACATTCTAATAAAAGATTACCAACTTGACACCTTAATCGCATTTCTGACTCTGCAGAAACTGCCTGACCTGCTGAGTATCTCCAGCGTGTTTCGTTGTTATCTTGGATAACTGCCATGCTTGTGTGACAGCTCCTGAAGCAAGTTGAACAAAGTATTCTGATATTTGGTAGAAAAGGTCAAGTGAAGCAGTGTGTTGTGTGTTGGTGCTGCTTCCCTGGCTGTTACCTCCTGGTTTCATTATGAAATTCACTGCATTCAGGATGTAAAATTGCACAAAGCAGGAAGAGAGGCACTGATACAATACATGCAACATTAAAAAGCAAAGTTTATCCTTATACTTTGAGTTATTAATCAGTGACACAACAGGTATAGATTTTTTGTAATATGCTGTTATTCATAAGATTACTGAGGAACAAAAATAGAAAGCACATACATTTATATAGTGCCTCTTTGATACCATTGCATCCCAATGTGCTTTGTGACCAGTGAGGTAGCTCAGTACCATAGCCAATGCTATAATCTAGGAAACAGGGCAGTTGATATTGACACTACAAATGTCTACAAACATTAATGTAACAATGATCAGATAGCCTGTTTCATGCTGTTGAGTGAAGAATAAATATTGGCCAGGGACAAATTCCCCATTGTTTTTAATAATAGTATTTTTGTATGTCCAGCTGAGAGGCATATTCAGTACTTAAGAGATTCTGCACATGCTGAAAATCCACAACAACATACACAAAATGTTGGAGATTCAACAGGTCAGGCAGCATCTATGGAGGGTTCAACATTTCGGGCCAAGATCCTTCATGAGGAGGAGTTTCAGCCTGAATTCAATGTGTTGTCTAAGAGGGAGAAACTCCACATACTCAATCCTATACTTTTCAAATACTTTAACAATCATTCTTAGCAGCAGGTTGAAGTATTATTGAACCCTAACTTTAGTAAGGAACAGTAGACGATAAGTGATTTTATTATTCATCTTCCAGCAAGTGAAATAGGAATTATTTTCCTGACTGGAAAATGAATACCTCCTGTTGAAAAAATTTTGTTCAGAATTCCTGCCATGGCATTTTATTACCATTTACTGTTATGCTCGATTGTGCTCCCCTACATATCAAAGAAAAATGGGAGTTGTACAGGTGCACATCAGTGAAGCAGTTGCTATTGTAGTTATGTCAGACTTTTAGAGCCTGTCCCTGACACGCTTTTACAGAAACTTAGGGCTGCATGACTGCCATGTACAAGGTTTCACCTTTTATGCATCCCAGAGATTCTTGATAAAATGTACTTCTTCCTTCAGATAAAAACTAATTACTGATCTTCTCCTGAAATTTGAACATGTGGCATATGTGGATTACAGTCATAGAGTTGTACAGCATAAAAACAGGCCCTTTGGCCCAACACATCAATACTAACTATCTATATTAATCCTACTTGTCTGCACTAATTCAATTTTGTTCTCTGCCCTGTTTACTCAGATAACTATTGTTACTGTTTCTGCCTTCACCACTTTCATAGCAGCTCATTCCAGATAGCGCTTAAACCTCTTCCCTCTCACCTTAAGCTTATGCCCTCTTAATTTTAAGATACCTCTAACATGGGTATAACCTGTCTATGCCTCTCATAATTTTACAGTACTGTGCACAAGTCTTAGCTAGGGTGTCTAAAACTTTTGCACAGTACTGTATGTGTCAAAGTGGAGCGGAGAGTGAGTTTGTAAATCTACAGGAGCAAAGGGTGTTGGGAATGGCAAGGGTGAAGTGCTGTGGGAGGGGTGTGGGACCCATGGCAGAGAAAGAGTGCCAGAGGTGGGAAGTCGCGTGGGTACAGACACACCCAACCATGAAACACCAGGCAAGGTCACTTGATTCCATGCAGCTGGTTTATTGATCATTGCAGAATGTCGCTCTGATCAGAATCATATTTATCATCACTCACTTGTGTCATGGAATTTGCTTTTTTATTGCGGCCGCAATACAGTGCAATACATAAAATCATTACAGTACTGTGCAAAAGTCGTAGGCACCCTAGCTATATATATGAGCCTAAGGTGTTTGTGCAGTACTGTAATGTAACGATAATGTAATGTCACCTCTCAGCTGCCTTCACTGCAAAGAAAAAAAATCCTAGCTTATCCTATATCTTTCAGCCCTGCAATGCAGGCAATAGCTTTGTAAATATTTTCTACACCCTCTCTAGCTTAGTCATGTCCTTCCTATAGTATGGCAACTGGAACTGCACTCAATAATCCAGGGGTAGCCTCACCAAAGTTTTCTACAACTTTATACTCCCCGACCTTTATACTCAGTGCCTCAGCCAATGAGGGCAGGTATGTCATCTACCTTCCTCACCAATCTGTCTACTAGTTTTCCAACTAGTACAATTGAACTAGTGATTTGACCAGTGATTTGAAAAAGATATAGTAATATTCTTTACATTAAAAAAAACAAATCTGCCACCACCCTCTCTCTGACCCTTGCCACCAAAACAATTTTTCATCAGGTTTCAATATCCTATTAGGAGAGGAAGAAGAATAGAACTGAAATGATTACTTTGAACTATTCTGTAATAATTGTATCCATTAAGATTGATTAGATGGAGATAATGATTTCAAATTTCACTTTTTAAGAGAATTCTGTGCACGCCCTCTGGTGGCAATGTAATGAATTTTTTTACTGCTTTGGTGGAATAAATACCGAAAAGGTTACACCCTTAACCAAAATAATAGTAGATAACTGTAATTCTTTCAAGTCTTAGGTGATCCTGACTGACCTAATATTCTTCCTCACTGACCTTTTTACCAAATACATTCTATTTGTTTCCACTCTTTTGCTTTTGCAGCTGGGGCAGGGGCAAATCCTAGAAACACTGGAGTTTGTCTTCCATTTTTTACAAGGTCGTGTGCAATGCTTTACTACATTTTTTTGATTGATCCCTGTATTCAGACATCTGTTAATTTAGCAACCAAAAATCTATAGATCAAAATCTATTGAAATCATTCTCAAATATACTGCTCAATACATAATAACATTATATTAATCCATCACATTTAGGACTTTGCGAGCAATGGATTGGCAGATTTTGTAGACTATTGGGTGTCAGCACACCAAAACTCTTTTAATTCACATGTTTTCAGATGATACACAAGATAATGATGAATTTTCTTGTGAACCTGAGAAGTTCAAAGGCAGCAAGGAAGCAGGAAGCAAGGCCCCATGTGTTTAATGAATATCAAGGTCGTTATTGTTTGTCATCTATATCAACAATGTGGATGATAATGTGCTAAGCTGGTTCAACAAAACTTTGGATGAAACCAAGACTGGGGGCATAGTGGCAGCGAGGAAGGCTATCAAATCTTGCAGCGGGATCTGAAAGTTGAAAAATGGCAGATGGAATTTAATGCAGACAAGCGTGAGGTTTTACAGTTTGGGAGAGCAAACCAGGCTTGGACTTACATGATGAGCATTCGGGCACTGAGCAATGTGGTAGAACAGAGGGATTTGGGAATACAGATCCTTAATTCCTTGAAAGCGGCGACAAAGGTAGATAATGGTCATAAAGAGGTTTTAGTACATTAGTGTTCATAAATCAAGGTATTGAGTACAGGAGTTGGGATATTATGCTGAAGTTGTATAAGACCTAATTTGGAGTATTGTGTCCAATTCTGGTCACCTACAGAAAAGATAGCAATAAGATTGAAGGAGTGCAGAGAAAGTTTACAATGATGTTGCCAGGACTTGACGATCTGAATTATAGGGAAATGTTTATTCCCTGGAACTTTATTCCCATTTGGGGAGATTTGATAGAGGTATGTAAATTTATGAGAGTTGCCAATAGGGTAAAAGTAAGCAGGCTTTTTCCACTGAGGTTGCGTGAGACTAGAACTAGAGGTCATAGATTAATAGTGCAAGGTGAAAAGTTTAAGGGAAACATGCGAGTGAATTTCTTCATACAGATGGCAGTGAGAGCGTGGAATGATCTACCAGTGGAAGTGGTGGATACAGGTTCGATTTCAATATTTAAAAGAAATTTGGATAGATAGCCACATAGATGTGAGGGGTATGGAGGACTATGTTCTGGGTACAGGTTGTTGACACGAGGCATGGACTAGATGAGACAGAAGGCTCGTGTTCTGTACTCTATGGCTCCTGAATGCAAGAACTGAAGCTCCACATTGTGAAAGGGAATACTGGAATAAACATTTTGTGAGCTAGATGCCAACCCATCAGATTTCCTTACAACTGGATTGAAAATTATCAACATTTTACTGTTTTATGTACAAACCCCATTTCCAGAAAAGTTGGGATATTTTCCAAAACGCAATAAAAACAAAAATCTGTGATATGTTAATTCACGTGAACCTTTATTTAACTGGCAAAAGTGCAAAGAAATGATTTTCAATAGTTCTACCGACCAACTTAATTGTATTTTGTAAATATACACAAATTTAGAATTTGATGGCTGCAACACACTCAACAAAAGTTGGGACAGAGTTGAAATAAGATTGAAAAGTGCACAGAATATTCAAGTAACACCGGTTTGGAAAACTCCACATTAAGCAGGCTAATTGGTAGCAGGTGAGGTATCATGACTGGGTATAAAAGTAGCGTCCATCAAAGGCTCAGTCTTTGCAAGCAAGGATGGGTCGTGGCTTACCCCTTTGTGCCAAAGTTCGTGAGAGAATTGTTAGTCAGTTCAAAAGGAACATTTCCCAACGCAAGATTGCAGAGAATTTAGGTCTTTCAACATCTATAGTACATAATATTGTGAAAATATTCAGAGAATTCAGAGACATCTCAGTGCATAAAGGGCAAGGTCGGAAACCACTGTTGAATGCGTGTGATCTTCGAACCCTCAGGCGGCACTGCCTAAGAAACGTCATGCTACTGTGACAATTATAGCCACCTGGGGTCGGGAGTACTTTGGAAAACCATTGTCACTTAACACAGTCTGTCGCTGCATCCAGAAATGCAACTTGAAACTGTATTACGCAAGGAGGAAGCCATACATCAACTCTATGCAGAAACGCCGGGGAGTTCTCTGGGCCCGAGCTCATCTCAGATGGACCGAAAGACTGTGGAACTGTGTGCTGTGGTCAGATGAGTCCACATTTCAGCTAGTTTTCGGAAAAAACGGACGTCGAGTTCTCCGTGCCAAAGATGAAAACGACCATCCTGATTGTTATCAGCAAAAGGTGCAAAAGCCAGCATCTGTGATGGTATGGGGGTGCAACAGTGCCCACGGCATGGGTGAGTTGCATGTATGTGAAGGTACCATTGACTCTGAGGCGTATATTAGGATTTTAGAGAGACGTATGTTGCCATCAAGGCGACGTCTCTTCCCGGGACGTCCATGCTTATTTCAGCAGGACAATGCCAGACCACATTCTGCATGGGCTACAACAGCGTGGCTTTGTAGACACAGAGTTCGTGTGCTTGACTGGCCTGCTGCCAGTCCAGCTCTATCTCCTATTGAAAAGGTATGGCACATCATGAAGAGGAGAATCAGACAACGGAGACCACGGACTATTGAGCAGCTGAAGTCTTATATCAAGCAAGAGTGGACAAAATTTCCAATTGCAAATCTACTACAATTAGTATCCTCAGTTCCAAAACAATTAAAAAGTGTTATTAAAAGGAAAGGTGATGTAACACAATGGTAAACATGCTTCTGTCCCAACTTTTGTTGAGTGTGTTGGAGCCATCAAATTCTAAATTTGTGTATATTTACAAAATACAATTAAGTTGGTCAGTAAAACTATTGAAAATCTTTTCTTTGTACTTTTGTCAGTTAAATAAAGGTTCACGTGAATTAACATATCACAGATTTTTGTTTTTATTGCATTTTGGATAATATCCCAACTTTTCTGGAAATGGGGTTTGTACTTACAGATCCCAAGGATAGACAAGTCTAATAGAGAATTATCTAAAGGACTATACCTTATACAGAGACTACCCTCAGGTGTTCCTTGTACTAAAGAAATAATTTACAAATGTAATTGTGTTGTTGTCTGCTTCCTTAGCAGATATTAAAGCTAATGGATGAAGGATACAGGTAAAAAAGCTTAGTCATAAATATACCATAACAAATATCATTTCATAATCTTCAAACAAATCTGCAGCTATCAAGATACCATAAATACAATTCAGTTCACTGTCATCATGTGGCAATAAGAAGTTTGACCTTATTTTTATGATTAGCTTATTGCTTAATAATTAACTGAGTCGACTCTGTCTTTATATTCAAACCCCTCAAGGTCTGCTAGTTCCTGAGCCTTATCTAGGTTTGTGTCCCTGCCAAGCCTCTGAGGTTTGCTGGCTCCTGCTGCTTTATCATCTTAATTGTAAATCAAAAACATTCTTTGAGGCATGCAACACAGCACTGGCTATGAAAGCTACTGGCCTCCCAGGTGAGCAGCCACTGTCTGTAACAGCAGCAGACATGAGAAAGACCCTGCAGGGAGTCAATCCCTGTAAGGTGGCCAGGCCAGACAACATCCCAGGCTGAGTACTCAAGGAATGTGCACACCAGCTCACTGATGTCTTCGACACTTCGCTCATTCAGGCTACTGTCTCCACATGCTTCAAATCAGACTGCATCATCCCTGTACCATAGAACTCTACACCTTCAGGAGTAACTGACTATTGCTCAGTGCACCAAGAATCATCATGAAGTGCTTTGAACATCTGATAATGGCACATATCAAAAATTCCATTCCTGCCACATTGGACACTCACCAATATGATTACTGACAGAACCGCTCTATGACAAATGTCATAGCATTTGTCATTTATCTAGCCCAGACACAAGGACACATGTCAGGATGCTGTTCTGGATTTCAGCTGGGCATTCAAAAATATTATCTCACCGACCTTGGTGAACTAACTCCGACTCCTTGGTCTAAATACATCACTGTGCAACTGGGTTTTGGACTTCTTAACGAACAGACCTCAGGTAGTCGGGATGCTCAACCGCTCCTCCCTCCCCATCATCCTCAACACGGGTGCCCCCCAGGCTGTGTGCTGAGCTTATAGCTGTACACTCTGCTCACACCTGACTGTATGTCCAAACACCCGAATAATTACGTTGTCAAGTCACTGATGACAGCATAGTGGTGGCACCAACCATAATGAGACAGCCTACCGAGAGGAGGGGGAAGAACTTGGCCTGGTGCCAGGCAAGTAACCGCTTCCTTAATGTCAATAAGACAAAGGAGATGGTTATCGAATTGGAAACTGCAAACAATTTCAAACTCCTTGGAGTGTATGTCTTGCACAATGTCTCATGGTCTCAGAACACATTCTGCACCATCAGGATAGCTCATCAATCACTCTTTTTTTCCTGAGGAAGCTGAAGAGAGCTGCACTATGCACATCCATACTCACACCATTCTACAGATGCACAGTAGAGAGCTTCCTAACAAGCTGCATTACTGCATGGTACCAAAACTGCACTACAGCAGACAGGAAGGCTCTGTCAAATTTGCCCAATGCCTCACCAGCACCAGCCTACCCACCATCAAGGACATGCAGTATATACAGAAAGGTGCTGGAAAAGGGCCAGTAACATTATAAAGGATTCCACCCACCCAGCTCATGGACTATTTGTCCCACTCCCATCAGGAAGGAGGCTATGTAGCATCCACACCAGGACCACCAATCTCATAAACAATTACTTTTCCCAAACAGTAAAGCTGACCCACACCTCTGCTTACTAAACCATCCCTCCATGTCCCAAATCACCAATTACTTTATCATTTCTTGTCAGTAACCTTATGTACAGATACGCCTGTGCCTAGCATCACTTTCTGGACATACAATCAATGTATTTACGTTTGTATATTTATTGTGTTATTATTATTATTTTCTTTATCTTATTGTATTTTTTTTGTTCTGCATTGGATCTAAAGTAACAATTATTTCATTCTCCTTTACACTTGTGTACTGGAAATGGCATTAAAAAATATTGAAGGGGCATGAATTTACCGTTAGGAGTTTCTTGAGACTTAAAGGTCTCCTTAAAACTCATTCCTGTGACCCAAACCCCTGGCCATTTCTTTTTGCACTGTAACTTCACTTTTCAGCATTCCTTGTCTGCAAAATATCCTTGGTGGAATATTACATTGAAAATTCTACAAATGCAAATTGCTGTCTTTCTCATTTTGTATTCTACATTAAAAAGAACAGGAGACAAGCTATTGCATAAGGCTATGTTCATAAAGTTGGTGGGGAAAGATTAGCTCTACCTGGAATTATTTTTCCAACTTGCTATACTTATTGGGAAAATGAGTCAAACCCTACTGAATGAGGACGTTGATCTTAGAAAAATCATACTTGAGTAGCTTGATAACAAATGATTGATTTTTGTAAATAAATAATTTGCCATGTTCAGAACTACATGAACGAATTAGAAATACAGAAGGTTGCTAGATGCTGAAATTACACAGGCACAGCAGAAAGCACAGGGAATGTTGCCAATGTGTGTAATTATGTGAATAAGATTTAAAATGATTGAATCCCATTGTCATTTTGGTTTAAAATTTTGTTGATATTATCCTGCCAATTTTGTCTCCCTGAAATTGTATGAAGCGAGTACCTCCTTTATTAGTCGTTACGCTTAATCCGATGCCTTTATGTGCTTTTGTTTGTAGACGCAGAGACCGACTGTGTCTTTGAAGTTGTTCATACTAAATCTGAGTCAGAAGGAAGACCAGAGACAACCTTTCACTTCTGTAGCAGGTAGCTCTTTTTACACAACACCCAATTAATATACCAAGTATATAGATGTTATTATTAAACGTCTTCCAAAAATTTACACTGTTCTGGACATTTTCAGTACTCCTGAGAACAAACGTGATTTTATCAAGGCAGTTCAGTCTATACTACGTGATAAACAGCGAAGACAGCTTCTTAAAACTGAGAGTTTGCCTCAGTCCCAGCAGTACATGCCTTTTGGAGGGAAGCGACTGTGTGCACTAAAGGGGGCAAGACCAGTTGTGAATCGAGCTGGTAAGAGTTCCATAGTATCCATTAAAATATTGACTCAACAGGTGTTCTCTTTGTGTGTTGGTGTATAATTCTGATCTTATGAAATTACCTTTCAATACATCTTTATTCTTTAAATATGTAACTCTTGTCAAAATATATTTTCATTGCACTTTGTCTTTGAGATTTCATATTGTGAAATAAATATGAAAAAATTATCCAGATAAAAACACAAATTGCAAGATATATCAGCAGGAGCAAATGCCTAAACCCAATGATGATTGTGACGTAGTTCAACGATGCAGCAAAGGAACAAGTTTTGAACATGATTGTTGAAACTAAGTATAACATCAAAATACCATAAGTACTGAAATCTGAAATAAAATATTGAAAGTAGCCAACTGGTGAGGCAGCATCTGCACCCACACTTTTTCTAGATTCAGGAAGCCAGACAAGCTTTCCTCTCACAATTAAGTTGTTTTTAACTACTTTTATCTTAAAAGATGAATGATTTTGTTGAAATATATTAAAACATTGAAATAATTAAAATGTTAAACTAAACTAACTTTAAGTAATTCAAATACTTAGTTTTTCCCTGAGATGATGATCCCATTCAGCTGAAAGGATCGCATTGTTTCAGAAGATCTCCCTAGAGCTGAGGGCTGGATGGGAAATACATCCAACTCTCTCTTAGGCACATCCCTATTCTGCTGCTGGGCTCAATGGTGAGTCCAGTGGTAGGTCAGGACTCAGACGGGCTCAACTTGAACTTTTGCCTTTCACCTCTTACACTGAAGAAGCTCTGAGGCTCAACAGTTGATAGCTGGTGAATCCTTTCAGAACTGCCATTTTCCTGTCAATGCAATTGAGACCAATAACTGATCTTTGTAAAAAAAAAATTGATATTTGGAGATGAGAATGGATGAGAACCCAGTGATTATCCCTGGTTCCTATTTATTGACACCATTAATTCAAATATTTTACGAGTTAACATTGGCCTAGAGACATAATAAAGTGTGATACAAATCAGTTCAAAGGAATTGGGAATTAAATACCCAAGGTTATCAGGTAATATGGAAGGATAGGCAGAAGGATAAGGGAGGTGAGGTGGGATGGTAATCTTAATTAAGGATGAGGTCAGACTGATAGTGCAAGATGATATAAATTCTAAGAATGTTGAATCCAGTTGGGTAGAGATTAGGAATAATGAAAGGGAAAAAAGTCACTGGTGGGTGTTGTCTATCAGCAACCGAATAATAACATTACAGTGGCATGAGTAATAAACTTAAGAAATATCTGAAGCATGTAAGAATGGAATGACAGTTGTCATGGGGAACTTTAACTTGCACATAGATTGACTGAATCAAATTGGTCAAGGCAGTATTGAGGAGAACTTCGTAAAATGCATCCGTTGTAGCTTTTGTGTTTGCATGTGACTGATCCTACAAGAGAAAGTTATGTCTTAGATCTAGTCCTGTGCAATGATGCAGGTAAAGTTAATGATGTTGTAGTTAAGGATTCTTGCAAGGTGTGATCATAGTAAGATTGAATTTCTCATGCAAATGGAAGGTGCAATATTTGATCTAAAGCCAGTGTATTATGCCTACACAAGGGAGACTACAAAGGGGTGAAGGTGGAGTTGATTAGTGTAGACAAAGACTACACGCTGTGTTGTTGGATAGTTGAAGAACAATGGAAGACTTGCAAACAAATTTTCCACAGTGCTCGACAAAAGTATACTCCAGTTAAAAACAAGAGTGTTGAGGGTAGAGAGGACTCATCTGGATAATGAAGGAAAGGCTTTAAACTTAAAGCTCATGCTTACAAAGTTGCCAAGAATAGTGGGAAAACAGAAGACTGGAAAAAACATTATGAAGAACAAAGACCACTGAGTAAGTAATTAAGAAAAGGAAGATAGATTATGAAAGTACAAAATATAAGAAGGGATAGTATAAGTTTTTATAATTAAAGTGGAAAAGCATGGCTAAAGTGAATGTAGGTCCTTTGGAAGATGAAAAGAAGGAATTAATATTGGGTGATGTGGAAACAGTCAAGGCCTTTTATGTCAGTTTTCACAGTGGCGAATACATCCTATGTGCCAGAGAGAGATGTGGTGGATACAGTGGGAGTGAGGATCTCAATACAATCACTGTCACTAAGTGATGAGCCTAAAGGCAGACAGGTCTCCTGGACCTGATAGGAAGAATCACAGGGTACTGAAAGAAATGGCAGAAGTTAATATAGACATGTTTGTGACAATTTGCAAAAATTTCTGGACTCTGGGCAGGTCCTGTTGGATAGAAGACAGTAAATGTCACTACACTGTTTAAAAAATAGATGTGGGCAAATGGCAGTTAACTATACACCAGTTAGCTGAATGTGTGGAATTGGGAAAATACTTAAAGCCATCATTAAGGAAGAAATTGTGAAACATCTGGATAGAAGTGGTTCAATCAGGCAGGCACAGCAAGAATTTAAGAAGGTCAGATCCTGTTTGACAAACTTACAAGAGTTCTTTGAGAATGTAAAGAGTGGAATAGATGGAGGCGAACAGGTGGATGTTGTAGACTTGGATTTCCAAAAGGTGTTTAAAAAGGTGCTACATAAAATGCTTATCAATAAGATATGGATGCATGGAATTGGGATTAATAAATTGGCATGGATAGAGGATTGATTAACCAATAGAAGGCAAGGAGTTGAGAGATAAATGGGTGTTTCTCTGATTGACAGTCAGTGGTGAGCAGAATGATGCATGAGTCAGTGTTGGACCTACAGATGTTCACAATATATAGCACATCAACAATCTGGAAAAGGCAACTAAATGTAGAGCATCCGAGTTTGCAGATGATACTAATTTGAATGGAAAAAGAAATTGTGGGTCTGGCAGATGGAGTAGAATGTTGGTACATGCGAGGTTGTCCACATTGGAAGGAAAAATAGAAGATCAGATTATTATTTAAGCTGTGCAAGATTGCAGCATGCTGCTGTGCAGAGGGATTTGGGAGAGCTAGTGCATGAACGGCAGAAGGTTGGTTTGCAGGTGCAACAGCTTATCAAGAAGACAAATTGAACGTTGGTCTTCATTGCTAGAGGGAGTGAAAGTAAGAGCAGTGAGGTTATACTGCAACTGTACAGGGTACTGGTGAGGCCGCATCTGGAGTACTGCATGCATTTCTGGTCTCCACTTGCAGAAAGATATACTGCCTTTAGAGATGGTGCAGAGGTTTACCAAGTTGATTCCGGAGATGAGAGGGTTAACCTATGAGGAGAGATTGAGTCGACTGGGACTATTGTTGCTGGAATTCAAAAGGATGAGAGAGGATCCTGTAGAAACGTATAAAAAATATGTTTCTAGGTAAGATAAATAAAATACAGTAGAGGCAGAAATGTTGTTTCCACTGGTGACTGAAGCTAGGGGACATAGCCTCACGATTCGGGGGAATAGATTTAGGATGGCGATGAGGAGAAACTACTTTTTCAAAGAGCAATGAATCTGTGGAATTCTCTGCCTATGGAAGTAGTAGAGGCTACCTCATTAAAAATATTTAAGACACAGATAGGATTTTGCATATTAAGGGTTATGGGGAAAAGGCAGGTAAGGGGAGATGAGTCCAACGCCTGATCAGCCATTTTTGTACAAAATGCCGGAGCAAACTTGGTGGGCCGGTTAGCCTACTCCTGTTCTTATCTCTTATGTGATTGCACTAAGCGATCATCAGTAATATGATGAAAAGAAAACCTTTGCTTTGTATATTTCTAAGGACAACTATTAGTTTGGACAAATGGCATGTTTTCAGTTCTGCTTGTGATAATATTTTGCAACATCTAATTCTAAGTATTCTTGTCCCTTTCTAAGTTTCAGTACCTTGCAGAAGTCTTGGTAAAAAAAGGCTATCCAGAAACAGATTCACAATTGATGCAGATAATCTTTTTGGACGCAATCAAAATAATGCAACTTTGCAGTCATCTGTGACCTGCAATGACACTGATCGTTGGGTGGAGGAGCAGTTTGATCTTGCTAAGTATGAGGAACAGGAAGATGTCAAAGAGACCGATATTCTGAGTGATGATGATGAGTATTGCCAGTCAGTGAAAAGTTTGTCATTGTCCAAAGATTTACAAGAGCAGCTAAAAGCAATCAGCTTCGCACAAGATGGACTTAATGAGAATGGCAAACTATCCATGCATAGAACACCAGAGAACTCACCATCAAAACTGGGATCTTCATTGAAGCAAAAACCTGCAGCAGGAGCTAATGGTGCACTTGAAAACAGCGCAGCAGAAATAATATGGGTAAAACGCGAAGACTTCATTTCAATTAACAAAGAAAATGATGAAAGCTAAGATGCAGATATATTTCTTCAAGTGTGACCATCAAACACAGTTAAAGCTAATTATTTGTGACTTAATAATTATTATGGGAATGATTCCACTGAATTCTTCTACAGATATACATATGGAGGAAGTTGGAATGACTCAGAAGCCATACTTCCATTAACCTTAATTAAGAATTGATATGATTGAACAGACAAAAGGATAAACAATTTTATGGCTTCTTTCTACACTCCTGCAATTTACTGTCCAAAGGGCTTTAACGTATGATATTTATTATTGTGGCGGTGTAAAAATATTATTTCATATTTAGTTTATTTTGTGGGTGATTCAGTTAACAAAGCTATTATGTCTGTTACAAAGTTACTTTGTACCTTTTACAGAAGACCGTGGATTTCATCTATAACTATTTGGGGAATATTATCTGTGCAGAATACAATGAAAATTGGTTACGTATTAGTAACCATGCAACTACCACAGTGGTATAAATCAGGTGTTTATATGAATAAAAGAACTACAGCAAGTCTTGAATGAATAACTTTTACAAACTACTATAGAGAATCATTCTACTACCAATATGTCCGATGGTACTTATATTATTGCCGTATTCATATTTGTACATATTTTCAGGCTTTAATGCGCACATCAGAAGTTGCCTAATATATTTCTTTTGTAAGCTGGAAGAAAGTCTATTTTTATGTTTTTAGGTTCATTGACTTTAAGAATTGTAAATGCTCTTCAAACATAATAAAACATATTAAATTAGGAATTATTTATGTCATTTTGAGTATATACTTAGTTTGCAGATACCTCTGGTGGGAATGTATTCTGAAGATTTTTCTTAATGATTTTTAGTGAGGCAGTAACATGGATATTCACATTAATTTTTTTTAAAGAACCGTCCATTATTTTACCAGTTCCCCCCATAGAGAATCCCAAAATATTTGATATGTACAGTATATCAAGTGGCCAGTGAGTGAGTGGGCCAGTGAAGGAGTGAAGATTTGAGGCTTTGACTCGAGAGGCTTCGACAAGAAGTGGCTGAGGACTAGCTTCACTCCAAGTGAGGTAAGGCCGGGTAAGTTCCTTTCAAAGGAGAAAGTTTCAAAAGTTGAGGCAAGTATTGGGTAGGTCATGGCAGCTGAGATCGGCCCCGTGGTTTGTTCATCCTGCAGCATGTGGGAAATCAGGGATACTTCCAGTGTCCCTGACGACTATATGTGCAGGAAGTGCGTCCAACTACAGCTTCTGGCAGACCGCATTGAGCATCTGGAGCTGCGATTGGATTCATACTGGAGCATCCGCGATGCTGAGAAAGTCGTGAATAGCACGTTCAGTGAGTTGGCCACACAGCAGGTAAAGGCTACACAGGCAGAAAGAGAAGGGGTGGCCACTAGACAGCGTAGCAGTAGGCAGGCAGTGCAGGAGTCCCCTGGGGTCATCTCCCTCCTAAACAGATATACTGTTTTGGATACTGTTGGGGGAGATGTCTCATCAGGGGAAGGCAGCAGCAGCTGAGTTCATTGCACCATGGGTGGCTCTGCGGCACAGGAGGGAAGGAAAAGGAGTGTGAGAGCTATAGTGATAGGGGATTCGATTGTAAGGGGAATAGATAGGCGTTTCTGCAGCCGCAAACAAGACTCCAGGATGGTATGTTGCCTCCCTGGTGCAAGGGTCAAGGATGTCTCTGAGTGGCTGCAGGACATTCTGGAATGGGAGGGTGAACAGCCAGTGGTCATGGTGCACATAGGTACCAACGATATAAGTAAAAAACGGGATGAGGTCCTACAAGGTGAATTTAGGGAGTTAGGAGATAAACTAAAAAGTAGGACCACAAAGGTAATAATCTCTGGATTACTACCAGTGCCACGTGCTAGTCAGAGTAGAAATAGGAGGATATTTCAGATGAATACGTGCAAGGGGTGCAAGGGGGAGGGATTCAAATTTCTGGGGCATTGGAACCAGTTCTGGGGGGTGTGGGACCGGTATAAACAGGACGGTCTGCACCTGGGCTGGACTGGAACCAATGTCCTAGGGGGAGCGTTTGCTACTGCTGTTCAGGAGGCTTTAAACTAATGTGGCAGGGGGATGGGAACAAGTGCAGAGAGACAGAGGGGTGTAAAATGAGGGTAGAAGCAAAAAGTAGTAAGGTGAAAAGTAAAAGTGGCAGGCAGGCAAATCCAGGGCAAAAAGCAAAAAGAGCCACTTTTCAACATAATTGTATAAGTGTTGTAAAAACAAGCCTGAAGGCTTTTTGTGTCAATGCGAGGAGCATTCGTAACAAGGTGGATGAATTGAATGTGCAGATAGTTATTAATGAATATGATATAGTTGGGATCACAGAGACATGGCTCCAGGGTGACCAAGGATGGGAGCTCAACATCCAGGGATATTCAATATTCAGAAGGGATAGACAGGAAAGAAAAGGAGGTGGGGTAGCATTGCTGGTTAAAGAGGAGATTAACGCAATAGAAAGGAAGGACATTAGCCTGGAGGATGTGGAATCAATATGGGTAGAGCTGCTTAACACTGAGGGGCAGAAAACGCTGGTGGGAGTTGTGTACAGGCCACCTAACAGTAGTAGTGAGGTTGGGGATGGCATTAAACAGGAAATTAGAAATGCGTGCAATAAAGAAACAGTAATTATAATGGGTGACTTCAATCTACATATAGATTGGGTGAACCAAATTGTTAAGGGTGCTGAGGAAGAGGATTTCTTGGAATGTATGCGGGATGCATTTCTGAACCAACATGTTGAGGAATCAACTAGAGAGCAGGCCATTCTAGAATGGGTATTGAGCAATGAGGAAGGGAATCTTGTTGTGCGAGACCCCTTGGGTAAAAGTGAACATAATATGGTGGAATTCTTCATTAAGATGGAGAGTGACATAGTTAATTCAGAAACAAAGGTTCTGAACTTAAAGAAGGGTAACTTTGAAGGTATGAGACGTGAATTAGCTAAGATAGACTGGCAAATGATACTTAAAGGGTTGACGGTGGATATGCAATGGCAAGCATTTAAAGATCACATGGATGAACTACAACAATTGTTCGTCCCAGTTTGGCAAAAGAATAAACCAGGGAAGGTAGTGCACCCGTGGCTGACAAGGGAAATTAGGGAAAGTATCAAGTCCAAAGAAGAAACATATAAATTAGCAAAAAAAAAAGCGGCATACCTGAGGACTGGGAGAAATTCAGAGACCAGCAGAGGAGGACAAAGGGCTTAATTAGGAAAGGGAAAAAAGATTATGAGAGAAAGCTGGCAGGGAACATAAAAACTGACTGTAAAAGATTTTATAGATACGTGAAAAGAAAAAGATTGGTCAAGACAAATGTAGGTCCTTTACAGTCAGAAACAGGTGAATTGATCATAGGAAACAAAGACATGGCAGACCAATTGAATAACTACTTTGGTTCTTTCTTCACTAAGGAGGACATAAATAATCTTCCGGAAATAGTAAGGGACCGAGGTTCTAGTGAGATGGAGGAACTGAGGGAAATACATGTTAGTAGGGAAGTGGTGTTAGGTAAATTGAAGGGATTAAAGGCAGATAAATCCCCAGGGCCAGATGGTCTGCATCCCAGAGTGCTTAAGGAAGTAGCCCAAGAAATAGTGGATGCATTAGTGATGATTTTTCAAAACTCCTTAGATTCTGGATTAGTTCCTGAGGATTGGAGGGCGGCTAATGTAACCCCACTTTTTAAAAAAGGAGGGAGAGAGAAACCGGGGAATTATAGACCGGTTAGTCTGACATCGGTGGTGGGGAAAATGCTAGAGTCGGTTATCAAAGATGTGATAACAGCACATTTGGAAAGAGGTGAAATCATCAGACAAAGTCAGCATGGATTTGTGAAAGGAAAATCATGACTGACGAATGTTATTGAATTTTTTGAAGATGTAACTAGTAGAGTGGATAGGGGAGAACCAGTGGAAGTGGTATATTTAGATTTTCAAAAGGCTTTTGACAAGGTCCCACACAGGAGATTAGTGTGCAAACTTAAACCACACGGTATTGGGGGTATGGTATTGATGTGGATAGAGAATTGGTTGGCAGACAGGAAGCAAAGAGTGGGAGTAAACAGGACCTTTTCAGAATGGCAGGCAGTGACTAGTGGAGTACCACAAGGCTCAGTGCTGGGACCCCAGTTGTTTACAATATCTATTAATGATTTAGACGAGGGAATTAATTGCAGCATCTCCAAGTTTGCGGATGACATGAAGCTGGGCAGCGGTGTTAGCTGTGAGGAGGATGCTAAGAGGATGCAGGGTGACTTGGATAGGTTAGGTGAGTGGGGAAATTCATGGCAGATGCAATTTAATGTGGATAAATGTGAGGTTATCCACTTTGGTTGCAAGAACAGGAAAACAGATTATTATCTGAACGGTGGCCGATTAGGAAAAGGGGAGATGCAACGAGACCTGGGTGTCATTGTACACCAGTCATTGAAGGTGGGCATGCAGGTACAGCAGGCGGTGAAAAAGGCAAATGGTATGTTGGCATTCATAGCAAAAGGATTTGAGTAGAGGAGCAGGGAGGTTCTACTGCAGTTGTACAAGGCCTTGGTGAGACTGCACCTAGAATATTGTGTGCAGTTTTGGTCCCCTAATCTGAGGAAAGACATTCTTGCCATAGAGGAAGTACAGAGAATGTTCACTAGATTGATTCCTGGGATGGCAGGACTTTCATATGAAGAAAGACTGGATCGACTAGGCTTATACTCACTGGAATTTAGAAGATTGAGGGGGGATCTTATTGAAACGTATAAAATTCTAAAGGGATTGGACAGGCTAGATGCAGGAAGATTGTTTCCGATGTTGGGGAAGTCCAGAATGAGGGGTCACAGTTTAAGGATAAAGGGGAAGCCTTTTAGGACCGAGATAAGGAAAAACTTCTTCACACAGAGAGTGGTGAATCTGTGGAATTCTCTGCCACAGGAAACAGTTGAGGCCGGTTCATTGGCTATATTTAAGAGGAAGTTAGATATGGCCCTTGTGGCTAAAGGGATCAGGGGGTATGGAGAGAAAGCAGGTATAGGGTTCTGAGTTGGATGATCAGCCATGATCATACTGAATGGCGGTGCAGGCTCGAAGGGCCGAATGGCCTACTCCTGCACCTATTTTCTACGTTTCTATCAGGAGCAAGAGGATAGCCAGGGAAAACGTGGGTCCCCCTTAGCGGCCAAAGGGCTGTTCTGTGTGGAACAGACAAGGTCCAAAATGAATACTCCTTATCTGTATTCACCAAGGAGAAGGAAGCGGAAGACAGAGAGTTCAAGGAGGGTTCTACAGCAGGTCAGTATTAAGAAGGAGGAAGTGTTAAATATCATCGGACACCTAAGGGTTGATAAATCCCCAGGGTTGAATGAGATCAAACCCAGGCTGTTTAGGATTTTTTACAACTTCCTGGCTACAGTTGAGGTACCAGAAGACAGGAGGATAGCTACCGTTGTTCCTTTGTTTAAGAGAGGTAGCAGGGAAAAGACAGGTGACTACAGGTTGTTAAATTAGATTGGTAGTAGGGAAATTATTGGAAAGAGTCCTAAGGGATAGAATTTAAGTATATTTGGAAAGACAGAGACTGATCAAGAATAGTCAACATGGCATTGTGATTGGGGAAATCTTGCTTCATTAATTAATCAATTAACGATTTTTGAGGAGATAACCAAGAAGATTAATACAGCTTGAATGGACCTTAGTCAGGCAGCTGACAAAGTCTTGCACAGTGGGCTGGTTTAGGGTGTTAAAGGCATCTAAGGCTGATTGAATCCAAAGTGAACTTGGTGGTAAGAGGCAGAGGTAATGGTGGAGAGATCCTTTAGTAATCTGTGTGCCACAGCAATTATTGTTGGAGCCCCTGTTGATTGTGATATGTATCAACAACCTGGGTGTGAATGCAGGAGATATCATTAGTGAGTTTGGGGATCACTTGAAGGTTGGTTGTGCTGTGAATAATGAGAAAGTTTGTCTAATGTTACAGCAGGATATAGATCAGGGAAAAATTGGGAGGACCGTCGGCAGATGGAATTTCGTTACTAGAAGTGCAAGGTTATGCTTCCTGGCAAGTCAGATAGGGTAAACTGTCAATTGGGTTATTATTGTCACATGTACTGAGAAACAGTGGAAAAACTATGACATGCTATCCAGACAGGTGATTCCAAGCATAAGTACATTGAGTTGGTAGAAAGGAAAAAGCAATAACAAAATGAAGAATATAATGTTACAGTTTTAGAGAAAGTGCAGTGCAGTACACAAATAAGGTACAAGGACCACAATGTAGTACACACACAGAGATCAAGAGTTAATCTTTATCATTCAAGAGTCTTATAACAGTGGGATAGAAGCTGTCTTTGAGCCTGGTGGTGTGTGTTTTAAACCTTTTGTTGCTTCTGCTGGATGAAAGTGGGGAGGAGAGAGAATGACTGGGGTGGAAGGAGTCTTACATTATGTTGTCTGTTTTCCCAAGGCGGGGGGGTGGGGGGGTGGGGAGAGTGTAGACAGAGTCAATGGAGGTGAGACTGGTGCTTATTAAGTCCTTGCAAATACTTGCAGTCTTGGGCAGTGTAGGACACTAAATGGTAGGGCACCAGGTAAGATGAATATAGAGAGGAACCTTAAAATTTAAGTTCATTGTTCTTTGACATTGGAACACAGTATGCTGAAAAAGGCATATGGACTGAATTCTTTCAATGGTCAGAATGTAGAATATAGAAGTTGGTGTTATATTGAAACTTTACAAGACACAACTTTGACCACACTTCAAGGATTGTGTGCTATTCTGGTCATTACACTATATGAAGGACATGATTAGGCTGAAAAGTATGCGGAAGAAACTTACCAGGATGTTGCCTGGATTAGCGGACTGTAGGTATGGATAGAGATTGGCTAGGCTGGACATGATTTCCCAGGGTGAAGAAGACTGAACGATGACCTTATAAAGATACCTTTGAATATCAGAAGCTCTTTACATGGTAGGTATATCAAAATGGTTATAGTGGTGTTCCCCAGAATCGGTCTTAGGCTATTGCTTTATTTGATCTATATTAATGGTTCAAACTCAGGGATGCAAGCCATTATTTTAAAATTTGTGGATGGTGCAAATTTTGCCAGTTTGCACACTTTGAAGAGGATAGAGAGAGATTGCATTAGGATGTAAACAGACTGGTAGAATGGACAGATGCTTGGTTGACAAAATTAAATAGGAGAGATATGAGGTGATGTATTTTGGTAGGAAGACTGAGGAGAGACAAAACAGAATAAAGGATTCTGATCTGAAAAGAATGCAGTAACAGAAGGACATGAAGAATGTATACCCAAATCACTGAAAGTGGAAGGCAGGGCTTTATCTACAGGGATAAAAATATATCAGCAGGAAAACTATGTGCAACTTTATAAAAACAATTCCCCAGCCCCAAATTGTTCAATTATGATATAGGGTGTACATGAAGACATCAGAAACGTTCCAGAAAATGGTTCTTGAAATGAGGACTACAATTACAAGAATAGATTAAGGAAGTTGACACCATTTTCTTTGGAGATGAGAGACAAAGAGGAGCTTTGATAGATGTACCTAGAATGTTGAGCGACCTAAACAGAGTGGGAGGACTTGTCCTTTGGCAAGGGGGGAAAGGATTAGATATAACCTGTATAAAATTAATAGAAAGAGAAGTAAGAATGACATAATAAGATCTTCAGATGCACTGAGCAGATAGAATCTTGAATATGCCTCCTGATGTGGTGGATGCATATTCGATTGTGTCCTTAAAGTTGTAAGTGGATGTACTGAGAGAGAAAAAAATTACAAGGTGACAGACACAAAATGCTGGAGGAACTCAGCAGATCAGGCAGCATCTATGAAAATAAATGGACAGTCAACATTTCCAGTTGAAACGTCGACAGTCTATTCATTTCCATAGATACTGCCTAAACTGCAGAGTTCCAGCATTTTGTGTGTATTGCTTTAGATTTCCAGCATCTGCAGACTTTCTCATGTTTATTACAAGGTTACAGGCTGGTAGGTGAAACTCATGCTCTATGTTTTGTAAAGTTTCAATATAGCACACAACTTCTATATTCTGTATCCTGACTTACAAAAGAATGCACCTACATGTCTTCTTCACCACACTGTACTCCCACTGTCAAAGAACAATGGACTTAAATTTTAAGGTTCCTCTCTTCATCCTTACTTAGTGCCTTGCCAATTAGTGTATGTGGTATCTTCTCTGCCCAAGACAGCAAGAAATTGAACACATCCCAGTCTATCACGTAAGCCAGCCCCAGCTTCCAATTTCTCTCAAGGGCACTTCAGTAAGAGAATTATCAGGGATATTTAAAGTTTGAACCAAAATGCTAATGTATTATCCTATTCTTTTCCTTGCATACAGTATTTGTTTTTCTTGTAACACTTACGAACATTATAATCAGAGCCTTTGTTAGCTTGCTTGCATCAATGATATTATTAGTTCAACCCCACTGGTTCTAATTCTAATGCCGTTGTGCATTTTCAAACAAATCAGCCTTTACAAACAACAGAACCTTATCTAAACTGATGAAGAAACAATCTCTGAGAAAAATGACCCCAAGGTATTGACACACAGCATCTAGCCCATGGGATCTGCTTACCCCAGAACCTTCCATTTGCCAGTGGGGACCATACAGCAAGCAGGTAGTACTGATTGGATCCACTTTCTTCCATGTGGATATCAATCTCACTTCTTAAAATGCAGCTGTTTTATGAAATTTGATGCGCCTCTGTAAAATTAACATGTGACAGATCTAAATTAAGCATGCTACAGTCTGTCAGAGCTTGTTTGAAGGACTGAAGTCATTCTGCACCATTGAGATTTGCATCTTTCAGTGATCCAATGACATATACAGTGTCTCATTTTTACATAAATACCTGAAATCAGCATTAATAGATCAATAGTAATAAACTTCACTTTCTCTCCAGCATGTTGCCCCTGCAAAAATTGAAACGTTGATAGTATGATCAACACACAGTTTGTCAGAGTGGAAATGGTGGAGGCTGCGAGAAGACATCTTCAATCCATTGTTTGGGACCTTTACAGATCAAAAGGTGTTGAAAAAAGACAAGTGCAAGGAGAATAAATAAAGAAAACTTCAGATTGATGACCTTTTCATATTCCTACAAACTTAAAAAAATACATTAGGTTCCTTGTGAGTTCAAAGGACCTTATTGAAGTGTTGTTTTGAAGCATGATGCCAATGCTGTTCTTGGATGTTAAGGTTGAATAGGGATGAAGAATTATGACGCCCAGTGAAGGGTTCTCCATGTGGCCAAAGCAATGTCTACAAGGGAAACATTTCCACAATGTCTTCAGGCAGGAATCTCAGGGACATTCTGGGTCTATTTCTATGAAAAGCAGCTCCAGCAGTTTTCAATGTTAATGCCCCAACCTGCCCTATGGATGTGCAAGTTTACTTGTACAGTGAGATGTTTCAGCTGAGCTAAATTAAAGCAGTGACGGTTATGTGCACACTGTATTTCATCATAACTCTTCTGTCAAGCTACTGGTAAGCAAGAGGTGGGCAGTGCTTGTAGGACATGATATTTGCAGTTTACCTGAGAACAGACAGTCATTTTGAAACATTTAGTGATTGAGATTTTTTTTGTGATTAGAGTTGAGTTAACAAAAAAAGAAACAAATTAAAGCAATCATCTGAAATATCTTGCTTCCAATTCAGAGATTGTCATAGCTGATTAACCGGACTCTGACATCTTGCACTTGTTTCTCATTACACTTTACTTGTGCATAAGGAGAACAGTTCAGCCCCTGTCACCAAACTGCCCTGAAACTTCAGCTCAGAATTAGCAGCCAAGTATGTGGTTCCTAATAAATGTGCTTTAATAATAGAGATTTAATTTGTGAAGCTATTGAAATTTGAGATGTTTTTTAAATACTGGACAAGATTGCTGTTGAATTTTTGAAATTTTAAGGATAACATGAAAAACAATGCACAATTCCCTGTGTTTTAAAAGAAACCATTATTGGTAGCTAAGCAAACAGGGAAAAATATTAAAGATTATTCATGTTATCAATTATAGAAATTATATCTCCATGTATCTTCGTAAACATATTGGTGTTGTTAAACTAATGTGAGTGGCTGCCTGAATTGCTTACAATTATAGGGCTGACCGTCCCTCATGCAAAGGTTGTCTATCAATGCCCTAACAGGGTTGCATATTAAAAAAGAACACTTCCTCTGCTGAAAATGTAAATTTAGTGAAACTCAGAAATCAAATATGTGTGACACTCCCAAATATTTATGTCATGCATTTATCAAGTTTTCCATGCCTTAGACAAAAGACATGATTATCAGGCAGTAAGATGCATTTATTGCCTATTCAAAATAAAAATTGTCTTCCCCATTCTGTGAAATTGATATTTAAATCAATGAAAATCAAAGAAAACCGCAGATGCAGTTGAATCTGTGGCAGTGTGGAAATCAGAACTAAAATGGAAATGCTGGAAAAGCTCAGGAGGCCAGACAGCACCTGTGGAAAGAGAAGCCACAGATGCTGCCTGATCTGTTGAGTCTTTCCCAGTATCTTTTTTATATAATCATGAGATAGAAAATATATAGGAAACCGTGCTTATTTTAGCAGTATTTTTATTTCAGCGTCATCTTCCATTGCCACTCTGAGAATCCAATTCCCATTCCTGTTCCGACATGTCAGTTCATGGCCACCTTTTGTGCCAAGGTGAGGCCACTCTCAGGGTGGAGGAGCAACACTGTACATTGTGTCTGGGTAGCCTCCAACCTAATGGCGTGAATATTGATTTCTCCTATTGGTAAAAAATATTTTCCTTTTCCTCCCCTCTTCTTCTATTGCCCACTCTGGCCCCTTATCTCTTCTTATCTGCCTATCACCTCCCTCTGGGTCCCTTCCTCCTTCCCTTTGCCCTATGGTACAATCTTCTATCAGATTCCTTCCTCTCCAGCCCTGGCTTCACATATCACCTCCTAGCTATCTTCCCTCCCCAGCCCCCGAACCCAACAACTTTTTATTCTCACATCTTCCCCTTCATTTTCAGTCCTGAAGAAGGTCTTGGCCCAATACGTTGACTGTTTATTAATTTTCATAGATGCTGCCTGACCTGCTTAGTTTCTCCAGCATTGTGTGTCCCACTCTGAGATGTTTTACTAATACAATAGCAAACTTTGATCTGCTCAGACCATTAATTAACAATTCTTATGCCTGCTCAGCAATGGCTAAAAGTCAAAAATCTGAGGTAGCTTTCTTTTGTTGCATTTCAGTGTTAGGTTTGAGGATGTCCATGAATCTTTACCTCTGTCTGCCAGGTAATCTCTTCTTGTGGCAAAGAGCAGAAGAGGGTACTTGTTTTGGGAGTCTAGTATCAGGCATGGGAACTGCAGATCCTTGAAGTGACTGATGGGAGAGTGTGTGGCTACTTTGTGAGGAGGTATGTTTTTTCTGCCGTCTACACTTGGACTTCTTTGTACTCTGATTTGAGGCTCTCACTGTCATCTGGGCTACCACTTTTCCAATTCAGAGATTGTCATTGCTGATTAACCACAATCTGACAACTTGGACTCATTTTTCAATCACACTTTTATTTAGTTGTCTATAAGGAGAACAGTTCAGCCCTTGTCACCAAACTGCTCTGAAACTTCAGCTGAAAATACAGATATTGATCCAACTGAATAACTTGTACACTTTACAGTTCATTTGCATTTATAATTATCAATCACAATACTTTCTTCAGGCTTTAAAAAGCAATAAATACTACATGAATATGGCTAATAATACTCTAGTGCTAGTAAAATAATTGGCCAATAGCTGCAGTAGTGTGTGCCTTGCAGTCCTTTGATAGCACCCTTTCCTCGGTAGGACTAGTGACTTTGAGTCTCAAAGAGAAGCTGAACTGTGAAGGACCATATTCAGCATAGGTGACTGCACACTTGTCTGGCAGCACACTATTTTAAGTCTTGCCTTACTGCAACTTCCACAAGATTCTCAAGAGTTAGTGGACTCATTTCTGTACTAAAAGGAGACTTTGTATTTAGTCATTATTGGAAAGAGCACTTAGGATGGTATTAATAACAATAACTCCATTCGAAGAGCACATCAGGGCCAGAAGGAGCACACCACTTGACGAGTTAATCAACCACCCATTGGCAGGTACCTGCCCATCTGTGGAAGAGTCTGCAATTTCCATACTAGCTCATCAGTCACCTCAAAGTCCAAATAAACTGGAGAGGAAGCAAGTGATCCTTGATCCCATGGAACTGCCTAAGGAAACGTACATTTAAAAGGTGGGAAAGGTCTAGAGGGTTGTGGACCAAACACAGGCAAGTAGGACTTGCTTAGATGGTAAGCTTGGTTGGCATGGGCCATGCCATTTGACTCGAAGAGTAGAGGCATTCTTGCCTTTGAATTGTACTTTCTGGATACAAGCCCCACTACAATGGCACATTTAAATTCAAGTTTATTGTCATTCAACCGAATACATATATACAGCCAAATGAAATAATGTTCCCTTGGACCAAGGTGCACAGCACAGTGCATATAATTCACACACAACACATAAAGTAATATTACCATAATTAAATTGACAAATAATCAAATATATTCCAGAGATTTAGCATAAGATGCACAAGCCTGAGGAAAAAGCTGTTACCCATCCAAACAGACCTTGACCAGGTTGTGGGGATCAAAGAGATTGTGGGACAGGTGAGAGGGATCCTTGCATATGCAGTGCTCCTGATAAATATCTCAGATGGATGGAAGAAGGACTCTCAAAGGTGCTGTCTCAAAAAGGTGGCATGCATCATTAAGGACTCCCATCACCCAGGACATACATTATTATTACTACATCAGAGATGAGGTACAAGAACTTGAAAGCACATACTCAATGTTTTAGGAACAGCTTCTTCCCCTCCACCATCAGATTTATAAATGGACAATGAACCAACCCATGAATACTACCTCTACTTTTGCTCTAATATTTGCAGTACTTATTTAACTTAACTCTTTATATATATTTCTTATTGTAATAGTAATTATTGAAATGAGAAGGAAATCAGGGAGGCTAAAGAAGGCATACGGTGAACGAGAATCCCAAGGGTGTTTACAGATATATTAAGAGCAAGAGACAAAGTTGGTCCTCTTGAAGATCAGGGTGGTCATCCATACATGGAGCCAAAAGAGATGGGGGAGGTCTTAAATTTTTGCATGCATATTTACTCGTGAGATGGACTCAGAGTCCGTAGAACTGAGGCAACACAACAGTGAGGTCATTTAGCATACACAGATTACCGAAGAGGAAGGTGCTTGTTGTCTTAAGGCAAGTTAGGGTGGATGTCCCCAGTCCTGACAAATTGTTCCCTCAGACCCTGTGGGAGGCTAGTGCAGAAATTGCAGGGACTCCAGCAGCAATACTTAAAAATGTACTTAGTAATGGGTGAGATCCTGTAGGATTGGAGGATAGCTAATGATGTTCCATTGTTTATGGAAGTCTCTAAGAATAAGCTGGGAATTTGTATGCCGGTGAGCCTGACATCAGTAGTAGGTACGTATTGGAAAGTATTCTAAAGGACCAGATGTATAAGTGTTTAGATAGATAGACTGCATAAGAGCCAAGAAAAGGACATATAAGGTAGCAAAAGTGAGTTGGATGTTTGGGATGCTTTTAAAATCCAACAAAAGGCAACTAAAAAAGCTCTAAGAAGGAAAAAAAGATCAAATATGAAGGCAAACTAATGGATAATATAAAACAGGATTCAACAAATTTTTTCAGTTATATGAAGAATAAAAGTGGGGTGAGAATTGATATTGGACCACTGGGAAACGATGCTGGTGAGGTGGTAATAGTGGACAAAGAAATGCCAGATTAACTTAATGTGTACTTTGCTTCAGTCTTTACTATGAAAGACACTAGCTGTATGCCAGAGGTCCATGAGTATCAGGGAGCAGAAAAGAATGCCATTGCTATTACAAAGGAAAAAGTGCTAGGCAATCTGAAAGGTCTTCAGGTGGTCAAATCCAGATGGACTACATCCCAGAGACCTGAAAGAGGTTGTTGAAGAGAAAACGGATGCATTGGTCATGATCTTTCAAGAAACGCTTGGTCCCGGAGAATTGGAAAATTGCAAATGTCACTCCACTCTTTAAGAAGAGAGGAAATTAAAGGCCTGTTAGCCTAACCTCAGTGGTTGGGAAAGTGTTAGAATCTATTATTAAGGATGAGGTTTCAAGGTACTTGGAGACTAATGATGAAACAGGTTAAAGTCAGCATGGTTACAGGAAATACACTGGCATAGGTAGAGGAATGGCTGACAGGCAGGAGGCAGTGAGTGGGAATAAAGGGGCCTTTTCAGGTTGGCTGCCAGTGACTAGTGGTGTTCCTCAAGGGTCAGTATTGGGACTGGTACCTTTCACATTGTTTAATCAATGATTTAGATAGTGGAATTAATGGCTTTGTGGCAAAGTTTGTGGATGATACAAAGATAGGTGGAGGGGTAGCTAGTTCTGAGGAAGTAATGTGATTGCAGCAGGGCTTAGACAAATTGGAAGAATGGGCAAAAAAGTTGCAGATGGAATACAGTGTTGGGAAATGTATGACAATGCATTTTGGTTAAAGGAACAATAGTGTGGACTATTATCTAAATGGGGAGAAAATTCAAACATCAGAGGTGCAAGGGGACTTGGGAGTGTGGTGAACTACATATACCTGTCTGGACACGCCCCCCCGCTGACTGCTCCTGTGGCTCCTCCCACAGACCCCTGTATAAAGGCGATTGGAGGCACTGCTCCTCCCTCAATCTCCAGGATGTTGTGTGATGGTCTCTTGCTGCCGACTGCTCTCTTCCAGCTAATAAAAGCCTATCTCTCGCCTCACGTCTCCGAGAGTTATTGATGGTGCATCAGGGAGTCCTCGTGTAAGACTCCCAGAAGGTTAATTCACAGGTTGAGTCTATGGTAAAGAATGCAAATGCTGTGTTGGCATTTATTTCAAGGGAATAGAATGTAAAAAACAAGGAGGTAATGCTGAAGCTTTATAAGACACTAGTCAAGCTGCACTTCAAGTTTTGGGTCCCTTATCTCAGAAAGAATGTATTGTCATTGGAGAGAGTCCAGAGGAGGTTCATGATGATGATTCTGGGAATGAAGGAGTTAACATATGAGAAGCATTTGGCAGCTTTGGGCCTGTACTCACTGGAATTTAGAAGAATGCAGAGGGATCTCATTGAACCCTACTGAATGTTGAAAGGACTCGATAAGGTGGATGTAGAGAGGATGTTTCCTGTGGTGGGGGTATCCAGAACTAGAGGACACAGCCTAAAAATTAGGCGTGAACTTTTAGAACAGAAGTAGGGAGAGATTTTTTTAGCCAAAGAATGGTGAATCTGTGCAATACTCTGCCACAGACTGTGGTGGAGGCCAAGTTCGTGGGTATATTCAAAGCGGAAGTTGATAGATTCCTGATTGGTCAGGGCATCAAGGGATATGGGGAGAGGGCATGTGTATGGGGTTGAATGAGATCTGAAATCAACCAATTTGAAATAGTGGAATGGACTGGATGGGCTGAATGGCCTAATTCTGCTCCTATGTCTTATGGTCCTATGGACAGGGACTGATTGGGGATAGTCAACATGGCCTTGTGTGTGGTAGATCATGTCTAACCAATCTTACAGAGTTTTTTAAGGAAGTTACCAGGAAAGTTGAAGAAGGCAAGGCAGTGATGTCTACACAGTCAATAGCAAGGCCATTGACAAGATCCTGCATGAGAGTTTGGTCAAGAAAGTTCAGTTGCTTGGCATTCAGGATGCGGTAGTAAATTGGATTAGACAGAAGTCAGATGGTAGTAGATAGTTACCTCTCTGACTGCAGGCCTGCTACTAGAGATATGCCACAGGGACTGGTGCTGAATCTGTTATTGTTTGTCATCTGTATCAATGATCTGGATGATAATGTAGTAAATTGAATCAGCAAATTTGCGGATGACACCAAAACCGGGGCCATTGTTGACACTGAGGGAGCCTAACCGTGAGGTCTGGTCCAGCTGGAAAAATGAGCTGAGAAGTGGCAGATGGAATTTAATGCAGACAAGTGTGAGGTGTTGGGTGGACAAACCAAGGTAGGACTTATACTGTGAGCAGTAAGGCACTGAGAGTGTGGTACAATAGAGGTATCTGTGAATGTCACAGGTAGATAGGGTCATAAAGAGAGCTTTTGGCAAATTGACCTTCATAAATGAAAGTACTGAGTACAAGTGTTTGCATGTTTTGTTGAAGTTGTATAAGACACTAATGAAGCCTAATTTAGAGCATTTTGTACAGTTCTGGTCACCTACCTACAGGGAAGATATCAAAAAGATTGCAAGAGTGCAAAGAAAATTTTCAGACCTGAGTTATAGAGAACAGTTGAATAGGTTAGGACTTTATTCCCTAGACCGTAGGAGAATGATGAGATATTTATGAGGTATACAAAATTATGAGGTATGTATAAATGATAGATAGGGTAAATATCAGTATACTTTTCCACTGAGGTTGGGTGAGACTAGAACTAGAGGTCATGGGTTAAGGGTGAAAGTTGGAAACTTTTTCACTCAGTGGGTGTTGAGAATGTGGATTGAGCTTCCAGTGGAAGTGTTGGTTATGGGTTTGATTTCAATGCTTAAGAGAAATTAGGATTGCTACAGAGATGGAAGGGGTATTGAGGGCTAAGCTTTGGGTTCGGGTGAGTGGGACCAGACAGGTTAATAGTTCAGCATGGACTAAATGGGCCAAAGGGCCTGCACACAGAATCATTCTGAGTCTTCCCCAACCAGACATCCTGGATGAACCATGAGATCTGCAACCTGCTGAGTGCCAGATCAGAGGCATTCAAGTCCAGTGATTGAGAAAGTTACAAGAGGTCCAGATATGATCTCCATATTTCCAGATATTATCTCACAAGTGAAGTGGCAATTCTGGACTAAACTTGAATCAATGAAGGATGCTCGACAGGTGTGACAGGACTTGAATGCTATTACCTCTTACAAAGTGAAATCACGTGACACAGTTGACAACAGGACTTCGCTTCCAGATGAGTTTAATGACTTCTATGCTCACTCTGACCATCAAAGCATGGAAGGACCATCAAAGCATGGAAGAACCATCACAAATTCCCACAGCCCCCGATGATCCTATGAGTTCAGTCTCTGAGGCTGACATAAGAGCATTCTTTAGGAGGGTGAACCGATGGTGAGCATCCAGCCCAAACGGGGCACCTGCCAGAATACTAAAGACCTGTGCTGATCAACTGGTTGGAGTGTTCACTGATATCTTTAACCTCTCGCTTTGGCAGTCTGAGGTAACCACCTGTTTCAAGCAGGCTTCAGTTATACTGGTGCCTAAGAAAGTGGTAACCTGCCTTAATGACTATCATCCAGTAGTACTCAGAACCACTGTGATGGAAGTGTTTTGAGTGGTTGGTGATGTAACATATCAACTTCTGTGTGAGAAGCGATTTGGATCTGCTCTAATTTGCCTACTAGCAGAACAGGTACACAGCAAATGCCATTCCATTGGCTCTTCACTCATCCCTAGAACATCTGGGCAGCAAAGATGCATATATCAGGATACTCTTTATCAACTACAGCTTGGCATTCAATACTATTATCCCCTCAGAACTAAACAGTAACCTTTGAAACTTTGGCCTCAATACCTTCTTGTGCAATTGGATCTTTGATTTCCACACTTGCACACCCCAGTCAGTTCGGATTGGCAACCCATCTCCTCCATAATCTCCATTAGCACAGGGTCATGTGCTTAGCTCATTGTTCTACTCACTTTACACCTATGACTGTGATACAATAACAACCTCTTAATATCAGCAAGACCAAGGAGCTGATTATTGTCTTCAGGAGGAAACCAAAGGTCCATGAGCCAGTTCTCATTGGGGGAATCAGAGGTGGAAAGGATTAGAAACTTTAAGTTACTCAGTGTTATCATTTCAGAGAACTTGTCCTGGTTTCAACAAGTATGTGAAATTACAAAGGAAGCATAGTAGTGCTTCTCCTTCCTTAGGAGTTTGCCAAAATTGGGCATGACATCTAAAACTTTGACAAACTTCTATAGATGTGTAGTAGAGAGTACACTGACTGGCTGCATTATAGCCTGGTATGGAAACACCAATGCTCTTGAACGGAAAATCCTACAAATAGTGAATATGGCCCAGTCCATCACAGGTAAAGTGCTCCCCACCACTGAGTGGCAAAGTAGTATCCATCATCAGGACCGTCTCCACCCAGGGCATCAAATCACAAACAAGAGAAAACCTGCAGGTGCTGGAAATCCGAGCAACACACCCCAAATGCTGAAGGAACTCAGCAGGCCAGGCAGCGCCTATGGAAAAAAGTGCAGTCAATGTTTTGGGCCGAAAGCCTTCTGCAGGATTGGAGAAAAAGTACTGAGGAGTAGATTTGAAAGGTAGGGGGAGAGGAGAGAGGAACACCAGGTGATAGGTGAAACTGAGAGGGGGAGGGATGAAGTAAAGGGCTGGGAAAGTTGATTGCTGAAAGGGACAAAAGGCCATGGAAGAAAGAAAAAGGGAGGAGGAGCACCAGAGGGAGGCGATGGACGGGCGAGGAGATGAAGTGTGAGAGGGAAAGGGGAATGGTAAATGGAGATGGGGGAGGGGTTGTTGGGGGAAATTACTGAGCGTTTAAGAAATCAATGTTCATGCTATCAAATTGGAGGCTACCCAAATGGGATATAAGGCGTTGTTCCTCTAACCTAAGTTCCTCATCCCAACAGTGGAGGAGGCTGTGGATGGACATATCGGAATGGGAATGGGAAGTGAAATTAAAATGGGTGGCACTGGGAGATCCCACTTGTTCTGGCAGACGGAGCGTAGATGCTCTGTGAAGTGGTCTCCCAAACTATGCTGGGTCTCCCCGACATACAGGAGGCCACAGCGGGAGCACCGAGCACAACAATTGACCCCAATAGAGTCAGAGGTAAAGTGACGCCTCACCTAGAAGGACTGTTTTGGGCCCTGGGTGGTAGTGAGGAAGGAGGAATCTCTTGCATTTCCCACACTTCTGCTCTTACCCCATCCTTCCCACCACACTCCAAAGGATAGGGTTCATCTTGTCCTCACCCTCCACCCTACCAGTCACCTCCAATGGGATCCCACCATCAAGCACATCTTTCCCTCCCCCCCCCCACTTTCTGCTTTCCGCAAGGATCGCTCCCTACATGACTCCCTTGTCTATTCGTCCCTCCCCACTGATCTCCCTCCTGGCACTTATCCTTGCAAGCAGAAGTGCTACACCTCTCCCTACACCTCCTCCCTCGCTCTATCCACCAGAACAAGCGGGATCTCCCTGTGGCCACCCATTTTAATTCCACTTCCATTCCCATTCTGATAAATCCATCTATGGACTCCACCACTGTCATGATGAGGTTACACTTAGGTTGGAGGAATAACACTTTATATTCCGTTTGGGTAGCCTCCAACCTGATGCCATGAACATCGATTTCTCGAGCTTCCGGTAAAGTCCCCCAACAACACCCCCCACTTCTCTATTTCCCATCTCCTTTTCCCACTCCACCTGATCTCCTTACCTGCCAATCGCCTCCTTCTGGTGCTCCTTCCCCCTTTTTCTTTCTTCCTTGGCCTTCTGTCTCTTTCACCAATCAACTTCCCAGCTCTTTACTTCATCCCTCCCCCTCCCGGTTTCAGAATCACCGGTATGTGTTGGGAAATTTGTTAACTTAACAGCAGTAGCAGTTCAATGCAATACATAATATAGGAGAAGAAAAATTAATAATAAATAAATAAATAAACCAATTACACTATATGTATATTGAATAGATTAAAAATTGTGCAAAACAGAAATAATATATATTTAAAAAGTGAGAGAGTGTTCATGGGTTCAATGTCTAGGAATCAGATGGCAGAGGGGAAGAAGCTGTTCCTATCACCTATCACCTGGTGGTTCTCTCTCCCCCCCCCCGTCCCCCCACCTTTTCAATCTACTTCTCAGCTTTTTTTTTCTCTAGTCCTGCCAAAGGATTTCAGCCCGAAATGTCAACTATTTTTTTTCCATAGATGCTGCCTGATCTACTGAGTTCCTTCAGCACTTTATGTGTACCACCCAGGTCATGCTCTCTTCTCGTTGCTGCCATCAGGAAGGTACAGGAGCCTCAGGACTCACACCACTAGGTTCAGGAACAGTTATTACCCCTCAACTATTAGGCTCTTGAACCAGCAGGGATAACCTCACTCAACTTCACCTGCCCTCACTCTAAACTTTTCCAACCTATGGAATCACTTTCAAGCATACTGCATCTCATGTTCTCGATATTTATTTATTTATCTATCAATTTGTACATTTGTCTGTTTATTTATTTGTTTATTCAACCATTTATTTATTTATTTTCTGTCAGCTCGAGCTGGTAAAATCTGAGGTGTAGGCATAGCCAAGTACACTCATCTCTCAATTGCTAGGAACTTTTGGACTATTCTACTAGTGTTTAGTATTGCAGCTTTCTGGAGATTTACATAAATATTGCTGTGTTGGCCTAATTGTTTAATGCCATTGTGTAGTGACTTGGGAATGATACCATTTGTAGATATTACTGTTGGGACAGTGTATACCCTGTTCTTGTTCCATAGTCTTTCAATTTCCTGTTTTAATTCAGCATATTTCTGTTGTGTTTTACTTTTTGATATCTGTGTTATATGTGTTTGGAATGACTATATCTAATAAGTAAGTTATTCTTGCTTATTTATCCTGTAATTTTATCCTATTTGTAATAACAAATCTGCCATAATATAATTTGAAGGATTTTGACCCTAAAACTGCATCAGGCTTGCATTTATGGTAAGGTTATGAGTCTGTATTTTGAAGCAAGATTTTGGTGAATGATGTTTGCCACTCTTTTTGTGCCTGTGTAAGTGATCAGATTGAGTTAAACTGCTGCAGGATTCTGTAGTGTGTTGGATTGTTTCTGATTTCTCTTGACATTTTCTGCATCTATCATTTTGAATATATTGCTTTTTTATTATGTATTTTTGATAATTTTTGTGTTAAGCACCTGATCCTATATTGCCATAAGAACCCTTCTGTTTCTGGGATGAGGTCCCCAATTCTGAGCAAGTTATTTGATGCTTCCTTGTCAACATCTAGTCGGCTCAGATCGTGGGAATGTGTTCCATGGAGGGTCATGTCTTCCACTGGTTAACCTTTTCATCTGTAGAGATAATTTCTTCATTTTTCTGGGGTGTGCTCTCATTTAAGTTTAGTGATGTGTATTTCTTATCAGAATTGCATATGCCTGTGTGAAGTGCCAAATCCTGTTTTCATTGATGAAAGTATATCCTTAGAAGTTTTATCTGATGGTATGTAATTTTTTTATATCAGTTATTCCTCTTCCCCCTTTTGTCCTAGGTGGTGCTAATTTAAGAGCATTTGAGTGTACATAGTGTTTTCTAAAATCTGTCATATCAGTTCTTATTTTCCTTTGTAATTTTTCAAGTTGTTTCATACCAAGATATTATACCAAAAGCATACATTAATATGGGTATAGCAAAAGTGTTTATTGCCTTTGTTATATTTTTTACTATTGAGCTCTGTCTGGCAGATTTTCTTAAGCCTTGAAGTAAATTCTGATGAAAGTTTTCACTTTATTGCACTATGATCTATTTTCTTTGCTTATTGATATCCCAGACACTTACATTTCATATCCATCGATCAGTTGTACTGTACCCTGCTGCTCTGTTTTGTATTCTATTAGCTGTACTGCACCTTTCTTTATTTTAAATGTTCTGCATTTATCTAGTCCAAAGTTCATGTTCATATCTTTTGAAAATAGTTCCACTATTTTAATTAATTGCTTTAGTTTTACCGATGAAGAAGCGTATAATTTCAAACCATCCATGTTTAGAAGATGCGTCAACGTATAATTTGTTTGGTAGTTTCTAATTTGATATCCTACTCAGTAAACTAGAGAGCATGTTTAAAGCTTGCCAAAACCATAGTGGCGTTAGAGTCACACTGAAAATGCCTATTATTAGTAATAATAATTATTATTATTGTTGTTGTATTTTTATATTTCTCTCAGCTCAAACTGGTAAAACCCTGAGGTACAAGCATAGCCGACCACGCTCATTTCCTACGAACTTTCAGATTATTCTAGTGGTGGCTTTCTGGAGATTTGAAATTATTTGCTCCTTCATCAGTGAAGCTAAAGCAATAAATTATTAGGCAACGACTCCCGACCATGGACTAAGTCCATGGAATTTCTAGGCTTATGATTCAGGGATGTTCTTGCATCAGAAACATAATGTGAGCAGAGCAGGGGGCTAGGCACACAGCCTTGTGGTGCACCTGTGCTAATGGTGATCGTGGAGGAGTTGCTGTTCCAAATCTGAACTGACTGGTGTTTGGAAGTGAGGAAATCAAAGACTCAGTGACACAAGGAGATACCAAGGCCTTTGTCTTGGAGATTATTGATTAGATTCAGAGGGATGATAGTACTGAATGTTGAGCTGTAGTCAATGAAGAACATCTGGATGTATGCATCTTCATTGTCCAGATGTCATAAGATCCATACAGCTTGTAAACAGGCCATCCAAGTCCATTATGCTGACCATAATGTCCCCTTATACATTAATACTAATCCTTTATTCTACCATGCACGTGCACACTGAATAACTCAGAGTGGCCAATTAACTTACCAACCACACACTATATTAACATGTTGCTGTGAAGTGTGCATGTGTGTATGTTGAGAGGAAGGTGGTCTTGAGTTCATCTAAAAGATGGTAACCCTGGCAATACAACATTCCTCGGTATCATTCTAAAGCACCAGCCTCGTTTATATGTTCAAAAAATTAGACTTGGACCATATGGGTCTAGCCAAAGCATAACAGTGTGCCTTCAAAATCATGCCATTCTGTGATTTAGCCATCGGTAATTGAATCTTTTAAAAGTAAATGATCACTAAAGTCATTGTTTTTCTAAGCAAGGCATCGCAGCATGCCTTGTAGGACATGACTATGCTCATTTAAGTTTTAAAAACATTTGTCCTCAGAATTGCTAAACCAATGCTTTTAGCAGTGGACTAGGAAAACAGGCATCTGGGAACAATAGCAGTGAAAAGTTACTGAAATTTAGGTATTAGGTAATAAACTGTACAAGGACTGACAAAGGGGATGAAATAGTCCACATGAACTCAATGCCAATTTAAATCTGGGAAGAGAAATAAAAGGAGAAATACTTATTTTTAAATTCTGAAATCATCTGAAATTATCCTGACAGACTTTGGTTCACCTTTGGAGGCAAGAAGCTGACTGGCAGTAATTAACAACTACTGTATAATTTAAGGTGAAGTCAAATGTTATCCTTGACTTTTGGTGGCATGTCTAATAGACAGTTAATGAGCAGATGTCAAAGCTTCTCTAAAATCACTGGCAATGTGAGCATGAAAGACAGATGGGCAACCTGTGGCAATTCACATATAATTGGCCTCCTCTTCCTCCTTACATGGTCCTGGCTGATTTTGAAATCAGATTGGTTGGATTTTATGATCTCTGCCATCAGTTCCACATGCAACAGCCAGCACTACTCAGTGTCAGGATGAGTGGATTTATTTTCCACAAATGAAGAAGACACGGAGGCTTTCCTGTAATACCAGGGGCTCTTATCTCATTTAGCACCTTGTCAAAGGCCTTCTGAAAATCCTATCCTCAGCATCCACTGATTCTCCTTTGTCTGTACTGCCTGTTATTTCTTCAAAGAATTCCCAACAGATTTGTCAGGCAGTGCTTACAGGAGAGATACCAGCATAGATAGAAGACTCACTGACTGGCAGGAGGCAAAGACTGGGATAAAGGAGGCCTTTTCTAGTTGGCTGTCAGTTAATAGAGGCATTGTGCAAGGTATTGGGACTTCTTTTCATGTTATATTTCAATAATTTGGATGATGCAATTGATGACTCTGGGTCAGGTTTGCAGATGAAACAAAGATAGGTGGAGGGGTAGGTAGTATCGACGAGGCGGGGAATCCACAGAAGAACTTAGACAGATTAGGTGAATAGGGAAAAAAGTGGCAGATGGAAGTGTATGGTCATGCACTTTGGTAGAAGAAATAAAGGTGTCATCTATTTTCGAAACAGGGAGAAAAAACAGAAATCAGAGTTACAAATGTTCTAGGGAGCCCTCTGCAGGATTCCCTAAAAGTTAATTTGTCGGTTCAGTCAGTGGTAAGGAAGGCAATTGCAATGTTAGCATTCATTTCAAAAGGACTAGAATATAAAAGCAAGGATATAATGCCGAGACTCTAGGAGTCATTAGTTAAACTGCCCTTGTAGTATTGTGACTATTTTTAGGCCCCTTTTCGAAGAAAGGATGCGTGGACATTGGAGACGGTCCAGAGGAGGTTTACAAAAATTATCACAGGAATTAAAGGGTTAACATCTGAGGACCATTTGATGGCTCTGGGCCTGTACTAACTGGAGTTTAGAGGGGGGATCTCATTGAAATATATCAACTTTTGAAAGGACTGGATAGAGTGAATGTGGAGAGGATGTTTCCTATAGTAGATAAGTCTATAGAGCACAGCCTCAAAATAGAAGGACATTCCTTTAGAACAGCAACAATTAGAAATGTCTTGAACCAGACAGTGATGAAACAGAGGAATTTTTTGCGACAGACGGCTGTGGAGACCAAATCATTGAATATATTTACAGTTCAGATTGATAGCTTCTTTATTGGTGGTTGTCTCTCAGGGTCTGAGGAAGACTAAACATTGTGCAGTGGTCTGTGGATACACATGTGGCTTTGGAAGCCGAAGGCCGATGCACACATGCAGTTGCGGGTTGGACATGGAATGGCGGTTGTTGGAACAGGTGCATACACAGCTCTGTGGCGTCGGACTCGTGCTGCTGCAAGACGCTGATTTTGGTCATCCTCAAAGTCAGATGCGGCTTTTCTGGTCAGGGCGGACCACGCAGCCCTGTCGGCTGCAGACTCCTCAAGTTGTCGAGGCTGGAGGTACTATTTGATGTACGATTTCAAATTGTCTTTGTATCTTTTTTTGGGGCGGCCCTGATTGCGACTGCCATGCTCAAGCTCACCGTAGAGCAGCTGCCTGGGGATTCTTGTTTCACCTGTGCGGATTACATGGCCAGTCCAGCGTAGCTGGGCCTGGAGGATCCTTGCCTCAATGCTTGTGCTGTTGGCTCTGTCAAGGATTTCCTGGTTGGTGATTAGATCCTGCCATCAAATCCTCACGATCGGCCGCAGAGAGCTTATGTGAAACTGCGCCAGCTGTTTGATGTGCCTGCGGTACAGGGTCCAGGTTTTGCAGCCGTACAGGAGAGAGGTGAGGACCACAGCCTTGTACACCTTGAGCTTGGTTGAAAGCTGAATGTCCTTGTGCTCCAGAACTTTGACACGGAGTTTCCCGAGTGTCTGGCTGGCTTTCTGGATCCTTGCTATGATCTTTGTCAAGGGATCCATCACTGGAGATGGTGCTTCCTAGATACTTGAACCTCTCCACATTCTTCAGGACAGTGTTGTCGATGGTGATGCATGGCTGAGGAGGGTGACCGTTTGGTGCAGGTTGTAGGAGAACTTCTGTCTCACCGAGGCTGATTGTCAGGCCGAACAGCTTTGAGGCTGCGGAGAACTTGTCAACAATCGTCTGCAGGTGGCTCTCCTGGTGGGCCATGAGGGCACAGTCATCAGCAAACAGGGCTTCAGTGATGAGCCTCCTCTTTGCAGCAAGGCGTCTCAGGTCAAACATCGATCCATCTAGGCGATATCTTATGTAAATACCCAGGTCTAGGTCCTAAACAGCATGCTTCAGCATGTGGGTGAAGAAGAGGTTGAAGAGCACTGGTGCTAGAACGCACTCTTGCTTCATGCCATTTGAGATGTTGAAAGTCTCAGATGGGGAACCATCTGAGAACACTTCTGTCATGCCATCATGGAGCAGGTGGATGACTGTAATGAGTTTCTGCGGGCAGCCAAGCTTTCCAAGGATGATCCACAGCGCGTTTCTGTTGACCGTGTCACACGCCTTCGTCAGTTCAATGAAGACAGAGTATAATGTTGTGTTCTGTTCCAGGCACTTCTGTATCTGTCCCACTGCGAAGATCATGTCGACAGTGCTGCATTCAGGACGAAAGCAGCATTGTGACTCGAGAAGTTTCTCTTCTGACACTGTTGGAATCAGTTTGTTGAGGATGATGCGGGCGAGGATTTTTCCGGCAATGGAAAGTAGTGAGATGCCTTAGTAGTTCCCGCAGTCGGTTCTAGAACCTTCATTTTTGTAGAGGGCGATTATTGTTGCGTCTCTGAGGTCAGGGGGAATCTCATCTTCTTCCCAAATGCTAGTCAGGGAAGCATCAAGTGATTCCTTGCTGAGTGCCTTGTACAGTTCAGCAGGTTTTCCATCCTTGCCGGACGCCTTGCCACTGCTCATCTGCACGATAGCCTTCTTGACTTCATCTATCGAGGGAGGGTCATCTAGTTCCTCGTGAATAGGCTGTTGGGGGATTTGGTCCAGAGCAGACTGGTCAACCGATGAAGGGCGGTTCAGGAGCTGGCTGAAATGCTCTTCCCATCTGTGTTTGATGCTCTCTTTGTTCTTTAGCAGTGTGGTTCCATCAGCAAGCAATAGTGGAGATGAGCCGGATCTCAAGGGGCCAAAGATCATCTTGATGGAGTTGAAGAGCAGCTTCGAGTTGTTGATGTCGGCGAAGCGTTGCACCTCTTCAGCTTTCCTATCCCACCATAGGCCGTGCATCTTGCAAATTTCCCATTGGGCATGGGCCTGAAGGAACAAGAACTGCTCTTTTTTGGGAATGGAGCTTGGGTTGTTTTGCCACTCCATGAATGCTTTGTTCTTCCTGGCCAGGAGATCTTTGATGGCACTGTCATTCTCGTTGAACCAGCCTTAGTGGTTCTGGTCCTTGGGGCCAAGGACTGATTTTGCTGTCTCCGTCACCATCTCTCTAAACTGATTCCACTTCTGGGTTGGGCCACCAGTTAGTGGTCTGTTGCCAGACAGCTTCTCAACAAGGGTGGCCTGGAACTTGCAAAGATACAGTGGCGCTTGGAGTCTGGCGATGTTAAAAGCTGTTCTGATTAACTTAGGGCGCTTGGAATGGTGGGGAGCAATACGCAGCTTCAATGTGGTGCGGACAAGCCTGTGGTCAGTCCAGCACTCTGCTCCTTGCATGGCCCTGGTGACGAGGACATCCCAGATGTCTCGGCAACGTACTATAACGTAGTCGATCGTGTGCTAATGTTTGGATCTTGGGTGCATCCATATTGTCTTGTACTTATTCGCCAGCCTGAACACTGTGTTTGTGATGAGGAGGTCGTATTCTGCACATTTGCTAAGGAGCAAGAGGCCGTTGCTGTTCATATTGCCAATACCATGTTTGCCTAGAACCCCTTCCCAGCGACTGTGATCGCAGCCTACTCGGGCATTGAAGTCACCGAACAGGATTAGTTTGTTGTTGGCAGGGACTGAGCACAGAACAGAGCTAAGGTCGGCGTAGAAATGTTCAATGGTCTCGTATTTGCTGGTCATGGTTGGGGCATAAGCGCTGATGACTGTTGCGTGACATTTGTGGCTGAGGGTCAGATGTAGCCACATAAGCCTTTTGTTGATTCCCACGGGCAGGCCGGAGAGTTGTTTCAGGAAGCTGGACTTGACTGCAAATCCAACTCCATGAATCCTCTCTTCAGTTTGCACTTTTCCTTTCTGCTGGTGGTTTCAGTCAGGGATCCTTCCTCCGCAAGCCTGGTTTCACTTAGGGCTGCGATGTTGATGTTGTAGCGTGAAAGTTCCACGGCAACAAGGGCTATTCTTCTTTGGGGTCTTGCTGAGTTCTCTCTGTCCATGAGTGTGCGGACATTCCATGATCCTAACAGAAGTTTCTTTATTAGTAAGGATGTAAAAGGTTATGGGCTGAAGGCAGTAGAATGGGGATGAGAGAAAATAAATCAGCCATGATGGCATGGGGGAACAGACTGGATGAGCCAAACAGCCTAATTCTGCTCCTATGTCTTATGGTCTTATGTACCATTTATAAACAGGCTTCCATTCAGTCTTTGCTTCGATGTAACATGCAGACTGCCAGTAGATGGCAACCTTTACAATAGAATGGGAATCCAATCTAATTAGGGTCTTATCACAAATATAGAAATAATATTCCCTGTTCAGAGAAACTAAGGACCCCAGATCAAAATGGCAGCTGCACACCATTTTGTTTGAATAAAGAGACAGCAGGAGCTTGGACATAAAACTAGTTAAAGCTTAGAAACTGAAGCATTTGGCCAATAAACACAAGAGATTCTGCAGATGCTTTCCAAATGGTGCAATGGTACACCAGTGATCAGTATTGTTTTTTACCTGGAATTTGCTGATGACACAAAACTTAGCAAGGAGAGTAGTACGGCAGAATGGATGGGGAAGCAAGGAAGCACACGGCCCTGCAGAGTAGGCAATTGTATGTACAGTGCCTCACACAACCTTAGGGAAGTTTTGAGGTGTAAACATAGAAAATATAGTAGCGAGAGTACACTAGTTCTCACTGCAATGTAATAATAACCACTTCTAATTTTAGTGATATTAATTGAAGGATAAATATTAGTAACTATGCTGATGTTAACTACCTTGTTCATCTCCTAAAATAGTACTATTGAATTTCAAACACTTACTTCGGAATTTCCATGTTTCCCCTAACACCCCATTCCCCATCCCACTCCCACATTTTTTCTCTCACTACTTATAACTTTGAATATTTGCTGCTGATTGATGGGCATTGACCTGAAACAATAGCCCATTCTGCCTTCAGAGGGGCAGCCAGATTACCTCCCATGCTTTTCTGCATAAAATGTTCATGTACCAAATCTGATCCCGAAACATGGATTTATAAAGACATGCACCATAATTTTACAGTGGAGAAAAAATATCTTCTGTCCATCATTTCTAAACTATGCAGTGTGAGAGCCACCTTCCAAATATGAGGGTGTGGAAGCTATCAATTGTTTCCATATGAATTTGCATTCATACATAGGTAACTTAGAGACCTCAGTTTAATTAGGCTTTTGTCACTTGTTTAACAGACCAGGATACGGAAGTCTAATTAGATAGTGATCAATGCTTTGTGAACTTTTCGGGTCATTGAAGTACCAAGTTTTGAATTGAGCCTGGACTATGCTATCTTTGGACTAGGAGTCCTGCCGAAGGGTGTCAGCCCAAAATGCCGACTGTACTTTTTTCCATAAATGCTGTCTGGCCTGCTGAGTTCCTCCAGCATTTTGTGTGTGTGTATGCTATCCCTGTGTCATACTACCAGCTCCGTGTTCTGTGTGTAACTCTCCAGCAATGCAGAATGAAGCAATAAATCGTCATACTGCATCACTCAGTTTTCAGAGCAGGTCAAGCCATCTCCTACAAGTTTGGCCTTTTGAAGACTTGCTATGAAAAAGAAGAATACCAACCACATTTGGTATAGAGAGAGATCACTAGCTTTCAGATGAGATATTAGATAAAGAACCTGCAAAAGATCTCATGGCGTTACTTTGAGAAAGAGAAGGTGAGCTCACCACGATCTCTTGCACTGTATTCCCTTTATAAACATCTAAATGTAAGTAATCTTTTGGAATCTTAATTGATGATGAATTATCTTAACAGTGACTACATTTTATTTTGGCTGTAAGAATATCTTTAAATTTTAGATTACTTGATAAAAGGGAAATGGAGAGGAGTTTCATTGGAAAACTTTATTGCAGTCTGCGACTTACCAGAAACAAAGTTGGAAACAGAATTCATATTTAAAAGGAATATTTTTGTAAGGTATAGGAAATGGTGATTCTTGTACTGATTCTATGATTCTAGCTGGTTAACCATGAGATAACAGATTTTTAATGTAAATATTAAGTAGTTTTGTGGAAAGAAAAGGTCTCTATATTTCCTAGGCTTTCTGTTTCCGATGGAAATGCAATCAAATTGGACATCAGATTTTCAATGATTAATCTCATTCATTCTCTAGTTTTAGTGTTACATTCAAGGACTGTCTTAACAAATGCATACTTAATATACTTTCGATTTGGTGGGAACACAGTGTGTGTTTAGAAAAAGGATCACTTATTAACTTGCAACAATGAGACTTTGCAATTATATCCTCCATTTGCAGAAAGTTTAGGCCAGTAAATTTGATTTTGCCTCATCATTTCCAGTGAATGCTGGGTAACATTTTTTAAACCTTGATTTCTTTTTATCAAAGATTTAAGAAGCGCTTAGCAATGTGCCTTTCTATGCAATTTGTCAAGCTTTGATCCAGATTTTGAGTCACTCCATATGATATCATTGTCCACGCATCCCTCCCCACTGATCTCCCTCCTCACACTTACCCTGTAAGTGAGACGAGTGCTACACCTGCTCCCTCACCACCATTCAGGGCCCCAAAACGTTCTTCCAGGTGAGGCAACACTTTACCTGCCAGGTCATCTACTGTATCCAGTGCTTCAGGGGCGGCCTCCTCTACTTCAGTGAGACCTGACATACATTGGGGGATCATATTGTCGAGTGTTACGTATCCCGTAACTGGATCACTTACCAGCAAAGATAGAGAGGTCCGCTGAAGTCTGATGGTACCATTTTCAAATGTTTTTATTTATAAAGGTGCACAAAAGTAAGGTTAATACAAACATTCAGATACCATAAGTCGTCAATACTCAATCTAAAGCGCAGGTATAGTAATAACCAATAAGAAATAAACTCTATCGTTGTCTAGGGGTAATGTATATATTGTCCGCTATATATCTGAAAGTCTCTTGCGGTCACTGCAGTTCCACCAGCTGCCGTCTTTTGGTGGTGTCGCGTTGGTGCACTTTGTTAAAGAGAGAGAGATAGAGATTAAATGAAACAGTTACCCGGCGGGTTTTTTTCCAACCTTTAGGAGTTCGATTCGTCGAAGCCTCGTTGGGGAATGGACGCCACTCATGGCCTCCCCTGTAGCTAAGCCGTTCTTTCGTGGTGAGGTCGCCAATCCCAGGCAAGGAAAAGACGCACACGAACTCCACCACCGGCTGTCGCTCTTAAACGCTGTCGCAGGATTTCCAGCGTGTCTTCTGTTGCGTCTGGGGGGCTGTCTTTACAACCCCTCTTTTATCTGAGCTCACGGGGTCTCAGATGTCAATCAGGTTGGGATGATGCAATCTCTCTCCATCTCTCCACCCACATTGCCCTGAGGGTATACACGTAGTACAGTTCCCAATTCACAAAGGTGTCTCCACGAGACAATGACCACAGTCGCCAGCTTTGCCTCGCCGTGAAACATGGGACACCGCACGTATCTCTCTCTTCTCTTGGGTCATTGACCCCCCCCTTCACTAGGGCTCTGGCGATTCTCACAAAGGAGGGGGCTGGGATCATAACACCTCCCCTCTTAAAAACGTTTTTACCAGCGGTTAAAACGGAGTGGTACAGAGTCTTACAGAGTTTTAGGATTTAACATAATACAAAAGCTGTTCTTTTAACTACAGAGCTGTACCGTCATACATTTTTCAGCATCTAAACAGTTAATGATTACAGTGTCACTTCCTTTAATATGGTAACATCTTGTCCCTGACTAAAGGCTGGTAGCATCAGATTTCAACAGGCAGGGGTCCAAGGGGGTTGTCTTTGTTATTCACATGCTTTGTCAAAATCCCGTACAGCCGGTTTTTCTATTTAAAAATGGCGCCCCCATTAGCCGTCACCTCTTTTCCGGTGAGTTCCTATGTGGGGGACCTGGGTAATTTGGCGAGGTACTCTCCCGCCTTTCCATTCCATAAGGGTTATTCTCTCAACACCGTGTCCCAAACTTAAATCATCGTGGGAATTTCCACCCAAATCTTTAATGTTACACAGGTAGCTAACCCTTTCGTCAAGACCATGCAGGCTGATGGGTTTCAGTTCGAACCTTTCCCTCAGGCCGCATTTAAATTTCGGCCTTTTCACAGCGCTCTCTTGAATAACAACAGCGTGTGGGGCACCTTTACATTCCAAATCCACCTGTAATCGATGCGCAGGCACCGCGTTACCAAGCCCTCGTTTCTGTAGCTTGTTTGCTTCTTCTGACACCAATCTAAACTTTAAATTTTCTTCATTCGATTTGGGAACTACAAACTTCCCGTTCCCTTCAATAATAATGTTTATCCCCCCATGGTCGAGTTCCACTTTAAGGTTCACCACCCCTTCGTGTACCAACACCTGGGAACCCTCCCTTCCCCCAATTACCAGGGTTAACCCTGTCTTCACCGAACCCAGTCCATCTGACCCACAGGGACTGCATTCCTTTTCAACTGAATCAAATACCTCAGACCTTTTCTGAGCTCCATTACTAGGTTCAGTACCACGTGCATCCACATCTTGGACACACTCAAACGGGACATCTCCCTCTTCCAGGCTTTCAATACCCATACCCTTTTCAAATTCTAACTTCCCCTGATCCTCCCAGTTCCTCTCTGGGCAACTCCCTTCCGGAGTAACCTCCACCCCGCGGGCTGAAACAACCTCGTCTGCCAACCCAGCAGACCTCTCCAAGGTAATGGCATCCTTTTCATCTAGGACTGCCTTCATCTCATTCTCGGGAACACCTTGATAACTCTCAACTTCTTCAAACAGGGCTGCCACCCCACGACAGATCATCCATGTCCAACTCTGGACCTTTTAACAGTTGGTTCCGTTTCTCCTCTTTATTTCCTACCTCTAGGACCTTTCTCTTCGCTAAGGGCAGATCTCACTCCTCTCCCTTAACCCCTTTCACTTTACTACTCTTCGGTTTACCACCCTCAGAACCCTTGTGGTACAGGGTCGGTAGGACCGTCTCGGCCAAATCAATACTGGCCAGATTTAAACTGCTTGCTTTCTCAGCTGCCTTTCTCGACAGGCTGCGAATGCTCGCGCCTGTGGTACAGACTGGAGATGCGAGGGGCGGGGCTGCAATCCTCACAGGCTGTTTGAGCCATGTCCAAACCTGCTCCCCGGCTAAATCATTTCCGAGGAGGACGTCCGCATCAGTTCTCGGGAATTCTGATGGCACCCCTATTTCGACTGGTCCAGATACCAGCTCACAATCCATAATTACCTGATGTAGGGGCACCATTTCTATTCTTGTACCTATCCCCATTCACGGCGACCATTCCCCTTCTCCGACCGAAATCTAGTATCTCATGGCGGATCAACGACTGCTCCGCCCCGGTGTCTCGCCAGATTCGGACGGGAATGGGTGGGTCTCCCCCCTTCACGGACACGGTTCCGGGTGACAGCCAAGTCTCTGACCCTTCTCGTACTCTGTCTACCCGGGGCTCTCTCGTCGATTTACTGATTACCACGGCACACCCGATAGGGACCGCTGCTCTCCCTTTTTCTGGCTCCTTTCTCAGAGCAAAGCACCTAGAGGCAATATGTCCTCCCTTCCCACAATTAAAACAGGTCAAGCCCGGAAATCTCGGGCCTCCTGGCCTTTCCCCCTCAACCTTACCACTAGCTCCCGGCGGGACCTCTGCCTCAGCCGGCGGACTTTCTCTACCGTTCCGACGGTCTCTCGGATAACCTTTTGGCGAGGAAATCTTTATCCTGTGGGTTAGGGCATATTCATCTGCGAACCTAGCAATTTCTGAGATGGACTTATTCGCCTTCTCATTCAAATACATCCGGATCTCCTCCGGAACACACCCTTTTAATTCCTCAATCAGAAATAACTCCCTGATACGCCCATAATCCCCGTCCACCTGTTCCGCGGTGCACCAACGGTCCAAGAGCACACCCTTTTCATAGGCTAGCTCGGTATACGTTTGATTCCACCCTTTCCGTAAATTTCTGAACCTCTGTCTATACGCTTCAGGTACTAGCTCGTAACTCCATGAACTTTGGCATAATTCTCCGCTTCCCCTTCCTCGACGGCCAAGGCCGCATATGCTCGTTGTGCCTTCCCCTTTAACACACTTTGTAACAACGCCACCCACTGCTCTTTGGGCCACTTTTGATTTACTGCCACCTTTTCAAAAAGCAAGAAATAACTATCAACATCCGACTCTTCGAATGGCGGTACTACCCTCAACTCCCGACTAACATTAAACCTCTCCTCTCGATCTAACCCTAGATCTCTTCGCTCTTTCTTTATCTTCTCCATCTCCAAGTCATGTTCCCTCTGTTCTCGTCTCTCCTCATACTCTCTTTGCTTTTCAGCTCGTTCCCTCTCGTTCTCGGCTCGTTCTCTCTCGTTCTCGGCTCGTTCCCTCTCGTTCTCGGCTACTTCTAGCTCTTTTAGCTGAATTTCATGCTGTCTTTGCTTTTCAGCTTGGTCCCGCTCTTTTCCCACCTCTAACGCCTTTAGTTGGAGCTCCTGGTCCCGTTTCACCTCTAACTCCTTTATGTGGAACACCTGCTCCCTTTCTTTCTCTCTCTCAGCCCGTTCTTTCTCTCTCTCAGCCGCTTCCAGCTGCTTCATTTTAAATTCATGTTCCAACCTTAATTTCTCCAACTCTAGCTGATCCATTCCACTCGTGGTACTTTTTCAGGGATATTTTCCAAGACCCCAGCTTCGAACACTTTCTTCCCAATGTAATACCGAGTTATGGCCCCTCGCATCTCCCACTTTTTCATGGACGACCTCACTTCTGCGAGGGCCAATCCCTTCGCCAAATTTAACAAGTCTGATTTGGTGGCCGCCTCTAGTGCCTCTACAGTCGGGTTTTTCATAAATTCATTCACGTCCATCTTTGCTGGTTTCCCGTCTGGCTACCCGCGTACCAGATCCAAAATTTTTATTTTTTATTTTTTTTTTGACTTACAAACCCAATTCACTGCCCTCCCAATTTTGGTTTCAAATCCCGGACGAGCCCCCACGTTGTTACGTATCCCGTAACTGGATCACTTACCAGCAAAGATAGAGAGGTCCGCTGAAGTCTGATGGTACCATTTTCAAACGTTTTTATTTATAAAGGGGCACAAAAGTAAGGTTAATACAAACATTCAGATACCATAAGTCATCAATACTCAATCTAAAGCGCAGGTATAGTAATAACCAATAAGAAATAAACTCTATCGTTGTCTAGGGGTAATGTATATATTGTCCGCTGTATATCTGAAAGTCTCTTGCGGTTACTGCAGTTCCACCAGCTGCCGTCTTTTGGTGGTGTCACGTTGGTGCACTTTGTTAAAGAGAGAGAGATAGAGATTAAATGAAACAGTTACCCGGTGGGGTTTTTTTCCAATCTTTAGGAGTTCGATTCGTCGAAGCCTCGTTGGGGAATGGACGCTCACTTGTGGCCTCCTCTGTAGCTAAGCCGTTCTTTTGTGGTGAGGTTGCCAATCCCAGGCAAGGAAAAGACGCACACGACCCCACCATCGGCTGTCGCTCTTAAACGCTGTCGCAGGATTTCCAGCGTGTCTTCTGGTGCGTCTTTACAACCCCTCTTTTATCTGAACTCATGGGGTCTCAGATGTCAATCAGGTTGGGATGATGCAATCTCTCTCCATCTCTCCACCCACGTTGCCCTGAGGGTATACACGTAGTACAGTTCCCAATTCACAAAGGTGTCTCCACGAGACAATGACCACAGTCGCCAGCTTTGCCTCGCCGTGAAACGTGGGACACTGCACGTATCTCTCTCTTCTCTTGGGTCATTGACCCCCCCCCCCCCTTCACTAGGGCTCTGGCGATTCTCACAAAGGAGGGGGCTGGGATCATAACACGAGCATCTTCTCTCCGTCTGCTACAAAAATTTCTTGCTGCCCACTCATTTCAATTCCACTTCCCTTTCCCATTCTAACATGTCAGTCCATGGCTACTGTCACAATGAGGATACACTCAGGTTGGAGGAGCAACACCTCATATTCTGTCTGGATAGCTTCCAACCTGATGGCATGATCATCGATTTCCCTAACTTCTGGTAATTTCTCTGCCCTTTCTCCTTCCCTCTTCTTCCATTCCACATTCTGAATCCCTTCTTTAACCTCCTCCTCTCCTCAACTGTCCATCAAATCCCTCTGGTACCTCTCCTCCTTCCCTTTTTCCTATGGTCTACAGTCTGCTCTTATCAGATTTCTTCTTCTTCAGCCCTTTGTCTCTTCCACCAATCACCTTCCAGCTTCTCACCTCAATCCCCTATACCACCTACATTCCTGGTGTCACCTATTACCTGCCATCTTGTTCACCTTTCTGTCTCCCACCTTCTTATTCTGTCTTCTTCCCCTCCACAAATGTTGCCTGAACTGTTGAGTTCCTCCTGGATTTTGTGTGTGTTTTTCTGGATTTCCAGCAACAGCAGAATCTTGTGCTTAAGTTCTTGTTTGACTGCAAGGCCATTTTAGGTCAGCTTGAAAGGGGATTTATGAATATATGGACATCAGCTCAATATCTTTATTTTTTTCTTTGAAAAGGACAATACAATGTTTCTTCTAGAAAATTTCCAAATAAACGTTTATGGATCTATGCTGCGCATAATTCAATGAAATGCCAATCTTGTTTACAATTCACTTATCAGTACTGATCCCAGAAAGAAATGTTTGCATTCCTTAATGCTGTGAAAGGCAGTTTATTGCCAAACAAGTGCAGCTGTAACTCACTGTTTTAAAACACATAAATCTCAGAAACAATTGCACAAACAGAACCCATCAAGCTACTGTAGTACAACTGAGCAGTGACAATTGAGAAATAACTAACAGCTTGGAGGACTCCCATATGCTTATTCAAATGATTCAATGTGATCTGAGAAAGCCAAAGATTCTTGATTTAACATGCCATCAGGCAGACAACCTTCCAGAGTCTGCAAAACGCCCACTAATTTGTCAGCCTAGATTAGAACATCGTTGATCAAAGATGGAAGCAATTCCATTGATTGTGCATCTATCAGCCTTCTGAAAAGTTTTTAATTAGTTTCACTCACTTGGTCTTCCTCATATAAAAAGAGGTTTAATTCTCTTTCAATGGTTCTCATTTCACCTCACTTTGCCCATTAACCCTTTGCTGCCTGTCCATGTGCCTTTTAAACGTTGTAACTGTACCAGATTTTACCTCTTCCTTTGGCAGTTTGTTCCATATATGCACCACCTTCTGTGTGGAAAACCTTGCCCTTCAGGGCCAAATAGACAAAACTTTGCTCAGCTCCATCTATGTTATGCATAATCTTGATCCCCTCACTCTCTGTAGGACAGAAATGGTTAATCTTGGCAAATCAGGTATTACCAGGCAACTAAAGCCTTGTATACCTGGAAAAATTTAGGTAAATCATCTTAACCACCTCTCCAAAGTCTTCATGACCTTTAAAGTGTGGTGAGCAGAACTGGACGTAACATGCTAGCTACATTTTTATTAGCATTTTCTAACAGTTTAGTGTTTCTTTTTGTTGTCTTCTGTACCTTTGTCTTTAAAGCCAACAATTCCAGGTGGTATGTTTCATAATTTTATCAGCTTGGCCTCATACATACAATCCTGCCTTTGTCTTTCATTCAGATTATCAAGAGTGATGATTGAACCCACACATTTCTGATTTGGGTGGTGGCAGTGTTACCTGAATCCTGTAGATTTTTTTTTAAGATGAGAAAATAATGTTTTACAACTTTAGTACCTGGCAAAACAACTTTAACTGCAAAAGAAAGTTCTTGGATAAGTTCTAAACTGATCCAGTTTCCCCAAAACTACTTACCATATAGATGTTTGTAATGGATTACACATTAAATGTCCTTTTGAAAAATCATTCTAATTCTAAGAACTGGGTAAATACCTGCCCTTTGCAATCACAAATGTCAATGATTTATGTAACGTGGTTAGGTTCAAGGCTCTTTGTCCCACATACAATATACCAACTATAACAAAGTAAATCCTTTCATATAGCACACTTAACACAAGTAATCCTTCAACAGAAAAAAAAACAGCATATTTTCATTAGAAGTCCAACAGACCTTCCCTTGGCATGTATTAAAAAATGTGCCTAAATTGCTGGCTTACTTTGTAAAATAGTTGTTTGCAATCTAGAAACATAGAAAACCTAGAGCACAATATAGGCCCTTCGGCCCACAAAGCTGTGCCAAGCATGTCTTTACCTTAGAAATTACCTAGGGTAGAACAACGACAAACTTTCAAACAAGATCTAAAGGCTTTCCAGAATTCTATGGATAAGACTGATTTAGTAGTCAAACAGCAACAAACTCTAATCGCAACTTTGCAAGAGGACGCTCGGAAGCGAGACTTGATAATTGAAAAACTGGAGCAGAAATTATCTTTGATGATTAAACAGGTGGAAACACTTAAAGCCAAGAGTGCCGACTTTGAAAATCGGTCCAGAAGACAGAACTTACGCATACTTGGTCTTCCGGAAGGTATTGAACAAGGGGACCCCCCAAAGTATTTTGCTCAACTTTTAAAGGATGTGTTCCCTTCTGTATCCCCAGGCAGTCCTCCGTTACTTGATCGCGCCCATAGAATTATGCGCTGATCATCAAGTTCTTCATCTAAACCACCTGTTGTAATTGTTCGATTTCATTATGTGCATGTCAAAGAGCAACTTATTCGCGTGGCTCGGCGTTTAGGGATGGTTAAATTGAAAGATTTCCAATTCCGATTAGTGGAGGATTTTAGCCCAGAAGTAATGAAGGCAAGGCTCCTTTTTAAACCTCTGATGTCCGAATGTTATGAGAAAAATCTAAAACCAGCGCTTTTATACCCTGCGAAACTTAGAATCTCGCCTCCGAATGCACCACGGTGTGTTTTTCTCTCCACATCTGAAGCTTGAAGCTTTCTGGATGAGAATTATCCTACTGCTTTGGACTCTCATTTCTAATAAATGAGTGATTTTGATCGTTACAAGATAGTTTTTGTTTCCAAAACCAGATTTTGTTTCTGGCTATTGGTGTATTCTGCATTTTATATTCTAATTAAAGTTTTTTTTCGACGTACTGATCTTTTTAATTTACTTACTTTAACCATTGTATTTTAGTTTTGGTCATTATTATTAATCCTTTGAAGGTGAATTTTTTTTAACGGTTTGATATTTATCCTTTTCATTTTTTGTGTGACTAAAATGGCGGTTTCTTCTCTAAAATATTTCTTGCTTTTTTTTTTGATTTCACCATCTTTTCCTCTCTCGTCTTCTTCCTATAATGCATTTCTTATCACATTTTAACTTTTTTGTTTGGGTTTTAACCCGATATATAAGTTGCTAGTGTTTATATTCTTTTTGGTTTTTTTTATTAGCAATTATATTAAGAAGTTTGTTTTAGTATAGAGTTAATTACTTTTTTGGAGTTTGGGTGGATCTCTTTTTTCCCTCCTTTATATATTTGGGGTTGCCTTCTGGTGATACGGGGGTAGATTTAGTGTCATTCCTCTTTTTTCCTGGGCTTTTCCAGGCTCAGGAAGGATTTTTTTTTCATGGGTGGGGGCTGGGGGATTCTTTTCTAACTCTATTTCTCTTTTTACTAGTTTTTTTTAGTTTTTTCATTTGGGCTGATTTTAAACTACTAAAATGTCTGTGGTGTCATCACTTCCGGCTCCGCCCCTTATTTTTGTTCCTCTTCCGGGTGCATGAGTTCATAATTTGGTTAACTCTTTATATACCAAAGGGTTGATTTTAGAAATATGGCTCAGACCATTAATTTTGTCTCTTGGAATACTAATGGCTTAAACCATCCGATTAAACGGAAAATTTTTTTCAATAATTTGACCCTGTTCCAAATCTATTCGTTTTTCCGGTTTAGATTATACATATGTTGAGAGGATTGGAGTTGGCGACACTGATGATTTTGTATTTTTTATATAGATACTATAAACAGCCCCTTTTTTCATTATATTTTTTCTTCTTTTTCTTCCTTTTTTTTCTCTTTATTAGCTATTAGGTTGTTAGATTAGTTTTCTTAGGGTTAAATTTTTTTTTCTTTTTCTCTTTTCTGTTTTTTTTACATATAATATGATACACCTAGTTTTGCTTTGTTTATATGATATTTGTATCATTCATGATTTGGGAAGACTTAACTATATTGTAACTATTGCTTGTGTATCCTTTCATCTTCAGTTTAAATTTGTAAGTTTGTAATCCCACTGTCTATGTATTAATCTTAACATGTTGATATTAATAATAATAATAAAAAGATTGAAAAAGAAATTACCTAGGGTTACCCATAGTCCTCTATTTTTCTAAGCTCCGTGCACCTATCCAGGAGTCTCTTAAAAGACCCTATCGTATCCGCCTCCACCACCGTCGCGAGCAGCCCATTCCACGCACTCACCACTCTCTGTGTAAAAAACCTACCCCTGACATCTCTTCTATATTTACTTCAACACACCTTAAAACTATGCCCTCTCGTGCTAGCCATTTCAGCCCTGGGAAAAAGCCTCTGACTATCCACATGATCAATGCCTCTCATCATCTTATACACCTCTACTGTACTGTACTGAAATGAATTGTGTAGTGCTTTAAATCTCCAGTTAAGATTGTAACTGGAGCCCTAACTTTGTTGTGTAACACAATCAAAATGCTGGAGGAATTCAGCAGTTCAGTCAACATCTATGGAAATGAAGGAACAGTCAACATTTTTGATCTAGACTACTTCTATGAGATTGTTTGAAGACAAAACATTAAGTTTCTACCTATCACCTCTCAGTTTTTTACTTCATCCCCTCTCCCCCACCCACCTGGCTTTACCTATCATCTCTGGTTTCTACTTTTTCCACTGCCTCAACTTCTTATTCTGTCTTTGTCCCTTTCCTTTTCCAGCCCTGATGAAGGCTCTCGACCGGAAATTTCAACTAGTTCTTTTGATTGTGTTACACAACATAGTTACCACTCCAGTTAAAATCTTAACAGACAGCAAGGTGGTGTGTGTTATGTTCATCCTTTTATTAATGCTATCAGACAGAACTAACTGAAGACAATTACTTGACTCCATTAGATTAGAGCTACCTAGAGCTACAAGTATAATCAATAAATATTGTGAAGAAAGTCTTTCACAATATAAAGTACCTGTGATGTTTTCAACTTATTGGCAGTAAGTTCTTGCCTAGTTTTCATTCGTTTGTGAGTTCCAAGAAACGTGGCAAAGCTGTGAGTACAGAGTCAGATGGGAAAGAGCTCTAATTAGACCATGAGACATTGAAGCAAAATTAGGCCATTTGCCTTACGAAGTCTGTACAGCCATTTGGGCTTGGCTGATTTATTTTTCCTTTCAACCCCATTCTTCTGCCTCCTCCCTATTACCTTTAATACCCTTACTAATGAAGAACCTATCAACCTCCACTTTAAATACACTCAATGACTTGGTCTCCACAGCTGTCTGTTGCAATGAATTCCACAGATTAACCACCTTCTGGCTAAAGAAAATCCTCCTCATCTCTCTTCTAAAGGAATGTCCTTGTATTATGAGGCTGAACCCCTGATCTGTTATTAGGGGACTTCATCTCATTGTTACCATCAGGAAAGAGGTACTGAAGTGATTCAGGAACAGCTTCTTCCCCTCAGCCATCCAATTTCTAAATGGACATTGAACCGATGAGCACTATTTCACCTTTTTTTCTGTTTTTGCACTATTTTTAATTTAACTGTATATAAGACATGTATACAGTATATTTACTGTAATTTATTTATTTTGTTTTCTATATTTATCATATATTGCATTGTACTGCCACCAGTAAGTTTACACATTTCATGACATATACAGGTGATATTAAAACTGATTCTGATTCTTACCCTAAATACTCGCACTAGTAAAAACATCTCCCTTGTGTTCACTCTACCCAGGCCTTTCAATATTTGGTAGGTTTCAATGATATCCCCTTACATTCTTCAAATACTCTTCATGCATCAATCCTTTCATTCCCTGGATCATTCTCATAATCCTCTTCTGGACACTCTCCAATGGCAGCCCATCCTTCCTTAGTAATGGGGCACAAAACTACCTACAATACTCCAAACATGGACTTATTTGATCCAATGGTCTGATCACTGCATCCTAAGGGTTTCCTTACCTGAAGCTCACTAATCAAATCTGTTTCATTGCACAACAATCAATCCAGAATTGTCTCTTCCCTAGTGGGCTCCTACACAAACTGCTCTAGAAAGCCATCTCTTAGATATTCTACAAATTCCTTCTCTTGGAATCCAGTATCAAACTCATTCTCCAAATCTATCTGCATATTGAATTCCCACAAGACCATCATAATATGGCCATTTTTACATGCCTTTTCTATTTCTCATTGTAATTTGTACCCCGCATCTCAGCTATTGTTCGGAGGCCTGTATATAACTCCCATCAGGGTCTTTTTACCCTTGCAGTTTCTTAACTCTACCCACAAGGATGCTACATCTTCTGATCCTATGTCACCGATAGGAGGAGCTAAGGAGAGACAATAGCACCTATCGGTGACTCCTTTGCTTGCACCTTTGGAAACAGCTCTATTTCTATCTTTAGTATCTCTATTTTTCCCTTTCAGGGTTCCTTTGAAGACCCTGACCTGGAGTTACTTGCTGGCTGCTGGCTGTGTGCCCAGAGACCCGAGTTCTTTGGGCACAGAGCTCGGAAAAAGCGACACAATGGACTTTTAACACTGTAAATCAGCAAGTCATTTGTTATGTCTCCCTCTTGCTTAATAGGGAGAGAGAGAGAGCCTGTGGTATGTCGAATTACAGGGTGAACGAGTAGTCTTTGGGGTACTGCAAGTCTGTGTCTTTGCTGAAGCTTTGCTGCACGTGTGAGTGCTCGGTGGGGGGCCCCGATGCTTTCTTTTGCTGGTGGGGATGGGTGGGGGGGGGTGGTCATTGCTTTGCTGCCACTTACATATGGGAGGGGGAGTTGTGGGGGCTTTGGGGTTCAAACATTTAACTGTCATTCATTCTTTGAGGGCACTCCTCTGTTTTCGAGGATGGTTGTGAAGAAAAGGAATTTCAGGATGGATATTGTATGCATTTCTCTGACATTATATGTACCTTTGAAACCCCTTTCTAAAGATTTGATTTCATTTTTTACCAATAGAGCCACCCCCACCCCCTCTGTCTACCTGTCTGTCTTTTTGATACAGTGTGTATCCCTAGATATTCAGCTCTCAACTATAATTTTCTTTCAGTCACGACTGAATGATGCCCACAATGTCATTCCTGCCAATCTTGAACTATGCGACAAGATCATCTGCCTTATTTTGTATACTATGTGCATTCAAATATAACACCTCAGTCCTTTATTCACCACCCTTCTTCTCAGTTTTTACCCCATGTTACCTGAAGTTAAATTCCAAACTTTCTGTTTTTTTTCTCTTTATTCTGGAGACTTCAGTAACCTCTTCTGCCCTCTCCTTTCTTTTTACTTTATCCATGCTTCTCCAACCTGTTGAACCCAGCCCTCTTAATATTTACTTTCAACCCTTATCCAGAGCCTAGCAATATGATTCACCAGGACGCTTGTCCTAGTAGGTTAAGGTGGAGCTTTACCTACTGGAACAGCTCCCTCCTTCCCCAGTACTGGTGCCAATGTACCACAAATTCAGACCTACTTTACCAATCTTTGAGCTGCACATTTAACTCTCTGATCTTATTAACCCTTTGCCAATTTGCACCTGGATCAAGTAACAATCCAGAGATATTATCTTTCCGGTGTCCTTTGATTATTGAAAAGCCCAGATAAAGTGGATGTGGAGAGACTAGTTTCTATAATTGGTGAGCCTAGGACCAGAGGTCGCAGCCTTAGAATAAAGGGGTACCCATTTAGAACAGTGAAGAGAAAGAATTTCTTGAGCCAGAGGATGATGAATCTGTGGAATTCATTGCCGTGGATGGCTGTGGAGGCTAAGTCATCGGGTTTACTTAAACTGGAGCTTGATGGGTTCTTGATTAGCAGAAGGATGAAGTTGAGAGGGATAATAAATCAGCTATGATGGAATGGTGGAGCAGACCTGATGGGCTGAATGGCCTCATTCTGCTCCTATGTCTTGTGCCTAGCTGCTCAGACTTCCTCATCAGGACCTCTTTCCTCTGAAACACATCATCCTCCACAACTTCCATCATCTCCAAGGGGATCCTACCACTAAATATTTCTTTAACCCCCCCCCCCCCCAGCGATTGTTCTCTCTGTGATTTCTTTGTGCATTTGTCCCTCCCCACTAATCTCCCTGCAAGTAGTCTAAGTGCTGTACCTGCCCATATACTCCTACTTCACCTCCATTAGAGGCACCAAAGAGTCCTTCCAGGTGAGGCAACTCCTCACCTGCAAATCTGCTGGGGTCATCTGTTGTGTCCAGTGCTCTCAATGCAGCCTCCTCTACATTAGTGAGACCTGTCGTAAACTGGAGGATCGCTTCGTTGAGCACCTCCTCTCTATCCAAACATTTTAATTCCAATTTCCATTCCCGTTCTGTCATGTTCGTCTATGGCCTTCTCTGGGTAGCCTCCAACCTGATGGCATGAATATTGACTTCCCTTTCTGGTGAAAAAAAATACCCCCCACTCCTCTTTCTCTATTCTCCACTCTGACTTTTCACCTCTCCTCACCTACCTATCACTTCCCCTGGTCCCCTCCTCCTTCCCTTTCTCCTATGATCCACTCTCCTCTCCTGTCAGATTCCTTCTTCTCCAGCTCTTGTCCTTTTCCACCCACCTGGCTTCATCTATCACCTTCTTTCCCCTCCTCCCATCTTTTTATTCTTAGTCCTGAAAAAAGGTCTTGGCCTGAAATGTCGACTGCTTCCATAGATGCTGTCTGACCTGCTGAGTTCCTCTAGCATTTTGTGCCTGTTGCTTCTTCTTTCCTTGTTCATCTTATGTCATTGATAGCCACATGAAGTGGATCTTTCCCCTACCATTCCAAATATCTCTGCAAGCCAGATTATATGCCCCTTGCTCAGGCATCAGGTAGGTAACTCAGCCTTTGGAACCCTTGATCCTCTCGACAGAGAATTGCATCTATTCTCCTAACTAAGCTATCAGCAGTTACAGCTACATTACTCTTCTCTCTCTTTTGTTTCCAATTTTCCACCTCGACTGTTTCCTGCTAGAGCTCCCCCGAGCTAGAAAATAGACTACATTATTTTTCTAGTTGCTTATATCATTGAAAAGTTGCCCGTGAATCAAACAGGCTTCTACAAAGTAATATCAAGCTTATTGCGGATTTGTCTCTGGTCAATGTTCACTCAATGATTTTGCTAATCCTCTGATTCGGTTGGAAAAGAGCCCAGACTCAAATCAGGATTCTAAGGAAGTGCTGCCAGGTACAAGGAGTTACTAACAAAGACTGTAAACTTGTCAGGTTACCACCATAAAATACATAAACATCATGTGATTTTCAGTGTTTCTTCCATCAAATGGAATACTATCTTACCTTGCATGTGTAGGGCTCTCAGTACCATTAACTGTGGTGTTAACTGTTCAGGCTAACAAAATGACTTCTCTGTAATGTTACTTATTGCTGTAATGGGTTTCTGTAGCTGGAATGTTTGGGTTATAATTATAAAGTTGCAATTATTTACTCACCTTTGGTGTATTGCCTGGTATTTGTGTTGCGAGCGTGTACTGGGGGGGGGGGGGCATTACACCGTATTTACACCAAAGTATTGCACTGTTGGCGGGGCGACGGCAATTCACCCTAGGTGAACAGGGCTAAATTGGGGGCACGGATGCTACACATGTGAAAGATCTCACCTGTCGGAATGCAGCAAGCTGTTGCACCAGAATCCTTCCATAAGCAATACTCTTCCCACTTATATTGAGCAGAAGATGAACATAGACCCATACATTCATTGCTCATTAGTACATTAAGCACATAACTTCTCATTTCTTTCTGTATCACCTAGATCCCTCCACGATTGTTTGAGAATTATAATATGTGGGCACGAAGTAACTACTGAATTTAATCAGTTCTTAGAAAATTTAGAAAAAGAATGAAGAATCAAATGGGGACCAACTAATTGTTGATGAAAATGCTCAAAAATGCCTCAGAAATGTGGCATCCATCATTAAGGACCCCCATCATCCAGGTCATGCCTTGTTCTCATTGCTACCATCAGGAATGAGGTACAGAAGGCTTAAAGCACACACTTGATGATTCAGGAACAGCTTCTTCCCCTCTGCCATCCAGTTTCTGAATGGGCATACAACCCATGAAAACTATCTCACTAACTTTTTAATTTCTATTTTGCACTACTTATTTAATTTAAATATTTAATATACATATATACTTACTGTAATCCATGTTTTTTTCTTCTATTATGTATTGCATTGTACTGCTGCCGTAAAGACAACAAATTTCATGACATATGCTGGTGATATTAAACCTGATTCTGATTCTAAATGTGACAGGATCCTACTGCTGCATGAGAATAATTTGTCCTTCAAGTTACCTCATATTAGACAAGTCTCACTGAGTTTTCTTTGCAACAACAGGTTTAGGAATTTGCCTCACATAAAGCTGTTGATAAATCTGCTCCTCCGGATAAATTTAGCAGTTAACAAGTTAAATTTCTACCAGATTCAGTAGTAGCATATTGACTGGGTTTACAGCTGGCAGTAAGTTAAAATGCAATATGTTGGAGTGTGTAAGTTCAGACCTGTGAATGTAGAGGAAACAGCCCCAGGATAGCTCTGCCAATGTTATTTTAAATCCAAGGAAATCATAAAGCTGTGGGAGGAAAGGTGATGCAGTACTTTGTTTTTATGATGTGCAATCTGTAGAACAGGAAGCTGGTTTCATGATTAGGTTATTTCCATATTTACGTACATCATAGAAGAGAGCCATTTTGGCCCATCAGTTCTACGCTAGGTCACGGAGCAATCCCATCCCCCCAGTAATTATCTCTGCAGCTTATCCTCCACCGACTCACTTCAACATCTCTCAGAGTCTGGGGCTCCATCTGAACCTCCTTCACCTCCAATGATCCTTTGATTTCAAATATTTTGCTGAGGTTATAATGTTAATTGCTTTTGATCTATAAATTATAAGCTGCAGGTTTGAGTATTAGAAACAATTTATTTAGAATCCCAAGGAAGATGTGTAATTCTTTCTAACTGCAGAAATTACAGTTTTTACATGTGTGTGTTGTGTTTCTGTTGCTCCAGAAAGAAAGTGAAATCGCAGCAGAAATGGTCATTCCAGCATTTATTAGTAATGTTCCATCGTGTTACCTTTCTTAAATGCACTACTTATTTAATTTAAATCTACTGTATATATTTCTTATTGTAATTTATAGATTTTTTAATGTGTACTGCTGCTGCAAAACAATAAATTTTACAACATATGCCAGTGACAATAAACCTGATTCTGACTCATCAAAATTTATTCAATGTAAAGGGAAGCAGTGTTAATCTAGTATATTGTCTGATTTCCACGGTTCATGGTAGATTTGACATTCATTAGGAGCTTGATCTGTGTCTTAACACATACCACATCTAGGGGATTTGTGTACATTTTTCAGATTCGGGACCCAATCCCTGGTTCGGGAGATTTACAACAGAAACCTGAACATAATGTAATTCTATAAGTTAAATCCATTGGCATTTCTAGAATTGGATCAAGACTATTTGAAAAATTGCGAAGTATTTGTGGTGAACTACATATACCTGTCTGGACAGGCCCCCCCCCCCCCCCGCTGACTGCTCCTGTGGCTCCTCCCACTGACCGTGGCTCCTCCCACAGACCCCGGTATAAAGGCGATTGGAGACACAGCCCCGGCCTCAGTGTCCAGGATGCAGTGTGGTGGTCAATTGCTGCTTGTTCTTTCTTCCAGTAAATAAAAGCCGATATCTCGCCTCACGTCTCCGAGAGTTATTGATGGTGCTTCAGTATTACATTATAGATTTTTGTAATGTTTGTATTTGTCTACACAGGATATCTTTCATTCTTTCTATGATGTGGCTAGTGCTTTTCCAGCCAATTTTCCTTGGTGAGTGCTATTCCTGTCATGAAGCTATTCCCATGGAGTGGTTAATTAGTCAATTCCAAGACTTCCACTGGCAATAATGAAGTTGGTGATATACACCTCCAATACAGGAAGTTGTGTATTTTGGAAGTGGTAGGGTTCTCTGTGATACCAACCCTGATCCTTTCCAGCAGTAAAGATCATCAGTTTTGAAGGTGAATTCGGAGCTCCTGTGGTGGCTCATGCTGATGGTATGGGGTGCACTCACAGCCCAGGTTCTTAATGCCTCCCAACTATATTAATTACATTCTTTTGCGATTTGATTCACACACTGGCAAAGCAAGATGGTGGACTGAAGGCCAATCAAGCTTTAACCTGGAGAATGTCAAGCTTACTGAGTTCAGATAATGGGAGAGTATTCACTACCCTCTTATGCTTTGCAGGTGATGGAAGGGCTTCGGTCTGTCTGGAGGTGAGTCACTTGCCTCAGAGTATCAAACCTCCGATCTGACCCCTAAAGACTTAGCCTTTAGCCGACTGGTTCAGTTACGTTATTGGTCAATAGTAGCCACTTCAGGGATTCAACAAAGGTCATTCCCTTGAACGTAGAGGGATTGCTGCTATTGGAAATGGTCACAGTCATATTGAGAATTTCTTTACTAATCAATGCTAGCACTCTATGTAAAAATAGTCATCCACAGGAAGAACTAGTTGTTAATTTACTTCCATATCAGGATGAGTGAATACTGATTTCACTTTGAGGGGGAGGTAAGAGATTCCTTACTCCATTACAGTCAGAAAATCAATTACATCAAATAGTGGTCCCACGTTCGAATCCGGCTGGCTCCTTGTACGCTTTCCATCCATGCTAGGTTGAGTGGTGAGCTGGCAACTCAGCCTCATAAAAAAAAGACAAATACTAAAGAAATGGCAAGGTTGCCGCCTGATGTGCCACAAGCAGAGAGGAACAACAACAAAATCTCTATGTCTAGCGTGACGAAAGCTGGTGGACATAGGGTGAATTTTGGTTTGATAATGAATAAATACTTGGCAGGTTTGTGATCAGTTCAGCTATTTTTGTGATTGCAAGCACAGCCAGAAATGAAAGCTTTCTCCACTTTTACTATGACGTCTTGCAATAGCTGCCTGTACATGAGATTATGTTTTAAGGAGAAGAGGGTTTGGGAACTGCTGGTTTGAAAGGGCTGCATCAACTAAAACAGGAAATCATTGGCTTAATCGTTTTTGCTGTCTGCTTTAAAGAAAATATCAGCAGCTATTCAAAAGGTGCAGAACTCTCATTAGTTCAGGTAGGGTGAAAAATGACTGCAGTAATGTGGCATTTTAATACATTTTATTTGGTTTTGTGTTGTTTGGTGCCTGGAAAATCTTTTTTAAAAGAGATTTTTTTAAACAAAGGAAAAGGTTTTTGACATTTTTGATACGTTATTTTATGGAGTGAACTAATATTGGTTCAGTCACTTCTTTTTGTGGAAGAAATATCACAGCTAACAATGCATTTAATGCAAGCAAAATATGTGGCTCTACTGCCATAAATCATTCATGATTCAGGGCATTGAAAGAGTGTTTGTTGTGTGAACAACGTGTGGTGTTAGAAATATGTTTTGGTCCATACAGGATCTGACTAGTTCATAATAATTAATAATGAACACGCCTGGAACTGCTAAACGCACACGGAACAAGTTGCTACAAAAATGTTTAATTTGCACTTAGGTATAATTAGAATTAATCAACAGTTTTTATTTTGCTATTAACTCACTGGGAATGCAAAGGAGTTGGTATCACAATACCTCTGGCCAAAAACTCCCTTTCTTTCTGTAATTAAGAGTGGTAATTGCTACATTATTTTTAATATTTGGATAGCACCTACCTAATGATCTTCATGTGATTCTTAAATAAAAGTAGCATATCTGTTATAGCTCTGTCTTGGAAAGTATACTGAAAGTCAATGAAAAATGCAGAAATCAAATGCATAACACATTTAAAATTTAACATTATACAACATTTTGGGTTTGTGTTTCAATCAGACTTGAAGTACTGAAGATACTACCACTGCAGTGGAGATACAGGTAACGAATCTTAAGGGGAATTTGTTTCCTTGAATTGCTATGGCTTTTGGTATGAAATAGGGAAAGCACTTTATTTCATTGTGTAGGATCAGAGATAATGATTTATTGATTTTTGTATTCTGAGTCAGTAAAAAGAGAGTGATTAAGAGAATATTTTTCCATACGTAATTGCCATAGAAGCCTTTTGGCTTTTTGAATGAAAGATTAGAAATATATTTGTTGCAATAAGATTTTTGGTTAGGAAGTAATGTTTGGGATTGGGTATCTCAAGCAATGTTGCATTCACAGACATGCTTGGTAAATTATCACCTTCTGTATTTCAGAATTCTGTAACTTTCTATTTTTGAGTGTGTTTTGCTTGGCATTCATCCATCCCTATTGAAAAATATAAGTTTTATTTTGTTTTACATTATTTTTAATCTGAAAAGTTTTAACATACTTTAAGTAAATGTATTATTTATGTTTTTAAAGATATATTTTTAAAGTTTTAAATCTTTTTAAATACGCCTTACTATCAGAGAGCTTTAAGCAAGCCAGCATCAGTGGGGATAGAATTTGTCCAAGTCATCTGAAAGCTCTCAGGGCATTCTGGGACAGAGCCACCAGATACACAGCCTGAATGCTGCTTACCATTTGGAATCCACTCACTGCTGATTGAAACCTGTCTGGTGTGGGAGATTAGCACTCCGAGGAAGTAAATCTGTACAGATAAGGCCCAGGTTAGAAGGCAGTACCCAAGACAATCCAGCCTCGTACAGTATGTCAGTTGAAGATAGTGAACGAGACGTAGCTCTCAATTCCCTGAAGTACCTACCCTTAGTAATTAGTGGTGTTTGCTCCAAATAAACACAGTCCCAGCTCTCACTTGAAGACATTGAAGAAATGAGTATCCTTTGGATGTGACAGCGTCATGTTCACTGGGAGCAAAATACTATTAAGATCTAACCCAGAGTTGCTTTGCACAGTTTAAATTTATGACCTATAATTCTTTCCACCTGCCTTATGAAATCTTAAATTATATCCTATTATAATTATAACCTACAATCAGATCTCCTTTTAGTCTAAGAATTTAGTAAATAAGAGACTGTTAAGAGCGATTTTTGGGTTTAGGACATGTTCATTTAGAAGTTGAATTTGGCTACCAGCCTTCACGCTTAAATATATTTTGTAGATTAATTTGGAGTGCAGCTCTGAACAATGGGTTCCTAAAGGCAGTGAATGCCAGACCAGACAACGCTGATTAAAATTCATTTGGATGTCTGTGGTGTGGATGTGAATCAGGAGCTGACCCAAGGTGAAGGCAAATCGGTCACGGGACTCAGGTGCTAAAGGGAGCCTCCAAATTCCATTAGTGATATCCAGGACTGAAAAAGCATGATGTTCTGGAGACAGGCCATTCAGGATTGTTGTAGGGCCTGCCACGATGTGATGCAATCTCAGGATGGGCTTAAGGGTGGTATAGTCTGTTGTTAATGGATATGATTCATTGGGCTTCTTTACTCACCATAATTAGCTGCCACAGTCTCCCTCAGTATCCAAAGGTGTACTTGTTCCTTCACTTTACCCTGAATAGCAGTCAATACATCAGTTTTTATAGGGTACTGCTTATGGGGTTTGTACAGGCCCCCCTCTATTTTAACTGGGTTTATCTTTACTCGACCACAATCTCGCATGTGTCTAGCCCACACTGCTGGGTACTGCTGGCTCCAGTCTCTAATGATCGGAGCAGTTGTATCTATGCTAGCCAGGTTGTGTACTCTCTTGGTTATACATGTTCGCTGCCCCTGACTTGTCCTTATTATTTCTGCCTTTCCTGAATCTATAACAGCTCCTGCTTCCCTTAGGACATCTATTCCAAGGATAGTGCCCTCATTATTTGGTCATACCCAGAAATACAATGGAAGCTGCACTCCGCCGATTTCTAGTATTTGCGACTTGCTTCTTTCTGCATTCACTGTTCCTACCACACACCCGTAATATAAATAGCCTGTCCGGTTTATGGCAAGGGTAGGTCAGTAATTGATACCGATACCCCTGTGTGCTCTAACATATCGCATTGTAAGCCCCCTGACAATGCTGTTGTCTATATCCGCAGGTCACCAGCGCTGGCAGAGGGGGCCACCACTACATATTTGTTTTGACCTGGGAGCCGCCTACTACCTCTGTGAAATGATTGACAGTCAGATTGGTCAGACTGGGTGCCAATGGGGTGAGAGATTGTGTGTCTGCTGAGATGTTCAGCTATTTCTCTTTCCTCTCTTTTGGACACTGCCTCCATCAGGCCACACCTGTAGAACATCAACCCCTTTACCCTCCCACGTCTATTCCAGCAGTTCCCTGCTTCATGCTCTGGTCCAGCTGCATCCACTATAGCCACTTTACTCTATCTCTTATACTTTCTTTGGTCTATCTCACTGACCCACAAAACTATCGCAAAGTAGGTCGACTCTACCGTTATCCCTAAATCTAAAACTTCCTGGTGAGCTGAACTCAGGCCTTCCTTCATTTTTTTCAGGAAGACTTGATCATTCCTCCCTGGATGATCCGACCCAGAATACTTGTCTTACGCTCGGTATTTACGTTCTGCATAATCCATGGTTGTCCCCTCAGCTCTTTGAATCACTGCGATTATTGTTCCCCAGGAACTGTCACCTGCCCCAGTCACTGCCTCACTTCCCCTTTAAAAGAGCGATAACTTTCTTCATTGCTGGTGTTCCCAGTAGTTGCCCATGTACCATCCCACACCCCCTGAGCCACACTGTCCCACATATTCCTCAGGCACCTCGCCTTTACCAACACGTGTATACCTTTAGGATGCATCTGGTGAAATTCAACCTTTTCCTCGAGTTTGCGCCAGAATCCTGAATTCCCACAGGTGACCTTAAGTGAGGGCAACCCTGACAAAATGCTGTTTCTCCCCGGGGGTGAGGGCTAAAGAATGGTAGTAATCAGAATCACGGGCTGGCTCGGATCATCAGGTTCTCAGCCTGACCTTGCCTGACCTTTACAGCTGCCATCCTGACAGGTATATCTGGGTAAAACCTTTGCCTGAAATATCTTCACACTACTTCCCATACTGCGCAAAACATAAATGATAGGTATCAGCTAAACAGTGCATACTTAACTCTATGCAAAGAGTTTGAGCCATTCTTAATTACTCAGTTGACTCATGTTGGAATCCTTCCTGAATCCTTAGCATCATTCTCTGTGAGAGAAGATCTAGCATAAGGAAAGGATAGTTTTATATCTGTAGCATATGTATAAAAATGTGATGACACCACATGATGACTAGAAGATGTCACCTAGTCAGCTTGGATTGGCAACAACATCTCCTCCACAATCACCATCAGCACAGGTGCACTACAACGCTATGTGCTTAACTCTCTGCTCTACTCACTTTATTCCTTTGACTGTAAAGCTAAACACAGCTCCAGTGCCATATTCAAGTTTGCTGACAACAACTATTGTTTTTGACTAAATAAAACATGGTGACAAATTTCATGTAGGAAGGAGATTGAAAATCTGGCTGAATGGTGCCACAACAGCAAGAGCTCACTGAATGTCAGCAAAACCAAAAAAAAGATCATTGATTACAGGAGAGGGTCAGTGACTTTGAATTCCTGGGAATTATCATTTCAAAGGATCTGTCCTGGGACCAGCACGTAAGAGCCATTACAAAGAAAGCATGGCAGTGCCTCTACTTTCTTTGAGGTCTGAGCATATTCAACATGTTATCTAAAACATGGTCAGCCGAGAGTACCCTGACTGGTTGCACCACAGCATGGTGCAACTCCCATAAATGGAAAAACCTACAAAAATTAGTGGATACAGCCTAGTCCATTACAGAAAAAGCCCTCCCCACCATTGAACATATCTACAAGGAGCACAGCAACAAGAAAACAGCATCCACCATCAGGGACCTCCCACCAATGAGACCATGTTTTCTTCTCATTGCTGACATCAGGAGACTTGGATCCTACATCACCAGGTTCAGGAACAGTTATTTCCCTTCAACCATCAGGCACATGAACCAGTGTGGATAACTTCACTCACCTGAACATGGAATTGATTCCACAACCTATGGACTCACTTTCAATGATTCTAGCACTCAATTTCTCAATATTATTTATTACTTACAGTATTTATTTTTATTTGTTGTATTTTCGCATTTTCTCTGCTTTGGCACATTGGTTGTCCATTCATCCTTGTATGTAGTTTTTCAGTTATTCTATTGTGTTTCTTTGAATCTCCTGTAAATGCCTTCACGCAAATAAACCTCAGAGTAGTATATGGTGAAATATACCATTACTTTGACATATTTTATCACATTGTGTGCATATATGCAATCTGATCAGAACCACAAGTGAGACAGTCACATCTTGCAGATCTCTCCACGTTTCTCACTTATTATTCTGTTCCTTCTGGGTGTTACTTCCCTGGAGACAAGAGACATACAAGGGCAGTGGAAGCAAAATTAAAAGAGAAATTGAATATGTCTTAAGTAACAAAGCCAACTTTTACATTAAGTGGCATGGGGAGAATCTGAAAACTCCAGATGAAACTGGTAATTACAGAGTGCAGACTTAGGATATGAGGTCAGGTGAACATAGTGGAAATAAAATGTTGTGCATACTGATTGCTGATTATATGCACCATTTCTATTGGGAACAGTGCAAAGTGGAAGCTCAGATTCAATCTGGCTGCAACAACAGCATTGGCCTGTCAATTCTTGTTTAGAATGGGTGGAGACGTTCTACCAGGCAAACAGTATTGCTAAAATTGAAGATGAAACTGCAGTTGTGCCTGCTCAAAGAAAATCCATACCAGAGCATAAGAAATCAATCTTACAGTAATGGATTTGGATACAGGAGCTTCTTTGGCACAACTTCTGGTGGCATAGAAAGCTAAAGCTGCTTCATTGAATAAGGTGATAGAGAGGCTGCTGCATCACATCAATTCAACACCTTCAGAGACTGTCAAAATTCAGAATTAAGATGAGTGCATTAATGATTACACAGCCATGTTGAAGCACTTGCTTTAAGACAGTAATTTTGGCATCTTTCAGAAAAGGATGCTGTGAGAAAGTGGATGTGCTGAAACTTTTGAAAAACATTAGGGTAGATAAGTCCCTGGGGCCGGATGTGATAAATACCAGGCTACTACAGGAAGCGATGGAAGAGATTACTGTGCTTTTGGCAATAATCTTATGATTTCACTGGCCACAGGAGTAGTATCAGATGATTGGAGGGTGGCAAATATCATTCCTTTGTTCAAGAAAGAGAGCAAGGATAATCCTGGGAATTATAATCCAATCAGTTTTACTTCCGTAGTGGGAAAATTATTCAAGACGATTCTTAGATTCATGAATTTTAAGCATTTGGCAAAACATAGTCTGATTAGGGATAGTCAGCATGGTTTTTTGAGGGGCAGGAGACGCCTCATGAGTCTGACTGTCCTGGGCAGACAGGTCGAAAAACCTCACCGGGAAGAGTAAAGGAGGAGGGGTCAACAATGCTTGGTGCGATCCCCAGAATGCGCATGCACTCAAATCCTTTTGTTCCCAGACCTGGAATACCCGGTGCTGCTGTGTATACCCTACTGGCTGCCCAGGGAGTTCACGGCTGTTACCACCACAGTGGTGTACATTCCGCCGCAGGCTGATACTGACCTGGCTCTCAAGGAACTGTACGAGACCATCAACACACTGGAGACTGCACACCCAGAGGCTGCCCTCATCGTCACCGGTGACTTTAATCAAGCGTCGCTGACGGAAGCCTCAACACACTTGACCACTGTTACCTTCCGTTCCGCAATGCTTACAAGCTCTCCTTCGCCCAGCTTTTGGAAAATCAGATCACTTTGTTAAAAGCTGAAACCAGAGGCGGCTATAGTTAAAACCATCGGCCTCCATTCTGCAGGACTGCTTCGATGACATTGACTGGAGTATCTTCCATGATGAGGACGACCCCAAGTTCACTGATGGAGTCACGTGCTTTATCCGGACGTACATCGACGATGTTGTCCCCCAGAAGTCGGTCAGGGTCTTCCCGAACCAGAAACCCTGGATAAATAGTTCCCTGCGAGCATCGAGTTTACATCGCTGGAGATCAACTAGAGCTCAAGAGAAGCAGCTATGATCGGCACAAAGCTATCAAGGCTGAGAAACAACAATATAGGGAGAAGATTTGAGTCAAGATTCACAACAATAGCACATGTGAATTGTGGCGAGGTCTGCATACCATCGCTGACTTCAAAGACAAACATTGTGGTGTCACCAACATCGCGGCCTCTCTCCCAGATGAGCTCAATCACTTTTACGCTCGGTTCGATGTTGCTAACTCTTGAGCCTCCGAGGAAAGCCACCGCTACAACCTGCAACCTGGTCATCTCTGAGGCTGAGGTACGCAGATGTTTCCAACAAGAGGACAGTCACAAAGCTGCGGGACCCGACGACATCCCAGGCTGAGTACTCCGGGTGTGCACAGCCCAACTGGCAGGTGTGGTTACTGATAGTTTTAATCTCTCCCTCCCCCAGTGTAGAGTGCCCTCCTGCTTCAAATTATCCACCGTTGTCCCTGTACCAAAAAAGTCCAAGGTAACATGTCTGAACGACTGGTGTCTTGTCACACTCACCTCAATAATAAGCAAATGCTTTGAGAGATGGTCAAGGACTACATCCTGCAGCATGCTACCACCCACATTGGACCCCCTACAAATCACCTACCGACACAACTGATCAACAGATGACACAATAGCCACTGCTCTACATACCATCCTTACACATCTGGAGAAGAAGGATGCTTATGTGAGAATGCTGTTCTTGGACTATAGTTCAGCATTCAACATCATAGTTCCATCCAGGCTCGAAAGGAAGCTCAGAGACCTCGGCCTTGACCCTGCTTTGTGCAGCTGGATCCTGACTTCCTGTCAGATCACCAGCAGGTTGTAAGAGTGGGCTCCCTCACCTCCAACCCTCTGACTCTCAATATAGGAGCCCCTCAGGGCATCGTACTGAGTCCTTTCCTTTACTCCCTGTATACCCATGACTGTATCACCAGCCACAGCTCCAATGCACTAATTAAATTTACCGATGACACTACAGTACACTGATTAGCCTTATCTCAAACAGTGGTGTCAAGAAAACAACCTCTCCCTCAATGTCGCAAAGACAAAGGAGCTGGTTATGGATTACAGGAGGAATGGAGACAGGCTAATCCCTATTGACATCAATAGATCTGGGGTTGAGAGGGTAAACAGCTTCAAGTTTCTCGGCATCCACATCACCGAAGACCTCACGTGGTCTGTACACACCAGCTGTGTGGTGAAAAAGGCACAACAGCGCCTCTTTCACCTCAGACAGTTGAGGAAGTTTGATTTGGGCCCCCAAATCCTAAGAACTTTCTACAGGGGCACAACTGAGAACATCCTGACTGGCTGCATCACTGCCTGGTATGGGAACTGTACCTCACTTAATCGCAGGACTCTGCAGAGAGTGGTGCAGACAGCCCAGCGCATCTGTAGTTGTGAACTTCCCATAATTCAGGAAATTTACAAGGACAGATGTGTAAAAAAGGGCCCGATGGATCATTGGAGACCCGAGTCACCCCAACCACAATCTATTCCAGCTGCTACCATCTGGGAAGCGGTACCGCAGCATAAAAGCCAGGACCAACAGGCTCCGGGACAGCTTCTTCCACCAGGCCATCAGACTGATGAACTCATGCTGATTTGGGTGTACTCTATATTACATTGACTGTTCTATTTATTATAAATTATTATAAATTACTATGATTGCATATGGCACATTTAGATGAAGATGTAACATAAAGATCTTTATTCCTTATGAATATGAGGGATGTAAGAAATAAGATAGATAGATAGATAGATAGATACTTTATTCATCCCCATGGGGAAATTCAACTTTTTTTCCAATGTCCCATACACTTGTTGTAGCAAAACTAATTACATACAATACTTAACTCAGTAAAAAATATGATATGCATCTAAATCACTATCTCAAAAAGCATTAATAATAGCTTTTAAAAAGTTCTTAAGTCCTGGCGGTAGAATTGTAAAGCCTAATGGCATTGGGGAGTATTGACCTCTTCATCCTGTCTGAGGAGCATTGTATCGATAGTAACCTGTCGCTGAAACTGCTTCTCTGTCTCTGGATGGTGCTATGTAGAGGATGTTCAGAGTTATCCATAATTGACCGTAGCCTACTCAGCGCCCTTCGCTCAGCTACCAATGTTAAACTCTCCAGTACTTTGCCCACGACAGAGCCCGCCTTCCTTACCAGCTTATTAAGACGTGAGGCGTCCCTCTTCTTAATGCTTCCTCCCCAACACGCCACCACAAAGAAGAGGGCGCTCTCCACAACTGACCTATAGAACATCTTCAGCATCTCACTACAGACATTGAATGACGCCAACCTTCTTAGGAAGTACAGTCGACTCTGTGCCTTCCTGCACAAGGCATCTGTGTTGGCAGTCCAGTCTAGCTTCTCGTCTAACTGTACTCCCAGATACTTGTAGGTCTTAACCTGCTCCACACATTCTCCATTAATGATCACTGGCTCCATATGAGGCCTAGATCTCCTAAAGTCCACCACCATCTCCTTGGTCTTGGTGATATTGAGACGCAGGTAGTCAATAAAGTCAATTCAATTCAAATTCAATTCAATGACTGAATTCTTTGAGGATGTGACTAAACACATTGGTGAAGGTAGAGCAGTGGATGTGGTATATACAGATTTTAGTAAGGTGCTTGATAAGGTTCTTCATGGTAGGCTCATTCAGGAAGTCAGGAGGCATGGGGCCCAGGGAACCTTTGCTGTGTTGTTTCAGAATTTGCTTACCTATAGGAGGCAGTGGGTGGTTGTAGATGGAGCATTTTCTCCTCGGAGGTCGGTGACCAGTAGTGTTTTGCACGGACCCCTTCTGGGAACCCTGCTCTTTGTGATTTTTTTTAAATAACTAAGTTTGCAGATGGCATGAAGTTTGGTAGTGTTATGGATAGTGTAGTAGGTTGTCAAGGGTTACAATGGGACATTGATACGATGCAGAACTCAGCTGAGAAGTGGCAGATGGATTTCAACCCAGGAAAGTATGAGGTGATTCACTTTGGAAGGTTGGAATTGAAGGCAGTATTTTAGCAGAATGGAGGAACAGAGGGCTCATGGTCCATTGGTCTCTGGAAGCTGCTGTACAAGTTGATAGGGTTGTTAAGAAAATGTAAGCTGTGTTGGCTTTCATTAGTAAGGGGATTGTGTTCAAGAGCCATGAGGTAATGTTGCAGCTCTATAATACTCTGGTTGGGTCTTACTTGGAATATTGTGTTCTGTTCCAGTTGCCTCATTATAAGAAGGATGTGGAAACTTTAGAGAGAAGGTACAGGAGGTTTACCAGGATACTGCCTGGCAGAAAGAGCATGTCTTGTGAGGAAAGCTGAGCAGCCTAGGGCTATTCTTTTTGAAGAGAAAGAGAATGAGAGGTGACTTGATAGCGGTGCACAGGAGGATAAGAGATGTAGATAGAGTGGACAGCCAGAGACTTCCAGGGCAGAAATGGCTAATATGAGGAGGCATAATTTGTGATTGGAGAAAAGCATGGGGGGGGGGGTGGGAGAGGTTCTCAGAGGTAAGTTTATCTCACAGTGTGTGGTGGATGCATGGAATGCCCATGTTCCAGACATGGTGGTAGAAGCAGACACTTGAGGGGCATTTAAGTGACTTTTAGATAGGCAGATGGACATCAATGGAAGTCTATGTAGGAGGGAAGGGTTAGATTGATCTCAGGGCCTGTACTGTGCTGTAATGTTCTATATTCTATGTTTAAAGTTGAATTCATTTTCACAAAAAAAAAAAATTCATTCTAAATGATTAAATTCTCAGGATTCAAGCATTGAGATATGCACATTTGGTTCCAATATGGTTGGAGAGGCTTATAAAGATGTTGAAGGATTTCATGCAGTGTATTCTACCAGTGTTAAGGCCAAATGGCGGCTGCAAAAATGGGAGTTCCATCATTAGTAGTGAATCATGTGAGTGAATTAGGGTGAAATGTGAGATAGAAAAGGTGGCACTGATTTAATTGACATGGAATTTGACCGGTACATCAGCTTAGAGCAATAGAATATTTCATCTGTAAAAGATAAATTGTATAAACATAATGCACAGGCTGTCTCAGAATCACAGGTCAGAATAATGCAGCCAAGTAGATTTTTATTTTAAGGGCTACACTAACCAAATATCACAAGGAGAGTCTTGTACAACAGGCAGCATGAAGAGTGAAGCTTAAGCAACTTGCAGATCAGAGAGATAATAAGGGAAAATGCAGTGATTTTCAAATTGAATTAAAAATTAATGTTCAATATGAGCATCAAAACAACTGCTTTCCGTTTGACTCTGGGAGGAAGGATGCCGACGGAAACGTTCAGCTTGTGCCAACAGTGAGCAAGGGGGACTCTACCCCAGGTGGGAGGGGAGACATTGCAATCATATCTGGGATCAAAATACCACGAGTTCTTCTGAGCCAGACAAGTCACCTTGCTCACTGACTAATACACTTGTTAGCCATTCTTGAACCCTTGTCCACAATTCCTACAACAGTGATTTCAAGATAGATGTGCAAGGCATCCTCCTGTTTCTTTGAGATTATGGTATGCAATATTGAGTTTGCAAACATAATGCCATGGTACAAGCATAGAGAATGTAATACCTCCAGGCCAGGAAACATGATTCAAGTGAATGAGACCTCTAATCTCACAACAAGCCCCACTGGCACTGGAGTGAAGAGGCATATTACTGCATGATACTGATCATGTTGGAGGGGGAGGTGCTCCACTATTGGACTCAATGGGGTGACAGATGTACTAACCCGCATCATTCAGCATTTCCCATACTTACAGTTGGTGCATATGTATAACATTTTTCTTACTAGTGACAACTCAACAGCAGCAGTTCCATTGGGAATCAATAGCCATTTGCAATGTGCTTCAATTTATTTACACAGAAATACAATAAATTAATAATGCACTCATTAATGAGCTATTGTTTAATATTGTTGAACTCTATATTATTGTGACATAATTACAGGACTTCCCAAAGGAGAAGATTGAGAAAGACTGTATTTCTTTGTGTTACACTGTGCTTTGTTAAGTGTGGTGGATGGATTCACAGACAAGCTGTATTTGAAATATGTTATATGATGCAAAGCAACATTTGAATTCTATTATAGCAGTATATTTTATTCACAATCAATTTCTAAAAATTACATTATTTTACACTTAAAAAACTTGTTACGATTGAAATTATGCTTTCCATTGTTGGGATAGAGGGGAGAAATTAACCTTTGGTGTTCAGTAGTAATTGGAGTTTAAGTATTGACTCCTGATTAAAGTCAGCTCCACATTTCTGGCTTCATCAAAGGCAATGTAATAGAATATGTGGGAGACAGGTGCAATCAATAGCTGTGATATCCTGTCAAAAATGAGAGTGAATAGAGATGAATCTTCTCCTTCATTTCTCTCCACACTGACGTGTAGAGGCTTCAGATAAGGTAAACAAAGCAAGTTTTGAAAATCTGCACCGTACAACTGGATTACAGATTCTTGCAACACAGAGGTAGGGCATTCAGTACAACATGTCCACGTTTATGCTTATGCCTCTTCCAATCTTAGTTTATCTAATCTTCTGATATATCCTTCTACTAGTTTCTCCCTCTTTAGATTCCCCCTCTTTAGATTCCCCTTAAGTGTATCTACACTCTTCATTCATCTAATCCAAGTTCCACTTCCTCTTCATTAACAATAATATGGGAAATAGAGGCAGCAGTAGGCTATAACATCCTTTGAGCTTCTCTATCAATCACAAGATCACTTCTCATTCCTTTATATTTCATGGAGTATTGGTCCATTTGACTCGCTCTTTCCTCACAAATCCAAGTCCATGTTCAAAGAATTCGCAGCCAGTCAAGATTTGTATATCACCACTGACACAGTCTTTATTTGCAGCTGTATTAAGGATAGTGTACCAAAGATCAATCTGGGTTTTCCAAACTGGGAACCATGGATGAATTGGTAAATCTAGGACTGTAGTATTTAAATCAAATGACCAAGAAATCGAGATATGACCCTTGTAATGCCAAAAGACAATAACAAACTAAAATTGAGTACCAGGTTTGTCATCAGTTGTGGCAAAGCTTACATGATATAACAGTCCATGAAACAAAGTAGACAGCATTACAGACAATAGCATATTCCTTGTCGATCAGCAAAGATATTCTATGCACGTTTTGAACAGAGAGGTTTGGAACATCACCACCCAAATCAACAGAGCAACTCAACCTAAAGTCAGCTTTCCAGACATCAGATCAGTGTTCCGGAGAGTGAACCCCTGAGAAGCACCTGGCCTGAATGGTGTCTCTGGCTGTGTCCTTAGATCCTATAGGTCAGCAGGTGGGGATATTTGCAAATGTTTTTAAACCTCTCCCTGAGGTTCTTTAAGAAGACACTATTATCTTGGTACGTAAGGAAAACAAGGTAATGTGTTTTAATGTGTTCTGACATCTACCATCATGAAGTGCTTCAAGAGGCTGGTCATGGCATGCATTAACTCCAGCCTCTCGGACAACCTTGACCCTCTGCAATTCACCTACAACAAAAACATATCTAAAGCAGCCACCATCTCCCTGGCCCTGTATTCATCTCTGGAGCATCTGGAGAGTAAAGACATCTCTTTTAGACTATGGTTTATTGACTAAAATACTACCTTTTGAAGCAAATCTATTTCCAAACTCTTAGATGTGGAACTCAACACCTCCATTTGCAACTGGACCCTTGATTTCATGGCTAACCGACCAAAGTTAGTAAGGATAATCAGAAACACCTCCTCCACAATTATTCTCAATACTAGTGCCCCACAAAGTTGGATCCTCAGCTTCCTTATACTGTCAAAATGTTTGGATATGGTCCAAGTGCAGAAAGAGAGATACTGAAGTGGGTCAACAGTTCACTGACTTTAATGAGAACTTTTGCAGAAGAGGAAAGCAGTAAACACAAGGCTAACAGGGTTGTTATCTAAAACACTAAAACTGAAAGTTAAATATCAATACTGCAGCTGGAAGCAGTAACTAAATAGTAAATGAATACTGCTCCTTTGCAGCGACTGTTGAAACAACAATCCTCTTTCCTGGACAAGGACAAAGATAAGCAGGGAGCATAAACATTGCTGTGCTTTTGGTCAAGTTTTGACAAAACTAGAATGAAAAGTAGGGAGTTAAATACCACCATAATGAAACAGTAGTTAGCTGGAACGTGCATATTCACAAGCGCAGGGGTGTGTAGACCCCACAGCAGAGTTGGTGGTTGTGACATATATATTTGTAACTGTATGGTCAGATTCTGCTCTATCTCCATCTACAGGTTTGCAGATCCCACCACTGTAATGGAATGTATGTCAAATAATAACACTGGACAACACATTTTTTCAAAAGTGTTGCTTTCCCCAGAATTGTTTTTTTTTTTGCTTATGGTAGACCACTTGAAGCTGAACACAAATATAATTTCAGCCTACTTGTATCATGTAGGAATTTGGAGAAAGAAAAAATTAACTTTTATTGAATGTAATGTGTTTAATTGCATAACAGTGCTGATGTTTTGCAATAGTTCAACTAAGCTAAAAATGTTTTGTTGATTATTTTCATTTGTGCTCAGTGGCTGATGTTTCTCGCTTAAATGTCCAACAATAATCAGCCAACATCGATGTATTCCAGTTGCCCTTATACTGTTTCTCCATGACCACAATGTTCTGCTGAAGCCTTTCATCATGATCATCACTGACAGTGCCAACATTTAGAGGGAAGAAGTCTGAATTGGAATGCAGAAAATGGATCTTTGGTAACATGCTGCATTTCGTGGTTTTGTATGCTTGAAGCATGTTGTCAACCAGCATTACATAGTTTGGTACTCTGTAGTTGCCAAGAAAGTTTTCAACAACATCCTTGAATACCTTCCATGTGATTTTCTCTGGTTCCACAAGTCTTTTGAATTGCCTGTCACTGATGACCTATTTGATTTGAGGACCATCAAAAATGCCTTCCTTAATCTTAGCATCTGTTATTCTGAATTGAATTATCAATTGAAATAGCAAATATAGGTGATTATGGTAATTTTTATGATCAGCCGTCTAAAATCCATAAGATGCACCCAAAAGCATTTAGGAAGCAAAATGTTTGTTGTCCAGACGACTGAATCAGCATACATCAAGGATATAGAGTCTAGTGACATGCTGTCATGATAATAAAATTTCCCTCAATGCCAGAAAAACAAAAGAGGTGGCCGTTGACTTCAGGGAGGAAGCAGTGCACATGTTCCTGTTCACATGAAAAATGTTGAGGTTGAGAGATTTGGGAGTTTCGAGTTTCTGGGAGTTAAACATCACCAATAGCCCATTGTGGTCCAACCAGGTTAATACCATGTCCAAGAAATTTGGTTGTTGCTCATCAATTTTTATCAATGCACCACAGGAAGTATCCAGTCCAGATGCATCACGGGGCTTTGTATGACAACTACTCTGCCTGTAATTGCAAGAAACAAAGAGCCGTGAATAGAGCTCAGCACGTAACAGAAACCAGCCTTCCCTTCCTGGTCTCTTCAAAACTTCTTGCAGCCTCAGTAAAACAGCCAGCATAATCAAAGACCCCACCCACCCTGGATATTTTCTCTATTGCCCCCTCCCACTGAGTGGAAGATATAAAAGCCTGAAAGCATGTAGCACCAGGCTCAAGGACAGCTTCTATCCTGCAGCTGTAAGATAATTTGAATGGTTCCCTCGTACGATAACGTGGACTTTGAACTCACATTGTTCTCATTTTTCAATCTTTTTTATTGATTTTCAAATAAAGAATATACAAATCGAAAGAGGAGTTTAACAAGTAGATAATATAAAAAACATATAAACAGCAATAGTAAAAAGAAGGTATATAATATCAAAATCAAATAGGTAATATATTATGCTGTTATATATACAGTGGTCAGAAAGAAATTACAACTCCTCATAGCAATCATAAAAAAAGATTGGAAATTTTATTGATAGAGAAAGAAAAACCCCACTAACTAAACTGAAACAAACAAAAAAAAAAGAAATTTAAAAAAAAAGAGAAAGATTGGGCAGTCCAATTGAGGATAAACTTAAAAAAAGAGAAAAAAAAACACGTCCTTCCAGTCATCTCCGAACCTTCATGGATAAGGATATTCTCCAGAGAGAATAAAGAAAAATAAATAAATAAATATAAATTAAATCATGTGAAAATATTGAATAAAGGGTTACTAGACTTTTCAAAATCAAAGGATGTATCAAATGTCCGGCTTCTAATTTTCTCCAAACTTAGACATGACATAATGGAGGAGAGCCAATAGAAAACAGTGGGCGAGTTAGGTTCTTTCCAGTGTAGCAAAATAGCTCTCCTAGCCAGTAAAGTTGAAAAAGCTATCACATGTTGGGTGGAGGCAGACACTTTGCTTACTTCCTCTGGGAAAATCCCAAAAATTGCTGTGTGGATTAGGTTGAACATCCATATCTATAACTTTAGATAATATTCCAAACACATCCCTCCAAAAATTATTTAAACTTACACATGACCAAAACATATGGGTTAGAGTAGCCACTTCTGCATTACATCTGTCACAAATAGGGCATATATTAGGAAAAATATGCACCAATTTATCTTTTGATAATAAAAAAAAGAGTTAATACAAGCTGCCGCTTTATTAGGAAGTGACGGATTGGTTGATGACCTGTCAATTGCCGGATTTAAGCAACAATTAAAGTCACCACCCATGATCAGTTTATATTCATTGAGATTTGGTAACTCTGAAAAAAGTTTCTTAAAAAAAATCAGAATTATCTATATTAGGTGCGTATACACACAACAGAGCTACCTTTTGCTTGCATAATAAACCAGTAACAATTAAATATCTTCCAATCGAATCAGTAGTAGTATTAAGGTGTACAAAAGGGATTTTGGGACTAAGAAATATAGAAACGCCTCTTGTTTTACTATCCGACAGCGAGTGAAATAGAGGTCCTTTCCAAAAGCGAAAAAATCTATCCTCATCCTGTTTTCGTATATGATTTTCTTGCGCAAAAATAATATCGGCATTAAGTGGTTTTAATTTTTAAAAATCTTTTTACGCTTAATGGGATGATTGACACCGCTCCAATTCCAAGATATTATATTAATTTTATTAACATCCATGTTTAAAATTGAGTTTAGTATTATATAAAAGAAATGTTACACAAGTACAGATTAAACCAAAAGGCATGGGTACAACCAGAAGGAGTGACACATTTACGAAAGAGAAATCCATCAAAAGAACTGCCCAATCAAGAAAAGAACCTACTCTAATAGACCCCTCCCCCCTCCCCCCACCCAACAGATAGAAATGAAGGAACCGATAGGCTGGTCCCATGCTAACTAATAACCTTTGACCCTGTTCTCCATCTTGCAACTCCATATAAAAAAAGAAAAAATCCCACGGAAAATAGCCATAATAAAAGGCACAAACAGAATTCAACTACTATAATGTTATGTCTAACATTAATAAAAACATAATCAACTACGACCATCTTAGAATCAGCTAAAGTAGCTTAAACACATATTCAAAAGAAGGAATAAATCCGGGCAAATAATGTTACAAACAATATTCTTTCTCTCAAAACAGAAAAGTAAATGCGTATATGTATATAACAGACCTAAAACTATAAGTATTGGAACAAACAAAAGAAATAAAAAGATTAATACACAACAGGTCCTACACGGACCACTAAAGTACAATACTATAAAGGTTCCCTACAAAACAGTTATATATGTACTAATTATTAAAAAGGTAAAAAAAATTAAATCGACCACATCCCATACCAGAGAATGAAAAGGCATAGCATGTACTTAACTCAAAAGCTCCATAAACAACTCATACAGCAGATACTTCAAAATTGCCTATTGAATAATCGGTGTAACTTTAATATTTTATTCAGTAGTCTTAACTTTAAGGTTTTTAATATACTCCCATCCCACCTGAGGAGAGTAGATTCTCAATGATTGAGATTTTTCAGGAAAAATTATCAGCTTTGCTGGAAAGCGAAGGGAGGGATTTAAATCTAATTTATACATTTCACTCATAACTTCTTGATATTTCTTTCTTTCGGCAAAGATTTCGGGAGGATAATCTTCAACTATACGAATCTGTGTTGAATTAAAGAGTAATTTCCGTTTCTTTCTAGCTTCTCGAAGAATAGCTTCTTTAGTCGTATAATAATGCAAAGAAAGTACAACTGCTCGAGGACGTAATTCGGCAGAACGCCGAGAGAATGGAATCCTGTGAGCTCTGTCAATTAAGGGGCTAGCTTCGAGGGTCTCATTGAAAAGTGAGTACAGCATATCTGAAAAGAATTTTAACAGATCGCCAGCTTCAGTATTTTCAGGCAGTCCCAGAATACGCAGATTCCTCCGACGTCCTCTACTATCTAAATCAACCATTCTTTTCTTTGTTTTAGATAGTTCGAGGTAATTTCATTGATTTTCTTCTCCATCGAAAATACCTTCATTCCTTGATCTTTAATAGTTTGCTTGAATAAATCATGTTCACTCTCGATTCGGGTTGTAGTCTGTTGAAGTGTTTGAAGTTGAGAGTCCAAGTTTTTCAGCGATTCTTGAATCTTAGAAATAGCTTTTTCGAGCTTCCCGTTTGAACCGGTCAGCTTATCAATTTTAATATTAAGCAATCCGAATTCCGACTTCATGTCTTGTATTGAAGAAAATATTCCTGCTAGTGTAACAGATTCCTCTGTTTTCTTGGTTTGTTCCGTTTGTTCTATTTCATGGAAAGTCTTGCCACTTTTCAATTCAATACCAGAACGACTTTTTTTGGCCATTGTAATTAAGTCGTAAATCCTTCAGTAGAAATAATAAATCATTCAATAGAAGTAGTAAGTCATCAAAACTAAAAGGGATCTGTTAGTGGGATATAAAATATATTAAAAGAGAGAGAGCTGCTAGAAATGCGACCTACTCCATATGCTGCAAAATGGAAAATCCCCGAATTCACATTGTTCTGACCTAACACCTGATCATTTACCTGCCTCGCACTTTCACTATAACTGTTACACTTACAGAGCTTTTATTTAATAGGCATTTTTTGATGGTGCAGTTGTAGTCAAATTGGCGCAGGAGGTCTCACGCAAGACAGAGAGTAAGAGATTTAAATAAAGGAGCTTTAATGGGATTTTGGCTTTTTTTCAGTAGTGCAGTCATGGCCAAAACAGTGCAGGAGGGCTCATTAGCAAGGGCAAATAAAAATAAGGCAAGAACAAGTGGTGCGGCAATTGTCGGAGGCTTTGGCTCATCAGGCTTCGGTAGGAAAAGAGTTGGGCAAGGTATGCATCTGGTATGTTTCTTCATTCTTCATCTGTTAGTGCATATTTAGAATAGTGAGGATGGTTCCAGGGGCTGTGTTGTGTCCATTGTGTGAGATGTAGGAATTCCAGGAGACCTCCAGTTTCCTGGATAGCCACATATGCATCAGGTGCACTAAGCTGCAGCTCCTCAGAGAACATATTAAGGAATTGGAGCTTCAGCTTGATGATCTTTGGCTCATGAGGGAAACTGAGAAGATGATAGATAGGAGCTACAAGGAGGCAGTAACTCCTGAGATGTAAAAGGCAGGAAAATGGGTGACTGTGAAGAGAGGGAAGGGAAATGGACAGCCAGTGCAGAGCACCCGTGTTCCCATTCCCCTCAATAATGATGTATCTTTTTGAATGCTGTTGCGAGTGCTGATACACTGGTGGGGAGCTGCATCAACTGGGTCTCTGGCACTGAGTATGGTGCCATAGCTCAGAAGGGAAGGGGAACGAAGAGGATTGCAGTAGTGAATGGGGGTGCCATAGTTAGAGGAGGAGATATGAGATTCTATGGATGCGGTAGAGACATCCAAATGGTATGTTGCCTCCCAAGGTGCCAGGGTCAGGGATATCTCAGATCAGGTCCGTGACATTCTAAAGGGGGAGAGTAAGCAGGCAGAAGTCTTGGTATGTAGTGGCACCAATGACATAGGTAGGAAAAGTGGGGAGGTCCTGAAAAGAGTGTTTGGGGAGCAAGCTGAAAAGCAGGACCTCCAGGGTAGCAATCTCTGAATTGCTGCCAGTGCTACATACCAGTGAGGGCAAGAATTCCCAGATCCATTTATTACGTGCCCTAACTTTCACTGCATAAAACCTACCCTGGTTGGTCTAACCGAAGTGCAACACTTCACACTTGTCTGCATTAAATTCCACCTGCTATTTTTCAACCCGTTCTTTCAGCTGATCCAGATCCCGCTGCAAGCCAAGATGTCCTTCCTCGCTATCCACTACACCCCCAATCTTGGTGTCATTTGCAAATTTGCTGATCCAGTTAATCACATTATCATCCAGATCGTTGATATAGATGTCAAACTCCACTAGTCACAGGCCTCCAAGCAGAGAGGCAACCATCGGCTGTCACTTTCTGGCTTCTCCCACAAAGCCAATGTTTAATCCATCTTGAATGCCAAGCGACTGAAACTTCTTGACCATTCTCCAATGTAGGACCTTGTCAAATGCCTTACTAAAGTCCATGAAGACAACATCCACTGCAGTGCCTTCATCAACTTTCCTGGTGACTTCTTTGAAAAGGTCTATAAGATTGGTTAGACATGACCTACTGTACCATGCACACAGCCATGCTGACTATCCTTATTCAGTCCATGTTGACTATCCTTAATCAGTCCATGTCTATCCAAATACTTACATATATGTATCTGATCCCTTCGAATACCTTTCAATAACTTTCCCACTACTGATGTCAGGCTCTCTGACCTATAATTTCCTGGTTTATTTTTAGAACCTTTCTTAAACAGTGGAACGACATTGGCTACCCTCCAATCCTCTTGTAACTCACCTGTACCTAAGGACGATTTAAATAGGCCCCGACAATTTCTGCACTTTCCTCCCACAGGGTCTGAGGGAACACCTTGTTGGGCCCTAGGTATTTATCAACGTTAATTTGCCTCAGGACAGTCAACACCTCTGTAATCTGTTTAGGGTCCATGAAGTTGGTGCAGCTTTGTGTCACTTCTATAGACCCTGTGTCAATACAGATGCAAAAACTTCATTTAAGATCTCTCCCATCTGTTTTGGCTCCACACATAGATTTCCATTCTGAACTTCCAGAGGACAAATTTTGTCCCTTGCAATCCTTTTGCTCTTAACATATCTGCAGAATCCCTTAGGGTTTCTCATTCATTTTGTCTGCCATAGTAACCTCTTGCTTTCTTTTAGCACTGTTGATTTCTTTCTTAAACATTCTCTTACATTTCTTATGCTCCATAAGCACCTCATGTGCTTCTACCTACCTATACCTGTTATGCACTCCTATTTTTTAACATCTCTGGAATACCAGGGTTCTCTCAACCTGTTTTCTTTACCTTTTATTCTGACAGGCACATACAAGCTTTTTCTTCTCAAAATTTTACTTCTGAAGGTCTCCCACTTACCAAGTACACCTTTGCCAGAAAACAGCCTGTCCCAATCCACACTTGTCAGATCATTTCTGATACCATCAAAATTGGTCTTTCTCCAATTTAGAATGTCAGCCCACAGACCATACCTACCTTTTGCATATTTACATTGAAACTAATGACATTGTGATCACTAGGTGCAAATGTCCCCCTACAAACAACCTCTGTCACCTGTCCTGTTTCATTCCCCAATAGCAGATTAAGTGTCACACATTCTCTCATTGGGACTTTTACGTATTGATTAAGAAAACTCTCCTCAATCCATTTGACAATCTTTATCACATATAGTCCTCTTACAGTATGGAAGTACCAGTCAATATGGGGAAAATTTAAATGGCCTTATGTTTTTTACAACAGTCTGTGATCTCTACAAATCTGTTCCTCTAAATCCCTCAGACTGTTGGGTGGTCTGCAATATAGCCCCATTAACATGGTCATACGTTTCTTATTTCTCAGTTCCATCGCACTAGATGAGTCTTCCAGTCTGTCCTGACTGAGCCTTGAAATAACATTTGCCCTGACTAGTAATGCCACCCCTCCTCCTTTAAACCCACCCACTCTGTCCATCTAAAACACTAAACCCCGGAATATTGAGCTGGCAGTCCACCCCTCCTGCAACCAAGTCTCATTAATGGCTACAATATCAGAATTCTAGGCATTGATCCTTGCCCTGAGATCATCTGTCTTTCCTATGATACTTCTTGCATTGAAGTATATGCAGCTCAAGACAATAGTCACATCATGCTCAACCATTTGATTCCTGACTTTGTGGGACCTGAACAACATCTGTCTCCACAACCTCTCCACCAACTTTTCTGGTTCCCATCCCCCTGCAACACTAGTTTAACCCCCCCCCACCCCCACCACCACGGTGCAGCAATACCGAACCTTCCTGCTACGATATTAGTCCCCTTTCAGTTCAGGTGCAAACTGTCTCTTCTGTACAGGTCCACCTTCCTTGGAAGAGAGCCCACCCTCCAATAACAAATCCTTAGTCTCTTGTAGGGTTCTTGAAAATGAGTGTAAGTTGTGAGAGTTGAATTATCTACAGTTGGTCAGGAGCCTGAGGGTTGTAGGGTAATAACAATTCCTGAACCTGGTGGTGTGAGGCCTAAGGTTCCTGTACTTCCTGCCCGAAGATAGTAGTGAGAAGAGAGCATGGCATTGATGATGGGGCCCTTCATGATGGATACTGCTTTCTTGTGGCAGCATCCCTTGTAAATGTGCTCAATGGTGGGATAGGCTTTGCCTACGATGGACTAGCTATCAGAATCAGGATCAAGTTTATTACCGGCATGTGTTGTGAAATTTGTTAACTTAGCAGCAGCAGTTCAATGCAATACATGATAATAAAGAGAGAAAAAGAAGTAAATCACTTACAGTAAGTAAACATATGTATAAAAGTAAGTTTATGCATTAAAATAGTGCAAAAACAGAAGTAATACTGTACATATTAATAAAAGTGAGGTAGTGTTCATGGGTTCAATGTCCATTTTGGAATTGTATGTTTCTGAATCACTGAGAGAGTGTGCCTTTAGGCTCCTGTACCTCCTTCCTGACAGTAACAATGAGAAGAAGGCTTGCCCTGGGTGAGGGGGGTCCTTGATAATGGATCTTCTTCGGCTGTCCATCAATTTCGATCATGACTGGGGCCTGGGCAAGGTTGTATGGAAGACCAGCAGTTGCCCATGCTGCAAGTCTCCCCTCTCCACGCCACTGATGTTGTCCAAGGGAAGGGCACTAGGCCGATACAGCTTGGCACCGGTGTCATCGCAGAGCAATGTGTGGTTAAGTGCTTTGCTCAAGGACACAACACCATCTGCCTCAGCTAGGAGCTCGAACCAGTGACCTTCAGATCACTAGACCGACGCCTTAACCACTTGGCCGCGCGCCAATACATGATGATGATCGATAATGGATGCCGCCTTTCTGAGGCACCGCTCCGTGAAGATGTCTTGTATGCTATGGAGGCTAGTACCCAAGATGGAGCCGACTAATTTTACAACTTTCTATTGCTGCTTTTGGTCCTTGCAGTAGGACTGCTCCCCCACCAGACAGTGATACAGCCTGCCAGTGTGTTTTAGGTGACAAGCTAAATCTCTTCAAACTCCTAATGAAATATAGCCACTGTTTTGCCTTCTTCATTGCTGCATCGATATGTTGGGACCAGGTTAGATCTCCAGAGTTCTTGACACCCAGGAACTTGAAACTGCTCACTCTCTCCACTTCTGAACCCTCTATGGAGAATGGTTCATGTTCTCTTGTCTTTGCTGAAGCCCACAATCAGCTTTTTTGTCTTACTGGCATTGACTACAAGATTGTTACTGTGACGCCACTTAACTAGCTGATATATCACGCTCCAGTACACCCTCTCATCTCCATCTGAGATTCTGTCTACAATTGTATCATCAGCAGATTTATAAATGGCATTTGAGCTATATCTATCCACACAGTCATGGGTATAGAGGGAGTAGAGCAGTGTGCTAAGCACACACCCCCTGAGGCGCACCAGGGTTGATAGTCAGTGAGGAGAAGATATTACAGGAACATAGAAAACCTACAGCACAATACAGACCCTTCGGCCCACAAAGCTGTGTTGAACATGTCCTTACCTTATAACTACCTAGGTTTACACATACCCCTCTATATTTCTAAGCTCCATGTATCCATCCAGGAGTCTCTTAAAAGAACCTATTATTTCTACTTCCACCGCTGCCAGCGGCAGCCCATTCCATGCACTCACTATTTTCTGTGTAAAAAATTTATCCCTGACATCTCCTGCTTCCAAGCAACTTCAAACTATGCCCTCTTGTGCTAGCCATTTCAGCACTGGGAAAAAGCCTCTGACTATCCACACAATCAATGCCTCTCATTATCTTGTACACCTCTATCAGGTAACCTCTCATCCTCCGTCGCTACAAGGAGAAAAGGCCGAGTTCACTCAACCTTTTCTCGTAAGGCATGCCCCCCAATCCAGGCAAAATTCTTGTAAATCTCCTCTGCACCCTTTCTATGGTTTCCACATCCTTCTTATAGTGAGGCGACCAGAATGGAGCACAGTACTCCAAGTGGGGTCTGATCAGGGTCCTACATAGCTGCAAAATTACCTCTCCGCTCTTAAACTCAATCCCACGATTGATGAAGGCCAATGCACCGTACACCTTCTTAACCACAGAGTCAACTTGCTTAGCAGCTTTGAGTGACCTATGGATTTGGCCCTCTCTGATCCTCCATGCTGCCAAGAGTCTTGTCATTAATGCTATATTCAGCCATCATATTTGACCTACCAAAATGATCCACCTCACAATTATCTGGGGTGAACACCATCTGGCACTTCTCAGCCCAGTTTTGCATCCTATCAATGTCCGGCTGTAACCTCTGACAGCCCTCCACACTATCCACAACACCTCCAACCTTTGTATCATCAGCAAATTTACTAACCCATCCCTCCACTTCCTCATTCAGGTCATTTATAAAAGTCACAAAGGTAGGGGTCCCAGAACAGATCCCTGAAGCACACCACTGGTCACTGGCCTCTATGCAGAATATGACCCGTTTACAGCCACTCTTTGCCTTCTGTGGACAAGCAAGTTCTGGATCCACAAAGCAATCTCTCCTTGGATCCCATGCCTTCTTACTTTCTCAATAAGCCTTGCATGGGGTACCTTGTCAAATGCCTTGCTGAAATCTGTATACATTACATCCACTGCTCTACCTTCATCAACGTGTCTAGTCACATCCTCAAAAAACTCAATCAGGCTTTTAAGGCATGACCTGCCTTTGACAACGCCATGCTGACTATTCCTTTTTTTTTTGTAAATTTTTTTTTATTGAAGTTCATCATCAAACAAACATTTCCATAAGATGTATTTCAGACATTGTAAATATATATCATATAATCATATATATATTACAAATCTCCACAAAGTATTTATCTGAGGTACACACTTACAGAAAAGAGTGGAAAGAAAAAACAAGCAAAAGGAAAGAACTATGTACAAGTAGGGAGTGATCTTTTTTTTACAACAGATTCATTGATTTGAGAGAATAAAATCAGGCCTATGAGGCATTATGTAGTTAAACCATTTTTCCCAGTATGAATCAAATTGTTCCAAATTGGATAAAATTCTCTTACATTTGATTGGATTTAATAGCCCATTGACATTAAAAGAAATGAATTTTACCTTGTCCTTAGCCATCTGTATTTATTTGTCAATGTATCATTGAAATTAGAATAAAACTTAATCAATATACTCCCTGAACAAATAAGAACCAAGAAACGCAAATAATAACAAAAATGGCAATGAATGTGTGATTCCAAGGCTGAGGTCTCTAGTAGATGACCCTTTGTTGAGCTAGAGGAAATGTCTAGCTGTGGGGGATAACCCCTCCTACTTGTGAGTTGAGGGCCCTCATTGCAATATTTATAAAAGTCAGTGAACAAATCCATTACACAGAAAAGATTTCCCTGTATACTCCTCCTATATATATATATATATATATATATATATATATATACATACACACAAATATATATATATATATACACACGTGCGCGCGCACACACACACACACATATATTACATACATACACATATATACACACATATATATATTCTCATTTTGGTGGGGGAAAAGGAGTAAGTGAGCGAATAAAGAATAACAACTAAGTAATATAAAATTCACATCATAATAAGTATTTCTCGAGATAGGTATATCACTGTGTACTTTTGCTTCTGTTTAGCTTCTCAGCATTTTAAAAGTTAGCCAAACCTTATGGCTCTTCTGAAGGGGGTGAGGACTGTCTTTGGGAAACTCCCGGTCTCTTCCTGATATATTTCTCTCGGCCTCCTCCCGTCTCCTGCCTTCTTGATTCTCGCACTATTTCCCAAGCGGAGCGGGATAATTCCTCAGCCAGGCATTCCCTTGTTTTGGTCACGCTGATGGGCAACCCTCTGGCCTTCATGTCTGTAGTCGCCTCTTCCACTGTCTGGTACAACCACATCCTGCTGTCATAAAACACTTGAAGTTTAGCAGGGTACGGAGTTTGAAATCTAATCTTTTTTTGCTTTAGTACTCGCTTTACTTCAGAGTATACTTTGCATTTCTGCAGGACCGCAGGGGGGGTAATCTTGGTCGAAATATACTAACTTATCGTCAAAAACACTCTCTTCTTACTCCAGGCCCTTCGTAGAATCTCCGCCTTGGTGCTGTACCGAAGGAATTTAATTATTATTGAGCATGACTTTCTATCCCAGGTAGGTTTTGGGATAACACGCGGTGGGCTCTTTCGACTTCAGCTCCATAGCCGAGGGAAGATCCAGTGCATCCCACAGTAACTTTCCGACAAACTCCGTCATAGACGAGCCCTCCGCTCCTTCGGGAATGTTGCAGATTCTGATAATTTTCCGCTGTGATCTTCCCTCCAGGTCAAGCAGTTTGCCTTCTTGGTGATGTAATATTTTTATTGTCTTACTTAGTATCCATTCCACATTTTGAACGCGATCTTCCACCTTCTCAATTTGAGTCTCTGCCACCGCTATTTCTTGATTGACGCTGGTGAGCTCTAACTTAATATCACGGCGCTGTTGTTTTATATCTTTCTGGAACTCCCTTATCTCTTTCAGGATTTTGATCACATTCGCCGCTTCGCCTGAGTGAGACCCAGCGTCCGCCTCGCTAGCACGCGGTCGGGTCGGAGAGCCGCTCGCTGCACTCCTCTCGGCCGCAGGCTCCGCAGTGTTGCTTTTTTTATTTCCATTCCTTTTCCCCATTCTTACCCCTCTTTTCAGTTCAAATATTTTTCAAAACATATTATATTTGATGGGTTAATGGGGCTTAATATGCGTTTTTCTGGAGGAGCTAGTGACTTAAGCTGCTATTCTCGATGATGACATCACCAGAACCCCATTCTGACTATTCCTAATCATATTATGCATCTCCAAATATTCATAAATCCTGCCTCTCAGGATCTTTTCCATCAACTTACCAACCACTGAAGTAAGACTCACTGGTCTATAATTTCCTGGGCTATCTCTACTCCCTTTCTTGAATAAAGGAATAACATCCACAACCCTCCAATCCTCCAGAACCTCTCCCGTCCTCATTGATGATGCAAAGATCATTATCAGAGGCTCAGCAATCATTCTTAAGCTCCTTCCTGCTAGCCTTATAATCTTCTAGATCTCTATTATTACCGAGGTTTTTGAAACTTTCGTAAGCTCTTCTTTTCTTCTTGACTAAATTTACAACAGCCTTTGTACACCATGGTTCCTGTATCCTACCATTCTTTCCCTGTCTCAGTGGAGCGTATCTATGCAGAACTCCATGCAAATATCCCCTGAACATTTGCCACATTTGTTCTGTATGTTTCCCTGAGAACATCTGTTTCCAATTTATGCTTCCAAGTTCCTGACTGATAGCCTCGCATTTCCCCTTACTCCAATTAAACATTTCTCTAACTTGTCTGTTCCTATCCCTCTGCAACACTATGGTCAAGGAGATAGAATTGTGATCACTATCTCCAAAATGTTCTCCCACTGAGAGATCTGACACCTGACCGGGTTCATTTCCCAATACCAGATCAAGTACAGCCTCTCCTCTTGTAGGCTTATCTACATACTGTGTCAAGAAACCTTCCTGAACACACCTAACAAACTCCACCCCATCTAAACCCCTCACTCTAGGGAGATGCCAATCAATATCTGGGAAATTAAAATCTCCCACCACAACAACCCTGTTATTATTACTCCTTTCCAGAATCTGTCTCCCTATCTGCTCCTCAATGTCCCTGCTACTATTGCGTGGTCTATAAAAAACACCCAGTAGAGTTATTGACTCCTTCCTGTTCCTAATTTCCACCCACAGAGATTCTGTAGAGAACCCTTCAATACTTCCTCCTTTTCTGCAGCCGTGACACTATCTCTGATCAAAAACACCACGCCCCCACCTCTTTTGCCCCCTTCCCTGTCCTTTCTGAAACATCTAAAGCCTGGCACTTGAAGTAGCCATTCCTGCCGCTGAACCACCCAAGTCTTCGTAATGGTCACAATATCATAGCTCCAAGTGCTGATCCACGCTCTAAGCTGATCTACTTTATTCATAATACTCCTCGCATTAAAATAGACACATCTCAAACCATCGGACTGAGTGCGTCCCTTCTCTATCACCTACCTATCCTCCCTTTTGTACTGTCTCCAAACTTTCTCTATTTGTGAGCCAACCACCCTTTCCTCCATCACTTCAGTTCGGTTCCCATCTCTCAGCAATTCCAGTTTAAACTCTCCCCAAAAGCCTTTGCAAACCTCCCCGCCAGGATATTAGTTCCCCTCAGATTCAAGTGCAACCTGTCCTTTTTGTACAGGTCACACCTGCCCCAGAAGAGGTCCCAGTGATCCAGAAATCTGAATCCCTGCTCCCTGCTCCAATTCCTCAGCCACACATTTGTCCTCCACCTCATTCTATTCCTATACTCACTGTCATGTTGCACAGGCAGTAATCCCAAGATTACTTCCTTTGAGGTCCTGCTTCTCAACTTCCTTTCTAACTCCCTGTTGTCTGTTTTCAGGACCTCCTCCCTTTTCCTACCCATGTTGTTGGTACCAATAAGTACCACGGATTCTGACTGTTCTCCTTCCCACTTCAAGATATCGTGGATGCGATCAGAAACATCCTGGACCCTGGCACCTGGGAGGCAAACTACCATCCGTGTTTCTTTCCTGTGTCCACAGAATCGCCTGTCTGACCCCCTAACTCTGGTGTCCCCTGTCACTGCTCCCATCCTCTTCCTTTCCTTACCCTTCTGAGCCACAGGGCTAGACTCTGTTCCCCCAGGTAGGCTGTCTCCCCCAACAGTACTCAAACAGGAGTACTTATTGTCAAGGGGGACAGCCACTGGGGTACTCTCTAGCATCTGCTTCTTTCTCTTCCCTCTCCTGACTGTTACCCACTTATCACCAATCCACACAGATTGTGGTCTTCTGGTCAAGAAGTCGAGGATCCATTTATAGGGGGAGGTACAGAGGATCAGGGCTGTAGCTTACTGATTAGGACTGTGGAAATGATGGCATTAGACACTGAGCTGTAGTCAACTAACAGCAACATGGGTGTTTGTGTTGTCCAGGTGATCTACGGCCATGTGAAGAGCTATTGAGATTGCATCTGTCGTAGACCTATTGTGGCTGTAGGCAAATTGCAGTGGGTCCAGGTCCTTGCTGAGGCAGGAGTTCAGTCTAGTCATGACCAACCATTCAAAGCATTTCATCTCTGTAGATGAGAGTGCTACTGGGTGATAGTCACTAAGGCAACCCACACTACTCTTATTAGGCAATGGTATAATTGTTGCTTTTCTAAAGCAGGTGCGAACTTCTGACCATAGTAGTGAGAGGTTGAAAATGTCCTTGATTGTTCCCACCAGTTAGTGGACACATGTTTTTAGAGCCTTGCTGGGTACTCCATCGGTTCAACCTCCTTAAAGTCAGCCTGACATCGGTCTCTGAGACAGAGATCACAGAGTCACCAGGTTCTGCATGGATCTTCACATCTGTAGTTATATTCTCCCTTTCAAAATTGGCATAGAATTACCCTCAACACCCTACACTTTATTCTCCTCTATTATCTTCACCTGGATACAACCTTGAGGGTATCCTCCAGTTTCTGTAGACTTTCTGCTTCTGGGCATTGGTGTATCCATACCAATGTGACGCACCCAGTGCATTATGGAAGTTTGTCAAAGTTTTCGACGATGTACTGAACCTACACAAATTTCTAAGAAAGCAGAGACACTGTCACGTCTCATTTATGATAGCACATACATGCTGTTCTCAGGATAAATCTGCTGATATGCTAGCACCTAGGAATTTAAAGTTACTGACCCTCCTCACTTCTAATCCCCTGATGAGGACTGGCTCATGGACCTCCAATTTCTTCCTCCTATATTGAATAACCAGCTCTTTGGTTCTGCGGGCATTGAGTGAGAAGTTGTTGTGAAATTTGGAGAAGAATAGAACACAGTGGAGGAGGCAACTAAGGCTCTCCCTCAATGTGCCCAGATCACTGGGATTTATGAATGTGGGGACGACCCACCAGAGGATTGAAAGTTCACCCTGAACTGGTAAAAATGGCAGTTCTGGTGGAAGGGTTGGTGAGGTTGGAACATATAGCTGGGGCTCGTATCCAGGTGAAGATGATAGAGAAGAATAAAGGGTAGGGTCTTGTGGGTAGTTTCCTGAGGCCTCACTGATGGGTGACTCACGAACAGCTCCATGGATCGAGTGGAAGGTGTGCTGCAGTGAGAGGGGCCTGTGCACACTTAGGTAAGTGTTTTGATGCTTGCTATTCTGTTTTAATAAACTAAGTTTTGTAATTTTAAATAGGTAATTGGAGTTTGTGTCTTTCTGCTTTACCGAGCTGGACCATGAATCTTTTGGTGTAACAAAACACTCAACCAGGTTTTCAACCTCCCTCTTATATGCTGATTCATCACCACCTTTGATTCGACCAACGACAGTTGTGTCATCAACAAACTTACGTATGGCATTGGACCTGTACTTGGCCACAAAATCTTAGATATAAAATGAGTAGACAGAGAACCAAGCGCCCAGCCTTGTGGTGCACCTGTCTTGATGGTGATTGGTGGGGAGATTTGTATCAACTAGGGTCTGCAAGTGAAGAAATCAAGGATCCAGTTGCACAGGAAGATATGGTGGCCTGGAACTTGGAGCTTAGTGATCATTATCCAGGGGGTGATAGCATTGAATGCTGAGCTGTAGTCAATGAAGAACGTTCTGATGTATACATCTTCACTGTCTAGATGTTCCAGAGCTGAGTGGAGAGACAATGAAATGCCATCTGCTATTGGTGTCTGATGGTAGGCAAATTGAGCAGATCCAGGTCGCTCTTCTGGCAGGAGTTGATATACTGGCAAGAGCTGGCATAAAGTTATCTGTCAAATAACTTTATGTTCCTCATAAGAGCCTCCAAATTCCTCTGAACACCATCTTTAGTTAGTCTGGCACAATTTAAGTTGTATTCTGTTTTTCTATTCCTCCTTCCGATATGGAAACCCTCATATTTCTCTCCATTTTACTATATCTCCCAGTTCCCCAATTGCATACTGATTATATGTCTTCAAAATTTACTTCATGTCCTATCATTATTATGGCAACAGACTTGGATATATCATACTTGGTAAATTATTTATCTTTTGATTTATAACAGATTCATATTTATGGGTTCATGTCCCAAGTAAGAAACATTGGAGAAGGATGTAGAGATCAGTCAGCAGAAAGAACAGCCAATAATTTAAACATAGAACTAGGCAATTGAATTACATGAAAATTGTTTCACTGGCTTACGATGCAAGCCAAAATCAATAGTACTCAGTGGCGTGATAACTTTATGAAGAAAACAATTCAGCTCCACTCAATAAAATTTAATTCATCCATTGATTTCTGGCTGCGGTTGCAATTGTAAAAGTGAGAAGTTGTGGATGAACGGTTATTTATCTCCCCTTACCATGAATGAAACTGAGAGAGCCATGAGACCTGACTATATTTCTGATTTACAGCTTCTGATGTTCTGCTACTTTTCAGTACAAAATACTAGGAACAAGGGATGTGTTTAAATTCCAGACTTGCATCATACTACATATTTATAAGCACATTTTAAAAAGAGGATTAGACCATAAGATGATGAGACATAGAAGCAGAATGAGGCCATTCAGCCCATCGAGTCTGCTCGCCATTCCATCATGGCTGATTTATTATCCCTCTCAACCCATTCTCCTGACTTCTTACTGTAACCTTTGGTGCTCTGACTAATTAGGAACCTATCAACCTCCGGTTTAAATATACTCTAAGACTTGGCTTCTGTAGCTGTCCATGGCAATGAATTCTACAGATTCACTACTCTCTGGCTAAAGAAATTCTTCCACATCTCTGTTCTCAGAGGGCACACTCTCTATTCTGAGGCTGTGCCCTCTGGTCCTAGACTTGTCCAATATTGGAAACATCTGTCCTATTTCCACTCTCTCTAAACCTTAATATTCTATAGGTTTCAATGCGATCCCTCCTCCCCCCCATTCTTCCAGACTCATTCTCGTAAACCTCCTCTGGACGCTCTGTAATGCCAGCATATCTTTTCTTATATAAGAGATTCAAAACAGCTCCCAATACATCAAGTGTGCTCTGACCAATGCCATATTAAACCTCAGCACTGTACCAGTGTTCTTATATTCTAGTCCTCTATAAAACCTGGCTGCAGAGCCATCAATTCTGATATCCAAATCATTGACATGTAATTTGAAAAGAAGTTGTCCTAACACTGACCCATGCACAACACACCAGTTACCAGCAACCAACCAGAAAAGGCCCTCTTTATTTCTGCTCTTTGTCTCCAGCCAGCCAGCCAATCTTCTATCCATGCTAGTTGTTTCGTATGCCAGGTGTTTTTCTCTTCACACTTCTAATTGATTTTGTCAAGCCACTTCTCCAGCTCGTGGCTACATCGATGGACCACGGCAAAACCGTCTTGCCCTGACTTCCGGTAAGATGGCGACTGCTTAGCTGCTTCGAACTTTTGCTCTGTCAATCTTTCTATCTTTGCACTACATGTCTCCATTCTTAAAACTTAGTTAGGTATTTTATTGGGTTTCTTTTACTTGCCTGCGACCACATCTATCTTATAATGTCTAACAAAAGTGCTAAAACCGGGAAAAAAGAAATTTCTACGACTTTGCTGGTTGACATTCTCGCTGCGTTGGAACAGCATCGACAAGTTATTTTAAAGAAATTTAGAACTTATTTCAACCAGCTGGATGCCAAATTGGATCGGATCAACGCTAGAGTGGACGAACATGCTGAACATTTATCTCGCATCGACTCAACTTCTGAAGGTTTAAAATGCCGTGTTCTTTATCTCGAGACTCTATGCTCCAGCCTAGAGGAGAAGAATTGTAAACTTTTTTCCAAAATGGTGGATCTTGAAAACCGTAGCAGACGTTGTAATCTACGAATTCTTGGTTTGCCAGAGGCCACCGAACAGGGCTCTCCCGTGGAATTTTTTTCCGATTTTCTCTGTGAGAGTTTTGGGAAAGAATTTCTTCCAACTCCACCTGAGCTTGAAAGGGCACACAGGATCTACGTTCCCCGTGCAACTCTGGGTTCCCGCCCATAGCCGGTAATTTTGTGCTTTCATCAATACCAGGTGAAAAACCGTTTGATGATGGAGGCACGCTGCAGAGGTACTTTTGCTTTTCAAAATACGGTCATTCGTTTTGTGGAGGATTTTGCCCCCCAGGTTCTGAAGATGCATGCTGAGTTTAAAGGTGTAATGAAAGTGCTTTTTGATCGTGGTTTCAGACCCTCCCTTCGTAATCCAGCCGACCTGCGAATTACGCTTACTGCTGGAGAATATAAGTGGTTTAAATCAGTGAAGGATGCTGAGGCATTTGTTGGAATTCTTCTGGCCAGCCCGTCTCATTAGGAACCCGGTCTGACCTTCTAAAATGGTGGATAAGTACTTCTCGTAGTAAAGCTATTTTTTTCCGGACTCAGACTTTTCTTGAATAATTCAGACATTATTTATTGAAATTCTAAGGGCTGTAGACAATCTCTCCCTGGACTTGGTGTGTTTTTTCTAAATAGATAATCCGAGTTTAATGTTCCCCTGCGGACGTTTAGATTGTACGTGTGTAATCCATTTTATTCTTGTATAACTTTATCTATAGAGATCTACAAGTGTCTTTAACTTGTTTTGGAGGTTTGGAGTTTTTATTGAAGGCCTCCCTGTTGGTTGATTCATAGTTTAAGTTTTGCTCCTTTTTTTCTGTAAATGGTTGATAAGTACTCTCTTCGAATCTACAATTTCCCCCTTTTCTCCCTCCCCTTTTTTTTCTTTTAATCTTCTATAATTTTTCGTGGGTAGGTTAGTTTTGGTTTTCTTTTGATTTTCTTTGTATTGTCTTATACTTCTGTTGAAGTTGTTCCTATTTGTAATTATGTTTTCTAGTGCATAATCTAGCTACCATTTGCTATAGTATTTATACGGAACTGTTGTTAATGACACAGAACTGGAAGTCATACTTGGGTTAATTTTTTTGGTAGAGTTAGCTGCTTTTTTTGGTAACCGTCTAGTTTTGGGTTGTGAGGACGGGGCGGGTTCTCCAGTTTCAACACTACTCACTGTTTCCTTTGCTTTCCTGTGTTACTCAGGACATGTTTCAGTTTTGATTCTACGAATCTATGTTTACATTTTTGCTCCCAGATTGTTATTGTACTGCTTGACTTTTTATATGCCTGTTGCCTTCTACGCACTAACAATTGATAATGGTTAATACACTTAAATTTGTGAGCTGGAATGTAAAGGGATTGAATCATCCTGTTAAAAGAAGGAAGGTCTTCTCACATATTAAACAACTCAAAGCTGACATTGCTTTCCTTCAAGAAACTCATATTCGTTGTTTTGATAACTCCCGGCTTTTGTCAAAGTGGGCGGGTCAGCATTTTCATTCATCCTTTGCCGCCAAAGCTAGGGGGGGGTCGCCACCCTGATTAATTCAAATATTCCTTTTGAACTCCATAATAAGATATCTGATACAAATGGCCATTTTATTATTGTTTCTGGTAAACTATATAATACTAAAGTTGTACTAGCAAACCTGTATGCCCCCAATTTTGATGATGTTAATTTTTTTGAACGTTTTTTCTCCTCACTACCAGACTTAAACTCATACTCTCTTATACTGGGTGGTGATTTCAATTATTGGTTAGATCCTAATTTGGATCGATCGTCCTCTGTTACCAGACCACCTACTAAATCTGCCTTAGCTATTCAATCGTTTCTCTCTAATTATGGTATCTCTGATATATGGCGTTTCCTTCATCCTACTGAGAGAGATTATTCTTTTTTTTCACATGTTCACCATATCTTTACTAGAATTGACTACTTCTTACTCGATAATCAACTCATTCCATTTGTCTATTCTTGTGATTATCAGAGTATACTGATTTCTGACCATGCCCCAATTACTCTGTCTTTAAATTTTCCTGGTCTCCCTCAGAGGAATAAACACTGGCGGTTTGATTCGACTTTATTATCGGATGATGATTTTCTAAAATTTATTAAGGATCAGATAACCTTTTATTTTAACACCAATACATCACCTGAAGTGTCATCCCAGATTGTCTGGGATGCCATGAAAGCATATTTGAGGGGCCAAATAATCTCCTATACAGCAAATCTTAATAGAAAGTCCTGTGCAGATCGATTAGACCTCATTAATCAGATTAAAGATTTGGATCAACTGTATGCTCAAACTAAGAACCCTGAACTATACAAGAAGCGTGTACAACTTCAAGCTAAATTTAACCTCCTGTCTACTCAACCTGTTGAATGCCAACTTCTTGAAAGTAAGAGTCGCTTTTATATCCATGGCAACAAATCTGGTAAATTTCTAGCCAATCAGTTGAGGCGTTCCAAAGCCAAACAACATATTACAAAGATCTGGAAGGAGAATGGTGACCTTACATCGGATCACCTAGAAATCAATGACGCATTTAAAAATTTCTACTCTCAACTTTATTCCTCTGAATCTTTGAATGACAATATCTCTGTTGACCATTTTTTAAATAATCTGAATATTCCTTCGCTTTCATCTGATTTTAAAGCCAAACTTAATGCGCCTATATCATCAGAAGAAATATCTTTTGCAATTTCTGCATTGTCTTCAGGGAAATCTCCTGGACCTGATGGGTTCCCCGTAGAATTTTATAAATCATTCTCTTCACTTCTCTCTCCTCAGTTACTGTCAGTATTATCTGACTCGTTTAGGTGTGGCCAATTGCCACCCTCCTTTAATGAGGCATCTATTATTCTTTTATTAAAAAAGGGTAAAGATCCAACAGAGTGTTCCTCGTATAGGCCGATTTCTTTGCTTAATGTTGATGTTAAAATCTTGGCCAAAGTCTTGGCTTATAGATTAGAAACTGCTATTCCCTCTATTATTTCCGATGATCATACTGGTTTTATTAAAAACCGTCTCCCTTTTTTTAACATGTGATGCTTATTTAACATTTTATATTCACCTCCAACTGGGATTCCTGAATGTGTTATTTCCCTCGATGCAGAGAAAGCATTTGATCGTATAGAGTGGAACTACCTTTTTGCAGTTTTAGAAAAATTTGACTTCGGTCAAAGTTTTATCTCTTGGATCAAATTGCTGTATTTGTGTCCTACTGCCTCTGTTTTAACTAATTTTCAGAAATCCCAGTTATTTAACCTCAAACGTGGCACCCATCAGGGATGCCCTTTAAGTCCCTTTCTCTTTGATTTGGCTATAGAACCCTTGGCGATAGCATTTCGAAATTGTCCTGAACTGACCGGGATTTGGAGAGGGGGTGTTGAGCATAAAGTTTCTCTTTATGCCGATGACTTATTACTTTTTCTTTCAAATCCATCTACATCCTTACCTCCAATGTTTTCACTTCTTGACCAGTTTAGCCAGCTCTCTGGATATAAACTTAATTTACATAAGAGCAAACTTTTCCCAATTAATAAAGAAGCACAAGAATTAACATTTCGTGATCTCCCTTTTAAAGTAGTTCATAACCAATTTACTTATCTTGGGATTACAGTCACAAGGAAGTTTAAAGATCTCTTTCATGAAAATTTTGCCAATCTTTCATATACTATTAAACAGAGTCTGTTACAATGGTCACCTCTTTCTATGTCTTTGGTAGGTCGTATTAATGTTGTTAAAATGTATGTTCTCCCTAAACTTCTATATTTATTTCAATCAATCCCCATTTTTATTCCTAAATCTTTTTTTGATTCCTTAGACTCTATTATTTTGTCATATCTGTGGAAGAATAAGCGCTCTAGAATTACTAAAGGTTATCTCCAAAAATCTAAAAAGGAGGGTGGCATGGCTTTACCTAACTTTCGTTTATATTATTGGGCAGCCAATATACGTTGTGCTACCTTTTGGTCTTTTTTTCATGGCCAACCCGAGTGCCCTAATTGGGTGGCAATGGAGTTGAGCTCCACTAAAGAATTATCTATCTCTGCACTTCTTGGCTCTGTACTCCCTAGTAGTTTGTCCAGATTAATAGTTAATCCTCTTGTTAGACACACTCTGCGTATATGGGCTCAGTTTAGGAAATTTTATGGTTTCCATGGTTTTTCCTTTTCTAGCCCTATCTTACATAATTACCTTTTTTTACCTACTACGTATGATTCAGCATTCCATGATTGGTATAGGAAGGGCATCAGACATTTTGAAGATCTTTTTGTTGATAATCGCTTCGCTTCTTTTCAACAGCTCTCTGCTAAGTTCAATCTGCCCAATGCTCATTTTTTTAGATATCTCCAAATTAGACACTTTATTAATCCTTTAATTCCTAACTTCCCTGAAATGCCTGAGAAAAATGTTATGGACTTATTTCTTTCTATTAATCCACTAGGTAAAGGTTTAATATCATTTATTCGTGATAAATTAGCAGCCTTTCGACGTGCCCCTGTGGATAAAATTAAAATGGCATGGGAGCATGATTTAAATACCTCCTTATCTGATGAGACTTGGGACTGGATTCTCAAATCGGTTAATTCAACCTCTCTTTGTGCTCGCCATTGCCTTTTACAGCTTAAGATTGTTCATAGAGCCCATATGTCTAAATCTAAATTATCTCGATTTTACCCTAACATTAGTCCGCTTTGTAATAAATGCAAAAGGGGCGAGGCCTCTCTCATTCATATGTACTGGCTTTGTCCTAGCTTGGAGAAATTTTGGAAAGATGTCTTCATAACGTTATCGCATATTCTGAATCACCACCTAGAACCTAACCCTTTAATTGCTTTGTTCGGTTTCTGGGGTGAGACAGATTTACGTCTGAATTCGACTAAGTGTCGAATATTATCTTTTGCCTCTCTCCTGGCTAGACGTTTAATCCTCCTTAGATGGAGAGATGTTGCCCCGCCCACGCATGCTCAATGGCTTAACGATATTATGGCCTGCTTAGACCTTGAAAAAATTCATTATTCAGTTCTTAATTCGGATTTAAAGTTCCATAAGGTCTGGGGACCTTTTATTGAGTACTTTCATAACCTTCCTCTTGTCTAGGGTTTTTTTTCGGTCCCTTGCTTTCAGCTCTTTTTTTTGTTGGTAGTAGGCATTAATATCTTCTGTTGCTAAGTGTATTTACAGTTTTGGGGGTTTGATTGTCCTGATTTATATTCTCTATATTGTGTTGTGGTTGGTCTGGAGTTTTTTTTGTTGCGGGGCTTGGGGAGGATACTAATTTTACATGTCTTCAATTTGGGTGCTTTCTCAATTATCTTTCTTTGTATTATATTATTATTGTATGTTTATTTTTGCACTGTATCAATGTTCATTTTGATTTGGGTTTTTTTTTATCTGTAGCTATGTAGAAAATGTATTAAAAAAACTAATTAAAAAAAAAACCGTCTTGGACCTTGGTAAGAGGGCATGTTTGGACCCATCCTGGATTGGGTCACACAGGGGCAAGCTGGGCTTTGTTGGCACCCCATTGGTGTAGTGTTTGCGCTGGGTTGGCATATTGACTTCTGAGTCTATTTGTGACTGTCTAGTTTTTCTGGTAGCTGTAATAAAGCCTGGGAGGAGCTAGATGCGGACACCGATCAGATCTTCACTGGGTGGCATGTTGGTGTGCCAGTATTGGCACCATTCTGTGTGTTTGTTATAGGAGTCATTAAGTTTTTCAAGTTGTAGAAAGGTTTTCGAGATTTGATTTGGGAAGTTGGAGGAGCATTTTCGATGAGTTTACGAACTGGAATGTTGTTGGACATACTTTGGATATGCTTGTAAAATTTTGCTGAAGCTGCTCTTCTACGGATCTCCACGAGGTTATTCCACTCATTGTTGGGAGTCATTGGACAGGTGTGGCTCCCATGCCAGTGTATTTTCAGTACCATGAGGTCTTATTGTATTAAGCAGCCTTATGTGCGGTACCTTGTCAAAGGCCTCTGAAAGTCCAAGTAAACAACATGCACTGACTCTGTTTGTCTATCCTGCCTGTTATTTAATAAAACACTGAACATACAGCACAGGTACAGCCCTTCGGCCCACAATGTTGTGCCACACCAGCTAAAATGCGAATCAAAAACACCCAAACACTAATCCCTCCTACCTACACCATGTCCATATCCCTCCATCTTCCTTGCATCCATGTGCCTATCCAAACATCACTTAAAAGCCTCTGTAACACACACAAAATGCTGGAGGAACTCAGCAGGCCAGGCAGGATTATGGAAAAGAATACAGTCGACATTTCGGGCCAAAACCCTTCATCTTAATATCCTCTAACGTTTTTGACTTTACTAACATACCAGGCATCCGAAACTCTGAATAAAAAACTTACCCCTCACATCTCCTTTGAACCTACCCCCTCTCACCCTCAACACATGCCCTCTGGTATTAGACATTTCAACCCTAGGAAATAGATGCTTCCTGTCTACTCTATCTATGCCTCTCATAATCTTATAAACTTCTATCAGACCTCCCCCCAGCCTCTGATGGTCCAGAGAAACCAACCCATGTTTATCCAGCCTCTCATATAAGCACATGCCCTCTAAATCAAGCAGCATCCTGGTAAACCTTCTGCACCCTCTCCAAAGCCCCAATACCCTTCCTACAGTGGAGCAACCAGAACTGTATACAATATATATGTGACCTAACTAGAATTTTATACAGTTGCAACATAACCGCTTGATGTTTGAAAACAATGCCTTGACTAATGAAAGTAAACATCCCATGATTTTAAGCCTTCTTAACCACCTTATCAACCTGTGTAGCCTCTTTCAAGGAGCTATGAACTTGAATTCCAAGTCTCTCTGCTCAGTACTGTCTCCTTATATTTGTCCTACCATGATGCAATATCTCACATTTATCTGGGTTAATCTCCATCTGCCATTTCTCTGCCCATATCTGCAACTAATCCATATTGTGCTGTATTCTTTGTTAGTCTTCTACGCTCTCCACAACTCCACCAATCTTGATATCATCTGCAAACTTACTAACCCACCCACCTACATGTTCATCCAGGTCATTTATATACATCACAGACAGGCGAGGTCCCAGCACAGATCCCTGTGGAAACTACTAATTACAGACCTCCAGCTGGAATAAGTCCCTTTAACCACTACACCTTGTCTTCTATGCGCAAGCCAGTTCTGAATCCAAACAGCTAATTCACCGTGGACCCATGCATCTTAATCTTCTAGATTAGCTTTCCATGAGGGACTTTGTCAAACGCCTTACTAAAATCCATGTGGACAACATCCTCTGCCCTAGCTTCATCAATCTCTCTCGTCACCTTGTCAAAAAATTCAATCAGGAATTGTAAGACACAACTTGCCCAGCACAAAGTCATGCTGGCTCTCCCTAATTAGGCCATGGGTTTCCAAATCCTCATATATCCTATCCCTAAGAATTTTCTCCAGCAATTTCCCTACAACTGATGTGAGATTCACTGGTCTACAGTTCCCAGGGTTTTCCTTTGTTCTCTTCTTAAATAGAGGTAAAAAAAAATTAGCTGCTTGCCAGTCCTCTGGGACCTCACGTGTGGCTAGAGAGGACACAAAGGCCCCAGCAATCTCATCTCTTGCCTCCTTCAATAACCTGGGTAAATTGCATCAGGCTCTGGGGACTTATTTACCTTAATAGTCATTAGGAGACCCAACACTTCCTCCTCCTTGACCTCTAAATGCCCTAACATATTTATACACTCAGCACTGATCTCCTGGACCTCCATATATCCTTTTCCTTGGTAAATACTGAGGCAAAGTACCCATTATGTACCTCACTCACGTTCTCCACATCCAAGGAAATGTTGCCCCCTTTATCCTTGAGCGGTCCCATCCTCTCCCCAGTTATCCTCTTGCTCTTGAATTGTATAGAATGGTTTGAGATTTACCCTAATCCTACTTGACAAGGTCTTTTCATGACCCCTCCTGGCTTTCCTATTTCCCTTCCTTATTTCTTTTCTGGATTATTTATATTCCTCATGTGCTCCATTTGATTCTAATTTCTGAAGCTTTATATACAGTACTTTTCCTTTTTCTTCTTGACTAAATTTATCACTTCTCTGGACACGCAAGGTTCTCTTTGTATTTCCATCCTTCCTTCTAACAAGAATATATTTTCCCATACTCTGTGCAATTGATCTTTAAATACCTTCCGCATATCTGATGTGGACTTGCCAGAAAAGGTGTTCTTAATTAAGTCTTCTTGATTCCTACCAAATAGCCTAGTAATTTAACCTATTCCAATTTAAAACTCTCTCACAGGGACCATACCTATCTTTATCTATAGTTATCCTGAAAGTTAAGGAGTTGTGGTCACTGTTCCCTAAGTGATCACCTTCTGAAAGGTCAGTCACCTGGCCAGAGTCATTATACAATACCAGACCCAGAACAGCCTCTCCTCTTGTTGGACTGTCCACATATTGATTTAAGAAACCTTCCTGGACACACATCACAAAGTCTGCCCCAACTAAACTCCTTGCATTCAGAAGATCCCAGTTTATATTAGGGAAGTTGAAATCACCCATGACAACAACCCTATTATCTTTACACATTCCCTTAATCTGATTACGTATCTGTTTCTCAATGTCCCAGTGACTACTGGGGGGGGGGGGGGGGGTCTCTAGTACAATCTCGTCAGTATGATTGTACCCTTCCTATTCCTGAGTTCTACCCTAATGGACACAACGTCTGAACCCTCCATTATGTGTCTCCTGAGTGCAGCTGTGATATTGTCCCTCTCTTACCTCCTTTATCTTTTCTAAAGCTTTGAAAAACAGTTCATAGCCTCAACGTCGCAGAAAAGGGAATAACTATTCCTGAGAAAACAAGCAAAATCAGTACAACCTGTGCTCCCATACCTGATACTTGGGCTTCCAGTCTATCAGGGTGGTGTTTAAATTGTCTAAGCACTGAGTAGTGCCATGTTCTAGGACCCGGATCCCAGCACTCTGACATACCTGGGCCGCCCAGCCCAAAGCTGTTCTCGATCTCACCAAATTGGCTCTGTGCTTGGAGTGATCCAACTACGCCCCTGGTGGTCGGGCATCGAATCTCTTCCACACTGACTCCTCTGTAAATCGTTCACTCCACCTCCAGCAGCAATACAAACTACAGCTGTAAACCCGGCAGCTCAAACACATTGCACCTCACAATGCCCCAGCATGACTCATACCTTGAACCTGCCGCCTGCTTCCTCACTGTCTGCAGTGATAGTTCACCACAATTTTCTTCAAAAAAAGTAAAGTAACGTTTTCAGTCAAATCTCTTGCCTTATGATTTACCAGCAAGCTGTTGCACAACTTCGTTAGCACCATCTTAATCTGAAAGTTTAATGTCCTTCAGCCACTCCAATACATCCTGGACCCTTGCACCCGGGAGGTAACACACCATCCTGGTGTCTCTTTTGCAGTCACAGTATCTCCTTTCTGTTCCTTTCCACTCTCTTCCCTTTTGAGCCTCAGAGCTGGCCACAATTCCACCAGTCTGGCTGCTGCTGTCATACCCCATTGGTCATATCTCTCCTGGTGGTCACCCAGTGATTATAGGAATAGAGTGAGGTGGAGGACAAATGCGTGGCTGAGGGTTTGGAGCAGGGGGCAGGGATTCAGATTTCTGGATCATTGAGGCAACTTTTGGGGCAGGAGTGGTCTGTACAAAAAAGAATGGATTGCACTTGAATCCCAGGGGGACCAATATCCTGGTGGGGAGGTTTGCTAAGGCTATTGCAGAGAGTTTAAACTAGGATTGCTGGGGGGTGGGAACCAAACTGAAGAGATGGAGGAAGAGGTGGTTGGCTCACAAATAGAGAAAGCTTGGAGACAGTGTGAGAGGGAAGATAGGCAGGTGATAGAGAAGGGACGCGCTCAGACCGATGGTTTGAGAAGTGTCTATTTTAATGCAAGGAGTGTTATGAACAAAGCGGATGAGCTTAGAATGTGGATCAGTACTTGGAGCTATGATTTTGTGCCATTACAGAGACTTGGCTGTCTCAGGGGCAGGAATGGTTACTTCGAGTGCCAGGCTTTAGATGTTTCAGAAAGGACAGGGAGGGAGCCAAAAGTGGTGGGGGCGTGGCACTGTTGATCAGAGATAGTGTCACGGCTACAGAAAAGGAGGAAGACATGGAGGGATTGTCTATGGAGTCTCTGTGGGTGGAAGTTTGGAACAGAAAGGGGTCAATAACTCTACTGGGTGTTTTTTATAGACCATCCAATAGTAACAAGGACATCGAGGAGCAGATAGGGAGACAGATTCTGAAAAGGTGTAATAATATCAGGGTTATCGTAGTGGGAGATTTTAATTTCCCAAATATCAATTGGCATCTCCCTAGGGCTAGGTGTTTAGATGGTGTGGAGTTTGTTAGGTGTGTTCAGGAAGGTTTCTTGACACAATATGTAGATAAGCCTACAAGAGGAGAGGCTGTACTTGATCCAGTATTGGGAAATGAACCCGGTCAGATGTCAGATCTCTAAGTGGGAGAGCATTTTGGAGATAGTGATCACTATTCTATCTCCTTTACCATAGCATTGGAGAGGGATAGGAACAGACAAGTTAGGGGAAGTGTTTAATTAGAGTAAGGGGAAATATGAGGCTATCAGACAAGAAACTTGGAAATATAATTTGGGAGCAGAAGTTCTCAGGAAAATGTACAACAGAAATGTGTCAATTGTCCAGGGGATATTTGTGTGGAGTTCTGCATAGGTACGTTCCAATGAGACAGGGAAAGGATGGTAGGGTACAGGAATCGTGGAGTACAAAGGCTGTTGAAAATCTAGTCAAGAAGAAAAGAAAAACTTATGAAATGTTCAAAAAACTAGGTAATGATAGAGATCTAGAAGATTATAAGGCTAGCAGGAAGGAGCTTAAGAAAGAAATTAGGAGAGCCATAAGGGGCCATGAGAAGGCCTTGGCGGACAGAATTAAGGAAAATCCCAAGGTATTCTACAAGTATGTAAAGAGCAAGAGGATAAGAAGTGAAAGAATAGGACCAATCAATTGTGACAGTGGAAAAGTGTGTATGGAACCGGAGGAGATAGCTAAGATACTTAATGAATACTTTGCTTCAGTATTCACTATGGAAATGAATCTTTGTGACTGTAGGGATGACTGCAATCATTCTATAATCAAAAGATTGAGCATATCGACATTAAGAAAGAGGATGTACTGGAGCTTTTGGAAAGCATCAAGTTGGATAAGTCACCGGGACTGGACGAGATGTACCCTAGACTACTGTGGGAGGTGAGGGAGGAGATTTCTGAGCCTCTGGCAATAACCTTTGCATCATCAATGGGGATGGGATAGGTTTTGGAGGATTGGAAGGTTGTGGATGTTGTTCCACTTTTCAAGAAAGGGAGTAGAGATAGTCCAGGATATTGTAGACCAGTGAGTCTTACTTCAGTGGTTGGTAAGATGATGGAGAAGATCCTGAGAATCAGGATTTATGAACATTTTGAGAGGCATGATATAATTAGGAATTGTTAGCATGGCTTTGTCAAAGGCAGGTCATGTCTTACGAGCCTGAGTGAATTTTTTGAGGATGTGACTATCCTTTTGAGGATAGACCATCGACCTCCTCTGAGCCTTGCTGACCTTTGAACCCTCTCTCTGAGTCCACTCTGTCTGGCGGTCTACCAACTCTCTTCATTTGCATCTTCTCTCCACATCTCTCCCTGGCAAAATACCATGAAATCCCTGCTCCTTAACCCACAAGAAAGAACATCATCCCTCTCATTGGATAGCCCCACATTCAAAACCCCGTTATCTCTAGTCATAACCCAAACATTTCTGTAACAGAGAAACCATTACATTAGCAGTGAAACCTTTCAGCACATTACAAATATAATTCCTTTTAAGTGTATGCAGAAAAATGTCTGTTATTTTGTGGCAGTAATTTGACACAGCATCCACACAACCCCTTAGGAGGCAGTAATCACAATATGATTGAGTTCACCTTGAAGTTTAATAGGGAGAAAGTAAAGTCTGGTGTAACTGTATTTCAGTGGAGAAAAGGAAATTACAGTGGTATGAGAAAGGAGTTGCTGAAGTAAATGGGAAGAAGATGCTGCCAGGGATGACAGTAGAGCAGCAATGGATGAGTTTCTGGGAAAAATGAGGAATGTGCAGGACAGATGTGTTCCAAAAACAAAGAAATACTCAAATGGCAAAATAGTACAACCGTGGCTCACAAGGGAAGCCAAAGCTAATGTAAAAGCAAAGAGAAAGCATACAGCAAAGCCAAAATTAGTGAGAAGACAGAGGATTGGGAAGCTTTTAAAAACCTACTGAGAGTAATTAAAAAAATCATTAGGAAGGAAAAGATGAAATATGAAAGCAAGCTAGCAAACAATATCAAAGTGGATATTAAAAGCTTTTTTCAAGTGTGTAAAAAATAAGAGAGAGATGAGAGTGGATATAGGACTGCTAGAAAATGAGTCCGGAGAAATAGTAACAGCGGACAGGGACATGGCCGATGAACTGAATATTTTGCATCAGTCTTCACTGGGGAAGACACTAGCAGTGTGTCAGGTGTTGAAGGGTGTGAGGGAAGAGAAATGAGTGCAGTTACTATAACAAGGAAGAAAGCACTTAAAAAACTGAAAAACCTAGAAGTACATAAGTCACCCGGACCAGATGAACTGTACCCTAGGATTCTGAAAGAGGTAGCAGTAGAGATTGTGGAGGCATTAGTAATGATCTTTCAAAAACCATTGGACGGCGACTTCCGGTAAGATGGCGATTTTTTAGCTGCTCCGAACTTTTGTTCAGTTACTGTCGCTACCTTTGCACTAAATGTCTCCATTTTTTAAACCTTAGTTAGGAATTATTTCGGTATCTCTTACTTGCCTGTGAATATATCTAACTTACAATGTCTAGCAAGAGTTCTAAATCTGGGAGAAAAGAAGCGATGACCCCGTCGGACGAGACTATAGTGGCGCTTGGAAGGCTCCGAGATGAAATCTTAAAGGAATTTAAAACCGCTGGGGACTTCTGCAAGAGTTCTAAACCCGGGGGAAAAGAAGCCATGACCCTGTCGGATGAGACGCTGGTTGCGCTTGGAAAGCTCCGAGACGAAATCTTAAAGGAATTTAAAACCGCTGTCAAACAGTTAGAAGACAAACTGGATCGGATCAACGATAAAGTGGACAAACATGCTGAACATTTATCTTGCATTGATTCGACTTCTGAAGATTTAGAAAGTCGTGTTCGATACTTGGAGATTCTCTGTTCCAGCTTAGAGGAAAAATCTAACAAACTTCTTTCCAAAATGGTGGATCTCGAAAATCGTAGCAGACGCTGTAACATCAGAATTCTGGGATTACCAGAGGCGACTGAAAAGGGATCAACCGTGAAGTTTTTCGCCGAGTTTCTCTGTGAGTTATTCGGGAAAGATTTGCTTCCGAAGCCGCCCGTGCTCGAACGGGCACACAGAGTTTACGTTCCCCCCAGAATTCTGGGCTCCCGCCCGCGACCAGTAATCTTGTGTTTCCATCAATACCAGGTAAAACACAGTCTGATCGTCGAGGCGCGTCGCAGGGGGTCGCTTCCCTTCAAGGATACAACCATTCGCTTTGTGGAAGATTTTGCATCCCAGACCTTAAAGATGCGCGCTGAGTTTAAAGGCGCAATGAAAGTACTTTTTGATCGTGGTTTCAAACCTTCCCTTCATAACCCTGCTGATCTACGAATCAAGTTTAATACCGGGAAATATAAGTGGTTCAAATTAGCGAAGGAAGCTGAAGCGTTTGTGGCAAGTCTTCCGGCTATCCAGCCATCTTCGGAATCCGATCGGACCTCATAAAATGGTGGATAAGTACTCCTCGTAGTAAAATTACTTTCTCTGGACTCGGAATTCACTTGAATCACTCGGACATTATTCATTGAAACTTTAAGGGCCGTTGACAATCTCTCCCGGGATTTGGTGTGTGTGTAATCTATTTTTATTCTTGTATAACTTTACCTACAGAGTTCTGCAACTAATTCTAACTTGTTTTGGAGGTTCAAAGTCTTTAGTGAAGGCCTCCCTGTTTGTCGGTTCACAGTTCAACTGCTGATTTATTTTTCCTTTGTTTTAAATATTTATTTATTTTATCTTTTTCTTTTCTTCACCCCTTTTTTCTAATCTCTGAATTTTTTTCTCCCTTCTCTGTAAATGGTTGATAAACACTCCTCTTGAATTTATAACTTTCCCCTTCCTCTTTTTTTTCTTTTTTCTTCTTACCTTTTTTTTCCCCTTTCTCTTACTTTATTCTTCTATAATGTTTCGCGGGTAGGTTAGTTTTGGTTTTCTTCCGATTTTCTCTGTATTAAGTTGTATATTTCTACAGAAGGTGTTCTAATCTGTAGTTATGTTTTCTAATGCATAAACTAGTTATTATTTGCTATAATATTTATACGGAAATGTTGTTAATGACACAGATCTGGAAGTTGTATTTGGGTTAATTTTTTTGGTAGAGCTAGCTACTTGTTTTGGTAGCCGTCTAGTTTTGGGTTGTGCGGTTGGGGTGGGTTTTCCAGTTCCAACATCTCTTTATTGCTTAGGACATGTTTTTATATTTTGACCTTACGAATCTATGTTTATATCTCTGCTCCCAGACTGCTATTGTACTGCTTGGCTTTTTATATGCCTGCTGCCTTTTATGCATTAGTAATTGATAATGGCTAGTGCACTTAAATTCGTGAGCTGGAATGTAAAGGGACTGAACCACCCTGTTAAAAGGAGGAAGGTATTCTCACATATCAGGCAACTCAAAACTGACATTGCTTTCCTTCAAGAAACTCATATTCATTGTTTTGATAACTCCCGGCTTCTGTCAAAGTGGGCGGGTCAGCATTTTCATTCATCCTTTGCCGCTAAAGCTAGGGGAGTTTCCATTCTTATTAATTCAAATATTCCTTTTGAACTCCATAATAAAATATCTGATACAAATGGCCATTTTATTATTGTTTCTGGTAAACTATATAACACTAAAGTTGCACTAGCAAACCTGTATGCCCCCAACTTTGATGATGTTAACTTTTTTGAATGGTTTTTTTCCTCACTACCAGACTTAAACTCATACTCTCTTATATTGGGTGGTGATTTCAACTGTTAGTTGGATCCTAAACTGGACCGATCGTCCTCTGTTACCAGATCACCTACTAAATCTGCCTTAGCTATTCAATCGGTTCTTAATTCGGATATAAAGATCCATAAGGTCTGGGGACCTTTTATCGAGTACTTTCATAACCTTCCTCTTGACTAGGGTTTTTTTTTTGTTTTTTCTTTTTTTTTTCTTTTCGGTCCCTTGCTTTCAGCTCCCTTTTTTTTTCTGGTAGTAGGCATTATTATCCTATGTTGCTAAGTGTATTCACAGTCTGGGAGTTTGACTGTCCGGACTTATACTCTTTATACTGTGTGGTGGTTGGTCTGGAGTTGTTGTTTTTTTCTTGTGTTGTGGGGCTTGGGGAGGACGCTAAGCTCACTTGTCTTTAATTTAGGTGCTTTTTTTGTTAAATTCTCTTCCTTTGTAGCATATTGTTATTGTATGCTTAATCTTGCACTGTATTAATGCTCCTCATTGGGATTTGGGGTTTTTAATTTTGTAAAATGTTTTGAAAAACTAATAAAAAAATTAAAAAAAAACCATTGGACTCTGGCATGGTGCCAGAGGACTAGGAAACTTCAAATGTCATTCCACTCTTTAAGAAAGAAGGAAGGCAGCAGGAAGGAAATTATAGCCCAGTTAACCTGATCTCAGTGGTTGGGAAGATTTTGGAGTCAATTTTTAAGGATGAGGCTATGGAGTACTTGGAGACACATGATAAGATAGGACAAAGTCAGCATAGTTTCTTTAAGGGAAAATCTTGCCTGATGAACCTGTTGGAATTCTTTGAGGGGATTACAAGTAGGATAGGTAAAAGGGATGTAGTGGATGTTGTATATTTGGACTTTCAGAAGGCCTTTGACAAGGTGCCACACATGAGGCTGCTTACCAAGTTAAGAACCCATGCTATTAAGGGAAAGTTACTGGCATTGTTAGAGCATTGGCTGATTGGTAGGGGACAGCGACTGGGAATAAAAGGATCCACTCCTGGTTGGTTGGCAGTGACTAGTGGTGTTCTGCAGGGGTTGGTGTTGGGACCACTTCTTTTTATGCTGTATATCAATGGTTTAGATGATGGAATAGATGGCTTTGTCGCTAATTTTGCAGGTGTTGAGGAAACAGAAAGGCTGAAGAAGATCTTAGACAGATTAGAAAAATGGGCAAGAAAGTCGCAAATGAAATACAGTGTTGGAAAATGCATGGTCATGCACTTTGGTAGTAGAAATAAACGTGCAGACTATCTTCTAAAGGGGGAGAAAATCCAAAAATCTGAGATGCAAAGGGACTAGGGAGTCCTCACGCAGAACACCCTAAAGGTTAAATTTCATGTTGTGTCAGTGGAGAGGAAGGCAAATGCAATGTTAGCATTTATTTCAAGAGGTCTAGAATACAAGAGCAAGGATGTGATGCTGGGGCTTTATAAGGCACAGGTGAGGCCTCACCTTGAGTATTGTGAACAGTTTAGGGCTCCTCATCTAAGAAAAGGTGTGCTGGCATTGGAGAGGATTCAAAGCAGGTTCACAAGGATGATTCCAAGAATGAAAGAGTTTTCATACGAGGAACACTTGATGGCTCTGGTCTGTACTTAAAAGGATGGGGAGGGGGGGGTCTCATTGAAGCCTTTCAAATGTTGTAAGGTCCAGACAGAGTAGATATGGAAAGGAGGTTTCCTATGGGGAGGGGGAGGGGAGTCTAGGACAAGAGGGTTCAGTCTCAGTATAGAGGGGCATACAGAGATGCAGAAATTTCTTTAGCCAGAGGGTAGTGAATTCGTGGAACTTACAGATGCAGGTGGCTGTGGAGGCCAAGTCATTGAGTGTATTTAAGGCAGAGCTGGATAGGTTCTTGATTGGATACGGCATCAAAGGTTATGAGGAGAAGGCCGGGGAGTGGGACTGAGGAGGGGAAAAAATGACCAGCCATGACTGAATGTCAGCGAAAACTCATTGGGCCAGTTGGCCAAATTCTGCTGCTATGTCTTATGGTCTTATCTCCTCTGGTTCCAGGGCCTGTTGGGTGAAGGGTAATAACTTAGAAACATAGAAAGCCTACAGCAGAATACAGGCCCTTTGGTCCAAAAAGTTGTGCCGAACATGTCCCTACCTTAGAAATTAATAGGCTTACCTATAACCCTCTATTTTACTAGGCTCCATGTATCTATCTAAAAGTCTCTTAAAAGACCCTATCGTATCCGCCTCCACCACCATTGCTGGCAGTCCATTCCATGCACTCATCACTCTCTGAGTGAAAAACTTACCTCTGACCTCTCCTCTGTACCTGCTCCCCAGCACCTGAAACCTGTGTTGACTTGTGTTAGCCATTTCAGCCCTGGGAAAAAGCCTCTGACTATCCACACGATCAATGCCTCTCCTGAACCTCTCCTGAACCTGGTGGTGTTTGGTCCTGTGGCACCTGTACCTTTCTCCTGATAGCAGGAGTGGGAAGAGAGCATGGCATGGGTGGTGGGTCTCTTTGATGATGGATGTTGCTTTCCATCATCATTGGCCAAAATGAGCATTGTTTCTTTAAGGGGAAATATTGCCTTACATATCCATTGGAATTTTTTGAACCAATCTTTTACTTTTTTTTGTAATTTATTTTTTAATGAAGTTTATCATCAAACATTTCCATAAGATGTATTTCAGATAATGTACATATAATCATATTTGTCACAAATCTCCACATTAAAATTATCTGAGGTATTCACTCATAGAAAGGAGAGGAGAGAAAGAACAATCGAAAGAAGAAAACTATGTACAAAGTAGGGAGTGATCTTTTTTTCTACAACATATTCATTGACTTGTGAAAATAAAATCAGGCCTATGAGGTGTTATGTAGTTAAACCATTTTTTCCCAGTATGAATCAAATTGTTCCAACTTACGATTAACAGATGCTGTTATCTTCTCCATTTTGTAAATGTCCATTGTAATTTCCATCATACATTTAAAGTTGGGCTCTCCTGTGATAACCATTTCCTGGCAAGAGTCTTTTTACCAGCCACCAGCAGTATATTCATTAAATATTTATCTCTTTTCAACCATTCTTGAGGTATATACCCAAAATATATGACCTTACTTTCTAAGGGTATTTCACATTTAAAGATGTCTTGTAGGGCATTATGTATCCCACTCCAAAAGTCTTTGATAACGGGGCATTTCCAGAAAATATGATAATGGTTTGCATTTTGATTTCCACAATTTCTCCAGCAAACAGGGAGGTTACTATCATAATGGGATTTCTGAGAACGTGTAATAAAATATTTTATCAAGCTTTTCCACCCAAACTCCCTCCATTTCTGTGAACTGGTACACTTCCATTGATACCTCCATATTATTGTCCATTTTTCCTGTTATTATTATCCCTCCTTCCTTCTCCCATTTTGATTTAATGTATGAAGTCGAATATGTTTTAAGATTTGACAAACCCGTATACACACTTGAAATGATTCTACTACCATTGTCTAAATTATATGCTTTTTTAAATAACTCTGTCAGACATGTACTTGCCTTGGTTACATTTTAACTGTCCTATTAACATTCTGTCGCATCTGAAAATACCAATAAAAGTCTTGTTTTTCTAACAAGTGTTTCTCTTGGAGCATTTCAAAACTGAACAGTGTTCCTTCTTTCATTACATTGCAAATAGCTGTTATTCCTTTAGCTGTCCAGTCCTTAAATCTAGCATCCAGTTTATTCAGCATAAAATTGGAGTCATATGCACACTATTTAAGAATTGCAATGTCTCCCGTTAGTTTATATTCTTTTATAATAGTTTTCCAAATTTTAAGAGTCCATTTCACCCACGGGTTATCAATAGTATTTATGTAACTTTGTAGGTTGTTATCAGCCAAAATTGTCTGTATGGGGATGGAAAGTATCCTCTCCTCAATGTTTTTCCATTGAGCTTCATTTGATAGGTTACACCAGCATATCTCAGCTCTCAACTGTGCTGCAAAATAATAATCTCTAAGAGAAGGTAGGCCCCATCCCCCCCCCTTTCCTTGCCTAATTGCAAAGTTTTGAGACAAACTCTAGGCCTTTTACCTTGCCATATATATCTTGATAGCATCTTATTCCATTCATTAAATTGATTTTGGTTAATCTGTATTGGTAGGGTCTGAAAGAGATATAGTAGTCTGGGCAGTATATTCATTTTAATGGATTCAATCCTTGAACTGAGACCAAGAAAAGGAATTAGGTTCCATCTTGTTAAATCTTTCTTAAATTTTTTATATATAGGCTGATAATTGCAAAATGATGCCCAAATACTTGACGGACTCTGTGTGCCATGCCCAGGGGTATCAACTTTCAATTTCTCTTGGTGGGCTATAATTACATGTAAGTAATTGGGTTTTATCTATGTTGATCTTGTAACCTGATAATTGGCCATATTGTTCAAAGGATTGCATCAATTTAGGTAAAGAGTATGTTGGTTGCCCTAGATAGATCAAAATGTCATCCGCGTAACAGGCCTATTTATGCTCTGTCCCTTTAATAGTAATTCCCTGGATATCTTTATTTTGTCTGATGTATTGAGCTAATGGTTCCAGATATAATATGAAGAGTAGCGGTGACCATACACAACCCCATCTCGTGCCCCTTTCTAGGGTAAAACTATTAGATAAATATCCATTGATTTTAATCCTAGCAGTAGGATTGTCATATAGTGCCTGTACAGTTTTAATAATTGTGTCAAGTAGACCAAATCTATGTAAAACTCCATAAAGAAAATTCCAATTAACCGAATTAAATGCCTTTTCTGCATCCACGCTTATCACTAATGCTTCAATTTCATTTTTTAATATGATCCATAATGTGAAGTGTCCTTCGTATATTGTCCTGTGTTTGGCGTTGTTGTATAAAACCTGTCTGATCATTTGAAGTATCAGTGTGGGTAGAAACTCTTCTAATCGTTTGGCCATGATGGAGGTAAATATTCTATAATCCATATTAAGAACGGATATTGCTCTAAATGACCCACATTCCATTTTATCCTTGCCTTCTTTTGGTATAGCTGAGATTATTGCCTCCTTCCAGCTGGGTGGCATTTGTGCCTTTCTTAGAGCCCAGTTTAGTGTGGGGAGTAAAACAGGAAATAACTCATTTCTAAATTCTTTATACCACTCTGCCGTATATCCAACTGATCCTGCTGACTTGCTTAATTTAAGCCTACTAATTGCAGGATTTTGGTCAGCTTCAGTTATGTCAGCAGTCATTGTTCTATTTTGTTCTTTGCTTAAAGTGGGTAACTCTAAAGAATTCAGGAAGGTGTCAATCTGGGTCAAGCTTCCCCCTGGAACTTTGGAATATAGGGTTTTGTAAAACATTTCAAATGCTTCTCGAATTTCACTTAGCTTATTTTTTATCACTTTTGTTCTTGGATCCCTAATTCTATGAATTTTATTTTCTGCTATTTTTTTTAGTTTCCAAGCCAGTATTTTCATATATTTAGATCCACTTTCATAGTATCTCTGTTTCAGAAACATTACATTTTTTCTGTTTTCTTGTGTAGCCAAACTATTAATTTCATTCCTAATTTTTAAAATTTCCTTTAGTGTATCCTGTGCCAAACTCAGTTTGTGTTTTTTTTCTAGTTCGTTCAGCTTATTTTGTAATTCCTCTAATGTTTTATTCTTTATTTTTCTCTTATATGAAGGTATCGCTGTAATTTTCCCTCTTAAGACAGCCTTCAGAGTATCCCATAGATTGGGAGGTGAAACCTCTCCATTATCATTGAATTCTAAGTAAAGACCAATTTCTTTTTAAATTTGTTTCTTAAAATAGGGATCATTGAGTAAACTTGAATTTAGTTTCCACATAGTATTCTTTGGATTTAGGTCAAAATCAACAGATAAATATATAGGTGGATGGTCACTTACATCTATTGTCCCAATTCCACAGGTGTTTATTTTGTCTTTGTCTTTTTCAAATGTTATGAAATAGTCTATTCTTGTATATACAGTATGGGGATCAGAATAATGAGTGTAATCCCTTCTGTTGGGGAAAAGGTCCCTCCATATATCAATTAAACCAATATCCTCAAAAAGTGTATTAACTTTCTTATGTAAGGACTTTGTTTCATAAGTTTTTCTATTGAAGAGTCTAACTTTGGTTGCAATTGTAAATTTAAGTCTCTCCACATATCAGGAGACCTTCTGTTTCCATTACCATAATATTAGTAATTTTCTGAAAGAAACTAATATCACTTCCTGGGGTTGTGTTATATATTTAATAAAGTAACTAGTTTTCCGTCTGTATTCCCCCTTACCAGGATATAGCTGTCTTTCTTATCTCCCATTTCAAATACTTTTCCAAAATTTAGCTTGCTTGAGATGAGATTAGCAACTCCTCTTCTACGTCCTGATTTATATGAGGAGAAAAACAAATTAGTGAAGCCCATTCTCTTTAGTTTTCCATGCTCATTATCACTTAAGTGAATTTTCTATAAATATACTACATGTGCTTGTTCTTTTTTCATTTTTGATAGAATTGATAGATTGGATTGAACAACCCATTGACATTAAAATAAATGAATTTTACTTTATCTTTAGCCATGTGTATTTATATGTTAGTATATCATTCAAATTTGTAGAATATAACTTAATTAATCTACTCCCTGAACAAATAAGAGCCAAGAAATGCAAATAATAAAAAAAACGGTAACAAAGGTGTGATTCCAAGGCTGGGGTCTCTAGATGACCCTGGGTTGAGCTAGAAGAAACGTCTAGCCCTGGGGGATAGTCCCTCCTACCTGTGAGTTGAGGGCCCTGCTGCAGTACCTATAAAAGTAAGTAAAAAAATTTATGTCCATTACATAGAAATGATTTCCCTCTGTATTCCTCCCATGTGTGTATTCTCTTTTACTTGGGGAGAAAGGAGTGAATGAATGAATAAGAAAAAATCTTAGTAATATAAAATCCACATTATAATACATATTTCTCGAGATAGGTATATCACTGTCTGTTTTTGCTTCTGTTTAGTTTATCAGCACTTTTAAAGTTAGCCAAACCTTATGGCTCTTCTGAAAGAGGTAAGGGCTGTCATCGGAGAACTCGCAGTCTCTTCCTAATATCCTTCTCTCGTCTTCCTCCCTTCCCCGCTTTCTCGGTTCTCTTAGTATTTCCCAAGCAGATCGGGATAACTGCTCAGCCAGGCTTTCGCTCGATCTGACCACGCTAACGGGCAATCCTTTGTTGTTCATGTCTGCGGTCACCTCTTCCACCGTCTGATATAGCTGTATGCCTTCTTTGTAAAACACCCTCAGTTTAGCAGGGTACGGGGTTTGGAATTTAATCTTTTCTTGCTTTAGTATTTGTTTTGCTTCAGAATATTCTTTCCATTTCTGTAGGACCGCTGGGGGGTAATCTTGATCAAAGTACAAACCCCATTTCCAGAAAAGTTGGGATATTATCCAAAATGCAATAAAAACAAAAATCTGTGATATGTTAATTCATGTGAACCTTTATTTAACTGACAAAAGTACAAAGAAAAGATTTTCAATAGTTTTACTGACCAACTTAATTGTATTTTGTAAATATACACAAATTTAGAATTTGATGGCTGCAACACACTCAACAAAAGTTGGGACAGAGGCATGTTTACCATTGTGTTACATCACCTTTCCTTTTAATAACACTATTTAATCATTTTGGAACTGGGGATACTAATTGTAGTAGATTTGCAATTGGAAATTTTGTCCATTCTTGCTTGATATAAGACTTCAGCTGCTCAATAGTCCGTGGTCTCCATTGTCTGATTCTCCTCTTCATGATGCGCCATACATTTTCAATAGGAGATAGATCTGGACCCGTGCAGAATGTGGTCTGGCATTGTCCTGCTGAAATAAGCATGGACGTCCCGGGAAGAGACGTCGCCTTGATGGCAACATATGTCTCTCTAAGATCCTAATATACACCTCAGAGTCAATGGTACCTTCACATACATGCAACTCACCCATGCCGTGGGCACTGATGCACCCCCATACCATCACAGATGCTGGCTTTTGCACCTTTTGCTGATAACAATCAGGATGGTCGTTTTCATCTTTGGCACGGAGAACTCGACGCCCGTTTTTTCCGAAAACTAGCTGAAATGTGGACTCATCTGACCACAGCGCACGGTTCCACAGTCTTTCAGTCCATCTGAGATGAGCTAGGGCCCAGAGAACTCCCCAGCGTTTCTGCATAGAGTTGATGTATGGCTTCCTCCTTGCGTAATACAGTTTCAAGTTGCATTTCTGGATGCAGTGACAGGCTGTGTTAAGTGACAATGGTTTTCTGAAGTACTCCCGACCCCAGGTGGCTATAATTGTCACAGTAGCATGACGGTTTCTTAGGCAGTGCCACTTGAGGGTTCGAAGATCACACGCATTCAACAGTGGATTCCGACCTTGCCCTTTATGCACTGAGATGTCTCTGAATTCTCTGAATATTTTCACAATATTATGTACTGTAAATGTTGAAAGACCTAAATTCTCTGCAATCTTGCGTTGAGAAATGTTCCTTTGGAACTGACTAACAATTCTCTCACGAATTTTGGCACAAAGGGGTGAGCCACGACCCATCCTTGCTTGCAAAGACTGAGCCTTTGATGGATGCTACTTTTATACCCGGTCATGATACCTCACCTGCTACCAATTAGCCTGCTTAATGTGGAGTCTTCCAAAGTGAATATTCTGTGCACTTTTCAATCTTATTTTAACTCTGTCCCAACTTTTGTTGAGTGTGTTGCAGCCATCAAATTCTAAATTAGTGTATATTTACAAAATACAATTAAGTTGGTCAGTAAAACTATTGAAAATCTTTTCTTGGTACTTTTGTCAGTTAAATAAAGGTTCACGTGAATTAACATATAGATTTTTGATTTTATTGCATTTTGGAAAATATCCCAACTTTTCTGGAAATTGGGTTTGTATATTAACTTCCCATTCCAAAACACCCTCTTCTTTCCCCAGGCCCTTCATAGAATCTGTGCCTTGCTTTTGAATTGAAGGAATCTATGTACTATTGAGCGTGGCTTACTTACTCTGTCTCCAGAAGGCCCTGGGATGAGTGCACGATGCGCCCTCTCAATTTCAATCTCCCTAGTTGAGGGAATCTCCAGCGCTAACTGCAGTAGCTTTTCTGCAAACTCCATCATCGACAACCCCTCTGCGTCTTCCGGAACATTATAAATCCTGATATTTTTCTGTCACGATCTTCCCTCCTGGTCAAGCAATTTACTTTCCTGTTGATTTAATATTTTTATCATCTTACTTAGTATCTGTTCCACGTTTTGCATGCGATCTTCCACCTTTTCAATTCGTGTCTCTGCCACCGCTATTTTCTGATTGACGTTGGCGAGCTCTGATTTTATATCATTGAGTTGCTGTTTTATATCTTTTTGGACTTCCCATATCTCTTCCAAAATCCTTATCATATTTGCCGCTTCACCTGCACGAGGCCTATCATCAGCCTCGCCACACGTGCACGTGTAGGCGAGCTGTGCGTTGTACCTCTCTCTTCCATAGGCTCAGCAGTGATGCTTTTTTTATTTCCATTCTTTTTTCCCCATTCTTGCCCCCCTTATCAATTCAGATATTTTCAAAAGATCTTATATTTGATGGATTAACGGGGCAAAATATGCGTTTTTCCAGAGGAGCTCTTGATTTAAGCTGCCTTTCTGGATGATGATGTCACCAGAACCCCGAACCGATCTTTTTCATCTGTGAAGATGCTGTAAGCGTCAGTGTCAGAGTCCTAAACTCAGCTGTAATTGAAAGGAAGAAAAGGAAGGTAGGGTCAAGCAGAGCAGCCATTGTCAAGGTGTGCGGTGATAGAGTGGGAAGGCTTTGGCTTGACAGGCTTTGACATGGCTTTGACAGGCTAGACAGGCATCTACTAAAATGTACCATTTCACACTTATCTGGGTTGAACTCCATCTGTCACTTCTCAACCCAGTTTTGCATCCTATCAATGTCCCGCTGTAACCTCTGACACCCCTCCACACTATCTACAACACCTTCAACCTTTGTGTCATCAGCAAATTTACTAACCCATCCGTTGCGCACCAGACTGTTCTATTGTTTCTTTTTTTGTCTTGTTCCCCTTTCTTTGTTTCTTTACTAACCATATAGTCAAATTAAGAATTATAAAGCTCAATCATTTAATCGCATATTGTGTACTGTTTGTTATTTCGTGGTATTGATTTGTAACGGGACATATCGCGTAGCATCCACCCAAACAAGATTTCTTAAATTTGGCTGGGCCAAGGCCTGTCTTCCCCTAGATTAAGCTGCTAGCCGAACCGAGGGTTACAATTGTGGGGGCTCCTCCAGGAGTGATTTCGTAGGATACTGTGTGATTACCCTGAGCATTGAACCAGTGGAGTAGATATTCATACTCCGGATGAATTGTTAATTCACCTGTTAATTACTGTTAAATTTGTGATTGTGGGCAGAGGTTTGATAAAATGGCAGGCGCAGCTCTCATTTTTATACAGACCAGCACTGACGTAGTGGTAGCTGGGGGTGGGGATTTCAAAGACAGGGATCTATCATTTCTGAGGAGTGAGGGGAAGGAGTGGTCAGATTTGGAATGTCTGATTAGCGCACGTACTCTGGTGAAGAGTGAGAATTCTGAGTTAGTATCCATCCTTACCTCTCTGGTGAATAAATGGAAAAATGCCCAGGTCCAAAATCCCAGCTATGGTAGGCTCCACCTATTCTCGGGAATGACGCTCACCCTTAAGGGGAGGAGGAGTATGAGACTTGGGTGGAGCAGACCTCTCAGTTGTTAGATGAGTGGCAGTGCTCTGATGACATACAGTGACAGAGAATGGTTGAAAGTTTGAATGGATGGGCTGCTGACATTGTGAGAGCCATCAGGTTAAAGAATCCCGTAGTGACAGCTGTCAATTACATGCAAGCACTGGACAATGCTTTTGGCCTGACTAGAAGCCCAAAGGAGCTCCTGGTGGGGTTTCAGAACATGTGTCAGGAGAAAGGGGAGAAGCTTTCTGCTTCTATTTTTCAGCTAGAGAGGCAGCTAAATTGCAGAAGGGTCATTCAGGCGGCTGAGCTGGATCAGTTAAGAGTGGACCAGATAGCCAGGGGTGCCCGGTCCCAGGAAGTGATCACCTGGGGTCTCCGACAGTCTCCTTGTAAGATGGGCCCTCCTCCATCTTTTGTTGAGCTGATCAGAGAGGTACGGGAAGAGGAGAACGTGGTGGAGGTGTGGGAGGACTCGGTCAGCAGGGTACAGTCCCCGGTAGTAGTCCCCTGTGGTGAAGTGACCACAGGTAGCCTACCTCGGGGAGTGGTAGAGGAGATTGTGGCAGAGTTGAGAATGGAGGTACGTCGTCTGTTATCAGCGGGTGTGATCCCCCATACAATGGAGCTGATGGGGGGATCGGATTTCCCAAGGGGACGAACAATGTGGAGGGCTGCTGGCAGCAGGTGTCATGCCAGAAGGAGAGTGAGCCCCCAGATACCTCAGCAGGGAGAGTCATTGGGAAAACTTAGAGGAGACCCAGTGAGGGAACGGTATGGTGCCACTGGGAACCCATGAAAGTGAAAGGCCCAACTCCTGAAGGCTTAGTGCGACCGTGCTCCAGTGTGTCACTACGGATAGAGGGTATTTATGCTAAAGCCGTACTCAACACCGGGTCGCAGGTCACATTGTACCATTCGTTTCACACCCGGAATTTGAAGCATTTACCATTGACCCCATTCAGGGCACTGGAGATCTGGGGCTTAGTGCTAGTGATTATTCATACGACGGTTATTTTTCAGTGAAGTTGGAGTTCTCGGAGGTCAATGTGGGAGCATCTGAGGTCCTTGATACATTAGTGCTGGTTTGTCCGGATCCCGTTGAGAAGCATTTTGTTTCTAGTGGGAACCAACACCCCTCTTGTGAGGAGGCCCATGGGGGCCTGCAAGGAAAAGGCTGGTGTGAGCTTTCTGGGAACATTGTCCAAGCACCTGGTGTTTCAAGCTGCTTTTGAGGAAGTGCGTGGTTGCATTGGGCTGGATACCGAATTTAGATGGGGGACTATGTAGTTCACCCAGTCGAAGCCAATGGTGGTACAGCCTGGGGAAGTAGTGAGAGTGATAGGGACCCCCCAGATTTCCCACAGTGCCTGAGGGCAAGGCCCTCTTAGTCGACGCTCTGGAAGATCACGAGGGGGAGTCGAGATTTCCTGCAGGGGTACAGGCGAAGCCCGAATTGCAGAAGCCCTCGGTTGTACAGGCGAGCAGGATGGCAGTGATAGTCAGGAACACTACAAAGAGGGAGGTCACCTTCAAGCGGGGGATGTCCCTGGCACATTTGCTCCCAGTGACAGTAATGTCTAGTACCCCTGTGAGGCATGCCAGGGAGAAACTATTGGAAAAGGGGGGAAGTGGACCGCTGAGTCATTCAACTTTGGGGACTCCCCGGTTCCTGCGGGTTGTAAGAGGAGGCTGGTAGAGAAGATGTTGAAGCTGGAAGGGGTCTTTTCCACTGACGAGTTTGATGTGGGTTGTTCCAAAAGCACTCATCACACTATCAGGGTGACCAAGGACACCCTGTTCAGAGAGAGGTCGCGGCGACTGGCCCCTGTAGAGATGGAAGACGTGCAGCAGCATTTGTGTAATTTGAAGGAAACTGGGATTGTCACCGACTCCCGAAGCCCCTATGCGTTCCCAATAGTAGTGGCCAGAAAGAAGAATGGGAAGGTACGGATGTGTGTGGACTATAGGACTCTGAACAGGCGCACCGTCCCTGACCAGTATATCGTCCCGAGGATTGAAGATTTGAAGATACGCTGGCCTGCCTGAGTGGTGTGAAGTGGTTCTGGACTTGAGGAGTGGATATTACCAGATCCCCATGAGTGAGGCTGACAAAGAGAAGACGGCCTTTATATGTCCCCTGGGATTTTTCCAGTGTGAAAGGATGCCCCAGGGCATATTGGGAGCCCTGCAACCTTCCAACGGGTCATGGAGAAGACATTGAGGGATATGAACTTGCTTGAGGTGTTGGATGACCTCATGGTGTTTGGATCCACCTTGGAAGAACATGAAGTGAGGCTGCTGAAGGTGCTGTGCCACCTGAAAGCTGAAGGGTTAAAACTTTCCCTGGACAAGTGTCAGTTCTGCCAAATGTCTGGTAGCTATGGGTACATAGTTTCACGGGATGGGGTAGCTACAGATCCAGCTAAGATAGAGGCGGTGACCACTTGGCCAAGACCACAGACTGTGAACGCTCCTCAGGTTCTGTGGTTAGTATCAGAGGTTTGTGAAAGGCTATGTGAAAGTGAGTCACCCGTTGAATCAGCTTCTGTGAGGTTACCCTCCCTTGGGGAAGAAAGGGAGAGGAAAAGCGGACAGGAGGGTGGAGAATATCTAAGCCTGTCGGAGCCCTTCTGGAATGAGGTGGGATGCAAAGTGTGAGGAGACCTTTCAGTCGCTGAAGGAGCTGCTGACCCAGGCACCGATTGTGTGGACCCCTGATTCCCGTATGTACTGCACACAGATGCCAGTCGAGAGGGTTTAGGGGGTGCCCTGTACCAGGATCAGGGCACCGGGTTGAGGCCTGTGGCCTTTGTCAGCTGGAGTCTGTCCCCCTCTGGGAAAATCTATCCCACGCACAAGTTGGATACATAGTGATCAAGGACAGGATTTCAAGAGCACTCATCCATGAGTTACTGGGCATGCTTGGAGTTGAGAAGTTGAGGACCACGCCCTATCATTCGCAGGGTGATCCCCAACCAAAGAGGTTTAATGGGACCTTGCTAGATATGCTCGGGACCTTGGAGATCAGCAAGAACAGGTGGTGTCAATATATTGGACATCTGGTCCACAGTTACAACTGTACCTGAAATGAAGCTGCCGGGTATTTGCCACACTATCTGATGTTTGGGTGCGAGGCAAAGTTGCCCATTGACCTTTGTTTTGGGACTGATGAGGGCGATTTACCACTGAAGACTTATCTGAAGTATGTGCCTGACATGAGAAGAGAGCTGAAAAGGGGTTATGAATTAGCTGGGATCGCAGCTGCCAAGCAGAATCAAGGAAATAAGAGGTGGTATGATCAAAAGGTGAGGGTCTCCCAACTCCTGCCGGGAGACCAGATCCTCATAGCTGCTAAATGAAATACCTACAGCATTACAGTAAAGATGTGAACCAGGGTTTTACACTCTCCCCCCACCACAAATAGTCATGTCCTCATTACTTTGAAATAATTTGTCATCCCGTCATAATAACACCTTTTTCAAGGGAATTTCATGATGTTAGAGTCTCCAATCTGTTTGTAAATGGTAATGACATCTCTCACTAGGGGGATAGTCACAACCCTCTGTTTCCCCAGAGCTACATAAGCCAGTCTGCCTGCGAGTCTCCTAACTCTTTGAGGCTGTGGTAAACTATGTATACCTGTCTGGACACGCCCCCCTGCTGACTGCTCCTGTGGCTCCTCCCACAGACCCCTGTATAAAGGCGATTGGGGCACTGCTCCCCACCCCTCCCCCCGGTCTTGGACATGTCGTGCTCCCTTTTCACTGTTAATAAAAGCCTATCGTTCACTTCCAGTCTCCTAAAGTTATTGATGGTGCATCAGAGGCCTCCTAATCCCATCATCTATGTCTTCAGTTTCAGACACTCCTTGGGATACTTCTGGTCTGTAAGGCTGGGCCTCCTGTCTATCACTTGTGCCTTCCAGTAACTCGGATCCCTCTGCCACTTGGCTGGTCTGAGCTTCATCCCCAGTTACTTTAGAGCCCAGCCCCTCCTTCATGGTCCAGCTGCAAGTCTGCCTGCGTACTGCTAATCTCCTCCATTTCACCTGCCTCAGCATGAGAAAGGTTGGGGAGCTGGCGAAAGGCAGCATATACCACACACCGATTTACTCATCCTCCGAGTCTGTATCCCATTCAGGGGTGTGCGCCAGTTTAATCCTTCCCAGTGTCGGTCCCTCAGTCTCACCATGTTGCCGCAGAGTCCTCTTACTCGGTGTAGGGCCCTGGTCAGACTCTGGGTCAACACGCACCTCTTGTCCCAGTGGTAGAAGGTGGTTCGGATGGAGAATCTTGACAAGCCCATTCCCATCCTCTGGTTTCACCTGGAAAAGCAGTATGTTTGGCATCTGACTCTCCACTACATAGGGTGTAGTGACCCAGTGGTCAGCCAAATTCTTGATGAGGACTTGGTCTCCAGGCATGAGTTGGGAGAACCTAACCTTTTGATCATACCTCCTCTTATTTTTTGATTCTGTTTGGTAGCTGAGACCTCGGGTAATTCATAAGCCTTTTTCATCTCCTTCTGTTACCAGGTTCGGATATGGCCCAAGTGTGGAGTGAGAGACACTAAAGCAGGTCAATAGTTCACAGACTTTAATACGAACAGTGTTAAAGGGGAAATAAACAATAAACGTTGGGCCAAACAGGGCTGTTAACTAAAGCTCTCAAAAGGAATACGAAGCCTACACTGCAGCTGAAAAGAACATCTAAACATTAAACGAATACCACTAGTCTTCAGAGTCAGTTGACTTCAAAGTCCAATATCTCAGGTAAGGCCGAATGCAAAACAGCAGAGAAGCGTTGCTATGCTCTGTCCAAGTCTTGACAAGCACTACCACAACAAGTATGGAGTTAAATACTAGCATGATTAAATAATAATTAGCTCACATGTGCAAATTCACAAGTGCAGTATCTACTGCGCTGCTAAATTCATGGCTGTAAGACCCTTCTCATATCAGACACGTACTTTAGTAAGTCTTATCTCTAGCCACCTCATTCATGGGTAACTGGTAATACCCACTTCTCAAGTTCCAGCACACTGAACCATGTCACACCATTCAGGCAGGCCAACGCATCTTCCATCTCGGAACTGTGTACTGGTTGGGGACTGTACACCTGTTCAGAGTCAGATAGTCCACACACATCAGTACCTTCCCGTTCTTCTTCTTGGCCACTGCTATTGGAGATGCATAAGGGCTCCTGGACTCAGTGATGGTTTCAGCTTCCTTCAACTTCTGCAGATGCTGCCGAACATCGTCCACCCCTGCAGGTGCCAGTCACCGCGACCTTTTTCTGAACAGGGTGTCCTCTGTCACCCGAATGGTGTGGCGAGTGCTTGTGGAATATCCCACACCGAACTCCTCAGTAGAAAAGAGAGCTTCCAGCTTCAATATTTTCTCTATCTACCTCTTCTTCCATTGTCCTGGTACCAGGGAATCCCCAAAGTTGAATGACTCAGCCGTCGTCTTCCCTCTTTTCAGAAAGAGTTTCTCCCAGGCTTGTCTCACAGGGGCACTAGACATTACCATCACTGGGAAAAGGTGCGCCATTGGCACCTCCCCGCCTGAGGGTGACCTCCCGCTCCAAAGTGTTCCTGACACTCACTGTCATCCTGTTCACCCGTACAACTGAGGGCTTCTGCAGTTCGGGCCTCACCAGTATCCCAGCAGGTAAGCCTAACTCCTTTTCATGGTCTTCCTGAGCATCTACCAAGAGAGCCTCAGCATCAGGCATTCCTGGAAATTTGGGCTTTCCCATCACTCTTGCTACTTCCCCAGGCCATAACACGATTGGTTTTGACTTGGCGAACCACACAGTCCCCCGTTTATGTTCATCATCCAGCTCACTGCGGCCGTGCACTTCCTCAAAAGCAGCTTGGAACACAGGGTGAATGGATGATGTTTTCAGAAAGCTTTCTCCAGCTTTCTCCTTGCAGGCTCCCGCTAGCCTCCTCACAATAGGAGCATTCGTCGCCACGAGAATTGTAGCTTCATCCCTGTTGACCAGGTCCGGACAAACCAGCACTTGTGTATTAAGGACCTCAGTTACTCCCACATCTGCCTCCAAAAAACTCTAGCTTCAATGACAAGTAACCATTGTATGGATAGTCATCCATACTAAGACCCCGGATCTCTAGCACACTGAGTAGCATCATGTGTCAAATATTGGTTGTAAAACGAACGGTACAGCAGAATAACCTGAGACCTGGTGTCAAGTATGGCTCTAACATAAATACCCTCAATCTGTCGTGAAACACTAGAGCTTGGCTCCACTAAGCCTTCAGAAATATGGTTTTTTGCTTTAGGGTGTTCCTTGATATATTGTTGGGAATGCTCTCCCCCCACTGAGATGCCAGGCCATTCCCTCACTGGATCTCTTTGCTTAGGTACTCAGAGGCTCACTCTCCGAGGGGTTTCCGCCTATACTGTCCCTTTTCACTACAGTTATAACAGACAATACTGGCTGCTCCCCTTCTCATGAGACCCCGGTCAGTAGCAGCCCTCTGTGTAGTCCGTCCCCTTGGGGGGGGCGGGGTCGCCTCCCTATCACCTCTATCTTATGGGGAGGCCGCACCTGCTGATAACAACTGGGCCATTTCAGTCCTAAACTCTGCCACGAGCTCCTTCACCACTCCCCGGGGTGGGTTATCAGTGGTCACCTCAGCCAAAGGGACTGCTACCAAGGACTGTACCCTGTGGACAGAGGCCTCCCGTGCCTCCATCGCATTCTCCTCCTCTCTTACTTCTCTGATCAGCTCGACAAACGAGGGAGGGGGGCACATCTTACGAGACATTCAGAGACCGCAAGTGATCAGGTCTGGTGAATGAGCGCCTTTTGCTACTTGGTCCATTCTTAATTGATTCACCTCAGCTGTTTCAACGGTCCCTCTATGCCACAAGCAATTTGGATGCCTCTCTAGCCAAAAAAATGTAGGCAGAAAACTTCTCCCCCTTCTCCTGAAACAGGTTCTGAAACCCCATCATAAGCTCTAATGGGCTTTCTGTCGCGCTGAGCACATTTTCTGGCACTTGTATGTGGGCCACAGAGGTAGCAAAGGGCTTCTGTGTCTTTACGGATCTCACTACAGCCGGCCTCTTCAAACTTTCAACCAATTGCTGTCCTTCTTCATCATTAAGGAACTGCCACTCACCCAGCAACTGAGAGGTCTGCTCTGCCCAAGTCTCACACTCCGCTTTTCCTTTAGGGATGGGCGTGGTTCCTGAGTACAGGCTGAGCCTACAATAGCTGGGACTTTCCACCTGGGCACTTTTCCATTTATTTGCCAGGGAGGTAAGGGCCACTAATAACTCAGAATGCTCAGCACTTGCTAGAGGACCCATTAGACCTTCTACATCAGACCACTCCTTCCCCTCGCTCCGCAGAAATGAGAGCAATTTGTCTTTAAAGTCTCTCCCCTCAGCTACGGGAAACTCGACTTCCGATTTGGCACACTTGCCTTCACTCTCCTCCTCCCGGGAAGTAAGGACATCCCACAGCCTCCCCTCTCCGGAGGCGTCAATAATGCCAGGCAGTTCTACTGCTGTTACAACACTAGTCTGAACTAGAATAAAGTCTTTGCCCGCCATTTTATCAAACCTCCACTCCACCTCTGCAGCATCCATACCACGTACCATAATCACTTTACCAAACAATAGTTTAACATAGACTTAAACACAACCCACTGGATCAATGCTTAGGGCAATCACAGTGCATCCAACAAAATCAGTTCCGGATGAGCCCCCACAATGAAACCACCTTGGTTTCCTTGGCTGCGTAAGTCTCGGGAAGACAACCTCTGGCTCCACCAAACTCGTGAGATTGAGTTGTACTTGATCCCACCTCAAACCCCGGTTTGTGTGCATGCTGTTTCACTTGCTACCCTGTTACAAATTAATGCGACAAAATAACAGACAGCACACCGCATACTATTAAAGGAATTTTATTTATAAACCTTAACTGAAAGGTTAGTAAAGAATAACAAAAAGAAAAGGGCCCATTCTAATTAAACAGTCAAATGTGCACAAGTTGGAGCTCATCTTGAACTTCTCTGTCACTCACGCGCTGGGTCCTCAGTGAACGTCAAAGCACACACCACCTTCCGAACATCGCTCGCAATCCATCTCGAACAAACAAGTCTCGGTTCTCCCCAGCACCTTCTCTCTTCATCTCCTCTTGAACAAAAGAAAGCCCCAAGTCCAACCTTATTGTTGTTCACCAAGAAAATCTCCCGCTAATTGGATGGCACACATTCCTCATCATCCTTTATCTTCCACAATAACCCAAACGGGCTGAAAGTAGAACAGTAGCTCTTACAGAGCTGCTAAATGAAATACCTACAGCATAACAGTAAAGATGTGAACCAGACATTACATATTCTTTTATCTTAAGCTCCCTAATCATTTCCAGTTCATTATGTAACACCCAATCCAGTCTAGTTGATTCCCTGGTAGGCTCTATGACAAGCAGCTCTAAAAAGCCATCTCTTCAGCATTCAACAAATTCACTCTCTTGGCAAGCTCCTCTCTCATCTTTCTGTGAAATTCCTTTCACTCCACTTTACTTCCTCCCTCTCATACTGCAGGGTGAATTCTATCATATTATGATCACTGACTCCTAAGGGTTCCTTTACCTTAAGCTCCCTAATCAAATCTGGTTCATCACACAATGACTAATCTAAAATTGCCTTTCTCCTAGTGACCTCAACCACAAGCTGCTTTAAAAAGCCATCTTGTAGGCATTCTACAAATTCAATCTCTTGGGATCCAGCACCAACCTGATATTCCCAGTCTAACTGCATATTGAAATCACTCATGATGGTTGTAACATTATGCTTTTTATATTCCTTTTCAATCCCCCTTTGTAATTTGTGTCCCATATTCTGGCTTCTGTTTGGAGGCATGAATACAACTTTCATGGTCTTTTTACCTTTGTAGTTTCTTATAGAGTCTTAAAAAAGTATTCAGTCCCCAACCCTTCATTCACATAAATGAGTATTACAACCAGGAATTTTGATGAATTTAACTGAGAATTTTTATTTGTGAATCACAAGATCCTTTTTCACTGTAGAGCCCCCCAAAAAAGGGAAAATTGTAAAAAAGAAAAACTAAAAATTCAAAACTGAAATGTCAACTGTTCAAAAGCATTTATGTCCCTTTGCTCAGTACTTAACTGAATCTCCTCTTACAGCTATTACAGCCAGTAGTCTTTTTGGATAAATCTCTATTAGCTCTGTGCAATGTGATGAAGCAAAATTTGCCCATTCATCCTTGAAAAATTGATCAAGCTGTGCCAAGTTAGTTTGGGAGCGGTGGTGGAAGGCAATTTTGAGGTCTTACCAGAGATGCTTGATCAGGTCAAGGTCAGGACTCTGACTGGACCACTCAAGGACATCAAATTTCTTCCTTTAGAGCATATATGTCAAACTCAAGGCCCGCGGGCCAAATCTGGCCTGGGGTGGAATTATCTTTGGCCGGCGAGATAATATCTAGTTACTATTAAAGCTGGCCCCAGTAATTGAAGCGCCTATGGCGTATGATATGGCTAATGCTGAGTTTATTCAGGTTTTCAGGGTTTTTAGTGCTTTTTCGGCAGTCTTCTTCATAAGAAACAGAAGTTGTAAAGTGAAACACTTTGTAGTTATAGCAGAGACTGAGACACATGAGAGCAGGCTGAAAAACAGAGGCAACGAAAGCTGCGTTCACACGCGTCCGACTGATCCGGCCCGCATGAAGCTGCATTTTGCTCAATCCGGCCCGTGACCTAAAATGAGTTTGACACCCCTGCTTTAGAGCCACTCTATTGTTGCTCTGGCAGTGTACTTTGGGTCGTTGCCCTGCTGAAAGATGAACTTCCTCCCCAGTTTAAGCTTATTGGCAGAGATTAGCAGGTTTTTTATCCAGGATCTCTCTGTATTTAGCAGCATTCATCTTCCCATCAATCCTGATCATATTTCCAGTCCCTGATGCTGAAAGCATCCCTTTGGCATGATGCTACCTCCATCAAACTTTACAGTCAGGAAGGTGTTACCTGGCTGAATCTCAGTATTAGATTTATGCCATGGGTACCACTTAGTGTTGAGGCCAAAAAGTTCCACTTTAGTCTCATCCAACCACAAGGTCTTCCACACATTTACGGTATCTTCTATGCGATGCTTTGCAAAGTCTTTATTGGCAAGTATATGCTCTTTTTTTAGCTGGATCTCCTTCCTTGCTACTCTTTTTGTGCAAGGCCTTAGAGGTTGTGAAGCCATGAGCTTCATCTCCAGTTGTAGCTGCTACTTCTGCAGCTCCCTCTGAGTGAGTGGTGGTATCACAGTAACCTCTCTTACAAGAGTCATCCTTCTCCAGCAACTCACTTCAGAGGGGCGGCCTGACCTCGGCAGTGTGGCTGTGGTTTGATATACTTTCCACTCTTTTACGATGGACTGCACTGAGCTCTGGGGCATGTTCATTGCCTTTGAGATGGCCATGTACTCTTCCCTAGATTTGTGCTTCTTTACTATCATTTCCCTGACTTGTCTTGAATGCTCTTTTGTCTTCCTTTTGGTTTGGTCTGTTGAAAATCTACCATACTGTTGGACCTTACAGAGAAAATGGGTGTTTACTCAGATGATCCTCCAATGTTCTACATCAACAAATTGGGTGAGTTTGTAAAGTAATAATATATTGCACCTGAGGAAATTTAACACAGTAATTACAAAAAGGATGAATACTTTTTCAGCCTCACAATTATGGTTTTTAATTTTAAGTAAATTGTTGGCTGGTTTTGGAATTTTTCTTTTGATTTGACATGATGCACAATGTTCTGTAGATTAGCTCAAAAATCCTACTTCTATATATTTTATCTTTAGAAATTGAGACAGTAAATATGGAAATAGTTGTGGGGGCTGAATACTCTATCAATAAGGATTCTATATCTTCCAATCCTATGTCATCTCTTTCTAAGGATTTGTTTTCATTTTTCACCAATGGAGCAACCTCACCTCCTCTGCCCACCTGCCTGTCCTTTTGATACACTGTGTATCCTTTCAATGTTATACTCCCAATTATGATCTTCTTTCAGCCACATCTCAGTGATGCTCATAACATCATACTTGGCAATCTCTAACTGCGCTACAAGATCATCTACCTTATTCTGTATACTGTGTGCATTCAAAAAAAACACCTCCAGTCCTGTGTTCACCCCTCTTTTCAATTATGCCCCCATGTTACACCACAACTCATCCCACTGACTTATCTTCTGCCTGTTCTTCCTCTCAGTCTCACTAAGCATTGCATCTACTTGTAAACCATATCACTCCAGTTCCTAGTCTTAAAATTGGATTCATTATCTCATTTTCTTCCCGTGCAAGGATATACTGTTCTGTTTGTGTTCTTGATGAACCTTTAGGCTTCATTATTCATCACTGTACATTTAGATTCAGCCCATGATCACTAAGTACATTTTCAGGACGAAATGTTGCTATTATTTTTCAGTCATCACTCAGTGATTTGTGGATGGAGGTTTTTCGAGCCATGTTCAGGTGAAGAATAAGTTGTTTCATCATACCTTTAGGAATGATGGAACAGATAAATTATTGTCCGCTTATAGGCTGGAATTGATTGAAGTCAGCAAGCTTTGTTCACCGATTGTGAAAAGGTCATCTACAATAATTCTTCCTTTCTCAAAGCTGATAAAGAGGATTGAGTAAAACTAATGAGAGTAGAAAGCATTAGCTGATGATTTGCCAATGTTCAACATTGCTCTAAGTATATCTGTATTTCAGCATAATAAAAATTGCATTTAGAGTTCTTTTATATTTGATGAATTTGTTCTTTTACTGACTTGAATTTCATGTGTAATGTACATCTATAATTGATGTAAGCTCAAATACTATGACTGATAATACAGTAGCCCATTTCATCTTTTGAAAGCTTTAGAAATAGCTGTTAAGTGCAGTCACTCATGGATTAATGCAAAAATACAGAACAACAAAATACTAAAAATAGATACTTTGCTTTCATTCAGTTATGACTTTGTTGAAAAGTTTGTTGCTTGAAGTTGTTGACGAAAGTTCAAAAACTTGAACTTGTCCCTCCGTGACTCCCTTGTTCATTCGTCTCTCCCTGTTAATCTCCCTTCTGGCATACATCCCTGCAAGCAACAAAAATGCTACACTTGCCCATTTACCTTCTCCCTCACCTCCATTCAGGGGCCTAAACAGCCCTTTCAGCTGACGCAACACTTCACCTGCAAATCTGTTGAGGTTGTCTATTATATCTGGTACGCCTGATGTGGCCTCCTCTACATTGGTGAGACCTGATGTAAATTGGGGAACCACTTTGTCGAGTATCTCTGCTCCTTCTGTCAAAAGTGGAAATTTCTCGGTGGCCAATCATTTTAATTCCTATCCCCACTTCTGTTCTGACATGTTATTCCATGGCCTTCCCCTTTTGCCATGATGAGGCCAATCTCTGGATGGAGGACCAACACCTCATATTCTGCCCAGGTAGCCCTGTAGCCTCCAACCATTGATTTATTCTGCCAGTAATTTTTCCCCTCCCCTTCTCTTGTCTTCTGCTTCCCACTCTGGCCTCTTATCTCTTCTCCTCACCTGCCTATCACCTCCCCCTCATGCCCCTCCTTTTTCCAATTCTCCTCTCCTATCCGTCCTTCTCCAGCCTTTTACATTTCCCACCCACATGGATTCACCTACTATCTTCTAGCTAGTCCTCCTTTCCCTCCTCCCACCTTAATGGTCTGGTGTCTTCCTACTTGCTTTCTAGTCCTGAAGAAGGGTCTTGGTTCAAAATGTTGACTGCATATTAATTTCCATAGATACTGCCTGCTCTGCTGAATTCCCCTAGTATTTTGTGTGTGCTGTTCAAAAGTTCTGACCAAACTGTGATCAACATCATTATGTATATCATTTAGGCCCACATATCTAGGTAAAAACCTCATTTGCAACTGATTTGCTGGAAGGAAAATTCTATACATTTTATGTGCACCAACCAGTGAAATAGAGGTGGTCTATGACTCACGGCAAACAGTTTATTATAAATCAAACAAAATCAATTTACTCATTAAATAGCTTATTTAAAGCACAGAGGAAACAAGCTATCACAACTTCTGTCAATAAAAGTGGGGCAATTTCACAGAAATTTATGGTAAGAGAAGATAAAATGTATATAAATTAGATGTATAAAATCAATTTTAGTCACTTTCATGCATGGTGACTCCACCATGATAGACGGAGAATTACCTAGTCGTTTTCAGTCTGGGTATTTATTATTCTGTCACCATATGCTGTCTAATAGGCATACAGTCCTTAATAGCAGATTAGGAACTGATGGGAACCTGGCACTGAACATCTCCTCTAATAATTCCCCAGCTGCTGAGATCTCTCCAAATTTTAGTAGGACAAGCTGTGGTAGTTGACTCGATGCTTCTCTGAAAGTTTACGTCCATCATTCTTTAACCCTGCTGTGGCTATGTGCAGACACTGAGGTGGTCAAGTCAGTTAGGGGTGGAAGTCATTAATGTTACATTTCCTTGAGCTGAGGCCAGTGTTTTTTAAGCAAAGAATAGTCAGCCATTTACTTGAGAACATGAGAGAGTCAATTCTGATATATAACAAATTCTAATGATCCATTTCTAAAGGATCGTGTCTTTCCTCATGTCAGTCTATACACTGTATAATGTTGGTTTAAATGAGTACAGTAACAATATTGAATAATGGTCACTGCGATTATTAGGTGTGATTGTTCTGACTGATTAAAACGGAGCCACATGGAAGCTGTAACTGGGGAATATTAAAATCATTATTCACACAGCAAACCTCCAGGAGAGAATTGCTGACCTGTTGAGTCCCTCTAGTATTTTGTGCATGTTACTTCAGGAGAGAGAGAGTCCAGGAGATTTCAATAGAATCTCACTCTTCTGACATGATACTTTATATTCATCCAACACATAGATAACAATAAATGATTAATATAGTTTAATTGCTACAATCAGCTACTTAACTTTAATATTTGGAATATAGTCAGGTAAATTTACAGAATTACATAATTACAATGGCAGCACATCATGGCTAGCAGAAGCCCTTTAAGTTTTTGATATTGGTGATTACAACCTCCAGTCACCCAAAATATACCCCTTTTGTTACAGTGTTGGAGGGATGGCTCCATGCATATACGTCTAACCAGAAGCTTAAGTGACGAAACAGATCTGCCCAGAACTGTACCTTATGTGGCATGGATACATTTTTAACACATTCATCTATTGTCTTACACTGTGTAGTTTCAATTAGACATTATCATTAGCCAGAAAGTATCAGTTGAAAGTTAAATTGAGTACAGGTTTTTATTTTCTGAAGATGGGTTCTTATTTTAATTAATCCATAATTATGCTATCCATAATTTCCCCATTCCAGAATGGTCCCTAACACAATTACAGCCAAGACTTTGTTGTGTATTTAATACTTCAGTAATATTTGAGTAATATTGTAAATGTATTGTTTGATTAACCATTTTTGTTTGTTTACATAATTCATTATTGTTTATATATAAAAGTATGTGAATGGCATACGTCATTATGCCACCACATCATATGTGTGAGTCTCACTAAAAGTAAAAACAGAGCATACATGTTCCCCTGGGCTCCCATGTTTTTATTTCAATTAGTTTTTGGAGTTAGTACAAAACATAACAGTGGTGATGAGTAAATTTTAAAACAAAACTAAGATGACTATCTAACTGTTGATGCACTGTGAGACATTCGAGTTTTAAAAGAAGTGCAGGACATTTTTTTTGGAAGGGGGAGAAAGACAGTTGATTTTAAAAAAAGGCAGAAAATGAATGAAATTCATGGGTTCGCAAACAGTGAGTACCAAGTGATAATAATAATAATAGTTAATAAAAAATAAGCAGAAATGGCTGGCTACATCAGAAAGATAATTACATATGGTTGCACAATAAATAACTGGGTAACATATACTGAACAAACTGAGCAGTATTTTAAAGCAAATGGAATAGCTGATGAGAAACAAGAGCCGATTTTGCTAAGTTCAATTGGTGGAAGAGCATAAAGTTTACTTAGAAATTTGTTTACTCCAACAAAAACTGCTGGAATGAACTTTGCTGATATCATGAAGGTAATGCAGAAACACTTAGAAATGACCAACTGTTGATTGCAGAATGTTTAAGGTTTCAGTAGCAGAATCAAAAGGAAGGGAGTCCATTTCGTCTTACGTGGTTGAATTGAAGAAGTTGTTTTAGCACTGCCAGTTCTGTGATGGGATTAATGAGATATCATTTAGTTTGTGGAATCTTACAGGAAAGCATTCAAAGCAGCTCCTAACTGATGTACTACTTACATTTAAAAGAGCAGTTAAGATCAATGTATTAATGGAAACAGAAGCTAGAGACACAATTGAGCTGCAGCCAGGACTGAAAGTGAGCGTGAACAAAATTGCAACATCTAAACAGAAATCTGCCTGGCTGAACAAATTGTGTTACCATTGTGGCAGGGGCTCATGTACACCAGACCAATGCAGGTTTAAAGGTGAAACTTAGATAAAATGCAACAAAGAAGGACACATACAAAGAGCATACTGGGCAGCCAAAAATAAATGGACTGCACAGGGAAGAGATAAAGATAAAAAGTCAAGTCGCAGTTTCAACAAGAGCACTAATCTGCATGCTGCTGGTGAAAAATCTGATGATGATGGGAGTGGTACAGGACTGAGTAGCCTTAAGATTTATAATGTGAAAACAAACAAGAGTCAAGGAATATGGCTTCCACCAGGAGTAAACACAAAAATAATTAAAATAGAATTGTACATTGGCTAGGCTGTGTCAGTCATTACACAAAATGAGGTTGAGTGGCATTTCAAAGAAAATGATCTGAAGCCTGCAGATATCCAACTAAGAACTTATGCTGGAGAGAAGATAATGCCTTTGGGATTGACAAACATAACAGTGAAATACAACAACCAACAAGCCACATTGGGTTTGTTTGTCATAAAAACTACACTGTGGGGACGTGATAGGCTGAGGCAACTACAACTTGATTGGAGTTCCATTAACAATTCACATGCCACATCCCCTGTAACAGAGTCAACTAAAAGCCAATTAAGAAAGGTACTGGATGATGCCACAGCAGTGTTCAAGGAAGGCATTAGGAAACTCAGCTATTAAAATAGTGTAAACTGAAAATGCCACACCCAGGTTTTGCAAAGCCTGTCTGGTTCCAAATACCATCCATGATAAAGTAGCCTAGATAACATGGAGGCTGAAGGAGGTCTTTCCAAGGTTAAGTGGAGCTCATGGGCAATGCCAATGGTCCCAGTGGCCAAGATGAATGGGACTGTTAGGACCTGTGGGTGAACTTAAGGTCACCATCAACCCAATACTGAAAGTAGATCAATACCTTCTGCCCAGTATAGAGGACATATTTGCAAGCTTTTCTGGAGGGAAACACTTCAGCAAAGTGGACTTAGCCTAGGCCTACCTGCGGTGGAGATGGAAGAGTCCAAATTATTTCTCACCATAAACACTCACAAAGGGCTTCATTGCTATAATAGGATTTTTTTTTTTTTTAGTAGAATCTGCGGTCTCAAAATGGCGCTCATGGAGTAAACCGCATCTAGGCTTTGCTCCAAACCTTTTACGTTTTTTTTAACCTACAAACACCCCTTAAACTTATTTTAAAGGGGTCTAAACATATAGAATTTTTCTTTTTAAACTATTTGAATTATTCTCAACTTGCTGAAATGTCTAAAGCAAAAGAACCGAAGCAGACGAAAGAACCGTTAACTTTAGAAGTAGTTGTGAAGTTTATAGAAGCTAAATTTGAAGATCTGGAGAGAAAATTACTTGGAAGATTTTCACAGTATGACGAACGTTTGAAATCACTCGAAGAAAAGTTCCTGACCCTTTCACGGGAATCAAAAGAACAACAAGCAAGCATTTTGGTTCTTGAAGAAGCCGCTCATAAGAAGGATCGTATAATCGAAAAAATCCAAGAAGAGCAAACTTCGACGATCCAACAGATGGATCGTTATAAAGTTAAAATTACTGATTTGGAAAATCGCTCTCGAAGACAAAATCTTCGGTTAATTGGGATCCCGGAAAAATTTGAAAGCGGTGATCTGACCGTTTTCTTCTCTAAATTTCTAGTGGATGTCCTGGGCGCAGAGGTCCTGGATAACCCCCCGATAATCGATCGGGCACATCGGGTGTCCAGATTTCAGGCAGATTCAAGTCTGAAACCGTGACACGTAATTCTTAGAATCCATTATCCTCATATCAAAGAACGTCTGATTCGTGCGGCTCGTAAAAAAGGTATGATAACCTATCAAAACTTCAATTTTCGCATTCTGGAGGACTATAGCCCGGAGGTATTACGGGCTAGGCTGGCTTTTAGATTGGTTATGTCGAATTTTCACCAGAAAGGCTACAAGCAAGCGTTGCTGTTTCCAGCACACCTGAGAGTCACCCTTCAAGATGGATCTTTTCGGCTGTTTAAATCGCCAGCGGATGCTCAAGGTTTCCTGGAACAATGACATTTGATCGGGCTGACCAATGTACACATGTATTTCTTACATACGGTTAAAGCTCTCTGTTTTTTACTGGGCTTACTCTGATTTTATATTTTTTTATATTATTAATCTATTAGCATTGAAAATGACCTATTAGGGTTATTTTTTTCTTTTTTGTTTTTCTTTTTTTTAAATCGATATACGCTCTTTTTTTACACTTTTAACATTTGAATATTAAGATTGGGAAAAAATAAAATGGCGTTTCTTCTTCCCGACAGACTCCAGTGTTTGCAGCGTCATAACTGTTTTGATGTGTTTGAAAGTTTTAAACTTTCATTTATTGTTTTAATTTTTTTTAACCCTTTTGTTTATATACATTTATAACATTAATTTTATATTTTAACTTTTGCTATATCAACCCTTTTTTATAATGTGGGTTGTTTGTATTTTTTTAACTTTGTTATGTTTGAATTGTCGTCTTGAGACAAGGGGGTAATTTTAGTATTAGATCGCTCGCTTGCCTCTGTTTGGCTTTTTTCCTGGGGTTTTGAGGGTGGTGGGAGGGGGATTTTTCTTTGTTTTCTTTTTTTTTGCTTGCTTTTTGCTTAGTTTTATTTCATGGGCTTATATGAAACTACAAAAATGGCTGCAGTGCTGTGACTTCCGGTTTCCCTTTGAACTTACTTCCCTCTTCCGGGTTCATGAGTTCACTTTTCTTTCAAACCTATATGTTAACTGTAATATATATTGTCAATATGGATAAGACTATTAACTTTGTTTCTTGGAATACTAATGGTTTAAATCATCCGATCAAACGGAAAAAAGTATTCAAAGTATTCCATAGAATGAATGCTAATGTTATTTTTGTACAAGAGACTCATGTAAGGAAGGTGGATAGTCAGCGGTTGTTTGGGTTTTGGAAGGGCCAACAGTATCACTCAAATTCGCAAGCCAAAGTGAGAGGTGTTTCTATTTTTATAGACTCATCAACTGCCTTTATACATCATGAAACAATTTCAGATCTGCAAGGTAGATTTTTGCTTATTACTGGTTTACTTTTTAATCAAAAAGTTGTTTTAGTTAATGTTTATGCTCCAAATACTGACTGTCCTGAATTTTTTAAATGCTTATTTACATCCTTTCCTAATCTGAATCAATATAGATTGATAATGGGCGGGGATTTTAATTGTTGTCTAAACCCTTTGATGGATAGATCCAAGCCCACTCAAACTTTTCCGAACAAATCGGCTTCTCTTATTAATTCTTTTATGATTGATTCAGCTATTTGTGAAATTTGGCGTTTTCTACACCCTAATGACAAAGAGTTCTCATACTTTTCCCATGTGCATCATAATTACTCAAGAATTGATTACTTTTTCATTGATCAGCATTTACTTATAGATGTTATGGATTGCAAATATGACTCTATTGCTATATCTGATCATGCACCTTTGAAGTTATCTATTAAGGTGACGGATTCATATATTAGTACTAAAGGTTGGAGGTTTAATCCTGTTTTACTGCAGGACTCTGACTTTGTTAACTTTATTAAACAGCAAATTGATTTGTTTTTCTCAATAAATTCTACAGCAGACATCTCTAGTGGAATTTTGTGGGATACTTTTAAGGCATATATTCGTGGACAGATTATTTCATATTCTGCCGGAGTTAGGAAACGAACTAATTCTAAAATATTAACATTAGTTGATAAAATTAAGGCAATTGACAAGATCTACTCATTGACCCCTAGTAAAGAACTTTATAAAGAAAGGGTGGAACTTCAAATGGAGCATAGTTTATTATTAACCTCCTCGATTGAAAGTCAGTTAATTAAATCGAAAGCTCAATTCTATACATATGGAGATAAGTCTGGTAAACTACTAGCTAACCAATTGAAAATTGTTTCGGATAAGCGACAAATTACTAAGATTCGCAAACAAGATGGTACTTTGACGATTGATCATAAAGAGATAAATAAAGCCTTCCAAGATTTTTATAATTCTTTATATCAATCAGAATGTACTAAGAACTCTTCTATAATGAATGAATTCTTAAGGAAATTGAATATTCCAAAAGTAACTGTTGAGGATAGTGTATTTTTGGACACACCTATTACGGAGTCTGAAATAGAAAAGGCTATTTTCTCATGAACTCGGGTAAAGCTTCGGGTCCAGATGGTTTTTCTGCAGAATTTTAAAAATCTTTTTCTTCTATACTTTCTCCTTGGCTTTGTAAAATTTTTAAAGATGCATTAAGTATAGGTAAACTACCACAATCTTTTTATAAAGCTTCTATTTCCTTAATTCTTAAAAAAGATAAAGACCCCACTGAATGTGCATCCTATCGGCCTATATCTTTGCTGAATACGGATTTTAAGATTTTTAGTAAAATTTTGGCTATTAGATTAGAAAATATATTGCCTCGGATTATTTCTGAGGATCAGACTGCATTTATTAAAAATCGCTATTCATCTTTTAACATTAGAAAATTAATTAATATTGTTTATACCTCTTCATCTAAAATCCCAGAATGTGTCATTTCCTTAGATGCCGAAAAAGCATTTGATAGAGTCGAATGGTCATATTTATTTAATACTTTGCAACATTTTAATTTTAGTTCAAAATTTATATCATGGATTAAATTAATATATCAGAAACCTTTAGCTTCGGTCTTCACTAATAATCAAAGATCCCCTTTTTTTCAGTTATCTCGGGGCACAAGGCAAGGTTGTCCTTTAAGCCTTTTATTATTTGACATTGCTTTGGAACCCTTGGCTATAGCTATTCGTGAATCACCCAATATTTTAGGTATTACCCGTGGGGAGACGATGTATAAGGTATCATTATATGCGGATGATTTGTTATTATATATATCTGACCCTGAAAGATCTATTCCTGCTATTTCTTCTTTGCTTGCTCAATTTAGTAATTTTTCTGGATATAAATTGAATTTTAATAAGAGTGAACTTTTTCCATTAAATATGCATACTTCAATTTATAATCAGGTACCATATAGAATTGTTACAGACTATTTTACTTATTTAGGTATTAAAATTACTAAAAAACATAAAGATTTATTTAAAACTAATTTTTTGCCTTTAATAGATCAAATTAAGCAACTTGCTAATGGGTGGTCCCCACTATCTTTGTCTTTGGTAGGTAGAATTAATGCCATTAAGATGATGATACTACCTAAATTTCTATATCTATTTCAAGCATTACCAATTTTTATTCCTAAATCTTTTTTTGATATAGTTGATTCTAAAATATCTTCGTATTTGTGGCAGAACAAAAATCCTAGGCTAGGTAAAAAATATTTACAGAAGCCTAAGAAGGAGGGCGGTTTGGCTCTACCAAACTTAAGATTTTACTATTGGGCAGTTAATATACAGTATTTGATATTTTGGACACAAGAATCGACTACAGTTGCTGGCCCACAATGGGTAAATTTGGAATGTAAATCTGTGCAAGATTTCTCATTGATCTCAATCTTAGGATCTTCACTTCCTTTTTCATTATTCAAAATGAATAAACAGATAACTAATCCTATAGTCAAGTATACATTACGAATCTGGTTTCAATTTCGTAAATTTTTTGGTTTGAATAAGTTTATGCTGTCAAGTCCTATAATATCTAACTACTTTTTCCGACCATCATCTATAGATCAAGCTTTTCTTTTATGGAAAACAAAAGGTATAACATGTTTTCGTGATCTGTTTTTGGATGATAACATTATGTCCTTTGAACAGTTATCTAATAAATATAATTTATCTAAAACCCATTTTTTTAGATATCTACAAGTTAGAAATTTTTTATATAATGAACTAAAGTCTTTTTCGAAAGAATGTCCGTTGGACATTACAGAAAGAATTTTAGCTCTTAATCCTTGTCAAAAGGGCTTAGTAGCTATCATTTATAATATGATTATGAATGTACAACCAGATATATCAGAAAAAATTAAGAAGGAATGGCAGGAAGAATTGCATTGCCCTATATCTATTGAGCAATGGGAAAAAATTTTATTATTGGTAAACTCATCCTCTATCTGTGCTAAACATGCTCTAATACAATTTAAGGTTGTACATAGAGCTCACATGTCTAAAGATAAACTTGCTCGATTTTATTCTTATGTTAATCCAACCTGTGATAGATGTCATTCTGATATTGCTTCGTTGACCCATATGTTTTGGTCTTGTCCTTGTTTACAAAACTATTGGAAAGATATTTTTAATATTATTTCAAGAGTCTTAAATATTAATCTCCAACCACATCCTTTTACCGCAATTTTTGGTCTACCAATGATAGATAATAAGTGTTTATCTGCTTCATCCCAACGAATGATTGCATTTGTTACACTAATGGCTAGAAGATCTATTTTACTGAATTGGAAAGAAATTAACCCTCCAACTGTATTTCAGTGGTTTTCTCAAACTATTTCCTGTTTGAGTTTAGAAAAAATTAGAAGTGTGGTTTTTGACTCTTCAGTTAAATTTGAGGAAACTTGGAGACCATTTATTCCAACATTTTCATATGAATTAAATGGTCTGATCCTGAACCTTATTGTTACTATCCTGAATTGTGTGGATGGAGGTTGGGAGTCATTGGCACTGCTGTATGTATTTTACATTATGTGATTGCCCATGTTGGTTAGTTTTTTTTTAGTTTTTTTTTAGTTGTTGTTTTTTTTGGGGGGGGGTTTCTTTTTTTTTTCTTAATTCCTTTACATTATACTATGAGTTTGAGAGACTCTATGTATTGATTAATACATATTTGATTGTTAATTAATCTATTATGTACTCTCAAATGTTTTGTACTAATATTTTTCTTATGTTTTTCTTAAAAAATTAATAAAAAGATTTGAAAAGAAAAGAAAGAATCTGCACCTGCACTCTGGCAGAAAGTTATGGTCCATGTGCTGCAAGGCTGCCAAGGCACTCAGTGTTATCCGGATGATAATACTGTTACCAGCAAGAATGACAAGGAACATCTCTAAAATCTCAAGACAGAGTAAAGAGATTAGAAGATTATGGGCTCAGAGCACAATGCAACAAGTGTGAATTCTTTAAAGCAAGCATCACTTACTGTGGTCACACCACTGACGCACAAGTATTACACAAGTGTGATGAGAAAATTCAAGCAGCAAAAGAATGTGTCACAGTTGCAGTCCTTTTTAGGATTTGTCAATTACTATAACAGATGCCTATCAAACGTGTCCACTCTGCTCCACCCCACGAACTCATTACTACAGACTGGGAAGAAATGACAATGGATGAAGCAGTGTGAGGTGGCTTTTCAAAAGTCAAAGCAAATGGTGACGTCAGACATTGTACTCACACATAATGATTTACATTGTCCAGTGAAGCTTCCCTGTGATGCCTCACCTTATGATATAGGTGTGGTAAGATCACATGTTATGAGTAATGAAAGTTAATGTCCTATTGCCTCAGCATCACGTTCCTTTGAGTGGAATAAGGCATGCTATATCTGCACTGTACCACCCAGCTACAAATAGTTTAAAGGAAAGGTTTGACCAGATTCTAAAGAATGCATAGTGAGCAATGTCAGCAGAACAGACTGCAATATCATTAAATCAGAAGCTTGCCAATTTCTTCCTTGCATTTCGCAATGCAGTGCACTCCATAATCAACAACTTACCAACTATGCGGTCCCTGAGTCATCGCTTGCACTCACACTCAGATGTGCTCAAGCCCAGTTTCAGAAGGCGTATGCACACCAAACAGCTGAGACAAACTGAGGGCTCCTCAAACAACGAGGTTTGGTATTTCACTCATGGACGAGCAGCCCCGATGAGGGACTACAGAGGTGATCCAAAGTGGATACTTGGAAAGATTAAGGACAGTACCGGACCACACTCCTGCACACTGGAGATTGAGTCTGATGACACCTGGAGATGACACATTGATCAGTTGAAGAGAACAGAGTCAATTCTTAGGGAATAAAGGTGTCCAGAGCTGTCAGAGCCACTCCCTGCAGTCCAGAGTCGACTCCTACAACCACTACGGAGGAGGCCCCAGAACCTGAGATTGTTTCACAGCCACAAGTCTCAGCTGCCAAGCAGAGTGACCCCCCCACCCCTTATCTGGAAAGATGTAATCCCACAAAAGTAAGAAATCCTTTACAGCAATTAAATCTTTAAGCCTGAATGGAACAACTTAAAATTTATTCTTCTGTGGATGTCTATATAATAGTTCTATTGTATAGCATACTGTAGCTATCTATCGATATATACCTCAAACACCTAATGAAACGTAACCACTGTCATGCCCTCTTTGTAATTGCATCAATGTATTGGGCTAAGGATAGATCTTTAGCGATGTTGACATTCAGGAACTTGAAACTGCCCTTTGAACCTATTTTGTCCTTATGAGTGTGACAAAATAAATAGCAGTTCCTTCTCTTCCTGTTCATAGATTGCCTACTATTACTGCAAACAGAAGTGGAGATTACTTGTCTACATTTCCATTTCCTAACATTTTTCAGTAAATGTAGTGATTCTACCATCTCCTTCAGTACTTTGGGCTACTTTGGAACATTTGATGTTCTATATTACCATTCACTCCTATAGCCTTTCTTTAGTAATTGTCCATGAAATATGCTGAACATACACTGCTCCCACCATTTCCACCCAGTTTAATACTTACGTTGCTGCCTTTGAGTGTATATGATTCTAACCTTTCTCTGTTTTTTTAGTGTTTAGAGAAAATTTCATTTGTGATCATACAATATTTTCTCTGAAATGTCTTTTCTTTCTTATGTGTCCGCCACAAGATCTTTTTTATCAACTACTCTGTTCTTAAATAATTCATTTTAGGTAAAGATCTTTGTAGAGCATCCTTCATTACATCTCATTCCAAATCCAAAACTCTTTCTTTTGAACCATAGTTTGGTGTATCTCATCTATGCCCAACTGACTCAGCATTCTACAGCAGAAATTTTGCTAAGAATATTGCATTTGAAGTCCTTTTTATTCAAACTTCTGGAACTTACAATGTTTTTCCTTCAAGGACATCAGGTTGGTGCCCACCTCTCCAGAATCTTCTCAGAGAGTTGGAGGATGGCGCCAGTGAACAACATGATCAAAGGCGACACCCTTCAGAGAATTCATGAAATTATTTCTTTTATTTGTTTTACTTCTTCTCTCAAATATGATTCTGCTGTTATTGGAGCTTGTGATCTACAGTTTGACGGTGTGTTTTTGGGCCAATTGTGTGATCTGACACTGTCTCCGAGGGAGGTTGGTGAGGTTTTGAATGAAGTGTGTGGCTTGGAGACCAAGAAGCCCATAATCTACTGCATTTATTGCCAATCTCACCAATGAAGTGTCAAGGAGGGTTGAAATCAACAAGAGTGAGAGCGGAAGGCTAGTGGGTGTTAGTGTTCCTGCCTGTGAGTGACTGATCTCTCACTTGCTCTTGCTTGCTGCTGCCGGAGGAAGCTGCTTGTGTCCGCTTGGTACCTGTCTCCCTCTCACTCAATGCTGCCGGATGATGGTCCCGAATTCTTGAGTCTTGGGCAAGGGTTAATTGCTGTGGTTTGTGGATTGGACTCTGCGGTTCACGTTACGATGTGGTTCTGTTTTCTGGTTGCTTATTTTTTGCTGCTATTTTGTGCGATTTTGATTGGGGCGGACTGGCTCTTCAGCCTACAGTCAGCAAACAACACAGTGCTAGACTGAACTGAACTGAGCCGAAGCTGAGCATTCCTAGTCAGTTTCATTGACTGTGCTTTGATGCTTTATATTACGTGTTTGTCACTTCTTTGCCGTTTGTGCAATTTGTTCTTTTTATTGCATGCTGAGGGTTTGAAGCTTCTCTTTGACCAGGTTCCATGGTTTTCTTTGTTTTGTGATTGTCTGTGGGACGAGGAATCTCAGGCATGTATACTGCATACATACTTTGATAAGAAATGTACTTTGAATCTTTGAAATGTAGCTATGAAAATGCCATTTACTCCCAAAAGTACAGAATTTTCCACACCCAATATTTTCTTTCTCTTGGTAATTTTGGTTTTTCTCGTTGCTTCAACATCTGATTTTGTAATTTGTGTTTCACATATGCACATTTGTCTAAATCAGAGTTGTCCACATGTACACTTTAAACCAACAACATATTCTTTTGCTTTTCTGAGTCCCTGTCCTTCTGAGCAAAGTTCATCCAGTTCCCTTCCCCACTGATCATCTTTCATTGTGGAAAGGCCATGTTTTGCAATATTTACTCTGTTTTTCTCCTGTAATCAACAAAATATCTGAGTAATTCTCAACAGCAGCTTTGTTGAAGTTGTGAGTTTCAAAAACAATGGGCTTGTCTGTCCTTTCATAATAATTATTCATTTTGGAAATAAGATCCAATAAAATTCTGTTGCAAGGATCAGCAGGAGATCCAAATTGTTTATGCTTAAAGATGTCTCCTATTTTAGTATTCCATCTATATTACAGTGTTTTAAATGTTATCTGTGAATAAATAATTAATGCAATGAGGTGTTAATTCGCTGCAGACATTTTGAATATTGCAGATATTTTCAATGTTGCAGACATTCTCACTCCTATTAATTTTCAACCACAACTCTAGATCTTATAAGATCAATACCAAGCAAAGCAGTTTGGAAGAAACAGAAGTCAGAAGTTAAAGTTCATGGGCATTCCTTTCAATTTAGCACAGGACTGAAAATGTCTTTGAAAGTTAACCTGGTAAAACTAATTAAGCCAGACAGTGGAGGTGTCAGCATACTTTGATATTTGAAAGCCATGTGGTCATAGATGGAGCTGGAATTGAAATCGGAACTCCGATGTCTTGAGCTGTAATAGTGTCATGCTACCACGGTTCTAGTGCAGTCATAATGTATCCATCCAGCAATGTGGAAAATTGCCCAAGGATGCCGTGTTCATAAAAACATAAGACAAATTCAAACTGACTGACAACGGAAGGCTCAGAGAGTTTTGGTCTCCCCAAAATCATTCAGTCCCATATCTCATTATAACCTTGCTCCAAACATCCAACAAAGAGATGGACTCCAGAGGCCGAGTGAGAGTCAGAGTGAGTGCTTTTGACATCAAAGTGGCATTTGACAGTGTGTGGCATCAGTGAGCCCAGAGTCAATGGGTAACAGAAGGAAACCACTTCCAGTGGAAGATGGTTCTCATCATTAGAAGACAATCCTCCCTGCTTCAGGATATCACTGCAGGAGCTTCTTAGGGTCATTGGAGGTGGGCAAGAAGGTTAGATGCAGAAACAAATGAATAAATAAAAGAAATTGCAGTAGCCATCAAAAATCTCACATGAAACAATGATCAAATACTGCGAATCATTCTGCTTGGTCACAATTGCTTGAATTTCCAGCTTTCAACATCTCGTCCTCACCCTGCGACTGACACAGGAAAGCTGAGTTTCAGTTGCTGTTTGATTCAGAGTCTTTGTTCACCATGAGTGAATAATATTGTAATGTTTTTATTCTTCTTGAAAAAATTAGTCTGTTATTTGTTTCAGTTACAAAATGTTCCCTCAAATTATGGCACATGAAGGTAATTAGGGCATTGGTCCATGTAAAATCTCATGTGCTGTTTGTACCTGAGAGTGAATGCTGGAAACACACAAAGAAATTATGTGTGAATTTCTTCCAAGACCTCTTCTATTAAAAGGGCTTGGTACAAGAAAAGATTAAGTTCAAGTTCAAGTTTAATTGTTATTCAGCCATACATGAATACCCATGAATACAGCCAAATGAAACAGCATTATTTCAGGGCCAAGAGACAAAACACAGTACCAGCTGTCATACGCTGCACAAGGTACATATAGCACATATAAGACAGCAAGCATGTACAATCCAAGAATCTGAGTCCCTGAAGGTTGGAGCAGTCTGCACTTGAACACAATATGGCTTGACTTCTGCCAAGTGAACACGGGAGGGTAGCACCGACCCCAGCTTGGACACCACGCCACACTGCCCCCAGCACTTCAGTAGAATGCACCGATTCCAACCCCTCTCTCCTGGATGGCTGTATACAGGCAATGCTAAAGCTTGAGACCAAGCTATGCACAGCTCCCCCGCCATTTGTTCCAAGTCCGCACCAATACCAACTCCTTCAGCTTCTGCCCAAAAAGAAAAAAAAACATGGTCTAAATTCCCAGAATGGATGACTAAAGAGACCCAATTTATACTTGATTTGAATCAGTTTATTAGAAATGATTTAAACGAGTCATTGTCTGAGCATTACACTGAAAGCTCCTGCTTCATATATTCTTTTACTTGAGAATGTTTTGCTACTTCTGTAGATGAAATGGATGACGCCAGGAATAGAATACAATGTATTGCTAGAAGTCTAGGCTGTACTCTATTCTGAGGAGACGAGGATATAACAGTAAGTCAGAGAGCAGATGATCACAGATTGAGCCTGGCAACCACGATTCATTGACATCATCCAAAACTTCAGGGTAGTCCAATTGGTGTCTGCACTTCAATACATCTGCATATCATAACTTGCATGATATTGTACAGGCCCTGAAATTGCTCATGAATGGCCTTGTGCACTATTTGTGAACAAATCCTATTTATCTTTGCTCTCAACAAGCTATATATTGAAATGCAACAGTTTAATAGTATTGAGAGAAGTGTGAACTACACAGTCATAAAGAGCAAAGTCTAGCTGAGGACTTTCTCCATCTGTAATTGTGCTGAACAGAGGACGGAGAAAAGACCCACCCTGCTCAAAACTGAGCACTCTTGAACAATGGACCCTCAAGACCTGCTGAAGATTTTCAGTCCTACAACACCCATAGTCTGTGATAATGCACATGAACTATAGGCTAACAGGAGGGAGAGTTTCTGAGAGCATCACCATTCTCAGTGATGGTGGTCCTAACAGATGAATGCCAAGGCAGATAGTTAAGCATTTCTGCTATCTTTAATCAGATTTGCCACAGGGAAGATCCGACTTCACTTTAGAGTTCCCAACCAGTCTTCGTCAATCTGACACACCCCATGTGATATTAAGAAATGACTGCCAATATTGGATAAAGGCTGTGGATTTCAAATACAAGTTTGACTGAAGGAGAAAAAAAAAGTTATTTTCTAGAGCTGGCTATGACTCTGGACAAGCTGTTTCAGTGCAACCACAAATCTGGCCTACATACTTTATACTACCCAACAAATGAATTCCATAGACAGCTGTGGAAGCCAAGTTGTTGGATACATTTAAAATAGAGGTGGATAGGTTCTGGATTATTGAGGCCACCGAAGGTTATGAGGAGAAAGCAGGAGAATGGGGTTGAGAGGGATAATAAGTTGGCCATGATTGAATGGCAAAGCAGACTTGATGGTCCAAATGGCCTAATTCTGCTTCCATGTCTTATGGTCTAAAAATTACCCAGGCATATCTTGTCTTCAAAACTGAGAGATAGCCAATCCCAGCCAGTGTCAAATCATCAGTTCATCTAATAAGCAACTAAATATTTGAAGCTCATTTGGTGATGCTGTCAAGCAGCACTTTTTCATCAATAACCCATTCACTTTAATTCTGTGAGGTCCACTTATCCCCAGTACTAAAGAGCTGGATTGTACAGTCGAGGTGGGAGCAGCTGCACCAGACATTTGCACACCTCTTAATTGAGAATGCCAGTGAGAAGCCTACGAAAAGGTAATTTGGAATCATGAGGAGTCTCTTTATACACACACAAGGAATGATAGAAATAAATTGCCTCAGCCATAGAACACTTAGGGCAACATTGTCCTAATACTCTTCAGATACTTCATTGATGACCTTTTCTTCATCATAAGATCAGAGTGGGAATATTTGTTGATGATTTCACAATATTAAGTTCATTTTGCAGCAGTCTAGTAATAAGATAGTCCAGTGCCTGCATACAGCTAAAACTAGAGAAAATTTCAACAACCTAAATTTATGAAGTAATCTTCAGAAAGTATCTCTCATAACATTCAGAAATTTGTTACAAGAGTCTCATTCATCATCAGCCTTAATCTTTCATGTAGAGAGACTACCAGCTCAAGCTCATGAGGTGTTCTCACAGGTTTTTACATGCCAAACAGCGTGTGATGAAATATTGATCAATGCTGACTTGGGTAAATGGCAATCATGCCCTAGATTAACATTATGCATTGAAGTACAGGATCTATGGTATGCAATTAATTATTTAGAACTATTTATTCTTTTAATGGAGATTCCAGTCAGTTGAACATTCAAAACTGCAAAATTATATCTTTTTTAAAAAACTATAGAGATAATCATTACTATAGATTTATAACAGCATTGCAGTGGTGGCAAAGGTATGTAAAATAACAATACAATTAAAATATTAACCATTTTAAACATATATAGAGATGGATAATCAAACTTTGTCATCAACTGATGATTTTAAGGTAAAAGTAAAGCTGCAGTTTGTTATTGCCTCAATGAAGCTGCCAGGTTTCCCCCAACTCCAACCTCCTTCTGCAGTGCTTTATTTCCATGGATAAGTAAACATTGTGGAAGTAACAAGGAATCCTCTGGCCACTTACCCAAATAGTTCAGAAATCAATTAAACTTGACTATTGTTTTAATGCCAGTTATTAAAAATTATGCATGGACAGGCAGTTTTTTCAAAGTAAATTTATTACTTATTATTAAATCTATTATATGTTACTATATACAACCCTGAGATTAATTTTTTTGCGAGCATTCACAGTAAATACAAGATCACAATAGAATCAATGAAAGGCTACCCCCAGTAGGAAGGACAACAACCAATGTACAAAAGACGCCAAACTGTGCAAATGCAAAATGGAAAAATAATAATAATTAAATAAGCAATAAATATCGAGAAAATAAGTTGTAGAGTCCTTGAAAGTTAGACCACAGATTGTGGAAACAGTTCAGTGATGGAGCGAGTGAAACTGAATGACGTTATCCCCTTTGGTTCATGAGCCTGATAGTTGTGGATTAGTAACTGTTCCTGAACCTGGTGGTGTGGGTCCTGAAGCTCCTGTTCCTTCTTCCTGATGGCAGCAGTGAGAAGAGAGCATGGCCTGGATGGTGGGGGCCCTTAGTGATAGATGCTGCTTTCTTGCAACAGTGCTCCACGTAGATGTGCTCAATGGTAGAGCAAACATCTGCATGATGGACTAGCCTCTACCCACTATTCTTTGTAGGCTCTTCCGTTCAAGGGCATTGGTGCTTCCATACCAGGACAGATAGTCTGAAAAGATAGCAGTGAGGAATTAAAAATTTCTGACCCTCTCCCTCTCTGATCCCTCAATGAAGACGGGCTGACGGACCTCTGTCCTGCTCCTTCTGAAGTCAATATCAGCTCCTTTGTCTTGCTGATATTGAGTGAGAGCTTGTTGTCGTGACACCACTCAGTCAGATTTCAATCTCCTTCCTATGTGCTGATTCATCACCAATTTTGATTCAGCCAACAACAGTGGTGTTATCAGCAACCATATTTGGAGTTGTGTCATAAGTATAAAGCAAGTAGAGCAGGGGACTAAGCACACAGCCTCATAGACCACCTATAAATTAATCTCGAGGTCATTGGTTAGTCATAAAAAACCTAACCCTTTTAATACAAAAGGCCAAAAAATACTTATAATTTATTTTGCTCAATGTAAAATTCAGGCTATTGGTTTTATATGTACAATATCTTTGTCTTAATCTTAATAAGTATCTTTCATTGAGAGTTTTCTTCTCTCAGCTACAGCTGAAGAACTGCTGTACAAATTTATTAAATTATTCTCACTCAATGACACAATAATTATAAACCAATCTTAAAAAGTCCACTAAACCGGAAATAATCAAGTTAAGTCAGTCAAACAGGTCTTCAATCTCTTGTAAAGCAGTGTTAAACCAGGTAACAAACAGAATGTTAACAAGATGTTGACAAATTAACAAGATGAAGATTCTAAAATAGATGAAGAATGTCTTACGGATTACTGCACAGAAGCATTGGATGCTTGGTTAAATTGTGTTCATAATTCATTCAACTTATGATGATGATGTTATTAATTTGAAATAGTCACTCTTCCCTCTCCAGAGATGATGCTGTTTGATCTGCTGAGTATTTTCAGCATTTTCAGTTGAATTTCTTTGCTATTTTTTAAATTTCATCATTGTTTTTACGTTTCACCTTCCTCCATGAGACTAGGTTTGGGCATGGCATTCTGAAAATGTGTCAGCAGTTTTAAATGAACTGAACTACTGGAATATTTCTCTTTAATCTCAGGTAAAGACTGTGTGACCCTACTAAATCATTCAGAGTCTTCCACAGTCAGAAGCTCTGGATGAACAATGAGATCCACAATCTGCTGAGGGTCAGATCAGAGGTATTCAAGTTTGTAGACCAATAAAGCTACAAGAGATGCTGGTATGATCTCTGGAAAGTGATCTCACGAGCAAGGTGAAAATTCCAGACTAAACTTGAATTAATGAGGGATGCTCAACAGCTGTGGCAGGGTTTGAATGCCATCACCTCTTGTATAGTTAAATCACGTAACATGATTTTTCTTCTAGGTGAGCTCAATGCCTTCTGTGCTTGGTTTGATCATCAGAAAATGGGGTAACCATCACAAACTCCCTCATCCCCTGATGATCCTATGATCTCTGTCTCTGAAGCTGATGTACATGCTACATTCAGGAGGATGAATCCATGGAAAACATTTAGACTGGACAGGAACTGTTATCAGGAACAAAGATATATTAGCTTCATGGCATGTGACTGAATCCTTTTGTTTCTGAAGTACCTCTTAATATCAATTAACATGGTCAGACAGAGTGCAGCAGGCTGGAAAATTAAACTAAGGCTTGAACTCTCAAAATGCATTCATAAACGTATCAAAAGTTCTAATAATGTTGTAACATTCAAATGAATGCAGATCTGACAACATCCAGACAATCTGATGTTTCAATGAGTTCATGAAGTGAGACATTAAGATAGGATTTGGTAAGGGTGGGGTGGGGTAGGAGAGGAGGCATGGGGTAATAGTGCATAACTGGAGCATCTGGCTGATGCTGAAGGTGGTGTATAACACAGGCAAGTGTAAGAGAGGGATAATGAACACGATACAACTGACCACTATCCAAGCAGCTCTGTTTGTTGCTTAAGGTCAGACAGTTTTGATAATGGTTGAAGGCAACTAGCCTGCCAACCAGAGCAAATGTTGGAAACCTAGGACGGATCATGAAGTATCAAGATAGTAAAATGGTTAATGCACCATTTAAAAGTTATATAGGCTGTGTGGTCTTAACAGTGTTAAGTCTAGGGCTTGTTTTGCCTCTGCCTCTTTGATGATATTTTACAGCTGAGACAGCCAGTTGATGTGTGTTGTGTGTGTGTGAACAGTGCAAAGTTGTTCTTTTCTTTCTTTTTTCAATCTTTTTATTGATTTTAAAAAAAGAAAAATGTGTGTATACAAACGAGGAGAATATCTCTGGTATATATGTCAATAGCAGTACATACAGAAGGTAAAATAAACAATATCAGAATCACACATAGTGTTGATCTACAAAGTATAAATTTGATATAGAATGTATAGTTCTCTTATCAATTTATGAAGAAAGGAAGGACTATTAGAAAGTTGTTCAGTATAAGGAGTTCAGCCAAGCAAATAAGTCCATTGGTGAAGAAGAACTGGCTGGACTTCTGCTCAAAAGAGTAGTGGGGTGTGGAATGGGTGTGAAGGTTATTCTCAGACTATCCTTGTGTGGGATGAGGGATTACTGATCCATGGTAAAGAAGAGCTGGTTGGGACCGAGGTGTTGGTAACAAGGTGACAGTATGGGACTGGGGCTCCGTAAGGCAGGAACCTGTGGAAGTGAGGCTCGTGACTATTTGGGAGACCATGGTCTGATGCTCAGTGCAGAATCAATGCAGAGGGAGCTATCAGGGAGTACTTGAGAGCTGAGGTCTGGCTTCTGTGACGTGGAGATCAGTTTGCTAGACCACAAAAGCATCATCGTTTTCAATGAATGTGATGATGATAATCAGACTGAGCAGTACTGCAAATGCTTAAGGGGGGGGGGTGGGGGGTTAGGTTAGTTTGAGTGAGGAGAGTGGGGGGAAAAGGTGCATGCCCCATTGGCATTTGGTCATACAGAGAGTAAGAGGGGTTCAAGCGGGTTAGGAATAGTGGAATGGGGAAAAAAGGTAACGCAGTCTGGATTGGAGATTGCTGGCTCCTAGACGATGTTGATAGTCTTTCTTTCCTGTCCTTCACTAACTGCTTTCGTTTATCCATTAACTAGATGGCACCAAGAGCACTTTCTCTTGTTGCCTGAAGATCCTTGGAATTACATGATAACAGTCACTTGTTTTGTCTTCAAACACATTTTTCCCTCATTTCTCCAGTTTCAATGCAATGTCATTGACACAAAACCTTAGCTTTTTATATCCTCAAATACTGCCTAAACTACTGGTTATCCCCAGTAACATACACAAAATGCTAGAGGAGCTCAGCAGGTCAGGCAGCATCTAAGGAGGGAAATAAGCAGGTAATGTTTCAAGCTGAGACCATTGGGACTGGAAAGGAAGGGGGCAGAAGCCCCCTCCCCTCCACTTCCGGATTCTGCTCCCTTCCTTTTCAGTCCTCATGAAGAATATTGGCCCAAAATGTTGACTATTTATCACCTTTCATTGATGCTGCTTGGCCAGCTGAATTCCTCCAGCATTTTGTGTGTGTTGCTCAAGATTTCCAGCATCTGCACAATATCTTGTGTTTATAATTATTTCCAGTATTTTATGTTTCAAAAAAAGTGCTGGAATCGTTCTGCAAGGCCAGACAGCATCAGTGGAGAGAGAAATAAGATCAATGTTTCAGGCTGATGATCTTCCATCTGAACTGGAGGAGGATGCAGGGAAGGGGAAGGAGGAGGAGAAAGGGAAAGGTGGTGGGTGGGAGAGCTGAACTAAAGTGTTAGAGATGGAAAAGACTATAGACTACAACACAGGAACAGGCCCCTTGGCCCTCGTTGTCTCTGCCGATGCCAAATTAATATAAACTCAGCACATGATCCATACCCCTTCATATTGGTGCACCGATCTAAAACCCTCTTGAACAGCATTCTCGTGTCTGCTTCCACTCACACCTGGCAGTGTGTTCCAGGCACCTACCGCACCTGTGTACAAAATATACCTGCCCGTACACCCCCTTAAAAATCTCCCCCCACTAAGAGCGTCTGGAAGATGATCAACTCGGTGAAAGACACCCTTTGCTCTGCCAGAGACGTTTTGGTCTGTTGGTCTGCCCGTAGAGGAATATCCTGCCGATTGGCTGCAACAGTAGTCTGAGGGACCCACTGAAGCTCGGTGCAGCCACGAGAAGGACTCCGTGGGTACGGAGCACAATATAGAGTTTTTCCGCTACAGGGCAGGGAGCCGGAGGGGCTAGGCTGGGTGAGGAAGACCCTCCGTTATTATAGTAATGTACAACCCCAGGGGCCCACATGAGTAGCAACAGTGCTACTGTATTTTTAAAAATAATTGAACACTATTTAACGCATTGTCTATGAATCTAATGATTAAAAAGCATTGCACAATTTATTCTTGCAAATATTCGTTTGATTATGAATTAAGTTTACTTTGGGTTAAAAATCTACCAGCTCTGTCCTCAGCATCCAAAACTCCGAGAGGAAAAAAGTTGAATTATTCATTCGCCCTTACCGCTCTCAAAAGGACAATACCCCCGCTATTTTTTTCCGCTTTTTCCAGCTGCCCCCCTTTTTAAAACTACGCCAGTCACACACCATCATTCTGCATTTAAACCTCCCCATTCCCTCACTTCCGACGAAAGATCGTCGGCTTGAAACGCTGGCTCTATTCTCTCCCCACGGCCGCTGCCTAACCTGGCGCGATGTTTCCTAACCTGGCAGACCCCTCGCTTGTGATCACCCTTCCCGGTTTCACCCCGCCTCCTGAACAGCAGCCCTCCGTGAAAAACAAAACAGAGATTTAAAACAAACACAACCCCGCTTTAATTCTGAATCACAATCAATCACTGAGCGCTTTTTCGATAATTTCCCTCTCCCAGGCCACCGCCTCATTGGCTGCTGAGATTGGCCCACCTTTTCCCCTCTGAACCCTTTCCCAGTCGGTGCTTTCCTTAAGATGCAAAAAGGGCGGGGGGAGGATTTGTCAGGTATGTGCACTGCGCTTCTTTCATCTCAGAGGGAGGGTAGGGCATTTTGCCATTTCCCTCTCCAGCGGAGCAGCGGGTTAAGTGAAACCTGGCTCTCCCTAACAGGTGGCCGTGCTCCAGCGTGCTTCTGTGAGCCTGAGCAGCAATGGAGAGCTCTGCCCTGCAAATTGTCGGCCTGGTGCTGGGGGTCATCGGCTTGGTGGGGACGTGCGCGGTAACCGGACTGCCGCAGTGGAGAGTGACCGCCTTCATCGGGGATAACCTGGTGGTGTTTGAGAACAGGTGGGAGGGTTTGTGGATGAACTGCGTCCGGCAGGCGAACATCCGAATGCAGTGCAAGATATACGACTCCCTGCTGGCCCTTCCGCCCGAGCTGCAAGCTAGCCGTGCCTTGATGTGTACTGCGGTGGCCCTGCAGTTCCTGACCCTCCTTCTGACTGCGACGGGGATGAAATGCACCCGTAGCACGTTTGCAAGCGAGCGGCTGAAAAGCCGCATCCTGATCACGGGCGGCGTTATGTTTCTAGTCACCGGCATTCTCGTCCTGATCCCCGTTTCCTGGGTTGGCAACTCTATTATCAGGAATTTTTACAACCCACTGGTTCCCAACGCACAGAAGCATGAACTCGGAGCGGCGATCTTCATCGGATGGGCTACCGCCGGCTTCATCATAGCAGCAGGTGCCATCTTCTGCTGCTCCGGTTTGCCCGAAGACGGAAAAAGTTACAGTTATGCACCTGGACACTATGGGAAGTATAACCAGCACCGGCCGACGAGGAAAGTTCCCAGCATGTATTCGAAAAGTGAATTTGTGTAGGTCACTGCGATCTATAAACATTTTGTCAATCCAAAGAACTGGGAGGGTTAAAATTCCTTTGCCAGTACCCTTAGGAATTTACAACGAGAAAGTGGCCGCGTATGGAAGCTGTTCTGAACAGATACTTGCGTTTAAAACATTTTTGTAAAGCAGTTCTATAAAAATGGCAACTTTTATTTAAAAAATATAGCATATATTTAATAATCAAATATTTAAACACAATATTGAAATGATTGTGAAAATTCGTAATTTTTTTACAATATGTATGATAGTTTTAAAATAATTCTGTAAAAGATTTTTAATGCCGTATTACATTTGAATATTAATGAAAGAAAAAAATCATCTGTACTTGTACTTCCTATAAATCATACACTAGTGTTGAGTTACAGTGGAAACAAGTCATAAGTAATCAAATAACTTTATTAACTGAGAGCAAGTTACTTTATCTATTGCTGGATTGGGTACCATGGTATTTTTTAACTGTAGCACTTGCATATTATTTAAACAAAAGTTTTGAAGATTGCAGTCCCATTTTCAGGTGTTGATATTCTTCCTTTGCCCTTGCCTTAAGCTGTGATCAATCGGGTTAATATTTCCTTTCCATGACCTTTGGAAAATAATTGGCAGTAATCGCACAAGGGCAGCAGGGCTGCTCACCTTTGTCTAATGTTGTTTCCTTCATAGGAGGAAGTATTTGTCTACTTGCTGTCAACAACCATGCTTGTGAAACCTAACAATAAAATGCTGCAATCTACAACTACACTGACCATTCTTAGGGTCTTTTCAGCCACCAGTGTTGTCTTTGATCCCACAAGATAACTAATTCTAGCATCTGCGGCCTCTTGTGCTTCCAAGATAAGCACTGCTTAGTTTTACAATTCAATAATATATGTAATCCACTGAGCATAACTTGTATGTTTCATTGCTTGATTCAATTTCCAGTACTCACATAAAAACATTGGTTTAGTTAGTTTCATATAGTTTGTACTGTGAAAGGCATTGGACACCTACCAATGATACTTCGTGGGCTTCTGAAACGGTCTGTATGTAGGAGTGGCTTGGGTAGTTATCCAGGGTGTTGTGGGTTGCCTGAACGTTTATCCACATTCACATTTAGCACTTCTGAAACTTGAGGTTGTGTTGTTCAGTACAGAAGGGTCAGAACATGTTTGAAATGGGTTTGTTCATTAAGAGTTGCAGCTTCATATAAAACATGGTGGACTGATTCTAACCAAATTGGTAGCCAAGGTTTTAAGAGCAAATGAGGTTGTCTTTATTGCAGTGTTTATCTTGGGGTCAAACACAAACTGCTTGCCCACAGAGCATTGATTTTTTTTTACATCCATTCACCTCCACCTTATAATGTCTGATGTGGAAGTAGTAAAATGTAATGTCTTTTCCAACACACCTATTGTATTTCAGTTTTAGAATCTGCAGAAATCAAAGCCAATACAGAGGGAGCAGAAACTTCCAACTAAATACTTGTTTCAGGAATACCTGTTTCTCACATTAACAAAATGTATTTGAAGGAATGAGAAATGACCAAACTTTGTGGAACAAATGCTTTTGGTGAACTTTAAAGTATTTATTATGTATATAAGTATAATATACATTTGAATGTCAATTTAGTGTTTGTTGCAATTGTGTTGGACTAATGCATCTCTTCCAATTTTAGCTCTGCTACAGTAATACTTAAGACAAGGTAAACCACTGTGTTGTAAAAGTTGGTCTTACCAATTTCTGTGGGGTAGCATAGACATTTTGCAAAAATGATAGCTGCTAAAATGGTGAAAGAATTCTAGTTTGGAGATTATGTTTGGATCCTGACAAAATAAACATTCACGTTCTCTTTATTTTCTGTTCTGCATCCTAGAAAAAGTCAAAAGTGTTCAGGGTAGGTTTTGTTTGTTTTCTATTGCAGTGTTCCCTAGGTAATTAATGGAATAAGTTGTACAAAGAGTATAAACAGATTGAAGAACTTCACTTTCCTAATCAAGCAAAATGGGGAGGGGACAGCTAAAAATGCAACATTGGAAACACAGCATAATTGAATCTTCAGCTTTCTGAATGGTGTGCATCTTGAATCCTTTTTTTAAACTTTGTGTGCACCTTCTAACTTATTTTTTTCAACATTAGCAAGACTTCTCACATCACCTGTTAACGTTGATCACCCCAAGAGACTCATGCGTCCCAGGTTGAGACCACTGACAGAAGATATTTGTGACAAAGTAAGAGAAGAAAAAGCTGGTAGTAATGGAGGAAACTGTCTCCAAGGCAGTTTCTTTGAGTAACTGGAATGAGCAGCAATGTCTTTTAGGGTTCTGCTCTAGATGCTCAGAGCGGACCAGTAATTTGAATGCAACCCTGAGCAATATTGTAGTAAGGTGAGAAGTTTTATATATTTCTAAGGATTATAGGAAGCTGAAGAAAAAAAACCTGATGCAACAACAGCCAATTGAGGCAGCTGGAATCCAGTGGCAGTTAAATTGGATTTGGTAGCACTGGTGAATTTATAGATGTTGGTTCACAATATGAAAGCAGCATTTTGTGTTTAGAATGCTATGAAGTAAATTCATCAAGTGTTTGTCAAGAGCAGGCATTCCCAAACTGGGACCAACGAACCCCGCGGTTAATGGTGAAGCTCCATGGCATGAAAAGACTGGGAACCCTGAGTTAGAGCTTTTCTAGCAAATGGCTTATTAAACTGCATGGGAATGGTGAATTCAGTGCTTATAGCTGAAGTTTGGTCATGTTTGTCTCACTCCAAAGGAGATGTTCAGATAACAGGGAGAGACTTGCAGGATGGACAATTGGGAACTGTTTTCACCAGATGAGATGAGATTAAGTAGTGATTTGATAGAGGTTTTTATGGAGAATTACAGACAATTTCCAGTGATTCAGATGTCTAGAATAAGGAGATGTCATTAGATTTAGGCTAGAGAGCAAATAAAATATTTTTGATCTGTGCATTAATAGCTGAGGTTAATCAAATGTGTTGTCACCACAATTGTATCAATATCTCTGGTGGAATCAGATACAATAACTGTGTTTGAGACATTTAGACAGGCACTTAAAACAGACAGATCACAGAAGGGTATGGCTATGGACTTCATGCAGGAAAATGGGATTATAGGGCAACATGAACATTGTGAACCAAGGACTCATTTCTGTGTTGTACAACTCTCTGATTCTATGTCTCTATCATCTCTGGTTCCTTTGCATGTGAATAAAGAATTCTTCAACACCCATGCAGGTATCTGGCAGCTGCTATTGGAGCTACAACAAAGAGGGAGTATCATTTTTATAAGGAAATATTTAAACAATATTTGCTAGACTGGTGTCTGCAACTACATTTAAATTAAATTATCTTTTGTTCAAGAAGAAATTGAATTGTTTATGATAGGAGATAGGGGACAGCCAAATAATTATGGCAGAAATCAATGGGCTTAAGTAAATTATAACAACATTGATGCGGTGACATAAAACACTATATACAGGCTTTACTCAAATTAGCATTTCAAAATGTGCATGTGTTTTAGTTACATTATTGAGTTGTTGCACACTTTCCTTTTTGTAATGCTGGTTTGTCATATTGAGCCTATACCTAACGTCAAAAGTATAATGAAATACTAAACTATCCATATAATACTGCAAATGTTATAGGGTGACCATGGGTTACTTACACTTAACCTATGGCTACCTTTGCGTATCATCTAGCTGCCATAATATTATTAAGTTCCAAAGTTTTATGGGTTTTCCAACTTATGTACAAGATCAAATCATGGACACTTGTAAGAGTAGAATCCACTTGTTACCTTGGGACAGCCTGTACTTTATGTTCTTAACATCTAAATGATCTTTACTGTGACTTTAAGGTTACCTGGCTACTGAAATGTGTATTGGCTAAGGTACAGTAAATGCCAGTCATTGCCTTTTGCTTGCCTTGCCCCTGGGTCTGGACCCAAGCCAGTGAAAAGAAGTAAGCTCCCTCTCCCTTCACTGCTGCTTTGAAGCACTTTGAAAGTTCATAAAACTGCTTAAATATTTCAGTACCGGTATACCGGTATCTGTCCTCCTCTTTTCTTGCGTTATATCGACGACTGCATCGGTGCTGCTTCCTGCACGCATGCTGAGCTCGTCGACTTCATTAACTTCGCCTCCAACTTTCACCCCACCCTCAAATTCACCTGGTCTATTTCCGACACCTCCCTCCCCTTTCTAGATCTTTCTGTTTCTATCTCTGGAGACAGCCTATCCACCGAAGTCTACTACAAACCTACAGACTCCCACAGCTACCTAGACTATTCCTCCTCCCACCCTGTCTCCTGCAAAAATGCTATCCGCTTCTCTCAATTCCTCCACCGCATCTGCTCTCAGGATGAGGCCTTTCATTCTAGGACAAAGGAGATGTCTTCCTTTTTTAAAGAAAGGGGCTTCCCTTCATCCACTATCAACTCTGCCCTCCATCGTGTCTCCCGTATTTCACGCACCTCTGCCCTCACCCCATCCCCCTGCCAGCCCACCAGGGATAGAGTCCCCCTGGTCCTCACCTATCACCCTACCAGCCTACAGATCCAACGTGTAATCCTTTGTAACTTCCGCCACCTCCTACGTGATCCCAACCAACCACATCTTCCCCTCCCCCCCACTCTTGGCTTTCCGCAGGGATCGCTCCCTACGCGACTCCCTTGTCCATTCATGCCCCCCATCCCTCCCCACGGACCTCCCTCCGGGCACTTATCCCTGCAAACAGAAGAAGTGCTTCACCTGCCCCCACACATCTTCCCTCACCACCATCCTAGGCCCCAGACAGTCCTTTCAGGTGAGGCACCATTTCACCTGCGAGTCAACTGGGGTGATATACTGTATCCGGTGCTCCTGATGTGGCCATTTATACATTGGGGAGACCTGCCGCAGACTGGGAGACCATTTCGCCGAACACCAGCGCTCAGTCCTCCAGCAGTGACGGGATCTCCTTGTGGCCACACACTTCAATTCCACAGACCACTCCCACTCCGACATGTCTGTCCATGGCCTCCTCTACTGTCAAGATGAGGCCACACGCAGGTCGATGGAGCAATACCTTATCTCCCGCCTAGGTAGCCTCCTACCTGCCGGCATGAACATCCAACTCACTGAGCTCCATTGATACCCCTGCCCCACCCATCCCTATCTATTATTTTAGTCTGGTTCTCTTTCTCTCTCTTCCCCCCACCCCTCACTATCTCTCTCCCCCCAGCCCTACCTTTCTTTCTCTTTTATTTCCCATAATTCTCCACCTTCCCCCTAGCCCATTTCCCTCCAGCCTATCACTTGCCAGCTCTCTACTTTACCCCTCCCCCCACTTCTTATCCCCCCTCGACCATCCCATGTTACTTCACTCCTGATGAAGGGTTTCGGCCTGAAACGTCGTTATTACCTCCTCCCATAGATGCTGTCTGCCCTGCTGAGTTCTGCCAGCGTTTCGTGTTTTTTATTTAAATATTTCAGCTTTGCCGACAAGAGCATGAGAAAGAAAGAACAGAGAATAACAAGGAAGGAAATAGATAAAGAAATAAAAACAAGTACTGACCCAATTTCATAGTCGTCATGTTTTATGTTGTGTATATTCTTTATCAGAAAACTGTTAAATGTTAAGTAAAATACATAAAATATTGCTGAATCTAGAAATCTGAAATTTTAAAAATGTGTAAACATTCAGCAAGTCAGGCAGTGTCCGCAGAGAGAGCAACAGGGTTAATATTTCAGGTTGAAGACTTCATCAGCTTCCTAGATTCCTAACATTACTCACCTCTTTCTCTCATGTGTTATACAAAGTGGTATTCAAGAGATTATTCTTTAATTTCTCCAAACAATGGGACAATTTTGAAAATTTGGCAATCAGAGAAGAAGCAATTAGACAAAATATGTTCTGTTTAAAGTACTTACAAAGGAATGAGGACAGGTGAACCAACCATTTACCTAAATGCAAACAAGGGAAAATCTGTAGATGCTGGAAATCCAAGCCACACAACCAAAATGCTGGAGGAACTCAGCAGGTCAGGCAGCATCTATGGAAAAGAGTAAACAGTTGACGTGTTGAGCCGAGATCCTTCAGTAGGACTGGAGAAAAAAAAAATGAGGAGTCAGAGTTAGATGGTGGGGGAAGGGGAGGGAGAAACACAAGATGATAAGTGAAACTGGGAGGGGGGAGGGGTGAAGTAGAGAGTTGGGAAGTTGATTGGTGAAAGAGATACAGGGCTGGAGAAGGGGGAATCTGATAGAAGAGGACAGAAAGCTATGAAAGAAAGAAAAAGGGGGAGGAACGCCAGAGGGAGGTGATGGACAGGCATGGAGATAAGATGAGAGAGGGAAAAAGGGATGGGGAATGGCGAAGGAGGGCGCTCCTCCCCCTCCCTCTGGTGCTTCTCCACCTTTTCTCTTCTCCGTGGCCTTCTGTTCTTCTCTATTAGATTCTCCTTTCTCCAGCTCTGATATCTTTTTCACCAGTCAACTTCCCAGCTGTTTGCTTCACCCCTCCCAGTTTCACCTATCACCTTGTGTTTCTCTGTACCCCCTCCACCATCTAACTTCTCATCTTTTTTTCTCTAGTCCTGCTGAAGAGACTCGACAGAAACATCTAGCGTTTACTTTTTTCCATAGATGCTGCCTGCTGAGTTCCTCCAGGATTTTGTGTGTGTTTACGTAAGTGGTTGATAAACACCCATAATAGGTCATTCAAACAAAACAAAACTTCAGTTTTTAAAAGAATGCCAATTTTCACAAAATGATGATTAGCAGTCTTTTGCGTAGCATTGCTTTCCAGGGTTTCATGACTTTCAAATTAGCCTTAAAATGTATTCAAAGTTATATTTGCTGCTTATTTAATAAGACTTTGGTGATCACTTAAACAGTCATAATTGTCAAAATGCATAATGATAGTACAAGATTATAAAAACAGATGCCGTGGAGAAAGTAATTTTCACCTCTGAAGCCACATCCACTTCAATACTTGGAGTTTTTCCAACAGCTAGTGCCATGAAATTTGTATAGGGTAGAAAACAAATGAAGCTAGAATAAAATACTCTGGCTTGACAAATGTGTGATTAAAGATTCAGCAGTAGATGAAAGCTGAGATTTCACAAAGAAATCAAATGTTAATAAAGAGGACTTGATAGTCTTTGCAGTGTGACATGCATAGTCAGGAGCTTGGGGCCAGTTCAAACAGAATCCTGAGATTGGAATAGTAAGACTAAGCTTGACACAGTGATCAGACTTGGGAGAGAGAATCATTAATGATTGTATAAAGCATGTAGTCAGGTCTGAAAATGGCTTGCTTTTCTCAAGGAACATACGCAAAATGCTGGAGAAAAACAGTACAGTCGATGTTTCGGGCTGAGACCCTTCATCTCAATGTTGTTCAATTGAAGAAAGTTGCACCTCCTCCAAAGCAAGATATAGAAATAGAAACATGACACGAGAGCCATCAGAGATTGGAAACCGAATACATGATTGTAGTCAAAGTTGCCTAAAGGCAACTCACACAAGAGGAATATGGTAGAGAAGGAGGTGGTAACAGGATGAAGGTGGGAGTAGATGTGATTCTTGGAGATGGTCTGGATGATGATAATGCCAGACTCAAGTTAATCGTTACACTGGAGGAAAGTACTGTGGTGTGTTTTATTTATTGAAGTAGTAGTCCGAGCAGCAGGAAAAGTAAAACCAACCAGAGAATGGACTAGGTGAACCATCTAATAACAGCAAGATGGGAGGAAGATTCAAATATTGTGTACTTATATGAAGTGTTTTACACATGTCAACATTAGTCAGTGGTAGCACCATCAGCTCATATTTAGCTTTAGCCTGCAAGGACCTTGAGTTCAAATGTCTAGGCTGAATATTCCAATGCAGTTCTGTGAGAATGTTGGACTTTTAGAAAATGGGGTTTAAATAAAACCTTTGCAGACAGACATGTAAGACAACATATCACTAAGAATAGGAGAGCTTGACACAAGCTAATATTTAATCTCAACCAACACTTAAAGTACATTTTCACATAATACTTCAAAAATATGTTGTTCATTCAAAACTGCTTCAGGAATCCTATGAGCGCACACATTCTGACTTTATACTTTTACTATTATTTATAATAAATGCCAAAATTGATAATCGGCAACAATTACAAAATGTAGGGAGTCATTAATTCTTCTTTGATAGGTAAGCAATGTCTCTGCATTTGATAATTTGCTGTGTATCACTGATGCAAATAGAGCAAATATTTGCTTTGGTTTGCTAGTTTCGATGCATTGTCTCTACTGAACAGAAAGCTCTGTATTTGAAACGTGGAACAATCAATCAACTCTGCAGAGGTATCCGAAACTTTGTAACTAGTTTCTGTGGTGAATACAATTTTCTGAGTACAGTTGACTTCCTTTATTACACAATAATCTAATCACTGCCAATTTTTTATCAAATAACATGCTGTGATTCTTTTTTAAAATCATTGCCGTGGCTATTAGCTATTTCACAGAAACTTAATTAAATCCCCTTGAGATCAGTAATTAATTTTTCTTCCCACAATTAGACAAATACCACTTTATATAAATTATGTAGATTATATATTTGAATAAATATACCATGCTTTAGGGCGACACAGTAGCATAGTGATTAGCAAAGCACTTTGCAGGCGACCCAGGTTCAATACCCCCTGCTGTCTGTAAGGAGTTTGTACGCTCTCCCCATCACTGTGTGGATTTCCTTTGGGTGCTCTGGTTTCCACCCATAGTCCAAAGACAAACTGGTTAATTGGTCATTTTAAATTGTCCCGTGATTAGGCTAGGGTTAAATTGGGGGATGCTGGGTGGAACAGCTCGAAGGGCCGGAAGTGCTTATTTTGTGCTATATCTCAATAAACAAACAAACGTTGGTTAAATAAATAAATTTATTAATTTTGTTTAAAAAATTATTTCCAAGTTTGCTGACAATTAAGTTGTTGGGTCATAGAGCAATACAGCAGGGAAATAGAGCTTTTGGCCAATTGGGTCCACCCAGACATTATTTTTACATTAATCCTAATCTAACCCACTTTATTCTCCACATATTTTGAAACTCTCACACCTCCTCTGACTACCACTCACCTGCATACTCAGTACAATTATTCTTCCAACCCACAAGTCTTTCAGACATGGGAGGAAACTGGAGCATCTGGAAAAGTCACCCATGGTCACAGGGGAAAAAATTGCAAACTCCACATAGACAGAAGTGGAGGTCAGCATTGAGCGTGGATTCTTGGTGCTGTGAGACAGCTTGAAAAATGCAAGCTGTTAAATTGACAAATTAACCAGTATAGGAAAATATCAGGTATCAATTTTTGGGGAGATGAAAGATGTCCAAGCAGGACAGAGAGACCACAAGACCAAAAGACATAGGAGCAGAATTAGGCCATTCAGCCTTTTGAATCTGCTCCGGCATCCCACCCTGGCTGATTTATTATCCCTCTCAACCCCATTTTCCTGCCTTTTCCCTGTAACCTTTGACACTCTGGCTAATCAAGAATCTATCTCCACTTTAAACATACCCAGTGTCTTGGCCTCCACAACTGTCTGTGAAATTAATTCCATAGATTCACCACTGTCTGGCTGAAAAAATTCCTTCTTATCTCTGTTATAAAGGCATGACCTTCTATTCTAAGGCTAGCCCATTGGACCTAAACCACCCCACTATATGAAACATCCTCTCCAGGTCCACTTTATCTAAGCCTTTCAATATTCAGTTGGCTTCAGTGAGATCCCCCTCATTTTTCTCATCACCGTCCATCAACGGTAATGTCATCAGAGAATTTGTACAAAGCATTGAAGCTGTGCCTAACGACACAGTCGTGTGTATAGAGTGTGAGCAGGAGGCTTAGCATGCAGCCTTGAAGTGCTCTTGAGTCAGCGAGGAGCAGATGTTATCACTCCTCAGTGATTGGCACCTGTCAAAGAGGAAGTTGATTATCCAGTTGCAGAGGGAGTTACACAAGCCCAGACTTTAAAACCTGATGATATCTTTGGATGGGATGATTCTGTTAAACACTTGTCACACACTGGGAAAGGGTTCCCCGCTAATGTAATGGTTTTTCTGTAGCAGCAGTATTTGGGTTACGGCTAGAGGTAACAGGGGCTTTGGAATGTGCACCATCCAATGAAGGGAGTGTTTTTTTCTTCTTGTGTGCCTGAGACCGAGGTCATCTGGGTCATTTGTTCAGCGGGAGATGAAGAGAGAAGATACTAGAAAGGCGAGATCATAGGCACTAGAAAGGAGTGGACTTGGAATGGGGCCGGGATGAAGCCTGAAGAAATCGACAGAGGACCAGCGGAAGGGAAACCGTGAGCTCCAACTTGTGCATGTTAGACTGTTTCATTAAAATGGGCCCTTTTCTTTTTGTTTTACTTTACTAACCCTTTAGTCAAATTAAGAATTATAAAGCTAAATCATTTAATTGCATATGGTATACTGTCTGATATTTTGTGGTACTGATTTGTAACAGGGTAACACATCACACAGCATCCACACAAACAGGAGGTTCTGAACCTCAGTCTCGTACGGATGGTGGGGCCAGAGATTGTCTTCCCTAGACTTACGCAGTCAACAGAACGTGAGGGTTACATGCTGAGCTGTAGTCAATGAATGGCAACCTGATGTACGAGTTCCTGTTGTCCAGCTGCTTCTGAGCAGAGCAATGAGCCAAATAAATCATATCTGTTGTTGACTTTTTCTGGCAAAATGAAGCAGATCCAGATAATACTTGAGACTGGAGTTGATTCACAGCAAAACCAACTTCTTGAAGCACTTCATTACAATTGATGTAAGTGCTATTGGATGGTAGGTCATTGTAGAGGGTCATCATGCTCTTCTTGGGTAATGGTACAGTAGATAACTTTTAGAAAGAGGTGGGAACTTCAGACCTCAGAACTTAAGGTTGAGTAGCTGGCCCACACAGATCTTTAGAACTTGGCCAGATACACCATCTGACCTAGACAAACAAGATGAATCCTATCCTTGGTGATTGGGCTGAGAGAAAAAGTACAGGAAATAGAGGAGGTACAGCTGAGAGACCTGTCAGCAATGGTGGGACAACATAAGACATCTTCAAGGAAGTGATGTTAAAAATCTTGTCTTAAGAGCAGATACAATGGAGATAAAGAAACTAGGAGATTGGGGTGGAGACATTAAACACTTATAATGTATTAAACTCCATTTTGATGAGCTGGAACAAAAATTTCAAGTAAATCCCTATCTTCTTTACAGATTTTCTGTTTCAATTTGTATATCTTTCAAATGTTTCAGTATCATTTTGATCCAATGCCTGCTTTATAAATATTTATCTTCTTGATAACTTTGCCCTGCACCGTATCATAGTTATCCCCTCTGTCCTCACCTTCTTTTCATCTCTACAATTAAAATTTGCTACTCCTCTCACCTTATCAGTTATACTGATGAGTCCTTTCTCCCTGCACTGATAAGGATCCAGCATCCTTTGCATTTAGTTTTGGATTTCTGGCATCTTTAGATTTTGCTCCAAAATAACATTATATTTCATCTCTACAGGGAAGAATTAGAACACAGAAAAGTTATTCAAATCTTATTTCGAAGCTTTGTAAGCCCAAAGTTGGAGAGTTTGTGGCTCATAAGATAAAAAGGTACTGTAGAAGGTGTTAAGAGTTGATACCAGAGCAGAGAAGTTATACTTATCAGACAAGGCTGAACAAATTTAGTTTATCTTTTCCTGAACAGAAGTTGATTGAAGGCTGATTAAATGCTTTAAGATTCTTGAAAAAATAAGGTTTAATGAATATACTGCTGGTGGCTGGTAAAAAGACTCTTACCAGGAAATGGTTATCACAGGAGAACCCAACTTTAAATGTATGGATGGAAATTACAATGGACATTTGCAAAATGGAGAAGATAACAGCATCTGTTAATCATAAGCTGGAACAATTTGATTCATACTGGGAAAAATGGTTTAACTACATAACACCTGATGTAGGCCTGTAAACCAACGTAGGCCTGATTCTATTCTCACAAATCAATGAATATGTTGTAAAAAAAAAGATCACTCCCTACTTATACATAGTTTTCTCCTTTTGCTTATTCTTTCTTTCCTCTCTTCTCTATAGGTGTACATCTCAGATAAATATTATGTGGAGATTTGTGGCAAATATTAATATATGATATATATGTACAGTGTCTGAAATACATCTTATGGAAATGTTTGATGATGAACTTCAATAAAAAACAAATTACAAAAAATGGAGATGATGCTTCCAGTTGCAGGAATGTTGGAAACTAATGGCTGTAAGCAGATGCTGACAATAACCAATACTGATGGTGGAAAGTAGTAAGTAGATGCTATTAATACTATTGGGGAATTCAGGAGCCACTCCTTTACCTACTAGCCCAAAAACAGACAAGGCAAAGAATGTATTGAGAACAATAGCATTCACTGTCTGGAGAATTTCCTGACTCAGAACATTTAAATCTTTGCACAGTATGGGGATTAATGAAGATTAAGTGATTAGGAATATTTATGGTTGGAAGTTAGCTTGAAGTGGAAGATTAGCAATGATCATTGAATGGGAGAACGCTGAGGGGTCTCATGGCTTGTTTCTACTCTTAATCCTAAATTCTCATGAATAGCATGAATGGGAATTATATTAGAAAAACAGGAAGGGGGAAAGACTGCAGGATATGTCAATGGGATTGGATGGCGGATAGAAAGAGAAATGTGTGGCAGAGCTGAAGGACCACTGCTTCATTTGGGCGCAATTGGTTTCAAAACTCAAGCATACATTATTTTTATATTGTTGCCATGATTAAGTTTACATAATTATAGTTTGGTTGGTGCACAAGGTGTCAATGTGTTAATTATAGTCATGTTGGACATAAGTGCTGCAATTATGTTCATGATGCAATTTACATCACTGAATGCAGTGGCTGAAAAATAATGTCAGATTATGAATTGTTGGAAATTATTTAAACAAATGAGACAATAGCTTCTGAAAATTATTTAAAATCTGACATTTAAAATAATTATGAAAGGTCAGAAAATGAGGGATAATGATAAAGGAAGTAAGCCATTAAGATAAATGGAAGTTGAAATTGAATAAAAGAGTCACTAGGAACAGTATAATTACATCATTACAAATGGGATAATTGAAATTTTCTAATTTAAAAAAGTATATAATCATAATGATATAAAGAAGGAGGCAACAGAATGAGAGTACAGTTGGATGGAACAAAACACCTCCCATGTACACTTCATCCATCACTTGCAGTGGACGAGGGCAGCAGGCATGTGGCAGCATCACTGTCTCTAAGTTCTCTTCCAAGTTTCTTTGGATTTCCCGTATTTAGCCCCAATGACAATGCACAAATAGAAATAAATGTCTGACTTGGAAGGGAAGTCGAATGTGGCAATGCTTCCATATACCTGCCACAGTTGTCCAACGGGGGTTGCAGAAGTCATGGGTTTGGGAGATACATTTTTTACATTCAAGTATTCTCTCATTTCCTAACTGCATTATTTTACTTATCAGATCTATAAATGACTTTCAGAGTCAATTTTCTAAAATGCAAATAGAGCTCAATGCAAAACCAGGTTAGCTCAACCTGCTGGCTATGAAATACATGTTATATCTATGTATTATAGGATTCATGTGATCAGAAACCAACCTTGAAATTAAAAAAAAACAGTAAAATGATTTAATACTTAGTGAGCCAGACAGTATTTGCTACTTTTATTTCAGATCCACAACATCTGCAATTGTTTTTATTTCTGATTACAGAGGCAGAGGCAATCTCAATGTTGAAAGATTGGCTAAGGTTGATGTTATATTATTTTAATCTTAACAGTAAAAATTTGAATGATATCACTTAAGTAAATATAATGATGGATTTTTAAAATTCATAATCCTAGCTATCTTTCTTTCCACCTATACTTAATGTGGGCAGAACTGAGTTCAAGGAGCAAAACAGAGCCAGGACTACTGCAGTGAGTGTGTGTGTGTGTGTGTGTGTGTGTGTGTGTGTGTGTGTGTGTGTGTGTGTGTGTGTGTGTGTGTGTGTGTGTGTGTGTGTGTGTGTGTGTGTGTGTGTGTGTGTGTGTGTGTGTGTGTGTGTGTGTGTGTGTGTGTGTGTGTGTGTGTGTGAGAGAGAGAGAGCACTCCTGAGAAAATCATTTCTGTAGTTGTGTGCTGTGTGTACTGACATCATTGTTGGAAAATAGGTCCACCAGATCTTTTATATCCCAATGTTACCACTGCCGATAACGAACCCTCTAAAACAGTCTGAAGTTGCTAGATTGTATGTTTAGAAGATATTGACTTATAGATCAATACAACTGACCTCAAAACCGTGCATTGTTATTATTACCAATACATTGTAATTTAGATTTTAGGGTTAGAAAAAGGTTCTAGTTTTATTCTTACAATGCATTTAATCAGGTTTTATATATTAACTCACCGGGGATTATATAAATATCTACCAACTTGATTTACAAATCAATTATCTGTATAAAACACTTTGACAAAATGCATGCTGGAGGCAGTAATTCTCACCAATTGAAAGACTAAAATATACTGGTAAGAAGTGAGATTTTAGGCCCTTAATTCTGACTAAAATACTTATCCCCCTCTCGCACAAGATGTCCTGTTCCTCACCATCCCACACTCCACATGTAAATCCCATTCAGATCTTGTAGAATGTAATCCTTGTAAAAACAATTTGGCCTCTAAACTCCAGCAAGAAAAAGTTACACAATGCTCAGAAGCCAAGATTTGACTTCTGTGGTATTTGATTCTTTTGTATTGTCTGCAAATTGGCAACTGGGCTCCAATGGGAGAATATAATCCACACCCTACGTTATAAATAGAACTCATTTGTTTTCTTTTGTCCACAGCAGTGCACTTATTGTTATTGGAACCTAAAACCGAAAAAAAAAACACATTTGCAGTATTGTGAGTAGAGGGAGAAATGGGAAGTAAGGAAAGAAGGGAAATACAAATCAAGGAATGATTGGAAAAATACTCCAGCAAGCAAAAATAGGCAGAAACATTGAGAAAAATACAGGTTAAATCAGGGCATACTTGATATTTTTCTCTTCCCTTTAAATCTCTAATTATATTTGATTTATTCCCTCACTGTTCTGTGCTTTTATTTGAAATGATAGTTTTATTCCATGCCTACTCTGATCACCAAGGCCTTATAAAAGTGCCATGCAAAAGTTGTGTGTGTGAGAAAAATTTGCATCATGTGTATGTATCCATGTCATAGCACAGAATAGTCTTTATGAAACTAACTCCTGTCAAAATATTAAAAATCGGTACTGAAAAGATTAAACAAGGAAGTTAATGATAATTGAAAGTAAAGCTAAATGTTAAGGAAGACATAAAAATGCATGGAAAATAAAATATAATAAAAGCTATTTTTTCTTCCTCTTGGGCCCTTAGCTCCCAGTGGAGCTTAGGCCATTGATGACCTCTATCTCCACTGCCCTACATCGATGGTATGGTTGGAGTTCATCAATGTTTGTGTAATCCATTGCATCCACTATACCTACACAACTTCACCAGAACCTTGTTGGCTGGTCTTACCTGTTTCCACCTCTCATGACGGAGACATAGGGTTGGACTAAAGGAGTACAAACTGGACAAAATAGAAAACAACATTGCCGATAGCTTTACAATCAGCAGGATAAATAACAGCTAAGAATTTATAAATAATTAGTGCTCTTTTGGAAGGACCCACAGTAGTCTTTCATTGAGACTGAAGACTGCAGCGCCAGTAGTGATGACCAAGAAGGTATGGACAAGGGAAGCACAGGAGCACTTACAGGACTGCTTTGAATCGGTGGTCTCCACCGTATTCAGGGATTCATCTTCGAATCTGGATGAGTATGCTGCAGTTGTTACTGACTTCATTAAGACCTGTGTGGATGAGTGTGTGCCTACAAAGACTTGCTATATGTTCCCAAACCAAAAGCCATGAGATGAACCAGGAGGTACATCATTTGCCGAAGGCTAGATCTGTGGCATTCAAGTCTGGTGACCCAGGTCTGTAACAAAAACCCAGGTGTTACCTGCGGAGGGCTATTTCGAGGGCGAAGAAACAATTTCAAACAAGGTTGGAGGCGACATCAGATGCACAACTCTGGCAGTGTTTGAGAGACAATACTTCCTACAAAGCTAAAGCCAATAGCATGAATGGCAGTGATGCTTCACTACTCAACGTCTTCTATGCCTGCTTTGAAAGGGAGAATATAACTGCAGCTATGAAGATCCTTGCTGCACCTGGTGACCCTGTGATCTCTGTCTCAGAGGCCAATGTTAGGCTGTCTTTAAAGAGGGTGAACTTTTACAAGGCGGAAGGTTCTGTCAGAGTATGTGGTAAGGCTCTGAAAACTTTGCCAACCAGCTGGCGAGAGTATTCAAGGACAGTTTCAACTTCTCACTGCTACGGGTGCAAATTTGCACTTGCTTCAAAAAGGCAACAATTATACCAGTGCTTAAGAAGAATAATGTGGGCTGCCTTAATAACTATCTCCCAGTAGCACTCACATCTACTGTGATGAAATACTTTGAGAGGTTGGCCATGACTAGCCTGAACTCCTGACTCAGCAAGGACCTGAACCCACTGCAACTTGCCTATCACCACAATAGGTCAACGGCAGATGCAATCTCAAAGTCTCTTCACACAGCCTTTTAAACCACCTGGACAATACAAACACCTATGTCAGGTTGCTGTTCATCACCTATAGCTCAACATTTAACACCATCATTCCCACAATCCTGATTGATAAGCTACAGAACCTGGGCCTCTGTACCTCCCTCTGCAATTGGATGCTCGACTTCCTAACTGGAAGACCACAATCTGTGAGGATTGGTAATAATATCTCCTCCTCGCTGACTATCAACACTGGTGCACTTCAGGGATGTGTGCTTAGCCCTCTGCTCTACTCTCTCTATACCCATGACTGTGTGTCTAGGTATAGCTCAAATGCCATGTATAAATTTGTTGATGATACAACCATTGTAGGTAGAATCTCAGATGGAGATGAGAGGGAATACAGGAGTGAGATATACCAACTAGTGGAGTGGTGTCGCAGCAACAACTGAGGAAAAGCTGATTGTGGACTTCAGGAAGGGTAAGACGAAAGAACACATACCAATCCTCATAGAGGGATCAGAAGTGGAGAGAGTTTCAAGTTCCTTGGGTGTCGATCTTTGAGGACCTAATGTGGTCCCAACATATCGATGCAACTATATAGCAAATGAGACAGTGACATCAATTCATTGGGAGTTTGATGAGATTTGGTATGTCAACAAAAACACTCAAAAACATCTATAGATGTACTAGGGAGAGCATTCCGTCAGGCTGCATCACTGTCTGGTATGTGGGGGAGGGGGTTGCCTACACAGGACTGAAAGAAGCTGCAGAAGGTCGTAAACCCAGATACTTGCCTACAACCCTGAGAGATGGAGGTATCACATCTGTACAGCGCCTCTACAACCCAACTGGGTTGTGGAATCCGTAACCATAACTGTAATTATTTTCTAATAGCGCTCCAATTTATTGAAGAATCTGCAATATTCTAGAAATGGCAATTAGATTATATTACATTCAATGATCTCAATTGATGACATTCTTTTAATTTTTTCTTATATCAGTATATGGTGAGCTCTACACTTGACATGTTCCTGATATGCATCATCCATTTGGAAAATGCAGATAATTTCACTGTAAAGTCCTTCTCCCTGCAGTAAATTCCTTATTTATATTTTTCTGGCCAACATGTCAGAAAGTATATAATTGGTTGGGACTGTCGATATTTTTCTCATGAAGTGACAGTTGTAGAAGCTCATAAATGAGAAGTACATATTTCTTTATTGCCGTTGACCATTAGATCAATTAAATATCAGCAGTTAAATGCAATTTTTGGCAGGAAACAAGATCAGAGAATAATTAGTTGCAGCTTAAGGGTTTTGCTTTGTAATAATATGTCCATAATTGCTGATGACTGAGTTATTAAGAGGCTGCAGAGTAACGATTCAAGCACAGAATGACATAAATTAGCCAGGCGCAATTTATAATCACAAATGCCTGTGTTTTAAATTGCTTGTATGAAGTCCAGCCTGATCTGACCTTCATGCCATCTGAGCACTACAAATGTGATTTTCTAGCTTGCCCAAGCATATTGTTACATGAAGCCAGGCTGAAATTAAAGAGAATTTAGACCTGCCAAAATTGAGGGCACTCAGTAACTGTTTTCATTTACAAAGAGATATTTGTGAGGCTTAATGAGCTGCTTATGAATAATTTGCTTTTAAATTTCTATCCCATTGGGGTTGGTGTCTCACACTTTGGTATAAATGCTTGGACTGGTACTCAAATGGCCATGCTTCTAGGTTGAGAGAGTTATTACTGTATTTTGATCTTCTGACTTGTGTAAGAGTTATCCTATTTCAGTCCCTAACTGTTTTCTACATGTCAATCCTTTCCAAAAGAAGCAACTGAAGAGCAGTCGGTTTGTAAAGACTCAACCATTCTCTTTTGAACACTCAAAGATCATTTCCCCCATCACCTCACTTCATTTTCTCTACATCTTTTTATTGCAGACTGTAGTCCTGTGCTTTAGGAGACAAATGGAATTGTAAGGAATATTTTGAACTAATTTTAGCTTTAAGTTTTTAACTATTTCTAAGATTTTTCCTTGTATTTCAATTAAAAAGTTAACAATGACACTTTTATATTAATTTGGCTTTAAACACTTAGAAAAAGTTTAGAATTTTAAACATTAACAAAATTCTTGTCAGCTTTGACAGGAGACAAAGCTTCACCCATCTTTGCCTTTGGTCATTATTCATTGCAGACTTCCTGGGTAGGCCTGCTGCAGCCGAGACCTTGCTGACCCTTTCCTGACCAGTTGAATCCAGATGTCTTGGCAGCAGCTCTGGCAGGTATGCTTGGTCCCATGATCTGGCCTGTTATTTATTTCTTATAATGTTATTTTTTTATATTAAATTCATTGCAGTTGAAGACACTTGCATTAATCATTCTGGTAGAATCTGAAATATAAACAAAAAAATACTAGGAACGTGGTTACGAAAGCATACGGTGCATTGGCCTTCGTCAATCGTGGGATTGAGTTTAGGAGCTGAGATGCAGCTATATAGGACCCTGGTCAGACTCCACTTGGAGTACTGTGCTCAGTTCTGGTCGCCTCACTACAGGAAGGATGTGGAAACCGTAGATAGGGTGCAGAGGAGATTTACAAGGATGTTGCCTGGATTGGGGAGCATGCCTTATGAGAATAGGTTGAGTGAACTCAGTCTTTTCTCCTTGGAGAGACAGGATGAGAGGTGACCTGATAGAGGTGTACAAGATGATGAGAGGCATTGATCGTGTGGATAATCAGAGGCCTTTTCCCAGGGCTGAAATGGCTAACACAAGAGGGCATAGTTTTAAGGTGCTTGGAGTTAGGTACAGAGGAGATTTCAGGGGTAAGTGTTATACGCAGAGAGTGATGAGTGCGTGAAATGGGCTGCTGGCGACGGTGGTGGAGGTGGATACGACACGGTCTTTTAAGAGACTCCTGGATAGGTATATGGAGCTCAGAAAAGTAGAGGGCTATGGGTAATTTCTCAGGTAAGGATATGTTTGGCACAGCTTTGTGGGCTGAAGGGCCTGTATTGTGCTGTAGGTTTTCAATGTTTCTATGTTAGAAGCAGGTTACTGAGCATTTGTGGAAAGAAAAACAGAGTTGATGTTAATTCTGTTTCACTTTCCACATATACTGCCCAACCAGATGAGTGTCTCCAGCATTTTCCAGTTTTATTTTCTATTAAGCATGTGGTTTGGTGAATTACAGTGCAAGAATGTTCTGTGAACCACAAAGGAGATGGTACTCTAATGTGATTTTAAGTGTCACATGTATTTCATGTGACTATACATCTCAATTTTGCTGTCATGTCATGTGATGCTGCAGGTTGCTCACCCAAACTTATATCTAGCTCCATCTGCTGGTGCTTCATCTCTGGTTACATTTTTAATTTCCATATTTCATTTTATTTAATGTTCCTGCAAAACAGAAAGAATTTTTGTGTTGGTGCCAGGAAGCCCTACCTAGCCCTACTTCCTGCTATTGATTTGTCATACATTTGTAGACTGAGCTTCTTTCCTTATCTCTTTACAGTGGCTTTCTGGGAAGGGTCCAGGCAAGGTTCACAAGAACGATCCCAGGATACAAAGGGCTAACAAATGTGGAGTGCCTGAAGGCTCTGGGTCTGTGCTTGTTAAAGTTGAGAAGAAAGAGGAGGATCTCGTTGAAACATATTGAATATTGATGGAGTCCAAGTGGAAAGGGTCTGGGGGTAGGTTAGGACCAGAGAACACAGCCTCAGAATACAAGGATGTCTCTTTAGAACAGAGAAAAGGTGGAATGTTTTTAGCCACATGGTGGTGAATCTTATTGGTGAATTCATTGCCATAAACGCCTGTGAAGGCCAAGTCACTGGGTATATTTAAAGCGGAGACTGAGAGGTTCTTGATTAGTAAGGGTGTCAAATGTTATGGGGAGAACGTAGGAGAATAGGATTGAGAAGGATAATAATTCAGCCAAGAAGGAATGGTGGAACAGACTCAATGGGCCAAATGGCATAATTCTGCTCCTATGTCTTATGGTCTTCAACCATGAATATAACTGTACTTGTGTGTTCATCATAAAATTGATCTAATATTGTATGTAATTGTATTTCTGTTTTTCTTTGTGCGTAAGTTTATGTGTGTGGGGCAGGGGTGTGGTGGGGGATCGGGAGAATGGAGTGTTTGGGGTCATATAACCATCTTGTCATGCACCACTGATCTGTATGAAAAGGGCAGAATACTTGGTCAACACATGCAGTCAGCAACAAAGCAATGGTGCTCAATGCCAACTTTATAGAAAGCTCCTATGAAGATGTGTGGCTTCGACTTTTCCTTCTTAAGTGATGTTGGTGTCAGTCTTCAGTTGTAAGGTACTCCTTGGGAACACTGAAGTGAAGTCACCAAATTGACTGCTGTCAAACTTATTAAAAGAATTCTTGTATTCAAAACAGGAAGGAAAATGCACAATTATGAATTAATCTTTAAACATTTTCCCAAATGCTAATTAAAGTTCAGAGCAAACACAAATTATTGTGGTAGAAGTTGAAATAGCATAAACAAGTAAAAAGAATATATTTATAACTTAAAAATGCATAATGTTTTGAAGCATTGATTTGAAGGAATTTCAGTCCCCCAATGTAAGATATTTTCTTTAGGGTTAATGTAAGTTTGCTAGAACAATGATTATGACATGGCATGCAATTAAAATCTAGGTCCGATCTCATACAATAAAATATTTTCAGGATATTTTACAGCAATGCAAATTAGGAAATAATGCAAATTTTTATCAATTCATATTGTCTAGATTTTAATGGCAAAAGCTGTGAACAAGTTCAGCTTTTACAAATGGCAGGTGTAACTGTGCATAAGTAGAAGTTGTCACTTTGAAGATGTTGGAAAGATTAAATCGAATTACTTGGTTGTCATTTTAACTTCAAGATGCTGAACTGTTCTGCCATGGTGATAACTGTATTTCAATACAGACGTTATTATATTGTTTTAGGTGAGAACGCATTTGGTTTGGTGGTCTTGCTGGTTTTAGACAATGACGTGCCTCTGGATGGACAGAATCAGCACTATGATTCGGGAGCTGTTTCTTAGCTACTGGGAGGAGGCAATTGAGGAGAATCCTGGCAACCATTCTTCCTGTAGTGGACCCTCAGGACTTGTCCCTTTTCTTGTAGATGATCTTAGCTATGGCATCTCTTAGAACCACCGGAATATCCCATTGCAAATGTTACAGTAATTTTTATTGCACTGTCCAACAACCCACCTATTAAACTCTACCCTAACCACAGGACAACTTACAATAACCAATTAACCTACTAACCAGTATGTCTTTGGACTGTGGGAGGAAGTCACAGAGTACCTGGAGGAAGCCTACGTAGTTCATGGGGGGGGGGGGGGGAATGTACAGACTCTTTACAGATGGCACTGGAGTTGAACTCTGAACTCCGATGCTCTGATCTGCAATAGTGTCGCACTAACCACTACACCACTGTGACATTGAGCTGTGGATTTGCAGCTGAAGCTCTTCACTTTCTGATATAACTGGGGATAATGGCTGCTTCTGAAATCCTGTTCACTTTAGTTGTGATACAACCTTCTGTAATGTTCAATCAGGTTTGTGGTTCTGGCAAGTGAGGCAGAAAACACAGACTGCGAATAAATATATTAATCATTTATCTACAAACAGTAAAAATTTGACCAAGCACTCATGTTCCCCAAGTTACAGACTCTACAAAGCTGAATACTCAAACATCATAGTACATTTAACAAACATACTTAGTTAAAGTGTACCTTCCCAATGGTCATATCTTAAATAAAGGAATAAGAGAGCAAGCCCCTTCCACGTGCTATTTTATATACCCAGGATATGTGAAACTGGACACCAGGCATTTATCCAATGGGAAAAGCAGCTGCACCTTCTAGACTAACCAATCACACTGGAAGTGACTTATGACAATCAGAATAAAGCACACTCCCACAGGACACCTTCTTACCTTCTTATTGATCAGGATTGGTGGTAAGGGCTGGTCCAGCTGGGTTCCTGTAGGATGGAGTCAATTGTACCCACATCAAGGACAGAGTCATCTTTGATGCAATCTCCCTGATTTCTGGCTCTCAGTTGGATGGTGCTTTTGGGTTTTTGAGCAATGGATGGCTTTGTAGCACTGGGGAAAAAAAAATACATGCAATAGCTGTCAACTCATTGCTGAGACACCCACACTTTCTGCCTTCACCATCCATTCTTTAGATCCAGGGTTTTCTACTGGACCTCAGCCTGTCAATGCAGTAACTGAAGTGTTGTGCCTTCCCCCTTGAGGAATGGTGAATTTATTCATTTTGAGCAGAGGCAGTCTTCTTGCTTCATCCATGCTGTCAGTCTTACTCCACACTGTTTCCTTTGCTGCCTTTAATTCTATTAATATATATTTTAGCATCCTCTTCTTTAGTAGATACCAATGCCTAGTATCAATAAGTACACCAGCCATGACTTTTAGTTTCCTATATATTACAATTCTATCCTCATATATTTCTGTAGAAGCTGATAACACTAAACAATGGAGACTCCAGAGCACAGCTACTTTGATGGAAGGCATCATAGAGATCAGAGAGGTAATGGAGCGAGTTTCTGACAATGACACATTTTGGGATAGCAGCTTCTCATGAAGAGAATTTTGGTTGACAGTATGTTCTGCTCTATGAAGAGAAGAAGCAGGCAAGATATTTAACTGCCTTGCCATTTCCCTGTTGGGGTGAGCCACAGGCTGGACTATTTCCCCTTAGGTAACCTCCTCAATTTTGTCTCCTCCTGCACTATGGCTGGTTCATTGCATTAGACATAGATGTAGCACAGTGCAGTCCCTTTGGCCCATATGCGGTGCCAAACTTTTAACCTACTCCAAGATGAATCTAATTCTTCCCTTTCACATAGTCCTCCATTTTTTTCATTTATACGCCCATCAAAAAGTAATTTAAAAGAACTTAACGTATCTCCTTTTGCCACCAACCCTGGCAGTGTGTTCTATGCACTTACCACTCTCTGTGTAGAAAAACTAACTCTGACATTTCCAATATTTCCCCATTCTTTCTTCCAATCACTTTTAAAGTATGTCCTCTCATATTAGCCATTGCTGCACTGTGAGAAAGTTGCTGGCTATCCATCTATCCATGCCTCTTATCATCTTATACACGTCCGTCAAGACACTTCTCATCCTCCTTCACTCCAAAGAGAAAAGCTCTAGCTCACTCAACCTTTTCTCCTAAGACATACTCTCTAATCCAGGGAGATTCCTGGTCATCACTGAGCCATAGCTGAAAGAAAATCATAGCTGGGAGCTTAACATCCAAGGATACACATCTTATTGAAAGAACAGGCAGGTAACAGAGTGAGTCAGGTGACTTTGTTGGTAAATAAATGAAATTAAATCTTTAGAAATAGATGATATTGAACCAGAAGACATAGATTCGTTGTGGGTAGAGTTAAGAAACTGAAAGGGTGAAAAGACCTAGATGGGAGTTATATAAAAGCCTTTGAATAGTAACCATAATGCAGGCTACAAATTACAATGGGAAATAGAAAAAGAATGGCAAAAAGAGCAATGTTATGATAGTCATGGAAATTTCAATATGTAGGTAGATTGGGAAAATTAGGTTGGTGCTCGATCCCAAGAGAAGGAATTTGTATAATGCCTGCAAGATAGCTTATGGTTAACCCTCTAGGAAAACGGCAATTCTAGATGAGGTATTGTGTAATGAACCAGATTTAATTAAGGAACTTATTGTAATTAGCAAATTTATAATAATTATCAAAAATTAGTGTGAAGCTAGAGGTTTGGAAATCTATTAAAAACCAACAGAAAGCAAGAAAAAAAGGAGATAAAAGATTAAATATAAATGTAAACTAGCCAATAATACAGAAGAGAATGCCAAAAGATTTTTTAAGACATATTAAGTGTGAAAAAGAGGCAAGAATTGACATTGGACCACTGGAAAATGAAGATGGAGAGGGAGTAATGAGGAAAAGGAAATGGTGGGGGAACTGAATAGGTATTTTGCATGAGTCTTCCCTGTGGACAACACCAGCAGCATGCCAGAAATTCAAGAGTATCAGGGGGCAGAAGTAAGTGTAGTCACTATTATAATGAGATGGTTTTTGTGAAGCTGAATGGTCTGAATGTGGATAAGTAACCTATTCCAGATGGACTACACTCCAGGGTTTGGAAAGAGGTGGCTGAAGAGAATGTGGAGGGATTGATAGTGATCTTTCATGAATCATTAGATTCTGGGAGGGTTCTAGAGGACTGGAAAATAGCAGATGTCATTGCACTGTTCAAGAAGGGGGCCGGTGGAGGCAAAAGACAGGAAATTATAGGCCAGTTAGCCTGACTTCAGTGGATGGCAAAACATTAATGAGGATGAGATTTTGAAGGCACAGGATAAAATAAGCCAAAATCAGCATGGTTTTCTTAAGGGGAAATCTTGCTTGACAAATCTGTTGGAATTCTTTGAGGAAATAACAGTCACAATATACAAAGGAGAGTCAGTGGATGTCGTTCACTTGTATTTTCCCAAGTCCTTTGATAAGGTGCTGTATATGAAGCTGCTAAACAAGATAAGAGCCTAGGGTACTGGAGGAAATATACATAGACATAAAATTGGCTGACTGGCAGAAGGCCCTTTCTAGTTTGGCATACCAACAGAGCAACGGTGACATGAGTGAGCTCATGACAGTACCTCCCTCCCTAAGGCTGGCACATGACATCCCAGGAAGCCCTGGGGAACTTGAGACAGGGCTGGAAAGCCTGGCTCAGGCCTGATAATCTTGAGATTCCCATGTGGAGATGGAAATAAGAGGTTAATCTTAGGATACCAATAGAGCATCAGTAATGACTGAGCAACCTGCAGGACAAATCATTCTCCAGACACAAGGACTTCGTGAAGCACTAAATGAGAGTCCACTTTAAATAATCATAGAATATGGAAAGCCTGTGCCAGTAACAATTAACTTGACAAGATTAAACAGAACACACAAGGGCTTAATGACTCTAGTTAAGATGGCAATGAGTAAGTACAGGTGCTTCAGAAACCTAGAAACCCAACACTCCACAGCAAGCCACATTGGCCTGCAGGGCTCAGGACTGGAAGTGAAGAGAATGTCTCCAGTAGTGGGGGAGTCTCAGACCAGAGGGCACAGCCTCAGAGTAGAAGGATGTTCCTTTAGAACGGAGATGGAGGAATTTCTTCAGCCAGAGGGTGGCAAATCTGTGGAATTCATTGCCATAGTTGACTGTGGAGGTAAAGTCATCAGTCATGTTTAAAGCTAAGATTGATTGGTTCTTGATCAGTAACCGTGTTGAAGATTTCTGGGAGAAGGCAGGAAAATGGATTGAGACGGAAAATAAATCAGCCATGTTCAAATGGTGGAGCAGAGTTGATGGGCTGAATGAACGAAGTCTGCTCCTACACCTTATGGTCTAATAGCCTTATCCTATGCCTTCTGTTGTTCTGAATGATGTTACCATGGGGAACCTTGTTGAACAACTTACTACAGTCCATATACATCACTCTACCTTTATCAGTTTGCTTAGTCACTTCCTGGAAGTCAATCAGGCTCTTGAGGCACAACCTGCTTTTCACAAAGCCATGCTGTCTATCTCTAATTGGACCACACTTCTCCAAAAGCTTATAAATCCTGTCCAGTTGTTTGCCCACCACTTATGTAAGACTCGATGCTCTGCAATTCCCACAATTATCCATGTTTCTATTTTTGAATGAAGGAAAAACATTTGCCAGCCTCCAATCTTCTGGTAACTACTCCCATGGCCTGCATTCTCTTCCTGTGATATCCCACCTGGCCCTGGGGACATAACGATCCTAAAGTTTTTCAAAAATTCTAACACATCCTCTTTCTTAAACATGTTCCAGCTCATTAGCCTGTTCTACTCTTAAACTCACATTCATCAAGCTACCCTTACACTGGTGGATATTGAAGCAAAGTATTCATTAAGAACCTCCTCCGACTCCAGGCATAGGTTTCCTCTTTTATCCCTGATTGTTCAAGAGTTATTTTTGTCAGTTTTCACTATATTTTGTATTAGGACACTTTATGTTCATGATTTATAAAATAATAATCTAATACCCTAATGTTTACCTTCATTGAAACACTCATTAATCATACTTAAGTAGAAAAATAACAGTGAGATCACATTTCCAAGTATATAAAATAGTTTATACAGTAAATATACAGCAGCATAACAATCAATCACTTTCAGAACTGAATAAGGTACTAGTATATTAGTTAGATCCATTAAATCTTATTTTAGAAAATATTCTTAATACATGGTAAATGGTAGGGCATTGAGGAATGCAGTAGAACAGAGTGATCTAGGAATAATGGTGCATAGTTCCCTGAAGGTGGAATCTCATGTGGATAGGGTGGTGAAAGCTTTTGGTATGCTGGCCTTGATAAATCAGAGCATTGAGTATAGGAGTTGGGATGTAATGTTAAAATTGTACAAGGCATTGGTAAGGCCAAATTTGGAGTATTGTGTACAGTTCTGGTCACTGAATTATAGGAAAGATGTCAACAAAATAGAGAGTACAGAGGAGATTTACTAGAATGTTACCTGGGTTTCAGCACTGAAGTTACAGTGATAGGTTTGACAAGTTAGGTCTTTATTCTTTGGAGTGTAGAAGGTTGAGGGGGGACTTGATAGAGGTATTTTAAAATTATGAGGAGGATAGATAGAGTTGACGTGGATAGGCTTTTTCCATTGAGAGTAGGGGAAATTCAAACAAGAGGACATGAGTTGAGAGCTAGGGGGCAAAAGTTTAGGGGTAACACGAGGGGGTATTTCTTTACTCAGAGAGTAGTAGCTGTGTGATGCACCATCAATAACTCTCTCTGAGATGTAAAGACGAGATATCGGCTTTTATTGACTGGAAGAAAGAACAAGCAGTAGTTGACCTACATCCTGGAGAATGAGGGCCGGGCTCAGGCCTCAATCGCCTTTATACCGGGGTCTGTGGGAGGAGCCACAGGAGCAGTCAGCAGGGGGGCGTGTCCAGACAGGTATATGTAGTTCACCACACTGTGTGGAACGAGTTTCCAGTAGAAGTGGTAGAGGCAGGTTTGGTATTGTCATTTAAAGTAAAATTGGATAGGTATATGGACAGGAAAGGAATGCAGGGTTATGGGCTGAGTGCAGGTCGGTGGGACTAGGAGAGAGTAAGCGTTCGGCATGGACTAGAAGGGCTGAGATGGCCTGTTTCTGTGCTGTAATTGTTATATGGTTATAAGCAACATTTTGAAAATAAGTTGGCTTAATCCAGACCTATAGAAAGAAAGTGTTTGAAATAATATCTCACTTTTCATAATTTCATAACATCTCACAGCATTGCAGAACCAGTCAAGATCATGTTAAATGAGCAATAGATTTAAAATATAGGAATATGTAAGTAAAAAATGTAAACTAGAAATCTGTATGATAATGCATAAATAATCTCTTTTAGTAACCATTTGTTTAGGCATAAACGCAGGCCGAGCTTCCATGGATTGATCCCATTATCTTAATTGTTTTCTGTCATTTAGTCTCTACGTCGACTTGACATTGATTGTAAAAGACAGCGCCTCTAACAAAGTAAGACTTCACTCATCGGAGTACAGCATTACCTCATTGCGAATATTGTGCAGCAAGCTAAGCGAGTTAACCCCAAACAAGCTTCTCATAAAGTTTATATCATAACTGTTAGGAAAGTCCACAGGCTAGTGCTTTCATTAGGAAGGAGAAGGAGCAGAGACGATCTGTTGTTTTCTATGTCCGATGACATGAGAAAAGTTTAAGCGTACAAAGAAAGGTAAGACCTGTCTTGAGAGAGACACCCTAACAAATTACATTCCCAATTTTCCCCTCTGCTGATGTTTCTAACCCTATCCAAATGTCAGCTCCTTTATACCATACACCTCCACCTCCATTCATCCATCACTGCATACCAACATTTGTAATCCACAGGACATCAGACATATTCTCACGTGCACACTGTCTTGGGCCTTCAACATAATGCAATATTGCTGCTGGACATGTAAACACAATGCTAATTTTCCTTCCACAGATTCCACCCGATCTACTGAGTGTTTTCAGTATTTTCTGCACTTATTTCAGATTGCCAACATTTACACTTCACCGATTTTTCAATTACATACAAATTCTGCATGCTCTGAACATTTGATGCTAGTCTATCCCAGGTAATATTAGAGTAATTGAAACTCTCATTTATTATTGCTAAATGCAAAATTATTTTTGAAAGTGACTAACCCTTAAAATTCCCTGTTAACCAAATTTCTGAGAATAGTACTCTGCAGCAACAATATTCCTTATGACTGAACTCCATAATGTCAGGCAGGGTTTGAGGGAGCCTCCCTGTATTGGAACCAGATCAGTGCATTCTCTGGGAACTGCAGGCAGTGTTTCCAAGCAGTAACACCAATCCTGAATGGTCTGTCCTATTGATATTTTCCTGAATGAGGTGACTTTGTATTTCCATTTGGAATTATAAAGCATGAGCTTGCTCTGGACAGAGATCTTACTGAAGTTGCTGACAGAGCAGCAGGATGTCGTATAAACTTATTGCTGGCCTCTTTCCCCTTTAGACTTAAAGTGGACTTGGCACTGGAACAGAATTATTTGATTAATGCCTACAACAGACAGAAAGAGCAGGCAGAGGACATTATAGGCAAATGTATATGTAAATGGAAATGGTTGACTCAGTCTTAGAATTGGCAATAATATTGCTGAATTTAAATTGTCAACAATCAGTTTCAATTAAAGATGAAATGCATTCAGAGAAACCTTCAAATCCTATAGTTCATTGAAACTATCTACTGAGCATATGGGCATTGCTTGAGAGACCAGCATTTAATGCCCTTCCCAAATTGCCATTGAGAAGGTGGAGGTGAGTTGCATTCTTCCTGAACTGCAGAGGTCTTTCTGCTGAACGTACTTACATTATCCTGATGGGTTAAAAATTCCAGGGGTCAGATTCAACAGTGTTGTAGTAATTCTGATGTAACTCCAGGTATGTATGTTGGAGAAGACTTTGCAGGAGGTGATGCTTCCAGGTACCTACAGCTGGTTTGAGGGGTAGTACCTTGGACAGGTAACCGTAGTGCACTTTCTGTAGGTGACACATTCTGCGGCCACTGCGATGGTGGTAGAGGGATGAACTTATAGCAATCATTATAGGATGAGGTATAATCACATGGACACAGGAGATTATGTAGAAGCTGGAAATCTGGAATAACGTGTATACACACACACACACCGCCCCCCCCCCCACCCCGGAGGAACTCAGCAGGTAAGGCAGCATCTGTGGAAAGAATAAAAAGAATAAAGAGTTAACATTTTGGGCCGAGATCCTTCATCAGGACTGGAAAGAAAGGGGGAAGAAGCCAGAATAAGAGGTAGGGAGAGGGTAAGTACAAGCTAGAAGGTGATAGGTCAGAGGTCTCCAACCTGTTTTATGCCGCGGGCCTTACCATTAACCAAAGGGTGCATGGACCCCAGGCTGGGAATTCCTCATGATAGGTGAAGCCAGATGAGGGTGAAGATTGGTGGGTGGGGAAGAGGATTACAAGGGGAGAAGTTGAGAGGCGATAAGTGGAAAAGGTAAAGGGCTGAATGAGAAGGAATCTGATAGGAGAGGAAAGTGGATCATGGGAGAAAGGGAAGGAGGAGGTGCACCAGAGGGAGGTGGTGGGTAGGAGAGGGGAAGAGAAGGGGGAGCGAGAATGGGGAATGGAAAAAGAGGGGAGGGGGGAGCAATTAGTGGAATTTAGAGAAATTGATATTCATGCCATCAAGATGGACGAAATATGAGGTATTGCTCCTCCAACCTGAAATGGCCTCATCATGCAGAAGAGGCCAATTAACAATGTGTCAGACTGTGAATGGGGACTACAATTAAAATGGCTGGCCACCGGGAAAACCTGCTTGCTTCAGATGGAGCAAAGATGCTTGACAAAGCGATTTCCCCCAATCTACGTTAGGTGTCATTGATGTAGACAAGGCTACTCCTGAAGCTTCAGATACAGTACATGACTGACAGACTTCTAGGTGAGGCAACACTTCACCTGTAAGGACTGTTTACACCTGAATGGAGGTGAGGGAGATGAATGGACAAGCGTAGCATTTGTTCTGCTTGCAGGGATAAGTGCCAGGAGGGAGATCAGTGGCAAGGGATGAATAGACAAGGGAATTATGGAGAGAGAGATCCCTGTGGGAAGTGGAGGGTGGTTGCTGGTAGGATCTCATTGAAGATGGCAGAAGTTGTAGAGAATGATGTGCTGGATGAGGAGGCTCATAGGGTTGTAGGTGAGGGGAAGAGTAGCTCTATCCCTTTTAAGGCAGGGGAAAGATGGGGTGAGGACAGACGTCTAGGAAACGGAGGAGATGTTGGTGAGGGCAGCATCAATCATAGAGGAAGGGAAACCCCATTCTTTGAAGAAAGAGGACATCTCTGATGTTCTAGAAAAGAAAGTTTCATCCTAGGAAAATAGTGGCAAAGATGGAGAAATTGAAAAACAGGAATGGCATGAATATAATCATGTGAACTATTTTCTCCCAAATGGTATTGAGTTTTCTTGGAGCTGTTAGAGTTGCACACCTCCAGGCAAATGGAGAGTTTTCCACCATGCTCTTGACAAATGTTTCACTGTACCTGTGACAATATTAAACCAATTTACCAATTTACATGTGTGGAAAAACTTCAGGGTGTCAGGAATTGAGGCACTTGGAGAAAACAAAGACTCTGAAGCCCTTTCAAGCTGCAGTATTTCAGTTTCTGGTCTGCATTGACTCGCTGGAATGTCGATGGTAGTGATTTCACTGAAGGTAGTACCAATTAATGCCAAGGGTAATTGAAGGTGGTTGGGCTTAGAACATGGTCCTGAAGAGTGTCAACAGCTGTGACTTGGGAAAGAGATCACTGACCTCCAACAACCACAACCATCTTGCTTTTATCGATGCACGACTTTGACCTTCAGAACTTAATCCCCAACATCAAGGTCTTCACTTAACCAAAGTTGTTGATGGTCTACTCAGTCAAATGCTTCCCTGATGTTGAGGCAGTCAGTCTCACCTTACTCTACTTAATGACTGATGTCGTATTTTGATTACTAATCTTATTCACCAAAGAAATTAGTGATACTATTTGACAGAATTGGTACCTGTTATAGAGTGTTCATTTTCCTAGATATGGATCAATCTTTCTGGCCCAGATACTGTATAAGTAAAACAAAGTGAACTTGTATTCCTCCAGATTTTAAATTTTTGTTAAAGGATTTTGGAATTTAAATGTTTTACTGCTAAACTTAAAAAATTCTGTCACATTTTCTTTGTGTCTTCTAGTCTAATCCCAATTTCTTTTTTTTCTCTGTTTTAAACATTTTTTTTCTGTGCCAGTCGTTAAATCTCTTAGGTTAAGGACTGTTGGTCCAGTCTGTCAAGATGTCTCAATAGTTCCACCTCACAGTGACACTATCTACTCACACCTCCAACACTCTACAGGCTAAACGTTTTGAAGTAGCTAATCTGCATATGGCAGAATATCAGATGATCTGTCCCTTGTCTTTAATCTCATCCGAAAGTGAAGATTAAAATCAAATTAAATTTGCCTTCTTCCATATACTGTAATTGTCTTTTGAGTGCCTCCAGAAATGTTTTCCAACTAGCCTCTATTTTTGATTTTCTGTTTAAAACTTGTATGGATATAAGGAGAGAAAATAGAATTCATGTTGCATATTTAGATTTATTCAAAAATTGATCAATATTTCTCTGGTTAATTAAATCCTCATCTGATGTGATTGATAGACACTAAGGATAATCCTTCAGTGCATTACTGTTCAATGTTAGGATGGCTCAGTGCGGTTATATTTTAAACCAGTGCATCAACAGTTCAGATTAAGTACATGTCACCAATTCATCAGTGTCAAGTTACAGCATACAACATGGTTATCAACTAACATTTTTGCTTCTTTCTGTCAAAATTTCTTGTAGCAAGTTATCCTTTAAGTCCTCTTGGGTATCTTTATGAAACTGTCTGCCATCCGCCATCTCACATTGAAGTGTCATTTCAAGTTTGATTTAGAAATCCAGAGGGTAAATGTTTTATCTAAACACTAGGATTGCATAATAAGATGTAGTATGTCTATACAGATGCTGAGGAACTTAAAATTAATCAACTTCTAGACAATTGAGTGTGAGTCAAAGCAGCAATTACATATTGCAGAATTAACCATGATGTGACAGTAGTAGATTCAAAGCATTATGTACTCACCTGTAGAATGCTCAGTTAAAACTAGTTGACTATTTCATAAGAACTCATTAATATTTTAATATAGCTATAAAATATTACTTAATGCAATAAACACTTCTAAAATGACTTGTGTCACACCTCATTAGGAATTTAATGTGATCTTTTGTTTTAATTAAAAACTGACAAACACCTTGGACCATTCCCTACACCCTTGCATTTTAAGGACATGTCTGCAGAATGGAATCTGATGATGACCCAGAGGCCTAGAAAGCCACCGATATGGTATCACTATTCATGAAGGGAGAGAGAAAGATCTTATAGGCTGGTTAAGCTAACATCTATAATAGGGAAAATGCAGGACAGATAATCAAGCAGAGTCAACATGATCTTGGGAAAGGGAAATTAAGTTACACAATTTGTTACAGTTCTTAAGCCACAATAAGGTGCCACCTAAAATATTGCTGTACATCATCAGAGTGTGGTTTGGGGATCGTACAATATATTTGTTGGGACATTGAAGTGGTTAACTACCAGTAAACAGAGTTGGGATAAACGTGTCACTTTTGGACCAGTAGTAAGTAACTACTGGGGTGCCATGGAGCTCATTGCTGGGGCTTCAGCTACAGTATTGATAAATAATATTCTATAGCTGTGTTGGATAGAGGCCCATAATGTACTGCAGTCAAATATGCTGAAAAGTAGATAGGTTAACAAGTCTAGAGCAAACAGGATGTAGAGGGGTGATCAGAATTGGGAAGAAGTTGACAGATGAAGTTTGATGTGGAAACATGTGAAGTTATCCACTTTGAAAGGAAGATTGAATAAACATACTCAAAGTATATCTATTATCAAAGTTTGTATACAGTATGTTGCCAAATACTACCCTGAGATTAATTTTCTTGCAGGCATTCACAGTAGAACAAAGTACATGTTTTAAATCTTGTTGATGATTTTGGATATGATGATTGTGTTAACTTCTGATCTGTAGTCAACCTGACACATGAGTTCCTGTTGTCCACATGGTCCAGAGCAGATAGATGAACCAGAGAAATCACTTCTGTCATTAACTTGTAGAAAAATGAAGCAAATCCAGGTAATCTTTGAGAAAGGAGTTGATTTGCACTATAGGCAACTTCTTGAAGCACTTCATTACGATTGATGTAAGTGTAATCAGACGTTAGTCTCCAAGGTAGGTCACCATGCTCTACTGGCACAATACATGCCTTTCTGAAGGAAATGGAAACTTCAGACCACAGAACTAAGAGATTGAATATATTCATAAATGATCACAGCAACCATCTGAATGCACACTAGCAAAGCTGTGTATTAAAACTTTGTTCCAAAGACTGGAGACAGACCGCAGCACAGCGGAAGTAAAGGAGAAAGAGGAGAAACATCTCTTTAAAGTATTCGCAAGAAATGGATACCCACAAATCTTCATACAAAGATGGCTACAAATTTGACAATGCACCAACCAAATGGGTTGTCCTTCCATACATTCAAAATATCTCAGAAATGATGGCTCAACTGTTCCAAGAACATAGAATTTCACTCATGCATAAACCAACAGCAATGCTGAGGAGAGTACTTTACAGAGCAAAAGAACAAACCAAGTTATTACACAAGACCAATGTGGTCTACAAAATCCAATATGGGCAATGCATCAACTGGTACTAGGAGAAACCAAGGATCCATGAACATCAACTGGCTGTAAAGTGGCATGACTGACTCTCCCTAGTCTCTACCCATGATCAAGGAGGGCACAAATTCGACTGGGTATTAGTGAAAGTCTAGGTGCTAGTGAATATGTGATATGCAAGAGAATTCCTAGAGACTAGGTTTTCCACAAACGATTCTGTCAACAAACGCATAGACTTTGATCCTATTTATGAGCAAAGGAGGGCAAATTTCCTGACCACAACGCATGAAGTTTGCCACACAACCAATTAGCGATGAGATTTCCTCCCCACATCACAACTGAGTTTACGAAATGGTCCAATCAGCTGAATAAAAAGTGTATAAAAGCCAAGCTTTCAGAGGACACACCACACTGACGTATCCTCGCATAGTGACAAAATGTTTGCAAATAAAGTGCCAATATCAGAGAACAACTCAACCCAACCATATTCATAAATGCTCCACATAGTTGCCCTACACAGATCTTAGTACTTAGCCAGAGATGCCATCTGAACTGGATATCTTAAGTGAATTCATTGTTTTGAAGGATGGTAGGATGCCGACCTTAGAGATTGAGATTACAGAGTTATCCAGAGATGTTCAAAGTAAAATTATTATCATAGTACATATATGTCACTGCTTACTACACTGAGATTAATTTTCTTGCTGGCATTCACAGTAGAACAAAGAAATACAATAGAATCAATGAAAAAACTACACATAAAAACTGACAAACAACTAATGTGCAAAAGAAAACAAATAACAATAATAATAAACAAAGAGTAAATAAAACTGAGAATATGTGTTGTAGAGTCATTGAAAGTGAGTCAATAGGTTGTATTCAATGACCAGTTCATTATTCTTTATACATTACAGTTCATTATTCATTATATGCAAATTATTCCTTTGGAATCTGTTACTACAACATGTGGTTCTCTATATAAAAACCTAAGAGGTTGTAGTATATGAAACAAAATAAGTTAGGGAGAGCAAATAAAATTAAATTGGTTTATTATTGTCACATGTAGCAAGGTACAGTGAAAAACTTGTCTTACAAACCATTCATACAGATCAATTCATTACCACGGTGCATTGAGGTAGTACAAGGTAAAACAACAGAGCAGAATGAAGTGTTACATTTAAAGAGTAAGTGCAGTGCAAGTAGCCTATAAGGTATAAAGTCCTAATGAAGTAGGTTGTCAGGTCAAGAGTCCATCTATTGTGCTAGGGGACTGTTCAATATTCTTATAATAGCAGGATAGAATCTGTCCTTGAACCTGGTGGTACGTGCTTTCAGGATTTTGTATTTTCTGCTCAATGAGATGGGCTAGAAGAGAGAATTTACAGGATGGTGGATATTTGATTATGCTGGCTGCTTTACTGAGGGAGCAAAAAGTGTAGATGGAGTTCACGAAGAAGAGGCTGGTTGCCACGATGTGCTGAGCTGTACTGACAACTCTCTGCAGTTCCTTGCCGTAACAGGTAGAACAGTTGCCAAACGAAGCCATAGCCCATCCTGATAGAATGTTTTCTGTGGTGCAGTGATAACAAAAGTTGAGGGGCAAAGGAGACTGCCAAATTTCTTAAGCCTCCTGAGGAAGTAGAGGCACTGGGGAGCTTTCTAGGTTGTGGCATCTATGTGGCTGGACCAGGACAAGGTATTAGGATGTTTACTCCTAGGAACTTGAAGCTCCCAACCCTCTTGACCTCAGCACTGTTGATAGATGCAGGAGTATGTACACTGACCCTTCCTGAATTCAATGACCGGCTGTTTTGTTTCACTGACACTTAGAGAAAGGTTACTGTCATGTCACTGGGCTTTCTATCTCCCCCCGATATTCTGACTCAATGTTATTTGAGATATGCCTATGACAGCGGTGTCATCCACCATCTTGTGGATGGAGTTGGAGCAGAATCTGACTTTTCTGTTTTGTAACTCTAAAACATAAAACTAATGGAAAGAAAAACACGGGAGCCAGGGATAAATCATGTATGTTTAGTTTTATTTTAGTGAAGTGTGCACATATGACATGGTTACATGATGACGTAAGTCATTCATGTACTTCTTACATATAATCTATAATGAATGATGTGAACAAAGAATGCTTAAACAATATATTTACAATATTACTTAAATATTACAGAAATATTTAATACACAACACTCCTTCCTACTTATCCATAAATTCCAACTCAGTATAGAATGCATCTCAACCATATAAGCATTGTGCTACATAATACAGCTACTATATAGACAATCACATCACAGTAAATTTCGAATTGTCCCATTCAGGCCTAAGGATTTAATCACTGTGGAGGATTTCTTACTCTTGTGGGCTAACATCTTTCTTGATGGGTGAGGGTGGGTGACTCTGCTTGTCAGGTGAGACAATCTCAGGTTCTGGGACCTCCTCGTGATGGATGTAAGAGTTGAGTCTGGGACTGCAGATTGCTCCGGATAACATTCTTCTGGACTCCAAGCAGTGCACAGCAAGCTGCTCGATCTGCTGATCTATTCCAGGCCACAGGACAAAGCCTCAACATAACTAGTGGTTGATCAGTAATGAGCACTCTCTCCCATAAAGGTACTGGTTGAAGCATTTTGCAGCCCAAAACAGACTCAAGGCCTCTCTGTCAATCTGTGCGCAATTCTTCTCTGCAGCGGTAAGGGAGTGATTTGCAAAGGATACGGGGTGTTCACTGCCGTCACTCATAACATGTGACATGACTGCACCTCTACCATAAGGTGTGACACCTCGGGTAAGCTTCACTGGATGATGTGGGTTATAACGTGCAAATACAGTGTCTGGCATCACCATTTCCAGTCTCTTTCAGAAAGCCACCTCGCACTGCTTTGTCAGTTGCCATTTCTTCCCAATCTGTACTAATCAGTTCAAGGGGTGGAGCTCAGTAGCCAGGTTTGGCAGGAGTTGTTATAGTAATTGACAAATCCTAAAAAAGACTGCAACTATGATACATCTTTCAGCCTCGGGGCATCCAGCGCTGCTTGAATTTTTTCTGCACGCTTGTGTAAATCTTGTGTGTCAGTGGTAAGCACAGTAAGTGATGCTTGGTTTAAATAATTCACACTTGTTGTGTTGTGCTTAGAGCCCATAATCTTCTAATGTTTTTAACACTGTTTTGAGATTTTAGAGATGTTCCTTGTCATCCTCTCTGGTAACACTGTGTGCCTGGGAAGCCTTACACAGCTTTCTGCCAGAGTGCAGTACAGATGCTACTCAAAAATCAGCCTTTTGTAGTGATAAAGCCCTTTTTGAGTGTTTATGGTGAGAAACACTTTGGACTCTTTTTCCATCTCCATCCGTAGGTAGTTCTCAGCTAAGTCCACTTTGCTGAAGTGTTTCCCTCCGGAAAGGTTTGCAAACTATCCTGGGCAGAGGGTATTGATCTACTTATCATACTGGGTTGATGATAGCTTTAAAATCACCACAGATCCTTCTTGTCTACTGAGACCACTGGCAATGCCCATTTGCTTCACTCAAACTTGGAAAGAATTCCTTGAGCCTCCATGTGTTTCTTGCTCACTGGCTACTTTATCACAGATGGTATAAGAAACCAGATGGGCTTTGTAAAACTTGGATGTGACATTTTTGTTTAACAGTATTTCACCCTTGATATGGAAACCCTACCAAGAGCCAAAGCACAAGGTCCTGACTCCAGCCAGCATAGCTCCCTGGCTCATTGAGACATGCAAGCTTCCAAATCACTACAAGGTTGTGGTCCTCTTGGAGGATTTTTCACCACTCCGCGGGTTGTAAATCTTTGGAATTCCTGAGTTGTGGAAGTAAAATTATTAAGTATATTCGGACCTAGGCTGATAAATTATTAATCAACATGGGAGATTCAGGATATGGGTAGAAATTAGGAAAAACAGTGTGAAGACCAAGAATGGATCTGCTATGATCCTATTGAATGGAAAAGCAGGCCAGAGAGACTGATTAGATCACTTCTGTCTTATGCTCTGCCAGTGTGCACAAGCAGATGCTGAATGATGAGTAACAGAGGGAAAATAGTCATAAAAACAGAAGTAATTGGGATTGTCTAATGGAATTATAATGAAGTGATTTCTGACTGCAGAACCAGCAAGGACCTCTCGATGTTTTTTCTTCTTCTCCTTTTCCTTCTCCATCTTTTCCTATTCCCCTTTTCCCTGTTCTTCCAATTCCTGTTCTACAGCTGTTGGTCATGTTGGAGGCCAATATATGGCCATGAATTTGAAACCATTCTCTGCAGTGCATGACAAGTGCCATTAGAGCAGCCCTTGCAGTGGAAGTCTTGCTTCAAAATATGAATAGTTTTCTCAGTCAGTTATAGATGAACTTACACAAATATTCTCTCACTTGTTGTGGGCTTTACAATGGAGTCAGGAGCCAGGTGGATTGTAGACTGCCCCTGTCCCCAACTATCATCTCTCCCTCCTTTTGTCAGTTCTGTGCCTCAAATTGAGAAGACACAGAGGACATGTTGCAGGATGAGCATGTCATGATGTTTTCTGACTACTGAGAAGTGACCAGTGTGATTATTGGAGGCACCAGATGACTGGACATTCAGGGAGTGTGAAGCCTTGCAGTGTGGAACATCACATCCGTTGCACTTGACACAATGTGAGTGCAGTCCATGGCTTCCTGCATGTTCAGGAAGATTGCAGTCCTGGGGAATATGCATGCTTTGGATGCCTGGTGCTAATTGGAGCAGGATGGGTCTCTGCTGATTGGCGGCCCCTGTTGATGCCCTGGATGTAGCACTGGTGTAATCTGTGAATTGCAGTTGTCATCTCAAGCACCAGTCAGGAAAGCTTTAGAACAACACACTTGTGCTCCTTCACTGCAGCTACAGATGTTATTGTAGATATAGCATGCTTCCATCAGCAGCTTTGGTGTTTTGCTCAGGTATTGCTCATTGGTGATGGATTCCTTCTGATTACTCTCTTAACTGATCACCCTTCTCTGTGAGAGACTCTATTCGTTGTTCTTATTGAGTTGAGGACTCAGAACAGTGCTCTGGGTCTGGCACCAACGGAGCTCGGCTCAGAAGACCAGACCCTATGTTCACTCAACCATGATGTCCCCCGCAGCATTCAGAAACAGTGACCAGTTTATCACCAAAGTCCAAACCAACCTCAACAGCCCAAAAATCGAATCCTATCAAACTGCCAAGTGATTGATGATTTCTTCAGATAGCACCTTCCTTCTACAGACCGCTGGTGACCTTTGCAAGTTAAACACAAGGTGGTAGTGTTGAGGTCCAATTTGGTAACATGGTGTAAAATTTGCATAGCACTGACATTCAACAATGTCAAAAGAAAGCACACCGTGATGTCAGTGTTGACTGCAAATTTTATACCAACATTGACAAATTAGACCTAAATGATAGAGCTATTATCGGATGAGAGTATTACAATCGTCATTATCCTTAATGATATGGCAAACATTCCAGGTTTTCTCAAAACACATATAAGCACGAGGATTACATTTAAAATTCAGGCCACAGAGCCACTGAAGTAACGAGACAGTAGAGCATATGATCCTGGTTGCATAACAGATTATCTTTACCATGATGGACTGATTCTTAGGGCATTATTAGATCAGAAATGATTGAATGTTCATCCATCTGTTTGAAGTCTACAAAACCTTGATATTTTATTCTTAAGCTACAATCGTACAGTCAGTTTCAGACATCAGTGAGGTTCAGGACTGGAATGATAGAAATATCAGAATGTTTTATACTGGGAAGATACCAGTTTGCTTATCTGACATTAAAAACAAAACATGACCGATGATGAACTTGTTCAGTGGTAGGATCAGTAACAGACCTGAGCAGTTTGGAAGTTCTAGCAGCTAAAAGGATGATTGCACATTTTGTATGACACATACTGTGCTTATTCTCTTGTGAAACCAGCAGAGCTGGATAGGGAATCTTGGGGTCTGACTCAAATGCTTAAAAGGAAGAGTTAGTGATGTCACATCCCTCTTTACCCTGGAGCCCTGAACAGCATGCCTTGGAGATTATAACCAAAAGTCTGGAGTGAGAACTTGTTTTGTTGTCTGCCTATTCTTGGGAACTGCCCCGAGCGAGTCCATGGTGGGGGTGTTCGACAAGCACATGATGTTCCTACTTTTGCTCTCAATGCCTAGCTGTCTTGAGTCCAGCCACATGTCCCAGCTACTGTCGATTCCAGTCCTATGGGGTCCATCTAGGTCCTTGCGGCCCAGCTAATGTGAAGACCAGGCTTTTGGTTTCCCGATAATATTGGGTTCAGGATCCAGCTGATATTAGGTTTACCATCAGAGACCGTGCAGGATCTGGCTCCAGAAGAACATGTGAACATTAAGCTTAGGCTAGTGAACACTTTGACACACCACCATTTAGGAAGACCTCAACTTATCTAACCTGCACTGCAACACCTCTGTCCCCATTTCCCACCCCATAACTATTTGATTAAATGTCTATCAGAATCCATCTCAAGTCAGAGGAAGCAAAGTAATGTGAAATACAGTGCACAGTTCATATGTGGGTAAGGCCAAGTACAGGAAGAGAACTATTTTGTGAAAATTGACTCAGGGTGAAGAACACACAACCTATGCAAAACAGCAATCACACAATCACACACGGGGAGGAATGATGATTAATCTCCAATGTGCTCTGGTCAGACTGCCCCAAGAAAATCATCAATTTCACACTATTTTTTTATAAGTGTGGAAGTTTCAAACCACCTTTCATGCACTTTTGGAATAGCAATTGTGAAAACATTTTGATTTTCTGACTGACTAATGCCACAATCTGTCAATTCAAAGGAATTTATGTAATAGAACTGGCCTCTGTGTGGGGGAAAAGAAATTAAAACAAGAAAACTCCAGAAACACTATTCTCCCCAGTTAACATTACTCCTGAATTGAATCAATTTTATTGGAAGCACTTTATTTTTAAGTCTCTGTACCTGATGGTGAGGCCAGAAGGAACTGAAATGAGTTCTGGGGGTTTAATATTTGAGTGTAAGTAAATGAGAAAATTGTCTAAATACCTGCATATAACATTTGATTTGCTTGATCTCTAATGTTGGGCGTTTATACCCATATTACCTCTTACCCCGGGAGCATGTATAGATAAAATTCCAGAAATTCAAGTTTCTAGTGTCTATGGCAGGTCCAGTAGGAGCAGGAATGTCATCCAGCTTTTCAATCCTTTTGTATGATTCACAAGGATTAAAGCTGAGCTGAGTATTGTTCTCATCTCCACCTTCCTGCCTAAAACACCGTCATTCTCAATCCTCCAGCTGTCCTAAAGCCTCTTATTTTCAACCTTCAACACATTCAATAACTCAGCATCCAAACCTTTCTTGGGTTGACAATTCTAATGTTTTACATCAGCCTGAAAGAAGAAATTCATTCTGATTTGCTTTTCAAATGAATAATCCCTTGTGCTGAGAGTATAGATCTGACCTTGAAACTCCCCCTCCATTGGAAACATCCTCAACTCATATACTCCATTAAAGCCTGAAAACCTGGTATAGTTTAATAATGTCTCCTTTCATTCTATGAAAACCAAAGAAATCAACCCACCAAAGTTGCATGCCAGTTATCTCGATAACTGGGTTCAGTTCTGCTGTCTGTACGGGGCTTGTACAATCTCCCCATGACCACGTGTGCTTCCTCTGGGTGCTCTGGTTTCCTCCCACATTCCAAAGGTTAATTGGTCACATTGGTGTAATTGGGTTGGCTTGGGTTGTTTAGCCGGAGGGCCCTGTTACCATGCTGTATCTCTAAAGAAAAATTAAAATAAATCTGTTCATTTTGTCTTTGTAAAATAACCCACTTGTTCCAGGGATCAATCTAATGAATTCTTGCCACATTGCCTCTAAGGCAAGTATATCTTTTCTTAAGTAGGCAGACCTTGCAAGCAATTGCTAAATCCTATTTACTTTGAGCTTGATTTTTTTTTACACTCTCTAATCCTGAGCTTCATCTGTTCAGTAAAATGTTTTCTTGGTATTGGTAGGAAGTTTGAGTGGGGGAAGGGAAGAGTGAAATATAATGGACTGCTTGCCTTCTTTAGGCTCTGAATCAGGTCTTAATTCACAGCCGCATTGCCACCCTTCTGTCAATGTATGGCTTAATCTATTCTGCACTGATGTGTAAGTGGAAAGATAATTGTGGCCTCCATTTCCTAGACAAACCTTAAAACACATTCTGTTTCCAAAGATGAAGACATAAATGTTCTTTCTTTTAGAACACCCTAATTATCTTGACAAGTCCTGACTTGTGAAAAATTTTAATTATGGGATATCTGGAAGAGAAGCAGCATTAAAATTATATACCACTTTTTTGTTAATTCTGTTAATATTTAGTGGGGCAGTGTACCATATATAAATTGCTACCACTCATTTAACTCTGATATACTTCACCTAGTGAAGCTTTCTGTTATTTCTACTGAATGTAAAGGAGGTGATTTACCCAAAAAACATCACCCACTAAAGAAACACCCTGGTTAGTGTTCAAACAGGTAAAAAATCAACATCTTAGAAAAAAGTTGAAGCCAATGCTGAAATGTGTCTGCAAGATAGTTGAGTACCCGATTATTATATAAATTGTCTCCTTGCTCTCACAGATGAGCTCTTATGGTTCATGAGTGAGGAAGGGCATCTCTATCTTCATTTACAGGCATATGGGGGAGAGGGAAGAGATCATGAACTGATGACCCATCTCACTATTTACTGAAGATTACATGAGACTGTCTAAGATCACCACTGATCATTTTAATCAGACCACATCCTTTCTTGCCTCGATTTATACCTTGAACAAAATTCACCCAAATTCCATTTCTCTGCTTGCCTGATTTAAAAATAATCTTGTTATCCTTGCTGCACTAGTTATTGAGGTTTACACATTCAAATAATGTCACGCAGTGTGCTTTGGCTTTCTCAGCTTATTGGAGATGCAATACACAACAGTTAAGTGAACCTGTTAATGAGAACATCAATTTAAAAGGCAGAGATTCATTCTCTGTACCTTCTAATAGAAAATACATTGGATTAATGAACAATTTATACTGGTATTTTTGCTTTATATTCAACTTCAGTACTTTAGCTGATTTATTCCTGCTTAACACAGGTTACAAAATTTAATCAACCTTAGGGGAAGAATACGCGATTTATCACTAAGAGTGATTAACTGATTCTCATTATTGTAAACATATCAGTTTGTGAGAAAAACATATCTACCTCTGCACTGCACTTGCTTTCTCCTTGCTTTTATCTCATGTTGTTCTTCTGACTTCTCAAATCTTAATTCTGCCTCTATATTGAACATCACCCATAGATTACTGGAGTTTTCAGAATAGAGGGGGATAATTTGTGTTGGTTCCGGTTCATTTCCAGAAAGGCTCAAGATGAATATCATTGCACCAACCTTCCTCCATACCTGGTGGCAGGATTGCACATTTTATATCAGCTCAATTTTTAACTTGTATATTATGCGTCATTACCAAACAGCAAGCAACAGGTTAATATCCATAAAGTATCTGAGTAGAAATCAATCAGTTGAGCTCAGTCACTCCAGTGAGGAATTCTACAGAAGATAATATTCTACAGCCCACATAATAATTGCCCAAGGTGTTGAATATTTAATTCACTAGCAACAGTACATCGAATCACAAACGTTTCCATGTTTACCTAAGGTCGAGTATCCATTTGTTGCTTGATGAAGGTATATTTCTTCTTATTTAATTTTGAGAACTGTAGTAATTGACTGTTTCTCTCACAGCAAAGGTACAGAAATGATTCTATGCTAGCCTGGCACAGAGCAAACAACTGAGCTCTATCCAAGGTTTGAGTTATGGCTGTGGCAGAGATGTTTGTGAATGGACTAATCAATGATTATTCTTGAAAACATTAATGCTGTCAGAAGGTCGAAGAGTCGGAATTACAATATACATTAATGATTTAGATGAAGGGATTAAAAGTAACATTAGCAAATTTGCTGATGACACAAAGCTGGGTGGCAGTGTGAAATGTCAGGAGGATGTTATGAGAATGCAGGGTGACTTGGACAGGTTGGATGAGTGGGCAAATGTATGGCAGATGCAGTTTAATGTGGATAAATGTGAGGTTATCCACTTTGGTGGCAAGAACAGTAAGGCAGATTACTATCTAAATGGAGTCAAGTTAGGAAAAGGGGAAGTACAATGAGATCCAGGTGTTCTTGTACATCAGTCAATGAAAGCAAGCATGCAGGTACAGCAGGCAGTGAAGAAAGCTAATGGCATGCTGGCTTTTATAACAAGAGGAATTGAGTATAGGAGTAAAGAGGTCCTTCTGCAGCTGTACAGGGCCCTGGTGAGACCCCACCTGGAGTATTGTGGGCAGTTTTGGTCTCCAAATTTGAGGAAGGACATTCTTGCTATTGAGGGAGTGCAGCGTAGGTTCACAAGGTTAATTCTTGGAATGGCGGGACTGTCATATGTTGAAAGATTGGAGCGACTGGGCTTGTATACACTGGAATTTAGAAGGATGAGAGGGGATCTGATTGAAACATATAAGATTATTAAGGGATTGGACACACTGGAGGCAGGAAGCATGTTCCCGCTGATGGGTGAGTCCAGAACTAGAGGCCACAGTTTAAGAATAAGGGGTAGGCCATTTAGAACAGAGATGTGGAAAAACTTTTTCACCCAGAGAGTGGTGGATATGTGGAATGCTCTGCCCCAGAAGGCAGTGGAGGCCAAGTCTCTGGATGCATTCAAGAGAGAGTTAGATAGAGCTCTTATAGATAGCGGGGTCAAGGGATATGGGGAGAGGGCAGGAACGGGGTACTGATTGTGTATGATCAGGCATGATCACAGTAAATGGCGGTGCTGGCCAGAAGGGCCGAATGGCCTACTCCTGCACCTACTGTCTATTGTCTATTGAATTTGGTTTTAAAAGGAGAGTACTGAGTAAGAAATTGAAAATCATGGGGAGGAAAATGGCAGAAACATTGTTGAGGCGACAATATTCAATGGTGACTTTGATGCCATGTTGCAGCCCTCTTAACAGAACTTGCAGAAAATCTTGAGGTCTTTATGAAGATTTTTTATGCAGTGAGGCTACCATATTTTAAGAGCCTACTAACATAAGGAGGTATCATGCAGAAGGGTCAAGATTAACCACACCACAGAATGAGAAAATATTTAACAGCCCAGAGTTACGTGCTAGAATTAGTTGGATCTTGTCAGGCTTAACTTTTCCAGAAGTACCCTAAAAAAAACAAAAAAAATTTGCATGAAAACCAAACTCCCAATAAATTAGGAACAAAGAACAAAATTCTAAAATCTAAATTAACAATCCATGAGAGGAAGTCTTCAATTGTTTTTAATTTAGAATCCATATGAAAGATTTGCAAATGACCAAACTCTTCCTTTGCATTCATGCCAAAGGAGAAGGCTATGTTAAGGGTGCATCGTATTTCATTGGATGGTGCAGCATTTTAATGCAACTTTGTACCCTAAGTACAGTATTGGGCATTTAGCTCAAGTTCCAGCCTTCTTGGTGAACTCCTTCAATACGTCTGCAGGCTTGTGGTGGCTTTTTGCATCAACTTTTGGATTTCTGTGAAATAAAATTTCACAAAATCACTGCACATGTTGGAAATTTAAAATAAAAACTGACAGCGTTTGAGGCATTCAACAGACCATACATCATCCACTTAGAGAAACAGTTAACTTTTCAGGACCAAGGACTTTGGTCAGAACAAAGAAAGAGAACTCAAGCTTTCATTTGAAAAGAGGTGGATGAACGGGGAGAATAACAGGAAAATCTCCAAGCCCAAATTACTTAATGTGACAGTTAGAAGTACATTATACTTTGTGTGTTTTATGTATAGCTAATAGCAAGGCTGGGAAACATGTCAAGCAGGCCTAACCATGCTAACGGAAAGTAAAACTAAACCAAAATAACTACAAGCTGAAATGGCCAGTTCTGATACAAGCAGACAGAACAGTGATTTATCTGAGGTTGTAGAATTCATTATTCAGTCTATACAATAGGTAAGTGTGTAGGTTGGGGGCTATGTGTGGTGATTGTGGCCAGTGGGCTGAATGCTGCTCAATTTCACTTACAAATCTTATTCATGAATGCTTTGATATGCAGCAAGGATTATCTTGTCAACAGTCTAATTTTGCATGTTTTCTGTTTGGAGACTAACATGCCATTTTAGCAAAAATGTAAGAGTGAAAAATGAAAATTTGCATTTCATTGACTGATGGTCACATTCAGAATTGGTTTATTATTACTGTCTTATATGGTGTGGAATCTGTTGCTTTGTGGCAGCAGTATAGTGCAAAGACATAAAGTAACAATAAATTTCAGAATGAATAAATAATGAGGAAGTGTTCATGAGTTGATGGACCATTCAGAAATCTGACAATGGAGGAGAAGAAACTGTTTCTGAATTGTTGAGTGCAGGTCTACAGACTACTGTACCTCCTCCCTGAAGGTAGCAATGAGAATCCCAAATGGTGAGGGTCCTTAATGATACATAGTGTCTTCTTGAAGCAAGGCCTTATGAAGTTGTCCTCAATGGTGGGGAGGGTTGTAACCATGATGCAGCTGGCTGAGTTTACAACCCTCTACAGTCCCTTGCAATCCTATGCATTGTAGCCTCCATATCAGATGGTGATGCATCCAGTAAAAATGTTATCCATTGTACAGCTATAGAAATTTGCAAGTCTTTAGTGACATACAAAATCTCAAAAGTCAAATAAACTAGTGCTGCTGGCATGTCTTTTTCACAATTGCATCAATGTGTTGTGCCCAGGACGTATCCTTGGAGATGGTGACACCCTGGAACTCAAAACTGCTCTCCTTGTCCACTATTGACCCCTCAATGAGAACTGGTGTGACTTCCCCTTCCTGAAGTCCTTGGTCAAGGGTTAAGGTTGTAGTTGTTACAGCTCCACCTTGCCTTGATGCACCTTCAAAATTCGAAGTTTGAAGTAAAATTTATTATCAGAATACATACTTGTCACGACATACAACCCTGAGATTCTTTCTCCAGTGGGCATACTCAGCAAATCTATAGAACAGTAACTATAAATGGGATCAATGAAAGAGCAAGAGCATATATGCAAATATAAATAAATAGCAATAATAATGAGAGCATGAAATAACAAGATAGAGAGTCCTTAAAGTGAGATCATTGGTAGTGGGAATAGAATGAGTGTAGCTATCTTCTTTTGTTTAAGAGCCTGATGGTTGAAGCATAATAACTGTTCTTGAACCTGGTGGTGTCACGGTCCCTCCTGGCAATCCCCCACCTTGCTATTTACCTCAAGAATTGGGCCTCAATCCCCTTGTTTAGTTTCCAATTATTCCTAGGTTCCACTAACTACACACACCTGCTTTCCATCAGAAAATGCAGGATAAAGACCCTGTGATCACAACAAGGAGCTGCCAGTTCATTGGTTGACTCCGGTGTGAGTAACCTTGTTTCATGGTTCTTAGGACTGCCAGTTCTAAGTCTAGCATCAGTCCTGGATACCGATTCCATGCTTGCTATGTCAATAACGCCTCCCGACTCTGCCTCCGAGGCCATGTTCTGCACTTGGGTTCATCCACCGCCACGCTCGTGTAACAGAACGAACTGGCCAAAATGAACCCAGCGGACATGGATCCTGTACAACAGGCCCTCGCTAGTCAGGGCTACCTACTGGGTGCCCACAACCAACTACTTAGGGAGGTCACGGAAAACCTTCAGACGCTGTCCACGAATGTATGGAAGATCAGTGAGCAGGTGGACCGAGTTTTCACTTCCCTTTCTCTGTCCCCTCCAAGAATCCCGACTACCCAAACTGTACAGCTTGGGATGGTGTTGCCCCTGGGATCAGCAACACAGTTCCCTCGAGAGCCATATGTACCTGAGCCCGAACCCTACGCTGGGGACCTAGGGAGGTGCTGGGCCTTCCTGTTACAATGCTCTCTGGTCTTTAAGCTACAACCATGTACCTACACTTCAGATAAATCCAAGATTGCATACATCATGGGGCTGTTACAAGGGGATGCCTCAGCTTGGGCAACCACAATATGGGATAACCAACCAGAGGTTTGTTCTTCCTTCCCCTCCTTTGTTGCTGAAGAGGAGAAGGTCTTCAAACAGCCCATTCACAGTTAGGACGTCGCTAAACGCTTGCTGACTCTTTGTCAGGGTTCACAGAACCCCTCGATTTGTCCCCACAGAATACCATGACCTGGGACCAGTATTCAGTAAACAACGGGCCCTTTCCCTGCCTCTGCACCACTCGTATGATTGTGCCATCGACCTTCTCCCTCGTTACCCACCAGTCGCCTTTTTAACCTATCCCGACCAGAGTGAGAGGCCATGGAGAAGTACATCAGCGAGTCCCTCGTGGCGGGCATTATCAGACCTTCATCTTCCCCGGTAGGCGCCGGTTTCTTCTTTGTAGAAAAGAAAGACGGGTTGCTTCGTCCATGTATTGATTACAGAGGCCTAAACAGTATAACAGTTAACAATAAGTATCCTTTACCCCTCAATAGTTCGGCTTTTGAACCACTGCATGGAGCCACCATTTTCTCATAGCTGGACCTTCGTAATGCCTACTACCTAGTCAGGGTGAGGGAGAGGGACGAGTGGAAGACAGCCTTTAATACACTCTGGGCCACTTTGAATATTTGGTCATGCCGTTTGGTCTCCCCAATGCTCCTGTCATTTTTCAAGCCCTCATTAATGACGTACTGAGGGACTTTATTAATTGGTTCGTATTTGTTTACCTCGATGATATCCTGATATTTTCTAGCATCCCCCAAGAACATGTTCACCATGTCTGTCAAGTCCTCCAGAGACTGTGGGAAAACCAATTATTTGTGAAGGCGGAGAAATGTGAGTTCCACATTCCTTCGGTCAGCTTCCTGGGTTATATCATCGAGAGCTGGCAGGTGAGAGCAGACCCCGAGAAGATCCGGGCAGTGGAAGAATGGCCTAGGCCTACGACCGGCAAACAACTTCAACGATTCCTGGGGTTTGCAAACTTCTACCGCGGATTCATCAGAGACTACAGTCGAGTGGCGGCCCCCCCTTACCCGGCTTACCTCACCTACTACCCCCTTCTGTTGGGACTCCGAAGTTGACTCGGCGTCCACCAACCTGAAGAAGTGTTTCACCACCGCTGCCATCCTGGTCCATCCGGACAGCCCATCAATTCATTGTCGAGGTGAACACCTCTGACTCTGGGATAGGAGCAGTCCTGTCCCAATGCTCAAGTTCGGACGAAAAGCTTCACCCCTGCGCCTTCCATTCTCGCTGACTGTCTCCCGCCGAGCAGAATTACGATGTGGGGAATCGGGAATTCCTGGCGGTCAAACTAGCATTGGAAGCATAGAAGCACTGGCTGGGGGGGGGGGGGGGGGGGGGACAACCGTTTGTGGTATGGACTGATCATAAAAACCTGGGGTATATTCAGACTGCCAAACATATGAACTCCCCCCAGGCCCGTTGGGCATTATTTTTTGGACGGTTCAAGTTTCCCCTCACATACCATCCAGGGTCCAAGAACGGGAAGCCGGACACGCTCTCCCGCCAATACAACTCCAATGAGGACACTTCCAGCCCAGGGACTATCCTCCCACCATCCTGCGTGGTTGCCACCCTCACTTGGGAGATCGAGTCCCAAGTAAAAGAAGCCCAACGGGATGACCCCGACCCTGGCAATGGACTCGGCGATCACCCGTATGTGCCCGTTTCCATCAGGCCTCAAGTTCTCCTATGAGGGCACACATCCCGTTTCGCCTGCCACTCCGGGAGTGATCGGACCCTAGCGCTCCTGAAAAAACACTTTTGGTGGCCGTTCATGGAGGTGGATACCCGCTCCTATGTCTCGGCATGTTCCATCTGTGCCTGGGGAAAAGCCTCTCATCGGCCACCTGCGGGTTTACTTCGTCCTCTACCTGTCCCTGGTCGCACATCGCCCTAGACTTTGTCACCCGTCTACCCCCCTTCACATGGGAACACCACCGTACTCACCGTGGTAGACCGATTCTCCAAGGCGGTGCACTTCATAGCCCTCTCTAAACTCCCTTCCTCTCAAGAAACTGCAGATCTTCTCATCTGCTACGTCTTCCACCTCCACAGAATCACGGCAGACATTGTCTCCAATCAAGGTCCCTAGTTTGTTTCACATGTATGGAAGGCCTTCTGTCAAGCCTTAGGTGCATCGGTCAGCCTGTCATCCGGCTTCCACCCCCAGATGAACGGGTCAACCCGGAGGCGACGCTACGCTGTGTAACGGCAAACAACTTGTCGACCTGGAGTGACCATCTCCCGTGGGTTGAGTACGCCCACAACTTTTCGGTGAGCTCTGCCATTGGAAGGTCTCCATTCGAGTGTTCCCTGGGGTACCAACCCCTGCTGTTCCCCGCACAAGAAGAGGAGATTGCGGTACCGTCGGTTCAGGACCATGTTGATTGGTGTCTTAAGGTTTGGGAAGAGGCACGCATGGCCCTACTCAGATCAGCAAAATGCAATAAGAAGATGGCCGACCAACACTGGACTCCGGCGCCTGAGTACCAACCAGGGCAGATGGTGTGGCTTTCATCCAAGGACATCCTGCTCAAGAACGAGCATAGGAAACTCTCTCCTCGCTTCCTGGGACCTTTCAAGGTTGAAAGTGTTATCAATCCCGCAGCGATCCGCCTAAAACTGCCAAGATCTATGCGCATCCACCCGACTTTTCATGTTTCCCAGTTAAACACAGATTCCGTCAGCCCCTTGTGTCCCCCGGCTGAGACTCCCCCACCTGCCCGTATCATCGACAACCATTCGGCACACACCGTCCGAAGACTACTGGATGTGCGCCATAGGAGCAGGGGTTTCCAATACCTGATAGACTGGGAAGGGTACAGTCCAGAAGAGCGTTCATGGGTCCCCCACTTCTTCATCCTAGACCCTTCCCTCATCCAGGATTTTCATCAGGACCATCCAGACAGGCCTGGAGGATCGCCTGGAGGCTCCTGTTGAGGGAGGGGTACTGTCATGATCCCTTCTGGCAATCTCCCACCTGGCTATTTACCTCAGGAATTGGGCCTCAATCACCTCGTTTAGTTTCCAATCATTCCCAGGTTCTACTAACTACACACACCTGCAGGATAAAGACACTGTGATATCAACAAGGAGCTGTCAGTTCATTGGTCGACACTGGTGTGAGTAACCTCGTTTCATGCTTCTTAAGACTGCCAGTTCTAAGTCTAGCATCACTCCTGGATACTGATTCCACGCTCGCTACTTCAATAATGCCTCCCGACTCTGTCTTCGCGCCCGTGTTCTGCACTTGGGTTTGTCCACCGCCATGCTCGTGTAACAGGTGGTGCAAGTCCTGGGGCTCCTGTACCTTCTACCTGATGGCAGCAGCGAGAAAAGAACATAGCCTGAGTGGTGAGGATCTTTGATGATGAATGTTGCTTTTCTACAGCAATGTTTCATGTAGATGTGCTCCATGCTTGTCACCCCAGTTTTGAATATTACCCAGTACTGCTCGGGAGCTCTACTCTGGCACAGCAATGTCTCCCAGACTTGCAGCATTAGGTCAAGAAGGAGGACATTTTGCTGGCCTCAGTTCTCTCAGTCTTCATCTCATCTAGCATCCTTTCCATTGCCCCTTCTGATGTCCTATAGAGCAGCTCTTGCCCTGAATGCTGACTGTCAGTGACAATGTCTCAGTTGTTTGTATAGTACCTGCCACCTTCAAACCTCTCTCACAGTTGTCTTTGCAGTGGAGGTACAGGCATCCACAGGTTGGGACTCACTTTTCCATTCACTGTATGAAACATCCTGGGATTAGGGCCAATGAAAATGGCCAATCCGCCCCAAACAAGTTGAGAGAATTTCCAGGACTGCAGAACATACGTAGAATTTGTCAAGCTGGATCTGTTGAGACTTTTCTCAATATTGTCCTAGCCTTACTACAGTAACGGAGTAGACTAAGGATTCATTCTTACTAGATTCTCAGTTTGGTGATTTCTATCAGGTTCCTGTTGGTCCACACTGTCCTGCTCAGCTGTGACGTAAAAGCTGAAGCTTTTGCAGTGTGAGTGTTGAGTAACTGATTGCTGGTGATTGTGGATTCCAGGGAAGTAAAGCTGACAGCAGCCTCCAATTACACATAATCGGTGCTAAATATTGATGATATGCACCTTTCAGTGTCCTGTGCCAGAACATTCATCTTCCTTTGCTGAAGGCAAATTCAAATCCTTCCCATTAACAACTGGAAGCATTACTCCATATGGGATGTCAGTATAATATAGAGCAATTCCCTGCTGAGGATCTAGCATAATTTAGTTGGCTCACAGACAGGTAAGGCTAAACAGTTCTGGAATGTGAATGGTCACCCTCTATGGATGACCTAGATGGTCTGAAGGAATATGACAGCAGTGTTTAGAAGTATAGTACCCTCTTTGATGCGACCATGAATCATAAAGAGTTATGTTGTTGTAGTCCTCCTGAGATCTGGTGTAAATGTGCTCAGCCAAGATCTGTACTCTGGTCAGGGCTACCTAGGGCAAATACTTTTCCCATAATGGTCACAGACATATGCCTCACCAAATGGTACAATTGCGGCAATCACCAATGGAGACAACGTGACGGGGAGGGACTTACTCTTGGTTATCCTTTTCACATTGCTGCCCATCAGCTGAGTTTGTCATTGGCACCCAAAAAGCACACTTCAAGTGAAATGCTAACTCTTCATCCATACAAAGGCCCATTGTACACTAATAGGGAGGCAGGCAAAAGCAAATAAATTATAGGCCAATCACAAACGAGAGATAATCTGCAGATGCTGGAAATCCAAGTAATGCACCAAAATGCTGGAGGAAATCAGCAGGCCAGACAGCATCTATGCAAAAGAGCACACTCGATGTCAACTGTACTCTTTTCCATAGATGCTGAGTTCCTCCAGCATTTTGTGTGTGTTGCTTAACTTATAGGCCAGCTAACCTGACCTCAGTGGTTGGGAAGATGTAGGAGTCCATTATGAAGAATGAGGTTTCAAGGTACCTGGAGGCATGTGATAAAATAGGCCAAAGTCAACATGGTTTTCTTAAGTGGAAATCTTGTCTGGTAAGTTGGTTGGAATTTTTTGAGGAAATAACAGGCAAAGGAGGGTCAGTGGATGTTGTTTACTTGGATATTTAGCAGGCATTTGACAAGGTGCTGCATATGATGTAGGCTAAAAAGGTAAGAGTCCGTAGTATTACAGGAAAGATACCAGCATGGTAAAAGATTGGCTGATTGGCAGGAGGAAAAGAATAAGAATAAGGGGGACTTTTCTGGTTGGTTGCCAGTGACTAGTGGTGCTCAGCAGGAGACTATGTTGGGACCACTTCTTTTCATGCTATATGTCAATGATTGGCATGATGGAATTGATAGCATTGTGGGTAGATTTGCTGATGGTATAAAGATAGGTCGAGGGGCAGGTAATGTTGAGAAAGCAGGGAGCCTGCAGAAGGACTTAGGAGATTAGGCAAAGAAGTGGCAGATAGAAAATAGTGCAGTGAAATGTATGGTCATGCACTTGGCTGGAAGGAATAAAGGAGTAGAATATTTTCTAAATGGACAGAGCTTTCTAAATGGGCGGAGCTTAGGAGGACGATGGCACCTAGCGGTAACTCCTTTGTATCTTTAGAAACAGCTCTACTTCTAACTTTCATATCTCTTTTTTTTCCCTTTCAGGGTGATTTTGAAGACCCTGATCTGGAGTTACACGTCGACTTTGGTTCTTTGCAGAAATGGGACCTGTTCTCGGGGCCTCACGACTGGCTGCTTTTCGATATGCCAAAGATGGAAGACTAGTGCGCCTGCAGGGTGCCGAATTTTTGTGGCTTTATAGGTTGGTGAATTCAAGGCTGGTGCTGCCGTCACCTGATGCATCATGGGAAATGGAAGATGGTAAGCAGCTAGCTGGCTGATGGCTGTGTGCCAAGAGACCCGAGTTCCTTGAGCACAGAGCTCGGAAGAAGTGACGTAACAGACTTTTAACATCATAAATCAGCGAGTTGCTTTGTTATGTCGCCCCTCTTCCTGTGAAAAGGGGACAGTTCTTTTTCCCTGATTAGGGGGAGAGAGAGAGAGCCTGTGGTATGTCGATTACCAGGTGAACATATATCTATGGGGTACTGCAAGTCTGTGTCTTTATTGATGCTTTTCTGCATGCTTGAGTGCTCAGTGAGGGGGTGCTGATGCTTCTTTGCTGGTGGGGGGGAGCTGGGTGGGCTTTTGGGGTTCTAACATTTAACTGTCATTCATTCTTTGGGGCACTCCTCTGTTTTTGTGGATCTTTGCTAAGAAGAAGAATTTCAGGTTGTATATTGTATACATTTCTCTGACATTAAATGTACCTACTGAAACGTGAACAGGGAGAAAAAGCAAATGCAATGTTAGCATTCATTTTGAGAGGACTAGAATAAAAAAGTAGAGCTGCTATGATAAGGCTTTATAAAGCATTGGTCAGACTGCACTTGGAGTATTGTGATTAGTTTTGAGCCTCTTATCAAAGAAAAGATGTTTTGGCATTGGAGAGGGTCCAGAGGAGGTTCACGAAAATTATCACAGGAATTAAAGGGTTAATGTATAAAGCGTGTTTGATGGCTCTGGGCTTGTACTTGCTGGAGTTCAGAAAATGAGCGGGGATCTCATTGAAACCTATTGACTATTGAAAAGTCTATAGATGGAATGGATGTGGAGACTATGTTTCATATAGTAGTGGAGTGAGTCTAGAACTAGAGGGCACACCCTCAAATAGAGGGACATTTATTTATTACAGAGATGAGGAAGAATTTCTTTAGCCAGACAGTGGTGAATCTGTGGAATTCTTTGCCACGTATGGCTGTGTAGGCCAAGTCACCGTGTATATTTAAAGCGGAGGTTGATAGGTTCTTGATTAGTAAGGGGGTCAAAGATTACGAGGAGAAGACAGGAGAATGGGTTTGAGAGGGATGATAAATCAGCCATGATGGAATGGTGGAGCAGACCCAATGAGCTGAATGGCCTAATTCTGCTCCTATATCTCATTGTCTTACAGCTTTATGATAGTTGAGGAAGGAAAAGGCATCTTTTTAATTCTTCTTCTTGTCCATCTAATATTAGATAACACTTTATATCCATGTTATCAAATGCTGTGACCTTGGTCAATTGGGCTGCTCCGCTGTGTAAAATCAATTGTAATTTCTCCGTTGTTTTTTTGGATTGCATACTTGAAATTCTGAGGTATAATTTGAGAGAAAATTGTCAGGATGCCTGGGTCATTTGGTAGATGGGTAATAGACACTTCTTCCCTCTTTCCTACTGTGAAAATTGTTGGTGAATAACATCTTAGTTTAAGTGGCCTTTGAGAAAGTGTACTTTGAGACAGAAGCACAATAGAAAATCAATTTCAAAAAAGGTTAACCAAAAATTATGCCCTTAGGGCAAAAAAAAATTCCCATAACTCTGAAACACAGGAAGATGTGGATAAAATAGGAGTTTAGGATTGCAGATATCTGAATCTTTCAAGGGAGATTCAGCATTAAAAAATCAATGAGATTTACTTTCGTTTGTATTCTTGAGTTAGCAGAGCTCATGGGCCTGAATAGTGATGCCTGTGGCAGAGGTTTGCAAGCTCGGCCACTCCCACACTTGTTTGCCCTAGACTTACAGAGTACCACTCTGAGAGATAGATGCTGTGAAGGACTGGTGAGCCTATTCATTTGAAAAGGGACTTCCAGCTTGAAGGGTAGGAGGAGAAAGACAAGCCATTATTTAATTTTTATCCACATGCATATTTGTAATTTGCTAGGATGGCCTGGCAGAGTAAAGTCACAGTGGTCGGGTCTTTGACACTGAGTCTGGCTCTGTGGCTCAGAAGGAAAGAAAGTGAAGAGGCAAGCGGTGGTGACAGGGGATTCATTAGTAAGGGGAACAGAAAGGGGGCTCTGTGAATGAGAACAAGATTCACGGATGGTTTGTTGCCTCCTGGGAGTCAGGGTCTGGGATATCTCAGATTGAGTACTCGGCATTCTTAAGTGGGAGGGTGAGCAACCACAGGTTGTGGTCCACATAGATACCAGTGAAATAGGTAGGAAGAGGGATGAGGTTCTGTAAAGAGAGTTAAGGGAGTTCATACAATTTAACATATGGCTAAAGAGTTGGTGTGGGAGGGAGGGCTTCTGATTTTTGAATCACTGGGCTCTCTTCCAGGGAAGGTGGGACCTGTACAGAAGGGACAGTTTGCACCTGTACTGGAGAGGCCTAGCAGGAAGGTTTGCTAGCGCTGCACAGAGGGGAAGGGGGAGTTAAACTAGAGCTGCAGAGGGATGTAAAACAAAGTGACAGAACAAATAGTAGAGTGGTTGTAGAGATAGATGTTGTTATGACCTCAGACAAAGTCAGGAAGCAAGAAGTTGAACATGGTGGGACTCATGTTCTGAAGTGCATATATTTCAATGCAAGAAGTATCGCAGGAAAGGCTTTTCCCGATGAGCTCAGGGTATGGATCAACACATGGAATTATGATATTGTAGCCATTAGTGAGACTCGGTTGCACAAGGGTCAGGACTGGCAGCTTAATATTCTGGGGTTCTGTTGTTTTAGAGCTGATGGGAGGAGGTAAATTAAAGGAGGATGTGTTGTATTACTAGTCAGGGAAAATGTCACAGCAGTGCCCAGTCAGGACAGACTGGAGAATTCATCTATTGAATCATCATGCATGGAACTGAGGAATGACCATGTTAATGGGGCTGTATTACAGATCACCCAATAGTCCACAGGATTTTGAGGAACAAATTTGTAGAGGGATTGCAGACTGTTGCAATGAACATAAGGTTTTTATAATAGGTGATTATAACTTTCCACATTTTGAATGGAACTCCCATACTGTAAAAGGACTAGATGGAGTTGAGTTTGTCAAATGCGTTCAAGAAAGTTTCCTTTATCAGTATGTAGAAGCCCCAACGAGAGAGTGTGCAATACTTGATCTGTTATTAGAGAATGAGGCAGAGCAGGTTTGTGTAGATGAACTCCTTGCCATACACTTTATCGTTTCAAGAGAACTATGCAGAAGTATAGGCCTGGTCCTCGGGTTGAGATTCTAAATGTGAAGAAGGCTGATTTTGATGGCATCAGAAAGGATCTGGCAAGTGTGGATTGGGACAGGCTGCTTTCTGACAAAGCTGTACTTGGTAACTGGGAGTTCTGCAAAAGTGAAATTTTGAGAGTACAAAGCTTATATATGCCTTTCAGAATAAAAGGCAGGGATAATAGAATGAGTGAACCTTGGTTTTCGAGAGATATTGAGGCCCTGGTTCAGAAGAAAAGGTGAGTAGCAGGTATAGGCAAGCAAGAGCAAATGGTGTACTTGAATATAAGAAATGCAAGGGAACACTTCAGAAAGAAATCAGGAGGGCTAAAAGAAGGCACGAGGTTTCTATAGCAGACAAGGTGAAGGAGAGTCCTAAGGGCTTCTACAGAAATGTTAAGAGCAAAAGAATTACAAGGGACAAATTTGATTCTCTGGAAGATCAGAATGATAATCTATGTGTGGAGCCAAAATAGATGGGGGATGTCTAAAGTGGACTTCTGGCATCTGTATTTACTTGGGAAATGGACATACAGTCTATTAAAGCAAAGCAGCAGAGAGATCATGGACTCGATACAGATTACACAAGATGAGGTTTTTGTTGTGTTGAGGCAAACCAGGGTCGACAAATCCCTAGGGCCTGACGTTGTTTCCTCGGATCCTGCAGGAGGCAAGTGCAGAAATTGCAGGGGCCCTAGCAGAGATACTTAGAACATCCTTAGCAACAGGTGGGGTGTTGGAGCATTGGAGGATAGCTAATGCTGTTTTGCTGTTTAAGAAAGGCCATAAGAATAAACCAGGGAATTATAGACTGTAAGTCTGACATCAGTAGTGGGAAAGTTATTGGAAGGTACTCTAAGAGACAAGGTAGATGAGTATTTGGATAGACAGGGAATAGTTAGGGATAGCCAGCATGGCTTTGTGCATGGTAGGTCATGTCTAACCAGTTTTATAGAGGTTTTCAAGAATGCTACCAGTAAAGTTGATGAGGGTAAAACAGCGGATGTTGTCTACATGGACTTCAGCAAGGCATTTGACAAGGTCCCGCAGGGGAGGTTGGTCAAGAAGTTCAATATCTTGGCATTCAAGACGAGGTAGTAAATTGAATGAGACATTGGAGAAGCCAGAGGTTGATAGATGTTTGCTGGAGACATGTGACTAGTGGAGTGCCACAGGGATCGATGGTGGGTCCATTCTTGATTTTTATCTACTTCAATGATCTGGATGATAATGTGGTTAACTGGATCAGCATATTCAAGGAGGACACCAAACTTGGGGGTGTAGTGGACATCAAGGAAGATGATCAAAGCTTGAAGTGGGACCTGGAACAGCTGGAAAAATGAGCTGATAAAAATAGCAGATGGAATTTAATGAGAGATGTTGTACTTTGTGAGGACCAACCAGGGTAAGACTTACACAGTGAGCAGTAGGGTACTGAAGGGTACAGTAGAACAAAGGGATCTGGGAATATAGGTCCGCAATTCATTGAAAGTGGTGTCACAGATAGATACTGTAAGGTTGTTAAGAAAACTTATGGCACATTGGCCTTCATAAATCAATGTATTGAGTACAGGAGTTGGGATATTATGTTGTATAAGATGTTGGTGAGGTCTATTTTGGAGTATTGTGTACAGTCTTTGACATCTATGTACAGGAAAGACGTAAATAAGATTGAAAGAGTACAGAGAAAATTTACAAGACTGGAGGACCTGAAATATAAGGAAAGATTGAATAGGTTATAACTTTATTTTCTAGAATCTAGAAGATTAAGGAGGTTTGGTAGAGGTATACAAAGCTATGAGGGGTATACTAAACGCAAGCAGTCTTTTACCACAGATGTTGGGTTGAGACGACAACCAGAGGTCATGTGTTAAAGGTGAAAGGTGAAATGTTTAAGGGGAACTTCTTCATTCGGAGGATGATTAAAGTGTGGAATAAGCTGCCAACGCAAGTAGTGGATTCAATTTCAATTTCAGCATTTAAGAGAAGTTCGGATGGGTACGTGAATGGGAGGAGAGTAGAGGGCTATGGTCTGGGTGCAGGCAATGGGACTAAGCAATTTAAATGATTCAGTATTGAGTGCGTGGGTCAAAGGGCCTGTTTCTCTGCTGTAGTTTCTATGACTCTAATTACAAACGTTTGTAGTTCCTTAATGCTTAAAGAGTTTTAATTAATTTATTTTCAAAGTATCAATAATTTTGTAAAATATTTTGCAGTCATTTAATGACATTGAAAGAGTAAAATATCCTCAGAGTTTGACAGAAGGAGATGCCCTGCTCTGCCTCCTGTTATGGAAGGGGTTTGCAGGTGGGTAAAGGTTCGACGAGTTATGTGTTCAGAGACTCTCTTCTGCATATCCATGATATAACACGTGGTTATTTGAGCTACTGTCACCTTTCTGTCAGCTCAAAGTTCAAAGGAAATTTATTATTGAAGTACATTAATGTCACCATAAACAAACCTGAGATTCATTTTCTTATGGGCATTCACAGTAGTTCAAGAAACACAACAGAATCCAGGTGCAGGTCAGTTGGACTAGGCAGAAAAATGGTTCGGCACAGCCAAGAAGGGCCAAAAGGCCTGTTTCTGTGCTGTAATGTTCTATGGTTCTAATCAATGAAAGACTGCACCCAACAGGACAAACAGCTAGTGTGCAAAAGGCGACAAACTGTGCAAATACAAAAGAAAAAATATCAATAAGTATCAAGAACATTAGATGAAGAGTCTTTGAAAGTGAGTCCAAAGGCTGTAGGAGCAGTTCTGTGATGGGGCAATAAAGTTTAGTGAAGTTATCTTCTCTGGTTCAAGAGCTTGATGGTTCAGGGGTAATAACTGTTCCTGATCCTGATGGCATGAGTCCTGAAGCTCCTGTACCACCTTCCTGCTGGCAGCAGCGAGAAGTGAGCATGACCTGGATGATGGTGGTGCTTGATGATGGATGCTGCCTTTCTAAAACAGAGCTCCATGTCGATGTGCTCAATAATGGGAAGGGTTTTACCTGTAATGGACTGGGGTGTTTCCATTACTTTTTGTAGGATTTTTTGGTTCAAAGGCATTGGCGTTTCCATACCAGGTTGTGATGCAACCAATCAATATACTGTCCACCACTCATCTATATAGTTTGTCAAAGTTTTAGATATTATGCAGAATCTTTGCAAATGTATAAGGAAGTAGAGGTACTTCTGTGCTTTCTTTGTAGTGGCATTTATGTGCTGGGTCCAGGACATATAATGTAAAATGACAACACAGATGAGTTTAAAGTTGCTGATCTTCTCCATCTCTAATCGCCCAATATACTGGCTTGCAGACCTCTGGTTTCCTCCTGTGGTCAATAATTCGCTCCTTGGTCCTGCTGACATTGAATGAGAGGTTATTGTTGTGGCACTACTCAGTCGGGTTTTCAATCTCCCTTTATACTGATTCGTCACCACCTTTGATTTGCCCAATGATAGTGGTGTCGTCAGCAAACTTAAATATGACCTTGGAGTTGTGCTTAGCCTCACATTCATAAGTATAAAGAGAGTAGAGCAGGGAGCTGAGCACACAGTCTTATGTTACACCTGTGCTGATGGAGATTGTGGAGGAGATATTTTTACTAATCCAAACAGACTGGGGTCTGCAAACGAGTGCTTGAACCAATCTGATCACTCTCCTTTGACCTCTCCCATTAATAAAGCTTTTTGATCCACTGAACTGCTGCTCACTGAATTTTTTTTGTTTGTTTTTCAGACCATTCTCTATAACATCCAGAGATTGTTGGACATGAACGTCCCAGGAGATCAGCAGTTTCTGAGATACTCAAACCACCCCACCTGGCACCAACAATCATCCCACAGTCAAAGTCCCTCAGATCACATTTCTTCCCCATTCTGATGTTTGATCCAAACAACAATTGAACCACTTGACCAAGCATGTATTAAGTTGCTGCCACATGATTGGCTGATTAGATATTTACAGTAATGAGCAGGTGTATCTAATAAAGTGGCCTCTAAGTGTATATTAACCATAAGTATGCAAGAAAATAGGAGCAGGAGTGGCTCCTCAGCCCCTCAAACCTAACCCATGATTCGATATGGTCATGACTGATTTTCTCAAGACTTTATCTCTTCTTCTGTGCTAGTTTGGATTATTGTACAAGCCTCACCTTTGATTCCATTATATTTCCTTGTTCTACTGTGACTGCAAAAATTGAACCTCAGGGTAGCATATGGTGACATATATGTACTTTGGTAATAAATTTACATTGAATATTGAATCTTGAACTGGATTTGTTGTCTGTTATACAGTCCCGATTGTGAGGGGCTTCTTTACCTGCATGTCAATGCCCACCAAGCTGGGTCAGGTATGGGACTGCTCTCTTGCATACCTCCCTTATCTTTGGCAGTTTTCTTCATTTGCCCATTTCCCTCTGTTCCTCTCCCAGTTCAGCCTTGGTTAACATTGCCAACTGGTTTATCCTTTTTGAAGTTTTTATGGATTTTTTACCCCAATTGTTTCTGACTTCTTAATTGTCAAACAATTGCCTGACTTCAGCATTAGTGGGCTTCATGCAAACATCCAGATTTCTTATTGAAATTCTCAGTAACAGCGACAATATGACTTCAAAATGGTACATTTACTTGGAGCAGTTAACCACTTGAATGTGACCTGCATTTACTTCAAAAGATTGCGACTCAAGATGCTGATATCAGCCTATAATGTCAAATAATGAATTGCTCCTTAACTTTTTCAATTGACCAGATTGAATTTAATTGATAGCATATAAATCAGAATTAATGCTCCTCTCATGATCTTGCTCACAAATTTTAAAAAAATGATTACCTTGAATAAATAAACTCTTCTCCAATCACCGGAGGTTGATTGATAAAGCACTAAAATTGTGCAACTCACATTTTGAAGCTTGTGTATGATGTGTTGCTCTTACATAATTTAAGATTATGGTTGTCATCTATTGCAGTTCTGTGTATAAATGGGAGTCTCACCTACTTCTGGTACTCATTATATGTAATTAGAAATGGAACAGATGGACTTGAGAAACATCTGTATATAATAGAAGATGGTTATAAAAACTGTAAATATAATTGTAATTACATGTATCTGTAATTGCACTAGAAATGTGATGTTTATTATCCCATTAAGAGCCTTAAATATCACAAGAAAAGGAATGCTTCTGACAGTTAAGGAGACAGCAGGGTTAATTTTGACCCTCACATCAGTAGAAGCTCAATCACGCAAATGGTTCCTGGCAGCCGGTTAAGAAACATCTCTGATAAAGGCTCAGGCATATATTTCGCTTTCAAAGCTCCCAAGGAAAATACATGAATTGTTTGTTTTAACCTACTGCTGAAAGATGGTGGAGGCAAAAAAACTTATTTTATCTTAGATGTGAATCAGATTTCTGCTGTGTAACAAAAAGCAGCAACGATAATGGCTTATGATTTGATTTTCTACCATCCAATCAAGGAATTTCACAGGCATCACCAATGGCAAAAACTTGACAGAGCCACACATGGAGGTTTCGTGATGATGAAGTGCTTGGACAATGAAGTAGGTTTTCAGGAATGTTCTAAAGGGAAATAGAGGCACAAAAAGTGTGGAGAAATTTAGTGAAGTCACCAAGCTGGAATGTTGCTTCAGTTTCTCTCTCCACATATGCTCTCTGGCCTGATAAATATTTTCAACCTACGTCTGTTTTCATTCCAAGTATGAGGGACTTCGATCATTTGAGGCTACAGAGAAGTGAAGAAAAACACAACCTGAAGGGAATGTCTTCAACAGCAAATGTAATAATGTCTCCACCGTGGGAACAAAATTTAACTCTACAGCACCATGGCTTCAAAAATTCAAGACCCACTTTATTGTGATTGTCAGCAAAGAGCTGTGACAGCAGAAAGGAAAGTGAAAATTATTTTTGTAGCACAAGTCTACAGGAATGAAATCCTAGATCTATGTATCTTTTGACCAGAAGGGTATTCTTCTGGGGCATACAGAGCAGGCATGCTGCCTGAAAGATTAACACGTCAATGGGGAGGTCTGTGTGACTAATATGACTACTTTCCTGTTGTGGGTTGAGAGCAAATTTCTCCTTGCTACTTGGAGAATTAAATTACGTGTCATTTAACATTTATGGTGATTTTAAAACCTTAACACCAATGCAGGTGAACACTCTAACTAAAGTTATGGTTGGTGAATATAAAATAATAATATACAGAGTGTGGAGCCTGTCAGCTGCAGAAGTTGAAATGGAAAAGGAAAATCTTGGGAAGGGAAGAACTTGGGCAACGTTTCAACCGCTTTGTTCACGTATACTGACAACTACTACCTTTTTTTCCGAAGTATTTGGAGCCTATTAATTCAGGTTAATGAGGCTGGATAAGCGGTTCTTGCCATGCTGAAGGGAATACAAATAACCTTTCTCTTCCCCAGAAATATTCAGTATCTGAAAGGTACTGAAAATAGCCTGTAGTGAAAGCTTAGAGATATAATTTACAATCCAGTCATTGTCAACCACCAGTATTGGGATAGCTACTCTTTAAATGTGACAGATATTTTCCATAATGCTCTGTGAATATCAAACTCAATGGACTCAAGGTTTGACTGTGCTATATAATGAACGCTCTCGTCTGCCTGCTGTCCTGGAGTTGGAGCTGTTATTAGTAGTGCTGCATATCTGCTATTTCAAACCAGGTTTAAGGATAGTGCCACCTGTGTTATTAAATGACTGCATTCCATTGTGGGAGGTGAATGGGGGAATAGGTATTTCCTGACTGTGCCTACCTAGTGGCACAATGAGAATTAATTTGCTACAATGACTTCACTGGTTTGAGAAGACAGCTCATAACTGTCTTTCTTCCAAAAAATTATGAATGGATATTTAAAGTTGTGGCAGATAGTGGTGTCTCTGCCTTCAGGTGTGAGTATCAAAGTCTTATATTGGTCAAGGCAATTGACAGGAGGGCCTTGTTGATTGCCTCGGTGGTATTATTGCCTCTAGGTATTATCTCGATAGCCAAAGTGAAGATGTGACAGAGGGAAATGAATGCTAGTACTTAGTAAGTTGCTGCAAGGTCCTTAAAAGATCAATCGTCTCATACAAAATGGCGACACCAGAGCCTTCATCATATAAACCCTCTTCGCTTCTACTTTCTCCAGCAGTGGCTGCACCACAATTAGCTATGTCTCATTCATTCATGTAGCCCTCCACTGAGTCTCATTCGTTCATGTTGGCCCACCTACACCTCCCACATCACATATTTCAGCATGACAGGCTTGTGAACAAAACACACACTTTGTACACATACACTCTTTGTTTGATGAAGGCAAGCTGGAATAGAGCAAGGGGCATGCAGAAATAGCAGAAGAAGCTGATCCCATCATACAAGCTCTCCACTACAGTGCAAACATTTTGAAATCCTGGTTCTAATTTTGAATTCTGTTTCTTTAAAAAAAAAAATCCTCACAGTATGGAATAAAAGCATCATTTTACTAGTATGTTTTCTTCCTTGAAAGAATTGGTCTTTTATAGATGTAAAACATACTGTCAGTACTATTGAAATACCAGTTGGCAAACATTATTATACATAGGATTAGAATTTTTATTCAGCTTCTGTGATTCATTGGTTTATGATTTCTTATACTCAATTTTTGCTTTCACAACCAAACTTCATAGATTTCAGAATCTTCAATGAAGTGTTGTCTCATCTTTTGAGTTGGCCATCCTCCCAGAGCAGAAAATCTTTCTGAATTTTCTGAATCAATGATGTGATGCACAATCATTTATCATGACTCTAGTTTCTGACACAATCTCTTTACTTTGTTTCTTTCCAATTTACATGGAAGTCTGTTTATATAGCTGCTGAAAGGCCATCAAATTTATCTTGCTCTGTGCATCGATCTGATTTTCCTTCTAATTGCATTAATAGATGTGTTCTGCACTGATCCTAATAAGCACAATTCCTTGCTACAAAATGATTTCTCTATTTCCAGTGCTATGTTTTCAGAGATCAGCAATGTTAGCTCATACACAGTATTCACCATGTGAGGCATAATTAAATATGCTTTAGGAGTGAATTGAGGTGTAAACTTGGATGCAGAATGCACGTTGAAACCGTGGTTACATTATGAGCAGGCCATCCCTATGCCCAGAAGATGTCAGGCAATTAACATGAATGAACATGCAAGGCACTTTTGTCATCACTATTACCACATGAGGCCATGGTTACATGATGAAGAGCTGCTGCAAATGAATTAAACCCTTATTGATAAAGTAGGTCCAAAGGACTACTGTAATTTTTGTGTGGGGTTGTGGGGGGAATGGAAAAAGAGAGTACGAAATGTTGGGGGGCACTGTTGGGAAAGCCATTATGAATCTGATTTCTGATCATTATACAAAGTCTTTTATTGTTTTGGTGATTGTGGCCCAAAATGCTCAATCTTTTCTTCAACTCCAACTCTTACAGCCTCATCCACCATGCCCTCCGCTGTCACTGCAATCCCAAGTGCAACAGTGGAGAAGTTTTTGACCTTGACAGGTCTCCTCGTAATTTACCGGTTTGCTTTGCTATATTGGAAGAGCTTCTTGTTGGCAACTCTTGAAAGACATATTTCAATCACAGCATGATACAACACAGGTTAGTTTACGGCTCACAGTTAATCTCTGCCATTCTGCAAAAGAAAAATCATGAAAGCATCGCGCACAGAATGTGCACAGGAAAAGCACTCCCAGGCGACAAACAAACAAACTGGCACGGGATCTGAGTACTGTACCATTTTACAGGATGTTTCAAAATGTGAATTTGTAGATGATTGTGAGGAACATTGCAGGAATCACATCATATAATCACTGAAAATACAAATATATCGTATTTATAATTGTGTCAGAAGGGAATAATTCTTCCAGAGTTGTGGATTTAAAATTAGTGCCATTGCTGCATGTCGGCAATAAATGAGCTGTCAAGATCTGTAGTCTGTTTTACTTTGGAAGAGTTCAAGTCTCACTTTTGGAAAAAGGAGCTGATACTAACTCCTCAGTGGAATGTGCTATTGTCAGAGCAGTGTCTTCAGTAACAAGACTTCCAGGAGTATTGCAAAGAGCACGGTAAAATAGAATTTGGTGCCAAAGGGCACCAATCTCAACATAAAGCAAGAGAAAGCTGCCTACATTGGGGGTCATGATGCAACTGCACGTCCTTGATGTCTGTTGTATCCAGGAATTAATGAGAGTAAATTCACTGGAATTGGAATTACCAAGGCACCTTTGTGTACTTGGTTAATCAGCAATACACTTTTGCTGCGGGCAAAATGTTTTAGAATGTATTAATCCAGAATTGAAGTAAACTAAAATTGCAAGAAATATACAATGAGGCAGCATTCATGGAGGGATGAACAGAGTTAGCAGATCCAATTATTGATCGTTGTACCAAAAGACAGGAGCTTCAAACATTAATTGAGCCAAGTGACTTTAAATGCAGTCTTACCTGCGGAGTTTTACCAGCCTTTTCTTGTTTTATTTCACACTTCCAGAATTTTGCTTTCATCTGATGTAATTGAATCCTTTTTAAAATTCATATTAACCCTAGAGAACTTGCCTCAGACATTCAAAGCTCGAGAGAATGGAAATATTAACACAGTTTACAAACGTCACAGTTTGCTTGCAGAACAGCACAACCAATAAGGCATCTGCAGATTCTATAAAGGGGGTATTAAATCTTGCAGCTCTGGTCAAAGTTTTGTCACACGAGAACAGTGATCGAATCACGGCTGCTTTCTTTTGACTATGTCCAGTTGTACATGCATTAATTGACATTTATGCTATTGATCTGCAGATGTACCACAGTTCCTGGCAGTCGACTAGTCCTCAGGTTATGATAGAATTTCATTCCTGGAGTCCAGCACTGAAAGAGCCGCAATGGGAGAATGAGCAGGCGTGGGGAGAATGGATGCCCGGCTGCTTCACTGATTCCGTGCATTAATGAATGATTCTGAACAGGGTTCCCAGCTTCGCTTGGCTAGTCCTGGCCCTGACTGTTGTGACACTGGGGAGGCCAGTGGGATGCATGTGGGGAAAGAAGGCCCTGTTCCCCTCCCAGAGGTCACTGACAAATTTATCCCCATCCCCCCCCCCCCCCCCGCTGGTCGCCCAAGTGCTTATTATTGTGCAGGTTGGCCATAAATTGGGCTATTCTGACTTGGAGAAAAACTGTATGTGGAATCAGGGCAGGATTTATCCTGTAAACTGTGGATCACACAATCCAACTCCAGTGGAGCTGAGCTTCATTCCAATTTTTTTGCCTGGAACATTCAGATTATACCTTGTGAGTTAAAGTGAATACACATAAATGTGAAAGTAGGACACACTGGATAACTTAACGTTTACTGTTATGATTTTTTTACTCCCTTCTTTCTCTTCATCTTCTCAGCTTTCATCTTTTCTTTCCTAATGTCATCTGTTATGTTTTGTAACTTCAAAACATTAAACTAATTCAAATGAAAACACTTGAGTCGGAAATGTAGGTCTAACTTCGAGTATACTTTAAGCAAGGTGTGCCCATAACTTGACAGTGGGGTGTCGTATGGAATTCACGTATTTATACATAAAACCCATAATAAGTTATTCAAATGAACAAGAATGCTTACTCAAGATACACACACACACACACACAGGGTTATTCAACTGTATCTGAAATATTAAATACATAACACTCCTCCTTGCTTAGCTATAAACTTCAAATCAATAGAATGTATCTCAACTATAAACACAGCATACTACAGTAGCTAATAAAACTACTATATACAGACATCCACAACATAGTAAATTTTAAATTGTTCCTTCAGGCTGCGGGGGATTTCTTGCTCTTGCGGGAAACGTCTTTCCTGACAAGGGGAGTCCTTCTGCTTGGCAGGTGAGAGTTGTGGCTGTGAAAACAGCCTCAGGTTCTGGGGCCTCTTCCATTGTGGTTATAGGTGTTGACTCTGAGACTGCAGGAAGTAGTTCTGACAGCTCTGGACAGCTTTTTTCTCCTTTTCTTTCTCTGGATCTACTTCAATCCCTTTTTCTTTCTCATGTTCCTTCTCTCTTTCACACAATTGTCTTTCTCATTCATATTCTTTCCCTCCATCTCTTCCCTCCTTTTTTTCCTTCTAATCTGTGTATCTTGATCTTGGGAAGGTCCATTTAGTTCACTGGAGTATTCTCTTATTAAACCTTCTATTGCTCCCTTTATATAACCATATAACAGTCAATCACAGCACAGAAACAGGCCATTCTGGCCCTCCTAGTCCATGCTGAACTCTTAATCTCACCTAGTCCCACCTACCCGCACTCAGCCCATAACCCTCCACTCCTTTCCTGTCCATATACCTATCCAATTTTACCTTAAATGACACAACTGAACTGGCCTCTACTACTTCTACAGGAAGCTCATTCCTCACAGCTATCACTCTCTGAGTAAAGAAATACCCCCTCGTGTTTCCCTTAAACTTTTGCCCCCTAACTCTCAAATCATGTCCTCTCGTTTGAATCTCCCCTACTCTCAATGGAAACAGCCTATTCACGTCAACTCTATCTATCCCTCTCAACATTTTAAATACCTCAATCAAATCCCCCCGCAACCTCCTACGCTCCAATGAATAGAGACCTAACTTGTTCAACCTTTCTCTGTAACTTAAGTGCTGAAACCCAGGTAACATCCTAGTAAGTCGTCTCTGCACTCTCTCTAATTTATTGATATCTTTCCTATAATTCGGTGACCAGAACTGTACACAATATTCCAAATTTGGCCTTACCAATGCCTTGTACAATTTTAACATTACATCCCAACTTCTGTACTCAATGCTCTGATTTATAAAGGCCAGCGTTCCAAAAGCCTTCTTCACCACCCTACATGAGACTCACCTTCAGGGAACTATGAACTGTTATTCCTAGATCTCTCTGTTCCACTGCATTCCTCAATGCCCTACCATTTACCCTGTATGTTTTATTTGGATTATTCCTGCCAAAATGTAGAACCTCACACTTCTCAGCATTAAACTCCATCTGCCAACGTTCAGCCCATTCTTCTAACCGGCATATATCTCCCTGCAAGCTTTGAAAACCCACCTCATTATCCACAACACCTCCTACCTTAGTATCATCAGCATACTTACTAATCCAATTTACCACCCCATCATCCAGATCATTTATGTATATTACAAACAACATTGGGCCCAAAACAGATCCCTGCGGCACCCCGCTAGTTACCGGCCTCCATTCCGATAAACAATTATCCACCACTACTCTCTGGCATCTCCCATCTAGCCACTGTTGAATCCATTTTATTACTCCAGCATTAATACCTAACGACTGAACCTTCTTAACTAACCTTCCACGTGGAACTTTGTCAAAGGCCTTGCTGAAGTCCATATAGACTACATCCACTGCCTTACCCTCGTCAACATTCCTCGTAACTACTTCAAAAAATTCAATAAGGTTTGTCAAACATGACCTTCCACGCACAAATCCATGCTGGCTACTCCTAATCAGATCCTGTCTATCCAGATAATTATAAATACTATCTCTAAGAATACTTTCCATTAATTTACCCACCACTGATGTCAAACTGACAGGTCTATAATTGCCAGGCTTACTTCTAGAACCCTTTTTAAACAATGGAACCACATGAGCAATACGCCAATCCTCCGGCACAATCCCCATTTCTAATGACATCTGAAAGATCTCCGTCAGAGCTCCTGCTATCTCTACACAAACTTCCCTCAAGGTCCTGGGGAATATCCGGTCAGGACCCGGAGATTTATCCACTTTTAAATTTCTTAAAAGCGCCAGTACTTCCACCTCTTTAATTGTCATAGGTTCCATAACTTCCTTACTTGTTTCCCACACCTTACACCATTCAATATCCTTCTCCTTAGTGAATACCGATGAGAAGAAATTGTTCAAAATCTCTCCCATCTCCCTCGGCTCCACACATAGCTGACCACCCTGATTCTCTAAGGGACCAATTTTATCCCTCACTATCCTCTTGCTTTTAATATAACTGTAGAAGCCTTTCGGATTTACTTCCACCTTATTTGCCAACCCAAACTCATAACTTCTTTTAGCTTTTCTAATCTCTTTCTTAAGTTTCCTTTTACATTCTTTATATTCCTCGAGCAATTCCTTTACTCCATGCTGCCTATATCTATTGTAGACATCCCTCTTTTTTCGAACCAAGTTTCTAATATCCCTTGAAAACCATGGCGCTTTCAAACCTTTAACCTTTCCTTTCAACCTAACAGGAACATAAAGATTCTGTACCCTCATAATTTCACCCTTAAATGACCTCCATTTCTCTATTACAGCCTTCCCATAAAACAATTTGACCCAATCCACTCTCTCTAAATCCCTGCACATCTCCTCAAAGTTAGCCTTTCTCCAATCAAAAATCTCAACTCTAGGTCCAGTCCTGTCCTTCTCCATAATTATATTGAAGCTAATGCTATTGTGATCACTGGACCCGAAGTGCTCCCCAACACATACATCTGTCAGCTGACCTATCGCATTCCCTAACAGGAGATCCAACACTGCCCCATCTCTAGTCGGTACTTCTATGTATTGTTGCAAAAAACTATCCTGCACACATTTCACAAACTCTAAACCATCCAGCCCTTTTACAGAATGAGCTTCCCAACCTATGTGTGGAAAATTAAAATCTCCCACAATCACCACCTTCTGATCTTCTGATCTGATCTCTTCTCCTGGTTTCCTCATCCACAAATTTATCTGACAGATCCTCTGATTTCTTATCCCCATTGACTCCTTTCTTTTTGGCCTTCCATTCATCCAGGTGGGCTTTTGTGTTTGCATCTACTTTTACAAACAGCTTTTTGATTCCCATCTCACTTGAAATTCATGCAATAACGTCATTGCATGCAGAGTACAAAGTAGATTCTGGTTCCTTGTACACACAAAAGCTGAATGCTTGCAACTTTCCTGAAGATCCTTGAACTCTGTTCCAGCTTAAAACCATGCCATGTTTCCCAAGTAAATGCCTGATTAACATATCAGAAGCTTTCTCAGATATGTTGACACAAAAACTGTTGTAGTCGGACCACTACTTTCATCACTTTCAGAATTTTTATGAGAAGCTTGGTCAGAGAATTATAGAAAAGTACAGCAAAGATACAGACCCTTTGGCCCATCTAGATCATCTAAACTACTTAAACTACCTACTCCCATTGGCCTGTACCAGAACCATAGCAATCCATACCTCTCATATCATTGTACCTATCCAAAATTCTCCTAAATGCTGAAATTAACCCCGTATCCACCACTTGCACTGGCAGCTCATTCCACACCCTCACCACCCTCTGAGTAAAGATGTTTACCCTCATGTTCCCTTTAAACGTTTCACCTTTCACCCTTAACCCATGATCTCTCATTGTGTCCCATCCATCCTCAGTGGAAAAAGCCTGCTAGCATTTACCCCATCTATACCTCTCATAATTTTGTATACCTCTATTAAATCCGCCTTCAATCTTTACGTAACAATGAATAAAGTCCTAACCTATTCAAATTTTCCTTATAACTCAGGTCCTCCAGTTCTGGCAACATCTTTGTGAATTTTCACTGTACTCTTTCAACCTTGTTTACATCTTTCCTGTAGGTAGGTGACCGAAACTGCACACAATACTCCAAATTAGGCCCCACCAATATCTTCTACAATTTCAACATAACATCCCATCTCCGGTACTCAATACTTTGATTTATGAAAACCAATGTGCCAAAAGCTTTCTTTAAGACCCTATCTATCTATACCAGCACTTTCAACTAATTAAGAACATGTATTCCCATACTCTTAGTTCTACCACACTTCTCAGTGCCCTAACTTTCACTGCATAAGACCTTTCTGGGTTGGTCCTCACAAAGTGCAACACCTCACACTTGTCTGCATTAAATTCCATCTGCCATTTTTCAGCCCATTTTTCCAGCTGGTTCAGGTCCTGCTGCAAGTTCTGATAGTCTTCCTCATTGTCCACTATATTCCCAATCTTGGTATTATCCCCACGTTTGCTGATCCATTTAACCACATTATTAGCAAGATCATTGATATAGGTGACCAACAACAATGGACACAACACCAAGCCCTGCGGCACACCACTAGATATAGGCCTCCAGTTAAAGAGGCAACCATTCTCTGGCTTCTCCCACAAAGCCAATGAACCTTCTTGACCAATCTCCCATGCAGGACCTGGTCAAATACCTTGCTAAAGTCCATGTAGACAACATCCACGACCTTGTTTTCATCAACTTTCCTGGTAACTGCCTCAAAAAATTTTACAAGATTGGTTAGACATGACCTACCATGCACAAAGGCATGTTGGTGATTCCTAATCGCAGGTAGGCGATGCTTGTTTAAAAGTACAGAAGGGTCAAGCGAGGTGTCTGTTGTTGGGTGTAGGCCAGCAGTGAGAGTAGGAATGTCATGCTTTGTCTTAAAGGAGGCTTCAGAAGAGGTGTTGACTCTGGGTAGGCTTCTATTAAGGTTTCCTTTTTCTTTCTCTCTTACTGTACCTAGTGTAGCAAATGGCTGTTATATGTTCTTCATACCGGTTGTTGGAGTCTTGGGAAATCCAGAGTCTCCCAGGGAACTACATCTGCGTGAAGTGCATCCAGCTGCAGCTCCTTGAAGATATGTTAGGGATCTGGAGCAGCAGCTGGATGACCTTCAGCTTGTATGGGAAAATGAGAAGATCATCGATTAGAGGAAAGAAGTCACCCCCAAGTTGCAGGAGGAGAATAGCTGGGTGACTGTCAGAAAAAAAGCAAATATGAATAGGCAGTGAACACAGAGCACTCTTGTTGCTTAACAATAAGTATACTGCTTTGGATACTGTTGTGGGAGTTGACCTTCCAGGGTAATGCCGCAGAGACAAGGTTGCTGGCACAGATCGTGGGTCCGTGGTGCAGAAAGGTAAGTGGGAGAAGAAGGGAGCGGTAGTAATAGGGGATTCAATAGTCAGAGGAACAGACAGGAGATTCTGAGGATGTGAGTGGGACACCCAAATGGTATGTTGTCTCCCAGGTGCCAGGGTCAGGGATGTCTTGGATTGCATCATCAACATTTTGAAGAGGGAGGGAGAGCAGCCAGATGCCTTGGTACATATTGGTACCAATGATATAGGAAGGAAAAGCAAAGAGGTCCTGAAAAGAGAATTTAGAGAGCTAGGTAGAAAGCTGAGCAGCTGGATCTCCCGGGTAGTAATTTCTGGATTGCTGTCTGTGCCACTTGCCAGTGAGGGTAGAGACAGGATAATTTGGCAAATCTATGAGTGCCTGAGAAGCTGGTGCAGGGGATAGGGCTTCAGGTTCTTGGATCACTGGGATCTCCTGGGGGAGGTATAACCTGTTCAAAAGTGATGGGTTGCTCCTGAACCGGAGGGGAACCAAGATTCTTGTGGGCAGGTTTGTTAGAGCTGTCAGGGAGGTTTAAACTAAATTGGCAATGGGTTAGGAACTGGAGTGAAGGGACAGGATAGGATGGATGGTAAAAAAGCAAAGATAGCATGCAGTCAGACTGTCAGGAAGGGCAGGCAGATGATGGGACAAAATTGCAGTGAGCAGGATGAGTATCAGTGCATTAGGGATGCAGAATCAAAAAGGGTAGCAAATACAGTGCTCAAACTGCTATATCTCAATGCACAGAGTATAAGAAATAAGGTAGATGATAATTTTGCACTATTACAGATTGTCAGGAATGATGTTGTGGCCAACACTGAATCGTGGCTGAAAGATGGTTGCAGTTGGAAGCTAAATGTCCAAGGTTACATTTTGTATTGGAGGGACTGGAAGGTAGGCAGAGGGGGGTGGCATGGCTCTACTGGTAAAGAATGGCATCATATCAGTAGAAAGATGTGACATAGGATCAGAAGATGCTGAATCCTTGTGGGTTGTGTTAAGAAACTGCAAGGGTAAAAGGACGCTGATGGCAGTTATATACAGGCCTCCCAAAAGTGGCTGGGATGTGGACCACAGATTATAGCAGGAAAAAGAAAGGGCGAGTCAAAAGGGCAATGTTATGATAGTCATGGGAGATTGCAACATGCAGGTCGAGTGGGAAAATTAAGTTGGAAATGGATCTCAGGAGAGTGAGTTTGTTGAATGCCTAGGAGATTTTTAGAGCAGCTTGACATTGAACCTACTAGGGGATAAGCTATACTGGATTGAATGTTATGTAATGGACTGGAGATGATTAGGGAGCTTAAGGTAAAAGAATCCTTAGGAGGCAGTGATTACAATATGATTGAGTTCAACTTGAAATTTCATGGGGAGAAAGTAAAATCTGATATAGCAGTATTTCAGTAGATTAAAGGAAATTACAGTGGAATAAGAGAGGAATTGGCCAAAGTAAATTGGAAGGAGCTGCTGGCAGGGATGACAGCAGAGTAGCAGTGGTGTGAGTTTCTGGCAAAAATGAGGAAAATGCAGGATAGATGTATTCCAAAAAACAAAGGAATACTCAAGTGACAAAGTAGTACAACCATGGCAGGCAAGGGAAGTCAACGCTAATGTAAAAGCAAAAGAGAGGGCATACAACATAGCAAAAATTAGCAGGAAGTCGGAGGATTATGAACCAACAGAGAGTGACTAAAAGAATCCTTTGGAGGGAAAAGATGAAATATGAAAGCAAGCTAGCAAACAATATCAAAGTGGATAGTAAAAGCTTTTTCAAGTGTGTAAAAAATAAAAGGGAGATGAGAGTGTATATAGGACTGCTAGAAAACTGAAGCCAGAGCAATAATAACAGGGGCCAAGGAGATGGCAGATGAACTAAATAAGCATTTTGTATCAGTCTTCCCTAAGTCACCCGGACCAGATGAATTGCACCCTAAGGTTCTGAAAGAGGTAGTGGTAGAGATTGTGGATGCATTAGCAATGATCTTTCAAAAATCATTGCACTCTGATATGGTGACAGAGGACTGGAAAATTGCAAATGTCACTCCACTCTTTAAGAAAGGAGGAAGGCAGCAGAAAGAAGTTATAGACTAGTTAGCTTAACTAGCTTGGGAAGGTTTGATTCAATTGTTAAGGATGAAGTTTATGGAGTTTTGGAGACACAGGATGAAGTCAGCATAGTTTCCTTAAGAGAAAATCTTGCTTGTTGAAATTCTTTGAGGAGTCACACATAGGATAGATATGAGGGATGTAGTGGACGTTGTGTATTTGGACTTCCAGAAGGCCTTTGACAAGGTTCCACACATGAGGCTGCTTACCAAGTTAAGAGCTCATGGTATTACAGGAAAGTTACTGGCATGGTTAGAACATTCGCTGATTGGTACGAGGCAGCAAGTGGGAGTAAAAGGATCCTTTTCTGGTTGGCTGCCAGTGACTAGTGGTGTTCCTTAGGTGTCGGTGTTGGGACCACTTCTTTTAATACTGTACATAAATGATTTAGATAATGATACGGATGGCCTTGTTGCCAACTTTGCAGATGATATGAAGATTAGTGGAGATGCAGCTGGTGTTGACAAAACAAGTAGGCTGCAGAGGACTTAAACAGATTATGAGAATGGGCAAGAGAGTGACAAATGAAATACCATGTTGGAAAATACATGGTCATGCACTTTGGTAGTTTAAATAAATGTGCAAACTAATGGTGTAATCCTGTTCCCATGTCTTACGGTCTAGATAGATAGATAGATACTTTATTCATCCCCATGGGGAAATTCAACTTTTTTCCAATGTCCCATACACTTGTTGTAGCAAAACTAATTACATACGGTACTGAACTCAGTAAAAAATATGATATGCATCTAAATCACTATCTCAAAAAGCATTAATAATAGCTTTTAAAAAGTTCTTAAGTCCTGGCGATAGAATTGTAAAGCCTAATGGCATTGGGGAGTATTGACCTCTTCAGCCTGTCTGAGGAGCATTGCATCGATAGTAACCTGTCGCTGAAACTGCTTCTCTGTCTCTGGATGGTGCTATGTAGAGGATGTTCAGAGTTTTCCATAATTGACCGTAGCCTACTCAGCGCCCTTCGCTCAGCTACCGATGTTAAACTCTCCAGTACTTTGCCCACGACAGAGCCCGCCTTCCTTACCAGCTTATTAAGACGTGAGGCGTCCCTCTTCTTAATGCTTCCTCCCCAACACGCTACCACAAAGAAGAGGGCGCTCTCCACAACTGACCTATAGAACATCTTCAGCATCTCACTACAGACATTGAATGACGCCAACCTTCTAAGGAAGTACAGTTGACTCTGTGCCTTCCTGCACAAGGCATCTGTGTTGGCAGTCCAGTCTAGCTTCTCGTCTAATCAGACCATATCTATCAAAATACTCATATATCTGGTCCCTTAGAATACCTCCCAATAACTTGGAATATGCTTTCAAGCCAGAGGCTCTGAGGTTGGCACCAATGCCTGTTTGCCCTCTGTTTGACAATGCTTCATGGAGATAGCTGTGGCATCATCCAATACCTTTCCTCCCTCGCTTTCAGGTAGCTTCATTGCAGGGGATGTGGCATGCAAATTGTTGATAATGTCCAATCAAATTGTAGTTGCCTCAGCCAATCACACCTCCATAAGGCTGGTCCTTCTGGTTTTACCACATACATGCTCAATGTGGTTTGTTGGTTGTTGTATTTTGCACTTACGACTGTCATTCCCACAGGAGTTATCTTTTCTCCAATATAAATTCTTAGTTGGATATCTGCAGGCTTTAGTTTAATATCTTGGAAATGCCATTTAAACTCATGTGAAACAGCTGAACCAGTGTCTAATTCCATTTTAATTAATTTACCGTTAACTTCTGGCATAAGCCATATTGTATGTCTATTGTTAGCTTTCGCACTGTAAATCTCAACGGTACTCAATCCTGCATCACTCTCACCATTATCAGATACTTCATCGACAGCATGCAGATTAGTGCTCTGTTTTAAACTGCAATTTGACTTTCTACCTTTCTGTCTTCCCTAAGCAGTCCATTGACTTTTGTTTGCCTGACCTGCTCTTTATGAGTGTCCTACTTTCTTGCATTATCTGCAATTTCACCTTTAAACCCGCAGTTTGTTGTATGTAAGTCTCTGCCATAACAGTAACACAATTTGTTCAGCCAGACAAATTTCTGTTTAGATGCTGCAAATTTATTCATGCCCACTTTTATTCCTGACTGCAACTCAGTTGCATCTCTGTCTGTGGTTTCCATTGAAACAGTGATTTTAACTGATCTTTTCAACATAAGTTGTGCTTCAGTTTGAAGCCATTTCTTTATACTTTCTTTTGAGATTCTGCAAATTAAACAGAATATCTGAGCAATATTAGCCCCACTGCTGAACTGACAATGCTCAGACAACAATTCAGCCATGTATTCTGAAATGGACTCCCCCTTTTATTGATTCCACTTATAAACAATGGCATTTTTTCTAAATGCTCCTGCATTACTCCGAGAATATTAGACAAGCTCATTTCTGTTGGTTTCATGGAGCTGTCAAACTTTGAAGCAAACTGTATGCCTTTAAATCTAATACTCTCAGCAAAATTGTTATTTGTTTCTCATTGGCTATTTCATTTACTTCAGAATATTGTTCAATTAGCTCAGTATATAACACTCAGTTATCTGTTATGTAATCAAACATGTCAATCTTTCTGATGTAGCCAGCTATTTCTGTTGTTTTAATGAGTCACCTTGGACTTACTCATTATGAACCCATGAATTTCTCCATTTACTACCTTTTTTTAAAACTGGATAGTGTTTTCCCTTTCAAGTTTTTTAAAAAAAATTTGAGGCTCAGCCGAGTTTCTCACTGTGCTTCAACAGGTCACTAGCCATCTCAGGTTAATTTTAAAAATACCTTGTTGCCAATGTTATGTTTTGTAACTTCAAAACATTAAATTAATTCAAAGGAAAACACAGGCGTCCAAGATGTGTGTCAAGTTTACTTTAAGTGAGGTGCGCCTGTATCACGTGGTAGCGTGATGATATATGCATTCATGTATTTATACATATAACCCATAATGAATTATTTAAATGAACAAGAATGCTTAATCAAACAAAATATATACAAGATTATTCAAATGTAACTGAAATACTAAATATACAACATTATCACTCCAAACCCTTTTCACTGGACATTGCCTGAGACACAGACTTTATGTTCTTGAATTGTTCTTTTAAAATTTCCTTGTTGTTTACAAACAGGTAAAATAGAATGGCAATTCAATTTGATAAAGCTGGGGAGACAAGTCCTCTGTTTTGGCCCAATTATCAGTCTTGTTATCATAAATATCAATTCGGAGCAAGAAGGCTGTGAGTGAACTGATGATTTTTAGGAGTGAAGAGAGTTTTTTACTACTCGGGTTAAAGAGAGGCGCGACTGTGCAGATGCGTGACGTCAGCCAGTAGAGTGTGAAAGGTTTAAACAGAAGGCCGCCATATCCAGCAGGCAGTGGAGTGAGAGGCAGCAGAGTGGTAGGGCTTTGAGTGAGAGGCAGCTAAGTGGTAGGGCTTTGGCTCAACGGGCTTTGGTGGTAATGGGACAAGGCGAGGTAGGAAGTATGTGTGTGAGGCCAGTTTTCTGTGATCCAGAATTGACTTGCCCACAGAAGGCAAAGAGTGGTTCTAAATGGGTCATATTCTACATGGAGGTCAGTCACCAGGTGGGTGTCTCAGGGATCTGGTCAGGGAACCTTACTCTTCATGATTTTTTATAAATGACCTGGATGAGGAAGTGGAGGGATGGGTTAGTAAATTTGCTGATGACACAAAGGTTGGAGGTGTTGTGGATAGTATGGAGGGCTGTCAGAGGTTACAGTGGGACATTGATAGGATGCAAAACTGGGCTGAGAAGTGGCAGATGGAGTTCAACCCAGATAAGTGTGAAGTGGTTCATTTTGGTAGGTCAAGTATGATGGCAAAATATAGTATTAATGGTAAGATGCTTGGCAGTGTGGAGGATCAGAGCGATCTTGGGGTCCGAGTCCATAGGATGCTCAAAGCAGCTTTGTAGGTTGACTCTGTGGTTAAGAAGGTGTATGGTGCATTGGCTGTCATCAATCGTGGAATTGCATTTAGGAGCGGAGAGGTAATGTTGCAGCTATATAGGACCCTGGTTAGACCCCACTTGCAGTATTGTGCTCAGTTCTGGTCGCCTCATTACAGGAAGAATGTGGAAGCTATAGAAAGGTTGCAGAGGAGATTTACAAGGATGTTGCCTGGATTGGGGAGCATGCCTTATGAGAGTAGTTTGAGTGAACGCGGCCTTTTCTCCTTGGAGCGAAGGAGGATGAGAGGTGACCTGATAGAGGTGTATAAGATGATGAGAGGCATTCATCGTGTGGATAGTCAGAGGCTTTTTCCCAGGGCTGAAATGGTTGCCACAAGAGGACACAGGTTTAAAGTGCTGGGGAGTAGGTACAGAGGAGATGCCAGGGCTAAGTTTTTTCCTCAGAGAGTGGTGAGTGCATGGAATGGGCTGCTGGCAATGGTGGTGGAGGCAGATATGATGGGGTCTTTAACAGACTTTTAGATAGGTACATGGAGCTTAGTAAAATAGCGGGCTATAGGTAAGCCTAGTAATTTCTAAGGTAGGGACATGTTTGGCACAACTTTGTGCACTGAAGGGCCTGTATTGTGCTGTAGGTTTTTCTATGTTTCTAAATGTAATTTTTACAAATGCTTCTTAATAGTTATTAGCTGTAATTTTACTGCTCTTCAGTAATCAAAAAGTCATATTAATTGTAGAAACAAATTGGTGGCATGATTGCATGAAGTGACAGATTCCTAAAGGTAAGTACGGTTTGGTTCAGTTAACCGGAGGGGATTCAGTAGAGTTGCTAACAAGGCAGTTGAATTCCCCATTCAGGAACTGAGCATAAAATCTGAGGAAACGTCAATGCAATGGTGAGGGAGTGCTTCATTCAAATATGTCAAGATGGATTGGAAATTTATTTGTATTTGAACATTGGTACCTGAGACCATAGTTGTGACAACTTTGCAATCAATATTTGTTTGACAGTCTCTAGCCTGAAGCAACTTGTATGGAAATATAACATGCTATTTCCCAAGTTTGCTGTGTTACACTTTGAACCTTCCTTCAGCTGTTGAATGTTAAAACAATAAAACCACAAAACCTAACATTCTAGCAAACTACAGATTTTGCCTGCCCTGTTGGGTGTTCCCAGTATTTGCTGTATAACTTCATATTTCAACATTTTGTTTTTCTTTGACATAACTGATTCCAATAAAAATTTGTATTAATATAAGAGGTGTTGGATTGGAAATCTTAAGCAGGACACCTTGAAACATTTAAGCAAACCTTGACAGTTTATTAGCAAAGAAATATGAGCAGAAAAAATCCATGTAGATTCAATAAGTGTGTATTTAAATCTTCTCAAGGCAAAGGGGGATTTGGAGTTTGCCTTTCTCACTTCTGTTATGAATTTTTAACTATTTGAAGAACAGCACAGTGCTGGAAATTGATTCAAAACCAGTGGGTATTCTAAGTAAATTGTGGCAATATGTGCCGTTCTTCTGTAAAGACCTTAAAATATTTGCAGGGTGAAATTCTTAATTTTCTGCATCTACTCCTGACAGCTTCTACACTTGTTTTGTTGAGCTCCTCTTTTGGAATGATGCAGAATATGGCTACAACAGCATGTTCTCTCTGGGGATCTCTGCAAAGAATGGTCTGAGGTTGCGATCAAAAGTTTTCTCCAAAGTTGCCATGGTGATAATGTTGATAAATATATACAGCGAGAATACACAATTGTGATCTTATTATTTGGTCCTGGCAACACTTTCCTTGGGCAGCCTGATTCCTTGATCACAGTCATGTCAACATAAAATTGTGAGTCACCAGTCAGTTGCCAGAAGAATGGCCCCTGACAATTTTCATCTTTACCCCTCTGTGGAATATTCTGAAACTAATCATGTGAGGAGTTGATTCAGGGGATTATGCTTTTGCACTGGCAGTAATGCTGATTTTGTGCAATGCCGTAAAATGAGCAATATTATATCGCATGCACACTGTATGACTTTCTTAATTTTCATTTCCATTTATTTTTCAGGTGAGGACCTCATAGTTGCTTCCACTTCTAGATAGGCTTGCTGTAATTGAGACTTAATGTAGGCACTGACCTGGCTTCATCAGAGTAGTCTGGCAAGTATTTGCATTTAGATAGCTCCTTTAACATAAAGAAATGTCCCTTGGGTGTCATGAATCATATTCATTCTAAAGTGACCAATAAACCAATCAGGTAGATAAGACTAAAAGCATTGGGATTGAGGAAATTTAAGGAGCCAGTGTTATATTCTTTAACTATCATGAAAGCTGTCCTGAATTAGTAGCTCTCCTCCTTTACTTTGAGAAATGAAACTTAATACAACTGGCTTCCTCAAGTATTATAAACTAATAGACAGTGTTCTCAGCTCTCCATTAATAATTGACTGAACTACTGTAAATTGAAAGCCCTCATACTAGTGTTAATATAATTTAGTCCCGATGAATAGCTTTCACACTAGATTGGTATAAGAGCTGTCACTTGCATTAGGAAATAGTGCATTTTAATAAAACTCTCTTACAAAGCAGGGTGAAGAACATATTGACACAGAGAAAGTGAAAAGCACTGAAGTAAATGTAATTTTGATTTAGTTATGTCTGACCAGAAGTGTGAGACTTTGAGGTTAAAGCTCCTTTGGTTTCCAAATTTTCTGAGGTGGTTCAGAAAGAGGAAATTGGAAATGTCTGGTAATAATTTGAACACTTTACAGTAAAAATGACAATGGTTCTCAAAGACCACTTAAACTTCAGCAAACCCAAAGTAATGAAGAAAGTTAAAGTAACATTTAACAATTTTAACCCTTCACCTGACCACCAGGTACTTTGACCTGAAATATAAACTGTTTCTCTTGCCTAACCTGCAGAATTTCTCCATCATATTCCATTTTTTATTTCAGTAACATGGTAAGGGGCGCTTCTGGGCCAGCTGGGATACAGTCAGATCTCATTGGAAGGCCACAGGAATTCACTGGGAACCATTTGCAGGGCTAAAACGTGACCTAAGATAGAAAGCAAGTTTATAGTGTTAAATGTTTTACCTTAGATTAATTCTGCTGAAGCACCAGGGGTCATCAACTTCACCATCTTTATCAATGTGCCATGTCATGAGGGGTCAATTGGCTCATATAAAGCTGGTGGAAGAGTTATGGCACCAAAAGCGTGGAAACCCTTCAGGAGATTTTGGAAATTGATGAGGTGTCAGTGGAAGGTGGAATGTGCTGCCATTTCTGGTTGAGCAGTGATTAAAGCTGTTGATTGGTACATCCCAAAACACAGTTTAGTTGTAGTCAGATACATAGAGCACTACAGCACAGAAACAAGAGCCGTTGGCTGATCTAGTTTGTGCTAAACTATTATTCTGCCTAGTTCCATCGACTTGCACCCTGACCATACCCCTCTATACTTCTCCCATCCATGTACCTATCCAAGCCTTTTTCAAATGTTGAAATTGAACCCATATCTTCCACTTCCACTGGCAGCTTGTTCCACACTCTCACCACCCTCTGAGAGAAGAAGATCCCCCCATTTCCCTTTAAACATTTCACCCTTCACCTTTAACCTCTGACTTCTAGTTCTAGAAGAACATTATGATCTCCCACAGCCCCCAGTGATCCTGTGATTTCATTCTCCAAGCCCAACGTGCTAGCAGCCTTCAGAAGGATGAACCCATGGAAAGTACTGAGATCTTTAATCTCTCACTTCGGCAGTCTGAGGTACCCACCGGCTTCAAGCAGGCTTCAATTATACTGGTCCTTAGAAGAACATTTTAACCTGCTTCAATGGCTATTGTCCAGTGGCACTTACATCCTCAGTGATGAAATGTCTTGAGAGATTGGTGATGGATTATATTAACTCGTGCCAGAGAAGTGACTTGGATCTGCTCTAATTTACCTGTTGGAGCACAGGTTTCCCAGCGGATGTCATCTCATTGAATCTTCACTCAACCTGGAACATCTGGACAGCAAAGGTGCATATATCAGAATGCTCTTTATCAACTACAACTTGGCATTCAATACCATCAACCTCTCAAAACTAATCAATAAGCTTTGAGATCTTGGCCTCAATACCACTTTGTGCAATTGGATCCTCAATTTCCTCACTTGCAGAACCCAGTTAGTTCAGATTGGCAACAACATCCCCTCCACAATCTCCATCAGGACAGGAGACCACAAGGCTGTGTGCTTAGCCACCTGCTCTACTCACTTTACACTTATGACTGTGTAGCTAAGCACAGCTCCAATGCCATATTCAAGTTTGCTGACAACACCACTGCCTTAGGCCAAGTCAAAGGTGGTGATAAATCAGCATATAGGAGGGAGACTGAAAATCTGGTTGAGTGGTGTCATAACGACAACCTTTTACTCAATGTCAGCAAGACCAAGAGTTGCTTATTAACTTTGGGAGGAGGAAACCAGAGAACATGAGCCAGTCCTAATCTGAGGATCAGAGGTGGAAAGGGTCAGCAACTTCAAATTCCTCAGTGTTATTATTTCAGACGATCTGTTCTGGGCCCAGCACATACGAGGAACTATGAAGAAAGCATAGCAGTACCTCTATTTCCTTTGGAGATTGTAGAAATTTGGCTCAGTAACTAAAACTTTGACAAACTTCTATAGATGTGTAGTGGAGAGTGTATTAACTGGTTGCATCACAGCCTGGTACGGAAACACCCTTGAATGGAAAATCCTACAAAAGTAGTGGATAAGGCCCTGTCAATCATAGACAAAGTCCTCCCCACCATTGAGCACATCTACATGAAGCAATGTCCCAGGAAAGCAGCATCAAGGACCCCCACCATCCAGGCCATGCTGGCTTCCCACTGTTGCCATCAGGAAGAAGGTACAAGAGCTTTGGGACCAGCAGGTTCAGGAGCAATGATTATCCCTCAACCATCCGGCTCTTGAATTAAAGTGGATAACTTCACTCAATTTCACTTGCCCCATCACTGAAATGTTTCCACAGCCTATGGACCTAACTTCCAAAGTCTCTTAATCTCATGCTCTCAATCTCATGTATTGTTCATTTATTTATTGATATATTAATTTGTTAATTATAATTATTTATTTCTTTTTGTATTTGCACAGTTTATTATCCTTTGTATACCAGTTGAACACTCAAGTTGGTATGGTCTTTCATTGATTCTATTATGGTTATTATTCTATTATAATTTATAATAGTCTGCAAGAAAATAAATCTCAGGGCTATATATGGTGACGTACATGTACTTTGATAATAGTTTGATAAACTTTAAAATCTCTCTCATTCTCCTTTGTTCCAGGGACTAAAATCCTAACCTGTTCAATCTTCCCCTATTACATATTTTATGGATATGTAGAATATTTCTATTATATTCTAAGATATCTTACTAACTCCCATCAGGAGTCTGTTTGTTGTTCATTTAAGTCAAAATTCAAGTAGTGTGCTTGTTATCTAGAAACAATCAGAGGAGATGGCAGCAGTGATCAAGAGGTAGCAAGCCGCTAGCTTTAGTAAGTGAAGTATTTCTTAAATGAAGTCAGTTGAAAGAAGGATGCACAATTTGGTTATGAATTCAAATTATCTGCAAGAAAGTGGTACTTGCAATAAAAGAGTGTCTTTAATCAGAAGGTCATGTCCATATCCTTGCTGAAAATTCAGTGTTTTGACTGCAATATCAAAGGCAACTTTATAGCCAAATGTCAAGGCTAATTAGTATGTTCACACTGCAGAGACAAGTACTGTGCACTGCATGCCACAGCTAACATAGCAGCAGATACTCTACCACCTGGATAACCTGCTCAATTATCGACACACGCCTGCCTTCTCATCAGCTTTCACATCAGCATTCCCTAAAACTTAGAAATTTTCCATTCGGAAAGTGGATGACCTCTGAAGTTTTGAAGCAGTGAACAATAATTTTTTGGTTCAGTTGACAAAATTACTCATAATGTAAACTCAAGAAACTATAATGTAATTGACTATCAAGTGACAAAGACTATAGTGGGAGAAACAGTGGCATCGACACCTAAGAGCATGTAATGGTGATAGAAAGGAAATGTCCAAACAGTCTAAAAGGGTTTCCCCAAACCATGATGGCTGGTAAGATCTGATGAAATATTTTCACCCTCTTCTCCACACTCCCTGCAGCCAAGTCACGTTGAGTCACCAAAACATCCTCACTGCCCATCAGCAGTTTTTATACTTCTGAACTCTGCAGAAAATCAATGATTTGTAATTTAGAATGTGCTTTCCTGTGATTTGCAGTTTAGCATGTCCTAAAGACCCCAGTTCACATCCATGTGAACTCTGCTGAATTGCTTCTTCACACAGCAAGACCTGTGTGTGATCTGTGTAGAACCTATTCAGCATGCTTTATTGTTGGTGCGGAGGTTAACAGACTATAGGTTGTATGACATGAACTGGTTTGGTGATGGCAGCCTTTTTCCTCAGGCCAGGAATTCACTGTGTTGTCTTGAATTAAATTGTGGTCGATGTGGTTATGGTGAATGTATAGCAGGTGGTTTTGAAGGATTGTTATGCTGCAGCAGGCTGAAATGGAATGGACCTACCCTAATAACTTTCTGGTGGCAATTTTCTGTTACGTCAGGAAGAAAAGTGGAAGCCATTATATAAGGGTTAACTGAAGATATCCCAAGATGATGCACATCACAGAATATAATTATATGCCATTGGCCCAGTCAGCTGGCTGGAGGTTTATGTCTTGTGGTTTTCATCTTATGGTATTGCATTAGTAGCAACTTACTGTATATATTAATGTATGGGTGTCAGGGAAAATTATGGCCATTGGTGTGGAAATGTGAAAACCAGGCACAGGAGGGACTAATCTTTGTTATTTGGTTCCATTGTTTAACTTGCTTTGCTGCAGTTGTAACAAGAACTTGCATTTAAGATAACTAATTTAATTTTTAAAATAATTACTACTATCTGGAGGTGGGGTGGTCAAGATGGCGCTAAACAGCGACTCCTTTGCTTGCATCTTTGGAAGCAGCTCTATTTTTATCTTTGATATCTCCTTTTCCCTTTTGAAGACCCTGACCTAGAGTTACACTCTGACTTCAGTTCTGTGTGGGAATGGGACCCGCTCTCAGGGCCTCACGTCTGGCTGCTTCTTGATATCCCAAGGACGTGGCCTGGAAGACTAGCACACCTTCAGGGTGCCGGATTTTCATGGCTCTGGAGACGGGCTGATCCTAGGCCGGTGCCCCTGATTGGGGCATCGTGGGAGAACACGGAACATTGGGAGCAGCGAGTTAGTTGCCGTGGGTTGTGCATTCAGAGACCTGAGCCTTTCTGGGGCCGCCTCGCTGGGTGCAGAGCTCAGAAAAAGTGATGCAACAGACTTTTAACATCATATCAGCGAGTTGCTTGTTATGTCTCCCCTCTTGCTGTGAAACAGGGACACCTCATTTTCCCTTATTAGGGAGAGAGAGAGAGAGAGCCTGTGGTGAATTACTGGGTGAACGAGTAGTCTTTGGGGCACTGCAAGTCTGTGTCTTTATTGATGTTTTGCTGGACGTTTGAGTGCTCGGTGGGGGCCCCCGATGCTTTTTCACTGGTGGGGGGAGGGGTGGTTGCCTTGTTGCTGATGCATGGGTGGGGGGGGGAGCTGGGGGGAGCTTTGGGGTTCTAACATTTGACTGTCATTCATTCTTTGGGGCACTTTTCTGTTTTCGTGGATGTTTGCAAAGAAAAAGAATTTCAGGATGTATATTGTATACATTTCTCTGACATTAAATGTACCTTTGAAACCTACTGAACTTCAATCAGTGTAAAAATTGCTAATATCTGTGTTATCCAGCCTGCACACATTTCTGGCTTGCCCATATACTGAATGGAAGGACTAGTTCATCTACTGCTTTTGCAGCATTTTTAATGCATGCCCTCAAATCCTTTTGTTCCCCGGATCTGGAGTAGCTTGTACTGCTATGTAGACCTTTCTGGCTGTCTGGAGAGCTCACCAGCTGTGTATATCCCACCACAGGCCGATACTGATCTTGCTCTTAAGGAACTGTACGAGACCATCAGCACCCTGGAGGCTGTACCCCCAGAGACTGCTTTCATTGTTGCCGGTAACTTTAATCAAGCGTCGCTGACTAATGTCTCTCCGAAGTTTTGCCAACACATCTAGGTGAGCACACAGGGAGATAGCATACTCGACCACTGCTACGCTCCCTTTTTAGGCATCAAGAAACCTCACCTTAGGCATCAAGAGGGCAAAGACCAGCTATACACAAAAAATTCAGGGACACCTGTCCGATAACGATCCCCGGCTCATGTGGCTGAGCATCTAGGGCCTTACTGACTAGGCAAGGGAAAACAGTGTTGACCGTACCAGTGATGCCTCTCTCCCTGTTACTCTAAACAACCTGTACACAGGCTTCGAGCCACTCAACACAATGCCGGCACAAAAGCTACCCCCTCTTCCAGGTGAGTCTGCACCAGCAGCAGGTGTGAGAAGGACCCTGCAGGGAGTCAGTCCCAATAAGGCAGCCGGGCCAGACAACATCCCAGACCGAGTACTCTGGGAATGTGCACAGCAGCTCACTGACATCTTCACGGCCATCGTCAACACTTCACTCATCCAGGGTGCTGCCCTCACATGCCTCAAATCAGGCACCATCACCCCCGTAGCAAAGAACTCCACACCTTCAGAACTAAGTGACCACCACCCAGCGGCACTGACACTAATCATCGTGATGTGCTTTGAATGGCTAGTAATGGCACATCTCAAAAACTCCATCGTTGCCACATCGGACACTCACCAATATGATTACCGACAGAAGCTTACCTGGCCCTGACACACCTATAAAACACTTACATCAGAATGCTGCTTCTGGATTTCAGTTCAACATCCAATAATATTGTCCCCCAGACCTTGGTAAACAAACTCCTATTACTTGGTCTTAATACAACACTGTGCAACTGGGTGTTGGCCTTCCTAACGAACAGACCTCAGATAGTCAAGATGCAGACACACTCCTCTCTCTCCTCATCATCTTAAACACGAGTAATCACCAGGGCTGGGTACTGAGCCCCTTGCTGTACACTCTGCTCACACGACTGCGTGGCCAAACACCCAGGCAATCACATTGTCAAGTTTTCTGTTGACATGAGAGTGGTGGGGCTCATCACCAACAATGAGGAGATGGCCTTCAGAGAGGAAGTGGAGGAACTCAAAGTCTAGTGCCAGGCAAAGAAGGGTAGGGAAGGGAAGAGGATGGCAGCAGTGATAGGGGACTCTATAGTTAGGGGGTCAGACAGGCAATTCTGTGGATGCAGGAAAGAAACGCGGATGGTAGTTTGTGTCCTAGGTGCCTGGGTCCGGGAATTTTCTGATCGCATCCACGATATCCTGAAGTGAGAAGGAGAACAGCCAGAGGTCATGGTGCATATTGGTACCAACAACATAAGTAGGAAAAGGGAAGAGGTGCTGAAAACAGACTACAGGGAGTTAGGAAGAAAGTTGAGAAGCAGGACCACAAAGGTAGTAATCTCAGGATTGCTGCCTGTGCCACACGACAGTGAGTACAGGAATAGAATGAGGTGGAGGATAAATGCATGGCTGAGGGATTGGAGCAGGGGGCAGGGATTCAGACTTCTGGATCATTGAGACCTCTTTTGGAGCAGGTGAGACCCCTGTACAAAAAGGATGGGTTGCACTTGAATCCCAGGGAGACCAATAGCCTGGCGGGGAGGTTTGCAAAGGCTACTGGGGAGAGTTTAAACTAGAATTGCTGGGGGGTGGGAACCAAACTGAAGAGAGAGAGGAAGAGGTGGTTGGCTTACAAATAGAGAAAGCTTAGAGTCAGTGCGAGAGGGAATACAGGCAGGTGATAGAGAAGGGACGCACTCAGACCAATGGTTAGAGATGTATCTATTTTAATGCAAAGAGTATTATGGCCAAAGTGGATGACCTTAGAATGTGGATCAGTACTTGGAGTTATGATGTTATGGTCTTTACAAAGACTTGGATGGCTCAGGGGCAGGAATGGTTACTTCAAGTGCCAGGTTTTTGATGTTTCAGTAAGGACAGGGAGGGATGCAAAAGAGGTGGGGGCATGGCACTGTTGATCAGAGATAGTGTCAGGGCTGCAGAAAAGGAGGAAGACATGGAGGGATAGTTTACGGAGACCCTGTGGGTGGAAGTTAGGAACAGAAAAAGGTCAATAACTCTACTGGGTGTTTTTTATAGACCACCCAATAGTAACAGGGACATCGAGGAGCAGATGGGGAGACAGATTCTCGAAAAGTGTAATAATAACAGGGTTGTTGTGGTGGGAGATTTTAATTTCCCAAATATTGATTAGCATCTTGCTAGAGTGAGGGGTTTAGATGGAGTGGAGTTTGTTAGGTGTGTTCAGGAAGGTTTCTTGACACAGTATGTAGATAAGCCTACAAGAGGAGAGGCTGTACTTGATCTGGTATTGGGTAATGAAGCTGGTCAGGTGTCAGATCTCAGTGGGAGAACATTTTGGAGATAGTGATCACAATTCTATCTCCTTTACCATAGCATTGGAAAGGGATAGGAACAGACAGATTAGGAAAGCGTTTAATTGGAGTAAGGGGAAATATGAGGCCATCAGGCAGGAACTTGGAAGCATAAATTGGGAACAGGTGTTCTCAGAGAAAGGTACAGAAGAAATGTGGAAATGTTCAGGGGATATTTGCGTGGAATTCTGCATAGGTACGTTCCAATGAGATGGAAAGGATGATGAGGTACAGGAACCGTGGTGTACAAAGGCTGTTGTAAATCTAGTCAAGAAGAAAAGAAAAGTTTATGAAAGGTTCAAATAACTAGGTAATGACAGAGATTTAGAAGATTATAAGGCTAGCAGGACGGAGCTTAAGAAAGAAATTAGGAGAGTCAGAAGGGACCAAGAGAAGGCCTTGGCAGACAGGATTAAGGAAAACCCCAAGGCATTCTACAAGTATGTGAAGGGCAAGAGGATAAGATGTGAGAGAATAGGACCAATCAAGTATGACAGTGGAAAATTTTGTCTGGAACCGGAGGAGATAACGGAAGTAATTAATGGATACTTTGCTTCAGTATTCACTTTAGAAAAGGATCTTGGCAATTGTAGGGATGATTTACAGTGGACTGAAAAGCTTGAGCATGTAGATATTAAGAAAAAAGACATGCTGGAGCTTTTGGAAAGCACCAAGTTGGGTAAGTCACCGGGATCAGATTAGATGTTGCCCAGGCTACTGTGGGAGACAAGGCAGGAGATTGCTGACCCTCTGTCGATGATCTTTGCATCTTCAATGGGGATGGGAGAGGTTGTGGATGTTGTTCCCTTATTCAAGAAAGGGAGTAGAGATAGCCTAGGAATTTATAAACCAGTGAGTCTTACTTCAGTGGTTGGTAAGTTGATGGAGAAGATCCTGAGAGACAGGATTTATGAACATTTGGAGAGGCATAATATGATTATGAATAGTCAGTGTGGCTTTGTCAAAGGCCGATCGAGCCTTACGAGCCTGATTGAATTTTTGAGGATGTGATTAAACACATTGATGAAGGAAGAGCAGTGGATGTAGTGTATATGGATTTCAGCAAGGTATTTGATAAGGTACCCCATGCAAGGCTTATTGAGAAAGTAAGGAGGCATGGGATCCAAGGGGACATTGCTTTGTGGATCCAGAACTGGCTTGCCCACAGAAGGCAAAGAGAGGTTGTAGATGGGTCATATTCTGCATAGAGGCCGGTGACCAGTGGTGTGCTTCAGGGATCTGCTCTGGGACCCCTACGCTTTGTGATTTTTATAAATGACCTGGATGAGGAAGTGGACGGATGTTTTAGTAAATTTACTGAGGACACAAAGGTTGGGGGTATTGTGGATAGTATGAAGGGCTGTCAGAGGTTACAGCGGGACATTGATGGAATGCAAAACTGGGCTGAGAAGTGGCAGATGGAGTTCAACCCAGGTAAATGTGAGATGGTTCATTTTGGTAGGTCAAATATGATGGCAGAATATAGTATTAATGGCAGGACTCTTGGCAGTGTGGAGGATCGGAGGGATCTTGGCATCCGAGTCCATAAGACGCTCAAAGCTGCTGTGCAGATTGACTCTGTGGTTAAGAAGGCATACAGTGCACTGGCCTTTATCAATCGTGGAATTGAGTTTAAGAGCTGAGAGGTAATGTTGCAGCTATATAGGACCCTGGTCAGACTCCACTTGGAGTACTGAGCTCAGTTCTGGTTGCCTCACTACAGGAAGGATGTGGAAACCATAGAAAGGGTGCAGGGGAGATTTACAAGGATGTTGCCTGGATTGGGGAGCATGCCTTATGAGAATAGGTTGAGTGAACTCGACATTTTCTCCTTGGAGTGACAGAGGATGAGAGGTGACCTGATAGAGGTGTACAAGATGACAAGAGGAATGGATTGTGTGGATAGTCAGAGGCTTTTTCCCAGGGCAGAGAGTGATGAGTGCGTGCAATGGGTTGCCGGCGACGGTGGTGGAGGTGGATACGATAGGGTCTTTTAAGGGACTCCTGGATAGGTACATGGAGCTTAGAAAAATAGAGGGCTATGGGTAACCGTAGGTAATTTCTAAGGTAAGGACATATTCGGCATAGCATTGTGGGCTGAAGGGCCTGTATTGTGCTGTAGGTTTTCTCTGTTTCTATGTTTCTAAATAGACAAAGGAGATAGTTAGTGACATTAGGAGAATTTGCATAACTCACAACACCCCTCCCTTACATCGGTGGCACAGCAGTGGAAGCTGCAAGCAGTTTCAAACTCCTGGAAGTGCACATCACACACAACCTCTCATGGTCCCAGAACACATCCAACACAGTCAGGAAAGTTCACCAACACCTCTAGTTTCCAAGGAGGCTGAAGTGAGCTTGTCTCTGCACATTCATACTCATGTCATTCTACAGAGGCGCAGTGGAGAGCACCCTAACAAGCAGCATCACTGTTCGGTATGGAAATTGCTCTGCGATGGGCAGGAAGGCTCCACAACAAGTAATCAAAACTGCCCAGTGTTTCACTGGCACCAGCCTGCCCGTCATTAAGGACATATATACAGGAAAGGGCTGGGAAAGGGCCAGTAACATTATGAAGGATTCCAGACACCCTGTTCATGGACAGTTTGTCCCTTGCCCATCAGGGACAAGGCTGCATTGCACCCACACCAGGACCAACAGACTCAGAAACAGTTACTTTCCCAAAGCAGTATGGTTGATCAACAATTCCACCCATTAACTCCACCAATACTTCATTATTTCCCGTCAGCTACCTTATGTATATTTTAGCATCACTCTATGAACATACAATCAATCTATGAATATGAGCTATCTTATATATTTATATTTATTGTGTATTTTATTTATTTTTATTGGGTTCTTTATCTTTTGTGTCTTTTTGTACTGCACCCAATTATTTTATTCTCAGTACCCTTGTGTACAGAAACTAACACCTTGAATCTTCAGTTACCCGGCATTAAAGCTGAGGTAATAATTTGGATTAGATATTGTCTTCCTGGAAGAAACCAAAGAGTGGTAATAGATGGTTGTCTCTCTGAATGGAAGTCTGTGACTAGTGGTGTGCTGCAGGGGTCGGTGCTAGGTTCATTGTTGTTTGTCATCTATATCAATGATCTGGATGATAATGTGATTAACTGAATCAGCAAATTTTGGATGACACCAAGATAAGGATTGTAGTGGACTGTCAAAGCTTCAGAGGGATCTGGAACAGCTGGAAAAATGGGCTGAAAAACAGGAGCTGGAATTTAATGCAGACCAGTGTGAGGTGTTGCACTTTGGGAGGACAAACCAAAGTAGGACTTACACATTGGATGTACACATTGGGCAGTGAGGAGTGATGCAGAAGAGAGGGATCTGGGAATACAGATCCATAATGCCTTGAAAGTGGCATTGCCAATAGATGGGGTCATAAAGAATGCATTTGGTACATTGGCCTTCAAAGTATTGAGTACAGGAGATGGGATGTTATGTTGAAGTTGTACAAGACATTTGTGAGGTCTAATCTGGAGTATTGTGTGCTGCTTTGGTCATCTAACTACAGCAAAGATGTCAATTAGGTTGAAAGAGTACAGCGAAAATTTACAAGGATGTTACCAAGACCTGAGGGCCTATGTTATAGGGAAAGGTTGAATAGGTTAGGACTTTATAATAATAATAATAATAATAATAATAAGTACTTTATTGATCCTGAGTGGGGAAATTATTTTGATACAGCAGCAAAATTTAAAAACATTAGCTACAATAATAAACATAATAATATTAACTAATAATAAAGTACAGAATAATAACAAACACAATAATAAATTTCCAATGTGTAATAATGTGTAATACTGTTCAATAATAATGTACAACATTATAAAACAGAGACTATTGAACAATGATATGGAGAATGAGGGGAGATTGGATAGAGGTATACAAAATTATGAGGGCTATAGATAAGGTAAATTCAACCAGGCTTTTTCCACTGAGGTTGGGGGAGACTAGAACTAGAGGTCATAGATTAAGGGTGAATGGTGAAATGTTTAAAGGGAACATGAGGGGGGAATTTCTTCACTCAGAGGGCAGTGGGAGTACAGCATGACCTGCCAGTGGAAGGGGTGGATGTGGGTTTGATTTCAACATTTAAGAGATATTTGGTTAGGTATATGGATGGGAGGGGTATGGAGGGCTATGGTTTGGGTGCAGTTGAATGGGACTAGGCAGATTCATTGTTCAGCTTGCTCTACATGGGCCAAAGGCCCTGCTTCTGTGCTGCAGTGTTCTATGACTCTTTGACTCTATGATGTTGTGCCAACCTTTTAACCTACTCTAAGATCAATCTAACCTTTCCCTCCCACACACACACAACCCTCCATTTTTCTATCATTCGTGTGCTTTACAATGCATCTGCCTCTATCACCGCCCCTTAAGAAAACAAAGCACAGATTTTTAAATGACAGATAATGTTTATTATGAAGTAGGTGAGAAAGACATGCAAGTTGATGATGCCTGTATGCATTTAAAGAAAGTAGTTGATAAAGCATGACACAGAAGACTGGTTAACAAAACTGAGGTGAGTGAAATAGGTGGGTCAATGTTAATTTAGGTTAAAAAAAAGGCCCAATGGCAGCAAGAAGAGATTTGTGCTGAATAGTAATTGTTTGAACAGGGATGGTACACTGTTACATTCCCTACGAGTTCATGTCCAAAAATCTTTAGCCAAGAGGACATATGAAGCAAGTCTTTAGTAGAGGATGTGGAACACTGAACTTTATAAATAGAGATATTGAGTACAAAAATATGGAAGTCATGCTGAAGCTTTATTAACCTCTATAATCTAGATGCTTAGGCTATAAATAGATACGTATATCCTATTCAGGTCACCATGCTTCAGGAAGAATGTGAAGATCCGTGAGGGAGTGCAGAGGAGATTGACCATAATGGTTCTAGGAATGAGGGATTTTAGTTAGGTTGAAAAGCTGGTCTCATTCTCACTGGAGAAGAAATTGAGGGGACATTTAATAAGATACATTAAAGATTAAATGGTTCAGACAGGAAAAGCTATTCACTTTAGCTGATGGTACAATAGGGGAGACAGATTCAAGAGAAACTGAAAAACAGGGAGAACTTTTTTTACATAGCAAGTAATAAGGATCTGCCTAACACAACTGCGGACATGAAGTTGGTCAATGATTTCTAAAGGAAATTGGGAAGAGGCTTAGGGAACACTAATGTGTGAGTCTATGGGGATAAAGCTTAGGAGTGAATTGCCTCTCTGCCACTATACTGTAGCTATGAATCTGGATGTGCAGTTGAGGTGGAGTGTGAAGAGAATGAGGATTTCAAATGAAAAGTGAAAAGGGTGGAAAGAGGTCAGAGGTTTGAAGAAAGAGTTGTTTGGGAGCAGGAGTAAGATCTAGATGTGACAGGGTAATGTGGAATCTGCTGTTTGGATGGTTGTTGAAAAGTTAGACCAGAAGGCTTTCTGAAGGGAAAATATGAACCACTCCTGAACCAAAGATAAATCATTGAATATTAAGTTTTACTTAATATAAATGCAACATTTAACTCTTTGAATATTTAAAATATATTCATTTTAAGTCATTATTTTAAAATAGTTTTGTTCAGTATCTTAGATTTAGGATACAGACCAATAAACAGATTGTGAAGGAACTAGCCAGAGGTAATTGTTTTTGTTTATTTCTCTGTAGTGAGGCAGGGCCAAGTTTGTCATCTTACAGCTACCTACACAAAAGTGTACTGGCATGGCTATAAAGATCTGAGTTGAAATAAAATCAAAATTAAAACAAAGCAGATGGAAGAGCAAAGTGTATCAGTCAGCTTTTAAGATGAAGGTTAGATTAACATTTTTAGTGTACAGTGTGCAAAAGTATTGCTTTAAAATACTGTTGGGAGACATATGCTTACTTCTGAGGTGTTAGAAATGGCAGTACCTGCTTAGCAAATGCAAAGTCCCATGGCTCTCTTAGTGACCTAGTTAACTTTGTGATGATTGAACAGAATTATATACTCTGAAGTTCTTTTCTGAAGTATACAGTGAAGTTCAATCAACTCATCCTTAACTCTGGCAGCAGAGAAGCAGAACAGCAGACTGGAAGACAGAAAATAGACAAGTTAATCAGCATGCAAAATGAAAAGATAAATAGATATCTTTTATAACTCTATGTTATATGTTATATAACTCTATGTTATACATAACTATATGTTTTATAACTCTAAAGCATAAAAACTAATTGAACGGAAACAAGGGAGACAGGAGATAACTCGTGTACATTTGTTTTTACTTTAAGTTAGACATGTGCATATCATGTGGTAGCATCATAATATGTGCAATGCCTATAACCCATAATAAATAATTTAAACAAATAAAGAATGCTTATTCATACAATATATTTACAATATTACTCAAATATTAACTACACAACACTGCTTAGTGATAAACTCCAACCCAATAGAGAATGCATCTCAACTAGATACAGAGTATGTTATATAATACAACTACAATATACAGACATCCAAGCATAGTAAATTTTAAACTGTCCCATTCAGGCCTAAATATTTAATCCCCGTGAAGGATTTCTCACTCTGTGGGATAATGTCTTTCGTGACCAGGGAGGTTACTCTGCCTGTGAAACCATCTCAGGTTCTGGTGCCTCCTCTGTGGTGTTTGCGCGAGTTGACTCTGGGACTGCAGGAAGGGGTTCGGACAGCTCTGGAGTTGACTATTCTTTTGGATGTGTTGGAATCCTGAACAGTGCATGGCAAGCTTCACTGAATGATGTACTGTAGATCATAATGTGTGAGTACAGTGTCTGACATCACCAATTACTTTACCTTTTGGAGCAGCACCTCACACTGCTTTCCCCATTGCCATTTCTTCCTGATCTGTAGAAATAAGTTCAAGGGGAGGAGCACAGTAATCAGGTTTGGCTGGGACATGTTATGGTAAATAACAAATCCCAAAAAAGGATCTCAACTGTAGCACATTCTTTGGCCTTGGAAAAATCTACCACTGCTTGAATTTTCTCAATACACTTGTGCAATCCTTGAGTGTCTGTGGCATGACCACAGTAAAGTTTAAAGAATTCACACTTGTTGTATCGTGCACTGAGCAAATAATCTTCTAATCTTTTTAACACTGGCTTGAGTATTTGGAGATCTTCCTTGTCAACCTTACCAGTAGCAATGAAGTCACCCAGGTTACACTGTGTGCCTGGGCAGCCTTGCGACACCTGGTCCACAGCTTTCTGCCAGTGTACAGCTGTAGATGCTACTCCAAAAATAAACCTGTTATAGTGATAAAGCCCTTTGTGAGTGTTTATGGTGAGAAACACTTTGGAATCTTCTTCCATCTCCATCTGTAGCTAGGCCTCAGCTAAGCACACTTTGCAGAGGTATCCTGGGCAGAGGGTATTAATCTACTGACCGTACTGGGTTAATGTTGCCTTACAGTCATCACAGATCCTGACTGACCCCTTCTTCTTGGTTATTGGGACCATAGACATTACCCATGGGCTCCACTAAACCTTGGAAAGAAGTCCTCCATACGATCTAGCTCACTGGCTACATTGTCAGGGATGGTATAAGGAACCAGACAAAATTTGCAAAATTTGGGTATGGCATTTTTCATTTAGTAGTATTTTACCATTGATATTTTTGATTTTTCCAATGCCATCCTTGAATACTGCTGTGGTGTCATCCAGTACCTTTTCAATTCACCTTCAGTTGACTTTTTTGCAGTGGACATGGCATGCAAGTTGTAGTTGTCTCAGCCAGTCACAACACCACAACGCTGGCCCTCCTGTTTTAACCATGTGCAAGCCCAATGTGGCTTATTGGTTGTTGTATTTCATTGTTACGAATGTTGTTCCCACAGGAATTATTGCGGTTATTATATGCGGTTGGGAGACTGTAGGTCTGACACGGTGGTCAGCAGCACAGGAGCGCCGCAGGGAACCGTACTCTCTCCGGTCCTGTTCACCCTGTACACATCAGACTTCCAATATAACTCGGAGTCCTGCCATGTGCAGAAGTTCGCTGATGACACGGCCATAGTGGGGTGTGTCAGGAATGGACAGGAGGAGGAGTATAGGAAACTGATACAGGACTTTGTGATATGGTGCAACTCAAACTACCTGCGTCTCAATATCACCAAGACCAAGGAAATGGTGGTGGACTTTAGGAGAACTAGGCCTCATATGGAGCCAGTGATCATTAATGGAGAATGTGTGGAGCAGGTTAAGACCTACAAGTATCTGGGAGTACAGTTAGACGAGAAGCTAGACTGGACTGCCAACACAGATGCCTTGTGCAGGAAGGCACAGAGTCGACTGTACTTCCTTAGAAGGTTGGCATCATTCAATGTCTGTAGTGAGATGCTGAAGATGTTCTATAGGTCAGTTGTGGAGAGCGCCCTCTTCTTTGTGGTGGCGTGTTGGGGAGGAAGCATTAAGAAGAGGGACGCCTCACGTCTTAATAAGCTGGTAAGGAAGGCGGGCTCTGTCATGGGCAAAGTACTGGAGAGTTTAACATCGGTAGCTGAGCGAAGGGCGCTGAGTAGGCTACGGTCAATTATGGAAAACTCTGAACATCCTCTACATAGCACCATCCTGAGACAGAGAAGCAGTTTCAGCGACAGGTTACTATCGATGCAATGCTCCTCAGACAGGATGAAGAGGTCAATACTCCCCAATGCCATTAGGCTTTACAATTCAACCGCCAGGACTTAAGAACTTTTTAAAAGCTATTATTAATGCTTTTTGAGATAGTGATTTAGATGCATATCATATTTTTTACTGAGTTAAGTATTGTATGTAATTAGTTTTGCTACAACAAGTGTATGGGACATTGGAAAAAAAGTTGAATTTCCCCATGGGGATGAATAAAGTATCTATCTATCTATCTATCTATCTATCTATTTTTTCTCCAGTATAAGGTTGTAGCTGAATATCTGCAGGCTTCAGTTCAGTATTTTTGAAATGCTTATTTTGTTGAATGACTGGAACAGCTGAGTTAGTGTCCGATTCCATTTTAATTAATTTGCCATTCACATCTGTTGTAAGCCATTGTGTATGTCTATTGTTAGTTTTCACATATAAATCTCAAGGCTACTCAGTCCAATGTCACTTCAATCATTATAAGATTTTTTTTGTGAACAGCATGCACAGTAGTTCTCCTTTTGAAACTGTAATTTGACTTTTACATTATTTTTCTCTTCCTTGTGCAGTCCATTTACTTTTGTCTGTCCAAAATGCTCTTTGTATGTGTCTTCTTTTGTTGCATATCCTGCAAGTTTCACCTTTAAACCTACAATGGTTTGAGGTATGTGAGCCCCTGCCATAATGGTAACACAATTTGGGCAGGCTGGTTTCTGTTTTGACGTTACTATTTTGTGCATATGTACTTTCATTCCTGACCGTAACTCTATTGTGTCTCTGTCTACTGATTCCATTGATACATTTATTTCAACTGCTCTTTTAAATGTCAGTTGTGCTTCCATTAGGAGCTATTTTTGAATGCTTTCTTGTAAGGTTCCACAAACTAAATGATCTCTCAGTGATCCCACTGCCCCCAATCATCCTGAAACTTCAGTCTTTGAGGCAGACGTGAGAGCATCCGTCAGGAGGGTGAACCCATAGAAAGCATTCAGTCCAGATTGGGTACCTGGCCGAGTACTAAAGGCCTGTATTGTTCAACTGGCTAGAGTGTTTGCTAAGATCTATAACCTCTTGCTTTGGCAGTCTGAGGTACCCGACTGCTTCAAGTAAGCTTCATTTATACTGGTCCCTAAGAAGGACATGGTAACCTGCCTCATCCAGTAGCACTTACATCCACAGTGATTGAGTATTTTGAGAGGTTGGTGATGAAATATATCAAGTCCTGCCTGAGAAGCTGCTTTGATCTGCCTCAATTTGCCTACGGGCACAGTGGGTCCACAGTAGATGCCAGCTCATTGGTTCACTCAACCCTGGAACATCTTGACAGCAAAGATGCATACATGGGGATCCTCTTCATCAACTACTACTTGACATTCAACACTATCATCTGCTCAAAATGAAACAATAAGATTTCAGATCTTAAGACCTTAGCTCAATACCTTCTTGTGCAATTGGAACTTCGATTTCCTCAGTGTAGACCCCAATCAGTTTAGATTGGCAACAACATTTCCTCCAAAATCTCCATCAGCACAGATTCACCACAAGGCTGTGTGCTTTACCCCTTTCTCTACTTGCTTTACACAGTTCCAATGCCATATTTAAGTTGGCTGACAACACCCCTGTCACTGGCTGAATCAAAGGTGGTGACATATCAACATATAGGAGGGAGATTGAAAATGTGGCTAAGTGGTGACATAACAACCTTTTCCTCAATGTCAATATGAACAAGGAGCTGATTATTGACTTCAGGGGGAGGAAATTGAAGTTTCATGAGCCAGTCCTCATCAGAGATGGAGAGTGTCAGCAGCTTTAAATTCCTTGCTGCTCTTCAACAGGTAGGTAGTTGTCTTGGGTTCATTTTGGAAAAATCCCATCCTCATCACTATTGTTAGGTGATATAACTCTAAAACATAAAAACTAATTGAAAGGAAGACAAGGGAGCCGGGGGATAACTCATGGTACATTCATTTTTCCTTTATGAAGCACAAGGAGATGGTTGGGGCTACCCAGCTAGGCCGCTAGGGTCTTGGATGGACAACCCACAAGTGGTCGTCATCTTCTGCAGGTAAGGAGCATCATGAGCTTGCAATGCATGAAATACGAGAGGTAGAAGAAGAGAAGAGGTTAGCTAAAGCAGCTGGCCTGACCAAACAAGGGGCTTGGATCTGGTCGGAAAGTGTTGAACAATGACATCTATCTTGGAATGTCCTGTGGCAGATCGAACTGCTCCTCATTTCTTTTCTATATAGAGCAGTGTATGACCTGCTCCCAACACCTGCCCACCTCAACACCTGGTATGAAGATAAGACAGACAGGTGTGCTGTTTGTGGCGAGAAGGGAACACTTCAGCATATTTTGAGTGCATGCAGAGTCAATCTTTCCAGCGGCATGTATACTTGGAGACATAACAACATTCTCAAAGTTGTAATAGAAGCAGTTGAGCAGAGAGTACTGCAGCACAACTTATCTCATGCCCCATGCTGCACAGAACATCGCATATCATTTGTGAAAGAAGGCTCCAAGTCAAGGGTGTACAGCGCAGGCCCACAATCAAGCATACTTTTTTAAGCCAATGATTGGTGTGTAAAGGCCGACCTGGATGGGAAAGGCCGTTTCCCAGAGCAAATAGTTTTCACCACATTGCGTCCAGATATAATCGTCTGGTCTGACACCAGTAGAGAAGTGGTTATTGGTGAACTCATAGTCTCCTGGGAAGACAACATCGATGAAGCCCATGAGCGCAAGTTAACCAAGTATGCAGAATTAAGATCAGAGTGCAGAGGCAGAGGGTGGAAGGTCTCATTCTATCCATTCGAAGTAGGGTGCCGTGGCTTTATTGCGTTCACTTTCCAGAAGTGGCTGCATGACCTTGGCTTTACTAGAAGAGAGATCAAGTCAACCAGCAGGGCTGTAGCTGATGCAGCAGAGACAAGATCATCATGGGTGTGGACAAAATACATCCAGAGGGACAGATAGCCAGACAGTGTATCCATCTTTTGTAAACTCTTCAGTAGCTGCATAGACACCTGAAGAGTAGAATATCTGTTGGATGGAAGCGACCAACAACTCTGATAGAGGCAGATGCCAAGTTGTTAAGCTCATCAGTGGGAGGTGGTGCTTTAGTACTGCTGGCCCTCCACCTTGAGGGAGTCTTGATCATAAGCGGGCGGAAACTCCTGAGGACAGGTGGCAGGTCAACTGATGATCCCACTGATGATAGCACAGGACAGTTAACATCTTAGTACACATGTATTTTCAATTCTTTGACTTCAGGGGGAGGAAATTGAAGTTTCATGAGCCAGTCCTCATCAGAGATGGAGAGTGTCAGCAACTTTAAATTCCTTGATGCTCTTCAACTGGTAGGTAGTTGTCTTGGGTTCATTTTGAAAAATCCCATTCTCATCTGTATTGTTATGTTATGTAACTCTAAAACATAAAAACTAATTGACAGGAAGACAAGGGATCGGGGGATAACTCATGGTACATTCATTTTTCCTTTATGCGGGGTGTGCGAATATCACGTAGTAGCATTATGACAAACGCAATTCACATACTTTTACATATGATCCACAATGATTTATTTATACAAATAAAATTACTTACTCAAGCAATATATTTAAATATACAGAAATATTAAATATACAGAAGATATCACAGTTATATTTTACCATTACTGCTTGGAATCAGGTTGCTGAAGATATGATCACAGATAGGTTTCTCAATATTTTTTCATTAAGAAGATTTCTCCAAAAAGAACATTGTGTCCAAAGATCCACGAGGCTAGTAAATGCTTTTCTAAAAGCCTTATATTTCAAAGTAAGTATGTTTTATTGATGTGCAATCTTGCCTTGTGCATTTCTATCACGTGCAATTTTGTCTTTTGTTTCCTGCACTATAACAGGGGTTACACTGCTAAAGATACAAAACATTCAGGAAAATTCACAGCAATATCCTGGATCAGGTAAAGTGCTAAATAAATGCAAGCTGCTAAATTTAATAAATTGAGGGTCATGAGTGAGATACCTGTGATTTCCCAAGATGGAGTCTCTGTTAACATAGTCCCATTTGGCTTCAGATCCCAGGGTCACCCTTTTTATTCAAGACATAATTAATATCAGAATCTCTATAGGTTAAGCAGAAAAAAATTTCCTCAAAAACCATCAGGATAGGAAATGCATTTCTGAAGAAAATAATAATGTCATAAATTAGGTCAGTCCTGTTATCTGAGATTGCTGGAAGCCTGGGATACTAATGTGCACTTGGTGAAAGATGACTAGTGACTTTGTGGGACTTGGATAACAATTGTTATTTGCTTTCAATTGCTTCCAAAATATTTTGGAAACTATATTTGAAATAATTTCTCAAAAGAACAAGGTTCCCTGATAACAGAGAAAGCAACTGCTTTGAAAAAGATGGAAAGAATAACTGTATTACGGTGGTGACATTTAAACTAAATTCTTTAAATGCACAGGAAAATGGTGACTATCACTGAGGAAAATAAAAAATATATAAGAATTTGCTGTGAAACTAATGGGAAGACCTATTGTGAATGTTGTCACTAGTGTGTAAATCATTCACCAGTTTATAACAAGTAAAGATCGCGCTATATATATATTCACACACTCACTCACTCTCTCACTCTCACTCTGTTGGAGTTGTGAGTTTGCCTTCCATCCCATGAAGTTGTTGAATTTCACATTATTTTTATACTAATCTGATACAGAAATTTAAGTCTGATACTTATACTGTAAGGACTATTTCAAATCCGAGATTCATATTCTTCCAATGAAATTTAAACCCCTGACCGTGAAGGGTAGTAGCTAAAGTTGTGAATTATTACTCAGGTAGTCAATGAACTATTTCCAGAATTTTTTAAATCAATTTTTTTTAGTTTTTATTATTTTTAATTATTTCTCTTTTCTCTGTCCTTTTTGAAATCACTATTTCTTCCCTGTTTTATTTTTATTTCAGAAACTAATTTAACTCACTACTAATTTATATCCTTCTCTATCATTCCTTCTATAGTTTTGGTTAAGAAGTTGGGCTGCTGGTGTGTCAACTTCACTGCAATACTGTCAGTTCCTACTTCAGTCATTTGTGGCCAGAAAATCTCTTAACAGATTAAGTAAAATGTCACAGTGTGTGATACTATCTTTGGTATATTCTACATTTGTATAACTTCTGGCTTTGCACCTCTTCATCAGATCTCTGTGAATTGTTGCATGAAATTTAGAAGGTCTTTAGAAGAACAAACAGATTTAGTTGGGTAATTTTATGAGGCTAGTCTTTTGTCAACAGTGGCATTGGTATTACAGCTATATACTATATACCCACTAGGATGCAACAATCCATGTGACATGCAACTTGTGCATCTTAACATTAAATTCAAGCTTGCATAAATCACAGTACCTCTATTAGTCAGCAGCAGTAATCGTGCAAGCAGAGGAGTTAATCACATGAAGAGATGGCAAGAACACTTCCATGAGCTGCTGAACAGACCAGGAACCATCACCGATGAAGCGCTGGGCAGAGTACACCCTCGACCCATACTGTTCAAGCTTGATGCTCCCCCTACTCTTCACGAGGTCATCAAAGCCATCAAACAGCTAAAACCCAACAAGTACCAGGGTCTGACGGTATCGCAGCCGAGATCTACCACTGTGGTGGTAACTCACTGACATCATGCCTGAACTAGCTGTTCACAAAGTTGTGGGGAGCTTCGAACTACCACAAGACTTCGAAGACACATCAATCATGACCATCTACAAGAACAAGGCAGACAAGAGAGACTGCAACAATTACCGTGGCATCTCTCTTCTGTCAGTTGCGGGAAAATGCCTCGCGAAGATCATCCTTAGACGCTTGGTGTCCAACATCAGTGACAACATCCTTCCAGAAAGCCAGTGTAGTTTTCGAAAAGGCTGTAGTACAGTGGACATGATCTTCCCACTGAGGGAGCTCCAAGAGAAATGTGTTGAACAGCAGAGAAGTCTCTATGTCACATTTGTTGATCTAACCAAAGCATTTGACACTGTTGGTAGAGATGGAAGCTCCTATCAAAATTCGGTTGCCCCCCCCCCCCCCACGCCTAACCAACATCATCTGTCAGTTCCACGAAAGCATGAAAGGCCGCATCAACATGTGTGGTGAGTTGTCAGACACATTTCCCATCAGCAACCGTGTAAAACAGGGTTGTGTTTTGGCTCCTACTCTGTTTGGACTATTCTTCGCTGCTGTTCTTCAGGATGCCACATCAGACCTGAAGTCAGGGGTCTTTCTACAAACGAGGGTTGATGGTGGGCTCCTCAACCTCGCAAGACTGAGAGCAAAAGCAAAAGTCAGGGACATGGTGGTGCATGAGCTACAGTTTGCTGATGACTGTGCACTGGTTGCCCACTCTCTCGAAGACTTACAGGAGATTGCCAGTCACTTTGCCAGTGCAGCCAAAAGCTTCGGACTGACAATCAGCCTGAAAAAGACAGAAGTTTTGTACCATCTGGCTCCTGGTTCAAGCTACGAAGAACCAACTGTCCTCATTGATGACACTTGTCTCAATGCTGTCAACAAGTTTAACTACCTGGGCAGCAAAATAACATCCTCAGTTTCTCTGGATGTAGAGATTGAGTCAAGAACCAGAAAAGTCTGCTTTGCCTTTGGTCAGCTGAAAGATCGAGTTTGGTCACAGAACATCAGGTTGGCCACCAAGTGCAAGGTATACAGGGCCGTTGTCATATCAGCCTTGCTATACAGATGTGAGACATGGTGCCCATATCAGAGACACTTACGCCAGCTTGACCAACTGTAGCAGCATCACCAATGTTCTCTGATGAAGATCACCAGGCAAGGCAAGGTCTCCAATACCGAGGTCCTCTCTCGAGCCGGAATGCCAGCAGTTTCAACCTTGGTGATGTCAGCCAAACTGCGCTGGGCAGGATATGTTGTCAGAGTGCCTGACGGAAGACTGCCCAAGGACATCTTGTACGACCAACTGTCCAGTGGTACCTGAAAATGAGGAGGCCAGCGACTACGGTACAAGGATGTTCTGCACAGGAACCTCAAGAAAGCTGACATTGTGCCATCAACATAGGAGGATCTGGCTCAAGATCGCTCACAGTGGAGGGGCGCCATCAGAAAAGGTGTGGATGCTACTGTGAACAAGCTCATAGAGGCAACAGAGGAAGGGCACAGGAAGCGCCACAACAGAGCTTCTGCCCCTGCTGCCCTTCCAGGCCGCACCTGCCAAGTATGTGGCAAGCAGCGCCTGTCAGGGATCGGTCTGTACAGCCACTCCAGGACGCACATATCAAACCCCACTAACTGACTGAAAGGAACTGTGTGTGTGTGTGTGTGTGTGTGTGTGTGTGTGTGTGTGTGTGTGTGTGTGTGTGTGTGTGTGTGTGTGTGTGTGTGTGTGTGTGTGTGTGTGTGTGTGTGTGTGTGTGTGTGTGTGTGTGTGAGAGAGAGAGAGAATGCAACAATCCATGTGACATGCAACTTGTGCATCTTAACATTAAATTCAAGCTTGCATAAATCGTAGTACAGTACCTCTCTCAGTCAGCAGCAGTAATCATGCAAGCAGAGGAGTTAATCACATTGGAACACTTTCACAGAAAGAAAAATCCAACAAATGAGATCAAATCAAAAGTTGGAAGTACTATAAGCCTACTTTAAGAAATAGCCATCACTTTCTTATTTCATCATGTTTTAAATAAAGCAAATTTAGAAATAATTCATCTGAGAGCATGAAATTCCACACATAAATTTAGATGAGGCTAGGGAGATAGTTTGAAATTTATTATGACTAGGTATGCCACTTAAAAACTCAAATGCATCTCATTGGTTTTAAAAGTAAGAACATTTATAAAGTACTAACTTCTTTTTTAATTAAAGCTTTCAGATTAATTCTATTAGGAATGCAACAAAGCATTATTTGAGTAAGTATGGTTATCATATACAATAACTTTCAGCAATAGGATGTTTAATTGTGTGATACCAGAATCTAAAAATGTTGTCAATATATCAGAGTGAAAATAACAAATGCTGACACTTCTTCCATTTTTCAGGATTGACTTAATGCCGTTAAATCTGTTTATTGAGTTAGGCGAGCTCAGTGGAGATTGGATGCTGACTTCAGCATACATAGTCTAAGGAAGGAAAAATCCCTCAAAGTTCATGTTCTTATTTACTGTCCAGTTATTTTTTTAGCACGTTTGATGTATGTTGACATCCAGAGAGAAGAATGCTAGGTTAGGTTTGTTGCAGTCTGTGTTAAAACAAAGACAGTATCAACCTGAATATTAATTATTGCGACACCTGTCCACCAGTTCACCTTATTATACTGTGTTACTCTTAAGCTCATAATTGATCTACACTTTAAATAGCACAGAATATAAGAAATGTGAGAATATAAGAAATAGGAGCTGACTGGTCAGCCTATTGTGCTTGTCTTTCCATTCAGTGAGGTAATAGATGAGTCACTGTTAGCTTCAAAGTCAATTTCCTGCTCTTTCTCCATGCCATTTGCCATTTATTTTAAATGTCAATCAGTTTCTGCCTTGAATCCACTTTTCTTTCTGGGTAGTGATTTCCAAAGATTCCTAACCTTCCAAGAGAGGAACTTCTACCCATCTCCATGTGAATTGGGTGGCATAATTTTTCTGAAATTAATCCTCTAGTGCTAGATAACCCTATTGGGGGAGCATTCTCAGTACCCATGTTGTCAATCTCCCTAGAGCTATGCACTGCAGTAAGATCAGCTTACTTTAATAAGCACCAATGAATATGGACCCAATCTGAACCTTTCTTCCCATGTCATCCCTTCCATTCCAGGAATCAAACTAGTGAACCTTCTTTGTATCACCTTCACCGCATGCACAATTTTCCTTAAATATGGAGAGCAAAAATGTATGCAGTGCTCTGTGGGTGACCTTATTTGACATCTGTAGACATACACCAAAATTCCCCAACTGTTACAGTCCATGTCCTTTGCAATAACATTTAATATTCTACCAGCGTCTCTAGTTAATTGATACACCTGTACACTAACGTTTTACATTCCATATTCCAAGACTGCTAGATCTTTCTGTACCATGATATTTGTAGCTTTGATCCACATAAGTATTAATTGGTCTTTTCATTCTTCCTTCCAAAGTGGATAACTTCAATTTTCTCATGTAATACTCCATCTGCCAACTTTTTCCCCGCTTAAATAACCTATATATCGCTGAGGAAGATTGAAAACTTTGAAGTGAGCACAGAAGGCAAGTGAGCATTCAGTGCCATCTACCAGCCTCTTGCTTGCTGCTGCCAGAGAAGGTGTCTGCGTTTGATGCTCGCGCTCTCTCTCTCACTGCTCGCAAAGGAGGATCCCTGCATTCGAATGATCTCTCTCGATGCTGTCAGAGGATGGTGCTGGAGCAAGGTTTAATTGACGCAGTTTCTGACGTGGACTAGTTCACGTTAAGATGCGATTTCTAGTTTCTCTTTCTGCTGCTATTTGAGGTGACCTTGAATCGGGCTGCCTGCAGATAATGAACACTGAGCTGAATTCAATATGGACTTTTTAGTTTTTTTCTGTTTTTGTTTTTGCTCGTTCTTTTTTTGTTGCTCTTTGTGCTATATGTGCATGGGGCAGAGGGTGGTGTTCGATATTTTTCTGTGAACAGATTCCATGGCTTGCTTTGTTTCACGGCTCTCTGTGCAGAAGACAAATTTCCGAGTTGTATACTGCATACATACTTTGATAATAAACATAATTTGAATCTTTGGATGGCGGTTCCTTGTGCCCTCTTTGTAACATGCTGAACCACCTATTTTCTATATCAGCAGCAGCTTTTGACTACAGTACTCTCAATCTTTTCATCCAAGTCAACTATATAGATGATAAATAGTTGAGGCCCACCATTTCTACCCTGTGGCACCCTCGTAGTAATTGATTGCCAACCCAGATCTGACCTATTCATCCCATCCACGTTAGTTACAAGTACAAAAGTAGGAGAAAAAAGAATCACAGGTTGTTAAAGTAATTCTAAATTATTTCCCTGTGTTGCTAGAGTTTAAATATATTTGAATGAAGCAATCTGTAAACAAAGAACCAACAAACTTGCACTTGTCCGTGCACTAAGAAAACAAGACATTACAGAAAAATAAATTGCATTAACCATAGAACACAAGTCTTCACTCAACACCATAATTTAGTTTGAGAAGTGCACTCCAAATTATAGGAGACTTTTTCCCTAAAATAGAGCACTACTCTTCAATTTGTATCTTAGAATTATTTTTATGAAACCTGGTAGTTAGACAATGAAGATGGAATCATTATGATTTCCTGTAATATCAGGAGAGAAAACTGACATATGCCATAACCAATGTATTTTTTATCAATCAGCTATGGGGAGTAGAGGACATAAAAATGTTTTCAATTTCTTTATACTCATAAATATTATCAATATTCCAAAAAAATTCTATCAAAGAAGACTTTTTTGTAGTTCTCTTTACCTCTATTACTCTATCTAAGTAGACTTATTTTAATTCATTGATACAATTGAACATATAAAGGTACAGCACAGTTATAGGCACTTTGGCGTACAACGTTGTGTCAAACTAATTAAATTAATAACTAAATGCCTAACTAACCTAAAAAAAACTTCCTGACTGCAAATTGTCCATATCCCAATACAAAATGCTTCTTCTATAGCAAAATTGCAGTTTAGATTTCTTAGCAGAAGAAGCAAATGGTAAACCAGTGAGTGAATTAAGGATGAAGTCTCGTTCTAAAAAACTTAACTCCTCTTCGGTATCTAACTTAATCATCAATGTAATATCTCCCTACTTTTATTCCTGTGTTATCCAGCACAAGGTTCGGGTACAGAAATAGAGTCATCTTGCTTTCTTTTGTACTTTCTCTATGAGAATATTTTTCCTTTTGGTGAGGAAATTAAGATGGGTATCTTTCACTTTTTGTGATGGTTTTCACTGTCCACAAAGCCCTAAAATCAAAAGGAATTTTAAGCCTTATTCAACATAGGTATTTACAAGTACCCTCATTATATGGAAGTTATACTGCATCAACCTACTCTTCAAAGACTAGCTTATTTTCCTGTTTAGTCTCTGTGGCAAGGTCTAGCTGCCAATACCTACTGTTTGAGTGGTGTATCCCCCTCCTTACAAAGAGCAGATACTTCTAGTTGTGAAATAGTTTAAGTACAGTTAATTTTATGTTTATTGATGTATGTTTACATTTAGTCAAATAGTTCCTAATACTCATTTAAAGCTCAGAGGGTTTCTGATTAATAAAAGATTTCCAAATTACAAAAGATTTAACTGGAGCCTCAGCTCAGAAGGGAAGGAGGGAAAAAAGGAGAGCAGTAGTGATAGGGGATTTGATAGTTCAGGGGACAGATAAGAGGTTCTGTGGAAGAGATCGAGAATCCCAGATGGTCTGTTGTCTTCCTGGTGCCAGGGTCTGCGATATCTTGGATCAAGTTCTCAATATTCTCAAGAGGGAGGGTGAGCAGCCAGATGTTGTGGTCCATGTAGGGACCAATGACATGGGTAGAAAGAGTGAGGAGGTCCTGAAAGGTGAGTTTAGGGTGTTAGGCATCAAGTTAAAGGACAGGACCACCAAGATAGCAATCTCAGGATTGCTACCAGTGCCACGTGCAGGCAGGTTTAGAAATAGTAAGGTAGTGCAGATCAACATGTGGCTGAAGACATGGTGCAGGAGGGCGGTCTTCGGATTTATAGATAATTGGGCAGTTTTCCAGGGAAGGTGGGACCTGTTCTGGCAGAATGGTTTACATCTGAACTGGAGAGGTACAAATATTCTTGCAGGTAAGTTTGCTAGAGAGGCTCCAGTGGATTTAAACTAGATACAAGGGGGGAGGGGAACCAGAGTGTAGGAACAGATGTATGAGAGAAGGAAGAAAAAGATAGTAAAGTTGTTTCAACCTTTAGTGATAAACAGAGTAAGAAGTGGAGAATTTTTAAAATTTGTTTATTTTAATGTTAGATTTCTTAAATGATTTTTTTAAATGCTAGGAGCATTGTAAGAAAAGTGGATGAGCTTAGAGCATGGATTGATACCTGGAAATATGATGTTGTAGCTATTAGTGAAACATGGTTGCAGGAGGGGTGTGATTGGCAACTAAATATTCCTGGATTTCGTTGCTTCAGGTGTGATAGAATCAGAGGAACAAGAGGGGGAGGTGTTGCATTGCTTGTCAGAGAAAATATTACAGCAGTGCTCTGGCAGGATAGATTAGAGGACTCATCTAGGAAGGCTATTTGGGTGGAACTGAGGAATGGGAAAGGTATAGTAACACTTATAGAGATGTTTTATATACCACCAAATGGGGAGCGAGAATTGGAGGAGCAAATTTGTAAGGAGATAGCAGATATTTGTAGTAAGCACAGGGTGGTGATTGTGTGAGATTTTAATTTTCCACACATAGACTGGGAAGCCAATACTGTAATAGGGCTGGATGGTTTGGAGTTTGTAAAATGTGTGCAGGATAGTTTTTTGCAGCAATACATAAAGGTACCAACTAGAGAAGGGGCAGTGTTGGATCTCCTGTTAGGGAATGAGATAGACCAGGTGATGGAGGTATGTGTTGGGGAGCACTTCGGGTCCAGTGATCACAATGCTATTTGTTTCAATATAATTATGGAGAAGGATAGGACTGGACCCAGGGTTGAGATTTTTGATTGGAGAAAGGTTAACTTTGAGGAGATGTGGAAGGATTTAGGAGTGGATTGGGACAATTTGTTTTATGGGAAGGTTATAAGACAGAAATGGAGGTAATTTAAAAGTGAAATTTTGAGGGTACAGAATCTTTATGTTCCTGTTATGTTGAAAGGAAAGGTTAAAAATTTGAGAGAGCCATGGTTTTCAAGGGATATTGGAAACTTGGTTCAGAAAAAGAGAGATATCTACAATAAATATAGGCAGCATGGAGTAAATGAGGTGCTTGAGGAATATAAAGAATGTAAAAAGAATCTTAAGAAAGAAATTAGAAAAGCTAAAAGAAGATATGAGGTTGCTTTGGAAAGTAAGGTGAAAATAAATCCAAAGGGTTTCTACAGTTATATTAATAGCAAAGGGATAGAGAGGAATAAAATTGGTCTCTTAGAGAATCAGAGTGGACAGCTATGTGTGGAGCCAAAAGAAATGGGGGAGATTTTGAACAATTTCTTTTCTTCGGTATTCACTAAAGAGAAGGATATTGAATTGTGTAAGGTAAGGGAAACAAGTAGGGAAGTTATGGAAACTATGATGATTAAAGAAGAGGAAGTACTGGCACTTTTAAGGAATATAAAAGTGGATAAATCTCCAGGTCCTGACAGGATTTTCCCTAGGACCTTGAGGGAAGTTAGTGTAGAAATAGCAGGGGCTCTGACAGAAATATTTCAAATGTCATTTGAAACGGGGATGGTGCCAGAGGATTGGCATATTACTCATGTTGTTCCATTGTTTAAAAAGGGTTCTAAGAGTAAACCTAGCAATTATAGGCTTGTAAGTTTGACATCAGTGGTGGGTAAATTAATGGAAAGTTTTCTTACAGATGGTATATATAATTATCTGGATAGACAGGGTCTGATTAGGAACAGTCAACATGGATTTGTGCGTGGAAGGTCTTGTTTGACAAATCTTATTGAATTTTTTGAAGAGTTTACGAGGAAAGTTGGCAAGGGTAAAGCAGTAGATGTTGTCTATATGGACTTCAGTAAGGCCTTTGACAACCTTCCACACGGAAGGTTAGTTAGGAAGGTTCAATCGTTAGGTATTAATATTGAAGTAGTAAAAGGGATTCAACAGTGGCTGGATGGGAGATGCCAGAGAGTAGTGGTGATAACTGTTTGTCATATTGGAGGCCGGTGACTAGTGGTGTGCCTCAGGGATCTGTACTGGGTCCAATGTTGTTTGTCATATACATTAATGATCTGGATGATGGGGTGGAAAACTGGATTAGTAAGTATGCAGATGATACTAAGATAGGTGGTGTTGTGGATAATGAAGTAGGTTTTCAAAGCTTGCAGAGAGATTTGGGCCAGTTAGAAGAGTGGGCTGAAAAATGGCAGTTGGAGTTTAACGCTGATAAATGTGAGGTGATACATTTTAGTAGGACTAATCAAAATAGGACATACATGGTAAATGGTAGGGCATTGAAGAATACAGTAGAACAGCGTGATCTAGGAATAATAGTGCATAGTTCTCTGAAGGTGGAATCTCATGTGAATAGGGTGGTGAAGAAAGCTTTTGGTATGCTGGCCTTTATAAATCAGAGCATTGAGTATAGGAGTTGGGATGTAATGTTAAAATTGTACAAGGCATTGGTAAGGCCAAATTTGGAGTATTGTGTACAGTTCTGGTCACTGAATTATAGGAAAGATGTCAACAAAATAGAGAGAGTACAGAGAAGATTTACTAGAATGTTACCTGGGTTTCAGCACCTAAGTTACAGAGAAAGGTTGAACAAGTTAGGTCTTTATTCTTTGGGCCATAGAAGGTTGAGGGGGGACTTGATAGAGGTATTTAAAATTATGAGGGGGATAGATAGAGTTGATGTGGATAGGCTTTTTCCATTGAGAGTAGGGGATATTCACACAAGAGGACATGAGTTGAGAGTTAGGGGGCAGAAGTTTAGGGGTAACACGAGGGGGAACTTTTTTACTCAGAGAGTGGTAGCTGTGTGGAATGAGCTTCCAGTAGAAGTGGTAGAGGCAGGTTCAAAATTGTCATTTAAAGTAAAATTGGATAGGTATATGGACAGGAAAAGAATGCAGGGTTATGGGCTGAGTGCTGGTCGGTGTGACTAGGAGAGAGTAAGCGTTCAGCATGGACTAGAAGGGCCAAGATGGCTTGTTTCCGTGCTGTAATTGTTATATGGTTATATGGTTATAAACTACAAAAGAGTTCCAAGCACAGTTTGTAACTAAAAGAAGATACCAATCAATTATAGACAAATAAGTTATCCATTCCAGAATCCAAAGATTGAGAAACGAAATCTGTTTTTCTTTCTTGTCACCACATTGTTCTATCATTCTTCTTGTCATTCCAAACAATCACCAATGCTTTCTACTAGTTGACATTATTTGCATGTGATATGTTTCAGATAACATTTGTGGGACAAAGTAACTTATATAGAGAATCTAAAATCTTTGGGGACTGAGATCCCAGACACCCAAAATTAGAGCAGTGAAGTCTGGTTCTTTAAGTAAGCAAATATCACAAGTATTAGTTGATCAACTATACTTTGACCATGTTTCATGTGCTAAGTGGCAAAATCAGTCTGGTCCATAAACTTACTTGAACTCAGTCACAATGGTGCAAATAACAGCCAGTGTTGGCTCATTTGATGCAGGCCAATTAACATAACCCCATTGTCCTACATTGATTATATATGGGCCTGCAAGAGCTCACTGTTTACTTGTTTACAACCAGAAGCTGAGCAAGGAATATTGGTTAGAAGTTTAATTTTACCAAAGCCAACTCTAAACTTTTGGAAAGATCATTTGCTGTGCTAAAAAATCGAGACTAGAAATAAGGCTTTCTGGTCCTGGAAAGTGTATATTCATCACATTTTAAAATACTTTCCCTGAATTTCCTATCCTCAATTTCATTTGCCAGTGTAATTAGAATAAATGAGGTTTCTGAAAATGCAGAGCAAACTGGATCAGGGCCAGGATGAATGGTCTTTACTGACACCAGCAAATTAAGGAGAGGCACTTGGTTATGAAATTAGTACGTGATAGGTGCTGGAACATCATACCCAAATAGAAGCTAGTAACTCTAGGATTAGAAGGGAGAGAATATTTCCATTGAATATGCAGAGAATAATTACTAATACTACAATTTTAATAAAGTGTGATTTGAATCTATTTTAAGACGTTAAATGGAATTTTCAAATGTTTTATTCACGTTCATCTTCAGTTCCAATTTTGTCCATGTCAAAAGTCTGATTAAAGGATGAGTTTTGGAAGGAACCTCAGGGCTGTACTTACTCTTTCACTCTCTTTATCTATCAGAATTTTAGTATGGTGTTAAGTTACTTAAGGGGAATTTGAGTTACAATGGTTAAAATTTGAGTTAAAATGGTTTTTGAGTTACAACGTTTAAATCTTTAAAAATGCAGGGGAATTAAATGTTAATATGTGTGACTCCTTGTGTAAAGCCTTCAGATATAGAAGGGAATGATGCAAGATGGTAGCTCATAGTCATTCTGGTTATAATATAGTCCTTAGAATCTATGATAAAGTGTGTAAGCCCTTCAGTCTTGTTGTAAAATGGATGGAACCATTTATCAGGGTAAAATTGTGTAAATATGAACGCGAGCAAAATGGTGCCCACTTATAACAAAGCCAGCTGAAATCTCAAGAAAGCAATCTTACTAACATAGACAGGTTTAGATATGCATGCTACTCTGGCAGACCTTCTAGTACCATGAAAGGGGAAAAAAAAGTCTCGTTTGATGAAGTAGAGAATGATTATTGAATCACTTTAATCCAGCTAATTTGTAGACCATAGAAAATTACAAGTTCTGCCTCAGAAACCAAAGGCCAGGTGAGGCCATTAGTAATTATATAGTAGTGTTGGTGATTCTGTTACAGCATTGTAATTTTGGCTCATTCTGTACTGTATTTGTTTGCTGTTTTAACAGGCAGGTAAATTCAATCCAAATAATTGAATTTGCCATGTTTGACATCTGTGCCTGCAAGAAATAGCCACAATAATGGGGGTGGCTTCTAAAAATACCAAAGGATTTCAGGACTCTGCATAAAGTATGTGCAAATGGCAGTGTTACTAGCAGGTGCTTCAACACTAAGCCAAAGCAATAAGAGAAAAATGTGGCATAAAAAGCAAGAAAAAGCTGGCATCATTGCAATAGAGATCAACCATCAACCAGAGTGTGGAATAACCTCAGTGCGTAAAGCTAGATTCAGGATGGCAAACCAGAAGGATATCATCCATGTAAGCTTGCAGCATAAGGGCAGCACTGATAACAGAAAGCCACAGAGGAAAGGCTCAATAACAGAGGCTGATAACAGCTTGAACAATGAAACTTAAACAGCATATATATCACTACTGACAATAATGGAAAATACAATCATTTTAGAAATAAAAAGTGAGTTAATAATTAGCATACACAGTATATTGATGTGAACATCAATACAGCTGCTGTCTGCTTATGCATATCACAGTGCCATTGATGCAACACATGGTTGTCCCTACTCTCAGAGCACACTGAAAGCACTAAATGTGCTCTGAAGTGCAGTTTCCCATAATGGTCAAAAATTAAGCTATCAATCACAGTAGCCAACATCACAAACATACCAATTTCACAAGAAAAATAATGGCTGAAACAATTAAATGTGGACTGGAAGAATGCATTCAGTGTGTGAGCACTTTGCAAACAGTTCTAAGCAAGATTCCAGATAAATTTGCTTCTAGATTGATAATTAAACTTTTAAATCAAGCAGAAAGGATTCATACACTAATATACAGGGACAAAATATTCCATGTGCATTGAGGCTGACAATTTACTGTAGACTTAAACCAGTACCTTACACATAAAAATTAAGCATAGGAGGAGCTGAACAACCAAGAGCACCGTGCTATTGGTCAAAGCTACAACGGAATGGCAGCCAATGCTGCAGTGAACAAAGAGGACAGACCATCTTGCTTTGTTGGGATTATAAAGTAACCCTCAACCAAGTCATGGAAGATGAAGATACCTTTTGCCAGACTGTAGGATCTATATGCTTCATCTGGCAGGAGAGAATGGTAGGTATTAGGGGTGTCGATGAGAATGTGGGGAGAATAAAGCAGGATTAGTGTAATCCTATGAGAATAATGAGAGTATATCCCGAAAATGAGTCCTACAGCTGTTGAAGAAAAGTTAACATAGATCATGATGAATGGATGACAGGAAGTGACAGCTTCCATGTGTCCAGCAAAGGTTGTTAACAACACCCAACAACTGTTGAGACACTAAGATCCACAAAAGTAACATCAGAAGAACAAAAGAAACTTGAAGCTCAATGATTTGGTACAAAGTTCAAATATACATTTGATTAAATTAGTTCTGCTCTTTAACGGAAGAGGCCGTATAATATATGTAACATTCAGTGTTGTCTTTGTGTGACAACTGTGATCATTGCGTGTAATTGTACACAGACTAAGAAGAACCTTGAATAAATTAAATACATGAAGATGGATCTAGAGCTTTCCATGTGTATATGATGAGTAAATACTTCTCGGGCTTCCAGCCAGGTACAGGTGACTTGCACCCATCTGGAAGCCTGACATGGTACAGGTTCAGGAACTCTTTGGCCTTCCTATGTACACTTAGCTATTGACTTGGCTCAAGATCCAAAGGCCAGATACATTACAGAAATCTCAGATTTCAAAGTAAATTTTATTACCGAAGTACATATATGTCACCATATACAACCCGAAGATTCATTTTCTTGTGGGCATACTCAATAAATCTATAGAATAATAAACATAACAATCAATGAAAGACCACCCAACTAGGGCATTCAGCCAGAGTGTAGAAGTCAACAAACTGTGCAAATACAACTGGCACTTAAGGTCCTGGGCCGACCCAGATGGGTTTGGTGGATCTCCTTCAAAATGAAACTGGATGGCACCCAAGACTTCTCCTCCAGGCCATACCTTTTCCAGTCAACCAGGTACCGCACACCCCATCCATGATGATGTGAATCCATCAACTGGTGAATTGTACCCACTGGACCAACTTCCACCATCCTAGGTTCTGGAGATGCAAGCTCAGATGAGTTGAGTGGTCCATGGACAATGGACTTGAGGAAGAACATATGGCAGGTAGTGATCCAGAGGGATGGTGTGTAATGTGAAGAGTTAATTGAGTCACCGGTAGAAAGCTGTTTCCACTATGTCATCATTGTTTGGCCTGTTTGCATTGGCTGACTTTCACTCCACAGCACTGGCTTCCAGTTCCGGGCACAACAGAGGTATAAGAATAATGTGTTTGAGAGCCTCTCCTTCTTTTTGCTGGAGGCTCCTGTTCAGACTGGGTCACGCCCAGGGCTAAAGATCCATTGGGAAAACGTGCTGCAGAGAGATACTTGTTTGTTGAATGTTCTGTGTTGTCGTTGTGTAACTTGGGTGGGCTTAATAAATACCTGTTTGAGTTAGAAGTGTTATTGAATGTTTGGTGTTGTAGTTTTGTAACTTAGAACTTGTTTGACTTAGATGCTTGGTTGAGTGTTTTACACTTTGTTTGTAAATAAATAATTAATGTGTTTATTTGCGACCCGTGTCTTCTGCCCCACTCACTGAACCTGTGAATTTGCTTCCATGTAACATTTGGCGTAGTCAGCAGGATTCAGTGACTGTAACAGGAGTTCAAAATGTTCAGGGGTAGGTGCAAGGAGAGAACCCCTCATGTGAGAAGTGCTGAGTCCCAGGGTGGACTGACAACAGTGCTGGGTTTGGCAGTCTCACCAATCTACCGGCAAGCCACTGGATTGGTTAGGTAAGTTTGACTCCCTTGGCGAGAAGAATGGACACCACCTTGAGTATGAGCTAAATAAGGTAGTGTTTGCAAACAAGAGGAGGAACCAAAGGGGAGCCTTTCGGCTGTTGGCAGCCATTGTAAAGTACCAGCATGAGACAGTCACACAGAGAGGACAGGAGGTGTAAGTCTAAAGAGTGAGCTGGAGGTGCTGTACTACCGTAAGTCAAGCTGCCTAAGAGCTAGAAACAAGGGTATGGAGATAACTTGTCAGTTAGTAAAGATGCTGCAAATAGAGGTTGGCCAACAGGCTAATTGGCAACCAGATCCTGTTAAGGTCCGAGCCTTGACGCTGTGGAGAGATGATTTCAACACATGGAGGGAGGTGGGGATATCTGGCTGGATGGTGAGGATGGGGAAGAGAGAGGAACTCCCTCGGAATTATCAATCTCCCCCTGCTCACCCGGGACAGTACAGGCCAAAGCGGTGACCACACCGTCCCATACGTGGCATAGGAGGGCTTTACCCTGTTGCCCCGCTGACCCTCATGAGACAGGAAGAGGATGATGAACATGCAGGGATTAGTACAATGGACCCCTCTGAGACAACAGAGATGAGTCAGGGAGTTCTCTGCCAAGGACATGGTGGGATAGGGGCAGAATACAGACGGAAACTGGGACAGCCTCTGGCCATATGGTTTTTTGAGGATATGGGATAAGGGAGTCTGAAGTGAATTGAGGGATGGGTGCCCTGGGGGGGGGGGGCTGTTGTCCCGATACATGGTCAAAAACTCCCTGAATAGAGCGATGGGTGCCCTAGGGAGTGATGTCTTCCCAACACCCAGTAAATAATGCCCTGAGGAAGCTGCCCACTCCCCATGAGGGTAATAAATCTTTGTAGGATCAGGTAGTAGTGGTGATCAAGGTCAGGTACCACTCCCTTCTTGAGTGGGATCTAAAGCCTTGGGCAGAGTGGAGCACAGTAGAGGAAGGCACCAGAGGTCTCTATTTACAGGTTTATTCAGTGATAGTGATATTCCATTGGAGGATTCTGAACTAAACTTGGCCATGGTAGGGCATTTGGTTAAGACAGCATCTCCCCACTTAAAAGGGGTGGTGCAGCCTTCAATGGGCCCAGCAGTTGGGGGTATTGTAAATGTAGCGATCCGGTTTCTGGACGGGTTGGAGTATGTGGGAGAAGGAACGCGTAGCTGGGTCCGGAAGCTGGATAAGCGGATGGGTAGTCGAAGATCCCCCATGACTCATAAGGAAATGACTTTGGACCTTGCTACACACACAAAATGCAGGAGGAACTCAGCAGGCCAGGCAGTATCTACGGGAACGCACACATTCACTGACTCGGGTCGAGACCCTTCTTCAGGCAAAAGATAGATGAGGAGTCAGAGTAAGAAAGTGGGTGGAGGGGAGGAACAACATCAAAGTGATAGGGGAAACTGGAGTGGGTGGGGGAAGGGTGAAGTAAAGGGCTGGGAAGTTGATTGGTGAAAGAGATACAGGGCTGGAGAGGGGGGAATCCGATAGGAGAGGACAGGAGAACAAAGAAAAGGGGGAGGAGCATCAGAGGGAGGTGAAAGGCAGGTAAGGAGATAAGATGAGAGAGGGAAGTGGGAATGGAGAATGGTGAAGGAAAGGGCGGGGGCATTACCGGAAGTTTGAGAAGTCTTATGTTCATCCCATCAGGTTGGAGGCTACCGAGACAGAATATTCCTCCAAGGTGAGGTGGCTTCATCACGACAGTAGAGGAGACTATGGATGGATATGTCAGAATAGGACAATAGGGAAGTGGAATTAAAATGGGTGGCCATTGGGAGATTCTGCTTTTTCTCAGCATAGGTGTTCAGTGAAGCAGTCTCCCAATCTACGCCGGGTTCCCTCAATATACAGGAGGCCACACTGGGAACACTGGATACAGTAGATAACCCCAACAGACTCATATGTGAACTGTCGTCTCACCCGAAAGGACTTTTTGGGGCCCTGAATGGTAGTAAGGGAGAAGGTGTAGGGGTAGATGTAGCACTTGTTCCACTTGCAAGGATAAGTGCCAGGGGGGTGGTTAGTGGGGAGGGACAAATGGACAAGGGAGTCATGTAGGGAGTGATGCCTACAGAAAGTGGTGGGGGGGATGTGTTTGATGGTGGGATCATGCTGGAGATGGTGGAAGTTATGGAAAATTATGCGCTGGACGTGGAGGCTGGTGGGGTGGTAGGTGAGGACAAGAGGAACCCAGGTGGGGTGGCAGTAGGATGGGGTGAGGGCAGATGTGCATGAAATGGGAGAGATGTGGTTGAGGGCAGCATTGATGGTGGAGGGACCTATGAGGTTGGTGGCAGTGGATGAGTGATCCCCAGAGTTAATAATATTGGTGATGGTGTGAGAGACAATGGCCTGGTATTCCTAAGTGGGGTCCTGTTTGAGGAGTAAGTAAGAGGAAGTTGTTGCTGGACATCAGCAAGGTAGAGATCTGTGGGCTTGATGGTGAGGTTAGGGTTAGTGCAGAGGGAGTGGAGAGCAAAACGTTCAGAAAGAATGAGGTTGGAATTGGAGAGAAGAGAATTGAAGTCAAGATGGTTGATGAATGAGTTAGCAATGAAAAGATCCAGAGCAGGCAGAAGACCAGAGCAGGGGTCCAGGAAGAGGAGGAGGGTTGAAGACAGGAGAAGAGGGTAATCGGTGTGGGGTGGTGAGTTCTTGCCAAAGAAGGAGGCCTGGAGACTGAGGCGGCTGAGGAAGAGCTCAGTGATAATGACGGGCACAGAACTCACTGAGGTGGGGGTGCAGGGGGACAAAGGTGAGGCCCTTACTGAGGACAGGACATTCTGCCTCAGAGAGGGGAAGGTTGGAGGGAATGCTGAAGACTCGGCACTGAGGAGAACTGGGCTCAGGGCGGGGAAGGCTGTTGGTAGTGTCAGAAGAGAGGTGAAGGTTGGGGTGATCAGGGAAAGTGGGGTGTGAGGAAGATGGAGTCTCCGAGGACCCAAGAGCTATTGGTGAGGCTTGAGAGAGACGGGATTGCAGAATGGTGGTGAGGAAAGGAGAGATGGGGGTTCCAGCAGCAGTGGGTATTTTTCCAGAAAGAAACAGAGGGCTTTGAGGCCTTCCTGGTAGGGGATTTTTCTGGAAAGAAATAGAGAGCTTTGAGGCCCTCCTGGCCTGCTGAGTTTCTCCAGCAATTTGTGTGTGTTGCTTGGATTTCCAGCATCTGCAGATAATCTCTTGTTTGTATTTAGTGCTGCTTAGGGCAGGGATATTGAAGAAGCAGGTCAGTGGGGTTTCTCTTCCACCCTCTTTGTGATGTGGATGGAACACTGCGAGGGGAAGTCGAGCAAGGGAACTGTTAAGGGAGGGGAGCCATTTTCTAAGTCCTCTCCGGTTAAAGGTTTGATCCCAACCCGGATTCCTTGTCTTGCGAACAAGTTCCCCTATATCTCTGACTGGGGGTGGGCCCTACAATGGGAACTAGCAGACCCCTAGTGGCAGCAGGGGTTGGGGGATTGGGTGGGTGTGGCCCTCCTTCCCCACTCAAGTAGGGATATGCATGGTAACCCTTTGAGGTGCAATGGGGGGAAGGGACTTTATAGCGTTAAGTGGCACTACTGGTCAGCAGTGCTGAGATACCATCGTTCAAGGGAACCCCAACAGTCGGCAGGGTCCCCGCTCTACAATAGAAGCTCTTCCCACCTGGGAGGTTATTCTGCAGAAGCCCATTGGACCGGGATGGCTAGTAGCCATGGCTCTCTTGGCAGCATCTCCTGATTGCATTCTGTGTAAGAATGTGCTGAGGGGTAGATCCCTGCAAGCAAGTAAGGGTAATTTTATCTTTGGGGTGGCTCGGGCGAAAGTACCGGTGGGATTGGCCAAGTGGGAGCCTTTGGTGATTCTGCTCCCCTTGAGGGTGGTCAACACTAAACAGTGCCTGATCCCAGGAGGCACCAAAGACATTGAGGAGACTGTAGATGCTCTGATGCAGAAGGGAGTCACTCACCCTGCCACCTCGCCCTATAACAGGCCAGTGAGGTCGGTGCAGAAGGGGGCACGACAGTTGACTATCAATAGCTGAGTAAGTATATACCACCCCTCACATGAGCTGACCATTATTGAGGACACAGGGGGTAGGGAGGGGAAGCATTGGTATGTTGTAGTGAACCTGGTCATTGCCTCCTTCTCCATTCCCCTGAGCCCAGAGTCACAGGACTGCTTGCTTTCATGTGGAAGGGTTGGCAGTACACCCTTTGCCACCAATTCCAGGGGTATGAACACTGTCCCACATTGTGCCACGGCATGGTAGTTCGAAATTTACAGAGGATACTGCGAGACCCTAGCATCTCTGTATCCGACTATATAGATGATGTGCTGTCACAGGACATAGTGAGGCAGGCGCCGGATGAAGGGGTTACCTCTCTGAGGAAGCAGGTTGGTCTGTCTTTGTTTTTGGAATACATCTATCCTAGAAACAAATGCCACTGCTGCTCTGCTCTCATCCCTGGTAACAACTCCTTCCTGCTTACTTTGGCCAACTCCTCTCTCATACCACTGTAATTTCCCTTACTCCACTGAAATACTGCTATATCAGACTTTACTTTCTCCCTATCAAATTTCAAGTTGAACTAAAATTGTGATCACCGTCTCCTAAGGGTTCTTTTAGCTTAAGCTCCCTAATTGCCTCCAGTTCATTACATAACATCCAATCCAGTATAGCTGATCCCTTAGTAGGCTCAATGTCAAACTACTCTAAAAAAACCATCTTGTAAGCATTCAACAAGCTCACTCTCCTGAGATCCATTACCAACCTAATTTTCCAACTCTGGAGGCAGAGGTGGAGGCTGATGGACTTTGTGGGGGGGGGGGGTGCTATGAGTTTGGTGGTCTACCCTAGTAACTATTAGACTGAAAGCACTGAGTACTGTAATTTTGCATTTTAGATGTGATTAGTGGGGTGTTCGCGTAGGTTATACTAGCCCAAGGGTCCAACATCACAGTGTCGCTGCTTTTGAGAGGTGAAATGTAACATGAAGAGTTAATTTACATGACAGTCGAAAGCCACTTTATCATGCCAGCTGCTGATTTGGCCAGTTCAAAGGATGTGGCAGCTCTCTCCCATTGGTTGGCTTTTGGTTCTGGGTACCCCAGAGTTATAAGAATAACACATGCGAGAGACTCGGTCTCTTTTCGCTTTTCAGACTGGGTCACAAGCAGGGCTGAAGGACCATTGAAAAAGTGCGCAGTAGAAAGGAGGGCCCACTTAGACAAATACCTGTCTGTTGACTGTTTAGTGTTGTAGTTGTGTAACTTGTGGGTCTGTAATAGGTAATAGTTTGACTTAGATGCTTGTTTGAGTCATTCACACAAATAGTTCACGTGCCTGCTCACAATCAATGTCTTCTGTTCTCTCACCTAATCCATGAATCTGCTTCTGCGTAACACGTTGGCAGCTGAAAACAGTAAGTGACTGGATTGATGCGATGGGTAATCTTGAAGGGATCAGTGAAGTGGGGTGTGAGCTTGCAAGAGTCTCACCAATATACAGGTTCAGATTCCAGCCAGGCATGATCTTCAAGGCAGAGTAATCTGGCTAAGCGCCACCAGCAGTGGGGCTGGTGGCAGCTTGGATTGCCCTCCGTGCCCTCTTCCAAACATTCTGGCAGCAGTGAACCAGTTAACTGTTGGCTCCTCTGTTTCTTACATTGGAGTTGGTAGCCATGAAGCACTTCAAAAGGTGACATATCCATGACAGAAGAGGTGTGTAGATCATGGGACAGCTCGACCAAGAACAGGTACTTCCTGCGTATGGAGAAGGGTTAAAGAAGGCTGCTGACTGGCTTCTTCTGATTAACCATTGGTCTGCAGGTGATAAGTAAAGGACAACTCACTGTGGTGTGGAGGAGACAGCAGAAGGCTCACCAGAAATGGGAAATGAAAAGTGGTCCCTGGTCTGACACAATGTCCTGAGAAAAAACATGGAGGCGAACTACATTTGGAGAACCATGTTCATCACTGTCATGATCACTGTGGCCCCATTGTGAGGTGGCAAATGAGTGGAGAAATGCTTGACAATGTGGGACCAAGGGTGTTGGGGGACTGGTAGGGGCTGCAGAGGGCCAGAGGGCTGCTGGTTGGAGGAACTGGATTGGGCGTATAGAGGGCAGGCAGCGAAGAACTGTCATACATCTGTGATAATGTTGGGCCATCAGAATCAGCATTGCAGAAAATCCAGAATCCGTTGTGCGTCTGGATGGCTGGAGAAGGGTGAGGTGTGGGCCCACTGGACTGTCTCAGAGCATACAGCCACTGGCACATACATGCAGTTGTCAGGTAGTCAGTCAAAGATCCCAGATGACTGGGGTGAGGATTTGCAAGGTTGGAATGAAGGGATGGGGGTCACTCTCCATTTCAGTTGGGTTGAACTGTCATGACAGGATGTCCACCTTAGTGTGCTTGGAGTTGGATCAATAGGAGATGGTGAAATTGAATTGCTTGAAGGAGAAGACCTGGCAGGCCTGATAGATAGATAGATAGATAGATAGATACTTTATTCATCCCCATGGGGAAATTCAACTTTTTTTTCCAATGTCCCATACACTTGTTGTAGCAAAACTAATTACATACAATACTTAACTCAGTAAAAAATATGATATGCATCTAAATCACTATCTCAAAAAGCATTAATAATAGCTTTTAAAAAGTTCTTAAGTCCTGGCGGTAGAATTGTAAAGCCTAATGGCATTGGGGAGTATTGACCTCTTCATCCTGTCTGAGGAGCATTGTATCGATAGTAACCTGTCGCTGAAACTGCTTCTCTGTCTCTGGATGGTGCTATGTAGAGGATGTTCAGAGTTATCCATAATTGACCGTAGCCTACTCAGCGCCCTTCGCTCAGCTACCAATGTTAAACTCTCCAGTACTTTGCCCACGACAGAGCCCGCCTTCCTTACCAGCTTATTAAGACGTGAGTTGGCGGATCTGTTGTATGGATATGAGGTTATGGTGGTCAGACCAGCTCAGGAAGGCCTTAGTGTTTCTCATCATACTCCAATCCTCCATTGTGAAGTGCTCCCTGTTTCCTACTCCACAACATCACTGTGCAGAGCGGAACTTGTGCAAGAAGAAAGCACAAAGGTGTGTCTTCACCTCTGGTCTTCGCTGGGAGAGCATGGCTCCTGTGCCTGCATCAGATGCATCCACCTCCACCACAAAAGGGCTGGATGGATTCAAATGGCAGAGAGCAGGTGCGGTGGTGAGGCATTTCTTGAGCTCCTCGAAAACATGGTCTGTGCCAGCAGAGCAGCTTATCCATGACGTAGGTGACCTGGTGAGGGAGGTGACAAGGGCAGCAATTTGACTGTAGTTCCTGATCAAACAGTGGCAGAAGTTGGATAAGTTGGAGAAGTGTTGTAGCAGTGCGAGGGAGCGTGGTCGGGACTGTTCAATTACGGCATGCACTTTCTCTGGGTCTATGGGTTGAAAGGGCGTAATCCAGGAAGGAAATGACTGTGGCGTGACATTTCTCTAACTTGCAGTACAGTTGGTTTTTGAAAAGATGCTGAAGGATGGAATGAATCCTCGGAGAAGATGAGAATGTCATTGAAGTAGATGAGCACATACCTATGTAGCATGTCTGAGAGGATTTTGTTAATGAAGCCTCGGAAAATGGCCAGATTGTTGGAAGTCTGGAGGGTATTGCCAAGCATTTGCAGTGGCTAGAGGGCATTATGAATGCTGTCTTACACTCATCCCTGTGGATCAGGGGGCACATACACTTTAGGTCGTTTGGTGAAGGTCTTGACCCTGCGGAATGTTTCAAATGCACTATCCATCAAGGGAAGAAGGTAGTGGTTCTTAATGGTGACTTTGTTGAGTCTACAGTATTTGATGCAGGGATGGAGACCTTCATCTTTCTTTTCGATGAAGAAGAATCCTGCACCAGCTGAGGACAAGGCTGTTTGAATGAAGCTGTGCTGTCGCGTTTCGGTGAGGTAGTTATTTATGGCTTGTATCTGAATGGCTAAGTCATGGCATTCATGTGGGAGTTTGGTGAGGTTGAGGGTTCCCCCCATCTCCACGGATTTTGCAGGGTGAAGTCAACTGAGGTTGCTGGCAGGCGGTCCAACAGGTGGGCCCCCAACTTAGCAGTGAACTGCACGATGAGGTGAAGTGAGAGTCGTGAGTGGAGATCCAGGAGAAACCCAAGACGAGCAGAGTATTGGGTGAGTCAATAAGGAGGAATTGTATGGACTTGCGGTGTTCTCCAATGCTCATGCACGCAGGCCATGTGCATGCCCTGGACATGCCAGACCCCTAGGGATGTCTGACAATGGCTGCGATGCCGAAGGGTGAGAGGTAGGCTTAGTAAATACACAAGTTATTTCTCCAATGATGTTCATGCCCTTGGGGAGAGGGGTTGGTTAGGGGAGCTCTCACTAACTGCACTGCTTCTAGTGTTGTTGCTGATGAGGGTGTTGCATTCTGAAATAGTTCTGGGAATGGAACTGGAGTTCTGGCCAGAGATCTGTCGGGTCACTCTGTAAGATGCTTGTCAATACGGAGGGCCAGAGTGATGAGGCTTCTGAGGTTGGAGAGTGTCTTTCAGGTAGACAGCTTGTCTTTCAAGCATTTTAGAGGTCATGATGGTAATGGGCCAGTGGAGTTTCTGCATTCTAACCATACTTTGCTGCGAGGGTCCTGAATTCCATGGTATAATCCAGCACTGAGCGTGAGTCATGATGCAGGTGACGTATCCAATCCGCTGCCTCCCTTCCACTTCCTGTATGGTCAAAAACCCAGTGCACCTCAGCAGTGAAATCTACATTTTTGCTGCAAATGGTGGTTTTATTGTCCTAGTTAGTGGTGGCCCAGGTCAGAGTTCGCCCAGTCAAGAGAGAGATGATGGAGGCAATCTAGGCTTGGCCCATGCAATACAGAGGTGGCTGTATCTCGAAGTTAAGACGTACTGGGACAGGAAGCTGTGGCATTGAGTTGGGAATCAGTAGAAGCATTCAGGCACTGGAATCCAGGGCTCCGGGTGAGGAGGTTGCTGAATCAGGACAGAGTTGGTTGACGGTGGTGAGCAGATGGCCAGTGGTTTCCTGCTGCTTCTGGATCATGTGCTCATGTCAAGAGAGGAGTTCCTTTAGGCAAGCAAACTTTGTAGGGTTAATCGCTAGTTCATCCATCCTGTTAGGTAATGTTGAGGAGGCCTGATCCAAAAGCAGAGCAGTGGAGATGATTTAGCAGTGAGTAATAACTTTTATAATAAACTGTGGGAGTGGCACAGTGAATTAAAGTGGCAGACAATGACGATTTGCATCACTTCTGAACTCTGAAAAGTCTTTGGTTAATCAGTGTTTGGTTTCTCCAACGTAGAGAAGTCAACATTGTGCAACAAAAGCACCAGGCAATAGCCATTTTCATCAAATGAGAATATATCAGTGACATTACCACCACAGAATCTTTGCTGTCAATATCCTAGGGGTGGTGTTACGGAGATCACAATTGTCCACAAACTGTAATGAACCAGCTACATAATGAAGGGGAAGGTAACAGGTGCATGCAAACATGACCATCTGCTGACCCTCCTCCAAGATGCACTATCATCCTGATTGGAAGTTTATCACTGGTCCAGCATTGCTGGGTTTTAAACCTGGAACTCTCTATCTAATAGCCATGTGGGAGTTCCTTCACTACAAGGACTGCAGTAATACAAGAGGATAACTTGTCAATAACTTCTCAAGGACAATTAAGATTAGGCAACGAATGCTGACCTTGCAAATGGTCCCATGATTGCAAAAACTGAACTATAAAATGCAGAGTGACTGAAACTGATGCTGAACACTCAGTTGTTTGCTGTGATCCATCCAGATGCAGCACTCAAGATCACATCAAAGTGAAAGCATTATAGATACCTTTCAGGAGGTTTCTATTAATTATATTGTTTTCCAGCAGGAATTATGTGCTATTTGCATGTTTATGAGGTAATAACGTATTTTATTTAGTTATGCAATACAATTATTCATTGGTGCATGAATCCTACATGAAAGTTGTAATTATGTCCTTAAGAAAACCAACAAGTTGAGTTGATGGGTTAATTGATCACTATAAGTTGTCTCTAATGTCTAGGTGAATGATAGAATCTGGATAGATGCTATTAATATAGGGAGAATAAAATAGGGCCTGTGTAGGATTAAATGTGTAGGTGTAAATGGGTGCTTGATGGTCAGCCCAGACTCAATGGGCCTTTTCTGTACATGCATAGAAACGTGATTCTATGATTCTCTGTTCAGATTGAAAATAGCTTTAGCTGCCATTTACACTGTTGGTATGAATGGATCCTGACCCATAGTAAGAGATTTGTACTTTTGGGGAAAAGACAAGTTCTGGAATGCCTGGATCATTATGCGGGGTAGAAACTGAGTGGGAGAGTTACCCTCATGCAATGAAGATGGTGTAATGTCCCTGTAGAACTTATTTTCAAATTAGTATTTCTGTAATTTTGTTTTTATTTTCTTCTCTCCAGGCAGCTGATTTAGTCTCTCTGTTAAACAATGGGATACTTCGAGATAGCTGCTATCACCCTGCCTTGGGATTAAAGGGTTTGCACATTACTCCCTTCTCATTATTGTTCTAGTCCAGCAAAAAACTTGTGTTGATTAAGTTCTTTATTATCATGATTGCCCTTCAACAAATATAATTTTTCAATATCTTTCACAGCTACATAATCCCAGAGATATATATTAAAGAATTGTGTCTTAGTTAAGAACAAGGATAAAAAGATAATTTTAGCAAATTAATATTTATGAAGTAATTTTGGATTAATTGTATGTACTATTAGGTGCCCATTAGAGATTCTATAGCACTTCTTAAAGTCAGAGGAAAGTTCTTGCTCACTTTAGCCAACAAAAACAGTGGAGTAGCTAAAGATTCCCGTTTTGTTCAATAGATCTTGCTGGACAGAAATTGCCTTACATGCCTAATATTTTAAAAATGATGATTGCATTTCAAGCATGCTTGTTTGGAACTCAGGAATATCTGAGAGCTTGATAAAAGCTAAATATTGGATATAAATTTTACAGAGCTTTTGGGAATAAGCAAAAGAGTGGAATTAATTAGATAGCAAAGTACTGCCACAGGCACAATAGGCCAAAAGGCATTTTTCTGTATTGTATCTCTCCCCAGCATTATGATTCTATGATATTAATTATTTCTTTATTTTTGGTTAATGCATTTCCATATGAGATTAAGGATCCTCACCATTTTGAACTACTATAAAATTCTTGAAGCTATACAGCCATTTTTTCTGTATTATGTGTAAACTGTCTCTTCATTTACTTCAATTATTATTTTTATCTCTAGGACAACTCCCAAAGATTTTCTGGATTTCCTAACAATATCACCTTTATCACTGATTCTACAGAGCACAGCTTTGGAATTTATCACGTTCCATTTATCATCATTGGTGGAATCACTGTCACTTCTGTCTAGATGTATTAAGTAAAAACTCATCTCCAATCTGTTCATCAATTCATTCAAATGTAACTTTGAAAAGTTGATACTTTGACAGGCTTCAAATTACTCAGACCTGAAATAAGGTTGTTGAGATCATTTATTCATTTCCATGGGATTAATATACTGGACATATCTGGTTTATCTTTAATTTGTATGTTGCATAGCTTAGAGAGAACACTTTGAAGTGCTGAGAAAAACAAGGGAGAAGGCAGCCAGCTTCTGCAGGATGGTCCACTAAAACATGATTGAGGAGGTAGAAAGATAAAGAGAGAATGAGAGGAGTCTGTCTGGGAGATTAATCTGTGCTGTGATAAGACAATAATACCATAAGACATAGAGGCAGAATTAGGCCATTCAGCCCATCGATTCTGCTCTGCCAATACCTCATGGCTGATTCCCAGATCCTACTCAATCCCATACACCTGTTTTCTTGCCACATTCTTTATTGCCCTGACTGTTCAGGAAACTATCAACTTCCATCTTAAATATATGCATGGGCTTGGCCTCCACTGCAGCCTGTGGCAGAGCAAGCCACAGGTTCACTGCTCTCTGGCTAAAAGAATTCCTCCTTACCTCTGTTCTAAAAGGTTGCCCCTCAGTTTTGAGGCTGTGCCCTCTAGCTCTGGATACTCCACCATAGGAAACGTACTCTCCACATCCACCCTATATAGTCCTTTCAACATTTGGTAGGTTTCAGTGAGACCCCCCTGCATTCTTCTAATTTCCACTGTGTACTGGCCCAAAGCTGCCAAACACTCTTCATACATTAACCTCTTCATTCCCAGAATCATCTTTGTGAACCTCCTTTGGACTCTCTCCAATGACAACACATCCTTTCTGAGATATGGAACCCAAAATTGTTGACAATACTCTTTAAGTGAAGCCTGACTAGTGGTGTATCTAAGGGATGGCAGGCATGGCACGTGCCCTGGGCACCACTTGAAGGAGGCAGCCACTCAGCAGTTCCTATTAAAGTCAGACAAGCCATCCTCAGATAGTGAAAAAATAATTTTCTTCAGATGTATGATCTGTCTTTGATTATCATGGGTGAGAAGCACTAGGATGGCCTTATTTCAGAGTATTGTGTAAGAAGACCATGAAACGTTTCTTCACGAAGAAGAAGGAAAGTGGAGTTGAAGGACGGAAGAGACGAAAGTTGGAGGCGGTGGAAGCCAAAAAGTCGAGCAAGTTCTCCATGCCCTTCTTTAAAAAGCCCAGAACAAGTAGTTCGACATGTTCCATGGAGTTGCCTGCACCTGCTACAAGTTTGTTAGAGTCCGAAGATGGATCAAGTACAAATGCGTCACATGCTGAGGAGGAAATCAAGTCAGATAAATCCAAGTACGATGAGACTAAGAGTGAGGCTGCCACAGAGAACACGGACATGACAGGAGGGGGAGATGATGATGATGGTGGTGAATTTGAGTTTATTGATGAGATTTTACCTGATGAGATTGAACCTGACGTCACTGAGCCTAGTGAACTGGATGGTGTCAAAGAGCCTCGAACTGTCATATCAGAAGTGATTGAACAGCATGACATTGGACTTCTGAAGTTCGACAAGGATACTGGAAAAGCAATTCTTCCTGACGTGTTGACAACAGAAATAATAAAGCTGGGTTTGAAGTATTTCCAGAACAGTGTGGGGCTTTTCCTATCAACACATAACCGCTCAATGAACAAAACTTGGTTCAAGAGGAAATTGGGAAATGGTTGTGGTGAGGAAGTGACTCGCTCATGGCTGGTCTACTCCCCTTCTAAAAAGTCTGCATTTTGTATCTGTTGTCTTCTCTATTCCCAGTCATACCATTAATCCTCACTGGAGCAGGAAAGTGAGCACCTGAAAGGATTAGTGTTCATGAAAATGCCAAGAATCATCGGGAATGCTTCACAAAGTGGAAAGAAATGGAAAGAAATTTAGCTGGAAACAGAGGAGTTATTGACGCGGTATTTCAGTCACAGATTGAGAAGGAAAAGCAGAAGTGGCATGATATCTTGACGAGAATCCTTCACTGCATAAAATTCCTTGCGATTCAGAACCTGGCTTTGTGAGGACACAGGGAGTCACTTCAGCTAGACGATGACTCCAATGTGGGAAATTTCCTTGGCTTACTGAAACTACTGGCCATCTTTGACCCTGTCATAAAAGAACATTTCACTCATTTGGACAGTCATCCTGGATCCACGTCTTATCTTTCACTGGGTGTCCAGAACAAATTCATCCACATGATGGCATCCACTGTTCGCCAGAGTTTACTGAGAAGCATTCGTAAAGCAAAGTACTATGGTCTCATGTTTGACTCAGCTCCTGATCAGGCATACCATGAGCAGTTGTCAGAAGTAGTGAGGTATGTGGAAGTTGATTTTGAGAGGAAAACAGTCTGTTAGAGAGTCCTTCCTTGGTTTTATCCAGATAAGATAAAAGGATGCTGAGAGCTTGGTTGAAGACATCTTGAAACAGCTAGAGAAGGACGAAATGGAGCTACAAGATTGTCGGTCACAGTGCTATGACAACACTGCTGGCTGGACACGGAAGTGGTGTTCATCAAAGAATAAGTGAGATAAACAACCTGGCAGTGTTTGTGAATTGCGACAATCACTTACTCAACTTGGTGGGCCTAGCAGGATACAATGATGGTCACATTTTTTTGGAACCATCGAAGCTCTCTATGTGTTTTTCTCTCATTCAACACAGTGCTGCGAAAAACTCAAAAACGCCGTGCCTGTGGTTGTTAAGTTGGAGTCCGAAACCAGGTGGAGTGCAAGGACAGAAGCAGTGAAGCCCGTCAACAAGTACCTTGAGGAGATACTTCAAGTTCTCCAGGACATAATAGACAACGAAAACGAGACCAGTAAAACAAGAAGTGATGCAGGGCAGCTGCACAACTGCATGTTGAGTTATGATTTTCTGATTTTGCTGGAATTTTGGAACAAAGTACTCATTCACATTGACCATATTCAAAAGAGGCTGTAGGATCCTAGCATGAACTTCCACGATGCTACCCTGGATTTGAAAGCCCTCCAAGATCATTTTAATGATGAAAGAGAAGTGTTAGTCAGTGAGTCACTCGAAGAAGGAGTCAGTCAATTACTTATTTAAAACCTTAGAAAATTTTAATTTTGGGCATGATTTTATTCAATGGATTAAATTAATTTATTTATCTCCTTCTGCTTGGGTTCTTACTAACTCTCAGAATTCCAAACAATTTAAACTTCAACATGGAACTAGACAAGGTTGTCCCTTGAGCCCTTTGCTTTATGATCTGGCTTTAGAGCCCTTAGCTATTGCTTTCCGAGAATCTAATGATATCACTGGTATTTTAAGGAGAGGTATTACTCACAAAGTTTCACCTTATGCTGATGACCTTTTGCTTTATATTTCTAATGTTGAGACTTCATTACCTTCCGTACTTTCCTTACTCTCCTGTTTTAGTCAGTTTTCAGGATATAAACTAAATTTTCACAAGAGTGAACTTTTTCGTTTGAATAATTTGGTATCAATTAATACTAACCTTCCTTTTAAAATTGTAAGAAATCAGTTTACTTATTTGGTGTAACAATTACCAAGAATTATAAATACTTATTTAAAGAAATATTTTTTTACCCTGCTGAATTATGTAAAAAGGGCACTATCAAAATGAGTTTTTGAGTTTTCCCCTTTCATTATCGTTGATTGGCCGAATTAATTCTATTAAAATTAATATCTTGCCTAAATTTCTATACCTTTTTCAGGCCTTACCCATTTTTAATCCTAAATCCTTTTTTGATTCTCTTGATTCTATCGTATCTTCATATATATGAAAAAATAAACACTCTCGACTAAATAAAGTTCATCTTCAAAAAGCTAAAAAAAATGTAAGTTTAGTTTTGCCAGATTTTAGATTTTATTACTGGGCAGTCAATATACAGAATCTCACGTTTTGGTTATATTATATTAACCGACAGGACTGTCTGGTTTGGGTTTCTTTAGAAGCTAACTGTGTTCATAAATTTTCTATCATCTCTCTTCTCGGATCCTCAATTCCTTTATTTTTAAGTAAGCTAACTGATATTTTTTGTAGTTAAACATACTTTGAGGATTTGGGTACAATTTAGAAAATATTTTGGTTTATTGAAATTTTCTCTTTCAAGTCCTATTTTTTCTAACTATTTTTTTAAACCTTCTATGATTGATGTAATTTTTAAAGATTGGGATAGACTGGGTATTAAATGCTTCCAGGATTTATTTGTTGGAGGAAGTCTCTTTTCGTTTGAGCATTTGTCAGCTAAATATAGTCTACCAAAAACCCACTTTTTTCAATATTTACAAATTAGAGACTTTCTGTGATCTCAATTACATATATTTCCTATATGTCCTGATAAGAATTTATTAGATGTAATTTTTAATTTGAAACTTTTCATAATGGATCAATTTCTAATATTTACTGTATGTTGTTGGGAATGAGAAACGTTCCTTTAGACAAAATTGAAAATCTCTAAGAACAAGATTTACAGACTTCAATTTCTGAGGAAACTTGGAATAACATTTTTAAATTGGTTAATACCTCATCGTTGTGTTCCCATCACTCCTTCCTACAATTTAAAGTGCCCACATGACTAAAGATAAACTGTCTCATTTTTATTCAGATATATCTCCCTATTGTGACAGATGTAACAATGGAGAGGCTTCATTAATTCATATGTTTTGGACATGTCCAAGTCCTGAAAAATACTGGATGGAAGTATTTCAAACTTTTTCTGTACTTTTTAAAGTAAATTTTAAACCAAACCCTTTGACTGCCTTATTCGGTATTGTTGGAGGATAAGATATTATCTTGGAGACACCTGATTTGCACATTTTGGCTTTTATTTCTCTTACAGCTAGGAGGGCATTGTTGCTTAGGTGGAAGGATGTTGCTGTGCCTACTCGTGCTCAATGGCTAAGTGATGTTATGTCATGCTTAAATTTAGAGAAGATTCGTTGTTCAATTTCTGAATCAAGACAAGACTTCCTAACATTGTGGGGACCTTTAATGAATTATTTTCAAAATCTTTGATTTGTTATCATGTACAGATGTTGGCTATTAATATGTTTCACTATATGATAAGGATTTTTTTCCCTTTTTCTTTTTTTACCAAACATCTTTTCTTGGTAGTGGGTAAAATTATTATTTTTCAATATTACGATTCAATTTAATTTACATGAACATGGAGTATTGAGACTATAAGTGTGATTCAAATATATTGTAATTGATATATGATATATGTTTTCCTGTACTCTGTATTCATTTTTGTAAGAAAATAAAAATATGAAAATATGAAAATATGAAAAAAGAAAAGAAGTAGGAGTCGGTCTCTGTCAAGAATGGAATATTGAAGTTGAAAGACGTCAGACATGAAAGAAACGAATGGCTGGTGAGAACTCGACAGATGCTGGGTTAACAACTAAGGAGAAAATGGAAAGAGTCATGATGGGAACACTCGATCGTCTTCACAGAGAAATGGACGAAAGGGTCGCTTGTTTGCATGACACTGACGCCAAGTTTGGGTTCCTTCTCGATGTTGATGGACTGTGTTACGGCACTGACAGTAACGACCTAAAGAAGAAGTGCAAAAATTTGGGCGAATTGTACAGCTCTGATGTTGATAGACAGCAGCTATATAAAGAAATTTTGGATTGCAGAATGTTGTTATCAAGGCGGGTCAACATGAAAATATCAAGACCTGAAGAGCTTCTTGAATTTATTGTTCGGTATGGAGATGAGAGCATCTTCCCCAATCTTTGCATTGCTATTCAGATAATGCTAACCATCGCAGTTTCCATCGCCAGCTGTGAGAGATCATTCAGCAAGTTAAAACTCATACTTTCATATTTGAGAGCCTCCATGGTTCAAGGCAGACTCTGTGAACTTTCTTTGCTGAGTGTAGAAACTGAAAAAAACTGACTTTGATCACATCATAGACCAATTTGCATCAGTGAAAGCAAGGAAGGTACAATTATAATTTTCATGTTGTGCCATAATTTGTTAATTAAAATATTAACAAGCTTGACTTGTAGTTTTTTAGTATATTTGTTGACATGCCAAATCACTTCAAACTCCTAATAAAGTATAGCTGCTGTCTTGCCTTTTTTATGACTACATCAATATGTTGGGACCAAGATCCTCAGAGATCTTGACACCCAGCAACTTGAAACTGCTCACTCTCTTCACTTCTGATCCCTCTGTGAGGATTGGTATGTGTTCCTTCATTTTAACCTTCCTGAAGTCCACAATCAGCTCTTTTGTCTTACTGACGTTGAGTACCAGGTTGTTGCTGTGACAACACTCCACTAGTTGGCATATCTCACTCCTGTACATCCTCTCATCACCATCTGAGGTTCTACCAACAATGGTTGTATCATCAGCAAAATTGTATATGGTATTTGAGCTATGCCTAGCCACACAGTCATGGGTATATAGAGAGTAGAGCAGTGGGCTCAGCACACACCCCTGAGGTGCACCAGTGTTGATTGTCAATGAAGAGGATATGTTATCACCAATTCCCACAGACTGTGGTCTTCCAGTTAGGAAGTCGAGGATCCAATTATAGAGGGAAGTACAGAAGCCCAGATTTGGCAACTTCTCAATCAGGATTGTGGGAATGATGGTATTAAATGCTGAGCTATAGTTGATGAACAGTATCCTGACGTAGGTGTTGGTGTTGTCTAAGGTGGTCTAAAGCTGTGTGAAGAGCCATGGAGATTGAGTCTGCCATTGACCTATTGTGACGATAGGCAAATTGCAATGGGTCCAGGTCCTTGCTGAGGCAGGAGTTCAATCTAGTCATAATCAACTCTCAAAGCATTTCATCACTGTCGATGTCAGTGCTACTGGGCAATAGTCGTTAAGGAAGCCCACATTATTCATCTTAGGCACTGGTATAATTGTTGCCTTTTGAAGCAAGTGGGAAGTTCTGCCCGTAGCAGTGAGAGGTTGAAAATGTCCTTGAATACTCCCACTAGTTGGTTGGCACAGGTTTTCAGAGCCTTAACAGGTACTCCATCGGGACCTTCTGCCTTGCGAGGGTTCACTCTCTTTAAAGACAGTCTAACATCAGCCGCAGAGACAGATATCACAGAGACATCAGGTGCAGCAGGGATCTCATTCCCAAATGTCAGTCCATGGTCACGATGAGGCCACTCTTATGTTGGAGGAACAATGTTTCATATACCGTGTGGGTAACCTCCAACATGATGGAGTCTAAAGGAGAAGTATTCATTAAAAATGTTTTTTTTTCACAGTGTTCTAGTCTAACGGTTTCAATGTCATGTTCCTTTCAATGTGAAGTGGGATCTTTCATTGACATAACAATGTCTACACATTTCTTTAAGTGTAGAGGAATCCATATCGAGGGATTCCTTTATTAGTTTATCTTCATTTTCTGGGCTGGAGTCTTTCAGTTTTGCTTGGGTGCTTTTAATAATTTCTGCAAGTGATTTTTTGCCTTCCTATGTATCAACATTCATTTCATCTGCAAAGCTTAAGTGGACAGGAACAATCACTTTGCCAGAGGCAAGGATTGCGGGTTCCAGTGTAGTAGTTCACAAATGACTAAGAGGTAAGAGTGATATTTAAATTAGAGTCATCATTGTTTGCAGATCCCCATAATCTTATATCCTCCAAGTCATTAAGTTTTAGAGGTGTAGGAGCCAGAAGAGACAATTTCTGTACAAAATATGATCTTGTCTGCAAGAAAGCAGCACTGAACAATGTTATTATAAGTACAAATATGAAAATTAAACTACAGAAAAAGCAACATTTCTTCCTGGATTTTGAGTTTGCTTTAGCCTGAAAACAGCAATGCCTTCTGGATATATTATAATGGGGTGATGTATCTATGAGATCTTCCCCAAGTGAAAAGGATTTTTTTTCATTGCTTTTCAGATCCTAACTAGTGTTTTATTTTTTGAATGCATCTCAGCCGCCTTCCAGTCAGGGTGTGGAGGTTCCCCGGTGGACCCATGTACTTGTCTAATATAGGGGTTCCACTCATTCTGAGGAAAAAATTCTGCTGGAGCAGGTTTGATGTTATTTATAAAGAAAACTTTACTTACAGGCTTGTTTCCCCTCCCAGTCTCGATTTCCACAGTCCTATTGTTGATAACCTGGTTAATGTGACAAGGAGGTTCCCATCCAGGACAGAAACTAGGATCAGAATTATTTTTATGGTAATTATTTTCTTGAACTGCGTCCCCTTTTAGTGGGCTCCAAGCTGTCTTGTTGGGTACCTTTGATTTATCTTGAATTCCCATAAACTCTCTGAATTCTTAGAGGAGAGTTGTATCAGGTGTAGGCGATGGTTGGCCTGAGTTAGCGATCGAGGTTGCATTTAGGTGGACATTGTGCATTAAGAAATAAGGTGTAACAATCTTGTGTACTCCTATTTTTGCGATTGGCACTTTATTTATGGACATGTGTACTTCACAGACAAGTGTAGCCTACTTTGCCTCGAGAGTACAGCCGTTTTGCCAGGCCTCCTTAATCCCTTGATTTCTTCACTCCACAATGCCACTCGATTATGGCTGGAATGAAATGCTGTACTCTACTAGGTTGGCATGAATACAGGCAGGGATGCCAGCATATGGGAATATGGAGTTTTGGAGTGAAGTGGTGTTTGCAGTCTCACTAAAAGAAGTTGTAGAGACTAACCACATATATCCCATACAAAGACCAATTATCACAAGAATATAACTATCAGTTTCTTATAAGTTGGACTGCCTTAAGCTGCCAGAAATTGGCCTATGTAATCGATTTGCATTTGTATTGGTGTAGTTGGTTTTGTTTGTCTTATAGGAGGTGGTCTTGTGACTGTTCTTTGATTATGGGACAGACATTGTTTGCAATTGCAATGAATTGCTTGTAATTACTCAACATGTAACAGCACCAGTATAACATGGTAAATTTCACATGAGTGGCTTATCCACCACCATGATTGTGTCCAAATCCTGGGTGGGCTTCTTGAATCAGTGCTTCCAACTTGTGGGCAGGAGGGATTTCCTCCTCATCTTTATTTCGGATGGCATATGCAAACCTTAGCTCTTACCTGTGGCTCAAAGCAGCTGTTTGGAAGCGACAGCGGCCACACCCCAGTGTACCAGGTGAGGTTAGCCGGTGAGTTTGGGACATGCCTGTCCCAGCATGCGAAGTCAGCTTCGGCAGACGGGGCAGATGAGGTCTACAGTGGGATCCAGCAGCTCTGAGGAGAGCAAAGGGCATGGCAAGGCACAGAAGGTGTCACGGTCATCCTCTGCAACCAAGGAAGACCCCAGTTTGTGATACTTGTTCACACTACTGTACTCGGACTTCTGAGGTCGTGAAAGTGGAACTGATCCAGTGCAACAGCTTTACCACTTTAAAAACACTCTTGCACACGTTTCCTGTCATCGCTGGACATGACAAACAAATCCACCCAAACCTTACCTTCACCGTCACCTTCGTATTTGTACCGTGCTGGAAATCCTTTGGAATTGGGTTGAGTCGTACCTAGGAGAATTCTCAAAACATCATCCTAGTTATTTAGTTATTTGTTATTACTTACTATTATTATTATTTGTTATTATTTATTATGCTTACTTACTAACAAAGCCCGGCCTCCCTTATCGTAGTATGGTCTATCTTGACAGCTTGTTAACTTGTTCATCGGATAGTTACTGCCATAGCAGTGCAGGAAGCCAGCAGTATCTGTAATATCTGTACTCGTGATCAATAATAATTCATCAATATTCTTCCATGTGGACAAATGTGGAAGCAATTTACCTCTGTGTGTTCTCCATCTGGCAGTTGAGCAGCTGGGAAGATCTCTTTTTATCGTATTTCTAACAAAATCAAAATCAGTAAATATCAAGACTGGTTATGTCTTATTTACTTGTTTTAAATATTTTTTCTGGGGCTTTGCCTTTGCAAATTGAGCTGCATGATTCCCATGAGGCACTTGCAACTCATGTGATTCAAATTCAGTTTCTGATAAAAAATTTCCTTTTATAATCAGGAGCTGGGATTATAACTGAATGGATCTATCTTTCCAGAAATTCATTGATAATAGATCACTGTATCATATTTGAGAATAGTTATCTGAAGGATGTTGTGCTTTATTGGGTCATGGAGAATATGCTTCTGCATCTTCTATGACAGGTAAGAATTGTAAGTCATAGCCCTCAGGAATATAATCCCACTTTAAGATGTCATCTTGTAAAAGTATTTGCTATTCCCCATGTCTAACTATGGTCGTTCTCCATTCACTTGTTGGTAATTTGCTTTCATTTTGTAAAGCTGCAAAACCTGTTTGTATAGTAATTGGTTTGTCCTCTTGCAGTGGTCTTACTTCAATAAGTGTATGGAATACCATACTAAGGCAGTAGTTTCCTGTTCTGTTAGGGTGAAATTCTTTGAGGCTTAGTGGATGGGGGCTTGTGTTTCTTCTCCCTCATTATATAGCTGATAGCTACAGCGGTTTTTGAAGAAATACAAATTTGAAAAAGGAGAGAGTTTGTTAGGTCTCTTGTCCTGAGGTCTGTTGCTTGCTGAACCACATTCATCAATTTCTCTGGTGCCTCATAATCCTCTGGGGGTAAAAACAAAAGGATTTTCATTTTCCTGTGTACTTTCATTCATTCATTATATGCCATGCTGTATGACACAGGCGGTCATGGTCCCATGACCATGATTGTTCTGGGCAGAGTTTTCTACAGAAGTGGTTTGCCATTGCCTTCTTCTGGGCAGTGTCTTTACAAGACGGTGAGCCCAGCCATTATCAATACTCTTCAGAGATAGTCTGCTTGGCATTACCAGGACTTGTGATGTGCACCAGCTGCTCATGTGACCCTGATTGGCGGGGGGGGCTAAGTCGGTGCTGCACTTTACCGAAGGGTGACCTGCAGGCTAGCAGAGGGAAGGAGCACCTCACCCTCTTTTGGTAGAGATGTTATCTTCACCCCACCACCCTTTTGGTGTACATACTATAAGGGCTTTGACAATTGACTATAGTCAGTTATGAAACCTCTAGCATAATTCAATAGGTCTAGGGTTGATTGTAAGGCTTTTAGGGTCTTTGGATATCCTAATCAAGCAATTTTTGTCTAAATTTAGGGACTAAACAATGTCTCTGATTGGTAATTGTTGTGCCTAGGAAATTCATTCAGTATGACAAAGTTGCGGTTTTTTATGTTAATTGCATAGCCTCTATCCCAGAAGAAATATCTTTCTAAGACTTCCTTCCATAAAGAAAAGGGGTGGAGCTAAAGGTTGTGGCCTACACCTAGTGCTTAGCCATCTAGGTTGTGGGTGAAAATTTCTTCCTGAGGCAAGCCATCTCCAGGAAACTCCTTTGATTTGTTGATTACATCTTCTCTGCCACAGGGCTGGTGTAGAAGAATGCTGTGAATGTGATCGACCCGAGGGTTGTGGTTGGTTTGCTAACTTTGTTACTGACCCTCCGTTACCTTCAGGGGGAAAAGGGGACGATCCTGCGCCAGCTCCTCATTGTGCTCCTGTGGGAAAAAGCCACCACCACGTGGGTGTGTAGGGTCCCTTCAACAACCTGACGTTGTTTATATATCAAGTGTTGATTAACGGCTATTCTAAACATGATGTGGAGATTTTCACTAGGATAAAGAGATAACATTATAGAACTAGAACTAGGTCCCAATCTGCCCTTGCTATTTGTTCTCCAATCTTATAAACTGTTACTAAGCCCTGGCTTTTGACTACTTTACTCAATACAGTACTGAGTCCGCTACGTACATCTCCACCATTTATTTGTTTATAAATCCGCGCATATATCTGATATGGATTTCCACACTCGTTTGGGGGAGCTACCGAGGCTATGGGAATAACATTAATTGCTGAATATGTTGGGGAGTATCACTGGCCCAGAAGGACTGTAACCTCCCGGCATTCTGAAGTAGCGAATTCAGAATTACTTCCACATCAGCTGGAAGTAGCACATGCTACTTGCAACTTCTGAGTAGCCAAAGGTCTAAGAAGTTGCTAAGAAGTTTCTACTGGGGAAGCTACAGTGGCTTTTTAGGAACCTGTCCCGGTATTCTCCTTTTACTGGCTATAGTCAACCTTTTTGCTAATTCTAGTGCACATTCCCAAGCCTTCTGTTCTCCGGGCTTCATTTGTATCTCCATGGTTTACTGCTATGGGGGCTACCTCAAATGTGCCTGGAAAATATGTACAATATCCCCATGCATCAGGATTAAGATATGGGTCATCAGGTTCTGTCACAAAAACACTTGGGTGCTTAGTTTCTATCTAAAAAGAGGCCAATTTGTTGTATCCAGGTATGAATTATTGCTGCATTGTTGGGATCTGGTACAAATTGTGATGGCCTGAGACCAGCAGGTTGTACAGCTGGGTTTGGTCTGTCTAATCTGCATTCCACTCTATGTTCTATCCCTTCATCATTCTAGTCTCTGACTTGAAGAATAAAATATTTATCATGTTGAATTTCAGGAGCATTCGGGGTATTAGCTCATATTTCTGCTACACCATTAATTCCTAATATCAACCAGCATTTGCCTTTGTAGTTGTGGAAAGCCAGGATGTCAATCATTTGATAGTACTGGGGGTGCCATAGCACTTGTTGATAGTTCTACGAGTTGGAATACTGCTAAGTAATAATTCTATCTAAATAACTTTTGATATATCGTAACCACATTGGTCACCAGCTGTGATAGTATTATTTTTGCTGACCACAAAGTTCGAAACTCAGATAAAGACCTTAACCCCTTTTCCAATATAAATAGCCATGAGTACTCACACTAAAGGGTGATTATAATGTAACTACCCAATCTTCAAAGACTAGTTCTCTTCCCTGTTTATTCTCCATGGTGAGTCTAGCTGCCAATACCCTCTACTCAAGCTATGGATCCCCTCTCCCTATGAAACAGAAGATACTTCCAGCTAACTAAGTAGTTAAACCACAGTTCATTTATTTTATTGTTGCACATTTAAATCCAAACAACATTCATGAAACACATTTCTATCTTAAGCATTTCCAAATTACAAACTACTTCTAAAACACAAATCATTTCCGAAACACTGATACAATTCCTATAAACTAAAAAGGCATACCAGCAATGGGGTAATAAATTGTCCATCGCTGAACTGAAGCCAGAGGAATGGACTCTGGTTCACCCTGTGTTTCTTTCATGCTTCTTGATGTTCCTTTCCCCATTCCTGATGAGCCCGAACTGCATCTACATTTATACAATGCCTTTGCCACTTGGGGGACTTCACCTGCATATAGTTCCTCAGGTACCTTTTTTACACAAAAAAGTCTAAAAGCTGTTTTGGAGACACAGATTCCAGCTATCCATAATTAATACTGTGAAGCTAACTCCCCTGAATATATAACCTCCTGACTATAAACACATCAGTTATTCGATATGCTAAATGATATTATCCATCTGCTCTGCAAGCTTCTTGAACAAAGCAACTTAATAAGAGTTGTCCGTTTTGAAACAAGACAAATTAACTAACTTAAATGGCTCTGAATAAGCCATTGTGCTATACTACACCTCTTGAGCAGCAAGACTGGATGCTATGAGCCAGCAAGTCTGAGCTATAAACAGAGCTTGTCTGCAAAGCTGCTCTGTAGACAGTACTTTGTTTTAACTTCAAGCTGATTACTGATTTCCAGTTACATTATAAGAACTGAAGACTAGCTCTGAATTACGCCCAGAAGCTAAACAATTGTAGTTTGAAGTTTACTGACAACTGTTTGAACTTGAACAGTGACAGCTGCTGTGTTTGGGAAGTAGTCTTAGCAAAACATGAGGCCCCCGGCCCAGGAAACAAATATCCATCACAATGGCATGAACATCGATTTCTCTAACTTCCAGTAATTTCTCCCCTCTCTCTTTTTCAATTTCCCATTCTGGCTCCCCACTTCTTCCCTACCAATTACCACCCCCTAGAGACTTTCATCTTCCTTTATCCTCATGGTCTACTCTCCTCTCCTATCAGATTCCTTCTTTTTCAACCTTATACCTTTTCCACCTATCACCTTCCAGCGTCTCACTTCATTCACCCCCCCCCCCCAACCATCCATCTTCCTCCTCACCTGGTTTCACCTATCACCTGGCGGTTTGTACGCCTTTCCGTCCCCCTAACTTTTTTAAATTCTGGATTCTTCCCCCTTCTTTTCCAGTGCTGATGAAAGGTCTTGACCTGAAACCTCCAGTCCTTTCCTCTCCATAGATGCTACCTGGCTTGCTGAGTTTCTCCAGCATTGTGTGCGTGTTGCTCTGGATTTTCAACATCTGCAGAACTTCATGTGCTAAGTTGTTCCATGTGGATGGCAAACAAACCAAACTCATCGAATCTGTAACTTATATAAAAAACCTGGAATGTGGTGTCCAGCAGACGCATTTTAGCACGTTCTTTGGTTTAGATTGATTTCCGCACTACAATAACTAAACACCGAACTTCGGGAATACATTCTGAAACCGCTACCTGATGCACTGCTGAATTCAATGGTGCAGAGCTTACTGCTGCAAGGATACATTATAATTCTGAAGTTCATTGCAGCTGGCCATGTTCTCTAAGTGACCACCTCATCGCACAGCCCGATTAAGCAGGGTGTGAAAATCCAAAGAAAGGAGTCTTTGACAGGGGTGGGCTAGAAAGGAGAAGTGGCATCACGACTTCCTTATAAGGTTCCGGACTGCTGCTGCAGACGCCGAGTTCTTCGACCTGGTTCGAAGACCGGTGCAATGATTTGGTGTCTTTCCCGTTCTTACAACGACCCTGTGGTGTTCAGTTGGGAAACTAGTAAATATCATAGTAAAATAAACTATTACTTAATCAGTAAAGGTTTTAACACAAAACAATAAAACAATAAATCCGAAGTATTTCCAGCATTTTCATTGCAAAGTTCACATCTCCAGTTTATAATATCATTATCTGACCGGACATGTGAAAGCCCTGGCATCGCCGGTAAAAATGAGGATTAGATACGAGTTTGGGATTTATCTCTCACTTGCTGGCTGCTTTCTTCGCGTTGCTGCTGTAAGGCTGCTGAGCTTGGACGCAGCGACGAGAAGAATGCTTTCCGACCGTGTGGTGTATCTCTCTCTCTCTCTCTCTCTCTCACACACACACACACTGACAAGAATCAGCCACCGATTCGTGCCGCTACCCAGAGCTCAGCTCTGAGCCAACGGGACACGGCGCTGTCTAACTCCCGCCCCGGGAGAGCTAGAGAGCTGGTGCGTGTGTATTTAATTCTGCCGACTCAGACCGAATGTGTTGTGTTTGGTGCATTAAGGAGGGGACAGGCGGCGAAATAGTCTGGGATTGCTCGGCACTGTAACCTGCCATGGAATGGGGAAAGAGCCGCCGAGTGCTGGATCCCAACAAGCCCTGTCACTTGATTTAGTGGGAAGGGGAGAACGTGAGGACGATGGTAACCACCATGTGCTGCGACTCGACCGTGTTGCCGAGGGATAGGACGCCTGCACTTTGGCTCCTCTTGTATATATTCATCGTGACCTCGCAGAGTTCTCAACAAGTCCTCAGAATCGGTAAGTTTCGTCCCACCTATCTTCACTGGCTGTCGGTGTACATTGCACCCCCTCCCCCGTCAATATCCGCAGAGAGGCTTTCGGTAACTTAAATGTTTTTTTTGTCTCATAGGTAAGTATGCGCGTGTATGGTTTGGTTGGAAACCGATATAAAGTGTGTTGGTGAAACCTCGAGAGCTTGAATTGAGCGCGCAGTATAGGCGGCAAAGCGCTGACTCAGATCTCGAGTGTGCTTTTTGGAAAGTTGGGATCAGAACTATAGTTTTCGTTGTATTTTATTTCCGAACTTGGTTCCGAAACCACCACTTACGATTGGTCAATACTGAGAACCATGGAAATGGGAAATTCAAACAGAAAATGTTCGTAGAGCCTGGGCGAGGCAACAGCTAAAGTTTCAAGTCGATGACCTTTCAATAGAATTGGGTGCAACTTATTTTAAGCCCGGTTCTGATGAACGATCCTCGGACAGAAACATTAACTGCCTTCGCCCCTCTGCAGCCGCTGATCGTCTCGTTGAGCATTTTTAGCGTTTTTCATCCCATGAGAATGCGAATCATGGGGAAAACACCTCGATCAAAGCTTGTATTAGTTCCAGAATTAAAAAAAAAACACTTCCAGGGTGAGAACAGGCCAGTACTGGCCGCATTCCACGGTAGTCCGGCTTTATTTTTAACATTTATGTTTCTCTGTGCGTGACAGCTTCTGGTTCTCGAGCGGGTATTAATAAATATCTGCGATATTCCACACACTGTATTAGCACTGAAGCCGGAATTTAGTGTTCTTTTATAAAAGAACCTTTTTGTGCCTTTTATGAACTGTGCAATCCTCCAGAGGTTAAGAATTAGTACATGCGTACGAGCCACTAGTCAACGTGGACACACATTTCAATTAGACGAATGAAGCCGCAATATTTACCGCTCAAGCAACTCGCCCAGGTGGCAGCGGTAACTCTCTTGCACCACACCTGCTAAGATTGGCAGCCGCCAGAGAAAAAATGCCGAGAATGTGTCTCAATTAAAGCTCTGTGTTTTCTTAATCACTTACCCGCGTGGATTTTTCATTAGTGAAATCCGCTAAATATGTCACATCTCCTGAAACACGTCCCAGATGGCACCGATTCGAATGATCATGTCCTACTTAGTAATTTCAGACTCTACTTTTGATCTTGGTAGATAACATGATTAAATATTTCTCCAAGCTGCCTGTGCAGTGTGCGTTATCTCCTTTCGCCGAATGTCTGATGTGACTAGAAACTCTTTGTGTCCTAAGTTTGACATGAATGAGAGGTCCGTCAGCACAGACCGGGAAGATTGTTCCCATTCAATTCAAGGCATCTGCGATCCCAAACCAATTAAACCGAACTCCCAAATGATACAAGTGTGTTTTCTGTGAGTTTGATGACTTAGCACTTATTTCATAATTAAGATCAGGAGAACTAGTAGCTTTAGTGTGCTCTTCACTGGAATGGAAAATATTGAAGTGGTGGACTGAGGCAGTGTTACCTTATCAAAATAAATACTAGGATTTCAGTAAAGTCTTTTGATCAGTATTCAATCCCTAGTGTATGTGGTGAATGGAAATTGAACAATTTCTCTTTTATTCTTATTTGCATTATACTGTTTTTCAAAGAGGTGACACATTGAACAGATGTGAGTTTTCCTCTTATGAACCTTGTATTAAACATGATAGCCAAAGAAACTGACGATAAAAAGATCAAACATCACTGCTTTAGGTTTAAGTTGGAACTCTGAGTGTTGCTGTCACTATTTTTATTTAAGATTTAAAAGTACATAACCTGGCACTCAGTTCTCATGTGGAAAGGTCGTTCATTTCAAATATATTAGATTTACGGACCCAATCCTGAGTTAGTTCACTTCCGATCTTCTCACATCTACACTCAGCTAGATTGGCAGATCCCTTATTTTACCTGCTTGCTCTTCGGAGATGGACAGTGTAGAATGGCTGGGTAGTATGAGCTATCTGGTTCAGCGTTTGAAAAGCGGGCTGTGATTAATGGCATTGAATAAAGCCCTGTGAATTTGCATTGCTTATGAGAGCTGTTGGTAGGTTGCACGGTAGGCTACAAGTCATTCCTGCCTTCACCACTGCTGATCTTTTATGCGGAGGATCATAGGCAGAATTAAAAAATGGTGCTGCCATCACGATCAGTTCAGCATATGGACCTCCTGATCTCAACAGATTTTGGCAAGAGGTGGGCTGGAAGTGATTGTGATTGCTTCCTCGGGTATGGGAAGGAAGGGGATTGCTGGAGAGATATGATGATATTGGATCGGGTAAAGGAATTGGTTAAGAAATCCGGCAGTAGTAACTTCCCAGCTGTTGATACAAAAAGGTCGCAGCAGACATCTGCGGGCAGATCAGCTTTCTATCTGTTCATTTGCAAAACAACTGAAGATCAGGAAGAAGAATGAAACAAAATATATTGGTGAGCATTGTAGAGTGTATGAAGTTCACTGGAGATGATTGTGCAGTTGGAATGGATGGCCACAACGGAGAGAACCACGATCTGTCTTAGAACTGCGGCCTGCAGATTTCATCTGGTGGAGGAAAGTCCTTCCCCACTGGATTAGTAAAAAGATTTGGCAGAAAGCTATTGGGAACCTAGGTTAATCATATGCTGGAGGCAGATTATAGAACTAGGAAATAATGGAGGGAATAATCTTCTAAAAATAAGCTTTTAGGTATTGGCAGATGTTAATAAAATAGAAAGTAATCAAACCTCAGCAAATAGTTTTCCAGGAAATTGCAACATATTTCTTTCAATAGTGCTTACTGATGTGGTCAATTTGCTATTTCAGTGAAGTAAATTTTAAGTCTCATCCTTTCACTGTTTAATTGTAAATTTAGCAAAAAGGTCAGTGTCACCTTCTGTTATATTTTATGCCCCTTTTCATTTCTTGTTTGCTTTTGTTCCTACAGGCAAAGGCAGATGGCTGATAGTCATGAATCAAAATTCTGGACAATAGCTCTGAATTCATAGTGCATTTAATTATATTTCTACCTTTCCTTTCTTGTGTTAGCGTTACCCAGTGAAAGGCAGTTCAGAAAAGGACATTTACTGATTTTAGCAATAAATTTTTATCCTGCCAGAATGAAATATTATTCCCATTTATACCTCCCCTGGACTCTTTTTATTTCTTTACCACCCACTTCTACCTTGCCACATCATTTCTTCTGTGAATAAGTATTTCTGGCCTTTCACCATATAACAGGCCTAATTTTTTTTCTTCAAGTATTCTCCATTCCTCTTCATTGAAATTTTGTTTCATTTTTAATTTTTTCTAGTTCTGATGAAAGCCTTTTTCCTGATGCACTGTGTATTTTCAGTTTTTTACTGTTTTGATTTTCAATAGCAAATTTGATTCTGCTTTTGGTAGAAATTTTACTTAATCATTTGAAGAATTAAATTAAACATTTTTCCACTTAGTATGATTTTGCTTGCGTCCCCATTTAAAGTCCCACTTTCAAACTTTCTCAATTCAGTTGTCTTTTCTCTCAGGTTGTCTTCTTATTTGATACGACCATACAACCATTAGATATAGGAGCAGAATTAGGCATTCAACCCATTAAGTCTGCTCTACCATTCCATCATGGGTGATTCATTAACCCTCTCAACCCCATTCTCCAGCACTTTTCCTGTAACCATTAACACCCTTACTAATAAAAAATCTATCAACCTCCACTTTAAATATACCCAGTGGATTGGCCTCCACAGCCATCCATGGCAATGAATTCCACAGATTCACCACCCTCTGGCTAAAGAGCTTTCTCATCATTTCAGTTCTAAAGGGATGTCCTTCTATTCTGATGCTGTCCCCTCTGGTGCTAAACTCTCCCTCTATAGGAAACATCCTCTCCACTTCCACTCTATTTAGGCCTTTCATTATTTGATAGGTTTCAATGAGATACCCGCCCCCACCAGTTTCTTCTAAACACCAGCAAACACAGACCCATAACCATCCAAACACTCATATGTTAACTTTTTAATTCCCAGGATTACTCTTGTGAATTTCCTCTGGACCCTCTCCAATGCCAGCACATCTTTTCTTAGATAAGAGCACAAAACTGATCACAAGACTACAAGTGTGGTCTTAAAGCCTCAAACTCTTTGGTCAGGACACTTTTGGAGTATTATAATTGTGTCTTCCTGGTGGCTTCTTCTGAGTTCTGTTTTTGCTGGATTTGCATTCATTGCTAATCATAATGAATGTTAATTTCAATCTGTTCTTGCCTGTAATGGCAAAAACTGAGATAAAATAGAAGAAAAATGCAGACTAAAATTAGCTTTGTACTCAGACTAAAGAGAAGGATGAGCAGAAAGGAAATGGTTTTAAAAACAAAATGATTTTTTGCCACCTGTGCTTCTTGTACATTTTAGTTCGGAAAAAATAAAAGTAGTAAGTCCTGCTAAGAGAGGTAAATGTATTAGATTGAGTCAAAATATGTTTTGGGTTATTCTCTTGATTGAATTAGATTACATTGATTTTATGCTGTCATGGTTAAATTGCAAAGTCACTGATAAATATAGAAGATTTCATTTACCCGGTATTTTAAATGGAGTTTGTGTCATTAATTAGAAATTTTAAAATAATATCTTGGGTAAAACAATTTCTCACAGTTAGCAACCATTTTACATAACTGGATTCATTTGCCTCCTTTCCCTTTAAAGAGAAACAGTGGAAAATAAATAGTTTCACGATCTCATAAATATTTAATGGTGATTGTGATCACTGGGATTGACCTCACACTGCCACCATTCACTGTCTTCTCATTTTGGCCCTTAAACTTTTAAGAATTGATCTTGCCACATTCATGGATTTACACAGGATAGACTCCATGATCTTTCCAGGCCTAATAACTCAATTTTTATGAGGGAACAAAGAAATTATTTTTATTAAAAATTACCTGTCATCAAGCCTTCTACTCATGCTTTGCTCAGCTGTTAAATGAGTTATCCTGATCAAAAAAATAATATCATGCATGGTTACAATCAATTCAGTCGCATGGAAGAATGCAAATCTGAAAAGCTTGCTCCTTTTAATTCCTCATCATTTAGGTCTACTGGCAAGATCAGCATTTATTTACTTAGAAATACAGCATAGTAACCAGCCCGAAGAGTCTGCACTGCCCAATTACATGCATGTGACCAATTAGTCCAATTAATCCATGTGTCTTTGAAATGTGGGAGGCAATTGGAGCACCCGGAGGAAACCCATGCAGTCTTGCGAGAATGTACAAGCTACTTATGTCTTGCCCATCTCTTAATAAAGGTGCAGGTGAGCAACCTTAACTCTTGGCAGAGCTTCTTGGCCACACTGAACGGACTAACAGCCAGCAGTTCCATGGAGAGCAGCTTGTTGTCTGCAGGTTGTCCACAGTACATCTGCGACTTCTGCACTTCCAAATGTGGAAGTCCAAGATGAGCTGGAGGTCATCCACCCAGTGTACGAATAGTGAACTCATTTATTGAAATGGAATTGTCAAACCTGGGAAACAGTTGATTCAAACAAGATTTTGAGTTCTTTTAATTTGACTTGCTTTCAATATTTTTATTGTTTTTTATTTAAATGTTTCAGTTACTTAAATTTATATATCTGTTTTGGTAATTGGATTGTTATTGTAGCGAAGTACAGTAATGAACTTTGTTCTGCATGCTTTACATACAGATTATTTCATCATATCAGTATATTGAGGTAGTACAAAGGAAAAATAATAATGCAGAAAAAAGTTTTATAGTTACAAAGAGTGCATTGCAGGCAGCCATTAAAGTATATGACCATTACAAAGTAGATTATGAGGTCAAGATTTCATCTTATTTTACAAGAGGTCTGTTCAATAGTCCTCTAACAGGATAGAAGCTGTCCTTGGACGTATCAGTAAAGGCTTTCAGATATTTGCATCTTCTGCCCAATGGGAGGGGAAAAGCGAAGAAGTCTGGGGTAGGTGAGGTCTTTGATCCTGTTGTCTGCTTTGCCGATGCAGTAAAGGGTACCCAGAGCTCACGGGGAAAGCTGGTTTATGTGAATTGGATACATCTTTCTGTAGTTTCTTGTAGGGCATTTGCCATACCAAATTGTGATGCATCCAGCTAGGAGGCTTTCTGTGGTGCACCTGTTAAACTTGGTGAAACCAAGTGTAACAGGCTTCTTCATCCTGCTGAGGAAGTAAAGACACATAAGAACACAAGAAATTGGAGTAGGAGGAGGCCATCTGGCCCGTCGAGCCTGCTCTGCCATTCAATAAGGTCATGGCTGATCTGGCCATGGACTCATCTCCACCTACCTGCCTTTTCCCCATAACCCTTAGTTCCCCTACCATGCAAAAATCTATCCACCCGAAGGGATTCCTTGGCCATAATGTCTCTGTGATTGAACCAAGACAAGTGACAGGTGATGTTTACACCTGGGAACTTAAAGCTCTCAAGCATCTCAATCTCATCACTATTGATGTAAACAGGAGTGTGTGCAACTCCCCACTTCCTGAGGTCAATGATCAGCTCTTTTGTTTTACTGAGTTGAGGATAAGGTTTTGTCATGACACTGGACCACTAGACTCTCTATCTCCTTCCTGGATTTCAATTTATCATTATTGAAATTCAGCCCAACAAAAAAAATTAAAAAAGAATTCAAACTTGGAATTGATATAAATATTGGAAAGAAGTTACTAAAGTAAATAATTTGAGTTAACACAACAGAATTTTCCAGTTTGATTTGGTATGTATATTTAAATTGGTTTATTATTATACAGTGAAAAACTTAATGTCCATACTGTCCATACAGATCAACTCATTACAACAGTATACTAAGGTAGTAAAATGTAAAGCAAATACAGAGGGCAGAATCAAGTGTTACAGTAGAAAGTGCAGTGTAGGTAGACAGTTAGGTGTAAGGTCACAACAAGGTAGATGATGAGATCAAAGGGTCTATTTGGTCGTACTCATGACATTGTACATCGTGGGATAGAAGCTGTCCTTGAATCTAGTAGTACAAGCTTTCAAGCTGCTGTATCTTCTGCCAGATGGAAGAGGGGAGAAGAATATCTAGAGCAGGCGGGATCTTTGATTATGCTGGCTACTTCACCCAGGTCTAGAGAAGTATAGACAGATTCTGTGGAGGGGAGGCTATTTCCATGATGAGTTGAGTGGTGTCCACAAGCTGAGATGCATCCAGGTAGTGTGCCTTCTATGGTGCGTTGATATAAATTGGTGAGGTTCAATGGATTATGCCAAATCTCTTCAGCCTCATGAGGAAGCAGAGGGACTGGTGAGTTTTCTTGGCTGTGGTGTGGTTAGACAGTACAAACTATTGGTGATCTCACATGGGAACTTGAAATTCTTAAGACTCTTAGCCTTAGCACCAGTGATGTAAATATCAGTAAGACTACTGCACCCCTTTCATGAATTCTGTTTAGACACTTAGTTGAAAGCCACTGTATGGATTTTGTTAGGATCTTTTGATAATTGTTGACATGGGATATGAATGGTATATATTGGCAAACATTTCCATATTCTATTGGTTAGAATTTAACAAAAGTGTACTGTACATAGTATCCATCGACTTGAACCACTACAATTAAGAAAGCAGGTTATTCAGTTCCTTGAGCCTGCAATTTTAAGTTGAACACATTTGATCTGCCACTGAATGCTAGGTCCAAGGATGAGGAGAATAACTGGGGTTAAAAAAATTTGAAAAGAGGCTGAATAAATGGGGAAGGCAACCAGACTGAGCTTTTGGAGCCCAGAAAGTACAAGAGGAAAATATTAACCTTGTAACACTGTGGAGCATCTCTTTAAAAAGATGTTGTGTTGGATTGAAGTTGGGAGTAGGATTGTATACTGAATAACAATATTACATATCTAGGGTTGTGTGAGAGGAGTTTAGTTTCCTTTGACAGAAAAAATGGCACTTAACTGTTGAAAAGCCGTAAGAATTTAGCTCTGAAGTGCAAAATGCATTTTGCTGGAAAGTGGAAGCTTCACTGACAATGAGTTTTAAGTTAAATCAATAGAGATTGAGAGGCAAAGATTATCACATGATCAGTAAGGAGGCACTATCAAAGGGGTGAGACCATAAGACATAGGAGCAGAAGAAGGCCATTTGGCCCATCAAGACTACTACACCATTCCGTCATGGTTGATTTATTATTCCTTTCAGTCTCATTCTCTTGCCTTCTCTTCATAACCATTGATGTCCTGAGAGACGTTAGTTACTGAATAAACTAGAGAAATGAACCTGAGAAACTTCAAGTATTAGTTGGCAAAGTGGCAATATTAATTACTGTATTCAGACAATTTATATTAAATGACAGTGATTCATCGATGTTATTCTTATTTATTATGGAATCACAATGTGATTCCCTCTTTATTGCCTTTTTAATGGTTGAGTAAACCATTCTGAGTACAGATGGGCAATAAATGTCAACCTTGCCAGCAATTATTTCATGGCAGGAATTAAACTTTTATTTAATGATCTTTGTTCTTTGAACTTGGTATAAATAATGGAAAGAGGTAATTAAAGTAAATAACTTGATTAAATCATTAAAAATGTTTGGCTGTTGACACATTATGTAATAATGATTCTACTTACAGAAATTGTTATTTTCTGAGAATTACATTTGAATACTGCAACACCTACCTTATTGATCTCGTTTGTACCTTTTGATGCAGGGTATCAGGAGAATATATCAAACACTGACAGGTTCTATTGGCTGGATATCAATGACAATTTAAAATACATTATTTGCATAGCCCTGAACCATTTTAGTATTAAATATCCTACGTTTGTAGACCAAGATGTTTACTCCCCAGTCAAGGAAACAGTGGAGAAACAAAAAGAAATGCCTTTCTCTAAAGATGGCATTGCCATTCCACAATCCTGTCTGGCTCTAGAGAATAATTGTAACTTTATGAATTGTACATTTTAATTCAACATTTGCTTTAAAGAGTGTGTTACATTTAGAAATGTTGTCAAGTCAAAACTTTTTGTATAAAGGTAAAACTTAAAACAGCATATCTTATTCAAAACAAGTTTGGATTGGATTAAATTACTTTTGGGAGAGGAAAGTAAAAACAAACAGTCCTGTTTAACCTTAAAATTGTTCTCCCAAGTAGTTTCATGTGTACCCGGTGATGCCACAACAATCCATGAGTGTACCATCAATCTTTTAACTTCTGATTCTCTGAAATAAATTATGCAATTTGAATAATTAATGCTGCTTTTGATGAGCAGGTCAGCCAGAAACTTGTTTTGATGATGAAATGCTCTGTGAACTTGAATTGCCACAAATTAATTGTTGATTTGTGTGGCTCCAAGGTTGCCTTTATTGAAACAACATTTTACATTGTATGTTACCATGACTTTCATGAAGTTGCTCAATTTGCACAGTAATTGTCCATTAAACACAAGACAGAAATTTAACTCTGATAATTATCAGTCTAAGTACATTTTAAATGATGTGAAAATTGTTAATGACGAGCAATAAACCTCTCTTATCCAGAAAGTGAATGATTATTGTAATTCATTCAGTTGCAAGTTGTTTTAAAATTATATTATCAACTTTTACACTCACTCTCTTCCTATTTCATCCATTATTGTCTTAAGATTAAACGTTTGAGCAATTTGTTTGCTAACTCTCAGATGTTCTTTTACCATTTAATAAACTGTTTTATGGAAAAGATTCAGAAGTCTACATGTGCGAGGGGAATGGATTCCTCATGATATCTAAATCTGGAGCCTTTTGTTTTGCAGTGTAACAACATGAGAAGTTTAAGATTCTTGGGCAAATATGCTCAGATCTAATTTACCAGAACTTCAAATGCTGTGAAATCCATGGCTTTAATTTGCATAATCCCTCAACCATTTTGTTATAAATAAGCAAAACAATATAATAGAAATTAGTGTTGGTATTTTGCTCTTAGTATGATGCTGGTGAACCACGGTGATGTTCTGTGGACTGCGGACAATATTTCTCAATATATTTTTAAATATACCTCTTTTGAGTTATCTGCAACATGCAATTTCCCTCTAAGCAATGTACTTTTAAGTCATTTTAATGAATAATCTACAGATTTTGTGACTTTCTGAAGGTCTCGCTGGACCAGGCAGGTATGGCACCATTAAGGAGACGGAAGTTCATCCCCATGTTCGAAAGCGAGGTGGGGGTATTTTTCGAACCAGGCTGAAATGCAGAGGATGAGGCCCCCTCTGCCCAAGATCTTGTTAGTGAACGTGCAGTTGCTGGAGAACAAAATGGAGGATCTAAGGGCAAGGTTGCTGCATTGGGTGAACATGAGGGACTGTTGTATTCTATGTCCGAGCAAGACGTGGCTTCCTGCCAGCATGAACAGATGGGGTACCTGGTCAAGTACTAAAGGCCTGTGCTGATCAACTAGCTGTAGTACTCACTGAGATCTTTAACCTTTCACTTTGGCAGTCTTATTATTTTGGAGGACCTGTCCTGGGCCCAGCACATAAATGCAATTATAAAGAAAGCATGGTAGCCCCTTTACTTCCTCAGGAGTTGTGAAGATTCAGGATGACATCTAAAACCTCAATAAACATGTAGTGGAGAGTATATTAACTGGCTGCGTCATAACCTGGTATGGAAACACCAATGCCCTTGAAAGAAAATGCTACAAAATGTAGTGGACAGAGCCCGGACCATCATGGGTAGAGCTTTCCCCACCATTGAGCACATCTGCAAGGAGTATTATCACAGGAAAGCAACATCCATCATCAAAGGACCCTCACTTCACTGGACCTGCTCTCTTCTCGCTACTGCCATCTGGTGGGAGGTACAGGAGCCTCAGGACTCGCATCACCAGGTTCAGGAACTGTTCTTAATCCTTAAATATCAGGCTGTTGAACCAGTGGGGAGAACTTCAGTTAACTTCACTTGTACCATCATTGAAATGTTCCCACAGCCAATTGACTCACTTTCACGGACTCTTCATCACATGTTCTCGATATATTGAATTGACTTTATTACTTACATCCTTTATATACATTAGGAGTAAAAATCTTTATATTATGTCTGTCTAAATGTGAAATTTATAGTAATTTATATTAAATAGTATGTACAACAGGATAGCCAATATAACATAGAAATACAGTGTGTCAGCATGAGTTCATCAGTCTGATGGCCTGGTGGAAGAAGCTGTCCCCATCCCTGTTGATACTGGCTTTTGTGCTGTGATACCATTTCCCAGATGGTAGTAGCTGGAACAGTTTGTGATTAGGGTGATCTGGGTCCCCAATGATCCTTCAGACCCTTTTTACACACCTGTCTTTGTAAATGTCCTGAATAGTGGGAAGTTCACATCTACAGATGAGCTGGGCTGTCTGCACCACTCTCTGCAGAGTCCTGAGATTGAGGGAAGTACAGTTCCCATTCCAGGCAGTGATGCAGCCAGTCAGGATGCTCTCAATTCTGCCCCTGTAGAAAGTTCCCAGGATTTGGGGGGCCCATACCAAACTTCTTCAGCCGTCTGGTGAGAAAGAGGCACTGTTGTGCCTTTTTCACTACAGCTTTTATGTATAGACCACATGAGATCTTCAGTGATGTTTATGCCAAAGAACTTAAAGCTGTTCACCCTCTCAAACCCAGATCCATTGATGTCAGTAGGAGCTATTTTGTCTCCGTTCCTCCTGTAGTCCTTATTCCTCCTTCCCCCTATATTCCTCCTTATTTATTTATTATTATTTTTCCTTTCTTTTTGTATTTGTAGTTTGTTGTCTTTTGCACACTGGTTGAACACCCAAGTGTGTTCAGATTTTCCTTGATTCTGTTACATTTATGGTTATTATTTAATGGTTTTATTGAGTATGGCGACATGAAAATGAATCTCAGGGCTATATATGGTGACATATATGTACTTGGATAATACACTTACTTTGAACTTTGTTCATGATGGTTGATGCACTTGGAAGTCTCAGTTGTTAATTCTTTTTATCTCTAAGCTAATGCTACCAACTATGTGTTTTAGGACTGAGTATGTTCTGAGTTTGAACAGCACCAAAAAACCTGAGCACAAATATCTTTACAGATACTTCAGTGCAATAGAAGTGGAATTTTTGGAAATGCTGTTTTCCAAATAGGATCTTAAATAAGGCTCTATCTCAAAAGATTGTCAAATGGAATGAATATAATATAATTAATGAGTGCGCAAGTGCATCTTTCTAATACAAATAATGCTAAGTATTTAGAGAAACGTGAAGTGGTCTGGGGAGCTGCTGGAACTAGTGCAGCTCTCTGCTCCATGTGTGTGTTATTCACATCTGTCATACATATGCCAAACAGTTTTCCATACCTATTCCAGCAAACTTCCCCTGGAGTGATTGATAGGGAAACCAATCAGTGGTAACTATGATTCTGAAACTAAACTGCAGAATGCAAACCCTGCTACGTGCCTCTGGTGAAGAGTAAATCTGCAACCTTGAGGGCAATGAGGAAATGGTCGGGGGAGGCTTATGAGGCAACCCTGGAGTGGGTTGTTTTGAGGTGACAGACTGGCAGGCACTCTGTGAGCCACATGGAGGGGTATTGATGGGCTCACAGAGTGCATCACTGGTTACATCAACTTCCGTGTGGACTGCAATGTTCCGGCAAGAACTGTCCTTTGTTATTCAAATAACAAGCCATGGGTAACAAAGGACATTAAGGACATCCTGAACGCTAAAAAGAGGGTGTTTAGAGATGGAAATAGGGAGGAGCTGAGGACAATACAGAGGGACCTGAAAGCCAAGATCAGGGAGGCTAAAGACAGGTATAGGAGGAAGCTTGAGTGGAAACTTCAGCAGAACAACATGAGAGAGGTCTGGAGTGGGATGAGGACCATCACTGGGTTCCGGCAAACTAGCAACAGAGGAGCTGAAGGCAGTGTGGACAGGGCCAATGAACTTAACCTGTTCTTCAACAGATTTGACACTGTGGCCCCTGCCCATCCCCCACATGATTCATCTGTTGTCGGCCCCCAACCAACACATACTCCACTGTCCCCTCCTACCCCTCCTCACAGCCCCCCCACCCTGCTCTCGTGACTATACTCCTCCCTCACCTGAAACCACCACGATGGGCTTCACAGCTGAACAGGTGAGAAGACAGCTGAAATGTCTCCACCCAAGCAATGCTGCAGGCCTGGATAATGTCAGCCCCAGGGTGCTCAAAGCCTGTGCCCCCCAGCTATGTGGAGTAGTTCACCATGTCTTCAACCTGAGCCTGAGTCTCCAGAGGGTTCCTGTGCTGTGGAAGACGTCCTGCCTCATCCCTGTACTGAAGACGCCGCGCCCCAGTGGCTCCAATGACTACAGACCTGTGGCATTGACTTCCCACATCATGAAGACCCTGGAGAGACTTGTTCTAGAGCACCTCCAGCCTATGGTTAGGCCACACTTAGACCCCCTCCAGTTTGCCTACCAGCCCCGACTAGGAGTTGAGGATGCCATCGTCTACCTGCTGAACTGTGTCTACGCCCACCTGGACAAGCCGGCGAGCACTGTCAGGGTCATGTTTTTTGACTTCTCCAGTGCATTCAACACCATCCGCCCTGCTCTGCTGGGTGAGAAGCTGACAGTGATGCTGGTGGATGCTTCCCTGGTGTCATGGATTATTGATTACCTGACTGGCAGACCACAATACGTGCGCTTGCAACACTGTGTGTCAGACAGAGTGGTCAGCAACACTGGGGCTCCACAGGGAACTGCCCTGTCTCCCTTTCTCTTCACCATCTACACCTCGGGCTCCAACTACTGCACAGAGTTTTGCCATCTTCAGAAGTTTTCTGATGACTCTGCCATAGTTGGATGCATCAGCAAGGGAGATGAGGCTGAGTACAGGGCTACGGTGGGAAATGTGAAAAAGTCTAAGGAGCTGGTGGTGGACCTGAGGAGGGCTAAGGCACCGGTGAACCCTGTTTCCATCCAAGGGGTCAGTGTGGACATGGTGGAGGATTACAAATACCTGGGGATATGAATTGACAATAAACAGGACTGGTCAAAGAACACTGAGACTGTCTACAAGAAGGGTCAGAGCCGTCTCTATTTCCTGAGGAGACTGAGGTCCTTTAACATCTGCTGGATGATGCTGAGGATGTTCTACGAGCCTGTGGTGGCCAGTGCTATCATGTTTGCTGTTGTGTGCTGGGAATGCAGGCTGAGGGTAGCAGACACCAACAGAATCAACAAACTCATTCGTAAGGCCAGTGATGTTGTGGGGGTGGAACTGGACTCTCTGATGGTGGTGTCTGAAAAGAGGATGCTGTCCAGGTTGCATGCCATCTTGGAAAATGTCTCCCATCCACTCCATCATGTACTGGTTAGGCTCAGGAATACATTCAGCCAGAGACTCATTCCACTGAGATGTAACACTGAGCGTCATAGGAAGTCATTCCTGCCTGTGGCCATCAAACTCTACAACTCCTCCCTCGGAGTGTCAGACACCCTGAGCCAATAGGCTGGTCCTGGACTAATTTCCACTTGGCATTATTTACTTATTATTTAATTATTTATGGTTTTATATTGCTATATTTCTGCACTATGCTTGGTTGGTGCGACTGTAACGAAACCCAATTTCCCTCGGGATCAATAAAGTATGTCTGTCTGTCAATCAATGCTGATGTGTGTGTGTATACTTGGAAGTCAAGGCCCCATGACTTGTTCAAAAAACACATGAAAGTTTGAGCCTTACTCACAACCTCTGCAAAACCAATCTGCACCTGCTGCACAATATTGTTCTCCTATAATAAAGGTTCATAGTAGGAACTTGGAAAAGATCTGCCTTTCCATACCTTAGGAAGGATCTCTTGCCAATGTTGATGGTGAAATTTATCACTGCCTTTAATGAACCAGCACTATCTTTGGTCAATGAGAGAAAGGGTTTAAAGATCAAGACTTTGACCTGGTATAGAATTTCATCATGAAGTGTTTCGAGAGGCTCATCATGAGGCATATCAAGACCCTGCTGCCTCCCTCACTGGACCCCCTGCAGTTTGCGTACTGTCCCAACCGCTCAACAGATGACGCCATTGCCACCACTCTCCACCTGGCCCTAACCCACCTGGACAAAAAAGACACATACGTTCGGATGCTGTTCATAGACTTCAGTTCAGCATTCAGCACAATCATCCATCAGAAACTGATTGGAAAGCTGAGCCTACTGGGCCTGAACACCTCCCTCTGCAACTGGATCCTAGACTTCCTGACTGGGAGATCTCAGTCAGTCCGGATCGGGAGCAGCACCTCCAACACCATCACACTGAGCACGGGGGCCCCCCAGGGTTGTGTGCTCAGTCCACTGCTGTTCACTCTGCTGACCCACGACTGTGCTGCAACACACAGCTCGAACCATATCATCAAGTTTGCCGATGACACCACCGTGGTGGGTCTCATCAGCAAGAACGACAAGTCAGTTTACAGAGAGGAGGTGCAGCGGCTAACTGACTGGCGCAGAGCCAACAACCGGTCTCTTAATGTGAACAAAACAAAAGAGATGGTTGTTGACTTCAGGAGGGCACGGAGCAACCACTCCCCGCTGAACATCGACGGCTCCTCGGTAGAGATCGTAAAGAGCACCAAATTTCTTGGTGTTCACCTGACGGAGAATATCACCTGGTCCCTCAACACCAGCTCCATAAGCAAATAAAGCCCAGCAGTGTCTCTACTTTTTGTGAAGGCTGAGGAAAGTCCATCTCCCACCCCCCATCCTCATCACATTCTACAGGGGTTGTATTGAGAGCATCCTGAGCAGCTGCACCACTGCCTGGTTTAGAAATTGCACCATCTTGGATCGCAAGACCCTGCAGCGGATAGTGAGGTCAGCTGAGAAGATCATCGGGGTCTCTCTTCCCGCCATCATGGACACTTACACTACACGTTGCATCCACAAAGGAAACAGCATTATGAAGGATCCCACACACCCCTCATATAATCTCTTCTCCATCCTGCCATCTGGGAAAAGGCTCTGAAGCATTTGGGCTCTCGCGACCAGACTATGTAACAGTTTCTTCCCCCAAGCTATCAGACTCCTCAATACCCGAAGCCTGGACTGACATCTTGCCCTACTGTCTTGTTTATTATTTATTGTGATGCCTGCACTGTTTTTGTGCACTTTATGCAGTCCTGGGTAGGTCTGTAGTCTAGTGTAGATTTCTCTGTTTTTTTAAATTACGTAGTTCAGTCTAGTTTTTTGTACTGTGTCATGTAACACCGTGGTCCTGAAAAACGTCTCATTTTTACTATGCACTGTACCAGCAGTTATGGTCGAAATGACAATAAAAGTGACTTGACTTGAATTTATAGTCCACTTGATCGTGGTATCCCCGCCCTTACAAATGCCTAGACTACCTACGTTTGTCATCTCAAGGCACCACCTGATAGACTCCAAATCTGTTGTTAGGGATAAGCAAGCCAATGGATGCCTTCTTTCCTAAGTCAACATTTCCACCATTGAAACTTCAGTTATTCTCAATTGAGTACGCATAAATACTCTTTTCTGAGCAGAACGAGGAGGAAAAACAAAGATGTGCTCAAAATTTCTTCAAAGAAATGTATCATCCCCAACGTCTGGCCAATGCAATTAAAGCAGAAAAAGAGCATTCAGTGTGCTAAGGAGAACAATAAAGTCATACACTGTGAGCACACCGAAGTCCTAAACAAAGAATAGAAGGAGTGCAGTGCCTCATAAACTCCTATCTGCCCACTCTGTCAGCTACTCCCTTTCCTGTCTGTGGATAACTCTCCATTCCCACATTGGGTGCATTAGTCACCTCAGAGCTCACAAAACCAGACTGGAATCATATCAGTTTTGATTCTCAGGCACTGCTGAAGAAAAGGAAAAGACACTCATTTAACCTTTTGACAATTTTTTTCAAAGGTATTGATCTACTCAGAAGAACTTGCGTTGTATCTGTTTCTTGTCCTGAAGAAAGTATCATAATTTGGTTGAATTATGTGGCACTTCTGGTAGATATCTTTTGTAATCTTATCCACTGATTCTTCTGATTGGCCAGCACCAAGAGTTCTATTTTCTTAATGTTTGTGATATTAGAATGTTCACTCTCAAGTCCTTCCAAAATGTATCTTTTATAAGACAATTCTGTTGATACACTCCCCATTTAAAGTAATTTTGTTCAGTTGACAATTCATGCTGTTGGTTGAAGCAGTTTGTCATTTCTTTATATGAACATTTTGTATGCAATCCAGCTTTTTAGTTTTCAAAAACATGTTTCAGAACATCTTATGTCCCTTAAGTTTTCTCATTTACTATAATTGTAAAATCATCCTTTCCAGATTGTCTACATCTAAATTCTTATGCAGTTCCATGACTACATATTTGCAATAGCATACAATTGTAAACTTTTATGTGGCCCATCTTTACATTCTCAATGCCACTATTATCGGTACAGCAAATTCAGATCAAGAATTCCTAACAAAAGTTTATGGTTTGTGGCTGCAATAAAATCTCTTCTCAATGGATTTGATAATCTTTTTTCAATCCAAAGACAATTCCTGATTGAGCATCGTCTCCTTTATTCTTCATAAATACACAATGATGCAAATATCTTTATTGTTCTTCTCGCTGTTAGAGCTTAAAGCTCCCAATGAATTTAAAGCATTGAATGCAAGTTTCAATGTACATGTTCTTTTGTGGTGAATTAACAAAGATACATTTCCTAGGCTTTCTCATATTCCATTTGTTAATCTTTGACCCAATGCATTTTTTTCACTTTTCAATAATTAATGTAATGACACAAGTACTGTTGCCAGATTGGGTAAGAGTCTAGTATAAAACTGTGCCATGTCTCACAATGACCAATGTCCTGTAATGCTTTCCTGCTTCCATGCCTTCCCAATTGCTTAGCTATTGCTTTAATTAGTTGCCATCAATTTGCATCTACTTTTAACCTGAGATGAACTAATACTCTCTGCATAAATACACAGTTCTTCTTTTGAGCTTGACATTGTGCTTGTGTAGCCATCTGAACACCTCCATTATCTGAAGATTTTCTTCTTCAGTACGAATTTAGGTGCATCGTGTTGATTACACAGACAATGATCTATATCCTGTGATACCTTGACCATGGTAGCTTGAAAGACTTTCTGTGATGGTTTCACCAAAATGTACTTTTTATGTTTTTATATGTATGGGTTGTCAAATGTTGCTGCTGTATATATATTTGAATATGTATATATGTGTGCAGAAAGCTTCTGAAATCTTTGCAAGCATTTCCTGTGAAAGGACAATGGTTAGCAGCTCTCACCTCAGACTTGCTACAACCCGTTCACTTGGTTCACTGGGAAATCTATTGCACAACTATGTATCTTTTAAAAAAAAGATGAATTCTAAGACCATAAGACTAAGAAGCAGAATTAGGCCATTCAGCCCATTGAGTGTGCTTTGCCATTCCATCATGGCTGATGGAATTTACTATCTCTTTAAACCCAGTTCTCCAGCCTTTTCTCAGTACCTTTGATGCCCTTACTAATAAAGAACCAATAAAACTCTGCTTTAAATATACCTAATGACTTGGCCTCCACAGTCAGCTGTGGCAATGAATTCCACAGATTCACCACCCTCTGGCCAGAGAAATTCCTGCTCATCTCTGTTTTTAAGGAATGCCCCTCTATTTTGAGGATGTGCCCTCTGGTTCTAGATGCCCCCATTATAAGAAACATCTTCTTCACATCTACTTTATATCAGATTTTCAATATTTGATAGATTTCAATCGGATACCCCCTCATTCAAAACTGCAGTGAACACAGGCCCAGAGCCATCAAATGCTCATCATACATTAACCCTTTCATTCCTGGAATTATTTTTACAGGACTCCTCTAGACCCACTCCAATGCCAGCAGATCTTTTAGATAAGGGGCCTAAAATTGCTCACAATACCCCAAGTGCATTCTGACTAATGGCTTTAAAGCCTCTGTATCATATCTTTGCTTTTATTTTAGACCTCTTGAAATAAATGCTAACTTACATTTGCCTTCCTTGCCACTGACTCATCTTGTAAGTTAACCTCTAGGGAATCCTGCTCGAGGACCCCCAAGTCCCTTTGCACCTCTGATTCTGAACTTCCTCCCCATTTAGAAAATAACTTATACCTTTATTTATCTGTATCTCGGGGACAGACGTAAGTGTAGATGCTATTACTAAGGAGAAGGTACTTGGGAAGCTGAAAGGTCTCAATGTAGATAAGTCATCTAGACGAGGTGGACTACACTCAAAGATTCTGAAAGTGGTAGCTGAAGAGATTGTGGAGGCATTAGTAATGGTCTTCCAAAGATCTCTAGATTCTGGAATAGTTCTGGAGGACTGGAATATTGCAGATGTTACTCTATGCTTTAAGAAGGAAGGGAGGCAGAAGAAAAGGCATTGTAGGCCAGTTAGCCTGACATCAGTGGTTAGGAAGATGTTGGAGCCCATTTATTAAGGATGAGGTTTCGGGATAGTTGGAGGCACAGGTTAAAATAGGCCAAAGTCAGTATGATTTCTTTAAGGGGGAATCTTGCCTGACAAATCTTTTAGAATTTTTTGAGGAAATAACAGGCAAGATAGACAAAGGAGAGTCAATGTATGCTGTTTACTTGGATTTTCAGAAGGCCTTTGACAAGGTGCCACACACGAGTCTCCCGAGCATGATAGGAGCCCATGGTATTACAGAAAAGATACTAGCTTGGATAGAAGATTTGCTGACTGTCAGGGAGCAAAGAAAGGGAATAAAGGGGTCCCCTTTTCTGTGTGGCTACTGGTAACTAGTGGTGTTCCACAGGGGTTGGTATTGGGACTGCTTCTTTCCACATTGTATGTCAATGATTTGGATGGTGGAGTTGATGTTTGCGGATGACACAAAGTTGGGTGTAGGGGCAGGTAGTGTTGAGGAAGTGTGGTGGGGTGGGTTACAGAGCACTTAGATTGGGGGGTGGGAAATAAAGTGGCAGATGAAATACAGTGCAAGGAACTGTATGGTCATACACTTTGGTAGAAGAAATATAAATGTAGACTATTTTCTAAATGGGTAGAAAATTTTAAAAAATCAAAGGTGCAAAGAGACTTGCTAGTCCTCTTGCAGGATTCCCCACAGTTAAGTACTTGTTGAGTCGATGGTAAGGAATGCAAATGCAATGTTAGCATTCTTTTTGAGAGGACGAGAATATATAAGCAAGAATGCAGTGCTGAGGCTTTGTACACATTGGTCAGAATGCAGTTTTGAGCCCCTTATGTAAGAGAAGATGAGCGGCATTGAAGGGTATCCAGAGGAGGTTAAAGAGTCATAGAACACTACAGCACAGGAACAGCCTCTTTGGCCCATCTAGTCGATGCTGAACCTTTAATCTGCTTAGCCCCATCGATCTGTTCACAAACCATAGCACTCCATACCCCTCCCATCCATGTACCTATCCAAATTTCTCATAAATGTTGTAATTGACCCTGCATTTACCACATGCAGATAGCTTGTTGCACCCTCTAAGTCAAGGGTTCCCAATATGTGGTCCATTGATCCCTTGATTATTAGTATTGGTCCATGACATAAAAGAAGTTGGGAACCCCTGCTCCATGTGAAGAAGTTCCTCTTAAATGTTTCACCTTTCATCGTTAACCCATGACCTCCAGTTCCAAATTCACCCAATCTCAGTGGAAAAATTCTGCTTTTATTTACCCTATCTGTAACCTTCATAATTTTGTATACCACTATAAAATCTCCCCTCTATTTTCTATGTTGAAATTCTTAACTTATTCAACCTTTCTCTATATTTCAGGTCCTGAAGTCCCAACAACATGCAGCATTTCTCTGAATTCTGTCAATATTATGTACGTCTTTCCTCTAGGTAGGTGACCAAAACTGCACACAATACTCCAAATTAGGCTTCACCAATAACATATACAATTCTAACATACCATCCCAACTCCATAACTCAATACGTTGGTTTATGAGGAGTGACTTGGATCTGCTTCAATTTGCCTCCTGGTACAAGAGGTCCACAGCAGAATCCATCTCATTGGCTCTTCACTCCACCTGGAACATCTGGACAGCAAAGAAGCATACATCAGGATTCTCTTTATCGACCACAGCTCAGCATTCAATACCACCATCCCCTCAATTAATCAATTAGCTTCAAGACCTTGGCCTCACTAACTCCTTGTGCAATTGGATCCTCAATATCCTCAAATGCAGACACCAGACATTTCAGATTGGCACCAACATCTCTTCCACAATTACTTTCAGCACTGAATTGACTTTATTTCTTACATCCTTCACATACATGTTATGTCTCCATCTAAATGTGCAATGTGCAATCATAGTAATTTATGATACATAGAACAGTCAATGTAATAGAGTACACTAAAGTCAGCGCGAGTTCATCAGTCTGATGGCCTGGTGGAAGAAGCTGTCCTGGAGCCTGTTGGTCCTGGCTTTTATGCTGCGGTACCGCTTCCCGGATGGTAGCAGCTGGAGTAGATCATGGTTGGGATGACTTGGGTCCCCATTGATCCTTTTTGCACAGGTGCATCACAAGGCTGTGTGCTTAGCCCCCTGGTCTATTTGCTTTACACTTATGAATGTGTGTCTAAACACAGTTCTAATGCCATATTCAAGTTTCCTGATGACACCAGTGTCACCAGGCTGAATCAAAGGTGGTGATGAATCAGCATACAGGAGGGAGATTGAGACTCTTGCTGAGCGGTGCCACAACGACATCCTTTTACTCAATGTCAGCAAGACCAAGAGCTAATTGACTTTAGGAGAAGAAAACCAGAGGTCCATGAGCTAGACTTCATTGGAGGATCAGAGGTGCAGGGGTCAGCAGCTTTAAATTCCTCGGTGTTATTATTTTGAGGACCTGTCCTCAGCCCAGTACGTAAATGTAATTACAAAGAAAGCACAGCAGAGCCACTACTTCCTTTGGAGCTTGTGAAGATTCGGCATGACATCTACAACTTCTATAGATGTGCAGCGGAGAGTATATTGACTTGCTGCATCGCAGCCTAGTTCAGAAACGCCAGTGCCCTTGAATGGAAAATCCTAGTAGATACGACCCAGTCTATCACAGGTAAAGCCCTCCCTATCATTGCCACCATTGAGCATATCTACATCAAACACTGTCGCTGGAAAACAGCATCTATCCTCGGGCTCACACCACTCATTACACATTCTCTTCTCACCGCTGTTGTTCGTCCATCGAAGATGTCGATGAAGACCTTGACACCATTAGTCACTTTGAGACTGGATGCGGTGTGTCTGAAGAAGACTGGTCAGGCCAATTTGGGCGTGGAATGTCCTGGCACATGTTGGGCAGACACGTGTAGGCACTGCAGTTGTTGCGCTGGTGGCTCTGGACTTGCGCAGCTCGTGCTTATGTTGTGCTTCAGCAGTGCGCCTTGCTTCGTAAGCTTGACAGCCCTTGTGGATGAGGCCGCAACAGGTAGGGCAGTTTTGTGCCAGCGTTTCCCAGGAGGTGGTGTTTATGTCAAGTGACTTCAGGGAGGCCTTTAGTGTGCCTTTGTAACGTTTCTTCTGCCCTCCATGAGAGCGTCTGATGCACCATCAATAACTCACGCTGAGACTTAGGAAGTGAGATATCGGCTTTTATTGACTGGAAGAATAAACAGCACTACATCCTGGGGAAAATGAGGGAGAGCAGCAGCCCACAGTCGCCTTTATACAGGGGTCTGTGGGAGGAGCCACAGGAGCAGTCAGCAGGGTCTGTGGGAGGAGCCACAGGAGCAGTCAGACAGGTATATCTAGTTCACCACAGCGTCTTCCTGCAGAGAGTTCTCCAAAAAGGAGCTGCTTGGGTATGCGCTCGTCTGGCATACAGATGACGTGACCTGCCCACCGGGTCTGTGCTCTCATCAGCGGTGAGTGGAGTGATGGTAGACTTGCTCTAGAGGGAACTTCAGTGTCTGGTGCTTTGTCTTGCCTTCTGATGCCTAATATTCTGCGAAGACAAGTCATGTGGAAATGGTTGAGCTGTCTTGCATGCCTTTGATACACAGTCCACGTTTCACAGGCATACAGGAGGGTAGTGAGTACCATGGCTCTGTAGACCTTCAGTTTTGTTGCTGGGCTGATTCCTGATGTTCCCATACAGTGGAGTGCAGTCTACCGAAAGCAGAGCTTGCCTTTGCTATTCTGCAGTTAACTTCTGCATCAGTAGTCACTGCTCGGGAGAGGGTGCTGCCAAGGTAAGTAAACTGGTCAACTGCCTGTAGATTCTGTCCTTTGATTGTGATTTTGGGTTCTGTGTACGGTGCATGAGGAGCAGGCTGGTGCATGACTTTGGTCTCTTTGATGCTGATGGTGAGTCCAAAGTTGTCACAAGCTGTGAAGAATTTGTCAATATTGACTTGCATCTCTGGCTGTGAGCCAGCATACAGGGTGCAGTCATCGGCAAAGAGGAAGTCTCTCAAAATAGTCTCCTTCACTTTGGCAATAATTTGAGGTATCCTCAGGTTGAAGAGCTTCCCATCCACTCTGTATTTGAGGCTGATTCCAGCATCACCATCAAGAAGAAGGTACAGGAGCCTCAGAACTCTCATCAGCAGGTTCAGGAACAGTTCTTATCCCTCAGCCATCAGGCTCTTGGATAACTTCACCCAACTTTACTTGTTCTATCACTGACTTGTTCCCACAACCTGTGAACTCATGTTCTCGATATTTACTGCTTATTTATTTGTTATTAATATTTCTTTTTTCTTTTGCACTTGCATCATTTGTAGTCTTTTGCACTTTGGTTGTTTGTCTCGTGTGTTCTTTCGCAGATTCTATTATGCTTCTTGGATTTACTGACTATACCCACAAGAAAATGAATCTCAGGGTTGTATATGGTGACATACATGTACTTAGATAATAAATTTACTTTGAATTTTGAATGAAGGCCATTATGCAAAAAAAGCTTTCTTTATGACCCTATCTACCTGAAATGCCACTTTCAAGCAATTATGAATCTATATTCCCAGATCCCTCTGTTTAACATTCTCCTCAGTGTATTACTGCTCAATGCATAAGAACAACCTTGGTTGGTCCTCCCAAAATGCATCACCTCACATTTGTCTGCATTAAGTTCCATCTGCCATTTTTCTGCTAATTTTCTAGCGGCACTGAACCGCACTGCAAGATTTGATAGCCTTGTTCACTGTTCACTATGCTGTCAATCATGGTGTCATCTGCAAATTTGCTGATCCAGTTCACCACATTATCATACAGGTCGTGGATATAGATGACAAACAGTAATGGACCCAGCATCGATCCCTGCAGCACACCACCAGTTACAGGTCCCCACTCAGAGAGGCAACTATCTGCTACCACCCTCTGCTTTCTTCCACGAAGCCAATGTCTAATCTAATTTGCTACATCATCCTGAATGCCATGTAACTGTACCTTCTTGGCCACTATCCCATCTGGGACCTTGTCAGAGATCTTGTTAAAGTCCACGTAGACAACTTACACTGCCTTTCCTTCATCAACTTTCCCGATTACCTCCTTGTAAAATGCCATAATATTGGTTAGACGTGATCTACAATGCATAAAACCATGCTGACTTATCCCTACTCAGTACCCATCTATCCAAATACTTATATATCTAGTCTCCTAATAACTTTACCATAACTGATGTCAGGTTCACTGGCCTATAATTTTCTGGCTTATTCTTAGTTCTTAAACAAGGAAACAATATTAGCTATTGTCCAATCCTCTAGCACCTCCCCTTGTGGCTAAGGATGTTTGAAGTATCTCTCCTAGGACACCTGCAATTCCAAAGGATCATGAGAATGGATCCAGGAATGAAAGAATTTGATGGCTCTGGGTCTGTACTCCTTGAAGTTTCCCTCATTATAGAAGAATGAGGGAAGATCTTATTGAAACCTATTGAATATTTTGACAGCTTATATAGAGTGGATGTTTCCTATGCTGGGGGAGATTGGGAAAATTAGCCGCGATGGAATGGCAGAGAAAACAATGGGCCGAATGGACTAATTCTGTTCCTATGGCCTGTGGTCCTGATTTCACCAAAGTGCGTGACCATACACTTCCCAACATTATATTCCATCTGTCACTTCTTTGCCCATTCTGCTAATCTGTCTAAGTCCTTTTGCAAACATCCTGTTTCCTCAACACTCCCTGTTGCTCCACCTATCTTCATATGGTCTGCAAGCTTGGTCACAAAGCCATCAAATCTGTCTCCAACTCATCGACATCTATAACATGAAAAGAAGTGGTCCCAACACCAATTCTGTGAAATACCACTAGTCACTGGCAGCCAAACAGAATAGTCCCCTTTTATTCACACTCTTTGCTTCTTGTTGTTCAGCCAATCTCCAATTCATTCTAGTATCTTCCCTGTAATACCATGTGATCCTATCTAGTTCAGCAGCCTAATGTGCAGCACCTTGTTAAAGACCTTCTGAAAATCCAAATAAGCAGCATCCACTGACTCTCCGTTTTCTATCCTGCCTGTTACTTTCTTAAAGAATTTCAACAGATTTATCAGACAAATTCCCGTTAAGGAAACCATACTGACTGTGGCCTATTTATCATGTGCTTCAACAAACCTTGAAACGTCATCCTTAATAATGGATTCCAGCATCTTCCCAGCTACTGAAGTCAGGCTAACTGGCTCGTAATTTCCTTTACTTTTGCCTCCCTCCCTTCTTAAAATGTAGTGACATTTATAAGTGTGTTGATATATCAGAAGGAGCAATCAGTGTGAACATGGAAAATCTGCTAATCTGGCACCACAAGAATCCAGTGATTGCTAGATTGTTGGAGTTTTATTTTGCTTTGCCAATAGAATAACAAAACTGCATTTTTGAAATACCCGTGCTGATCATACTGTATTTTTCTGCCTAGCTTCAATGTTCTTTGTTCATTAATATAGTTCAATCAATTTTACTCAGCCGCAATAATTGGTAGTTCAATAGCAAACATTTCAGATGGATTAATAGTCTTTTAGAGATCATCAAAGTATTTTTATGTTCCTATCCTCTTCGGCAGTGGAACTCAGCTGAATTGACTTAGATGTGTATCTTTGCCAATAATCAAGGAGTGTGCTGCTGTGATATTGATTGCAACTTTTTAACTTGAAGCTATTCTGCTGCCCACCATTTCTGGTGCTGCAAATGCTGTCCAAGCCCAATACAACATTGTTCACTCTGGACTTGCTCCCTGTAGCTTCTTGCTGTGTAAACATTTTTCTTTGTGTTAAAATTGTACCACTAGAAAGGCTTGTATTCACTAACTTGCCTTAGCACTTGCATGTTGAAATATGCATTCATCTGGTATATAAAACATTTTCCTTTTACAATTTGGCATGCATGCATGCAAATAGCTTCTATTGCATCTATAACGGCAATTCATGTCTATTTTACCTTTGTACTTTAGCCCTTGGTATTGGTCTGTAATAATAAATTGTCATTACACTTTGGTATTTTGTATGACACAGCATGCCTCAATATTCTATCTCTGTCTCTCTTTGCAGATACTTATTACCACCATCAGTTATCATCAATTTCTGCCGTGTATGCTACATACATAAAAATTCCATCTACTCTTTTTATGAAATGAATCGTAAACACAAGAGATTCTGCAGATGCTGGATATCCAGAGCAGGTCAGGCAGCATCTGTGAAAATGAATAAACAAACTACATTTTGGGCTGAGACCTTTAGTGTTGGTTGAGTTCCTCCAGCATTTTGTGTGTACTGCTCAAGCTCCCAATCATTTGTACTTCAGATATTTTAATCTCAACAGCATTTGTCCTGCTTTCACTCTTACAGTTACACTGTTTTTAGTTAAGGACTGTTTGGCATTATTTTGCCATTTTTCCTGTACTTTTTATCCAATCACCATCCCTCCTGACTCACAGTGACATCCAGGCTTCCAGGCTCATCCCACAACCTCTTTGCTTGCACTTGTTGTCTGAGAAAGAGATGTTACCTTATTCTGATAGATAGATAGATAGATAGATAGATAGATAGATACTTTATTCATCCCCATGGGGAAATTCAACTTTTTTTCCAATGTCCCATACACTTGCTGTAGCAAGTAACTTGATGAGCATATTGTTGATGCTGTGTTCCTGTCACTCACTTGTATCTGCCTGGAGATATGGTTCCTCAAACCCGAGTACATGAGAAAATATGTTGACACATCAGACTGCAAGAAATATGTAATTGCTTTATTCAGCTCTCTTGCCACATGTAGGTACAAAGTTCAAAGTAAAATTTATTATCAATATACTAGATTGAGATTAATTTTCTTGGAGACATTTAGAGTCATAGAGTGATACAGCACAGAGACAGGTCCTTCAGCCCATCTGGTTTGTGCTGGGCTTCCATTTTGCCTGGTACCGTGGAACAATGCCTGGACCATAGTCCTCCATACCCATCCTATCCATGAATTTATCAAAATTTCTCTTAAATGTTGAAATCGAACCCCCATCCACCACTTCCGACAACCGCTTGTTCCACACTCTCACCACCCTCTGAGTGAAAAAGTTCCCCCTTAGGTTCCTCTTAAAAATTTTGCCTCTCAGCCTTAACCTATGACCTGTAGTTCTAGTCTGACATAACCTCAGTGGAAAAAGCCTGTTTGCATTTGCAGCAAAATAAAGAAATGCAATAAAATTTATGAAAAACTATACATAAACTAAGACCGTCAAACCCCCTGTGACAGAGCAGGTTTGCCACAAGTAATTTCTTCCTTCCTCCCCCATTCCTACCCCCACTTATAGTCCCATCAATCCACTATCCCTGCCTATCTGGCAGTGCTGACATTATACTTGCTGGGTACACACACTTGCCTAATGCACACAGCAAGGACCCTTTTGTTTGTACGTGCACACTCCAGGACAGTGGCATTCTATGATGTGCCCTGTTCGTTGTGGCTTCCAGTTTCAGGGCGAGGACTCCAACAGGGTGGGGTGCCTTAAGAAAGGTGCCCGTTTGTGATGGCACAGGCTCTGTGCTGGCTCAGTGGAGGAGTTCATTTCAGGGGATGGGGATAGTGCTGGCTCCTTGAAAATGGTTGGTTGTTGATGGATTTTGGTTGTGCACCGTCTTTGTGATCTTATTGTGATGAACGTATGTGTGGCCATTTGTGATTGATAGATAGATAGATACTTTATTCATCCCCATGGGGAAATTCAACATTTTTTCCAATGTCCCATACACTTGTTGTAGCAAAACTAATTACATACAATACTTAACTCAATAAAAATATGATATGCATCTAAATCACTCTCTCAAAAAGCATTAATAATAGCTTTTAAAAAGTTCTTAAGTAGTTTACTTAGATACATTAAATACAATCAACCCCGGCACTTTAACATATCTTACTCCTGGCGGTTGAATTGTAAAGCCTAATAGCATTGGGGAGTATTGACCTCTTCATCCTGTCTGAGGAGCATTGCATCGATAGCAACCTGTCGCTGAAACTGCTTCTCTGTCTCTGGATGGTGCTATGTAGAGGATGTTCAGGGTTTTCCATAATTGTGAAGAAAGGATATGAATTCCTTTTTGTGTAATTGCTCAGGCTCCAACTCCACCCCCCCCCCCGCACAACATTCCAAAGGACAGACTATCCTTTTTTCTCCTAGAGGAAGGAGATTCTTACTTAAAGGCTCATTTTGGTGTAAGTGAGGGGGTGGGAGAGAAGGTGTATTACTTCTGAATGATATTTTGGAGCCATAGTCCTAAAGTTCTTATGGCATATATCTGCATTTTCTTTGTCATTTTTTTTCTATTTTGCCATTTTTTGCACTCTTTCTAAACGTTTTTACCTCAGGCATATCATAAACCCTGAATGTGCTGTTGTGGCCTGCTGTCTGATTTTAAAGTCCACTCCTTAATAAGGGCACATGACCCTCATCAAAATACAATGGCGTGACACAACCAATGTGCAGAAGAAGCCAAATTGTGCAAATAAAAAAAAAATACTAAGGGTATAAGTGAGTAGAATCAGTTTAGAGTTGTGGTGAGTGAAGTTATCCACACTGGTTCAATTTCTTGAGCCTGGTCATGGGGGACTTGGGGCCTCTGTTCCTCTTGCTCGATGTTAGTAGTGAGGCGAGAGCATGGCATTGGATGGTGGGAGTCTTTGATGATCGATGCTGTGTTCGTGTGGTAGTGCTCCATGGAAATGTGCTCAATGGTGGGGAGGGATTTACCTGTGATGGGTTGTGCTGTATCTACCACTTTCTGCAGTCTTTTCCATTTCTGGGTAATGGTGCTCCCATTAACCAGGCTGTGATGCAACCAGTCAGTATACTGTGCATCTATAGAAGTGAGTAATATGTTTTTGATGACTTGCTGAATTTTCTAAGACATGCAAACGTCTAAGAAATTAGAGTTGCTCTCATGCCTTCTTTGTGATGGCACTTGTATATGCTGGTCCCAGGACAGATTTTCAGATATGACACCAAGGAATTTAAAGCTACTGACACTCTCCATCCCCAATAATCAGCTCTTTGGTTATGCTAATATTGAGTTGAGAGGTTATTATACATCACTCAGCTAGATTTTCAATCTCCCTCCTAAATGTTGATTAGTTACCACCTTTGGTTCAGCCAACAACTGCTGTTGTCAGTGAGCTTAATATGGCATTGAAGGTACATGTAACCTAACCGTCATAAGTATCAAGTGAACAGAGCAGGGGCTAAGCACACAGCCTTGTGGTGCGCCTGTGCTGGTACTAATTGCGGAGAAGTTGTTGCCAATCTGTATTTACTGGGGCCTGCTATAGAGGAAAATGAAAATCCGGTTTTATAGGGATGTATTGAGGCCCAGGTCTTGGAGCTTAGTGATGAGTTCTGAGGGGATGTTAGTGTTGAATGCTGGGCTGTAGTCAATGAAGAGCATCGTGATATGTTTATCTTCGTTCTCCAGGTGTTCCAGAGTTAAGTGAAGGGTTAATGAAATAGTATCTGCTGTTGACTTGTTGTGATAGGGGGCACATTGGAACCAGCACAGATCAATCCTTGGGCAGGAACTGATCAGTTTCATGACCGAAGTCTTGAATCACTTTATCACAGTGGATTAAGTGCTACTGGATGATGGTCATTGAGGCATGTTCTTTTTAGACATGATTGAAGCTTGTTCAAGTAGGTTTGTGCTTCCGACTGCTGAAACGAGACGTTAATGATGTCTGTAAACATTCCAGCCAGTTGATTAGCACAGGTCTTTAGTACTCAGTCAAATACATTGTCTGGGCCAGGTGTTTCCCATGGATTCACCTCTCTGAAGGATGCTCGTGTTTTGTATTTAATATTTCAGTAATATTTGAGTAACATTGTAAATATGTTGATTCAGCATTCTTTATTTGTTTAAATAATCCATTATGGGTTATAGAACATAGAATAGTACAGCACATTACAGGCCCTTCAGCCCACAATGTTGTGCCGACCCTCAAACCTTGCCTCCCATATAATCCCCCACCTTAAATTCCTCCATATATCTGTCTAGTAGTCTCTTAAACTTCACTAGTGTATCTGCCTCCACCACTGACTCAGGCAGTGCATTCCACGCACCAACCACTCTGAGTGAAAAACCTTCCTCTAATATCCCCCTTGAACTTCCCTCTCCTTACCTGAAAGCCATGTCCTCTTGTACAGAGCAGTGGTGCCCTGGGGAAGAGGCGCTGGCTGTCCACTCTGTCTATTCCTCTTAATATCTTGTACACCTCTATCATGTCTCCTCTCATCCTCCTTCTCCCCAAAGAGTAAAGCTCTAGCTCCCCTAATCTCTGATCATAATCCATACTCTCTAAACCAGGCAGCATCCTGGTAAATCTCCTCTGTACCCTTTCCAATGCTTCCACATCCTTCCTATAGTGAGGCGACCAGAACTGGACACAGTACTCCAAGTGTGGCCTAACTAGAGTTTTATAGAGCTGCATCATTACATCGTGTCTCTTAAACTCCATCCCTCGACTTATGAAAGCTAACACCCCATAAGCTTTCATAACTACCCTATCTACCTGTGAGGAAACTTTCAGGGATCTGTGGACATGTACCCCCAGATCTCTCTGCTCCTCCACACTACCAAATATCCTGCCATTTACTTTGTACTCTGCCTTGGAGTTTGTCCTTCCAAAGTGTACCACCTCACACTTCTCCGGGTCGAACTCCATCTGCCACTTCTCAGCCCACTTCTGCATCCTATCAATGTCTCTCTGCAATCTTCTACAACACCACCAACCTTTGTGTCATCTTCAAACTTGCCAACCCACCCTTCTACCCCCACATCCAGGTCTCTAATACAAATCACAAAAAGTAGAGGTCCCAGAACAGATCCTTGTGGGACACCACTAGTCACAACCCTCCAATCTGAATGTACCCCCTCTGCCTTCTGCAGGCAAGCCAATTCTGAATCCACCTGGCCAAACTTCCCTGGATCCCATGCCTTCGGACTTTCTGAATAAGCCTACCATGTGGAACCTTGTCAAATGCCTTACTAAAATTCATGTAGATCACATCCACTGCACTACCCTCATCTATATGCCTGGTCACCTCCTCAAAGAACCCTATCAGGCTTGTTAGGCACGATCTGCCCTTCACAAAGCCATGCTGACTGTCCCTGGTCAGACCATGATTCTCTAAATGCCCATAGATCCTATCTCTAAGGATCTTTTCCAACAGCTTTCCCACCACAGACGTAAGGCTCACTGGTCTGTAATTACCTGGGCTATCTCTACTACCTTTTTTGAACGAAGGGACAACATTCGCCTCCCTCCAATCCTCTGGTACCATTCCCGTGGACAACGAGGACATAAAAATCCTAGCCAGAGGTTCAGCAATCTCTTCCCTTGCCTCGTGGAGCAGCCTGGGGAATATTCCGTCAGGCCCTGGAGACTTAACCGTCCTAATGCATTTTAACAACTCCAACACCTCCTCTCCCTTAATATCAACATGCTCCAGAACATCAACCTCACTCATATTGTCCTCACCGTCATCAAGTTCCCTCTCAGTGGTGAATACCGAAGAGAAGTATTCATTGAGGACCTCGCTCACTTCCAGAGCCTCCAGGCACATCTTCCCACTTTTATCTCTAATCGGTCCTACCTTCACTCCTGTCATCCTTTTGTTCTTCACATAATTGAAGAATGCCTTGGGGTTTTCCTTTACCCTACTCACCAAGGCCTTCTCATGCAACCTTCTTGCTCTTCTCAGCCCCTTCTTAAGCTCCTTTCTTGCTACCCTATATTCCTCAATAGACCCATCTGATCCTTGTTTCCTAAACCTCATGTATGCTGCCTTCTTCCACCTGACTAGATTTTCCACTTCACTTGTCACCCATGGTTCCTTCACCCTACCATTCTTTATCTTCCTCACCGGGACAAATTTATCCCTAACATCCTGCAAGAGATCCTTAAACATCGACCACGTGTCCATAGTACATTTCCCTGCAAAAACATCATCCCAGTTCACACCCGCAAGTTCTAGCCTTATAGCCTCATAATTTGCCCTTCCCCAATTAAAGATTTTCCTGTCCTCTCTGATTCTATCTTTTTCCATGATAATGCTAAAGGTCAGGGAGCGGTGATCACTGTCCCCCAGATGCTCACCCACTGAGAGATCTGTGACCTGACCCGGTTCGTTACCTAATACTAGATCTAGTATGGCATTCCCCCTAGTCTGCCTGTCAACATACTGTAATCAGGAATCCATCCTGGACGCACTTAACAAACTCCGCCCCATCTAAACCCTTGGAACTAATCAAGTGCCAATCAATATTAGGGAAATTAAAGTCACCCATGATAACAACCCTGTTATTTTTGCACCTTTCCAAAATCTGCCTCCCAATCTGCTCCTTGGTATCTCTGCTGCTACCAGGGGGCCTATAGAATACTCCCAGCAGAGTAACTGCTCCCTTCCTGTTCCTGACTTCCACCCATACTGACTCAAAAGAGGATCCTGCTACATTACCCACCCTTTCTGCAGCTGTAATAGTATCCCTGACCAGTAACGCACTGAAATCCAGGAATATTGAGAATACATCATAATTCCATGTATGTATCCAAGCTCTCAGTTCATCACCTTTGTTCCTGATGCTTCTTGCATTGAAGTACACACACTTTAGCCCTTCTACCTTACTACCTTTATACCCTTTATTCTGCTGCTCTTTCCTCAAAGCCTCTCTATATGTTAGATCTGGCTTTACTCCATGCACTTCTTTCACTGCTCTATCGCTCCGGGTCCCATCCCCCTTGCAAATTAGTTTAAACCCTCAATATATACAAAAATATGTGAATTGCATATGTTATAATGCTATCACATGATACGTGCGCTCCTCACTTAAAGTAAAATGGCTAAATTTAAGACTCGCATGTCTTGGCTCCCTTGTTTCCTTTAGCTGTAGTGTTTTGAAGTCACAAAACATAACAGCTGTCACATCAGCCTCAGGGATTGAGGTTACTGGATCATCGGGGGCTGCGAGGGTTTGTGAAAGTGCCTCATTCTGGCAGACAAAGCAAGCATGAAAGGTGTTATACAGTTATGTTATACATACAGTTTTCTAGGCATTCATGTACACGACAGTTAATCTTAATGGTTAAAATAGTCTACAGATTATCTGGTCATTATTAATTTGTTATTTGTGGGAGGTTTCTGTGTGCAAACTGATTGCTACAACTGTGACTGGAAAGGACTTTCAGATAAGAATGATAAGATAAGAGTAAGATAAATACAAGTTTTCATTCATGTTTTAAGTTTTTGGCAATTGACAGGTTACTGCCACACATTTGCCACTTGCCAATTATCAGTTCTGTGGGGAAGGAGCTTGCCCCACTGTTTTTCAGGAGTGTGTCATACATTGTTGAGAGTGAAATTGTGCCCTTAGTTCATTGTATTCAAAAGTCTACAACTCCGTAATGCCTGGCGAGCTCGTATCTCTCAAATAAACTTGTTCTTGGTTGATTCAGAGGCATGATTACTGTCATTGTCCCATAAATTGCAATTTTTGCATCTAATTGAGCTTGACTCCATTATTAAGAGAAGTATTTGGATTGCTTAATCACCACATCTCCTTCAGAACAAAAATATTTAACTTTCCATCACCAAACGTCATGCGGTGATGAATTATTCTGTTTGCATAGTTGAGTGCAACTGCAACAAAACTCATGGAAAATCAACACTTAACAAACATTCTTTTTGAAACTCCACATCTAACAATGACTTTTCTCTACTGCACAAAATGAAAACAAGTAAAAAGCCTTGCCCTCACCTTCTTGAGAGACTTTGGGATGAGAAATAAATGCTGTCATGGCCAATTTGCCAACTTCCAAGTATTAACCATAAAAAACCTTACGTAACCATTCATTTAAAATCTACTTGATAGTTCCTCAAAATATTCATATCATTACAAAGGATATCTCGATACTTAATAAAAATATTTACATAGCATTTTATCCAAAATTGGAACCAATTTATCATGTCTTGCTGTTGTCTTTTTCATTTATCCCTTTACACTTGGCTGTAAATAGGGTTCTAAAACTGTTGGTCTCTAATCTATTGAAGAGGAGAGGTTTAGTCAGGCATTGATTTCTTAATTTTGTTTTATTTTCTTTCCCTGATCTGGTGCTAGCTCTACTAATTAAGAGAGAAATGTTTCTGAGCGAGAAGGATGCAGGCTTAAGAATTGCACAGCAGAGCTGAGCAAATAAATCTCAGCTGGATATGGAGGGATATACTGAGGGAGTATTGCACTTAAGGATCAGACCATTAAATAACTTGAGTGAACATTTCACTCCTACCCATTGACCTGGCATATGCTTATCCAACAGTCTATTAAAATGTTGTAATTGCTTGGTAGCATTTGAGAACATGCGTCATGGAAGTTGCTTACTGTACCTCCCACAGTGAATATATTTCAACAGTACTCCACAAGTATTTGAAATACTTACAAATTTACTGTTGATATAAAAGAAACTTTTATTGATTATCATTCACACAAGTAAAGTCGTAAAGTTTATCCAAATTTAACAGAGCACACATGTTCCAGTTGATCAGTCATTACAAGCCACAAGGAGAAAAATATCTAAAATTCAGTATGTTATACTTAGCTTTAGTCATGGTTCATGATTTAAAAGTCTACAAATAATGTAAGAAGACAGGCCTTGGAAAATTCACAAATGTTAAAATTATGCTTTTATGCAAGGAGATATGTCAGGTCCCCATTGAAAATCAATTTGTAAGAAGGAACTGAAGGCCCTGGAAAGGCTCAGTGAAATAACTATTTAAAATAAAAATAGCAGCTAGACAAATTTTCTAACTTGAAGGCCAGAGAGAGGTGGGATTTGTTCCTTTAAATTTCCATTAGGCAAGTCTTGATCTTGCCCACAGGTTTTGAAATGCTCTTTCCTTCAAGTACAAAGAATTGGAATCCTTACTGTGAACAGAATGAAGATATTACTTTATTGTAATTAGTGTGTAGCACTCTACAGCAACAAAACAGGCCCTTTGGCCCACTTAGCACATGCTGAAATATTATTTTGCTTAGTCACTTTGATCTGCACTTCCCTACTCCTCCCATCTATGTACCTTTCCTAATTTCTCTTAAATATTGAAATCAAAACTGCTGGTAGTTTAACACTCGTACCACCCTCAAGTAAAGAAGTTCCCCTCAGGTTCAGCTTAAATATTTCACCTTTCATGCTTAACCTATAACCTCCAGTTCTGGTCTCACCAAACCTTACTGGAAAATACCCGCTTGCATTTACCATATCTATATTGTATACATCTCTCTAAGCTTCCCACATTCTCATATGCTCCTGGGAATAAAGTTCAAAACGTTCAAGGTAAAATTTATTATCGGAGTACATGCATGTCACCACATACAACTCTGAGATTCTTTTTTCAGGGTTATATGGAGTGACATGTACAGTATGTACTCTGATAATAAGTTTTGCTTTCCTATCCAATTTCGATCCTATTTGACTTTTCCCCATCAACTCAAGTCTTGGTAACATCCTTATAATTTTTTTCTGTACTCTTTCCATCCTATTGATATCTTTCCTGTAGGTAAGTGATCAGAACGGCACACAATACCCAAAATTAGGTCTGACCAAGCATCTTGTACAACGTCAACATAACAGCCCAACTCCTGGACTCATACTTTGATTTATAAAGTCAAATGTGGCAAAATCTTTCTTTACAACCCTCTCTACCTTTGGTGCCACTTTCAAGGAATTATGAATCTGTATTCCCAGATTCCTGCATTCTACTGCACTTCTCAGTGACCTAATGCTCATTGTACACATTCTACCTCGGTTTGTCTTCCCAAAGTACAACACCTTACAATTGTCTGCTTTAAGTTCCATCTACCATTTTACCAGCCAGTCCAGATCCTGCTGCAAACTTTGATAGACCTCTTTGTTGTCCACTACACCCACAGTCTTGGTGTCATCCATATATTTGTTGATCCAGTTTACCACATTATTATCCAGATGGTTGATATAGGTGACAAACAACAATGGGCCCAGCACCAATTCCAGTGGCATACTCCTAATCACGGACCTCCAGGTCACACACCACTAGGCAGAGAGGCAACTATGTACTTCCACTTTCAGGCTTCTCCCACAAAGCTAATGTCTAATCCAATTTGCTACCGCATCATGAATGTCAAGTGACTTGACCTTCCTGACCAGCCTTGGATGTGGATCCTTGCTAAAGTCCATGTAGGCAACGTCCACTTCTTTGTCTTCATCAACCTTTCTGGTAACTTCCTTGAAAAACTCTATAATATTGGTTATAGATGACCAACCAAGCACAAAACTAAGTTGGCTATCCATTATCAGTCCCTGTCTATCAAAATACTTGTATATCCCATCCCTCAGAATACCTTCCAATAACCTTCCCACTACTGATGTCAGGCTCAGGAGGTTACAACTTCCTTGCATGTTCTTAGAATCCTTCTTAAATAAGGGAACAACATTAGCTATCCTCCAATCCTCTAGCACCTCACCCATGACTAAGTACATTTTAAATATCTCTGTTGGGGCCCCTGCATTAGCCTCCCACAAAGTCTGAGGGGACACTCTGTCAGGCCCTGGGAATTTATCCATCCCAATTTGCCTCAAGCCAGCAAGCACCTTCTCCTGTGTAGTCTATACATGGCTGATTACCTCACTGCTGCAGACTCTTTGTCCATCTCCCACATAAATGCAGGTGCAAAGAAATCCATTTAAGATCTCCCCCATCTGATTTGATTGAACTTAATATTCATTTAAGTAGAATTTCAGTGTATTGAACAGCAGAACCATTTATATTTAAACAGAGTCGGACTGGGTGAATATGTTCTTCATAAATTATAATGTGTTAAAAAATTGACAGTCTCTAATATATTATGAAACTCTGCTTGATATTCATCAAATGATAAAATGAAAGGTGCTGAATTTCTGCTTTTTACTCTCTCCAATTACTGTCATAATTCTAATAGAACTGGTAAAATCCCAGAAAATTAGCATAAGCAGGATAAATGGAATTTTTAGGAGACCAGTGAGATTCCAAGCAGTCTCACCTACAGTAAATGTGTGTGTGTTTTAAGTAACATCAGCTCAGAGTAGCTAACTTGAGCGTGAACTTGAGTGCAGCACCAGGGAAGGTTCGTGGCAAACCTAATCCAGGAGATAGTCACACTACTTTAGTAGCTTGTACCTGGTCAGAGCTCAGGGGATTACATTTTGATTGGATGAGTAAGGATACTGAGGATGTAGTGATGAAGGAATTTTTTGACCTTGTGCAGATGGAAATAAGGACGATGATATGAATAGGGCAGGTGACTGTGGCATTCTGGACTGGAGACCATACAGATAGGCTGTATAAGCAGCTCTTGTTCTCTGCTCCCATGCTGGTAGCCAGACTTACCTGGAATCATTCCTGCAGTTTGCCTGATAATCTCAGAATATAAATGTATTGTGTCTTTATCCTTGGTAAATTACTGAAGAATGGTTATATCCAATGCCATTCTCGAAATTGGATAGAATAAAACTGAGAATATTTTTCTTATCTAATTTTATTGTCCATATTTTGCTGCAATAAAAGATGATAAGAGCAAAAGTTGATAAAAGTTTAGCTTCAGTTGTATTCTAGGTGCCATCTGGCCATTTCCAATGTTGACCTATCATCAACAGATCTAGGTTAGGCAGTTACTATGCAAATGTTAATTAATCAAAGTTTGCACTTTGTCTCCACACAAGTATCAAGTAAACTATGTTAGAGTCAGGCCAATGACTTAAAAACATGAATTCTATTGTTCTTCTGTACCAGTACTTACTCATACCACGTTTCCAATTTATAGTACTGAAATGGGGGATCTCTTGTTTGCCAAATGATTTATCCTCCTCCTTCCAGCCCCTGGGATGGGGGGGGGGGTCTTCCTTACAACAGTTAGTCTCTAGAGGTCTCGCTCACTTTACATTCAAAACAGTGTTCTTATTCTCTTATTCAGTTCAAATGTTGTGTTGTGTTTCTTGTTGGTTCTGGCCTTATCTGGCTAATGTGTGACAGCTTCCCATTGGCTCTGGTTCAAGGCAACATCATTTTATTGCTCTTCTTGCAAGGAGCAACTTGTAATTGATGTCTCTGTTCTGAATCAGAGCAGACCAGCCCGTTGCTAGGCTCGGGCTACTCAGGTCAAACACAAACTCCCATTCATAAACCCACCGTTCTATCTTGCATAGAAAATCTCACAAATAATTTCTTATTTGGAAATTATATCTAGTTCAGCAGATTATTGGGAGCCTTGTGTCTACTTTTAAGTGCTTTGGTACAGCTATTCCTGAGCAAAACCAGTCACGAGACAGTTCACAAAATGGAAGTTTCAGAGCAAGTTCACAAAGTTGTGATCTCCATTCCTTCAACCGCACGGCAAGAATGAAGTCTTCTGGTCTGTCTGTTTCCTTTGTCTTTGACTCATTGATGTTTTCTTCCATACTTTAATTCCTTTATGGGCACCATCAATATTTGTGAGCATCCTTATGTTTTTGTAATGATTCCATTGAAGTTCACTTATGATCATTGTAAATCTGATTTCCATTTCTGTTCCTTAAGTGATTTTAAAGTTTTCAATGCTGATAAAAAGTTTGTGATTTCTTTTTTGTGACATGATCTTGCTGTTGTTATGATCTACCAAGTCACCACATTTGAACTCCATGTGATTTCTGTGAGAAAATAGAGGCTATTACTCATTCTGCTCCAGACAGTGCCACCATGATCACTTGTACTTATTTCTGTCACAAGTGCCACTCAAATAAATAAAATAATAGATGTTTTAGTGTTTTTTTGTGGATTCAAACCATGCATTTACCTTTATGTAATGATTTGTGGATGTGTGCAGCTGTCAGTGGGGCAGACAAATCTTCATGATTTCTCTGTTCTTATTATTGAAAACTTTCAGTGCAATCACTTCTATGAAGAAAATGGAAATGTCACAGGTCTGCAGTGCCAATTGATCTACGGTGCTCAAAGTGAAAACAAACTACTGAAAACACTAAGCAGATCAACAAGAACACGCTATCTTAATGTGCTTCTTTTGACATTATAAAATATCATGAGGCACTTCTCATTAACATTATCAAATCAAATTTAACACGGGGTCGTAGAGGAGATATTCAGCAATGTAACCGAGGGGTTTCTGAAAGGAGGAGAAGGAGAAGCAGCATGGAGAGCCTCAGGAAAGGAGTGCCAGAGACATTCATCGGGAAGCATGTCTGCCAGGGTATGGCTACTAAAATCAGGACATGGATATAAAAGCAGAGGGAAAAGAGATGTGGCAGAAATCTGAAACAACCTGGGAACGTTCAGCAGGTTCAGAAACACTCTTGAAGAGAGATCAGAGTTAATGCTTCAAATTCATTATGTTTCCAAAGTGCAAGGAGTTCAGTATCCTACTGTTCTTCAGACCTCTCATCCCATCTTTATTTTAAACATGCTAATCTCTAACTTGCTGCTGCAGTAAAAAAAATCTTTCCTATCCTTGGATCTTGAATGCCTCCATTCAGCCTGCAAATCTGACCTTTCAGTTGCCTGTCACTTGAACTCTCCATCCAACTTTGCACACTGACTGCTGAATCCATTGCCTAAAAGACTCTTTCATTGAAAGTCAATTTAAGTTTAAATTCGAAGTAAATTTATTATCAAGGTACATATATGGTCTGCATCCCAGAGTGCTTAAGGGAGTAGCCCAAGAAATAGTGGATGCATTAGTGATAATTTTTCAAAACTCCTTAGATTCTGGATTAGTTCCTGAGGATTGGAGGGTGGCTAATGTAACCCCACTTTTTAAAAAAGGAGGGAGAGAGAAACCAGGGAATTATAGACCGGTTAGTCTGACATCGGTGGTGGGGAAAATGCTGGAGTCGGTTATCAAAGATGTGATAACAGCACATTTGGAAAGAGGTGAAATAATCGGACAAAGTCAGCATGGATTTGTGAAAGAAAAATCATGTCTGACGAATGTTATAGAATTTTTTGAAGATGTAACTAGTAGAGTGGATAGGGGAGAGCCAGTGGATGTGGTATATTTAGATTTTCAAAAGGCTTTTGACAAAGTCCCACACAGGAGATTAGTGTGCAAACTTAAAGCACACCATATTGGGGGTATGGTATTGATGTGGATAGAGAATTGGTTGACAGACAGGAAGCAAAGAGTGGGAGTAAACGGGACATTTTCAGAATGGCAGGCAGTGACTAGTGGGGTACCGGAAGGCTCAGTGCTGGGACCCCAGTTGTTTACAATCTATATTAATGATTTAGACGAGGGAATTAAATGCAGCATCTCCAAGTTTGCGGATGACACGAAGCTGGGCGGCGGTGTTAGCTGTGAGGAGGATGCTAAGAGGATGCAGGGTGACTTGGATAGGTTAGGTGAGTGGGCAAATTCATGGCAGATGCAATTTAATGTGGATAAATGTGAGGTTATCCACTTTGGTTGCAAGAGCAGGAAAACAGATTATTATCTGAACGGTGGCCGATTAGGAAAAGGGGAGATGCAACAAGACCTGGGTGTCATTGTACACCAGTCATTGAAGGTGGGCATGCAGGTACAGCAGGCGGTGAAGAAGGCAAATGATATGTTGGCATTCATAGCAAAAGGATTTGAGTACAGGAGCAGGGAGGTTCTACTGCAGTTGTACAAGGCCTTGGTGAGACCGCACCTAGAATATTGTGTGCAGTTTTGGTCCCCTAATCTGAGGAAAGACATTCTTGCCATAAAGGGAGTACAAAGAAGGTTCACCAGGTTGATTCCTGGGATGGCAGGACTTTCATATGAAGAAAGACTGGATCGACTAGGCTTATACTCACTGGAATTTAGAAGATTGAGGGGGGATCTTATTGAAACGTATAAAATTCTAAAGGGATTGGACAGGCTAGATGCAGGAAGATTGTTTCCGATGTTGGGGAAGTCCAGAACGAAGGGTCACAGTTTAAGGATAAAGGGGAAGCCTTTTAGGACTGAGATGAGGAAAAACTTCTTCACACAGAGAGTGGTGAATCTGTGGAATTCTCTGCCACAGGAAACAGTTGAGGCTGGTTCATTGGCTATATTTAAGAGGAAGTTAGATATGGCCCTTGTGGCTAAAGGGATCAGGGGGTATGGAGAGAAAGCAGGTACAGGGTTCTGAGTTGGATGATCAGCCATGATCATACTGAATGGCGGTGCAGGCTCAAAGGGCCGAATGACCTACTCCTGCACCTATTTTCTATGTTTCTATATGTCACCATATAGTACCCTGAGATTCATTTGCTTGCAGGCAATAAAGCAAAATTAATGAAAAACCACACACAACAAGTCAGCCAAACAACCAATGTGCAAATGACAACAAACTGTGCAAAATCAAAAATAAAAAAACAAACAAAATAACAATAAGTAAATAAGCAATAAGTATTCAGACCATGAGATGAAGAGTCCTTGATTGTGGACAAATGAAGTTATGATAACGTCAAGGAATCTAAAGCTACTTACGCTGTCTACCTCTGATCCCCTAATGAGGACTGGCTTATGGACTTTCTTCCTCCTGCAGACAATAATCAGCTCTTCAGTTGCACAAGGAGGTCTTGAAGCCTTGGTTTTGGAGCTTATTGATTAGTTTTGAAGAATGAAGATATTGAGTGCCAAATTGTAGTCAATGAAGAGCATCTTCACTGCCCAGATGTTCCAAGGTTGAGTGAAGAGCCATCGAAGTGGCATCTGCTGTTGACCTTTTGTGATGGTGGTCATATTGGAATGGATCCAAGTTGCTCTTCAGGCAGTAATTGCTGTGTTTCATCACCAACCTCTCAAAGCACTTCATCACAGTGGATATAAGTGCTACGGGATCTTAGTTATTGATGCAGGTTATCATGTTCTTCTTGCGCAAGGTTAAGAAGCAGCATTTCTTCTGCTTTCTGGAATTAGCAAATAATCAACATTTGATTCAGATAGCCAGAATTCACGTTTTGTTTTCTTATGCTAATTTAAAATAATTATTGTTTCCCCCTTCCTACTCTTCCTTCAGACTTACCACTCACTTTCCTTATGACACCTTTTTCCATTTTGCCCCATCACTTCACTGCTTTTGTTTTTACCACATCACATGCTTTTCTTATTCTTTCCCTCTCTCTTTTTATCTTCAATTTAAAATCAGTTTACTTCTCAAATTTTATCCTGTTCACTGACATGTTGTTCGTGTTTCTCCCTGCAGAAAGGCTGCTTTATCTATCAACTATTTATGCCGTTTTCAGTTTTTATTTCAAATTTCTCACTACCCACAGAATTTTGCACTTGTGACCTCTTTAATACACTTGTTCTTTATTGACAATATCTAAAAAGTATTATTATAAAACAATTATTATTAAAGACTTAAAAACTTGGTATAAATAATGTAATCGTATTACATTGAAAGAATGTGGTCATTATTTTTGTCTATTCAAATATAGATGTTGTCAATTGAAATACCTTGGATTTTGAATAAGAATCTGCCATTTGAGGAAGGTGAAATAAATCAGGAAAATAAATAATGGGTTGGAGTAGTTATAACCTTGTCTGGCTAATAAACAAGTCCTCAACCACATTGTTCCAAGGTTCTAGTGAGAAGTGCAATTCAAGTAGTGTCATTTAGGATGTCAATACTTGTCCTAAGAATAGTTATTGCGTGAAGTGGAAAACGTCAAACAATTGTAGAAGGCCAAGTTATGTTGAGAGTGGGGTTCCAGTATATTCTTAGGGATTGCTCTATCCAAGGTGCAATTCTTGCCCAGAATAGACCAATTTCCTGTAAGCAATATTTACTTCACTAACCCTGGCCGTAAAATAATTAATAATATACATTTGGAATTAGTTATTTCTGAGTTTTATCACAAACTCTCTACCTAAGTAGTAATGAACTATTATTGGGGAAATCATGACAGTTTAAATATTCATTATCAATCCATCATGGTAAAATGATTACATAATTTTCTATTTCATAACTAAGGATCATAGACAAACTGTGCTTTTACATGAAAATGAAAACTGCAGATGCTGGAAATCTAAAATAAACACAAAAATTTTTTGAAACACTCAAGGTCAAGGAGCACACCTAGAAAGTGAATCAGCAGTAATGTTTCACATTGAAGATCACTTTACTTGAACCAAGAGCAAGTTTGTTTTAAGTTGCAAAGAAATGCAGACCAATGCTGCAGGAAATGCTGAGCAGATCAGGCAGTTTCAGTGATACAAGCTGAGAAGCAGATTAATTTGATATTGATTCCAAAAAGTTGCACATGGTCAGATGAAAGATGAGGTGCTATTCTGCAAGCTTAATTTGAAAATGGGTGATGAAAAGTTAGATAAAAATGGGAGTGGGATGGAGAATTAAAGTGACAAGCACCTTCGAGGACTAATTGTAGTTGCTCTGCAGAATCCTCCAATGCAGTGTTGTTCCTGTTTAAGAATTGCACTTGTCCAAAATAGAACCTTTCTAAAGCTTTATAACGTCTGGCTGTGAGAGTGTATGAGAGCATATTTGATTATACAAGAAACAAAGGCTTGACTTCTGTAATTGATAGTTCATTGTGGCATTTATTTTACAAGCCACTTGATGCAATATTGTAGCCTGTTATCATGGTTAATTACTAGCCAATACTTTAGTGTGAAAAGTATGGATCGAAGTTTAGGAAATTGCTTATTAATGGAAACATTCAATAGTAGCTTCATATTATTTCCCTTCATGTCAGTTACATCAACTCAATAGCTGTGGATGAGAAAAGAATGCTGATTGTCAGTCATAGGAGCAGAACAGATGTATTGAAAGGGTGTGTGATTTCCATGGAGAAAGAGGCACACCAATAGCATTGGCAGTGTATTGCTGTGAAACCATTTGTTGGGGTGCTCAAAAATTCCCTTGATTTTTTTTCACTATTGTTTATTCATGAACACTGGTGTAAATTTAGGTAAGGAAGATCCACAATACTGAAATCCAAATAGGGTTCCAAATACACTACTTTTTAGTTAGTTTCAAGAAAATAAACCTCCCTTTCTGGTTCATTGGTGAAATAGGCTGGATGGAGTCAAGTTGATGCACTTGTATGTCACTGAGCCCGTGTGCCACACACGCAAGCACGCACACACTCACATGCTATTCAGAGATGAGGAAAAGATGAGTTTTTTTTTTGCTAGAGGTTTTGAGTTAGACTTTCAATATTTCGTGAGGATGTGTTGCAGGGTTTAGGCCCCGGAGCCACGAGAGGTAAGACTGCAGGGCATGAGTTTGTGCTGAGTGGTCGTACGCGACTGTATTCGGCCTGGTGTCTATTTCAGTCCATGCCCTTTAAACAGTGTGCATGGTTTTCTGGTGGTAATTATCACCTACCTGGTAATGAAACGTGTGATGTCTCAGCTCTTCAGGTTTGACGTAGTTTTAAGAAGTAAAGGATGGTTTTTATTTCTCACTTCATTTCTAATAACTTTTTTTCTGTGCTTACTGTGAGATTGCACTTATTTGTTCTTTCTCAATCCCATCTTCTGTAAGTTTCACAGTTCTTGAATGGTTTGGCGAGGAGCTCATAAAAGAGTGAGAGCAGGAAAGGCTATCTGGCTCCTCAAACCTGTCCTGCCATTTCAATGGTTAATCGACTCCTGGCCAAAACACCTCCTCTGAGTCAGTTTTATATATTCTTCAACTCTCAATTTTTCTTGCAGCAAGCTACCATCCTCCTCTTTGTGCTTCCATAGTGTTCTTGCCTTAACTTTTTGGAGCTGAGAATTCCAGATATTCACAGTGGTGGTCATGTTCACTCAGGAGCTTGAGGCCAATTTTTGAAATTTATATGTGCAATGTCAAAACTCAGTATTAGATTTGATATATGAGATAAAATTTGATATCCTGGTTCATCAAACTAAGAGCAACAGGTTCACTAAAACTATTATTGTACCATAGGAAGGAAAGCCATTTTCTAGACTAGCCAGTGACAGCACTAGCAAACTGGGAGATTACCATACGTGGAATTAATTCCAGTATTTCTACAGTTAATGTATTATCTCTGCTCAAATGGGTTTATTGCTGCATTCTGACTTTAGTGCCATTTTGTGACTAATGCAATTTGTGCCTTGGAGTATACTCCATATGCCAGGGAGTGAATATTTCATTTATACATTATTATGCTGTGGCAGGCAAAAAGACCCAGGAACACTTTGTTTTTTGGATTAGCTTCTCATCACATCAAAGCAGAGGGACAGCCAGGAGACGAGAAGTGTTTTTGGCAGCTAATGCATGCATGGGGAACAGTACCAGATGATGACAGTATTTCCATGTGAACACAGGACTAAAAACTGAGACCACTAATAAAGGTTTTATAGGCTGTTCAAACTATTGCATTAATGCAATGCTTTGTAGCACCAGCTGTAAGATCAGGGTTCGATTCTCGCCACTGTCTGTGAGGAGTTTGTACGTTCTTAATCAAATGATTAATTATGCTTAATCAAACAACATACTTACAATATTACTCAAATATTATTGAAATATTAAGTACACTCAGCGATTCAGGAACAGCTTCTTCCCGTCTGCCATCCAATTGTTAAATGGACTTGGAAGCTTTGGATACTACCTCACTTTTTTTAATATACACTATTTCTGTTTTTGCACATTTTAAAATAATCTATTCAATATATGTAATTGATTTGTTTATTATTTATTTTTTCTCTCTCTGCTAGATTATGTGTTGCATTGAACTGCTGCTGCTAAGTTAACAAATTTCACATCACACGCCAGTGATGATAAACCTGATTCTGACTACAGTCCTCCCTGCTTTAGCTATAAGCTCAAATTCAATATGTGTACTGCATTGTGATTTATAAGGAGGAAGTTGGTGACCTTCTGATTCAGTGTCAGTGTAGTGTGTCCTGTGATACAGCTCACAGTGCATTCTTTAGACTCTGGACAAACCTTTCTACCAAGCCAAGATGATACAATGCAGATGAAATGTGTTTTATTCCATTCATTTGCAGAAATAACTGGAAGTGTTCTGCGATAAACTGTGGTTAATTGTCACTAAGTATACTGGAACACCAGTCCTTGAGAAGAAGTTTCTCAGCACATCAGCAGTGTGTGAGGCTGTAGTGGAGGCTATTGGGAACACATCTGCCCTCTTTGTAGGTGCATCCAAGAAATTTGTGTCCATGAATGGTCCTGCAAAATCCACATGAATCCTCTGGCAAGGTAATGCACACCATCCCAGGGATGGAGAGGTACTGCTGTTGGTATCTTCCGGACAATGTTGGCATCCCAAACAATGCATGGCAAGCTGATCAATCTGCTGATCTATACCAGGCCACCAGACAAAGCTTTGAGCCAATGCTTTAATTTTTAACATGCTTCGATGACCGGCATGTAGCTCCTCCAACATTTCAGCTCTCAGCTTGAATGGTACAACGACTCTCAATCCCCACATAAGGCAACCCCTATCAGGGGCAAGTTCATCCCAGCAATGGTAAAAATGTGGGAACTGGAATTCCTGCTGTGCATTTTCACCTTTTTGTTTTGCCATGTAGACATCACATAGTGTGCGATATTTTCTGGTTTCCCTTTGGATCTTCTCTGCTGTAATACGAAGACTTCCAATTTGCATTGAGAAGAACAGTTTAGAAGCGTGTCCTCTTTTGTAAATTTTTCACGTATTTTCTTTTCCAAGGGCTAATGGGACAATTCATCGGCATTCCTATGATAAGTTGTCCTCTTGAATTTGATCTTGTAATTGTGTCCTCCAAGGAAAAGAGCCCATCTCTGCATTCATGCTGCTGCTGTTAGTGGAATACCCTTCTGCGGATTGAAAATTGACACTAGTGAATGATGATCAGTAATGAGGGTAAACTCCCTCCCATACACGTGCTGTTTGAAATGTTTTACACCCTAAACCAGACTCAAGCCTTCTCTGTCAATCTGTGCTTAATTTTTATCTGCAGCATTAAGGGAACATGAGACAAAGGCTGTGGGAGGTCACTTCCATCACTCTAACATGTGACATAACTGCACCTAACTGCACTGCATAAGGCGAGCTGTCACAGACAAGCATCACTGGCAATATGGATCATAATGTGTCAGCAGTGTATGAAGTTACCATTTCCTTTGACTTTTGAAAAGCTGCCTGGCACCGCTTTGCCCATTGCTATTTCTTCCCAAACTGTAGTAATGAGTTCAGGGGCTGGGCTTGGTAGGAACTTGTTATAATAATTGACAAATTCTAAAAAGGACACAACTGTGGCACAATCTTTGGCCTTGGGGCATCCACCACTGCTTGAAATTTCTCAGCACACTCATGTATTTCTTGTGCATCAGTGGTATGACCACAGTAAGTGATGTTTGTTTAAAGATCACCGATGTTGCTCATGGACCTCACTGAACCTGAGAAAGAATTCCTTCAATGTCCATGTGATCTAGCAGACTGGCTACTTTATCATGGATGTTTAAGAAACTGGGCGGGCTTTGTAAAAATTGCGGCATTTTCACTTAACACTATTTTTCCCTTGATATGTTTGCGTTTTTCAATTTCATCCTTGACCACTGCTGTGACATCATCCAGTACCTTTTAAAATTTGTTTTCATATGCCTCTATTGCAGGGGATGCTGCATGCAAATGGTGGATGGATCTCCAGTGAAGTTGTACTTATCTCAGCCAGTCATGGTTGTACAATGCTGGCCCTTCTGTTTATACCACATGTGGGGCCAATGTGGGTTATTGGTTGTTGTATTTCATTGTTACCAATGTCATTCTCGCAGTAGTTATCTTGTCTCCAGTACAAGTTCTTAGTTCGATACCTGCAGGCTTCAGTATCTTTGAAATGCCAATCAAACTCATTTTGTGGAATAACTGAAACAGTCAAGCCAGTGTCCAATTCCATTTTAATTAATTTGCTATTCACTTGTGGTTTAAGCTATATTGCTTGTCTCTTGTTAGTTTTCACAATGTAAATCTCAAGGCTACGCAGTTCTGCATCACATTCTTCATAATCCGATTTTTCACCAGCAGCATGCAGATTAGTGCTCTTGTTGAAACTGCAAATTGACTTTTTAACTTTATCTCTTCCCTTTACATTCCATTTATTTTTGTCTGCTCAACTTGCTTTTTGTATGTCCCAATTTGTTGCATTTTCTGAGTTGTGCTTCATTTAGAGCCATTTTGAGTGCTGTCTTGTAAGATTCCACAATGTAAAGGATCTCTCAGAGCATCATTAAGCCCATCACTAAACTGACAATGGTTGGGCAATTTCTTGAATTTAGCCACGTAAGCTGAAATGGATTCCCTTCCTCTGATTCTGCTTCTGAAACCTAAAGCATTGTTCAATCAACAATGGTTTTGGTTCTAAGTGTTCCTGCATTACATTCATGATATCAGCAAAGCTCATTTCGTTAGGTCTGTTTGGAGCTTTTAAGCTTCTAAGCAAATTGTATGCTTTTTCCAAATATTTCACTCAGCAAAACTGGCATTAATTTCTTATCAGCTTTTCCATTTGTTTTAAAGTACTGCTGAATTCATTCAGTAAGCACCTTCCAGTACAATGCAACACATTTATCTTTCCAATGTAGCATGTTATTTTTGCATTTTTATTATTATTGTTGTCACCTGGTACTCACTGTTTATGAACCTGTGAATTTTGTCTGTTTTCTGCCATTGTTTTAACTCTAACGGCCTCTCTCCCCTTCCAAAGAAAGAGAAGCATGCTGCATTACAACAGATGGGTGGTTGTTTTGGATTCATTTTAAAACCATCTCATCAACACTATTATGTTTTGTAACTCCAGAAACTACTGGGGGAAAAGAAACAAGAACTGGAATATGTTTAGACTACTCTGTTTTAGTTTAGTGAGGAGCTCTCACATATAACATAATGATGAATGCCATGCCGTCTACATACTTCTTACATTTAATTCATAAACAGAATGCTTAATCAAATAATAAATTTACAATATTTCTCATATTATGGAAATATTACACTACAGTAGTGTTACTTTTGTGTTCTCTACATTGTGTTACTACACAACTGTGCAACACATTTTCAGAGCAGTTGTGGATATTTTAAATATGGTGCAATAAGTCTTAAAGCTACGTTAAGTTTGTTAACCTTTGCCACACTTACTTAGTTATTTGAGATTTATTCTTAAGTTCGGGCGGAAAAAGTGAAAAACATTGGAAAATTGTTTACACTTGGTGCTATGTCATCTATTAAAACAAATAACTTAAGCAGCATTGATGTTTAATACTTAAAGAAGTCTCATATGCAATATCTCCTAATTTGAGTAAATAACCTTCCATGTATGGTAATCTCCCCGTTTACAAGTGGCTGCCTACAAAAAGAAACAATTTTCAGTTTCTGGAGTATGATGAGTTTGAGAATTAAATTTATTTGGAATCTTTTCCAAAAGAATTGTTGTTTAGAAATACAGCTGATAATAACTGTCCATTAACATTGATTCAAGTTCAGTTTCTGCTTCTAAAATAAAATATAATTTTTCTTACAGTTCGGTTGGACTGCTCTAATTAAGAAGTTTATTTCAGGATTTTAGCAGCCTCGGGAATTAAGGGTGAATGCAGTACTACTAGTTACAGCAGTGAGTTACTTCTTAAGCACTTGCTATGTTAGCAGTCCCTCAGGAATGAAGATGATTTCAATTTGAGTTCTAATCTGGCTGATGAGCCCACTTAAAGACTGTGCCATAGGTGGGGCAGGAGATGCTTGATGGAATGGTGGGGATTAGTCCGTGAGGCAATATGGTACTTCCACAGGGATTCTGTGTACGAAGTATCTTTGTTGGGTTACTATCTATGAGAATGAAACGTCGTGACATGTTATAGTGTAACTCAAAACACCTGGATTAAGGTTGATAAGCCAATGCTATCTCTGAAGCAAATGCACTTCAGGTGCAATGCAAGTTTAATTTGGAAGAAGAATCACATTTGGTGGTCTAATTCAGCATCTAATCTATTCATACAGTTATAATCTATTTTTAATCTGCTGTATTATTTTATAGAATCATAGACAAGTGCAGCATCTAGTCTAGTCCATGCTGAAACCATTTAAACTACCTCCTCCCATCGACCTGCACTGGGACCATGGCCCTTGATATTCCTACTATCCGTGTACTTTTCCAAACTTCTTTTAAGCATTGAGATCGAGCTCACGTGCACCACTTATGCTGGCAGCTCATTCCACACTCTCATAACCCTCTTAATTAAGAAGTTTCCCCTCATGTTCTCACCTTTCACCCTTAACTCATGACCTCTGGTTGTAGCCCCACCCAACCTCTGTGGAAAAAGCCTGCTTGCATTTGCCTTACCTATACCCCTCATAATTTTGTGTACCCTTATCAAATTTCCTCTCAACCTACTATGTTCTAAAGAATACAATCCTAACCTAATCAATCTATAACTTATAACTCAGGTTCTCCAGACCTGGCATTATCCTTGTAAATTTTTTCTGCACTCTTTCAACATTGTTTACATTTCATAAATAGGTGACCAAAATTATATACAATGCTCTAAATGAGGCATTACCAATGTCTTGTACAACTTCAACATGACAGTCCATCTTCTTTACTCAGTACATTGATTTATGAAGGCCAGTGTTCCAAATGCATCCTTTACGACCCTATCTACCTGTGACACCACTTACAAGGAATCATAGATCTGTATTCCCAGATCCCTTTGTTTTTCCAGACAACTCAGTGCCCTATTGTTCACTGTGTAAGACGTACCTTGGTTAGTCCGACAGAAGTGCAAAATCTTACACTTGTCTGCATTAAATTCCACCTGCAAATTTTCAGCCCATTTTTCTAGCTGATGCAGATCACATTGTGAGCCATGATAGCCTTCCTCACTGTCCAAAACACCTCTAATTTTTGTGACATCTGCAAATTTGCTGACCCAGTTAACCGTATTATCATACAGATCATTGATATAGATAGCAAATAACAAATTATGAGTTCAGGTTAATGTTACAGAACTGGTTTTATGTCTGTCACTATAAATGTTTGTATCTGAACCAACATAATTAGCAGAAGATGTGTGCATGTTCCACATGTGCATTTTAGTGAAGTGTGCACGTAAGATTGAGCCACATACAGTTATTTCTAATATATAAATATCAAAATTTATTTGTGGTCTTGGGATGAGGCAGAATATAATCATTCAAAAAGAATAGATTGTGGGCACAGTTCTATTAAGGGCTGGTTCTGCATTGAAGACAGTGATTTTGAATCTCTCTAGAGCTCTAATGAAGGGATTTTTTTTGCTGTATTCTGTCAACAACCATTTTGTGTTTTACTTTTATTGGTCATGTTGTTTCACTCATTCAGTAACACAGAATGGTTCTCTAATTTGGATGGGAGGCCATGTTAGATTCTGTCATCTGAAACAAATCCTTGTACAGATTCAAACACTGTTAAGCATTTAGGTAGTGAGTTCAATGTCTTTCCTCTGCACATTCTTGTCAGTAAAACAATAGAGAACCATTTGTATGTGACAGTATATCTAGCCTGAGCCAACATTGTTTGCAGAAGCACTGAAGGGAGCAGGGTTGGGCATGAATCACAAGTAAGTGGAGGTGGCAGCAAAGGAGCGGGAAGTAGCTGGTACAGTGTCCCATGCAACCTGAATGTATCTGTATTCAGAAGTAGTTAACAGGTGTGCACACCGATTTGTGATATCTACTTAGGCTGCGTGGAGCATTCTCCAGGGCTTGTTGACTGTAGTATTCGTGCAGCATCATGTAGCACGAATTTATAAAAACAGCAGTGTATCTGAATTATGTTAGCTCCACAACCTCCGGCAGGGTCATCTCCAAGGGCAGAGAAACTCGAAGCTTTGTTCAATATCTTATATTTAAAGACAGCTCCCTCAGTTCTGAGATTCGGTACATTATTGGGTTGTTTAAATGTGCCCATGTGTATGAAGTGTTAAAATAGCAAATTACAGGAAGCATGCCTCTCAGTTCAATGATGTGATTGCAGATTTTAACCTTTTACCTGAAGAAAGGCAGTTCATTTGTGGTAAAGGCTTCTTACCAGATGCTTAAGTGTATGTTTGGCAGCTTTTCCTTTTTGTCAACTTTAAAAAATGCTTAATTATTTTCATACATTTGAGTTTATTCATCATGTACTTTCAGATCAGAATGTACCTCCAGACAGAAATAATCAGATCAAATGGCTTCTTTAAAGAGGCAGAAGAGGAAGATGGTTGGTGTGTTACTAATATTTTGAAACATGCATTTGAAAATTATTTAGTGTTGTTTGTAGGATTTGAGACCTGAAAAATACACTCAGTGGCCACTTTATTAGGTATACTGTATACCTTGTTAATCCAGATATCTAATCAGCCAATCATGTGGCAGCAACTGAATGCATAAAAGCATGCAGACGTAGTGAAGAGGTTCAAGCAACACATACAAAATGCTGGAGGAACTCAGCAGGCCAGGCAGCATCTATGGAAATAAGTAGAGTTGACGTAACCATTTTGGATTTCCAGCATCTGCAGATTTTCCCTCGTTTGTGAAGAGGTTCAGTTGTTTTTCAAAACAAACATCAAAATAAGGAGGAAATGTGATCTAAGTGTCTTTGACCATGGAATGACTGTTGGTGCCTGATGGGGTGGTTTGAGTATCTCACAAACTGTTGATATCCTGGGATTTTCACTCACAATAGCCCCTGGAGTTTATAGAGAATGGTGTTAAAAAATCAGTGGGTGGTAGTTCTATGGGTGACAATGCATTTTTAATGAGAGAAGTCAGAAGAGAATGGCCAGACTGTTTCAAGCTGACAGGAAGGCGACAGTTACAGCATCTCTGAACTCACAACATGTTGAATCTTGATGTGGATAGGCTACAACAGCAGAAGAACATGAACATACAGTCAGTGGCCACTTTATTAGGTACAGGAGGTACTAATTGAGAAACCAAAGGCAAAGTCGTGTTCTGGTGCAGAGTTCTGTGTTTGAAGGGTCACTTGAGATTGCTATCCCAACAGGATTTTCTGTTTCTTGACAACTTGCACATTTACCCAGAAATGTGGCCAAGTGCAAAAATATTCTGTGAATCACGAAGTTTGGGCTGCCTTCCAAGATTAATTAGAAAATGTGGAAACAAAAATGACTTGAGTAAAGAATATTTGCAGAACAGTTCTGACTCATTTGGGATTGATTTTCTCCTTCTGCTTTTATGAGGTTAGCGGCGAGGAGAGTGATTGAAATATGGTTCCCAAATTGATTGTATTGATGCACTTCCTGTTGCTTTGATAGACAATCTCTTGGAGTCGCAACGAATGGTCCAGTTTGAAGGGAAATGGCTGGACAAAGTTTATGTGGGTGGGTAAGGCATCTGGGGGTAGCTTCAGTGTTGAAAGAAGCATTGGTCTAGTGGAGGGGGATGATGACCAAGAAAAAAAATGTATGGTTAAACCCCTGCCACCAAGTTGTCTGGTACATTCATTTTTAACATTATGTTGCTTGGCAACCTTTGTGATGCTTATCCTGTCTATTTCTTGTTCCATGTGGTGCAGTGTGTTTTAGCTCAAGGCACAGTTACAGATAGAGAAGAGGTAAAAAAAATACACGAGTAACTGAAAAGGTGTGTATTCTCCCACTCCAATGATGCATTGACTTTATAATGAAGTGCAGCTTTCATGTAAACACGCTGCAAATATAGATGGCTTGATTTCTGCACTTAGCAGCAGCTGCAAGAAGGGACTTGAAAAAGCCTACTCATTCATCCGTCTTCCACTCAAACTTGTTGTTTACCCTCACTTCAAAATTGGGCTACTTTTCTCTGCACAATACTCCTGACATATATAGAAAATATTCGTTTTCATCTAAAGGGCAGAGCTAAGAGTGAAGCCAGTCAGGTGTACTACAGGTGCACATGATGCCCACAGAATAAAGGTTCAAATAGTGCTGAGTGTGGTCTATTTTGATGGACAATAGGACTGGTATGATAGGACTGGTATGGCTGATATCACATTGGATCCCTGCTCAAAAGTGTAAAATTGATCAAAAAATATCTTTAACTAACAGCAAAATATAGCTTTGCACCTCAACCTATATGGTGAAACATAATCGTTCCCACAGCGAATTCCATGTAAAGCTTGAACTTTTACCTTTCTAAAGATGGGAATAGTGCCACAGAAATGATGGAAAATATTGGCAAAGGGTCTTGTTGTCATCTTCTCTTTCTGTGGGCATCCCTCAGGCAACCATCTTCCTTGATTGAGTCCCATGTTGACAGTGGTGTCACAGCACTGGAGGGGATGGGATAATCATGGGTTTGGGGAGTACAAAACTACAACATACAGCTTTAAAGAGAATTGTATGAAAAGGCTACAACTGAGCAGGTAGCATTGAGTTTTCTGTTATTCCAAGCACTGGAAAATGAGAGTGTAGTTGCTGAGTGACTTAATGAGCAATCTCGTCAGAATGAGTTCTGAGGTTTTTTTGTAAGTGTGCAAAGAAAGTCAGAGATTGGGAATTCTGTTGGCAATTTGTACTGCAAAGGAAGAAAAGTGCAGTGTGTAATTTGGGCATGAGGTGCATGGAAGATGGCAAGAGAACATTGAATGTTCTTAGCTAAATTGTTCATGAAACTACATGGGCCATTTTTTCCTGGTAGGCTCAATTGCAACATGATTATTTGTTAGCATGATTTAACCTGGATAAAATCACATTTATGGTCAAGTCGTACATGAAAAAATGGGAAAAAGTAATAAAATTTCTAGGTTAACTTGCATCAACAGAAACAAAAGAAACCTTTACAACTAAACAGTTATTTCGCTTAAGTCATTTAAAAAATAATATCTGTCATCTCCTATGGGATCTTAATACTAAGTACATGTTTCCCTCCCCCCTCTCTGTTTTCTAAAGGGATCACGCTCTATGTGACTCCCTTGTCCAGTTGTCTCTCCCCACTGATCTTCTTCCTGGCATTTATCCTAACAAACATGACAAGTGATACACCTGCCCCTAAACCACCTTCATCAAAATTCAGGACCTCAAACAGTCTGTCTTTGTGAGGTGACATTTCAGATGTGAATCTACTGGGGTCATTTATGCATCTGGTAGTCCCAGTATAGCCTCCTTTACATTGATGAGACCCAACACAGATTGGGGGACCACTTTCTTGAGCACTTTCACGCTGTCTGGCACAATAGGCAGGATCTCTTGGTGGTTAACTGTTTCAATCCAAAGTCTCATTTCCATTTGGAAATGTCAGCCCATGGTACCCTCTACTATCATGATGAGGCCAAATTCAGGTTGGAGGCACAACAGCTTATGTTCCGTCTGGGTAGCCTCCAACTTGATGTCATGAAAATCGATTTCAAGGTACATTTATTAACAAAATATGTATAAAAGTGTGTATCCAACCTTGAGATCAGTCTTCCCCACAGACAGCTATGAAAAACAGAAAACAATGGAACCCATTTACAGCCAAAGATCAAATTCCCTAACACGCAAAAAAAGAACAAATTTCTTCTCACTCCCTCTTCTCTTTTTCCATTACTCATTCTGGTTACTCTTTCCCCTTCATTTCTTCTCCTCACTTACCTATCTCCTCCCTCTGGTTCTCTTCCTCCTTCCTTTTCTTTCATTGTCCACTGTTCTCTCCTAATTAGTTTCCTTCTAATTCAGCCCTTTGCCTCTTCCACCTTCCGCCACTCAGCTCCTTGCTTCATCCCCCCTCCTCCTACATCCTTTGTTGTTTATATAATTCATTACGAGTTGTATGTAGAAGTACAAGAATGGCGTTGTGGCGGAGCTGGTCCGCCACAAGTAATTTCTCTTCCCACACCCTCCCCCCACTACTTGTAATTCTCATTATCTCTGGCGATTATCGGCTGCACATGCTCAGTGGAAGAGTTCAGCTTGGGGATGAGGAAGAGTGCGGTCTCCTGGAACATGGCTAGTTGATTCTATTGAGCAATGTCATTGAGAGTTTATTGTGATGAAGGTATTTGTGGAGGTTTGTGATTGTGAAGAGGGATGTGAATTCCTGTACTTTGGTTTTTGTGTAATTGTTCAGGCTTATGGTGACAACTTCCCCATAACCCCACACTCCAAAGAATGGACTACCCCTTTTCTCCTGTTATGATACCAGCCCCCTCCTTTGCGAGAATTGCAAGAGCCCTAGTGAAGGGGGGGGGGTCAATGACCCGAGAGAGAGAGACGTGCTGAATAGACACAGGAAATGGGAGAGAGAGGGAGACGTGCTGAAGACCACATTCCCCCGGGAAGCAGAATAAAGCGACCCTGAATATTGTCTCATGAAGACCACGTGTAAAGCCCTCGGGCAACGTGGGCTGGTTGAGAGAGAGATTGACACTGGCGATCCCGTGAGGAAGTATAAAGGAGGGTCTGGGGGGGACGACCCCTTCAGATGCACCAGAAGACACGCTAGGAATCCTGCGACAGCGTTTTGATAGCGACAGCCGGTGGTGGGGTTCGTGTGCGTCTTTTCCTTGCCTGGGATTGGCGACCTCACCACGGAAGAATGGCTTAGCTACAGGGGAGGCCACAAATGAGCGTCCATTTCCCAACGAGACTCCGACGAACCGAACTCCTAAAAGTTGGAAAACCTGTTGGGTAACTGTTTCATTCAATCTCTATCTCTCTCTCTTTCTAACAAAAGTGCACCAACGCGACACCACAACAGACGGCAGCTGGTGGAACTGCAGTGACCGCAAGAGACTTTCAGATATACAGCGGACAATATATACATTACCCCTAGACAATGATAGAGTTTATTTCTTATTGGTTATTACTATACCTGCGCTTTAGATTGAGTATTGACGACTTATGGTATCTGAATGTTTGTATTAACCTTACTTTTGTGCCCCTTTATAAATAAAAACATTTGAAAATGGTACCATCAGACTTCAGCGGACCTCTCTATCTTTGCTGGTAAGTGATCCAGTTACGGGATACGTAACACTACTAACACTCCGTATCAGGATACGAAGACTCCTGATTACATTTTGCTTTTTGTAAGTGAAGAGAGAAAGAGAGGGTGGTGAGGTATATCACTTTCAGACTGAACCTAAAGGTCTGATGGTATTTTTCTCTTTTGACATTTTTGCTATTTTGCTGTTTTCTCTACTGTAAATATTTTTGCACTTTGTCAAAATGTTTTCCACCTGTTGGCCCACAATGAACACTCTTGCACTGAATGGGCTTTTGTGCCCTGTCGTCTGAGTTTTTAAAGTCTACACCTTCATACAACCTTCACCAAAACCTGACAGTGTTACAGGCATACTTTATCACACCACCACAGTATAAGTGTATTGAAAGTAAAAATGAAGTTTGCAAGTATCTTTCAAGCTCCCATGTTTTCCTTTCAATTAGCCATATGTTTTGGAATTGCAAAACATAACAGTGGCATTGATGAAGTTTTAAACAAACCTGAGATGACTACCAACCTGTTGAAGTATGGTGAGGTTCGAGTTTAAAAAAACAAGACGAGATGAGTGAAGAAACAGTATAATATGTGCTTCTTCAGGAAGGTACAGAGACGGTCAAGTTAAAAAAAGGTAGAAAATGGATGAAAGTCTCAGATTCTTAAACAGTGAGTGATAGTACCAGGTGATAATAATCATAAATTTTAAAAAAAGAGCAGAAATGGCTGGCTGCATCAGGAAGATAAACGTGTTTAACTGCACAGGGGATAACTGGATTTTGTATACTCAGTGAATTGAGTAGTTTTTTGAAACAAATTAAATGGTCAATGAAAAGCAAGTGCCAGTTTTGCTGAGTGCATTGGGATTGAAGGCATACAGTTTAGAAGTTTGACTGCTCCAACCAAGCAAGCTGAAATGAGCTTTACTGATACTGTGAAAGTAACGCAGGAACATTTAGAAGTGAAACCCTTGTTAATTGCAGAATGCTTTAGGTTTCATAAGTAGAATCAAAAGGAAGGGTGCCTACTTCAGCATACGTGGCTGAATTGAAGAGATTTTCTAAGCATTGTTTGTTTGGTGATGGGCTTGGTGATGAACTGAGTGACAGTTTAGTTTGTGGAATCTTATGAGAAAGCATTCAAAAGTGGCTCCTAACTGAAGCACAATGTAGATTTAAAAGAGCAGTTCAAACAGCTGTGTGTGACAGCAAATAGAGTTTTTAGCTGGTCAGGAATGAAAATGAGCATGATCAAAATTACAATGTCTTTAAAGAAAAGGTCCTGGCTTAACAAATTGTGTTACCATTGTGGCAGCGGCTCTCATACATAAGACTAGTGAAGCTTGCAGAAAATGCAACAAAGAGGGCATGAAGGGCAGACAAAAATAAATGGACTGCACAAGGAAGAGAAAAAGCTAAAATCTAATTGCAGTTTCAAAAGGAGTACTAATCTGTATGCTGATAATGAAAAGTCTGATAATGATGAGAGTGACACAGAAATGGGTAGCCTTGAGATTTACAACGTAAAAACTAGCAGTAGACAAGCAATATGGCTTGCTCTAAAAGTGAATGGCTGATTAATCAAAATGGTATTCGAAACTGGCCCAGTATTTCAGTTATTCCATAAAATGAATTTGAATGGAATTTCGAAGATACGAAAATGAAGCCTGCAGGTATCTAACTAAGAATTTATTCTGGAGAAAAGATAATCCCTATGGGAATGACATCGGTGATGTGAAATGCAATGACCAATAAACTACATTGGGCTTGTATGTGGTAAAAACAGGAGAGCCAGCATTATAGGGATGTGATTGGCTGAGACAATTACAATTTGACTGGAGATCCATCCAAAATTTGCATGCCACATCTCCTGCAATGGAGTGAACTGAAAGTGAATTATGAAAGGTACTAAATGATGCCACAGCAGTGTTCAAGGATGACACTGGAAAACTCAAACATATTATGGGTAAATAGTATTAAATGAAAATGCCACACCCAAGTTTTACAAAGCTTTCCAGTTCCTTGTACCGTCTGTGATAAAGTAGCCATTGAACTAATATGCATGGAGTCTGAAGGAATTCGTTCCAAGTTTGAGTGGAGTCCATGGGCAATTTCAGTTGTCTCAGTAGCCAAGAAGAATGGGTCTGTCAGGATCTGTGGTCATTTTAAAGTCACCATCATCCAATACTGAAAGTAGAACAATAGCTTCTGCTCAGGATAGAAGATATCTTTGTAAACCTTTCTGGAGGAAAGCACTTCAGCAAAGTAGGCTTAGCTGATCCTACCTACAGATGGAGATGAAGAGTCCAAAGTCAACATAAACACTCACAGAGGGCTTTATAGCTATAATAGACATTCTTGGAGTAGCATCTGCACCTGCACTCTGAGAGAAGACTATGGGCTGGACACTGCAAGGCTGCCCAAGCACTCAGAGTAACCTGGATAAGACTATTGTTACTGATATGGATAAAAGAAACTTCTCCAAAATCTCAAGACAATTTTAAAAAGATTAGAAGATTATGTGGTCAGTGCACAATGCAACAGGTGTGAATTTGTTAAAGCAAGCATCACTTACTGTGGTCACACTATCGACATACAGGGATTACACAAGTGTGCTGAGAAAATTGAAGCAGAGGTGAATGTCACATGGCCAATGGACGTGCAGTCCTTTTTAGGATTTGCTAATTACTGTAACAGGTTCCTGCCAAATCTGGCTACTGTGCTTCACTCCTTGAACTCATTACTACAAATCAGGAAGAAATGTACCTTGGGGTGGCACAGTAGCTTAGTGACTAGCAGAGCACTCTTCAGTACCAGCGATCCAGGTTCATTACCCACCACTATCTGTAAGGAGTTTGTACGTTCTCCTTGTGACCTGGTGCATTTCCCCGGTGCGGTGCTCTGATTTCCTCCCACAGTCCAAAGATGTACCAGTTTATAGGTTAATTGGTCATTGTAATTTGTCCCATCATTAGTCTAGGAGTAAATTGGCGGATTGCTGGGTGGCATAGCTCGAAGGGCTGGGAGGGCATATTCTGCACTGTATTCCAATAAATAAATAAATAAGTAAATTACGAGGGGTGATTGATAAGTTTGTGGCCTAAGGTAGAAGGAGTCAATTTTAGAAAACCTAGCACATTTATTTTTCAACATACTCCCCTCCTATGTTTACACACTTAGTCCAGCGGTTGTGGAGCATACGGAATTTGGACCTCCAGAAAGTGTCCACGGCAGCGGTCATTGATAAGTTTGTGGCCTAAGGTAGAAGATGAGTTATACAGCTCTTGTTACGCGCACATGCAGTTCAACCCTTTGAGTGATTATGCAGAAAGTTTAAAGTTAATAACTCATCAGTTGTGATTGATAAGTTTGTGGCCTAAGGTAGAAGGCGATGAGTTAATAATTTCAAACTTTCTGCATAATGACTCAAAGAGTTGAACCGCATGAGCATGTAAAGAGAGCTGTTTAACTCATCTCTTTCTACCTTAGGCCACAAACTTATCAATCACCCAATGTGAACACTTTCTTGAGGTCCAAGATCCGTATGTTCCATGACTGCTGGACTAAGTGTGTAAATGTAGGAGGGGACTATGTTGAAAAATAAATGTGCTAGGTTTTCTAAAATTGACTCCTTCTACCTTAGGCCCTGAACTTATCAATCACCCCCTGTAAAAAAAAAAATGTAAATAACAAAGCAATGTGAGGTGGCTTTCAAAATGCTAATCCATATTGTCCAGTGAAGCTTGTCTGTGATGTTTCACCTATGGTACAGGTGCAGTCATGTCAGATGTTATGAGTGATGACGTGAACACTTCATAGCCTTTCCCTTATCGCTGCAGTGAAAAATTATACACAGATTACCAGAGGTCTTGAGTCTGGTTTAAGGTGTAAATATTTCAACCAGTACACGCATGGGAGAGAGTTTATCCTCGTTACTGGTGATTAAACACTATTGTGCATTTTCATTCCACAAAAGGGTTTTCCACCAACTGCAGCAGCATGAATGCAGAAGTGGGCTGTTTCTTGGGGGACACGATTCAAGAAGATGACTAATCATGGAAATATTGACGGATTGTCTCGTTTACCCTTGGAAAAGGAAATACTTGAAAAATTTACAAAAGAGAGCATATTCTCCCCAATGCAAATCGAAATTCTCCCTATTACGGCAGAAATAATCCAAAGTGATACCAGAAAAAAAACTCTCAGATCCACATGGCCACCAAAAATGGCTGAAGTGTGCAGCAGGAATTCCAGTTCCCAGAATTTTACCAGTGCTGGATGAAGTTGCCCTCGACAGAGGTTGTTATATGTGGGGATTGAGAGTTGTTGTACCATCCAAGCTGAGAACTAAATGTTGGAGGAGCTACATGCCGCTTATCTAGGCGCTGCCTGGGATTGATCAGCAGATTGAGCAGTGTGTCATGCACTCTATGGGGTGCTATCATGTCCAGAAGATGCTGAGAGAAGTGCTTCTCTGTATCTGAGAATGGCCTGCATTGCCCTGGCAGAGGATTCCTGTGGCTTCTCCTGTATCTTTCATGGGCGCACATTTCTTCGTATGCTGGACTCCCAGTAGCTTCTACTACAGTCTCACACTCTGATGTGTTAAGAAGCCTCTTCTCAATGAATAGTGTTCTAGAACACTTGGTTAGTGACATTGGACCACAGCTTGTTACAGAACAGTTTTGGTTAGTCCTGGAAATGAATGGAATAAGATGTATTACATCTACACCATACCAGCCAGTTACAAATGGCTTGGTGCAAAGATTGGTCCAAAGCTTAAAGAACGCAAGGAAAAGTTTGTGTGGTCCTGAGATCCTGAGAGCAATGCTGTCTGGAGCTATGCTGCTGGTAGGGTCATCCATGGCGGTAAGGTCAAGGGTGAGGTCCCTGACAAAGAACAATCCAACCAACACCTCAACGGTGGATTAGGAGGATGAAGTTGTTTCGACCTCAATGGCTGTGAGGGCGGATGAAGGCTGCAACAAATCCATCAGCTCCAATCATTGTGGTTTCCATGCTATTGGAATCAGTTGCTTGATTGTGTGCTTCTTGGAGTGTAACATCAAGTACACATTAAACAAACACACGCACAAGCGTCTTCGCCCTGTGGAAACAGAATGAAGACCATCATCCTCGACCTGGAGGGATAGCCACGACAACGATGATGAAAGAATGCACAGCGAGCAATGCCAGCAGAACACACTACACTATCACTGAGTCAGAACCTCGCCAATTTCCTCCTTGCATATTGCTTTGCAGCACACTTTATAACCAACAACTCACCAGTTATGCTCTTCCTGGGTCGGGTCTCGTGTTCGCGCTTGAATCTGCTCAAACCCTGTCTCAGAAAGAATATGCAGGACATACATCTGAGACAAACAAAGAGCTTCACTGTTTCACTCCTGGACAAACAGTCTTGGTGAGAAACTGCAGAGGTGATCAAAAGTGGGTACTTGGAAAGATTAGACAGAACTGGACCACTCTCCTATGCAGTAAAGATTGTGTTATCTCCAGACAACATCTCATGCATCGATCGGTTGAGGGGAGCAGAGTCAATCATTAGAGAAGAGAGGTGTTCCGAGCTGTCAGAGTCACTTCCTGCAGTCCCAGAGTCAACTCCTCCAGCCACCACTGAGGAGGCCCCTGTACCTACGCTGTTTCACAGCTACAAATCTCACCGGCCAAACAGAGTGACGACCTTCTTCCTCCCCAAATCAGGAAACGTAACTCCTCAAGGGTAAGAAACACTCCACAGCAATCAAATCTTTAGGCCTGAATGGGCCATCTTGCAGTTTAGTATTCTGTGGACATCTATATAATTACTGTGTTAGATAGTACAGTATACCCAATATACTATATATAGATGTAGAGACTATATTTATATACTAAAAGATCCTGTAGGACTTCCAAATATAGACTGATAAGCAGGTACTGGCCAATCAACCAGACAGTGTAATACTGGACGAGGAACAGAAGAAAGCAATAGTAATAGATGTGGCAATCCCGAATGACAGTAACATCAGGAATAAAGAATTAGAAACATAGAAAACCTACAGCACAATATTGTGCCAAACATGTCCCTACCTTAGAAATTACTAGGCTTACCTATAGCCCTCTATTTTACTAAGCTTCATGTACCTATCTAAAAGCCTCTTAAAAGACTCTATCGTATCCGCCTCCACCACCGTTACCGGCAGCCCATTCCACACACTCACCACTCTGAGTAACAAAATTTACCCCTGACATCTCCTCTGTACCTACTCCCCAGCACCTTAAACCTGTGTCCTCTTGTAGCAACCATTTCAGCCCTGGGAAAAAGCCTCTGACTGTCCACACGATCAATGCCACTCGTCATCTTGTAAATCTCTATCAGGTCGTTTCTCATCCTCCTTCGCTCCAAGGAGAAAAGGCTGAGTTCACTTAACCTATTCTCATAAGGCATGCTCCCCAATCCAGGCAACATCATTGTCAATCTCCTCTGCACCCTTTCTATGGCTTCCACATTCTTCCTGTAGTGAGGTGACCAGTACTGAGCACAGTACTCCAAGTGGGGTCTGACCAGAGTCCTATATAGCTGCAACATTACCACTCGGCTCCTAAATTCAGTTCCATGATTGATGAAGGCCAATGCACCATATGCTTTCTTAACCACAGAGTCAACCTGCGCAGCTGCTTTGAGTGTCCTATGGACCCGGACCCCAAAATCCCTTTGATCCTACACACTGCCAAGAGTCTTACCATTAACACTATATTCTACCATCATATTTGACCTACCAAAATGAACCACTTCACACTTATCTGGGTTGAACTCCATCTGCCACTTCTCAGCACAGTTTTGCATCCTATCAGTGTCCCACTGTAACCTCTGACAGCCTTCCACACTACCTCCAACCTTTGTGTCATCAGCAGACTTACTAACCCATCCCTTCACTTTCTCATCCAGGTCATTTATAAAAATCACGAAGAGTAAGGGTCCCAGAACAGATCCCTGAGGCACCCCACTGGTGACTGACCTCTATGCAGAATATGACCCAACTACAACCACTCTTTGCCTTCTGTGGGCAAGCCAGTTCTGGATCCACAAAGCAATGTCCCCTTAGATCCCATGCCTCCTTACTTTCTCAGTAAGCCTGACGTGGAGTACCTTATCAAATGCCTGAAATCCATATACACTACATCTACTGCTCTTCCTTCATCAATGTGTTTAGTCACATCCTCAAAAAATTCAAAAATTCAATCAGGCCCTTTACAAAGCCATGTTGACTACTCCTAATCATATTATACCTCTCCAAATGTTCATAAATCCTGCCTCTCGGGATCTTCTCCATCAACTTAACAACCACTGAAGTAAGACTCACTGGTCTATAACTTCCTGGGCTATCTCTACTCCCTTTCTTGAATAAAGGAAAAAAACATCCGCAACCTCCAATCCTCCGGAACCTCTCCTGTCCCCATTGATGATGCAAAGATCATTTCCAGAGGCTCAGCAATCTCCTCCCTCACCTCCCACAGTAGCCTGGGGTACATATTATCCGGTTCTGGTGACTTATCCAACTTGATGCTTTCCAAAAGCTCCAGCACATCCTCTTTCTTAATATCTACATGCTCAAGCTTATCAGTCTGCTGTAAGTCATCCCTACAATCACTAAGATCCTTTTCCATAGTGAATACTGAAGTAAAGTATTCATTAAGTACCTCCACTATTTCCTCCAGTTCCATAGACACTTATCCACTGGTACACTTGATTCTTTCACGTCTTTCACATTCTTTCATGTCTTCTCCTCTTGCTGTTCACATACTTGTAGAATGCCTTTGGGTTTTCCTTAGTCTTGCCCGCCAAGGCCTTCTCATGGCCCTTTCTGGCTCTCCTAATTTCCTTTTTAAGCTCCTTCCTATTAGCCTTATAATCTTCTAGATCTCTAACATTACCTAGCTCTCTAAACCTTTTGTAAGCTTTTCTTCTTGACTAGATTTATTACAGCCTTTGTACACCACGGTTCCTGTACCTTACCATAACTTCCCTGTCTCATTGGAACGTACCTATACAGAACTCGACACAAATATCCCCTGAATATTTGCCACAGTTCTTCCGTACTTTTCCCTGAGAACATCTGTTTCCAATTTAAGCCTCCAATTTCCTGCCTGATAGCCTCATAATTCCCCTTACTGCAATTAAACGCTTTTCTAACTTATCTGTTCCTATCTCTCTCCAATGCTATTGTAAAGGAGATAGAATTATGATCACTATCTCCAAAATGTTCTCCCACTGAGAGATCTGACACCTGACCAGGTTCATTTCCCAATACCAAATCAAGTACAACCTCTTCTCTTGTAGGATTATCTACACATTGTGTCAAGAAACCTTCCTGAACACTCCTAACAAACTCCACCCCATCTAAACCCCTCACTCTGGGGAGATGCCAATCGATATTTTGGAAATTAAAATCTCCCAACACGACAACTCTGTTGTTATTACAGCTTTCCACGATGTTTCCCTATCTGCTCCTTGATATTCCTGTTACTATTGGGCAGCCTATAAAATACATCCAGTGAAGTTATTGACCCCTTCCTGTTCCTAACCTCCACCCACAGAGACTCCGTAGACAATCCCTCCATGGCGCCCACCTTTTCTGCAGCTGTGACATTATCTCTGATCAACAGTGCCACACCCCCACCTCTTTTGCCTCTCTCCCTTTCCTTTCTGAAACATCTAAAACCCGGCACTTGAAGTAACCACTCCTGTCCCTGAGCCATCCAAGTCTCTGCAATGGCCACCATATCATATCTCCAAGTACTGATTGACGCTCTAAGCTCATCTGCTTTGTTCACAACACTCCTTGCATTAAAATACACACATCTCAAGCCTTCGATCTGAGCATATCCCTTCTCTATCACCTGCCTATCCGTCTCGCACTGTCTACAAGCTTTCGCTATTTGTGAGCTACCTCCTCTTCCCCAGTCTCTTCAGTTCAGTTCCCACCCCCCAACAGTTCTAGTTTAAACTCTCCCCAGTAGCCTTAGCAAACCTCTCCACCAGGATATTTGTCCCCCTGGGATTCAAGTGCAACCCATCCTTTTTGTACAGGTCACACCTGCCACAAAAGAGGTCCCAATGATCCAGAAATCTGAAACCCTGCCCCCAGCTCCAATCCCTCAGCCACGCATTTATCCTCCACCTCATTCTATTCCTATTCTCACTGTCGCATGGCATAGGCGGTAATCCCGAGATTACTACCTTTGTGGTCCTGCTTCTCAACTTCCTTCCTAACTCCCTGTAGTATTTTTTCAGGACCTCTTCCCTTTTCCTGCCCATGTCATTGGTACCAATATGTACCACAACCTCTCCCTCCCACCGCAGGATATCTTGGACGCAATCCGAACCATCCTGGACCCTGGCACCTGGGAGGCAAACCACCATCCAAATATCTTTCCTGCGTCCACAGAATCACCTGTCTGGCCTCCCTAACTATAGTGTCCACTATCACTACTGCCTTCCTCTTCCCTTCCCTACCCTTCTGAGCCACAGGGCCAGACTCTGTGCCAGAGGTGCGGCCACTGTTGCTTCCTCCAGGTAGGCTGTCCCCTGGAACAATACTCAAACAGTATTGTCAAGGGGTACAGCCACAGGAGTACCTTGTACCTGACTCTTGTACCTGACTCTTCCCCATTCCCCCCTGACTATGACCCACTTGTCCGTCTCCTGTGGCCCCAGTGTGACCACCTGCCTGTAACTTCTCTCTATCACCTCCTTGCTCTCCCTGACTAGGCAAAGGTCATTGAACTGCACCTCCAGTTCCCTAACACAGTCCCTCAGGAACTGCAGCTCAACACACCTGGTGCAGATATGGCCGTCCGGGAGGCTGGGAGACTCCAGTACCCCCGGATCTGACACTGAGCACAGAAAACTGGCTTCACACACATACTTCCTACTTCTCCTCATCCCGTTACTGCCTAAGCCCGTTGAGCCAAAGCCCTACCACTCTGCTGCCCGCTGGATATGGCTGCCTTCTTTTCAAACCTTTCGTGCTCTGCTGGAGAAGGTGGAGTAATACCAGGGCTTGAAAGAGCAGATAGAAAGGATGTGGAAGGGCAAGGCCAGAGTAATCCCGGTGGGGATAGGAGCTCTTGGAGCTGTGACACTTGGACTGGGAGAGTGGCTCCAACATATCCCGGGATCAACATCTGAGATCTTGTCCCAGCAGAGCACAATAGCAAGAACAGCAAGGATACTGCACCAAAGCCTCAAGCTCCCAGGCCTCTGGTACCGGACCCAAGATTGAGGGAAAAATATACACACCAACACCCATAAGGGGGAGAAAAATACATAATCAGGAAGCAATACATTACACATTTGTGTTGAGATGCATTCTATATTAAGTTGGAGTTTTCAGCTAAGGTATGAAGAGTATTGTGTATTTAATATTTCAGTGATATTTGAAAAATATTGTAAAGATATTGTTTGATTAAGCATTCTTTGTTTACATAATTTTTTATGGGTTGTATGTAAAAGAATGTGAATGGCACACGTCATCACACCACCAAGTCACAAGTGCATACCTTGCTAAAAGTAAAATGAAAGTTGTTGCACATTTCTTGGGTTCCCTTGCTTTTCTTTTGATTAGATTTACATTTTGGAGTTCCAAAACAAAACAGTCCACTGTTCTCCCCTAATTAGATTTCTTCATATTCAGCCCTTTGTCTCTTCCACCTACCACATCAACCCCTCCCCCCCCCCCGCCCACCTATCTTCCCCCTCACCTGGTTCCACCTATCACCTACCAGCATGTTCTCCTTCCCCTCTCCCCTCCTCCTTATCCTGGCTTCTGCCCCCTTTCTTTCTAGTAACGATGACATTTTTTTGCCTGAAGCATCAACTATGTATTCCCCTCCATAGATGCTGCTTGACTTGCTGAGTTCCTCCAGCATTTTGTGTGTGTGTTGCTCAAGATTTCCTGCATCTGTAGAATCTATTCTGTTCATAAACAGTTATATTGTCATCTGCTTCCTGCAGAGCTCTCATATTTACAAAAGCATCAGAGAATGTACTACATTGTTACATGAAGGGTTATTAATTTTGTATTTGAGTTCTTTTTCAGTTTGCAGTGAAGATTACATAGTCTGTAATTACCTGCATTATCTCAGCATTTTAACCCAGTTGTGATGCAGTCTCAACACCACTGCAGTGATCCACTGGCTAAAACTGTCCTGATGGATTAAACAGTTGAATTGCTGTGCTGCATTATAATTGGCATATGTTTGTTACTGTTTGCATTTCAGTCCAGTGGATTAGTTGATGTTTGAAGACAGATTAATTGATTCTTTTTAAAGTTGAAGATGTGACAGCACTGACAAGTAGAGTATTTTATAAAATAGACTGAATACATTTTGGGAAGGTTTGGGGAACATAACTTAGTAGCCAAGCATAATACATTGATCAGTCAGTGCAGACTGCACCTCGCTCTGCAATTTAATTCAAAGTTTACTGCTCCAAGACACCATTGCAACTAAACCTTCAAATCTGTTCGATAATTCAAAGTGTTTGCTTTGTGTTCTTGGTGCTTACAATTATGTTAGTAACTATATTCCTCCAAGATGCTAATTTGTTCACTGGATTATAAAGAATGATGTCCTGAACTTAACCCAGTGGATTCTAATTTCTGTTTAAATGTGCCATGTTGCTGTTTCAGTTGTGACAGGATTTTAAGAAGGAAGGTTATGTATCCAGCAGAGTTGGCGATTCAGCCCACCAACCTTTCTCCAGTTCACTGCCAGCAACAGCAGTATTTTAATCCCCCAATTTACCACTCTTGCTCATCACAAAATCTCATCAATTCACTCACATCCATCAATCAATAAACATCTCTTTTGATTCTTTTTTTAATGGTCCTCTGGGACAATGTTTCAGCCCAAGATGCCAGCTCTACTACATCAACTGCTAGTTTTCCTTCTCTGCATGTGCTGTTGTTTTCCAAAAATCTATTCTGATTAAAAATGCAAGGCTCAGCAAGAGGTATTGCCTTGTGTGTCTCGATATCCTTGTCCATTTATGGTGTGGTTGCAGGGCAAGGCAACGAAGACATTGAAAAGGCATTGTGAGACTTTTAAGCCACACACTCCCTGGTTTTCCTGCCTTTAAAACATGTCAAGCTCTTTCACTCTTTCCAAAATTGGAAGCATTCAAAATGATTAAAAATTAATTATTTAAATATTTAAAGTATTTTAAAATAGCTTAAAAGACTGAAGCAAACCAAACCGATGTAAGCAACCTTGTCCTTATCCCTGCAGTCCGTCATGAATACAGCACAGATTTCCAAATGAACTACAGGAGAGTCAGTGTCAGCAACTTGCCAGCAGGAAAAGTTAAGATGTCCTATGTTAATGTTGAAAATTTGATCATGGCGGCACATGTTGATGCCCGCAGATCTCAGCTTGTTACTGCAATCACACTACTAGTAGTATACTGTTGACCTTCATGGAGTCAGCAGAACAAACATTTAGGTTAATTCCTGAAGCATGAAAATAAGTGGAGAAGTTGCAGCAGAGTATTTCAACCACTCTGATAATAACTAGGAGTCAAAGGTGACTCAAAGGAATTGTTGAAATGAAGTCCAGCAAAATTTAACAACATGCAGACTCATTGAGATGGGGAGGAACACTAGACTTTTGGGGTCATACAGTGTGGAAGCAGGCTGTTTGGCTCACAAAGTTTCTGTGGGTCATTGAGTACCCATTTAATATTAATCCTACACTGATCAGTTTATTATGTCACATCACCAATATGGAGTGAAAACCTTTTAAGACACAAGACATAGGAGCAGAATTAGGTCATTTGGCCAATTGAGTCTGCTTCACCATTTCATCATGGCTGATCCATTTTTCTCTCAGCCCCAATCTCCTACCTTCTCCCCATATCTCTTCATGCCCTGACTAATCTATCAACCTCCACCATAAATATACATGAAGACTTGGCTTCCACAGCTGCCTGTAGCAACAAATTTCACAGTTTCACCACTCTCTGACTAATGAAATCCCTCTGTTCTGAAAAGATGCCCCTCTGTTCTGAGCTGTGTCCTTTGGTCTTAGACATTCCCACCACAGGAAGCATCCTCTCCACATCCACTCTTTCAATACCTTTCGATGAAGTCGCCCCTCATTCTTCTGAATTCTAGTGAATGCTGGCCCTGAGCCATCAAAGATTCTTCATTTGACAAGCTGTTCAAACCTGAAATCATTTTTGTGAACCTCATTTGAATTCTCTCCAATTTTAGCACATCCTTTTAAGATAAGGGGCCCAAAACTGTTCACAATATACCAAGTGAGGTCTCACCAGTACTTTATAAAGACTCAACATTACATTCTTGCTTTTATATTCTAGTCCTCTTGAAATGAATGTTAACATCACATTTGCCTTCCTCACCACAGACTCAACCTGCAAATTAACCTTTAGGGAATCCTGCACAAGGACTCCCTTTGCACCTTCGTTTTTTTTCTTGTATTTTCTCTCCATTTAGAAAATGATAAACCCTTTCATTTCGTCTACCAAAGTACATGACTGTACACTTCCCGACACTGTATTCCATCTGCCACTTCTTTGCCCATTCTCCTCATCTATCTAGGTCCTTCTGTAGCCTCTCTACTTCCTCAAAACTACCTGCCCCTCCACCTATCTTTGTATTGTCTGCAAACTTCGCACCAAAGTCATCAATTCCATCATCCAAATCATTAACATAAAATGTAAAAAAAATTGGACCCAAATCAGACCCTGTGGAACACCGGCAGCCAGCCAGAAAAGACTCCCTTTCTTCCCACTCTTTGCCTCCTGCCAGTCAGCCACTGCTAGAATCTTCCGTGTAGTTTGAGTGACATCCAGACATCATGTCCGACTGAAGGACATAGAGGTAATAAATGAAAAACAGAGTGCAGAATAAGGAGTTGCAGTTACAAAGGAAAATGCAACTGTTTCAGCTGTTTCCATCTGGCAAACAGTACTGTAGCTTTAAGGCCAGGTTCAGGGACAGCTTCTTTCACCAGGCCATTAGATTTATCAATGCACACTGATCTTATGGCATATCTGACTGTACAGACATGTACACAAAACAATTACGTATACGATCTTAGTGTTTGGACCATACCCTTCCACATTTCCCTTCCTTATTGCTTGTACATAGCAACTAAGAAGCAACATAAAGGTTTTTATTCCCTCGTGTTGTGAGATGGATGTAAGAAATAAAATTAATTCTAATTCGGTGCTGGGCCTCGATTTCTTGCGGTCTTGGGCAGAGTGGTTGGAAAACAAGCTGCAATGCATCTGGATGATCCTGTTTTTATTTTCTCCACATTGCCTTCAGCTCAATGCAGATACTACCATTTACCTGCTGACCAGGGGCGGTGTATATTGGTGAGGTAACCCATCAACACTCATGATGAAAGGGATAATGTACAGACTTCACATAGCCAGCACTGAAGGTCAGAACTGAATCTGGTTTTCTACAGCTATGAGACAGCAGCTTTATTCTGTCAATGTACCACCAGAAAATAGGGAATGAAATGAATAGAAGAAGGATTGGTCAGAGAAGCATTTGGTTGTAGTGCTTTTAAATCACATCATGGTTATGGAAAATGACAAAGATAAAACAGAAATAAAACTTCTGCACATGGCCGATACCTTCAGGTCTTGCCCATTCCTGTTCAGTATCCTTCTATTCCCCATCTATTCATGTCTAAATGCCTCTTAATCACTACCAGTCCCTGTGCAAGTGTAAAACATGCCTCACAAATCTTCTTTAAACTCTTTCCCTCTCTTATCTTAAATCTATGCTTATTTCCGCCCTGGGATAAAAACTCTGACGACCAATCCTCTATGCCTCTTCTAAAGTTTCATTCTTCTGTCAGGATGCCCCCAATCTTTGACGCTGCAGAGAAACCTTCTCTAATCCAGCCAATCTCCTGACGAACCTCCTTTGTACCATTTCCAAAGCCTCTATAGCATTCCTGTAAGGAGTTGACCAGAAGGGCACACAATGCTCCATATATGGCCTAAATCAAGTTTTCTACTGCTACAAGATGATTTGCAAAGTTTTATTGTCAGTGCCCTGATTGACGAAGGCATTATGTCATATATGGCATTTACTACCCAACCTATTTTGAGTTTTTTTTTATTGCCAAGTGTACCAAGATGTAGTGAAAAGCTTGTTTAGCATCCAATTCATACAGATCATATCGTTACACAGTGCTTTGAGGTAGAATATGGGAATACAATAACAATGTTAAATAATGTGTGAAAGTTAGCAGAAAGTGCAGAGAATGATAAAGTGCAAGATTATAATGAGGTAGATTATGAGCTCATCCTGTTGTACATGAGACTGGAGCAAGTGGGACCAAATGTGCCCTCGACCCTGGTGGTGTATGCTTTCATGCTTTTGTTTCTTTAGCCAGAGGGGAGAAGACAGAATGTTCACGGTGGTTTGGAAGTTTGACCCTGCTGGCTGCTGTGCTGAGACAGTGAGAAGTATAGACCATAGAGGGGAGGATATTTCTCTTGTTGCACTAAGCTGTGTGCACAACTCTCTGCAGTTTCTTGCGGTCATGTGTAGAGCAGTTAACATATCACGCAGCCAGTCAGAATACTTTCTATGGTGCATCGATAACACTTGGTAAGGGTCGATTTATTTGGCCTCCTGAGAAAGTAGAGGCATTGGTAAGCTTTCTTGACTGAGACATCAATGTAGATGGGCCAGACAGGTTACTGGTGATGTTCATACCTCAGAACTTGAAGCTGCCAGCACTTTCAATCTCAGCATAGTTAATATAGACAGGAGCATGTGTACCACCCCCTCCCCTCCTGAAGTCAATGACCAGCTCTTTTGTTAGGTTGACATTGAAGCAAAGGTTGCTGTCATGACACTATGTCAGTAAGCTCTCAATCTCCTTCCTGTACTCCGACTTATCGTTATTTGAGATATGGTATCACCTGCAAACTTCTAGAAAGAGTTAGAGCAAAACCTGGCCAATCACTCATGAGTGTAGAAGGAATAGAGTAGGGGCTGAGGATGGAAGCTTGTGGAGCACCGGTGTTGTGTGGGGTGTTGGTGCCTATCCTCCTGATTGTGCTCTGCTGGTCAGTGAGTCAAGAATCCTGTTGTAGAGGTAAGCATTGACTCCCAGAGTCCAGAGATTTGTGTTGCATTTACTTGGAATAGCAGTATTGAAGGCAGCAGTAGTTAATAAATAGTAGTGTTACTAACTGTAGGTGTTTTCACTGTCTGGATGCTTCAGGGATAATTGTAGAGCCAGGGAGACAGAGTCCACTGTAAACCAGTTTCCATAGTAGACAAGTTGAAGCGGGTTGAGGTTGTCACTATTTTTGTAGACATTTTTGGGGATTTATGATATTTCTCTGTTCGTCCATACACCTAAGGCTCCTGTCATTTACTGTATACCTTCCTCTTACATTTGACCTTCCGAAGTACCAAATCTCATGCTTGTCTCGATTAAGCTTCATAGTCAGAAAGGAAAGATTAATGTTTAGCATTGCTCTGAGCAGATGAAGTTAAAAGTAAATTTACTGTCAAAGTATGTATGCATTATACAGCCTGGAGATTTGTCTCCTTACAGGCAGCCACAAAACAAAGAAACGGAGAAGAGACCATAAAAAAGACTATCAAAGACCCCATTCTGCAGGCAGAAACAATAAATTGTGCAAGCAATACGAGTAAGCAAATAGCATTCTGAACAAAAGTGAATCCATAGACACAAAGCCCAGAGCAGCCCCAGCCTCGGTTCAACACGGAGCCAAGCAAATGCCTCACAGCAGCAAGCAGAACCGGCTCTCACCTTGCCTCTTGTCCTGACACCCTGCCTTTTCAATTAATCTAGCCCAACGTTGAAATTGTCCAATCATCGGATCTGGAAGAAATGTACCTTGTGCTGTTAATAGAAGCAAATGAACAAATAACATGTTCTAATCCTCCTTTTCTAATGGTCTCTGAAGACAAGATTAATGCCAGCAAGCAGGGTTATGCTAGATTTGTACTGCTGTTGAAAGCATAGGGAACAGAGGAGTAGGCGGAATGTCCCCATTTAAGATGTTTGTTATTATGATCAGATGATTAACTAAGTCACCAAAATATTTCACAAGTTTTCATACAGAACACAGTAATTAATTTTTGTTTGAATAAAAGTGTAGCTAAAGTCTGGAGTTATATACTTTTAAGGGAAGCAGCAATTAAGCTAAGTAACATATAGGGATTTAACGATTTTCCTAATTGAATCCTAATGATCAATTACCAGCAGTTTGGAGATTTAAAGAGGTGATCAGTATTCATTCAGAGTTCAAATTATGATGTTGCCACTTTTGAAATAAGTAATTTCCACCAAGTTTCTTCTTTCCTGGTAGCTTTTGCTTGTATAGGTGTTGTTGTCGTCAGCATCTTCAAGTGAGACACTGAAGAGCTTGTGTCTGTGGAATGTGTAGGACCCTACAAAGTGAGTTTTGTCGAAGTGCTTGCCCAAAAAGCAATGAAGAGGGAAAAGATGAAGGATACTAAAAGATTTTTTTCCAGATATATAAAGAGTAAAAGAGAGGTGAAAGTAGGTATCAGACGACTGGAAATAATACTGGAGCGTTAGTAACGGGGGACAAGGAAATGGCAGATGAACTAAATAGGTATTTTGCATTCGTCTTCACTGTGGAAGACACCAGCCAGATGTTCAAGTGTGTCCAGGGGAAGAAGTGAGTGCAGTTGCTATTATTAGGGAGAAATTGCTTTGGAAAGGTCTGATGGTGAATAAATCACCTGGACTAGATGGACTACACCCCAAGGTTCTGAAAGAGGTGGCTGGAGATATTGTGGAAGGATTGGTAATGATCTTTCAAGAATCACTAGATTCTGGCATGGTTCTGGACGTCTGGAAAATTGCAAATGTCACTCCACTCAAGAGGGGAGAGAGATAGAAGAAAGGAAATTTTAGGTCAGTTAGCCAGGCCTCAGTGGTTGGGAAGACATTGGATTGTTAAGATGAGGTCTCAGGGTTCTTGGAGAAACATGATAAAATAGGCCATGTCAGCATGGTTTCCTTAAGGGAAAAATTTGCCTGACAAATCTGTTGGAATTCTTTGAGGAAATAGTAAGCAGGATAGACAAAGGAAACTCAGTGGATTTTGTATTCTTGGATTTTCAGGAAGCCTTTGACAAGGTGCTGCACATGAAGCTGCTTAACAAGATAGGAGCCCATGGTATTACAGGAAAGATACTAGCATGGATAGAGGATTGGCTGATCGGCAGGAGGCAAAGAATGGGAATATAGGGAGCCTTTCCTGGTTGGCTTCTGGGTGTTTTGCAGGTTTCGGTGTTGGGACTGCTTTTAGATTATATGTCAGTGATTTGGATGATGGAATTGATGGCTTTGTGGTCAAATTTGCGGATGATGCGAAAATAAGTGGAGGGGCAGGTGGTGTTGAGGAAGCAAAAGGATGCAGAGGGACTTAGACAGATTAGGAGAATGGGCAAAGCAGTGGCAGATGGAACACAGTGTTAAGAAGTATACGGTCATGCACTTTGGTAGAAGGAATAAAGGAATATAGGTTATTTTGTAAACTGGGAGAAGATTCAAAAATCTGAGGTGCAAAGGGACTTGGGAGTTGTTGGGCAGAATTACCTGAAGGTTAGCTTCCATGTTGAGGAAGACAAACACAATGTTAGCATTCATTTTGAGAGGACCAGAATATAAAAGCAAAGACATAAGGCTGAAGATTTTTAAGGCACTGGTGAAGCCTCACTTGGAGTATTATGAACAGTTTTGGGTACCTTATCTAAGAAAGGATATACTAACATTGGAGTGGTTTCAGAGGAAGTTCATGGGAATGATTCCAGGAATGAAAGGGTTATCATGCATCTCAATGTCACCAAGACCAAGGAGATGGTGGTGGACTTTAGGAGATCTAGGCCTCATATGGAGCCAGTGATCATTAATGGAGAATGTGTGGAGCAGGTTAAGACCTACAAGTATCTGGGAGTACAGTTGGACGAGAAGCTAGACTGGACTGCCAACACAGATGCCTTGTGCAGGAAGGCACAGAGTCGACTGTACTTCCTTAGAAGGTTGGCGTCATTCAATGTCTGCAGTGAGATGCTGAAGATGTTCTATAGGTCAGTTGTTGAGAGCGCCCTCTTCTTTGTGGTGGCGTGTTGGGGAGGAAGCATTAAGAAGAAGGACGCCTCACGTCTTAATAAGCTGATAAGGAAGGCGGGCTCTGTCGTGGGCAAAGTACTGGAGAGTTTAACATCGGTAGCTGAGCGAAGGGCGCTGAGTAGGCTACGGTCAATTATGGAAAACCCTGAACATCCTCTACATAGCACCATCCAGAGACAGAGAAGCAGTTTCAGCGACAGGTTACTGTCGATGCAATGCTCCTCAGACAGGATGAAGAGGTCAATACTCCCCAATGCCATTAGGCTTTACAATTCAACTGCCAGGACTTAAGAACTTTTTTTTAAAAGCTATTATTAATGCTTTTTGAGTTAGTGATTTAGATGCATATCATATTATGACTGAGTTAAGTATTGTATGTAATGAGTTTTTGCTACAACAAGTGTATGGGACATTGGAAAAAATGTTGAATTTCCCCATGGGGATGAATAAAGTATCTATCTATCTATCTATCTATCTATCTATCTATCATTTAAGGAGAATTTGATGGCTCTCGGCCTATACCTGTTGGAATTTAGAGGAATGAGGGGGTTCTCACTGAAACCTATTGAATGTTGAAAGGCCTAGATGGAGTGGATGTGGAGAGGCTGTTTCCTATGGTGGAGGAGTCTAGAAACAGAGGATAGAGCCTCAGAATAGAGGGCCATCCATTTAGAACAGATGTGGAGGCCAGGTCATTGGGTATATAGATCATTAGAAGTTGATAGGTTCTTGATTAGTCAGGGCAGGAAAGGTTACAGGGAGTAGGAAGGAGAATGGGGTTGAGAGGGGAAATGGATAAGCCATAATGATATCTCAGAGCAGACTCAATGGGCCAAATGGCCTAAATTTGCTCCTATATTTTATGGTTTTGTAGTCTTTGGAAGATTGAGCTCGTCAGCCTGGGAAGGCAGTCCATTTAAGAGAGGGAAAACTCTGATTTCAAACCCCCGCTGCCCTGTGGCCATACCCACTCATGGGAAAGGCTTCGGGAGTAAACCCTGAGGACAAATCCGGAGCTGGAGTCCCTAAGGCAGTCTGACGTTGCCTTCAACTTCGTCCTGGCAACTCCTGCTACGACACTGGTGCCAAGCTGTATCGGCCCTTGCCCTTCCCTTGGACAACATTGGTGTCGTGGAGAGGGGAGATTTGCTGCATGGACAACTGCTGGTCTTCCATACAACCTTGCCCAGACCTGCGCCCTGGAAACCATTCCAGGCGTAGATCCATGGTCTCACGAGACTAATGGATGCCACCAGTCTTTGGAAGATATTCTAAAGTGGTCAAACCATACTTAATAGGAATCACAAAAGATCAGGAATTGGAATCCTAGGAAATTTGTTGGTTTGACCATGCAGAAGTTTTGAATGTAATCAACTAAACGAGAACTGACTGAAAATCAAATGTGTCAAACTGGTGACTGATTACCTTGAGAAAAACAATGAACGGGACACAAAATCAATAACCAAAGTAATACATATCTTGTACAAATTGCATTAAAGATATCCCATGAAGAAAGCTGAGCACATTGATGCTCTGAAAATGTAAGTAAGCATTATATTCTGAAATTTTCAACATCCCAACAATGACCATTTCAGATGTAGTTAGACTGTAAAGTGCATTGGGGTGACTAATAGTAATGAAAGGTGATTTATTTAATGCAAGTCATTTTTGTTAAATCACATCTCTTCATAAGCAATTACTTAAGCTTTACTTCTCTGATGATATCCTAACATGTGGTTATAGTATTTTTCTCCGCTGTGCTGTTCTCTCCAAGAGCACATGGATCAAGATGGATGGAAGGCTGTGGTTTAAATGAACTTTGTGGGATTGGCTTCTTGTGCATTGTTGGTCACCTTTGTAAAAGGAGAGTTCCCAGTGAACAGTTTGGATATACAGTATTTCAATTTCACTCATAACCTTTAAAATTTGGATGTACGATACTTTATCTGAAGAGCATTAGTGTCCTGAAATTTGCGCTAGAAATAAGGGTGAGGCCATCTGCATTCATTATCATCAAATCTAAGTGGTAATCTCTGGCATCCATTAAGTACATTTAAGAATGGAAATCAGGAAATTCCCTGATCCTCAACTGTCTTTGCTGCACGGATGCCTTGTCAAGAGACTCAGCACTTACAGAAACTGAGAAGCACAAAGATGTGGTTTTTAACTGATTAATGTCCACTTAACATAACTGGAAAGGTTTCTTCATTTTTGATATGTGTCTTTACTGCAAAATCTCTCTGGCAGCAAGTATTCACTTAAAAGTGCAGTATCTCATCCTTTAGGTTATTGCAATTAAAGGTTTGCTTTCCTTTTTACTTCTATTGATTTTCTCTCTGTCAGTCCAATCTTTCTTTTCCTGTCTTTGCTTTCAAAGTCAAAGTAAATTTATTATCAAAGAACATATGAGGCCCTCCATTGGTAGGGGCTGACCATGGATGTTGTATCCCAATTGTCTGTGATTGGCAAGCTAGTATGCAAACCAGAATAATTATGATATGGAGAGCAAGCTGTTGCCCATGTAGCAGGCTTCTCCTCTCCACGCAGCTGATGAATCCAAAGGAATGGCAGAAACTGATATAGTTTGACACCAGTGGTGTCGTAGGAGTTGCCAATCAGTGTTGAACTCAATGCAGGACTCAGGCTCTGGATTTTCCCTTGGGGTTTACTTGCGAAGCCTTCCCCATTAGTGAGCATAGCTGTAAAACTCCCGAGGTTGAGATCAGAGTTTTCTTTCTCCTAGATGAGCTGCCAACCACGGCTGACTAGCCCATCTGCCTGAAGCCAAAGTGACTGGTTTTAAGGTACCAGGAACCCACCTTTCCTCATTCCCCTGTCAGTAGAAATGCGTCCTCTGGGCTTGGGAGCCAAGCCACACCTGAAGGCCAGGAGGTAGACTTGGTTGTCAGAGGCTATTTGAGATGCACACCATTGGGAGCATTTAGTAGGTAGTGGGAGTTTATTTCCACTGCCCCCCCCCCATCCCCAGCTATAACAACCTTACGGGACCATATAAAGTATACATCTATCTATGTCATCATATACAACCCTGAGATTTATTTTCTTACGGGCAGTCACAGTAAATATAAAGAAACAAAATAATAATAAATAAATAAGCAATAAATATCAAGAAAATGAGATGAAGAGTCCTTGAAAGAAAGTCCATAGGTTGTGGGAACTGTTCAGTATTGGGGTGAGTGAAATTGAGTGAAGTTATCCCCTTTGGTTCAAGAACCTGATCATGGGTAAATACTGTTCCTAAAACTACTAGTGTGGGTTCTGAAGCTTCTGTACCTCCTTTACTCTTCACCACCCATCTCTAGAACTTTGTCAAAGTTTTATAAGACATGCCAAATCTTTGCAAACTCCTAAGGAAGTAGAGTCACTGCCATATTTTCTTCATAATTGCACTTACGTGAGGGGCTCAGAACAGATCCTCTGAAATGATAACACCAAGGAATTTAAAATTACTGACCCTCCCCACCTCTGATCCTCAAAGGACTGGCTCATGGATCTTCTCTTTACTCCTCCTGTAGTCAATAATCAGTTCCTCGGTCTTGCTGACATTGAGTGAGAGGTTGCCGTGGCACCACTCAGCCAGATTTTCAATCCCCCTCCTATATGGTGATTCGTCACCACTTTTGATTCAGCCAATGACAGTGGTGTTGTCAGAAAACTTCAATATGGCATTGGAGCTGTGCTTAGCTTCACAGTCTTAAGTGTAAAGTGAGTAGAGCAGGGGGTTTAAATACACAGCATTGTGCATGATTGAAATAATTATCTTAATTTTCCTGATTTAGAATCTACGTCAGATTTGTCAGTTCATTTGCTTAGGATGATAGGCAGTGTTTCTTTTCATGCCACATAAACCCTGATTATTTCCCCTTCCAAGTTCCGTGTAAAAGCCGACTGAAATTGTGCGTGCCTTTTTATTCACGGTGGTTGCGTTTGGGATTGCATTTCACTCACTGTCAAATTACATGGTTTAAAAATTGTCTTTTAAATAAGGTGAGATTTTTAAAAAGCTCAATTGGACATTTCTACTGCAACTGGTAAACATATCACATTTTAATTTTTCCACTTAACTTCTTAAAATCTCTTGCGTTATTTCTTTATAGAGACCAGTCTCTTAACTCATCAACAAATCACAAAATAGAAATTGAAAACAAATTTGCACCAATTTGTTTAAAAACTGTCAATGTATTATAATTGTTGTTGAGATATAGCAAAGATAGAAATAATAAATAAATTATTGTTTAAAAAGAAGTATCATGATTGGGAGCCAAAACTCAATCAGGTATTGATGTAACTGTCAATTTATAGGGGTTTAAGAATATTAAGTGTAAACCTTAAAAAAGATACAGCTTACTTTAGCTTGTATTTAGTTAACTCTAATTACTGTAAACATTGAAGGGTTCTTTAACATTTCTCTCCCTGCTTGAATAAGGTTGCACTGAAATTCCTGAAAATACTTTTGTTTGAACTGGCTTGTTCGCATGCAGATACAAATGTATTCCAGGATAAGTGTTCTCTTTTCCCAGTCAGTAAATAAGATTAAAGCTGCCAAGGGCAGCTAGTTCAATAATAAGACAAGCATTCATATAAATTGGAAAGTCTGCGAATTCTTGCAACTAAGTGTGAGCAAAACTGCGTCTACATTTATATCACAGGGACATATTTAAACCAGCATGGGTGTGGTGGAAGTGAATAACTGCTGAGTAGTATAGTTGTTATTGTTTTTGAGAATAACAATAATACAGGGATTCCCAACCCTCTCTATTTCGTGGAGCCTTACCATTAACTGAGGCGTCCGTGGACCCCAGGTTGGGAACCCCGGCTCTAATATGTAAAGATAGCCTGAAATCACAGTACAATGTTCACATAGCATGACTCTTTACTTCAGTAGTCAGTCAAATAAGCTGCCTTATTAAATCTATTTTAATGCAATACAGGAAATACAGTGGATTCTGGTTAATTGGGACACATCGGGCCCAGTACATTTTGCCCCAACTAAGCAGGTGCCCCAGTTAGCCAAAGTTTCATGGAAATAGTTTAAAATATATAAAGACAAACTACTATTTAATTGAGTAACAATTACGTGTTTAAATGAAGTACAGAACAAACTAGAACTCTATCAATGCTACTGCAGTACTATAAAACTATTAATTCCTAATATTTGATTTAGTGGTTGTCCGATGTACCCAACAATGGCAGGAAACCTGTGCGGGAGTGTTTTTAAGGTGGAAACGCTGTGGCACTTGGGCGGTTCCACTCTCTAGCTCTCGGAAGTCCAGGTTCAGAGGTACGAAGGTCGTCACACCGGGAGTTCCTTGGTTGCAGTGGTTGATTGTGAATTCTTCTGTGCCTTGTCATGCCCCTCATTCTCCACAGAGCATTGCAGAACTGTTGGATCTCACTGGAGATCTCATCTGCCCAGTCAGCCGGAACTGATTTTGCACGCTAGGTAGGCATGACCCTATCTCACCGGGGTATAAGTCCCACCCGCTACTCTCACTTGGTTTAGCCCGTCTGTTGAAGTGGAGTACTGGGGTGTGTCTGCTGTCACAGGTGAGAGCCGAGTGTACACTGTCGTGTTCTTCTGATCGACTGTAAGCGAACAAAGTCAGCTCAGACACCTAGTGCAGATAATGGTCTGCTTTCATTTCAGTTTTTGATGATTGCACCCTCCAAATCTTCACCTTAGTTGTAATAGTCAAGATGATTTTTGATTGTTGTTTTCCACTTTTGGAGCTCGCTGAACATTTTCGATATCTCTAGGAGCGACCTGGAAGACTTGCACCTTTTGGGCATGGCTCTGCAGCCCTATGGACAACCTGATTTCTCGCCAGTGTCACCAGCTGAAGCGTTGTGGGAGATCGGAACATCGAGATAGTGGGTGCGGCTGTCAGAGGTCTCTGCACGCGAGCAATTGCACGCTCTCGAGTTTGTTCCTGATTCTGGAGTTGGGGAAACTCGAAAGTGACACTGCAGGCTGTAACATTGAAACAACGAGGTGTTGGCCTGTCCTCTCACTGTGGAGGGAGTGACACCTCTCTCTCCCTCATTAGTGACAGAGAGAGACCTTGTGGGATGTTGGGGACAGTGGTTTTTGATGGATTGCAGATAATGGTCTCTTTGGGGGGTTTGTTGTTGCTTGCATGGTGGGTGATGGGGAGGGTGATGCTTTCTGCTGGAGCAAATAGGGTTGGGGGAGAGGGGAGGGTCGATACTTTGTTGCTGTTTGAGCATGGGAGGGGGTGGGGCTTTGGGAGTTCTACGTTTGTCTGTCATTCATTCTTTGAGGGGTTTTTCTTCCGTTTCATGGATGTCTGAGAAGGGTAAGAATTTCAGGTTGTATACTGTATACATTCTCTGATTTGAACCATTGACACCTTCAAATTCTTCATAGTCCCTAACTTGTTGGAGTAGAGAATTACTTTCATTTTCACTCCTGGTCATTTCTGGCATCTCTGCGACTGAATGCTTGATACTGCGGAGAGCAAAACAGATTTGAATTGTCTTGCTGCTTATTTCAAGCCAACTATCAGTGACAAAAATATCTGGTTTTAAACAGAAGCATATGCAATTGATGATAGTTAAAAATTGCTCACTCTCAGCATAGTGTAGTGTCTAACAGCCACACAAGTACACGCATCTGATGTTAGTTAGAAACTGTTCGAAAGCAGTCCCCTGTCCTAATTAAGCTGCATCGTGTCACAACTAAAAGAAGGGAATTCCAGCTATTTTCTTCATTAGTTTTTGTTCTTTCAGAGTTGTCCCAAATAAGTGGCTGTCCCGATTAACCAATGGCCCTATTAACCAGAATCCTATTAACACTCAACAGGTCAAGCAGTATCTCTGGAAAGCGAAATTAGGTTAATGTTTCATTTACTGCCTCATTATGGATTTATCAATCATTTCCTTTTTCCTTACATACGAACATATTTCTCTGCTGAAACCCAGTCCAGTAATTGAATTTTACAGGATGCTGGAAACTCATAGGTAAAGTCAATTTTTAACTGTTCTGGATACTACTTTAATGATTTATTGAGATTGAACTTGCTCTGAACTGTTTGTTTCAGAAGCATGTTAAAGGTTACAGTTGTTTGTTAGTGAGTAATCGTTTTCATAAAATATCAGTTGATCCCTTGTGTGTTCAGTAAATAGCATGCACGTTGAAAAGTCAGTGCTCAGTTAGAATCCCTGTTGTTACAAACCAAGCCAGAAATCGTGGTGTTGTGATGGACTCTGGCTTAAATTTACCTGCCACATTAGACAATTGCAAAGTCAGCCTACTACCATCTTAAAAATATAGCGACGGTTAAAGGGCTTGTGTCTCAGCAAGATCTAGTAAAACTCATCCATACGTTTATTTTTAGTAGGTGTTTTTTGCAGGTCTCTGTTAAATATTCCTCAGACGGCTATAGCTCATTCAGTACACTAATGCTAGAGTCCTCAATATGACCAAGAAAGCAGAACATATCACTCCATTTCTCAGATCACTACACTGGCTTCCTGTCCGTCAGAGGATTGACTTTAAAATATTACTACTGGTTTATAAAGCACTGAATGGTCTAGGGCCAAAATACATCCCCGATCTCTTGCTGCACTGTGAACCACCCCAAGCTCTCAGGCCGTCTGGGGTGGGTCTGCCTACCATCCCTGGGTCAAAGCTAAACATAGTGAAGCAGATTTTACTTACTATGCTCCACATGTCTGGAATAACCTTCCAGAGGATCTGAAGTCTGCCCCACCTTTAAGCTCTTTTAAGTCAAGACTTAAAACTTTTCTTTTTGCTGTAGCTTTTAATTATGATCTCCTGTACTGTAACTTCTATTTATCATATCTATTTTTGTGTGATTTTATTCTCTTGTATGTTGTCTGAAATTTGATTTTGTATTTTTATATCTTGTTCTATGTAAAACCCTTTGAATTGCCTTGAGTTTGAAAAGTGCTCTACAAATAAACTTGCTTGCTTGCTCAGTACTCTAGCAGGTACATGGGAACAGAAGGATAAAAAGATCATAAGATGGCAAGGAGCATTGAAGGCTTGGATGGGGCAGCAGAATTGGACCAGTTGGATGAAATGGTCTTTTTCTGGGCTGGAAATTCAGTAGACTGAATTTTAATATCTAAAAGTGGGTGAGAAGTGGGGGAAAATGTTGGGCATTGACAGTACTTTGAATAGCCATCTCAAACCTATACTCTTGTTTTTGGCTGGCTTTTCATGGGGCTCTGTGCCATATATCTCTCAGAGGTAGGTTGTTCAAGATTTGTTGGTCTGATTTTACTTGGAAATTTTTTTTAAAATATATATTTAAATGTCTGATGTTACAATTAAAAATTGTTTTTAAAAATATACTTCTATGTTGTCAGTTTGGAACCAATATTTCAAGAGCTTTAAGGACTTGTATAGAAGATCCACTGCCTGAAAGACTCAATGACCCTTCTTTGACAACTGGTAATGACAGTCACTATTACACTTTGTTGGCCTTCACCAGGTACCTATATAGGATTGCACTGAGTAACCTACATCTACATATGGAAGGTGATTGATAGCTTGTTTAATCTGGGCAGACTGTGATGCACATTCTCTCTTCAACAACTTGAGTTAGAATGAGTGAGCACTCCGGTTTCCATTTCCGGCAGCAGCAGAGCACTATAGCCTTCATGGATGTGATCAATTACAAGAATTTGCTCTCTGTCAATGTGCAGTTGGTGTGAATATACTTCCGCCACTTCACAACGTTCACTTGGTATAAACAACCAATTATCCTTTTCACAATTCTCATCAATTCCCATTTTACCATTTCTCACGTGAAATGCTTGCTTGCTAGCCTGCTACCAAAAACAGAAAGCGGGTGTAGTTCAATAATATTTATATAATTAGAGAGTATAATAGAAATTTGACAAGGCAAAGTTGTGCCTATTGTGAATGACTTCTAAGATCTGCTTCAAACTCTGGCACAACTTCTACCTATCCTAACTGCTGAGTTGCCTTGACCACCATTCTCTGCGGTTCAGCCTCTGAAGAAGCTCTCTTTGCGCTTGTGTACAGCTGGACATGGACATCATTTGCTGACTGGAGAGGGGTGGCAACATGTAAGGAGTAGAAGTACTCACTTCTTTCCCTTAATAATGATAATCAATGCTGTTATGATTCACCTTTTGTTCCCTGGTAGCAATAGCTGGTACCATTTGCAGGGTGATTGCTTGACTGATGGTTGATCATCCAGATTGGCCATTGCATGGTGTGCAAGCACACATTGGAGGCTGAATCGAATTTGTTTGATACTTCATGCAGTGAAATAGTCATTCCTTGAATGGAGATGTTATTGCAAAAGCCTTTGATGGTAGTTATGCTCAGCATTCAAATTCATTTTGTTTATCACATGTACATCAAAGCATACAGTGAAATTTGTTGTTTGCATTAACAAGCAACACAATCTAAGGATGTGCCAGGGGCAGCTTACAAGTTTTACAACTCATTCCAGAGCCAACATAGCAGGCCCACATGCAGAACAATACAGGACACAACATAACAGAATATAGCAACAAACAAACAAAAAACAACCAAACAAGCCCTGTTCCTCCCCACACACTTACACAGATCTCCATCCCCAGAACAGACGGTCTGCAATCCAGCCTCCAGTGGACATTTGAGCTTCAACTTCCCCAGTGGACTCGGGGCTCTGATCATCAGGCCTCTACTTCCGGACTTTGGGCTTTGATCTTTGGTATTGACCCCAGACCTGCCAATGATGACAAATTGAGGACTCTGGATGGGTGACTGACAGACTCCTCTAGTATGTCTGCAAGAGTACAGTGTGTTTGGAATGTTTACCCGTATAGCACACTTCCCTAGCTGCTGCAACAGGATGAAACAAGATTAACAAAGGTCCATTTCATCATGGCTGGTGACTTCAACCAGGCTAATTTCAAGAATGTGCTACCAAAATACTAATACCAGCACTCTCCTGTCCTCGAGGGCTGAACTCCCTTGAACATTATCATATAACTATCAAAGATGACTACTGAGCAACCCCACACCCCGTCTGCTCTTTGGTAAATCGGACCACCGGACTGTGCCCTACTCCATGCATGCAAACTGAAGCTGAAATGAGAGGTACAGTACAGAAAATTGTACGGTGCTGGTCTGAGGAAACAGACGAGCTTCTCCATAATGGCTCTGAATCGGTAGACAGGTCCGTGTCCAAAGACTCAACTGCCAGTGTAGATGAGTATGTCACTACTTTCAGGGATTTTATCAGCACATGTTGAGGATCCTGTGTACTGAAGAATAAAATCTAGGTGTTCCCAAATCAGAAACCATGGCTGAACCAAGAGATGAGGTCTGGGTCCAAAGTGTTCAAATCAGGTGAGCCTGATGTTTTATCAGAAATCGAGAAATGATCTCCATAAAGCTATATGAGTCAGTACCAGTCCAAAATAGAGTCCTAGACCAGTTGTCATTCTTGGCAGGGCTTACATGGTATAATAGACTACACAACAAAGTTAGGCAGCAGCATCACTGACAACACTTCCCATACATTATATGTATGAACAAGGTAAATCTAGGTATTTCATAATATATGTTTTTAAAAAAACAGAAAAAAGAAAAAAAAAAGATTGCAAAATTGACTAAACTACTAATCTAATCTGTATGGTCCATGTTTTGGGAAAACTCATTTATACTGTAATCATTGCTTATGTATTCTTTCATGTGTAATGGGAATTTGTATGTTTGTAATCCCTTTATTAATATATCAATTGTATTTTGTTCATAATATTATTAATAATAATAAAGAGATTGAAAAAGAAAAAAGACAACACTTCCCTTCCCAATGAGCTGAATGCATTCTATCCAATTTTTTAAACAGAAGAGAATGGATATGTCACCACTCAATAGCCTCTTGTATACCTGAACCCACTGTCGCCATTGTGGATGTAAGATCAGTAAGATTGGGAGTGAACCTGTGAAACCTGGCCCAAATGGTGTCCTTGGCCACATCCTTAGATCCTGTGCAGATCAGCTGGTGTGGGAATTCGCAGATATTTTTAACCTTTCCTTGCTAGTTCTACCTGCTTTAGAAAGACTGCTATCACCCTAGTTCCTAAGGGAAAACAAGGTAATGTGCCTGAACAACTACCTTAACCAGGGTCTCTGACATCTAACATCATGAAATGCTTTAAGGGGCTGATCATGTGATCATCAACACTAACCTTCCAGGCAATCTCAACCCACTGCAATCTGTCTATCACTGAAAGTGGTCTATGGTGAATACCATCTCCCTGGCCCTACATTCATCTCTGGAGCATTCCGACAGTAAAGACACTTACATCAGACTATTGTTTATTGACCACATCAACCTCATAAATATGAAAATTCCAAGCAAACTCATCACTGAACTCCAGACTCTAGGAGTCAATGGTTCCCTCTGCAAGTGGATTCTTGACTTCATGACCAACAGACCTCAATCAGTAAAGACAGGTGGCAACACGGCAACACAATTATTCTATGTTGTGTCCTTACCCCACTATTGTAACTCCCTATACACTCACAAATGTGTAGTCAGATTCTGCTCTAGCTCCATCTACAAATTTGCAGGTGTATCGCAAATAATAACGAGCCAGAGTACAGCAAGGAGATAGAGAGCCTGGTGACATACCAACATGATAATAACCTTTCCCTCAGTGCTAGCAAAACAAAGCAGCTGGTCATTGACTTCAGGAAGGGGAACAGTGGACATGCTCCTGTTTACATCAATGGTGCTGAGGTCAAGAGGGTTGAAAGTTTCGAGTTCCTAGGAGTGAACATCACCAATAGCCTGTTCTGGTCCAACCATATCAACACCATGGTCAAGAAAGCTCACGAGTGCCTTTACTTCCTCAAGAGTCTAATGAAATTTGGTAGGTCCCCTTTGACCCTCACCAATATTTATTAATGCACTATAAAAGGCATCCTATCCAGATGGGGCACAGCTTGGTATGGACTAAGCCTACAAAAAGTAGTGGATTTGGCCTGGTGCATCATGGATAAACCCCTCCCAACCATTGAGCGCATCTACATGAAACACTGTCATAGGAAAGCAGCATCCATCATCAGAGATCCTCACCACCCAGGTCACGCTCTCTTTTTGCTGCTGCTATCACATAGAAGGTACAAGAACAACGAGACTCACACCACTGGGTTTAAGAACAGTTTCTACCCCTCAACCTTCAGGCTCTTGGATAAAAGGGGATAACTACACTCACTTGACCCATCATTGAATTGTTCCCACAATCAATGATCTCACTTTAAGGGCTCTTTATCTCATTATCTCATGTTCCTGTTATATATTGCTATTTATTTATATTTGCTTTTGCACAGTTCTGTGCTCTGGTTGATCTTTCATTGATGCTGTTGTAGTTACTATTCTATAGATTTGCTGAGTACGCCTGCAGGAAAATGAATCTCGCGGTTGTTTATGTTGACATACATGTACTTCGATAATAAATTTACTTTGAACTTTTCAAACTTTGACCTGCTTTGCCTGTCACTGCAAGAAACTACAGAGAGTGAGAACATAGCTCAGACATCACAGAAACCAGCCTCCCCTCTATGAACTCTGTACACACTTCCTGTAGCCTCAGTAAAGCTGTCAGCACGATCAAAGGCCTCACCCACCCTAGGTATTCTCTCTTCTACCTCTCCTATTGAGCAGAAGATACAAAAGCCTGAAAGCACGTACCACCAGGCTCAAGGACAGCTTCTGTGCTGCTGTAATAAGACTACTGCCCTTGTACACTAAGATGGACCCCGGACTTCACAATCTACCTTGTTATGATCTTGTGCTTTATTGCTTACCTGCACTTTCCAGTTAGTTCTGCATTGTTACTATTACCAAGTCCTTTTGGTAACTGGGAGTATGTGTTCTCCATTCAGAGCTTGGATGCGTTATGCTTTGGAGGCTCACTCTCCACTGTACTTAGTAATGATACTGTAAATCTTCTCAGTTACTCATCTGGTCACCAGTGTTCTTAAGGGAAGGAAATCTACCATGCTTACTTGGTTAGGTATGAAGGTTGACTTGGAACAGCCATTCAAGGGTAAATACAGGTATATGGTAGGAATTATTGAACACAGTGTACCTGCAAATTCTTTCTGCCTGGATGTGCCACCTTGGTTTTACCAGAGTGTTTAATCCTCCCATTCTCTCTTTATGGAGTTTAAGAATTCCCAGCATCACTTCAGTGTTGCAACATGACTTCCCCCTCGGTCCACAAATTTGGCCTGAACTGTTGAGCATTCCCAGCACTCTCTGATTTACTATAGGCTCCCACCATCTGTAGTGTTCTATTTTTGTTTATTCTATTTTTATTTCAACAGAGCACAAAAAGATTGTCTTCTTTAATTAGGAGGAGCAGCGGTGATTGGGTAATTTCCTTGTTAATCAAGCTTGATGACGGATCGAGATGGGTTCTGTGCACATAGTTTATATGCAACAGTTGTCCTCTTGCTGCATTTGCTGTGGAACTGGCTCTGTTCTTATTGGAAGAAATTGATGCAGTTCCCATTCCCTTTGTTCATTAAATGTTTTCTTAGTAGATTGACTCATATGGTGTACAATGGATTGTTTATTGTGTGTTTATTAATGGACTATGATCTCAGTGTTTCACCTCCAAATCATTGATTGGCACAGTATTGTTAAGAATTGCATATGTCTGCAAATAAAGTTAGGCAGAACTTGCTTCAGTTCACCAGTAAGTTATTTAAAACTAGCTGAAGATTGGTACTACTGGGTTTCAACAGGCTAAAAACATGTGTCATAAAGACTTCTCTAAAACAATACAGGAAAATAAAGAGAACAGGAAAACTAGTAACTTTGCTTTGAATTTTCACATTTTATAGGTTCCAAAACACAAACAGTATTGTGTTTGTTACATTATTTAAAAGGAAGGTGAAGGATAAAAGAGTTTGAAAGAAATATGTTTATGCCCAACCTCCCTGAGAGATTTTATTATTGTTTTATGATTGTCCATGTAAATAAATTAGTCTTTCAACTATTACTAGAACTGAGAGCAGTTTATTTTATTCTTTATTCTCCTTTTAGGTTTTGAGAGGTAATTGGGACTGGGCAGCGAGCTATTGACAGTGAGAGTTTTATGGGACTCGACAAACCTATCAGAAAACCCAATAGTATGCAGCTCTCCTCATCTTGTGCTGATTTATCACAAAGAGCAATGCACCTATTCTGTATTATGTTTTCTGGCTGTCAGATGTTCCCTTTGCGGTAAAATACATCTAAATAATTTCTATGCAGGCAAACAAACAATACAAGTTGTTTAGAGTTTGTGGAGCATTTGAAACAGAGGTGGCATTTTGTGGAGAACAATAATATTTTGCTTGTCTCACTGGATATCAGTGGAGTCTTTCGTTTGCAATGGAATATAAATTTTTGCTCCCTGATTATTCAGTCAATTTGCTGAGCTTTTTGCACCTGAGCTACAATGGCAGAAGGGCCCCAGAGTTCGATTCCCATCAGGCTGAATTGAAGAGAGCCCTCCAAGTACGTATGTTGTGATGGAAAATAACTGGTTCTTTGAGTCTCAACAGTAGAGGCCTGGACACACACAGTTTTAATAATAAGGAATTTATTTACAAGGGGAAGTCGGGTCACACAAGCAACTACAATATTCTAACAAAAAAACGTTTAGGGTTAACACGTGTGGGGAAGGTCGGGTCGGCTGTACAATACACAGGAAGCGGTGTGGGGACAGGGTACGGTTACACAAACAAAGAACAAGGGAAAAGCACTACGACAGCTATCCCCCTTGACCTTAGATAGCTGCGGCTCCCTTACCAGGACCAACGATAGACCTTCCCAAACATAAATCAATGCACTTACCTTCAATGAGATGGTCTGTGAGAGAGACCGAGCCAGGCACATGTCTCACCTTTTACAGCATGGGGCTGGGCGAGATAATCCAATTAAGGTGACCAATAATTTAGGTGTGCATTGAATACTTGGGAGGGACCAAATGTTGATTCGCGTGTGGTGTGTCCTCCGACCAGCCAGGTGGCAGTGCATCTGTCACGTGGCCGGTATCTCTGGATACAACGTATGTGTATCGTGTGTGTGTGTGTGTGTGTGCATGTGTGCGTGGTGGGGGTGGGAGCAAGATTGCTGACATTTTGGGTTGATCCTGGACCAAGATCAAGAGTGGAGAGGGAAGACGGACAGTAAGAAAGGGAAAGGGGGAAGATGGGACCGATGATAGTTGAACCAAGAAGGCTGATGAGCACATGAAGCCAAGAGGAGGAGGGGTGGAGGTGAAAAATACAAGTGGGAGAGTGATAGGTGTTAGTGCTGGATATGCAGCTAACTACTGATTTTTAGACTTGATTTAGGTAGCTCATCAAGTTTTGGCTGCCTATGTTTTATAATAATTTTGAAGTCTCACTATTTGCTTTGTGCATTGGCTTATAGCCTCAGTGAGGTCTGATTTTGGACAAGAGTTGTAATGGTTATATTTCTGTACTTTACGATGTAGGTGTGGTTTAAGGGGACTTGCAGAGGGCTACAAGAGCTGCTGGCAGGTAGTTTAGAATTGGAATTGCCCTGGAATGATGATACATAAAGGAAGCTTAATCTATGGTTCTCCATTGCTGCACTGGAGACCTTGGTGCAGGATGCAGACAGGAGAAGAGCTGTTCTATTTCTGCAGGGGCTTTGTCACAAAGCGGAGACAGCTGGCTCAGTCAGTACAAACAGCTGAGCCCCAGTAGTATGTCATGAAGTACAGTGACCTTATGCTGTCATTGACCAGTAGATGTATCTTCCAATGAAGTATCACATTTACCACAATATTGACCATACTCAATGTACAACTTGCAAGCAGCCCTATGAAACCATACCAAACTAAATGTGACTCCAAGCCAAACAGAAATATAATGTGACTTACACACACTACTAGTATTCAGCCACAGATATCTATTTAGCTGATGCGTTGGAATACTACCTGCTTTTCCCCAGGGTGCTCTGGAGTTTCTTGACATCAAGATGAGTAAATGAAATTGGCTGAAACTTGGAGTTTAAAAATATTGGTTTTCAATTTAACCACCCACTATGCTAACATAATTTGTTCTGGAAAATAAAAAAAATCTACGAGTTTGTTAAATGTGTCCAGGATGGATCCCTGTCACAGTATGTTGACAGGCTGACTAGGGGGAATGCCATACTAGATCTAGTATTAGGTAATGAACCGGGTCAGGTCACAGATCTCTCAGTGGGTGAGCATCTGGGGGACAGTGACCACTGCTCCCTGGCCTTTAGCATTATCATGGAAAAGGATAGAATCAGAGAGGACAGGAAAATTTTTAACTGGGGAAGGGCAAATTGAGGCTATAAGGCTAGAACTTGTGGGTGTGAACTCGGATGATGTTTTTGCAGGGAAATGTACTAAGGACATCTGGTCGATGTTGAGGGATCTCTTGCAGGATGTTAGGGATAAATTTGTCCCAGTGAGGAAGATAAAGAATGATAGGGTGAAGGAACCATGGGTGACAAGTGAAGTGGAAAATCTAGTCAGGTGGAAGAAGACAGCATACATGAGGTTTAGGAAGCAATGATCAGATGGGTCTATTGAGGAATATAGGGTAGCAAGAAAAGAGCTTAAGAAAGGGTTGAGGAGAGCAAGAAGGGGGCATGAGAAGGCCTTGGCGAGTAGGGTAAAGGAAAACCCCAAGGCATTCTTCAATTATGTGAAGAACAAAAGGATGACAGGAGTGAAGGTAGGACCGATTAGAGATAAAAGTGGGAGGCTGTGGAAGTGAGCAAGGTCCTCAATGAATACATCTCTTTGATATTCACCAATGAGAGGGAACTTGATGACGGTGAGGACAATATGAGTGAGGTTGATGTTCTGGAGCATGTTGATATTAAGGAAAAGGAGGTGTTGGAATTTTTAAAATGCATTAGGACAGATAAGTCCCCGGGGCCTGAGGGAATATTCCCCAGGCTACTCCACGAGGCGAGGGAAGAGATTGCTGAGCCTCTGGCTAGGATCTTTATGTCCTCGTTGTCCACGGGATGGTACCGGAGGATTGGAGGGAGGCGAATGTTGTCCCCTTGTTCAAAAAAGCTAGTAGGGATAGTCCGGGTAATTATAGACCAGTGAGCCTTAAATCTGTGGTGGGAAAGCTGTTGGAAAGATTCTTAGAGATGGGATCTATGGGCATTTAGAGAATCATGGTCTGAGCAGGGACAGTCAGCATGGCTTTGTGAAGGGCAGATCGTGTCTAACAAGTCTGATAGAGTTCTTTGAGGAGGTGACCAGGCATATAGATGAGGATAGTGCAGTGGATGTGATCTACATGGATTTTAGTAAGGCATTTGACAAGGTTCCACACGGTAGGCTTATTTAGAAAGTCAGAAGGCATGGGATCCAGGGAGGTTTGGCCAGGTGGATTCAGAATTGGCTTGCCTGCAGAAAGCAGAGGGTTGTGGTGGAGGGAGTACATTTGGATTGGAGGGTTGTGACTAGTTGTGCCCCACAAGGATCAGTTCTGGGACCTCTACTTTTCATGATTTTTATTAACGACCAGGATGTGAGGGTAGAAGGGTGGGTTGGCAAGTTTACAGATGAGACACAAATGTTGGTGGTGTTGTGGATAGTTAAGAAAGCTTATGGGGTGTTAGCTTTCATAAGTCGAAGGATAGTGTTTAAGAGACGCAATGTAATAATGCAGCTCTATAAAACTCTAGTTAGGCCACACTTGGAGTACTGTGTCCAGTTCTGGTTGCCTCACTATAGGAAGGATGTGGAAGCATTGGAAAAGGTACAGAGGAGATTTTCCTTGACGCTGCCTGGTTTAGAGAGTACGAATTATGATCACAGATTAAGGGAGCTAGGGCTTTACTCTTTGGAGAGAAGGAGGATGAGAGGAGATATGATAGAGATGTACAAGATATTAAGAGGAATAGACAGAGTGGACAGCCAGCACCTCTTTCCCAAGGCACCACTGCTCAGTACAAGAGGACGTGGCTTTAAGGTAAGGGGTAGGAAGTTCAAGGGGGATATTAGAGGAAGGTTTTTTACTCAGAGAGTGGTTGGTGCGTGGAATGCACTGCCTGAGTCTGTGGTGGTGGCAGACACACTAGTGAAATTTAAGAGACTACTAGACAGGTATATGAAGGAATTTAAGGTGGGGGATTATATGGGAGGCAGGGTTTGAGGGTCGGCACAACATTGTGGGCCGAAGGGCCTGTACTGTGCAGTACTATTCTATGTTCTATGTATCAATATTTGTAGTAGCTGCCAAAACTTTCATGATATCACATTAGATTCTTAATCTGAACAGATCTCTTCATACTTAAAATAAACAGAGATTTTGTGTGTAAAAAAAAGTCACCATGAAATGCATGAAGATCGAAATCAAAGTCTCATGGTTTGTTCAAATTGGATTTCTAAAGCTATGAAATTTAAGGAGTTTATCAAAAGGAATCTTATTTATTTTTTGGTAATACAAACTTTTTTTTTCAGTTTGTCTGTCTGAGTTCTTATCTCCATTCATCAGAACAATAAATCTATATAAAAAAAAACAATCTCAATTGCATCTTATTCAATCTGGAACAAAAGCAAAATACTCCTTTTGTTGGAAAGAGCAAAAACTGCTGGAAACATCTAGCAGGTCTGGTAACTTCAGCTGATGAGGCGTATGGGTAGAGAGGTGAAAGTGGTGAGAATGATGGAGGAAATAATGTGTCAATTAAGGGCACTTAAAATCAGATTAATTTCTTTGTCTGTGTAATGTGTCAGTGACATTGCAAAACCTGGACTTCTTGGACCTGTTCAGCAGGCATATCTATGTAGAAAAGAAAAAGGGGGAAAATGGCAGGTAAAAGTGGTCAATTTTCAGAAAATGAGGAAGAAGGAGTAATCTAAAGTTAGAAGAATTGATATTGAGTCCTACAGGAGGCAATGGGTCTAGACAGAAGATGAGGTGTTGTGTCCCTGCACTTGGATTAGGCTTCTTTGTAATAGCAGAAGAGACCAAAGACCGAAAGGTGATGATAAACTAAAATCCATCATGCATTTTAAAGGAATTTTTAAGCAAAAATCTTGTCACAAAGGGTTTATAAATATTGCAGGTAGCAATATTCATGTACTTACAAGTGTGAGTTTTAGACTGTGAAAAGTTTGTTCTTGTCCATTATCAAATGCCATTTTTGGAATCTGCCCAAGCTTTGAGGCGGTGGTGGAACACTGGAGCTTTGTTTGCTGAGTGTATGCATGGAATGTGATCCTGTACATGTATAGTGCTATGCTTGGAAGACATTGTCTGGTCAACATGAGGAAGGATGCATCTTTGGTTTTGTTCAATGATAATGGTGCAACGGTAGAAAGAAAGACCATTTTTAGTAATGCTTTGCGTAATACAGAGCAAGTAATAGTGGAAGTGTGTGATGAATGCTTAATTGCCTTGGAACCTAAAGGAAAGGCAGGTCAACTATGTCTCAGGTGATAAGATGGGCATGGCAATGCAGAAATGGATACAGCTCTGCCACAGCTCTCGGGTCCTAAGTTCAATTCTGACCTGGGATCCTACCCCCGTGGCTAGTATAGTTTTCCTCCACGTGCTCCAATTTCCTCCCACCTGCCACAGGGAGTAATTGACCTTGTGAGTGGGAGTAGTTTCATTGGATATCATTGGATGAGTGGGATTTATGGGGTTGCTCTAAGGGGCAGCATAGATTCAGTGCAATGAATGGCCTCCTGTGCCATGAGAAATATGATTTTTGAGGGAAGTGAGGCAATTCCAATCATATTGGGTACAACCTGTAATTTATGACAAGGGCTTTTCCAGTGATTTTCTAGAGAGGGAAGTATGATTGGTGAGTCTCAGTTGGGATATTACAGCAAAGATGGATGTAGATTAGGGTGACAACAATTCATTCAAGAACTCTGAAGAGGAAAGGAAAGTTGACATTGGTAGAATGGTATTATCTGGTCATTCTCACAGGAGTTTGGTATAAAGCAGTGTTAGTAGAGAGTAGCATAATCTGCCACTAAACCAATTTGTACAATAAAATATGATGCACTTTGATCTAATAACATGGTAAATCTCATTGATGAGATTTGTCACCAGGCTTGAGGTGATAAAATTATGTGCATGGATTATATATAAAAATTCATTGCATGAGGCTGAATCATGCTGGCTGTGGCACCACTAGGTAACAGATGTTAGTGCATTTATCTCTCTGCTCCAAATGTGTATTCAACATGATGTTCAAAAATTTAATTTTTTTCAATTATTCTGGATCTTAACAGGATATAAATATTCTAACATTAGAGACATTTAAATGTCATTGCAGCTCCTGGACTGCTTTAGCAAAAGAGGAGACCATGCCCTCATTCCTGTCTCCTGAAAAAAGGCTTTTACAGCATAGCAAAATGCTGCCAGAGGCCTCTTTGCAACTGATGCCTCACTACATGTCCCTGAAATAACCCCCTTCCCCAAATCTTACCAGGTGCAGCTTGTACAGGTGAGTCTGTAGATATGATCGGTCAACTCACATCCATCCTAGATAACATGGGCAAATGTATCTGCATGTCTGATCAGCTCGTAGGCAATTTAACAGGAAAGACACAAGGACCTTCATCTTGTTTAGAAATGTAAAAAGATGATATAACAAACTTAAGTTGTTTTATGTGTTTATGCTCGAACATTTTGTAAGGATGAGCAACTGGACCATGGCATTGCCCAAAGTTGATTGGAAGGGAACACTAGCAGGGATGATGGTACAGCAGCAATGCCTGGAGTTTCTGGGAGTAATTCAGAAAATGCCAGACCAGTTCATCCCAAAGAAGAAGAAGCATTCTAAAGGGATGATGAGGCAACTAAGGCTGACAAGGAATGTCAAACACAGCATAAAAACAAAAGAGAGGGCATACAATGTACTAAAAAATTAGTGGGAATTTGGAGGATTGGACAGCTTTTAAAAACCAACAGAAGGCAACTAAAAAGGAAATAAAGCAACAAAAGGTGAAATGTAAAGGTAGGAAGTGTATTTAGGTGCAGTCCTTACAGAACTAGAGCTGGAACTGGATGACCTTTGGCTCATTCTGGAGAATGAGGAGATGATAGATAAGAGCTACAGGAAGGTGGTCACAGTTGCTGAAGGCAGATCGTTTCAGGAGGCAGGTATCTGGGTGACTGTCAAGAACAGAAAAATTGTGCAGTGTACAAATGTTTCTGCCAATACATCTCACTCTGTGGTTCGGAAGGGAAGTAGGGAGAATTGGAGAGTGGTGGTGATATGGAATACAATAGACAAGGGGAACAGACAAGAAATTATGTGGATGTGAAAGAGACTCAGATACTATGTTACCTCCCAGGTATCAGGGCCAGGGACATCTCTGACTGGGTCTACAGCTATCTTAAAAATTGTGATGAACAGCCAGATGTCATAGTACATGTTGGTACCAAGGACAAAAGGTAAGAAAATAGATGAGGTCCTGAAGAGAGAAAATAGGAAGGAGAAACGCACAACTTCAAGGGTAGTAATCTCTGATTTGCTGTCTGTGCCATCCGCCAGTGAGAGTAAGAATGGGATGATTTGGCAGATGAATCTGGGCCGGAAGATCCTTCAAGAATCACTAGACTCTGAAATAGTTCCAGAGGGCCAGAAATCATAAATGTCACTCTACTTTAAGAAGGGAGGGAAAGAGGCAAAACACAGGAAACTATAGGTCAGTTACCCTGACTTCAGTTGTTGGGAAGATTTTGGAGTTCATTGTTAAGGATGAGTTTTGGGGGTTCTTGGAGGCACCTGATAAAATAGGTGAAATCATACCTGACAAATCTGTTGGAATTCTTTGAAAAAATAACAAGCAGGATAGACAAAGGGGGGAGTCAGTGGTTGTTGTTTACTTGGATTTTTAGAAGGCATTTGACAAGATGCCACACATGAGGCTGCTAAGCAAGTTAAGAGCCCGTGGTATACAGGAGATACTATTATGAACAGCAGGCAAAGGGTGGGAATAAAGACAACCTTTTCTGGTTGGCTCTAGATGACTAGTTGTGTTCCACAAGGGTTGATGCTGGTTCTGCTACTTTTTGCGTTGTATATTAATGATCTTGATGGCAGAACTGATGGCTTTGTGGCCAAGTTTATGGACAATACAAGGATAAGTTGAAGGGCAGATATATGGTGTTGAGGAAGCAGGAAGTCTACAGAAGGATTTGGATCAAATAGGAGAAAGGACAAAGTAGTGGCCGATGGAATATAGTGTAGGGAAGTGAATGGTTATGCATTTTGGTTGAAGAAATAAAGGAATAGACTGTTCTAAAAATGAGGAGCAATTGCAGAAATCAACACGTACAAACAAGCTGGATGAGCTCAGCAGGTCGGGCAGCATCCCTTGAAATGAGCAGTCAACGTTTCGGGCCGAGACCCTTTGTCAGGACTGAAACGTTGACTGCTCATTTCAACGGATGCTGCCTGACCTGCTGAGTTCATCCAGCTTGTTTGTACGTGTTGATTTGAACACAGTACCTGCAGTGTACTTTGTGCTTACTAATTGCAGAAATCAGATGCGCAAAGGGACCTAGGCGTCCTCGCGCAGGATTCCCTTCAAGATAGCTTCAAGATGAGTCAGTAATAAGGAAGGCAGATGCAATGTTGTCATTCATTTCTCAAGGACTGGAATATAAAAGCAAGGATGTCATGTTGAGTCTTTATAAGGCATTGCTTAGACCCTATTTGGAGTATTGTGAGCTGGTTTGGGCTCCATATCTAAAAAGGATGTGCTGACATTGGAGATGGTCCAGAGGAAGTTCATGAGAATGATCATGGGAATGAAAGGGTTATCATATGAGCTGAGCAGTGTTTAATGATTCTGGTCCTGTACTTGCTGAAGTTTAGAAGAATGAAGGGGGATTCATTAAAACCTACTGAACTTTGAAAGGCCTAGATAGATGGATTGGAGAGGATGCTTCCAGTGTGGTAGAGTCTAGGACCAGAGTGCACAGCCTCAGAATAGAAGTGAAGAGGAATTTCTTTAGCCGGAGAGTGTTGAATCTATGAAATTCATTGCCACAGACGGTTGTGGAGACCAAGTCATTGAGTGCATGTAAAGTGGAGGTTAATAGCTTCTTGATTAGTAAGGGTGTCAAAGGTTAGAGGGAGAAGGCAGGAGATTAGGGTTGAAAGGAAAAATAAATCAACCTTGATTGAATGGTGGAGCAGAATTGAAGGGTCAAATGGACTAATTCTGCTCATATGTCTTACGGTCTTTAGATAAATTATGGCCACCCAGTAGCTCGAGTGTTCTGCATTAACAGAATTAAATTGCTACTTCTATAACTCTATATCCTGATTCATCCTTTAAAAAACTGTTGAATGGATACTTGTCACTTCTCCTGCTTAGATTGAAAAGGTTCCTCTGTGTAGAATGGAATTTGACTGCACTGCTAAAAGCTGAGTAATGTCCATGGAATTGTACTCCAATCCAGTACACGTTCAAACTGTTCTGGCAAAAAAAAACACGTAATTGAGATTTCCAGTTTAAATAAATGTTGAATTACATGTAATGGAAGGTATAACAGATTGAATAAAGAGAAATAGAAATATTATCACGTGTGAAACCCCCAGCAAATTGTCAAAATGGGGGGGGGGGGGGGAGAAGGAATGTGGAGTGCCAGAAAGAAAGAAAACACGTGGAGATCCGTGAAGATATCGTCATATTTCAGGGATCCCCAGAAATAGAAAGTAAAACTGAACGGAATCCGTGAATGCAAGCATAGCCATTCCTAGTCGAGAAGTAGGGGAAATTTAAGAAAGACTGAAGTTTATTTTTAAACAGAATCATTGCAGGATAATTCTCTTAAAATTACATAGAATCACTCTTGGTGTACAGTAAATATCAACAGCATCATACAGTGTACGTATTCAATTACCATTATAACATGTGGCTTCAGCTTGCAGTCGGGACTGAGTTGCCCACGCTGATCTCTGATTGAAGATCCCTCTATTTTTCACATTCTTTCGAGAGCTTGCTGGGCGAAGATGGTTCCAGCCTCTGCAGTGAGATCCTCTGTGTGAATACTGTTGTGTAGTGGGTGGGAGCCTGACAGAGGATGTAATGAGCAGGTTAAAAACAGATTTTTTTCTTTGACATGGAATAGTCAATTCACAATACTTATAATAAGCAGGAGTGTTTGTTAAAAAGATGAGTAAAACATAAGATCTTTATTCATGAGGCCCTAGAAGCTTTGAAGCATACAGATGTAAACTATTAAGGGATATGACAACTTGTTTTTTGGAGATGAGTGAAACCATTTTGGTTGCAAAGTCTTGCTGATAAGATAATTAGAAACAAGTGAGACTAGTTGACATACTGCGTGCAATGTTTCCCGAGGAGACATTGGATTGAATATGGGAGAGAGAGTTCAAAAGAAGCGAGCAGGAGCATGGGTTATAATGTGTAAAACAGTTCCTGAGAAGAAGTTGGATTGTGTAGGAAGAGAGAGAGTTCAAAGGAAGTGAGTGAGAGTAGTCAGAACATTCTGTACAGCACAGTTCTGAGGAGAGATTAGACAGTGCATGATTAGACACTCGGAAAAGGCTAAGAAAGAGAAGTTTAAGCTGAGTGGTTATTATGGGAGTGGCTTTTGTGTGAGTAGGCCAGTGTTAGAGTGGAGAGTTCAGGCTTTGGCTCATAGAGGCTTCAGTGAAGAGAGGCGAAGGCTGTAGATAGATTTTTTATCATTTGATTTTTCTTTCTTTCTTTCTTTCTTTCTTTCTTTCCTTCTTTCCTTCTTTCCTTCTTTCCTTCTTTCCTTCTTTCCTTCTTTCCTTCTTTCCTTCTTTCCTTCTTTCCTTCTTTCCTTCTTTCCTTCTTTCCTTCTTTCCTTCTTTCTTTCTTTCCTTCTTTCTTTCCTTCTTTCTTTCCTTCTTTCTTTCCTTCTTTCCTTCTTTCTTTCTTTCCTTCTTTCTTTCTTTCCTTCTTTCTTTCTTTCCTTCTTTCTTTCCTTCTTTCTTTCCTTCTTTCTTTCCTTCTTTCCTTCTTTCTTTCTTTCTTTCCAGTTAGAGCAGTGGCAATGCCTGGCAGTATTGTGGAATCCCCTGCTGTGGGATGTGAGAAGGCAGGGAGATCTCCAGTGTTCCTGACAACTGCACCTACAAAAAGTGCATCCAGCTATAGTTACTTTCAGACTGTATTAAGAAACTGGAGATTGAGGGGCTGAGGGGTTGATTGATAAGAAATACAGGGAGGTAGTAAAACGCAGGGAGCAGGACACAGGTAACTGGGTGATTTTCAGTGGACAAAAGGGACAGCCAGGACAGAGTACCCCTGTGGTTGTTGCCTCAACAAAAGCTTTGGATTATATTAGTGGGCCTGACCTAGCAGAGGAATGTCAGAGCTGTCAGGTCTCTGGAAATGAGTGAGAGAAGAAACTAACTATAGTGATAGGAGACACACTGATTAGAGGAACAGACAGGAGGTTCTGTGGACGAAAACAAGTTTCCAGAATGGTATGTTGCTTCACAGGTGCCAGGGTCAGCGGCTTCTTGGATCAAATTCACAGCATTCTTAAGTGGGAGGGTGAGCAGCTAGAGGTTGTGGTGCACATCGGTACCAATGACATGGGTAGAAAGGGTGACAGGTCCTGCAAAGTCAATTCAGGTTGTGAGGTGTTAAGTTAAAGGACAGGACCTCCAGGGTTGAGATCTCGGGATTGCTAACTGTGCCATGTGCTAGTGAAGCCAGAAATAGGAAGATCACACAGTTAGCATGTGGCTAAGGAGATGTTGCAGGAAGGCTTCAGACTTTTGGCAATGGGAAGGTCTGATCTGTACAGAAGGAACTGTTTGCACCTGAACTGGAAGGAACTACTATCCTTGAAAGAAGGTTTGCGAGGGGTGGGGGGTGGGTTAAACTAGAGTTTCAGGGGATCCACTGTGTTAGAGCAGATACTGTTGTGGTTGTGGGCTAAGATATTGTTAAGTCTGTGTACAAAGTCAGGAATGGAAAGGTTGAGTGTGGTGGAAATATTGTTCTAAGTTGTGTACATTTCAATGCAAGGAGTATTGTAGGAAAGGCAGTTGAGTGTAGGGCATGGATCAGTATTTGGAATTGGGACATTCGCCATTAGTGAGACCTGGTGGTATGAAGGGAAAGACTGGCTGCTCAGTGTTCTAGGATTCTGTTGTTTTAGACGTGATAGAGTGGGAAGGATTAAAGGGGGAGGGGTGTCATTACTGGTCTGGGAAAATATCATGGCAGTGCTCAGAAAGGACAGACTGGAGAGTTCATCTAGTGAGGTTATATGTGTGGAATAGAGGAATGAGAATGGGATGGCCATATTAATTGAGATTATATTATAGACTACCCAATGTACACAGGATTTAGAGGAGCAAATTTGTAGAGAGATCACAGACTCTTGCAAGAATCATAAGATTGCGATAGTGGGTGATTTTAACTTTCCACATATTGTCTGGGTTTCCCATACTTGTGGTGAACTAGATATACCTGTCTGACTGCTCCTGTGGCTCCTCCCACAGACCCTGCTGACTGCTCCTGTGGCTCCTCCCACAGACCCCTGTATAAAGGCGACTGTGGGCTGCTGCTCTCCCTCATTTTCCCCAGGATGTAGTGCTGTTTATTCTTCCAGTCAATAAAAGCCGATATCTCGCTTCCTAAGTCTCAGCGTGAGTTATTGATGGTGCATCAATTTTATTGACTGGAAGTTAAAACATGGAAACCGTTTTACGCCCAGAATGCTTAGATTTGGACCCCCAAGACCCTGAAGCAGCTCTTGCCTTTGAACACTGGCTTGTATGCTTCCAATCATACTTGGAGGAGGTTCGTGCCACCGACTCAGCTGTTAGGCTCAGACTTCTTCTCTCGAGGGTCGCCCCAAAAGTTTATTCATTCATCAGGGACCTCTCGACCTACGAGGGGGCGCTTGACGCCCTCAAAAGACAGTACCTGCGGCCGGTGAACGCAGTTTATGCCCAGCATCGCTTGGCAACACGAAAACAGCGGCCTACGGAGTCGACTGCTGAATTTCTCCGAGCTCTACAGGCACTCGTGCGGACTTGTGACTGCCAAACGCTCACAGCGGAACAGCATACGGAACTCGCTCCGCACCAGCTCGCAAGGTCGATGATGGACATCCTGGTGGAGGGGCACAGGACTAGCTGCCTGTTTGACACGGGCAGCACTGAGAGTTTTATTGACCCGGCCACAGTGAAACGCTGTGGACTCGTGACACGGCCGGCACGTCAGAAGATCACCTTGGCTTCTGGGTCGCATTCCACAGACATCCGGGTGGGTTGTGTAGCGACATTGGTGGTGCAGGTCACAGAATATCGGAACTTTGCGTTCCTGGTCATGCCTCGACTGTGCGCACCTGTGCTGTTGGGGCTCGACTTCCAGAGCCATCTCAAAAGTGTGACTATGGCATATGACGGGCCCCTCCCACCACTCACTGTCAGGAATCCTCAGTTTGGTGGGACTTCGCCATATACTCCGTTACCACACGCACATACACACCGAACCACACATCCTGCCCAGCACCATGCCGATAGCTGTGCTACTGACACTACTTGCAGCCTCTCCACCCTCAAGATCCCTCCCCCATCGCTGTTCACCAACCTGACCCCCGACTGTAAACCGGTGGCGACTAAAAGCAGGAGGTACAGCGCAGGGGACAGGGCCTTTATTCATTCAGAGGTGCAGCGGCTGCTCGGGGAGGGGATCATTGAGCCGAGCACAAGCCCTTGGCGGTCCCAAGTGGTTGTTGTTCGGACTGGGCAGAAAAATAGGATGGTTGTGGACTATAGCCAGACCATCAATAGATTCACGCAGCTTGACGCGTACCCCCTACCCCGCATCGCGGATATCGTCAACCAGTTAGCTCAGTACAAGGTGTACTCGACAATAGATCTGAAATCCGCTTATCACCAGCTCCCCATCCGCCCAGAGGACCGCCCCTACACCGCCTTCGAGGCGGGTGGCAGGCTCTACCACTTCCTGCGCGTCCCATTTAGTGTCACAAATGGGGTCTCAGTCTTCCAGAGGGAGATGGACCGGATGGTGGACCAGTACAAACTGAAGGCCACATTTCCCTATCTAGATAACATCACCATCTGTGGTCGCGACTGGTCGGATCACGACGCCAACCTCCAACGATTTTTCCAAGTGGCCGAAGCTTTGAACCTTACCTATAACAGGGACAAGTGTGTTTTCAGAACCACCCGACTCGCTATCCTTGGGTATGTCATGGAGAACGGGGTCATTGGCCCTGACCCCGACCGTATGCGCCCCCTGTTAGAACTCCCTCTTCCCACCACTCTCAAGGCCCTCCGGCGGTGCCTGGGTTTTTTTTCCTATTACGCCCAATGGGTCCCCCATTACGCAGACAAGGCCCGCCCCCTGGTCAGGTCTACCACTTTTCCCCTCTCTGCCGAGGCCCGCGCGGCCTTCAGCTGCATTAAAGGGGACATTGCCAAAGCAACGATGCATGCGGTGGACGAGACCATTCCCTTCCAAGTAGAGAGTGACGCCTCTGACGTCGCGCTGGCTGCTACCCTCAATCAGGAAGGCAGACCAGTGGCGTTTTTTTCTCGTACCCTTCAAGGCTCTGAACTTCGGCACTCCGCGGTGGAGAAAGAAGCCCAGGCCATAGTGGAAGCTATTAGGCACTGGAGGCACTATCTCGCCGGCAAAAGTTTCACCTTGCTGACCGACCAGCGCTCGGTTGCGTTCATGTTCAGCAACCAACAGCGGGGCAAAATCAAAAATGATAAAATTTTGCGATGGAGAATAGAACTCTCCACCTACAACTATGATATCCTGTACCGGCCTGGCAGGCTCAATGAACCCTCTGATGCCCTATCCCGGGGAACGTGTGCTAGTGCACAGCTCGACCAGCTGTATGCCCTTCATGCACATCTTTGCCATCCGGGGGTCACCCGATTTTACCATTTCATTAAAGCCCGGAACCTGCCGTACTCCCTGGAGGACATCAGGACGATGACCAGGGACTGCCAAGTCTGCGCTGAGTGCAAACCGCACTTCTACCGTCCTGACACTGCGCAGCTTGTCAAGGCCACCCGCCCTTTTGAGCGACTGAGTGTTGACTTTAAGGGCCCCCTTCCCTCCACCGACCGCAATGTCTATTTTCTCAGTATTATTGACGAGTACTCGCGATTCCCCTTTGCCGTTCCCTGCCCCGACACTACTACCACGTCGGTCATAAAAGCCCTGCGCCAGCTCTTCACTCTGTTCGGATATCCCTGCTATGTCCACAGTGATAGAGGGTCCTCCTTTATGAGTGACGAGTTGCGCCGGTTCCTGCTAGCTAGGGGCATTGCTACTAGTCGAACCACGAGTTATAATCCCCGGGGGAATGGCCAGGTGGAGAGGGAGAATGCCACAGTGTGGAAGGCCACACTTTTAGCCCTTAAGTCAAAAGGGTTGCCGGTCTCCCGATGGCAGGAGGTCCTCCCTGAGGCACTCCACTCTATCCGCTCCCTGTTGTGTACGTCCACTAATGCCACCCCTCACGAACGCCTATTCTCTTTTCCCAGGAAGTCTGTCACTGGGACCACCCTACCAGTTTGGCTGACGTCCCCGGGGCCAGTGCTGCTACGTAAACATGCGAGGAGTAATAAGTACTCCCCGCTGGTCGAGAGGGTTCACCTCCTGCATGCTAATCCCCAGTATGCCTACGTGGTCTTGCCTGATGGGCGGGAGGACACGGTCTCTGTCCGCGACCTGGCGCCCGCAGGAGCAGCAGACCACTACCCCGAACATTCCACGGTAACTATGAACCCTGTACCCGAGGTGACACCGCACACACCGTGCCACACCCAGACTCCTCACGACGCTCATGTACCGGGCATCTTGTACGCGTCTATTCCAGGGACCTCGCTCACGCGCGAGGGATCCCTGACAGCTCCAGTTGGGACAGAACCAACCCACTCTCGGCCTCCGGTGCAAACACCACCTCTGGCACCTGTGCCATCACCACCTCCGGCACCTGTGCAATTGCAGCCAGAGCTACGTAGATCGCAGCGAACGATTCAACCACCTGATAGACTTAACCTGTAAATATACTTGGGGACTTTTTTTTTTCTTAAAACAAAGGGGGGGTGAATGTGTGAACTAGATATACCTGTCTGACTGCTCCTGTGGCTCCTCCCACAGACCCCTGTATAAAGGCGACTGTGGGCTGCTGCTCTCCCTCATTTTCCCCAGGATGTAGTGCTGTTTATTCTTCCAGTCAATAAAAGCCGATATCTCGCTTCCTAAGTCTCAGCGTGAGTTACTGATGGTGCATCAATACTGTAAAAGGACTGGATGGAATTGAGTTTGTAAAATGTGTTCAAAAAATTTTCTTTAGTCGGTACATAGACGTCCCAGTGAGAGAGTGTGCAATGCTTGATCTCCTACAAGGGAATTAGACAGGGTAGGAAGTTTATTTATGAGAACACTTTGCATCTAGTGCTCGTAATGCCATTAGTTTCAGAATAATTATGCCGAAGGATAGGTCTGGTCCTTGGGTTGAGATTTTAAATTGGAGAAAGGCCAAATTGAATGGTAACAAAAAGATCTGGCAAAAGTGTGAATTGGGACAGAGAGTTTTCTAGCAAATGTGTACTTGGTGTGTTGGAGGCCTTCTAAAGTGAGATTTTGAGACTAGTGTTTGTATTGTTACGTACCCCGTAACTGGGTCACTTACCAGCAAAGATAGAGAAGTCCGTTGTAGTCTGATGGTACTGTTTTTAAAAGTATTTATTGATAAAGGGGCACAAAAATAAGATTAATGCAAACATACAGATAATATATGTCGTCAATACTAAATCTAAAAGTGCGGGTATAATAATAATCAATAAGAAATAGCTCTATCGTTGTCTAGGGGATAATGTATTGTCCGATGGAAATATAAAAGTCACTGTCATTCAAGCTTTGGGTTTAAGAGAGACAGTTTTAAACTTGCCCGGGTCTTTTATGATGCCAGTCCTTTGAGTCAGGGGAGTTGATTTCCCCGTTGCTAGCTAAAAGCCGTTTTCCGTGGTTCCAGCCACCAGTACCAAGCAACGGAACTGAACGCATGTGGCCTCCTTCAAATGGCTTCCCGCTATTACGGGATCTCTAGCGTTTCTTCTGGTGCGTCTGAGGGGCTGTTCCTACAGACCCTCTTTTATCCTGACTCGCAGGGTCGAAGATGTCAATCAGGTTGGGGTGATGCAGTCTCTTTCTCACCCAGCCCACTTTGCCTGAGGGCGTTCACGTAGCATAGTATTTCAATCCACAAATGTGTCTCCAAGAGACAATGGCCATGTCCCGTAGTTTTACATCGCCGGGGAACGAGGCATTCTGCACGTCTCTCTCTCATTTCCTGGGTCCACTGACCCAACCCACTAGTGATCTTGCGATTCTCACAAAGGATGGGGCTGCAGGCATAACAGTATGTTCCTCTCAGAATTGAGAGCAAGGATAACAGGTTTAGGGAACCTTGGTTTTCAAGCGATATTGAGGCCCTAGTTATGAAAAATGAGGTGAACAGCAGGTATATGCAGGAAGGAGCAAGGTGAAGGAGAATCCCAAGGGCTTCTACAGATATATTAAAAGCAAAGGGATAGCAAAGGACAATGTTGGTCTTCTTGAAGATCAGTGTGGTCATCTGTGCATGTAGCTGAAAGAAATTGCAGAGTTCTTAAATGGATGTTTTGTATCTGAATTTACTTAGGAAACAGATGCAGAGTTTATGGAAGAGTAAGTCATGGATTGTACAGATTACAGAGGAGGAGGCATTTGCTGTCTTGAGGTAAATTAAGGTGGATAAATCCCTTGGGCCTGACCAGGTGTTTCCTTGGACTCTGTGGGAGGCTAGTGCAGAAATTGCAGGGGGTCATAGTAGAAATATTTAAAATGTCCTTAGCTATGGCTTAGGTGCTGGAGGATGACTAATGTTCTGTTGTTTAAGAAAGACTCAAGTAATAAGCCAGGTAAGTTATTGGAGGTATTCTAAGGGATTGGATATATAAGTATTTGGATAGACAAGGACTGATTAGGGATAGTGAACATGGCTTCGTACATGTTAGATTATGTCTAACCAATCATAGTGTTTTTCGAGGATGCTACTAGGAAAGTTGATGAAGACAAGGCAGTGCATGTTACCTCCATGGAATTTAGCAAGGCCTTTTGACAATGTTCCGCAGGGAGGTTGGTCAAGAAGGCTCAGTGGTTGGGCAATCCAGATGATATAAATTGGATTAGTCATTGGCTTTGTTGGAGAAAGGTTAGATGGTTGCTTCTCTGACTGGAGGCCTGTGACTAGTGGAGTGCCACAGGAATTGGTGCTGGGTCCATTGCTGTTTGTCATCTATGTCAACAATCTGGATGATAATGTGATAAACTGGATCAGCAAATTTTCAGATGACATCAACAGTGGGAATGTAGTGGACAGCAAGGAAGACTATCCAAGCTTGTAACAGGATCTAGATCAGCTGAAAAAATGGGCTGAAAACAGGCAGGTGGAATTTAATGCAGACAAGTATTAATAGTTGCACTTTGGCAGGACAAACCAGGGTAGGACTTACAAGTAGGAGGGTACTGAAGAGTGTGGTAGAACAGAGGGATCAGGGAATACAGATGCATAATTCCTTGAAGGTGGCATCTCAGATAGGTAGGGTGGTAAAGAAAGAATTTGGCCTTCATAAATTAATGTATTAGGTATAAGAGTTGGGATGTTATGTTGAAGGTGTATAAGACAATTGTGAGGTGTGATTTGCAGTATTGTATGCAGTTTTGTTCACCTACAGGAAGGATGTCAATAAGATTGAAAGTGCAGAGAAAATTTACGAGGATATTGCCAGAACTTGAGGATCTGAGTTATAGGGAAAGGCTGAATAGGTTAGGACTTAATTTCCTAGAGCATAGAAGAATGAGGGGAAATTTGATAGAGGCATACAAAATTATGAGGGGTAAAGATAGGGTAAATGCAAGCAGACTTTTGCCACTGAGGTTGGGTGAGACTAGAACTAGAGGTCATGGGTTAAGGGAGAAAGGTGAAATTTTCAAGGGGAACATGAGGGGGAATTTCTTCATTCAGGGGGTGGTGATAGCGTGCAGAAGTGGTGGATGTGGGTTTAGTTTTGATATGCAAGAGTAATTTGGATATGTACGTGGATAGGAGGGTTATGGAGAAATATGATCAGGGTGCAGGTCAATGGGACAAGGCAGATAAATAGTTTGGCACAGACTAGATGGGTTGAAGGACCTATTTCTGTGCTATCATGTTCTATGACTAGTTCAGTAGAAAATGTGAAATCCTCCTTGTACATTTTTCATTCAGGAATAGTGTGAGAATTGCAGCTGCCTGGTATGTTTATATGAGAAAAGCAGCGCGAGTTTCTTGATTACACCAGTATGAGCGGTGAACAAGCTCATCGGACTTGTGTCCTTGGAGCAGAATCACAATCGTTGCCAAGGACCTGTAAGATTCTCTAGGCTTGTCATCATAAATTGGAGTCTTAAATGAGCACAGGGCCAAATGAAAGGGTGCCCTCTGCCACCTTAGCCTCTATTACAGATTCCCACACTGAGATGATAATGATTCAGTCTGGATGGCCCTGAGGTTGTCCTTGTCAACAGAGAAGTACGATCAGAAATAGCAATCGTTGCCTGGTTCTCCCCTCCCCACCCCCACAGTTTAACAACATGATGTTCAGAATCAGATTTAATATTAATGGCATATGTTGTGAAATGTGCTGTTTTGATGTAGCTGTACATTGCAATGCATAATAATGAAAACTATACATTACAGTAAGTATATTTAAAAAGGAAATTAAGTTAAATAAGTAGTGTAAAAATTGAAGGGGAAAATACTGAGGAAGTGTTCATGGGTTCATTGTCCTTTTAGAGATCAGATGGTGGAGAGGAAGGAGCTGTTCCTGGAACACTGAGTGTGTGTCTTCAGGCTCTTGTACCACCTCCGTGATGCCAGCAATGAGAAGGGGACATGTCCTGGATTATAAGGGTCCTTAATGATGCATGCCAACTCTTCGAGGCATTGGCTTTTGAAGGTGTCCTAGATGCTGGGGAGACTAGTGCCCATGATGGAAATGACTGAGTTTGCAACTTTCTGCAGCTTTTTCTGATCTGGTGGCCCCTCCATATCAGATGATGCAACCAGTTAGAATGTTCTCCACAGTACATCTATAGAAATTTGCAAGTGTCTTTGGTGACATACCAATTCTCCTCAAACTCTTAATGAAATCTAGTTGCTATAATACCTTCTTTGTAATTGCATCAACATATTGGGCCCAGGAAATAGCGAATTTTCAAAAATGTTGACACTCAGGACCTTGAAACTGCATACACTTTCCACTTCCGATCCCTCGTTGAGGACAGGTGTGTGTTTCCTTGTCTTTCCCTTCCTGAAGTTCACAATGAATGCTTTGGTCTTACTGATATTGAGTGTAAGGTTGTTGCTGCAATACCACTCAATCAGCTGACCGATCTTGCTCCTGTACACCCCCTCATTGCCATCTGAAATTCTGCCAACAATTGTTGTATCATTGCAAATTTATAGAAGCCATTTGAGCTGTGCCCAGCCACACAATCATGGGTGTGAAGAGAGTATACAGTAGCAATGGGCTAAGCACACATCCTTGAGGTGCAGCAGCGTTGATTGTCAGCAAGGAGAAGATGTTATTTCCGATCCACACAGACTGTGGGGTCCTTGTAAGGAAGTCAAGAATCCATTTGCAGAGGGAGATGCAGAGAGCCATGTTTTGGAGCTTGTTGGTTAGAACTGAGTGTATGATTGTATTGAATGCAGAGCTATAGTCAATGACTAGCAGCCTGACATAGGCGTTATTATTGTCAAGTGATCCAAGGCTGAGTGGAGAGCCGGTGAGATTGCATCCACTGTAGACCTACTGTGATGATAGGCAAATTGCAGCAGGTCCAGATCCTTGCTTAGGCAGCAGTTGATTCAAGCCACGCCTAACCTCACAAAGCATTCCATCACAGTCGATGTGAGTGCAACTGGGTGATAGCCATTGAGGCAGCTCACCCTGCTCTTCTTGGGAACTGGAATGATTGTTGCTCTTTTGAAATAGGTGGGAACCTCTGACTTCAGCGGTGAAGATGAAGGTGTCCTTGAAAACTCCCGCCACAAGTTTTCAGAGCCCTACCAGGTACGCCATCGGGGCCTGATGCTTTGCGAGGGTTCGCCCTCTTGAAAGATGTTGTGGTGTCAGCCTCTGGGACAGAGTTCACAGGTTCACCAGAAGCTGCAGGGATTTGCACAGATGTGATTTTCTTCTCCTTTTCAAAACATGCATAAGAAGCTTTGAGCTCAACTGGGAGTGTAGCATCACTGCTATTCATGAACACAAAGTACACTGCAGATGCTGTGGTCAAAGCAACACGTACAACACGCTGGAGGGACTCCGCAGGTCGGGCAGCATCCGTGGAAATGAGCAGTCAACGTTTAATGTTGACTGCTATTCATGGTTAGGTTTCGCCTTATAGAAAGCAATGTCTTGTATACTCTGCCAGAATGGATGTGTATCTGATTCCATCTCTAATCTCAATCAGGATTGGTTTTTCACTCTTATAGTAGCCTTCTGTTGGTCATACCTGGACTTCTTGTACTCTTCTAGATCACTGGTCTTGAATGCCACAGCTTTGGCCCTCAGCAGATTACAAATCTCCTAGTTAATCCATGGCATTTGGTTTGGATATGTCCGGTATGTTTTTGAGGGCACACACCAGACATTTGTCCACCATTGTCCACTAGACAGTTAATGTCTAATTTCTTCATTTATCTGTCGGGCATGGATTAACCTGCCCGAAGGGGCTACCATAGCAAGAACTGAAGCAGTAGCATGTGTACATTGGATGGTACTTCGATACTGATGTGTGGTTTAATGGTGTCTAAATGCAGAAGGCTTGGCATTGCACAGCATACATTTGTTAATATTGGTTCCTACCCAGTGCTGCTTTAACTTGCACTTTATCCCCTCGTTCAACGTTTTCTTCAATCAGTAGAGTAGGATTCTCAGTTTCAGAGCATAGTTTTGATTGTGATTTTTCTGATTTCTTCACTTTCATGATTTAGTTAGCAAATTTTCTTCCTAGGTATCAGTATGAAAGTACAAACAAGATGTGAAGAAAGAGAAAATGAGATCATAATAGCCGATGGACAATTGAACAATTCCAATGAAATTGATCCCAGAACAAATGTTTGTAAATCACTCTATCTGTTCATAGTAATTTATTTTCTGTGATCTGTCCATATTCATATAAAAGATGGACTGATACATGCAACCCTGAGCAGCTCTTTTCTAAACTGCTTGTTAATGAATTAGGAAGTGCTCCTGGGAAATAATGGTTGTTATGTTGAATATTTGTTAAGTGTGCTGTTGTAAAATGCTATGCAGCTTTTATCTCGCTCTCTCTAAAAGGCAACAATTTTTTAAGCTATTATTGCAGCTTACATTTTTCATAAATGAAAAGTAAACCTGTCATTTCTTGGAACAATAGGGCAAAGTAATCAGGTTATGCTGTCATTTAGATATTCATTTATAAATTTGTCCTGTAACCTGCTCAGATTCTCAGTGAAATAGAAAATTCTCAACACGGTTAGAAAAAAATATATACATTTTAGTTTTTAATTTAGCATAATTTTTCTGGAAGGAAACTTACAGGAGTTGGGCATTTAACTACTCTGACCTCTCCCGTCATAGCTGATGGCTGATCTCCATTTACTCTAGTTCAACTCCATTTACCTGCTTTGCTCCATATCCCTTGATACCATAATCTTTTAATCTCAGTCTTGAAAGCTCTAATTGATCTGGCATCCAAACATATTGAAAGATTTAAAGATCACTACTACTGTATAACTTAGCTCAATTGTTCTGGAATTGCCCACCAGATGAAATTGTTTATCTGCACTCTTCTAATGAAAATCTTACCCAGCTTTCTATTTAGCTGGCAGATATTCTTTTGACTATTTGTATTCAGTGATTATTTATCCTGTGCCCAAAATTATTATAAAAAACAAAACCATCTGACCTATGTCTCAGTGAAGGAGGCAAAATGATCCAAGAGTTTATATAAAATCAGAAGTGTATCTCTCCACAAATATTACAACTTGCAGAACCCCTTTGTAGGATTTTGTGTGTGCCTTATAATAGCCCCTCTTAGGCCACTCAAGACCTTATTCGACATTGTGGACCTTTATTTGCTTGTTTGAGCCTGAATTTTACAGTAGAGTCAGATCTGGTGTAGTGTACTTGCCCATCTACAGACCATTTGGAATATGGCATTTTTATTGATCCTGCTTGACAATCAGGGTTACTACCTCTGGAGGCATTTGTGGAGATCTGATTAGGTGAGAGTCTGAGATTGTGCCTATAACTCTTAAAGCTCTTACAAAAACTTATACCCTTACCACCGAGTATTTCAGTAATGTCCACACTATTGGCAGGAGTTTCAAAGACCCAGGAGGCCACATTGGCAGACAAGATAGATCAGAGCTGAAACTCAAGATTTAAGGAACTTTGATTCTACTAATAATTAATAACGTCTCATGAAAGTTGTATTGATAACAAATAGAAGTACAGTTAATATTTTTATATATTCTCTTAAAAGATATTAATACAACACTGATGTGAAATAATCCAAAGAACGTTTCCTTTGCTACCTAAAACCAACATATTTTCTCCCGTACTCAATACTGTTGTAAGGTCCAAAGTGTGAAACATTTAACTGTTTCTTTTCCCACAGATGTTGCTTGACTAACCGGGTGTTTACAGCATTTTCTATTTTTATTTCAAATAGGCTAGTATCCTTCCTGAAGCTATGATATGCAGTCATTCAATGTGAAACAACAATGGAGACAATTTCCCTTTAATGTATTATGTCAAATGCCCTAGCCAAACTATTTTGAATCTTTCCATTCTGGAGGAATAAGTGTAAGTGTAATCTATTTAGACTTTTCCCACAATTAAATGTGGTCATTGTTAATCTTACTTAATTTGATAATTATCTTCTAGTGCTTGAGTATGTTGCTCCTTGATCTGTTTTTAAAGGATCTGCACGTACTACTTTTAGCAGATGCAACCTCTCTGCTTTTGTGTCATTTTATTAAGTTAGAATGTGATTCCAGAACTGTCTGCACAGCCTTTTGTGGTTTAAAAAAGGGTCTTGTTCTTCTTTTAAATACAATTCTACTCCTAAGCTGTGTGTAATGTGGAATGTGTGATTGACGTTTTGGTATCGTGTTGTCGGGGTGATTGTGCAGTCTGACTCTTCGCTATTTCCAAGGGAGTTCAGTGAGGTTTGGAGCAGTGTGTGCACCACCTGGAGGCTGTGACCCTGGAGACGGGGCACGAGCCCATGATCAATGTCATTTCTCATCGATCTTGCCGATTAAAGTGTCGAGCAAGATTGAAATTGATAAGGATGAGAGCCGAAGGCGAGCGAGTGTTCAATGCCATATGCCTGACTTTGACTGGTTTCTTGTTCACTGCTGCTGGGGGATGGTGCTAGATCCTTGGGTCTGAGGCAATGTTTAATCAACATGGTTTGTGGATTGGACTCTGCAGTTCATGTTATATGAGTCTCTGGTTACTCTTTTTAAAGTTACTATTTTATGCAATTTTGATCAGGGTGGACTGACCCTACAGTCAATGAACAACACAGCGCTAAATTGAACTGAACTGGAATAAACTGAACACTCCTAGACTGTTTCAAAGTTTCTGCAGTTTGATGTTTTATGTTCAGTGTGTTTTGCACTTCTTTTCTGCTGTATGCGAGATTTGATCTTTTTTGCGCGTTGGGTGTTTGTTTTTTTTTTGAACAGCTGTTTGTGGGAAGCAGAATCTCAGTGTTGTATACTGCATAGACACTTCAATAATAAATGTACTTAGAATCTCTGGATCTTTGTTTTCTGCTTTTCTATTCTATCAGTCTCAAATAACCCTAAATATCCTAGCTTTATTTTTGTTATATTATGGTATATTTTCTGTGAGTTTTGTATCTGTAACTGCAGATCTTTGTTTCTCTACCCCATTTAGCTACTCTTTGAGAGAATGGAATCATTGACTTAACACAAATTAGATAGCCACTGAGTATGTTTGTCGTCCTTTATTTCAGTTTAACTTTCCTCTGCATTGCCTGCACCCATACACTCAATCTCAGAAAGATGGGACTTTTACAAGTCTGTAATTTGTGCTTTTTTAAATTTATTCATTTATGGGATGTGGGCATCACCAGCTAAGCCAGCATTTATTGCCCATCCCTAGTTGCCCTTGAGAAGGTGGTGATGAGCTGCCTTCTTGAACAGAGGTGTAGGTACACCCACAGTGCTGTTTGGGAGGGAATTCTATAATTTTGACCCTGTAACAATGAAGGAATGGCAATATGTTTCCAAGTCAGGATGGTGAGTGACTTGGAGGTGGATTTCCAAGTGGTGGTATTCCCAGGTACCTGCTGTTCTTGTCCTTCTAGATGGTGGTGGTCATGGATCTGGACTGTGCTGCCTTAGGAACTTTGGTGTTATTGCAGTGCATCTTGTAGATAGTACACACTACTGCAACTGTTTGTCAATGATGGAGGGATTGGAGGCATGTGGAAGGGATACCAATCAAGTGGGCTGCCTCGTACTGGATGGTGTCAAGCTTCTTGAGTGTTGATGGAGCTGCACTCATCCAGGCGAGTGGGAAGTATTCCATTACTCTCCTGACCTGAGCCTTGAAGATGGTAGATGGGTTTTGGGGAGTCAGAAGGTGAGTTATACGCCACAGGATTCCTAGCCTTTGACCTGCTCTGGTAGCCATGCAGTTTATATGGCTAGACCAGTTCAGTTTCCTGTCAATGTAACCCATGGGATGTTGATAGTAGGGGATTCAGACATGGTGATACTATTGAATGTCAAGGAACAGTGGTTAGAGCCTCTCGTTGAAAATAGCCATTACCTCGCACTTGTGTGGCTCGAATGTTGCTTGCCACTTGTCAGCCCAAGCCTGGATATTGTCCAGGTCCTGCTGCATTTGGGTAGGAACTTCCTCACTATCTGAGGAGTCACGAATGGTGCAGAACATTGTGCAGTCATCTGCAAACATCACCATTTCTGATATTATGATGGAAGGAAGGTTGTTGATGAAGTAGCTGAAGTTGGTTGGTCCTAGGACACTTCCCTGAGGGACTCCTGTGGTGATATCCTGAGAATGAGATGATTGGCCTCCAACCACCACAACCATCTTCCTTTGTGTCAGGCTTGATTCCAACCAGCAGAGAGTTTTCCCCCTAATTCCCATTGACACCATTTTGGCTAGGGCACTGTTACGAACCCCGTAACTGGGTCACTTACCAGCAAAAATGGAGAGGTCCATTGAAGTCTGATGGTACTATTTTTAACAGTATTTATTAGTAAAAATACACAAAAATAATATCAATGCAAACATACAGATAATATACATCGTCAATACTAAATCTACAAGTGCGGGTATAATAATAATCAATAAGAAATAAGCTCTATCGTTGTCTAGGGGATAATGTATTGTCCAATGGAAATATAAAAGTCACTCAGTTCATGCAGGCTGCAGCCTTTGGGGACCGCTGGGTTGCAATAGTTGGAGAGAGAGAGAGGTTTGGGAGAAAAACTTGCCGATTCCTTTTATGATTTTGATCCGTTGGGAGTCCCGTTGGTGTGGCCGTTCACTTGTGGCCTCTCCTTTATCTAAAGCCGTTCTTCCGTGGTGAGCCTGCCAATCCCAGGCAAGGGAAGGACGCACATGAGCCCCCCACCGGCTGTCGCTATTAAACACTGTCACGGGATTTCTAGCGTTTCTCCTGGTGTGTCTAAAGGGGTTGTTCCCCAGACCCTCTTTTATCCTCACTCACGGGGTCTCAGATGTCAATCAGGTTGGCATGATGCAATCCCTCAACCAGCCCACTCTGGTCATCCCCTGAGGTCATCCAAGAGACAATAGCCATTATCAGGGGCTTTTGTTTCGCTGAGGCCAGGACACATTCCAAACCTTGTGGATTCTCTCTCATTTCCTGGGTCCCAGACCCGAATTAATAGCGATCTTGCGATTCTCAAAAAGGAGGGGGCGACTCTGTACCCTTCGGCCCCTCAGAGTTGCTGCACATTTGTAACAGCACCTTGATGCCATACTCGGTCACATGCTGCCTTGATGTCGAGGGCTATCACTCTCACCTCACTCCTGGTATTTACCTCTTTGGTCCATGTATGGACCAAGGAGGTGATGAGGTCAGGAGCTGAGTGGCCTTGATGGAATCCAGACTGGTTACTGGTGAGTGGGTGCTGCATGATAGCACTGTTGATGATCCCTTTCGTTACCTTGCTGATGATTGATAGGGCAGTAACTGGCAGGGTTGGACTTGCCTTGTTTCTTGTGTGCAGGACATCCCTGAGCAATTTTCCACATTACCGAATAGATGCCAGTGTTGTAGCTGTACCGGGACAGCTTGGCTGTTGGCGTGGCAAGTTCTGGAGCACAGGTCTTCAGGACTATTGCCGGGATTTTGTCTGGGCCCATAGCCTTTGCAGTATCCAGTGTTTTCAGCTGTTTCTTGATATCACTTGGAGTGAATCAAATTGGCTGAATCTGGGATGCGGGGGACTTCTGGAAGAGGGTAAGCTGGATCATCTACTCGGCACTTCTGACTGAAGGTTGGAAATGCCTCAGCCTTATCTTTGCACTGGTGTGCTGGACACTTCTATCATTGAGGATACGGATATTTGTGGAGCCGCCTCCTCCAGTGAGTTGTTTGCTCCAGTTGGATGTGGCAGGACTACAGATCTGACCCACTGGTTGTGGGACCACTTAGCTCTGTCTATTACTCACTGCTTATGGTGATTGGCATGTTAGTGGTCCTGTAATGTGGCTTCACCAGGGTGACATCTCATATTGAGGTATACCTGGTGTTGTTCTCAGCATGCCCTCCTGCAATCATTGAACCAGGGTTGATCCCCTGCCCTGGTGGTAATGTTAGAGCGGGGGATATGCCGGGCCATGAGGTTACAGATTCTAGTTGAGTACAACTCTGCTGCTGCCGATGGTACACAGCACCTCATAGATGCCCAGTCTTGGACTGCTATATCTGTTCAAAGTTATCCCATTTAACACAGTGGTAGTGCCACAATGTGGTGGTGGGTTTCTTCAATGTGGAGATGGGATTAGGTCTCCACAAATACTGTGCGGTGGTCACTTCTACCAATGCTGTCATGGTTGGTGAGGGTGTGTTCTTCCCTCTTGTCGGTTCCCTTACCACCTGCTGTAGTTGCAGTCTAGTAGCTATGTCTAGCAGGCCTGAGCAACTCGGTCTGTGGTGACTACCAATCTACTCTTGGTGATGGACATTGAAGGCCCCACCCAGTACATTCTGTGCCCTTGCCACCCTCAATGCCTCCTCTCAACATGGAGAAGTAGTGATTCATCAGCTGAGAGAGGACGGTATGCGGTAATCAGCAGATTTCTTTGCCCATGTTTAACCTAGTGTCACAAGACTTCATGAGGTCCAGAGTCAATGCTGAGAGTTACCAGGGCATCTCTCTCTCTACTGTACACCGCTGTGCCACCATCTCTGCTATGTCTGTCCTGCCAGTGAGACAGTACATACCCAGGAATGGTGATGGTGGAGTCCAGAATGTTCACTGTGACTCTGTCAGTACAACTATGTCAGGCTGTTGCTTGACTAGTCTGTGAGACAGCTCTCCCAACTTTGGCACAAGTCCCCAGATGTTGGTAAGGATGACTTTGCAGGGTCGACAGGGATGGTTTTGCTGTTGTCATTTCCGGTGCTTGGGTCGATGCTGGGTTGTCCATCAGGGTTCATTCCTTATTGTTTTCTTTTTAATGGCTGGATACAACTGAATGGCTTGCTAGGCTGTTTCAGAGGGCATTTAAGAGTCAACCACATTGCTGTGGGTCTGGAGTCACATCTAGCCAGAATTCCTCCCCTTAAAGGACATTACTGAACCAGATGGGTTTTTACGACAATCATGTCAGATTTTTAAAAATTGAACTCAGATTCACCATCTGCCACGATGGGATTCGAACTCATGTCCCCATAACTAGGTCTCTCGATTACTAATCCAGTGGTAATTACCACTATGCCAAATCTCCCCATAATCTTGCTCACCCTGTATCAGAATGTGTGGATCCCAGGTCGGCCTCAATAGCCACCCAAGGACCCACCAACAGGCAACCCCTCGGGAGAACATCACACTTGGCCACACCACTGCTACATTGTTTGTATACTGGGGTAAGCAGTAGATCACCTCACCAAACGCAGCCTGGCCTGCTGAGTTCCTCCAGCATTTTGTGTGTGTTGCTTGGGTTTCCAGCATCTGCAGATTTTCTCTTGTTTGTGATCATCTCATCCTGTTATTTTTGAAAATAAATAAATTCCTTTTCTCTATCCATCCTGTCTCTTGTCTCCTGACTTGGACGTGTACCTCATTGCACCCTCCAAATGTTCATTTATATGGTAACATTCAAGATGATTCCAAATTGTTGAAGGAGTGAAATCGTTTCATTTTCACTCACAGCCATTTCTGGTATCTCCAAGTCTGAAAGCTTGAAATTGCAGTGAGCAAAATTGAATTGTCTTACTGCTCATTTCTTGCCATGTATCAGTGGAAAAAAATCACTGCTTTTTGAGAACAAACACACACAACTGATGCTATTTGAAAAATGCTTGCTCGAAGCACGATGTTGTGTGTAATGGCCATGGAAGTGCATGTGACTGACGCTAGTCAGAAACTGTTCGGTGATGGTCTTTTTTTGTGCGTTGGGTGTTTGATGTTTTTTTTGAACAGCTGTTTGTGGGAAGCAGAATCTCAGTGTTGTATACTGCATAGACACTTCAATAATAAATGTACTTAGAATCTCTGGATCTTTGTTTTCTGCTTTTCTATTTTATCAGTCTCAAATAACCCTAAATATCCTAGCTTTATTTTTGTTATATTATGGTATATTTTCTGTGAGTTTTGTATCTGTAACTGCAGATCTTTGTTTCTCTACCCCATTTAGCTACGCTTTGAGAGAATGGAATCATTGACTTAACACAAATTAGATAGCCACTGAGTATGTTTGTCGTCCTTTATTTCAGTTTAACTTTCCTCTGCATTACCTGCACCCATACACTCAACCTCAGAAAGATGGGCCTTTTAAGTCTGTAATTTGTGCTTTTTTATTTATTCATTTACAGGATGTTGGCATCATCAGCTAAGCCAGCATTTATTGCCCATCCCTAGTTGCCCTTGAGAAGGTGGTGATGAGCTGCCTTCTTGAACAGAGGTGTAGGTACACCCACAGTGCTGTTAGGGAGGGAATTCCATGATTTTGACCCTGTAACAATGAAGGAACGGCAATATGTTTCCAAGTCAGGATGGTGAGTGACTTGGAGGTGGATTTCCAAGTGGAGGTTTTTTGAAAACAAGCACACACAACTGATGCTATTTGAAAAATGCTTGCTCGAAGCACGATGTTGTGTGTAATGGCCATGGAAGTGCATGTGACTGACGCTAGTCAGAAACTGTTCGTTGACAGTCTCCTGTCCCAATTAAGTGACGTAGTGTCCCAACAAAACAAAGGGAATCCTAGGTGTGTGGTGTGTGTGTGTGTGTGTGTGTGTGTGTGTGTGTGTGTGTGTGTGTGTGTGTGTGTGTGTGTGTGTGTGTGTGTGTGTGTGTGTGTGTGTGTGTGTGTGTGTGTGTGTGTGTGTGTGTGTGTGTGTGTGTGTGTCCTTAACTCCTGGTGGAGTCATCGGGGTGCTGTCATGACAAGCTTTTTTGCACCAATCTCTTTGGTGATTGCTCATCGTAGGGCGTGTCTTGGGCATCCCTCTCCAGGTTTTTTTTTATGAGGCCGAATTGCTGGCTCAACACTCAACCCTGGCACGGATGGAGAGCATGCAAGGGAGCCAGCTGGTTTTGAACTCGGGACCTCTTGCCCCGAAGTCCAGCGCTGATGCTACTACGCCACCAGCCAATGGTTAATCCATGGAATCCACTGTGTTACAACCTGCCCTGCTGCATAATGAGGAGGAGTTTCATGATCTAGGCACAGTTACTTTTTATTCTAAAGAAACTACAGCCTCATTGTTACAGAAAGTCATCTCCAAGTTATATAGATGAATTTTGAGTGTTTGATGCATTCAAATAAGTCACAGGGAGGGTGCCATGCACCAGATTTTGACTTGCATAGGGCTTGAAGATAGATTTGGTGTTAGCTGCGCATGGACTCACTTAGAATGCTTAGAGCCATTTATGTGAAAGGGCAAAGAATATTAAAGGATTATTGGCAGAGGCATTATTTAAATTGAATAACAGTCATAGGGTGCAGAAACAGGCTCTTCACTTCACTATGTCCATCAAGTCCTGTCCTTTGCTGGCACATGGTCCGTAGCCTACTACATCTTGGTGATTCAAGTGCTCATCCAGAAACTTAGAATTTGTGAAAATATCTGCCTCCACACCTTCTCAGGTCTATTGCTTTTGTGCCAATGAAGCACAAAGTTGCTAGAGTTATAGTTCTTTTACTAGCATCTATAAAATTTGAAGATATTGGAATTTATTATTTCATTTGCCCACAAATTTTTTTGTTGTATTTTATATTTGTTTTTTTATAGACTTATGGACGTTGTAAGCAAGGCCGGCATTAGTGTCCCAGCCATAATTGTCCTTGAAATTGTTGATGAACCACATTCCAGAACTGCTGCAGTCCTCCTGGTGCAGGTATTCCTGTAATATGATGGATTAAGAGTCCAAATTATTTGATAATTATCACGCTACTCCATGTGGAAGCTTGCTGTATTTAATTTTGGATTTTGTTCTTTCAACAATACAACAGTAGATGTATCGCAGAAGTAATTAATTCACTGCATTTTTGGTCTTTCGAGGTAGTGGTAGTCACAATGGAATTGTGTGTGTTTCTTTCTGCTCCTGTAAACATGATAAAGGTTAGCTTTATTTGTCACATGCACGTCAAAACATAGAGTGAAATGTGTCATTTGTGACAATGACCAAAACAATCTGAGATGTACTTGGTGCAGCCTGCAAGAGTTGCCAACGTAGCATAGCCACAACTTATTAACCCAACCCGTATGTCTTTGGAACGTGGAAGGAACTGGGGCACCCCAAGGAAACCCGCACAGTCACAGGGAGAACGTGCTCAGTCATTATAGACAGTGGCAGGTATTGAACCTTGATCGGTTTTACATCTGGCACTGTAAAGCATTGGAATAATGCCACACTGACATGATGGAGAAATCCTGAATGAATGGGAATGTGCTTTAGTAATTCTTTCACTGAGGTCACTATTCCAATTTGTTCATGAAAAGTGTTCTTCTGTGAGGCGGAACTGGGGCAGAGTACAAACTTATCTTCAGAAGGAAGATCACCAAACTGATTGGAGTAGTTGTTAGATTGAACACTGGCCTTGGGAGAATTTGATAATGTTCGTTTATGAACCTCTGTCACTAACTTTAAAAAAAAATATGCTGAGCTTCAGAAAGATCATCAAGTGATGTAAGCTGTTTCGTATGTATGATCCAATGGCCCTAGAAGACTTGGTTACAATCTACATGCATGAGCAAGGAACAAAAGCCCTGTGGTGTGGTGATTCCTGGACATCATGGAGTAGACCTTACACTGTTATGTGAAGTCAACAGACTTCAGAAGAACGTTTGGTGCTTGCAACCTACTTCTAGATATTAGAACTAATTTAATAGAATGACAGATTGTTGAGCTATATCTCCAGGATCTGAAAGCTTATCATGTTTCTAGTTCAAAATTTCCAAGTACATTTAATATGAGAGTATGTATACAGTATACAACCTGAAATTTGTTGCCTTCATGTAACAAAGAACACCTAGAATGACAGAAGTTCTGAAGCCCCCCCTCCCTTCACACAAGTAGCAGCAAAATTATCAAACCCCCCACCCCCCATGCACCAACAGAACCACCCTCCCCACCATGCAAGTAGCAACAGGCCACTGAGAGACCACTGATCCGGAGTCTGTCAAACTAGTTCACAAACCAGCACTCTATAAAGTCAGACGGACTCTGTCGCTCCTGTAACAACGTGAGTGGAGACCAGCAACTCGCTGTTCTGATGTTAGAATCTGAAGGATCGACGGGCTCTTGTTCTCCACCGAAAGAGAGGGGGATTTCTTGAGTATGGGGTCCTTCCTCCAACAGCCGCTGGTGACTAGCAAATGTGCCACCTGCTGTATCGGTGTTCTAGTCTTGATGTTTCAGTCTCCCACAGTGCTTCAGTCGGTGAAATCAGCAGGGTATGGGGCCAGCCACCGGGACGCTCTCCGACTTCCAAACTCCCAGTCTCGAGGTCGCATGTCTTCTAGGCTGTTCCTGGAGATAGCAAAGTACTAGGCCACACAGTCAGTGTGAAAACCCTCCGCTTGCAAAGAACCACAGTTTGAACTGTAGATCATGGATTCCAACAGAACCACAGCACCTTGAAAAGAAAGAAATACTAGAGAAGAGAAGTAAGCTGTTTTGTGGACCAACTAGAAGAAGTCTCCTGGGTCTGTAGAACCTGCTGGTGCCACCTTTGCTTAACCATTGTAAATAAATCATCACTTCTTTGTCCATCATGCACTGTTGAAGTCGCAATTACTTCATAATGTCGGCAGTGAGTGTGAGACAGTCATCCATTCCTTCAGGAAATGCATCAAAGTTCATCCCAAGTAGTTGCAAAGCATGCAACACTCTGCTCTGCAGACTGTCCCCAAGGGTGACTACTGAGAAAATCATCAACTTGGTGAAAGATCCTCTGTGGTCTGTCTGGAACTTGCTGGCCTTTCAGTGCAAGAGGTGTCTGCAGCCAAATGCAACAGACTGACGCAGTTCTGGTTGGAGTGTCAGTGGTAAGGAACAGAGTGGAGCTTGGTCAATCCATTGCAAAAGGCCACCTAATGAAGTATCCCTGGAAATACATCTGTCTGAGCCACTGGGCCCTGTGCAATAACTTCATGAGTTCATTGCTTTGTTTGGTAATGAAAAATTGATGCCATGTGGAATAATTTAAGAATTATAAGTAAATATCATGATTTGCTAGATAGAATGAGTAAAAGCAATGAAATGTCTCATTGTATAGCTGTAAATTTTTATGAATAAAGAATACTTCTGAAAAATATATCAGTTATTTTGGTGTTCATCTTAAGGCCAAGTGTATTTGTTGAAACGCTATTGCTCGTGAGTTCACAAAGCTCTCTGGGAGAATCCAGAGATCAGTGGGAGAGAAGAAGATTCCATAGCAACGTATAAAACACGCTGCTTTGAAGCAACAGTACCATTCCAAAATGTTGGTGTAAGAAAACTCAGGAAAGAGTATATGTCCTAGGGTGTTGGAGAGGGAGTGAGTGGATAATCTTGATCAGAACTCTATTATTCAGAACACATTATCAGGGAATTTCCTGCCCTATAGATATTTTGAAAAAATGATACTTGTATGTGTGACATACATACAAGTGAAACACAGGAGCTTTGATTCTTGACGCGGCTATATATGTAAGTTATGCTGTAACATCTTGATCCGCTAGAATAGTTCATATGATTACATTATATGTGGCTTAGTTATGGTATTATATCATTAAGCTTAAAGCATTTGTCAATTTAATGCCAATAATCCTTTAAATCTCAGCATTGTGAATTCAATATATTAGCTGAAGTTTCTGAAAAATAATTGAATATAGCAAAATGTAATAAAATGCATCAAATTGCTAAGAAAGTTTAAATTTGCAAAACAGGTTCTTTAATGAGGCTGTTAATGGATAATTTAATGCAGGCTTATGTTTCAAAAATTGTTCAGTAGCAGCTGTGGGCTCCATGGAAATCTCACCAGTTTCTTGGCAAATGTGCACAACATAGAATTTTTCAGTTGCAGTTCTGGTGGTTAATGAAATGATAATTGTCAGTCTTGACAATTGGTCATCAAACCTGGTGAGATTAAATGATGTAAACAAAGAAGATGACTTGATGTGAAAGCCACTTCAAGTTCTTCCCCAGAATCATGACGGGTGCATTTCAATGTCTGTGCAAGATAGGTTGTGGCAAATGATCTGTGACTTGTCATAGGGCTGTTGTTTCTCCCTGCGAAAGATGTGCTTTTTATGCAACATTGAATAGTAAAATACTATAAATTAGACTGAAGGTGTGAATATTTCATCCATTCAGGATTGCTCTTGTAGTTGCTTTTAGTTTGTAGTTTCTACTTGTTAGGAAAATGTTACTGAATGACAAGTAACTGAGCCAGCTATTAAAGCAAGCTTTCACAATCATTATTTACTCTTGTAATGTATACTTTGGGCCCGAAGGCTATTTGATTCTTCCTGCAATGAATTAACTGCATTTCATTATTGGTTACATGCAGTGAACTCTAACTGCTGGTAAGCCAAATTCACTGCAGATTCAGAAACTGACTAATCAAGAACGCCAAAAGCATAAGAAATAAAAGCAAGGCTACGATCATTCGAGCACACTCCACTATTCAAAAAATGATTGCTGATCTGATCTTGGCATCAGTTCCACTTTCCTGCCTGTTCTCTGATGTTATAGTAGACCAACAATCTGACTATCACAACCTTGTAACACAACATCGCATTTCTATTGTCATTGCCCGACTGATAAGGCCAGCATGCCAAAACTCTTCTTCACTACCCTGTTTACCTGTCGCACCACTTTCTGGCAACCCTGTACTCCTTGGTTCCTCCATTCTACAACACTCCCTCAGACCCTACCATTCACTGTGAAAGTTCTACCCTAATTTGTTTTGCTTAAATGCAACACCTTGCACTTATCTGCATTAAACTCCATTTGCTCGTCCTCAGCCCACCTACTCAGCTAATTAAGATCCCTCTGTAATTCTTATTAACCGTTTTTACTCTTTACAATGCTACATGTTTTATTGTCATTTGCAAATTAATTAAAGTGGCATTAGGCACTGGTTCAGCTGTGAATGGCGTTTCAAAGATGGTGAACTAAAGCCTGCAGATATCCAACTAAAACTTACACTGGAGGAAAGAAGACTCCTGTGGGGGATGACATTTGTGCATTAAGGTTATTGCATGAATTTCAAGTGGGAGTCAAAAATCTCCTTGTAGTCTGACATCGGTGGTGGGGAAAATGCTAGATAGTCTGACATCGGTGGTGGGAAAAATGCTAGAGTCTGTTATCAAAGATGTGATAACAGCACATTTGGAAAGAGGTGAAATCATCGGACAAAGTCAGCATGGATTTGTGAAAGGAAAATCATGTCTGACGAATGTTATAGAATTTTTTGAAGTTGTAACTAGTAGAGTGGATAGGGGAGAGCCAGTGGATGTGGTATATTTAGATTTTCAAAAGGCTTTTGACAAGGTCCCACACAGGAAATTAGTGTGCAAACTTAAAGCACACCATATTGGGGGTATGGTATTGATGTGGATAGAGAATTGGTTGGCTGACAGGAAGCAAAGAGTGGGAGTAAATGGTACCTTTTCAGAATGGCAGTCAGTGACTAGTGGGGTACCACAAGGCTCAGTGCTGGGACCCCAGTTGTTTACAATATATATTAATGATTTAGACGAGGGAATTAAGTGCAGCATCTCCAAGTTTGTGGATGACACGAAGTGGGCGGCGGTGTTAGTTGTGAGGAAGATGCTAAGAGGATGCAGGGTGACTTGGATAGGTTAGGTGAGTGGGCAAATTCATGGCAGATGCAATTTAATTTGGATAAATGTGAGGTCATCCACTTTGGTTGCAAGAACAGGAAAACAGATTATTATCTGAACGGTGGCCGATTAGGAAAAGGGGAGATGCAACGAGACCTGGGTGTCATTGTACACCAGTCATTGAAGGTGGGCATGCAGGTACAGCAGGCGGTGAAAAAGGCAAATGGTATGTTGGCATTCATAGCAAAAGGATTTGAGTACAGGAGCAGGGAGGTTCTACTGCAGTTGTACAAGGCCTTGGTGAGACCGCACCTAGAATATTGTGTGCAGTTTTGGTCCCCTAATCTGAGGAAAGACATTCTTGCCATAGAGGGAGTACAAAGAAGGTTCACCAGGTTGATTCCTGGGATGGCAGGACTTTCATATGAAGAAAGACTGGATCGACTAGGCTTATACTCACTGGAATTTAGATGTTTGAGGGGAGATCTTATTGAAATGTATAAAATTCTAAAGGGATTGGACTGGCTAGATGCAGGAAGATTGTTTCCGATGTTGGGGAAGTCCAGAATGAGGAGTCACAGTTTAAGGATAAAGGGGAAGCCTTTTAGGACCGAGATGAGGAAAAACTTCTTCACACAGAGAGTGGTGAATCTGTGGAATTCTCTGCCAGAGGAAACAGTTGAGGCTGGTTCATTGGCTATATTTAAGAGGAAGTTAGATATGGCCTTTGTGGCTGAAGGGATCAAGGGGTATGGAGAGAAAGCAGGTACAGGGTTCTGAGTTGGATGATCAGCCATGATCATACTGAATGGCGGTGCAGGCTCGAAGGGCCGAATGGCCTACTCCTGCACCTATTTTCTATGTTTCTATAGATGCAAAGATCAATGTCTGCCTGTATGAGTGGAAGGCAAACAAGAAAGGAGTCAATGGAGATACGAAAATAGGATTCATCAGGTGATGTTGTGGATGAGGAAACCAAGAGGAGAGATCAGTCTGTAAAGGGGGCAAAAGGAGTATTGATAAGAGATTACTCCACCTTCCCAAGACCAAGATGCACAAACTAGAAGAAAAAAGGAGAAGAAAGGTGTCCAGAGCTGTCAGAACCACTTCTTGCAGTCTCAGAGTCAACTCCTACGACTGCCACAGAGGGGGCCCTGGAACCTGAGATTGCTCTCATAGCCATGTCACACCTGCCCAAGCAGAATGATTCCCCTTGTCAGGAAAGATGTTACCTCACAAGAGTAAGAAATCCTCCACAACGATTACATCTTTAGGCCTGCAGGGGACTATCTAAAATCCACTATGTTGTGAATGTGTGTATATAGTAGATGTATTATATTGTATAGTGTGTATATGGTTGAGATGCATTCTCTATTGAGATGGGGTTTATAATTAATTTAAATAACTCATTATTGGTTATAGGTATAAATACATATATTTATATGTCACCATGCTACCATCTTATACATGCACACTGCTTAAAATAAACACAATGTGATTGCCTCCGTCTCTAAACACATATTCCCTCCTTTGTCCTTGTGTGGTCTTGCCTTCTCCCTATATCCCCTTGACTTTAATGTACTGTACCTGTAGAATGCTTTGGGATTCTCTTTAATCCTATTTGCCAAGGCCTTCTCATGGCCATGCCTGGCTCTCCTAATTCCTTTCTTTAAGTTCATTTCTAACTTCTTTATAATCCTCAAAGGCCCTGTTTGTTTTAGCTTTCTAAATTAAATGGGCTTCCTCTTTCTTCTTGACTAAATTCACCACCTCTTATAATCCAAAGATCCCTTACTTTGCCATCATAAGCTTCCTTACAGGAACCTACCTGCCCTATACACTGTGCAGTTGTTCTTTAAACACCCTCTGCTTGCTCAGAATCAGCTGTTTCCTGTTAACAGCTCCTGGTTCCTATCTGATATGCTTATAGTTTGCCCATTTCAACATCAAGGTTCACAATTACCCTTATTCCTATTTATATTAAAATTTATGGAGTTGTGGTCAGTGTTCCATAACTGTTCTCTTACTAGAAGGTCAGTCACCTGGCCATGCTCATTTCCCAACACCAGGTCCAGTATGGGCCTCATCTTGTTGGTCTATCTTCAAGCTACTTTAAGAAACCCCCTTGGGTACATCTAATAAATTTTATGTGACACACATCAAATAATACTACAGCAACATAGCAGGTCAGGCGGCATATATACAGATGAATATACAATCCATGTATTGAACCAAGATCCTACATCAGGACCTAATAAATTCTGCCCTGGCTAAATCTCTTGTATTCAGGTGGTTTCTATCCATAATGGGGATGTTTTGTCACCTTTCCATAGTCTGCCTGCACACCTGCTCCTCAGTGTTCCAGTGGACAGGGTCTGATATAATCCCACCAGTGTTATTGCACATTTACCCATATGGATGTCCCCATTGGGAGCAGCTGTGATGATGTCCCTTATTTATAGTGCATCTCCTGCCACCCATCCCACCCATTTCCCACTCTCTTTTCTAAAATAGATATGACAAATATAATGTAATAAGGGGCCCTGAAACCCAAGAACATTAAGCATCCATTCCAGTCCCTCTCTCATCGAGGTCTCTGTAATGACCACAGCATTATTTTTGTGTCCTGATGCCTTTGTAGCCCTGCCTTCCTTGTCACTTGCTGTATCTATGATAACTCTGTATTTGATGTGAGCACACCCAGCTCCCTGTACACTGCAGTATTCGTCACATGCCGCCACTTAAACAATGTTCTGTGTTTCTCCTTTTCCTACCCAAATGGATGCCATTAAATTTCCACTTATTACATTCTATTTGGCATTCCTTTGTTTGCCATCTCTGTTGGTATTGGCAGCAAAATCAGTTACAGTGCATTTAGTCTTTTTTTTCGAGTCATTCATATATTGTAAATAGTGAGGCTCCAGCACTGATGCCTGTGATGCCCCACAAGTTATAGCTGGCCAACCTGAAAATGATCCATTTCTGTTGTTTCTTTATTCACAGTTAGTTAGCCAATGTTAATATCTAGATTTAATCCCTGTGCACGGGGCTCTTGCATTAAACATGATCCTGGTCATCTTGTGGAAGTGTTGCAGTGTGGTTTTTGAATTCATGGCCGATGCAGTTGTTGGTGGAAAGTGTCCAATTTTCAGTTTTCAATTTTGTTTGCAGAAAGTAAGGGCTATCTTAAAGTAGTTATCATATAGGACTTGTAATTTTGACTCTGATCAATACGCAGTTCAAAAGACTTACGTAGTTCTGAGATGCATGAACATTATCACTGAACATCCAAGTCCTTTCAATGCCTTTGCCTCTGTAAACTGACTGTTTCTTGACTTGCACCAGGATCTTATGCTGCTCACATATGTTAAAGTTTATTTAAAGTTTAGCAATATGACAAGAATGGTAGGTACAACAGCAATGATTTTTGTTTGGAATTTAAAATAAATTCTATGTACAAACTTGATTCCATTGAACCAGTCCATTACAAGTGTTTCTTTGCTATTACAAACTTGAAAATATGTCTTGCTTAAAATAGTTATGGAAAAGTTCATCCTTGAATCACTCATGTTAGACCTTCTGTTTTACTTCTGTATTACTTCTGTATGGTTAGTTGCTTGAATTTCAGTTGATTGATTGACTTAAGTTAGCCTAAATGGAGATTTCTGTTGAACATGTGGTCTAGGACATAAATGGCTCTTGTCTTACCCACTATGTTTTAACACTTTTCTCCAACTGAAGGTTAACAAAATTCTGCACTTCACCTCATTACTCTTACATCTCATTTCAATCCTGCATGCTATTACTGTAAACACAAGGAATTCTGCAGATGCTGGAAATCCAAGCAAATCCTACACAATGCTAGAGGAACACAGCAAGTCAGTCAGCATCAATAGAAATGAATAAACAATTGATGTTTTGGGCCAAGACCTTTCTTCAAGACTGGAAAGGTAGGAAGGAGGAGGAGGATGGCCAAAATAAAAAAGGTGGGGGGAAGAGGAATGAGGACAAACTTAAAGGTGATAGGTAAAGTCAAGTGGGTAGGAAAGGTGAAGAGCTGAAGAGGAAGGAATCTGATAGAGGAGAGTGGAGCATAGGAGAAGGGGAAGGAGGATGGGACCTAGGGGAGGTGAAAAGAGGCAAGAGGCCTGAGTGGGGAATAGAATAAAAGGGGAGGGAGAGGAATTTTTTTTACTGGTAGAAATTGATATTAGGTTACAGGCTACTCAGATGGAACACAAGGTGTTGCTCCTCCACCTTGAGAGTGGTCTCATCGTGGCACAAGAGGAGGCCATGGATCAACATGCGGGAACAGGAATGGGAATGTTTGGCTACTGGGAAGTTCCACTTTTGGCGGATGGAGCAGAGGCGCTTGACAAAGTGGTCCACCACTTTACGGTGAGTCTCACCAATGTAGAGAAGGCTGCCTCTGGAGCACTGGACACAACTGACAACACCAGCAGATTCACAGGTGAAGTGTTGTTTCTGCAAGGACGTGGCTGGGGACGAACCCAGGTGCAGAACACAGGCGCTGAGACAGAGTCGTTGGCACCACTGTGAACGGAAAGCCCATATCCAGGAGAGTCTTTATACAGAGACAAGATTCACGTAGAGAATCCAGGAGACAATGCAGAACTTAGAACTGATAGTCCTAAATAACCATGAAATGAGGTTACTCATACAAGAGTTGACCAACGAACTGGCAGTTCCTTGTTGTGATTCCAGGGTTTTTATCCTGCATTTACTGATGGGAAGCAGGTGTGTGTAATTTGCTGAATTGGGAACAATTGGAAATCAGGCAAGGGGATTAGGGCCCAATTAAAGAGGTAATGGGGAATTGCCAGATGGGACCATGACAGTTACCCCCCCCCCCCAAACAGGAGCCTCCAGGCTTGTCCGGATGGTCCCGATGGAAGTCTTGGATGAGGGAGAGGTCCAGGATGAAGGAGCAGGGAACCCAGGAACGCTCTTCTGGGCCATACCTTTCCCAGTCGACTAGGTATTGGAGGCTCCTGTCCTGACGGTGCACATCCAGTAGCCGCCGGAAGGTGTATGCCAGATGGTTGTTGATTATCCGGGCGGGTGGAGGGGTTTCGGTCATTGGACACAAGGGGCTGAAAGAAACTGGTTTTACTTGAGAGACGTGAAATGTAGGGTGGATGTACATAGACTTTGGGAGTTTAAGCCGGATTGCTGTGGGATTGATGATCCTTTTGACCTTGAACGGTCCCATGAAGCGAGAGGCGAGTTTCCTAGGCTCATTTTTGAGCAGGATGTCCTTGGATGAAAGTTGGTACTCAACCGCCAGGTTGGTACTCAGGCGTCGGAGTCCGGTGTTGGTCAGCCATCTTCTTATTGCGATCTGCTGATCTGAGTAGGGCCATGCGTGCCTCCTCCCAAACCTTAAGGCACTGATCAATGTGGTCCTGAACAGACGGTACCGCAATCTCCTCTTCTTGCGCAGGGAACAGCAGGGGTTTGTACCCAAGGGAGCACTCGAATGGAGACCTCCCAATGGCAGAACTCACCAGAGAGTTGTGGGCATACTCAACCCACGGGAGGTGGTCACTCCAGGTAGACGGGTTGTTCACTGCAACACAACGTAGCGTCGCCTCCAAGTCCTGGTTGCCAGTTCATCTGGGGCTGGAAGCTGGATGACAGGCTGACCAATGCACCCAAGGCTTGACAAAAGGCCTTCCATACCTGCAAGATGAATTGGGGACCTCGATCGGAGACAATCTCTGCAGGGATTCCTCCGCAGTGGAGGTGGAAGATGTAGTGGACGAGAAGGTCTGCAGTTCCCTGAGCAGAAGGGAGTTTTGGGAGGGCTACAAAGTGCACCGTCTTGGAGGACTGGTCTGCCACAGTGAGGACAGTGGTGTTTCTGCAGGAAGGGCGTAGACCGGTGATGAAGTCTAGGGCAATGTGTAACCAGGGACAGGTAGAGGACGAAGTAATCCCGCCAGTGGCCAATGGGAGGCTTTTCCCATGGGCACAGACGGAGCATGCAGAGACAAAGGAATGGGTATCCACCTCCATGGAAAGCCACCAAAAGTGTCTTTTCAGGAGTCAGGGTCCGCTCACTACTGGGGTTACAGCCGAACAGAGACATGCTCTGGAGAACCTGAGATCTGACGGAATCGGGCACATACAGGCGATTTACTTTGGACTCAATCTCCCAAGTGAGGATTGCCACCACACAGGATGGTGGGAGGATAGCCTCTGGACTGTAAGTGTCCTCCTTGGAGTCGTATTGACAGGAGAGTGCATCCGGCTTCTCGTTCTTGGACCCTGGGCAGGGACTGTTGTTGACAATACACAGTAGCTGGGATCTGCATCTGGGTTTGGGGAACTGAAGGGGAAGTTGTCTGACTCACCAGAACAGCAGAAGCGGGAGCTCTGCGAGGAACAGAGGTTACAGAGAGGTTAGGGCTGGTTGAAGATGGTAAGGTGGGACGTGGGCTGACCCAAGGACTGGTCTTTTCTCTCAGATGCTCCCAAAGTCGATTACCTAGCCTGGTGGCAAGAGAGTTCAGGGAATCCAGGCTGTCCGTGTCATCCCTCGCTGCCAGTTCATCTTTTATCTTATCTGAGAGGCCCTGTTGGAACACCTCCCGTCGGGCCTCATCATTCCACCCTGAGTCGGCCGCCAAGGTTTGAAACTCGACAGAGTACTTCGCTATGCTCTGTGAACCCTGACAAAGAGTCAGCAAGCGTTTAGCGGCGACCTTACCACGAATGGGCTGTTTGAAGACCTTTCTCATTTCAGAGTCAAAGGAGGAGCAAACCTCTGGTCAGTTATCCCATATCGCAAAGACGATGGCCTATGCAAAGGCATCCCCTCGTAACAGCCCCATGTACACAATCTTTGATCTATCTGAAGTGTATGCACGTGGCTGTAGCTCAAAGACCAAGGAGCATTGTAATAAGAAAGCCCGGCACCTCCCTAGGACCCCAGCGTAGGGTTCCGGCTCAGGTACGTACGGCTCTCAAGGGGATTGAGTTGCTGATCCCAGGGGCACAGCCATCCCAGGCTGTGCAGTTTGGTGAGTTGGGGTTCTTGGAGGGAACGGCGTAAGGGAAGCGGACACCCGGTCCACCTGTTCACTGACCTTCCTCAAATTCATGGATAGCGTACAAAGGTTTTCCGTGACCTCCCTGGGTAGTTGGTTGTGGGCGTCCAGTAAGTAGCACTGGCAGGCGAGGGCCTGTTGCACGGAGTCCGTGTCCACTGGGTTCATTCTTGGTCAGTTCGTTCTGTCACAAGGACGTGGCTGGGAACGAACCCAGGTGCAGGACACAGGCACTGAGACAGAGTCGTTAGGTGTTAGCACCACTGAGAACGGAGAGCCAGTATCCAGGAGAATCTTTATACAGAGACAAGGTTCACATAGAGAATCCAGGAGACGATGCAGAACTTAGAACTAACCGTCTTTAACCATGAAACAAGGTTACTCATACAAGAGTTGACCAACAAACCAGCAGTTCCTTGTTGTGATTCCAGGGTTTTTATCCTGCATTTACTGATGGGAAGGTGTGTGTAATTTGCTGAATTGGGAACGATTGGAAATCAGGCAAGGGGATTTAAGGCTCAATTAAAGATGTAATGGCAAATTGCCAGACAGGACCATGACAGTTGTCTCACCTGGAAAGACTGTTCAGGGGCCCTGTATGGAGGTGAGGGAGGTGAATGGACAGGTACAGCACTTAAGCACTTAAGCCGATTGCAGGAATAAGTACTGAGGGGGATGAATGGACAAGGGAATCACGGAGAGAAAGATCCCTGTGGAAACGAGGAGGAGGAGGAGGAGGAGGGGGGGAGGGAGGTAAAAATATGTTGGGTGGTAGGATCCCTTTGAGGATGATGGAAGTTGCAGAGATGAAAGTGGAGACTGTTACTGGGTTATTTGTGAAGCTCATGTGGAACATGTATTTAGCCAGAGAAACAAGTCTTTTTAAGACACAGTGACCTGTGCAGGGTTGTTTCTACAATGCTTCCCATTTGGTATTGCCAACATTTACATGCACTGTAAAGGAATTAATGTGATATGAAATTAAATTTGCCCACGGTGGAGTTGAACAGAGAATTGTTGAGAATTTAAGGACAATTTGTTCAATTGGGTGGAACTTTGTTTTGGATTTGTTCACTGAATTCCAGTTTAGTTTTCTGTCATTGCCTTTAGTGTTGGAGGATGGATGAAATGTTGTAGGTAGAATGGCCAATTAGAGGCAAAGTCAAAGTGGGCTGGGAAGCGGAGGCTGAATTGTAAATTGCATTATAACAGATTTGGTATTAATGATCTATACATTTTGATTAATGCAGAATTTGATTAATAGTTTATTATAGGTTGTTACCCAGGCTGAGCTGAAGTCCCCCTAAAATACCGGTATAGTCCCCTCAATGATGAATACAAGGATCACATTTAAGTTTGATGAACAAGAAATTACATCCTAATAAATGGTGGAAATCAACAAAGGAGTGAAGGAGGTAGATCTGTTTTGAGGTTGAGGATCTGAAAATCTGATTCATTCTGAAAGGATAGTCAGTTTTTAAGTATTTTGGAGTTCTGTTTATATTAGATTGTAGTTTAATATAAACTGGAAATGGGATGTCTGGATTACAAAAACCCCCATCAACAGTACATTCAATCCTTTTCATTATTTCATAAAGGTCATTTTTCTCATTTATTTAAAATTTGATTAAATTATATCATTTAATGTGGGGTGGTGAGACCACAGCAACTATTCATCAGACCTTAGTTATTACTTGATGGTTATGATTTGTGTTTTGTATGGGATTTTTTGATGTGTTGAAGGAAAACATTCACAATAATTTTGTCGTAATTCCAGGTTGGATGGAAAATGAAATGCAATAAATTGCGCTGGGTGTTCTCCCGTTTCATTGTTTGCTCTGCAGGAAAGGAACCTAGTGGCATGTTCCAGAATTTGCTCAGGAGGTTTGAACTAACTACAGCTAGTTAATTCTTCTCCATTTTCTTATGAATACACTTTTAAGTAGAATTTGTTTTAATTACTGCTAAACACCTCTAGCACTGAAAATTAACGATTATAAGGATGCAACACTAGTTCCAGATTCAAGTCAGATTTTGACTGAACATTTAAAAAAGGATTTTTAGCTAATTTTCTTCTCTGCCCTGTTTCTCTATGTTCAATCATTCATGTCCTCTCCTTAAGTTTAGTCTCCAGTCAGATAACTGAAAATAAACACACTCCCAATGCATGCCTTTTCCTTCTCAGTTCTTGCACTGGTTAAAGGTTGTCCCTGGGTAACGGATGGGTTCTATTTTTACAGAAATCTATGTTAATTTTATCTACAAATCTGAAAATGCACAAAAATAATTTAATATGGTGATATTATTTCCACAGTATTGTAATAAATGGCATCACAAACATGTAAGACTGATAACTACGAGTGTTTACTAAAAGTAGAAAGAATGAGAGAGGAAAGAAACTAGGTCTTCCTCTTGAAGGTATGAACATATATTTGTACATCAAACTTCTGAATTTAATAATGTTATGGGAGTTTGTTCCTAGTTAAGGGTGTCTATAGGCCAGGTGTCCTTGATCTGGGACTAGGCTGCATTACACACTCCTTTAATGAGATTGATTTAGGAGAATACCAGTTGCTTGTGTTGTTCATTCAGATGCTTGATTTCCCTTGGTGTAACATCACTAACTAATGTTTTTGACAACTTGCAAAGCAAAATATAATTCTCAATAAATAGGCAGGACATTTTTTTCCCCTCCATTGACCATTGGTTAAAGCTAGTTAGGTATGCCAGCAAGAACAAGAGCAGATTGCTCTGACAACTAATCCTCAGGTGATCAGCATGTAATCCAAAAGAGATCATAAGGGAACAGTTTTGACAAAAGAAAGAAATATTTCACTGTCTCTAGCCAAGAGCTATAATGGAATTGCGGTCAGATCTCCAGGGAATTCAAGAACTGAACATGTAATGTCATTACAGATGCTTGTAAATCCACCTGAAGGGGCAGACAGGAGGGCAATGTAGGATTTCATCATCGCCAGCTTGTTATTTCGCTCTGGATTAAATGCTTGGTTTGGGACTTCTAAACCTTTGTCTCAGGCATGCAAGTTGTGACCACCAATGTTTGAGAGGAAATTTCCTCACTGCCACACTTTATAAATGCATATTTTCTACTTCACAGCTGCAAGAGCTATTTTCTTCAAAACATATAATTATCATAGCAATTTGTTGGATTGTACAGTCTTTAATTATTCTACTTTTGCAATTTACTGAGTAGAAAGTCTTTGTTTATCCATTTAAACAAGTTAGGATTTTTTGGGCTGTAAAAAAAAACATTTTGGCTTTTTTAATGTGGCCCAGATTAGCTCAGTGTACCAATAGTTCTGCTTTATTCATCAGTAATAGTTCTAACTGATAGAGGGTTAAGATGTGAATTATTGAAGTTCAGATTCCAAATGTATGCCTTTGTTATGTATATAAGGTGTGATATAATTTTAAAGAAGCAAATTTAATACCTAGTGTACCCATTCCAGTTGTGACAAGTAATTTTAAGATGTAACTATTTGCCTGTGACATGTTTTTGCTCTCCACAAAGAATGTTACTGAATGAGTTTTAATGATGTTGATGAACTGTTGATCATTGAGAATGGTTTCTATTGCCACAGAGACATTCAATTTTTATTGCTGTCTAGCACTTTAATCATTTTGGGTTGTATCTTAACTCAAGAAGAGGCAGATTGAGATCATGCTCCATGATGAAGTGTAAAAGATCTGAAACAGGAACGTAGCTTGGCAGATTTTTACAATTCTGTTGAGGGGAGGACAACTCCGGTCTCTTGCCAGTGTAGCTTCCATTTCACTGCTTCGTTGGAATCATTTTTTTTTTTTTTTTTTAAACTTTTTTTATTGTTTTCAAATAGTTACAAAATAAAAGTGTATGAGAGAAAAAAAAAAATGTTACCCAGCCCCCCTCCCCTTAACCCCTCCCCCCAACCCCTCCCCCCTAACATCCCTAAAAAAAAAGAAAGAGAAAAAAAAAAAAGGAATGCCTGGATATTGGAAGATCCCCACACGCTCCACGGAGTTCATAATAACTTTGGTGTATGCATTTATTTCTTTCCCCAAGTAACCAATTATTTCATCTTCGGAGCACCTATATATTTAATCCTGTCTTTTGTAAATAAGGGCGCCAAATTTTCAAAAATGTTTCATATTTATCTCTTAAATTGTAAGTGATTTTTTCAAGTGGAATACAGCCATAAATTTCGTTCTTCCAACGATCTATACTTAGATATGTATCCGATTTCCAAGTCACTGCAATAGCTTTTTTGGCTACTGCCAATGCAATTTTTATAAATTCTTTCTGATATTTATTCAATCTGGATATCGGTTTTATCCCTTCAATATTACCTAGTAAAAGTAATGTTGGGTTGTGTGGAAGTTGTATTCCAATGATTTGTTCCAGTAAAACTCTTAAATTTGTCCAAAAAGGTTGAATTTTGGAGCAAGACCAAGTAGAATGTAAAAAAGTACCAATTTCTTGGTTACATCGAAAACACTGATCAGATAGATTTGGGTTTAATTTGTTTATTTTTTGTGGTGTAATATATAGTTGATGTAAAAAATTGTATTGCACTAATCTTAATCGAACGTTTATTGTATTTGTCATACTCTCAAGACATAGTCTTGACCAGTTTTTTTCTTCAATTTTGATATTCAAATCACTTTCCCATTTTTGTCTTGACTTATGGACTCCTTGTTTAATTGCCTGTTTTTGAATCAAATTATACATACAAGAGATAAATTTTTTAATCTTTCCTTTTTGAATTAAAGTTTCTATTTCATTGGGTTTCGGTAGTAACATTGTTTGACCTAGCTTTTCTCTTAAATAAGCCCTTAGTTGAAAGTAACAAAAAAGAGTGTTGTTTGATACTTTATATTTATTCTTTAATTGATCAAATGACATTAATATACCTCCTTCAAAACAATCTCCTATATATCTAATCCCTTTTTGAAACCAATTATATAAAAGTTGATTATCCATTGTAAAAGGAATAAGTCTATTTTGGATTAAAGATCTCTTTGCTAATAAGGATTTCTTTGTCTCATCGTCAACATTTATCTTATTCCATAAATCAATCAAATGTTTTAATATAGGAGATTCTTTCTTTTCCCGTATCCATTTAGATTCCCATTTATATATAAAGTCTTCTGGTATGTTTTCTCCTATTTTATCTAGTTCTATTCTGATCCACGCCGGTTTGTCTTTCTCAAAAAAGGATGCAATAAATCTAAGTTGATTTGCTTTATAATAATTCTTAAAATTTGGAAGTTGTAACCCTCCTAGCTCAAATTTCCATGTCAATTTTTCCAACGATATTCTTGACATCTTACCTTTCCAAAGAAACTTCCTCACATATTTATTCAGCTCTTGAAAAAACTTCTGGGGTAATTGTATTGGTAGTGATTGAAATAAGTATTGTAATCTAGGGAATATATTCATTTTTATGGTATTTACTCTACCTACTAATGTTATTGGTAATACCATCCATTTATCAAGATCTTCTTGAATTTTTTTCAATAGTGGTAAATAATTTAATTTGTATATGTTCTTTATATCATTATCGACTCTTATACCTAAATATTTTATACCATTTGCCGGCCATCTAAACTGGGTTATTGATCGACATTGATTATAGTCTCCTTTAGTAAGAGGTAAAATTTCACTTTTGTCCCAATTTATTTTGTAACCTGATACTTTCCCATATTCTTCTAATCTATAGGATAATTTACGCAACGATTGCAATGGGTTTGTTAGATAAAGTAGAACATCATCAGCAAATAAGTTGATCTTGTATTCTTCTTGGTTAACTCTAAAACCTTTAATATCTGGGTCCATTCTGATCAGTTCAGCTAATGGCTCTATCGCCAACACAAATAAAGCAGGTGATAATGGACAACCTTGCCTAGTTGACCTTGTTAACTGAAATGGTGTTGAAATTTGACCATTTGTCACTACTTTAGCTTTGGGATTAGTATTTAAGGTTTTAATCCATTTTATAAAGGATACTCCTAATCCGTATTTTTCCAATACCTTAAATAAAAAATCCCACTCCAATCTATCAAATGCTTTTTCTGCATCTAAAGCAACTGCCACGCTCATTTCCTCCCTCTTCTGTGCTAAATGAATTATACTAAATAAGCGAGTTACATTAGTTGGAATCATTTTGAACAGGAGTGCAGCTGAAACTAGTGAAGTTGTCAAGTACTTTATCCAGAATATACAATTGATAATGAACAACCAGAAATCCTTAACACAAAGTACACTGCAGATGCTGTGGTCAAATCAACATGCACAAAAGCTGGATGAACTCAGCAGGTCGGGCAGCATCCGTTGAAATGAGCAGTCAACGTTTCAGTCCTGACGAAGGGTCTCAGCCCGAAACGTTGACTGCTCATTTTAACGGATGCTGCCCAACCTGCTGAGTTCATCCAACCAGAAATGCTTGCTTGTCACCACCTTGTTGTCATAGTCAACATCATCTTCAACATTGTGCCCTTGATGTCAGCAGGAGATGGCACAGGTGGGCATAGAAGTACAAAATGCCTTTTCCAGCCCTTAGTAGTACTTAGAAATAAGTTGAGGAGGTCTGCAGGAATCAGGATGTAACATCGAACTTTGGCCAGATTAATATAGCCCAATGATTTATGAGCAATTTTATAGAGAAAATTCACTCTAGCTTCAAGTAGAGATGTCTGCTGGATAAAACTGGCTGAATTTCACAGGAAATATTCAGACATCCAATGGAGTTAATAAGTTATGTCCAATTCATCAGGGCTAGTTATACCAGCATAATAATATGTTCAAGCTACCTACCTCATGCCAGCCTGAAATATTTCCTTCAGTTGGTTAAGAATCAGGTATATTATGACTGACATTTGTTGTGAAATTGGTTGTTTTGCAGCAGCAATACAGAGCACGACATTAAAATTATGAAAATAAATATGCAAAAGAGGAATAGCAATGTAGTATTCATGGGTTCATGGGCCGTTTAGAGATCTGATAGTGGAGGGGCAAAGCTATCCCTAAAGAGTCTGTGTGTGGGTCTTCAGGCTCCTGTATCTCATCCCTGATGGTAGTAATATGAAGATGTCCTCGATGGTGGGGATCGTTGAGCTTGTTGGAGCTGGCTGAGAATACAACCTTTGCAGCCTCATTCGATCCTACAGATTGAAGCCTCCAGACCAGGCAGTGATGCAGTGATGGTTGGTGTCTAAAATACATTGTGAGGGACAGTCATGGAGATGTATTCTGAAGGGAGTTGAATAAGGTTACGAAAAATCTTGCGGACCTATGGGAAAAGGGTTTGAGATCAGCTAGCATAGAGCTAGTATGGACATGGAGGCTGATGTGCTCTTGCTGTGCTGTAACAATTCTATGATCCTAGAACATTTTTGCCTCGTGCATTTTACTCTGAAGTGATGGTAACCAGCATCAACTCCTTGGGCCAAACAGCAGCCAGTTCTGTAAATTTCCATCTGTCCACGAAATCAGATTACAGCATGACTATGAACAGAGCCTTCAAGCCAATATTATATGAGGTCCTCTCCCTTGAATTTTGTCTTAGTTTCATTTTAAAATTTAAATGTTTTTATAGATGTTAGTTAAGGAACAATTTTAATGCAACATTGGGATTTTTAATTGGCTGCTTGTTTATTTTAAATACTGGGAAATGCTTGCTCAATTTGCAACTTAATTTGAACATGTAAATGAGCTATTTATTTGAATTTACTAGGATATAAGCAGTTTGTTGTATCTTGTAAACAATGATGCTAAATAATACATTACATCAGGATTAAATAATACACTGTTTGATTATCCTAATTCATTTTTCATAAATGTTACCAACTTTTACTCTATAATTTGTAATACTGCCTATACAAGATGATATTTAAAATATTTTTTCCCTCAAAGAAGCATTATATTTTCAAATTTTGTCAAACAGAAGCTGCATATTATATTGTTTTTGGAAAATGCACATATGTGTATGAAAGTCAGATGTCTGGGATTGAACTTCTTTTCAGTTCTAGCTTCCTCATTAAATCTAATTGGCACATCTCATTAATTGGTTATTGTGTATTCTATTATGTAGTCAATAGTATATTTTACAAGTCTCTTGTAGTATTGGCATTTTATATTTTCATTTTTCTGACAATTTAAACTGATCTCAGCAGTTCTGAGACAGCTTTTGCAAGCTTAAGCACAAGAGATTCTGCAGATGCTAGAAATCCAGAGTAGCATACACAAAACGATGGAGGAACTCAGCAGGTCAGGCAGCATCTATGGAAAAGAAATAAACAATTGATGTTTTGGGCTGAGACCCTTCTTCAGGACAAGAAGGGAAGGGGGAAGATGCCAGAATAAAAAAAAAACTGGAAGGAGTGAAAGGAGACTAACTAGGTGATGGGTGAAGCCAGGTGAGTGGAAAAAAGTAAGGGGCTGGAGAAAAAGGAATCTTATAGGAGAGGAGAGGGGACCATAGGAGAAAGAGAAGAAGGAGGGGCACTGAGGGGATGATGATAGGCAGGTGATGAGAAGAAGTAAGAGCCAGAGTGGGGAATAGAAGAAGAGGGAAGGAGAAATTGATGTTCGTACCATCAGGCTGGAGGCTACCTGGTTGGAATATGAGGTATTGGTGGTCCATCCTGAGAGTGGCCTTATTGTGGCAAAAGTGGAGACCATGGATGTCAAAATGGGAATAGGGATGGGAATTAATATGGTTGGTGGCCGGGAAATTCTGCTTTTGGTGAATAGAATGGAAGTGCTCTACAAAGCAATTCCCAAACTTACATTGGGGCTCACCAATGTAGAGGGGCCAGATCAGGAGCACTGGATCACCTATCTTCTACTAGCTAGACCCCCTTCCACTCCCCCCTACCTCTTTATTCCGGTGTCTTCCCCTTCTCAGTCCTGAGGAAGGGTCTCGACCCAAAATGGTGACTGTTTATTAATTTCCACAGATGCTGCCTGACCTGCTGTGTTCCTTCACGTTTTGTGTGTGTTACAGCATATTGGAATCTGCTGAAATCCTATTTTAATAATGAAAGGAAATTAAATGTAATTTAAAATTTCTGTATATCGACACCTTTTATTTCTTAAAGCAAATATTTCCAGAAAAAGTAACATTTGTTTAAGCAAATTATTTAATATTATTTGAATCCTATCTAGAGTGATAGGATGAAACACCCAGAGTTGGTCTTCTGGATTAGTTTATACAATTTTAATCCTGTATATGCAATAATGATTCAAATATCAAAAACTAGATGATTAATCCTTTATAATCTCACTGTTGGCCCCTTGAGTAAATTTGACTTCTGTTTATTCATTGTTGGCCAGAAAGAACTACTATTTACAAATCAGCAAATAGGAGTGGGGCAAGGGCAGTGGAAATAGACAAAGCAAAAGTCTTTGTTCTTGTCATATGGTTGAAGGAATTGAGGCAGCCATTTTGAGAGACTGTCCTGCAGCCGCCATCTTGGGAACTGTTTGGTGACCTAATTCTTGCTCCGGGATAGCTTAATCAGAGCAATTGAAAGTAGACACAAGGAGTTTCTGCTGAATATCTGCTAAACCTGAGACCATACTGAAATACAAAGCTTGTAATTATGTAAAGTGGCAGGCAAACAGAAGGAGCAGCTGGTGACGTAGTTATCTGGGTCCAGTGATTGACTGTCCTGGTTGGACTAGATTGAATCAATTTGAGATGGATACAACAATTAAAAAATCACCTAGGGCACAAGGCTGGAAGAAACAGCTATAAAGCAATACTTCTTGTAACTTTGGGCCAGATCAAATGAGGAGCTGAGACAGGTCAGTCAGATGAGCTTGAGCCAAAGAAAATTGTAATGTACAGACTGATCGGATGAGGAAAGGATAAGAATGGAAGATTTTGGGAGCACAGGCAGTGATAATGCTGTGGAGACCAATCATCAAGGAAGTGGATGACACCATGACAGAAATGTGGAGCTTACATTGGGATTGTGAGGAATGCCTGGCCAACTCCTTTCTCTGGGTATTATCTTTTCTCATCTTTGATTGTTTATGGAGGGTCAGAGAATCCTAGTGACTGTGCACACAATTATTCAGTTGTGTAAATTCACGTGCTTGTGAACTGAGTCAATAAAGGCACTTGTCAGTGAGATTCTCTCTGTGCTTAACTGATCATTATTATTGAGGGTTAATACTTGTAACAGCAATTTGAAATAAAATAATTTTAGTCAAGGACAATCATTATTGCTTCCAACTAGAATATGCTCCTTCGGCACCCGTACCTCCCTCTGTAACTGGATCCTTGAATTCCTCATGGGGAGATGATAGTCACTGCAGATCAGAAATAATATCTTCTCCTTGCTGACAATCAATACTGGTGCACCTCAAGAATGGACGCATAATTCCCTGCTCTACCAGCTCTCCACGCCCACACCTGTGTGGCTAGGTGCAGCTCAAACACCATCTATAAATTTGCTGATGACACAACTAATGTTTTTAGAATTTTAGATGGTGACAAGGCGGTATGCAAGAGTGAGATAAATCAGATGGTTGAGTGATGTTGCAGCAACAACCTTGCACTCAACCTCAGTAAGACCAAGCAATCTATTGTGGACTTCAGGAAGAAGTTGAGGGAACACGTATCAGTCCTCAATGAGGGATCAGAAGTTCTTGGGTATCAACATATCTGAGGGTCTATCCTGGGCCCAACATATTGATGCATCTAAAAAGAAGGTACGACAGTGACTATATTTCATTAGGAATTTGAGGAGATTTAGTTTGTCAAATTTCTACAGATGTACCGTAAAGAGCATTCTGACTGGTTGCATCACCATCTACTGTGGAAGAGCAACTGCACAGGATTGGAAAAAGATACAAAAAGTTGCAAACTCAGCCTGCACCATCATGGGCACTAGCCTCCCCAGCATCCAGGACATCTTCAAAAGTCAATGCCTCAAAAAAGTCACATCCATCATTAAGGTCCCCTATCACCCAGAACATGCCCTCTTTTTATTGGTACCATCAAGGAGGAGGTACATGAGCCTGAAGGCACACCCAATGTTTTAAGGACAGCTTCTTCTCCTCCACCATCAGAGTTCTGTGTGGACAATGAACTTTTTTAAGTGCAATTGTGAACAATAGCCAGATCAGAAATGCTGATCAAGTCAACTAGTTCCCAAAGAGAACTCTGATAGGCCAGTCAGATGGTTCACTGCTGCTCAGCGATAGACATTAAAAAAAAACAGGCACAAGGGTCACTAGCCCCTGTACCCCAGAAACACACTTGAGCAGTGCAGTGGAAGCATGTGCTGTGCATGACCTGATCGGAAAGCATCATAACAGATCGTGTTCACGGTGGAACAGCTTAGTCAAGGATGGGGTGATCAGCACAGATGGAGAAATTATACCTCCACTACCCTGATGTAAACTACCTCTATTTTCTTCTTTTTTGTTCTCTTTTTGCACTACATTTAATTATATACACACACTTACACATATACACACAATTATGTTATATTTAATAATATATTTAGTAATTTATATTACAATCATTTTTATGTATTGCAATGTACTGCTGCCACAAAACAATAATTTTCATGACATATGACAATGATATCAAACCTGATTCTGATTCTATTAGGTGTGATGTAAAGAAGACTGCACAGTGGATGGAGTGAAATGTACTTTTGTGAACTTCATGTCCACTTGTGGCCATGCTAATGTTTCTGTTGGATAATGTACTTGGCTGAACTGCAATTCAAAGTCAAAGCTTGAACCCTATTTTCACAGCACAGATACATTCAGTTAGATCCTTGCGAAAATCTTGCTCTAGAAAGAGTTTCAAGAAACACATTCACTCTTAGCAGTTGAAAAATGGGTAGTTCTCAAAAATGGAGGGTAGGCAAAATGTTCAAAAATAGCATGCTATATGCTACAATGTTAATATTGTATGTATATTAACATAATAGAATCTAATTTGAAGAGAAAATTGCATCTAGTTATTTGCAGATAAGGTGTTGAAGGTGAGGACTGATGTTGGCATGCATTGTGATGACTTCACATTGATAGCTGTGTTACAGAGTGCTTGATGGCTAGTTTAGACTTGTGGCTGGCGACACTTCAAGTCACTAACCAGGTCGTTGTGAGCTGTGTGGAGAAACTAATTTGTGACACCTGTGGGAGAAATTGCGGAGATCGTCAAGATGGCACAGAATTCTGAACAGCTAGGAAAGGAATGGCGCTGGGCCAGACCTGAAGAGACCAGCTGTTCACCCTCCAGATCAGAGACTGTTTGTAATGAGAGAGACCCAAGTCCAAATAAAATCAAAGTAATTAATTGATGTTTTCTAAATAGACAATCTTGGTTGTCTGTGTTGAGAAATATAAAATATTAAAATTATAATGAAATTATTGATAATGCATTAGCACACTGCACAGCATGTTTAAATAGACAATGTTTTTTTTAAGAATCAATATTTATTCTGTGAATTATATGCTGTTATGACACATGATGGAAGGTTCCATATTTTAAACTTTCTCTTTCACTGCAATTCGAGGGGAATGAAATATTTAGTTTAAATCTGAATATTGACCTCTGGCATTCTTGTACTTAGTCAGCTTGAGTTCAAGAGGTAGCTGATGTTATTGAAAACTTTTCCCATTTTGCTCCTGGTTGAAAATTGTAGAATTGCACCCTAAATCTCTTAGGTGGGTAAGCCTCCAACTGGGATCCCATCTCTCTCTTTTCTCTTAGTTATAGAATCATACAGCATGACAAGAGGCTATCCACTTCTAACAGCTTACCATGTTTCCTGTAGTTAAAGTTCATTTTACTTGCATTGCAAATGTTGAGTCATTTTAGAGAGCAGTTGATTTGTCTAGATGCATTGATGCTGCAGTTGCTGTGCGCTAATGTCAGAATAAATGTTTAAAGTGGTTAAGTGGGCTGCTTTATGCTGAATAGAACGGGCTTCTTAGGAGTTGTTGGAGCTGCAGTCCACGAGACAAGTGGAGATATTCCAGCATGCTCTTGATTTGACTGTTGATGGTGCAGACCTTTGAGATGTCAAGGGATACTCAGCCGCTGATTAGCTGCTGTAGATGTAATATTTGTGTGGCTAATCTGGTTGCGATTCTAGTCAAAAAGGAAATAAGAGTATGGTGGCATGGGATGCAGCACAGAGCAAATCTAAAGTTCAATAGATTTTAATAGGTACATTTAATGTCAGAGAAATGTATACAATATACATTCTGAAATTCTTTTCCTTCACAAACATCCACAAAAACAGAGGAGTTGCCCCAAAGAATGAATGACAGTTAAAATGTCAGAACCCCAAAGCCCCCCCAACCAGTTCCCCCCTCCCACGCACGAACAGCAGCAAGGCGATGACCCCCCTATCCCCATCTGCAAAAAAGCATCAGCTCCCTCCACTGAGTGCTCAAGCATACAGCAAAGCATCAATAAAGACACAGGCTTGCAGTACCCCAAAGACTACTTGTTCACCTGGTCATTTGCCATACCACAGGCACTCTGTCTCTTTCCCTAATAAGGGAAAAAGAGGTGTCCCTGTTTCACAGCGAGAGACAAGACATAACAAACAACTCGCTGATTTAAAAAGTCTGTTGCGTGGCTTTTTCCGAGCTCTGCACCCAGAGAGTTGGCCCCAGAAAGGTGCAGTTCTCTGGACACACAACGCCCGGCAGCTAACCCACTGCTTCCGATGTTCTGTGTTCTCCCGTGATGCTTCAGTCAGGAGCACCGGCCTAGAATCAGCAAGTCCCCAGACCCACAAAAATCTGGAACCCAGAAGGCGTGCTCGTCCTTGGGATATCAAAACACAGCCGGTCGTGAGGCCCTGACGACAGGTCCCATTCCCACAAATATCCAAAGCCAAAGTATAACTCCAGGTCAGGGTCTTCAAAAGAATCTTGAAAAGGGAAAAAAAGAGGTAGAAATAGAGCTGTTTCTGAAGATGCAAGCAAAGGAGTCACCATTTAGTGCCATCTTGACTTCTCCCCACTTCCAGTTAGTAGTAATTATTAAAAAATGAAATTAATGATCTTAAATGCATGTTGTACTGGCAATAAGATAGATGATCTAACAGCACAGATAACAACATGAGGTATAATCTAATCACTATTATGGAGATGTGGCTGCAGGGTAACCAGGCCTGGGTGTGCATTATTCCAGATTATACCATGTTCCAGAAGACAAGGCTAAAAAGGGAAGGATGGGGCTGGGGTAAAATTTGTTAATCAAGCAAGGTACTATCAGAGCGGTGATGAGTCACGGATAGTAATGCAGATTAAAATCTCCCATTGAGTGATCAAGGCAATGGATAATAATGTAGAATCAGCTTACATTGAAAAAGGGAAAAACAGGAAAGATGACCCCATTGTTATTAGTATATAGACCCCCCCCCCAAAAAAGGGACTTCCCTAAAGTGCAGAGCATTCATGGAGAAATACCTAGTGTTTGAAGGAAAGTGCAATTGCCATGGGAAATTTTAATTTAGATATTGATTAGTTGAACCAAACTGGTAAGTGTTTCATAAAAGAATTGGAGAAATGCATCAGGGATTGCTTCTTTGAATACTGTTGTAGAATATACCTGGGAAGAGACTATTTTAGATTTGGTCATGAATAATGAGGTAGGATTAATAAGAGATCTTGTGTTTTTAAATATCCCTGAGGAGGTAGTGACCAGAATATGATAGAAATCCAGATACCATTTGTGAGGGTGAACACCACAGGTTGACTTCAACTTTAGTAATGACAGTAATAACCTTGTGAGGATGGAGTTGTCTAAGGTGGACTGGGAAAATAATTTAAGAGACAGGTTTGTGGATCATCTATGGCAGATATTCAAAACAGACAGTCCTTAGGATTCAGCAGGAGTTTATCCCATTTAGAAAGAGGGAATCCATGAAAATGAGTCTTGCACTCAAAGTTTTAAATGAAATGACTGCAGAGATAGTATACCCATTAGGTAACAATTTTCACAAATCTCTAAATTCTAGAGGCATGCCAGAAGATTGGAAAACAGCAAATGTGACTCCATTATTCAAAAAGAGGGAGGAAGACAGAAGGCAGGGAATTAATGTTGGCAAGATGATGGAATCAAAAATGAAAACTGAAAGAACTACTCATTAAGGAAAGTTGAATATAATCAAACCTAGTCAACATGCTTTTACGAAAGGTAAATTATGTTAAACAACTTTGCTCAAATTCTTGGGTGTGATGGTTAGAATAGATAGAGTGGGGTGTCTAGATTTAGTGGATTTAAATTTCCAAAAGGCATTTGACAGTTTGCCACGTAAGAGGCTGGAGTATAAAGTAAGAGCCCAAGGTATTGTAAGAAGAGCCACAGAGTGGTACAGCACAGACACAGGCCTTTCAATTTACCAAGTCCACACCAACAATTAACCACATGTTATTTACATCAATGTACTCTCAATGGTCACTTTCTTAAGTACTTTTTATACCTTAAAAAAAGTGGCCACTGAATGCATATTTATGGTCTTCTGCTGCTGTAGCCCATTCACTTCAAGGTTTGACGTGTTATGCATTCAGAGATGCTCTTCTTCACACCACGTGCAATATATGGTCATTTGAGTTACTGTCACCTTTTTGTCAGTCTTGAACCAGTCTGGCATTCTCCTCTGACCTCTCTCATTAACAAGGCAGTTTCACCCACAGAGCTGTCATTTACTAGGTATTTTTTTGTTTATTGCACCACTTTCTGTAAACTCTAGGAATTGTTGTGTATGAAAATCTTAGGAGATCAGTAGTTTCTGAAATACTCAAACTACCCCATCTGGCACCAACAATCGTTCCAAAGTCAAAGTTAAACACACACAAAATGTTGGTGGAACACAGCAGGCCAGGCAGCATCTATAGGAAGAAGCATAGTCGATGTTTCGGGCCGAGACCCTTCGTCAGGACAGAGTCACATAGGTCGCATTTCTTCCTCATTCTGATGTATAGTCTGAATGATAAATGAACTTCTTGACCATGTCTACATGCCTTTATTCATTGAGTTGCTCCCACATGATTGGCTGATTAGATGTTTGTATTAATGAGCAGGTGTACCTGATAAAGTGTCCACTGAGTGTATGAATCTTCACCCTACACAAATCATAGTTTTAAAAATCTCTCATTTTCATCAGATTCTACTTTTCTTACCTACATTAGGGATAATATATGCTGGCGAACCCCACACATCTTTAAGATATGGGAGGAAACTTGGATACCCATAGGACATAGGAGTAGAACTAGGTCATTTGGCCCATTGAATCTGCTCCACCATTCAATCATGGCTGATTTATTTTTGCTTTCAGACCTATACTCCTGCCTTCTCACTTTGCTACACTTACTAAGTGTGTACCCATAAAATTCCACTTTAAATATGCCTAATGATTTGTCCTCCACAGACGTCTGTAGCGATGAATTCCACAGATTCTATTCCTGAAGAAAATCTTCCTTACCTCTGTTCTAAAGGGGTGTCCTTCTATTTGGAGGTGGTGCCCTCTGGTGCAAGGCTGTCCTGCAATTGTAAATAGTTTCTCCACGTTCACTCTATCTAGGCTTCCAATATTCAGTAGGTTTCAATAAGACCTCCCCCTATTCTTCTAAACCTGAACGAGTACAGGCCAAGAGCCGTCAAATGTTCCTCATAATTAACCCTTTCATTCCCGGGATCATTCTTGTGAACCTCTTCTGGACCCTCCCTAATGCCTTTCTTAAGTATGGGGTCCAAGACTGCTTGCAGTATTCCAAGTACCCAAAGGAAACCCACACATTCACAGGGAGAACGTGAAAACTCTGTACAGGTAAGACTGGAGGTCAGGATAAAACACAGTTCTCTGGTACTCTGAGACGTTGACTCAGCCTCTTGCACCAGTGTGCAGTGGGTAGATGTTCTTGATCTTCCCAAAACTGGGAACATTTGTCAAGATCTGTTCCGTGTAGTTCCTTCATTACTTCTGCAGTTTGTCCTTTCACCTTCTTTTCCAAGGAGAACTATTTCCATTTCTCTCATCTATCTATGTAATAAATGTTTTGACATCTTTCTGTGATGCTGAGAACAAGATTCAATACTTAAAATTTGGACGTAATTGCTTTATAGATGTTCATAATGATTTCCTTAGTTGTAATCTCTATCTCTATCTCTAAAGACCTAGATTAGCATGAATTGAAAATTGGCTGTCAAGTACAAAATAAGGAGTTGGAATAAATGAATGCTTTCAGGCTGGATAAATGTGACTGTTGGAGTTCCCTGGGAATCGGTTCTCTGCTCTTATTAGTTTATTGTTTATTTTAGTTATCTGTAAGATTTTAAGTTTTACCCATGATGCAAAAATAGGTGGAAGGATATGTTAGCATTAGGAAACTGATTCTGCAACAAGACTGAGATAGATTGAGTGGGTGAAAACCTGGTGAATAGTCTTTCATATGGGCAATTCATTCACTTTGGTAAGAGAAAGTGAAAAGGTAGATTACTACAAATGAATCCTTCAGCGGACTAGGTATTGGCAGGCAGGTCCTACAAGGCAAATGGCATATTAACCATTATTGAGTTTAAGTAGAAGGAGGTTTTGTTACAATTATATAATCTGTTGAAGAAACCACAGCTGAAACACTGTGAACACTTTTAGTCACCTTATCAAAAAAAAACATTGGAAGCAGTCCAAAGGAAATTCACCAAGCTAGTTCCTGGGATGAGCGAGTTGTCCCCTCAAAAGAGGTGAGACAGTTGGGTCTGTTTTCCTTGGAGTTTAGAAGAATAAGGGATGACCTTATTGAAACATGTAGCATCCTAAGAGGGCATGATAGGATAGATGTTGAAATGCTTTTACTCATGGGAAGCAAGAGGATGTAGCTGGAAAATAAGAGGCTAGTCTTTTAAACTTGAGATGGATAGAAATTTTATCTTTCATTGTGTGGTGAATCTCTATCATTCTCTGCCACCATAAGCTGGTGGAGGCTAGATCATCAGATATATTTAGGGCAGAGGCAAATAAATATTTGGAAGAGAAATTGAAGGTCATGAGGAACTGGCACAGAAGAGGCCAGCATAGATCAGTTCATATTAAAAGCCGGGGCAGACTTGAGGATCCTGGTGGCGTATTCCTGCTTCTATTTTTGTGTTTATGATGGAAGTTTATTGATGAAATGTATGAAAATAATTTGGCCTGGAACATTGCCCTGAGGAGTTCTGGCAGTGAAGTCCTGAGACCAGGATATTTAGCATTCAACAACCACAACCATCTTCTTTCTGAACTATGATGCTAATCATTTGGGTGTCCTTTTTATCTCTTAGTGCTTATTTACCCCTGTTATACTTAGTGTCTTGATGCCATAACCCCTCAAAAGTTTCTTTAGTGTTAAGAGCAGTGACTCTCAGTTCATTTTAAAATTAAGCTCTTTGACCCACCATCTGGATGAGGTCTGGGGCTATGCAGTCCTGGCAAAATCTAAACTGGGTATTTGTTAAGACATTTCTGAATCATTCCTGGGGATAGAAATTGCAGCTGCATGCTTCAGATACTATTTGGCATAAGAAGATAGAAGTGGTAAATTTTATATGTCATATGGACCTGCACTTTGATGTTTATTCATCACAAACAGATTTGCAATCTGGCACGATTTGTATTTGTTGTATTGTTGTTTCTAAAGTCAGGCATTTTGCCTTTTGGTGAGGAGTGGAAGAGGCACAGTGTCAATGGGAGGGTGGAATCCAGCATTTATTAGTGTACGTATGCTTAAGTAGCTTTCAGAGGGTAAATGTTTCTCCTTTTACGTCTGTGCTTTAAGTATTTCCTGACAGTAAAGAGAAAAGTAATACAGTAATGATTCAATTCCATTTGCAGAGCCTGGTTGATTTTGCTTTTATTTAATTAGGAAGACTCCTTTGCTACTCTGTACACTCATTCACATAATCGTTCTGCTCAAGTGTTTGCGTAAGGTACATTTGAAAATAAATATTTAAATTTATTTTTGAATTTCCCTTTACCAACATGCAATGTCTCTGTTTTACCATTTTCACATTATCTGTTAATCCCTTGTAGGAAACATAGTGAAGCCTATACTTTTAAATTATCTTGTGGATTGAGTTCATGATATTCTTTGCTGATTATTTGTACTTTACTAGTTATTTACACAACATTGTTTATCATTGAGACCTCCAGAAATCAAAAGCGGACCACATTAGAAAATAATGAGCTGATTATGCTTTTCATGTTTTCCCTGAATAGAAGCTGTGCCCTTTGTTAGATGATTGAAAGTCACTGAAGCTTTGAAGCATGTACAGAATTTAAATAACTTTTTAACTGGTTGTGGGTTATTCACACTTACGACTTGTGGATGTATAAATGAAATTGTAAACAAGCATGATGTTTCCTTAAAAGTTTGCTGTTCCTTTCCGTGGAGACTTCCGCCCCCAGATTAACTTTTTAGATAGGGAATTTAATAAGCAGCAGTGGCCTGGATGGCTTTTATCTGAATTGGAGCCAGAAGCAAAAACATGGTGAGTTTGAGGTTCTATTTAACTGCTTTCATTGTTCTTGTTTCAGTTCACAAAATTAAGGGACTGATGGGAAATTTAAAATAATGATTCTGCTAACGTAACGGCAATAATTGCTGTTTCATTTTGTGAGGAGTTGGCCAGTGGTGCAGTGGCATCCACAACGGACTTTGAGGTAAGTAGTCCCGGGTTCAGATCTGGCTGGCTGCTAGAACGCTTTCCATCTGTCTTGAGTTGAGCATTGAGCTAACAACTCAGCCTCGTTTAAAAGAAAAACTGACAAATGCTAAAGAAAAGGCAAGGTTGTCACTTGATGCACCACAAGGCACAAAGAGGAACAGCAACAACATTTTGTGAGGGGAAATAAGTTAGCTTGATTTCAAACGTAAAATGCAAGGTTTCCAGGTGTGGTTTGGTCATGAATGAACATGACATTCTTAGTTACAAAGTTAATATGGATCAATTTAGCATGTTAAGGTGCTTTTCTTCAGCTTTCAGTGATAACTTGCTGCTTATTGTCACATGACATTTCAGAATCAGAATCAGGTATAATATTATCAGCATATGTCACAAACAAGAGAAAATCTGCAGATGCTGGAAATCCAAGCAACACGCACAAAATGCTGGAGGAGCTCAGCAGGCCAGGCAGAGAAGCACCAGGTGATAGGTGAAACCTGGACACCCCCCCCCCCACCTTTTAAATCTACACCCCGAATTTTTTTCTCCAGTCCTGCTGAAGGGTTTCGGCCTGAAACGTCAACGGTACTTTTTTCCATAGATGCTGCCTGGCCTGCTGAGTTCCTCCAGTATTTTGAACATATGTCATGAAATTTGTTAACTTTGCAGCAGCAGTACAATTTCTCATAGCTGTGATTTAATTCTACCCTTCAGAGTATAAAAGGTGTTGAGCTCGCCTGGGATTGAACCATCACTGCCATTCATGATGTTAAGTTTCGCTTTGTAGGAAGTAATGTCCTGAAAACCCTGCTAGAGTTGACGTGAATCCGATGTCGCAAGTCATACCTAGTTTTCTTGGACAGACCTGGGTCACCAGACTTGAATGCCATAGATCTAGCCCTCAGACTATGAACCTCCTGGTTCATCCACAGCTTTTGGTTTGGATTTGTACAGTAAGTTCTCAGGCACATATTCATCTACATAGGTTTTAATGAAGTCAGTGACAGCTGTGGCATACTCATTCAGACTCAAAGATAAATCCCTGAATACAGTCCAGTCCACAGACTGTAAGCACTTCTGCACCTCCTTGGTCCTCTCTATTAGTGTTGTGGTCTTCAGTCTCTACCTATACTCAGGGGTTGGAGGTACAGCCAGGCGGTGTGGGATAGCACACATTCATGGTGAGAATGCCTACCAGCAGTCCAGGGTGTTGTTTCCTCTGGTACAAGTGGTTTGTTGGTAATAATTCTTTAGAGACTTGTTCAAGCTGACCTGGTTAAAATCCCCCAAAATGATGGGGAAGGCATCAGATTGTGCTGTTTCATGCCTGCTGATTACACTTTCCTTATGACATGGCAGGAACCCATGCAATTCATTAAGTCTATGCTGGATCTCAGAGCATTACATTAATTCCATTCTGGAAGACCTGTTTTTAGGCTTGTTGGGCACCCATGGGATGACTGGGATACCATGCAACCACATTGGAGGTTGGAATTGGGTCACTGTCACTGTATTCCTACTGTACCACCCTTCAACTAAGTGATTCTCAGGCACTCCACTTTTCATGGATATGTGAATATTTGAATTTATATGATGTATGTACAGCATATATAAATTTTAGTTCTTTCAAAGCGCTAACATATCTTAAAGCTGATTTTTTAAACTTTTGTATAGCAGTACTGTTTACCAATAATATTACATGGATGTGAAAGCTATACTTTATCAAAATAATGACAGCAACAGGTAAGGAGTCCTAGAGAAATATGGAAAGGACGATTGATCAACCATTCATCCCTGAGCCAATTAAAGCTCATTCATTACTGAAAGGTCAGTTGAAAATGACATTTTGGACATAAAAGAAGTCATTAATATATCCTTGCACTAGCTACAAAACGTGGTTGGTGATGAATTGCTTTGGAGAAGGTTGGATCATGGCCACCAAGGGTTGACACTGACTTGTTGGTAGTTGATTGACTAATGTTAAATGGAATTGCGGGTAGAATAGAAAAAACTACAGCACAGTACAAACTCTTCAGCTTATGAAATTGTGCCGACCTTTTAACCTACTTTAAGGTCAATCTCAGCCTTCAATAACAAGCATAGTGATGCAACAACAACACATTGCATCTCTGCCCAAGAGAGAGATTCAGTTCTTCAAAAGTAATCCATTGAGGTATCACTCATTAATGAGGGCTTTTGAGAATAGCATTGAAGGCAAGACTGAAGATTATGGTGACTCGCTCTCTTTTCTCAAACAGTACACTGGAGATCTCCCTAGAGAGCTTGGCAAAAGTTGCAATTGAATCAGTCCAGAAGATGGATATCTGAGGGCTAGAGCTTTACTACAGGAATATTTTGGTGATGAGCAGATAATTGTTGTGGTCTACATGGAAAGGTCCACTCTTGGTCATATATCAAATCAGAAGAGATTAAAGCTCTTCAAGACTGCAGACTCTTTCTTAGAAGGTGTTGCAATGCCATGGAAGACGGGCAGGCCATGCATGAGTTGAACATACCTGCTAATATGAAGATTGTCGTTAATAAATTACCCAATGAACTTAGAAAAGAATGGAGGTTGGTAGCATATAAAAACCAAGAAAGGCACAACCATAAGGTTACTTCTATTGGCGCTATTGATTTTATTGAAAGACCAGTAAAGATTGTTGCACACCCAGTGTTCTGCACAGAGAGCCTCATGAACAAGCTCAACATGACAGGAAAATTAACATGTATTCTCTTACGCACTGTGGGACAACAGAAGGTTGTGAGTGGCTATGTCGTTTCAGGATTGGAAGCGGCTGGAAGTGAAAACTATTGTGAATTGCCTAACATCTATGCATAGGAACGTATGTCTATCTACAAAGGGAATATTCCTCATCAGAGATATCTTCAGGAATGATCTCACCTGAAACATGTTTATTTGATGGAAGTTGATTTGGAAATTGAGCTGCTGATAGGGGTGAATATACCTAAAACATTGGAGCTGTTGCCGGTGATTCACAGTATTAATGCATTCAGAGTGGTGTTGGGTTGGACTGTTAATGGACCATTGAAAAGAGACTGTGCTCGGTCAGAGATGACAGTTAATGGGATTTAAGTTTTGTGCTTGGATGACCTATGGCTGCAGTGATTCAAGACGGATTTTCTTAAAACAAGAGGAGCAACCTGGTTTGGCAGGAGAATAGCACAACCCAGTATAGACAGCTTATCAAAAGAGGACATTTGTGTGAATGTTAAGATTTCCTGTCTCCTATATTTTAGTAGCCTAAAGTTATAATTATTATAGAATAATAATTAGTGGGTGGGAACATAGAGATCTTGTTTCTGTTCTCTATCTGCTTTATATTCTGTGTTACGCATTTATTATGGTAACTAGTCACATTAGTGGGTGCATGGAAAAAGTGAAGGGAATAAGTTATATATGCTAATTTCATGGCAGTTTGTGGCTTGGTCTGGTAGATGTCATATCCTTGCTGACCAAATAATATTGCTTCAAGTTGTTTCAGCCAATCACAACCCACAATGGTTGCCCTCCTGTCTTTATTATGTACAAGCCCAATGTGGCTTATTGGGTTAAGAGTTATCTTTTCTCTAGTATAAGTTCCTTATTGGACATCTGCAAGCTTCAATTTAGTGGATTTTAAATGCTGTTAAAACTCATCTTGTGGAATAACTGAAACAGTCAAGCTTGTGTCCATTTCCATTTTAATTAATCTGGTATAAGCCATATTGCTTGTCTGTTTTTAGTTTTCACATTTTAAATCTCATGGCTACTCAGTCCTGTGTCACCTTCATCAACATCAGATTTTTCGTCAACAGCATGCAGATTAGTGCTGATTTTGAAACTGCAATTTGAATTTTATCTTCTTCTCTTCCCTGTGCAGTCCATTTATTTTTGTCTGCCTGACATGCAAGGTTTCAGACATTGCATTTTTGTTCATGCCCACTTTCATTCCTGATTGCAAATCAAAGCTGTCTGCTGTTTCCATTGATACAGCTGCTGCAACTGCTCTTTTAATTATAAACTGTGCTCCAGTTAGGAGCTGTTTTTGAATGTTTTCTTGTAAGACTCCTAAACTAAATGATTATTCCATGCATCATTAAGCTCATCACTGAAATGACAATGCTCAGACAATCCCTTCAATTCAGCCAGGTATTCTGAAATAAACTTTCCTTCCTTTAGATTCCTGGTATGAAATTTAAAGCATTCTGCAATCAACAATATTCCTGCATTCCTTTCATGATATCAGCAAATCTCATTTCAGCTGGTTTGGTTGGAGCAGTTCAGCTATGTAATCTGTATGCCTTTATACCCAATGTACTCAGCAAAATTGGCACTTGTTTTTCATTGGATATTTCATTTGCTTCAAAATACTGCTCAATTTGTTCCATATACAGCACCCAGTATACCCATCTTTTATGCAATCAAATGCGTATAACTTTCTGATGTAGTTTGCCAGTCCTTTTTTTTTTAATGATTATGTCACCTGGTACTCACTGTTTATGAACCCAAGAACTTGTCTGTTTTCTGCCTTATTTAACTCAAACATTTCTGTCCCTTCCCAAAGAAGCACGTGCTGCGGTGTTCTTTTCTACTCAACTGTTCAGCTTGTCTTCGCGGGTTCATTTGAAACCCCTTGTGACAACTGTTATGTTTTATAACTCCAGGACATAAAACTAATCAAAATAGGAACAAGGGAGCCCAAGAGATGCATGTCTAGATCCTTCTTACTTTTAGGAAGATGCGTGCATATGATCTGGTGGCATATTGACGTAAGCCATTCACATGCTTTTACATTTAACTCATAATGAATTATTTAAACAACAAGAATGCTTAATCAAACAATACATTTACAATATTATTCAAACATTACTGAGATATTAAATACACAACAAACTGTTCTGAATGTCCTCTCCCAAGCTCCTGCCTATTAGCATCATAATACGTCCTCCCCAGTTAAATACTTTCCTACACTCTCAGCTCCTATCTCTATTGAAGACCATGGTAAAAGTCACGGAGTTGTGGACGTGTTCTCCAAATGTTTATCTACTGAAAGATCTGACACCTGACTAGATTATTGCATAGTACTGGATCCAGTATGGACATCCCTCTAATTGGCCTGTCTACATTTTGTGTCAGGGATCCTTCCTGGACACACCTAACAAATTCTGCCCTGTCTAAACTTTTTGCACAAAGATGTGCCAAGCAATGTTAGGGAAGTTATACATTATTTTATCTTTCCAAAACCAGCCTCCCGATCTACACCTCTGTGTCTGTTGATATTTTGGGGTCTATAGAATATTTGCAATAGAATGATACAACCCCACTTACTCAGTTGGCTTTCCCTCCACAATGTCTTCCCTTTCTGCAGCTATGTTACTAGCCCTGATTAAAAATGCCTCTCTCCCACCTCCTTTATCCCCCTCCATGTCCCTTTTGAAACATCTAAAGCCTGGAACATTCAGCAGTCATTCCTGCCCTTGTGACAGCCAAGTTTCTGTAATGGCCACAGCGTTTGTAGTACCATGTATTGATGCATGCTCTAAACTATTTTGTAACAAATATAAGAACCCAGTCTCAATAGAGTCTCCCAAATGGTAATGGGATCGACCGAGTCTGTCCATTTTATAATGCTGGTATTTGCAAGGAAATTGAGAGACATTCCTCTGGTTTTTGTTGAAGTAATACCATGTGAAGTTTTATTCCCAGCAGAAAGAATAAATGGATCTCTTTTTAATGCCTTACCTGGTGAGTTTCAAAATGATTGAATAAGCAGCAATCTACTACCATCAAAATCAAATTAAGCAAGTGTGATGTGTTAGCCTCTAGATGATATTTTGACTGATAACATTAGGCAAACTAGCAAGATTTCAGTTCAGTTTGAAGGGTTTTTCTCCTTGCACGCTGTTATACACTTTATTAAGCATTCCTTGAAATATCACTGGTTCAAATCAATTTTGTCACTCTCAAAAATTATTGCATGTAGATTGTCTAATGTGCACATGGTGACAGTAAAATCATTAGATGATTATGTAATGTGCTAGACTGTATGACTTTTTGCAAGTTTAGCATTCGAGTAAACAGGATTGTAACTTGTGCTGGTGCTACACTTCAGGTTATAGCCTAAACTGTCTCTGAAGTGGATTGATTTTTTCCACCCTGGTTCTACTTCAGAAATGAGTCTGCAAATACTCTTAAATCGAAGATTGTTGTGAAAGGAAAGCATTCAACACACAATGTGCAACTGAAGTATAGAATTCGCCATATATTCTCACCATAAAGATCTTCATAAAATGTTTTATGGATGAGTTGGAACTGATGAAATCCCAGTTTTTTTTTTCCATTTAGCAGGGTGCCTTCGAATACTACCTGGGATTAATTTCTTGATGTTATGAAAGAGATGAAGGATCAATTAAATATATTTTGTGTGTAACAAATCTATTTGTACTAAAATCGTAAATTGTAAGTTGCACTTGTTCTCGTGATGCATTGTAGAAAAAGAAGAATGCCCTTAACTCCTGGCAGAGTCATCGGGGAACCAACGTGACCAGCTTTTTGCACCGTTTTTTTGGTAATTGCTCATCATGGGGCATTTCTCTGTCGTTCTCCAGTTTTTTTTAAAGAGGTTGAGCTGCTAGCTCGCCACTCAACCCAGCGTGGATGGAAATCATGCAAGGGAGCCAGCTGGATTCCAACTTGGGACCATTCGCTCTGGAGTTCAGTGCTGATGCCACTATGCCATCAGCCAGCCACAATGCACTGTGGATCCATGAAATATCTAACCTAGTCTAGTAATTTAAATTATTTTAAATATTTTGATAAGGCTTGACTACAGTAATACAAATTGGATTAGAATCTGCATTAGACCATGGTAAATTTACAACTACATTCTGAAAGTGCTTCTGTGCTCCTGTCAGAGTCAAGTTCATACCTTGGGATTTTGCTTCCACTGCCTCCACTTGCAAAAACTAAGAAGGGGTACAATTAACATGCCTCAATCACTGAAATTAGGGAATAACTGAATTCAATTTTAACCCATTCAACAACAAAACTAGCTACAGTTTTTGTCAGGTAACCTGGGGATTAAATGAGTGAGTTTTTCATTAGGTCAACCCAGCAACAATGCAGGTTGGAATAAGAAGATACAAAAAAACACCAGATCATGAAAAACCTTTGATTAGGGTCATAAGTCCAGCAAAACATTATATAATTTCCTTGCTGTTAGCAGGCAAATTCCAAGCTTTGGCATATTTTATCACCTTCTCTCATGGAATGGATGACAAATTGCCAGATGTAATTGTTTGGGGCCAAGCCAATGAAATCAACACTGTTTTAATTATTCACAATGGATAGGTGGATAGAATCTTAGCTTGGTAGACTAAGTTACTGCTAGATAAATTTCAGATTCTCTTGTCTGCAAAGGCAAAGCCAAAAAAAAACTTCATTTTACTTAAAAGTATTTCAAGGGTGTATCTAGTTTAGGGAATAGAATATCTGTTTTTGTTTGTCAATTAAAGTGGTATTGTCTATCTAGTTGGGCCATAGAAACACTGGAAATCAGTTATCCTGTATTGAACCTGTCAGTCCTTGAGTATCAGAGGGAATGACAATAAATGTGTGTTTGGCATGTCAGTAGCTCATGGGAGTGGTAAATTGGCCTGAGTTGGTGGTGGAATCTGTCTGTTCTCAGGTAGTGCTATGGAAGAACAATTTTGTGATCTTGCAGAGATGAACTAATCCAGAGGCAGGTGCTCTCAAGGGAAATGCATCAGTAACTAGTTTTGGTTTGACATCTCTCTGATGTCTGCTGACACAGGAGACTGTGCAACAGTGATTTCAAATACCTTCATGAATAAACACACACTGTCTCTCTGTGTCTGTTTGTCTCTCACACTGTCTCTCTGTCTCTCTTGCATAGTGAATGAGGCCATTTAGTCCATCAGGACTATGCCAGCTTGCAGTGGGGTATTTTTGTCAGTCTAATTCCCCCTGATCTTTTCCTACACCTCTGCTATTTTATTCTGTAAACAACCATCATCTCCACTTTTTGATTCTTTTCCGCTTACTCATACAGATGAACTTTTTAGATGAGTCAATATTACTACTCACTCTTCCCATTCTGTCACTCACTGTCCTCTGTGCACTTTCTCAGGCTTGCTTGCTCATTTTCTTTCTTTCCTGCACTCAGGATCGCAAAGACTTAGATGAAATTAGTTTGAATTCTCTCTACTTTTGTTGGATTAAAAAAAAGTAGCCATCAATCCTACTATTTAAATTGAATGTAAAAAGCTGTAGCAATTAAATATCAGCATCAGCATGGAGATCAATTGCTTTCAATGTGTTTATAGTCCTTGATAATATTCTCCAGATTTTTGATTAATATTTAGCAATATTTAATATGAAAATGTTGTGTTTGTGTTTCTTAAATGTACAACACGTATATTGTTATCAGAATTGATTGTTATTGAATTTTTAAACAATGTTAAATATATTTAAAAGTATGTTAAAAGTTAATGGCATTTGAGTTTGTGATTCTGTACTTGTGCACTGCAGAGTGAATAATGACTAGAAGATGGAGTATTTTTCTTTTCACAATCAATAATAGCACCATGAATCCCAATGAAATATACAAATATACATTGCCCTCAGTAAGGCTTATTTTTTCCTGAATTGAAATCTAATCAATTGCCTAATTACAGTAGTGTTACTATTGCATTATTTCTCATTAGGCTGAACTGTTTACGTTGGGCTTTCCATTCTAATGCCGTCTTGCCCGGTTATACTCCATCTGAACTGCTGCCAACGATCATACATCCACTGCACTAAATATGCAGCTGTACTTCCCTGTAGCAATATCATGGGATTCATTATAATGGAGTTCTTCCCTCTGTGGCCCTTCAGTGAGGCAGAAGGAGGGGGGAGTGGCATAGGAATCTAGGCTTTAGGCGACGAAACCAGGGGATCTTCTGCAGTAACACTACGATGGCTTCAGAAAGCTTCCTTTTGCAGATGTCATGTTCCAGGGATGTCCTTTTTAGTGCTTGGTACTTAGAGAATTGAAATATAGTTGTAATGAATTACAAAGTCATAAAAGTACTGTAAATAAAGTGTAAATGGAAATATAAATAAGCAAAAACTACTTTTGCTGCTTTCATGATGCAAGTTAGTGATATCATTCAGATGACAGGGACTGTTACTTAAAAATTGGCAATGCCTGGCATAAAGAGACCAGATGTGTGGTACATCTGTTAATGTTTTAAGATACTGAAATTTTTTTGAAGTATTTGCCTACCAAATTTAAATTGTGCAATAACCTTTGACATCTGGCAAATCTATGGTCAGGACCTCACAAATATGAATGCTGATCTGGCTGCCCACTCCATTTCTCTGCCAAAGTCGAGGTTCAGGAAGCTGAGGACAATCAAATCCACGTAATCCATACCAAGTTAGCACCAGCATGGTGAGACTAATGAATGAGTGGAAACTCATTAAGTGATGGATGTTTGTTGACTGAGAAAATCACACAGATTGCTATTCGTTTACCACTTTCATCCTCGCCTGATAACACATAAGCACAAGCTGATCATTATAAACTGCTTTCGGGAGAAATAGAAATAAGCGTTCAATGCATTGAAACAGAGAAACCTGCTTGCATCTTGGGAAGCTCAGCTAGGACTGAGGCAGTGTAGTGTTGGTTTATCAATACAAGTTTAACACTTTGACACATTTTCTTCAATTCAGAAAGGAATTGAGCATCAATTACCACTATTTACATTACCATTTTCAGTAGTATTTCACTGCCAGAAATCCTTTAGAACTGTCATGTAGATTTTCTATTTGTAATGAACAGCCCTTAATTGAAATGGTTTTCCAGTCAATTATTTCAAAGTTCAAAGTAACTTTGTTGTCTGAGTATGTATATATCATCATATACTACCTTGTGATTCATCTTCTTGCAGGCATTCACTGCAGAACAAAGAAATTCAGCAGTATCTTAGAAAAACTACACACAGACAATAATTGACAACCAATATGAAAAAAGACAAACTATGCCAATACAAATTTATAATTAATTAATGAGTAAATAAATAAATATGAAAATATGAATTGTAAAGTCTTTGAAAGACTGTCAGCCTGATATCGGTGGTGGGAAAGATGCTAGAGTCCATTATTAAGGATGAAATAGTGGCATATTTAGATAGCAGTGATAGGATTGGGCTGAGCCAGCATGGATTTACCAAGGGTAAATCATGCTTGACTAATCTGTTGGAGTTTTTCGAGGATGTAACCAGGAAGTTAGACGGGGGAGATCCAGTGGATGTAGTGTACCTCGATTTTCAGAAGGCATTTGATAAGGTCCCACATAGAAGATTGGTGGGTAAAATCAAAGCTCAGGGCATCGGGGGGAAGGCATTGACATGGATAGAAAACTGGTTGGCAGATAGAAAGCAAAGGGTAGCGGTGAATGGGTGTTTCTCGGAATGGCAGGTGGTGACTAGTGGGGTGCCACAGGGCTCGGTATTGGGACCACAGCTGTTTACCATTTACGTTAACGATTTGGATGAAGGCATAAAAAATAACATCAGCAAATTTGCTGATGATACTAAGCTGGGTGGCAGTGTGACATATGATGAGGATGTTAGGAGAATTCAGGGTGACTTGGATAGGCTGGGTGAGTGGGCAGATACTTGGCAGATGACGTTTAATGTGAATAAGTGTGAGGTTATCCACTTTGGGAGTAAGAACAGGAAGGCAGATTATTATCTGAACGGTGTAGAGTTAGGTAAGGGAGAAATACAAAGAGATCTAGGAGTCCTTGTTCATCAGTCACTGAAGGTGAATGAGCAAGTGCAGCAGGCAGTGAAGAAGGCTAATGGAATGTTGGCCTTTATTACAAAGGGAATTGAGTACAAGAGCAAGGAAATCCTCTTGCATTTGTACAGAGCCCTGGTGAGACCACACCTGGAGTATTGTGTACAGTTTTGGTCTCCAGGGTTAAGGAAGGACATCCTGGCTGTAGAGGAAGTGCAGCGTAGATTCACGAGGTTAATTCCTGGGATGTCTGGACTGTCTTACGCAGAGAGGTTAGAGAGACTGGGCTTGTACACGCTGGAATTAAGGAGATTGAGAGGGCATCTGATTGAAACATATAAGATTATTAAGGGATTGGACAAGATAGAGGCAGGAAATATGTTCCAGATGCTGGGAGAGTCTAGTACCAGAGGGCATGGTTTGAGAATAAGGGGTAGGTCATTTAGGACAGAGTTAAGGAAAAACTTCTTCTCCCAGAGAGTTGTGGGGGTCTGGAATGCACTGCCTCAGAAGGTAGTGGAGGCCAATTCTCTGGATGCTTTCAGGAAGGAGCTAGATAGGTATCTTATGGATAGGGAAATCAAGGGATATGGGGACAAGGCAGGAACCGGGTATTGATAGTAATTGATCAGCCATGATCTCAAAATGGTGGTGCAGGCTCGAAGGGCCGAATGGTCTACTTCTGCACCTATTGTCTATTGAAAGTGAGTCCATAGGTAGTGGAATCAGTTCAGAGTTGTGGTGGGTGAAGTTCATTCTGTTTCAGGAGGGTGATGGTTGGAGGGTATTAACTGTTCCTGAACCTGGTGGTGTGGGACCTAAGGCTCCTATACCTCCCTCCTGATGGTAGTAGTGAGAAGAGAGCATAGCCTGGATGGCGGAGATCCTTACTGATGGGCGCTCCTTGTAGATGTACCCAATGGAGGGATGGGCTCTGCCTGTGATGGACTGGCCTGTATCCACCAGTTTTTGCAGGATATTCCACTCCTGTGCTTTGGTGCTTTCTTACTACAGTAGGTCATGACGCAGTCAGTCAGAATATTCCCCACTGTGTATATGTAGAAGTTTGTCAAAGTTTTAGATGACAGGCTGAATCTTCACGAGCTTCTAAGAAAGTATTGTGCCTTTATTGTAATGGGACTTGCATGCTGATCCTCTGATGTAACACCATGAAATTTAAAGTTACTGACCCTCTCCACCTTCTAGCTCCCAACATGGACTGGCTCATGAACTTCCAGTGTCATCCTCCTGCAGTCAATAATCTGCTCTTTGCTTTACAATTTCCAGCCATGCTTTCCATCTGAACTATAATGATTATAGCCTTTATAAAGATGTCACCATTGTCACAATAAGTTGCTGACCCAACCCCAAGTTCTCAGTATTTACTATTTCTATATGGAGTTTGTTTTCACATTTTGCTGTTGAAATTCATCAAATATATTGGCCTTGGAGAGATTCAGAGTAGGTTCATCAGAATGATGCTACAGTGGTGGGGGGGGGGGGAATAAAAAATAATATACAAAGACCAGTTCCTTAATAAGTACAATGAAAGTGTGATGATCTAATTGAGATTTTTTGATGTCTTTAAAGATGTTATAGGCTAAAGATGGAGGAACCATCTCCTTTATAGGAGGAATATTGCACGAAGCATGTTGCCTTGAAATTGCAGTGTGATTATTTGGAAATTCAGGTTAGAAAGCAAAAATATGGATTTCTTTAAAATATTGTTGGGTTTGATTTATTGAAAATTTCAAAACTGGTGAACTTTTTAGATAAGAGCTTTTGATATAGGAAGCAAACATATGTATTTTTATTTATTGGCCATGATCTAACTGAATGGCCGCTCTTACAACCCTTTTGCTATCATGGGTAATATAGTATTGACTACCTGAGCCTATTCAGTTCTGGAATTGTGTATAAGTTATTCTCACATTCATGTTTGAAGGTACTGCTTTCCAAGGCAGGCTGTCCAGTTCCCTAAGTTTCATATTGTCGAAAAATGTATGCCCATCTCCTACTGCTAATTTTGCTCATCTGTGGAAAGTAAAAGAAAAGAAAAATCCACATCTTTCACCTTTAAGCTGCTGCCTGTTCCAAAGCAAAGGAATATTTTTTTAAAAAGTAACTACTAACTTGAAAAATTAATTAATTTTAATTAAAATCACTTGAATAAATCCAGTTAATGCAAACAAATGTGAATTTCTTAACTTCCTGGTGTAGGTGCAATGGGCAAAGCTCACTTGGCAAGTGACAAGGAATTGTAGGAAACTGACACCATTAGAAGTCCAGTGACAGCATAGTAGAGAAGCCATGGGGTTCGGTTAGCAGGAAGTTCAGAATTTGCATGCAATGAAATGCCGATCTACTGGGCAGATACAATGAGAAATTCTGGCAGTTCCAGTTTCTCATGAAGATCCAGACTATTTCTTGATGCTTTATGTTCTAAGTGATTAATGTGTTTCAATTAAATGACTGTTTTAAGGATGAGTGGTTTAATGTATTGTGCTTCTCCAGAAGCAGGCTGTATGAATCTAAGCATCTTTATGCATTTTTTTTGTAATGTGTTGATTGTCAAAAGGATAATTTATTAAAATACATTAAAATAATTATGAATTTTTAAAGTAACTTTCCTTACATGCAGTATGTTCTTTTCCTACCATTTTTGCTTTGTTCTGTTAATTTGCAAAGTTATTTACTTCATTCAGTTGAGAGGATTATGGGTTAAAGTTGCACAACTTGTTCAAGCTTTTGCAGTATCCAGGAGAATCTAATTCTTAATCTCCTCCTCCTGCTCCAACCGCCCTTACTGCGGTGAAACAAATGAATTCCAATCAATAACAAATTAGCCTTGAATGGAATCTTGTAGCAGTAACAAGGATTAAACAGCTACTGAAACAATCCATCTCTGGATGTGCCGATTAGCTGGCTGTCACTGAACTGAGGATGCTTGGATCTAGAACATTACAGCACAGTACAGGCCCAAGATATTGCGCCAACTTTTTAACCTACTTTAACATCAATTTAATCCTTCCCTCCTACATAACCCTCCATGCACCAACCACTCTTTGTGTAAAGAATCTCTGCTACCCCACTGGACTTTCCTTTAATCACTTTTAAATTATGCCTTATAAGTATAGGCCATTTCTACCCTGACAAAATGTCTTTGGCTCTCCATTCTATCTATGCCTCTTATCATCTTGAATATCTCTCATACTCCTTCAATCCAAAGAGAAAATTCATAGCTCTCTTAACCTATCCTCATCAGACATGCCCTATAGTTCACGCAACTTCCTGTTAAATCTCCTCTGCACCCTCCCTAAAGCTTCCACAGACTTATGAGTTATGATGAAGTGACCAGAACTGAACACCAAATTCCAAGTGTGGTGTAACCCAGGATTTATAGAGCTGCAACATTACCTCATGACTCTTGAACTGAGTCCTTTGAGTTTCGACATCTGTCCGCCTAAACCGGGAATGAAGTTTAATTGATCTCAGTACAAAGCTGACTTTGAAACGTTGAGAACGGCTTTGTGTTGGATAGTGAGGTCTATGCCCAAAGCGTAACACAGCATCAGGGCCCAGGACCAAATGCGGGCATGACCCCGGTGTTTGGATATTTAAAGGCTGGCCCAGATAGACTGGAAAGGCAGGATGTCAGCTCCAGAGGCAAGGGTCAGGCCAATTCCACTTGCTCTCCTAGGATATTCACTCCCCTCTACATAGAACTGAGACTGTTAAGATTGCTCTTGCTTCTACCCACTTCCTGTCTGTGAGCTTTGCAACGACTTGCCTGCTATATGATAAACTGAGACTGTGGCTTGGGCCTATTCCAGCTGCTTTAGGATACAGGTTTATGGACTCAATTTGGTTTGGAATGCTGATCCTGGCTTCTATTGTTTGCATGTTTTGTATGTTTTTCTCTTTCTCTGCGCATTGGGTGTTGGCCTTTTTAAAATTGGGTTCTTTAGGGTTTCTTGCTTTGTGGCTGCCTGTAAGCAGATGAATCTCAAGGCTGTATAATTTATACATACTTTGATAATAAATGTACTTTGCACTATGTTCTATGAACTTTAATAAAGGCCAACACACCATGTGCCTTCTTAACAATCCTATCAACTTGTGCAGCAACTTTGAGGGATCTATGTATGTGAACCTCTGTTCTTCCACGTTGCCAAGAATCCTGCCATTAACCCTGTATTCTGTCTTTAAATACAAACTTCCAAAATGAATCTCTTCACACTTTTCTGGTTTGAAATTCATCTGCTGCTACTGAGCCATAATGCTCTGCATTCAGTCAATGTCCCACTGCAACCTTTGACCACCTTGTACACTATCCACATCTCCAACAACCTTTGTGCCATCTGCCCATCCTTCCACTTCCTCATCCAAGTCTTTTATAAAAATCACAATGAGCAGGAGTTCCAGAACAGACCCCTGTGGAACACGACTGGTCACCGACCTTCAGGCAGAATAGTCTCCATCTACCACCAAATACTGCCTTCTTTGGGCAAGCTAATTCTGTATTCATACAGCCAAGTTTACCTGGATCCTATGTGTCCTGACTTTCTGAATGTGATACTATGGGGAATCTTATTAAATGCCATACAAAATCCATATACACCACATTCACTACTCTACCTTCATCAGTGTGTTCTGTCACATTCTCAAAGAATTTAATAAGTCTAGTGATTCATGACCAGCTACTCACAAAGCCATGCTGACTGTCCCTAATCACAATCTACAAATACTCATAAATCCTGCTTCTAACATGATTATTTTTAATTGTTTGGAATATACTTGGAAAAAATTGGCCAAAGTTCAAAGTAAATTTATTATCAAAGTACATATGTATCACCATATACAAGCCTGAGATTCATTTTCTTGCGGGCATACTCTGTAAATCGAAGAACTGTAGTAGAATCAACGAAGGACCGCACCCAACAGCATGGATAAACAATGAATGTGCAAAAGACGACAAACTGAGCAAATGCAAAAGAAAAAAATAAATAATATTAATACTAAAAAAAACAATCTATCAAAAACATGAGATGAAGAGTCCTTTAAAGTGAATCTGTAGGTTGTGGGTCCATTCAGTGATGGGGCAAGTGAAGTTGAATGAAGTTATCCCTACTGGTTTAAGAGCCTAACGGTTGAAGGGTAAGAACTGTTCCTGAACCTGATGTTGTAAGTCTTGAGGCTCTTGTACCTTCTTGAATTGAATTGAATTAACTTTATTTCTTACCTTCTTCACATACATGAGGAGTAAAAATATTTACGTTACATCTCTGTCTGAATGTGCAATGTGCAAATTGTAGTAATTTGTAATAAATAGTATATACAGTAAGATATATAATAGAACAGTCAATATCACTTAGAAATACATTGTGTCACCGACAATTAATCAGTCTGATGACCTGGTGGAAGAAGCTGTCCCAGAGCCTGTTGGTCCTGGCTATAATGTTGCAGTACCGTTTCCTGGATGGTAGCAGTTGGACTTGTTTGTGGTTGGGGTGACCCAGGTCCCTAATGATCCTTTGGGTCCTTTTTACACACCTGTTACTGTATATGTCCTGAATAGTGGGAAGTTCACATCCACAGATGTGCTGGGCTGTCCGTACCACTCTCCTGTGATTGAGGGAAGTACAGCTCCCATGCCAGACAGTGCATCCAGCCAGTATGGTCGCAAGTGGGCCTCTGTAGAAAGTCCTTAGGATTTGGGGACTCGTGCCGAATTTCAGCCGCCTGAGGTGGAAGAGGTGCTGTTGTCCTTTTTTCACCACACAGCCGCTATGTACAGACCAAGTGAGGTCTTCAGTGATGTGGATGCCGAGGAACTTGAAACTGTTCACCCTCTCAACCCCCGATCCATTGATGTCAATAGGAGTTAGCCTGTCTCCATTCCTCCTGTAGTCAACAACCAGCTCCTTTGATTTTATGACATTGAGGGAGAGGTTGCTTTCTTGACACCACTGTCTCAGGGTGATGACTTCTTCATTATTATTAGTAACATCTGCAAATTTAATTAGCAGATGGGAGCTGTGGGTGGCGACACAGTCATGGGTGTACAGACAGTAAAGGTGGGTGCTTATGACACAGCCCCGGGGGACTCCTGTGTTGAGGGTCAGAGGGGTAGAGGTGAGAGAGCCCACTCTTACCACCTGCCAGCAATCGGACAGGAAGTCTAGGATCCAGCTACACAAGGTAGGGTGAAGACCGAGGTCTCTGAGCCTCTTGTCTCAAGCCTGGAGGGAATCATGGTGTTGAATGCTGAATGTAGTCCAAGAACAGCATTCTCACATAAGCATCGCTCTTCTCCAGGTGTGTAAGGATGGTGTGTCGAGCTGTGGCTATTGCATCATCTGTTGATTGGTTGTGTTGGTAGGTGAATTGTAGGTGGTGGTAGCAATCTGCAGATGTAGCCCTTGACCAGCCTCTCAAAGCATTTGCTTGTGATTAAGGTGAGTGTGACAGGACGCCAGTCATTCAGGCATGTTATCCTGGTCTTTTTAGGTATAGAGACAGAATGTTTTGAACCAGGAGGGCACTCTACACTAGGAGAGGGAGAGATTAAAAATGCCTGCAAACACACCAGCCAGTTTTGCCCGGCAAATCCTGAGAACCCGCCCTCAGATGCTGTCTGGTCCCACAGCCTTGCGGCAGCCATGAGAAGTAAGCCAAAGTGAGGGGTTACTTGCTGATGGATGCTGTTTTCCTGTGACAGCGCTCTGTGTCGATGTGCTCAATGGTGGGGAGGGCTTTACCTGTAACGGACTGGGCCGTATCCGTTACTTTTTGTAGGCTGCTCCGTTCAAAGGCATTGGAGTTCCCTTCCCAAGTTGTGATGCAACCAGTCAACGTACTCTCCACCACACATCTAGAGAAGTTAGTGAAAGTTTTACATGTCATGCAGTATCTTCACAAACTTCTCAGGAAGTAGAGGCACAACCGTGCTTTCTTCAGAATTATACTTACGTGCTGGGCCCACGCAGGACAGGTTCTCTGTTAAACAGGCAAACACGTTGGTTAATGGAATAAGTTTTCTTAGAATGAAAACCCTAACATGTAGAGTATGTAAATTTTGATGTAGTGTTGCTTTGTTGTTAAGCAGTATGAAAATAAATTTTAAACATGAGAAAGTCTGCAGATGTTGGAAATCCAAAGCAACATGCACAAAATGCTGAAGGAACTCAGCAGGCCAGGCAGCATCTATGGAAATGAACAGATAGTTGACATTTTGGGCCGAATCTCTTCTTCAAGACTGAGAAAGAAGGGAGAAGATGTCAGAATAAAAGATGGGGAGGGGGAAGGAGGTTAATTGGAAGGTGGTGGGTGGAAATGGTAACGGGCTGGAAAAGAAGGAATCTAATGGGAGAAGAGAGTGGACCATTGGAGAAAGGGAAGGAGGAGGGAACCCGGGGGAAGTATTAGGCAGGTGAGAAGAAGTAGAAGTTAGAGTGAGTAATAGAGGAAGAGGGGAGGGGGAGGGAAACTCTTTTTACCAGAAGGAGAAATTGATGTTCGTGCCATCAGGTTGGAGGCAACCCAGACAGAATATAAAGTGTTGCTCCTCCATTTAGGGCCCTGGATGGAGGTCAGAGAGGAGGAAAATGGGCAGGAATAGCACTTATGGTCATGGAAAGCAGCGGGAGGGTGGAGGTATAGCTACGTTTAGTGGTGGATCCCTCTGGGATGTTGTGGAGGAAATGTGTTGGATGCTGATAGGGTGGTAGTTAAGGCCAAGAGGAAGTCTATTATTATTATTATTAAGGCAGCAAGAAGATGGGGTGAGCGCTGATGTTTGGGAAATGGAGGAGATGCAGGTGAGGGCAGCATCAATAGGGAGGAAGGAAGGAAAAAAGTTTGTTAAAGGAGGAGAGCATCTCTGATATCCTGGAACAGATGTGGCAGAGATGATGAAACTAAGAAAAGGGAATAGCATTTTTACAGGAGATAAGGTGGGAAGAGGTATAGTTGAGATAACTGTGGGAATCAAATAGGTTTATAAAAGATGTCGGCTGACAGTTTTTATCCAGAGATGGAGACAGATCAAGAAAGGAGAGGGAGGTGTCAGGAGATGGACCAAGTCAATTTAAGGGCAGTGTGGAAGTTAGAGGCAAAGTTGATAAAATACATTTGTTGTAATAATTTTAAGTTAATCTTTATTAATAACAGAATAACTGAAGAATGCAAGAATCTGCAGTCCTTTATAAATCCCTATAAATCTTATCTTCTGCAGTAATTATATAGTGATCTAATTCATTTCTCAATGGCTTAAAAACATTAACATTTCTGTTAGGCTGAACAAACTATTAAGAGCAAAGTATTGAAAGGCTTACTTTTGTATAATACTTTAATTCTGTGTTTAATCTTGGTGCTGCAAACTGTGATTCTGACATTAATTGAAATATGTTACTTCATGAATAGATAGGAAGAGAATGAGTTATATTGAGCATTCTTTGGTGAAAGAGATGGAGTATTTTGTTTAAAGGTCTGGGTGTTGGTTTGGAGCTGACCTGTTGACAAACTAATTGAAAGATGGAGGGAGAGATTGAAATTGGGAGATTTAGCAGAAATTCCAGAAAGTGGAAGCTGGATAACTGAAATGACGAGCCAAGTAGCCTAATTCTGCTCGTTCATCTTACAGTCTTGTGTACAGTACCAATACAAATGAGCAGCAAGATTCATCCTTAAAAAATTGACAGTCTGTATTCGGTAAATCTAATTGGAGAGGCCTGTTTTACATTGGATACAGAACTGTAGAATTTTGTGGAGATGTGATTTATACCTTGGAGATTTTCTTCGGTGGAAAGTGACAAATTGTTACTTTCTATGCTGAAACTTGTTTTCAGAAAACTACTGAGATTTATCTGCTAATTTATACAAGAACTGAATGATTCGTAAACTTCAACGCTGAACTGTGTTGTGTCAACAATTCCATTTGAAGAATCAATCTCCTGTAAGATATAACCAGTTATAACTGGTTATCGCCTTAACCAGTAGTTGACCATGTCTAAGATCAGTACAATTAATGACATTGATTTAGAATTGAGCTCATTTATAGCTGATAATGTTACAGCGTTAAACATAGTCTTAAATTTTATTGTACATAGACGCAATTATCAATCTTTTTTTTAAAAAAAACAACTTTTTGAGCTAGTGTGACAAAGTGGTCAGTGCCCACTTATTAGATGTTGTTAACTTTCGGAGATCCTTACACTGGGACCAGTTCTCTTGGATCACTCTCCTCTAATTCACTTTGGCTCACCAAGTCATGCCTCTTTTGATTTTGGGGTAGCTCCCTCATCTAAATGCTACATTTTGCAACTCCCTGTGTATATTTTGTGTCATGTGATTTTAATTTCTGTAAAATCCTTTGAAAAATAATACTGCAAGAAACTGAGAATAAGAATCAGGTTTATTATCACTAACATTGTGTCACTTGTTTTGTGACAGCAGTACAATGCAAAACATAAAAATTACAGTAAGCTACAAAATAAATAAATAATGCAACAGAGCAATAACAAGGTAGTGCATAGACCATTCAGAAACCTGATGGCAGAGGGGAAGAAGCTGTTCTTAAAATATTGAAAGTTGGTTTTCAGGCTCCTATACCACCACCTCAATAGTAGCGTCATGGTTCCTTCAGAACAGCGGCAGGCATCCAAGTTTGGGGCGCTAACTCCTCGGTGTATGGTTAGCTGCTGCTGTCCCTTTAAAACTCATACTGCCAGTTATTGCTTGCCATGCTGCCTCATGGAAAGTCTGTACTTTTGAAAGGCCTCATGATGAGCACTCAGTGCTCAACCATAGGAGTTCATTTCTGGTCCTACTGTTCATAATTTAACCTTTGGATTTTATTTGTCTGGTCTTGTTTATTTTGAGTCTGAGTGTATGCTAGACCTTACTCTGTTCTTGGGTTCACCACCATGCATAGCTCTCTCGTTACTGGTAGAAATGTGAAGACAGCTTGTCCTGGATGGTAAGGGTCTTAAGTGATGGATGTCACCTCTTGAGGCACCGCCTCCTGAGGATGGCCTCATTGGTGGGGGAGGGGGGAGAAGGTGGAGTGTGACAAGGTTTGTGCCTGTGATGAAACTGCCTGAGTTCACAACCCTCTGCAGCCTTTTTGATACTTTGCATTGAAGTCTCTATACATGTACATCTGTAGAAATTTACAAGAGTCTTTGGTGATATAATCAATCTGCTCAAACTCCTAATGAAGTGGAGCTGCTGATGTGCCTCCTTCATCATGCATTCATGCGTTGGGCCCAGGATAGATGTTCTGCGATGTTGACTCCCAGGAACTTAAAGCTGAAGTTCTATTTTGCTGAATTGAATGGAAATCTATCCTATTGATGCAGAATACTGCTCCATTGAATTCTGCATCCGTTTGTCATAGATTTCTTATTGTGATTTTGCTATTGGATATCAGGTGCAAATATTGTATTATGTAGCTTATACGCTACATACGCTATGGTTGCTTTTGTGTTGAAATGCAAGAGTTCTGGACATGAACAAATAATTTATCTTTCAATCCATTATCCTTTCTTTGCAAAGACTGTTAATATTTTGTTTGCTTGACTGAGATCGATAAATTTTCCTTTTGCATTAAGGTGCACTGGTATAACTGAAAACAATAGAAAAAATATTCCCTGCCTAGACTCATATCTCAAACTAAGGAAAATGCTGTTTGAGATCAAGCTCAGTACTAACATCGCTGAAGAAGTTCCTCAAAGCAGTGACAAAAGCCCAGTCAACTTCAGCTTTTACGTCTATAACCTACTGTCCATGTTAAGTCAATATTGGAGATGTTTGTTAAATACAACATTTAATTTCACCCTCAATTCCTCATAATCAAGTGTATGCAAAAGACATGGCAATGTTAAAGCATGGACTGATGAGAAAGCTTTATTGCAGGAGATGGCCATCTGCCCTTTTAGTGCTGTTACCAGTATCAAGTTAATCCACATCCTGATTGACCAGAAACTCCAAATGGACCAACTATGAAAATACTGTGGCTGCAGGAGTAGGTCACGGGCTGAGTACCCTGTGGAAAATGAGTCACCCTTTGACTCTCCAAAGCCTTTCCAACACTGGTGAGGCATATGAGAACTGCTATAAAATGCATAAACTTGCTTGAATAATTACAGCTTCATTAGCACAAGGAACTTGATACCGACCAAAAGAGACCCCTCGGTTGGCATCCTATCCACTTCAAACATGTACCGGCATCATCATTGGTGCCCTGTAACTGGAGTGTTTGCCATTTGCAACAGGGTCAGCAACAACCCTTCTAGTCAACCTCTATAACATTTGCAGCAAGGAAAAACAAGTCATCGCATGAAAGCACCATCACATTCAAGTTCCACTCGAGTTGCACAAAAATATAAAAACATTCCTTAATCACTTTGCATCAGAATCCAAAACTTACCCTACCTAGATGTAGCACTTCATGAAATCAACTACCATTAGGGGATGCCAATTAGATAAAGCCATAACATATGACTATGTGCATATTAAATAGTGAAAAACAGTAGGCTGCAGAGAGCTAAACAATTCCAAAATTAACAGACCAGGTCAACAATAATTAGGAATGGGCAATTAAATGACATTCTAAATGTGAATATTCACATCTAAAAATGGCTTAGAGTCAGCTGTTGAAGTGTATATTAGCAAATATTTTTAAAATTCTGTACATTATAAATGATTTCTAACTGCAGATTAACTGTGTTGGAGTGTAAGTGAGTCTGGAGTTGAGGGTTAGTGTGCAGTTTGTTGCAATATATTGTATGTCCTGTAAATTGTTCATGCATTATTTGAAGATCGGTTCCATTATTGAATTCAAATTGTTTTCCAAAGTTCACGTGTTGGCAAAGTGGCACCATATATCATTTATTGATTTAAACTAATTTATATACAGTATATGTTCTGTGTGTGTTTGTGAGTAATATTTTTCTCGGTAAATGTCACTGCAACCCAAGAGTGCTCTTGTTTTAATGTTAGATTTTGATGTTTTTGAACCGAGGTTGTTCAGAAGTCAAGAATGAAGCATAAAACTTGTTGCTCACAATCATTTCTTAAGAGCTGAGAGAACAAAGGTATTGGGAAGGGGAGTAGTGAGAAAAAAGACAAAGGCAGGACAAGAGAACAAAGAAAAGAGCGAGCCTATGTGCTCTGCTCCTTTTATACCAAATTGTTGATAACAGAGATTCCATTCAAATGTGTAGATAAAAGTTAACTAGTCAGATAACCCTGATTCAACTAATGCAATACCCAAGAACCTTCCAGAATACAGAAGAATGGTAACTACTAGATAACATATTCAACAATTGCATATATGTAGGTAGTTATATAAAAATACAAGCAAGCAAAGGAAAGATCAACTGCAAATAAAATAACAATTATACAGTCTAGTCCAACAATAGCAACACAGATGCAAAATATTTTCAATAACTTTTTTTTCACTACTAAACAAGTCACTTTGGTCAATTTGTATTAGTTAAATGCATATTCATCAGTGTCTTGTATTAACCAACAATGACGTCCTTCATTGGTTGTGGTCGACCATGGAGATTGTGTCTCAGCTGTCTATGTGATACACAAGTTATTACGCAAGGCAGTATGATATGATATGGCGAACAAGCTGTTTCCCATGTGGCAGGCTATTCTCTCAGGGCAGCTGATAAATCCAAAGGAATGGCAGAGGCTGATACAGTTTTGCACCAACAGCATCGCTGGAGTACCAGTCAGCATTATAGCCAGCTGTAGTCGCCAGGAGCATCTGTCCCACCTCCGCCAGCTCTACTCCCGCCTGAGTGATTTCGGCCTCACGATCAACCCGGCCAAATGCCAGTTCGGTCTCGATACCATCGACTTCCTGGGCCACAGGATTACCAAAGACGGGGCAACACCTCTGCCCGCCAAGGTAGACGCAATCCGCCACTTTGCCTGGCCCAACACAGTCAAAGGCCTGCAGGAGTTTGTTGGTATGGTGAACTTCTACCACCGCTTGCTCCCCTCAGCAGCCCGTATCATGCACCCTTTGTACACCCTGATGTCGGGTAAAGGCAAGGACATTACTTGGGACGAGGAGGCCGCGGCCAATTTCGTTAAAGCCAAGGAAGCCTTGGCAGATGCCGCGATGCTGGTGCACCCCAGAACGGACGTTCCGACCGCACTCACGGTGGATGCATCCGACAGCAGTCGGTGGGGTGCTGGAGCAGCTCATCGAGGGGTGCTGGCAACCCCTGGCGTTCTTCAGCAAGCACCTACGGCCACCCGAACTCAAGTACAGTGCATTCGACCAGGAGCTGTTGGCACTGTATCTAGCAATCTGGCATTTCAGGTACTTCTTAGAAAGCAGGCGTTCACCACGTTCATGGACCACAAACCGTTGACCTTCGCGTTCACAAAGGTGTCCGATCCCTGGTCGGCTCGCCAGCAGCAACATCTGTCCTACATCTCCGAGTACACGGCGGACATCCAGCATGTCTCAGGAAAGAAAAACGTCATGGCGGACGCACTCTCCAGACCAGCTGTCCAGGCCCTGTCCCTGGGGGTGGACTATGCAGCACTGGCGGAGGCGCAGCAGGCAGACGACGAGATGCCCAGATACAGGACCACAGTCTCGGGTTTGCTGTTGCAGGACTTTCTCGTAGGCCCAGGTGAGAGGACCCTCCTGTGCTACGTGGCTACCGGCCAACCTCTCCCCATCGTCCTGGCAGCCTGGAGGTGGCGAGTTTTCAACTCCATACACGGTTTGGTGCACCCATCTATCAGGACAACCATCCGGCTGGTCTCCAGCAAGTTCGCGTGGCACGGACTTCGCAAGCAGGTCAGTGAATGGGCCAGAACGTGCGCGCAGTGCCAGACAGCCAAGGTGCAGCGGCACACTAAAGCCCCGCCGCAGCAGTTCGAACCCACCCACCGGAGGTTCGACCACATTCATGTGGATATCGTGGGCCCCCTACCAGTGTCCCGAGGAGCACGGTACCTCCTAACTATGGTAGACCGGTTCACGAGGTGGCCAGAGGCGGTCCCGCTCACCGACACATCTGCCAATTCCTGCGCCCGAGCACTGTTCGCAACCTGGGTAGCACGCTTCGGGGTACCGGCCCACATTACCTCCGACAAAGGCGCCCAGTTCACCTCCAGCCTGTGGTCGGCTGTGGCCAGCCTGTTGGGAACGCAGCTACACCACACAACTGCCTACCACCCACAGTCGAACGGACTGGTGGAACGCTTCCACCGTCACTTGAAGTCGGCTCTCATGGCCCACCTGAGAGGACCTAACTGGGTGGACGAGCTTCCCTGGGTCCTGCTTGGAATTCGCACAGCGCCCAAAGAGGATCTGCACGCCTCGTCGGCCGAGTTGGTGTACGGCGCACCCCTGGCCATTCCTGGAGAGTTCATACCAGCCCCAAGGGGGCAAGAGGAAGAACCTGCAGCAGTCCTGGACAGACTACGCAAAAGGCTCGGCAACCTGGCCCCTGTACCAACTTCACAGCACGGACGGACCCTGACCCATGTACCCAAAGACCTGCAGGACTGTAAGTTTGTGTTTGTACGAAGGGGCGAACACTGGGCACCGCTACAGCGGCCGTATGAGGGGCCATTCAAGGTGATCGGCAACAACGGGTCCACGTACGTTCTGGACATTGGGGGGAAAGAGGAGGTTTTCACGGTGGACCGACTCAAACCAGCCCATGGGGACTTGGCGCAGCCGGTCGAGGTTCAAGCACCGCGGCGCAGAGGCAGACCTCCCAAACAGAGGCTGATCCAGACTGTGGACATTGGGGGGTGTATCGCCGGTTCCGGGGGTGGGGGTTATGTGGTGACTCACTTTTTGCACAGGCGAACCGGCTCACAAATAGCCAGCGCGCGGGGGGAGACTTTGGTAATGCACTTCTGATGTCATTTCCGCCCGGAGAGGGCGGGCGCTAGGGATTAAATGCCAGCGCCGCGAAGTTTAAATAAACTAGTCTCGAAACGACTTACCGACTGCATGTCGTTATTTCAGCGCTGTGTATAGCATATTGCTACAAGGTATTCATTTTTCCTAGGATCTTAAAACTGGTTCACAATATTGAGAATTTTGTTTTTGGTAAATAGTGATTGGTTTTACAAATTTCTAGTGAATGTTTTTGAAGACTTATTATAAAGACCATAAGATATAGGAGCAGACATTGGCCATTTGGCCCATCGAGTCTGCTCTGCCATGCAATCATGGGCTGATCCAATTCTTCCAGTCATCTCCACTCCCCTGTCTTCTCCCCATACCCTTTGATGCCCTGGCTAATCAAGAACCTATCTATCTCTGCCTTAAATGCAACCAATGACTTGGCCTCTACAGCCGCTCATGGCAACAAATTCCACAGATTTACCACCCTCTGACTAAAGTAATATCTCCATAATCTCTGTTCTAAATGGACGTCCTTCAGTCCTGAAGTCATGCCCTCTTGTCCTAGACTCCCCTACCATGGGAAATAACTTTATCATATCTAATCTGTTCAGGCCTTTTAACATTTGGAATGTTTCTATGAGATTCCCCACTTATTCTCCTGAGCTCCAGGGAATACAGCCCAAGAGCTACCAGACGTTCCTCATATAGTAACCCTTTCATTCCTGAAATCATTCTCATGAATCTTCTCTGAACTCTCTCTAATATTAGTATATCCTTTCTAAAATAAGAAGCCCAAAATTGCATGCAACACTCCAAGTGTGGTCTCATGAGTGCCTTATAGAGCCTCAACATCACATCCCTGCTCTTACATTCTATACCTCTAGAAATGAATGCCAACAATGCATTCACCTTCTGCAATACCAACTCAACCTGGAGGTTAACCTTTAGGGCATCCTGCACAAGGACTCCCAAGTCCCTTTGCATCTCTGCAGTTTGAATTCTCTCCCCATCTAAATAATAATCTGCCCATTTATTTCTTCCACCAAAGTGCATGACCATACACTTTCCATCATTGTATGTCATTTGCCACTTCTTTGCCCATTCCCCTAAACTATCTAAGTCTCTTTGCAGGTTCCCTGTTTCCTCAACACTACCCGCTCCTCCACGTATCTTTGTATCATTGGCAAATTTAGCCACAAATCCATTAATCCCATAGTCTAAATCATTGACATATATTGTAAAAAGCAGCAGTCCCAACACTGACCCCTGTGGAACTTGACTGGTTATTCTGGCAGTCAGCCAGAATAGGATCCCTTTATTCCCACTCTCTGTTTTCTGTTGATCGGCCAATGCTCCACCCATGCTAGTAACTTTCCTGTAATTCCATGGGCTCTTATCTTGCTAAACAGTCTCATATGCAGCACCTTGCCAAAGGCCTTCTGAAAATCCAAGTACACCACATCTTCTGCATCTCCTTTGTCTACCCTGCTTGTAATTTCCTCAAAAAATTGCAGTAGGTTAGTCAGGGTCAATTTCCTTTCAGGAAACTATGCTGGCGTAGGCCTAGCTTGTCATGTGTACTCTGTAATCTCATCCGTAACAATCGATTCTAACAATTTCCCAACCACTGATGTCAGGCTAACAGGTCTATAGTTTCCTTTCTGCTGCCTCCCACCCTTCTTAAATAGCAGAGTAACATTTGCAATTTCCCAGTCATCTGGTACAATGCCAGGATCTATCGATTCTTGAAAGATCATTGTTAATGCCTCTGCAGTCTCTCCAGCTACTTCCTTCAGAACCTGAGGGTGCATTCCATCAGGTCCAGGAGATTTATCCACTCTCAGAACATTAGGCTTCCTGAGCACCTTCTCAGTCGTAATTTTCACTGCACATACTTCACTTCCATGACAGTCTTGAATGTCTGGTATACTGGAGATGTCTTCCATTGTGAAGACTGATACAAAATATGCATTCAGTTCCTCTGCCATCTCTGCATCTCTCATTACAATATCTCCTGTGCTACATTTCCTTTCAACTCTCTTTTACCCTTTATATACTTTAAAAAGTTTTTAATATCTTCTTTGATATTAGTTACCAGCTTCCTTTCATAAATCATCCTTTCCTTCCTAATGACCTTTTTAGTTTCCATTTTATGTTAGTAGGAGTTCTTCAACTTCAAATATGGTGTGAGAAATGTAGATCTTCAGCAGAATTTTCTATTAAACCTAGTCACCACAACACTTTGATGAGATTTTTTTCAATGTTTCTGAAGATCAGTAAATGCTTTTGTAAATGTCAGCTTGTTTTAGCAAGAGAAATTGTATATTGTTTAACGTCTGTGGAATTTCATTTTAGGTGAACTGTTAGTAACATAGGTTAGATAATTGAGTCTATTTTCCATTGTGGGCTGCATCATGTTAGAAACAAAGTTGGTACTCAAGGAGGAACTGAATGAGAGATAATCACAAATGTTACTACGTAAAATTCAGACTTTACTTATCTCAGGGGCAGCAATTTGCTATAATTGATTATAGGGAGCGATAAATCAGTGAAGTCTCCTGTTCCTTGTTTGCGCTTAAGGAACTTCTCCGGATGAGGGTTTTCTTTCTGTAATACTTCATTGGAGACCAATAACCCAATGACATTAGGCACAGCCTCTGATAGCACTTGATTATGCAAGGCATTGATTGATCAAGAAGCAGCATCTTCTCTGAAGGAAAGAACAAAATCTGTAAGGAAACCTGACTGAATAGTTGTGAATCATTTTATTTAATTTAGAGATTTAGTATGGAACAGACCCTTCAGGTCCAGCAAGCTTTTGTCACCTATTTACACCCACAAGACCAATAAACCTGCTAACCTGTACTGCTTTGGGATATAGAAGCACATACAGTCACGGGGAACCCCTCACATCACTTCTTACAGAGTTGAACCCGGTTTGCTGGCGCTGTAATAGCAACACGCTAACTGCTACACTACCATGTAGCCCATATTTGTTAATCATTACTGGCTCTGGCATAGACAAGCTGCCGTCTCACTGTAATGTTGGCGTATGTCTGCCAACAATTCTATAATTAAGCAATATTTGATAAATTCTAACATTGCAAATCCCAGTCTTCTGGACAGAAAAATGAAAATTATCATTAGATGGCAAAATGTAAGGAAACCTCTGAGCAAAAATTTTCAATTAAATACACCAACTTGCTGCATTCTATCATTACCGTGTCATGTTTTAAAAGGATTTGCTCCTGGCTGAAGGCTATGGTTACCTCATAAGGTATCTGGAGAATGCACCCTAACAGGTGTATGTAACAAGTTACTATGCTAATTTTACAAAGCATTAGTAGAAAATAACATGTAACGAACCTGATTTTTAAGAGTTGTTTGATCTTACCGAAGTAAAATATTTCTTGGTTTTTTTTAACCAACATCTTGATATTGTGAAATAACTTTAGTGTAATGGTTTATAGTACCAGTGACCCAGGTTCAATTCCCACCACTGCCTGTAAGGAGACAGTACGTTCTCCCAGTGACTGTGTGTGTGGGTTTCCTCCGGGTGCTCCGGTTACCTCCCACAGTCCAAAAGTGTACCAGTTGGTAGGTAATTAGTCATTGTAAATTGTCCCATGATTAGGCTAGGGTTAAATCAGGGGCTGCTGGGCAGTGTGGCTCGAAGGGCTGGAAGGGCCTACTCCACACTGTATCTCAATAAGTACCCGCGTACCTAAACTGAAAATTAGCTCTTTTTCACTCACCCTTACATAAAATGTGACTGTAATTTGCATGGTATAAGGCTAACCTGTGCTTTTACTTTTAATGTTTAATGCTATTTTCATGACAGTCATGTGAGGTAGCATTAATACAATATGTTGCGGTTAAGGATCCCTTGTGAGATAGTGATCATTACATGCTGGGATTCAAGATACAGTTCGAGTGCAAACACTCGGGATCCACATACAATGTCCTACCTTAAATAAGGATAGTTTCAAAATATGGATATGCAGTTATCTAGAATCCTCTTGTAAATAAGTTCAGGGATAGGTCAGTGGATGAACAGAGGCAGAACAAATAATATTTGGCAGGAATTTGTCCCAATAATTAAGAGGAATTCTGTGAGAATGAAGGTCCATCTATGGTTAACAGGGAGATCAAGGAAACTATTAATTCAAACACTAGAGCTTATTAAGTGGCAAAAACTAGTGGCAGATCAGAAGATTGGGAATATTATGAGGACCAGAAGCAAAAGATAGTAAAGCTAGCAGTAAGGAGGGAAATTCATTGAGAGGTAATTGTCAATTAATATTACAATGACCAACAAGGGACTCTATGAACCTGGAAAGGAAGAGATTAATTTATGTCAATATACGATTCCTAGTGATGAGATTGGAGAAATAGTAATGGGAATTGAGGAAGTGGCAGATACATTAAATCACTATCTAACTTCAGTTTTATGGTAAAGGACACTGCAATCCAGGCAGTGTTTTGATCAATCTCCTCTGCATTCTCACAAAACTACTACATCCTATAATGTGTTAGTCAGAACTGCACACAATACTCCAAGCGTGGTCTAAATCCTAATTCATAAAGCTGCAATGTAAAACCTCAACTTTGATAGTCTACGCCCTGACATATGAAAAAGGGTATTTTAAAATGCCTTCAACACACACAAAATGCTGGAGGAACTCAGCAGGCCAAGCAGCATCTCTTCTATAGATGCAGTCTGGCCTATTGAGTTCCTCCAGCATTTTGTGTGTGTTGCTTGGATTTCCAGCATCTGTAGATTTTCTTTTTTCTTATGTCAAATGCCTTCTTCATCACCCTATCTGTGCTGTCACCTTCAGGGAATGATGGCTTTGAACCCCAGAGTCCTTCTGTTCACTAAAATTCCTTTGAGGTTTGTGGGGGTAGAACAGACATATGCCCTAATTCCTTAAGGTGTACAGTATAACACACCTGCCTTTTGACTTCCTAAAATACCTGATAGAATTAAATTCCATCTGCCAATGCTCTGCCCAACTTTCCGGATGATCTACAACCTGGTGTAGCTTCTGACAGCCTTCATCGCTTTCCACAACACCACCAACTTTCGTGTCATCTGCAAACTTGCCAATCATGCATCCTTGGCTCCAGTTCTTTGCTATTTATATTAATAATCAGGAGGAGGCGACTGAATGTAAGATATCCAGGTTTGCCAATGACAGGTCATATTAAAATAAGGGGTTTTGGACACTGCAGCAAGTTGTTAGATTGGCAGTGTGAGTGGGCTAAAACTTGGCAAAAAGGAGTTCAGTGTGGGAAAGTGTTAGAACATGGATGCTGATGAGAAGAATTTAAAGTTAAGTGATTATACAGATAAAGAAAACATGTAGATGAGTGATGTTCAAAGGGATTTATAGTAGGTGTTTTGGACACAAATTACAAATGTTTGCATGCAGGCGCAGTGTCATTCTGAAGGCAACTAGCACATTGACCTTATTTTCTAAGACATTTGAAGTTTAGAAATAAAGAATGATTCTGGATAGATGTCAATATGTTCGTACTAATGGGAGAATCTCAAACAAGGAAACATTGTTAGAAGGAGACAGTCATCAAAAACTGAGGTAGACAGGGTGGGTGATGAATCTGTGGAATTCACTAGAGTCATAGAACAATATGGGACAGATACAGGCCCATGCTGACTACGTTTCCATATAGCTGATTCCAATTTCCTGCACTTGGTCCATATCTGTCCAGGACACTCCCCTCCATGTACCTCTCCAAGTGCTTCTTAAATTATACGATTGTACCTGCCTCAACAACTTCCTCTGGCAGCTCATCCATATGCTCACAAAATGCTTTATCTCAGTTCCCTTTTAAATCATCCTAAAGCTATGCCCTCTTGTTTTGAATTCACCAGCCCTGGAGAAAAAACTGTTACCACCCGTCTTATCTATGCCTCATATAATTTTAACTTCTGTAATGTTGATCGTTATTTCCCTGTGTTCCAAGGAATAAAGACCCAGCCCGGCCGGCTTCCTAGATTGCCCTTTACTTATTGAGAAGAATGGGAGGTGATCTCACTGTGACAGAAGATTAGGATATCAACTAAGAAAATGTTTGCTGACAAACTACCTCCTCTAGTTGATGATTCTGGGATATGGGGCATAAGACATAGGAGCAGAATTAGGCCTTCTGACCCATCGAGTCCGCTCCACCATTCAATCATGGCGGATCATTTTCTTCTATCTCCTCCTCAACTCCAGTTCCCGACCTTCTCCCCATAACCTTTGATACAATGTCCAGTTAAGAAACTATCAATTTCTGCCTTTAATATACCCAATGACCTGGCCTCCACAGCTGCATGTGGCCACAAATTCCATAAAAACACCACCCTTTGTCGAAAGAAATTTCCTTGCATCTCTGTTTTGAAAGGGTGCCCCTCTATCCTGAGGCTGTCCCCTCTTGTCCTCGACTCTCCCACCATGGGAAACATCCTTTCCACATCCACTCTGTCTAAGCCTTTCAACATTTGAAATGTTTCAATGAGATCCCCTCTCATCCTTCTGAATTTCAGCAAGTATAGACCCAGAGCCATCAAATGTTCTTCGTATGATGACCCTTCCATTCCTGGAATCATCATTGTGAACCTCCTCTGGACCCTCTCCAATACCAGCTTATCTTTTTTAAGATGAGGGGTCCAAAACTGTTCACAATACTCTAGGTGAGGCTTCACAATGCCTCAGCATCACATCTTTGCTTATATTCCAGACCTCTTGAAATGAATGCTAACTTGGCACTTGCCTTCCTCACCACTGACTCAACCTGCAAGTTAACCTTCAGGGTGTTCTGCACAAGGACTCCCAAGTCCCTCTGCATCTCAGATTCCTGGATTTTCTCCCCGTTTAGAAAATAGTGTACACATTTATTTCTTCTAACAAAGTGCATGCCCATGCATTTTCCAACATTGTATTTCATTTGCCACTTACTTGCCCATTCTCTTAATCTGTCTAAGTTCTTCTGCATCCTACCTGTTTCCTCAACATGACCTGCCCCTCCACCAATATTTGTATTATCTGCAAACTTGGCAACAAAGCTTTCTATCCCATCATCCAAATCATTTATATACAGTGGTTGTATATAAAGAAGTGGTCCCAACACCGACCTCTGCGGAACACCATTAGTCACGGGCAGCCAACCATAAAAGGATCATATTATTTCCACTTGCTGCCTCCTAACAATCAGCCAGTGCTCTAACCATGTTAGTAACTTTCCTGTAATACCATAGGTTCTTAAGCAGCCTCATGAGTGGCACCTTGTCAAAGACCTTCTGTAAGTCCAAATATACAAAATCGAATGGATCCTCTTTATGTACCTTTAGGTCTTTCAGCTTTTTGAGCACCTTCTCTCTTGTAACAGCTGCACCCATTTTTCTTCTTCACACACTCTTCTTTGGTTGTCCATCGGAATCCGATGATGACATCCGCTCCTTTAACGGTGAGATCTTTGATGACTATACAGTCCTATCCTGGACCCACAAGTTCTATTGCAGGTGGGACATGTATATGTGGTAGTGGTGGTAGTGTTGGCAACCATGGCTGCATTTCTCCTGGCTCTCTTCTGTTGTCTCCTGGTTGTTCTTATCTCCAGAATATGAACCCTGTACCTGCACAGCTGTCGCCACGTAGTATGGTCAACAGCAACATCCTCCAGGTCCTCAGGACTGATCTTGCACTTCCTTAAAGCATTCTTCATCTGATCCTTATAGCGCTTCTTTGGCCCTCCAGCTGAGCGTCGACCATGATGTAGCTGGCCATGTAGCACTCTGCGGGGTAGCTGATATGGGGGCATCCTTATCACGTGCCCCAGCCACTGCAGCTGACGCTGGGTGATCATGGCCTCAATACTTCTGCAGTTGATCTTTACAAGTATTTCAGTGTGAGACACCCGCTCACGCCAGGTAATTCCCAGGATGTGCTGAAGGCAGCTTATGTGGAGGCACTCCAAGGACTTGATATGATGGCTGTAGGTTACCCAAGTTTCACGGCTATAAAGGAGGGTGGTGACACAGACCGCTTGGTATACAGCGACCTTTGTGTAGGGATGAAGGCTCCTGTTCTGAAAGACTCTATGCCGAAGTCTCCCAAAGGCAGCTGATGCCTGTTTAATGCGGCTCTGGATGTCGTTGTCAATGCCGCTATCCTCAGAGAGAATGCTCCCCAGACATTTGAAAGATGGCACTACTGACAGCTTTTCATCACCAACGGTGAAGGCAGGTAGGGTGGGTGGGACACTGGTACTCCACTGGCAAACCACTTCTGTCTTGGTGGCATTGACAGTAAGCCCCATCCTGCTGTACGCTCTCACCGTCACAGCAAGGACAGTCTGAAGATCCTCCGGAGTATGGGCCACAAGAGCACAGTCTCTGCATACTGCAGCTCCTGGACCCGCTCTCAATGGTGTTATGAAACCAGTAACTGGTTTCACTTACCAGCAAAGATAGATATGTCAGTTGAAGTCCAATGGTACTATTTTCAAAAGTTTTATTAATAAAGGGGCACAAAAATTAAGGTTAATACAAACATTCAGATAACATGCGTCAATACTCAATCTAAAACGCAGGTACATTAATAATCACTCAGAAATAAGCTCTTTCGTTGTCTAGGGTATAATACTGAGTCCAATTGGAAATATAAAGAGTCACTCTGAAGTCTGCAGGCTTTTCCCTTTTGGTTTCACGTGTTGGAGAGAGAGAGAGAGATTGTTAGGAAAAGAGAACACTTGCCGTTGTCTTTATGAATCAAATCCTCAGCCTCAGAGGATTTGGCTTCCCTGGTGTTAAATAAAAGCGGTTTTCCGTTGGTTCTAGCCACAAACTCCGCATTCGGAATTTAACGCACGTGGCTTCCTTCAAAATGGCTTCCCGTTCCCACGGGAAGCGGTATCGTGCTTCTCGGTGTCTCCTTGGTGCGTCTGAGGGTCGTCCTCTTTCAGACCCTTCTTTATACTGCCTCACGGGATCTCAGGTGTCAATCAGGTTGCAGGTGATGCAATCTCTCTCTCAACCAGCCCACTTTACCCGAGGGCTTTACAATGTCCCTGCGAGTTGGCACGTCTGCAGTTCCCAGGTGTCTCCTGAGAACAATGCCACAGTCGCCAGCTTTTGTCCCAGTGGAATGCGGTATCCAGCACGTCGCTGTCTTTCCATTTCCTGTGTCCATTCGGCATGTCTCTCTCTCTCTCTTGCTCTCTCTCGGGTCATTGACCCCCCTTTCACTAGGGCTCTTGCAATTCTCACAAAGGAGGGGGCTGGTATCATAACACCTCCCCTCTTAAAGGTTTTTTACCAGCGGTTAAAAACAGAGTGGTACAGAGTCTTACAGAAATTTTGAATCTAACACAATACAGAAGCTTTTCTTTTCACTACAGAGTAATACAGTTATACATTCAAGTCAGCATCTAAACAGTTAACAATTACAGTGTCCCTTTAGTTAATATCTTAACATTGCGTACCGTACTAAAGTCTTGTAACATCAGACTTCAATTCAATAACCACCTATTTATTTATTGTTTTCAGCAACAAAACTGCGGAGGTGTGATCTTAGCTTAGGTGCATCTACAAAAGTTTATGCGAATACTAATCGTTTCGGTCGGTTTACTTCGCCGGCAGGTCTCCAAAGGTCTGTCTTTATTATTCACAGGCTTTGGCGCAACCCGTAAAACCTGCTTTGCTGTTTAAAAAAATGGCATCCCCATTAACCGTCACCTCTTTTCTGGCGAGTCCCCCCCGTTGGGACTTTGAGTAATTTGGCGTGGTGAACTCCCGCCCGCCTCGTTCATCGGGGCTATTTTTTCAACACCATGCCCCAAACTGTCAAGACCCTTCAGGCTATTTGTTTTTAATTCCAACTCCTCTTTCAGGTAGCATTTCGAATGCAACCTCTTCACACCCCACCCTGGCGTAACAATAGAGTGGGGGGCCCCGCTATTTCCCGACTCACTCTGTGAGCGATCTGCCAGGTTTAAAATTTCTTCCTTCGACTTGGGAACTACAGACTTTCCGTTTCCTTCAATAACAATCCTCATTCCCCCCTTAAATTCGGCATTAACCTTGGCCCCACTCTCGAATACAAACACCGTGGAACTCACACTTCCCACGGTTACCAAGGTTAACCCTTTTCCTACTGAACCAACCCTATCTGATCCACAAAGACGGCCGCCCCGTTCCCCTGAATCAAACACCTCAGACTTCCCCTGAGCTCTGTTACCAGGTTCAGCACCACGTGCGCCCCCATCTTGGACACACTCAAACGGGACATTGGCCTCTTCCAGGCTTTCAACACCCGTACCTTTTTCAAATTCTAACGTCCTCCGATCCTTCCAGTTACTCTCTAGGCAGCCCCCCGTTGGGGAAGGCGCAACCCTGCGAGCTGGCACAACCTCCTCGGCCATTTCAGCTGACTTCTCCACAGCAAGGATACCCTTCCTCTCTAAGACTGCCCTCATTTCACTCTCGGGACCATCGAGAACACCTTTAGAACTCTGAACTTCTTCAAACAATTCTGCCAAACCAGACAGATTAACCATGTCCAACTCTGGACATTTTAACAACTTTATCCGTTTCTCAACTTTAGTTCCTACCTCTAGGACCTTTCTCTTCACTAAGGGCAGGGCTATTTCCTCTCCCTTACCCCCTTTTACTTTACTGCTTTCTGTTTTACCACCCTCGGAACCCTCATGGTACAGGGTCGGTAAAAACATCTTGGCCAGATTACTGCTGGCCCGATTTAAACTGCTCACTGCTTTTCTGGACAGGCTGCGTGTGACCGCGCATGCGCAATAGCTTTGGGACTCTAGGGGCGGGGCCACCGCACTCGCCAGTCTGCGGGTCGGCATCATAGCTGCCACCGTTTCAAAAAACAAGAAATAACTATCAACATCCGTCTCTTCGAACGGAGGTACTACTCTCAGCTCCCGACTAACATTAAACCGCTCTCTCCTTAGCTCCTCCCTCTCTCTTTCTCTCCCCGCTGCCGCTCTCTCGGCTGCTGCTAACTCTCTGATCCGAATTTCATGCTGTCTTTGCCTCTCAGCTTGATCCTGCTCGTTTTCCACCTCTAACCCCTTCGCCAAATTTAACAAGTCTGATTTGGTGCTCACCTCTAGCGCCGCCACAGTCGCGTTTTCCATAAATTCACACACGTCCATCTTTGCTGGTTTTTCTGTCTGGCTACCTGCGTACCAGATCCAAATTATTTTTTTTTTTGACTTACAATCCCGATTGACTGACCTCCCCCTTTTTGGTGTCAAATCCCGGACGAGCCCCCACTTGTTATGAAACCAGTAACTGGTTTCACTTACCAGCAAAGATAGATATGTCAGTTGAAGTCCAATGGTACTATTTTCAAAAGTTTTATTAATAAAGGGGCACAAAAATTAAGGTTAATACAAACATTCAGATAACATGCGTCAATACTCAATCTAAAACGCAGGTACATTAATAATCACTCAGAAATAAGCTCTTTCGTTGTCTAGGGTATAATACTGAGTCCAATTGGAAATATAAAGAGTCACTCTGAAGTCTGCAGGCTTTTCCCTTTTGGTTTCACGTGTTGGAGAGAGAGAGAGAGAGAGATTGTTAGGAAAAGAGAACACTTGCCGTTGTCTTTATGAATCAAATCCTCAGCCTCAGAGGATTTGGCTTCCCTGGTGTTAAATAAAAGCGGTTTTCCGTTGGTTCTAGCCACAAACTCCGCATTCGGAATTTAACGCACGTGGCTTCCTTCAAAATGGCTTCCCGTTCCCACGGGAAGCGGTATCGTGCTTCTCGGTGTCTCCTTGGTGCGTCTGAGGGTCGTCCTCTTTCAGACCCTTCTTTATACTGCCTCACGGGATCTCAGGTGTCAATCAGGTTGCAGGTGATGCAATCTCTCAACCAGCCCACTTTACCCGAGGGCTTTACAATGTCCCTGCGAGTTGGCACATCTGCAGTTCCCAGGTGTCTCCTGAGAACAATGCCACAGTCGCCAGCTTTTGTCCCAGTGGAATGCGGTATCCAGCACGTCGCTGTCTTTCCATTTCCTGTGTCCATTCGGCATGTCTCTCTCTCTCTCTTGCTCTCTCTCGGGTCATTGACCCCCCTTTCACTAGGGCTCTTGCAATTCTCACAAAGGAGGGGGCTGGTATCATAACAATGGAGTTTGGTGGTTGTGTGGAGCCTCCTGATGTTAAAGAGGTTGCCATCTAATCTGACGTCCACTGCCACACCGCTGCTATCTTCAGTCTCGTTGTGGTCAAGCTTGGTAACACACAGGAGGAAGATGTTAAAGAGCACTGGTGCTAGCACACACCCCTGCCTCACCCCTGTGCGTACAAGGAAGGGCTCAGACCGTTGTCCTCCTATGGTCACCCATCATGGAACTGGCAGAGGATGTTAACAAATTTATTAGGACAGCCAAACTTGAGGAGGTCATCCCATAAGAGCACAGTGTTGAATGCTTTGGAGAGGTCAACAAAGGCCATTAACAGGTCTTGATGTTGCTCCCGGCACTTTTCTTGAAGCTGGGATGAAGATCGTGCCTTCATGTTAAGGGTGACAAGGCCATCTGCAGCAATAGTAGGGGCACATCACTCCTTTCTGTTGCTGGAAAGGTTCTGGCTAAGGTGATGCTTCAGAGGCTCATCAGCATCACTGAGTCAATGCTGCCTGAATCGCAGTGTGGATTTAGGAAAAACAGGAACGCAATCTTCACACACTACAACATCATGCATACTGCTATTGTCTTCCACAGTGAAGACTGACGCAAATGACTCATTTAGTTCATCAGTCATATCCTTCTCCCCATTATTATTTCTCCCATCTCATTTTCTAGTGGTCCTATATCCACTCTCATTTCTCTTTTATTTTTAACATACTTGAAAAAAGTTTTACTATCTACTTTGATATTATTTGCTAGCTTGCTTTCATATTTCATCTTTTCCCTTCTAATGATTTTTTAATTTCCCCCTGTAGGTTTGTAAAAACTTCCAAGTCCTCTGTCTTCCCACTAATTTTTGCTTTGTTGTACGCCTTTTCTTTTGCTTTTACAACAACTTTGACTTCCCTTGTCAGTCACAAGTGTACTATTTTATCATTCGAGTATTTCTTCATTTTTGGAATACATGTCCCGCACCTTCCTTGTTTTCCTAGGAACACACGCCATTGCTTCTCTGCTGTCATCCCTGCCAGCAGCTCCTTCCAATTTACTTCGGCCAACTCCTCCATCATACCACTGTAATTTCCCTTACTCCACTGAAATACTGTTACATCAGACTTTACTTTCTCCCTGTCAAATTTCAAGTTGAACTCAATTATATTGTGATCACTGGTTCCTAAGGATTCTTTTACCTTAAGCTCCCTAATCACCTCTAGTTCATTACGTAACACCCAATCCAGTACAGCTGATCCCCTAGTAGGCTCAATGACAAACTGCTCTGAAAAGCCATCTCTTAGGCATTCAACAAACTCACTCTCTTGAGATCTATTTCCAACCTGATTTTCCTAATCGACCTGCATGTTAAAATCTCCCATGACTACCATAACATTGCCCTTTTGATGTCTGGAGATATGCTGCTGGTAGGGTCACCCATGGTGGTAAGGTTGAGGTGAGGTCCCTGACAAAGAACAATCCAACCAAGACCTCAACGGTGTATTAGGAGGATGAAGTTATTTCAAACTCAATGGCTGTGAGAGCGGATGAAGGCTGCAACAAATTCATCAGCTCCAATCGTCGTGGTTTCCATGCTATTGGAATCAGTTGGTTGATTTGTGAAGTATCGTGTGCTTCTTGGAGTGCAACATCAAGTACACGTTAAATACACGCACAGGCATCTTCGCTCTGTGATAGATCAACGGAATGAAGACCATCATCCTCGACCTCGAGGGATAGCCACGATGACGATGCCCTTTTGACTCACCTTTTCTATTTCCTGTTGTAACCTGTGGTCCACCTCCCAGCCACATTTGGGAGGCCTGTATATAACTGCCATCAACGTTCTTTTACACTTGCAGTTTCTTAACTCAACCCACAAGGATTCAACACCTTCCGATCCTATATCACATCTTTCTACTGATGTGATGCGATTCTTTACCAGTAGAGCCACACCACCCCCTCTGCCTACCTTTCTATCCCTCCAATATAATGTGTAACCTTAGACATTCAGCTCCCAACTACAAACACCCTTCAGCCACGATTCAGTGATGGCCATGACATCATACCTGGCAACCTGTAATATTGCTACAAGATCATCCACCTTATTTCTTATATTACATGCATTTAGATACAACACCTTGAGTACATATTTGCTATCCTTTCTGATTCTACATCCCTAATGATTTGATACTCAGCCTGTTGGATGCAACTAGGTCCCATCACCTGCCTGCCCTTCCTGACAATCTGACAGCATGCTATCCTTACTTTCTTACCATCCGTCCTTTACTGAGTCCCTTCACTCCGGTTCCCAACCCCCTGCCAAGTTAGTTCAAACCCTCCCTTGCAGCTCTAACAAATCTGCCCACGAGAATATTAGTCCTCCTTGGGTTCAGGTGCAACCTGTCACTTTTGAACAGGTCATACGTCCCCCAGAAGAGATTGCAATTATCCAAGAACCTGAAGCCCTGCCCCCTGTACCAGCTTCTCAGCTATGCATTTATCTGCCACATCATCCTGTTTCTACCCTCACAGGCAGCAATCCAGAAATTACTACCCAGGAAGCCCTGTGTCTCAGCTTTCTACCTAGCTCTCCAAATTCTCTTTTCAGGACCTCATTGCTTTTCCTTCCCATGTCGTTGGTACCAATATGTACCAAGACATCTGGCCACTCCCCCTCCCTCTCCAAAATGTTGTGCACGCGATCTGAGACATCCCTGACCCTGGCACCTGGGAAGCAACATACCATCCGAGTGTCCCGTTGACGTCAACAGACTCTCTCGTCTGTTCCCCTAATTATCAAGCCCCCTATCACTACTGCTCCCTTCTTCTCCCTCTTTTCCTTCTACATCATGGACCCCTGCTCAGTGCCTTTAACCCGGTGACCATGGCATTTTCCCCGGAGGTCATCCCCCACAAAAATAACCAAAGCAGTATACTTGTTTTTGAGGGGAATGGCCACAGAGCTGCTCTGCTCTAACGGCCTATTTCCATTTCTCCTGACAGTCACCCAACTTCTCACCTCAATTATAGTCTCGCTCTCCCGTACAAGCAGAGGATCATCCAGCTGCTGCTCCAGATCCCTAACACAGTTTTCAAGGAACTGCAGCTGGATGCACTTCACGCAGATGTAGTTTCCTGGGAGATGCTGGGTCTCCCAAGACTCCAATATCCGCCACGAAGAACACACCACAGCCATTTAAATGGTACAGTAAGAGAGGAGAAAAAAAAACAAAAAGGAAACCTTAACAGATGCTTTACACAGAGCCAACGCCTCTTCCGAGTCAAAGCCTGTCACTTCTACTCTTGCTACTGGCCGACTGCTGAGAATGGCTGCTCCGCTTACTGCTTCTGTAATTTTATTTAGCTCATAGATCTCTGTTGATGCTGCTGATAGGCCCCGTACAATGGACAAATGCCCTCGAAGCTCCCTTTTTAAATAACCTCCGCCGACCTGTGAGAAATACCTCTTCATAGAGCTCTGTTGATGCTGCTGATAGGCCCCGTACAATGGACAAACGCCCTCAGGAAAATGTCAGGAAAAGAATAACAGGAAAAAATTCCTTCATGGAATTGTTGTAATTCCTTGGATTCTCTACTGTGGGGATCTGAAAATGAATCTCAGAATTGTATCTGGTGACATATATGTACTTTGATGATAAATTTACTTTAAGCTTTGAACTTTTGAAGCTGTGTTTGAGCCTCAAGGCTGATAAGGATCACTGGGTGCCGGGGAGAATCAAAGGATGTGGGGAATAATTGAGTGAGAAATGGACTCGAGTCTTTGTTGTAGAGAGTACAGCATGGAAGTAGGCCTTTTGGCCCACAGAGTCTGTGCCAAACTTCAACCACCCTTTTACATAAATCCTACTTTTATCCCACATTCTCATCCACTTTCCCCACATTCTACCAGTCACCTACACACTGAGTGCAATTAACATGCCAACACACATATCTTTGCAATGTGAAAACTGGAGTACTTAGGGGAAACCAAAGAGATTGATATGTACTCCAAGATCAGGGTTGAACGAGGATCACTGGCATTGCAAGGCAGCAGCTGTTGGAACTGCATCACTGTGCAACTTCAGGCGTAGGATTGACCATGAACGACAGAGGGTGTGTGGAGGACTACAGAAGCATTTACCCACTTACTGTTCCGCTACTTTGGCTTCAACTCAAACTGCAATAACAAATAATTTGAAGAAAGTTTTGTTTAAAAAGCAGCTGCAGTGAAGATCTGATTTTCAAACAGAGAATGGCAAAACCAGAGAGCAAATCCACCAACCATTTTTTAATGTTTTATGCTTTAAATTCTGATCTGTCACAGCTTTTGTACTTGATATTCAATCACCTCTATTTACACCTCCTCCAGACAGTTTAGCAGTAAGAATCAGACTTCACCTTCCTCTCAACTGGTAACATCACCTCATATCAATCAGTTTCTCTTTCTCTCTTACTGTATCACAGATCTCTGCCCCACTTTGCATCTGAAAACATTTGATTTCTCACTTAATTCAATTCTGAGGAAAGGGCAGCAACCTTAACTACTAATTCTCCTGTTTTTTTCCATAGATGCTCTATATCTTGCTGAGAATTTCTGGAAATTTCTGCTTTTCTGCTGTATCTCTCACCTTACTGCTATATACTGACCATAAAGGCCAACATTATTCCTTTCAACCTCAACCAGCTGGCATGAAATACCGTCTTTTGATTACAGAACTATCAGCACTGGGGATGTTCAGTTGTCAGATTTCCAGTCGCACTCCTGTATATGCCAGAGACAAAAGAATGCTGCAGAGCAAAGATTACTCACTCATCATGTTTCCAAGGGAAACACGACAAATGTCAAAGAATTACTGAAACACAGGAGTGGAAGTTTGCCATCTCGTCTGTAAGATTCCTGCAGAATGCTAAATTGTGCAATGCCGGTTTCAACAACAGAGGAATGTCTGCAAAGAAAGGAAGTTTATTAGTGTGCACAAAACTGAAATTGTGCTCCTGTGTCATTTTTTACATTTCTGTTAAAAATTAAAAATAAAAGTTAAGTTCATGAAATTACTAACATACAGAATATAGGAGCATCTGGGTAAGATAAATGGGTTTAGTTAGAGCAATTTAAGAATAAAGATTAAGGTTAAAGGACAGATTCAGATTTTACAGGAACTGAAGGTGTGTGGAATGCCAATAAAGGGTACATCAAAGTGGGTCTTTACGAAAGAAAACCATGAAAGGAAAAGGCAGTCCAAAACTGTTATTTTGAGTCTCTGTCTTATTTAAGCGAAGGGTTTGTGCAACAGATTCTGCTCTGAACTAAATGGGTTATTAAGTGGAATGAAATCCATTAACTGATTGTGCAGCATCCAGTAAAATGTTTCTCAACATGTAAAGGCACAGATCAGAAATGGAATAAAACAGGCGTGTTTTTCCCTCTACCATAGCTCCTTCATGTAATGTAAAGCACTCAATCCTAATTTCAACAGCAGTCATCCTTCATCCATCATTCATGAAAAACAACATTTCTCTTAAAATAAATAAAACCTAATAAACCTCTCAAAAAACACTACCAGCCATACATACTGTGATTTTATTAAATATTTGGATGGCAAGGAGCAGAGGAAATGTGTCTTCATGATTGAGGATGACTGGAGTGGATATTAAAATACTAAAGCTTATAAAAGTTAATAGGTGGAATATATTATCATTAATCAGCATGCCAGAAATGGCACAAATATGATTAGCATTAAATTGATATATAATTGATAAGGAATGGCTTCATTTTGCTCTGGTTGTAGACTGCTTTGAAGTTCATATAATGTTCACATAAGCAATCAAATCCATATTATTCTGTACCAAGGAAAGTATTCAGTAAATGCATTTATGAAAGATTTTAAGAATCTTAAATAAGGATATCATACATACACCAATAGTTGTTCATATTCTGTTTTGGTTGGATAAAGCTAGAAATCAGCACGTCTCAGGCTAAACATTAACTGAAGTGCAACTATTTATCAAAGTATCGATTTCAATAATAATTAATTGTCTTGGTAGCACTTGGGCTAATCTTGGTGCGCTGTAGATCAGTATTTTCTTTTTACGATTACGCTCTAAACCTTGGAACTCTTCTTAATGGAGGACCCAGTGACAGTCTTTTCATTAATTCCTATTTACTGCATCTTTAAGAGGCTCAGGGCATTGTTAGTTCTGAAATTATTGCGGTATGGAATCGATTTTTGACTGATGGCCAAAGATACCTGTAATTAGATGGCCTATAATTGCTTTCTAAGTAGTTGACTTGAAGCACACTACCTCTGAGTAGTAGTGTCACATAGAAGGTTTCACTGTTGCAGAGGTGTTAAGTTCTTAACTCAAAAACATAAAACTAATTAAAGAAAAGCATGGAGCCAGGAGATGCATGAATTAGTAAACAACAAGGAATGCTTAATCAAACAATAGATTTACACTTTTACTCAAGGATTAAATACACAAGTGATAATGTTTTCTGTAGCTACATTTAATTGTTTGACTCCTTTTTCAAAGGAGCACACATTCCTTTGTGTAAGAGACACAGTTTTGTAAAAGACAAAATTTCTGTTTTTGAATAATGTAAAACCAAAAATATTCAAGATGGGATTAGGCAATAGGGCACTCATGGGCAGCGCTGTAAAAAATATCTTCACCATGGAGTTGCTCAGTGATGTTTTAGAGTTGGAAGGTGATTTGCTTCAGTTCAAAATATGTGTTTTGTCAAACCCTGCAACACTGACAATATGGCTGGGACATTGAAGCAGAGTTTAATTTGGTTAGTTTCTACAAGGAAACGCAAGAACATTTCCTACTTTAAATGTAATTTATTCAATAGTTAGCATTGTTGTGTTCTTTAAGTTAATATGTACCGTGGGTTTCTAATAAAGAACCATATTCTGGAAGAATAGAACTTTTACTTAACAGCAGCAACCACACGTGTCTTACAATGCCATGCTTCCAGATCTTTCTATCATTTCTATGCATGCTCAGAACTCTCTTCAATCACGTTCTGACACGTCATATCACCATAAGCATGAATTGGATGCATTTTCTTTTTATTTTCATGCATAATTATTGACCATTTGAACTAATCATTCCACAATTATGACTTTGGGTACGCAACTGAAAATGGCTACACTGCAGTAGCAGCAGTTTGCAATTAATCTGAAGTGATTTAGCTGAGATTACCTTTCAACTGCTTTGCATTTATTTGACATTTAAAACATGGAACCCAGAAAATTGAACTTATTGGCAAAATTGATGGCAAATAACACTGTTTAATGTTAAATTGACAGTAACTGTTGGTCTTTTATGACCGCTGGGACTGACTGCACAATGAATAAATTTAAAGTAATTTGAAGGTCATTGCCCCAGCTTCAACATATTGCATTGTTGACTCATACTGGAACAGTCGCTGCTGCACATACTGCACATCTGGTCTGTAGTTCCCAGTGAGAGAGTGCAATGGAAAGTACGCTGTATGCATTAAGCTGCTAACCAATCTCTGCATTCTCATCTGTGTTTCCCAAATAGAATGCATCATTTCCATGGAAACATAATTATAAAACTCATGGCAAAGTTGCTATTAACTCACTGGAACAGGTTGTACAAATTACCACAAATGCCCCTGAGAACGGAACCAAGAGTTAAACAACCTCTTATTTCAGCAAAGCAAAATTACCATTTTGCAACAATGAAATGAGCATGCCAAATTTAGACAGGTAAAGTTCATTCAGATGAATCAGAATTAGGTAGCATAGCTCAGAATCATAGTCATATTGGCACAGAATAAGGCTAATCAGCCCTTTGAAGTTTGCCAACTCTCCCCCCATATTTCCCCACTCTCTCCCCATATCTCTGCACGTAATTTATCTTCAAATGCCTATCCAATTTCCTTTAGGGGGAAACAAAATGACCCCAGAATATCCTGGAAATGTTTGTTCTGGGGAAAGATCATTAGCCTGAAACATTTACTCTTTTTCTCTTGTCTGGCTGCTTTCCAGCATTGCTGATTTTACTTTCCCCTTTTGTGGGCCTGGTTGGCTGTTTCAATCATCTTTACAAAAGGTGACCATAACCACTCTTGCATCTCTGCCCTCCCCAAATTCTTTTCACAACGTTTGAAATCCGCGTCTCATAGTTCTTGAATCAGCCACGGATGGCTGGATTTCTTTATTAATCCCAACACTCTGATCTCATATCAAAGTCCTTTGCTTCGAGGAGAACATTGCCAGCTTCTCCGATCAAATCTCACAATAGAAATTCCTCATCCATGTGAACACTTGTCTTTTCTGCAACCTGTCTATATCTTACTCATGCTTCCTGGAACGTGCAAAGTGAATTGGACCTAATACACTAGCTGTGCCTTAGCAGCAAGCTTCTATATATCTTCCTGCTTCTGCTCTAAGTGCCTTGATTTAAGAAACCCTGGATCTAATATTTCTCTAAATGGCCTACCAATGTATCCTGTCAGCTTCTAAGATCTGTGCACAGAAAGGCTCAGTTCCTTTGGTAGTAGATACCATTTAGAACTGTGCAATTTAACCAATCTTACCTTTCCTTGTCAGGATGCCAAACGATTTCTGTTTTCTGTTTTATCAGCCCATTCTGTCAGCCTACTTGTGTTCTCTTAGAGTTTATACTTATCCTCCTCCGTGTTTACTAGATTACAAAGGTACTGAAAAATTCAAGCAGGAATGAACCACCTGGCCTTCCTGATCATGGCTGATCTGCATTAAGCCTCACCTCCTCTTTTGTACCAATTTCCCAAAACGTTCATATCTCCAATCTTTCAAAGAAGTATTTATCGCTTTAAATACCTCCAATGATATATGCTCAGGTACCTCCTGTACCTGATAAAGTGGCCTCAGAGTGTATATTTGTGGTCTTCTGCTGCTGTAGCCTGCCCATTCCAAGGTTTGATGTGTTACACATTCAGAGATGCTGTCCTGCACACCTCTGCTGTAACACATGGTTATTTGAGTTACTGCCCTTCCTGTCAGTTTGAACCAGTCTGGCTATTCTCCTCTAACCTCTCACATTAACAAGACATTTTTGCCAACAGAACTGCCGCTCACTGGATTGTATTTCCACCATTCTCTGTAAACTCTAGAGACTGTTGTGTGTGAAAATCCCAAGAAATCAGCAGTTTCTGAGATATTCAAATGACCCCGTCTGGCACCAACAACCATTCCACAGTCAAAGTCACTTAGATCACATTTTTCCCCATTCTGATGTTTGACCTAAACAACAGCTGAACCTCGTGACCATGGTTGCGTGCTTTTATGCATTGAGCTGCTGCCTCATGATTAACTGATTAGATATTTGTATTAACAAGCAGGTGAAGATTAATAAAATGACCACTGAGTGTAGCCAGCCACAAACTTTCAGGATGTAGTGACAAAACTAATCCAAAATCAAATTGCCACTTGCCTGTGCCGTATGGACTTGCATACAATACTTACATGACACACCCACATCTCCAATCATTGCTCCAAAAGTCAAACCCTTTACTCGATCCTTTATTAGCAATTAGCAAACACACAATTAAGTGTTAATGAGCATTATCTCAACAATCAGCAAAAGATACGACCTTTGCTGGTCCCAGGCTACAAACTGCCAGGAAATAAGCAAGAATGCATAATTTATTCCCTTCGCTTCTACCATGGCACCATCCATGAGAATAGTTACCATAATAAACCCTACAACACAGAATACAAAGCAAACACGGTTCCTACATAGGGTAAAGAATTTCAGTAAATGAAAGGCTTCAAGTAAATTTAAAAAGTAATCTATACCAAGGAGGTGGTGCCAAGATTAAGCAATATATTTACAGGTAAAAAGATAGTTAAGTTGAAACAACAATTATGAAACAGGTAGGTGACCCGATGTGCGGGAGATTTACCTAGGAAAATGATCCAGTACATGAACTATATACTTAAGAGATATCAAATGTGGTTTGCAGTGACAGTTTTATGAATGAAGAAACCAAAAGATCAGATGAATATAAAACACAAGAGATTCTTCAGGTGCTGGAAATCCAAGGCAATGCATACATGCTCAGCAGAACAGGCAATGTTATGTCCTTCCTGATGTGGATTATTATTTTATTTCTAATTATGAGATCTCACTGCTTACCTGTAAGTTCACAGCTGTTGTTGATTACTTATAATCGTATTGTTAAGCGAGTAGCTTTGTCATCAGGTCGGCCATTTTATATCATCTGTATATTTCAGTTAGTCACCAGTAGATTGAGGCACTTTGTTAGAAGTTGAAGGATTTTCAATCAATATTTGAATCTACCTTTCATGAGAATGCCAACATGTACTGTCTTTTTACATCAGCTCCTTGCATACTGTAACGTGTTGGTCAATTATAAAACTGCAACCATGCCTTGACTGGAGTTTATCTATCTGCCTAGCTTAAGAAAATGGGGAAACTCTTGAACAACGGCAGAATAGGCAGCATCTGTGGAGGAAATAAACAACCGACATTTTGGCCTGTGACCCTTCAATGGCTCAAACCATTGACTGTTTATTCCTTTCCACAGATAAATTTAAAGTTGGTTTTATAACTGTATATTCGTGCTAACAGCTAACAAAGTGCATACCTTCATTTATGGGTTTTTACACAGTGATCTTAAGTGTTGCTTGGTAAATGCAAGGGTGGTTATTTCTTTAAGCACAAGCCATTCAGTAAAGGTGTAATGAAATCATTTTGTTGAATGGTAGTAGGCACAAGACATTAGCACCACAGTGAGCTGTATCTGCAGGTGTTACATCAGGCCATATTCATTGACTTAAAAACTGCTTATAAGCTGCTGAAACACAAAAAAGGTCAAGCAGCATTTAAGGAAAGAGAAACAATTAATGTTCAGATCAAAGATCCCTACATAACATTAAGGGTGTTTGAAATGACTTGTTTCCTTTGTTTCTCTTTCCTGATGCTGCCTGTTTCACGTTTTCAGCAATTTCTGTTTCAAGAAACACTTACAAGAAGCAGCATCCATCTTCAGGGACCCCTACCACCCAGGACATGCACTTTTCTCACTGCTGCCATTAGGAAGAAGGAACAGAAGCCTCAGGACTCACATCACCAGGTGCAGGAACAGTTAGTAACCCTCAACCATCAAGCTCTTGAACCAGAGGGGATAACTTCACTCACCCGCTCTCACTGAAATTTTCCCAAAATCAATGGACTCACTTTCAATCTCGTGTTCTTGATATTTATTGTTTATTATTATTATTATTATTATTATTATTATTATTATTATTATTATTATTATTATTATTATTATTATTATTATTATTATTATTATTATTATTATTATTATTAATTTATTCTTGTATTTGGGCAGCTTGCTGTCTTTTGCACACTGGTTGAATGCCCAAATTAGTGTGGTCTTTCACTGATCCTGTTGTGGTTATTGTTCTATGGGTTCATTGAGTATGCCTCCAAGAAGATAACTCTTAGGATTGTATTTGGTGACATATATGTACTTGGATAATAAATTTACTTCGAACTTAGAAACAGATTTCAGTAGAGGAGACAATGAGAAAGCAAAATTTTGACCTGTACTGTTGACTTATATTTCCTTTTGACAGTTGTCATGCTATGTGTTGAATGCTTCCACATGTTATGTTTTTATTATTAAGAGTTTATTAAGTTTGGAGAGTAGAATTAGGAAGAGATTTATTCCAACTACTATATGATTGTTTATTGGTATTTTGCATTCTGTGAGAGGCAAATGAAAGTGTTGCCAAAGGGACTTCCATCAGCCAAATGACTGTGGCTGAATTACCACTCTTGTTTAAAGAAAACAATCAGACTTGATTAAAAAGCCATAGATTGTTCATTTTCTGATCTGCCAGTTCTGGTGCCAAATGAGTAAACAAACAAAAATTTGTTCCAGAAATTAATTTGGGAGATAATGGACCAGTGGAAACTGGAAAAGATAGTTTGACTGAAATCATAGACATTAGTTTTAATTTAAGTAAACTGCATTAGGGACAAGGAGATTGGTTTGAAATGTTAAGTTTCAGAAGAATAAGAAACTGTTACTGAAATATATTGAAGTCAAAGGAACCAGAGGTTGCTAACTTTACACAAAATGAGAAATGGAGCCAAGGACAAGCAGGAAAGAAAGGCTGTGTGATTTCGGTAGAAATGCTTGGAAAAAATGCTGTGGGACAAGCACAAGAGGTGAGGCCAGCACTAGTCAGTCTTAATCATATTGAATGGCAGGGCAGGTCTGAGGGGCTAGATGGCATACTCTGGCTCCTGGTTTCTTTTGTTCCATGTCGTAGACGCTGGAATGTTCAATGGCTATCTTTTGGTTATGCTACAGTCACATAATTAGCTTACACCTGTTTACAACTCTTTATACATGGCCACCGTGTTGCAGAATAGTGTCCATTAAGATCGAGCACTTTTAACTTTGGCCTTCTAACACTTTTTAGAATGTTGACTTTGCTCCCTGCCTTTTGTTTCCGCTGCTTGCTTACTTCTGCTCACTACATTTACAAAGTCCACCTCAAAGTTTCTTTCTTTTTCTGGCGTAAGAGGGGCACTGAAAGGGACTTTGAAGATGTTGTAAATGGGAGAGAGGCCAGAAGGGATATTCTGTGAGCCATACAGTGTCAGGAGATTCACTAGGACTGCAATTCAATAAGTCTAGTAGAAGTAGGCAACCTTCTAATCACTTCCAGGAATGAGAATCCCCAGACTATAAAGTAATGCCAGAAGATATTTCATGATCTCACACTTTATGTCAATGTGAACTGGAGAGCAACAGAAAAGCTTCCTTTGATGTTGACATTCACTTTTTTGTGCATACAGCACACCCCAGCCCTTTGTCTTCCCTCTCCCTCAGGTCAGAACTCAACAGGGATCTCTGGAACTTTGAAGCAGTGGCCCGACCAGCTGTGCTGCCCTCTTCTCCTGCAGGACATTGAGTATGCCGCAAATTCCACCCCCACCCCAACCCCCCCACCATGGCCCCAAAAAGAGGGGGAAATATTGCAGGAGGGAATGTGAGAAGGAAAGGAATGAAGATGCTGATGATGACAAAGGACATAATGCATCACCGTGTCCAGCTTCCCACAGTTCCACACTAAGATGGCCACTGCATGGGATATCTGGGAGATTGTAGATGTTGGAATCTGGAGCAAAAAAAAACTAATTGTTGAAGGAATTCAGCTGGTTAGGTAGTTCCTGTGTCATCTATGTCAATGATTTGGATGAAAACATACAAAGCATAGTTAATAGGTTTGGACATGACGCTAAAATTGGTGTTATCGTTGACAGTAGAAATCTTTATCAGGATTTACAGAGGAATAATGATCAGTTGGGTTCATGGGCTGAGGAATGACAAATGGAGTTCAGTTTGGATAAGTGTGAGCTGAGGATAACAGAGACCAGTCATCTGTGTCAGCCATCTTAGCTTTGGGACAATGGTGGAGTAGTTTATATCAAGTTAAGTTGAGTCAATGGTCAAGTGCACACGCTTTCATTGTACCGTACAGTGGGCTACAGTGCAATGAAATAGCTTGTTCACAACAGCATCACAGGCATGTAGGGGCAGACAACACACACAATATAAATTATACACAAATTATACCATCCAGTGGAAATAAAACAGCAACAGCAAGAAAAACATGGTAAACAAAAGCCACAATCAAAGGCAAGCCCATAGTTGTTCAAATAGTGGTCTGTAGTGTACCAGGCTGCTATCTGAAATTGCTTCTACAATTAACCAGGTCCAGGTGTTTGTAGCAGCAATCTCAGGCAAGTGCTTCTCATCGATTGTCAGGACATTTTGTGGACTCAAAGTGAAAGAGTAAATCCAGCTAGCAGCCAAACATTAACTTCATGATAGTTTTGTATAGTGCTAAGACTTGGAAACTTACAGGTAAAGTGGTGAAAGGGGAATGACATCAGAATACATAAAATTACTAAAACACAGTCATTTTTGAGACTTGTAAAACTTGATTTTTTTATTCAAGTGATTCTGACAACTGAAATGCTGAGAAATGTTATTATGGGTAAATAACATCCTTTTTTGTGCAGAGATTATTGGCATGGTGTGTGTGGTGAACTACATATACCTGTCTGGACACGCCCCTCTGCTGACTGCTCCTGTGGCTCCTCCCACAGACCCCTGTATAAAGGCGATTGGAGGCACTGCTCCTCCCTCAGTCTCCAGGATGTTGTGTGATGGTCTCTTGCTGCTGACTGCTCTCTTCCAGCTAATAAAAGCCTACCTCTCGCCTCACGTCTCCAAGAGTTATTGATGGTGCATCAGTGTGGTAGCTGCCAATGGTGTTGTTAACCCTGGCATTCAGCACCTCTGCGAGAGACACTGCATTTGGAGTTTTTACAAATACAATACCACTTAGGAACCTTTTGAATGAGTTTGCTAACAATTGGGTGCTGGGAGAGTCAGAATATAATGGGGATGGGAATTTGTTGGCATATTCACAATGAAAGCACCTGATAACTTATCTGATAGTTCAAGAACAATTTGGAAAGTGTTTGGGCAGTCTGCAGTCGATTCTGAAGATAGTGAGTCAGTGTCTCCTGATGCTAGTAGGGTGTACCTTTATATATAAACTACAACAAAATAACTGCAACGAGCTCCTGAATCTTCTGTGATGTTCCTTGGTGGTTACATCCAAATACGTAAATTTGTGACTGTCAGGGAAGAAATTTGCTGTGCATGCCTTGTGACACCAGGTATACACTGAGGCTATAAAACTGTGTGATGTTTTAAAATGAATTGGACGTGCAAGTGCCCTGTCTGTTGTTTTCACTGTGCACAATTTCAGTGGGGAGTCGATGCAAGGACAATCTGCAAATGAGAAACAGGCACTAATATATCCAGCTTCTAGACTGGAAATTCTCACAGTAGCAGGGCACCAGTAAATCAGGCAGTAACGTAAGCCAGTTAAGGATTTTCGCACTGTTTTGTATGCACCTTTGCCAACTAGTTTCATTAATCTGTCAGGTTGAAAGAGGAATCAATACAGTTGGAAGTCTTGAGTGGTGTGTCACATTAATACTTCCTATTGCAGAAAACTTCACGAGGCAGAAACTCATCCCAAATCACACATGCTAAAAGTGTCAGTTTTTAGAAATGGAGCACGACTCCTGACTTTGTGATTGAGTATGAATCTCTTCCAAAGTTGTCATGCATTTCGGATTAGTTAAAATATGGGAATGCATCTCTCAATTAATTAAAAAGTTGACACGCATAAATATTCGGAAACATGATTCTGTTCAGACACAACTATTTTCAACCATTTATTGATTACATTATATTTATTAATGTAGTGATTACAAATCAAATCAAATCATTGATCTAAATAAACTTGGTAGTGATGGGAAGAAGTATGGGCTAAAATCCAATGTGGGTTTGCCATATTTCCAAGATAGCTCTGCCTGCGCTGAGTAGTATGAGGGTGGATTCTTCCATCTGTTTCCTTCCTGCTCTCCTCCCAATGTGTAAGGAAATCATTGAACAGGGGAATTATGATCTGTTTGGATTTTGTATGCCATTGAGCATGTAACTAGGATTCTTTCTTCTGTGGAACAGAAGAGGAAAGTTTTCTAACATGAACAAAGGACTGCAACATGGCCCATTCCATCTGTAGTTCACAGCCTTTTAGAATTTGTTTGGAGGTTTCAGGTGTTAGCAGACTCAAAGAAGTCTTGCATTTTAAAAAAAGTATTTTATTTTCTTTCAAATAAGTTGGAGGTGGTGGAAGCTGGACTTGCGAAAGCAATTTAGTGGGTGAAGTTGTATGCTGCAACTTTCAGGCACATTCCCACTCCAACTTGTGTTATAATACATATCCTTATAGTTTGGGTTTGGTGAATGCAATCAAGGTACAGTATGTGGTTCTATCTAACTAGCATGTGATGAGAAGGAGAGAAAAGATACATCTCTGTTCTTTGGACTGCTTGGTCAAGTCATACTGAAAATAAATGCTTGACAGTACATGTATATTATACTTTGAAAGAATATTATTCAATGTGAACATACTTCTGATCTGAACTAAACTTCAAAAACCGTGCTAAGCTGTGTGTTTTCTTTTAGGAGGTATTTTTGAAACTACTGAAAATGAGCCAATTAGTATTGAAGAGATGGCCTTCAAGTTTGCAATCACCAGTATAAACAGAAATAAGACTGTGATGCCTAATGCCACACTCACATATGACATACAGAGAATTAATCTTTATGACAGCTTTGAAGCTTCAAGACGGGGTGAGTACTATATATTCCATTATTGCTTTCTTACATTATGGGTTGAATTGTAAATCTCAGCATTGAGTGGGTTGAGTTTGTATCAAGAAACTAAAATGCCTTAATATAGGAGATTCTTTTTTTTCCCGTATCCATTTGGATTCCCATTTATATATAAAATCTTCAGGTATGTTTTCTCCTATCTTATCTAATTCTATTCTAATCCATGCCGGTTTTTCTTCATCAAAAAAAGACGCAATAAATCTAAGTTGATTTGCTTTATAATAATTCTTAAAATTTGGAAGTTGTAACCCTCCTGAATCAAATTTACATGTCAATTTTTCCAATGATATTCTTGACATCTTTCCTTTCCAAAGAAATTTCCTTACATATTTATTCAGTTCTTGAAAAAACTTCTGAGGTAATTGTATTGGTAAAGTTTGGAATAAATATTGCAATCTAGGAAATATATTCATTTTTACAGCATTAACTCTACCTATTAATGTTATTGGTAACATCATCCATTTATCAAGATCCTCTTTTTTTTTTAATAATGGCAAATAATTTTGTTTATATAAATGTTTTACATCATTTTCAACTCTAATACCTAAATATTTTATCCCATTTATTGACCATCGAAATTGAGTTACTAATCGACATTGATTATAATTTCCTTTGGTAAGGGGTAAAACGGGAAATTGGTACTTTTCTACATTCTACTTGGTCTTGTTTTAAAATTCAACCATTTTGGATAAATCTAAGACTTTTATTGGAACAAATTACTGGAGTACAACTCTCGCATAGTCCAGTATTATTTTTATTAGGAGACTTTGAAGGGACAATACCAAAACTTAAATTGAATAAGTATCAGAAAAAATTTATAAAAATTGCATTGGCAGTAGCCAAAAAAGTTATCGCAGTTACTTGGAAATCTGATTTATATTTAACTATGGATTGTTGGAATAATGAAATACATAGTTGTATTCCACTTGAAAAAATTACATACAATCTAAGAAATGAATATGATATATTTTTGAAAATTTGGCTCCCATACTTACAAAAGATAGGATTAAATACATAGGTCCTTTGAAGATAAAATTATAAAGTAATTGGGGAAAGTAAAAATAAATATTTAAATTATTTTGAACTCCATGGAGCATGTGGGGATCCTCCGATATCCAGGCAATCTTTCTCTTCTTTCTTTTCTTTCTTTAGATAAGGGTTAAGGGGAGGGTGGAGGGTTACTATTATTTTTCTCACTATTTTATCATCACATTTATTCTTCGTAATTTTCTAAAATTTAATAAATAAATAAAATTAAAAAAAAAAAATACAAAATTCTGAAACATGGAGACTCCAGGTACCTTATTTTTAGATAAAGGGGCAGATGGGAGAATTGGGTTGGCCATAAATATAATGATATTACCTACCTGCTTTCATTCTAAGTTGTTCTAAGTATATTTAAACTCATGTTAATACCCAAAAATATATGTGGCAGCAAATAGCAAGCGAGAATGTTTAACTCCATTAGCTAAGTGCCTTTACAGCACAACTTGAAGTTTAGCAGGACTAGGGATGTTTCTCCTCCAAGAGTACCTTCACATTTCTGGAAAGTTTACTGACCATGAAAATCGGGGGAGGGATGAAAGAAGAATAAGGATGCATTTAATATTAACATTAAATAAAAAGTCAAAATTGCCTTTGACTCAGTTCAATTGGTTGAGCCTAAACTTGCACAATCCCATTTATACACTTAGTGCAGCTAAACTCTGTGCAGAGCTCACTCTGATGAAGATTCACACCTGACTTGGATCAAGGACTCTATTTGAAGAAGCCCTGTATTTAAATTTAGAATATCTAGGAATCATTATGTACCAGGTCTAATGAGCCCTGTTATTCAGAATTTATAACCACGATTAAAAATCCAACCCTCTTATCTGTTGAGTAAGTCTAACTTTCAATTCTAAAGGTTCTGCATTATCAGTATAAAGTGACTGAATTATTTCTTTACAACCCACTAGCTTGTGATCAGCTTACTCTAGGAGTAGCAGCTGTGTTTGGACCTTCCCACAGTTCTTCAATAAGTGCGGTTCAATCTATCTCTAATGCAATGGAAGTTCCACACATCCAGACACGTTGGAAACATCCCATACTAGATCAGAAGGACTCATTCTTCATTAACCTTTATCCAGAATATACATCTATTAGCAGAGCCATCCTGGACCTGGTGCAGTACTACAAATGGAAGACAATTACCATTGTTTATGAAGACAGCACAGGTAAATGTTCAAACTCCATTATGTTTTAAAGATGCTTCTTTCTGTTATTTGCAATGTTAATTTAAGTTTATGTTAACTTATAGAATCAGAATCATGCTTAATATCACTGAATGCCTGTATGTAGTGAAGTTTGTTGTTTTGTGGCAGCACTACAGTGCACTGCATAATAATAACACCATAAATTACAATAAGGAATATATATATATATATATAAATGTAATGCCTCGCTTCACATCTTTACCCTTATGCTGTAGGTATTTCATTTAGCAGCTCTGTAAGAGCAGTCTGTTCTGCTTTCAGCCCGTTTGGGTTATTGTTGAAGATAAGGGATGATGAGGAATGTGTGCCATCCAGTAAGGATGGTGGAACTGGGGGGAGGTTTTTTTTTTGGTGAGGGTCATTGAGGTTGGTCATGGGGGCTTCTGTTTGGTGGGAGATGAAAAGAGAAGATGCTGGGGAGAACTGGTTGTAGGAAATGACCCGGTGGGAGACCTGTTTGTTTGAGATGGATTCTGAGCAATGTTCGGAAGACAATAGACAGTAGGTGCAGGAGTAGGCCATTCGGCCCTTTGAGCCAACACCGCCATTCACTGTGATTTTGGCTGATCATCCACAAGCAGTACAGCGTTCCTGCATTCCCCCATATCCCTTGACTCTGCTATCTTTAAGAGGTGGTGTGAGCTTTCACGTTTTCCAAGGGCCCAGCACGTGAGTGACTGAGAAGTTCAAGATGAGCTCTTGTGCACGTTTGACTGTTTAAGTAAAATGGGCCCTTTTCTTTTTGTTTTTCTTTACTAACCCTTAAGATTCATAAATGTAATTCCTTTAATTGTATGCAGTGTGCTGAGTGTTATTTCATGGCATTAATTTGTAACAGGGTAGCATATTACATAGCATCCACGTAAACTGGGTGGAAGAGCTGTCTCAATCTCATGAGTTTGGAGGGACCGGAAAGTGCCTTCCCTAGACTTATGCAGCCAAGGAAACCAGAGGGTTCATAAAATCAAATTAAATAAGTAATGCAAAAAGAGAGGTAAAAATAGTGAGGTCGTGTACAGTACATAGATTCACTGTCCGTTCAGAAATCTGCTGGTGGAGGGGAAGAAGCAGTTGCTAAAATGCTGAGATGTGTATTTATGCTCCTGTACCTCCTCTTTGATGATACCAATGAGAAGAGAGCATGTTCTGGATGACGGGGGTCCTTAACGATGGATGCTGACATCTTGAGGGGTTGCCTTTTGAAGATGGCCTGGATGCTGGGGAGGCTAGTGGCCATGATGGAGCTGGCTGAGTTTGCAACTTTATAGATCTTTTTCCAATCCTGTGCCGCGGCTCCTCCAGACCAGACGGCGATTCTCCAGTTAAAATGCTCTCCACAGTACATCTGTAGAAACTTGCTAGAGTCTTTGGTGACAAAATCCTAATGAAAGGGAGCAACTGCCCTGCTTTCTTTGCAGTTGCGTCAATACGTTGGGCCCAGGTTAGATCTTCAGAGATGCTGACACCCAGGAACTTGAAACTGCTCATCCTTTCCACTGGGTGTCGTTTGAAGTGTGCTCAAGTGTGTTCCCTCATTTTCCCCTTCCTGAAGTCCGCAATAAGTTCCTTGGTCTCACTGACATTCAGTGCAAGGTTGTTGCGACACCAATGAACCGGCTGATCTGTCTCACTCCTGTACGTATCCTCATCACCATCTGAAATTCTGCCAACGATAGCGATGTCTTTGCCATTTGAGCTGTGCCTAGCCACACAGTCATAGGCATAGGGAGTGTAGAGCAGTGGGCTAAGCACACATCCTTGTGCTGATGTTGACTGTCAGCAAGAAGACGATGTTATTTTCGATCTGCACTGGCTGTGGTTTTCCAGTGAGGAAGAGGTCAAGGATACATTTGCAGAGGTAGAGAGGCCCAGGTTTTGGAGCTTGTTAACTAGTACTGGGGGTATGATGGTGCTGAATGCTGAGTTATAATCAATAAACAGAAGCCTGATGTAAGCATTGCAGATTTCCAAGTGGTGCAAGGCCAAATGGAGAGCCAGTGAGATTGCATCCGCTATTGACCTATTGTGACAATAGGCAAATTTCATAAGACGTAGGAGAAAAATTAGGCCATTGAGCACATTTAGTTTGTCCCAACATACCATCATAGCTGATTTATTAACCCTTCCAACTCCATTCCCTTGCTTTCTCCCTGTTAGCTTCGATGCCTTGACTAATCAAGAAACTATCAAACTGCGCTTTAAATATACTCGATGGTTTGGCCTCCACAGCATCTTCCCAACTACTGATATCAGGGTAAGTGGACCCACCCCCTCATAAAACACAAAAAGAACATTGATCTTCAAATCCCCCTCCCCTGCACAAACCACAACAAGAACATTGGCCCCCAAAAATCCCTCTCCCCCATACCAAAAAGCTAACAAAACACAACAAGAACATTGACCCCCAGACCCGCCTTCCCCCACACAAAAAACAATACTAAAGAACGGGCAAAAGCACAGAATATAAAAACCCTAAGACTAAAAATGTCCATATACTTTTGTGACTGCTGCTCGCGGTGCTCAGCTCCTCCAGTGCCTGCCGGCGTTGGCAGGGTAAAATGTTGACCGCTACCAGGATAATGGGGGGAAACTCCTTTGACAGATGGAATGGATGACTTTATCACGAAACAGGCTCTGCCTCCTCTACCTTTGAACGTCTGTGCAGTCCTGTCTTTGCAATGGATGGTAATGTACTCCGCTACTACCAAAAAACTTTATTTTCATGGACTTGGTCAATAACCTTGAATAAAAAGTATTTTAATGCTTCAGTACGTAAGGTTAAATTAAAAATAGAGTACTATACTGTATATTTCACCTGATGGGCACACAGCTTTGTACATTACATAATATTCTACTGATTATTATAAGTTGCAACAATTGTTTTAGATGTCTTGAGAAATATTGAATTATTCATATCCAATTGATTTAACTAGAAAACTAAATACCTGATGCTATAATTGTCCTGTTATTAGCAGAACCAGTTTAAACAGTAAGCTGAGGGATGATTTACTTTACTAATAAGGATTGTAGGTGATGTCCAATTAAGATTTAAATGATATGCTTCAGAGCCCATCCCAGTTTCTTTCCCAATCATTACTACATCAATCGAAACTGTTACTGAACTTCACAGTGTTGGGTGTAACTAGAATTTATGTTTTTATTTGTTTCAAGTTTCACACCAAATGTAATCTTAAGGTGATATAAGTGTGGTAGAAAATTAGTACCAGCCCGGCCGGATGTTATCCTGCTATTACTATTTGATTCAGCATCTCTGCGACTTAGGTGGGTTGCGGGATCTGTAACCGTAGCTGTTTGATCTCCAAGACAGCCTTCGTAAGTGGCTTGAGAGGCACCAATGTAATCTGCTACCTTTATGACAGCCATGTAAGAATTGCAGAGGGATAAATAAGATCGTATTTTTCTTAACGTTGCCTGTTTGAATCATTCAGTCATTTAGTTTAGTCACCCTGTTTCCTGGGGTGGAAAGTTGTAAAAGACTTAACACTGTAATTAAACCTGTATTTTTTTGAATAATATTGCAACTCTTACTGCACTAGACCTTGAACCTGATTCATGCCTGAATCATCCTTGGTTAATTAGATACACCTTTTTGAAGGAGCAGTGTTCTGATGCCCACTTAGAAATGATACAATTGCAGAATGCACATTTAGAAGAGGAAGATCATTTTCTGTAGCAAGATGAAGATTAAGGAAAATTAGAAATGATCCTGATTAAATGCTCCATTAAAAATGATGAGTCAGGAAGTGCTGAGTCTTTTGAGAGATAGCTTGTGGAAGTGTGAAACCAAATAATTTTCCGTGCCAAGAGACAAAAGAAGTCAGATACAGTGCATGATGCAGGAATTGTATACTCGTAGATAGAGTGGATCTAATTGAACATAAATTTGTTCCCTGTTCCATTCATTTTTGTGCTCATAGAATCATGGAATGTTACAGGACATTTGGCCCTGCCTATGTTGATGACTTCCTCTGCATGATCAATGGTATAATCTCAAAACACCCATACTTTATGGAGTTGTTTCTTTTCAATGAATAATCTGATTTCCTTTTAAAGAGACTCATTCCCTTGCTTCAGTGATTAGGCAGAAAATTCTACACCATAAACATCTTCACTGTAAAGTTTTCTTCTAGCAGTTATTCACATTTAAATACTTAGCAATTACCATTTTGATAACTAGTTAAACTGTGTCAAAATCTCCTTTTCTTCTAAAGACTTAAAACTTACTTGGTACAGTAGAAAGAAAAAAAACTAATTTGTTACTCATTTGCAGTGACATTGGGATATATTTTTAATGCATCTTCTCCTTTGATTATTGCATTTTTGTAAATGTAAAACACTCTGCATATGACTCCAGCTGCAGAATGGTTAAACATCTGGTGTGTGATCAACTGTGATTCGTTGATTTTGTGTACAAATCAATTACAACTCCAACAATTGAACTTGTATTTTTTTAATTCTTGAAGTCTTCTGATTATTCATGTCCAGCAACTTATTTTAACTGGTGTAATTTTTTTTTTTACTTTTGGTTCTCTTGGTCCTCTTTTACATTTAGGTTGTTGCTGCCAAACCATTGTCCAGTACTTGGGTCATAGCCCCCTATTCTTAAGTGCTTTGCGTGTTCATTAAGACTCACCTTCAACCACTCTCTCAAGGGTGCATTAAAGGCTCTTGGTGATGAACATCCACATCATCTCCTCTCTGAATTTCTTCCCCCTTATATTGAGCCTATGTTCTCTAGGTTTATCTGGTTGCCCCATTGCAGGATGGATGTAGATGTGTGGACAGGGTGCAGAAGAGGCCTACCAAGATGGTAACCTGGATTAGTGAGTATGAGTTTTCAGGAAAGGTTGGACACACTTGGGTTGTTCTCCTTAGAGAATTGGAGGCTGAGAGAAGACGATGGAGATTCTTTTTAAATTGTGAGAGGCATAGATATGGTAGACAAAATCTTTTCCCAGGACTGAAATGTCAAGCACTGGAGGACAGGGGGGAGGGGAGGTTAAAAATGACGTGAGAGGTAATGTAGAGAGTGGTAGGTGCCTGGAATGCATTTACTAAGAGTAGTAGTGGAAATAGGCAGTTTGCTGGAGTTTAAAAGGCTTTTAAATAGACACATAAATAGGAAGAGAATGGAGGGGTATGGATGATACAAAGGAGGAGGACATTGAGTATTAATTGGCTTCAAGATTGGCACAATATCATGGGCCAAATACACTGTCCAGTGCTGTGCGTACTATCTTATGCTCTATATATGTGTTTATGGCAAAAAAGTTTCCTACAGTTTATCCTATCTATTCCCAACATAAATTTATACATTTCAGTCATGTCCCTCCTTAACCACTTCTGCTTCAGAGAGGAAAAAGATAAATCTTCCGCTGCCTTTTCTAAAGATTGAACTGCTCCTTCTCAGGCAAGATCCTGGCAAATCTCCTCCGAGTTCTCTCCGGCGCTATCATATCCTTCCGGTACCTTGGTGACCAGAACTGCGCATAATTCTCCAACCAGGGTCTTATCAAGGTTTTATAACCTTCCTCACTCTATATTCAATGCCCTGACAAATGGGGCTGACGTTCTGGTATAGCTTCCTAACCATTGCCAGCAGCAAGGATTTATGGACTTGAACTCTGAGGTCCCTCCTTAAAATGCTACCCTTCATAGTGTATGTCTCAGTTCACATTTGTCTGTCTGTTTCACTAAAAGATGTATATCTCTCTGCAGGCTGAAACTATCCCCCACACTATCAACAAGCCCAACAAACCTTGTGTTATTTACAAACGTTGTTCTTGCCTCCCACATCTGTATCCAAGTCATTTGTACATATTACAAATGACTAGGGTGCAGGCACTGATCCTTGTGAGACAGCACTAGTGACAGGCATCCAAAAGCAACTCTCTATCATGGTCCTCTGACTCCTATTGCTATGACAATTCTGGATCCAGTTTGCCCTGGATCCCATGAACCATAACCCTTTGAACCAATCGCAAAATTGGGGCTTTGTAAAAGGCTTTACTAAGGTCTTTGTAAATCATATCTACTGCCCTGCCTTTATGAATAGACTTTGCTACCTCTGCTTGGAACTCGGTGACGTTGGCCAGATAGGATCTGCTGTCGACAAAGCCATTTTTGCAGTCAGATTAGTCTGCATATTTCCAAGTCATTATTCATCCTCTCAGTTGTTTCCAATATCTTTCTATCACTGATGTTTAGCTTGCAGGCCTACAATTACCATTTTTTCCATACTTACTTCTTTCAAAAGGAAAACTATACCTGCTGTCCTCCAGTCATCTGATGCCCCATTTGTGTCCATTGAAGGTGGATATATTGTTTCCTCAAGAAGATTGCTTTGCTTATATCCAAAATAATTTTAATTTCCATTCATCTGCTTATTCTGTTGACCATTTTACTATCCTCATGAAACTTCTGGCTATTTCTCATAAATGCTATTTCCTTAATTAATAAATCCAGACAAGAGGTATGTATGAAAGTAATGAGTAGCCCCAGTAGGACATCAACCTTGTCTAATCCTTTGCTTTCTGGCTTTTAATCATATCTTCCATTTCCATAACACTTCTTCCATCCACCGGCCCCCACAAACCCCGATGACAATAGTTACATTGTCTGTAATTCCTAATCTCTGAAAGCTTTACCATAAATCTTTAGTGTATTACTTTGGTAAATGTTAAATGAGTTCATTGAGCTCAGTGATGATTCACTGACTCATCAGTGGATCTGAATGAATACACCACAGTTGTCATGAACTAGATAAAAACAGTCATAGACAAACCTGTCTCCACAAAATCATTCCAAGTCTTCCCTAACCAGAAGTCCTGGATGAACCATGAGATCCACCATCTGCTGAGGGCGAGATCAGAGGCGTTTAGATCTGGTGACTAATTAAGATAGAAGAGGTCCAGATACAATCTCCAGAGAACCATCTCATGGGTGAAGTGGCAATTCAGGATTAAACTTGCATCAATGAAGGATGCACAACATTGGTGGCAGGACTTGAAAGCTATCACCCCTTACAAAGTTAAATTAAGTGATGTAAGTAACAACAGGGCTTTGCTTCCAGATGAGCTCAATGCCTTCTATGCTTGCTTTGACCATCAAAAGGTGGAGAAGAGGAACTCCCACAGCCACCAATAACACTGTGATTTCAGTCTCTGAGGCTGATGTGCGAGCATCCTTTAGGAGGGTGAACCCATGGAAAGCGTCTAGCCTAGTTTGGGTATGTGGTTGAGTACTTAGCCCTGTGCTGATCAACTGGCTGGAGTATTCTCTGATATGTTTAACCTCTTACTTCAGCAGTCCAAGGTACCCACCTGCTTCAAGCAGGTTTCAATTACGTATACTGGTACCTAAGAAGAATACGGTAACCTGCCTCAATGACTATCGTCCAGCAGCGCTTATGTCCACAGTGATGAACTGTTTTGAGAGGCTGGTGATGAAACATATCAACTCCTACCTGAGAAGCAACTTGGATCCACTTCATTTTGCCTACCAGGTCAACAGGTCCACGGCAGATGCCACTTCATTGGCTCCTCAGTCAACCTTGGAACATCTGGATAGCACAGATGCATACATCAGGATATTCTTTATTAACTGAAGCTCTGCATTCAATCCTGTCATCCCCTCAGAACTTATCAATAAGGTTCAATACCCTTGTGTGCAATTGGATTCTCAATTTCCCCATTTGTAGACCACGGTCAGTTTGGATTAACAACATCTCCTGCACAATCTCCATCAGCACAGGTGACCCATAAAGCTATGTGCTTAGTCCCCTGCTCTACTTTACACTTATGATTGTGTGGCTAAGTACAGTTCCAATGCCATATTTCAGTTTGCAGATGACACCTGACTGGAGCAAAGGTGGTACTGAATCAGCATATAGGAGGGAGATTGAAAATCTGACTGTGTGGTGCCATTACAACTGTCAGCAAGTGTCACCAAGACCAAGGAGCTGATTATTGATTTCACAAGGAGAAAACCAGAGGTCCATGAGCCAGTCTTCATAGGAGGATCAGAGGTGGAGAGGGTCAGCAACTTTAAAATCCTCAGTGTTATTATTTCAGAGGACCTGTCTTAGGCACAGCACTTAAATGCAATTTCAAAGAAAACACAGCAGTGCCTCTACTTCCTTAGAAGTTTGTGAAGATTTAGAATGACATCGAAAACTTTGATCAACTAGTAAAGGTGTGTGGTCGAGAGTATATTGACTGGTTGTGGCATAGCCTGATATGGAAATACCAGCGCCCTTGAATAGAAAATCCTACAAAAAAATGGTGGATATGGCCCATTCCATCATGGTTAAAGCCCTCCTCACCACTGAGCACATCTACCAGGTGCACTGTCACAGGAAAACAGCATCCATCATTCGGGACCCCCACCACCCAGGACATGCTTTTTTCTTGCTGCTGCCATCAGGAAAAAGGTACAGGAGCCTCAGGACTTACACGACCAGGTTCAAGAACAATTATTTCTCCTCAACCACCAGGTTCTTGAATCAGTGGGGATAACTTCCCTCAACTTCACTTGTCCTTCATTGAAATGTTCGCACAACCAATGGACTCACTTTTAAGGACTCTTCATCTCATGTTCTCAATATTTGTTGCTTATTTATTTATTTATTCTTCTTATTTATTATTTTCTTTTGTACTTTCACAGTTTGTGGTCTTTTGCACATTGGTTGTTTCTCCGCACATTGGATGCGGTCTTTCATTATTATGGTTCTTGGATTTGCTGAGTATCCCTGCAAGAAAGTGAATCTCAGGGTTGTATATGGTGACAGAAATGTACTTTGATAATAAATGTACTTTGAACTTTAAACTTTTTTTCGATTGGGCTGTACCACAGAATAATCTCTGGCCCTTCTCCTGCATTTTTGTTTTTTCACATGGTCTCCCCGTGCCAACAAGCTGTTCTCCTCCCCACCCCACCACACCACCACTTTCCAGAAACCACTTCATCCTCTAGGTAGCTCTTCATCAACTGAGAAAACAGATTCAATTGCAAAATAGATATCTTCTCAGCAAATATATTCTGAAATTATCTGTATGTCTTCTACATTTTTTAGATAAAAAATCATAAACCAAATTAATATAAAATATGAAGCATTCCAGTGAGGGAGGATCGAGGACAAATTAGCATTGAAAAATTCTGTAAGCAAACAACCTAATCCACTGTATCAGAGGATGAGTTTTTAAGTTTATGGTAAATCTCTTAGAGCTTAAACACTGTGAAACACATAGCTTGCTTCCTTCAATATTTTTGAAAGGAACATAGACCATCACTTCATGTAAGAGATCTAATTGCTCAGATTCTATTCTTCCAGTGGCTACTTTGATGAAATTCAGTGAAGTTATTCCGGGATTTCATTTTCAATTATATTATTCATATTTTACAATTACTGGATTTGCCCAGATACAACAGGTCACTAAATCAAAAAAAATTGTTATGCACAGCACTCTCACACAATTCAAAATGAGCAAAAACAGTTTAATTTCTAGTACAAGACTCACCTGGTGTTTACAGACCATATTGATCAACTCTGCCGCCTGGTCTTGATTAGCTTTAGCTTCTCTAAGTGATTGACGATTTGATCCTTTATTATAAACTCAATTACCAACATCTTCTTCATAGACAGTCCCTCAGATTGAGGATAACATGCATGAGATAACAGTTTTGAGGAGTAGAATTCTTTCCACATGGATTGCCCATTACCTGCCAGCTACTATGTGCTCTTAACAGAATGCTCTTAGTTCTCTCATCCAAAGTAACAAGAGCAAGTCCTTATTGCATAACTACAGCACATAAGTGGTTTCTTTCAAGGCGTGAAAATATAAGTTTGGTGCAATTTGTTTCCTCCTCGGGGTTCTAATCTACTGATACCTTATTTTATGTTGCATCGGTTTTCATAATAAGTACTTTAGAATATCCCAATAACTAAGTGTAGCAAAGGGATATGAAATGTTCCGTCTTGTCCAAATGGTTCAAAACATTTGATGCTGGGATACGGGATCAGAAGCACTGTCTGAAAGTAACAATGCAGAATATATAAAACAACAACAAAAACTTTTGCATGGTAATTATGTTAGTTTGGAAATGTCAGTAGTGCAAGTGAAAATGTATTTGCTGGTGACTAGAGAGATATTGTGGAGGTACAATTTACTGAGCATTTTTGCTTTGAAAACTGCAGAGTGTACTTTGATTAATATTCAATGAGAGTCGACAGAAGGAGATACTGTGTACGTTGATGAACTACTGTATACAGGAAAACGTTTGACCATGAGCTAATCTATGTACGCTCTGCAGAGAAAAAGAAATGGTGGATCTAATCAGATGTCCCCTGAAGAGACGGTCCAGATCATTTGGCAGAATGCTCCACCGCAGGAACATTCAAAGGAGCTAAGGCATTGCTTGATCAGTGATGAGAATGGTTCTTGACCTAATAATTGCACAGCTGGAGTGTCGGCAGCATTGCATGCTGATCTTGAGCAGCTGCTTTGGGGATGAAATGATCATCCATCTACTTGTGGAATGCATATTTGCTAAGCTGGCAAATGGGAAAAGGTTCACTGGTCTTTGTTGAGTTTCATCCTGAATTATGACAGAACTCTAAGCCTCATAGGTTGTTTCCGGGAATGTACACTGAGAAATCCAGCATACAAGTTAGAACAGTGGCACGGCTAGCCAAGCCGGTGCCTCTCTATTCCAGAGATCCTGTTTCGTACCTTTCCACCAATGTGGACTGTGTGGAGCTTTTATGTTCTCCAAGTAGGTCTTCCCTGGGTGCTCTGGATTCTTCCAAATCCTAAAGGTATGTGAATTGGTAATTGACATATAATGTGTAGGTAAGTGGTAGGGTCTTTGAGGTAGGAGAGGAGTGGCGGGCAAGATTGGTGTTGATAAGAATGCAAGGAGAATAGGTGACTGGTAAAAATAGTGGGCAATCAAGATGTGTGAGCAAGTATGAACTTGAGAGGCCAAAATGATCTTCATCTATACTGTGAGGGAATTTGGAAAATATGATTATTCTACAAAGATAAATGAATAATTTCTCCAATATTTATGTTACTTTTCCTACTTTATCAATTCGGGATCCAGGGAATTTAGGACCTACTATGGCCTCTCGGAAGTAAGCTTACAACATTGTCAATTACATTCATCACTATTCACTATTATCAAACATATCTAATCCACGAACTTTAAATCAACATTACATCAACAGATGTTTGAAACTCTTTTGTTTTAGGATAAGGAATATTCAGTTTCAGAATATCTCTAATCTATAGGATGTTTGTCAGGTTTCGGGAATTGGTGACGACCTATACTTACACCTATCTTTTTCGAAGGAAGCTACACAGAATCAAAGATACTTGTTTCCACTCTGTTTTTTTTGTGAATCCTGAAATGGACAGTGAGACCAATGTAGGAACTGCAAACTTCTGACAAATCCTCAAATGTGGGTGGATAGCTGGGTAATTCTTAAGTAGGTGCATCCCCTGTTTCTCAGTCTTATGGTTCTTGTATCACACTGAAGGTTCATTCTCCACTTTGCATATTTGTGTGTCAGGAATTCCCAGGAATAAGTGGGATGTTGCCATTACAAGAAAAATAAAAGCACTTGCTATCCATGAACAAAAGTTCTCAATGAACTTGGAAAATGTTGAGGTGTAAACATAAAATGTGAAGAGCTAAGGCATGGGTAATATGCTACATTGCTTTCTGTGCAAAGGTGAAGCCCTTTATGGCTGAGAACAGGATTGCAACAGAGCCTCAGAGGGTCTATACATAGGCCACCATTGTGTTCAAACATGGGAGACCCTCTTGTAGTTATATCACTGAACTAATCCATCATCTATTTAAACAGGTGCCAAAAGGGTAAATTTTAGACTTTGGAATGCTGGAGAGGCATTTCATAGTACCTACCGTAGATTCCGGATTTTAAGCCGCTACTTTTTTCCCACATTTTGAACAGCTTTGAACTTTGCGGCCAATAATCCGAAGCGGCTAATGCATGGTTTTTTTCATGCCGCCTCGTAAACATTTTGCCTCGTAACAGTAGACCAATAAAATTGATGAGTAGTTCACAGAGGTCCAATGAAATTGTACGATAAATCAAGCGCACTTTCACAATTAAATTATTGTAAATCAGTCATTTGTACTCACCCTCATCAACATGGAAAACACTCGAAGCATTGTGCTACCTACCCTACTTAGTTTAAACTATATTTGTTTTCTGTACTACATCGCGGGATGCTATGACGACACACCCGGTTTCGCGGTGTCTTGTGGGAAAATGCCGTTTGCGATGAAACAGGACGGAGGGGGGAGCGCATTACGCGAGCGGCTTTGGATCCGAGCGAACTCTGCTTTTAAGTTAAAGGTATCAATAACTTTTCCTGGTAGGCTGCAGTATATATATTTTTTACCAGTCGTTAGGAGATATTGGAATGTTGTTCAGTAAAGAAGTATACGCAACGTATATTTAAAAGTAGCCGCGTACGGGCACGGTTCGAAAAAAAGCATTTGCAATATGTATTTGTTTTTGTTACCATATGGATTTAATTAAAAGTTAAAAAAATCCTCACGTGTAATATCTTTCTGTGTAAATATCTCATATTACAACGTGGGACACCTGCGGCCGAAAATCCGGTGCGGCCTAAAATCCGGTGCGGCCTTTACATTTAAAAAAATGATTTTATTTCTAAAATTAGAGCCAGCGGCTTAAAATCAGGTGCGCTCTGTAGTCCGGAATCTACGGTAGTTGGATCAGCCAGTAGCTGTTAGCAGTGTGTAATAGCAATATTCCTGAGTTTGAGTGCCCACAGGCTGCAGGAAGTTTGAAAATGTTTAGCAGTGTAAGTTGAATATTTTAGAAATATGAAAAATGATTGATCATAGTTATTAAACAGAAGATAGAGTGGAATTTGCTGTTTGTGTAATTAATACAGTTTTTATAAAGTATTGGGCTTTTTATTTCCCAGGTCTTATTCGATTACAAGAACTAATGAAAGCTCCCTCCAGATACAACATTAAAGTTAAAATTCGTCAGCTGCCGGCAGGTAACAGAGATGCTAAGCCTCTTCTGAAACAGATGAAAAGGGGGAAGGAATTCTACGTGATATTTGACTGCACATATTCAACTGTAGCCCACATATTGAAACAGGTGATAGAAACCTTCTGTAATCTGCTTCTTATAGCATAACTGGAAATTTTCTTGATTACTGTACTTTGACTGTATGCACAGGATGAATGTGAACATGCATATTTCATAACGTTTTTATGGTAGCTGCTTTCGAACTCTGAAAGTCAGTCTTCCATGTGTGTATCAATGAGTTAACTAGAGGTTTTAGAAATGTTGAGTCGAATCTCCAATGAACTGTATTCTGTTAAAAAAATATCATTACACACAAGCACCTAATCATAAAATGTTCAATGAACTATTATATGTGCCCCATTTTTCTAAGCTTTTTATAAAAGTGCGTCATTCTCTTTTATGTTTTCCTTGACCCTTTCTGTAACAGTATCATAACAAACATATTATTCACTTTGATTCAGTGACTGTTTGCAGAAATCAATATTTCCGTCGTGTATATAAGTTTGATTCATTCTCAAAGATGAGAGGTGGAGAGTGAGGTCTGAAAGACTGAATTTTACAGATTGAAATGGGAAATGCATGGCAGGTGGTACAAATGAATGTAGGGGGAGCCAGAATGGATAGCTGTCACATAGATCACAGCAGTGCTGTTAACCTGGAAATGACAGAATTATACTGTAACAGTGCTGCCAGACTTGAAGAAAAGTGCCAAGGTAAGAAATAAGAATGTATAAATAAATAAACTTGTCATTTGTCAAAATAGCTATTTGTACGTAGGACATAGAGTTACAGAGTCATTCAACATGGAAGCAGGTCTTTTATCTGCAGAGTTTGAACTCAATATCAACCACCCACTAACATAAGGTGACTTTCAATTTCCAACTTGCCTACCAATTTGTGCGTCTTTGTAATGTATGAGGAAATTGAAACAAATTTATCTCTGGGAAAATAATGGAAATGGTGTAAAATTAGGACTAGCAGGAACAAAAATGAGAGACATTTGGAGAAATAAAAGCAGAAAACAAGGAAAACCCTCAGCAGGTCAGGCAGTGTTTGTCGGAAGGAAATCATATTTGACATCTCAAGTTGCTGACCATTCATCAGAACTGGAAACAGTCCATTTCATCTGCAACTGTTCCCAATCCCGATGAAAGCCCACTGAGCTGAAACAATAGCTATTTTTATCTCCACACATGCTTCATAAATTACTTCTGCTTTTCCCATCTATTTTTTTCCTCACATTTCCAGCAACTGCAATATTTTGCTTTTCTGATGAAGCAGTTTAGAGCTGTAAAATGTGGAAGATTAACTATAATCATTCATATGCATAAATAGTCATAGCATGTTTGATGAGCCTCAAATATACTCATTTTCAATATTTTAGTGGAGACCATGAAATGGAGGTGGTAAAACCCTGCTGCTTTCTGAAATACATAGAGCTTCACTTTTATACACTTGGTAATTCCTTCATTCGAAGGCAGTACAGATAGGAAGAGGGAGGTGAAACTCAAACACCTAGAAGATGCCACCACAAGTGTGATTGGCATAAAAGTGTATGGATCACGTGCAGCTCACGTATCTTCTCCACACAGATCCCTTACAGCAGCAACAGACCAGTGATGACATGTTGTGATACTCTCTGTACGATATGTATGTAACTATATCAGTTGTTTTATTGTGCCCGTTTCTTCCTGTTGTAGAAATGCCATAATCTCGGCAGAAGCAAATTTGGATCAGTCTGCGAAAAAAACCCTCTATGGCAACACTTGTCCATTTGTACTCTGGAAGGGTTCAGTGATGTTGCAAGGGGAAGCACAGAGTGAGGTCCTTTCTCATGGATATGGAAGGAGAATGAGAGCTTCTGAGCAGAGACTTGGCTTTGCCTCAGGGTCCTTTGGATAATTTCATGCAGCTAGATGTGAACAAGCAGCACTTCATGAACAGCAGCTGTTTCACCCAAGCGGTACACTAGACATGCCATTTTGTGGTTCCTAATTATCAGTGATTTTACATTGCTGAGGAAGCTTGCCTGCCGGAGCAGGGGACCCTTAGGCGTGTAAGCAAATGAGCTCAGTAGAAAACATTCTCGGGAACTTTCCACAGGCATTACAGAAATCTTGAGGCATGCACTACCTCAGCACCCTGATGTTAACATTTTAAATCATCTAATTTGAGCAAAAATGTTTCAAGAGTGAAAGCGCTGACTGTCTTCAGCATGAGTGGGTACAGACTCCAGGAGTCCACATTAGTGGTGTGTGACAGTCATCCTGCAGAAGAGTAATCAGTCCCTTTGAACTTTAAAGTATCAATGATCTGCACTTGGCAATCATTTTATAGAGAGGTGGCAACTGGGAACATACTGGACCAAGCAGTATGAAGGGCATGATCATCTCCTCTTGCTAGTTTTGAGGACTTAGAAGCAGCTTTGCAACCCATGCTTTTAGCAAAAGAATTTATGTGCCTCATCAACAAATGTTCACTCATGTGCTCCGACTAGAATAAGCATGTTTGGCTTGTCATACTTAGCCCAGCTGTGACAGTCAGAGAAAGGTTGACAGTGGATGTTGATCCAGGGGTAAAAAAATGTTTTCCTGGATAATTCACTGTTGAAGAGCATCCAGTATGATAGTTGACCCTCTGTTTCTTAATGTTCTTCAAATTCCTGGCCTGCTGTTTTCTTCTACAGTTGACTCTGTGAGGTAAACCAGTTGCGTGGCAAGGTTGTGTCAGGATCTTAGAATTAATGGGATCTGGGAGATTCTCCAGGGCAATTACAAGATATCTGCAGAGTTATCCATCAAAGACATGCAAAGACTCTCGGCTGCTTTCCTTGCATTCCTGACAGGTGTCACATCATGGACATTTTGCTAAGCAGCCAGCCTCTGGTGTTCATTGATCTGCTTGAGGAAAAAAATAACAAATTAGGATCTGAATAGGACAAAGGCATAACTATAGACACAGACAATGACGTGCTGGCTGCAATTGTAGCAGTAACTGCATACTTAGTAAAAGAAATTCTCCCCATCATGTTAACTGCAGGTTATTAATTTGAAAAATCTAATGTTATGTGGTTAATATAACTAGGTATTACAAAGTTCTAAGTAAATTTATTAGCAAGGTACATATATGTCACCATATACTAAAAGAAAGAAATAATAATAATAAATAAATATCAAGAACATGAGATTAATTTCTTCAGCAGTTTGATCAGGGCACGACTACGCAAGCGCATGGACATCAGCCAGTGTAAACAGTGAGAATTGTTTAAAAGGAGACACCTTATAGAGCGGATGTCAGAGGAGCAGGCGATGGCTTAGAGGGAGATAGAATAGGAAGGCTTTGGCTCAACTGGGCTTCAGCGATAACGGGTCGAGGCGAGGTAGGTTAACTGTGTAGAATACAAACTGGAAGAATATGTATGAGGCCAGTGTTTTGTGCTGGGTGTCAGATGTGGAAAGTCCGGGGGACTCACAGCCTCCTGGACGGCCACATCTTCGCCAGGTGCGTCGAGCTGCAGCTTCTTAAGGACCATGTTAGGGAACTGGAGATGCAGTTTGATGACCTTCGTCTGGTCAGGGAGAGTGAGGAGGTGACAGAGAGGAGCTATAGGCAGGTAGTCACACCGGGGCCTGGGGAGACAAATAAGTGGGTAACAGTCAGGAGAGGGAAGGGCAGGAGTCAGAAGCTAGAGAATACCCCTGTGGCTGTACCCCTTGGCAATAAGTACTCCTGTTTGAGTACTGTTGGGGAGGGGCGGGGACAGCCTACCTGGGGGAAGCAACAGTGACAGCGTCTCTGACAGAGTCTGGCCCTGTGGCTCAGAAGGGTAGGGAAGGAAGAGGATGGCAGCAGTGATAGGGGACTCTATAGTTAGGGGGTCAGATAGGCAATTCTGTGGATGCAGGGTAGAAGAATGGATGGTAGTTTGCCTCCCAGGTGCCAGGGTCTGAGATGTTTCTGATCGCATCCACGATATCCTGAAGTGGGAAGGAGAACAGCCAGAGGTTGTGGTACATATTGGTACCAACAACATAGGCAGGAAAAGGGAGGAGGTCCTGAAAGCAGACTACAGGGAGTTAGGAAGGAAGTTAGGAAAAAGGACCACAAAGGTAGTCATCTTGGGATTACTGCCTGTGCCTTGTGACAGTGAGTATAGGAATAGAGTAAGGTGGAGGATAAGTAGGTGGCTGAGGGATTGGAGCAGGGGGCAGAGATTCAGATTTCTGGATCATTGGGACCTCTTTTGGGGCAGGAGGGACCTGTACAAAAAGGACAGGTTGCACTTGAATCCCAGGGGTCCAATATCCTGGTGGGGAGGTTTGCTAAGGCTACTGGGGAGAGTTTAAACTAGGATTGCTGGGGGATGGGAACCAAACTGAAGAGGTTGGCTCACAAATAGAGAAAGCCTGGAGACAATGCAAGAGGGAGGATAGACAGGTGATAGAGAAGGGACGTGCTCAGACCGATGGTTTGAGATGTGTCTATTTTAATGCAAGGAGTGTTGTGAACAAAGCAGATGAGCATAGAATGTGTATCAGTTCTTGAAGCTATGGTGTTGTGGCCATTACAGAGACTTGGATGGCTCAGGGGCAGGAATGGTTCCTTAGAGTGCCAGGCGTTAGATGTTTCAGAAAGGACAGGGAGGAAGGCAAAAGAGGTGGGGGCATGGCACTGTCGATCAGAGATAGCGTCACTGCTGCAGAAAAGGAGGAAGACATGGAGTGATTGTCTACAGAGTCTCTGTGGGTGGAGGTTAGGAACAGGAAGGGGTCAATAACTCTACTGGGTGTTTTTTATAGGCCGCCCGATGGTAACAGGGACATCGAGGAGTAGATAGGGAGACAGATTCTAGAAAGGTATAATAATAACAGGGTTGTCATGGTGGGAGATTTTAATTTCCCAAATATCGATTGACATGTCCTGAGAGTGAGGGGTTTGGATGGGGTGGAGTTTGTTAGGAGTGTTCAGGAAGGTTTCTTGACACAATATTTAGATAAGTCTACAAGAGGAGAAGCTGTACTTGATCTGGTATTGGGAAATGAAGCTGGTCAGATGTCAGATCTCTCAGTGGGAGAGCATTTTGGAGATAGTGATCACAATTCTATCTCCTTTACCATAGCACCGGAGAGGAATAGGAATGGACAAGTTAGGAAAGCACTTAATTGGAGTAAGGTGAAATATGAGGCTATCAGGCAGGAGCTTGGAAGCATAAGAGAAGAAGAGCTTACGAAAGGTTCAAAAAGTAGGTAATGATAGGAATCTAGAGGATTATAAGGCTACCAGGAAGGAGCTTAAGAATGAAATTAGGAGAGCCATAAGGGGCCATGAGAAGGCCTTGGCGGACAGGATTAAGGAAAACCCCAAGGCATTCTACAAGAATGTGAAGAGCAAGAGGATAAGACGTGAGAGAATAGGACCAATCAATTATGACAGTGCGAAAGTGTGTATGCAACCGGAGGATATAGCAGAGGTACTTAATGAATACTTTGCTTCAGTATTCACTACAGAAAAGGAGCATGGAGATTGTAGGGATGACTTGCAGCAGACTGAAAAGCTTGAGCATGTAGATATTAAGGAAGAGGATGTGCTGGAGCTTTTGGAAAGCATCAAGTTGGATAAGTCACTGGGAACAGACGGATGTACCTCAGGCTATTGTGGGAAGTGAGGGAGGAGATTGCTGAGCCTCTGGATCTTTGCATCACCATTGAGGATGGGAGAGGTTCCAGAGGATTGGAGGGTTGTGGATGTTGTTCCCTTTTTCAAGAAAGGGAGTAGAGATAGCCCAGGAAATTATAGGCCAGTGAGTCTTACTTCAGTGGTTGGTAAGGTGATGGAGAAGATCCTGAGAGGCAGGATTTATGAACATTTGGGGAGGCATAATATGATTAGGAATAGTCAGCATGACTTTGTCAACGACAGGTTGTGACTATTCACATGGCTGAAGGTAGTACAGTAGATGTAGGATTTCAACAAGGCATTTGTTAAGATACCCCATGCAAGGCTTATTGAGAAAGTAAGGAGTCATGGGATCCAAGGGGACATTGCTTTGTAGATCCAGAACTGGCTTGCCCACAGAAGACAAAGAGTGGTTGTAGACTATTCATATTCTGCATGGAGTTCAGTGACCAGTGGAGTGCCTCAGGGATCTGTTCTGGGACCCCTACTCTTCGTGATTTTTATGAATGACCTGGATGAAGAAGTGGAGGGATGAATTAGTAAATTTGCTGATGACACAAAGGTTGGGGGTGTTGTGGATAGTGTGGAGGGCTGTCAGAGGTTATAGCGGTACATTGATAGGATGCAAAACTGGGCGGAAAAGTGGCACATGGAGTTCAATGTGGTTCATTTTGGTCGGTCAAATATGATGACAGAATATAGTATTAATGGTAAGACTCTTGGCAGTGTGGAGGATCAGAGGGATCTTGGGGTCTGAGTCCATAGGACACTCAAAGCTGCTGTGCAGGTTGACTCTGTGGTTAAGAAAGCATACAGTACATTAGCCTTCATCAATCGTGGGATTGTGTTTAGAAGCCGAGAGGTAATGTTGCAGCTGTATAGGACCCTGGTCAGACTCCACTTGGAGTACTGTGCTCAGTTCTGGTCACCTCACTACAGGAAGGATGTGGAAGCCATAGAAAGGGTGCAGAGGAGATTTACAAGGATGTTGCTTGGACTGGGGAGCATGCCTTATGAGAATAGGTTGAGTGAACTCGGCCTTTCTTTCTTGGAGCGAAGGAGGATGAGAGGTGTAAAAGATGATGAGAAGCATTGATCGTGTGGATAGTCAGAGGTTTTTTCCCAGGGCTGAAATGGCTAGCACGAGAGGGCATAGTTTTAAGGTGCTTGGAAGTAGGTACAGAGGAGACGTCAGGGGTAAGTTTTTTTAACAGAGAGTGGTGAGTGCGTGGAATGGGCTGCCAGTAACGGTGGTGGAGGCGGATATGATAAGGCCTTTTAAGAAACTCCTGGAGAGGTAAATGGAGCTCAGAAAAATAGAGGGCTATATATCACCCTAGGTAATTTCTCAGGTAAGGACATGTTCGGCACAGCTTTGTGGGTCATAGGGCCTGTATTGTGCTGTAGGTTTTCTCTGTTTCTGTGAAGAGTCCTTGAAGATGAGTCCATTGATTGTGGGATCATTTTAATAATGGGGCAAGTGAAGTTGACTGAAGTTATCCCCTTTGGTTCAAGAGCCTGATTTTTAGGGGTAATAACTGTTCCTGAACCTGGTGGTGTGAGTTCTGAGGCTCCTGTACCTTCTCCCTGATGGCAGCAGTGAGAAGAGAGCATGACCTGGATGGCGGGGTCTCTGATGATGAGCAGCTTTCCTGTGACAATGCTTTGTGTAGATGTGCTCAAAGGTGAGGAAGGCTTTACCCATGATAGACTGGGCTGTATGCACTGCTTTTTGTAGGAATTTCTGTTCAAAGGCATTGGTGTTTCCATACCAGGCCGTGATGTAGCCAGTGAATATACGCTGCGCTACACCTCTATAGAGGTTTGTCCAAGTTTTAGATGTCATGCCAAATCTTTGCAAACTCCTCAGGAAGTAGAGGCACTACCATGCTTTCTTCACAATTGCACTTATGTGATGGACCCAAGACAGATGCTCTGAAATAATAACACTAGGGAATTGTTGCTGATCCTCTCCACCTCTGATCCTCCGGTGAAAGCTGGCTCATGGACCCTTGGTTTCCTTCTCCTGAAGTCAATAATCAGCTCCTTGTTCTTGTTGACATTGAGTAAGAGGTTGTTGTTAAGGCACCACTCAGCCAGATTTTCATTCTCCCTTCTATATGCTGATTCATCACCACCTTTGATTTGACCTTCAACAGTGGTTTTATCAGCAAACTTGAGTAAGGCATTGGAACTGTGCTTAGCCTCACAGTCAGAATTATAAGGTGAGTAGAGCAGGGGGCTAAGCACACAGTCTTGTGGTGAACTTCTGATGGAGATCGTGGAGGAGCTGTTGTTGCCAATCTGAACTGATTGGGATCTGCAAATAAGGAAATCGATGACTGAATTGCACAAGCAGATATTGAGGCCAAGGTTGTGGAGCTTTTTGATTAGTTTTGAGAGGATAATGGTACTGAGCTGTAGTCAATAAAGAGCACCCTGATGTCTTTGCTGTCCAAAAGTTCCAGGGTTCAATGAAGAGCCAGTGAGATGGTATCTGCTGTGAATCTGTTCAAAGACCTATTATTTGATGGAGAACTCAATTGGGCTGGGTAACTTATATTCCCAGAAAAATCAGAGTCCAAGCTACTAACTTTGCAGCCTCTGCTGAGAAAAAAGTTACAGGTTCTAACAGACAGAGCATGCAGGTATAACCAGAAGATTGACTAATGTTAGTTGTATCTGATGCAATTTGGAATGAGGCATATAAAAGGTCAGTGATGCTACATCTTAAGTTATCACATCATACACAGCTGTGTGCTGAACTGGAGGTATATATACACAGTATATAGCCTCTCGCTTTAGCTTCAGGCCTGAGGTTTCTCTTGAGTTGCTCTTTAATTCCCCCTGCACATGCATATCCCTTTGCTTTCTGCTTCTGTAGTCATGGCAACATAATGCTAACCTGAAATTTGACTGAATTCCACTGAATAATCAGTGAGGTTACTCTCTAGCAAGTTTAAAGTCACTGCCCAATAACAACAGTTCACCTGCAGCCTCTCCCATTAGGCAGAAGATACAAAGGACTGAAAGCCTGCACCATCAAGCTCAAAGATCACTTCTACCCCACTATTATGAGACTACTAAATGGTTGGCTAGTATGATAAGATGAACTTTTGACCTCACAATCCATCCCATTATGATTTTGCACCCTATCTACCTGCACTGCACTTTCTCTGCAACTGTTGTACTTTATTCTATTTACATTTAAACTTGAACTACCCCAATGCACTGTGTGATGATTCAAGACAAACTTTATACTGTATCTCAGTAATAGAACCATAGAACATTACAGCACAGAAACAGGTCTTTTGGCCCTTCTTGGCTGTGCCGAACCATTTTTCTGCCTAGTCCCACTGACCTGCACCTGGACCATATCCCTCCATACACCTGTCATCCATGTACCTGTCCAAGTTTTTCTTCAATGTTAAAAGTGAGCCCGCATTTACCACTTCATCTGGCAGCTCATTCCACACTCCCACCACTCTGTGTGAAGAAGCCCTCCCTAATGTTCCCTTCAAAACTTTTCCCCCTTCAACCTTTACCCATGTCCTCTGGTTTTTTTCTCCTGTAACCTCAGTGGAAAAAGCCTGCTTGCATTCACTCTATCTATACCCATCGTAATTTTATATACCTCTATCAAATCTCCCCTCATTCTTCTACGCTCCAGGGAATAAAGTCCTAACCTATTCAACCTTTCTCTGTAGCTCAGTTTCTCAAGTCCCGGCAACATCCTTGTAAACCTTCTCTGCACTCTTTCAACTTTATTAATATCCTTCCTGTAATTAGGTGACCAAAACTGCGCACGATAATGTGACAATTATAAACCAATTCCAGTGACACTGGACATACTGGAGGCTGTGGTAGAACAAAGGACCCTACGGAAAATCCTGGCAATTCTGGACATTAGGTTCTATAATGAGTCAACCTATAGGCAGGGAAGTGATGACCCCCTTCTGTTAGACTGTTTGAAGTAACTTATGTTTTGTTCTTTCTTACTTCTCCTAATATTTGTATATTTGTATATCAATGCACTTGTAATGCTACTGTGACACTGTAATTTCCTTTGGGATCAATAAAGTATCTATTTCCAATGTCTTAACCAGGAATGCCTTATGGTTACTGAAAATGGGGCTCTCTCCAGTTTGTTCCCTTGATTTATGTCTGTCTCATATGCATGTGGCTCTGAAATAGCCTTTGAGAATGGAGCTCAGTATGCATAGACGCCTGTCTATTACTGCTGGATGCAGCTACCACCTGAGAGGAGGACTGGCAAAGATAATGACAGCCATGGTATGGTCAAGCAAGGCCAAGAACCTATTTTAAAGTTTTGGTTTCCCTCTAAAAGATGTAGTACAGGAAGATTGCCTTTTCAACGTTAAGGAAATAGCCCTGACTTTTTCTGAAATGAGCACAGTTGAGCTTCTGGTATCGCAGGTTGAATATTACTCAAAATTCTAGGACAATTATTCCCTTATTCTTATAATTACAAATAAATACACAGAATAATACCTGAAACAGTCAATATTTATTTTTTGAAATGAGTAGCCTCATAATGAACAATGCCACAGTGGATCAATTGTTGTGAAATGTATTTAAAATGATGAATGGGTTGTAATATTTAAAACTGCATATTAGGTTCTGTCTATGGGATTATTAATTATAAATATGTCAATATTTGGATGTAGTGCCAATTATACTTGTAAATGTATTGTAATTGGATTGTTCAGTGTTAAATGCCAGAACAGTTAATTTTGTACGCATGGATAATCAATAGTTTACTGGAGTTCAGATCATACGTTAGAGCCCTGAAAAAGGGTGTTGGCCCAAAGCTTCGACCGTTTATTGATTTCCCATAGATGCTGTTTGACCTGATGAGTTCCTCCAGCACTTTGTGTGTATTGCTTTGTATTTTCAGCATCTGCAGAAATTTTCGTGTTTATAAGTTAATTTAGTTGTCTTGTGGTTGTGGTGCCAAATGTGAATCAGTCTGTATAGTCTCACTGCAGTTACCAACAAATGAAGGGGTTAGCACACAAAGTTAATTATTCACAGATTTACATCCCAAACACTTAATAACAGATTTACTTTCACCCTGAAGTATTGGCTGCTATCTCTTCCTAACCCACTTTCTCTGAGCCACCTACTCACCCAACCCATATCTTTGCTCTAAACTCACGTTGTTTCCCTTCCATATCTAGCTACAAATGTATGAGTTCCCCAGTAGATCTACCATGGTCTCCTCCATCGCAGAACTCCCGGTATCACCAGACCCAAGCATCATTGATTGGACACTTGCAACTTTCTCGCTGTTTCTTGTTTTCCCAGTGTTACCATCGTACTCCTGCAGATGAATACAAAATTCCAGCAGTTTTGATTCACTACTCTCAACTAAGTCAGAAACAAAGATCCCATCTTCCAATTCCAGTTTATGTAAAAGTAAAGTCAACAAATCTGTTATGTAAGAAGTGTGGATGAGTCCTCTTGTCGTTTTGGCCAAAATTTGTTTTTGGTTGATCACTGTCAAAACAGAACTGGTCAATTATTACTGAATATGGTATCTTGTAGTGTGCAAATTGCTAATTTTTTGATATGAAAAGAGTGATTAAGCTACAAAAGAAACTCATTAGTTCTATAGCATTTCAGAATATCCAGAAAGTGCAGTAGTTGCCAAGCGAATACAAGGTCTATATTTACTGTTAATGCTGGTTTGTTCTCTTTGCAGATACTTTCGATGGGAATGATGACTGAGTATTATCATTACTTTTTCACCACGCTGGTAAGGTGCCATTTTAAAAACACTTCAGAGGTTGTGACTGATTCAGATTTGTCTGTTAACTTTATGGAACCATTGAGCGAAAGACACAATTTAAAAAGTCAGAAGTTAGAATTAAGGCAGAAAATGGCAGGAATACTCAGCAGGGCAAGCAGTGAGAGAAATAAAAGGTCATGTCTTGGGTTGATGAGTAGGTTAGAAATAAAACTGCAGAAAAGGGGAATAGTCAGAGAAAATGTGGTACGTGGAGACTAAGATAAGTTGAGTAACATAAATGGTAATGATCAGCGATATTGTTGAAGGCTTACAAATCAGCTCATCTATCTGCTGAAGGTGTAAATAGAAGGAGATAGAGAGATCAAAGGAGAGAGAAAGAAAAGTGTGAGATAAATACTGAAGCTGCTACAAGTCTGCAAAAAAAGTGATGGAAATACTCAGCAGGTTGGGCAGTATCTGTGGAGAGAGAAAAATAGAAAAAACATTACAAGTTGAGGACATTTCATCAGAACTGACACTATCAAGGAAATTTGGTGTTCTGAATTTATTGAATTTAGTGATGTTTTAATTGCTGTAGTTGCCTTCTAAGTTGATGAGTTTCTGTTCCTCAAGCTGAATTGGAGTTAGCTTGAACAGAGTAGGAACAGTGGGAGTGAGATAAAGAATTAGAGTGACATGTGACTTGAAGCTTAGGCCATCCTTTGGGACTATATTTTGCAAAGCAGTCCTCCAATTTGTGTATTGTTTCCCCAGTGTCACAGGAAACCACGTCATGAACTTTGGGGAAAAAAGTCTAACACCTGCATTTTTATCACTGGTAAATGAGAAGGAAAGAGATAAAAGGGAAAATATTGTGTATTTATTATTCCAGTAATTTTTGAGCAATATTGTAAATATATTGTTTGATTAAGCATTCTCTGTTTAGATAATTCATTGCGGGTTATAAGTAAGAAGATGTGAATGGCATATGGCATCATGCCACCACATCCTTTGAGAGTGCTTCAGTAAAGTTAAATGAAGTAGACGCCCTTTCCCGTGCTCCCGTGTTTCTCTTTGAATTGATTTCTGGAGTGACAAAACATAACACTCCCGTCATTGCATAAGAAGATTATGTGTTGATGAAAATAGAAGAGCAAACCAGGGAGTTGTGGAAGGAACTGCCTTTTTTTTTGAACACCAGAAAAAGAGTGGAGAGAATTCTATTAATTCACTAGATTTAAATATCCATTGTCCACATTGGAAATTATCTCTAACCATGCAGATATCTGAACATGTCACCTCCTCTGAGATAATTACTTTTCCCCTCACAGAAAAAGCAAATATTGAATCATTGATGTTAAATTTAATTTAGGTTAGAGTTCTGACTATAATGCTGCTAATGCTGCTTCTATCCTTTTTCTTGTTCACCTTGGGCAATATATATGTACATTGTTGTGGCATTTTTCTTCTTGGATTGCAATATTTCATGGTTTAAGTGGGCATCAGCAGCATTTGATGACTATTAGAAGCTGGGAGATGTTGCCACATTTTCTGACAGACTGACAATTCCTCAATAGCAAGTGAGAAAAAGACTGGCCCCAGAATATATTTGTGTTGTATTTTGTTAGCAGTGATAAGTGACCATTTTCCCTTACTTCCTTGGAGCTATTATGCAGCCACTCAACCATAACACAATTCATGAATTCTTATAATGATGTTCCTGAGTCCACATTCAATGTTTTTATCCTGACCCTTTATGTTTTATAATGCTGATTCTAGAATTGAATTCAGACTTCCCACACAAAATTCTGGAGGAACTCAGCAGGTCGAGGTATTGTGTGTGTGTGTTGCTCTGGATTTCCAGCATTTGCAGAATCTCTTGAGTTTATTGCATGGCATCCATTGTTAGAGGTGCTCCACTTGTAGTCCCGAGCCATTCTGGCCACGCTTATTATCAGGTAAAGTTGAATGTAGCAGGCATCCCAATAATCATACAGCTGTTCCATACTGCCCATTTGGTTTCACTGAGCATCTCTTAGTGTTTTCACATACAAGTCAATAAATGATGGTGTTCTATCTCCTTTTGCTCTGTGATTGTAAGTCAATGTTCAGTACACTCATCTTCAGCGCAGAAGCAACATTCATAGTAATCAATCTGGGCAGATAAAATTTGCACCATGTTTCACAAAGCTCACATCAATGCGTGCAACCTCGGTAAATGCAGCTGTATCAACATATTACACTGATATTCACGTAATCCTATTGTCACTCAAAAACTGAAAAAGGTCACTCTTGTTTACATTTGTTTTAAAAGTTATAAATCATTCAGAAAATGTAATAGTATATGATATGATGTTATATTTACCAAACTAACATACCATATGCATAGGATCTCGCTGGCACCAAGTGCTTGAAAGCTCTAAACTGGTTTTGCTCTAAATTATAATGTGGAAGTTGAAATGGCATTATTTTTGGAGAGCATAAGATTGGCCAATAAATAACATGCAGTCAAGCCACAGCCTATTGTGTGCACTGTAACTGCTAAGTGTTGATGATGTGTTACTGGTGCATATGTTGCTCTTAAACCTATTAGTGTGATATATTGATACTCTTCTAATAATCAGCAGAGGCTCAATTTTTCACTCTTTAATAAATCTCTTAGAATGCCAGTCCAAACTCTAGAAAAAACATAAATAATCTGCAGTCCCGTCAAAATGTATGAAAATTGCAAGATGATTTTTGTTTATTATTTATATTTCTGTATCACCTTCAACTGCTTATTTTAGCTTATGACACTCACTGCTGGATTTTTTCACCAGTTATCATAATTCATTCTTAACCCTTTGAGAAATGGGTATCATTTCTGATTTTACTTCTGTTGTGACATATTTCCAAGAATACAAGAAGCTGAATATTTAAGAGTTCTTCACTGTTGCCAATGCATTAAAAAGCTTAAAAACTTTATGTCCATTTTGATCATGGAAAAGAATGTTACATTGGTCTGGAATTTGGATGATAAAATGTTGGCATACCGCCCATTTATTTCTGCAGTGTACATTTGATTCCAGCTGAAGACTAATGAGTTGATTATCTTCTGTTTCAACCAGCCGTAAGGACTGGAAGTGAAATTAATCTAAGCACTCTCCTTGTAGGTGTGAGTCCTCAGCTCAAAGCTGCACAGAATCTGTCACTCAGTTGACAGTCTCACAGCCGAGAGGTTACAAGATTAATTGGAGTGACTCATGGAAATAGTTGTCAGGATTTTTTTTGCTGCATTGTTTATACTTTTGAGCCCAACACTTCAACAGACTGGAGGTTGCAAACTGTTGGTTATAGGAAATAACCTGGACAGTTACACTGCTGAAACCAGGATAATAATTTGTATTTAATGAATATTAGGTTAAAGCAGAGGAGGCATCTTTATAATTTTATTAAATCTGTAGAAAGTGAGTATATAAGAACAAATTGTTTTGTTAGATTAGACAGCTTACCTTAGGGATCACAAAATTTACATCCTTTAACCAAGAGGAAGATGATCTTTCAGTAAAACCAATGTTTCTTAAAATTCTCTTGGCTGAGTTGTTGTTTTTACTTTTTGATGTTACGGTTTGTTTAGCTGGAGGAAATGTCATTGCAAAGCCGGTATTTACTCAGGCTGTGATCCTGGTGATCCTGGTGATCCTGCTGATCCTGGTGATCCTGGTGATCCTGGTGATCCTGCTGATCCTGCTGATCCTGGTGATCCTGGAACTGCACTACCTGGTGCACCCAAGCAGAAATTAGCAGGGAATATGAAGGAGCTCTCAATTAGCCCAGGCAAAGTTATGTATGTACAGTACCTCCACTCTTCACTTGCTATGGATCCTCAAGGTCTCTGCCAATTGTCCAAGAGTCTAGAAAGGGGATTTAGCCTAGGTCCTTTGAATCCTCTTGGGCAATACCTGAAGACTATAGAAATCATAAATGCTAATATTCTTTATCCAAGTTGCCTCTTTGCCCCATTGATCCTAATAGCCTCATTTTTCTGAGATTACTGCCTTTCATGGATGCTCTAGCTTCCCATTGTGTTACTGTAATCAGAATTTCCATTTCATTAAAGTCCCTTCCCTCAGCTTTGCATGAAAGATATCCTCACTGTCAGGGATGGATTAATTTCTACCAAAACACCAGAAAGGCACACTGGTATGTCCTGGAAGCTACTGAGAATTGGCACAATAGCTTTCCTTTCACTGAGTGTGATCAGACACTAAAATGGAATACTGCCTGAAGTGGGCAGAAGCTAGTAGGTAATAATGGTCTGAATAACCAACAATGTAGCACTAAGTAATGTTATAATTATTGGCATCTAAGGAAAGGACATGTTGGTACTATTGCAGAATTTGTCCTATTTGCCATCCTTCTTAATAATACTGGCATGCCACAAACAAAGAAGGTGCCCTTCCTGAGAATAAAAGAGCAGGGAGGAAATCCATTTAATCCATTAGGAAAGTAACCTCATCACAGGATAGGGACTGAAATTATTTGGCAGTTGACCAGAATAAAAAGAATTGAGATTTCTGTCACAAATTAAGAGTACTGTTGCACATGAAAGGGTCAGATAGAGCAAACATGGAGCTCATGAAGTGGTATCTGTACCTTGTTCACGGGTGAGTGTTTGAATGTACTGAAGACCTTGATCTTGAAGAGGTTACTGATCTATTAAGTGCATCATTATTTTATAATATATGAGTTTCAATGTTTATGGCACTGTTACAATCAGTGTAAATCAGCTTTGATAAGTATGAGATTTGGGTCATAAAGCATATCATCCTCTTTTTTGGGGACTTTTTCCTTTGCAGATTGGATGGAACCACTAGGGATTCTTAAATTTTACTGCGAGTGGTTTTTATATCAGCAGTGCAAACATTCGCCACAACAACACCATCTGTTCACAAAGATTTAATACTGTAGAGAAGAAAATATCTTGCAGTCCTTTCTTTGAAATTGCAAAGTAAAGGGAACATGTGCATAAATGAAAAAAATGAAAACATTAAAGTTCCAGCAATAAAATGTTAAGAAAGGCATTCAAACCTCTAATCTCTGAAGCATCATGGCATAGAAGTATCACTTGGATTAGGAGTGTGGCAAACAATACCAAGCAGAAAAGAATTCGAGTTCCTCTTGGCAAAAGCTCTGCCTGCTGAACAAGTCAGGAGTAAATAACATGTGTGGAGTGTTCAGTTATGCGGGTTAATTTATTTGATGTGGAGGTTGGTTTACAATCCGCTCTTGTTTTTATATAAAGAAATCTAAGTGTTTCTACTCCACTCTAATTTGGCTACCATAGTAGATGGAATAACTGCAATTTGCCTGTTGATTCAACAACAGTTCAAGAGATCTCTGCATTGCATGGAAAGTCATTCATACCCTTCCCCACCAAAAATATTGAATAATTTGATTTGGACAAGAAATGGCTAATTGGTGCCAATTACAAATTAACCTTCAATGTTTTGAACTTAGAAGGTGAGAAAGCAACAAAACTATTCCTGGGACAGGTGATGCTACCCTTTGACTTTCTACCAAACAACATCATTCGTTGGGAAGTGAATATACCTTCTCCATATTGGTAACAATCACTGGAGAACGGCGTAGTTGGTGGTAGGCACACAGGTTGAAGCAAATAGATGAAAATTAAGAATGTAATTTCAATTCAAACATTAGTTTTTGGTAATTGTTTATGCTTTGGTAAATTTATAAAACCTGTAACTTTCTTGAGGACATGCACCTGTATTCTGTAATAAAAACAAAGTAAAATAATATCTAAAACCACTTCAAATGGATCGTTCATCGATTAATTAAATTGCTTACATAAAGTGTAAAAGGACAACCTTCAGCTGAAATTCATGACTTGTGCTTTATCGCTGCAGGATCTCTTTGCACTGAACTTAGAACCATATCGATACAGTGGTGTCAATATGACAGGGTTTCGCCTTCTAAAAATTGACGACCCACATGTTGCATATGTTACTGAGAAGTGGTCCATGGAACGACTTCAAGCGCCACCCAAACCTGATTCTGGTCTCCTGGATGGGATGATAACAGTATGTATCTATCATGCACTGGAAGAAGATAAGCTTGCCATACTTATCAATTCACTAATGTAGATGGTGCTTCAGAAAATCGTCTTGGCAATTAATAGCTCAGTTTGTTCTCTCTAAGGTACCAATTACTGTAAACTCTGATTTCTGTCATGTTGAAAGAAATAACAGATTTTAAATCGTGATGCCTATTTAAGTTGTGATGCTTATTTGATTGCCCCTTTTGTCGAGGGGAAATCATTATGCAGTATGTTTTAGTGTTTCACGCAACATTGCCACTGAAACACCAATTTGTTCACTATGGTTAAGTTAAGAAACAAAAAGAGTGAGTATGTGCCCTGATGATGAGGTTCAGACACAGATGCCTCATTAAGCTGCTACTTCTGATGAATTGTTGAATTGCCTAATATGAAAGATATGCATTTGATAAATGAAATTAATTTTGTTTGCCGGAGTCAAAATGGTGCAAAGGAAAGAACAAAGAAACTAGAAAGTCTAATGTACATTTGGAAGTTTGGTTGATTGCCCAGCTGGGAAAAATGTTTGCAGGCCTTTCGACTCCAATCGAGAAGTCATGGTGTAGAATGTGGAATGATTGGTATTGAATGTCTCCAAGAGGTTACACAATATGGAATACTTGACAAACCATGATCCGAGGTGAAATATTATCTTTGCCGAGAGATTCATTGCACCTACTTTTGGTGTGTAAATCCAATCAGAACTCTTTCAAACAATCATGAAATTGGTCAAAAAGATGTTTAAAATGCCATTAGGGCGGCTTACATACATAATCAAAATACTACAAAGGGACTTTAACATTCCCAACTGTGCTTCTGTTGAAGCTTTACTGTACAGGAAAGAGAGAGGGCCTGAGCTCATTAAGGCACGTCAGCTCCATACCAGAAATGCCACCTTGAACGCAACGAAGGACTCAGGAGCTGCAGGAGAGGCGGGCACCTCTCACTTTCACTTGAAGGGGAACATGGCAGTTGATGTGAGAGTAGATGTAGTGGTGTAGTGAGACTGTGAGGAAGGACAGGCAGTCGGTGGGGGGAGCAAATTTGCAGACAGTGGGATGATTTAAAGTGTAACAGAATGAAAATTGTAAATACAGGGCTGAAGGTGTTATATTTCAGTGTGCACAGTACAAGATAGACAATCTTGTCATGTAGTTAGAGATTGGCAGGTATGGTATTGTGGACATTGCTGAGTCATAGCTGAAAGATAATAGTTGGGAACTTAGCATCCAAGGAAACATTACATAGAAAAGATAGGCAAGTAGGCAGAGGGATTGGGGTTGCTCTGTTAGCAAAAAATGAAATCAAATCCTTAGACAGTGGAGATATTGGATCAGAAAATACAGAGTACAGGGCTCTAAACAGCAACCAGACTGGGTTACAAATTACAATGCGAGATGGAAAAGAAATGTAAAAAGGACAATGTTGCGATAGTCATGGAGGATTTCAATATGCAGGTGTATGGGGAAATCAGGTTGGTGCTGGATCCCAAGAGAAGGAATTTGTAGAAATCCTATGAGATGGCTTTTAAGAGCAGCTTGCGGTTGAACCCACTAGGGGAACAGCAATAGAGAATTGGGCATTACCCAGATTTGATTAGGGAGCTTTAAGGTAAAGGAACCCTTTGGAGGCAATGATCAAAATGTGATAGAATTCACCCTGCAGTTTCAGAAGGAGAAGCTAAAATCTGATGTATAACAATTGAGTAAATGGAATTACAGAGGCATGAGAGAGGAGCTGGCCAAAGTTGACTGGAAGGGGACACCGGCAGGGATGACAGCAGAATAGCAATGGTTAGAGTTTCTGGGAGCAATTCAGAAAGCGCAAGATAGATACATCCCAAAGATGAAGAAGTATTCCAAAGGGAGGATGAAGCAACCGTGGCTGAGAAAGAGAGCCAAAGACAGCTTAAAAGCAAAAACTAGCGGAAAGGTAGAGAATTGGGAAGCTTTTAAAAGTGAACAGAGTCAAGCTAAGAAGCCATAAAGAGAATAAAGATAAAATACGAAGATAAGATAGCCAATATTGTAGAAGAGGAAACAAAAAGTGTTTTTCAGATATGTAAAGAGTAAAAGTGAGACAAGAAAGAATATTGGACCACTGGAAAATGGCACTGGAGGGGTAATAATGGGCTCAACGAAACAGCAGAGGAACTTACTAAGAATTTTGAATCAGCCTTCACTGTGCAAGACACAAACAGAATGCCAGAAATTGAGTGTCAGAAGGCAGAGGAGAACGTTGTTGCTATTACTGAGGAGAAGGTGCTTAGGAAGCTTAAAAGCCTGAAGCTAGGTATGTCATCTGGACTAGATGGACTACACCCCGTGGTTCTGAAAGAGGTATTTGAAGAGATTGTAGAGGCATTGGTAATGATGTTTCAAGAATCACTAGATCCTGGAATGGTTCTGGAGAACTGGGAAACTGTAAATGTCACACCAGTCTTTGAGAAGGGAGGGAAGCAGAAGAAAGGAAATTATAAACCAATTAGCCTGACTTCAGTGGTTGGTAAGATATTGGAGTCTAATATTAATGATGAGGAGCACATGACAAAATAGGCCAAAGTCAGCATAAATTCATTAAGGGGAAATATTGCCTGACAGATCTGTTGAAAGTCTTTGAGGCAGTAGCAGGCAGGATAGACAAAGGAGAGTCAGTGGATGTTGTTTATTTAGATCTTCAGAAGACTTTTTACAAGGTGCCACATATGAGGCTTCTTAACAAGATAAGAGCCCATGGTATTATAGGGAAGATATTAGCACAGATAGAAGATAGGCTGACTGGCAGGAGGCAAAGAGTTGGAATAAAGGGAGCCTTTTCTGATTGGCTGTACTGACTGGTTGTGTGCTGCAGGGGCCAGTATTGGGACTACTCCTATTCACGTTATCTGTCAATGATTTGATTGAAAGAATTGATGGCTTTGTGGCCAGGTTTGTGGATGATCTGTAGATAGGTAGAGGGGCAGGTAGTGCTGAGGAAGCAGGGTACCTACAGAAGGACTTAGAGGGATTGGGAGAATGGACCAGGTTTGTGGTTGATCTGTAGATAGGTAGAGGGGCTGGTACAGGAAAGATACCATGGGCTGATAGCTTGTTAAACAGCCTCATATGTGGCACCTTCTCAAAGACCTTCTGAAAATCCAAGTACACAACATCAGTTGATTCCCCTTTGTCTCCTTTCCAACAGATAAGTCAGGGAAGATCTTCCCTTGAGAAAACCATGCTGATAATGGCCAATTTTGTCTTGTGCCTCCAAGTACCCTGAAACCACATCCTTAACAATCGACTCCAACATCTTCTCAACCACTGAGGTCAGACTAACTGGCCTATAGTTTCCTTTCTTCTGCCTCTCTCATTTCTTGAAGAGTGAAGTGACATTTGCAGTTTTCCAATGTTCTGGAACCATTTCAGAATCTAGTGATTCTTCAAAGATTATTACCAATGCCTCCATGATCTCTTCAGCCACCACTTTCAGAACTCTGGGGTGTACTCCATTTGGTCCAGGTGACTTATCTACTTTCAGACCTTTCAGTTTCCCAAGAATATTCTCTAGTTATGGTAACTTCACACACTTCATGCCTCCTGACACCTGAAACTTCCACCGTACTTCTAGTAATCTTCCACAGTAAAGACTAATGCAAAATACTTACTCAGTTTGTCTGCTATTTCATTGTCCCCCATTGCTACCTCTCTGTCATCGTTTTCTGGCGGTCTGATATCTACTCTTGCCTATCTTTTACACTTTATATATCTGAATATATCAGATGCCTTGCAGCATCTGGTCCTTAGATTTCTGCCAGAAAGTAGGTGCAGATGCTACTCCAAAACTAAGCCTATGATAGCTTATTTGTGAACTACTAAACCCTTTGTGAGTGAGAAACACTTTGTACTCTTCTTCTATCTCCACCTGTACATCGGCCTCAGCTAAGTCCACTGTGCTGAAGTGCTTCCATCCAGAAAGTTTTGCAAATATGTCCTCTATCCTGGGCAGAGCTTATGGACACAACCTTCTTGCCTACTGGGACCACTGGCATTGCTCTTGGGTGCCAGTCGACCTTGGAAAGAATTCCTTCAGCCTTCGTGCAATCCAGCTCACTGGCTACTTTATCATGGATAGTATAAGAACCGGATGGGCTTTGTAAAACTTGTGTGTGGTATTTTCATTCAACACTATTTTACCCTTGATATGCTTGAGTTTTCCAATGTCTTCCTTGAACACTGCTGTGGCATCATCCAGTACCTTTCTTAATTCACTTTCAGTTGACTCTGTTGCAGGGGATGTGATATGAAAATGGTGGATGGATCTCCATTAAAGTTGTAGATGTCTCAGGTTCTCACAGCCCCACAGTGCTGGTCCTCCTGTTTTTACCACACACAAGCCCAATGTGGCTTGTTGGTCATTGCATTTTGCTGTTACAAATGTCATTCCCACAGGAGTTATCTTTTCTCCAGTGTAAGTTCTTAGTGGATATCTTCAGGCTTCAGTTCAGTATCTTTAAATAGCCATTCAAACTTACTTTATGGAATGAATGAAACAACGAAGACAGTGTCCAATTCCATTTTAATTAATTTGCTGTTTACTTCTAGTGCAAGTCATATTGATTGCCTGTCAAGACAAACAATATCTCAAGGCTACCCAGTCTATGTCACTCTCAACATTATAAGATTTTTCATCAACAGCATGCAGATTAGTGTTCTTGTTGAGACTGCAACTTGACTTTTTATCTTTTTCTCTTCCCTGTGTAATCCATTTATTTTTGTCTGCCCAAAATGTCTTATTTTTGTCCTACTTTATTGGCCTCTGCTACAGTGGAAGCATTTTATTCTGCCAAACAGGTTTCTGTATAGATGTTACAATTTTGTTCATGGTCACTTTCATTTCTAACTGCAAGTCAATTGCATCTCTGGCTGCTGTTTCCATTGATACAGCAATTTCAATAGCACCTTTAAATGCAAGTTGCGTCTCAGTTAAGAGTCATTCTTGAATGTTTTCCTGTAAGATTCCACAAACTATCATTACATCATTAAACCCATCATTGAACTGACAATGCTCAGCCGAATTTTTCAATTCATCTACGTGAGCTGAAATGGACTCCCCTTCTTTTGATTCCACTTATGAAATGTGAAGCGTTCTACAATCAACAAGAGTTCGGTTCTAACTGTTTCTGAATTACATTCATGATATCAGCAAACCTAAGTTCAGCTGGTTTGATTAGAGCAGTCAAACTTCTAAGCAAACTATATGCTTTTCCACCTGAAGCATTCAGTAACACTCACTCATTTCTCTTTGCAGATTCCATTTGCTTCAAAATATTTCTTATTTCATTCAGCATACACAATCCAGTTATCTGTTGTTCAATCAAACTCATCTATCTTTCCAATGTAGCTAGCCAATTCTGCTGTTATTATTATCATCTTGTACTCACGGTTCATGTTCACTTGTAGCTTGTTATTTTCATCCATTTTCTTCCTTTTTTCTAACTTGGCCCTCTCTTTCCACTTCCGAAGGAACACATGTAGAGCTTTTTTTTTAACTTAAACTTCTCTCTCCCCTTCCAAAGAAAAAACATTTTGTGCTTTACCAAGTAGATAGTCACCTCGGTTTTGTTTTAAAACTTACTCGTCACCACTGTTATGTTTTGTAACTCCAGAAACTGAACAAAAGAAAAACACAGGAGCCAGAGTGTCTAAGTATTTACTTAGGTTTCCTTATAGTAAGGCGCGCACATATGACGTGGTGGCATAATGACGTATGTATTTCACATACCCTTTACATATAACCCATAATGTATTATGTTAACAACAAAGTATGCTAATCAATCAGTATGTTTGCATTATCACTCAAATATTACTGAAATATTAAATACATTATACAAAGAGTCTTCGGTGAGCTCATGCAGGATTTCCTAAAAGTTAACTTGCAAGTTGAGTTGGTGCTGTGGAAGGTAAATGCAAAGTTAGCAATCATTTTGAGAGAGGACCATAATACAAAAACAAAAATGTAATGCTGAGGCTTTATAAGACATTGGTCAGACTGCACTTAGAGCATTGTGAGTAGCTTTAGGCTCCTTATCTAAGAAAAGATACGTGCCATTGGAGAGAGTCCAGAAGAGGTTCACAAGAATGATGCCAGGAATGAAAAGGTTAACATGTATGGAGTGTTTGATTACTCTGGATCTGTTACTCACTAGAAATTAGAAGAATGAGAGGGAATCTCATTAAACACCTATCGAATATTGAAAGTTCTGGATAGAGTGGATGTAGGGTGGATGTTTCCTATGCAGGGGGAGTCTAGGACCAGGGGACACAGCCTCAGAATTGAGCGTCATCCATTTAGGACACAGAAGACAAAATATTTCTTTAGCCAGAGGGTGGTGAAGCTGTGGAATTCATTGTCCCAGATGGCTATGCAAGCCAAGTCATTGGGTATATTTAAGGTGAGGTTGATAGATTCTTGATTAATCAGAATGTCAAAGGTTATGCGGATAAGGCAGGAGAATGGGTTTGAGAGGGATAATAAGTCATCCATAATGGAATGGTGGGACAGACTCAGCAGGCTAAATGGTCTAATTCTGCCATATCTCTTATGGCCTTATAAGTCTTATCTCTCAGTGATGGTGGGACACCAGGCCCAACATTAGAAAACACTGACAAGAAGTATCTCATAACTTCTACATAATGAAACAATGAAGATGACTTTGGCCACCATCTTTAATTGGCAAGCTGGTGGAACGTCCAGCAGAACTGATGTCTGCAAACTCATTGGGCATGTCCTGCAAGGTGATACTATATTAATGAAAGCAATGAAATCTTATCTTCATGGACCATTAATTTTTTTATGATACTTATGTGGTTCTTTTTAAAAATAAAGATTACAAAGATTAAAGATTAGTTTTTGTTACATGTACATCAAAACATACATTGAAATGTGCTGTTTTGCATCAGCGACCAGTGCAGTCCGAGGATTGTGCTGGAGGCAGCCCACTTTGGCACGAGCATAGCATGCCCACAAACCCTAACTATAGGTCTATGAAATGTGGGCAGAAACTGGAGCACCCAGAGAAAACCCACATATTCATGGGGAGAACATACAAATTCCTCACAGATGGTGGTGGGAATCGATCCCTGATCTGTTTTCACTGGCCTTGTCAATGATTGTGCTAACCAATATGCTACCGTGCCCTCTTACTATCTTAATTTATTATCTGCACTCAGCTGTAGTTGGATGGTGGGCTGTAATGACTGGCTAGATACCAGCAGTAACCTTTGCCATTGGTTCCATCCATGTGGGCAGTGTCAACTGCTGAAAATATGTAAGAGTGCTAGATCTCTAAGGTTTCAAAGTCAAAGTAAATTTATAATCAAAGGGCATATATGTCACCATATACTACTTTGAGATTCACCTTTCTGTAGGCAGTTAACATAGCTAAATAAAGTAACATGAGGGGTGATTGATAAGTTCATGGCCTAAGGTAGAAGGAGTCAATTTTAGAAAACCTAGCATATTTATTTTTCAACATAGTCCCCTCCTACATTTACACACTTAGTCCAGCGGTCGTGCAGCATATGGATCCTTTGTAGAAGTCAGTGTCTTGGACCTCCAGAAGTGGTCCACAGCAGGGGTGATTGATAAGTTCGTAGCGTAAGGTAGAAGGAGATGAGTTATTAACTTCAAACTTTCTGCATAATCACTCAAAGAGTTGACCTGCACGTGCATGTAACGAGAACTGTATAACATCTCCTTCTATCTTAGGCCACAAACCTATCTATCACCCCTGCTGTGGACCACTTCTGGAGGTCCAAGATGCCGACTTCTACAAAGAAGGGATCCGTATGCTCCACGACCGCTGGACTAAGTGTGTAAATGTAGGAAGGGACAGTGTTGAAAAATAAATGTGCTAGGTTTTCTAAAATTGACTCCTTCTACCTTAGGCCACAAACGTAAAAATCACCCCTTGTACAATAGAATTTACGAAAAATCTATCTATATACAAAGACTGACCAACAACCAATCTGCAAAAGAAGACAATTTGTGCACATTTGAATAAATAAATAGAAAGATAGAAACTGAGAGCATGAAGAGTACTTGAAAGTGAGTCTGTAAGTTGTGAAATCAGTTCACAGCTTCTACATTGGTGCAGGAAACTGAACATGGTGGTGTGTAACCTAAGGCTTCTGTATGTCTTGCCTGAAGGTGGAAGTGAGAAGACAGCATGTCCTGGATGGTGGTGGTCCTTGATGATGGATGCTGCTTTATTATGGCAGCGCTCAATGAGAATGTGCTCAATGCTGAAAAAGGCTTGTCTTTGATTGTCTGGGCTGTATCTTTCTGTAGACCTTTCTGTTTCTGGGCGTTGTTGTCTGCAGACCAAGCCATGATGCAACCAGTCAGGATACACTTCACTGTGCATTATAGAACTTTGTCAAAGTTTTAGATGACATGCAAAATCTACTCAAACTTCTTTAAAAAAGTTGAGATGCTGTGGTGCCATCTACAGGTCCTCTGGTATGATAATGCCAAGGAATTTAAAGTTACTGACCCTCTCCACCTCCATTCCCCAAATGAGGGCTCTATCACGGACCTCCAGCTTCTTCCGCCCATAGTCAATTATCAGCTTTTTGGTTCCGCGAGAGGTTATACTTGTGGCACCTTCCAACCAGATTTCCAGTGTCCTTCCATTATGCCAGTTCATTGCCACCTTTAATTTGGCCAACAACAGCAGTGTTGTCAACAAACTTGAACATGGCATTAGAGTTGTACTTAGCCACACAATCGTAGGTATAATGGAAGTAGAGCAGGCATCATTACTATCATATCTGCTTCCCGGAAATATTGCATTCTTCTGATGGTTCACAACAACCTGAATGCCATGGGAGTGGCAATCTTTTGGGGAGTGCCTGGTGTAGGTTATTAAAGAGTGTTCTTGTGTGTATATGATTGGTGTGAATGCCTGCCTGTATTGCGGAAGGGCAACAGGAATGGTAAAACCCAGCCTCCGAGATGTTGTTCCCTTCTCACTGAAACCAGCATTTGGATGATCCCTCTAATACAAAAGTGAGCGGAAGATTCTGGTGTTTTATTGGCTGCTTGAGTGTTCCCAAAGGTCACCCTGCAGCTTTCATGAGGTTAACAGCCTTGGATGAGCTGGCCCTACGAACGTGTAGTTCATCAAGAATCAAGTTTATTTGTCACGTGTACATCAGAACATACAGTGAAACGTGTCATTTGTATTAACAACCAACACACCCAAGGGTGTGTCAGAGACAACCCGCAAGTGGATGCCACACATCCCTGCTAATGTAGCGCACCCACAGTGCTGGGCAGGACAACACAGAATGCGAGCAACAAATCAACAACAGCAGTCAAAAAAAAACCCTGTTCCTCCCTGCCATCCACACCCATATAGTACATAGTCATTTAACTCCAGGATACACCTCCAGCCTCCAGTGGACAATGCATGAGCAAGACCCAGTTAGCATGTAGTGCCTCTGAAGACTTTGTATGAGTAATCTCTTCACAGATGGGCATGGCTCTGCCTCCTGCTATGAGATTCCCACACAGCCATGATCTAAATGATAAATTGTACACTCTGTGATGCAAGGCAGCCAGCAGTGTTACTTCAGAATTTCTTAGCAACTAAATGATGGATAAAGTTCTCCCTGTTAGGTTGAGGGCTAAATCATTGCTTAAAAATAAGGAGCTGGCTTTGGAAGACAGTGAAGAAAGATTTATTTTTTTTCTGAGGTTTGAGAGCCTTTGGAAGTCTTTTCCTCAAAGTCAAAGTTGTCTTATGCACACGTGTACATATGGACAGGCGCAATGAAAAACTTACCTGTAACAGCATCAGAGGTGCATAGCATCAAATGAGCAATGTTCGCAACAAAAACCAACATAAATTATACACAATTTTTACAAGAAAAAGCATTGGAACAAAAAGAAGTTGTCCATTTTAGTTCAGAATGCTAAGCTGCAGTGGATATGGCTTTGCCTGTCAGTTCAAGAACAGCATGTTTTGAACGGTAGTAGCTTTTCTTAACTTTGATGTGGGACTTCAGGCCTCTGTGCTTCCTGCTGAATGGTAGTTGCAAAAGAGCAGCATGGCCTGGAAGGTGGGGATCTTTGATGATAGACATTGTCTTTTTGAAGCAGTGCCTCCTGTAGATACTACCAATGGTGGGAGAGATCTATTGGGCAGAGTCCATTATTGCTGCTTCGTATGTGAATTGCTGTACAGGGCTGTGGAGCCCTGTATTTGAACATTTCTAAAGCAGAATTCTCAATTCAGTTCTGCTGTGATCTTACTGAATGGCAATGTAGTGAGGGCCAAGATGCCTCTTCATTCTATTTCTTTTAATAACAACCTGCAGATAGTTCTGAAGTTCTCTAACAAAATGCACTATTAAGTAGTGAGAAAAGCAACAAACCAGTGCAATTTTTTTTTCTGATTCTATTTATACTATGATGGATCTAGTGTGATGTTTGCTGTTTCACTTTATGTCAGTACAGATGGAAGTATCAACAATTGGAATAGTGTTATGTGGTGTTCCCGTAACGCCAGATCAGGTAAAGTAGTAAAGAACACTAATGTACAATGTGCCCTGAAGTACCCAGCCTAATTATCCAATTGGTGAGATTCTACCCAGAAATATTCACGATCATTGTATGTATTGAGTAAAATCAAAATTCAATCTCTTGATGTTTTTGGAAATGGAATCTTTATTGGAATTTCTTGATTCCTAATAAACACTTCATTACCCAATTTAGAGGTTTTGTTTAAAAGTTCAATGGTACAATTTAATATCAGAGAATGTATAAAATATACAGCCAGACTTCTTACTCTTCACAGACATCCACGAAATGGAAAAAAACCCGAAGAATAAATGGCAGAAACATCAGAACCCCAAAGCCCCCTATTCCCCTCCCACACACAAACAGTAGCAAAAACATTGACCCTCCCCTCCCCCATGCACCAGCAAAAGCTCCTCCCCCGCACCACCATGCAAGCAATAGCAAAAGCCCCAAAAGAGACCTTGATCTGGAATCCTTCAGAAGCTACAGTCTGTCCCAGCACTTTGGTATCTCAGACAGGCTCTCTCTCACTAGCGAGGGAGGGAGATATCACTCCTGCAACAACAAGAGCAGGACACCAGCAGCTTGCTGTTTCGATATCACTTCTCCAAGGTCCCTGACTCAAGGACTGACAGGCTCTCACTCACCATCAAAGGGAAAGGGACAGGATTGCTCAAGTGCAGAGGTCTTCTGACAGCAGCGCACACCGCCTGCTGTCTCGATGTTTCAGTCTCCCACAGTGCTTCAGTCGGCTACATCAGTGAGGAACCGGGTTGTCCACAGGAGCGTACCATGAAGGCGCATGTCTTCCAGGCCACTCCTGAAGATATTGAAGCGCCAGGTTACATGGCAAGCCTGAGAACCTACTGCTCGTGGAGAACTGTAGTTTGATCATGGACTCTAACTGGACCCCTGCCACCTTGAAAAGAAAATAAAGACATGAGAACAGAAGAATAAGGTATTTCACAGACAAACTGGAAGAATTTGCCTAGGTCTGCAAAAACTACCGGCACCATCTTTTTTAAGTTGAGTGGTATACTATTAATCAGGGTAAATATTTTTGTGTTTACCCTATCTATTGCCCTCATTATTTTGTATAAGTCTATCAAATCTTCCTTCATTCTCCTATGCTCTGGAGAATAAAGTGCCAACGTATTTAATATTTCCCCATAACTCAGGTCCTCAAGTCCGAGCAACATCCTTGTAAATATTCTCTGCACTCTTTCACTCTTATTGATATATTCCCTGTAAGTAGGTAACCAGATTGCGCACAATACTCCAAATTAGGCCTCACCAATATATTTTAAATCTTCAACATAACATTCCAACTCCTGTCCTCAGTACATTGATTTATGAAAGCCAAAGTCTGTTTTCAAGACTCTTTCTACCTGTGCTGCCACTTTCTAGGAATTATGGATCTATATTCCCTCTGTTCTACTACCATTCAGCATGTAAGTCCTGCCCTGGTTGTCCTCTCAAAATGTAATACCTTACACTTGCCTGCATTAAATTCCACCTGTCATTTTCAGATCATTTTCCCAGCTGACCCAGATCCTGCTGCAAGCTTTGGTGGCCTTCCTCCAATTTTGGCATCCTCTGCAAATTTGCTGTTCCAGTTTATCACACTATCATCCAGATTGTTGATATAGGTCACTAATAACAATGGACCCAGCACAGATTTCTGTGGCACATAACTAGTTGCGGGCCTCCAGTCCGAGAGGCAACTGTCTACTAACCATTCTCTGGGCTCTCCTGTGAAGCCAGTGTCTAATCCAATTCACTGTCTCATCCTGAACGCTAAGTGACAGAACCTTCTTGACTAACCTCCCACATGGGACCTTGTCAAACACCTTGCTAAAGTCTATGTAGACAACATCCATTGCCTTGCCTTCATCAACTTTCCTGCTAACTTCCTCAAAAATCTCTGTAAGATTGGTTAGGCACAACCTGCCACACACAAAGTCACATTGACCGTCCCTAATGAGTCCCAGTCTACCCAAGTATCTGTATCATTCCTTAGAAAACTTCTGAATAACTTAACCATTATTGATGTCAGGCTTACCCATCTATAATTGCTAGGCTTCTTTAGAGCCTTTCTTGAATAATAGAATCACATTAGCTATCCTCCAATCCTCCAGCACCTCACCTGTGGTTAAGAGTATTTTAAATATCTCTGCTAGGGTGACTGCAATTTCTGCACTGGCCTCACTTCTATAGACTCTGCGTCCATAAATGTGGAAGATTGTAATATGGTCTGGATGATTTGATCAATATTGTTGAAACAGAAATTCCTGCTATCTATTATAACAGCATTAAAAAAGCAGAGAGACAAAATAAGGGAAGTAGATCATACGAGTGAAGAGCAAGGGATATTATATGTCAATTTTATTTTTGTTGCCTCTCAACCAGATACTGTTTTCACTAGCTTAGAAACTGGCAGCTCTAATGCTTATTGATGAGTCCATTGTAGAAGCAGGTGAACCAAGTTCTCCACTCTCCTGAGCTGTCAGCAACCACACCTGTCAGCACAGAGAAAATGGAGTCATTTGAGGTTCACATAACACTTTACAATCGCTGTCTGCAGCTCGGTTCTTTGGACTATAGAACTGAGCCAAGCAGCATCATCTGACATTTCATAAAGAAGCCTGGATTCATGAAAGCAGGCAAAGTGAGCAGAGATATTCTAAAATAAATATGGAATAAAAATTAATATGTTACAGTGCATAGAGAACCAGTTTCTGGGATATCTAATTCCTATATTTTTAACCTACAAAGGACACTGTGGAGAACAATAATTCCTGATCTTAGCTGCACATATTGGATATTTCAAAACAATATTGCACCTTCTGCAAAATGCAACTTGAATTAGAGCTGTTGGGCTAGAAATTTATGCTGTTGCACAATGTGGCCCACGCAATATAATTTCTAAGAAAGAAACAACCTTTACAGAAAATTGTTAATCCTAGATCATTGATATGTCTGACACTATTAATGTATTAAGACACCCGGATGTGCACAGTAGCATCTAAGAGTTGCAATGCAAATGTAATTATCATTTCTATGAATTCCATGCACTTGTATGTGGTCCTGGGATGGCTTCAGCCTCTCATGCTGAAGCAGGACTTCACAACATGTGAGGCTTGCTCGCCATTCATTAAAGGGATCTGCTATTTCTTTGACCACGGAGTCCAGCGCTTGCAGTTACCCTGTCTGAAATTCATGCTGCTCCTCATGGCTGCCCTGCTTCTCTCTGCATACTCATCAACTAATCACACTTTCCTCCCTAGGACCTGGCCTGACCCTCAACCTCCTGCAGCCTCTCTTCTGTGACTATAGTGGCCAATTCTAACCGAAAGAATTGCTGTTGCTGGCAACCCCACATATTTGTTATACTTGCATGAAGCACCCTCAGCTCCAGTAATAATTGTTCCAAAGTCGAAGATATGTATTCCATCCTTTATTAGCAGTTAGCAAACATACAATCTTGAGGCAATGAAACTAGCAAAACTAAGCATAATTGAGCAGTCAGTAAAAGATATAGCACCTGCCACTCCCCAGCCCCAAAATGCCATGAACAAAGTGTGAAAACGTAACTTATTCCCTTTGTTTTTACCACACCCCCACTAATATGACTAGTTACCGTAATAAACATAATAAACTCAGAACACAGAAATACAATGCCAATAGAGAACAGATGCATGGCTTCTACCTTCCTTCACAACCCAATAATGGGTAACATGACTTGCCTGTATTTCTCTCCTGTGCTCTACCTTTGCTAGAAAATTGTACCATAAGCCTTACGTAAAAAATATTATTCAATCTACTCTACATTTCCAATTTAATACTCCTTTCTTGGCATAGAAAAATTTTCAGATCAGGAATCTAAGTAGAAAACAGTTGTATTGTCTGGTCAAATTTCCAGATCTGCATAGTTTTTTTTTAATTGTCAAAAACATTACTTCACTCCTGGAATTGAAGTTTTTTCTCACACATGGCGCTAAAAGTAATTTCTGTTTTCCTACATCATCCATCTCATCTACCTCACTGTCAATTGTTCTCATCCCTAGTTGTGATCAGAACCAATCCCAATCCCTTCCAGATTCCTGACCAAAGCTCTTGATCCCTAACCAACTCCACCTCAACCCTCCTTCCAGACTGTGCTAATATTCTGCCTCTGCACCCAAGCCACTTCTCAGCTGACTGGAAGTACAGCCTCTGCATTTGTGGTTGCTTGTGTGGAAGAATGGCTTTTGTGTGCACGGCGTAGAAGTCCTGCATTATTGTAGACAGAGCAATGGAATATTATCTGAGGGGTCTCTTGGGACATTGGCACAGGTTGCTGGGCAACACCACTCAAAACTACCTCCTAAGATGTGATACAGGCAGGATGTTTTAAACAATCATCGAGGAAGTGGAAGGAAAGGTACGGCATGAGAAGAATGGGAAGAAGAGTAAAGGGAAGGTCTGTAATAGATTAAAAGGCAGCAGATTTTAAACAAACAGTAATTTCCAGCAGCTCCTGTGTGAGAAAATGGAAAAATTAGTCATTATGTGAAATTACTGAACTACAGGATATCATCATATACAAACCCCATTTCCAGAAAAGTTGGGATATTTTCCAAAATGCAATAAAAACAAAAATCTGTGATATGTTAATTCACATGAACTTTTATTTCACTGACAAAAGTACCAAGAAAAGATTTTCAATAGTTTTACTGACCAACTTAATTGTATTTTGTAAATATACACAAATTTAGAATTTGATGGCTGCAACACACTCAACAAAAGTTGGGACAGAGTTAAAATAAGATTGAAAAGTGCACAGAATATTCAAGTAACACCAGTTTGGAAGACTCCACATTCAGCAGGCTAATTGGTAGCAGGTGAGGTATCATGACTGGGTATAAAAGTAGCATCCATCAAAGGCTCAGTCTTTGCAAGCAAGGATGGGTCGTGGCTCACCCCATTGTGCCAAAATTTGTGAGAGAATTGTTCGTCAATTCAAAAGGAACATTTCCCAATGCAAGATTGCAGAGAATTTAGCTTTCAACATCTACAGTACATAATATTGTGAAAAGATTCAGAGAATTCAGAGACATCTCAGTGCGTAAAGGGCAAGGTTGGAAACCACTGTTGAATGCGCGTGATCTTCAAGCCCTCAGGCGGCACTGCCTAAGAAACTGTCATGCTACTGTGACAATTATAGCCACCTGGGCTCGGGAGTACTTTGGAAAACCTTTGTTACTTAACACAGTCCATCCCTGCATCCAGAAATGCAACTTGAAACTGTATTACGCAAGGAGGAAGCCATACATCAACTCTATGCAGAAATGCCGGTGAGTTCTCTGGGCCCGAGCTCATCTCAGATGGACTAAAAGACTGTGGAACCGTGTGCTGTGGTCAGATGAGTCCACATTTCAGCTACTTTTTGGAAAAAACGGGCGTCGAGTTCTCCGTGCCAAAGATGAAAATGACCATCCTGATTGTTATCAGCAAAAGGTGCAAAAGCCAGCATCTGTGATGGTATGGGGGTGCATGTGCCCACGGCATGGGTGAGTTGCATGTATGTGAAGGTACCATTGACTCTGAGGCGTATATTAGGATTTTAGAGAGACATATGTTGCCTTCAAGGCGACGTCTCTTCCCAGGACGTCCATGCTTATTTCAGCAGGACAATGCCAGACCACATTCTGCACGGGCTACAACAGCGTGGCTTTGTAGACACAGAGTGCGTGTGCTTGACTGGCCTGCTGCCAGTCCAAATCTATTTCCTATTGAAAATGTATGGCGCATCATGAAGAGGAGAATCAGACAACGGAGACCACGGACTGTTGAGCAGCTGAAGTCTTATATCAAGCAAGAATGGACAAAATTTCCAATTGCAAATCTACTACAATTAGTATCCTCAGTTCCAAAACGATTAAAAAGTGTTATTAAAAGGAAAGGTGATGTAACACAATGGTAAACATGCCTCTGTCCCAACTTTTGTTGAGTGTGTTGCAGCCATCAAATTCTAAATTTGTGTATATTTACAAAATACAATTAAGTTGGTCAGTAAAACTATTGAAAATCTTTTCTTTGTACATTTGTCAGTTAAATAAAGGTTCACGTGAATTAACATATCACAAATTTTTGTTTTTATTGCATTTTGGAAAATATCCCAACTTTTCTGGAAATGGAGTTTGTAGACCAAGTAAGCTTTTCGTACCTGAGTCTGTAATGGGCCACATATTTCTCTTCCTGGCTGTACCACTATTAACAGTTTATATTCCTAGTCCATGAATCAAGTTAATTTTTTTGACCATTGCCTATTTTTGACATAACTGCATAAAATCTACAGCAGAGAGAATCACAAAGTTAACCTGCTAATTAACATTATTAGTACACTGCAAATTCTCTTGCTGTTCTACTTACCACATCAAAGCCTTTCAGGGCATCCTTCTTTATTCCTCTCTCTCATTTGCTCTCAGTCTAGTTTCCTTTTGAAAACAAGTAAGCTAACTTATTTTTAATTTTTAAAAGAACATTCCGGTATTCTCATTCTGATATTTAACTGGTGTACCAGAGAGCAGAGTGCTCAAACTCTACAAACATGGCTGAAAGATTTATGAGATGCTGTGGCAAACTGAAAGATTTATTTAAGTTAAGCATGGTTGAGAAACTGTTTATTTAGTTTAGTGATAAATGTGCCAGTATATTTCATTGCAAATCACATTGAGAGTGGATTGGACCCTCCAAATCATATGTCGTATAAAGAACAGTGATTGCCTTGATTTAACTCATGCATGACAAGAGTTATATGTTTCAGTGATTTAAGATCTGATTAGTTACTTTTTCACAATTTTTAAAATTGGAAAATGAAGAAAGTCACTGCTTTACTGTGCCCTGCTGATGATTAGCATTCTATTAAATACTTAAAATATGTAAGGTTTTCTGATCTTATGCTGTTAGGCCTCATCCCATTTGTTTTTCACTGAAGCACATTAAGACTGCTTTTAATTTTCAACTGGTCCATGACTACATATTCAACTAGAACTGCATGTCAACATTACACCTAATTATCTTTTAATGAGATTTTGTGTAGTCTTCTTCTCAGAAGAATATTCTACATATAATAAACAAACTATTTTATAATCCTCCACAGCACACTAACGTTCACCTTTGCTGGGCTCTAAATATATGTATCTCCTTTATAAAGTGAAAAGAAAGAAAAAGAAAGAGAAATAAATGCTCATACTGTATCTTTTTAGTACCAAGCCTTATTTAAATAGATTTGCAGAATGGCAGCAGGAACTTAATAAAAGCATAATGGTAATAAAATTGCCATCATAATTGTAATAAAGTTGCAATAAGTAACCATAGAAACCAGATACAAGGCAGATAGATCTTATTTACTTGTCAGAATTAATTGGATATGACCCAATATCATTTAGTTTCAAAGTCTCCGTATATCATGAACATTTTCTTAACCTCGGGTTATTCAAAAATAAATTACTTGTCACTTCTGTAAGTTCCATTTTTAAAGAAAATTTCTTATGTTTAAGTTGACTATTTTCAGCAACTACTTGGGACTTAAACTGCTGAGTTTTATTCAAAGTCTGGTCTTTTTTTTTAACCTCTTTCTAATTTCCACAACCACTGAGTGTGACCAATACCACCACTTGAATGCAGGAATGAGCTGGTCTGCCAGCTGACCTTTACTTCTAGCCCAATAGAGCCATTCTTTATCTGTAGCCAAGTTGACTGTGAAGAATAGTCTAGCTGAGCTCATCTTGTCCTTGTCCCACTAATGTCCAGCGTGCACAGCAGGGAAGAAACTCGTATCTTTTACTTTCATCCCTCACAGCTCAGATGTTTTATTTTACACCTGCATTGTCATTTTGAACATTTATCTATTCTGCAAAAGATGTTGGGACATTCAGAACTGCAAAGGACAGCTTGCCTGTACACTTGAATGGACGGAGAGTGGCTTATGTACGATGATGCCACATTGCCCACCGCCATCCACCATCTTCCTTAAATGTCCATTAGATTGCCCTTTGTTCTGACTGCATGGAATTGCCATTAGTTTCATGAGGTGAATATGCCTCTGGTTATCACATAGGACTTCCCATCTTCCATCACAGACAACCAAATCTGTCAAGTGACTTTCAGCCCCCATTGCTGCCCTCCCTGCAGAAATGAACACTTTTAGGCTGTTGCTGTGGATTTCTTACAACTGCAGTAGAAATATCAGAAATGTGGACATTTAAAAGCAGAATGGTCAGTGTGTTTGGGGGTACAGTCTGGGTTCTTTCATAAGAATCTGTAAGTGGACACAATTTATAGTCTGTTGCCTTAACAGATTGGTTTGTAAATATGTGATATCTTTGGTAGCATATTATAAGCATTTGTGTCGTAATCTAGAAGCAAGATGATGCGTTGCTATCAACTCTGCTCCTAAATGCATTGGAGCTAGAAGGCAGGGTGGTGAGCAGTAATACCCTTTCATGGTTTATGCCCTGCCTTGAGTCTAGGATGGCAATCTTCTCTGCCTCTGATCTGTGGAATAAGGCTGGTCCATCGCAGTCCACATGTGAAAAACCAAAGGGCTTCACGGTGAAACCATCTCATTCACAAACGATCCAGCCCAGAAGAGGTATAATAACGGTGAAGGATGATTTGACTCAAACCTTGCACAAAGAAAAATGGCTGCTGTTTATAGAGGTCGACTATCCCAATCCCAGTACATCTTTGCAGGGCAGTGGCCATCTTCAGCTGATTCATCAACAAACTTCACAGAGTTAGAAGTGATGACTTTAATTTTTGATTAGACAACGTTCAATTCCATTCACAGCTCCTCAGCAAATTATGCATTTCTTGCCTTCATGCAATAATGCAGGCACAGTTTGATAAGCTAGAAACAGCATTCATGCCACTGAAGTGTAAGATAATGACCATCTCCATCTACCCATGACATTCAGAAGCAATGATTCCTACACAATCAATATACCCAGGGGTCACAAATGAGCAGAATCTCACCTGGACTAGCCACAGATATGCTGTGTCCACAATAGCAAGTTGTATGCCCAGAAATGGTATCCCTTTCTTCCTGACCAACCAGTGCTTTTCCATCATCTATAAGGCACAAATTAGGAACATGATGGGATACTCTCTCCACTTGCCTAGAAAACTGCAGGTAAAACCCTTAGGGAGCACAACAACACCATCCAAGACAAAAAAGCCAGACTGACTGCAACCCCATCCCTTGCCCAAAACGTTCATTTCCTCGACAAAATGGTGTACAGTAGCTGTTGTGTGTACCATCTATAAAAAGCTCCACAATTACTCATCAACACTATTCTAATGACACCTCCCAAGCTATCAACTTCTACCACCAAGAAAGACAAGAGTTCTGTGCACGGCAACACCACAAGCTACTGATTACCATTCGAGTTGCATACCATCCTGACCTGGAAGTTTACCACAGATTCTTCATCATCACTGGATGCACAGCACTGGGGAATTACCTTCACCAGAAGGACTGAAGCTGTTGAAGATGGCAGCTCACCACCGCACACTGAAGATGTTCCAATATTCTGAAGATCATGCCCTGATGGGTACTAGGAAACAAACTGATATATCAGAATATTTACATATCCTGAAGAAAATGATGCCAATGAACAAGGCGATTAAAGGCAACAGCCTCCAGACAGATCATGAAACTACTTTTAAGTTTTTTTCACCTTCTTTTGCTTTCAAATGTGGTTCTGCTACTGTTGGAACCAGTGATCAACATTTTGGTGGTGTGTTATCAGGCCGATTGACTGATATGGTGCTTTGCTGTCTCTGAGGATGTTTTGAGTGAGCCTGAAGATAGGGCTGAGCCCAAGATTGACTCCATTTCTCACCGTTCTCACCGACTAGAGCACCATGGAAGACTGAAATCATTGAGGCTAGTGTGATGGCCATCACAAAATGGTGTTCAGCGCTGTCTATCAACTTCTTGCTCACTGCTGCTGGAGGAAGGTGTCTGCATGTGACAGTTTCTCTCTCCCTCTCACTCGCTGCTCCTCAGGAAGGTCCCTGTGTTCAAAAGGTCTTTGTCTCCCTTGGTGCTGTTGGAAGATGGTGCCAGAGTGCTGGATCTTGGGCAAGGTTTAGTCGATGCGGTTTGTAAACTGGATTCTGTAGTTCATGTTATAATGTGTTTCTGGTTTCTGGTCACTCCTTTTTGTTGCTTTTTTGGATCATTTTGATCCATGAACTGCAGATAACGAATACCAAGCTGAACTGAGTATGCCTGAACTCTTTTGATTTTGTGTTTTATATATTGTGTTTTTCCACTTTTTCCACTGTTGCAATTTGGTTTTTTTTTTGCATGTGGGGCTTTTGATGTTTATTCTTTAAAAGGGTCCCATGATTTCCTTTGTTTTGTGTCTATCTGTGGGGAAGATAAATTTCAGGGTTGTGTACTTACTATGATAATAAATGTACTTTGAATCTTTGAATCTTTAGTACCTAAAAATAGATTGGTTGTGTGGATGAACATTGTAAAAGTTGAAGAACAAGTAAGGGGGCAATTGATTGGATGCTTCAGAAGTATGGAGAATTTTTATACTTAGCACTCTCATAACAAATACAACATAAAGGAAGAAGTTTCAAAAGATGTTATCAGTTGTAACATTTGAGAGTAATTTAGAGGGTAGGGTGTATTAGATTTAAAATATAACTTGATATGAGAATTTTCTCAATTGGAATACTTACCTTGTATCAGACTTACAAACAGTTCTAGTGCAGCTTATCTATTTTACTTAGAGTTTTATAATTGTATTTGGAATCTTATATAGAACCATGTTGTTTATTCAGACTATTTAAACATGTAATAAATTACATGTAATAATGTTTCTTAAACATTAGAGAAATTCAAAGATTTGCCATCCTTAACTAGCTAGTCTTTCAGATTAAAGGCTGAAAATGATTTGGGTTTGGAATTGAGGGTTGCTTAAAGTAAGCCCATATGAAGGGAGTATTTACAAATCACCCTCCCAGAATATTTAAGCTTAAAGGAGACATTTTGCAGTCAATGAATTTATGATATTCAGAATTTCTTTGTATTCAATATTCACATGGGTGCCTGTTATTTGAAACCAGTTAGAAAGTAAAACAAGCTGACAGGGTTGAATTGCATTGTCACAAGGCAGTCATTTATGGATCTATTTCTTACACCTTCTTTGCGTTTTATGTTGTCTTGAGCTACCTGTTGAACTTAATGGACTGCATACCCTAACAAAACTGAGATTGTTCTTCATCAAGAAGAAGTAGTTGAGAGGAAATTTACTGTGAATCATTTTGATAAGTGTAGAGAGAGAAACTGTTTTCACTGTTTTGTGGATAGGTAACAAAAAAATTAAAAGTGGTTAAAAATGTGAAGGGATGAAAGGCAGATAGGAAGGTGGGTAGAAGGAACAGGAGCAGGCTGTGATATTAGAGAGATCTAATTGCAGACATTCATATATTTCAAAAAATGTTCATTTTAACATTTTTGTCTCTTTGGGATACAAATCTTTTTTTTTTGCTTTAACAAATAATGCCTGTCACCGTCGAGAGATTCACTGCACCAAATCCATAATGAGTTTTGCCCAGCTTTACCAGTATACAAGGTGTTGTTTAATGAAGTGCTTTCCATGAATACATTAAGGAATGGCTGTAGTGAGATGAACATAATGCGAGCAGTTTCAATAGGAGCTTTCACAAGGAATTGAAAATGTACATAAAAAGGAAAACAAAAATTGCTGGAGAAAAGTAAAGAGAACGTGAGTAGGTCTACTTGAACAGTTGTAGCAATGGTCCTCGTTTTATATTTTATAAACCTGTTTTCATCCAACAATGATGGGACTTCAAGGAAAATTATTTTGTACGGCAATGGAGAAAAGAGAAGGGGAATGAAAGGAGACTTGGGTGTTATTTTTCCACATGTATGGGTACTATTTTAGGTTTCTGCAGATATTTTAGTTATATGATATGCAAGTGTAAACCCTTGATGAAATAAAAAGTGTTGCAATCTGAAATTGAAATCCCATCCAATTTATCAAATGGAAGTTACATATTTTGAAGCTGAAATCTGAAATAAATGTGTGGACTTTTAGAGTATAGTAGTTATATGTTTGAACAGTTCGAGCAGGACAAGACTGTTAACAATTTATGATCTAATGATCTCATTGAGAAAGACCTAGGTGATTAGTTTTGGAAGATCTGGAACATTGTACCAAAGTAACTGGAGGTGATTTCTTATATTTGATTGACGAGATTTCAAGAAAAGAGATGGTTTGCCTCTGCAAATAATTGCATGCCCTCGAGATGTAGTGATTCATGCAGATGAGTGCTACCAGATAACAGATAAATATCTCTCATGATGATAAGCACAAATCTCAGAAGTACAAGAAAAGCAATCATAGCATGGAGGTATGAAATTACTTAGAGTAAAAATGAGCTACAGTTTTACATTGTTGGGAACCAATAACCCAAGGAATAGCAGAACATCATATAGACAATAGGGACCTGCAAAGATCATGACACCGATGCGAATAAAATCTGTAAATTTAAAAGAGCTACTAGCATTCAGATGAGAATGATGCACGGGTGTATAGTATTCGGTATTCTTTGTTAATCACAGAGTATCTTAAAATAATTTTTGCACGGTACCTTATTTAATCATAATAAAATCACATTTCTTGCTAAATCTGAAGTATGTTAAGTAAGTGATATAAAATGTAAAGTGATGTACTTTTAAAAAGTGATATTTCATACTGTAGTTGTACAAGAACGGTGTGGTCGTCTTAATCAGATACAACAGAGTGGAAGGAATGATCTTTTTCTGAGTTCTGACTATGTCTTCAAGCCCAACAATTACTCTTTTTTCTCTCTCTATTTACTGCTTTGGTATTTTCTGGCAGACAGATGCAGCCCTGATGTATGATGCAGTGTACGTGGTATCTGCAGCTTTCCGACAAGCCTTTCAAATGACTGTCAGCTCCTTGCAGTGTCACAGGCACAAGCCCTGGCGATTTGGATCTCGGTTTATGAATCTCATCAAAGAGGTAAGAAAGATCCTCTCCAATGGCTTTCAGGTGGCCATTTGTTCTCTACCTCAGTTTAAGCAGTTAGAGGAAGAGTATTGAGGGATATCTCCAAAATTAACAACTTGCAGCATTTGTGAGAATATACTAGTATACAGATTATTAACATATTTTTATTTTCATCTATTAAGTATGTTACTGTTGTACCGTGAGAACACCACAAACACCTTATGAATGTCTTTTGTTTTTATTTACATTGACTACGTATTGTACCGGAACTAAATTTACCCAACAATATAAACTCCTCAATGTAATATATGGAAGGAGATATTTTGTGGAAGGAATAACAGATATATCAAGCAAGTAATATTGAGATATGCTATCTAAAAATATTATTGATATTATTGTAAATCTTTCTACTTATTATGCTCAAATGCTAAGTATGGTGAAGAGGAAATATAGGTAGAGCAGTTTAACAGCAGTTTAACAGCAGCAAAATCCCACCCTTGGATTTTTGGGAGTGGCCATGGCTTGTCTGGGAAGGAATACGCCATATCTGCAGGGGATGAAATTTGGGATCTTCTGGCCTCATTTTCCTTTAAGAGCACCCAAATTTGGGAATATTCTGACAATTTAGCTTGCAGAAAGATTTGACCCTGTAGAACTGAATGACCTGTAGGGACTATCCAACCAAAGAATCTTCAAGGTTGATTCCCTTTCTTTAGTAAAATGATCTTTGGATCTTGGCAACGCACACAAAATACTGGAGGAACTCAGAAGGCCAGGCAGCATGTATGGACAAAAAGTACAGGCAATGTTTTGGGCTGAGACCGTTCGGCAGGACTGGAGAAAAAAAGCTGAGGAGTAGATTTAAAAGGTGGGGGGAGGGGAGAGAGAAACACAAGGTGATAGGTGAAACCAGGAAGGGGAAGGGTGAAGTCAAGAGCTGGGAAGTTGATTGGTGAAAGAGATACAGGGCTGAAGAAGGGGGAGTCTGAAGACAGAAGGCCATGGATGAAAAAAGGGGGCAAGAGCACCAGAGGGAGGCGATGGGCATGCAAGGAGTTGGGGTGAGAGAGGGAAAAGGGGATGGGGAAAGGGGAAGGAGTAGGGGTGGGAATAGGCATTACCAGAAGTTCGAGAAGTCAATGTTCATGCCATTAAGTTGGAGGGTAGCCAGATGGGATATAAGGTGTTGTTCCTCCAACCTAAGTATGGCCTCATCACGACAGTGGGGGACGTCATAGATTGACATATCTGAATGAGAATATGAAGTGGAATTACAATGGATGGCCACCGGGAGTTCCCGCTCATTCTGGCAGACAGAGAATAGGTGCTCGGTGAAACGGTCTCCCAATCTATGTCGGGTCTCACCGATATACAGGAGGCAACACTGGGAGCACCGGACAGAGTATATGACCCTAACAGACTCACAGGTGAAGTGTGGCCTCACCTGGAAGGACTGTTTGGGGTGCTGAGTGGTAGTGAGGGTGGAGGTAGGGACAGGTATAGCACTTGCTCTGCTTGCAGGGATAAGTGCCAGGAGGGAGATCAGTGGGGAGGGGCGAATGGACAAGGGAGTCACGTAGGGAGTGATCCCTATGGAAAGCAGAAAGTGGTGGGGAGGGAAGGATGGGCTTGGTTGTTGGATCCAGTTGGAAGTGGCGGAAGATGCAGAGAATTACGTGCTGGACACAGAAGCTGGTGGGGTAGTAGGTGAGAACAAGAGGAACCCTATCCCTGGTAGGGTGGTGGGAGGATGGAGTGAGAGCAGACATGCATGAAATGGAAGAGATGCGGTTGAGGGCAGTGTTGATGATGAAGGAAGGGAAGCCCCTTTCTTTGAAGAAGCAGGACATCTCCTTAGTTCTGGAATGAAAAGCCTCATCCTGAGAACAGATGCAGTGGAGACAGAGGGATTAAGAGAAGGGGATGGTGTTTTTACAAGAAAAGGGGTGGTAAGAGGTATAGTCCAGGTAGCTCTGAGAGTCAATGGATTCATAATAGACATCAGCAGATAAGCTGTCTCCAGAGATAGAGACAGAGAGATCGAGAAAAGGGAGGGGGGTGTAGAAAGTGGATCAGGTAAATTTGAGGACAGGATGGAAGCTGGAGGCAAAGTTGATGAAGTTGACGAGCTCTGCATATGTGCAGGAAACAGCACCAAAGTAACCACTGATGTAGCAGAGGAAAAGCTGGGGAGTGTTGCCACTGTAGGCCTGGAATGTAGACTTTTCCACGTAGCCGACAAAGAGACGGCCATGGCTGAGACCCGTGCGAGTGCCCATGGCTACCCCTTTTGTTTGAAGGAAGTGGGAGGAGCCAAAGGAGAGATTATTTAGAGTGATGACAAGTTCCACGAGGCTGAGGAGAATGGGGGTGGAGGGGATCTGGTTGGGTTTGGTGTCCAGAAAGAAACAGAGAACTTTGAGGCCTTCCTGGTGGGGCATGGAGGTATATAGGGCCTGGGCATCTGTAGTAAAAATAAGATGATGGGGGCCAGAGACCCTGAAATCCTTGAAAAGATTAAGTGTATGTGAATGGTCACGGATGTAGGTAGGAAGGGACTGAACCGGGGGGATAAAACCAAGTCAAGGTATGCCAATATGAGTTCAGTGGAGCAGGAACAAGCTGAAACAATGGGTCTCCCTGGAGAAGCAGGTTTGTGGATCTTGGGTAGGAGGTAGAAATGGGAGGTACAGGGCGCGGGAACTGTGAGGTCGGTGGTGGTGGATGGGAGATCCCCAGAGTCGATAAGGTTGGTGATGCTGTGAGAGACAATGGCTTGGTGTTCCTTAGTGGGGTCCTGTTTGAGGGGTAGATAAGAGGAGCTGTCTGAGAGTTGGCACTGGCCTCAGGAAGGTTAAAGTCAGTAAGCCAGACTACTATAGCACCCCCCTTTATCTGCGGGTTTGATGGTGGGGTTAGGGTTAGTGCAGAGGGAGTGGAGAGCAGTGAGGTTGGAAATGGAGAGAGGCACTGGAGATGGTTGATGTCCCTTAAGCAGTTGGCAATGAAAAGGTGCAGAACAGGCTGAAGACCAGGGCGGGGTGTCCAGGAAGAGGAGGCGGGTTGAAGACGGGAGAAGGGGTCATTGGTGTAGGGTGGAGAATTCTTGCCAAAAAAATAGGCTTGGAGACGGAGATGGCAAAAGAAGAGACCAGTGTTGTGGCGGCTGCTGGACTGACTGAGTTGTGGGTGCAGGGGGACAAAGCTGAGGCACTCACTGAGGACAGAATGTTCTGCTTCAGAGCGGGGAAGGTCAGAGGGGATGTTGAAGACCTGGCACAGATGAGAGCTGGGATCAGAGGGGGGAAGAGAGTTGGTTGTGTCTGAGGAGAAGGGAGGTTTGGGGTGTTCAGGGATGGTAGGGTGAGAGGATGATGGAGTCTCCGAGGACCCAAGAGCTGGCAGTGGGACCCGAGAGAGATGGGATTGCAGAGTGGTGGTAGCACCTGCCCTTACACTTCCTCCCTCACCACCATTCAGGGCCCCAGACAGTCCTTCCAGGTGAGGTAACACTTCACCTGTGAGTTGGCTGGTGTGGTATACTGTGTCCGGTGCTCCCGGTGTGGCCTTTTATATATCGGTGAGACCCGACGCAGACTGGGAGACCATTTCGCTGAACACCTACTCTGTGTCTGCCAGAGAAAGCAGGATCTCCCAGTGGCCACACATTTTAAAGCCACGTCCCATTCTGATATGTCAATCCATGGCCTCCTCTGCTGTCGAGATGAAGCCACACTCAGGTTAGAAAAACGTAACCTTATATTCCGTCTGGGTAGCCTCCAACCTGATGGCATGAACATTGATTTCTCTAACTTCCATTAATGCCCCTCGTCCCCTTCTTATCCCTAATTTTTAATTTTTTTCTCTCTTTCCCTCTCACAATAACTCCTTGCCTGTGCTCCCCTCCCCCTTTCTTTCTTCCAAGGCCTTCTGTCCTATGAAACTCACCCTTCTCCAGCCTTGTATCCCTTTTGCCAATCTACTTCCCAGATTTTAGCTTCATCCCTCCCCCTCCTGTCTTCTTCCATCTTTTCGGATCTCCCCCTCCCCCTCCCACTTTCAAATCTCTTACTATCTCTTTTTTCAGTTAGTCCTGACGAAGGGTCTCGACCCAAAATGTCGACTGTACTTCTTCCTATAGATGCATCCTGGCCTACTGTGTTCCACCAGCATTTGTGTGTTAATCAAATATTGTCCTTGAGTGCAGTACTTTAGGCAACAATGTGTGGAACGTATCTACTGTGGACATGGGTCTGCTTCGTTCTGTATTTGTTTAAGGGTTGCATCATTATAATGTAAAAATGATTCTCAGGGGGATATAGCATATAACCAGAAGTTGATGTTCTGGATTGTCATTGATTTTCAATTTTGTTTTTATTGTCTTTATTATTTAAATTTATGGTTATTATCTCAGGTGCTAGTAACCATAAAAATAAATCAATAGTTTTCATGCTGGAGCAGAAGGAAGATATTCAGTGTTCTACACTAAAGAGTTCTTTGCTTTTTGGTGACAACTTAATCTTTTTGACAGCCTGATGCTGCTGATGTCAGTGAAACCTTCTGCAGGTTTGTTATGTGACTGGCATTGAAACTTAAATCCAGAGCTTCTGTATAATTATTGCTGCTGAAAGGATTAAGGGCCGATTAAGTAATGTGAATGGGTACCAGTAAAATCACTTAAAGCATTTTATTACTCAAGATGCTGGAGGAACTCAGCAGATCAAGCAGCATCTATGGAGAGGAACAAACAGTCAATTTTTCGAGCCTGACCTGCTCAGTTCGTCCAGCGTTTTGTGTTTGTTGCTCTGGACTTCCAGCATCAGCAGAATCTCTTGTGTTTAAGCAATATGCAAACTGTATTTTTTTGGTTTTTTTAAGTCCTCTTTTGTGGCAAAGTTGGGTGATAAAATTAAAAGACAGATTATTTAAACATTCGTGGGTAAAGAAGAAAATGATGATGCTGTACATAATTGAATGTTGTGAATAAATTTCAAAATATGACTCTGGCTAAGAATTAATATTGAAAAAATTAAGCAACTTTCAAATTCATCAATCTGTCCTCTGGGCCTGAATTGAAAGTTCCCATTGCTTTAGAATGAGTGCATGTGCTGCAAGCACTAATTCATAAAGCAAAATCCTTCATCAAGGTTAAATTGATCCAAATCCAGAGCCTATCTGCTTAATCTGACCATGCTACTTTTCAAACTGGTGATAACTAAAGTGAAATTTAATGTGTTTTATATTCTTGTCCTTTTAGACTCAGTGGGATGGCCTAACAGGTCGAATTGCCTTCAATAAAACTGATGGGATGCGGAAAGATTTTGATTTGGATATTATAAGTCTGAAGGAAGAAGGCCTGGAGCAGGTAAACAGCACAATGTTACACCAACTGGGTAATTGTAAGAAAAAAATCATTCTTGCTCAATTTCTTTTGTTGATTGAAAACCTTGGGCTGCCAGTTACATTAAAAGAATATTGATCAATGCCAAAAGTGTTGCAACCTTCAATAGAGCCCTGGCTTTCATTGATCTTGAAAATCTTTGTTGCCTGAAAGGATATTCCGTACAAATAGTCTGAGAATGTGTGCCTGTGTAAATCAATTTATAGCACTCTTCCTTCCATTTCAGCAGCTTGTGGTTTTTTTGTACCAATTTGTTTCCAAGAATGACAAACCAATGCCATGCAGAGGGATTACTGCATTATCAATGTGTTGATCATTGAGTCAGCCATTATTTTGAACTTAGTGTATCTCTTTCAGAAGTCCAGCAAGATGCTATTTCCCATATTGCCAGTGAAAGGGCTGTGTTCCAGCTTAATGTGCTATTTGAACACTACCAAAACGATCACATTATAATTTATTAGAATGCCACTGTGATATCCTGCACATGATTTACACACATTAAAATCATTATGTATAAATATTAAGTATCAGATAGTCTTTTTTTCTGGGGCATGCTGAAAAACTATGCATTTCGCATTTCTCCACATACAATAAATCTTGTGTAGTTATTATCATTGTGATTAACTAGAACATTTCTGTTTATTAACAGACCACTACTTGATAGCACAAACATGAGATTAATGTCCATGACAATTAATTAAGTTATTAACCCAAAATTAATGTATGAGATAAACTATTGCATCAGTAGCTTTAATAAACCATTCCTCTGGACCTATGTAGGTTTACTAATTGCTTCAAACATAAATCCTACCATTCATTTTGGCCCAGAGTTGATCCCTATTCTAATAAAAACAATGCTGGAACCCTTTGTCCTTAGTGGAGAAATTTGAGTTTGATACTGCCATCGGTGTCATGTAGTCCACCGTCACAATGCATGGGAATTTTCCTGGGGTTTAAATACCTCACTGCCTATTCCTGTATTTTAAAGCCGGCCTTATTGATGAAGGCACTTAATCAGCAAAACAAACTTCCAGGCAGCAATTGTCTGTCTGAAAATGAACAAGACAGTTCATGGTCCAGGCTTTCAACTTTGTCTAAGTTCATTGCCACAGTTTTTTTTTCTGCCTGCACCTCGACCCTGTGCTGCAAGAGTGTGTTAGGGAAGGCTTAGAGCATATATGTCAAACTCAAGGCCATCGGGCCAAATCCGGCCCGCGGTGGAATTATCTTTGGCCCGCAAGATAATATCTAATCACTATTAAAGCTGGCCTCAGTAATCGAAGCGCCTATGGCGTATGATATGGCTAATGCTGAGTTTATTCAGGTACCAGGTTTTCAGGGTTTTTAGTGTTTATTCGGCAGTCTTGCTCAGCAGTCTTCTTCATAAGAAACGGAATTTGTAAAGTGAAACACTTTGTAGTTATAGCAGAGACTGAGACACATGAGAGCAGGCTGAAAAAACGGAGGCAACGAAAGCTGCGTTCGCACGCGTCCGACTGATCCGGCCCGCATGAAGCTGCATTTTGCTCAATCCGGCCCGTGACCTAAAATGAGTTTGACACCCCTGGCTTAGAGAATAAGTTCCCATGTACAGAGCACTGAAACACGGCCACCAAAATAGGAGAGATTAAAACTGGAGATGCAGAAAAGTCTAGTATCTGAAGGTAGTTCTATCTGGAAGTGACAACACAGATGAGAATAGGCAATGCCTGCCACACCAGGTTTGAAACCAAATATGAGAAATTTAAAATTAAAAAGTTGTTTATTTGGGAGTTAGTATCAGTCTGTGAGCACAGGATATGGTGCAATTAGCACATTCCCAACAGAAACGTGGCTGACTTTGAGTTTATGGTGAATAGAGCTAAGAATTGCTGGGCGAGAGTGCATTGGGATAATCAGTACTTGGAGTGGCAACAGAGTGGGCAAAGATGTGAGCAGCAGATGAGCTTCAGCCAAGGTGAAGATTACTGAGGCATAGTTCAGAAAATTGTCTAGATAAATAGTGTGAAGAAATAGAAAGATCCTTCTCAACAAAGTTAACAACACTGGAATCAGAATCAGGTTTAATATATGTTGTGAAATCTGTTGCAGTACATTAGGATACATAATAAAAACTGTAAATTACAATAAGTATATATTTTTAAAAAAGAAAATTAAATTAAATACAGTAAGTAGTGAAAAAAGAGGAGAAAAAGCCCTGAGGTAGTTTTCACAGATTCATTGTCCATTCTACAATCTCTTGGCAGTGGGAAAGAAGCTGTTCCTGAAATGTTGAGTATGTGCCTTTACCTTCCTGTAGCTCCCCTTTGATGATAGCAATGAGAAAAGGCCATGTTCTGGGTGATGGAAGTTCCTTAATAATGGATGCTGCCTTTTTGAGGCATTGCCTTTTGCTAGGGAGGCTAGTATCCATGATGGAACTAGCTGAGTTTACAATCCTCTGCAGCTCTTTCTGATCCTGTGCAATGGCCCCACCATACCTGACAGTGATGCAACCATTCAGAATGCTCTCCACAGGACATCTGTAGAAAGTTGCAAGTGTCTTTGGTGACATACCAATTCTCCTCAAACTCCTCATGAAATATAGCCGCTGTTGTGCCTTCTTTGTAATTGCAACAGTATGTTGGGCCTGGGATAGATCCTCAGAGATGTTGACTCCTAGGAACTTGAAACTGCTCACCCTTTGCACTTCTGTTATTTTGGATGATTTTCTGGCTATGCTAAATACATTAAAAATGTCAGTGTGGTCCCATCAAGCTGGATTATAATGGAAACGTACTTTAAGAGGATAGTGTGGAAAAACGTTGTCAAAGACTGCACAAGACTAGAGCCAAGAAGGATTAGACGACTACAGCTGCGTTTATTCACTTTGCGACTTTGTTAAGAGCCCTTTCAGCACTGTGTCAAGGGCAGAATCCTGATTGCAGGACTTTAAACATGAAGTTCCAGGAAAAAACTACAAAAATTCAGCTACAGATTGGCAAGTATGACGTTGTGGCCATGTCTGAAACATGGCTAAAAGATGGTTGCCATTGGGAGCTGAACACCCAAGGGTATATCGTATATTGGAAATTTAGATTAGTAGGGGCCCTGTGTATAAGAAATATTATTAAATAATTAGAAAGGGAAGACATAGGATCAGAAGGTGGGGAGTCTCTATGGGTTGAGTTAAGAAATGGCAAGGGTCAAAGGACCCTAAAGTCAGTGGTATACAGGCCTCCAAACAGCAGCCAGAATGTGGATTACAAATTACAGCAGGAGAGAGAGAAGGCATGTCAGAAGGGCAATGTCAAGATAATCGTTGGGGATTTTAACATGAAAGTGGATTGGGAAAATCAGGCCAGTACTGGACCTCAAAAGGGAGAGTGTGTAGAATGCCTAAGGGATGGCTTTTTAGAACAGCCTTTTGTTGAGCTCACTAGGGGATTGGCTTAGGTGTTGTGCAATGATCTGGAGGTGATGAGAGAGTTTAAGGTTAAGGAACCCTTGGGGAACAGTGATCACAATATGCTTGAGTTCACTTTGAAATTTGAGAAGGAGAAACTAAATTCCAATGTGTTCGTATTTCAGTGGAATAAAGGAAATTACAATGGCATGAAGGGGGAACTGGCCAAAGTTGACTGGAAAGGGACACTAGCAGGAAGGACAGCAGAGCAGCAACGGCTGGAGTTTCTGTGAAAAATGAGGGAAGTGCAAGACAACTATATTCCAAATAAGAAGAAATATTTAAATGGAAGAAAGACACTACCGTGACCGACAAATGAAGTCAGAGCCAAAGTAAAAGCAAAAGAGAGGACATACAAGGAAGCCAGAGCTAGTGAGAAGATAAAGGATTGGGAAGCTTTTAAAAACTTGCAGAAGGAAACTAGAAGGTCATTAGGAAAGAAAAGATGAATTATAAAAGGAAGCTGGCAACTAATATCAAAGAAGATTCTAAAAGCTTTTTTAAGTATATAAGGGGTAAAAGAGAGTTGAGGGTAGATTTAGGACCAATAGAAAATGACACAGGAGATATTGTAATGAGAGATGCAGAGATGGCAGAGGAACTGAATGCATATTTTTCACCAGTCTTTACAATGGAAGACACCTACAGTATACCGGACAGTCAAGTGTGTCAGGGAAGTGAAGTATGTGCAGTGAAAATTACGACTGAGAAGCTGCTCAGGAAGCTTAATGGTCTGAGAGTGGATAAATCTCCTGGACCTGATGGAATGCACCCTTGGGTTCTGAAGGAAGTAGATGGAGAGATTGCGGAGGCATTAACAAATGATCTTTCAAGAACTGATAGATTCTGGCATTGTATGAGATGACTGGAAAATTGCAAATGTTACTCTTCTATTAAAGAAGGGTGGGAGGCAGCAGAAAGGAAATTATAGACCAGCTAGCCTGACATCAGTGGTTGGGAAATTGTTAGAATCAATTGTTAGGGATGAGATTACGGAGTACCTGGAGGCACATGACAAGATAGGCCAAAGCCAGCTGGTTTCCTGAAAGGAAAATCCTGCCTGACTAACCTACTACAATTTTTTGAGGAAATTACAAGCAGGGTAGACAAAGGAGATGCAGAAGATGTGGTGTACTTGGATTTTCAGAATGCCTTTGGCAAGGTGCCGCATATGAGACTGTTTAGCAAAATAAGAGCCCATGGAATTACAGGGAAGTTACTAGCATGAATGGAGTATTGGCTGATCGGCAGCAAAGAGAGAGTGGGAATAAAGGGATCCTATTCTGACTGGCTGCCAGTTACCAGTGGAGTTCCACAGGGGTCGGTGTTGGGACTGTTGCATTTTACTATGTATGTCAATGATTATGTATGTATGACTATGGGATTAATGAACGTGGCTAAATTTGCTGATGATACAAAGATACATGGAGGAGCAGGTAGTGTTGAGGAAACAGGGAACCTGCAAAGAGACTTAGATAGTTTAGGGGAATGGGCAAAGAAGTGGCAAATGAAATACAATGTTGGAAAGTGTACGGTCATGCACTTTGGTGGAAGAAATAAATGGGCAGATTATTATTTAGATGGGGAGAGAATTCAAAATGCAGAGATGCAAAGGGACTTGGGAGTCCTTGTGCAGGATGCCCTAAAGGTTAACCTCCAGGTTGGGTTGGTGTTGCAGAAGGCGAAAGCAATGTTGGCATTCATTTCTGGAGGTATAGAGAATGTGAGCAGAAATGTGATATTGAGGCTCTATAAGGCACTTGTGAGACCACACTTGGAATGTTGTGTGCAGTTTTGGGCTCCTTATTTTAGAAACGATATTCTGACATAGGAGAGGGTTCAGAGAAGATTCACGAGAATGATTCCGGGAATGAAATGGTTACTGTATGAGGAATGTCTGGCAGCTCTTGGGCTGTATTCCCTGGAGTTCAGGAGAACGATGGGGGAATCTCATAGAAACATTCCAAATGGCCTGAACAGATTAGATATGGCAAAGTTATTTCCCATGGTAGGGTGTCTAGGACAAGAGGGCACAAATTCAGGACTAGAACAGAGATGCAGAGAAATTACAGAGGGTGGTAAATCTGTGGAATTTGTTGCCTAGAGCGGCTGTGGAGGCCCAGTCATTGGGTGCATTTAAGGCAGAAATAGATAGGTTCTTGATTAGCCAGGGCATCAAAGGGTAAGGGAAGAATGCAGGGGAGTGGGGATGGCTGGAAGAATTGGATCAGCCCATGATTGAATGGCGAAGCAGACTCGATGGGCTGAATGGCCTACTTCTGCTCCTATATCTTATAATCTTATTGTCTTATGGTCTTAAAATTAGAAAGTAGCGAGATGTTCAATGTCTTTAAAGAGGAATAGGGATTTGGCATAGGGATGGAATGGATCATGGGCTTATTTATTGTAGAAAGACATGATGACAATAGTGCTGAGAGGGGAAAATACCTGGAAGGGGAGAGACAACAACATCATCTCACATGAAATCTTGGAGAAGAGTGTGTTGGTCTGAAATTTAGTGGAAATGGAAACAAGCAGACAGATTTAGCTCCCATGGGCAAAATGAGCTTGAAACCACCATGAAGTGATGGAAGAGAAATTGGTAACGATGCAAGCTCAATTTTACAATAAGAGTGTGGGCCAGTGTCAAAGGAAAAGAATGGAATTATCAGAGGAGGGTGATTCAATGCTGTCAGTTTTGTTGGCAGGGATGGAGAGATGTTTATGAAGAGTGTTTCCATAAAGAAGAAGAAATAAGAGTTATCTCAGCATTTGAGTATTTTCTTGGAAAAGAGTAGATGATACTTCCAAAAGTGTATCTGCAAGAAGTAATCAGAGACATTCTTAACAGTGATTGAGACAATGAGAGTAGTAAATCATGTGAAGGCAGTAAGGAAAATAATTGTGTAAAGAAGCTAGAGTCTTATTTAGGGGAGAAAGGAAGGGAGAATGTGAGAACAATGAAGATCACAATGACTTCAGATGGTGCTTGAAATCATCAAACTGAGGGAGGATATATGGTATAGGAGTGGAGAGTAAATTATATTTTTGAATAAAGTTTTAGAAAGAATGATGCTAAAGAAGAGCAATGGCTGGTGCACAAGATGAAGCAGACATATAGCATTACTTTAGAATCCACTTCACTGATGAATGAAACATCGTCCTGTTATTTTTGGAAAACATAGGAAAATGTGGCATAAATGGTTTATATAAATTATGCAAAACAATTTGTTATTCTTTCTTTGGTTTTATTCTAATACATCAGTAAGATTTTGTTATTTTAACAAAGTATTTTATTTTTTCCAAGCCTTCTGGTGACACTCCTTATTACTACAATAAAATATGGCGGAAGGTTTGTACTGAGAGAAGCATCATTTATTTTATTTTGTGTAGTTTTTTATAAGTAGTTGTGCTTAGTTTAGTTTTAGTGTGAATTTTTCCCATTTAATATAATACTTTTATTTGATTTTAAGAATAAAATGTTACACTGAATGAAAAGTGTTGTCTGTTATGCATAAATTGACTCATTCCTAAGATAACTCTACAGATATCACAGCACTTACGGAACATTCCACTGCAGAAAACATACTTTCAAGCTTATTAACATTTATTCTATTCTAATTGAGCTTTGAAGAACTGCAAGATCTCCTAAAGAGTGAGGTGTTTCATTTCTCCTTCTCCGTCACTCATTATTGTATATAGATTTTAAAAAAACAACCAGTGTTCCAAGCCCATGTTTGAATACATGACCTCATCTCTACCATCCAGTAAAACTGTATAAACCATGCCTTGCATTAGAACTTATCTTCATAATCAATTGGTGTTGCCAATCTGTTTCCAACCTATATGTGGTTCAACTAGTGAGTTTGCAAAACAGAAGGATATACCATCTTGCAATCCTTTTATTGGTTATATGACAGGTTGAATGGATTTCTTGTAGGGATTTTGCATACTCCAGTCAGCAGTGCAGATTTAGAACAACACATTTAGCAGTGTTATTCTGCATTGTTTATGAGTCAGTTGGTTATAATGTTTAATTCATGTACACTTGTCCGTCAGTCTATCCATGAGTTCAATGTTGTTAAATTGGTGTTAATGTTAATGGACCAGCTCTCTTCAGGATGATTATCACTAACAAAATCCCAAAGCTGCTATATCAATTGCTGCTTTGATCTCAACCGTCAACTCATTCGCTATCTTCATACTGCTCTTTTCTACTTCATGGATAATATTTTTCCCATTTCTATTATTTACCCATCCAATATATCTAAAACATACAAGCTTTTGATTGAGTCACATGGCCTTAAGGGAACGAGACTGAAGGATTGGCTCTTCTTTATCTGCAGTGATATTGAGGAGTCTTCTCTAACACTACACATCAACTGAGTCAAATTTCTTGAATTCTTATCATGAAAATCCAGCCTTCACATCTGCAACACTTGCAATGAAGCCAAAACAGATTGAAACTTGTTGGGAAAAGTACATTTCAAATAAAAATAACATGATTTATTTAAGTTTTAACATGAAGATTATATTGTCCTTTGATTGTAGATTGGAATCTGGAATTCAAACACAGGACTTAACATGTCAGCCAGTCTGAAGGACAAGCCCTGCAATATCACTGACTCATTGGCCAATAGAACTCTCTTGGTTACCACTATTTTGGTAAGCTTTCTTTTTTATTGCAGAAGTGCCTCAAAACCTTATTAGCATGTTCATGCAAACAAAACAAACTTATAATGTTAAAAATTGCCTCTTATTATTGGTTAAAATCTACATCCTTTGGGAGGGAACATCATTCAATAACTATGAAGTTCTGATGCTCTGTAGGTTATAAGTGGGAAAAAAATTAAATGTGGACACAAGATTGTAATTATCAATCAATATCTATTACTGAACCTGGTTTGGCCTTCAATAAAAAATTCTGCACATTTTGTTCCTTTATTACTATTGTCCATCAGAGGAAATAGATTAATTCAAAATGTCATGTAATATTCTAAAAGATTTTATTCATTATTTGTCCTGTAGGAAGATCCCTATGTGATGCATAAGAAATCTGACAAGCCCCTTTATGGGAATGATCGCTTTGAGGGTTATTGCCTTGACTTATTGAAAGAATTATCAAATATTCTGGGCTTTACCTATGAAGTTAGGCTGGTAGCTGATGGAAAGTATGGGGCACAGAATGAGAAGAGTGAGTGGAATGGAATGGTTGGAGAACTCATCAACCATGTAAGTGAATATACTCAAAACTATTTAAAAACAGAATTGCTTGAAATTAAGATTGTTAGCTTTTCCTTTTCAAATCTGTGATATCTTGCAACATTTACTTGAAAAATGGATTCTCTCCACCATTGTTGACAGAACTCTCAACTGGTTTATTTCCTTCCTTCATCCCTCCTCCTTCCAGCCAATGTAAGGATAAGGCTCCCCTTGTCCTTTCCTTCAATCTCATTAGTCTCCACTTTTAATATTGCAACTATCTTAATTTCTGCCAACGAGATTTCACCACCAAACACATCTTCTCCTTCCTCTTCCCTTTCTCAGCATTCTGAACAGGCCATTCCCTGTTTCTCATTCAGTCTTCCATTTCCATCAACCACTCCTCTCCTCACTGCATTTTCCAATCCATAGTGACACACACAAAAAGCGGGAGGAACTCAATAAGTCAGCCAGCACCTATGGAGAGGAATAACCAGTCAGTGTTTCAGGCCAAGACCTTTCATCTGGACTGGAAAGGAAGGAGAAAGAAGCCAGAATAAGAAGGTGGAGGGAGGGGAGGAGTAATAGCTTTCAGGTGATAGGCAAAACCAGGTTAGGGTGTAGGTAGTGGGTTGGGGAGGGGAGATGAAATGAGAAGTTTGGAAGTGATAGGTGGAACAGATAAAGGAATCTGATAGGAGAGGTCATGGACCATGGGAGAAAAGGAAGTAGAAGAGGCATCAGAGGGAAGTGGTAGGCAGGTGAGGAGAAGAAAAGGGGTAAGAGGGGAGCCAGATTGGGGAATGGAAAAGAGAAGGGAGTGGGGGAGAAATTACTGGAAGTTAAAGAAATTGATGTTCATACCATCCAGATTGGAGGCTACCCAGGCAGAATATGAGATGTTGCTTCATCAACCTGAGAGTCGCCTCTTGGTGACTGTAGAGGAGGCCATGGACTGACGTGTCAGTATAGGAATGGGAAGTAGAATTAAAGTGGGTAGCTATTGTGAATTCTCAACTTTTAAGCCAGACAGAGTGAAGGTACTCGATGAAGATGTTTATGACTTTCCTTTCCATGTCAGGAGATTCAATGTCTGCTGTTTTCCTTTTCTTCCCTTCCCACCATCCGGGGATTCAGACAGTCCTTCCTAGTAAAAAAGCAATTTGCTTTCAATTAGCGTATTGCATTTGGTGCTACATTGGAAGAACCAACACAAATGGGTGACTGCTTTACACAAAGTCTCCAGTCTCCTGTCACTATAATTCTTTATGCCTCTTTTACCTTGATATCTTTGTGCTCAACTACCAGTATTGTACTAAGAATGCCCAATATAAAGGCAAGGAATTGCACACCATCAATCATCTAGGTATACTTTAGAACTTACTAATTTTTGATAGTCTCCTTTCTCCCCTACAGATGTAGATGTAGTCCTGTATCTCAATTTTTCATCTCAATTTTTCTTCTCCATTTGTAGTTTTTAAAAATAATTGTGACCTTAACAACTCTGGTCTGCATCTCATCAGAGGCATTATCATGGTTGTCTCCATCCAACCATGTCTCCTTTTCCAGTATTAATGAAGGGACCTTGAAATGAAACATTGGTGGTTCTCCATCCCCACACCTCCCCCCTCATCCAACAGTGCTTAACCTGCTGAGTGCTTCCAGCATTTTAAGTTTAATGTACCTTTAGAATGTGTCTTGAAGCATTCTCCAATAAATGAAAAGGTATTATTTTTACTAATCCTTTCTGCATGTCAAATAAGTAGTTCCTCCTCAATAGCAGTGGGGGATATGTCAGCTGTGCAGTGATCTGTGAGACTCAATGAACATACCTTGTCAGAATAACTGTCATTGTATTTCCTCATTCTAGTGTAATTCTGAATATGCCAATTGCAGGCTTTGCCTGCAGACTATTAAATAGGAGTTAATGAAGTTTGAAGGGAAGGTGCTGAGCTCTTTTTTTTCCCTGAGTAATGTCCTGCTAATGTGTTGAAAGATATTTATTCATAACTTAACTGATTAATCAAATGGATTTCTCAAAATGCAGCATAAATTTAGTAAAATACTTGAGCATCAAGAACTATTGACAGCATTGGATCTTAACAGATCTGGTTCCTGTGGAAAGCAGATAAATGTCCAGTGGTGAGATTCCATTTTTATTTATGACTCTTTAGTTAATACTCACTGCTTTCTGTTTATCAGTTTACTTTTAACTACCTAGATATCTTTAAAAAAAATCTTTGTTAAAACTTACCACATAATCATCTTCATTTATGGCTATGAAATTGTTCAGCTGTGGAAGACCTAGATGGACAGCAACTCGTGGAGGCAAAAGCCATCGTAAAGCTTTGACTTGCAATGTATTCCCTTTATAAGCCAAGTGTGTATATAATTCAGGCACTGTAACACAGAAAGCAAGTGCAGGTAAAGGTCACGTGGACTATTGAGGCCCTTCTGTCTTGTGTCACAGCAGTACCCACCACCACAATATACCCTCACAACCTTTCCATTCATTATATTGATCATACAGTCTGTTACGATGAAATAAATGGAAGTTGACATAAAAGAAAAATTCTAACATATTTTGGACACATGAGAGCAATTGACTAAGCTCTTAAAAGGCCATTGCCTCATTCCCATCTATTTCATTGAACCACAGCTGTAACTCTCTCTCTCTCTCTCTCTCTCTCTCACACACACAAACCTCTCTCTCTCTCTCTCTATCCCTCTCTCCCCCCTTTCTCTCTCTCCCTCCCTCCCCCCTCTCCCTCTCCCTCACATTTCTGTTGTTTCTATTGTTACCCTCTTTGATTCTTGCTGGTGTTTCTACATGTACTTTAGCTCAAATAAGCTGACGAAGGATAACATTATGATTTACATTATATCAAAATTTACATCATAAATCTTTTGGAATTTGCAAATGTTCATTTTCTCCCAATGCTTAATATTGAGCAGAACCTTCTTTGAATCTACTGGAACATTCCCATTTGTGTGTATAACTGAGTCTCTTTCAGTCACTGAGTTACTTTCAAATCAGTGATCGTGAGGCATAAATTAAGGGAAGGATGGCAATCAATCCTTAAGTGAAATAATATCTGTTCAAAAGGCTTATAGTTGAAGTGTCTGCATTTTAAAGTTCTGACCAGCATTTTTGATACCACTGTCAGATTCTTAAAAAAAAAGGTATTTAATTGCTCATTCAAATCAACTAGGGTGGGTCACAGAAGTTACTGTTCCCAAGCTGGTGTGAAATACACATGACAACAGAAAGACAGAGATGCAACAGACCAAAACCAGAGAGGAAATTTGTGACTTAGGTCTGGTGTAGTTTTCTCCTTCTTTTCCTTAAAGAGTAATAGAATAAATGTTGTGGGCATATACAAAAAGCAGGTTTCTTCTGAGAACAGTTTCATTTGAAGTTTTGAATTAGTGTTTCAAACCCCTTACAGCTCCAATGTAAAAAGAATCATTTAGTTAACCATATTCAGACCAGTAACTATCTTCCACTGGATGGCCCTTATCTTTGTACTCTATACCAAATCCACCTATTGGTATAGATTACAAAGCAAGATATGGCTGCACACTAGCGATGGTACATAAGGCAGAGTGGTTTCTGTATCTTGAGGCAGGAAGCAGTCTTTAATGTTCTGATACTGTGCACTTCCACTGAAATTGTGCTGTCTGCCAACAATGAAGGCTAAAGCATAGCTGATTTATTTTCAGCTTAGCTGAAACATTCATATTGCTTCAGGGCTTCACATCCTAAAGTTACCAAAGTGGTAAACTAAATATCAGCTAAATGGCCATTATTGTAGTTTAATTGTTTACAGTAACTTTGCCAATTGTAAACAAGATTACATTTCAGCACTTCTTCCTCTAGGTTGTAAACTTCAACATGTAGAAGCCGCCAACATGTTAAACCATGCCAGGGCAGTTCAGCAGGCTTACCAGCAAGTGTCAAATGGCAAGTTTTTATAACAGCCATTTTACATTTAAAACTTGTCACAGATGAGGATTAATAGTTTTAACAACATTGTAATTTCATCTTGCTGCCAGAAGACCAGCAGAGCTGATCAAAATCTTTCTGTAGAAGTATCTTACACCAGAAATATTATTTGCTTAAAATATGATTTAATAACTAATATGACCATTAAGAAAATACATACTTCTGACAATTGGATTGCAAGCTTTGAATTATAGCGAAGTGCTTTATGCAGCCTCTTCACTCCTTTATTATTCATTGTAGTTCGATTTGTTGCTATTGAATTCAACAGCATGTAGATGTGATGCGCCTCTTTACATTGTAAATCATGTTTAATTGGTAGGACTCAACTTGAGTCATAAGGTGCAGGTTCCTGTATGAGTCCTGAAGCATGAGAATAATAGGCAGTGGTACTATCTTGTGGGATGAGGTGTTAAACTAGAGCTTTGCATGTCCTCTTACATGCAACATTGCACTGTTTTGAAAAGTAAGCATAATGGAAAAAACATATATGATATATATGTACAATGTCTGAAATACATCTTATGGAAATGTTTGTTTGATGATGAACTTCAATAAAAAAATTAATTACAAAGAAAAGTAAGCATAAGAATTTCAGCAATTACTTGGCCAATATTTTCTTTTCTATAAACATCATCAAACCAATGAATTTCTGTTTGTGGGAGCTTGTTGTGAAGAAATTGTCTGCACCTCTTCTCATATAAAGTAGTGATTCCCTTTTTTTAATTATTCATTTGAGGATTTTCACAAGACATGAAAACTACTTTCTAATGAAGTTTTTTTTAACTACGGTTGAACTTCAAATAATTATTTCTCCACAACTAGTCTAATGTTTTTATCCAGCTCTTTATCAATTGCCATCTTTTACCTTAAATTACAGATTTGAAAACAATGTGGATCGTGTTTAATTTCACAATCAGGTTATTTGTGAAAGTTTGGCTTTGTTGTCAGTGTGCTTAATTAGAATTATGCTACATCTCCTGTGATGACAGACTGGCTTCTTAATAGCAAGTGTCATTGAAGTTTAGATCACAGCACGTTTGTGTTATGACAGAAACACATTTGTTTTTCTTTCCCCTACTTGTGCATCTAATTAAACAGAGTAACACAATGATACTCTTTCTGTTAAGCAGATGTTAAAATGAGATTTTTCCAATTTGACATTCTTCAGTATGAAGATATATTTAGGTTAATTTGATTGGGATTAAAATACACTGCTTTTGATGCATCACAAAACACTATTTCATGAAGTGATGCCCTTACTGCTGTCCTGCAGATATTATAAAGGCAGTAATTATTTTGTTTTAAATTTTAATAGAATTTTGCTTTCCAATAACCAAATTAACTCAGACAGCTAGATTAACTCAATTTAGTTGAATTGATTAATCTGTTATCCCTAATGACCTGACAGTTATAGTCAGCCTTTGTAAAGAGAACATTTTGTTTTCTGGGATGCCAATGGACTGTGAAAATATCAATGCAACTTTAATTTTTTCTATTATCATTCTGGTTGAAAGAAAAATAAAAGATGAAAAGTTATTATGTGAAAAATAGAGAGCATCATTTCAATTCATATTTGTCCTTTACAATGACAAGTGTTATTCATTAACTATACTATATAAGAACACAGTGCCAACTTTTTTTTGCTGTGGTTGGATGCTATATGAATTACCAATCATTACCAGTCACTATTGTACGAAGATAGCTGCCTACATAGTTTTTTTCCCTAGCCAATTTCAGTTAAATATAATCCAATACAATTATGTCAAAAACATCAGATAGCAGTGCTTTTGATACTGTGCCTCCACTTCCAGGCAGTTATCTAGCTATTTGTCAGAGTTGCCAAATTAAAAGTATTGCTGAAGAGACTACTTTTGTTCTTTTGGCATCCTATTCGGAACAGTTGTCAATTCCTTCTTCCTTTTTTTTTGCAGAAAGCAGATTTAGCAGTGGCTCCTCTAACTATTACCTACGTGCGGGAGAAAGTGATTGACTTCTCAAAACCCTTCATGACTCTGGGCATTAGTATCCTCTACCGTAAACCCAATGGCACCAACCCCGGTGTTTTCTCCTTTCTCAATCCATTATCTCCTGATATTTGGATGTATGTGCTACTGGCCTGCCTTGGGGTCAGTTGTGTGCTGTTCGTTATTGCCAGGTAAGGAGTAACGATTGTGACTTTGGCAAGCAAGTGGAAAAAGAATGAGAAACATTACTGTAATAATTTAAATCGATTTTCTCTCTCAAACAGTGCTACAATGTGTTCAACAAAGGTGATTCTTTTACACTGAGATGGTGTTCCACTCTTATACTATTACACATTTATTTTCTGTTTCTTGTTATTTACAGCCTAATTAATATAATGAACATTTATAGTTCAACATACCTAACATTGGTGTTGATGTTTAACACTCCCTATCAGCAACAGTGGCTTTGTTTTGATCTTGACACTGAATGATTTTCTAAGGGATAGATTAATGTATAATTTCAGTCATCCCTAGGATGTGTATTATTGAGTTTAAGTGCTCATTAAGTCAAGCAGAGATGAATTTAAAAAAGAGGGGAGTTTGTTTTCCTTGGAGTGGACAATGTTGGGGACAGGGGCTGTGTGCTGTATAGAGGTATACAAAATTATGAGGGGCATCGATATCGTATATTTAGGAAGCCTTTCCCTTAGCTGAGGAATTGAACAATGGAGAACGTAGATTTTGGGTAGAGGGTAAGAGGATTTGATGGGTTGCAGTGGGTGATTTGACTGTGGAGCATACTGTCTGAGTGCATAGTGCTTGTGGGCATTCTCATGACATTTAAAATGTATCTGCATGAGTATTTAAATCATTGAGACATTGACATGGAATGCACTGCCTCAGTACTTAGTGCTTGTGGGCATTCTCAAGACATTTATAATGTCTCTGGATGAGTATTTGTACTTATGGAAGCATAGAACTCCTCAAACTAGGTGCTGGTAAAGAGGATTAACAGCCATAAGTAGTCGGTAGTTGTTATACACATGATTGATAAAGAGCTTATTTCTGTACCTATCTACTTTCTGATTCTGTGTCTCAGGAAGAAATGTGGAAGTTATTGCCTTTGTAGAAGATCTGTTACTCCACTACATCCTTTACCTTTGTTAATACCTCAGTGAAATGGAATTTTCATAATGGTCATTCTCTTCTAAAAATGGCAACTAAGGTGACTGAGGTCCTTAAAATATCAGTTTACAAGTGTTAGGCATGCCGCTTAAATGCATTGAACTGAAACAACAACTTTCTTTGGCTTCAGATACATAATTGTAAGGCAGGATTCAAAGCTGAATTGTCTTTGTAGATTTGATTCCCACTATTCCTGCCTCTAGAGTGAGCACACATTGGAATTGTTGATGATTTGAATTAAAGTCTTTGAAGACTATCTACAGTGAAGTTAGTGGCTGTTGCACAAAAGGTGTGCAGATCTCTTACCTTCTCACATGATTCTGTAATCAGCAGTTCATTCAGTTGATTGTTTCCACTCCTCTGCCTGCTTATTGACTTGGATGATAGAATGGATGGCTTTGTTGCAAAGTCTGCAGACAATGTGAAGATAGACGGAGGGACAGATAGTCTTGAGGAAGTTGAGAGGCTATAGAAGGACGGACAGATTAAGAGAATGGGCAAAGAAGTGGCAGATGGAATATAGTGTCAGGAAGTGTATGGTCATGCACTTTAGTAGAAGAAATAAAAGGGTAGACTATTTTCTAAATGGAGAGAAAATTCAAAAATATGAGGTGCAAAGGGACTTAGGAATCCTTGTACTAGATTCCCTAAAGGTTAATTTGCAGGTTGAGTCTGTGGTGAGGAAGGCAAATGCAATGTTAGCATTCATTCCAAGAGGACTAGAATATAAAAGCAAGGATATAATGTTGAAACTTTATATAGCACTGCCGAGGCCTCACTTGGAGTATTGTGAGCAGTTTTGGGCCTTTTATCTTGGAAAGGATGTGCTGAAACTGGAGAGGGTTTAAAAAAGGTTCATGGAAATGATTCCAAGATTGAACGGCTTGTCATATGAAGAGCGTTGGATCGTATTCACTAGAATTCAGAAGAGTTAGGGGTGACTTAACTGGGACCTGTGGAGTGGTGAAAGGCCTTGATAGAGTGGATGTTTCCTATGGTTGGAGAGTCTAGGACCCTTAGAATAGAGGGGCATCCTTTTAGAATGGAGATGAGGAGGAATTTCTTTAGGTGGAGAATGATGAATCTATGGAATTCTTTGCCACAGGCAGCTGTGGAGACCAAGTCTTTATGTCTATTTAAAGTAGAGGTTGATGGATTTTTCACTGGCCAGGGCATAAAGGGATATGGGAAGAAGGCAGGAGATTGGGGCTGAGAGGAAAAATTGATAAGCCATGATGAAATGGTGGAGCAGGTGCAATGGGCCAAATGGCTTAATTCTGCTCCTATATCTTAAGGTCTTATGGTCTTATGTGGCTTGACCTAGAGGGTATGTGCTATAATGAGAAGTTGGATAAACTTGCATTGTTTTCTTTGGAGTGGCGGAGAATGAGGGGAGATCTGATAGAGGTTTGTAAGATTTTCAGAGGCCTAGACAGAGTAGACAGACAGTATCTTTTTTCCCGGGGTTGAAGTGTCTCATACCAGAAGGCATGCATTTAAGGTAAGAGAAGGTCAATTCAAAGGAGACGTGAGGGGCAAGTTTTTTACATAGAGAGTGGTGGTTGACTGGAATGCTTACCCGCGGTGATGGTAGAGGTAGAAACACTGGGGACTAAGAGATGTTCAGATAGGCAAATGAAAGTGAGGAAAATGTAAGGATATGGATATTGTTTAGGCAGAAGAGATTAGTTGGCCATTTGATGACTAATTTACTTAGTTTGGCACAACACTGTGGGCCAAAGGGCCTGATTCCTGAGCTGTACTGCTCTGTGTTCTGTGTTCTATGTTCTATGAAGGCAGAGGCCTAGGTTCTCAGAACATAAACTTTAATTTTTTTATGCTTTTGGCAAAATGATCTAGCTGAAACCTTTAAAAACTGTGGCAAAGATGTTGATAATTTCAACCTTCTCCACTCTTTCCTACCTCTGAGTGCTCAGTTCTCTGACAAGGGATAAATGGTTTCTTTAAAACAACTTCAGAGCAAGAAAGATATACATTATAAAGATTCTTTCATGGCCTCTGGTCCACCTAGAGTACTTTACAGGCATTGACTGTACTTTGATCATCTATTGTCCAATTGCACAGAAATCTCAGTGACGTTCCCCCATTCCCTTTAAATTTACCGGCGTTTGATTGCCAGATTCTCTTTTAACTCAGCTAGTTCTTTGAAAAATTGATTACAACACTGAGTAACAACTAAAAAACAATCAAAAATGGATCAGGGTATTAAAAGAATAACGTCCAATGTTCTGGAAAATCTAACAGTGCTGGCTATCAGCAATTTACAGTACATGTTTTTGAGTGATCCAGATTCACGTATCATCAAACCATACAATGAAATATGTAATTTGCATTAACTATCAGGATCCTAAGGATGTTCTGAGCACAGCCTGCAAGTGTTGCCACGCGTTCTGGTGCCAACATAGCATGCCCACAATGTTCAGCAGAACAACTTAAGCACCAACGACAACATCAAAACAAGCTTCTTTCCTTCCTCCCACCCATTCACACAAGTATACAGATCACCAAACCCAAGACAGTACACTCTGGGCCACCAGCCTCCAGTCCCTGGCCCAGGCTCACAGACAACGGGCCTCCGATTACCACACACACCCGATCGGCCCTTTGACCTTCAGGTTTCAACCTTCATTATCGACCCAAGGATTCACCAGTCATGGGATTTTTAAGTCCTGGCCTTGAACACTAGAAAGCAGACATTAATTTGGACTAACTAATACTGAGCAGATAGTCTGTCAGATAATTAGATAGTGTTCATTGAAATGGCCAAGTTCCCTACTTTCCTGCAGAGCAGGCAGAGTTAATCTGAAATGTCTGACCGTGCTTTGTTTTCAAATCTCTGGAATGTGAATACCACAATCGTACAAACAGTACTTGCTGAAGGCTGAAGAAGTTTGTCCTAATGACCATTCTCCTATCACTCCTAAGGATATTGGATAATCTCAAATGTTGTTCACGTTGAGATCTGATAGAACATTGAACTTTATTAAAGTTAGCCAAAGGTATTAAGAGCATTCTTGCCTGCAGTTCTAGATTTTTAATAAGACCCTTTATGTATTATGTCACACTCTACTCAAAATGAAAACTTCCCATTCATGCAAAATATTCTTCTCTTGATATTAATGTAGAAAACTACTTGACAATATGAAATACTATATCAGAACTAAATCTTGATGTCACCTGTTGTCTGCCAGCTATTAATGTACTGTGCTGAAGTCTCAGGATTGTATATATAGTGAGGATGCCTAAGACATACTGCTGTAGTAATTTTATGTATTGCACTGTAGTGCTACTGCAGAAAATAAACAAATTTCATGACATGTGAGAGATGATAAACTTGATTCGGATAATGGTTTCAGTTGCAGGCTAAGAGTGGCGGGGGGCAGAGAGAGAGTATTCATGGTTCGGAAAAGGGGAAGGGAGAAGGGAGGAAGCGGAGAGCACCAGAGACATTCTGTAATGATCAATAAACCAGTTGTTTGGAACGCCTGGTGTCTCAGGGCTGGGTGAGTCTGCGCTCGTGCCACCCCTTGCCCTGGCTCTCCTCTTTGCCGCCTGTGGGTGCTCCTCTCACACCATTCCCAACATCCTTTGTCCTGCCAGATTTACAGACTCGCTCCCTGCTGCATGTTGACAAATTCAGTACCGTACAAAAGTCTGCGGCGCCCTGTGTGTGCCCAGGACTTTTGCACAGTATGGTACGTCCCAACAGAAGCCCCAGCGTGGTGAACGGCAGTGGCATGCATACTTCACTGAAGGTGATGGGTTGAATTACACTGGTTAATGCCGACAATTCCAAGCAGAACAAATGCTGTTTCACTATTTAACCAATTAGTCTGGGACAACCCCTTGGCATTAGGATCTGGTAAAGCAACAGACTGTAGTGTTGTTGGGTGCCATGCAGCAAGATGGCTTTGAAATGAAGCATTCCATGAAAGTCCCATTCACTGGTTAAACTGGATGTGAAAAAAGAGCAAGGGAGTTTCCTTAGCCAATATCTGTCCCTGAATTAACATGTAACACCAGATGAATTTATCTCATTGGAGTCTGTGCGGCTGCAAAAAAAAACTAACTGCTTTTCAAAATCATTTCATTAGATTTAAAAGCTTTTTGGATATCATGAAGTCTGGAATGTGTTATTGAAATTGTGTTCTCTTTAGTTACCTAAACTGACAAGACAGATACTACTTGTTAACCCACAACCACTGTGGCTGCATATAAAGTAACTTTTTCTTACTAAGCCAACTAATATGTGATTAAATGAGATGAGATTATAGGAGGTCTGGTCTGGTAAAATGCAAATTAGCCAACAGTCTAGCAAGTTAGGTAGCTGGATTAAGATCAACCTGAGATTGTCACCATCAGTTAACACATGCTTGTATTCTGATTAGTGTTGGCTGCAGTTGATGTATACTGTCCTTCGTACTTTGAAAGATGTTAATGTTGTGCATTCAAAAATGCTAACTGTGTATGTCACAGCATAATAGACTGCAATGAGCAAATCCAGGTGAATATCCAATGATACTTCAGACACACTCAGGAAACTATCTTTCAGACTTTGATGAAGTAAATGAACTTGAAGCTGGTTTCAAGTTGACCTCTTGTCTGCAGAGAATTTTACGTGTTAAGTTGGTTCATATCAATTGCTGGACAAATGGTTTCAAAGAATAAGTCATCTTAAAAAAGCACTCTTAGGCTACATCCACACTACGCCGGATAAATCCATAACTGAAGCTTTTTCTCTTCGTTTTTACCCTCCATCCACACTAAAACGGCGTTTTCATCCCCCGAAAATGGAGCTTTTCAGAAACGCTTTCCAGGTTGGGTTATTTTTGAAAATGCTGCTCGGGCAGATCAGTGTGGACGGGGTAACCAGAGACTTCTGAAAACACTATCAGACGGCAGCACGCTATTTCATTGTTTTCTTGAACGCAACCTAACAATTTCAGAACAGATGGCAAAGAGACTGAAGCCAGAAGAGTTAGAAAAGTACTCACCAATTACTTTGACCCATAACTTACTGAATAAATAAGTATACTGTACTCACTTTGCCCTGTTTTCTGTCCTTGCTCGTATGAAGGTGGTTTACCTATTTATACAAGTACTTCTCTGACAATAGAAGTGTAACAGCCTAATGTAACATTGTATGGAAATACAAGATAACACTGACGCAGACATGTTTTATACATTTAACAAGGTGCTTTATTAATACAACAGGGTTAGTCAGTTTTTCAATGTTCATCGTCAGCCTGGTCAATCTGTCCGTCGGTTGCTGCCGTACGCTCCAGTATTTGTTTTTTTTAGTTTTAAGTTCTCCTGCGTGAGAGCCAACAGCTGTCCATCGTTTTAAGTTTTTCTAGTCTGTAACTGCACAAACGCGCACTTTTACGGCGCAATTCGACACCAAACATGTCGCTTGTTTACAGTAGATGTGTCCTGTGCATGTGCAGGAGGAGGAGAGTTGCCAAAATCTCTGTTTCAGTGTGGATAGAGATATTTCCAAAAACACATCGTGTGGACGCCTATCGTTTTCACTCAAAACCAGCATTTTCAAAATTGTCTGGTCTAGTGTGGATGTAGTATTAAAGGAAAAGGAATGATTATGTATATGGTGTAGTTAACCACTTTAAATGGTGCAACAGGGGTCCACCATTTTATTGAATTTTTCTGTCCAGGGCTAAAAGACTATTTACAATAGCAACAAATTTAAAATTTAAAAACTTTTATCTTAAGAAATTGCGAAGTGCAGTGAAGCAGAAAGAACCAGAAGGATCTTTCATTTTCTATCGTATGCAAGGACACTTGACCTCACTTGGTTTATTGGTGATTTGCCATTCCTTGTACCTCCAGATTGGAGGAAGGACAATTAAAGAACTTATCTTTTACTGATCATTATTTATTTATTCAAACACAGCGCAGAGTGGACCCTTCCAACCCTTCAAGGTGTGCTGCACAGCAATTCCCCGTCTTAATCCTAGCCTATTCACAGGACAATTTACAATGACCAATTAACCTACCAACTGGTACGTCTTTGGACTGTGGGAGGAAACCGGAGCACCCACGGAAACCCACGCGGTCACGGGGAGAACGTACAAGCTCCTTAAAGGCCACAGCAGGAATTGAACCCAGGTCACCTGTACTGTAATGTGGTGTACAAACCACTATGCTACTGTGTTGTGTTGGCGCGTGGCCAAGTGGTTGAGCTGTTCGTCTAGTTATCTGAAGGTCGCTAGTTCGAGCCTTGGCTGAGGCTTGTGTGTGTGTCCTTGAGCAAGGCACTTAACCACACATTGCTCTGCGACGACACTGGTGCCAAGCTGTATGGGTCCTAATGCCCTTCCCTTGGACAACATTGGTGGCGTGGAGAGGGGAGACTTGCCGGTCTTCCATTAAAAAAAAACCTTGCCCAGGCCTTCCAAGGTGCAAATCCATTGTCTATCAAGACTAACGAAGGCCTACCTACCTACCTACGCTACTGTGCCACCTGGATTCTCATGAGGCACATGCAAAATATGAAAAATAGGGTTCCCCCCTCAGTTGCTATCTATAACTCCTTCAGGAAAATAAATGACTGTAAGAAACCCCAGAGATTTATTGACACCAATTTCATCTCAAGTCCCAGATCTGGTTAGGATGGGAGTGGTAAATTTGTTTTATTTCTTGAGATAAAGGCTTTTTCCTATTGTTGCCACTGTTTTTTTCATTTGGAAGGAAGCCCAAATCTCTTAATAATTAATAGTAACACACACAAAATGTGGGAGGAACTCAGCAGGCCAGGCAGCATCTATGGAAAAAAATACAGTCGACATTTCAAACAGAACCCTTAGGGCTGAAACCCTTAACCCTTATGGTTTTGGTCCGAAATGTTGACTGTACTATTTTTCTTAAGTGCTGAGTTCCTCCAGTGTTTTGTGCTTGTTGCTTGGATTTCCAGCATCTGCAGATTTTTTTCTTGTTAATAATTAACAGTAGTTTTTTTCTTGCTTTTGAACATCTATGAAGACAAATGGAAAATTAAAATATTCAGAATCATAATTATGTTTAATGTCACTGATGTATTTTGTGAAATTTGTTGTTTATAAGCAGCAGTACAGTGCAATAAATAACAACTATAAATTGCAAGAAGCAATATACCGTACATAAAACATTAAATTAAATAAGTCGTGCAAAAAGAAAACACAAATAGTGACGTAGTGTTCATGTGTTGGTTCATTGTCCGTTCAGAAATCTGATGGTGGTGGCAAAGAAGCTGTTCTTAAAATGTTGAGCATTTGTCTGCAAGCTCCTGGACCTCCTCTTTGATGCTAGTAATAAGAAGAGAGCACGTACTTTTTGCTGGGTGATGCCCCCATTTTGAGATATTGCTTTTTGAGGTCATTATTAATGCTGGGGATGCTAGTGCCCATTATGGAACTGGTTAGGTTTATAACCCTTTGCAGCTTTTTTCAATCCTGTGCGGTGGTCCCTCCATACCAGACAGTGTTGCAACCTGTTAGAACACTCTGCATGGTACATCTGTGGAAACTTGTTAGAATCTTCGGTGACATATCAAGACCCTTCAAACTCCTAGTGTAATATAGCCGCTGACGTGCTTTCTTTGTAATTGCATCAAAACATTGGGCCCAGGACAGATCTTTGGAGATGTTGGCATCTAGGAATTGAAACTGCTCACCCTTTCCATTGCTGATTGCTCGATAAGGATTGGTATGCGTTCCCTTGACTTCCCCTTCCTGAAGTCTACAATCAATTCCTAGGTTCCACTGATGTTGAGTGCAAGGTTGTTATTGCATCACCACTCATCCAACTGATCTGTCTCGCTCCTGTATGCTATCCTATTCTTTCTCATATTGTTGCTCTTCATTTGTAAAAGAATACTAATAGTAATAGTTAAGTTCTAATGGTTAAATGAAGAAAGTGTCAGTTCATTTATATAAAGTATTATAGAAATAGAAATGCCACAAGACATAGGAACAGAATTAGGCCATTCAGCCCATCAAGGCCATTCCGCCATTCCATCATGGCTGATCGCAGATCCATTCAACCCCATACACATGCCTCTCACCATATCCCTTGATGCCCCAACCAATCAGGAATCTATCAACGTCCACTTTAAATATTCCCACGGACTTGGTCTCCACTGTAGCCAGTGGCAGAGCATCCCACAGATTCACCAGTCTTTGACTAAAAAAATTCTCCTTCCTTCTATTCTAAAAGGTTGCCCCTCAATTTTGAGCTTGTGCCCTCTACTTCAGAATACCACCAGAGGAAACATCTTCTCCACATCCACCTTATCTAGTCCTTTCAACATTCAGTAGGTTTTAGTGAGATCCCCCTATATTCTTCTAAATTCCAGTCAGTACAGGCCCAAAGCTGCCAAACACTCCTCATATGCTAACCCTTCCAATCCCAGAATCATCCTCATGAACCTCATTTGGACTCTCTCCAAAGACGATACTTTCTTTTTGAGATAAAGTGTGCCCTGACTAGTATCTTATAAAGCTTCAGCATTACCTCCTTGCTTTTTATATTCTGTTCCCCTTGAAATAAATGGCAACATTGCATTTGCCTTTTTTACCACAGACTGAATCTGTAAATTAACTTTCTGGGAGTCTTGCACGAGGACTCCTAAGTCCCTTTGCACCTCTGGTGTTTGAATTTTTTTCCCATTTAGATAATAGTCTGTACTATACTGACATTGGAGAGGGTTCAGGAAAGATTCACAAGAATATTTCCAGGAATGAGAGAGTTACTTTATGAGGAATGTCTGGCAGCTCTTGGGCTGTATTCCCTGGAGTTCAGGAGAATGAGGGGGGATCTCATAGAAACATTCCAAATATTAAAAGGCCTGAACAGATTAGATATGGCAAAGTTATTTCCCATGGTAAGGGATTCTAGGACAAGAGGGCACGACTTCAGGATTAAAGGATATCCTTTTAGAACTGAGATGTGGACTAATTTCCTTAGTCAGAAGGTGGTAAATCTGTGGAATTTGTTGCCACGAGTGGCTGTGGAGGCCAGATCATTGGGTGTATTTAAGGCAGAGATAGATAGGTTCTTGATTAGCCAGGGTATCAAAGGGTATAGGGTGAAAGCAGGAGAGTGGGGTTGACTGGATGAAGTGGATCAGCACATGATTGAATGGCAGAGTAGACTCAATGGGCCGAAAGGCCTACTTCTGCTCCTAAGTCTTATGGTTTTATTGTTTCTTTTGCCAAAATGCATTATCATACATTTCCCAACACTGTATTCCATCTGACAGTTTTTTGCCCATTCTTCCAATTTGTCCAAGTCCTGCTGCAATCGCATTGCTTCAACACTACCTACCTCTCCACCTATCTTAGTATCATCTGCAAACTTTGCACAAAGCATTCAATTCCGTTATCCAGATCATTGACAAACAATTTGAAAAGTAGTGGTCCTAATACTGACCCCTGAGGAACACCACTAGTCACTGACAGCCAACCAGAAAAGGCCCCCTTTATTCCCACTCACGGCCTCCTGCCTGTCAGCCATTCCTCTATCCATGCCAGTATCTTTCCTGTAATGCCTTAGGATTTTATCTTGTTAAGCAGTCTCATGTGAGGCACTTTATCAAATGTCTTCTGAAAATCTAAGTAAATGACATCCACAACCTCTCCTTTGTCCACCCTGCTTGTTACTTCCTCAAAGAATTCTATCAGATTTGTCAGGCAAGATTTCCCTTTACAGAAACTATGCCGACTTTGACTTATTTTATCATTAGTCTCCAAATACCTTGAAATCTCGTCCTGAAGAATGGATTCCAACACTTTCCCAGCCACTGAGGTTAGGCTAACTGGCCTATAATTTCTTGTCTTTTGTCTTCCTCCCTTCTTAAAGAGTGGAGTGACATTTGCAATTTTCCAGTCCTCTGGGACCATGCCAGAGTCAAATGATTCTTGAAATATCATGACCAATGCATCTGTTACCTCTTTAGCAACCTCTCTCAGGTCTCTAGGATGTAGTCCATCTGGTCCAGGTGACTTATCTACCTTAAGACCTTTGAGTTTGCCTAGCACTCTTTCCTCTGTAATACCAATGGCACTCACTCCTGCTCCCTGACCCTCACAGACCTCTGATATACAGCTAGTGTCTTCCACAGTAAAGACTGAAGCAAAGTACATACTAAGTTCATCTGCTATTTCTGTGTCCCCCAATTCCTACCTCACTGGCATCATTTTCCAGTGGTCCAATATCAACTCTCACCACTCTTTTACTCTTTATAAAATTGCCATTACATTTCCAAAGAGGTCTCCAAACTTGTTAGTAATGGCATGTTTAGTGGAACAGCAGCATTTGGAAAGGATAGAGATTAAAATATATTTCAGCTTTTTAGTCAAAAGGTTACTGTTGGATGTTCATTCGGGATTTTCATTACAGTCTTTTTGATACGCTTAGAATGTGTTTCAAATGTTAATTCAGATCTACAAAATATTCCCTCAAGAATTTAAAGATAAGCATCAGTTTGTGGGTGCCAGAGGAAAGGATGAGGTTATGTGATTTACTGTTCAGGATCATGCTCTGTGACTTCCATGTCACAACTGATTACAAATTTACAATTCACTCTTCACCAGCAATCACTGAAATCAGTTAACAATTCATTATCTGAGGAGCTTTAAAGATATATATAATTCATTGTGGTTGGGAAATCGCGAGCTGAGAACTGTGACAGGTTAGTATTGATCCAAGGATCAGTGTTTTGAAAGTGAGTTTGACAGATAACCCAATTTGCAGAATTTCCCCTTGTAGTCCTGGGTCAATCTGCCTGTCCAGAATGTGTATAGATTCAGATTGATTTACTTATCGCGTGTACATGTATCATTTGCATTAACAGTTAACATAACCTGAGGATGTGCGGGTGGTAGTGTGCAAGTTTCGCCACACATTCTGACAGCAAAGTAGCATGCTTGCAACACTGACCAAAACAGCAGCAACGAAACACGCCCCTTCCCGGCATCCCATCAAGGAAAACCTCGCCTCTTTTAATGCTGCCGTATGCTCTGCAAGAAGAGCACATTTTTCCAAGACTATTACAGACAATAGAGGCAGATAAAGAATATTGTTCTCAACTGTAAAATGACTGTTGAACCTTGCTCCAATGTGTAATGATCTCAGTCAAGCATCTGCCACAAAATGTGAGGAATTTGCAGTATTTTTAACAACAAAATTTACTTCCAATAGTGAGAGCATAGCTACAGCTACTGATAACTGTTATAGCCAACCTCATAAAAAGATGGCAACCATGTCAAAATATACAAGTATTTCCAATTTAGAACTCTAGACGATTGTAGTGAAATCACCCACTTGCTGTCTCGACCCTGTCCCTACTACACTTATTAAGGACTCCTTTGATAGTGTTTTCCATTTTGTTAGAAGCACATCCCTTGAAACTGGAGTTTTTCCAGCTATCTTCAGAATTGCAGCTGTCAAACCCGTACTTAAAAACCCAAACCTTAATAGTGAGGTACTTGCTAACTATTAAATATATCCAATCTATAAGGCTTATATTAAGTCTTCCCTTTCTGTGAAAAATTCTTGAGAAAGTCATTTTCAACCAACTCAACAACTTTTTGAGTCAGAACGATATTCTAGAAAAGTTTCAGTCAGGTTTTAGAGGAGATGGCCCTTATCAAAAATGACCACAACTCGGAGATGGCCCTTATCAAAATTGTCAGCAACCTTGGGCCCAGCACTGATGCCTACAGGGTCTCAGATCCTGCCCTGGACATAATTTTCAGCAACTTTAAATTCCTTGGTGTTATTATTTCGGAGGACCTCTACTGGGCCCAAAACATAAATGCAATTACAGAGAAAGAATGGCAGCACCTCTACCTCCTAAGGAGTTTCCAAAGATCCTACAGGACATCTAAAACTTTGACAAACTTCTGTAGGTGTGTAGTGGTGAGTATATTTACAGGCTGCAACACAGCCCGGTACAGAAACACCAATGCCCTTGAACAGAAAACTCTACAAAAAGTAGAGGATACGGCCCAGTCCATCAAGGATAAAGTCCTTCCCACCATTGAGCACATTGACACAAAATATTGTCACGGGAAAGCAGCACCCATCATCAAGTACCCCTGCCACCTAGGACATGCTCTCTTCTCACTGCTGACAGCAGGAAAAAGGCACAGGAGCTTCAGGACTCACACCACCAGGTTCAGGAACAGTTACTACCCCTCAACTATCAGGTTCTTGAACCAAAAGAGATAACTTCATTCAACTTTACTTATCTCATCATTGAAATGTTCCCACAAGCTAAGGACACACTTTCAAGGACTCTTCATCTCAAGTTTTCTGTATTTATTGCTTTTTTCACTGTTCCGGTAAGATGGCAGTGCATTCAGATGCAGCAGCCTCTCATGGTCCAACCAAAGGAGTTTTTTTCTGTGTTAAATGTCTTCTTAACGACCACAAGACAATGCTGGACTTCAAGAACTTTAGGTACCGCACATCTAACCCATCAGTGAGCTGCTCATTGATTGGACGAAATGGAGTGTGTGCTTTTTTTGCATGACTATGTTTTTTAGCTTGCTATTTTGAATGTGCTGTGTATGTTTTACACCTTGGTCCCAGAGGAAAGTTGTTTCATTCAACTGTATTCATGTATGGTTGAATGATAATTAAGCTTGAGTTTGATTTTATATTATTTATTTATTATTATTATTATTTCTTTCCTTTTGTGTGTGCATAGTCTGTTGTCTTTTGCACATTGGTTGAACACCCAAGTTGGTGCAGTCCTTCATTGATTCTATTATAATTATTAATCTGTTACGGAGTTATTAAATATACCTGAGTTGTATATGGAGACATATGTACTTTGATAATAAATTTACTTTAACTTTGAAATTTGAATTGACTACAGCATTCTCCTAAATTTTCTTGAGAACTGGGTTGCCTCTCTGGCAGTGCCCTTAATTGGCTGGTTGCAATAAACAAGTGGATGAGCAATATTTTCATAAAACTAAATGAAGATAAAACTGAATTACTTATAGGTCGTCTCAAAGCCAAAAGAGATAAACTTTTTGATAAACTTGGGAACTTAGCTCCCCTTGTAACATCAGTAGTTATCCTTGATTCAGATTTGAATTTTAAATCCCACATAAAGAAAATGACCAGAACAATATTTCTACACTTAAGAAATGTTGCAAAGGTATATCTGTTTCTGTCGTTTAATGATGCTGAAAAACTAATTCCTGTCTTTATATCATATAGACTAGATTAGTGCAATGCATTTTTTACTGGTCTTCCAAAACAATTTATTGACAAACTTGAACTCATTCAGAACACCACTGCTAGACTCTTAATTAAAACCAGAATGAGGGAGTTTATCACTCCCATCCTAACTACTCTACATTGTCTTCCTGTCTCTTTTAGAATTGATTTTAAAGTTCCAATTACTTGTTTTTTAAAGCTCTCAATGGTCTGGGACCAGAGCATATCACAGAACCACATTTATTTTGTAATCCTGCTCGAGCTCCCAGGTCTTCTTCCACCAGTTTCTTAAATTTAAACAGTCTCCTTCAAAAGATAATTAGCAGGTCAGCTTTTCTGAGCTATGCTCCTAAACAATGGAGCTCAGTACCCAAAACAATAAGGGCTGCAGACTCAATTAATACTTTGAAACACAGGCTCAAAGCCTATTTACTTACAGTAACCTTCCTTTTAACTAACGTAATTTTGTCTTTTATTTTCCTGTTTCACCTTGTCCCATTTGAACTACATCGTTTGTATGAAACAGTCTCCATAAATAAGTTATTGTTATCATTCTAATTATTATTATCCACCCACTGACCCATTCTCAGACACAGACAGTCCTCCAACTCCAGGATAGATCAGGCTTCCAGCCTCCATTGGACTCGAGGACATCGGATGAAACAAGAAGAAGCAAGCTTATGATATTCTAGTTCTTGAACCCCATATTTAGCAGTTTTCTGACCATTTTATACCTAATTGGGATGGTTTTGTTTAGGAAATAAAATTCACTCAAATAGTGTACTAAGTAGATGAGGGATTTGCTCTACTGTTCAATCTGGTGAATTTCACAAGAATAGTAAAACCTTGGTACTTCACTATTTCAAAAATTGTTAGGAGATTCTTTCTCCCCATTTTAATACTTGTCACTTGGGATTCCTAACAGCATATGCCTATGGAGCACACCAAAGCTGCTATTTGTAACATTTAGGATCATAGAAATGCTTTCCCATGGATGCCTATTGCACATTGTGGATAATGGGAAATGCAGAAGTGAGTGGACATATATTTTCCCTCCAGCCATCATCTACATGATCACTCAATCATTTGAGTGTCCCTAGAGGCCTCTATTCTTTAGAGTCGTGGAGTCATCGAGCATTACAGCACAGAAACAGAATCTTCAGCCCATTTAGTAGGTGCAAACTGTTATTCTGACTAGTCTTATTGACCCATACCTGGACCATAGCCCTCTATACACTTCCCATCCATGTATCTGATGTACGTTGATCTTCAAGTGGACTAGTTTTGTCCCTTGCTATTAATATATCTGTAGAAGTGCTTGGGATTCTCTCTTTGCCTTGTCTGGCAGAGCAATTTCATACCTTCTTTTAGTGCTACTCATCTCCCTCTTAAGTGTTCTCTTGCATTTCATATATCCTTCGAATGGCTCATTCGCTCCTTGCTGCCTATCCCTTCAATGCACCTCCTTCTTCTTAACCAGAGCCTCAATATTTCTTGAAAACTAAGGTTCCCTAAAGTTGTTAACCTCGCCTTTTATTCTAACAGGGATGTATAAATCTGCATTCTCAATATTTCACTTTTGAAGGCCTCCCAATTACCAAGTATCCCTTTGCCAGAAGACAAGCTATCCCGGTCCACACCTGCCAGATCCTTTCTGATGTCATCAAACTTGGTCTTTCTCCAGCTTAGAATCTTAACATGAGACCAGTCCTATTTTTCTCCATAATTATCTTGAAACTAATGGAATTACGATCACTGGAATCAACATGTTCCCTGACACACATTTCTGTCACCTGCCCTATCTCACTCCCTAACAGAAGATTCAGTACCACCCGCTCTCTGCTCAGACCATTATATATTGACTAAGGAAACTTTCCTGAACACCCTTGATAAACTCTGTCCCATCCAGCCCTTTTACAGAATGGGAGTCCACCAATATGAGGAAAGTTAAGATCACTTACTATCACAACCTAATTTTTCTTGCAACTGCCTGGTACCTCTATAAATTTGCTCTGTTAAATCCCACTGCTCTGTAATATAATCCCATTTACATGGTCACCGCTTTCTTATTCCTCAAGCTCCACCCATATAGCTTCAATGGACAAACCCTCCAGTCTCTCCTGTCTGAACACTGCCACGACATTTTCCCAGACATGTAATGCACCCCTGCCCCTTTAATACCTCCTCTTCTAACATACCCAAACCAACGAAACTCTAGAACATTGAGCTGCCAGTCCAACCCTTCCTACAGCTAAGTCTCATTAATGGTCACAATGTCATAATTCCATGTGCAATCCAAGCTGTAAGCTCATCAGCCTTACCTACAGTACTCCTCGCGTTAAAATAGACGCAACTTAGAACATTAGTTCAAACATGCTCAACCTTTCAGTTCCTGACTTAGTATGTAAGTTTAACATCTTCTTTCCCTACAACCACTCTACTAGCTTTTTTTTGCATCCCCTGTAATTCTAGTTGAATCTACCCCCCCCCCCCCCCCACCAGAGTGCAGCACTAGCAAACTATCCCACAAGGATATTAGTCTCCTTTTGGTTCTGGTGTAGGTGTTTGTACAGGTGCCATCTTACCTGGAAGAGGACCCAGTGATTCAAAAGTCTGAAGCATTTCACCCTGCACCATTTTCTCAGCCACATGTTAACCTGTATAATTTCTAGCTTCAGTGGCCCGTGGTGTAGGTAGCAATCGTGTGATCACCACCCTGGAGGTCCTTTCCTTTAACTTAACACCCAACTCCCTGAACTCACTTTGCCAGGACTCATCACCTTTCCTGCCTATGTCATTGGTACTGACATGGACCACGACCTTTGTTTGCTCACCTTCCCCTTAAGAATACTACGGATTCAATCCAAGACAACCCTAACCTTGGCACCTGGGAGGCAACGTACCAATTGGGAATATTGTCTTGTCCACAGAGCCTCCAGTCTAGTTTCCCAAAGCAATGAATTCTCTATAACTACAGCTCGCCTCTCCCCCCCCCCCCCTCCCCACCCCCAACCTTCCTTCCAAACAGAGCCAGACTCAGTGCCAGAGGCCACATTGCTGTGGCTTTCCTCTGCTAAATCATCCTCGCAGCAGTATCCAAAACAATATACTTATTACTGAGGGGAATGGGCACAGGCTGTCTGTCTCCTGACGGTCACCCAGTTACCTGTGTCCTGCATCTTAGGTTTAGCTGCCTTCCTGAATCTCTTGTCAATCATAGTGAGGCGCAGAATCTTAATGCAGAGTGATCTGGCAAAGTGATCTCTGCAGTGAAAAGTTCCTGTGGCCTGTCAGATTCACAGTACTTACCTGTTGTATAATAGGGTAGGCACATGAGGGAATAAAACAGCAGTGAGTGAAACATGCACCAATTTCGATCATTATTGGATAAATTAGTATGATGCATGTCAACGACATTTTCACATAAGTATGACACTGGGGAAACTGGGTGAATTGTGCCAATTCTAATTTCCCAAAGGGTGCAATTTGCACCAGAAGTGAACTGAATTGTACTGATATGTAGGCAAGGTAGTTTTGTATATTTTACAAATTAAAGCCTTTTTACAAACTAAGCATTTTCAGTGCTTTGAATTTTTGGAAAATTTAGTGACAATAAACTAAAATTTACATACTTTTTAGATCATGAAGTTGGCAATTTTGCATGTCCATTTCAGAATAGGGCATACTTTTGCAGCAAGCTCACTGAAACCTGGATAACACAACACTAATATGTTTGTTAATTTAACAGAGATTTAACATGGCATTTAATGTGCTGTTGCATTGTGAATATAGATTGGAATCTGTGCTGTGATGACATTGGATGGTAGAACAGCCTGAAAGGGTAGAGTGGTCTACTCCTGCTCGAAACTTCAATGTTTCTACCTCACAACATTCTACACTCTGAATGTCACTCACAGAAGCACTTTGAATCTGAAAGCAATGCTCCAAATGACCTTTCCCTTAATAGTTCTACTGGAGCCTTGAGCAACTATTACAGAATACTTGAGGGCAAAAGCTACTGGGAATACTTGCTGACCTCTATTCTCAGAGTTAAACACTACACCACAGTTGCAAATTAAATACAGCCATAAATCTATTCAGATCTATTAATGAACAATGTCACTTTTGAGTATTTCAATGGCAACTAATCCATTTGTTGATTTTTTTTCAGCACAGTTGGATGGTTGACAGGTTTGCTGGTGCACTGTGCATTCATCCGAAATTTGAAGACTATTTCTGTTAATTACCACAGGTTTACACCATACGAATGGTACAATCCACATCCTTGCAATCCTGACTCGGATGTAGTGGAAAACAATTTTACTTTACTAAATAGTTTCTGGTTTGGAGTTGGAGCTCTCATGCAGCAAGGTACATAGGTCACATGTCATTCCTACACACATCCCACAGTGTGCTGGGGGCCTTTGTGCCTGGTAAGCTCCACCCTCTGCAATTATGCTTCATACTGTAAAACCTAGCAGGGATTAAAAAGAATAATTCTAAACAGTACAGAAAGTATACGTTGGGTGGCACAAAGGTATAAGAAGCTACAAAAAATAACAAAGGAATTTGTGTCTTAGGATGATTAAGACTGAAAGCTGAAAATGCAATAAACAGAAGACATACAGCTGTTTTGCCAGAGGTTAGTGGACCTAAGTATTTATAAAACATAATGTGGTCATTTGGTGTAGTAATCTGAATGAACTCTACCACCTGATGTATAAATTTCATATTTTAACTCCCTGCCAAGATTCCTCTATATTTGAGCCTCATTTTCTACAACAGAGTTTCAACAGGTCAAGTTTTAAACAGGGCTATAATTTGACATGGATAGAACTAAAGTTTTAATATATGTGAAACATGCTATTTTATGGATTGAATTTGGATGAATGTTGACCAAACATGATAGGTGAAATGATAAGAGATCCAGAAAATTTAGATACTTGCATACATAGGTTTTTTTCTCTGAGGAAATTCTGCTCTGCTTCTGCCAAAATGTGCTATTTTAAATAACATATGCCTAAAAACTACTATAACTATTGTATGATTGCATTATGTGCAAAACATATGCAATAAGCAAGGCTCTAAAATTACAAGGATGTGCAACCACTATTGTAGGTTATTTTATAGGTTTGGAACTCTCAGTTTTACTAGATATGAAATTTTGTTATAAAAAGCATCATAGTTGTGATCTCCTGTTCAAATCACATTAACACTTCTTTCCTGTGGGTGGTGGGGACTGCAGCTTTGTCTAGTTAAGATCAACAGAAACCTTGGGGATAATAAGCTCAAGCCAGGTGACACAAATAAATAATAGTCTATCTTAATTAGGAAGTGCAGCCAAGAAAATAAACCTGGGTGTGTCAGTGAATAAATCATATTTAATCCCCAATATCCAATATTTAAGAAAAAATTATACAACAACATTGCAACTCCTGTAGAGAAAAAAATGTTTTAAGGTTTTCAGAGTCAACTCTTCATCAGAATTCCTGAATTAAAAAATCTAATTTTAGAAGTGAAAACAGATGCATAAGATTTAAATAAATTAGGCTGATGCATTAAATGGGAATATTATTTTGATACTCCATGATGAAATTCAACAAAAAGTACTGAATGTAACTGTGAGCAACACACACAAAGTGGTGGAGGAACTCAGCAGGTCAGGCAGCGTCTATGGGGAGAAATAAGCAGCCAACCTTTTGGTCCAAAACGTCAACTGTTTAGTTCTGTCTATAGACGTTGCCTGACTTAGTGAGTTCCTCCAACACCTTGTGTGTGTTGCTCAAGATTTCCAGCATGTACAGAATCTCTTGTGTCTGTAAATATAACAATGTTATATTTCACTGACAAAATTGTTTTCATGGTTTCTGAATAAATCTCCAATAACAACAGATAACTAATTTAACTACCTACAAATTACTACTCACTTAATGATACTTCAAATGCCACAAGCTAATAATCCTTACTGGGATAGAGAGCAGGCTATGTTTTTAGACACTGTTACCTGCCAAAGCTGAATTCAGCAAATACTCTCCTCGGGTTTTACAGTATAGCACTTGTGTGTTTGTGATGGTTGGATGTGTATGAGTGCTGATGAAAGTTAGTTTTATTCTCTATTCACAATGGTGGTTGGTAAACTGCATGTATACCAGGCACTCATGGCAAGCAAGCTGGAGTTTACCATCACCCACAACAAACTGTGGGATGTCGTGTCTGATAGTTGCCATTACCTTGGATACATGACAGTCAGCCCCAATCAGGCTCTGCTCTATTTTTTAAAGAGAACCTTAAGCAAATGTTTGCACATACAAACTTGTGGTACTTGCAGACAAAAGCTTAGTTTCTACTAAGAGCTACAAAAAACTCGTCGAATGCCAACATCTGTGTGGAAAATCTGTGATATTTGCGTGAGAGCCATCTGTTTGATTTTTTTTAATGTGATGATCAGAGTTTCTCTTTCCTACAGCCCATGTGCAAAGTCTGGATCAGGATTGGCTGTCATGTCTGCCCTAAGGCACTAAAGAGACTTCAGCAAGTATTGTCTCTAAGCAGATTTTACCCTAATTAAATTTTAATTTGCTGACTCAACTAGAATTCAGGCATGCCAATAAACTGTCAAATGGGATGAATTTTTGCATTAATCATCTTAAATCAAATGTATTTGGTGAGAATAAAAGGAAACAATCTCAGTACTAAGTGTATCAGATAACCATGTAAAAATCCATGATGATGTTGCACCTTCAAAATCTTCCTAAGGTGAGAGAAGAAAGTTTTTAATCATTCAGTTTATAATCTTAAACAAAATGGCAACCATCAAAATCTGAAAGTATGTTTCGGAGTAGGTATAATCATATAATGCTTTCTTTGACTATTGTGGATTACCAAATATGAGTGCTGTCTGACTCTTTAACACTGAATCAAATACCAAGGTAATAAATCCAACAATGATGCATAACGCTTGCATTTTACATGTTCTATTTTTATTAATCAATCCAAATTGAGGATTACAATAGCCTTTTATATATAGCCTATAAACTTATCCAATCTGTAAATTCATCCAATCAAAATTTAAGCTATTAAGCAAAATTGGAAGTGTAAAAGCTTTGCCCCAGACCACTTTCTGCTGTGTCGAGTCATGTGCAACTTGGACTCAATTATGAATCCTCTGTTTACTGCTGGTTTACTGTAGTCCACTGGAGCAGGTTGTTATAGTTTGAAGCCATTATTTCAGCTCCCTGTTGTTCAGGTTGTCTGGTTTACTAACATGTCCTGTTAATTTTAACTGTAATGGGTATTTCTGTTTAAATGGGAGAATATGGTATGTATGTTTATGGAATTATATGATTAGGGCCAAGAGAGGTGCTGTTGTTTGTCTTGTTAATGCAAACGTGAAGCTTCTGGACAATCGCTGATTATAAACACGAGAAGATCTAGATGCTGGAAATCCAAAGCAACACACATAAAATGCTGGAGGAACTCAGCATTTATGGAAATGAATGAACAGTCAATGTTTTGGGCCAAGACCCTTCTTCAGGACTGGAAGGGAAGGGGGATGATGCTGGAATAAAAAGTGGGGGGAGGGGAAGGAAGATGGATGGAAGGTGATAGGTGAAACCTGGTGGGTAGGAAAGATAAGGAGCTGGAGAGGAAGGAATCTGATAGGAGAAGAGAGTGGACCATAGGAGAAAGGGCATCAGGAGGCAGTGATAGGCAAGTGGGGAATAGAAGAAGAGGGGAGGGGAGGGAATTTTTTTAAGCAAGAGGAGAAATCAATGTTCAGGCCATCAGGTTGGAGGCTACCCAGATTGAATATGAGATCGTGCTTCTCCATCTCAGGTTGGCCTCATTTTGGCACAAGAGACCATGGACTGACATGTCGGAACAGGAATGGGAATTAAAATGTTTGGCCACTGGGAAGTTTTGCTTTTGGTGGATGGAGCAGAGGTGCTCGACGAAGCACGGATTATAATTAGTTTTCAACATAATGTCCTCAGGAGTTACTGCACCCCACAGAACAGGAAGATTTGATCTGTTTGGAACTAGCTAATCTCATTAGTGCCATTAGCAAGAGTGTGCTATTTGGTCCTGGTATTTCTGGGCAAGAGGATTGAATAATTGGTGAGAATTCCCACAGTGATCACTAGCCATTGCCTCCAGCTGGGAAATGTGCAAATCTTTATATTGGCATTGAATTCTAATGGTGTTCCAATTGTCTACTGACTATATCTGCACATGAGGATTGACACTTGGGAAAAGTACAGGGAATCTCTCAGCAGCCTGTGATCTGGATCTCAGCAAGAGTCAGGGGAACAAAATAAAATTTGGAGAGGAGGCAATGAGAAAGAGTAAATTGTCTGTTTCATAGGGTAAGTACATGCACGGCCATTGAGTATAGGTAATGACTGGCCAGAGTATTCTCTCATCTGTATGCCTTAGAATTGTTTAGGACTGAATTGGCCTTTCTGAGAAGGTGCTTAATGTATCTTTTTGTTTTAAAATAGAAATTAACCCTTAGCCCACTGTTTTGAAGATGCAATAATATTCCTGCTTTGTTTGATTCAGTGAATGAAGTGTCTATTTCCCTTCTTTCCGTTCTAAATATCTCTGTATTTTTTTACCTTTCTGTGTTTATTATTTGTGCAGATGAAGCTGCTAAAATTCATCCAGTCTCTGTCTTGTGCTTTCTTATTTATGTTATATTGTAAAACTTATGATGAAGCTGGAGTAAAGAAACTAAAAGTTCAGTTGTCTGAAATAGAGCTGCCCAACCAGTACTTAACTTGATGGTTTTCCCAAATATTTAAAATTGATCACCCATTTTTATATTCATTTACTTCCATTTCCCATGTTGAACTTTGCCTTGGAACTATTGTAATTTATAACATATGAAACCTTTTAAACCATCATATCTGTATAAACTCTTTTCAAAAGTAAAGCAGAATTAAGCTCTGTTCCCCAATTCTCAATGCCCTGTGACTCGCTCTGCTTGAACTACACTTCTAAATTTTACTTGCTTCAGTGGTTTCATTATATAACAAGCATTCAGGCCTCTCTATGAAAACACATTTTTGTATTGTCCCTCTTCACTTTGAGTTAATGGGCTATTGTTAACTCCCTGAATTTTCTCTTAATTTTCAAACTAATCACCTCTACTGTTGTCCAAGTAGTGCCCAGTATCCTAAGCATTTCATAACCTCACCTCAACAATCCTGGTATCGTCCTGTGGAATCGCATATCTTTCAATGCCACACAGCAGTATAATGTGATGTAAGGTCTCTTTTAAACTAGTGCTGAATTGTCTTTAGTGATAGTATTGATCACTTCAGTATTTTGAGTATTTAAACAGATTTTGTCCTGTGCTGCCTGGCCCATCATGTTTTACATAAGCTGTGGATTCTCTTTCTTTGTTCGTGGATGGTTTAGTGTTTGTCTGTCTAGAAACCTTCAATCCCTGAACTTAATAATATTTCCCTATTGCTACTGTTGTAACAGGATCAGAACTGATGCCCAAAGCCCTCTCCACAAGAATAGTGGGTGGAATCTGGTGGTTTTTTACATTAATTATAATCTCTTCATACACTGCCAACTTGGCTGCCTTTCTAACTGTGGAAAGAATGGATTCCCCCATAGACTCTGCGGATGACTTGGCAAAGCAAACCAAAATAGAATATGGTGCTGTCAGGGATGGATCCACAATGACTTTCTTTAAGGTAGGATTCTTCTTCTCTCTACAGCCTTACCACAGGCAGCCTCTGTGTGGCCATGCAAATGATACTGTACAGATCCAAATGTACTTCATAAATATTTAAATCCCTTTTTACCAACCTATTGTTCATAAGTTGCAAACAGGGATTCTGATATTAACTGGGACTCATGGCTTCAGGAATTTGTCTTATTATTTTTTTAAATCACTGAGTAAAAGAAATTGAACTTAATTATTCCTGTAGTTAGCTCTGCGGTTTGCTGTTTAGTTTAATTGCTGCCTTGATTAATAACTTGGTGGCTCTTTGTGATCATAACTTGTCTGAAGTAATCAGAACATGGTACAGATCTCTGATTATGGTGAATAGAAATTACTGCTCAAGATAGGAGCAAACTGATTTTTGGAACATTTGTATGATAATCCTCTGCAGTTAAAACATGGAGAGTTATATGTCTTATGAATTGGTTATTTAGTCCATAAAATAACCCACTAACAGCGTTTTAAAAAAGAATATTGTTAGTCTATTGATAACATCTGGGCTGTAAAGATACATCACTAGTTTTTTTTTATTATAGTAAGAGAACTCTTATTCCAGGAACAGAACATCATGCAAAGAATTCATGTAGTAGAAAATCTAGGGCTTTTCAGAATCAGAATCAGGAATGTGTTGTGAAATTTGTTAACTTGCTGGCAGCAGTTCAATGCAAAAAAAGAGTAAAAAAACCCTGTGAATTACAGTATGCAGAGGTGTGTGTGTGTGTGTGTGTGTGTGTGTGTGTGTGTGTGTGTGTGTGTGTGTGTGTGTGTGTGTGTGTGTGTGTGTGTGTGTGTGTGTGTGTGTGTGTGTGTGTGTGTGTGTGTGTGTGTGTGTGTGTGTGTGTGTGTGTGTGTGTGTGTGTGTGTGTGTGTGTGTGTGTAAAATAATTAAATAAGTAGTGCCAAAATAGAAATCTAATGAAGTAGCGAGGTAGTGTTCATGGGCTCAATATCCATTCAGAAATTGGATGGCAAAGGAGAAGAAGCTGTTCCAAAATCAGTAAGTGTGTGCCTTCAGGCTTCTATACTTCCTCCCTGATGGCAGCAATGAGAACAAGGCTTGATCTAAGTGATGGTGTCCTTAATGACGGTCACCACCTTTCTAAGGCATTGCTCCTTGAAGATGTCCTGGATACTGCGGACACGAGTGCTTATGATGGAGCTGACTAAGTTTACAATGCTCTGCAGCTTACTTTGATCCTGTGCAGTAGCCGCCCCCAACCCCACACTAGGCGGTGATGCAGCCAATTAGAATGCCCTCCACAGTACATTTATAGAAATTTTCAAGTACTTTAAGTGATATACCAGTTCTTCTCAAACTCCTAATGAAATATAGCCACTGTCATGCCTACTTGGTAGCTGCATCAATATGTTCAGTCCAGGTTAGTTCCTCAGAGATATTGACACCCAGGAACTTGAGGTTGTTCACTCTTTCCACTTCTGAATCTTCTATGAGGACTGGTGTGTGTTCCCTTGTCTTACCCTTACATCCTACCAAGATTTCCTGTCCATTTTGTAGAAAATCCTGTGATACCTGGTGACTTTCATGCTTATGATGCACTGTAAGTAAATTCAGAAAGCCTATGTGGAATGGCTTGCAAGCCATATAAAACAATTGCTTAAAATACCAGGTGCTGATCTTCATATTTTATTTAATATAAAGCAAAGGAAGAAAACACTCTGAGCTCTACTGGGATCCTTGTATAACATCTGTATGCACCACATGTCCAGCTATCACTCCCTTCACTCAAATGTGTTACTAAATGTGGATATTAAACTTGTCATTTTGCAATATTTATGGCTATTCTTATTCATTTGAACAGACAGAGATGAAGTGGTTGTTGTGTTTTTGGTTTGCACTCTGAGGCTGTATTCATTGTGTTGATATAGTGACTCCCTCAGTGTTAGTGGCACCTAGAACATTAATCAGTGCCTAAATGTCTTCAGTGACGGTATTGAACATTCCTGTATTTGGGATGAGATGGGAGTGACTGGCTTTGCCATCAAGGCAGTATTTGAATGAGTGTGGCATTAAGATGCACTTGTCAAAAGTGCACAATGGTTCGGCACAGCCAAGAAGGGCTAAAAGGCCTGTTTCTGTGCTGTAATGTTCTATGGTCCTATGTATCCTCAATACTTCAGTGCTGAAGGTCCTCAGGCCAGTGTCCTTCATCTCGCTATCTTCAACTGCTTCAACAGTGAGTGTTCTTCAATCGTGAGGTCAGAAGTGGGAATGCTCACGAAATGATTGTACAATTCTATTTAAAACTCCTTAGCAAATGAAGCAGTCCATGCCTTCAGGCAGCAAGACCTAGACAATATACAGATATTGGCTGATTGGTACCAAGACACATTAATTTGGTGGTTGCATGCGGAGGAAATTTATAAACGACACTCAGGCTAATTAATTTGTATGATCAACTAAACCGAAGTATATTGTTAAATAGAATTCTTTATTGAAGGCAGTAATTCTTAAATGAACAATAGTACATGAATACATCAATTTATTAGGAGTACTATAATTTAATACAAACCTGCCCCATACAAGTGACAGTAATCAAGTACTGTTGCACTGTGTGTGAGTACGCGTTGCATAGACCTAGTTAATCCACTGTTAAAGATTTATGCATTGTTTATACCCAGGAAACTGTCAGTCCCTGCAGAGTAACTAAATTTAAGACTTCCACTGCACCTGTTGTTAAGAAATGATTACCAGTGTAAACTCTCCTACGCTCTCAGAGCACATTTTGTGAAAGCTGTAGGGGTGATGTTACACAAGCACAGTTTCCTTCAAATCACAAAGATATCACAGGTTAACAAAGATATCACACATCAACAAAGCTAAGTATTGCATGCAATTATGCACCAATTGATAATATTCATTTAGATAATAATTAACAGAACATGCCAGTGCATTTTAAAATCATAGCCATGTTCTTCCTAAATTGAGAATCAAAATCAGAATTGGGTTTAATATCACTGGCATAAGTAGTGAAATTTGTTGTTTTGCGGCCCCAGTACATTGCAATACTGTACATAACAATAAAATCTATAAGTTACAAGAAGTGTACTGCATTTAAAAAAAGAAAATTAAATTAAGTAACAAACAAGAGAAAATCTGCAGATGCTGGAAATCCAAGGAACACACACAAAATGCTGAAGGAACTTAGCAGGCCAGGCAGTATCTATGGAAAAGAGTACAGTCAATGTTTCAGGCCAAGACCCTTCAGCAGAACAAATTAAGTAAGTAGTGTAAAAAGAGATAGTGTTTATGAGTTCATTGTCCATTCAGAAATCTGATGGCGGAGGTGAAGAAGCTGTTCTTAAAACTTTGAGCATGTGTTCTTATGCTCCTCTACCTCCTCCTTGATGGTAGCAGTGGCAAGGGGGCATGTCCGGGTGATAGGGTCCTTAATGATGAAAGCTGCCTTTTTGAAGCTTCGTCTTTTGAAGGCTTCCTGGATGCTGGAGAAGCTAGTGTCCATGATGAAGATGGCTGGGTTGTCAATCCTCTGCAGCATTTTCCAATCCTGTGTAGTAGCTCCTCCATACTGCACGGTGTTGCAACCATTTAGAATGCTCTCCATGAACCTCTGTAGAAACTTGTGAGTGTCTTTGGTGAAATACCAATTTTCCTTGAGCTCCTAATGAAATCTAGCCGCTGCCGTGCCTTTTTTTGTAATTTCATCAATGTGTTGGGCACAGGATAGATCTTAAGAGATATTGAGATCCTGGAACTTGAAACTGCTGATCCCTTGATGAGGACTGGTGTGTGTTCCCTGAAGTCCGCAATCAATTCCTTAGTCTTACTGGGTTTGAGTGGAAGATCATTGCTTCAACACCACTCAACCAGCTGATCTATCTTACTCCTGTAAGCTTCCTCATCACCACCTGAAATAATGTCAACAGTAGCTGTGTTGTCGGCAGATCCATAGATGGCATTCGAACTGTGCCTAGCCACACAATCGTGAGTGCAGAGAGAGTAGAGCAGTGGCCTATGCAATCATTCTTGAGGAGCACCAGTGTTGACTGTCAGTGTGGAGGAGGTGTTATTTCCAATAGGCACAGACTATGGGGCTCCCAGTGAGGAAATCAAGAATTCAGTTGCAGAGGAAATTAAAGAGGCCCTCATTTTGAGCTGTTGATTAGAAATGAGGGTATGATCATGTCGAATGCTGAGCATGGGTATTACTATTGTCCAGGTGATCAAAGGCCAAGTGGCGAGCCCATGGGTTTGCATCTGCTGTAGACCAATTGTGGTGATAGGCAAATTGCAGTGGGTCCAGGTCCTTGCTTAAGCAGAAATTGATTCTAGCCATGATCGACCTGTGATGGCACTTTTTCCACAGTAGATGTGAGTGCCACTGGACAATAATCATTGAGGCAGCTCACCCTGATCTTCTTGGGAACTGGTATGATGATCACCTTTCTGAAGCAGGTGGAAACCTCTGACTGCGGCAGTGAGAGATTGAAGACTCTCTCCAGCTGGTTGGAACAGATTTTCAGAGATCTACCAGGTACACCATCAGAGCCTGACTCCTTACAAGGGTTCACCCTCTTGAAGGGTGTTCTGACGTTGGCTTCTGGGACAGCAATCGCAGGATCACCAGATGCTGCAGGGATTCACACAGGAATAGCTTTATTCTCTCTTTCAAAGCATGCATAAAAGGTGTTGGGCTCTCCTGGGAGTCAAACATTACAGCTGCTCATGATGTTAGACTTCACTTTGTAGGAAGTGATGGCCTGCAAACCCTGCCAGAGCTGCTACCCATCTGATTCTCTCTCTAACTGCAACTGGAATTGTTTTGCACCCTTAAAATAGCCCTCCGTAGGTTGTACCTGGACTTTTTGTATGGTTCAGGATCACCGGTCTTGAATGCCACAGATCTAAGACCTCAACAGGCTACAAATCTCCTGGTTCCTCAATCCGCTTTTGTTTTGGGTATGTCCAGTATGTTCTTGAAGGCTTTCACTCGTCCACACAGGTCTTGATGAAACCAGAGACGACTGTGGCGTGTTCATTCAGACTCAAAGATGAATCCCTGAATATTGTCCAGTCCACTGACTCGTAGCACTCCTCTGCCTCTCTTGATCCTCACCTCGAGTGCTGCTGTCTTTGGTCTCGGTCTGTATACTGGGAATAGAAGTACAGCCAGCTGATCAGACTTCCCAGAGTTTGGTGTGGGATGGCACAGTGAGCATTCTTGATGGTGATATAACAGTGGTCAAGTGTGTAGGTTTCTTTGGTAGAACAGGTGATGTGTTGGTGGTAGTTATTCAGAGACTTGTTCAAGCTGGCCTGGTTGAAATAACCCACAACGATATGGAAGGCATCAGTGTGCACAGTTTTGTGTCTGCTGATTACATTGGCCTGAAGCGGAATGTACACTGCGACCAGTTTGATGGTGGAAAACTCCCTCGGCAGATAAAATGGATGACATTTGACCGCTAGATGTTCCACATCAGGTAAGCAGAACTGTCAGGTTTGACCACCATGATGAATTAATCATAAAGCATTCTTCCCTTCCACTGCCTTTAGAAGACCGAATTGTCCAGTCTTTGCAGAGAATGGTGAATGTAAAGCTGTCAGGCTGCAGTGCTGGATGTGAAATAGCAGGGGACAGCCATGTTTTCGGAAAGCAGCGTACACAGATGCCTGCCCTTTAAATGTTCTGTGCTCTGAGAGAAACCAGTGCAACATACGCATTGGTTTCTCTTGAGACTTTGATTCATTACTATAAATTGGAACAGAGGACAGAAAATCTGATCTGTAATGGTTATGTTCAAAGCCACAGGCAAAACAGCTTTGGAGAATTCGTCCTTCTGCCTTTTGTTGCAGATTATTATGTGACTTTAGGTCTTAAATTGTAAAGGAATTGTTTGGTTTTATAGATATTTTCCATTTTATAACCTAATTCTATCCCCCCTTTCTTCTCCAGCATCCTCACACATAAAATACTTCCAGTTCCAGTGTCCATCTGTTTCAAAACTCCTGTTATAATCCTTTACATCTGGTTCACGATGCTCAGTGCACCATTTTGCAATCCCCTCTCCATTTGGATTCTCTGTATTGAAACAACTTCAAAGCTCAGCCACCTGTCCCACTTCCCAATCATTTTTCACGCCAGTCCACACTGAGCTGCAGCAGTGACCTGTCCTTCAACACCGTGAACTTAAAATCTTTCCATAACCTCATTATACACATGACTGTTCCCTCTAAAACAACTTCTGCATCTTCACTTTGGTCATTGTGGAATTCCAGGAGGGGAGGTCATAAGACCAGACATCCATAAGACACAGGAGCAGAATTAGTCCACTTGGCCTTTCACGTCTCCCCCACCATTTCATCATCCATTTCCCTCTCAATCCCATTCTCCTGCCTTCTCTCAGTAACCTCTCACACCCTGACTAATCTATCAACCTCCACTTTAAGTACACCTGGCCACCACAGCCACATGTTGCAATGCATTCCACAGATTAAGCACCTTCTGGCTAAGGAAATTCCTCCTGACGTTCATTCTAAATGGACATCCCTCTATCCTGAGGCTGTGCCCTCTGGTCCTAGACTCCTCCATTATAGGAAGCATTCTCTCCACATCCACTCGATCTAGGCATTTCAACATTTGAAACGTTTCAAAGAGATCCCCCCTTCATTCTTTCAAATTCCAGCAAGTATTGATCCAGAGCCATCAAAGCCTCTTCATACAATAATCTTTTCATTCCCAGAATCATGCTTGTGAACCTCCTCTGGACTCTTTCCAGTATCAGCCCATTCTATCTTAGATAAGGGGCCCAAAACTGCTCACAATACTTAAAATGAGGCCTCACCAGTACTTCATAAGACCTCAGCATTACATGCTTGCTTTTATATTCTAGTCCTCTCAAAATGAACACTAACATTACATTTGCCTTCCTCATCACCAACTGAACCTACAAGTTAATCTTCAGGAAACCTGCATGAGGACTCCGAAGTCCCTTTGTACCTCAGATTTTGAAGTTTTCTCCCCACTTTAGGCTACACTTTTATTCCTTCCACCGAAGTGCATGACCCTACACTTCCTGACACTGCCACTTCTTTGCCCATTTTCCTTCTGCCATCTCCCTGCTTCTACAACACTACCTGCCCCTCCACCAATCCATAAACTTGGCCACAAAGCCATCAATTCTGCCATCCAAATTATTGATATATAACATGCAAAGTAGCAGTCCCAACACCAGTCCCTGCAGAACTCCACTATTCACAGCCACCCAGAAAAGGCTCCCTTTATTCTTAGTCTTTGTCTCCCACTAATCAGCCAATCCTTTATGCATACTAGTGTCTTCCCTGTGATACCATGGGCACTTGCCTCGTTAAGCAGCTTCATGTGTGGCAGCTTGTCAAAGGCCTTCTGAACATACAAGCACACAACTTCCGCTGAATCTCCGTTGTATATCCTGCTTGTTAATTCCTCAAAGAATTCCAACAGATTTGTCAGGCAAGACCTCATCCTTAACGATCAACTTCAACACTGATGTCAGGCTAACTCAATAGGTTTCAACAGGTACATTTAGAGTCAGAAAAATGTATACAATATACATCCTGAAATTCTTCTTCTTTGCAAAATCCACAAAAACAGAAGGGTGCCCCAGAGAATGAATGACAGTTAAATGTTAGAACCCCAAAGTACCCCCCCATGTATACGCAGCAGCAAAGCAATGACCCAGCCACCAGCAAAATCCTACTAATTTTTTTGCTCATAACAGAGTGATAATCATGCCCTCTCTTTAGGTTTTCTGTTGGCTTTGTCAAGCACAGTTGTGTCATCCTGCCTTTAGAATACTTCTCTTTGGGATATATCAATCCTGTGTACAAGGGATGATTGATAAGTTCGTGGCCTAAGATAGAAGGAGATGAGCTATACAGCTCTCGTTACATGCACATGCAGATCAACTCTTTGAGTGATTATGCAGAAAGTTTGAAGTTAATGACTTTTGTGGTATTTCTGTTTCAGATAATTGAAAATTGCAAGTAAGCACTGTCTGAGAAAATGGACCTTAGGCCACAAACTTATCAATCACCCCTCATAGTCCTGGATGTTCCCAGAAACTCCAGTGTTTGTTGTTCTGCCATCAACCCTGCTAATGTTCCCTTCCAATCAACTTTGGCCAGCTCCTCACTCATGCCTATATATTTTTCTTTACTCCATTGTAATACTAATACATCTGACTTTAGCTTCTCCATCTCCAATTGCAGGGTGAATTCTATCATTTTATGATCACCCCCTCCTATGGGTTCCTTTACCTTGAGCTCCCAAGTCAAATCTCGCACTTTGCACAACTCCCAATCCAGAATAGCTCAATCATGAACTGCTCCAGAAAGCCATCTCATATGCATTCTACAAATTCTCTCTTTTGGGATCCAGCACCAACCTGATTTTCCCAAACCAAGTCAAGTGAACACACTCTGGCCCTCAGTGGCGGGTCACTGGTTTAAAGAGTGAGCAGCTTCAAAGTCCTGTGCATCAACGATCTACCCTGGGCAAACACATTGATGCAATCACAAAGAAGGCACTCCAGTGGCTCTACTTTGTTAGGAGCTTGAGAAGATTTGGTATGTCACCAAGCACTCTTGCAGATTTTGATAGATATGCCTCATGGTAGTGGTGAGAAGAGAGCATGGCCTGGTTGTATCATGGGCTCCGGTGCACAGGATTGCAAGAGGCTGCAGAGAGTTGTAGACTCAACCAGCACCACCAGGCTCAGCCACCCCACCTTTGAGAACATCTTCAAGGAGCAGTTCTTTGAAAAGGAAGCATCCATCACAAAGGACCCACACCATCTAGGACATGCCTACTTCTCAATACTACCATCGGGGTCACTCAGGAGATGGTTGGTATGCTTCATGACCAATCTCTCGAAGCACTTCATTACAGTGAATGTAAGCGCTACTGGACTATAGTCATTGAAGCAAATTGTCACATTCTTCTTGGGCACTGGTATGATAGAAGCCTGATTGAAGAGGTTGGTACCTCAGTCTGTTGAAGTGAGAGGCTGAAGATGACCATAAACACCTCTTTAATAAGTAATTAATTATAAAGAATATTATTTATACTGAATTGGATGTTCTTTTGTTTTTGTTGCTTTGTCTACTTGTCCATTTCATAGACACGTAGAAAACCTACAGCATAATATAGGCTCTTCAGCCCACAATGCTGTGCCGAACATGTACTTACTTTTGAAATTACCTAGGGTTACCCATAGCCCTCTGTTTTTCTAAGCTCCATGTACCTATCCAAGAGGCTCTTAAAAGACCCTATTTGCATCCGCCTCCACTACCGTCGCTGGCAGCCCATTCCACACACTCACCACTCACTGTGTAAAAGACTTACCCCAACATGTCCTCTGGACCTACTTCCAAGCACCTTTAAACTGTGCCATTTTTAATTTGTTTTCTCTCCTTTTCTTACCCATGTATCCCTACCTTGATATTACTTTCTGTACTGAAGGGTTATTTTTGTAACATGCTACTGACCAATCATCTGCATTAAAATATATTTGAATTGCCATTGGATCTTCATTCTATTAGTTCTAAGCTTGTAGGCAACATACATTAAACACCTGGACTAATCTAGCACATATCCCCTCAGACTCTGTAGCAAAAGGCAATCAATTTCTTTGACGAACCAAGATCTGATATTCTGCACTCTGCAACTCCCAGATAGGTGATGGATGTAATTGAATGTAGAAGCTCATAAAAGGTCAGTGGAACTAGGCTGATCTGGGAAATGGTGTGGTTTCAAAGAAACATAATATATCAGGCTGCATTAACAGAGGGTTGGAATATAAATGAGAATGTTCCTTTACTACATATAGTTAGGACTGATATAGTTCTGGTCACTTAAAGGAGGATAGTATTTTAAAAATGCGTATCAGGATTTAGGTGCAGAAGCGATATCAGGGTAGGTTTTCTTACACAGAGAATGGTGAGTACGTGGAATGGGCTGTCAGCGACGGTAGTGGAATCGGATATGTAGAAACATAGAAAACCTACAGCATAATACAGGCCCTTTGGCCCACAAAGCTGTGCTGAACATGCCCCTACCTTAGAACTACCTAGGCTTTACCCATAGCCCTCCATTTTTCTAAGCTCCATGTAGCCATCCAGGAGTCTTTTAAAAGACCCTATCGTTTCCGCCTCCATCGCCGTTGCCGGTAGCCCATTCCATGCACTCACCACTCTCTGTGTTAAAAAAAAAAAAAAAAAAAAAAAAAAAAAAAAAAAAAACCTACCCCTGACATCTCCTCTGTACCTACTTCCAGGCACCTTAAAACTGCCCTCTCGTGTTAGCCATCTCAACCCTGGGAAAAAGCCTCTGACTATCCACACAATCAATGCCTCTCATTATTTTGTACACCTCTATCAGGTCACCTCTCATCCTCCGTCGCTCCAAGGAGAAAAGGCCGAGTTCACTGAACCTATTCTCATAAGGCATGCTCCCCAATCTAGGCAACATCCTTGTAAATCTCCTCTGCACCCTTTCTATGGCTTCCACATCCTTCCTGTAGTGAGGCAACCAGAATTGAGCACAGTACTCCAAGTGGGGTCTGACCAGGGTCCTATATAGCTGCAACATTACCTCTCGGCACTTAAACTCAATCCCATGGTTGATGAAGGACAAATCATTGTATGCCTTCTTAACCACATATGATAGGGTCTTTTAAGAAACTCCTGGACAGGTACATGGTGCCCAGAAAAATAGACGGCTCTGGGTAACCCTAGGTAATTTCTCAGATAAGGACATATTCGGCATAGCTTTGTGCGCCGAAGGGCCTGTATTGTGCTGTAGGTTTTCTATGTTTCTAGGATCAAAAATTTAAGGTAATGTCTTCTCTAATCTGAAGAAATTAGATAAAGGAAGATATCAATGTTCTCTCATTAAGTCTTAAGTAATATAAACAGAATTCATACAAATGATGAGGCGAAGTTATTGGTCGTTGACAAGTTTTCCCCAGCCCTTTTGCAAGAGATGGGAAGATGGGGGCAAAAGTCAAAAATTTGAAACAAGAAGAAAATCAAACCAAACAATTTCATCTGAACTGTAATAGAGTTGTGCAGAGTGAACCTTTGAAAGTAATTTATTCCTTTCTGGTAAAAGAGAAAAAAACTTCTATCATCTTGTGTTGTTGGGATATCCAGCATTTATTGCATGACTCGCGTGCCCTTGAATGAGAGAGCCACCTTTTAGAAGCACCACAGTGTTTGTGATGAAGCTACTCCCAATTGATTGAAGGGTATTACCAGAAGGTAAGATTGTATTTTAAAGGAATTTGGGGCTGCAATATTGTACCAGCAAACTCTTAAGTTGACTGGAGAAAAACCGGTTAGATGAAATTGTTGAAAAGTTAATAAAATGAATGCATCAGAATATAGGGAAATCCTGATACATTCTGCAAGAGAGCTGTGACTTGGGAGAAGATTTGTTTTCCAGCAAAACAATGACCCCAAAGCTACACAAGAATGATTTAAAAACATAGAAACATGGAAAACCTACAGCACAATACAGGCCCTTCAGCTCACAAAGTTAGACAATAGACAATAGACAATAGGTGCAGAAGTAGACCATTCGGCCCTTCGAGCTTGCACCGCCATTCTGAGATCATGGCTGATCATCTACTATCAATACCCAGTTACTGCCTTGACCCCATATCCCTTGATTCCCCTATCCATAAGATACCTATCTAGCTCCTTCTTGAAAGCATCCAGAGAATTGGCCTCCACTGCCTTCCGAGGCAGTGCATTCCAGACCCCCACAACTCTCTGGGAGAAGAAGTTTTTCCTTAACTCTGTCCTAAATGACCTACCCCTTATTCTCAAACCATGCCCTCTGGTACTGGACTCTCCCAGCATCTGGAACATATTTCCTGCCTCTATCTTGTCCAATCCCATAATAATCTTATATGTTGCAATCAGATGCCCTCTCAATCTCCTTAATTCCAGCGTGTACAAGCCCAGTCTCTCTAACCTCTCTGCGTAAGACAGTCCGGACATCCCAGGAATTAACCTCGTGAATCTACGCTGCACTTCCTCTACAGCCAGGATGTCCTTCCTTAACCCTGGAGACCAAAACTGTACACAATACTCCAGGTGTGGTCTCACCAGGGCCCTGTACAAATGCAAAAGGATTTCCTTGCTCTTGTACTCAATTCCCTTTGTAATAAAGGCCAACATTCCATTAGCCTTCTTCACTGCCTGCTGCACTTGCTCATTCACCTTCAGTGACTGATGAACAAGGACTCCTAGATCTCTTTGTATTTCTCCCTTACCTAACTCTACACCGTTCAGATAATAATCTGCCTTCCTGTTCTTACTCCCAAAGTGGATAACCTCACACTTATTCACATTAAACGTCATCTGCCAAGTATCTGCCCACTCACTCAGCCTATCCAAGTCACCCTGAATTCTCCTAACATCCTCATCACATGTCACACTGCCACCCAGCTTTGTATCATCAGCAAACTTGCTGATGTTATTCCCAATGCCTTCATCTAAATCGTTGATGTAAATCGTAAACAGCTGTGGTCCCAATACCGAGCCCTGTGGCACCCCACTAGTCACCACCTGCCATTCCGAGAAACACCCATTCACCGTTACCCTTTGCTTACTATCTGCCAACCAGTTTTCTATCCATGTCAATATCTTCCCCCCAATGCCATGAGCTCTGATTTTACCCACCAATCTCCTATGTGGGACCTTATCAAATGTCTTCTGAAAATCGAGGTACACTACATCCACTGGATCTCCCTTGTCTAACTTCCTGGTTACATCCTCGAAAAACTCCAGTAGATTAGTCAAGCATGATTTGCCCTTGGTAAATCCATGCTGGCTCGGCCCAATCCTATCACTGCTATCTAGATATGCCACTATTTCATCTTTAATAATGGACTCTAGCATCTTCCCCACTACTGATGTTAGGCTGACAGGATGATAGTTCTCTGTTTTCTCCCTCCCTCCTTTCTTAAAAAGTGGGTTAACATTAGCCATTCTCCAATCCTCAGGAACTGTTCCTGAATCTAAGGAACATTGGAAAATGATTACCAATGCATCAGCAATTTCCAGGGCCACCTCCTTTAGTACCCTAGGATGAGACCATCTGGACCTGGGGGTTTGTCAGCTTCAGTCCCATTAGTCTACTCATCACCGTTTCCTTCCTAATGTCAATCTGTTTCATTTCCTCTGTTACCCTATGTCCTTGGCCCATCCATACATCTGGGAGATTGCTTGTGTCTTCCCTGGTGATGACAGATCTAAAGTACTTATTAAATTCTTCTGCCATTTCTCTGTTTTCCATAACAATTTCACCCAATTCATTCTTCAAGGGCCCAACATTGTTCTTAACTATCTTCTTTCTCTTCACATACCTAAAAAAGCTTCTGCTATCCTCCTTTATATTCCTGGCTAGCTTGCGCTCGTACCTCATTTTTTCTCCCCGTATTGCCTTTTTAGTTAAGTTCTGTTGTTCCTTAAAAATTTCCCAATCATCTGTCCTCCCACTCACCTTAGCTCTGTCATATTTCCTTTTTTTTAATGCTATGCAATCTCTGACTTCCTTTGTCAACCACTGTGGCCCCTTTCCCCCCTTTGAAACCTTCCTTCTCCGGGGGATGAACTGATTTTGCACCTTGTGCATTATTCCCAAGAATACCTGCCATTGCTGTTCCACTGTCTTTTCTGCTAGGATATCCATCCAGTTAACTTTGGCCAGCTCCTCCCTCATGGCTCCATAGTTTCCCCTGTTCAACTGCAACACTGACACCTCCGATCTGCCCTTATCCTTCTCAAATTGCAGATAAAAACTTATCATATTATGGTCACTACCTCCTAATGGCTCCTTTACTTCAAGATCGCTCATCAAATCCTGTTCATTACACAAGACTAAATCCAGAATAGCCTTGTCCCTGGTCGGCTCTCGTACAAGCTGTTCCAAGAATGCATCCTGTAGGCACTCTACAAACTCCCTATCCTGGGGTCCAGCACCAACCTGATTCTCCCAGTTCACCTGCATGTTGAAATCCCCCTTAACTACTGCGACATTACCTTTGCCACATGCCAATGTTAACTCCCTATTCAACTTGCACCCAATATCCATGCTACTGTTTGGTGGCCTGTAGACAACACCCATTAGGGTCTTTTTGCCCTTACTGTTCCTCAGTTCTATCCACACAGACTCTACTTCTCCTGATCCTATATCCCCCCTTGCAAAGGACTGAATCTCATTCCTCACCAACGGGGCCACTCCACCCCCTCTGCCCACATTTCTGTCCTTAATATAGCACGTATACCCTTGTACATTCATTTCCCAGGTCTGATCTCCCTGCAGCCATGTCTCCATTATCCTAACAACATCATAGTTACCCATTCGCGCCTGAGCTTCAAGCTCATCCGCCTTATTTCTGACACTTCGTGCATTCAGATATAGAATTTTTAGCCCATTTCTCCTCTCTCTGTTTAAATCGCTGCCTATTGTGCTTAACCCAGCTCCCCGAACTCCCATCGGGCTATACGCCCCTTGAATTTTGTTGTCCTTCCTAAATTTACTTATTCTTTCTGCACATTTAACTCCATGTTCCATCAGATCATCCCTCTGTACATGTGTCCTCCTTATCACTTGTTCCGCCTCACCCTTCTCTACTACACACTTAATATTTCAGAAACGTGTAGTTCCCACCTGTCCTTTATTCTTCATCTCGCTATCCTCTCTCGCATTCTGGATCCCTGCCCCCTGCAAATTTAGTTTAAACCCCCCCAAGAAGCACTAGCAAACTTCCCTGCAAGAATGTTAGTACCGCTCCAGTTCAGGTGTAAACCATCCCGTCGGAACAGATCCCACCTTCCCTGTAACAAAGCCCAATTATCTAAAAACCTAAAAGTTTTTAGATAATTATCTAAAATTATCTAAAAATTATCTAAAAACCTAAAAATTATCTAAAAGTTGTGCCGAACATGTCCCTACCTTAGAAATTACTAGGGTTACCCATAGTCCTCTGTTTTTCTAAGCTCCATGTAACTATCCAAAAGTCTCTTAAAAGACCCTATCATATCTGCCTCCACCACTGTTGTCAGCAGCTCAAAGTTAATGTCTTGGAGTGGCCAAATCATTACTTAAGCTCTTATAGATAGCCGGGTCAAGGGATATGGGAAGAGGGCAGGAACGGGGTACTGACTGTGTATGATCAGCCATGATCACAGTGAATGGTGGTGCTGGCTAGAAGGGCTGAATGGCCTACTCCTGCATCTATTGTCTATTGTCTAAATCAGAGTCCAGACCTCGATCTAATTGTGAATTTGTGGCTAGACTTGAAAAAGGCTCACAATCCCTGCGCAATCTGACAGAGTTTGAAAAGTTTTGTAAAGAAGAATGGGGAAAAATTATAGTGTCCATACATGCAAAGCTGACAGAGATCTATCCACACAAACTCAAGGCTGTAATTGCTGCCAAAGGTGCATCTACTGAATACTGACTTGAAGGGGTGAATACTTATGCAATCAATGATTTTGTGTTTTACATTTGTAATTAATTTAGATCACTTTGTAGAGAACTGTTTTCACTTTGGCATGAGAGTCTTTTTCTGTTGATCAGTGTCACAGAAAGCCAAATTAAATCCATTGTGATTCAATGTTGTGAAACAATGAAACATGAAAACTTCCAAGGGGGATGAATACTTTTTAAAGGCATTGTATTTATTCTAGAGCAATAACTCCCCCCCCCCCACCCCCCTTAGCACTACATATTGACCTGTGGTCTGCACATACATTGTTGTCTACACATACACGTTGTTCTCTCTCTCTTTCTCACTGCAATCTGAATACACCAGTTAAAGCCATCACCCATGTATGTGCTTTTAGTTAATTGCTATATAGTTGTGCACAGGCGCAACAAGTTGGTGATGAGTACCAACCTGAATGTCAGAAAATATCACAAACTGCACCTACAGTTACAGAAAGAAACAGTGAGAGTTAAACAACATGAGAAAGCCATTATGGGCACTAACAAAGGAGCATGTGAGTAACAGTGGAAGATGCACTGAATTTAAAGTGAACATAACATGGCAATTGCTTCATGTGGGAAAGTCGATGAATTTGATAGTGCTAATGAAGGATGGGGGCTGTATATTGAGAGGATTGAACTGTATTGTAACACGAACAATGAGGGGGAGCAAAAGAAAGCCTCTACACTTCTTAGCTTAATGGGTGCAAGGACGTACAGTCTCTTGTGCAACTTAGTAACCCCTGAAAAGCCAGCAAGCACGATGTTCGATGAAATTGTTACAATTTTACAAAATCACTTCAACCCTAAACTGTTAGTAATAGCTGAGAGATGTAGATTTTACAAAAGGAACCAGTCAAAGATGAAAACATTTCTGAATACATTGCAGAACTATGCAAACTTTCCCAGTACTGTGACTTTAGAGATGGACTTTCTGATACATTAAGGGACAGGTTTGTATGTGGCATGCATAGTCAAAGCACTTAAAAGAGGCTACTGTCTGAAAGAGACCTAAATTTAGAACGGGCATTGACCATTGCAATATCGTTAGAGACTGCAGCAAAGGATGCAGCAGAACTACAGAAAAGGTTAGAATGTGAAATGCACAAAATGTCCCTGAATGGTGCAAAAAGCCAAAGATGTTATCAATGTGGCAAATCCTACCATGATGCAAATAACTGTTGGTTCAAAGAGAAAGTCTGCAGAAAGTGTCACAGACAAGGTTATGTAGAGAGAGTGTGCAAGGCAGTCAAAAAGCACAACTGAGTGAAACTCTCAAACACAAAACTGAGCAAATGCATAAAGTTACTAAATGTAAAACAGAATCAGACAGCATAGAGTCTGACAAAGGTGAACTGTCATGCCTAGAAGTGCATCGTGTTACTGAAGCAGATCACTAAATCATCTGGATCACAATGTGTCCAGTGGAAAACTGAAAGTGGAGCCGGATATACGGTCAGCTTTGTCCATAGTTCCAGAGACTGGTTTCTAAGATATTATTAGAAAAGACCTCAGTGATGGTGAAGACCTACGCAGGCTAGAAAGTGTCTCTGAAAGGCAAACTGAAAGTAAATGTGACATATGGAGGCCAAATGTAACAGATAGAGTTTTATGTGTTGAAAAGTAGAGAGCTGGCACTTTTCGGATGTGAATGGTTGAGAAAAATCCAAGTTGACTGGTACGCAATCAAACCTCTCAATGTGACATCAAGAGGCAATTGCAGCCCAAATGGTGGCACTAACCAGAGGCTGTCACAGCTGCTTAATGCTAATGAGAAGGTGTTTGAGGAGGGAATAGATAAACAGATCGAGGACTTGCCAAAAAGTTTAAAAATACTCCCTCACAGGCACTGTTACACCCTTGGGAGTGGCTGTCTTCACCATGGCAAAGAGTATGTATTGACTTTGCTGGGCCATTCATGGACTCCTACGTTCCTGAACTCTGTGGATTCTCATTCAAAATGTCCAGAGGTTATACCATTGAAGTTAACCACCTCAGCAAAGGCTGTCTTCACTCTGAGGACTATCTTTGCCAGAAACGGCTTACAAGAACAAATTCTGAGTGACAATGAACTGCAATATTTCAATCAGCTCCTCACCACCCAGCAACCAATGGGTTCACTGAAAGGTTGATCCAAACCTTCAAGAAGTCCTTTAAAGCGATGGACAAGGAGGACATTTCTCTACAGCACAAGCTGGACAACTTCCTTTTTGTGTACCGGAACTCTGTCCACGTGATGACAAATCAAACACCCGCAATGCTGTTCATGAACAGGGATCTCAGATCTTGCATAGACCTCCTGAAACCAGACCTCTGGAGGGAAGTACAGAATAAACAGTTCAGCCAGTTGCCAAGTGAAGCAGGAAGGAGCTTTGAGATTGGAAAGGAAGTCCTAGCACATGATTACCGAGAAGCCGAGTGGACACCTAGTAGGATAGCTGCAAGAACTGGACCACTGTTGTACACAGTGAATGTTGGAGATCGGACATGGAGACATCATTTGGAGCAGATACTGGATTCTCAACTGAAGGACACACCTGAGTTGACTGCATCCAACAAGATGGACACATTACAGCTACTGGACTTGCCTCTCAGTGATGATGTCACTGACAGCAACGTGATACTGGAAACCAAGAACGTCATTTTAGGCAAGAAGCTTACCAAACTGACTCCACAGGTCCAGGAGCACTATCCTGAAACAGAGCACCACCCAAAAGACTTTTCTTTAGAACTGTGACATTAGTTATTGTGAAAGCATGTTTATTTGGAATATGGGTTTACAAAAGGGAAGTTCCTTTTTCACGCCTATCAGTCACCTAGGTTTTCCTTTCCATTGTTTACATTTCTCCTCCCAGCCCATTATGTATATTTATTGTCCATCACCACACACTTAACCACCTGGGTTTCTTCTCCTTTGACCTACCCTTCCTGTTCCATGTGTTGATCGCCCTTCCCTTACTTGTTTCCATCCATCACAAACCAACCTCTTTCTCTAAATTACAATCTTCCCTCTGCCCCACCAGTCTGACTTCATCCGACCAGTGCCCCATCTGGTTCCAGTTATCGCCTACCTGCCCCTGTCTAACTTTGCCCCTTCTCCCCTTTATATTCCCTCTGCACTCTCAGTCCTAACTCAGGGTCTCTACCTGAAATGATTATTCCTTTGCCTTCACAGATGCTGTCATGCTGCAGTTTGTTTTTCACTCGTGATTTGAGCAACTTCTGTCTCTTTTCTTGCCTGCATATTGTGTATGGCTTTGGCTATTGCACCTAAAGGAACATATACCTTCATTGGACATGATGTAATATAGATTTACTGAATTGATTCCTGAGATGAAGTCATTGAGGTGAACAGCACAAAAAGGGGCTTTACACCCCATCAAACTTCTTACCTTTCTGCTCTAATGCCATTTGCCTGCATTTAGTCAATATCCATTCAATGACTTACACTCTCCATTTGAAAGAATAGGTATCTTATTGCACCACCACCACCTCTGGAACAAGTTCCAGATATCAACAACTGTAGTATGTATAAGTTTAAAAAACAATCTCTGAAATCAAAACTAGAACTTCTACCTCTTTTAAAACTATGCTCTCTAACCTTGGGGGGAAAATACTTCCCTATAAACCCTGTGACTTTTATAATTTTATATATCTCCTCAAATCGCTCCTCAGCTTCCTATGCTCCAGAGAAAATAAACCCAGCCTGTCCTTTTTCATTCCAAAACTAATATTCTCAGATATAAGCACCGTCTTAATGAATCTCCTTTGTATTTTCTCCAGTGTAACCACATCCTTTCTCTAATTTTGTGACTAGAACTGCGCACAGTATTCTGAGGTTAGCCATTGCTTCATAAAGGTGAAACTTAATGTCACAACTTTTATATTCTGTGCTCCTCGCACACAAACAAGCTGAGCGTGACAAAACAGGTTAATAGGGACTATGGACGAGAACACCAAAGTCCCTGTTTATCAACATTCCTTATTTCCCCACCATTTACGGTGTATGTTCTACCTGTTTTCCACTTCAAAAGGCATCATTTCACTCTTGTTAGGATTAAATTCCATTTGCTTGGCACAGCTTTCCCTTTGATCTACATCCTGAAATAGCCTTAAACAACCTTCCACACCAAGTTTCATGTCATCCACAAACTTACTAGTCACACCTCCTACATTCACATGCAACTCGTTAATACATATCACCTCACCTGTGCCTAACAAAGATGCAAGAAAATCTGTCAGGGCCATTTGCTTCTCAAAGCAACCTGGGAAGAATGTCATATGGTCCTGGGGATTTATCTATCTTTATGCATCCCATAACATCTAACAACTCTCCCTCTTTAACACTGGCTTGCTCCAGATAATCCACCTACCCTTTCCTGAACTCACTATATTCCAAGTCCTCTTCTTGAAGGAGATGAGAAGTGTTCACGCCCGGAGCACTGGACTCCACATTTAGATCACTCCTTTGGTCCCTAAGGAGACTCATTCCTTCCCAGGATTCCCTCTTGCTCCCAATATATTTATATAATATTGTGAGATCCTCCTTAATCTTACTTGTATGGATATTTCATAGCCCCCTTTTTGTTTTCCTAATTTTCTTTTAAATTTAAAGATACAGTGCCAAATAAGCCCTTCAACCCCTCTGAGCTGCACTGCCAGCAACCCCCGATCTTTAACAGAACAATTTTCAATGACCAATTAACCTTCTAACTGGTACACCTTTGGAATGTGTGAAGAAACCGGAGCTCCTGGAGGAACCCATGCATTCCAGGGGGAAACGTACAGTGTCACCATTCCCAAAGTGTTTCTCTACCAATATAACTACCTTCCCAGTTTCTTTTCCTAAGTTAAGGTTGTGTACAGCCCCATCTTTATTGGTCTCAAACATATTTCTAGGCTGCACTTAACCATTCTGCCCTATGTAACCCATTTGTGCTAAAACAATCATAATCAATGTTGTGAAAGTTAAAACTCACCATGCTATGTTTCAATTGCTTTTCTATTTCTCTACTTCACCTTGACTATTGTGAGACATGTAGTTTAACCCCAACAAGACATGTTCGGCACAACTTTGTGGGCTGAAGGGCCTGTATTGTGCTGTGGGTTTTCTATGTTTAAGACGTTCACCCCTCTCTTATTCCTAGTTTCTACACGTACAGCTTCATTGGACAACCTCTCCAAGATATTGTCTCTAAGTCATGCAGTTCTGTCCTCCCTAATCCATAGTGTGATTTTCTGTTCCCTTTTGATTTCCCCTCTCCCATGTCTGAAACTTCTGCAATGCAGAGCATTAGAAAAAAGAAACTTGGATGAGAATATACAAAGCATGGTTAGGAAGTAACAGATGACAGTAAAATTGGTGGTGTAGATGTTGAAGATTGTTATCAGAAATTACAAAGGGATTTTGATCAGGGATGGAAATGGGTTGAAGCACGGCAAATGGAATTTAATTCAGATAAGAGTGAGCTGTTGCATTTTGGGAAAATAAACTGGTGTAGCAATTTCACAGTAGGGACCTGGGAGTATTCATGAAAGTGATATTGCAGACAAGCTGGTGAAGAAGGCTTTTAGCATGCTGGCCTTCATCAGACAGGGCTTTGAGTGTAGAGTTAGGTTGTTATGTTGCAGTTGTATAAAACACAGGAGTGAGGCTGCATTTGGAATATTATGTTCAGTTTTGGTCACCCTATGTATAAGAAAGATGCCATTAAGCTAGAAAGAGCACAAATATTTACAAGGGTTATTGCTGGGACTGAGTGATGGAGAGATTGAATAGGTTAGGACTTTATCCATCGGAGTGTAGCAGAACGAGGGATGATCTTACAGAGAGGTGTATAAAATCACAAGGGGCATCGGCAGTGTGAATGTGCACAGTCTTTTTCCTCAGGGTTGAGGAATTGAGAACTAGACAGCACAGGTTTAGGGAGAGGAGAGAGAACATGAGAGGCATTAACTGCTTGCACTTCTGGCTCTTTCTTTCTGTATTTGCTGTGTGATCACTCACTAAACATGCTATCCAAATCGTTTCTGCATCCTGGATTCTCTATAATAAATCCAACTGTAACTCCATCGGCTCTAAGTATCAGATGAGTGCTGTAACAGCACGTACCTGCCATAGATTTAGCCATCTTCCTGCAGGAGGGGAATACCAATGCCCCAGCTTCTCTATCCTTTATCCAGGTCCCTTTTACTAAGGAAACAGAAGGAAAAAAGTAACTTCTTACCAGATTACTTCACCAAAGCCAATGTTCATCAGACTCCACACTTTTGACATCAAAAGCAGCTCTTCAGCCTCACAACCTCTCTCAAAGTGGCTGCTCCCAAGATAAGATGGTAGTTTTATGAAAAGAAAGTGGATTGAATAATATTGGCTAATTAGAATTTTGTGGAATGAGAAGTGATCTCATTGAGATGTTCAGGCTTCTGAGAAAGGTTAACTTGATGGATACTGAGAAGTTGTTACCTCTGGCTGAATGAACGGAAACTTGGGGGCAATATTCAGGATAAGCTTTCATCCATTTAGGGCAGAGATAGGAACTTTCTTTAAACACATTGTATATATTTGCAATTTTCCACTGTGAGAAACTTCCTGATCCTCAGCTGTTGAGTAGAAATATTGGTAGACAAATAAAACTACAGATGCTGGAAGAATTCAGCCAGTCAAGCAGCATCTGTGAAAGAAAAACCTATTAACGTTTTGGGTTAATGACCCTCCTCTTAACTGGTTTCTCTTTCTACTTCTGCTGCTTGATTGGATGTGTTCTTCAGCATTTCTCTTCTTGTTTGTGGAAAATGGGAGGTTTTCAGACTCTGTGGAGATAAGACAAGAATCTTTGAGGAAGAAGAACCATGAACTTGCTGAATGGCAGAACAGGCCGAAGGACTTTATGGCTTGTTCTTGCTGAAATTTCCAATGCTCTTGATGATGAAGCTGTTATAAATACAAGCTTGTATACAGTGTTGTAGAAAAAAACATTTGTTGTTGTAAGTAGCTGCCTTCAGTTTGAATTATCGCTTTCCCTCTGATGCTGTTATTCCAGGTGATTAGCAGAACTACAGGAAAGAAATGCAAAAAAAGCATCAAAAACTGACTAATAGCTGATTGATATTCTATACCATATGCTAGTAAAATGGAATTTAATTCAGAAAAAGAAGGAGCCAATATATTTATCAATCCATCATATATATTTAAGGGGAAAATAGGAAAACAATCATTTACGATAAAACCTTTTTGAAGGAGCAGAAAATCTGAAAAATGTAGGATTGAATGAAAAGTCAGTGGATAATAATTATCTGATGTTTGAATGAAGCATATTGTTAAAGCATTGTGGGCAGAAAAAGATGATTCCCACTATGTTGAACTTCAGTCAAAGACTGGGATCTCACAAACAAACACTATATTTTACAGAAGTCAAAAATTTCAACCTATGAGAAAATGTGGGCATTCATGAACAGTCGAAAACAAACTGCTTTGTTGAAGAACAATGACGAGGGAATTCAGCGTGTTCTCACCACTGACTATGCCCTTCTGATGGAATCAACCAGCATTGAATACGTCACTCAGCGCAACTGCAACCTGACCCAAATTGGCGGGCTCATTGACTCCAAAGGATATGGTGTCGGAACACCTATAGGTAAAATAATGTTTTAACCTTTTAAATTTCTTATGATTCAAAATGCAATGACTTAAGAGAAATCTCACAGGAAAACACACACACCTACTTATTTCCACATGGCATTTCTGTTGGTGGTCTTGGGTTTAAGAAGGATAGGGGTTGGCTGTGATCTGACGTGTGACCAACAGTGATCAAATGAATTTTTAAAAATGCCTTCCTTCCAGAGAATGACTGCCCAGATTTTCATTGTACTTTTTCAAACTATGGGGTTTTTTTTAGCCATTGGTGATTGTAAATAGCATTGAAGCATTCCAATAAAAGGGTAACAACACACACAAAATGCTGGTAGAACACAGCATCCTGATGAAGGGTCTCGGCCCGAAACGTCAACAGCGCTTCTCCCTATAGATGCTGCCTGGCCTGCTGTGTTCCACCAGCATTTTGTGTGTGTTGTTTGAATTTCCAGCATCTCCAGATTTCCTCGTGTTTACCCAATAAAAGGGGACCTTGTACTCAACGTGAAGTAAGGGAATGCAGAAACATATCCTTTGGATCATGACATCCTTTGAATCATTTTTAACTCATCAATTCCTCTCCAACTGGATTATTTATTATATGCTGTCAGGGCAAATTTGACAATGTAGTGCTCCAGGCTGACTAAAAAGAATATTGTTTTTGGCATATTCATCCCTTGAGTATATTAATATTGGATTAATGTTCATCAATAACTCTAGCTATTTTTGTCAAGTTATGTTGTAACTTCATGGTGCTAATTATGTTTCTACCAATGGTTGGACTGCCTTTTTCTCTTTGGGGAATTTTATCTTAAATTCATGTTAGCTTTACTGATGCTAGCTTTGAGTCTAGAGATCTTTATTTACACAAATTCAAATTCTGGTTACTGTGGTGGGATTTAAACTTGCATCTCCAAATTAATAGCTTAAGCCTCCAGCTACTGTTCTAGTTACATAAAAACCAAAGTAATCATATCCCTGAATGTCAAATATACTGACATTTATTTTTTGTTAGACAAAAATCTACATTATTAGAACCAATCTTACTTAGATCAACAATAATGTTTTCAACTGTATTAGCAATTTGCTTACTGAAATAATTTCCCTGTGCAGTCTTCATTTTATATCATTTCTGTTTTGAAATTAGAAGTTTAATTTGTGTTTTTGAGGCATTGTTACCGAAATTTCACTCCAAGCGAAAACAGAATTTAATAGCTTAATTAAACATTTTATTTACCAGATCAATTACTATATAAAGTTTGTTTCAGTTTGGTGATTTTTATCAAGTGAGTTGTGTTGATGATGTTGTATAGAGGAAGTTCAATTTCTTGCCTGTAATAAAAGTAAACATAAAGTATGATCAAAATATTAAGACTTGTGATTCTATCTTATTACTAGATGTTCCCCCGGACTTCAGTAAGCAAAACTGAAGCATTAAAATGGCAAAAACAAGGCAGGACAATTCATTCATTGCTCTCCTGCTCATTGAATGACTTTAAAACTTGGTGTGGAAAGGCCGAAATTTTAACATTTATCTTTGCTCTAATTTTCTCCATTCTCCCAGTTTCTGTAACCAGCCCTAGCACTACAATCCTTCAAGTTTTTTGAATTCCTCCAACTCCACTCTGTTACTTAGCTCTGATTTTCTTAGTCCTGATACTGGCTGGCAGTGACCCAAGGAACCAAACATCTTAATTCCCTCACCAACTTCCTCAGTTATTACCCCTCAACCATCAGACTCTTGAACCAAGGGAAAACTTCACTCAACTTCACTTCATCATTGAAATGTTCCTGCAACCTATGGATTCACTTTCAAGAACTTGTCACCTCATGTTCTCGTTATTTATTGCTTATTTATTTCTTATTTTTTCTTTATTTCTTTTTGTGTTTGCATAGTTTGTGTCTTCTGAACACTGATTGATCACCTAAGTCAGTATGGTCTTCCATTGACTCTATTACCATTATTATTCTATTATGGATTCATAGAGTATGCCCACAAAAAAATGAATCTCAGGCTTGTACACAGTGACATATATATTCTTTGATAATAAATTTACTTTGAACTTTGAACTTCCTTTCCTCCAGCAACCCACTTGAAGAGCTAAACTAGATTGTACTGGAATCAGGCAGAAATAACTTACACCATTTGATTTGCTGCGAGGTGTACACAGAAATTATGCTATAACGTCATTTCTACCAATTCCATATCTGGCCAGCAACAGCTCCAGCTGGTTAAAGCCACACTTAGATTTTGTAAAGAGGATGATTCATGACAGGAACTGGCAGTGAATGTTATTCAAAAAACCTTTTGGAGAAGTTAGTGGGAGCAGTCGGCCTGATTTTCTAACATGACTCTGTAAGGCAAGGTAAGGAAGAAGAATTTCCTAACAGAAATCTGGCAACAACTATTGAGAGCAATGGGTGAAACCCAGATGCAGAATAACAAGTTTAATTACCAAACGTACAGCCAAGGTCAGTGAATACATTAGCACTCGCCTTCTTCCACCACCGTGACATAACTTTGGCTGGCTTCCAAAGAATCCCCTTCAATCAAACAGTGCTAACTACTTTGAACCAGTGCTGGCAGCTCTGGACCCACCCAAAATCAATAAGCATACATTTTGTGCTATTCTAACATTGTAGGCAAGTCACACAAACATATTACAGTAGCATGGACAAATACTGACTAATATTGTAGGATCACCACAAAGGCCATGGTCAGAAGTGGTCCAGGGAATACTCAAAGTCACAATATGCTTGTATGCAGCCCTCCTTCCCATTTCCCTGTCATTCCACATGTCCACCTGTTTCTTGAGCTTTTGATGGTATAAACATGCACATGAACATAGAGGATCCATTGTTGGATTGCCAAAGTCATATTTAGCAGCGCTGAAATCACATCAGCATTGCCCAAGAATTAATGTCACAATCTGTCTATTCAGCATGCATCTGTTGTGTATTAGCATCTAGCACTCCTGCCTTTTTGAATATGGCAGATGGTGCAAATATGTTAAAAGTGTACATGTGCACATTGCAAGTTAATCCTACACTTACAGCTCCAAAAAATAAACCCTGCAGGGCCAACTTTCATGGCCAAAGTCATTGACAAGGCTTTTGGTCACCTGCCCTTGTGCATATCTTGTTTAATAACCCTGTGCTGTTGGTCATCAGACATCTCACAGCAATAAAGGCACTGGATAATTTCAGTTCTGTCATTACCCAGTGGTGTTTGAACTTTCCACCTCATGAGGAATCATGTGCTCAGAGAAACCAAATCATCCAAGCGGAAGAGGAACACATGAGACTTTCCAGATGAGCCTCCGCTACCTATTGATGGGGAAAAGGCTTGCAAAAAGTCATAATTTGTGACTTGGTGATGCCTAGGAATGGGATAATATTGTGGTCCATTTTACTTTTACAAAAATTATTTCATAGCCAAATCAGGGCGCATGATATGCTGATAAAAATTGGCTCTTTACTCTATCAGAAATAATCATTACATGAAATTCTGAAGTACCATTACATGAAGTCATCAGACCATTTTCATCTTGTTGTTCATTTACTCCTAGCTGAATTAGAAATTGCCCCAGATCTCCTCCAAATGTGTTGCAGGAGTTGCCAGCCTACTTGATAATTCTCTTACAAATAAGTAATGAATTCATTCATAAAACATAGTTTAACTGTTACTGTTTTGAAATATAATTGCATTGTGTAATTCTTCTTTCTTACAGCACATAATGGACTAGTAACTTTTCAATTAACTTTATCTAACAAGAAGCCACTTCTGCCTGATCCATTTTACCAATCCACATTTCCTGTTCCTAAACCCACTTTCTTTGATGTGAATCCATTTCTCTTACTGGCATTTTATCTCACTCAAATCCCAGTCTCTGTTGTACTTGTCCTGCTCAACACTGACTTACTATTTTATCTGCAGTTGTGCTCTTCCTCAGTATCTTTTTTTTTGCAAATGAAAACTGTTTTCTTGATATTAACTAAAATATGGGTTTTCTTTGTTGACTATTCTGAACTATTTTTCATTGCTTTTTAAAAACACTTGTCCTTTCCTAGGCAAAATAGATTTCGGGGTTCTTTTTGCGATGTCTGACTTCCTTCTGTTTCAGCTCATCCCACAGACATGGGCAGATCATTCGAATGGTGGGGCCAGGTGTTCTAATACATATTATTGCAACTTAAACTATTTTACTAGATTCAAAATCAGATTCATTTATTTATCATGTTTATTGAATCTTACAGTGAAATGCATCATTAGTATTAAGAGCCAGCACAAGTGAACGATGTGACGGGGGCAGCCCACTGTTCTGTTTTATTACTCCAGAAACTAATTGAAAGAAAAGCACAAGAGCAAAGGAAACTCAAGTATTTAGTTTCTTTTCTTTAGTGAGGCGTGGTGGCTTAATGACGTACGCCGCAGGGAACCGTACTCTCTCCGGTCCTGTTCACCCTGTACACATCAGACTTCCAATATAACTCGGAGTCCTGCCATGTGCAGAAGTTCGCTGATGACACGGCCATAGTGGGGTGTGTCAGGAATGGACAGGAGGAGGAGTATAGGAAACTGATACAGGACTTTGTGATATGGTGCAACTCAAACTACCTGCGTCTCAATATCACCAAGACCAAGGAGATGGTGGTGGACTTTAGGAGATCTAGGCCTCATATGGAGCCAGTGATCATTAATGGAGAATGTGTGGAGCAGGTTAAGACCTACAAGTATCTGGGAGTACAGTTAGACGAGAAGCTAGACTGGACTGCCAACACAGATGCCTTGTGCAGGAAGGCACAGAGTCGACTGTACTTCCTAAGAAGGTTGGCGTCATTCAATGTCTGTAGTGAGATGCTGAAGATGTTCTATAGGTCAGTTGTGGAGAGCGCCCTCTTCTTTGTGGTGGCGTGTTGGGGAGGAAGCATTAAGAAGAGGGATGCCTCACGTCTTAATAAGCTGGTAAGGAAGGCGGGCTCTGTCGTGGGCAAAGTACTGGAGAGTTTAACATTGGTAGCTGAGCGAAGGACGCTGAGTAGGCTACGGTCAATTATGGATAACTCTGAACATCCTCTACATAGCACCATCCAGAGACAGAGAAGCAGTTTCAGCGACAGGTTACTATCGATACAATGCTCCTCAGACAGGATGAAGAGGTCAATACTCCCCAATGCCATTAGGCTTTACAATTCTACCGCCAGGACTTAAGAACTTTTTAAAAGCTATTATTAATGCTTTTTGAGATAGTGATTTAGATGCATATCATATTTTTTTTTACTGAGTTAAGTATTGTATGTAATTAGTTTTGCTACATCAAGTGTATGGGACATTGGAAAAAAAGTTGAATTTCCCCATGGGGATGAATAAAGTATCTATCTATAACCCATAACCTGAATTACTTAAACAACAAATGCTTAAACAAACAATATATTTGGCCCATTCAGGCCTAAAGATTTCATTGCTGTGGAGGATTTCTTATTCTTGTGGGCTAATATCTTTCCTGACAAGGGTGTCACTTGACTTGGCAGGTGAGACTTGTGGCTGTGAAACAATCTCAGGTTCTAGAGGCCTCCTCTGTGGTGGTTGTGGGAGTTGGCCCTGCCACTGCAGGAAGTGGTTCTGAGAGCAGTGGATACATTTCTTCTCTAACAATTGGCTCTTCTCTCCTCAACTAATCAAAGTGTCATCTCCAGATGAGATCAGACACAATCTCCACTGTGCAGGAGAGTGGTCCAGTTCTGTCCTTAATCTTTCCAAGTACCCACTCCACTTTTGATCACCTTTGTAGACTCTTGCCTGGACTACTTTCTCTCATAAGGTATGGTTGAAATGTTTTACACACCAAACTAGACTCAAGGCCTCTCTGACAATCTGTGCTTAATTTTTCTGTGCAGCAGTAAGGGAACATCATACAAAGGCAATGGGGCATTCACTTCCATCACTCATAACATGTGACATGACTGCATCTATTCCATATGTAAGTACAGTGTCTGTCATCACCATTTCCTTTGTCTTTTGGAAAGACACCATACAGTGATTTGTCCAATATCATTTCTTCCCAATCTGTAATATTGAGTTCAAGGGACGGAGCACAGTAGCCATCTTTGGCAGTAAACTGTTACAGTAATTAACAAATCCTAAAAAGGGCCTTGAGGCATCCACCACTGCTTCAGTGTTCTCATCACACATGTATAATCGTTGTATGTCAAAAGTATGACTGCAGTAAGTGAAGCTTGGTTTAAAGAATTCACATTTGTTGCATGATGCTCTGAGCCCATAACCTTCTAATCTTTTTAACACTGTCTTGAGGTTTTGGAGATACTCCTTGTCATCCTAACTGGCAACAATGATGTCATCCAGGTGCCTGGGCAGCCCTGCAGCACCTGGCACAAAGCTTTCTGCCAGAGTGCTGGTGCAGATGCTACTCCAATAGAAGCCCATTGTAGTGATAAAGCCGTTTGTGAGTATTTATGGTCAGAAACACTTTGGACTCTTCTTCCATCTCCAGCTGTAGGTAGGCCTCAGCTAAGTTCACTTTGCTGAAGTGTTTCCCGCCAGAAAGGTTTGCAAAAATATCCTCTAATCTACTCTCAGTACTGTATTGATGATGACCTTAAAATCATCACAGATCCTGACAGACACATTCTTCTTGGCTACTAGGGCCACAGGCATTTCCCATGGGCTTCATGCAACCTTGGAAGGAATTTCTTCAGCTTCCATGCGATCTAGCTCATTGAGCACTTTATCATGTTTGGTATAAGAAACAAGACTGGCTTTACAAAACTTGGTTGTGGCATTTTCATTTGACGCTATTTTTCTGTTGATATGTTTGAGTTTTCCAATGCCATCTTTGAACACTGCCGTGACATCATCCAGTACCTTTCTTAATTCACTTGCAGTTGACTCTATTGCAGGGGGTGTGACATGAAAATTGTGGATGGATCTCAAATCAAGTTGTAGTTGTCTCAGCCAATCACATCCCTGCAATGCGAGCCCTCCTGTTTTTACCATACACAAGCCCAATGGGGCTTGTTGGTTGTTGTACTTGACTGTTACAAATGTCATTCCCTCAGGAGTTCTCTTTTCTTCAGTATAATTTCTTAGTTGGAAATCTGCAGGCCTCAGTTTAATATCTTTGAAATGATGTTGAAACTCATTTTGTGGAATGACTGAAACAGTCAAGCCAGTGACCAATTCCATTTTAAGTAATTTGCCATTCCCTTCTGGTATATGCCACAATGCTGGTCTCTTGTTAGTTTTCACATTGTAGATCTCAAATCTACGCAGTCCTATGTCATTCTCATCATTATCAGATTTTTCATCAATAGCATGCAGATTAGTGCTCATTTTGAAAATCCAACTTGATTTTTTATCTTTTCCAATTCTCTGTGTAGTCCATTTATTTTTGTCTGCCCAACATGCTCTTCCTACGTGTCCAAATTTGTGGCATTTTCTGTAAGTTTTGCCTTTAAATCTGCATGGGCCTGCTGTATGTGAGCCCCACCACAGCTGTAACACAATTTGTTTGGTCAGATGGGTTTCTGCTTAGGTATTAAGTTTTGTTCACGCTCACTCTCATTCCTGGCTGGAACTTGGTTGAGCCTCTGTCTGCTGTTTCCATTGATACAGCAATCTCAACTTCCAAATGCTTCAGTTAGGAGCCATTTTTAAATCTCTCTCTTACGATTCATCAAACTAACCGATCTCTCAGCACATCACTGAGCCCATCACAGAACTGAAAGTTCTCAGACTATTTCTTCAATGAGCTATCTAAGCTGAAATGAACTCCCCTTCTTTTTGATTCTTCTTATGAAACCTAAAGCGTTCTGCAATGAACAATATTTTTGTTCTAAATGTTCCTACATTACTTTCACGATATCAGTAAAGCTTATTTCGTTGGTTTGGTTAGGGGAGTTAAACTTCTAAGAAAACTGTGTGCTGCACTCAGTAACATCTATTTCATTTACTTCAAAATAGTGCTCCGTTCATTCAGTATACATCATCCAGTTATTTGTTTGCAATCGAATGCATCTGACTTACTGATGTAACTAATCATTTCTGCTTTTTAAAAATGTATTATTATTATTATCACTGGGTGCTCTCTTTTTATGAACCCACATCCATGCATCCATTTTCTGCCTTTTTCCTTAAGGTTGTAATAGCTGGGAGTAGTAGTGGAGTCAAGCTACCACTACCTATTAAATGCTCCCAATAGCGTGTGACTCAAATAGCCTCTGACAACCAAGTCCAGTTCTTGGACTTCAAGTGTGACTCAGCTACTAAATCTGGCGAAACCATTTCTACTGACAGGAGAAGGGGCTAAACAGGCCACTGGCGCCTTAAAACCAGTTGCTTCCGGCAGATGGGGCTCATCGGCTGTGGTTGGCAGCTCATCTCGGAGAAGGAAAACTCTGATCTCAAATCTCCACATTCAACACTGACTGGCAAGTCCTGCGATTCTGCTGGTGTCAATCTGTATCGGTCTCTGCTGTTCCTTTGGCTTCATCAGATGTGTGGTGAGGGGGAGCTTGCTGCATGGGCAACAACTTGCTCTTCACGTTGTGCTGCTCTGGCTTGGGGATCTGGACAGCTAGGACGCAACATCCATGGCCGACCCTGACTGACGGAGGCTGCATCATCTGCTTTTTCTTTAACTCAAACATCTGAAGGAAAAAAATGCTGTGATTCCACAGATAGGTAGTCATCTTGGGTTCATTTTAAAACTTCCTCATCACCACTGTTATGTTTTGTAACTCCGGAAACTAATTGAATGAAAAACACAGGATACTCGTGTACTTGGTTTCTTTTCATACAAATGATGTTGCAACATAATGACATAAGCCATTCACGTACTTCTTACATATAACCCGTAATGAATTATATAAACAACAAAGAATGCTTAATCAAACCATGTATTTAAAATATTACTGAAGTATTAAGTACACTAGATCTGCAAGTGTTGCCACACATTCTGGCCCAAAACACATTCAGGAGCCAGCTATGCCTACCTTTTTGTTGGCTTTGTGGAACAGTCCATGTTCCAAGCCTATACGGGTATCCGTCGCCCTCTTTTCCTTTGCTACATCAACGACTGCATTGGCGCTGCCTCCTGCACTCATGCTGAGCTTGTTGACTTCATTAACTTTGCCTCCAACTTTCACCTTGCCGTCAAATTTACCTGGTCCATTTCTGCCACCTCCCTCCCCTTTCTTGATCTTTCTGTCTCTATCTCTGGAGATGGCTTATCTACTGATATCTACTATAAGCCTACTGACACTCACAGCGACCTGGACTATTTCTCTTCCCACCCTATCTCTGCCATTTCTGCTCTGAGGATGAGGCTTTTCATTCCAGGACAAAGGAGATGTCTTCCTTTCTTGAACAAAGGGGCTTCCCTTCCTCCACCATTAGCTGTGCTCTCAAACGCATCTCTCCCATTTCACGCACATCTGCGCTCACCCCATCCGCCTGCCACCCCACTCGGGATAGGGTTCCCGTTGTCCTCACCTACCACCCCACCAGCCTCCAGGTCCAACGTATAATTCTCCGTAACTTCTGCCACCTCCAACGGGATCCGACTACCAAACACATCTTTCCCTCTCCCCCCCTTTCTGCTTTCTGCAGGGATCGCTCCCTACACGACTCCCTTGTCCATTCGTCCCCCCCCATCCTTTCCCACCGATCTCCCTCCTGGCACTTATCCTTGTAAGCGGAACAAGAGCTACACCTGCCTTTACACTTCCTCCCTCACTACCATTCAGGGCCCCAGACAGTCCTTCCAGGTGAGGTGACACTTCACCTGTGAGTCGGCTGGTGTGGTATACTGCATCCGGTGCTCCCGGTGCGGCCTTTTATATATTGGTGAGACCCGACGCAGACTGGGAGTCCATTTCGCTGAACACCTACGCTCTGTCCGTCAGAGAAAGCAGGATCTCCCCCGAGGCCACACATTTTAATTTCACGTCCCATTCCCATTCTGATATGTCTATCCATGGCCTCCCCTACTGTCAAGATGAAGCCACACTCAGGTTGGGGGAACAACTCCTTATATTCCGCCTGGGTAGCCTCCAACCTGATGGCATGAACATTGATTTCTCTAACTTCCGTTAATTCCCCTCCTCCCCTTCTTACCCCATCCCTTATTTATTTATTCCCCCCCCTATTTTTTCTCTCTCTGCCCATCACTCTTTGCCTGCTCTCCATCTCCTTCTGGTGCTCCCCTGCCCCTTTCTTTCTCCCTAGGCCTCTTGTCCCATGATCCTTTCCCTTCTCCAGCTCTGTATCTTTTGCCAATCACCTTTCCAGCTCTTAGCTTCACCCCTCCCCCTCCTGTCTTCTCCTATCATTTTGGATTTCCCCCTCCCCCTCCTACTTTCAAATCTCTTACTATCTTTTCTTTCAGTTAGTCCTGACAAAGGGTCTCGGCCTGAAACGTCGACAGTTCTTCTTCCTATAGATGCTGCCTGGCCTGCTGTGTTCCACCGGCATTCTGTGTGTGTTGCTTGAATTTCCAGCATCTGCAGATTTCCTCATTTCTGGAGCCAACACTGCTTTTGCCAAGTATATTGCTTTTTGAGCAAAGCTTTTCTATTATTACTTAGTCATTTCATTACAATATAGTTACATGTAATTGACCATCAATCATAACTGTCATAAAATTAATCCTTTCTTATCCACACATTATATCTAATCAATTTTCAGCAAACTCACTGAGAATGATTTTATTTGCTAATACTTATTTTAAATTAAAAATGAGAAACACAAATATTGGAGCCAATTTCTATTGCAACACTTTGCAAGGCATATACTTTTAAGGAGACCAGTTACTGAAGTTCTATTAAATTTACCTACTGCATATAAAAGGACCAAGATAGAAAGGACCTGAAGAGAAGATTTCAACAGTTGGAGAGTCTAAGACCAGAGACCACAGCCTCAGAACAGAAGAACATCCCTTTTGAACAGAGATGAAGAGGAATTTCTTTTGGCCGAAGTGTGGTAAATCTTTGAAATTGCCACGGATGGCTTTGGAGGCCATATCATAGGGTATATTTAAAGCAGGGATTGATGGGTACCCAATTAATAAGGATGACAAAAGTTACAGGGAGAAGGTAAGAGAATTGAGTTCTCGTCCTTCTGCTCCAATACTTTACGACCTAAATTTATCATTCAGAGCCTTTTTATACTGTTTAAAAATTGCAATAACATATTTGAAAAATAACCATCAAGATCTCTGACTTGTTAGATGCAAACATGAGAAAATCTGCAGATGCTGGCGATCCAAAGCAACAGGCACAAAGTGCTGGAGGAACTCAGCAGGCCAGGAAAAGAGTAATCGGTCAACATTTTGGGCTGAGACCCTTCATCAGGACTGGAAAGGAAAGAGAGAAGTCAGAGTAAGAAGGTGGGGGGGGGGGAGAGGAGGAAGAAGTACACAGTGGCAGGTGATACTAGGAGAGGGGGAGGGTGTGAAGTAAAGAGCTGGGAGGTTGATTGGTGAAAGAGAGAAAGGGCTGGAGTTGACAGAATCTGATAGGAGAGAATAGAAGACCATGGAAGAAAGGGAAGGGGGAGGGGCACCAGAGGGATGTGATGGGCAGGTAAGGAGATAAGGTGAGAGAGGGAATCAGGAATGGCAAATGGAGAAGGAGAGGTGGGGGGCAATTACTGGAAGTTTGAGAATTGATGTTCATGCAATCAGGTTGCAGGTTGCCCAGACTATGTATGAGGTGTATGCTCCTCCAACTGAGTGTGGCCTCATCGCAACAGTAGAGTAGATTATGGACCTTTTCCATAGATGCTGCCTGGCCTGCTGAGTTCCCCTGGCATTTTGTGTGTGTTGCTCCTATTTGTTGGTGCCTCTTCTCAATATGTAACAAATTCAGTTACCTTCATATTCTATCTTAATGTTGTATCGAAGCCCAGATTTAGAAGTATGACCAGTAGTTGTTCAAACAACAACTGGGAGGGAGGCAGAATAAGGGAAATTATAGGCCAGTTAGCCTGAACTTGGTAGTTGGGAAGATGTTGGAGTCCATCGTTAAGGATGTGGTTTCGGGGTACTTGGAGGCACACGATAAAACAGGCCAAAATCACCATGGTTTCGTTAAGGGAAAACATTACCTGACAGATCTGTTGGAATTCCTTGAGGAAATAACAAGCAGGATAGACAAAGGAGAATCAGTAGATGTTGTGCACTTTGATTTTAAGAAGGCCTTTGACAAGATGCTGCAGGTGAGGCTGCTCGGCAAGGTGAGAGCCCATGGGTCCCCCATGATGAAATGGCGATGCAGACTTAATGGGCCGAATGGCCTAATTCTGTTCCGATGTCCTATGGTCTAATTCCAAAGCATGTTCCATTTACGCACTTCACACTTGTTTAATTTACATGTCAATTAGCATGTTGAAGATTCTTCCATTTATATTTGCACATTTTTCAGTTACTACTTTCTTCCAAAATGGTAAGTTGTAAGTATAAAGTTTATAGAAAAGAATGGTCAGCAATATATGTTGCCAGTAACTTGTTTACCAAAAGCATTTGATGATTAAGAAATACTGCAGAATATATTTTAAGCAGTTTCTCCCACTGTAGCATTTTTAAATGTTCACACAACCTGCTATATTGCTAAGAGTCATTGTGATGAACACCCACGGCATTCTGTCTAACGTACATTATGATTATGGATGGCTGGGTAACTATACGTTCATCCATTCACTGATTTATTGGAGTTGACCTTTGAAGCATCTAATTTTTTTCTTCAAAGTTTCAGTGGACAGCTAGCATTATTTCTCATGGAAGTCAACTCCTGGTGGTAAACACATTGCATAAGGAAGCTCATAATCACAGTGCCAAGCATCCAATCATGAAAGTAGGTTTGAGATATATTCAGATTAGGTTTTCCATTCCTTTATGATCTAATTTAACATTTCCTCACCATTTTTCTAACCTACAATCTGATTACCCCCACTTTTATCTCCCTGTAGTTGTTCTCTCTTAACATGACCACCATCTCCACCTTCTTTTCTCATCTTACTGATGCACACTAGGGGAAATTTACATTAGCCAATTGACCTATCAAGCGGCATGACTTAGGAATGTGGGGAAAAATAGCACACGCGGGGGCAAATCAGCCAGCACCAGAGTTCAGCACACTTTGATCCTGATTTTTTTCTCTAGTTTTGGTAATATAGTGTGATTTCTCAATGGTTTCGCTGATGGATACACCATTCTGAAAACCAACATTGCCAACATTTTTTTTAAACTTTCCACTTGGCTAGTTTATCTTTATCCACATTACATTTTATTTTTTATGATTCTGCTTTTTTATACTCTTTATCGCATTTACTCAATAATGCAGCATCCTCTGAACCCAATGTAATTGTTTGGTGTCATCGCACAATTTGTTCGTTGTATCTTCTGTTTTCAGTTTTAAATCATTCTTGCAAATTAGAAACAATGAACCCGACAATTTCAAAAAAATCCCAGATGTAAATAAGTTTGTGTTTTTACACAGTATCTTTGAAATGTTTACCTCAAATATAGATTTTGATAAGAATTCATACAAAATCCACTTTTTGTCATATGTGGTTGGGAAGTGATCAGCTGTTAAGTCCTAGAATCACAGAAACAGCAGTACAGCACAGAAACAGGCCCTTTGGCCCATTTAGTCCATGCTGAACCATTTAAGCTGCCTGGTCCCATTGACCTGCAGTGGATTCATAGCCCTCCATACCTGTGCCATCCGTGTATCTATCCAAACTTCTCTTAAATGTTGAAATCAAGCTCACATGCACTACTTGTGCTGGCAGCTTGTTCCACACTCTCACAGACCTCTGAGTGAAAAAGTTTCCCCTCATGTTCCCATTAAACTTTTTACCTTTCACCCTTAACCCATGACCTCTAGTTGTAGTCCCACCCAACCTCAGTGCAAAAAGATTGCTTGGATTTACCCTATCTGTACCCCATAATTTTGTATACCTCTATCAAATCTCCTCTCAATCTTCTACGTTCCAAGGAATAAAGTCCTAACCTTCCCAATCTTTCCATATAACTCAGGTCCTCCAGACCTGGCATCATCCTTTTAAAATTTCTCTGTACTCTTTCAACCTTATTTACATCTTTGCTGTAGGTAAGTGACCAAAACTCCAAATTAGGCCTCACCTATGTCTTATACAACTTCAATATAACATCACATCTCCTGTACTCAATACCTTGATTTATGGTCAGTATGCCAAAAGCTTTCTTTACAACCCTATCAACCTCTGACGCCACTTTCAATGAATATGGGCCTGTATTCCCAAATCCCTTGTTCTTTGGCACTGCTCAGTGCCCTACTGTTCACTGTGTAAGACCTACCCTGGTTGATCCTCCCCAAGTGCAACATCTCACACTCATCTGCATTAAATTCCATCTGCTATTTTTCAGCCCACTTTTCCAGCTGGTCCAGATTACACTGCAAGACATGATAGTCTTCTTCTCCATCCACTACACCCCTAATGTTGGAGTCATCCACAAATTTGCTGATTCAGTTAACCACATTTTCATCCAGATTGTTGATATAGATGGCAAATACCAATAAACACAGCATCAATCCCTGCAGCACTCCACTAAGTCGTAGGCCTCCAGTCAGAGAGGGAACCATCTCCTACCACTCTCTGATTTCTCCCACAAAGCCGTGTCTAATCAAATTTACTACCTCATCTTGAATGCCAAGTGACTACCTTCTTGGCCAACCTCCCATGTAGGACCTTGTCAAATGCCTTGCTGAAGTCCATGTAGACAACATCCACTACCTTGTCTTCATCAACTTTCCTGGTAACTTCCGCGATAAACTCTGTAAGATTGGTTAGACACAACCTACCATGCACAAAGCCATGTTGACTATCCTTCATCAGTCCATGTATCTCCAAATACTCAAATATCCAGTCCCTTAGAAATACCATTCTGATCTTCCAGAGGACCAGTTTTGTCCAATGCAACCTTTCCTTGTCTGTTAAGGCAACCTCATGCCTTCATTTAGCGCACCTATTTTCATTCTTAAGTGTTCTCTTATACTTCTTGTCCTCCATAAGCACCTCATTTGCTCCTAACTGCTGATACCTGCAAAGCACCTCCTTTTATTTCTTAACCAGGACCTCAAAGCTCTTGAAAACCAAGGTACCCTACACCTGTTGCCTTTACCTTTTCTTATTAGAGGCACATGCAAACTTTGTACACTCAAAATTTCACTTTTGCAAGACTCCAGTTACCAAGTACACCTTTGCCAGAAAACAGCCTGTCCCAATCCCCACTTGCCAGATCACTTCTAATACCATCAATATTGGCCTTTCTCCAATTTAGAATCTCAACCTGAGGACCAGACCTATCCTTCTCCATAATTATATTGAAGCTAATGGCATTGTGATCACTAGATGCAAAGTGTTCCCCTACACAAACTTCTGTCACTTGTCCTGTTTCATTCCCTAACAGTAGATCAAGTATCACACACTGTCTGGTTGTGACTTCTAGGTACTGACGAAGGAAACTTTCCTGAACACATTTGACAAACTCTATCCCATCTAGTCTTTTTACAGTATAGGAGACCTGTCAATATGTGAAAAGTTAAAATCACTGACTGTAACAACCTTATATTTCTTGCAACAGTCTGCAATCTCTCTACAAATCTGTTCCTCTAAATCCCCTGGACTGTCGGGTGGTTTGTAATATAGCCCCATTAATGTGGTCATACATTTCTTATTACTCAGTTCCACCCATAATGCCTCACTAGATGAGTTTTCCAGTCTGTCCTGACTAAACACTGCCATAACATCTTCCTTGACTAGTAATGTCATCCCTCCTCCTTTAATTCCTCCTGCTCTAAAACAACAGAAACCCAGAATGTTAAGCTGCCAGTCCTGCAGCCCAGTCTCACTAATGACTACAATATCAGAATTCATGCCCATGCCCTGAGCTCATCTGCCCTTCCTATATGATACTTCCTGCATTTATTTATTCACAGCTCAGGACATTATTTGCTCCCTGCTCAACCTTTTGAATCCTGACTTTGTCCGAGGTCTTAAAAAAATCTGTCTCCACAACCAGTCCACTGGCACTCTGTGATTTTAGGAAAATAATTTTACAGCACAGTTTGAAAGAAAAATAATAATTTAAGGAAAATTAGGTTCTACAGCTACAGAACAATGAAATATAATTTCTTGGCAGTTCCCGGTTTGAGCTGCTTGATGTTCTATTTCTATTACTGACGTACCCCTTTAACCTGCATGTTTATTCACTTAAGGGTCTCCGTACAGAGATAAAGTCACAATAGCAATCCTGCAGCTCCAGGAGGAAGGAAAACTGCACATGATGAAGGAGAAATGGTGGCGTGGCAATGGCTGCCCAGAAGAGGATAACAAGGAAGCAAGCGCTCTTGGAGTTGAAAACATAGGAGGAATATTTATTGTGCTTGCTGCGGGGCTAGTGCTCTCAGTCTTTGTAGCTATCGGTGAATTTATATACAAATCCAGAAGAAACAGTGACGTTGAACAGGTACATTGGTGTTTATGTTATGTGTCAATATGAAGCATGCAGTTGTAACATTTGCCACATTAAGCAAATAAATATCAAATAATGATACTACTCATAAGATAGGGATACAGGCTAGGCTCTGTTAAAACGAATGAGGAAAATACCAGAAAGGAATGAAAATGGAAAATAACCTGCAGCCCACTCTTCAAGCTAAATACACTCTTATTCACTGTTTGGTGCAAAAGGACAAGGATTGCAATGAAAGATGAGGTGAATACATGTACATCAATTTTTGTAAATGACTTATTTATGTTCTGTGGATACATTGGAAAATCATGTATAAGATTTTTAAAATTTTACACAATATAGTTCATTTTTCAAAATACACTGATGTTTAAAGAGTATACAGCTAGTCTGCTCTAAAACTTTAATTAAAGAAGCAATCCGGCTTCAATAAATTCACTTCATAGGGAACAATAGAAAAAGAAAACAGATATTCCCTTCGCATTTTTTAGATTGCTAAATGATTTGCAGCTCTCTTAATATTAACCTGTAACTTTTTCTTTGTTACAATTCCACTCATGCTAGGAAATGGCCCATCTGTCAGTAGCAATCACTGAGAATCGAATAGGAGGGCAGCAATTGTTAACACAAATGAAAATGGAACAATAGTCTTGAGAGTTTCTGCTTTGAATTTGTTAACACTATGATTTTGCTTTCAAATACTCTGATAGAAGACAAGATCACCTTATACTCGTACTGCCTCGTTTGTTTTCTTTGTCCCATGTTATTCTGTGTGAAATGTTCATTGACATTAAAATAGGTTTAAAAGTACTCAAATAACCAGCTCAAACACTGGCCATTTTTGTATTACTAAGTGTTTATGTTTGAATGTCTTGCAGTATTGTGTTGGTCTGTCTGTACTGAGTTGTAAAATTGTAACAGATTTCCATGTATCCAAACAACTCTTGTTCTCTCAAATGATTAAGTGGGGGATATATTGGCCTCATTACTAACCGGAGAAATAGTGAAGGAGGTGCTATATACAAACTGCTTCAGCAATACAAAGTGTGCATTTTAACTGCTATTGATGTGAAACAAACTTATCCACTTTAATATTAATTATAAATCATATCTCCAAGAGTTAACAGAGCTTTGTGTTCCCTTGATTTGATAGCACTGCTGCCAATTCTTTTTTTATATAGTGAACATTCTCAGAAGGTAGCTCCAGATGTCAGCAACTGATAGTTAACAGATAGCACAGTTGCAGCCAAGAGCCCAGACTATAAATAGGGATAATCTAATGGAACAAATTTCTGTCAAGCAAAAGCCAACAATACTCAATGAATTTTAATTTCCAAACACATCCCAGTAATGGTCATCACGACCCTTTAGCACATCTCTCCCCAGACACCGGTCTAGAGAATATTAAAAGTCTTTACCATTATGCATTGAATTTCATATGAGTACTTAGTGTCAGGCCACTGATGGACAACGTAATTCCTGCTGGTGACCGAATGCTTCATCACATTGAACGGTACAGGCATGTAATGAACTATAGGTGGAAGGCTACAACGTCCAGAACACCGTGTGGCTTGGGAGAATCATTACTGGAAATGTATCTGTCCACCTTCTCCTCCAAAGGCAAGGAGAGAGAAATTTTTCTTCAGTCACCAGTGCTAAACAAGTGTTTTCACGTGACCTGCTGGATGAAATTCACTCCCATTACTGAGTGAAGTTGCCCTCAATGGAATTGTTCGTCATCCTAGTATCTCAGGCACTAATAACAAAACAGGAACAGCTTCAGCAATACTGTGAGTGCACAAAAACAGGCCAAATGCAGGGCTTTCTGCTGCAAGTGACTCATCACCTGACTTCCTAAAGCCTTTCCACTACCATTAAAGCATGACTCAGGAGTGTAATAGATCACTCTCCACTGACAAAAGTAGGTTCAATTTAACACCACTCAAGAAAAAATTACATAATTCAGGAAAAAGCAGTCCACCTGACTGGCCCATCCACTTCCCTAAGCTCTTATTTCCTCTAACAACATACAGTTTCTAAGACAGTTTGCTTCAACAGGATTTCAGACACATGGCCCCTAACTTGCCAGTTAGTGGATGCATGGGTACGTAAAGCACACTTCCCATCTAAATCACACACCTCCCTGACTTGCCTGTGAATTGCTATTTGTTCATTGCTACTAGGTCAGAATCCTGAAGCCCTTTTCCTTAGCTGTTGTTTACTTAATATTTCACTAATATTTGAGTAATCTTGTGCATGTCTGTGCATATACAAATATATTGTTTGATTAAGTATTCTTGTTCATTCAGTGGTAACTTCAAAACATTAAACTAATTCAGAGGAAGACATGGGAGCCCAAAATGCGGGTCTAACTTTGTATTTACTTTAAGTGAGGTACATGTATCATGTGGTAACATGGTGGTGTAGGCTATTCACGTATTTATACATATAACCTGTAATGAATTATTTAAATGAACAGGAATGTTTAATCAAACAATATATGTACAAGATTACTGAAATACAAAATACACAATGTTAGCAGCACTGAACTACTTGCTCTACATGGAGTACATTTGCTCACCCCCACCTTCTAAAGGACAGTCAGGGAAGAGCTTAATCCCATAAAAAACACTATGATTACCTCTTCAATAGAATTGTCACTTACATTCATATAATAATTTTCAAGTTGGAAATGCTCCAATTACAACTAATTAATATGTAGCTTGATAACAGAGATTGCTTTTTCTCAAAATGTAATGTTTGCACTGCAGACCCCTGTTTCGCAAAATATTTTCTCATCAATTGCTCTTTAACCCCAAAAGTTTTAAATACTATTTCCACATTCTCTCAGCTTCATCTAAATTTTGAAATAACTCAATATAAACTGTTGTATATTTGCATTGCAAGATATTTACGATTAGCTTCAAATGATGCATGCTAATTGTTTGAAATGTTGGTTGCTGCATGGTTCATTACCACCAATCAAATGTGCTCATTTATCTTACCTCAACCTTGGGTTAATGTCATTCATTATTTATTTTCACTTTTAATTTTCTCTACAGCACATGTAATTTATTTGCAAGTTCATGCGATTAAAGTTATTTCTGCGCTTTTTTATTGCATGCAAGACCTTTTGTTCCTTTTATGGATCACAGTGTCAGCAACCTCATCCATCCTACTCCATCTCGGGAACCACCCTTTCCACTGAGTTAGAGTGTGGCAAACTAATCCGGGAGGAGAGGGGAATGCGACAACAGTCCTCCATCCACACTGTGTAGATAAAGCAGTGAAAGGTTTGTGCATAATGTATTACTTGGAGTCATTAAGAAACTTTTGTATACGTTGTTCTTTAGAAAGTTTCTTTTACACTTGGCAGATCAGAGTTAATATTGATAAACAAAATGCCTTACCTTCCAAATCACATTTTCTCAGGTAGTCTGCTCCAGCTGCTCTGTCCATATGGTCACCATCATCACTTCACCAATTTTATTTCCAGCAGGTGGTTAATTTATTTCCAGACAGTCGTAAAACTAACAACAATTAACTGAATGGCAGCAGTGGGTTCAGGGTGATTTTCTGGGGCTTCATGAGGAAGGATATATTTGGAAATTTAAAAAATACCTGTCGAACTCAAAGATCAGAGTGTGAACCTGTTTTTCAAAATGAGGTGCATTGTCAAAAACTTGTAATGCTGCACAGATTTCTATGCTTTTACTATTATTGTGTGTAAAATAAATATTTTGAAGATCTGATGTTGCAAGAATTGAACCAGGTGTGTGTTAAGATCCTTCACAGGGTACTTATTCTAATATTGATGCACAGAGATTTAAATAAGTTGGTTGAAGTGAGATAATTCCACATTACGGGTGTATTTAATTTTCTAAACATGTAACTGTGTGTATTTAACATAGTTCATACAGGCTGTTATTAGTCTTAACTGTGGCGATAGGCCCATCATTCCCATGCTGGTGCTGGTACTTCCAGACCTGTCTCAATCCTTTCTTCATTTATATTAAAATGTATTAAGTAAGACATTTCTTACATGTAGTGTGACAAAAAAAGATGTTTCTCTGAAACTAATTGGTGTATATATTATGCAGTTTTGAACATTTTCCTGTGTGTTGCAGAATCCGTGTTGAGATATCATTTGTATGTCTGAGGCCCTTGAACGCACCATGGTCCAGTGATTCTCCTACTAGCTCCCTGATGCTGTAGCTAGTGGAGATAGAGTCTCAATATATTTTCACATGCAAGGGCTTTCTGTCATGTCCAAGTTGTATCCACTGCACAGCACTATTTAAATGTGCCATTTTAGGCATAGAAAAGGTGATCTGCAATGTTGCAACAGTCCTCCAAATGAAAACATATCTCACATTCAGGAAACGCTAGCTACAAAAAACATCCTTTCCTTACTTGCTTCCCCAGATCTTCTACTAAATATTCACTTTCTCTGCTTGCTTGCTTGCTTTATATTAATTTCCTTCTGTCTCATTGTCCCATTGAATCTTCTTTGTAACTTTTCTGTGTATTCTTTCTGGGTAGGCTTTGCAAATGCATCTTGTGCTCAAATAGCATTTCTTTGCTTTTGTTCTCAACAGCCTTTAAATCCCAGAAACCCACACGCCCTATCTCCTTGTGTTCCCTTTTCTTTTCCTTTCTTTCAATTAGGAATTTTACCAGTTTGAATATATTACCCCTCATGTGCTAGTAAATGGAGAACATGTTTGTTCTTTATTAGTTTATCAGCTTACAATTCACGTGTTTTCGGAAGCTTTATAAAGAATCTATTACATGGGGTCACAAGCAAAATTGTTCTATTGATCATAAAAAAGAGGGCATTTTTGTTACTGCTGATAGAAAACAGATTTCTATAACTTGTTTATACTAATTGCTGTATTTAAAATTTCTTTTAAAAAACAAGGAAGAATTTTCTGTTATAGGAACAGTTTATCCTATAATCCCATTTATCCTATATTTCTAACCACAGCTTTCTCAGGGCAAAATCATTTGAGAGTACAGAATTATCACATTTACAATGCCACACATTGCCCTTTGACGTTTGTTCTGATGATCCGTCAAGCAGAATAAAATAGTTCACTTGTCTCTGCTACAGTAATCCATTCACGTAGGTCATCAAACTAAAAATGCTAAAGCTATAGGTGTTAGAAGCACATATTCCGATTTCAAAGGACATCAAAAGTGGTAGTAACACCAGTGCCACAACAACAGTGGTCAGCACCTCAGCACCAGCAAGTTTCTATGATTTGGTGAGGAATATGACAACACATGCCAAAACCAGACAGCCATGGACCACAGTGTCAATATTGGATAAGCCTGGATATCTGGTCAGATACTTGCTACCCATTGTAATAGGTAAATCAAGACCAATTAGTTTAAAGGTGCTTGGAAGTAAGTACAGAGGAGATGTTAGGGTAAGTTTTTTTACGCAGAGTGGTGAGCGTGTGGAATGGGCTGCCGGCGACGGTGGTAGAGGCGGCGGATACGATGGGGTCTTTTAATAGACTCCTGGATAGGTACATGGAGCTTAGAAAAATGGAGGGCTATGGGTAACTCAAGGTAATTTCTAAAGTAAGTACATGTTCAACATTGTGGGCCAAAGGACCTGTATTGTGCTGCAGGTTTTCTATGTTTTTATAAAATTCATTCTAGAAATTACATTAAGCCTGTGTTGGGTAGTGCAGATTGGACACAGTTCTATTCTGTAGGACTGGAATGGAAAGTTTCCAGTTCACAGAGAAAGAAATTTCAATAATAGCAAGCTTTAGAAAATACTGCACAATCAACTGACCAATGACAAAAAGTTCGAAGTAGACATCTAGAAAAAAAGTCTTTCATTTACTGTAGTGCCTTTCATGACTTCAGATCACCTCAAGACATTTCATCAACAATTAAGTATCCTAATTGTAGTAAAAGCAGTTGAGGGAGGAAAGGGAAGAGATGTTCTGACATAATCATCTGTGCATTAGGATTGACGATTTTCCATGGCTACTAAATGCATTCAGATGAGATCAAATAGAAAGAACCCGAGCCAGGTTTGCTACAAAGATAAATTATTTTTCTTAATGTGTTCAAACGAGATCATCTAGTTAAAGTACATGAGACTTAAATAAATAAGTTCCAAACAATTTCAGACAACAACCAAATAGCTTTGTCCACAGACAATGAAGGCAAAGTTCATGTTTCATGGATATGTAGGAGCTTCACGTTGTTGGGGTTGCTAGGCAGTGCTTCTGGAAGGGATGAAAGGTCCTATTCTGTGCTGTATCTCTAAATAAATAAGCTTCAAACCATAGAAACTGCTCAATAAGACAAAGGAACTACAAGCACTTAATAGAATGAGCTTTGATAGGGAACTTGATTGTTAGCTCACACCACTTCACAAGCATTCACTTAATGAATGCTTTTGGATGTCAAGGCAATAGTAAGTAAATGAAGATACTGTACATATGAAATAATTACCAGTGGGGCAATAGATGGAAATATCATAGAATATTAATGTTATTTGAGAACTCAGTCGTAATTATCTTTTGCCAGAAAACATGGTACAATCCCTGCATTTTATCAGAGAAAATGTCTTCTTTTGAGGTTTTAAATATCAAGCTTTGGCAATGAGGCAGTGGTGCTGATTTGTTGAGACAAGTTACATGAACCTCTGTTACTCTGACTCAAAAAGATAGAAGTTTCATTTGATGGGGTAAGGTTTGAAGACCAAGTGGAAGTATTAATTCTCTGCCACCTGCAACTTCTCTAACCCCCACTTGCACTTAAACCCAGGAATTTGCTTCTAAATATAAAGCTAAGAATAGGTAATCATCCCCCTTTCACATTTATTCCAGTTTCCCAAGGATATGTCTGTCTACTTATATTGGCCTCTTATGTTTGGTCCACACAATTGGTTTATCTTCTCACCCCAACTGATTTTTTTAAAATTTTCATTAGCTTTCTGAAATACTACTATCATCCTGAAGGAATTATTGTAGTATGGATTTGTAAAATAAATGAATATAAAAATTAATATTTCAATGAGATCTATGTTACACAATGATCTGTGCCTTTGTTGCAAAGTGCTTTATGGTCAACTGTTTCATTTGATGTTCAAGCATTATTGTAATATAGAAAACATGGAAGCATATTTATACACTGTGGTGTTCCATTGGTAGTGGTAAGCTAATGACTGGATAATCTTTTGTAATTACATTGGTTATACAAACCTGCCCTTTTTTGAAGTATTACTATGGATATTTCTGCATTCAATGGAAAGGGTAGGTTCGGGCCTCATCTAGTCTATGTTACCTCCACCTGTGCAGCGATCCTTTCATACTGCATTAAAGTTCCAGCGTCAACTTTGAGTCAGAGTCTGGAGTGGGGATTGTACCCGGGCTTTAATTCACAGGCAAGTGTTCTAGCACCGAGCCAAGAGAATAATAGCACACGCTTTCTAAAATTATCACTTTTCCTTTCTTTATTTATATTTCTGATGTTATATTTTTGTGTTGTTTGACAGTCTACCTCATACAAGCCAAATCTTGATGAAGAATAATGAGAAAGAGATTGATCACATAATGATTTAGTGCAATAATCTGTAAAAACTTGTTCTGAAAAATCCCTTCTGGCTAGTCTGATCTGGGGTCATTTATAGTACAGATCAATTGATACAGAGAACATTGCTTCATACAACTTGTGAAACAAGATTATTAAGAAGATAGAAAATTATTGTTGCATTCTTAAACCAATATTTAGAGTTCTCTTGAATATGTCAGGATTTTTATATTGAATAACATTGAAATCCAGAGAAATCTAAGTAGATCATATAATAATTATAATAATAGGTTTTTGGCTACCGAATGGTAAAGACTTCCTTAACTGATTTGGTATGGTAGCATGGCATGGTAGCGTAATGGTTAGCACAATGCTTTAGCAGAGGCGACCTGGGTTCAATTCCTACTGCAAGGAGTTTGTAAGTTCTCCCCATGACCATGGGTGTTTCCTCCAGGTGTTCCGGTTTCCTCCCACAGTCCAAAGATGTACTGATTGGTAGATTGTAAATTGTTCTGCGATTAGGCTGGGGTTAAGTTGGGGAATTGCTGGGCCACATGGCTCGAAGGGCCAGAAAGGCCTATTCCAAGCTACATCTCAATAAATAAATAAATCATTTTAAAGTGGCTAGCTTGCACTTTCCGAGCAACGGATAATTATTAGTTGCCTTTGCTTGAAATCTGAGGCCTTTGATTTAATGCAATGCATATCAAGATTCACTAGAGTTATCCCAGAAACCATTAGGTTAGGAAATCTCACTATAATAATGTAAATGAACAACGCCAGTGAAATCAGTGCTACTACATCTAATTGTTGTCCAAACATAAACAGGGTAAAATCATTCAATGGTTTCTAAAGCTATGAAACCTGAAATTCTAGTTTTACATTTAATTTTAGTAGATGTGCTGTTATATTTGAAACCTTTAAGAGGCATATTTAAGATCTATGATCTATTAAGACAGAAATTAATTTCGTTTGGATGTTGAAGGAATCAGGTTAGCTATGCTTAGCTGGATTATCAGAACAATGTACTACTATTTTAAAAGTCATGTGTACACTATAGAACAAACGTTACCATCTCACCCTAAAGTACTGAACCAGAGTATTAGTGTTTTTACTCCAGAAAAGTGTACCTAAGTATTCAGCATTTGCCTCAAAGAATCAAATGTCACTAACAGAGCCAGACATATCACTGTAAATTCATTAGACTGAATTAATAAATAATAAAATATTTTCCATTTAAATAAATACACAAGCACCAAATTTGTACAAAACTGGAATTTTGATAATTGCCATTTAACATTATTATTTTTTTCATGGAGAAATATAATAAAAAGGGTACAAATGATTATACTGTATATTGAATGAACTGAGATTTGGTAGTGTCATACCTTGATTACTTGGAAAAAGATAGGCAACTGTGAGGAAACAATCCCTACACACCACTTACCTGAAGTCAGGTTTCCATTTTATATAATGCTTGCATCCTTGAGATTTTGCAAGTCTAGCTAATAAAATCATTTCTTTTTAGGTAGGTGTACATGGTGCCATAGACAATCTCAGATTTTCATCTTTTTTCTTTCTTCCTTGAAAGATCCTTTAAAAATTAGTAAAGCTAAGATTTTTTATTCTTTTAACATGCTCACCACAGAAAAAGGCTCAAATTGTCGTAATGCCAATTTGGTAGATCAATTATCAATCGAACAAGATCCTCATCAGTTTTTAACTAAACAATTTGAAGTTAACTACAGTATAACCAATTATTTCACTTGCAAACTACAATTATAATCACCATCATCTTCTCCACAGTAAATATATTTCTACAAATGTTATTTCTTTAAAGTTAATAGACTTTGATTACTTTTTGTACTTTCTTAAGCATCTAACAATGGAAACAATATTTGATTTTGTGTGAAACTTTGTGTGATTTTTGTTTTCTCGACCACTCAGTTTCAAAGAAATCCATCATCTGATATGTATAAATACACAGTCAAAACTCTTAGCTGTCCCAAATGTTCGACTTTTTACTTTGCCTCCTTATCTAAAATTATATTAAGCACTTAATTATTAATCAATGCCAAAATGTCAAGTTCATAATGATGGCAATTCTAATAAATACTCTATATGCTCCTTAATATACTTTGAACCAATGATATTGCAAAAAAAAACTTTGAATAATAAGTATTGACATAAATGTTTTTTCATGCCTTACAAGGGAAACATTTTTGTGACTCTTTAAGTTCACAGGTTGAGGATTCATCGCATGGTTGAGGCCAAAAAGTCTTGGCTAATAGTTCAGTACAATACAGAAGAAATAGTCAAAGTTTGCAAGCAGAACAAGTGCTACACCTGCCCCTATCCCTCCTCCCTCACTACCATTCAGGGCCCCAAACATTCCTTCCGGGTGAGACGACACTTCACCTGTGAGTCTTTTGGGGTCATCTACTGTATCCAATACTCCCGGTGTGGGTTCCTGTACATCAGTGAGACCTAACGTCGTTTGGGAGACAGCATCGCTGAGAACCTTTGCTCAGTCCTCCACAGAAACCAGGATCTCCCGGTGGCCACCCATTTCAATTCTACTTCCCATTCCCATTCTGACATGTCAGTCCATGGCTTTCTCTACAGTCACGATGAGGCCACATTCAGGTTGGAGGAGCAACACCTGATATTCCATCTGGGTAGCCTCCAACTAGATGGCGTGAACATCTTCTTAATCTTCCGGTAATTGCCCCCTTCCTCTCGTTCACTATTCCCCATGCTTCTTTCCTTCTTAGACCCTCTCTTCTTACCTGCCTGTCACCTCCCTCTGGTGCTCGTTCCCCTCCTTTTCTTCCATGGTCTTCTGTCCTCTCCTATCAGATTCCTCTTTCTCCAGACCTGTATCTGTTTCACCAATCAACCTCAACTCTTTACTTCAACCCCTCCCCCTCTCCCGGTTTCAACTATCACCTGCCACCTTCCTCCCCTCCCCCCACCTTCCTATTCTGACTCCTTCCCCCTTCCTTTCCAGTTCTGATGAAGGGTCTTGTCTTGAAACGTCGACCGTTTATTCCCATCCATAGATGCCGCCTGATCTGCTGAGCTCCACCAGCACGTCGTGTGTATTGCTCTAAGTTTCCAGCATCTGCAGAACCTCTTGTGTCTCTGTTCAATGTTTGGAGGTGCCTTCTCTCAGATGATACCTTCATCCAGCAGCCAATTAGCTCTCCTGGGGAAGAAGAATGAGGCAACTATCACTCATGTCCTGGACGACGTTTATTGCTCAATCAAACAAACTAATTATCTGGTCACAATTTCAATGTCATTTTTGAAAGTGTCCTGTGCATCAATGGACAGTTGACTTTCCAAGCAGCTAGATTTCAAATAATCTTGTTCTCTTTAAAGTCCTTTGGGATTTTCTAAGGTAATGAATTAAAGGAATCAGGTGGGGGGGGGGGGGGCGGAAGGATTGAGGTATGGAATTAGACATGACACTGTTGAGTGGCTAAGAAAGGTTATGGAGCTGTACTCCTGCTTTTACTTCTTAAGTTACAATTCAGTATTATCCTCAGGAGCAGTCTTTAGTCCATGGAAAAATTCTGCAATGAATCCTAGACTTCTTTTTATTTTTATTTATTTAGTGAAACAGCTCAGTAAGAGGTTCTTCTGGCCCAGTAAGCCCACACCACCCAATTTCACCCATGTGACCAATTAACCTATTAACCTGTAAATATTTGAAACCAGAGCACCCAGAGGAAACGCACGGGGTCACAGGGAGAACATGCAAACTCCTTACAGACAGCTAGCGGTGGGAATTAAATTCAGGTTGCTAGCACTGTAATAGCGTAATACTAACCACTTCTCTACGGTGCCGTCCACTAAGCCTACAGCACCTGCTACTCCCAGACAGTCTCCCATCCAGGTACTTGCCAGGCCCGAGCCTGCTTAGCTTCCAAGATCAGCCGTGATCGGACATTTTAAGGCTGGTATGGCTGTAGACAATTCCTGACGTTGTTGCTCTAGATTTCCCTATGTGAAAGGGGTTCAGCTTTCAGCCATCTCACTGAGCACCGTTGCACAGAGAAGTGAAAACGGAACAAAGAAGGCCACTTTGCTCTACTTCCCAATATGAACCGCAGATGGTCAAATGAACCAACTTTAGTGTATCGGTGGGATTTGCAGTTTTACGTCACTGTTCCACGAGAAGATGCAAAATGAGTATGAAAGTAAAGAGTAAAATTATGAGTCAAATTGTTTCAGAATTCTGCCACAGAAATGCTGATACTTCCTAGGATAAGTATTTCTGTATCAACACACAACCTAGATATACATGCCAAGCTCAGCCAGTCATTGCCTGGTAGCTGGGCAGGACCTTACCAAGATTATACTGAACATACACTAGAAAGTACCTTTTACTTCCTGTGTGAAATTAGCCCCAGTCCAGGATCCACAAAGCTATTGTTTGAGTAGGAATGGTAGGAAAGAAATTGAAGAATAAGGTGTTACCATCAATTAGATAGAACAAATAATGTTAATCATTTTCAGTTATGTTGCCGTGATTTTATTATTTTATTTTTAATCATTAATTTTCAAATGTTTTTCAGGGCTTTCTGAATGTCTGAGATAATTAAAAACATTGAAAACTATGACAGGCAGCAAAGGCTGCCATACATTTGTGGGTGGGGCTTGTTCAAGCCCAGCCACGTCACCCTATAACTCCGTCAGTATTTCTGGGCCAAGTCAGTCCAGTGACATTCTAGATCTAATGAAGAAACCTTTGGAGAAAATGGGGAACAGGCTGTGGGTCTGAATCAGGAAAATACATGTCCAAGTTAAACAGTGCTCTGAACATTTCATCTAAAAATACTAAACATATGCTGCCATCCTTTTTGCATAATTATCTAATTGCTGCATTATCAATGCTTTGTTTATTTAGATATCCGCCAAACACAATCCTGTAGTCCAAGATCAAAACCCTTATCTCCAGTACAAAACTACCTGGAATGAGATTTGAACGCATAATCAGCCTTGGAATATTCTCTCTGAATTAGGATCATTCCAGTGTTCTATCTTTAATTACAACTAGGAGAAACTGGTCGATTTTGTGTGACTCTAGTCACTAGAAGTCGGGTTTCTCTGCTGCTCGAGGATGAGGAATTAGAATGTGCACCATAATGCCAACACGGATAGGAAAATGCAGCTACACACTGTAACAGCTTCAGATACTCGGCTTCCAGTAGAGTAGTGGCTATGAATGATTGTATTAGAATAAAGTGACAAGAAGTTTTAGGCAGACATTAGACTTACTTTACAAAAGCTCTGCAAAATCACACGTTCCTACTTTTATTTCCTAGTGCTTTACATTCAGCACCGTGATTGAGGAACTCTGTATCTCACTTCGCTGCCACAAAAAGGTGAACAAAAATTCCAGAACCAGGAGAAAATATGGACTGTCAAGCATCCTCATGTGTCATCAAAGACGGATTGTGCGAAAAGAGACTATAACATGAAGTTGAAACCTGCAAAGAGTCCTCGAAACGATCTGCAATTATGCTGTTACCTCATGGAAAATTTGCCAGATTATTGGACCCCCTGACAAAAGATAATGTTGGGATTAAAGAACTCTTTGAACTGATTGTTTTTTTCTAAGTCATTGTATGATGGTGAAAAGTTTTGTGATCAATTGTTTCTTCATCCATTTGCAGAACTGGGTGGTTTAAGTGGTTACCTTTGTACTTAACTGATCAGTGCAGCTGAAACAGTCCCTTGCAGTATCTTTGTAGCACGAGAATCTTCTAAAGAATAGTCATTTTCTCTTGGTGCTTACTGTTCAACTAAACGCATTTATTAAAGTCTAAGTGGTGAAACATCTTAAAAGATCCAATTCTTCTTCTCCATAATCATTGCTATGCTGTAACAGCTGCAGCAGATAGTTGATTAAAGAAAAACAGGGCTTTATTTGAGTTTAATTTATAAAAATTCCTGCTGAATTCACCACTTAGTCTATCATTTTGCTACAGATCATTTGGCTAGATCCTCATACTCAATCTCCTCTTCTGTTCCCCTGAAGCAGAATGTTTTGCTTCTGCAATGCACATAACCTCATGTATGATACTGTTGGAAGCCCTGCATTGTGATAAATAGGTCCATTAGTTTGTTGGATTTCATTTCATTGTGGGCACTTGTAGACAGTGAATAAGTTATCTACAGACTAAATAATCTGCTGTGCTTCATTAAATCATTTTAAGTTAAAAAAAAAATTTCAGAAGGACCAGGACTGATCATTTACAAGTTTTCGCAGTTCTACCATTTAAGACTTGATTTAATCTGTTTTTATGTTTCTCGAATAAAACATTGAAAGCTTTTTGAAACTGTGGCTGCATCATCTCAATATATCTTAGAACTTAATGAATGCGCACAAGATCAGAGATTGCTACAACACCAAAGGGAAGAATTTAAGATTCAAGGTTGTTTAATGTCATTTCCAGTACACAAGTGTAAAGGAGATCAAAATGACTATTACTCCAGATCTGATGCAGCACGAAAAATAACACAACAAATATAAATATATCAGATAGCTTATACACATAGATTGATTGTATGTACATAAAGTGATGCTAGGTACAGGAATGCCTGTACATAAGGTGACTCTGACAGGAAATGATAAAGTAGTGGATGTGGGGGGAGTTGAGTGGTGGGTTAATGGATGGAGGTGTTGATCAACTTCACTGCTTGGGGAAAGTAACCGTTTTTGAGTCTGGTGATCCGGACATGGTTACCGGTAGCCTCCTTCCTGATAGGAATGGGATAAACTGCCCATGAGCTGGGTGGGTGGGATACCTCATGACATTACTGGCCTTTTTCCAGCACCTTTCCATGTACATGTCCTCAATGGCAGGTAGGCTGATGCTGGTGATGCGTTGGGCAGTTTTGACTACACGGTGTAAAGTCTTTCGATCTGCTGTAGTGATGCAGCACGTTAGGATGTTGTTCATCTGCATAAGTAGATGAGTATTGATGGGCATAGTCCGGCTCTCTCCAGCCTCCTCAGAAAGAAGAGGCATCGGTGAGCTCTCCTGATTGCACAAGCTGTGTTCTGGGACCATGAGCAGTCGTGCATGATGTGCAGTCCCAGGAGTTTGAAACTGTTCACAGTTTATTGAACAGTTAATCCAGAAAATAAACATTAACATGAAACATACTCTGGATGAGATCAGTTTTCTGCCTGACTTCCTTCACTGAGACTGAACTGAATTTAAAAAGATTTGTTTCCCTGGGAATGCAGGAAAATATTTGTTTATGGAACTCAAGTAGCTAATGACCAGAGTTGGTGAATCAAGTTGTTTTTAAGTTCGTACCTTATTTGCATGTAGTGAGTTAGAGTCATTCAGCTGTAGTTTTAAGATACTATAACGCCACTCACTGTATTACTCAGCCAGTAAATCAGTCTGGAGATGATACAGGGAGAACGAGAGCTATTCCTTGGGGACAAGCGCAAGCCTGCCACAGATTTGTTAAGCTTGTCCACTTTTCGGTGAAATTTAAAGACAGGTTTGTGCATGTTAAAATTCCTAGATTTCTGCCCAAATCAGCTAGACCTATTGCTCACCAATTTATAGACCCACCTAAAAATGACTTTAAGTAACCTTAGGCATTTATCTTACACAATGCAGTTTCTTTCAATGATTCCAAATCCTTTGACATTTTTTGCAGGACTGTTTTAACATAAGTAGTTCAAGTGCTGCCATTCCTGAAGTGGCTGAATGAGCTAAAGTACATGTTTTATGTTGGCTTGGTTGCCTTGGCAAGTTAAAACAGAGCAATAAAATGACCAAAGCGGAAGTCCAGTTGCAGTGAGGACACAACAATGGGCTCTGTTATGCTTTCAGTATCAAGGTTTTAGATGTAGGACTGTTAAAGCCATCAACAATTCCCCCCCCTCCCCCCACACACACACACACACACGCACACACACACACACACACACAAAATATTGGAGGAATTCAGCAGGTCAGGCAGCATCTACAGAGGGGAGTAAACAGTTGACGTTTCAGGTTGAGGATCGCACTCTGAAATGTCAATAGTTTAATCCCCTCCATAGATGCTGCCAAACCTGCTGAGTTCCTGCAGCATGCTGTGTGTGTGTGTTGCTCTGAATTTCCAGCATCTGCAGAATCTCTTGCTTCATAATAACTTGCCACCTTTGAATTTAGATATATTGGATTGCAAGGAAATCGAGATGCATGTCAGCCTCTGAACATAACTGCTTCTCGAACTGAGCTCAAGGCTCTGGAATGTACAGTGTGTGTGGCTGCATACATAAGACCAGGCTCCAAAGGAAGATGGACTGTATACACCAAAACTTGGAATCACCATCGCATATGCAGATAAAAACATTGCAGTAATCTCTAGGTACTAATTCTGTTACTAGAACAATAGTTTTATTTCTTTTGGTGTTTAAAAACTATATTAAAAAGATCAACAAAATTCCTATTTTCATTTCAGCAATTTCAGATACTGTCTGTTCAAGAATAGAGAAGAAATCTGACCTCAACAAGAGAAATTTCAACATCTAAACTAAGGTTTAGAGAAAGCATTGTTTGAAAATATGCACATATTTCACAAGCAGAAAAGAACCTATCCATCTTCGGTTCTGACTTTTAATATCTCATCACAATTATTTACTTTAAAATGCATCTGGGTTGGTTTTGGTTTTGGTTCTGTCAGTTGAAAGCAGATTGAACACATAATGTATACCTAATTACTCAGAATCCATTACTAAGTTTTAGTCATTTGAGCTCAGTCAATTTGTGACATCAACTTCCAACAATTAAAGCATGTTTGACTTTTAAAATCATTCAAAGATCAAGTTTGAATGTTAAATGATTCTTCAGGTAACTCATGTTAGGTGCTTGTTTCTAAACAGATTGTGAGAGAAGTTGTAAAGATCCATCACTGAACTCACTAACTGGAAATTAGTGAATTCCCTTGTCCAATTATCCCTCTCAACTTTCACTCCCTCCCACTTTTTGCTTTCCACACGGATCACTCCCTACGTGACTCCCTTGTCCATTCATCCCTTCCCACTGATCTCCCTCCTGGCCACTTACCCTTGCAAGTGGAACAAGTGCTATACCTGCTCCTACATCTCCTCCCTCACTACCATTCAGAGCCCCAAACAGTCCTTCCAGGTGAGGCAACACTTCACCTGTGAGTCTACTATGTCCAGTGCACCCGGTGTGGCCTCTTGTATATCGGTAAGACCCAATGTAGATTGGGAAACCGCTTTACCGAGCACCTATTCTCCGTCCATCGGAAGAAGCAGGATCTTCTGACGGAACTGGCCACCCATTTTAATTCCACTTCTCATTCTCATTCCAATATATCAATCCAGGGCCCCCTCTACTGTCACAATGAGTCCACACTCAGGTTGGAGGAACAACACCTTATATTCTGTCTGGGTAGCCTCCAACCTGATGGCGTGAACATTGACTTCTCGAACTTCTGGTAATGGCCCTCCCCACCTTCACCGTTCCCCATTCCCATTTCCCTCTCTCACCCCATCTCCTCACCTGCCTATCGCCTCCCTCTGGTGCTCCTCCCCCTTTTTCTAACTTCCACGGCCTTCTGTCCTCTCCTATTAGACTCCCCCTTCTCCAGCCCAGGATCTCTTTCACCAATCAACCTCCCAGCTCTTTACTTCACCCATCCCCTCTCCAGGTTTCACCTATCACCTACAACCTTGTACATCTTATCCCACTCTCCCCCATCTTCTTACTCTGAATTCTCCTCTTTCTTTCCAGTCCCGATGAAAGGTCTGGGCCCAAAACATTGACTGTTCACTCTTTTCCATGGATACTGCCCTGCTGAGTTCCTCCAGCATTTTGTGTGTTGCTTGGATTTCCAGCATCTGCAGATTTTCTCTGGTTTGTCACTGGAAGTTATGTCAGTAACTGCTGAGATTTACCAGTATCAGGAGGGGTGGTGGATTGGGTTTTGTGTTCCCATGTGCCTGCTTTCCCCATGACCCCATTTCTCAAGGTGGTAACAGCCATGAGTTTGGAAAGCCATGGAGACTTGCACCTTTGCATTTTGAACATGGAACGTTACAGCACAGTACAGGAACCATAAGATTGTACTGGCCCTTTAAAGATAAATCTTACCCTTCTCTCTGTTGTGTGAAATCAGGTTTGCTGGCTCAGTGAATGGTGATGGAAGGCACTCACTACCAGTAAGTGAGTTAACTATTTACTTACAGGACAAGACTGGAACTAAGCATTTAGCAAACCCTTCAAATTACAACCAGATACAAGAACGTATCTCTAGTGTGTACTCAGGCCCTCTCTCACTGCCGCACACTTCCACTGTTCCTGTGGCACCAGTCATGAACCAGTCCATCGGCAAGCCCCCGAAGCAAGAGACAGATTGCGTTCAGCGCTAGATTTATACTCCACCAGGGCCGTGACATCATCAGCTGGCAGAAGGGCCGCAATGCTCCTTAAATGAGCAAATCCCTAGCTGTCATAGGGGAGGGAGGGGCAGCTTTTGATGAACAAATAAGATTGACACATACTGCAACACTCCATCTCTCAAAATATGCAATATCGTGACATTTGACCCATAGGATAGTATAACCCTTGCAGACTATGCTACCCATAAAATGTTACACTATGATACCCAGTATTACCAGCCCACCATTTGCTGCCCAGAAGACTACAATAGGCCTCCCAACACCCCAAAAGGCTACCAACTTTCCCCCAGGGAAATTTATGGAGCTGGACCCCACTTATCTGATCGTATTTACTGACAGCTAGAAATGATCAGCCAACTGAGTCAGTTCGCAGACTCTTTGGGGATGTGGGTGCAGCACTCCAGACCAATCACAGCACAGGTACCGTCTTTCTCCACCAGCAGGTAGTGCACGGAGGAAAGATTTTGCAAGGGCCACCATCTCGGCTAACACTCTAGTCAGTGTATCCTTGATCACTGCGGCCATTGTCTCCTTCACAGAGGGCATGCATATCAGTTCCTAGAACAGCCTGGCTGTACCATACAGGGGAAAGGATATCATTCAGAACCTTTCTGCCCCTATGATACACCTCTTACTGTACCGACCCTCATGGGCAGGGGGCTCATCCAGGCAATTAAGGTGGTGTATGTAAGGTGCCATGTACCCTGGATAGCAGCAGCCATACCAACTGTGGTGAGCCACCTGGTATGCCTGGGAGCCACATATCTGGTACGTACCGTTTAGCGTCTAGGAGGTGCTCACCTTGACAGCACCATTCTGCATTAACACAGTTGTTCCAAAATGCTGCTCCTGCTCACTCCCATTGACCAATTGGGACCTAAACATAGAAACATAGAAAACCTACAGCACAATACAGGCCTTTCGGCCCACAAAGTTGTGCCAAACATGTCCCAACCCTAGAAATTACTAGGCTTACCTATAGCCCTCTATTTTACTAAGCTCCATGTACATATCCAAAAGTCATTTAAAAGACCCTATCGTATCTGCCTCCACCACCATTGCTGGCAGCCCATTCCACGCACTCGCCACGCTCTGAGTAAAAAACTTACCTCTGACATCTTCTCTGTACCTACTCTCCAGCACCTTAAACCTGTGTCCTCTTGTGGCAACCATTTCAGCCCTGGGAAAAAGCCTCTGACTACCCACACAATCAATGCCTCTCAACATCTTATACACCTTGATCAGGTTATCTCTCATCCTCCGTTGCTCCAAGGAGAAAAGGCCGAGTTCACGCAACCTATTCTCATAAGGCATGCTTCCCAATCCAGGCAACATCCTTGTAAATCTCCTCTGCTCCCTTTCTATGGTTTCCACATCCTTCCTGTAGTGAGGCGACCAGAAATGGGCACAGTACTCCAAGTGGGGTCTGACCAGGGTCCTACATAGCTGTAACATTACCAGTATGATTACCTACATTCATCATACAGCCTGCACTAACACTCCTTCCCCTTCCCTGCTGGCAGAGGGATTATTCACACAGTCAGGAGCTCGGGATTAGATAAATTATAAGTAGGGAAGCACCAGCCCTTAAAAGACTTACTCCACTCGGTACCTTCCTTAATTCACTTTCAGTTGGCTTCATTGTTGGAGATGTGGCAAACAATTGTTGGATGGATCTCCAATCAAGTTGTAGTAGTCTCAGCCAATCATAGCCCTACAATGCTGGCCCACATACAAGCCCAATGTGGCTTGTTGTTTGCTGTATTTCACTGTTACAAATGTCATTCCCACAGGAGTTATCTTTTCTCCCATTTAGGTTCTTAACTGGATATCAGCAGACTTCAGTTCAGTGTCTTTGAAATGCCATTTAAACATATTTAGTGGAATGACTGAAAGAGCTGGGTCAATTCCATTTTAATTAATTTTCCGTACACTTTTGGTTACTTGTCTATTGTTAGTTTTCACATTGTAAATCTCAAGGCTACTCAGTCCAGTGTCACTCTCATCATTATCAGATTTTTCACCAACAGCATGCAGATTAGTGCCCTCTTTGAAAATGCAACTTGACTTTTTATCTTTTTCTTTTCCCTCTGCAGTCCATTTATTTTGGTTTGCCCAGTATGCTTTTTGTAGGTGTCCTATTTTTTGTATTTTCTGCAAGTTCGGCCTTTAAACCTGGATTGTTCTGGTGTATTTGAGCCCCTGCCACAACAGTAACACAATTTGTTCAACTGGGCTGGTTTCTGTTTTGAAGTTGCAATTTTGTTCACACTCACTTTCATTCCTGACTGCAACTCAATGTGTCTCTTGCTGTTGTTTCCATTAATACAGCAATTTCAACTGTTCTTTTAAATGTGAGTTGTGCTTCAGTTGAGAGCTGTTTTTGAATGCTTTCTTGTAAGATTCCGCAAACTAAATTATCTCTGTGCATTATTAAGCCCATCACCAAACAAACAGTGCTCAGATAATCTCTTCAATTCAGCCACATATTCTGCAATCAACAATGGTTTTGGTTCCAAATGTTCCTGTATTACTTTCATGATATAAGCGGAGCGCATTTCAGCAAGCTTATTTGAGCAGTCAAACTTCTAAGTTTTGTGTACCATTCAGCAAAACTGGTACGCGTTTCTCATTGGCTATTTCATTTGCTTCAAAATGCTGCTCGATTCACTCAGTATACAACAACAAGTTATCTTTTGTGCAATCAAACTCATCTACCTTTCTGACCATATCTGTTTTATTTATTTATGTATGTATGTAGTTACTTATTTATTACTATCACCCAGTGCTCACTGGTTATAAACTCGTGAATTTCATCCATTTTCTGCCTATTTTAAAACTCAAACATCTCTGTCCTCTTTTTGAAGAAAAACAATGTGCCATGCTGTCTTCTCACCATCAGGACAAAGTTACAGGAGCCTCAGGACTCACACCACCAGGTTCAGGAACATTTATTACCCCTTAACCATCAGGCTCTTGAGCCAGTGAGGATAACTTCACTCATCTTCACTCGCCCCATCACTGAACTGTTCTCACAATCTGTGGACTCATTTTCAAGGGCATTTCTCTCATGTTCTTGATATTGTGGTAAGGATTATGTCCATAATGACAGATGAGGAAGCTCTTTAACTCAACAACCACTTTATTGTGATAGACACAAAACAGACCGGGCACCATGACCCGGAGAGTGAACCCAACCAGTCTCATACAGATGGGGAGGTGACCATCACACACCCCGGTTAAGGTCAGGGTGACCCACAAATACACAAGCAAATAACTGTATAACACAAGCTAAAATGTAACAATAAACAAACTGGAAGTTCCCACCATAATCCCACAAAAGCATTTTAACAGAAGGACAATAAACAGTACTGGTCATTAGAAATGCAGAGGCGGGTTGTCAACCACACCCCGCCTCAGAACGTCACAATATTTATTGCTTACAGTATTTATTTATTATTATTTCTTTTTTTTCTCTCTTTGTATTTGCACAGTTTGTGGTCATTGGCACAATATTTTGTAGTCTGTGCTGTTGGATGCACTCTTGCATTGATTCTATTGTGCTTCTTGTACTTACTGTGAATGCCCACAAGAAAATAAATCTCAAGGTTGTAAATGCTGACATATATGTACTGTGATAACAAATGTACTTTGAACTTTGAAGTTGAATTATTTATTTTCAGAGTAAGATTCTAAATATTGAGTAAACCCTTCCAGTTACACCCAGTTACAAATATTCACCTAAATCTGCGCTTGGAACTTCTCTCGGTGCAGTACACCTCCACTGTTCCCATGGCATCCGTTACAACCCAGCCCGTCAGTGAGCCCATGAAGCAAGAAACGGAGTGTTCTTGGTGTGCTAGATTTATACTCTTCCAGCACCATGGCCTCATTGGCACGTGGCCTGGCACCAAACTGTGCTAGGGGAAGGACTGCAAAGCTCCTTAAACAAGCCAATCCCTGGCTAGCATGGGGGAGCGGCTTTTGATGAATAGGTAAGTTTGACACTTACTGCAACACCTTCCCACGTAGCCCACCATTTTTCTTTCATCCATGTGCCTATTTAAGGATCTCTTAAATATTCCTAATGTATCTGCCTCTCCGACCACCCCAGCAATGCATTCCACACATCTATCCCTCTCTGTGAATAAAACCTACCTCTGTCATCCCACTCCTATACTTTACTTCAAACACCTTAAAATTATATCCTCTCATATCAACCATTTCCACCCTGGGGAAAAAGGTCTTGTCAGCCATGGTTCCTACATCCTACCATCCTTTCCCTGCATCAGTAGGACAATCCTATTCACAAGTGCATCCTAAACATTTACCTTTCCATTATGATTCACCTGTGCATTTGTTCCGAATTTATGCTACCAAATTTCTGCCTAATAGCATCATAATTCACCCTTCCCCTATTAAATACTTACCCATAATGTGTGCTCCTATCCCTATCCAACGCAATGGTAAAGGTGAGGGGAGTTGTGATCACCATCTCTGGAATGCTCACCCACCAAGAGAGTTGACATCTGCTCAGATTAATTGCCTCAGACCAGATCCACTATGGCTGCTCCTCTAATTGGCCTGTCTATATTAACCCTTCCTGGATTCTACCCCATTTCAACCTTTTGTACAAAGGAGGTACCAATCAATAATAGTGAAGTTGAAGTTAGCCATGAAAACAACCCTGGTTTATTTTTGCATCTTTCCAAAATCTACCTCCTGATCGACACCTTAGCGTCTCTGTTGCTACTGGGGGACCTATAGAATATCCCCAATTGAGAGATTGCTCCCTTCCTGTTTCTGACTTCCATCTACACGGATTCAGTAGACAATCCTTCCACAACATATTCCCTTTCTCCAGCTGATTAGCAATGCCGCTCTTCCACCTCATTTATCTCCCTCCCTGTCCCTTTTGAAACTTCTAAACCCCAGAACATCCAGCAACCATTTCTGCCGTTCATTATGGCCTCAACATCGTAGGTCCAAATATCAACCCATGCTCTAAAATCATCACCCTTGTTCCTGATAACCTCCATCATTAAAACAGTCACATTTCAACCGATCCAACTAACTGCAATTGCGCCCTTTCCATGGCCTATCCATCCTCACAGTCTCTTTACATGTTACATCTAACTTTACACCAACTGCTCCATCTTCTGACCTATCATGTTAGTTCCCATCCCCTGGCAAACTAGTTTAAACCCTCCCCAAAAACTCTAGCGATACTGCGTGCAAGGCTATTGATCTCATGCGAGTTCAAGTGTAACCTGACCCCTTTGTTCAGGTTATACCGTCCCCAGAAGAGATCCCAATGAGCCACAAATCTGTACCTTTGCCCCCTTTTGAGAAGTACAATTAAATTAGGAAAGGCATTTCCTTTTACCCCCTAATGGGCCTCATCCCTCATCTATCGCATACTGCTTTTGTCTGCTCCTGTAAACTGGAATGTGCTTTGTTCTGCATTCCATCCCAAACCTCTTGGGACCATTACTGAGGGAATTCAGCAGTGTAGCTCATTGCTGAATCCTGCACTAATTGCCCAAGCTATTGTTAGTCAAGTTTGTTAAGCTGATGACAAATTCCTTTATTTAGCAGGTAACATTTCTCAGCTGAGTCGTTTCTCAGGATAGAGCATGGGTAAAAGGCCAGTCATTCCCCACGCAGTAAAACAACTAAGTGAGCTGTAAAGTCCAGGGATCACTCTGGATTACTGGGAGGAAAGGGGAGCTTTTAGAAATTTGTTGTTTGTCTTCATTTTAATGAAGTTTGCATTTACTATGAAAGATATTTGTGATATGATCATTACTGGTGCAGATCTCTTTAGTGATTATAAAGGAACTGGCTGCTGATCTTTGTACCAAAAACCTTCTGTCCACCACCTCTCCAAGTCCCAGACTGAGGCAGAAAACTTGATCCTTCTTGGAGCTCACTTGGCCTGAGGCATCCCACCATTCAACAGTTCAGGGGCTCCAAAGCACCTTGGTGCTGCTTGGTTCACTGAGAGCAGTTGCGAAAGTCAAGATCAGCAACAACGGACTAACATGAGGCAGCTGGAAGGCTGGGGTATCAGTGCTGACATTCCAGGGGCTTGCAAGGTCCAGACCATTGTTTAACAGCTGCCTGAGCTTTTATTTCTGTCCTATAAATTTCAGGAAATAAATAAGGGAAAAGAAAGTACATTTCCTTGTTTAATTGCACCTATTTTTCAAAATGCTCTGCAGTTTCCAAGCTCCAAGCTGTTCCCTCCTTTAGTTACAGGGCAGCAGATGCATGAGAATGCCAAAATAAACAATTTATACATGTCGCTGCAATACACAGCAGTTCCTACATCTTTGTGGATTCAAAATCCTGGAACCCCATACCTAACTCAATGATGGGAGGATCTTCACCTCACTCATTGTAAAATAGAGGCAGAGACACAACAAATGTTCAACGCCCACACATTTGTGTAAAAGGAAGACCACGGTCTGCAAGTCAAAGGCAATCCGCAGTGTGAAATATTTAATAGGACTACAGTCGTGTAATAGGATACACTCTGACAACAACTATGTAAAACTGTATTTTGTCCCATTCATCCTGGCTACTAATAATTTTTTTCATGATTCTCTCAAATTCACACCAATACAATCCAAAATGGAAAGTTGACCTTTTTACGAAAATTCCAAGTAGTATTGTGTTGCCCTTAAGGCATTTGTTTAGCTTTATTACATTTTCGCTTTAGTAATTTGTTTGTAATTATTTTCTAGTTAAATTTAAGGCTGTTGAAAGTAAATTCGTTGTCTGTGATGTATCGCGGCATGCGATGACGTCACACCTGGTTTTGCTGCATCTTGTGGGAAAATACCAGTTTGGAGAAAGGAGGGGGCTTGTGTGTGCAGGATCAGAGCGAGAAAAGTTTCTTTCTACGCACTAAGAAACATCATAGAAGCAACACCGTAAGTTCATAAGATAATCGATATGTTGAAGTAAAAATGTTAACGCTGATTCTGTTAAAAGTAATGACAGTTGATAAAGTTATTTTCTTGACCTATTTAAAATGTTACTGGATAGTTTGTGTTGAAGTATTTAAAGCAGTTGATGGCGTAGGTAGATTCTGACTGTATGTCGTATTTTAATGTAATATAGTTTGTCGTAGTTTTATTTTTGCAAGTATTTATGATGTAAATGTGATGCCAAGAAGGAAACAAATACTGTATATATTTTGTATTGTTTTCTCAACAGTTTTCACCTAACGTTAATGTGGAAGAGTGAACAGTAAATGGTTAATCTTACTGGGATCGTGCCCCATTGACTACGCTTTATACTTGGTGTTTAGTTCAGAGTTTTTACACCTGTGCGAGAACACTACAAGTATAATGTACAATGAATTTTAAGTTTTCTACACTCCCCTGATATTTTTATTAAAATATTTCTTAACGTTCAAGAAGAAAAGCTCTCAAGTCAGTTGAAGTTTGTGTTTGGTATCATTTACAACAAGGCAATGGTTCCCTTTGGTTAACAGGGTAGAAAGAGAGCATAAAAATAGTATCAGGAGTCGGCCACACCTCCCTTCAAGTCTGTTCACAGTTCATAGTTCATCTGATCTTTAGCCGAAACCTACTTTCCTCCATGAACTCCTTAACCTTTAACCCTCAACTCAAAAGTAGTTCTAAAATATACCTCCTTGAATATGTTTGATGCTTCTGTATCCACAGACCTCAGGGGTGATGAATCCCAAAGATTCACAATCTTTTGAGAAAGGAAAATGCTCTAAGTTGTGCACCCTCTATCCAGAGACTCTCACCTAATTCTAAATTTAGCCATCACAGAAATGTGTTTCAACACTGAGGACCCTCAGACTCTTGTACACCTCAATGAAATCATCCTTTATCTCCAGAGCTTATAAGCTTGACCTGTTTAATATCTATCATAAGGCAACCTCTAATTTAAGGAATAAAATCACTAAACTATTGCTATCCTTCTTCAAATAAAATCAAAATTTAATGCAGTACTCTAGATGTGCTCTCACCGATATCCAGTATAACAGCAGCAAAACTTTCTTAATGTTGTTCTTAATTCTTTCCTTGCAATTTCCTTTTTTAAATTACATAACGTTGCAGCATGCTGACCTTTAGTGCTTCTCTGCCTCTTGATCAATCCTCTGTGCAATTAAATATGAAACTCAGCACCAAACTCCCTTATTCTGTGCAGCAGAAATCTTTTATATGTTACCTCATTATGTACCTCATTGAAATCCAAATCTAGTACATCAACTGGGTCACATTTACCCAACTTGCTTCTATGACAGTCCAATGTGTCTCCAGTTCTTTCCTTCAGGAATCCGCTGCTTCTATTGTACTTTTCTTAACCGAGTAACAGCGACATTATTTGTACGTGAGTTATTGTTCATCTAAAGCACAGGGGAAGAATTACATCTCACTACCACATCATTTATGTCTGTAAACAGAGAGGGTAAAGTAAATAATAGTTTTTTTGTCTGAGTACTTGCTGTGCACTTTGATTCACAGAATGTTGGAACAGAGTGGCAGTGGATTGAAGTATTCAGATGGGTTGATTGATTTACCAGCTCCTCCTACACATGCCACTCAAATCTGCCACAGGCACTCCCTCAACATACTCTTGAAGCCATGGGTAGCACAGATAAGGAAGCACTCACATTTACAACACTGCTTGACAGATCATTAGTTATAAGGAAGCTGGAGGCTGAGTCCGGTATTTCTGTTTTAAATCAAGAAATACTTGCATTTATATAGAGGTTTCCAAATCCTTATGAAGGATTACGAAGTGCTTCACAATCAACAAAGTCTGTTTGAAGTGTAGTTATTGTTGTAACGTCAGAAATTACACAGTGCACATGCTCAGAGAAATTCCTCTCAAACAGCAACGTGATAATCAACAGACCATTCCTTTTAGAAATACTGATTCAAGGGTTTCCGGGGACGTCATCGTCGAGAATGGCAGCTTAAGTCACTAGCTCCTCTGGAAAAATGCGTATTAAGCCCTGTTATCCCATCAAATATAATATTTTTCGAAAAATATTTGAACTGAAAAGAGGGGCAAGAATGGGGAAAAAGAATGGAAATTTAAAAAGCGACACTGCGGAGCCTGCATCCGAGAGGAGAGCAGCGAGCAGCTCTCCTACCCGACCGCGTGCTAGCGAGGCGGACGCCAGGCCTCGTTCAGGCAAAGCGGTGAATATGTTCGAAATCCTGAAAGAAGTAATGGAGGTCCAGAAAGATATAAAGCAGCAGCTCCGTGATATCAATTCAGAGCTCGCCAGTGTCAATCAAAAAATAGCGGTGGCAGAGACTCGAATTGAGAAAGTGGAAGACCACGTTCAAAACGTGGAACAGATACTGAGTAAGACAATAAAAATATTACATCACCAAGAGGGTAAACTGCTTGACCTGGAGGGAAGATCACGGTGGAAAAATATCAGAATCTACAACGTTCCCGAAGGAGCGGAGGGCCAGTCTATGACGGAGTTTGTCCTACCCAGGATAGAAAGCCACGCTCAATAATAATTAACTTCCTTCGGTACAGCACCAAGGCAGAGATTCTTCAAAGGGCCTGGGGTAAGAAGAGAGTGTTTTTAGAGGATAAATTAATATAATTCAACCAAGATTACCCACCCCCCCGCGGTCCTCCAGAAACACAAAGAATACTCCGAAGTAAAGCGAGTACTAAAGCAAAATAAGATTAGATTTCAAACTCCGTACCCTGCTAAACTTCGAGTGTTTTATGACAACGGGACGCGGTTGTACCAGACGGTGGAAGAGGCGACTACATACATGAAGACATGAGGGTTGCCCGTCAGCATGACCAAAACGAGGGAAAGCCTGGCTGAGGAATTATCCCGCTCCGCTTGGGAAATAGTGCGAGAAATGAGAAGGCAGGAGACGGGAGGAGGCCGAGAGAAATATATCAGGAAGAGACCAGGACTTTCCCAAAGACAGTCCTCACCCCCTTCAGAAGAGCCACAAGGTTTGGCTAACTTTAAAAATGTTGAGAAGCTAAACGGAAGCAAAAGTACATGGTGATATACCTATCTCGAGAAATACTTATTATAATGTAGATTTTATATTACTTAGTTGTTATTCTTTATTCGCTCACTTACTCCTTTTTCCCCACCAAAATGAGAATATATATTTATATATGTGTGTGCATATATCTGTATGTATGTAATGTGTGTGAGTATATATATATTAGTGTGTGTGTATATATATATATATAGGAGTACACAGGGAAATCTTTTCTGTGTAATGGATTTGTTCACTGACTTTTATGAATACTGCAATGGGGGCCCTCAACTCACAAGTAGGAGGGGTTATCCCCCACAGCTAGACATTTCCTCTAGCTCAACGCAGGGTCATCTACTAGAGACCTCAGCCTTCGAATCACACATTCGTTGCCATTTTTGTTATTATTTGCGTTTCTTGGTTCTTATTTGTTCAGGGAGTAGATCGATTAAGTTTTATTCTAATTTCAATGATATATTGACAGATAAATACAGATGGCTGGCAAGGTAAAATTCATTTCTTTTAATGTCAATGGGCTATTAAATCCAATCAAACATAAAAGAATTTTAGCCAAAATGAAAAAAGAACAAGCCCCTGTAGTATATTTACAGGAAACTCATTTAAGTGATCGTGAGCATAAAAAACTAAAGAGAATGGGCTTCACTCATCTGTTTTTCTCCTCATATAAATCAGGACATAGGAGAGGAGTTGCTATTCTTATCTCAAGTAAGCTAAATTTCGAAAAAGTATTCGAAATGGGAGATAAAGAGGACAGATATATCTGGTAAGGGGGAATATAGACGACAATTCAGTTACTCTATTGAATATATACGCACCCCCGGGAAGTGATATTGGTTTCTTTCAGAAAATTACTGATATTATGGTAATGGAACAGAAGGTCTCCTGATATGTGGGGGAGACTTAAATTTACAATTACAACCAAACTTAGACTCTTCCAATAGAAAAACCTATGAAGCAAAATCTTTACATAAGAAAGTTAATACACTTTTTGAGGATGTTAGTTTAATTGATATATGGAGGGACCTTTTCCCTGACAGAAGGGATTACACTCATTATTCTGCTCCGCATTCTGTATATACAAGAATAGACTATTCCATAATATTTGGAAAAGACAAAGACAAAATAAACACCTGTGGAATTGGGACAATAGATGTAAGTGACCATGCACCTGTATATTTATCTGTTGATTTTGACCTACAACCAAAGAATACTATTTGAAAGCTAAATTCAAGTCTACTCAATGATCCGTACTTCAAGGAACAAATTAAAAAAGAAATTGGTCTCTGCTTAGAATTTAATGATAATGGACAGGTTTCACCTCCCATTTTATAGGATACTCTGAAGGCGGTCTTAAGAGGGAAAATTATAGTGATATCTTCATATAAGAAAAAAATAAGGAATAAAACATTAGAGGAATTACAAAATAGGCTGAAGGAACTAGAGAAAAAAACACAAATTGAATTTGGCACAGGATACGTTAGGGGAGATTAAAAGAATTAGGAATGAAATAAATAATTTGGCTATGCAAGAAATCAGGAAAAAAGATAGCTGAAAATACAATTCATAGAATTAGGGACCCATGAACGAAAATGATAAAAAATAAGCTAAGTGAAATTCAAGAAGCTTTTGAAATGTTTTACAAAATTCTATATTCCAAATTTCCAGGGGGAAGCATAACCCAAATTGACACATTTTTGAATTCTCTAGAGTTACCCACTTTAAGCGAAGAACAAAATAGAAGGATGACTGCTGACATAACTGAAGTTGAATTAAAAGCTGCAATTAGTAGGCTTAAATTAAACAAGTCACCAGGATCAGATGGGTATACGGCAGAGTGGTACAAAGAATTTAAAAATGAGTTAATTCCTGTTTTACTCCCCACACTGAACTGGGCTCTTAAAAAAGGCACAAATGCCACCCATTTGGAAGGAAGCGATAATCTCAGCTATACCTAAAGAAGGCAAGGATAAAATGGAATACGGGTCATTTAGGCCAATATCCATTCTTAATGTAGATTACCTCCATCATGGCCAAACGATTAGAGGAGTTTCTACCCATACTGATACATAACGATCACACAGGTTTTATACGACCATGCCAGACTCAAGACAATATATGAAGGACACTTCACATTATGGATCATATACAAAAAAATAAAATCAAAGCAATAGTGATAAGCATGGACGCCGAAAAAGCATTTGATTCAGTTGATTGGAATTTTCTTTACAGAGTTTTACATAGATTTGGTTTCCAAGACACAATTATTAAAACTATACAGACACTATATGACAATCCTACTGCTAGGATTAAAATCAATAGATATTTATCAAATAGTCTTACCCTAGAAAGGGGCACGAGACAGGGTTGTGCATGGTCACCACTACTCTTCGCGTTATATCTGGAACCATTAGCTCAATACATCAGACAAAATGAAGATATCAGGGGAATTACTATAAAAGGGACAGGGCATAAATTGGCTTGTTATGCGGATGACATTTTGATCTATCTAGGGCAACCAACATACTCTTTGCCTAAATTGATGCAATCCTTTGAACAATATGGTTAATTATCAGGATACAAGATCAACATAGATAAAACCCAATTACTTTCATATTACTATAGCCCACCAAGAGAAATTGAAAGTCGATATCCCTGGGCATGGCACACAGAGTCTTTCAAATATTTGGGTATCACTATGCCAAAAGATTTGGCAAAATTATCAGAATGTAATTATCAGCCTTTATATAAAAAAATTAAGAAAGATGTGGCAAGATGGAACCTGATTCCTTTTTTCAGTCTCAGTTCAAAGATTGAGTCTATTAAAATGAATATACTGCCCAGACTGTTATATCTCTTTCAGAACCTACCGATAGAGATTAATCAAAATCAATTCAATGAATGGAACAAGATGCTATCAAGGTATATTTGGCAGGGTAAAAGGCCTAGAGTTCGTCTCAAAACTTTGCAATTAGCAAAGGAAAAGGGGGGATGGGGCCTCCCTTCTCTTAGAGATTATTATTTTGCATCACAGTTGAGAATTGTGATATGTTGGTGCAACCCATCATATGACGCTCAATGGAAAAACATTGAGGAGCGGGTACTTCCCATCCTCATACAAGCAATTTTGGCTGATAACCTGCAAAGGTACATAAATACTATTGATAACCCATTGCTGAAATTGACTATTAAAATATGGAAAACTACTATCAAAGAATGTAATCTGGAGGGAGATATTGTTATTCTTAAATGGTGTGCATATGACTCGGATTTTACACCAAATAAATTGGATGCTAGATTTAAGGACTGGACAGCTAAAGGAATAACAGTTCTTTACAACATATTGAAAGAAGGAACACTGTTCAGTTTTGAAATGCTTAAAGAGAAACACTTATTAGAAAAACAAGATTTTATCGGTATTTACAGATGCGACAATATGTTAATAAGATGCTTAAAAATGTAACTAAGGCAAATACATGCTTGATAGAGCTCTTTAGAAAAGCATATAATTCAGATAATGGTAGTAGAATCATTTCAAGCATGTATAAGGGGTTGTCAAATCTTAAAACACATTCAACTTCATACATTAAAACAAAATGGGAGAAGGAAGGAGAGATAATTATATCTGAGGAAGAATGGACAACAATATGGAGATATCTATGGAAGTGTACCAGTTCACAGAAATGGAGGGAGTTTGGATGGAAAAACTTGATAAGATATTTTATTACACCCTCTCAGAAATCCCATTATGTTAGTAACCTCACACACAAAACGCTGGTAGAACACAGCAGGCTAGGCATCTAGCTGCCTAGCCTGCTGTGTTCTATCAACATTTTGTGTGTGTTGTTGTTTGAATTTCCAGCATCTGCAGATTTCCTCTTGATAGTAACTTCCCTGTTTGCTGGAGAAATTGTGGAAATCAAAATGCAAATCATTATCATATTTTTTTGGGACTGCCCTGTTATCAAAAACTATTGGAGGGGGATACACAATGCCCTACAAGACATTTTTAAATGTGAAATACCCTTCGAGAGTAAGACCATATATTTTGGATATATACCTCAAGAATGGTTGAAAAGAGATAAATACTTAATGAATATACTGCTGGTGGCTGGTAAAAAGACTCTTACTAGGAAATGGTTATCACAAGAGAGCCCAACTTTAAATACATGGATGGAAATTACAATGGACATTTACAAAATGGAGAAGATAACAGCATCTGTTAATCATAAGCTGGAACAATTTGATTCATACTTGGAAAAATGGTTTAACTACATAACGCCTCATAGGCCTGATTTTATTCTCACAAATCAATGAATATGTTGTAAAAAAAAATCACTCCCTACTTGTACATAGTTCTTTCCTTTTGCTTGTTTTTTTCTTTCCACTCTTTTCTATAAGTGTATACCTCAGATAAATACTTTGTGGAGATTTGTGATATATATGATTATATGATATATATGTACAATGTCTGAAATACATCTTATGGAAATGTTTGTTTGATGAACTTCAATAAAAAAAATCACAAAAAAAAGAAATACTGATTCAGAACCAGGATAATTTCCATGCTTTTCTTTAAAATAGTGCAATGAGACTCCTTCCATCCACTGAGGAAACTACGAGGCTTGGTATACTGGGTGCTTAAAAGACACCATAGCTCTCACTCGGTGTTGCACCTGCTCGCCAGCCTGGATTTTTGTGCACAAGTTACTGAAATGGAAATTAGGTCCACCTACCTCAGAGACAAAGGCACTGACAACCGAGCACAGTTGACACAACTTTCTCTTGTCATTTCGAAAGCTTTAAGTCTCCCCAACTTCATTAGTCTTCTAAACTTTCCCTGGGGAGGTAGGGTAATACCGCAGTTCCACTTACCCACACCCCATTATTTTTTCAAAAAGTTGTCTGTCTTCCCCTTGAAGATGTTGAAGTGGGCTCATGATATAACTTACATCAACCATACCCTGGCAGTTGGCAACCGCCAGCCATGTGCAGAAGAGACCGAGATCAGTTGTGCCTACCAGCAATGCGTCTCAGCAGGAAGGCTCTAGTCAAAATGCAGCCACGACCATTCATTACGATATTGACTCCATTATGTCTTAATATCGTACCCAGCTGAACAATGTTGCTTATGGATGTTATTACTCATTGCATTGCTTCATTAAATTCAAGGATCAGTAAAACTAGGAAGTTATCATTTCATGCGATGCAGCAGCACAGTGAGGTACAAGAAACTCAAAATTTACATTCGACTAAGACACCTGTCACTTTCTTACATCTGTTTCTTACATCCCTTTTCTGTTTTTTCCGGTTCTACTGAACCTTTGATTCTCAGTGCTTCTCTAAGCTTTTTTGCCTTGTAAGAGCACAGACACATAGTATTATTTAATTTCTCCACTACTTCCATTGTTTTTTCTTTAAATTCTCACTCTGCTTGTCTAAATCACATTGGAGCCTGTATGCATCCTCATTACCTTTCTCTTTCCGAATTAGTTTAGAGACGTAAATGTTTCCGTCATTATCCATAAGGGACCTGCAATAAACAGAGCAGAGTTTGCAATGGGCAGCAGAGAAATAATGGAAAAACTGAACAAAATGACATTAATATTAAAAATACTGCTGGAGAACCTAGTGAGCTTGAAAACTGACAATCCCAAGGGTCTGATAATCTCTCTCTCTTTCTCTCTCTCTCTCTCTCTCTCTCTCTCTCTCTCTCTCTCTCTCTCTCTCTCTCTCTCTCTCTCTCTCTCTCTCTCTCTCTCTCCCTCTCTCTCTCACCTTTTGAAAGAGGTAGCTCCTATGACTGGATACTTTGGTTATCATCTTCCAAATTTTTATAGCTCCTGCAGTTGCTTGTGCAGGTTGGAGGGTTACAAGTGTGGTGTCATTATTTTAAAAAAGAGGGAAATTATAAAACAGGGAATTATTAATGAATTTCCTATGGAAAGTCTTGGGATCTAGAAAGAAAAAAATAGCTAAGATACTTAGAAAATAATTAAGTGAGCAAAGTCAATATAGATTTATGAAAGAAAAGTCCTGCTTGATTAATCTGTTGGAGTTCTTTCAAGATGTAAGTCATAGAGTAAGCAAGGAGGTATTAGGGAACGTGTTATGTTTGGATTTTCAGAATGCTTTTGATAAATCCTGCACATGGAATTATGAGTAATATACCAGCGTGGGTTTCTTTTGTTCCCAGCACTTCTCCTGGAGTTGACGGAGTGAGCCTCCAGGAGAAGTGCAGGGAACAACAGAAACCCCTCTATGTTGCTTTCATCAACATGACCAAGGAATTCGACCTTGTCAGCAGGGATGGGCTCTTTCAGATTCTCCTCAAGATCGGCTGTCCCCTGAAACTCCAAAGTATCATCAAGTCATTCCATGATGACATGAGGGTACTGTTCAGTACAATGGCAGCTCATCAAAACCCTTCGCTATTCGTAGTGGAGTCAAACAAGGATGCATGTTGGCTCCAACATTATTCAGCATCTTCTTCTCTCTGCTATTGAAGCACACGCTTGGGACATCGACAGAAGTCACACCAAGTCTGATGGGCAGCTGTTCAACCCTGTGCGCCTGAGAGCAAGAACAAAGGTGCTAAAGATCTTAATACGTGACATGCTCTTTGCCGATGACGCTGCTATAACCTTGCACACCAAACAGTAACTACAAACTCTCATGGACCGCTTCTCTAAGGCATTCAAGGACTTCGGGCTTACCATCAGCCTAAAGAAATCAAATGTCCTTGCCCAGAACATAGTGGAGACACCAGTCATTACCATCGACAATTACAATCTTGAAGTGGTCCACGAGTTCACATACTTGGGGTCGACCATTAGCAATACTTTCTCCTTCAATGCTGAAATCAATAGGCATATCAGCAAAGCAATATCGATCCTTGCTCGACTCTTCTCGTGGGTCTGGGAGAATCCAAAACTTGCTATAAAGACCAAGACTGCTGTGTACAATGCATGCGTTATTAGCACCCTCCTGTATGGTAGCGAGTCTTGGACCATCTACTCCAAGCAGGAGAGGAAACTCAATGGTTTTCACCTGCACAGCCTTTTCCGAATCCTTGGCATCACCTGGAGAGACAAAGTCCCAAACTCTGAGGTCCTCTCCTGCGCTGGACTTCCCACAATGTTCACGCTTTTGAGACAACGCAGACTGCGCTGGCTCAGCCACGTCTGTCGTATGAAGGATGGTAGACTGCCAAAGGACATCCTCTACAGAGAACTAGCAACAGACAAGAGGAACGCTGGTAGACCCCAGTTTCGCTTCAAGGACCTCTGCAAGCATGACATGAAAGCCTTAAAGACCAACACAGAGTGCTGGGAGGATACAGCAGATGACCACAACAAAAGGCGAGGTACTCTTCAGCAACACCTAGAGAAAGGCGAAAGAGTGATCCTGAGTCCGTTTGAGGAGTGGAGAGCTAAGCGGAGAACACAGCGGACAACGAACAGCGGACAACAATTCCACAACACTCTACACATGCAGCAACTGTGGCAGACCCTACCATTCCAAGATCTGCCTCAATAGCCACAGTCGACACTGCTCGACAAACCAGTGACTACCAGAGGCACAGTACCCATGGTTGACCACAACCGATGGAGGCCACACCAGCATGGGTTGGGACGGATAGAAAAAGAAGTACAATTAAGCAGGCCCTGGTCATGTTGATAGGCTATGACTAATGGGAGATTGCATGAGCTCATGCTTGGGTCTCAATGATTCACGTTTTATATCAACGACTTAGGCGAGGAGACCAAATACAGTATTTTGAAGTTTACTGATGCCATAAAACTAATTGGGAAAGTGAATAATCATGAGCATGCAAACAGGCTCCTGGAGGATTTAGACAAGCTGCTGGATTTTGATGCAGACAAATGCAAAGTTATCCACTTGGGAAGAGAAATGCTCTAATACAGAACAGTTTTTAAATGGGGAGAGACTGGAACATGTTAGTATTCCAAGAGACCTGGATATCCTTATACATAATTCATTGGAAGCTAACATGTAGCTGAAGATGGCAATTAGGAAAGGAAATGACATGTTAGTTTTTATTCCTAGAGTATTTGAATACAAGTGTAAAGATGTCTTTCTGCAATTATACACAGCCTTGGTGAGACTATACCTGGTGTATTGTGCATAACTTTGATCTCCTTTCCTAATAAAAAAGACGTAATTGTTCTATCTTGAGGAAGCACAACAAAGACTCACTAGATTGGACCCAGAGACGGTGGGTCTGTTATATAAAGTGATTAGGCAGATAAGTTCTATACTCTCTAGCGATTAGAAGAATGGAAGGTAACAGTACATTCTTACATGGCTAGACAGGGCAGAAATGGAAAGAATGTTTTCCCTAGATGAACAGTCTAAATTAAGGGTCATAGTCTCAAAATTAGGGATCGTGCTGGGATAGTGCTATGTGTGACTGAAATCAGATGAAATTTCTCCACTCATTTGGTCATGAACCTTTGAAATTCCCTACCACAAGGATACAATAAGACTCTTAGAGAGGCACATGGATGACAGAAAAATGGAGGGTTATGGGTTGTGTGGAGGGAAGGGTTAGATTGATCATGGAGGAGGCTAATAAAAGTGAACATAACATCACAGGTCAAAGGGCATGATCTGTTCTATACTCAGAGAGATATGATGAATTAATCATTGGTTGCATTGAAAGCAGAAGTCAGGTGTTTCCCTGAAACTCGAGGTTAAATTGATGAGTGTATTTATTATTGTCACATATATGGGGAAGAGTGCAAAACTTGTGTTCCAAACCATCCATACAGTTTAGTTCATTACAATGTGCATTGAGGTAGTACAAGGTAAAACAAGTGCAGAATAAACTGTTACGGTTACAGAGAAAGTACAGTGCAGGTAGACAATAAAATGCAAGATAGATTATAAGGTTTATCATACTGTGGAACCAATCAATAGTCTTGTAACAGTGGGATAGAAGCTGTCTTTGAGCCTGTGGGTGAGTGCTTTCTGGCTTTTGTATTTGCTGTTTGATGGGAGGACCTGAGGTGGGTCGGTGTCTGATTATGCTGGCTGCTTTACTGAGGCAGCAGGAAGTGCAGACAGTCTGTGGAGGGGAGGATGTGCTGAGCTGTGTCCATAACTCTGTACAATTGTAGACATAGCTCAGCAATTTATATACAAAGCTGTGAGGCACAGTGGTTTTCATCCCTCAGTTGTGTGTATAAAAATAACTTACAATACCATTCATAACATTTCAGCTGTGGATTTTGCCCCACGGCATTGGTATTAGTGGGTAAAGTCAACAGAAACTTTCACCAAAGGTGGAAAATAAAAGATAAAGAGATTATTTTAAGGATGGTTTCAAAAGGAAATAACTAAAATCTACTTTCTAGAACTTCAAAAGGTAATCACTTTGTCAAATTTGATTTAGATTGGAGACAAACTCAAAGAGACAGAATGGGGCAAAACGTCCATGGCTTTTGGTTTGGCAGGTTTTCTGCATAGATAAGAAAAACAGATGGCCACATTCAAATCAAGAGATGATTTAATCTTTGAATTTTCCCACCATTTTAATGGGAAAGCAAACTTTCTTCCTTCTTTTTCAGATATTTATTCATAGTTATCTGATTTTTTGTTTGGGAACAATATGTTATCAACAAGAGAGAATTTTTGGTATTCAATGTCAGCACTACATCCTGAGGGCCACCACTGGCCAGAAACCCATGCAGACCAGCTGCATACATACATACGTGCTGTGACTGCAAGGTGAGGTCAAAGGCTGTGTATCATGCAGTGAGTGATCCACCTTTTAACACTCCCGAAGTCTTTCTACCATCCACAAAGCGCTGGCCAGGTAAGTGATGGAATACTGTCTGCTTGTTTGAACGAGTGTCATTCCAACAGCACCCAGGATGCTCAGCACCATCCAGGAAAAAGCAACTACCTGTCTCAGGTGCAACTTGAGAATTGCTTGTAGAGTTTAAGCACCAGATTTTAAAAGCGAGTGGTGCCTCACAGGGCTTTCTCTAGAGCCTGAGATCGTTTGAGTCATTAGGTACTTTGAAAGGGCAAAAGTAAGTTAGATTTAAGTAGAATGGCCATTGCTGGAGCGGGACAGGGTTAGAGTGGGGTACCAAGGCCTGGCTTAAGAGACTTTGGTGAGGTGACGAGAGGCGGAGGCTAGGGCGAGGTTACTGTTAAGTTTCTCTTTCCTGATCTATTAGTGTCCAGTTAGAGTAGTGAGAATGGCTCCCAGGTCAGTGGTGTGCTCATCAAGCAGGATGTCCTCCGGTCTTCCTGATGGCTCTAGCTGCGGAAAGTGTACCTAAGTTCAGCTCCTTACAGACCGTGTTAGGGAACTGGAGCTGGAGCTGGATGACCTTCGGCTCATTTGGGAAAATGAGGAGGGAATAGATAGGAGCTACAGGAAGGCGGTCACACCTAAATTGCAGGAGGCATGTAGCTGAGTGAGTATCAGGAGAGGGAAAAAGAATAGGCAGACAGAGCAGAGCCCTCCTCCGGCTATTCTTATTCTGATTAGGGATAGTCAATATGGATTTGTGAGGGCCAGGCCATACCTCACGAGCCTGAGTTCATTCTTTGAGGAAGTGGCAAAATAAATTGATGAAGTCAGAGCAGTAGATGTTGTGAATATGGATTTTAGTAAGGCATTTGACAAGGTTACACATGGTAGGTTCATTCAGAAAGTCAGGAGGAACAGGATCCAGGGAACTTGGCCGTCTGGTTTCAGAAATGGCTTGCCCACAGAAGGCAATTGATGGCAGTAGATACTACCCAGAAGTCAGTGACCAGTGGTGTTCCACAGGGATCTTTTCTAGGACTTCTGCTCTTCGTGATTTTTATAAATGACTTGGATGAAAATTTGAAAGGCTGGACTAAAAAGTCTGCCACTGACATGAAGGTTGGTGGTGTTATGGATGGTGCTGAAGGTTGTTGTAAGTTGGAACAGGACACAGACAGGATGCAGAGCTAGGCTGAGAAGTGGCAGATGGAGCTCAATCCAGAAAAGTGTGAAGTAATTCACCCCGAAGGTAGAATAATGGGTTAATTGCAGGATTCTTAACAGTGTGGAGAAATAGAGGTATCTTGAGGTCCCCACCAGTAGAAGTAGAACATACATCAATATAGAACAGTACAGGTCCTTTGGCCCATGATGTTGAGGTGAATCTTCCACATCCTTCAAGTACAGCACTAGTTGATGGGATTGTTAAGAAGGCCTTCGTGTTGGCCTTCATTAGTCAAGGGATTGAGTTCAAGAGCCAAGAGGTAATGCCGCAGGTCTATAAAACTTTTGTTAGACCACACTAGGAATATTGTATTCTGTGCTGGTTGCCTTATTATAGGAAGGATGTGGAAGATTTACCTCAATATCATGGGCCAAAGGACCTGTACTGCTCTGTATTGTTCTACATTCTACTTGACTGCTACCCTTTCCACTATCCTAAACATTTATTCCCTCCATTTCACCATAGCTCCAGGGTGCAACATCTACACAATGCATATTCATACCTAGGCTGATCACAACATCACAACCAAATCACCAAGAAGAAGGGCAGAAGGTGCATAGGAATATCGCTTTTCTAAGTCACACACCAATATGACTTGGAAATATATCATCGCTGAATCTAAATGCTGGAATTTCCCACCCAGCTGTACTGCAGTGGTATCCTCACTGGAGAGACTGAAGCAATTTACATTGGTGTCTCATCACCCCCTTTTCAAGCACAATTAGGGATGGGCAATAAGTTCTGGCCATTCCAGCAACAACCACATCCAAAAAAAACCACTAAAAAATGAATATGCTTAATTTTATGTTCTAAGTTATGTATATGATTTTAACTGAGACTTTTATATAACTTTGCCCATTTCCTGTCTTGAAACTTCCTTCCTAAAAATATCTGGAATAGATTTTTTTAATCTAGCCATTAAAAGAACTCTTCTAAAAAGTTTATTAACATTGATCTAAGATGTCTAACATCATGGTATAATCATGGCTGGATGTTGATCTGATATTACAAATGAAGGGCAGGTTCACTGGGCAAAGCAACATGTAAGTGGGTTGGTGTATTTGAAGTATTTTTTGTTTATTATTGTCATATGTTCCATATACAGTAAAGAGCTTGTCTTGTGTATACTGTTTGTACAAATTAGATCATTGAGTTAGGACAAGGTAAAACTATAACAATGCAGAATAAAGTGTAAAGGTGCAGAGAAGGTGAAGCACGAGAATAGATTAAGGTGCAGGGTCATAATGAAGTAGATTGTGAGGTTATGAGTCCACCTTTTTGTAAAAGGGAACCACTTAGTAATCTCATATCAGCAGGGTAGAAGCTGGCCTTGAGCCTAGTAGTTCATACTACCAGGGATTTTTATTTTCTGCCTGATGGGAGAGGGGAGAAGGGAAAATGTCCAGGGTGGGTGGGGTCTTTGATTATGCTGGCTGCTTTACTGTGGCAGTGTAGATGGAACCATAGAGGGGAGGCTGGTTTCCATAGTATGCTGAGCTGTGTCCTCAACTTTCTTCAGTTTCTTGCAGTCATGTGCAGAACAGTTGCCATACCAGGATGTTAGGCATCCAGACAGAATGCTTTCTATGGTGTATTGATAAAAATGGCATGGATTGATGGGGACATGCCAGATTTCTTTAACCTGTTGAGGAAGTAGAGGTACTGGCGAGCTTTCTTGGCTGTGACAGCAACATGATTGGACCAGGACCGACTATTGGTGACCTGAGAAGAACTTGAAGCTCTTAACTTTCTCAATTCCAGCATCATTGATGTCAACAAAAACATGTGCACTGCCCCCCCTCCCCCACAATCAATAACCAGGTCTTTTGTTTTGTTGATGTTGAGGGATAGATTGCTGTCATGACACAATGTCACTAAACTCTCTGCCTCCTTTCTAATCTCCTGAATCATCAGTATCTGACATATGGTCTACTACAGTGGTATCATTTGCAAACTTGTAAATGGAATCAGAGCAGAATCTGGCCACACAGTTATAAGTGTACCGGCTATACATAAATGTCTCTGGAGTTCTATCAAATATCACTGCATTTATCCAACAAAGCCAAACCAGGTCCGTGGTGCGACATCCTTGCAAGCTTCAGCTGCTTGTACCAACAGTGCAATAGCCATATACTGATGATGCTTCAAGCACTTCACCAGCAATCGGCCAAACATTTACACATTTCACCTTAACGACAACTAGTATTTATGTTCACATAAATGTAACAGGTTGTGTGCAATAAATGGGAAAATTCAGTTTTGATTGATAAATTAAGCAAATAAATGCAACAAGTTGTTTTACTACATGTAACATCATATTATATAGAAAATACAGCACATTACTGAGGTCTTTTGGTATTTGCTGTAGCATCTTCTGACCATTGTAAATGCCATCTCCTCACTGGACTTAGAACAGCACCTGGACATGAAGTCAGTGAAGTTTCAACTGTTGCTGATAAAACTCACTGAAGGTAATTTACCTCAAGAGAGTGGAAGTGTGTTTGGTATCAAGGTCATCTCCTACTGAACATGGCACTAAAGATCCCTGGCAAAATTAAAGTCACTAGGGAATCATAGGGACCAATCATCAGGTTATCAAAAAGAAATATGGCTGTAGATGTTGGAGACCAGGTTTTAGAACAAGATTCTAATCACTTGAAACTGTTTCATCGGTTACCCTCTTTCCATCATCAAAATAAGAATTATAGCTGCCTGTTGACAATTCAAATATTTATTTTGATTTACATATTCTCTAATAATGACACAGTCCATACTAGCCTTCTGTGCAATCTGTGTAACATCAAAACCAAGGGAGAAAACACGTTCAATATTGAAAGATATAGAATGGCTATTCCAGTGAAAATCAGCCACAGATGCCCGTTCTTTCTCCTCAGCTGCTCCATTATACCTAATGCCCTGGGGTAGAGGTTTGGGGGCGGGGGTGGGGTGTGAATAAGATGGCACAACTAATCAGACCTGGACCATCCATGTCAACAATGTGCAGCAAATTAAATGGCGTCAGTAGAGTTTAATCCTGAAAACAAATTGGACCCTCCCACTGACTGTGACATTCCCTCCTTACCTAAAGTATCATAGTAAATTCATCAAACTTAGATGAACATAGTCCCCCTCAGTGGCTTTGACAGACCCATGCAGTAATGTAATGAGAAGCTATCAATCTCCTGGAAGCATTCAGCAGGTCAGGTAACTTCCGTGGAAAGCAACACAAAGTTAACACTTGAGGCTGAAGATTCTTTTGACAGTTCTGATGAAGGGTCTTTAACCTAAAATATTAACTCTTTTTCTGTTTCAGATTTACACACTTGCAGTGTTATAGATTACTGTACCTTTGATCTTCTGTATTTTTCCTCCACTTACAAAACTGACCACAATACTCCATCCTAAATCTGCTAAGCCAATCTACAAATTTGTCATCACCTCTTTGTTTTCCACAATTTCTGAAAAAGCACGAGGCTTTCTTGTGGGCTCTTAGTTTGTGTGCCATCTTAAATGACTTGTTTATCTCCTCTGCTCTGTTTAAAATCTCTTAATTAAATTTCATTTTTGGCCATCTTATTGTCAGAATATATAGCATTACACCTGTGAATTGAAGAGTATCTGGCGTCTTTCCAATACCACCCATCAAATGTCAAATTTTCACTCAGGGCAGCAGTACTCCTCTGAGATTAATCAAGAACCTAAGCCCCATTTAAAACAGAGTGTAACTTGATCACTAGATCCAATGTTAAGAGAAGGTTGCATTGTTTCAAGGGCTAGAAGGGACATGAAGTTGAGCTTTCTTAGTGTATTCAGACTGACATTAAGCACAATGGAGACAAAAGAAACTGCAGATGTTGTAACCCGCAGCAAGAAGCAAACTGCTAGAAGGACTGAAGTTGCATTTGTGGAGATGGAAGAATGGTCCACCTGGAAAAATCCTTCTGTCTCCACAGATAGTGCCTGATTCACCCAGCAGTTCTTCTTGTATGAGACATGGAAACATTCACCTTTAACTGGGGAATTCCCCAAGATCCTAGTTACCATTCCTTTGTCAACCCATAGCGTGGGTTATTTGTCTATTGCCCATTGCAATGTGCTTCCCTATTTTTGAACACTAAATGTACTTGTTGATTGTAGAACACTTTGGAACTTTCTGAAAAAGAGTAAATGCATTGTCTTTCAGTTTAGGCAATTCTGTGATCATTATGGTCATTGGCACAATCCCCTGTAAATTCCCTGTAAGTTCTATGCTTATGTAAGATCAGAAATAGACCAAGAATAAGCAACTCTAAACACTGCTGTTTCAACTTTCCCATTAAAGACCGTTCCTTTAATCCACTGTATTCCATTCAACCCTAACCATCTGGCCACAGTCCCTTTAAATAGATTAATGCTTTATTCATTTAGAGTTTTTTTATGTTGCTAAAAGCCTTTATATAACTAATAAAGTGTTTTTAAACATTCAACTAAACAACCACTTCAATATTTTCTTTATCCATTCACTTTGTTTTATCCGCAGTGAATCAATTAAAATTGATTGCTGATGACAAATCTTTTAGAAATTTGGGCTAGAAATCTATGCTGATGCATGAAAGTTTCTCTAGAGACTTTCATTCAATATTTAGATTTTCAAAAGTCTGTCATTCTAATTATACTCCCCCAGTGTAAGTTCCTTTCGGCAAGGCCAGCAGTTATTCTCCATACCCAGGTTCCTTTGGGAAAGTGATAATGAGCTGCCTTCTCAAATCACTGTAGTCCTTCTGCAATGTCCCAGGATTTAGATCCAGAGATAATGGATCTGATTACAGAAGAAGGCAAGATTTCCCAGTGGCTACCCATTTCATTATAACTTCCCTTTCCCAATCATGTGCGCTGACAGCCTCCTCTACTGCCATAATGAGGCCAAACTCAGGATGGAGGGTCAACAGCTTTAAGTCTGTCTGGATAGCCTCCAACCTGATGGCATTAACATTGATTTCTCCACCTTCTGGTAATTTTGCCTTTTTTCCTTCCTTTTCTCTTTTTTCATTCCCCACTCTTCTCCTTACCTGCCCATCACGTCCCTATGATTCCCCTCTTCCTTCTCTATATGTCTTCCACCTAACCCCTTCCTGCTTCTTACTCCATTCTCCTCCCCCACCCATCCACCTTCCTCCTCATCTAGTCTCACCTATCACCTGCCAGCTTGTACTCCTTTCCCTTCTTCCCACCTTCTTATTCTGGCTTCTTCCCCCTTCCTTTCCAGCCCTGATGATGATGCCTGACTTGCAGAGTTCCTCCAGCATTTTGTGTGTGTTGCTCAAGATTTCCATCCTCTGCAGGATCTCCTATGTTAATTGTTATACATTTCTGAGCTAGGATTTGATCCGGTCTGGAGAGGAACTTGCAGGTTGAATGCACACGCAACCTGCAAATTCTTCTCCAGACTGGATCAAATCCGAACTTGGAAATGCATAACTAACACACACAAAATACTGGAGGAACTCAGCAGGCCAGGCAGCATCTATAGAAAATATTACAGTTGACGTTTCAGGCTGAGACCCTTTGACAGGACTGGAGAAAAAAAGCTAAGGAGTAGATTTTTAAATTGGTGGGAGGGGAGAGAAGGGTTTCAGCCCATAACATCAACTACATTCTTTTCCACAGATGCTGCCTGGCCTGCTGAGTTCCTCCAGCATTTTGCGTTATTCTTCAGATTTCCAGCATCTGCAGATTTTCTCTTGTTTTTGACTGGAGTACGCAACCAAGTTGCATGCACACACAGTGCTTTTCTAAGTGGTTGAAGCTGTAGATTTGAGAGGTAGCAATATAGACTAGTGGTCGCCAACCAGTTGATCGCGATCGACCGGTCGATCTTTGAGACTTTCCCGGTAGATCCCGAAAAGAATGAAAAATAAATACACAAATGCATTATGCCTGATAAACCTTCTGAAGCAAATGTGTAGTAACTTCTACTTTGAAAAACGACCACTTGACAACTTCAAGCCCAAAAGGAACAACTTTATCTGGGACGGTAAAGCGATATTCACAGATGGAGGTTATCATTAATGCGCATTGAGCAGAAAAGACCGGAAGGGAAAGCCCGCAACCCCGGAAACAATCTCTCTTTACAAACAGTTTTCCGTAGCAGGAGTATTGCTATATTACCATGATCCTAATTGGTATTAACTTATCTTTATGATATTCACATTACGATCCTTCTCCCCCTTTAACTTGCAACATTCCCCAAATGTACAAGAAATGGGAAACAAAAACAGTGGTGTCATTAGCTTGCATACCCCTGAAACTTGTACTAGTGTCTCAGTAAGTTTACCAACACCAGGAAAGTTGAGGAGCTGAAATCGGGGTTGAAGGCCCAGCAAACATGCTGCTCAGAGGACATGGATCAACAAGTGTTAAAGGACTTGTCACTCTGAATATTTTTTCACGACAGTTTGATGATCCCTGGATGTAATGCAAACAGCTCAGCTTGTTGTATTTGTCAGAATGGCTTTCCAGGATTTTACAACAAAGGAGGACTTGCTCACTCTTTTGCACTTAAAGGAGAGAACAAGAGGTGAGGATATTTACAATGAGTTTAAAAAAATGTCCGTGAAAATGACATCCCCATTCATAAACTGGTGGCAATTACTACTGATGGGGCCCCAGCAATGCGCGGTGTGCGTGTTGGTTTTTATAGCACAGTGCCGTAATGACCCAGATTTTCCCGACTTTCTAGATTATCGCTGTGTGATTCATCAGCAGGCCTTGGCGGGAAGGTCGTGGACTTTTCTCATGTAATGACACTGGTGGTCAAACTGATAAACTTGATTCGAGCAAAAGTGCTTCAGCACCACTTATTCAAGGCGTTATTGGATTAGCTCAATGCTGCTATGGCCTGTTTGATATGCTAGGTACAGTGTTTTCTTGGTTAAATTAATTTAATTTAATTACATAAAAGCATTTTAGTACAATCTGAGCTGTTCTTTCCCTAAACGATTTAGTAGGTCGATCTTGCCTTTCACTAAGACGGAGGTAGGGGATCTTGGGCTTAAAAAGGTTGGTGACCACTAATGTAGACCATTTGTTACAGAGAATTTCACTCCTGGGAAGTGGTCAATATTGCCATTTTCTATATTGTGAAGCCACATTATCTGCACATGCATCAAGAAGTGCAAGTTGTACACAATTATTTGTAATTGAGTGTAGTTCAGTTTGATTTTCTCTGTTTTTATTTATCATGCATTTCATTGTACTGCTTCCATAAAATTAAAAATTTCACAACATATGCCGGTGATATTGAACCAGATTCTGGTTCTGATTCTGATTACTTCTTTCCACATAAATTCCATAAGAGTGATTTAGTAAGTCAAATTTTGTATAGTGATTATTGAGTTCTGTAAGGGTGAATTTCCATTTGACAGTAGCATGGAGGCTGCCATTATTGAAGTGGACTGGACAAATAAAGATCATTAAGTAGATGGTAAACATTGAGTCATCAATAATCTTCCAAAGTTGTATAGTAATTAGTTCTGCAAGAGTGAATTTCCACTTGACCATAACATGGAGGTTGCCATTATTGAAGAAGATTGGATGAATAATTAAAGATGGTAAACATTGAGTTTCTGGTCATCAACAATCTTCCAAGGTTGTATAGTAATTAGTGAGTTCTGTAAGAGTGAATTTCCATTTGACCATAACATGGAAGTTGCCATTATTGAAGAAGATTGGACGAATAATTAAAGATGGTAAACACTGAGTTTCTAGTCATTGACAATCTTCCAAGGTTTGTGGTATGAATCCAATTATTGACTTCAGAGCTCCTTGACGCCACATTTGATCATCAGAACTCAACCCTAAGATTGCATTAATGTGTTCACATTAACAGACACCTCGATAAGATTTTCTGCATTCACTCTTTAATCTCAAATCCTTCTTGTCTGTGATGCCTCTGCCATTTGTTCATTCTCACTTACAAAATGGTTTATCTCTTCTCTTTGTAGTTCTGGCTTGGTGATCCATTTACAGCTAAAGTGCCTTTAGGAAACCTCTTATTGATATTTATCTTTCATTTTTCTTTCAAGACTGATACTTCTGAACAAATTACTTTTGGTTGGTGATTCTTAAATCCCACGGCGTGTTGCTTGTTTCATGCTTGGTTATCCAGAGGTATCCAAGTGAAGTTCACTGACAGATGGCTTTTTCCCTTACATATCAGTGTATTGAGCCTCCAGACAATAGTGATAAAATTACAATGATCAGTGTAATAGATCAGGTATGTAATCCCATATTGCCTCTTCTTGATTAATGTGTTGAAACTCCAATTTACTTCAGAAGCCATGTTAAACCATGGTTTATTTACTCTTGTATGAGCGCTTAGAACAGATTCCATGTGAGTTAACCTGAGGATTCTTGACCAGTATATTTTATTCTATTCCACTACAATGCATGACCTGCCCACTACATTATTGTGGGTTTTCTTTCTACAAAAACTGGCTGCTATTATTTCTGGCATCACACTAGTGAGTACATTTCAGACCACATTTCAGATGTAAAAGTTTACTGAAATGTCCAGAGGATGTGTAATGACCTCTATTAATGGCATCCTAGTAATTCAATATCATCTCCATCTTCCACACCAGAACAGCCTGAGGGTCCTTCGCTTTTTCCTTGAATTGAGAACTGACCAGCCCCCTCCACTTAATGAAGGATTTCCACCCAAAACATTGACTTGTTTATTCCCCTCCTTAGATACTGTCTGACTTGCTGAGCTCCTCCAATATTGTGTGTGCTCCCCTCTCCACTTCCAGTTTCCTTTCCCTGGCTGAACATCACCCTCACACTCAACAGCTTTTAACTCTGTCCACTTCCAGCAGATCAAAGCTATAGCAATGGAGACATATATATACAAGCTACAGCCAACTCTTAATGGGATTTGTGGAACATTCAATGCTTCACTTACTCTTCCTTCTCACCTCGTTTTTCTCATGTGTAAATAACTGTATCAATACTGCATCCTGCTTTGGTATAGAATTCAGAGCCTCTACCTTACCCTTCCAGTCTTCTCTCATTTTCACCAGATCCTCCTCTGACTTTACCTTTTCTTTCTTGACGTTTTAATCTCTATTTGACTCTCTTCGCAACTGGTTCTTTGCCGTCTTGACTAACAGGCTGCAATAAGTAAGTTTAGGCAGCAACAACTTCGTCATGATCATTCTCAACACTGGCTCTCCATAAGGATGGACCCTCAGCCTGCTACTCCACTCCCTGTAGACTCATGACTGCGTGACCAGATTCTGCTCGAACTCCGCCTACAGGGTTGCAGATGGTATCAACATAGTGAGGGAATCTCCAATGACAATGAGAGGGAGGACAGAAGGAAACAGAGCACTAAGTGGCATGGTGTCATGATTACCCTTCCCTCAATGTCAACAAAACAAAAGAGCTTCAGTAAGTTGGTGGGGTGGGGTCTCTGCATGCATTCCTGTTTACAACAGCAGTGCTGAGGTCAAGAGGTTCCTAGCAGTAGACATCACTGGTATCCTGTCCTGGTCTAACCGCAGCCAAGGAAGTGCAGAAACAAATCTACTTCCTAGTCAGAAATTCATAGAGCAATAGATACAGGCCCTTCAGTCCATGACAATCTCAGTGCCCACCCATTTAGTCCCAATTTCCTGTCTTGTGTTCAGCCCCTATCCCTCTGTGCCCCAGCCCTCCATATACCTATCCAAGTGTTTTTAAATGATTCTATTGTAGCTGCATCAACCAATTCGTCTGACAGCTCGTTTCACGTGCTTACCACTCACAATGAGAAAATGCTATGTCTCAAGGGCCTTTTAAACCTCTCTCATCTCACTGTAAATCTTTGCTTGCTACTTGGACTCCCTTATCCTTACACACCATACACATTATCTATTCCACTCATGATTATGTAAGCCTCTACAAGGTCACCTCTCATCCTCCAAAGCTCCAAGGAATAAAGCTGGCCTGGCCAATATCTCACTATAGCTCGGGCCCTCGAGTTCTGGAAGCATCCTCATAAGATCTTTTCTGCAATCTTTCCAGTTTAACCACATTTTTCCTCCAACAGGGTGACCAAAACTGTGACTTCACCAATGACTTATACAACTCCAACATTATGTCCCAACTCCTATACTCAACACCATGACAGATTAAAGCCAGTGTGCAAACTATCCACTTATACTCCCAGGTCCCTCTGTTTCATTATGCTCCCCAGTGCCCTAGCATTCATAGTATACATCCTACGCTGGTCAGACTTCCCAAAATGTCTCATGCTAATCCAAGGTTATACGTTATATCAGAGGGATAGGGAGGTAGGCAGAGGGGTGGTGTGGCTCTGCTGGTAAAGAATGGCATCAAATCAGTAGAAAGATATGACATAGAATCAGAAAATGTAGAATCCTTGGGGGTTGAGTTAAGAAACTGCAAGGGTAAAAGGACCCTGATGGCAGTTATATACAGGCCTCCTAACAGTGGCTGGGAGGTGGATCACAGGTTACAACAGAAAATAGAAAAGGCAAGTCAAAAGGGCAATGTTGTGGTAGTTATGGGAGATTTCAACATGCAGGTCAATTGGGAAAATCAGGTTGGTACTGAATCTCAAGAGAGTGAGTTTGTTGAATGCCCAAGAGATAGCTTTCTAGAGCAGTTTGTCATTGAGCCTACTAGGGGATCAGCTGTACTGGATTGGGTGTTACGTAATGAACTAGAGGCAATTAGAGACGTTAAGGTAAAAGAACCCTTATGATTGTGTTCAACTTGAAACATGATAGGGAGAAAGTCAAGTCTGATGTAACAGTATTTCAGTGGAGTAAAAGAAGTTACAGTGGTATGAGAGAGGAGTTGGCCAGAGTAAATTGGAAGGAGCTGCTGGCAGAGATGACAGCAGAGCAGCAATGACATACGTTTCTGAGAAAAATGAGGAAGGTGCAGGACATGTGTATTCCAAAAATGAAGAAGTATTCGAAGGATGAAATAGTACAACTGTGGCTGACAAGGAAAGTCAAAACTAATGTAAAAACAAAAGAGAGGGCATACAACAAAGCAAAAATTAGTGGGAAAATAGAGGATTGGGAAGTTTTTAAAAACCTACAGAGAGCAACTAAAAATCATTAGAAGGAAAAAGATGACATATGAAAACAAGCTAGCAAATAATATCATAAGCTAGAAAATGAGGCAGGAGAAATAATAACGGGGACAAGGAGATGGCTGATGAACTAAATGAGTATTTTGCATCAGGCCTCATTGTGGAAGACACTAGCAGTATGCCTTATGTTATAGTATAAGAAGGAAAAGAAGTGAGTGTGATTACTGTTACAAGAGAGAAGGTGCTCAAAAAGCTGGAAGACTTAAAGGTACATAAAGGAAGCATTAAGAAGAGGGACGCCTCACGTCTTAATAAGCTGGTAAGGAAGGCGGGCTCTGTCGTGGGCAAAGTACTGGAGAGTTTAACATCGGTAGCTGAGCGAAGGGCGCTGAGTAGGCTACGGTCAATTATGGATAACTCTGAACATCCTCTACATAGCACCATCCAGAGACAGAGAAGCAGTTTCAGTGACAGGTTACTATCGATACAATGCTCCTCAGACAGGATGAAGAGGTCAATACTCCCCAATGCCATTAGGCTTTACAATTCTACCGCCAGGACTTAAGAACTTTTTAAAAGCTATTATTAATGCTTTTTGAGACGGTGATTTAGATGCATATCATATTTTTTTACTGAGTTAAGTATTGTATGTAATTAGTTTTGCTACAACAAGTGTATGGGACATTGGAAAAAAAGTTGAATTTCCCCATGGGGATGAATAAAGTATCTATCTATCGATCTATCTATCTATCTATAAGTCACTCTGACCAGAGGAACTGCACCCTAGGGTTCCGAAAGAAGTAGCATTAGAGATTGTGGTGGCATTAGAAATGGTCTATCAAAAATCATTGGACTCTGACATGGTGCCAGATAACTGGAAAATTGCAAATGTTACTCCACTCTTTAAGAAAGGGGGAAGGCAGCAGAAAGGAAATTATAGGCCAGTTACCCTGACCTCAATGCTTGGAAAGATGTTAGAGTCAATTGTTAAGGATGAGGTGATGGACTACTTGGTGACACAGGACACGATAGCACAAAGTCAGCATGGTTTCCTTCAGGGAAAATCCTGCCTGACGAACCTGTTGAATTCTTTGAGGAGATTACAAGTAGGATAGATAGAGGGGATGTGGTGGATGTTGTATATTTGGACTTTCAGAAGGCCTTTAAGAAAGTGCCACACATGAGGCTGCTTACCAAGTTAAGAGTCCATGGTATTACAGGAAAGTTACTAACATGGTTAGAGCATTGGCTGACTGGTAGGAGGAGAGAGTGGGAACAAAAGGATCCTTTTCTGGTTGGGTGCCAGTGACTAGTGGTGTTCCGCAGGGGTCAGTATTGGGACCACTTCTTTTTACGCTGTATATAAATGATTTAGATGATGGAATAGATGGCTTTGTTGCCAAGATTTCAGATGATACAAAAATTGGTGGAGGGGCAGGTAGTGTTGAGGAAACAGATGGGCAAGAAAGTGGCAAATGAAATACAATGTTGGAAAATGCATGTTCATGCACTTTGGTAGTAGAAATAAATGTGTGGACTGTTTTCTAAACGGGGAGAAAATCCAATAATCTGAGATGCAGAGGGACTTGGGAGTCCTTGTGCAGAACACCCTTAAGGTTAACTTGAAGGTTGAGTCGATAGTGAGGAAGACAAATGCGATGTTAGCATTCATTTCAAGAGATATAGAATACAAAAGCAAGGATGTGATGCTGAGTCTTTATAAGGCATGGCTGAGGCCTCACCTCGAGTATTGTGAACAATTTTGGGCCCCTCAACTTAGAAAAGATGTGCTGGCATTGGAGAGGGTCCAGTGGAGGTTCACAAGGATGATTCCAGGAATGAAAAGGTTATCATATGAGAAATGCTTGATGGCTCTGGGTCTGTACTCACTGGAATTCAGAAGGATGATGTGGGATCTCACTGAAACCTTTCGAATGTTGAAAGTCTTAGACAGAGTAGATGTGGAAAGGATGTTTCACATGGCGGGAGAGTCTATGACAAGAGGGCAGAGCCTCAGGGTAGAGAGGCACCCTTTCAAAACAGAGATGCAGAAAAATTTCTTTAACCAATGGATGGTGAATTTGTGGAATTTGTTGCCACATGCAGCTGTGGAGGTCAGGTCGTTGGGTGTTTTTAAAGCAGAGAATGATAAGTTCTTGATTGGACATGGCATCAGAGGTTATGGGGAGAAGGCCAGAAACTGGGGTTGAGGAGGGGATAAAAAAAAGGAATAGTCATGATTGAATGCTGGAGAAGACTCGATGGGCCAGATGGCCTAATTCTGCTCCCATATCTTATGGTCTTATCATCTTAATTTTACCTGTATTGAAATCCAATTGCTATTCCTCAACACACTTCTTTAACTGATCAAAATCCCCTTATAATCAATGATAACTTTCTTCACTATCAATATCTCTTAACTTCATGTCAACCACAAGTTTACTGATCAAGCTTTGTGTATTTGCATCCAAATTATTGACATCATCTCTGCGACACATCACTCTTCACCCAGCCTAGAAACAACCTTCAACCACTACCCTCTGCTTCTTATCTCCAAGTCAATTTTTAATCCACCTAACCAGCTTTCCCTGGATTTGATGGAACCTAATCAGCCTACCATGTGGAAACTTATGAAAGGCCTTGCAAAAGCCCAAATAGAAAGCATCCACTGCCCTACCCTCATTTACCTTTTTGGTTACTTCTTCAAAAAACTCTAAAATGTTTGTCAAGTACAACTTTCCATGAGCAAACTATGCTGACCCCTTGTAGTTAGACTCTATTTATCCAAATCCTGTTCCTCAGATTTCCTTCTTGTAACATCCCCACTATTGAAGTCAGGCTGACCAGCATGCAGTTCCCTGGCCTGTCCTTGCTACCCTTCTTAAACAATAGACCAAGATTAGCTACCTTCTAGTTTTCAGGAACCTCACCGCTGGCTAACAATTAAACAAATATCCCCACAAGAGCCTCCACAGTTTCTCTTCTGGCATCTCACAATGCCCAAGGATGCACTTGGTCTGGCTGTGGGTATTTATCTACCTTAATGCACTGTAAGGCTGCAAATACCTCCTCCTTAGTAATGTGAATGCTCTCCAAAACATCTCCACTTGTTCCCTTTATCTCTTGAGCAATCATCATTTTCTCCTCAACAAACAATAAGGAGAAATCATTATTAAAAATCCCACCTATCTCCCTTTGCTCAGTCATAAGCAGACCTGCTGATCTCTAAGGTAACCAGTCATTTGCCCTTAATACAGCTCTCTTGCATTTTTCCTTAACCTTATCTGCCATATCCAACTGATACCTTCTCTTTGCTCTCCTGATTTCCCTCTTAAAAGTATTCTCAAGAAGCTAATGTACACCATAGAAAGCATTCTATCTGGATGTATCATGGAATAAATTGGTATGGCAACTGCTCAGCCAGAGAGTGCAAAAAATGCCGGGAGGTATGAACATACTGTAACTCAGCTCACCACAGAATCAGCATCCAATCCATGGGCTCTGCACTTCTTGCTGCCTTGATAATCAAAGACCCCACCCACCCCGGACATTCTCTATTCTCCCCTCCCACTGGGTAGAAAATACAACAGCCTGAATGCATGTGCCACCAAACCCAACAACGTCTTCTATCCCACTATTATAAGACTACTGAACATTCCCCGGTGCTGTAATTTGCTCTCTTGACCTCACAATCTACCTTACACAGCTTTGCACTTTACAGTCTGCCTGCAGTGCACTTTCTGTGTAACTGTAACACTTTATTCTGCATTCTGTTATTGCTTTCCCTTCTACTATCTCAATGCAATGTTGTGAAGAGATTATCTGTAAGGATACCATGCAAAACAAGTTTTTCACTGTACATGTGACAATAATAAAACAATTTACCATTTCAGAGGATAGATCATTGAGCAGCACCCACTGTAAACTTTGTCAGGACTTCCTCTCACTCTGCTTTCATTATCTCATTTTCCCAGTTTCTTCATCTTGTCTATATTTCATCGAGTTCTACATTAGTACTCTGATCGGCCTTTCTCTCCAACCATAGACTCCATTGCTTACAGAGCTCTCAGACACATCTTTGCTGTTCCCTGTACTTCTGTTTCCTCTTCCTCTCCACTCTCTAGAGTGAATCAGGAGAAACGTTCACCTTATTCTCACCTGCACATGTTCAATCAATCACCTTCTAGAGTTCCTGATGTCACCAATGAGATGCTGTTACCTGACATATTTTTGCCTCAACTACCAGTTTATCGATATTAAGGGACAATCCTCTCCACAACTCCCTGCTTTCTCTTCCTTCTCTACAAACACCCACACTCTTTCTCATTGTACCTTTCCATTACCAGCAGAAAAGATGGAACATCTTCCTGTTTTAATTTCTCATTTCTTTATGTCCAGATCTCAACACCATTCTTGTAGTTGAAGGAGTTCCATAACTCTTCCAATCAGGGCACTGTATTCAGTGCCTGTGATGTAGTCATCTCTGTTTGTGGACACCAAAAGCAGATTGGATAAACACTTCACAAAACACATTCAGCCCTCAACAGCGACCATGGATTTATCAGTTTTCTTTCTCTTCAGATTCTCCATCTCTCAGCACTCTAAACTCTCCGTCATTAAGCTCCTACTCTGTTCCTGTAGGCTCATCCACACCTCACCTTTTCACTGGACATGTTATAGCCCTCAATAGTCAATGTTGAATTCAACAATTTCAATAATCAGCTATTTCAGCTTTGTGTCTCACAATTCCAGCCTTTGTTTATATATTTTTATTTCTCTGATATTTAAGATTTCATTCACCTCCTCCTAGATTCCTTTACTACCTTCTTCCAGGGACTAAAACCAACAATTCTGTCATTTAAACTCCCCTGGTTTCCACACTTCATTGAACGTTCCTTTTGTTCCCTCCCACTTTTCTCTGAAAATGAAAGTGTGTTTCTTTTCTAACTTTGCATAGTTCTGATGGGAGGTCCTCAATGTGAACACTATTTTTCTCAGCCTGACTGCTGAGTGTTTCAAGTATTTATTGTTTTTAGATTGAATTCTAAACTTTGAACTGTTCAATTTGTAGGCATCTTTCCTTATTCAAAGAGTAAATTCCCCTTTTCTACTAAAAGAATAGTGTTAATGAATTTTCATGAAATGCAAATCTTGACTGAAATTGCATAACTAGTCACTTGATGTAAAACAGTCTCCTCAAGCTAGACCATATTGATTCAGAAATTAAAAGCAACAGCTACCACAGTGACTCTGCTTACAGACATCTTTCATTATGCAAAGCTTCATGCACTTCAGTAATCTTGGGTTCACTCATATAGGTGTCAGAAATATTTCCCTTACTCTCAAATGTTTTATTTTCTGGTTTTAAATACAAAACCTATCTCAGAATAACTCAAAAGTAAATTCCCCTTTCTTGAAAATATTTGCCATTTATTAAAGTACACCTCACATTTCTACTATTCTTGCAATTTTGCTATAATTTATACAGTTCTGTACTTGTTAAAATTATCATTTTCAGTGAAGTTCTAAGATCATTGCATTCTCTACTGTAACAGAACTTTAGAAATGGTTAAAATCTACAAACTTTTTTTTCTTCTGCTACTGCTACAATAAATCAGATTGAATAGTAGAATAACATGTTATTCTCACCTGGTATTAAATTACATATCATAGTCATTGGAAATGTATCCCTTTTCATGGACAGCAATTGATAAACTAGGGAAAGTGTTTAATGAATGATTGAATGCACGATGTCCAAATTTAAGTACAGTTTTGTGCAGAATCAAATACAAGTTTATCCCAAGAGTCTTGCAGGTGTATCAAATAGCAGAGATGAACAGATGCTGCCTGCTTCCATTGTTTAGCATTCTCACCTGCAGCTTTCTATATTGCTTCTGGTCGGAATCTGTTGTTTTAGGTCCAAAATGACAGATGACCTTTTTTTCAATGCACGCTCTCCACTATCCCCTCATGGATGCTTTTTTTCCCTCAATGTGTGTGGCCGATCGATGGATCATCTCAGCAGACTAGATATTTTTGTGTGATGAAAAGTGCCAAATTCAAAGTGAAAGATCTTTAGATTTCTCACAATTCTCACAAAGATACTTACATTCTGTTAATCCCACCATTCCTTTGTCTCTGCTCTTCCTAAAGTTATAAGATAAAGATTATAGATTAGCTTTATTTGTACCGGTATATCGAAATATTGAAAGATACAGTGTTTTGCATCACTTATGTCAATGACCAACACAGTCCAAAAATGTGCTGGGGGCAGCTCACAAGTGTCACTATTTTCCCGGCACCAACTTAGAATGCCCACAATTTACTAACCCTAATCCATTTGTCTTTGGAATGTGAGAGGAAACTGGAGTACCTGGGGAAAATCCATGCGACCATGTACAAGAACGTGCAAGCTCCTTTCGGGCAGCAGCAGGAAATGAACGCTACTTGGTGATCGCTATAAAGCGTTTTGCTAACCATAGCGCTGCTGTGCTGCCCACAATAGGATGAGGACTCAGTTCGGAACACCTTTAAAAATTCTGAGGTCTTTGTGTATCAGGGCTAAAAGCCTGATTATAGATCAGAACGACAAGAAGAATATCTCTGTAAGACTTCTAACGTTACGCTTTTCCTGTGGAATGAGAATGTGAACTAATCCTCAGTGTAAAACATAAGAGGAAATGAATAAATCACACTGATGCATTGTAAATCTTAACACGGTGGGATTAAATTTCTATAGTGCCTCCCAAAGGTGTCGCTATGACTTTGATATAAGTCAAGCAAAGTCTCAGAGGAATGAACACATCCAAGGGCCATCCGCTACATTATTAGAATCAATGATCAATGATTTCCCCATGTAATTTCAGTCCTAGTTTCCAAGATAAGTACTTCCAACCTGTGATTGATACATCTGATGAGAGATGAGTGATGGTTATTGTAAATTGTATTCAAGGGCCTTTATATGCAGATTGAGGAGATCAATGGCAAGTCAGTAATTTATTACTGAGTCAAGAATTCTATTCTAAAGTTAGTGATAAGCCATATTATTTGAGTGGTGAGGACAATGATGCTGAGAAAGGAATTCTAGGATCTTGCCCCATGGTTAATGAAGGAATACTAACTAAACCAAGCTGGGGAACTTAGACATGCTGGTGTTCCCATGTGCTTGCTGTCTTTATCCTTCTTAGTGGTAGACTTGCTGCTGGAGGAACCTTACTGAGCTGTTGTACGCACTGTGGCCAAGATGTGCCTCTAATGGACTGCATGGAGTTTTAACATGGTAGTTGGGGTGGATTGAACCGGGTTACTTTCTTCCTGAAAGTTTGAGCATGGCTGCTGTTGTGTCTGTACAACTACATATCAAATAAATAAAAGCACGCATTCAGTGGTGAAGTTAACCTGCACTTTCACTTTTCAGAGAAAGCCACAAAAACAATGCACATGCGAAAGCTATCAGTCAATAAGTAGTGCTAAGAGGAGTATTGTGCTAAAAGAAATAGAACCATATATTACACTTACTCCCTCTTTAGATCAATGTAACATAAAACTGTATATGTTACAAAGCATTCAACGTCCCTTTAACAGACAATATTCAGATAAACATGCTATCTCAACAACGGTCCATAGCTAACTTTAGTATACTGAAGTTTCAGTCTTTCGGGTGGCACTGGGTTTCTTTCAGTATAATGCCTTTGGACCTATGGAGTGACATCAGGTTTGACCGGTGTCTTGTCAAAGACAACATTCTCAGTTTCTGGTGTCACATTGCTGCCAGTGACATTATCACTGGAGGTAAGTCCGGTGGTCATAACGTGTCTGTCTTGTTGCATGCAATCGACTCAGCTGTGTTCTTCGGTTGAGCATCCAGTGTCTGGTCCATGTATGATCTCCAACATTCACTGTGTACATCAATGGTCCAGTTCTTGTAGATATCCTACTGGGTATCTAATTGTCTTCTCGGTAAACATGTGCTAGGACTTCCTGTCCTGCCACAAAGTTCCTCGCTGATTTACTTGACAAGTGGCTGAACCGTTTATTCTGCACTTCACTCTGTAAATCTGCTTTCAGGAGGTCTATGCAAGATCTCAGGTTCCTGCTCATGAACAGCATTGCAGGTGTTTGATTTGTCATCGTATGAACAGAGTTCCAATACACAGAAAAGAAGTTGTCCACTTTGTGCTGTAGAGAAATGTTCACCTTGTCCATTGTTTTATTGGTCCTTTGTTATTCACTATTTGTTCTGGTAAGCCATTTCTGGAGAAGATAGTCATCAGAATGGAAAAAGTGTTTTCTAATGTGATTGACTTCATTGGTGTGATCTCAGGCCACTTCGAATGAGCAATCAGAAACATGGAGTTCATGAATGGCCCAACAAAGTCAATATGCACTCTTTGCCATGGTGAAGACAGCCACTCCCATGGGTGTAATGGTACCTGTGGGGGTGTATTTTGAACTTTGTGGCAACCTGAGCAGCTTTTGGTCAAGTCCTCAATCTGTTTGTCTATCCCTGGCCACCACATGTAGCTCTGGGTGAGACTCTTCACCTTGACTGTACTCAGCTGTCCTTCATGCAGATTCTATAACACTCTGGTACACAGTTTACAGGGAACCACAACATGAGATCCACACATCAGCTGGTCTTGTCTCATTGAGAATTCTAGAAACGTAGGGTTACCATGAACTGGCCATCCTTGCAGGGTGACGACCTTGACTTTTGACAATGTCGGGTCATTACTTGTTTCTCTTTGTATTTCAGAATTTGTTAATGGCAGCTGGCTCACCGATGCTCTGTGGAACAACTCTGCTGAGTCACAGACTGAAGACTTTTTTCTTTAGTTGTCAACAGTGGAAGATATGACGAGCCTTCAGCTTTGCTGTGGTGTTTGGAACCCTGGAACTCTATGTCATAAGAATGGGCTCCTTGGAAAAGTGCCCAACGTTGCAATCGGGTAGCGGACATCACTGGGATTCCCTTCCTGGGATGGAAAATGGACTCGGGGTCTGGAGGTCTGACACTAGAATAAACTTTTGTCTATAGAGGTTGTGGTGGAACTCCTTTACTCCACGTACTAGACTAAGGGCCTCTCAGTCGATCTGTGTGTAATTGTGTTCTGCATTCATCAATGACCTTGAAGCAAATGCAATCGGATGTTCAGATCCACCTTTCATAGTGTGTGACAAAACGGCAGCAATGCCATAAGGGGACGCATCGTCTGTTGGGCAGAGATGGGTCATGATGGGTGAGCAGATCATCTGATGTGATTAATCTCTTCGATTTCTTGAATGCTTTTTCACATCTTTCTGACCATTCCCACTTTGCTCCTGTCTGTAACAGTGTGTTCAATAGATGCAGACCATAGCAATGTTTGGGAGAAACCAATGGACGTAGTTTTCAAGGCCCAAGTATGACCTGAGATGTGACACATTTTCCAGTTTGGTTGCCCACAGCACTGCGTCAATCTTCTCTTGTGATTTATGTGACTCAAACTACCTGCGTCTCAATATCACCAAGACCAAGGAGATGGTGGTGGACTTTAGGAGATCTAGGCCTCATATGGAGCCAGTGATCATTAATGGAGAATGTGTGGAGCAGGTTAAGACCTACAAGTATCTGGGAGTACAGTTAGATGAGAAGCTAGACTGGACTGCCAACACAGATGCCTTGTGCAGGAAGGCACAGAGTCGACTGTACTTCCTTAGAAGGTTGGCGTCATTCAATGTCTGCAGTGAGATGCTGAAGATGTTCTATAGGTCAGTTGTGGAGAGCGCCCTCTTCTTTGTGGTGGCGTGTTGGGGAGGCAGCATTAAGAAGAGGGACGCCTCACGTCTTAATAAGCTGGTAAGGAAGGCGGGCTCTGTCGTGGGCAAAGTACTGGAGAGTATAACATCGGTAGCTGAGCGAAGGGCGCTGAGTAGGCTACGGTCAATTATGGAAAACCCTGAACATCCTCTACATAGCACCATCCAGAGACAGAGAAGCAGTTTCAGTGACAGGTTGCTATCGATGCAATGCTCCTCAGACAGGATGAAGAGGTCAATACTCCCCAATGCCATTAGGCTTTACAATTCAACCGCCAGGAGTAAGATATGTTAAAGTGCCGGGGTTGATTGTATTTAATGTATTTAAGTAAACTACTTAAGAACTTTTTAAAAGCTATTATTAATGCTTTTGGAGAGAGTGATTTAGATGCATATCATATTTTTACTGAGTTAAGTATTGTATGTAATTAGTTTTGCTACAACAAGTGTATGGGACATTGGAAAAAAGTTGAATTTCCGCATGGGGATGAATAAAGTATCTATCTATCTATCTATCTATGTTAGCCATGCTTGTCAATGACATGTCCACAATATGAGATTTCATTCTTGACATACTCACAATTCTCTCTCGTTGTCCACAGACCATACTTACTCAGCCTGGTAAACCCTTCATCATTCTTGCCAGTCACAATGATATTATCAAGGTAACATTGTGTTCCTGAGATATCTCGGAACTCTTGGTCCTTTGCTCTTTGCCAAATTGCTGGAGCTGATGTGACACCAAATACAGGAACAGTCCCTTGTGAGTGTTGATTGTGAGAAACTTTTTGATTGACTCCTCAGTCTCCATTTGCTGATAGGCTTGTGACAAGTCAATCATTGAAAACCTCCCCCTGCCTGCTAAAGATGCCAAGTTGTTTTCTATTTGTGGCAAGGGATACTGCACAGTACGCAGCACCAGGTTGATGCTCACTTTGAAGACCCCACATAGAAGCATAGAAAACCTACAGCAAAATACAGGCCTTTCGGCCCACAAAGCTGTGCTCAACATGTCCTTACCTGAGAAATTACATGGGGTAACCCATAGCCCGCTATTTTTCTGAGCTCCATGTACCTGTCCAGGAGTCTCTTAAAAGACCCTATTGTATCTGCCTCCACCATCTTGCTGGCAGCCCATTCCACGCACTCACCTCTCTCTGCATAAAAAACTTCCCCTGACATCTCCTCTGTACCTTCTTCCAAGCACCTTAAAACTGCCCTCTTGTGCTAGCCATTTCACCCCTGTGAAAAAGCCTCTGTCTATCCACACGATCAATGCCTCTCATCATCTTCTAAACCTCTATCAGGTCACCTCTCATCCTCTGTCGCTCCAAGGAAAAAAGGCCGAGTTCACTCAACATATGCAAACAGCTCCGGCTTTCATTTTGTTTTTGATCACCAGTACAACGGGCATGGCCTAATCACTCCACTCAACCTTGGAGAGAATGCCAGACACCTCCAAGGTTTGAAGTTCAGCATCCACTTTAGGACATAGTGCATAAGGCATTTGACACGCTTTATGGAATCTTGGTTTTGCTGTTTCATCCAGTCCAATTATGGCCTTCATGCTTTGAGTTTACCAATACCCTTCTCAAACACCTTCTCATTAGCATTAAGTAGCTGTGACATTCTCTGATTAGTCCTGCTGTTTGTCCTGCAGTTGCCTGTTGATAACACATTGAGAGCTTTGATTGTGTGCCAGGCTAGTTGGACTTTTCTCAACCATTCATGTCCAAAAGATGCTGACCCTCCACTTTTCACCACATAAAGCTCCAACTGCTGTGTTTTGCCTCTGTACATCGCGTTCACTTTCAATTTGCCTTTGGGTGACAGTTTTTTGCCTATGTAGGTCTTTAGCATCACCGAGATCTTTTCCAACGGTAGCTTAGAAAACAGTCTGTTGTAGTCAGCCTCTGAAATTACAGACAAAGCTGACCTTGTATCCAGCTCCATTTTCAGTTTTGCACCAGACACGTATATTGTGATCCATAGAACCATAGAACACTACAGCACAGTACAGGCCCTTCAGCCCTCCATGTTGTGCCGACCCATAGAATCCTTAAGTAAAAAGTACTAAACCCACACTACCCCATAACCGACTATTTTTCTTTCATCCATGTGCCTGTCCAAGAGGCTCTTAAATACCCCTAATGTTTTAGCCTCCACCACCATCCCTGGCAAGTCATTCCAGGCACTTACAACCCTCTGTGTAAAAAACTTACCCCTGATGTCTCCCCTAAACTTCCCTCCCTTAATTTTGTACATATGCCCTCTGGTGTTTGCTATCAGCGCCCTGGGAAACAGGTACTGACTATCCACCCTATCTATGCCTCTCATAATCTTGTAGACCTCTATCAAGTCCACTTTCATTCTTCTATGCTCCAAAGAGAAAAGTCCCAGCTCTGCTAACCTTGCTTCCTATGACTTGTTCTCCAAACCAGGCAATATCCTGGTAAATCTCCTCTGCACCCTCTCCATAGCTTCCACATCCTTCCTATAATGAGGTGACCAGAACTGAACACAATACTCTAAGTGCGGTCTCACCAGAGATTTGTAGAGTTGCAACATGACCTCTCTATAATCATCCATATAATTTTGCAATTTGCTTCAGTAATGCTACACAGTTCCAGACATGTCAGCTCACCTTTGTCAGACTCTGTTGTCTGATTCAGTTTCACATTCAATCATTTTATTCATTTGTTTAGTTTTGTGTTTGAAACTTTTCAGTCTGTATGTTTTTTCCCTTTGGTTGTGCTTTATGTCTGACTTGCACACTCTCTCAATGTGACACTTCCTGCAAACTTTTTCTTTGAACCAACAGTCATTTGCATCGTGGGAGGATTTGCCACATTGGTAACATTTTTGGCTTTTTTGCATCTTTCAGGGACATTTAGTGTGATTCATATTCTAAACTTTTTTTCAGTAGTTTTGCTGCATTCTTTGCTGCAGTCTCCAATGATATTGCAATGTTCAATGCCCATTCTAAGGTTTGGTCTCTTTCTGACAGTAGCCTCTTTTGAGTGCTTTGACTATGCATGCCACATAGAAGCCTGTATCAGAAAGTCACGGAGAGATTGCGCAGTTCTGCAATGTATTCAGAAATGCTTTCATGCTTTGACCGGTTCCTTTTGTGAAATCTAAATTCTCAGTTATTACTCGTAGTTTTGAGCTCAAGTGATTTTGCAAAATTGCAACAATTTCATCAAATGTCTTACTTGCTGGCTTTTCGGGAGTTACTAAGTTGTGTGAGAGACTGCGTGTTCTAGCACCCATTAAGCTAAAAAGTGAGGAGACTTTCTTTACTTCATCTACATTGTCAGCATTACAATACAGTTCAACCCTCTCAATATACGATTCCCAGTCCTCAGGAACACTATCAAATTTGTCAGCTTTCCTGACTAAGGCCATCATCATGTTATTTTGACTTTAGTTTTGCTAGTTGTGTGACTCTGCTGTGGACTGTGCACCGTTACTCATGAGCCCTCTTACAGCATCTGGGACCGCCTTCTCTGTACTTGTTCAGTTCACACTTTCCTCTTGCTGTCTCTCTCCATTCCTCCAAATTCTGTCATCTTGTAACTGTCAGTGCCGTTGGTGATATTCCCTGATATTCAAGTTCATACTCATCGCCAATTTGTTGTGTCTGTACAACTACATATCAAATAAATAAATGCACACACTCAGTGGTAAAGAAAATGTGTATATTCACTGCAGAGAGAGGCAACAAATTAATGTGCATGTGTAAGTTATCAGTCAATAATTAGTGCTAAGGAGAGTCATTGCTCTAAAATAAATAGATCCATCCATCCATACTAAGCACATCTTTCCCTCTCTACCCCTCTTTGCTTTTTGTAGGGATCGTTCCCTCCGCGACTGCCTGGTCCTCATGTCCCTCCCCACAGATCTCTCACCTGGTACTTATCCCTGTAAGCGTAAAGTGCTACACCTGTTCCTACACCACCATTCAGGGCCCCAAACAGTCCTTCCAGATGAGGCAACACTTCACTTGTGAGTCTGTTGGGGTCATCTATTGCATCCGGAGCTCCCAGTACGGCCTCCTCTACATCGGTGAGACCTGACGCAGGTTGAGGGACCACTTCATCGAGCACCTCCGCACCGTCCGCCACAACAGACAGGATCTCCCGGTTGCCACCCGCTTCAACTCTGCTTCACATTCCCATTCGGATATGTCCATACATGGCCTCCTCTACTGCCATGATGAGGCCAAACTCAGGTTGGAGGAACAACACCTCATATACCATCTGGGTACTCTCCAGCCCCTTGGTATGAACATCGAATTCTCCAGCTTCTGGTAATTCCCTTCCTCTCCCTTCCCCCATCCCACTTTCACTCTGCCTCCTCTCCCAGCTGCCTATCACCTCTCTCATGATTCTGCCTTCTTCTACTACCCATAGTGCTTTCCCCTTAGATTCCTTCATCACCTCTCCTGCCTATCCCCTCCCTCACCCCTTGATCTTTCCTCTGATTGGTTTTTCACATGACACCTCCCACCCTCCCCCCACCTTCTTTATAGGGCTCCTGCCCCCTCCTTCTTCAGTCCTGACGAAGGGTTTCGGCCCGAAACGTTGACTGATCATTTCAACGGATGCTGCCCGACCTGCTGAGTTCATCCAGCTTGTTTGTACATGTTGAATAGATACATACATTACAGCTGGAGCTGCACTCATTCAAGCCAGCACGAATATTACATCTTACCTTGTACCTTGTTGATGGCAAAAAGACTTCCAGGACTCAGGACTTTAGCCATTTTCTACAGAATGCCTTACCTCAGTGAAGATGGTTGCAAATGTATTAATATTTCATTTAGAAATGTAATATGACTGAGGATGGGAATTTTCATGCAGACAAAAGAGATTACAGATACGTGAATATAGAACATGAACACAACACTCATGTAACAGGCAAAGGGTCCAAGTAGACATTTTGGGTCAAGACACTGTATCAAAACTGTAAAAGAACAGGAAACATTGCTGGTATATAGTGATGCATTGTAGGGTGGGATAGACATGGGTAAATGATAGTTGGAATCAGATGGGAAGGGGGTAGAAGGAATAGGTAGGTAGGGTAGGCCTCCGTTAGTGTCGATAGACCATGGATTTGTGCCTTGGAAAGTTTCCAGGATGCAAGCCTGGGCAAGGTTTTTTTTATGGAAGACCAGCAGTTGCCCAAGCTGCAAGTCTCCCCTCTCCACACCACCGATGCTGTCCAAGGGACGGGAATTAGGGAAGGAATAAACAAAGGGAGAAAAGATCTAGATAGACAGGTGTAAGGAGAGAGGGCATCAAGGATGGGGTTTATCTGAAATTGAAAATTTTCAAATTGAATATGAAACGTTGTTCTTCCAATTTACATTTATCCTCCCTGTAGCAATTGAGAAGGCTGAGGGCAGACATGTCGGAAAAAAAATTAAAATGGCATGCCACTGACTTAGAATTGTCACTTTCCTTCCTTCTCACCATTCGTACGTATATAATACAGAGCTTTGATCTGATCTACTGGAATCAATTAGTCATGCCTATTACCTTCTGCTTAAGGTGCTTAGCAAACACAAAATCCCCTGGTGTATTTTCTCCAGTTTAATTATGATAAAGTGTTCTGTATTTCTGCTGTTAATGATCCCACATCACTTTATAGTTGCCTAAATTTGGATTGTTACTTCTGGTCTGAATCTCTGTCAGTTAGCACTGAGCTAGTTGAACAGAACAGTGGAAGGAGTGGTAGCTAGCTTAGGTCTCTGTTCGGGTGTATTTTGGAGATGCAATATAGCAAATATTAATTTCACCAGCATCCAGTCTTCAGATCTGAATATGGATTGTAGATTGCAGCTACATTTTAGAGTAAATTGTAGAGCAGCAAACATCCAATTGACTGATGTCTGCACATCCATGAATATAATCTCCTCTTGAACCAGCGGGGATAACTTTACTCACCCCAACACAGAACTGTTCACAACCTATGGGTTCATTTTGCATGAATATGTTTCAGAGACCACAATAATTAGCACTCACTCTGGGAGCAGGAATTTGAAAATTTTTCTCTCTCTCTCTCTATCAGCTGTATCTCTTCAGCAGCTTATTCCTGCTAGAACTATCACATCGATGAACACCTGTAATAGCTACGTTGTTAAGGAGATTGTTTTCCTTGTCACGACCTGCCAAGCTACAGACTGATAGCTTTATACATAAACACTCAGCTATATGAGTTAAAGTTCAATGATGAATTTTAAAGACATCCTTGCTGTTCTCAAAGTTGAATGTTCAAAGTAAATTTATTATCGAAGTACATATATGTCAGCAAATACAGCCCTGACATTCATTTTATTGTGGGCATTCATAGTAAATACAAAGAACAAAATAATACTAATAAATAAGCAATAAATATAGAGAACATGAGACGAAGAGTCCTTGAAAATGAGTCTATAGGTTGTGGGAACAATTCAGTGATGGGGCGAGTGACGTTGAGTGAAGTTAACTCCTCTGGTTCATGAGCCTGATGGTTGAGGGGTGATCACTGTTCCTGAACTAGGTGTTATGGGTCCTAAAGCTCCTGTACCTTCTTCCTGGTGGGGGACTTTGATGATAGATGCTGCTTTCCTGTGACAGCTCTCCATGTAATGGTGGGGAGGGTTTTACCCGCAATAGAATGAACTGTATACTCTACATTTTGTACGCTTTTCAATTCAAAGGCATTGGTGTTTCCATACCAGGCCATATACAACCAGTCAAGATACTGCACATCAATAGAAGCTTGTTAAAGTTCTTGTTGCAAACTTCCAAGAAAATAGAGGTGCCGTCTGATTTTCTCCACCTGAAGTCAATAATCAGCTCCTTGTGCTTGCTCACATTGAGGGAGAGGTTGTTGTTGTGGCACCACTCAGCCAGATTTTCAATCTCCCTGCTATATGCTGATTCATCACCACTTTTGATTTAGCCAACGACTGTGGTGTTGTAAGCAAACTGAAAATGTACATGGCATTGGAGCTGTGCTAAGTCTCACAGTTGAAAGAATAGAGCAAGTAGAGCAGGGGGCTAATCACACAGCTTTGTAGTACTCCTGTGCTGATGGAGATTGTGGAGAAGCTGTTGTTACCAATCCAAACTGACTGGGGTCTGCAAGTGAGGAAATTGAGGATCCAATTGCACAAGGAGGTATTGAGCCTAGGACTTGGAGCTTATTGAATAGTTTTGAGGGGATGATAGTATTGAACACAAAGCTGTAGTGGTGAAGAGCATCCTGATGTATGCATCTTCACTGTCTAAATGTTCCTGGGTTGAGTGAAGAGCCAATGAATTGGCATCTGCTGTTATTCCTGTTACGATGGTGGACAAATTGGAGTGGATCCAAGTTGCTCTTTGGGTAGGAGTTGATATTTTTCATCAGCAACCTCTCAAAGCACTTCATCACAATGGATGGAAGTGCTACTGGACGGAAGTCATTGAGGCAGATTATAGGCACCGGTAAAATTGAAGCCTCCCTGAAGCGGGTGGGTACTTCAGCCTGCCGAAGTGAGAGGTTACAGAAGTCAGTGAGAACTCCGGCCAGTTTAGCAGCACAAGTCCTCAGTGCACAGGCAGCTACCCCTTCTGGACCGGGTGCTTTCCGTGGACTCACCCTCCTGAAGGATGTTGTCACGTCAGCCTCAGAGACTGAAATCACAGCGTTGGCATGGCTTGGGAGCTCATGAAGGTGCCTCCATATTTCGACAGTCAAAGAAGCACAAAAGGCATTGAGCTCATCTGGCAGTGAAACCTTGTTCAAGTCAAGTCACTTTTTATTGTCATTTCGACCATAACTGCTGGTACAGTACATAGTAAAAATGAGACAACGTTTTTCAGGACCTTGGTGCTACATGAACAATACAAAAACTACACTGAACTATGTAAACCAACACAAAAACTACTCTAGACTACAGACCTACCCAGGACAGCATAAAGTAACACAGGACAGTGCAGGCATTACAATAGATAATAAACAAGACAGTAGGTTGTTGTCACCTATGTCACTTGATTTCACTTTGTAGAAGGTGATAGCATTTAAGCCCTGCCACCGCTGTCCAGTATCCTTCAGTGATTCAAGTTTGATTTGGAATTACCACTTCGCATGTTAGATGGCTTTCTGGAGGTCGTAGTTGTTTGGTCACCAGACCAGAATGCTATTGCTCTAACCCTCGGCAGATTGCAGGTTTAACCCGCCCTTCTGGTTGGGGAAGAATGTAAATGATTTTGTGGGGACACATTCGTCTACAACTGTTTTTATAAAGTCTATGACAACCATTGTGTATTCATTCAGATCCTCTGATGAATCCTTGAACACAGCCCAGTCATCCAACTCAAAGCAGTCCCATCACTGTCCCTCTGTCTCCTCTTTGTTGTCCTTATCTCTGGAGTCTTGCTCTTCAGCCTTTGCCTGTTTGCAGGTAAGAAGAGGACAGGTGAGACTTGCTGAAATACGGTCTGGGGATGGAGCGGTAGGCATTCCTAGTCATCGTATAACAGTGGCTGACTGTTTTGGGACTCCCTGAGTTGCAAGTGCTTCGCTATGCTTCTTGGTGTTTCTTCCAAGTTTTGTTTAAGAGTGAGGAGTGATAATTCAGCAGCTGAATGAATATTTTGCATAATATATAGCAAGAGGCTTGTTGTGCATCAGCTGATGATGAGCTTTTGGAAGGTACAACATCAAAGGTCCACTCCCTGCCACTTGCATGCTGTAGTCACGTCCTCTGTTCGACTTTCCTCTCAGTGCTGGGATTATGATGGAAGAGACATTGTAAGATTTGAATTTATGAATGTCAGGCTTGGTGCTGATTCATCTCAGGGTAATTCTCTCAGTTTTGGCACAAATCTCTTATGTTATTGAGGTGGGTTTTGCAGGATCAATTCAGCTTAGTGTAGGCTTGCCATGTCTCAAATCCAATACAATGATTAACGTCAAATTGCTTGTTCAGCTCCTATTTTGCTGAGCTTTACCAATAAGGTTTAGTTTAACTCAGTGGCTTGCTAGGCCAATTAAACTTTCCATGTAGATTTGTTTGATCATCTTTTAAGATTTTATTCAATACTTCACATGTTCCTAAAATTGCAAAACTACGAATAATTTGAGCAAATGATGAGTTTATGCAAAAATGTCTTCTCTCAATTTTCAGCTAATGGGGTACACCTTCCTTCTCTGCGCTGGAATGGAACTGGACACAAAGAGTTAACTTTTTGACAGTGAAGTTGATAACAGTATTAAGCTTGACTTGCTATTTAAGTTTATTTGTTTGAGCTTTAATTCCTTGATTAGAACAGAAAGAATATCACTGAGCCAGCTGCATTAATGGTAGTCTTCCTACCAGTACAATTTCCATACCAATATAGAGTATTGCAATTCAATAGTCGTTATATAAACATTAGATAGAAATACTGTTAATTAATCTATCCTATAACTATGTTAATTTCAAAAGCACTCATGTCTTCCTCACCATTTTCATGAGTTACAATCAAAGGTGCTGAGATCAGCATTGTGCTATCTGCTTCTATTGGTCAGAGTAAGTCACAGAAAATGTCAGATGTCCAATCATTTTCATGGTCTGTCTTCAGAGGAATTCCACAAGCAAATTATTAGTACAGCAAGTGAGAAGACAGGAAAATCAGCTGGCTTTTTGTCAGGGCAGAGTTAATTAAGAGGAAGGTGGCTGAAAACTAGGTTTGTTAATGTGTAGTAATAATACATTTGAAGTGAGGGGAAGAGTATTAAACTAATAACTAAACCTCGGCAAACTACTAAAAACCCCCTTCTCTTTCACTTTACTGAATAAAGTGTGGTATATATAGTGGTTTCATATATTTTAATATCTATGTTCAACTCACTTCTATGGTTTCAAAGTTCTTTCAGTGTTTATATAAAATTCTCATGCTATGATGACACTTTCCTAAATGTGCCTTCATACCAAAATATTAACTATCTCATGAAGCAATACTACGTCTAAAATACCATGTTCTTTCAACTGTTATTCAACATACAAATCTAGAAAACTTGCCAAAACTCAGCCACAGCGGTCAGATCTCTGGCACTAAGCCTGGACCTGTGGCTCAGCAGGGAAGGAGTAAGCTGTAGCGATAGAGAATTCATGGTTATGGGAACAGACAGGAGGTTCCGTGGACGAGAGCAAGATTCCCTGATGGTAAGATGCCTCCCTGGCGCCAGAGTCAAGTGCACCTTGGATCGAACCGTGGCATTCATAATTGGAGGGCGAGCAGCCAGAGATCGTACTCTGCGTCAGTACCAATGACATTATAGGAAGGTTGTTGAGGAGGTGCTGCAAACTGATTCAGGGAGTTAGGTGCTAAGTTAAAGGACAGGATCTCCAGGGTTGTGATCTCAAAATTGCTTTATGAGCTATGTGGTCCTGAGGCTAGAAGTAGGAAGATAATACAGTTTAACATGTGATGCAGGGGATGGCGCAGGAGGGAAAGCTTCAGATTTTGGGCTCACTGGGCTCTCTTCCGGGGAAGGTGGGACCTGTATGGTTTGCACCTGAAATGGAGAGGGTCTAATCCTTGCGGGAAGGTTTGTTAGGGCTGCACGGGTGGGGGGGGGGGGAGTGGAGGTTAAACTAGATCTGCGGGGGGTGGGAACCAGAGTGTAAGAGCAGATAGTTGAGTGTTTGTGGGAAATAATGTTGATACGTCCAATTTGTAGGGAGATCGCAGACAGTTGCAAGAAACATAAGGTTATGATAGTATAAACACAAAACCATAAGACCATAATACATAGGAGCAGAATTAGGCCATTTGGCCCATCGAGTCTATTCCACCATTCCATCATGACTGATTTATTATCCCTCTCAACTCCATTCTTCCCGTAGCTTTTCATGCCCTTACTTATCCAGAATCCATCAACCTCCACTTTAAATACACTCAATGATTTGGCCTCCGCAGCCATCCACAGCAATGCATTCCACAGATTCATCACCCTCTGGCTAAAGAAATTCTTCCTCATAGAAGAACAAAGCCACAGAGAAGGTATTGAGGAGTCTGAGTAAAGGAAAGGCTTTGGCAAGTCCTGCAATTAATAGAGAAGTGATGAGAATCATGGGAGGGTAATTTGGGTGCCAAGGTGGAATGGCTAATGGAGCTGCTTTCTCACTGCTCCAGTGACAAGGGTTCGTTCCTGAGCTCTGGTGCTGCTGTCTGCGCGGAGTTTGCATTTTACACCTGTTATACACACAGGTTTCCTTTGGGTCTTTTGTTCTCCAAATGGGTTAGCTTAGTTAACCACTGTAAATTGGCCCTATGCATGTGGTGTGAGCAGAGTACTTTATAGAAAAGTTCATGGAGAAATTGGAAGGTTTGTGAGCAGAGATAGGATAGCCTGAATGGCTTTCTTCTACATATCTGGTCACATCTGTATTTGATTCTTGAATGGCCAAGCAAGTTATTCAATTCATGTGGAATAAATGCTGACATTGCCAGTGATATACTTGAGGAAAACACACACACACACACACACACACACACACACACACACACACACACACACACACACACACACACACACACACACACACACACACACACACACACACACACACACACACACACACACACACCACCACCACCACCACCACCACCACCACAAAGGGCAATTACTTCCTATGGGCAAACTAGCTGCATTGGGGTGGGGGTAATTTAGCCTGTGTTATTTGGTAACCTTGTCAGTTTTGTATTAGAAGTCATTAGACAAGGGTAGGAACATCTGATTCATCTGCACTTGCTTGTTAAGGCTACCAAAGTCAAGAATAACCATATTGGTAATAGAGTCCCCCATTCTTACAAGCCTCCTCCTTCCCTCCTCCAGGTTTCCCTAGTCTCAAACTCCACTCACTCTTCCTCACTCCCTCTTTCCACCACTCTCTCTTACCTCCATTCCCCCCTTCTTTTTCACCGCTGTCTGCCCCTTCCTTTTTCCCCTCCCTTTTTCTTCATCCCTCTTCAGCTTCTCTCCATTCCCCCTTCCCCTTCTCCCTCTTTCCTCCTTTTCTCTTATCCTCCTTCTCCTCTTCTCTATTCTCTTTCAATTTTTCTTCTGTTCTTTCATCCTCCTCCTTTCTCCCTCCTCCCTCTCATTTTTGCAGATGCTGAAGATCCAGAGTAATACATACAAAATGCTGGCTGCAGGAACTGGGCAGATCAGGTAGCATCCATGAAAATCAATAACAATTAATGTTCCGGGCCAGGACCCTTCATCAGGACTCATCATGTCACTGGTAGGTGACGTTAACTTTCCACATATTGACTGGGACTCCCATACTGTAAAAGGGATAGTGGGATAGAGTTTACCAAATGTGTTCAGGAGAGTTTATAGATTTATAAATTTATAGAGGTTCACTTAGAGAGTGTGATACTGGATCTCGTATTAGGAATGACTTGGGCAGGTGACAAAATCAGAATCAGGGTTAATATCACTGGCATATGAAGTGAAATTTGTTATTATGCGGCAGGTGTACATTGCAGTACAAAACAATAAAAGCTGTGAAACGCATCTCCTTCTACCTTAGGCCACGAATGTGTGTGTGTGTGTGTGTGTGTGTGTGTGTGTGTGTGTGTGTGTGTGTGTGTGTGTGTGTGTGTGTGTGTGTGTGTGTGTGTGTGTGTGTGTGTGTGTGTGTGTGTGTGTGTGTGTGTGTGTATGTATACACACACAGTTGCAGGATAAAGTTTGTGAACTCTTTGCAATTACATGGTTTTCTGCATTAATTATTCATAAAATGTGGTCTGATCTTCATCTACACCACAATAATAGACAAATACAATCTGCTTAAACTAATAACACACAAACAATTGTACTTTCTATGTCTGTCTGTATTGAACACATTGTTTAATCATTTACAGTCCAGGCTGGACGAAGTATGTGAACCCCTGTATTTAATAACTGATAGAACCTCCTTTAGCAGCAATAACCTCCACCAAACATTTCCTGTTGCTGCTGATTGGACTTGTACAATGGTGAGGAGGAATTTTAGATCATTCCTCCATACGAGACTTTTTCAGTTCATCAATATTTCTGGGATACCTTGCATGAATAGCCTTCTTGGGGTCTAGCTACAGTAGCTCAGTTGGGTTAAGGTCTGGACACTGACTTGGTCATTCGAAAACACAACATTTCTTGTTAAACCGTTCTGTTGTTGTATTGAGGCGGCAGAGCAGCCCCAGACCATGATGCTCCTTCCACCGTGCTTCACGGTTGGGATGAGGTTTTGGTGTTGGTGAGCTGTGCCCTTCTTTCGACAAACGTATTGGTGTTTTTCTTATAGTGGACACATGAACTGAGACTTCAGCAAGTTCTAGAGATTTCTGCAGGTTTTTTGCTGTTACCCTTGGGGTCTTTTTCACCTCCTTCAGCTTTACATGTCGTACTCTTGGTGTGATCTTTGCAGGACACCCACTGCTAGGGAGAGTAGCAACAGTATTGAGTTTCCTCCATCTGTAGACAATTTCTCTTATTGTGGACTGATGAACACTCAGGTCTTTAGAAATACTTTTGTAGCCTTTTCCAGCTTCATGCATCTCTACAATTTTCCTTCTAAGGTCCTCTGAAAGTTGTTTTGATCACAGCATGGTGCACATAAACAGATCTTTCCTGAGAGAGAGCAGGCTCTGTCAGTAATCTGACTGCGTGTCTTTTTTTATAGGGCAGGGCACCTCTACAACCCACACCTCCAATCTCATCTCATTGATTGGAACAGCTGTCTCCAAATAGCTTTTGTAGAAGGTATTACCACAGAGGTTCACATACTTTTTTGAACCTAGACTGTGATCATTTAAATGGTGTACTCAGTATTAACAAGAAGAACAATTGTTTGTGTTATTAGTTTAGACAGATTGTGTTTGTCTATTATTGTGACTTATATGAAGATCAGACTACACTTTGTAAGTAATTAATGCAGAAAACCAAGTAATTACGAAGTGTTTATACATACGTGTAGTTAAATTAAATAAGTTGAGATGTAGAGTTCATGGGTTCAATATGTGTGTAGGCGAAAACTTTGGATCTAGTGATCATAATGCCATTAGTTTCAAGATAATTATGAAGAAGGATAGGTCTGTTATCGAGTTGAGATTCCAAATTGAATAAAGGCCAATTTTAATGGTATCAGAAAGGATCTGCAAGTGTGGACTGGGACAGGTTGTTTACAGGCAAAGGTGTGCTTGGTAAGTCGGATGTTTTCAAAGATGAAATTTTGAGAGTAGAGAGATTTTATGTTCCTGTTAGAATAAAATGAAATGACAACAGGTTTAGGCAACTTTGGTTTTCAAGGGATATTGAGGCCCTGGCTGAGAAGAAGGAGGTGCATAGCAAGTATAGGCAGGAAGGAACTAATGAGGTATTTGAGTGGCTAAGAGATTGGGTGCCTCAGTAGTACAGTGGTTAGCACAACGCTTTTACAAATCAAGGCATACTGGAGTATAGAGTTCAATTCCAGCACTGTTCTGTAAGAAGTCTACGTACTTCCTCCCCGTGGAATGTGTGGATTTTTCCCAGGTGCTCCGGTTTCCTTCCACAGTCCAAAAATGTACCGGATAGGTTAATTGCTCATTGTATATTGTCCCATGATTAGGTTATGGTTAACTCTAGGTTGTCAGGGGTTACTGGGATGATACAGCTCCAAGGCCTACTTTTTTTATTTACTTAGAGTTACTATTTACTCAGAAGATAGACACAGAATCTGTAGACATATGGCAACTCAGCAGTATGGTCATGTTACTGGAGTATAGCAGTTACTCAGCAGTTACTGACAATTAAGATGGATAAATCCCCAGGGCCTGACAAGGTGTTCCCTCAGACCTTGTGGGAGACAAGTGCAGAAATTGCAGGGATACTAACAGTGATATTTAAAAAGTCCTTAGTCAAGGGTGAGGTGCCAGAGGACTGGAGGATAGCTGATGGTTCCCATTGTTTAAGAAAGAAGCTAAGTATAAGGTGGAAAATTATAGACCGATGAGCCTAACATCAGTAGTGGGAAAGTTATTGGAAAGTATGCTAAGGGACTGAATATTTGAATAGACAATGGGTCAAGGATAGTCAATGTGTCTTTTTGCATGGTAGATCATGTCTAACCAATCTTATAGAGTTTTTCAAGGAGCTTACCAAGAAATCTGATTAAGGCAAGGTAAAGGATGTTGTCTACTTGGACTTTAGCAAGACCTTTGACAAGGTTCCACATGGGAGGTTGGTCAAGAAGGTTCAGTCACATGCCATTCATGATGAGGTAGTAAATTGGATTAGACATTGGCTTTATGGGAGAAGCCAGGGAGTGGTAGGAGGTGGATGCATCTCTGACTGGAGGCCTGTGGTAGTGGTGTGCCACACGGATCAGTGCTGGGTCTGTTATTGTTTTCCTGATCTGGATGATAATCCGATAAACCGAATCAGGAAATTTACCAATTACATCAGGATTGAGAGTATAGTGGGCAACAAGGAAGACTATCAAAGCTTGCAGTGGGATCTGGATAAGTTAGAAAAATAGGTTGAAAAATGGCAGATGGAACTTAATGCAGAGAAGTGTCAGGTGTTGCACTTTGGGAGGACAAACCAGGGTAGGACTTACATAATGAATGATAGGGCACTGAGGTTTGTGACCAGACATATCTGAGAATGTAGATCCATAATTCCATGAAGTAGCATCACAGGTAGATAGAGTTGTAAATAGAGATTTTGGCATTTTGGCCTTCATAATTCAAAGTATTGAGGACAGGAGTTGGGATGTTATGTTGAAGTTGGGTCTGGATAAATATACCACAGTTGTCACAGATTTTATAAAAAGAACTTGTAGGCAAGTGTGTCCCCACAAAATCATTCAGAGTCTTCCCCAGCCAGAAGCCTCAGATATAACATGAGATCTGCAACCCGCTGAGGGCCAGATCAGAGGCATTCAAGTCTGTCAACCAGGAAAGTTACTTGAGGTCCAGGTACAATCTCTAGAAAGACGTCTCCATGGACCTAGTGGACTAAACTTGAATCAATGAATGCTGCTCGACAGTTGTGGCAACGCTTGAAAGGTATCACTTCTTACGAAATGAAATCAAGTGACATAGGTGATAACAGGGCATATGCTTCCTGATGAGCTGAGTGCCTTGTATGCTCACTTTAACTATCAAAGCATGGGGAAACCATCACAGACTCCCACAGTTCCTGATTTCCGTCTCTGAGGCCGACATGAGAGCATCCTTCAGTAGGATGAACCCACAGAATGTATCCAGCCCAGACAGGGTGCCTGGTCAAGTACTAAAGACCTGTGCTGATCAACTGGCTGCTGTGTTCACCAATATCTTCAACCTTTCACTTCGGCAGTCTGAGGTACCCACCTGTTTCAAGCAGGTTTTATACTGGTGCCTAAGAAGAATCCAATAACCTGCCTCAATGACTATTGTCCAGTAGCACTTACATCCTCAGTGATGAAATGTTTCAAGAGGTTGGTGATGAAACATGTCAGCTCCTGCCTGAGGAGCAACATGAATCTACTCCAATTTGCCTACCAAAACAAACAGCAGATGCCATTTCATTGGTCTTCACTCAACCCCGGAATATCAGGACAGAAAAGATGCACATGCCAGGATGCTCTTCATTGACCACAGCTTGGCATTCAATACTATTATCCACTCAAAACTAATCCCTAAGTTTTGAGACCTGTGCGGTGGAGAGTATTGAACTGGCTACATTACAGTCTGGTATGGATACACCGATGACCTTGGATGGAAAGTCCTACAAAAAGTAGTGGATATGGCCCAGTCCATCATGGGTAAGGCCCTTCCCAGCATTGAGCACATCTACTCTTAGCATTGTTGCATCCATCATCAATGACCCCCACCACTCAGGTCATGCTCTTTTCTCACTACTGTCTTCAGGAAAATGGTACAGGAGCCTCAGGACTCACACCACCAGGTTCAGGAACAGTATTACCCCTCAACCATCAGGCTCTTGAACCAGAAGGGATAACTTCTCTTGCCCCATCAGTGAACTGTTCTCACAACCTATGGACTCACTTTCAAGAATTCTTCATCTCATGTTCTCGATATTTATTGCTAATTTATTTATTATTGTTATTATTATTGTTGTATTTGTATTTTTTCTCAGCTCATGCTGGTAAAACCTGAAGTATGGGCAGAGCCAAACACAATTTCTCAATTACAAGGAACTTTCAGACTATTCTAGTGGTGTTTATATTGTGGTTTTCTGGAAATTTACATTGACTTTGGAATGATTCCAGTTGTACATATTACTATTAGGACAATGTTCATGTTCCATGTTCTTTCAATTTCCTCTTTTAATACGGCATACTTCTGGTGTTTATCATTATTGATTACTGTATGTGACATGTGTTTGGAATGACTATACCTATTAAGTTAGTTGTTCTTGCTTGTTTATCCTGTAATATTATATCTGGATGGTTATTATGGATTGTTCTGTCTGTACTAATGGATCAGTGATAGTATAACTTGTAGGACTCTGACTGGAAAACGGCATCAGGCTTGTAGTTACAGTAAGGTATGGTGTCACTCATGAGTTTGTATTTTAAAACAAGATTTTTTTGAATGATGTTTGCCACTTTTTTGTAATTAATCCAATTGAGTTAAACTGCTGCATGATCATGTAATGTGTTGGATCGTTTCTGGTTTCTCTTGTTATTTTATGCATTTATTATCTTGAATTTGTCAGTCTTTTATTATGTCTTTTTGATTTTTTTTATTTGTTAACCACCTGGTCCTTTTGTGTCTGGCAAGAGGTCTCCAACTCTGATCCGGGCACTTGACTCTTCCTTGTTGACAAATAGTCTGCTCAGATTGTGGGGATGTCTTCCATGGAGGGTCATGCTCTTCCACTGGTTAACTTTTTCTTCTATAGAGATAATTTCTTCATTTTTCTGGGTTGTGCTTTCATTTAAGTTTAGTGGTGTGTACTTCTTGCCAGAATTGCAATATGCTTGTACGGAGTGCTGTATTCTGTTGTTGTTAGTGAAAATATGTCCTTAGAAGCTCTATCTGACTGTTCTGTAAATTTTACACCTGCTATTCCTCTTTCTCCTTCTGTCCTAGGCAGTGTTAATCTCAGTGCATTTGAATATACATAATTTTAGTTTGACATTCCAGTTCTTATTTTTCTTCGTAAATTTTCCAGATTGGATTGGGACCAAGAAATGCCAAAAGAATACTATAATGTGAGTACAGCAGAGGTGTTTATTGCCTTTGTTACATTTTTATTATTGAGCGCTGTGTGGCAGATTTTCTCAAGCATTGAAATAAATTCTGTCAAAAGTTTTCCCTTTATCGCAGTATGATCTATTCTCTTTGCTTGTTGATATCCCAAATACTTATATGTTTTTGTATATAAGTATATGTATGTACTTATATACTTACATCCGTCAGTTGTATTGTATCCTGCTGCTCTTTTTCATACTCCACTAGCTCAATTGCACCTTTAATTATGTTTAATGGTCTGTACATATCTAGTCCAAAGTTCATGTTTATATCTTTCAAAAGTTGTTCTACTATTTGAATTAATTGCTCACGAGGGAGCATAAAATTTCAAATGGTCCATGAATAGACAATGTGTTAAGGTATAATTTGTTTAGTCGTCTCTGATTTGATACCATATTTTCGACTGTTTCAGAAAATTAAAGGGTGGATTTAAAACTAGACAAAACCATAGCGTGCTTAGAGGATTGCTCTGAAAAATGCCTCTGTTTATTTTGATAACAGTGGTTGTTCTTTTTTGGTTATTAAAAAGATGGTTATATTATGTCAATGCTTCATCACATGTTGTAGAAATTTCACAAGTATTGGGGGTAATATATATATTAAGAACTTCTATTAACCATGAGTGTGGGACAGAATCAAATGCTTTTAGGTAGTCAATATAACAACATGAGAGATTTTTGCTTTTCCTCCGGGCTTGATTTAGAATTACAGACTCTATTATTAGTTATTCTTTACATCCTTTTATAGCCTTACGGCATCCTTTCTGTTCTCCTTTAAGTATATTGTGGTTATCTAAGTGACTGGTGATTAGTTGTGAGATGCATGATGTTACAATTTTATATATAAATTGTAAACAAGAAATAGGATGATATTTTGATGGGTCATTTTTGATTTCTCTTTGAGGTAAAACATATTTTATATCTTTTTCATGATTTTTCAAGATTTTTAAGAAAATTGTTGCTATGTATTATGTACAGATGAAGACAAGTAATTTTTTATACCAATAACTATGAATATTAACCTTACCGCTACTTTTCCAGTTATGGGTATTTTTATAACTGCTTTTAGCACATCCAGTGTAACTAAAGGTGTTTGCATTTCTTCAACTGTGTTTGTGTGCTTTCTTTTTTCTCCCTGATCCAGCTTTCTTCTTGATGGTGCATCACCCTATTTGAACAGATATTAGACCAAAAATTCATTTTCTCTGTGCTTGTTGATAATTCTGTGCTAGGATTGGTGACATTTTGGTGCATCGAATTTTGTTTCAATGTCTTGTATAAAACCTTTTCATTGTTCCTGAACTGATAATTCTGCTTTTCTCATCTGGAAAATTTCATGTATCTGTTTAGTCTGACCTTGTATGCACCAAGCTTTTGTTTTAGTGTATCTTTTAATTCTACAAAGCTTTTGTTAGGTTGATTACATCTTGTATGGACCTTATATTTCTTTAGTATTTCCTTAGCTTTTCTCTTAACTTTCTTGCTCGGGTTATCAATTTTATACTCCATTAGTTGGGCTATTCTGCTCTTTAGGTTTATATTTTGTTTCTTAATCTCTTCTGCCATTTGAGTGTTCCCCTTTCATTACTGAGTTTTGGGTTTCTATTATTGAGTACCTCTATTCTGGAGCCATTGTACTGTGCCACTGTTAATGCTCTGCAGTACATTATTGTGTGTAGCTCTTCAAATGTTTCAAGGTTTCCTAAATATTGTGGTAATATAATATTAACAATTTTTGCAAATTTTGATGAGATATTTTGTTTTGGTATGTAGAGCCTTTTTGTTGGATCAGTGTCCATATATTTTGTTAGTGTATTGTTAAATGTTAGGATAATTTTGTCTGTAAGCTCAGCTTCATCATCAGCAATCTTTGGAGGCTCTACATTTGTATTGTGTGGCAGATGTTGATGTAATTATATTTTCATCCGTACTTCAGGGTTGGCAGTTTCATTATTTTCTTCTATAGCATTGCTGTGGTCTTTAGGTTGGTTTAATTCTAGCTCTTGTGCAATTTCATGTCTTATTTGGTTTAATACATCTATAGGGACTAAATTATTTTTTTAATTAACACTTTGCTATAGATCTGCTATTCATTGTGCATTTACTTGCATGAAGGGATATTGTTCTGTAAACTGCTGGTGAAGTTTGTCCCTGTACACTGTCATGTCAGTCACAGAAGTAAATGTGTTTACTTTTAATGACCATTTCATGCATGTTTTTCTTCTCTTATCTGCTTGAGTGGGCTCAGTTATAAGAGGACTGCTCGCCTGATTACTACTGTTATTTATTTTTCTCCTTTCTTTTTGTATCTGCACAGCTTGTTGTCTTTTGCATATTCGTTGTCCACCCTGTTGGTGTGGTCTTTCATTGATTCCATTTCGGTTATTGAACTTATTAAGTATGCCTGCAAAAGATGAATCTCAGGATTGCATATGATGACAAATACAATATGTACTTTGATAATAATTTACTTTGAACTTTGAACTATGAAGTAGTTTAAGACATTGGAGAGGCCTAATTTGGAGTACACATACAACACACTGGAGGAACTCAGCAAGTCGGACAGCATCCGTGAAAACGAGCAGTCGACGTTTCGGGCTGAGACCCTTCATCGGGACTGAAGAGGGAGGGGGCAGGGGCCCTATAAAGAAGGTGGGGGGAGGATGAGAAGGAGAAGGCTGGTAGGTGCCAGGTGAAAAACCAGTAGGGGGAAGGATCAAGGGGTGCGGGAGGGGAAGCAGGGAGGGGATAGGCAGGAAAGGTGAAGAAGGAATGTAAGGGGAAAGTACTATGGACAGTAGAAGGAGGCGGAACCATGAAAGATGTGATAGGCAGCTGGAGGAGGAGGCAGAGTTAAACCAGGATGGGAGAAGGGGGAGGGAGGGAATTACCAGAAGTTGGAGAATTCAGTGTTCATTCCAAGGTGCTGGAGACTACCGAGACGGTATATGAGCTGTTGCTCCTCCAACCTGAGCTTGGCCTCATCATGGCAGTAGAGGAGGCCATGTATGGACATATCTGAATGGGAATGTGAAGCAGAGTTGAAGTGGCTGGCAACCGGGAGATCCTGTCTGTTGTGGCGGACAGAGCGGAGGTGCTCGACGAAGCGGTCCCCCAATCTGTGTCGGGTCTCGCCGATGTAGAGGAGGCCATACCAGGAGCACTTTATTTCCTGGAGTGTAGGAGAATGACGGGAGATTTGGGAGATATACAAAATTATGAGGGTATAGATAGAGTAAATAAAAGCAGGGTTTTTCCACTGAGATTGGGTGAGGCTAGAACTAGAGGTTATGGGTTAAGGGTGAAAGGTGAAATGTTTAAGGGAAATACTAGGGGATCTTCCTCACTCAGAGGGTGAGAGAGTGGAACGAACTGCCAGCAGAAGTGGCGGTGCAGGTTCAATTTCAACACTTAAGAGAAATTTGGATAAGTACATGGATGAGAGGGGTATGGAGGGCTATGGTTCAGATGCAGGTCAGTGGAACTAGGCAGATTAATAGCTCAGCATGGACTAGACACACCAAAGGACCTGTTTCTGTGCTTAATGTTCTATGACTCTATCCTGTGACTCCAACTCAATAAATTCATCCTTCACACTGTTGATGTTAATTTGATTTATCCAGTTTACATGTAGATTACAATTCCCCGAGATTTGGCATTACCCCTGTTACATGCAACACCGCTGGCAATTTCCCCCAATGTTAACTTGGTCTTCATTTGCTCCACCCACTCTGATTCTATTGCCTGATTTTCCAGGCTATGATCCTTTGATTTTATAATGTTTGTTTTAAAGGCCAATTCTCCTCTTTTTATCATTTTGTTTTTCCGTTGTAAACATTAAGCACCCTAAAATATTTATTCCAAACAGGTTCACTTTGCAACCATATCTCTGAAACAGCTATTAGATCCATTCAGATAATGTCATTCTTTGTTTTCCACAACATGCATTCAGGTTCATTTATATCTTTATCATATTTTCTCTGCTCTTGACTCTAATCGAGTGTATACTGGTGTGTCCAGTCTCTTCCTGGCAGATTCTGGCTGTCTTTATCCTCCAGTCAAACTCTAGATATTATTATCCATTTCAGCTGCCTGCATTATTGTTTTGTCTTTTTTCCTTAACTTTTGATATGTTGCTCCCAAATGTTTACTTTTAGGCTTTCCAGCCCTAGTTATTTGATTTGCTCGGATGCAGGTCACAGCCTAATTTAAGTGGTCCATCTCAACTGAAGAGCACTCTCTTTTCCCAGTACTGGTGCAAGTGGCTGTGAATCAAAACTCATTTCCCCGACCAGTCTCGGAACCTTGTATGAGAAAATCTGCAAATGCTGGAAATCCAAAGCAACACACACACAAAATACTGGAGGAACTTCACAGGCCGGGCAGCATCAATGGAAAAGAGTAAACAGTCAAAAGTTTCAGGCCGAGATCTTTCATCCTTCAGCATTTTGCGTGTGTTGCATTCAACTCTCTGGTCATTTCCCTATGCCAATCCATGTAAACCCAAACTATTGTAACTGAATACCAACTACAGTAGATCAGGAAATCAGTCAGCCAGAAGGATCGTTATCCTTTACATTTCATCTCATTATAATTTTCATAGATAATGCAAGGTTGCTAAGCAACTGATTTCTCAAATAAATGCTTCATACGTTGAGTCCAATTTCTTCCCTTCTCTTCCCTATTCTTCCCCTTAATGTTTCCTTGCCCTCAAGACGGAATTATAAAATCAAATGAATGTAAATACCACTGGCAATAAAAAGCAACTAATAGTATTAAATGGTTTAACTCCTGGCAATTTCATTTGTCTTCACAATGTATTTTTAGTTTCAGAAAACAATTCTGCGTTCCTATCACCAAATTACATTACAGCATTAATTTATCTTAAATGTATCAAAACAGGGCATTAGCTATTAAATTGATTATAACAATGCATCTCACAAAACTGAATATTCACATTAGTTCCTGTTTTTTTAAAGTTATTCCACAATATGTAACCTTCATTAATACTGAAGGCTGCTGTCAGCCCATTGTCCAGTCATAAGTCTTGAAGACTGACCTGCTTCACAGGTGCCTGGCAATATTCGGTGAACATCAGCATCTTACTATATTTATTAAAACATGCCCTGAGGATCAATATAGCTCAGGCCTCAGGCACATCAGTTTGGTCACAGGATAATGACTGATTCACAGACCATAATAAATACAGAATTTGAATAAAAAATAAGGTCAACCTGGAAAAAAATGTGACAAGAAGTCAAATGAATCAAACTACGTTGCTCAGCTGCAAGAATTTACATGAAATAAAATGAGAGAGAAAGGAGAAGTGAGACTAATTATGTGCCATCGACCAGTTGTTTGTCTTTCTCAAGTGCTGCTTGCTGTCTGCTCTAATTACACAGAAGGGGTTTGCTCACAATAAATATTAACCCCATTCATTATGTCAAATTTGCTCCTTCAAATCTCTTCTAATCTGGAGTCTATTTTTAACTAGGTTCAGCATGGGTAACATTTCAGTTTGGATCTGAAACTGAAAGGTTTTAATTTAGATTTTGCTTTCCTTCTTTTCCTCTACACACCACTGATCTGAAAGATGTTTGACTGTGAAGTCAAAGTCAGCCCAACGTCTACCGATAGAAGGCACAACTTAAGTAAAGCAAACAATATGACCTGGATTCCTATCCTTATTTTATATAATATCTCATCCCAGTTGACGTATTTCACAACCCGTTCAAGGACAGGAAGACCAATTCAAGAATCTCTGTAGTATGTTGAACATGCTACCTGTAAAGTTACTGTTTTTCTTAAATTACAGCAACTTTACTACATATGATGCAGGCATTATACAAACAAGGAAAAAGATAATAGAAAGAAAAATCATTTGTAAATGATGTACTAAATTTCCTTGGAATCGTATTGTGCCATGGAATTCATCTGTTTAAACAAAAAAAATCCCTATGCTCTTTTTACAAATTTGTGGCAGGGCTAATCCTCGTTGCCAACAACCAACTACCTTTCAAAAGTTGGCGATAAATTGCTTTCTCGAAGTATTGTCATCCATGTGATAAGGGTGCTCCCCTGCATTCAGAGACTTCCAGATTGTTAGTTATTTATTAATAATGAAGGATTGACGATAAACTTCCAAGACAGGATGAACAGGAGAGAAATTTGCAAGTGATGCTGGGCCAATTCTTTCCTTAGATGTTACACAGGTGTTGAAGCTGCTGTTCATTTTGGGTGAGAGGCTGCAGTACATCCTATTCACATAGGACCTCGGGTGGAGGGAGTAAATAACAGAGCAAACTCCAGACTGAGGTATCAAGTGTTCTAAGTAAGTCTGAGAACTTTAGATCAGTACTTACCCATGCAATGGAAAGCATTTCATCAGTTTGTGCTCATGTCACGGAAAGGCTCTCAAGGGTAAGCAGAGAAGTCACACATCAAAGTTAGGGTTAGAGTCTTTGATATTAGGATCTCCGATGTGCTCTCATAGCCACAGTGTTTAAGTGGCTGGTGCAGTCGAGTCTAGGTCAGTTGTGAACCCAGGATATAGATAGAAAGGGACTCAACAATGTTGCACACCACAAGAAAATGGATGCATTCTCTTTTGTTGGAGATTGCCACTGAGTAAGTCACTGAATATTACTTGCCAAACAGTAACAAAATCCTGAAACTGATTGATTTTTTTTTTACTATCTGCTATACTGATTGCTTTAGTATCTGACCTGTTAGGATAGAACCAAATGTTGTTCAATTGTATCTGCTATTGACCTTGTGACAGAGGGGAGGTCATTGATGGAACTGCTGATGTTGGTTGAGTTTGGGACACTACCTGATGAAGTCCTAAGAATTCCTTGAGTTATAGTGAATAATCTCTGATAAACTCAGGCAGCTTCCTTTCTTGTGTCAAATGTGACTCCTAGAACCAGAGTGTTTCTCCCTGACTCCTTCTGGTTTCAATATGGAACTCCGATACAACACTAGAGCAGGTAAATACTAGTTTTCAAGAAGTGAAAAAGGAACCAGACTTACTTAGGGAAGCTTGCAGGAAAAATGACAGAGACCTTCCAATTAGGTTGAATGGTGAAGAAAGCCACATACAGTATACTGAGGTTTGGAAGTTCCAACTTGTGTTCAAGTGCACATGCACATGCGCATGTATACAAGGACACACAGGTAAAAGCGGAAACCATTTGCAAACTAATCTTTATCATCTAATCCCAAAGAAAATATATTTTCTTCATTTTCTTAATTCATTTGTTCCTAATGTATTTAAATTTTCAGATTGTTTTTGAAAAATGTTTGGTTTCAGCTGCTTATGATTTGACACTGAGTTCATACATGTTTTAATGTACTTAATGCCCAGCAGCGGATGTATTTCCTGCGGCTCTTGAGGAAATACGGTCTGCCTCAGGAATTGCTGCTGCAATTCTACACTGCAGTCATTGAGTCTGTCCTGTGCACCTCCATCATTGTGTGGTTTGGAGCCGCCACCAAGCAGGATAGAACCAGACTACAGCGCACAGTGAGGACTGCCGAGTGCATCATTGGAGCCTCCCTGCCCTCTATTGTGGACCTGTACTCTTCCAGGTTGAAGAAGAGGGCGGGGAACATCATAAAGGACTCCTCCCATCCTGCGTACGGACTGTTTGATCTGCTTCCGTCTGGTAGGCGCTTCAGATCCCTCCAGACTAAGACTAATAGGCACTGGAGAAGTTTTTTCCCTACTGCGGTCACTTTGCTGAGCAGTTAACTGCCAGTTAACTGTCGGCTAACTATTACTTGGATTGCACTACCTGTATGTATAATCTATATTTTCATTTATATTTATCATTATTATTGTTATGAGCAGAGAGACAACATCTGCCGGAAGTAAATTCCTTGTATGTGCATAGGTACTTGGCGATTAAAGTCTGATTCTGATTCTGATTCTTCTGGGACTGAAGCCCAGAATGTCTCCCATCAGTTCCTACCTCATACCAGCATTCTGATTTCATTTGGGAAGTGGAGGACTACATTTAAACTTTTGTATTTGCTTTCATCTTCTACATATTCAGATATTTTTTTAAGAATATTGGATTAATTCATAATTTGACTAATTTCTAGAGTTCAGTTTCCTTACTCGTTTTATCTATTTTTTCCACCTCTTGTACTTTAAGTAAATCATAAGAAACCGTTTACCAGAATTATTTCTTTTTCATCATCTACTAATTTAGAGAAATGTTTAACTTTCAAGCCTGGACGTAAACACAACAAATCTGAATTTCAAAAAGTTGCATCTTAATGTTAAAAGAAAGATATGCATACACAATAATTAAGCAGACCTTACTGCCCCTCTATTCAGTTTTCCCATCTATTTGTGTGTGGATGAAACATATCTTGCTTCTGGTGATCACTTAACCAGTCCAATGTGTTTGTTTCAGAAAGGTTCTTTCCCCATTCCCTCCTTATTCTTGATATTTTGCTATCTGCGCACAATGACACGTACATGATGTTCACAAGGTTCGCAAACATTCTTCCGGATTCCTTTGGGTGTCAATGTACACATGGCTGGCTAACAGTTCTGCAAGTCTCCATTTCTTTTTCTCAGGCAGTTCAAACGGGGACACTCTCCAGCTGGTCCAGGGTCTATAGGAGCCTTATCTTTGTTAGACAAACAGGTATTATAGAAAATGAATTCAGATTTTAACCCCACCCCACCCCCACCAAAAATAGGCGGTATCTCTACAGGTGATGCTGGTTGGTGTAAAAACAACAATAACTGCCAATTAATATTATAGAAAGGACTTTTGTTCTCTTTACCTATTTTCTTCACCAGCTCTAAATAGCTTCTGAAAACCTATAGTTTGGCCAAGTCTCATTTATCTTCTACTTAATTTAATCTTCATTTTGTTGTTTAATGAAATGTTGTATACTTCAAATACAAGACTGATGTTGTTAACATAACTTCCATCCAATTTATTTTATGAAAGAAGAAGCATCAGTCAGCCTGTGCATGCTGAATTTAGAACAAATGTTTAGGCACTGATGAGATCACCACATACTTTTTTATTGTACCATTCGAACTATAATTATAATGCAATTTAATTTCACCAAGCTTCATTGGTATATACTATAATTTACTGGCTTTGTTTCATAATAGGCATCATCTAATGTTATACTCATTTCTTTAAGGAAGCAGCTACTTTCAATTTCTCTTAATCAAATGTTCAGACATATTAGACTATACTACATTCTGACACTGCAATTAACTTTATGAGTAACCTCCATGTATAAATTAACCCACAAGTATCTTTGCCCTCAGAGTTAATTCTTTTTTAATTATTTTGCAGTATTTTCTGAACATCTGTCTCTTTTTCACATTTTTTGAACTTGGCCATCATGAGCCTTTTTCTCCTTTTGATAATTTCATAAAACTACTTTAAGCCTATTTTACTTAGAGTAAGCCCTGCAAAACGGGTGTGGTAATATAACTTCAAGTGGTAATAGACAAAAGTTTGCTTTACTCCGATGTTGAGTTCTTTTTCCACAGAAGCTGTTTAGACCTGGTGAGTATTTTTCATATTTTATACTTAATTCCAATGTGGAATTCTTACCTATTTTTGCAAAATTGGGGCTGTTTCAATGCTTATAACTCTCTTGCATGGCAAAAATAATTTTATCCAAAGCTCTTAATGCAATGTGTTCTTTCAGCATAGATTGCAGAGTTTCCAAAGTTTATTTCTGGGATGTGGGACTCATAAGCACAGAAACAACTGGGCATGCACAAGAATAGACAGTGATTACAAGAATGTCTCACAGTTCAGAACAAGTCCAGAGCTCCCAACACAATGCTGTTCTCCTTCATGCAGTTATTCATAGGGTATTCTGACCTTCAGTCCCTGTTAGTCAATAGCAAATTCCAATCTTTCTGTAATTTTTCATGAGAAGTGAGTGAAAAGGGAAAGCTATCAAATGTAGTCTGTTGTTATTCAAGGAAACCTGGCTATTCCCTGCTATGACAGACTCACAAGTGGTAAGAACATCTGTGGCTACATCAGTAGTCATTGTGCCTGAAGTAGATGAAATTGTGCAGACGACAAAGTGGTAAATGATGAGTAAATTGGGCTACCTACCTCAAATGATTTGTATGGTATGTGAGCAGGAACAAAGGACTTCTCTCTTGGCTACACAAACTGAATGGCTTCAATTATAATCAGCAGATCCTGTCCATCAATGCATACAAAGGTTTCCATTCAAACGCAAAATTGTCTTTTGGAATCAAGTCATCACATATGATTTTCCAGGACAGTGTGAGCAAAAGTTTTCAAGGAGTTGGTAGCTGTTGTGCTTTCATTGATTACTAAGAGCCCAGAGGAGGAAAATCTCCTGATTTTGAAGCGTTCAGAATCAGAATCAGAATCAGGCTTATTTTCACCGACCTGTGACGTAAAATTTGTTGACTTAGCACCAGCAGTTCAATGCAATACATAATATAGAAGAAAAAGAATAATAAATAAATAAATAAATAAGTCTTATTCAGTATATATACATTGAATATATTAAAAATCATGCAAAACAAAACAGAAATACTATATTTTTTTTAAAAAGTAAGGCAGTGTCCAAGGGTTCAATGTCCATTTACGAATTGGATGGCAGAAGGGAAGAAGCTGTTCCTGAATCACTAAGTGTGTGACTTCAGGCTTCTGTACCTCCTACCTGATGGTAACAGTGAGAAAAGGGCATGCCCTGGGTGCTGGAGGTCCTTAATAATTGACACTGCCTTTCTGAGACACCGCTTCCTGAAGATGTCCTGGGTACTTTGTAGGCTAGTGCCCAAGCTGGAGCTGACTAGATTTACACCCCTCCGCAGCTTCTTTCGGTCCTGTGCAGTACTTCCTTCATACCAGACAGTAATGCAGCCTGTCAGAATGCTCTCCATCTATAGAAGTTTTTGAGTGGATTTGTTGACATGCCAAATCTCTTCAAACTCCTAATAAAGTATAGCCGCTGTCTTGCCTTCTTTATAACTACATTGATATGTTCAGAGCAGGTTAGATCCTCAGAGATCTTGACACTCAGGAACTTGAAACTGCTCACTCTCCACTTCTGATCCCTCTATGAGGACTGGTACGTGTTCCTTCGTCTTACCCTTCCTGAAGTCCACAATCAGCTCTTTCGTCTTACTGACGTTGAATGCCAGGTTGTTGTTGCAGTACCATTCCACTAGTTGGCATATCTCACTCCTGTGCACCCTCTCAACACCACCTGAGATTCTAGCAACAATGGTTGTATTGCCAGCAAATTTATAGATGGTATTTGAGCTAGACCTAACCACACAGTTAGGGGTATATAGAGAGTGGAACAGTGGGCTAAGCACACACCCCTGACATGCACCAGTGTAGACCGTCAGCGAGGAGGATATGTCATCACCAATCCGCACAGCCTGTGGTCTTCCGGTTAGGAAGTCAAGGATCCAATTGCAGAGGGAGGTACAGAGGCCCAGGTTCTGCAACTTCTTAATCAGGATTGTAGAAATGATGGTATTAAATGCTGAGCTATAGTCGATGAACAGCATCCTGACGTAATTGTTTGTGTTGTCCAAGTGGTCTAAAGCTACATGGAGAGCCATTAAGATTGCACCTGCCATTGACCTATTGACCTATCATTGTGGTGATAGGCAAATTGCAATGGGTCCAGGTCCTTGCTGAGGCAGGAGTTCAGTCTAGTCATGACCAACCTCTCAAAGTATTTCATCACTGTAGATGTGAGTGCTACTGGGCAATAGTCATTAAGGCAGCTCATGTTATTCTTCTTAGACACTGGAGTAATTGTTGCCTTTTTGAAGCAAGAGGGAACTTCCGCCCATAGCGGTAAGAGGTTATAAATGTCCTTGAATACTCCCGCCAGTTGGTTGGCACAGGTTTTCAGAGCAATAGTAGGTAATCCATTGGGACCTTCCACCTTGCGAGGGTTCACTCTCTTTAAAGACAGCCTAACATCAGCCTCTGATTCGGAGAGCACAGGGTCATCAGGTGCAGCAGGGACCTTCACAGCTGAGTTATATTCTCCCTTTCAAAGCAGGCATACAAGGCATTGAGTTCATCTGGTAGTGAAACATTGATCCCATTTATGCTATTGGGTTTCGCTTTGTAGGAAGTCATGTCTTGCAGACCCTGCCAGAGTTGTTATGCATCCAATGTTGCTTCCAACCTCATTCAAAATGGTCTCTTGGCCCTTGAAATAGCCCTCTGCAAATCATACTTGGTTTTCTAGTACAGGCCTGGGTCGCCAGACTTGAATGCCACAGATCTAGCCTTCAGCAGACAACATACCTCCTGGTCCATCCATGTCTCTTGGTTTGAGAACGTGCAGTAAGTCTTTGCAGGCACACACTCATCCATACAGCTTTGAATGAAGTCAGTAACAACTGCAGCATACTCATCCAGATTCAAAGATGAATCCCTGAATACAGACCAGTCCACCAATTCAAAGCAGTCCTGTAGGTGCTCCTGTACTTCCCTTGTCCAAACCTTCTTGGTCCTCACTACTGGTGCTACAGTCTTCAGTCTCTTCCTATACTCCGGGAGTAGAACTGCAGCTAGGTGATCAGACTTCCCAAAGTGAGGGTGTGGAATAGCACGGTAGGCATTCTTGATGGTGGTGTAACAATGGTCCAGAGTGTTGTTTCCTCTGGTATTGCAAGTGATCTGTTGATGGTAATTGCTTAGTGATTTTTTCAGAATGGCCTGGTTAAAATCTCTCAAACCAATGGTGAAGTCATTAGGGTGTGCTGTTTCATGCATGTTGATCCCATTCCTCAGATCATCTAAAGCCTGACTGACTTTGGCCTGAGGTGGAATGTCTACTGCTTACTAAAATGACCCTGGACAACTCCCGTGGTAGGTAAAAAGGACGGCACTTAACTGCTAGATATTCCAGGTCTGGTGAGCAGAATTGGGACCACACTGATACACCAAGAAGAACTGTTCATGAGGCATACTCCTCCACCTCTGCTTTTGAGAGACTTTATAGATCTATCCTGACGATGTATAGTAAACCCATCAATCTGAATCGCTGCATTCAGTACGGAAGGGGTTAACCAGGATTCTGTGAAACAAAGGACGCACCCGGTCCTAGCTCTGAAATTATCGATGTTATTCACCAGAGACTGCACATTTGCCAGCTAGATAGTTAGTATTGCGAGTTTAAAACCCCATTTCCTTAAAGACACTTGTAACTCCAATCTACAGTTATGTTTCTTCCGTGGGCGCTCCTGTCCACAGTCAGAGTTGTTTCCATCAGTTTTAAGCAGCGATATTTTGTTTAAACATTGTTGACTGTACTGACCTTGGAAGCAGTTATGCTTTTTAGCTGTAACAGGTTGAAATGAAAATATTTACTCATATCCATGAAGAATACAATACTTGCAACTCAAGTCGCCCCTAGGTACCCCGAAATTCAGGAGAATATGTGAACACAGTAAGTAGCCGAAATAAAGCAATTGTATGATTTATAACTGGAAGTGATGTATCTTGGTTAAAAATGCTGATGCCAATGGCTATCAAAGTTGAAGGAGAAAGCAGAATCTAATATGTCAAAGCCATGAAATACAAGAGTTAAAGTGGTTCCAGGGAATGGTACAATAGTAAACACAATTCCTTCCGGGTTTTGTGATGGTACATAATTATTGCATCACTTACTGAAAAAATGATGTCAAGTGGATGTTTGGCAAGAACCAACAAAGTACAGGTTGAGTACCCTTATCTGAATGTTAGGGGCCAGAAGGGTTTTGGATTTTAGATTTTTCAGATTTTGGAATACATAATGAGGATAACTTGGTCTCACCATCTTTCCAACTCTGAATTTATGTGCTACCTCTAAGCAGTCTTTGTCATAAACTTGCTTATAACACATATGTACTTAACAGTAAAATTTATTACATACCATTAATATAATGCGTGCAGGGTAACCAGCACAGCAACATTGGGAGAATACCTGAGTCAGCTGTTGAACAACAAATAGCAGCAGGCTTTCAGTCTCCACCTTTGATGCAGTTATTTGATTACAAGGTTACAGTAGACCGTATTTGTAGTTTGCTTGCTTTAAGTTTTATGTAAGGTATAAAAACAATCAGCATTGTAGACTTGTTCTGGTGTTAGATTTTCATCAGCAGAACTTTAAAAATTTAATGCCATTATGTAAGCTATCAAAACAATCAGCATTGTAAACTTGTTCTGGTGCTAGATCTGTGTGATCAGCAGATGCTTTAAAAATTTAACACCATTCTACTTAAATTTTTGCCATCAGCCTGCTGAATATTCTCAATTATTTTCAATTTTCAGTTTGTTGTGATAGATCTGTGCTTGCTTCAGTAGATCTTTGCTTACTTCATGATCAGCATACCATTAAGTGGCATATATTCACTCCGGTGCTGACAGTACACGATCAAGACCTTCACTTTTCACTTTATTCAGCATTTTTTTTCTATTTTTCATTAACTTCTGTTCATTACCTATGTGAGGTCACTTCTCAGAAGTGTCTGTGGTGTGCAGAGACCTGTACATTGCCTGGGAACCTTCCCAGCACCCTGTGGAATTTTCCATTTGTGACATCATGTCGGCACTCAAAACAAACTTCTGGATTTCAGAGGTTTTCACATTTTGGAATTTTGGATAAGGAGTACTCAACCTGTAATAAAATGACTGCCAGTCAAGCTTAGCAAGTGAAACCATATTAGTTCATTAAGGTACCGCATACCAGTTGAAGCTACCATGTGATATACCATATCACGTGATAGCTTCAACTATATAATCAGCTACGAATGTCTGAGAAGGAGAAGTTGTGGAATTCATATCATGTTACCACGTAGTCAAAGTAATTCCACAACTTTTTCTTCTCAGATATTTGAGGGGAGTTAAGTGCAATTTTGCACAACTTGAGAGCTCTTAGGATAATGTTTGAAACAAAATGTTTAGACAGTAGACTTTTACTATTCATACGTCAGCACTAGCAGCAACACCACTAGGACAGCATCAAGGATACAAATTCTGTTGCTGCAGTACGACTAAATTGTCAAAAGCAGAAAGCCAGGAAGCCATTGTGAATGATTTATCACAATTGCCATACGAGGCCCCTAATACTGGAACTTTATGCCGTATTAGACTGGTGAATGAGGTCTTTCCAGTAACAAGGACAAGGAAAGGTCTGCTATTGAAAAGTGTGAATAAATAGACCTTGAAAGAATGAATAAAATAGTGTCAAATGTACTCATGCCCCTTCATATAATTTGGCTTCATGTGGAGCCATCATGAAGTGAGAAAGAATAGGGCTAAAGGCGCTTACGAATCTTGCATGGTACACTAAAGGGATCACAACTGTTTGTCACCAAATGCATTCCCTTCCAGCTTGAGTCAGATAATCTTTGGCCAAGTTAAATCCTAGCATCAGCTCCTTTTCCTTGCTGAAATATTATCGAGTGGTTATCTAATATGACAACATCAAAAGAGAATGATGCAAAAGATAGTCATGTGCCCTACACAGGTGGTCTCAAGTAGTTCCACTTGCTTCCCTGAACCTGTAGCACTTTATGCAAACTGGATTATTTTAGATCAAAGATAACTTTGCATAATGTGATCTGGGGAGTGTGTATACTGATATTGTATTGGTATAATGTATAAGGGGCTACATATCAGTATAATGTATAGGGGACAATATATCTATACATAGAGACATATGGTGATCTTAGTGGAAGAGCTAAGATATTTTGGGGTAGGAGAGTCATGTGGTCCTCTACATCGGTGATACCTAACGCAGATTGGGGAACTGCTTCGTCGAGCACCTACGCTCCGTCCGCCACAGCAGACAGGATCTCCCGGTTGCCACCCACTTCAACTCTGCTTCACATTCCCATTCAGATATGTCCATACATGCCCTCCTCTACTGCCATGAGGCCAAACTCAGGTTGGAGGAGCAACACCTCATATACCGTCTCGGTAGTCTCCAGCCCCTTGGCATGAACACTGAATTCTCCAACTTCTGGTAATTCCCTCCCCCTCCCTTCCCCCATCCCACTTTCACTCTGTCTCCTCTTCCAGCTGCCTATCACCTCCCTCATGATTCTGCCTTCTTCTACTACCCATAATGCTTTCCCCTTACATTCCTCCTTCACCTTTCCTGCCTATCCCCTCCCTGCTTCCCCTCCCCCACCCCTTGATCTTTCCTCTTATTGGTTTTTCACCTGGCACCTTCCACCCTCCCCCCACCTTCTTTATAGGGCCCCTGTCCCCTCCTTCTTCCGTCCTCACGAAGGGTCTCGGCCCAAAACATTGACTGCTCGTTTCAACGGATGCTGTCCGACTTGCTGAGTTCCTCCAGCTTGTTGTACATGTTGCTTTGACCCCAGCATCTGCAGTGTACTTTGTGTTTACAAGTCATGTGGTTTGCATGTTCTGTAATATTGCAAAATTGCTTAACACCTAACATGTACTTAAGTGTGCTAGCTGTAATAAACCACTGCTCCTCTGATGTATAATGCTAATATCTAATTCCACGCAAGTTAAGGAATTGCCATTTCTCCTCATGAAGTAGCTGGAACATCTGCCCAAATCTCCCATTTAATATGCAAACTTGTGCAGTATGACGCATCCTGGCTCCTGCAGGAAGACCCAAAGGGAAACCCAGACCTCATTGTGGGGCAAGAGGAGCACAGATCCTTCTCTGTACTTCACAAAAACTGCAGTTGCCATACTACGTTCCTCTAACCGGTGCCCTCTGCTCAACTCCATGGGGCCTATTTTCTCCCTTCTTCAGACCACTGGTTGGCTGTCAGCCCAAGTTGGCTAGCACTAGATATAGCAGCCGAAGCCAGCTGAATTGTCCTTGAAAGTTGCCAGAATTATGGTAACAAGAACTGATTCTTGAAGTAAATGATCGCAGTGAAGCCATTGTTTCTAGTGATACAGAGAAATGTACTGCAGTCCAAAAAAAAAGCCTTACAGCACTGTAATTGTAGAAATGTACTACTGAATTGTACTTGGTGCAGATCAAGGTTCTGTTTGTAGGTAAGTTGAACAAATTCAATCAGACTTTTATTTTGTTTCATCCCTGTGAAGATTACAGCCTCAAAGAAATGTTTTTTTCTAAATTATTTTTCTTTAAAATTAATGAATGCAGGCATCATTTGATGTAATAATCTTGAGGAAAAAAGCCACTTGAAAACATGGTTTTCATCAAAGTAGAATGAGGATGCTTACAATTTAATCCAATTGAACTAGAATTCTAATTATCCCATCAGTTAAATCAGCTGATATTTAAATATAAATAATTAAACACACATTGAGATATTCAATTGTACATGGCACAAACAGTCCGAATTACACTAATCTAGTATAACGTGCATGTCGATAGTGAATTTGTAATGGGGGTGGTTGCCAGGTTGGGCTTGAACAGGAGTTGTTACGGTTAAGTTCCAAATTTTTAACCTGTGGAGAGACCTAGAGCAGATGCATGGGAGACCAGAGACAAGAATGGAGTTGAACAAAAAACCTTTGCTTGTGGATTGGTTTGTAGAGAACATAAGCTAGGACTTGAAATCTCTACACACAGAGCAAGTAGGCTCAAGACTGAACAAAAAATGTACAAAACAGAGGAACTTAAATAGGCAAACAAAACAAGACAACTAGAACACGGCATGGATAAAAATAATCAACTGGTACTCAGGGCATTGGAGCCTCGAGGGCTCTGGCGCCCACAGGTGGTCAGATTGAAGCACAGCAGGACCTTCGCTCCGACAGCCAGCACCTGATGGCCCAGAGTGATCCTGCTGGTGACAGTGGAAGTTTGATCAGGTCCAGGAGGTCACGGGAGGGAACACACAACCTTTCCTCTGGGCTGTAACTCTCCCAATTCAGTACCAGAGCCAGCCGTGAACCAGATGGGGAGTCCAGGAGCTGATGGGCGGTATATATCGGTTGACCATTGGTGAGTCAGGAGCCAGCAGACTGCACAGGAGCTTTCGGTGGGAGACATGGAAGATGGGGCTGATACGCGTGGTGCATGGAAACTGAAGACAGCAACTGGCTTGATCCAACAGAGAAACTTGAAAGGTCCAAAGCAGCATGATGCCACTTTCTGAGGCTAAACCTGCAGGGGAAGGTCTTTGGTGGAGTCAGAGCCTTTGACCAGGATGGAATGAAGGCCCCGGCTGCCTCCAATGGTTGACTTACCATTGTTGTTGCAGAAAGGCTTTCAGCAGGGCTGTCCGAGCTTTCCTCCATTTCTGCCAGCAATGATGGGCTAGGTGTTCAATAGATGGGACTCCCACCTGTTTGGGAAACAGAGCGGGTGGATAATCAAACTGACTCTCAAAGGGAAATATACCTGTAGAAGAATGGTGCAGTGCATTATGAGCAAACTCTGGCCAGAGCAGGTGGTTGGGTTGCCTCGGAGTCTTCTCCAGGTCCGGGTTGGTTCATTGGACTGGGGGGAAGCAAACTGTAGCTTCAATGAGCCAACAGAAAGCCTTTCAGAACCAGGAGGTAAACTGAGGGCCTTGGTCAGAAACACCATCCTGGTGAAAGCCAAGTACTCTAAACACGTGTTGCAGCACAAGTTTGGCCATCTCCTGAGCTGAGGGAAGCTTGGGTAGGGGCACAAAAAGGTAGTCATTGAAGGAGCAGTCCACCACTACCATAATCACCATGCTACTGCACAATGATGGTAGACCAGTAATGAGGTCCATGGTGGTAGGGAACCAGGGATGGGAAGGAATGGGCAGTGTGTTTAGCAGCCTTGGGTTCCTTGTTCTGGACCAGATACAACAGGCTGCCATGTATGATATGACATCCCCAATCATGCTTGCCCACCAGAACTGCATCTTGATGAACTCCACCATTTGAGCAGTGTCTGTACGTCCTGTGATAATGCAATGCATACCTCCACTATAACACATTTGAAAGGACAGTGTTAGGGACACCAAGGCAACTTGGTGGGCCGTTCCCTGGGTCAACCTCCTGCTATTGTGCTCTGCTAATGATAGTCTCAACCTCCCATCAGATTGGTGCCACCAGCCTGGACCTAGAAAGGACACTGACCACCAGGTCTATTGGTTCAGGCTGTTTGGAGAGGGCATCTGACTTCAGATTCTTCAAACCTGGATGGTCATGATGATAGAAGCAAAGCTTTTAAATAGGAGGGACTGCTGAGTCTGATGTGAAATTTACTGCTTTGCCTCGTGAATACAGGTCAGATTCTTGTTGCCTGACAGACTTTAAACAGATGTTTAGCCCTCTCCAGCCAACCTCTCCACTCCTCCAGAGCTAATATAACGGCCGACAGCTCTCTATTCCCTATGTAATAATTCCTCTCCACAGCCACCATTGTGAAAGACCAGCCTCAACCCCAATGTCTAAGGCATCTACTTCAACAATGAATGGCAACTCTGGGTCAGGGAGAACAAGGACAGGAGCCATTGTGAAGCAAAGCTTCAATTCCAAAAAAAACCTCCTTGGCTTCTGGGGTCTAGCGAAATGGGCCAGAGTTTCTGTTCACAAACAAGAAAAAAATCAGCAGATGCTGGAATTCCAAGCAACGCACACAAAATGCTGAAGGAACTCAGTAGGCCAGGCAGCTAAAGGGCCTCAGCCCGAAATATCAACTGTACTCTTTTCCATAGATGCTGCCTGGCCTGCTGAGTTCCTCCAGCATTTTGTGTGTGTTGCCATAGTTTCTGTTAGTCAAAGCAGTAAAATGTTCACCTCCAAAATGCATAAAACCTGGTCCACATTCAAGAGGGTGACAAATGAAAGACCATTATTAACACCCCTACAGGCCATTACGAATATCTCATTATGCTGTTTGGTTTAGTCAATGCCTTGGTCAACTGCCAGGTTCTTATAGATAGATAGATAGATACTTTATTCATCCCCATGGGGAAATTCAACTTTTTTCCAATGTCCCATACACTTGTTGTAGCAAAACTAATTACATACAATACTTAACTCAGTAAAAAATATGATATGCATCTAAATCACTATCTCAAAAAGCATTAATAATAGCTTTTAAAAAGTTCTTAAGTCCTGGCGGTAGAATTGTAAAGCCTAATGGCATTGGGGAGTATTGACCTCTTCATCCTGTCTGAGGAGCATTGTATCGATAGTAACCTGTCGCTGAAACTGCTTCTCTGTCTCTGGATGGTGCTATGTAGAGGATGTTCAGAGTTATCCATAATTGACCGTAGCCTACTCAGCGCCCTTCGCTCAGCTACCAATGTTAAACTCTCCAGTACTTTGCCCACGACAGAGCCCGCCTTCCTTACCAGCTTATTAAGACGTGAGGCGTCCCTCTTCTTAATGCTTCCTCCCCAACACGCCACCACAAAGAAGAGGGCGCTCTCCACAACTGACCTATAGAACATCTTCAGCATCTCACTACAGACATTGAATGACGCCAACCTTCTTAGGAAGTACAGTCGACTCTGTGCCTTCCTGCACAAGGCATCTGTGTTGGCAGTCCAGTCTAGCTTCTCGTCTAACTGTACTCCCAGATACTTGTAGGTCTTAACCTGCTCCACACATTCTCCATTAATGATCACTGGCTCCATATGAGGCCTAGATCTCCTAAAGTCCACCACCATCTCCTTGGTCTTGGTGACGTTCTCCGAGAGATGCTCTATCACTTGTCTTTGTGTACCTGGATGCTATACTCATCTTATCTGAGACATACCATGAACATGTCCAACATGTTCAATAGGCTCCTTGCAGCAACTCAAAAGTCATGGGCATCAGTGGCAAGGGGCACCAGTTCTTCACTATGATCTTATTGAGGCCTGGACAATCTATAAATGGTCAGGGTCCACCATCCTTTGTTTTTGACATGAAGAAGCACAGGCTAGGACTCAAGAATTACTACAAATAGAGTAGAAAGGCTCAAGACTGAGCAATGTCAAACAAAGCAGAGGGAACTTAAACAGATGAACAAGACAAGACGCAGGTGAAAATAATCAGCTAATAATCGGGGAGGAGGAGCGTCGGAGCCTGGAAGACTCTGGCGCCCCCAAGTGGGCAGACCGAGTCTATGACAGAACTATTCAGCCATTCACACCAAAGCAGAAGACTGTTACTGTATAATATTTTTGTTCTTTACGAAAGCTCCATGTTATGCCTGAGAGATTTAGCACAAAACTGGTTGCCCAACAGGAAACGATGCTGGACAACCTGTGAATAGGAACTATGTAAAATTGGGATTTAATGTAAACCAATTGTGTATGGGTGACTGTGCACAAAGAAAGCACACCTGACCAGTCATTAACAGGGAAGAAGAAAAAATGTCATGAGTGAATTGGGAAGTCTGGAGGTTGGGTGTGGGAGCGGTGATGGGATTGGGGGAGTTGGAGAATAGTGCAGCCTTCCGCCCTTTTCTATTTTATTGCTTGTTTGGTTACTCACAATTTGCCTGGAATGGAAAACAAGTCCAACAGCTCATTATCAGTGGAGAAATGGACACCATGAATAAAATAAGCAATAGGGCAGATGAAATCAGTCAATTATCCAAATAGACAGCATCAGATCATCATGGAAAGGAATGTAATTCTCAGATTTCATCTTAACATTCCCGCAATATGTAACCTCTATACAGAATATCTACAAATTCTTCACCAATGATTTACTTCTGTTGCCATCGTTATTTTGCAAGCGACTGACAACCAACCAGTGCACAGCAATATCTCAACAACAGTTATGGGTAAAGCAGGCAAGGTATTATGTCTAGTGCTTACTAGAGACATAGAAGACTGAATATCTTCTTGTGATCCAAAAGGGATTTTAACATCATTCTGCTGATTATTTATTGTCAAACCCACAGGACAATAAACCCTCAACATTGTGATCCTATCCTAATCAGAGGAAATCTGCAGATGCTGGAAATCCAAGCAACACACAGAAAATGCTGGCCAGGCAACATCTATGGAAAAGAGTACAGTCAACGTTTTGGGCAGAGACCCTTTTTCAGGAAGGGTCATTCCTGAGGGAGGACATTTTGGTCCTCCTCCATTAGCTCAGATCTAACTTTCAAAAGTAGGAACATATTGCTACTTCATTCATGCATTTCAATGTGTCCACAAACAATGCACACTCTTGGTGGCGTCCTGCAATTTATACTAGAAAGGAAGATATCAAATCATGTGAAGTCTTATTTTTAGTCTCTTATTCGCCATGAATTCTTGTTCCCTTTGCAATGTTTCTTTCTCCATTAACCTTTGATAATAAGATCACCTCTTTACTGGATGGGTGTAAAAGATGTCAGTGTCAAGAATTTTCCATTATTTTAGTTTGAAGTGGAGTATGGTTACTCAGCCTGAAGCAGCAAGACTGCATGTGTCAGAATGGGGTTGGGTGCCAAAACGATCATTGATCCTCAGGCTTGGTTTTCAAACTTGGTAAAGGTTTTAATTTTATAACTAAAGTTTAAATCCATCTCAGCATTTCTCTGGCAAATGAAAGAGGAAGTATCAAAGGAACGAGGTTTAGAGTAAAATAGCAGTGAATTATGTTCAACCTAGCCACATTTGAAGTAGTTTTGGTCAATGCATATTAGGAAAGATGTGAATATCCTGAAGGGGGCACAGAAAAGATTTACTGGATTGATTCCAAAGTTGAAGGATTTGAAGTCAGAATGGAGTACTTAGGATTATTCCCCTTGGATAGACAGGATAGATAGAAGGAGCAGTTCTCTTAACAGTTGGTTCATAAACAAGACAGCATCGAGTTGAAATTCTGGACAAAAGATCTAAAGAGAACATGAAAATCTCTGTGGAAACAGGCATATTCTGGAATTCCATGTCCTTGGGTGAGTGGAAACAATTCACAGTTGCCTCCAAAAGGGAATTAACCAGGTACTCAAGAGAGAATAATTTACAGGGACGGGGCAGATTTTATTTATTTATTCAGATACAGCACAGATAAGGTCTTTCCTGCACTTCGAGTCACGCCACCCAGCAATCCTCAGATTTAATCCTAGCCTAATCATGGGACAATTTTCAATTTACCAATTAACCTACCAACCTAGACTGTGGGAGGAAGCCAGAGCACCTGGAGGAAACCCACGCAGTCATGGGGAGAACGTAAAATTCCTCACAGGCAGTGGTGGGAATTGAACCAGATCACCAGTATTGTGATAACTATTGTGCTACCATGCTGCCCTAATCAGCTGAATAGCTTCTATCTGTGCCGTAGCAATTCAATTAGTCTATTCAATTGATGATGGCAGACCTGAGCTTAGTACAAAACAGCTCAAACGTCACAGCTGGTTTCCTGTCAATGTTTCTGCCAGAATCAACTAAAGTCATAACACCTCCTTCATTTTGACATTTCAGAGCACAGCAGGGGTTTGAAGAGTTGGGAATTTTAATGTGTAAAACCATGCCTTTAGTACCAGCTAAACTGTATTGCATAGCTAGTAAGAAGGCAGGGCAGGCACCCACCACCGCATCAGCTGTCACAGAGATGAGCATAAACGCTGGCAAATTGCCCTGCCTCTATTTCGGCTGCAACTCACCTTTGCTGCCTTTTTCTTCTCTTTGCTCAATACAGCACCAATTGACAAGCCAAGCCTGGCTCAGCAGAACGAGTAGGATGTCCAGCTGTTAGTCTTTTTACCTTGCTTCACTCTTTAGGAATGGCAACGAGGGGTCCATGGGGAAGAAAATGTTGTGAAAATGGCAGAGGCTTTGAATAAATGAGTTCCAAAACAAGGGGTACTATTTTATTAGTTTTGTATTTTCCATCCCTTTGGAGAGGTTTGCTTTAAGACGTTGTATACACTGCACCTTGTGACTGAGGAAGTAAAAAGCATTCCAGGAAAATCAGGCCCCAGGTCACTGTTGGAAAAGATACAGCCACAACCCTTCAGCTTGCTCTGTAGTTAGTATGAAACTATTTGCTGAGTGCTTCACGCAATGCATGGACATTCCTTCTTACATTGAACTTCCCCTTCAACTTTGCCCTCACCTTCAGAACTCAAGTTTACCCTGATGAAGTAGAGACTCACTTGTACTTCTTCCAGTCCAGTTTGGTACTCACAATCTATCAGAGGAGCTGAGTGGAATACCTCCACCTACATCTTCTTGCTGTGATTCAAGAACATTTAGAGTTGGGAAATAAATACTGGCCTCATCAACAAAGCCCAGATCCAAAAAACAATAAAGTAAAAACTTATATAGATAATTTTGTTATAATTTTTAAAACTTATTATAGATAATTTTACCACCTTTATATTATGTTATTTTTTTCCTGCATCTATTCACAAGACTTCCAGGTCATGTCTGAAGTCGACATGCTACACTGCAATTACATGCGCTGAAATGCCGAATACATGCCAAGTTGCACAAATTCCAGTTTACATTGTTAGCTAATCGGACCTGGTTCTCTCCCTCTCACTGCCCACCCTGCTACCATCCACCACCATAACTATCCCATGCATACTTGGATCTGGAGCTGGAATCACAACTGGTTTATTATTGTCATACTGCATACTGTTCATACAGATGAAATCATTACCCTCTGCAACGAGGTAGTACAAGGTAAAACGGAATGCACAACCAAGTGTTTCAGCAACAGTGGAAGTGCAGTGCAGCTAGACAATAAGGAGCAAGCTCATAATAAGGTAGATTTTGAGGCTGAGAGTCCACTTTATCTTACTAGGGAGCCATTCAATACTCTGCTTACAGTGGGGTTGAAGCTGTCCTTAAGCCTGGTGGTACATGCCTTTAGGTTTTTGTATCTTCTGTCTAACAAAAGAGAGGAGTGTGTGCTGGCTGCTTTGCTGTTTCAGTGAGAAGTACGCACAGAGTCCATGAGGTCCCGTGATCTGGTGAATTATGTCCATAAGTAGTTTCGTACAGTCACAGGCAGAGCAGTTGCCACACCCAAGCCATGATGCATCCAGGTAGACCCCACCCATAAAATTTGGTAAGGGTCAACAGAAGCATGCCTTATTTCTTTAGCCCCTTGAGGAAATGGGTGGGGGAAGGGGAGAACAAAATATAGATAATACACCTTTTGCATTCACTTTTGGAATCTGTGTGTCACCAGTAAATACAGCATTTACTGCACATTTCTAATTGCCCATTAGAAACTGCCCATTTACTGCCTATTTCTAATTGCCCATTAGAAACTGCCCATTTACTGCCCGTTTCTAATTGCCCATTAGAAACTGCCCATTTACTGCCCGTTTCAAATTGCCCTTCAGAAGGTGGTGATGGGCTTGTGCACTTTCAAGAACCACTGCAATCCTTCTATTCCGAAGAATATAACTGCCAAACTTTTGTTATAATTAAACTTTTCCAGTCCTGGCATTATCCTTGTGAATTCCCTCTTCTCCTACATCTTTCCTCTAAACTGCAAACAGTCTTCAGACTGTGGCAAACAAGCACTATATATAATTGTAGCTTTTAACACCTATTCCATGCTTTGGCTAAGAAAGGAAAGCATCTTATACTGCCCTTTTAATCACTTTTTCTTACTTATACTGAGATCTTTAAGCATTTGCGCATATATACAGATATGCCAATTTCTCAATATCCTTTCATTTGTTCAATATTCCTGCAAAAATTCCTGCTTTAAATTCCACTTGTTACTGAGGGAAATGAGATGGCTTAGATCAGGTTATTAATGATATACCTCCAAGGCAGGATAGTAAGGGAGTGTGGTAAATAACTGAAGTGGGACAAACTGCATTGGTGATGGAGGGAGTAAATGTTCCGCTTTGTTCTGAATACTGTTGAACTTCTTGAGTTGTTGACACTGGATCCATCCGGCAGGTGGGGAACATTCCACTTCAGCTCTGATTTGTGCCTTGTTTAGGGCAGAAAGATTTGGCTCCATTGAATTTTTAGTTAATGGTGAACTTCAGTTTATTGATGGTGAGGGACTCATTGATTCTCACTTGTTGTGGAGTTTGTCACAGTCTGGCACCAGTATGATGTGAAAATGACTTGACATTTATCACCTCATGTCTGTTACAGGTAAAGATTATCTATTATACTTAACAAATAATAGTCATTATGTCAAAGATTTATACAGCATGGAAACAGGTTTTTCAGCCCAATGATTATACTCATCCTATGAATTTTCACCATATTTCCACTCCCCACTTTCTACAATTCTGCTACTTACCAGGCATAATGAACTTACCAACCTGTATATTCTTCCAGAATAATGTTTGTTTCCACAATGTAATGGTCTGTAAATTTATAGTCAGGATTTAGGAACTGAATCTTCAATGAACCAATGAATATGCAGACCTATGGCAAAGGTTTAATTCACACAGAAATACATGTATTAAGTGTGGAGTATATGCAATGATTTCCATGACTTTGCTATAAATAAATTCTCATGGCAATCTCAGTCCTGTCATCAATTCTGCTTCCTTAATGAACTAACCCATAACCTGATAGAAACCCAGCAGAATCAGAATTTTGTCACTGACGCAAGTTGTGAAACTTTTTTAGTGATTGCTGTACAGTGTAAGGTTACCAAATTACAATAAGTTACGGTAAAAATAAATTAATAATGTGAAAGAGGAATAGAGAGGTTCATAGGCCATGGACCCTTCAGAAGTCTGCTATCAGAGGGGAAGAAGCTGTTCTAAAAAATGTTGAGTTTGTTTCTTCAGGCTCCTTTACCTCCTCTCTGATGGTAGTCATGAGAAGAAAGCATGTCCCAGATGCTAAGGGTCCTTAATGATGGATGCCACCATCTTTGGAAGATGTCTTTGATGGTGGGGAGGCCTGTGCCCGAAATGGAGCTGATTGAGTCTATAATTCTATGAAGCCTCTTTTAATCCTGTGCATTGTAGTACAAGCAGTAAAAATGCTCTCCACAATATATCTGTAGAAATCAGAGATGTTCTTTTGCACACCACTGTTGTAACATATGTTTACTTGAGTTACTGTCGCCTATCTGTCACATGAACCAGTCTGGCCATTCTCCTCTGACCTCTCCCATTAACAAGGCGTTTTCACCCACAGACTGTCTCTTCTGTTTTCCTGACATTGAGGGAAATGTTGCTGTCATGAAACCATAATACTAAGCTCTCTATTTCTTCCCTGTGCTTTGAGTCATCATTATTTGCGGTAAGGCCCACTACGGTACTACCATCAGCAAATGTGTAGATGGAGTTACAGCAGAATTTGGTTATGCAGTTATGAGTGCATTGGGAATAGAATGGGGTGTTGCTACCTATCCTTACTGATAGCAGTATGTTGGTCAGAAAGTCAACAATCCATTTCTGAAGGGAGGTGTTGACTCCCAGGTCTTGGAATTTGGTGATAGATTTACTTGGAAGTATAGCAGTAGTCAATAAACAATAGTCTTACAGAGGTGCCTTTATATTGTCCAGATATGCTCGAGATGAATGTAGGGCCAGGGAGATGGCTTCTACCGTTGACCTGTTTCAGTGGTAGGCAAACTGCAGTGGGTCAAGATTGTCTGAGAGTGGAGTTAGTGTGTATGTGTATCATGACTAGCCTCTCGAAAGCACTTCATCTTCATGAATGTCAGAGCTACTGGGAGGAAACATTAAGGCATGTTACCTGGTTCTACTTAGGTACTGTGATAACATTAGCCTTCTTAAAGCAGGTGGGAACCTCAGACTAAGGCAGCGAGATGTTAAAAATGTCTGCAAATACTCCTGCCAGATTATCTGCATAGGATCTAAAGACACAGTGAAGGAAACCATCCAGGCCAAATGTTTTCCCAGGGTTCACTCTCAGAAGACTGATCTTATATCTGCAGCCATGACTGAGTTCAAGTGCATCGGAGGCTATCAGGATGGATGGTGACAAACCAATCCCCTTCTGTTCAAAACATGCACAGAATGCATGCTTCAGAGAAGCTTGTGAATACCTGCCAAGTTTTAGCGAGTACTTAATGTTCAGAGCTGTTCAAAGTCAAGATTCACAGAAGACACATGGGTGAAGTATCAAAATAGATCCAGAATTATTATCTTTTTAAAGAGCTGGAGGCTTCACAGAAAAAAAAAATAACAGTTGTGGAAATAAGAAAGATTGTTCATCATGATCAAAGAAATTGAATCTCATAAACTCAGTTCGCACAATAGAACTCATCTGGCAGTTGTGTTTAAAATCAAAGGAAATACTAAACTGAACCTGGTCCAAATGCTGAAGTCCAACCTCATCAGGCTGAAGCATGCCAGCCTTCCATGGTGAGCCCCAAGTATGGTAGGGCTTCTAGTAATGCATAGAGTAAACCTTTAAAAATACTCTTAAATGCTTTGACAGCAGGCAAAGCTCTGCCTCCAGCTTTGCCTTCTGTCACATCTCAAATATATGTCAGATATTTTTAAAATATTAAAATTGAAATAAAAATCAACAAAATATTAAAAATATTTGAAAATTTAACTGAAATCACTTAAAGATAGGTATAATTAACAGTCAATAAACTAAATCAAGATATTAAATGAAATGACGGATTCCTTCACAACCAATCCCCTTACCTCATGGACACAATCCTACAATTTCTGATCCTACACCATCTAACTTGAATCAAGATGCAAAAAGTAATCCCTCAGCACTCGATTCAGTTCTGAATATGTCAGTTAGTTCAACAATGTGGGCAGCCAACGCTTGATTCTATATAAAGAGAAAAATGCCATCATTCCACTTGGAACTGCTGACATTTCCCAAAATGACCTGATCCATTGAGGTGAAGAATATTCATAGACTGGAATATTCACACGTGTTAAAATGAAGAAAGATCATCTATCTTGATAAGATTCATGTTCCTATAGATAATGCAACCTGCTGCAGGTGATAGACCAACACTCCTCCCGCTCACAATAATGGCAACTCGCACAGAGATAGACATTTGCAGAAAATCTCCTTTATTCCACGTAACGATCAAAAATGTTTCAGGAAAACATAGCCATCCATGCAGCAATATTAGGAATTGCAATTTATAGATTACAAGTCTAAAAATGATTAGTATTTCAATCCATGCCAATGGAAAAAGCCTGGAGTTAACACCTGTTACTCCCACTCATAGCTCGTTTCCGCAAATACATATCAGAGCAGCTGGGAAAATGTCTTGCTTTGTCTCTGTGCAAACCATATTGATTCCAGCTTTAGCTCTCATTCTTATCATTCTAATAAAAAAAACCTTTGTCGAAGCCTTTCCTATAAAGTCTGTAAGGCAGGGGTTCCCTACCTGACATGCATGGACCCCTTGCCTAATGGTATTGGTCCATGGCATAAAAAAGGTTGGGAACCCCCGCTGTAAGGACATTATTTTAAGAATAATGGGCATGATTTCTATTGTGGGTACAAATTTGAAAATATTTTTCTAGCTGGAGGCAAACAAGTACAAATTTGTTGATGTGTTATTGGCGTTTCTTGACACATCCTAAACTTTTAATAACCTCAACAGTTATTTCAGGTCAGTTTGCTTTTGATCCATTCATGCAAATGTCATTCTGCATCAATCAGTGATAATAACTACCATGTTATATACAGAACAGTGGTCAGATAGGTTTATACAATCAGTAATAGATAAATAATACAATAATGACACTACTTCTGGTTCTGCAAGATCATCTCTTAGCTTCCCTAATGATAACAGTGGCACAGCCTCATTCTTACATCTTACCTCTGAAACCAGGGCTGCATCTATGCTTGAGCATAGCTTTTGTAAGAATCCTTCTCATTATCATTCCAGCCACCTATTATTCTTTAATAATTGAGTTTAGAATAGATTTGCCTATTCTTCCCCAGCAAGTGTCATTGCCCCTGTCTACTGGTACAATTGCCAACTGTCAACTTCTGCCTACCCCTTCTCCTGGTTGTTATATCCCTCTTAAAAAAACAATGCCTTGTGATACGTTCTTCTGCTGGTCATGAAGTCGTATTTTCTATGGTTTATAACACCAATAATGAGTAGCAAACTTTCTCTTCCAAATACCCAATCTATATTTAATATATCTATTTTAAGAAAAGTTATGCACTACATTCTGACGCTGTAAAAGTTAAAACAGATTAGATAATCTGAGAGGGAAATGGATCATCATGATGAAACGGCAGAGCAGACTCGATGGGCCACATGGTCTATTTCTGCTCCTATATCTTATTGGATAATTACATGTAGTTATACACAGTGGACACTCTTTTAGATACATCTACACACCTGCTTTTTAATGCATTGTCAACCAATGCATAAAAGTACGCAGACATGGTCAAGAGGTTCCGCTGTTGTTCAGATGTTCAGACCAAACATCAGAATGGGGAAGAAATGTGATCTAAGTGTCTTTAGCCATGGAGTGACTGTCGATACCAGACAGGATGGTTTGAGTATCTCAGAAGCTGCTGATGTCCTGGGATTTTCACACACAACGGTCTCTAAAGTTTACAGAAAATGATAAATGTCCAGTGAGTGGCAGTTCTGTGGGCAAAAATGCCCTGTTACTGAGAGAGATCAGAGGAGAATGGCCAGACTGATTCAAGGCAGCAGTAACTCAGATAACCAACCGTTACAATGTTGGTGTGCAGAAGAGCATTCCTGAACGCATAACACATCAAAACTTGAAGCGGATAGGCTACAACAGCAGATGACCAGGATCATATGCTCAGTGGCCACATTATTAGGTTCAGGAGGTGTACACTAAGTGTATTTTTCTCTATACAAATGTCAGCTAGAATGGAGCAAGATCTCTCACTCAGCAGAGAACAAAGGAGAATGGTGCACAGACAGATTGATAAATTAAAGAGTAAGCATTTGCCTACGGCAAATTCAATTTTGACAGAGCAGAGTTTGGTGAACAGGAAGAGCAAAGTTTTGGTCAGGAAATCCTGAAGTTTAAGTTTCCCTGCAAGCCGTGAAATTTCACCTTCACAATGGTGGACTTTGAACATGAAGCCTGAAGTCAGCCTGATTAATGTGCTTGGCTTACTTTTGTTGGGAGCTACTCTGAGAAAATGACACTCACAGGCAAGAAGTAAGGAGACCAGAACTGCTGTGGGAGGATTGTGAAACGCTACTTTTCCTTAATTGTTTTTGAACATGTGTGGGTGGTGCCTCATGTTACTTCAACTCATCTGTCAGAGGGTGTTAAAATAATCTGCATCATTTCAGTTAAATCCATGTCCTGTTACAAGAAACCACCACTCTCATTAATATATAATCTTTGTCAACAGTACAAACCACATGAATGACAATATTAAAATTAAATAATTAAAGACATTATTCAGGAGATTAAATTCTTAATTTTTTGATGCATAAACATTAGGGGAGGGTATAATTTACAAAGTTTACAATTTCAGATTCAGATTCTACTCAGTATTCTCTCCCCACCATGTAGATGTAATAGACTAAATAAATTAATTTTCAAAATAAATGTTCCACCTCTTTGAATGGAGATTATATTATGTACAGTTCCGTGAAAACAATCCTACATATATTCAATGCTCAAATGTTCATCTCTTCTCTTGGACACTGTGCACATGTATAAATGTAGTTTTAAAAACATTCTTTCAATGAAGTTGAGACTCACTTATCTGAAATTGAACCCATAAGCCATGTGCATATTAGCCTTTCCTTTTTCAGTTTGTAAATTGCTGGGATTTTGATGATCAACAAGAGATTCATGTGCAAATTACAGAACAATTGAACCAGAATGCGAGGATCCTTCATGCCTGCTGTAGGGAAGCCCCTTGCAAGCAAAGGTCGTGCTGTAATAGATTGCATGCTGATGTAGAGCTGGCATTTCTGAGGAGGAAGAAGGGGCACTCAGCAGAATTTTGGTGATTCATTATCATCAGTGGGGGTTTTTCCAGCTGATACGGCAAACTAAGCATGAAGAGTAGCGCCTCCATCAATCTAATTTAACAATAAAGTTAAGATTAATGGTGCCGTGAGCGACTAGGTGCATGACTTAAAAGGAAATACGCAAACCCGCAGGAAAAGGAACCAGCATAGAACAAAAAAGTAATACAGTACAGGTACAATATTATTTACACGTTGGTGGGAGATAACTCCCTTTATTCTGGTACAAGGTGGAAACAAAGAATCATTCTATTTATAACATTTGACTAAATTTATCATCACTTTGAAACGTATAGCATGACTGACATGTTTTAGAAGAATGCTTATCGAATCTGAAATGGTATAACAAGTTGTTCATTTAGAAAAATCTTGTTACATTTTCAATTATAGAATGGCTTATGTCTACTTAAAGAGATTAGTATGTATTAATATTGCTTAGGCTCTAGGACATAATATAAATATAAATTAAACTAGTTAGATTAGCTGAGCAATTAATATAAATGAATTTGCAATGCTTGGAATGGATATATGACGGCAAGACAATGTTTGAATATAAAAAGGCATTTTTTATTGTAGATTGTATTTTCAGCTCTTGGAACGTATTCCCGTCTCTTGTCTCATAATCCTTTACCTCTCTCCTTGTAATATTAATGGAGTTTTCCTCATTATGCCCTCTCAACTCAAACACTTTGTTCTACCATTCTGGCACTCATGTCTGCATTTCCAGTCATATAAAATCCCTCAGCCAATTTTTCTTACAGCTATTGAAAGGTGAATTTTTCACCAGAATGACAAAAGATAACAGCCATATCTGGAAATTCCTGCTAAACAAGTGGGCTTGTAAATGGTTTGTTCAATGGTGGTTGCAGGATTGAAGGGGGCCTCTGACAAAAAAAAATTCAGTGTTGCCAGGGGCTCAGGATTTAAAGGCTTTACACATTTTCATTGGAACTGAGAATAGAAGCCAGATCTTTGGGATGGTAAGTATTGGGAATTGCAAAGTGGGAGAGCGGAACTTCAAGAGGCCATTGGAATTAATTGGTGTCAGGTAGGTAGGTAGGACAAGTGGCCAGAGAAGGAGTAGAAGTGGCAAAGAAGGGATGGCTCTGAAAGAGTAATTAATCTGGAGAGGGCTAGAAATTGGGTATTGGGCAAGGCTGGAAGGTCACAGTGGGTGGAGCTTGAGACCTCCATCATGGGGCCAAAACAAGATCGAGGAAGAGGGGAGAGAAAGAATGGGAGGTCAGGGACTGAGTTTTGTGGTCAGGAGTGCAATCTATTGATCGGTGCAGATGGAGTGCCGCATCTGATGGAAAACTAAGGGAGTTCGTAATCAGCACTGTATTGTAAAGACCTAATATGTAACAATAATTGTTCCCAGAGCTTTTTCATTTATTCATTCATGGATGTGGACAAAACCAGCCAAGCCAGCATTTATTGTCCATCCCAGTTGCCCTTGAGAAGGTGGTGATGAGCTGCCTTCTTGAACCACTGCAGTCCCTGAGGTGTAGGTACACCCCCAGTGCTGTTAGGGAGGGAATTCCATGATTCTGACCTAGCGACAAGGAAGGAACGGCAGTATGTTTCCAATTCAGGAGGGTGAGGAGGGGGATTTCCAAGTGGTGGTGCTCCCAGGTATCTGCTGTTCTCGTCCTTCTAGATGATGGTGGTCGTGGGTCTGGGAGGTGCTGCCTTAGGAAATTTGGTGTGTTGTTGCAGTGTATCTTGTTGTTAATACACACCGGTGTAACTGTTCATCGAAAGCGGAAGGAGTGGATGCTTGTGGAACGGGTACCAATCAAGTGGGCTGCCTTGTACTGATGGTATCAAGCTTCGTGAGTGTTGATGGAGGTGCACTTCTCCAGGCGAGTATTCCATTACACTCCTGACCCGAGCCTTGCAGATGGTGGACAGCGTTGGAGAGTCAGGAGGTGAGTTACATGCCACAGGATTCCTCATCTTTGACCTGCTCTGGTAGCCACAATGTTTACATGGCTAGACCAGTTCAGTTTCCTGTCAATCGTAACCCCCAGGTTTGGTCTAATTTGATCGAATTGTGTCTGCATTGCTCCAAAATATTGACACTCATCTACAGTTATTAATGGTGAGTTATGCCTGGACCGTGCCAGAATGAATGTCCAGAATGATGCAAAACAACCTGGAAATGGCTAGTATCTCCAGGAAATATCAACAAAAAGCCAACATTTCATGATTAAATATTCATATTTTGTAGCTATACACTACTTGTTGTACAGTTAAATTTCTGTAATTTCTTTAGTGAAAAATCTTCTATCAGTAGTTACTTATATTCCTTTAAGTTGATCTATTCGCAGGAAATAGTTTGCAATCACAGGAAGCCAAGCCAACAACTAGAAAAGAGAGCAACTCACAACTTTCTAACCATAGTTCCATTTCATGGTTAAAATAGATCAAATTATAGTTTTTGGTCATCCAGCTTTTCTAAATTTTCTTCCTTCATTACTTAATAATGATTCAAACCAACAACTACCCTGAACTGCTCTCCCTTTCTCTGGCCAATCTAGTTTCATTGTACCACATAGTTCATTACAAATAGACAATGCTGCCACCTACAATGCGGATTTAGTGATTTTTCAAATATCTTTCCCAAACCTTGATCAACATGTAGAACTTCCTTGAGGAAATCGGCAGGTGAGGCAGCATCCATGGAGGGGAATAAACAATCAACTTTTAGGGCTGAGACTCTTCATCAAGACTGGAAAAGAAGTGGGCAGAATCCAGAATAAAGAGATGGGGTGGGGGGGGGGGGGGAAGGAGTGCAAGTTGGCAGGTGATAGGTCAGATAGGCGAGAAGGAGGATGTGCGGAGGGGTAAAACTTACACAACAACCTTGAAACCTTCCAGTAACAAAGTGAGATTGTGGACATTTCAACAAAAAGTTAAAAGCAGCAATACTTTCTGGGATGTCAGTATGTAAAGATTGGCAGGAGCACATCCTATAAAAGAGAGTTGGATATGCATTTTAAAAGGATATATTTAACACATTCAGTAAAGGGAATAATTTGCCGGCAGAGGTCCAATTGACCAAAGCACCATGTTCTACAAAGGAAGCACTTATGATTCTATTCCAGCCTTGGAGAGGTTATTGTGAAATTCATAAATCATTTGCTGTCTTTCAGCTCGCCTGCTTTGTTTTACATTGAACTCTTTATTCAGCATTTGTCTTCCTTCGGTCCACTGTCTTCTCAGCTTTGGGGAACTTGAAGAACTAGAAATGACACTGAATTACCAGAACTTGCATTGTGCATGAGATTTCATATACAGTAACAACCACACAAATAGGCCTCTCTCCCATCAACATAACTGTCTATTTCCTTTCCCTTTGTACGCTTGATAAAAGTCCCCTTAATTTATCTACTTACTTCCACTACTGTACCTTCTCACACTCTTCTGAATTCCATGTTATCAGTGGAAAAAAAGGCCAATGTCATAAACCATTTCCTGATATGCATATCTTCGCATTTCCAGTATCGACTTCGCAATTCTTCCCCGTGTGTCTCAATAACCTTTATTCCCAAAACTGTATGCATGTCCCAAGTCTGGTCTAAGAAAGGTTCAATAAAAGTTTAGAATAACTTCCATTTTTATCGATTCCATCCCTCCACAAATGAACAAAATAACCTTAAATACTTTATTTGCTCTTTCTAATGGCCATGCCAAACTGTGGTTCTATAATCAATACTTGGTACATTTATAGACTGAGATCCTTTGGTTCTACTATATTATCTAGAGCTACATCTTCCTGGAAATAAGCAACTGTTCTATTCTTCCAAGTCAAAGTTTATTACCTCACACTTATCTACATTGAACTTTATTTGCCAAATAGTTGATCATCCTGCAAATTTGATAGTGTCCCAATAAAATTGTGCTTCTTGATTCCTAAGTCTATGTTGTGACATCAGAAAATATCTTTCAAGAGGGTGAATCCTCACGAAGCTTAAGTTTCCAATGGTGTACCTGGTAGGGCACTGAAAACCTGTGCCAACCAACTGGCTGGAATGTTCAAGGACATCTTCAACATTTTACCGCTGAGTTGGAGGTTCCCACCCATTTCAGAAGGGCATCAATCATTCCAATGCCCAAGAAGAGAAGGGTGAGTTGCCACACCAACTATCACATGGTAGCACTCAGAGCTGCTTTGATGAAATGCTTTGAGAGTTTGGTCAAGGCTAGAGTTAGTTTCTGACTGAGCAAGGGCCTGGTCCCACTGCAAGTTGCCTAGCACCATAACAGGTCTACAGAGGATGCAATCTCTCTAGCTTTCCACTCAGCCCTGGACTACCTAGAAAACAGTGATACTTACATCAGGCTGCTGTTTATTGATTACAGCTCAGTGCTGAAAGCCATCATACCCTCACTATTAACAAACAAGCTTCAAATCCTGGGTCTCTGTAGCTCTCTCTGCAACTGGCTCCTTGACTTTCTCATCGGGAGACAACAGTGATTGTGGATCAGAAATAAAATCTCCTTACTGACAGTCAACGTAGGCACACTTCAAGGTTGCATACTTGACCCAATGTTCTACTCTTTGCTGATGACACACCTGCTGTTGGCAGCATCTCAGTGTGTGATAAGGAGGCATAAAGGAGTGAGATAGATCAACTCGTTGAAAGGTGGTACAATACCAATCCTGTACTCAACATCAGTCAGACCAAGGAATTGATTGTGCACTTCAAGAAGGGGAAGTTGGGAGAACACACACCAGTCCTCATTGAGGGATCAACAGTGGAAAGGATGAGCAGCATCAGGACCCTGTATAACAACATCTCAGAGGATCTGTCCTGGGCCCAACATATTAATACAATCATGAAGAGGGCACAGCAGTGACTATCCTTCATTAGGAGTTTGAAGAGATTTGATGTCACCAAAGACTCTTGCAAATTTAGATGGTGATATGGTGGACAGTACTCTGACTGGTTACATGGTAGCCTGGTATGGAGGCTCCAGTGCCCAGGATGGAAAAAGCAGAAGAGGTTGTAGACTCAGCCAGCTCCATCATAGGTACTAGCCTGGCCACCATGAAGGAAATCAAGGTGCCTCAAGAAAGCAGCGTTCATCATTAAGGACTTTCACCATCCAGGACATGCCCTTGTCTCATTGCAACCATCAGGGAGGAGGTACAGGAACCTGAAGACACACACTCAACATTTTAGGAACAGCTTCTTCCCTTCTTCCATTAGATTTCTGAACAGTCCATGAACCCATGAATTGTACCTCACTATTTTGGTCTCTTTTTACACTATTTACTTATTTTTTTATTCTTCTTGTAACTTTTAGTAATTTTGTACTTTGGCTCAAAAAGACCTTCTGAAAATGTAGACCCAGTGCATTTACTTTCTCTAAAACCCTTTAAAATTTCAAGGTTGATCAAGTGATACCTTCCCTTTTAAAATATTTTAAGAACAATAAAAAAAAGAAAAATATTTGGACTGAAAAGCTTTTATGTGTTGGGGTGAGGGAAGAGACAAATGCTTCAAGGAGGAACAATTTCAACCCAATCCGGAGACAGATGATTCATGTGTCACCAGAGGTGGCTCCATGCATGCTCCACAATCATTTGCCACCAGACATCAACACAGTGCCTTCCCTTCACATCAGTTTTTCCTGAAATATTAGCCTATCTGCTTTTATACAGCTGTGGTTAATAATAATGAATGAATGAAATATTCAAAATTGTAGGAGGAAAAAATAATCCCCACAGCTTTTAGCATAAACCGCTTGGGTAATGAAAAACATATAAAAGGTGCATACTATTTTATTGCTCTGACGTGACTTAGGGGCAAGGCCAATGTTTATCTCCCAGAGCTAACAATCCTTGAGTAAAAGATGGGAAGCAGCCTTCTTGAACAACTGCTGTCCTTGTAGGGATGACCTTAACGTTAAGATTACAAAGGAAGTGCAATTCATTTCAAAGTCGAGTGCAAAAACAGTGCCACAACATTGTACAGTGATACAATGTAATAAGACACCTGTCTCGATTCCTGTTACAAGCGGCAGTTGGCTTCATTGCAAACTAAGCTGAGCCACAGATTTGAAAGAATAACTCTTGTTTCCACAGGAACCTGGATTTGGCACGGATATACAGAGGTGCTGGAAAGTTTGTGAACCCTGTAGAAATTTTTCCTACTTCTGCATAATTATGACCTAAAATGCGATCAGATCTTCACATATGTCCTAAAACTGGATAAAGAGAACTCAGTTAAATAAATAACACAAAAACATTATATTTCTTCAAATGTAATACTGGATTATTTTTCTCAATAAATAAATGAACAAGCATAATGTTTTTCTGTTATTTATTTAATTGGTTTCTCTTTAGCTAGCTTTAGGACTTACTTGAAGATCTGATCACATCTTTGGTAATATTTATACAGAAATAGAAAAAATGCAACAGCATTCACAAGCTTTCTAGCACCACTGTAGTCTAAATGCACCATTAATGCAATTCCACTTTTCTACTACTATAAGACAACATGAACAGGCATATTTAATAAAAGGAGAAAGTGCTAGAAAATCTCATTATGCGTGCGTGGAAACCGGTCCTTTGGACCAACTGGTCCATGCCAATCAAAATTTCCATCTAAAATAGTTGCATTTGCCTACACTTGGCCCATATCTCTCAAAACCTTACCTATCCATGTACGTGTCCGAGTACCTTTAAAATGTTCCTAATGTACCTACCTCAACAACTTCTTCTGGCAGATCATCCTATATACCAACCGCCCACCTGGTGAAAATGCTGCCTCTCAGGTTCTTATTAAATCCCTACCATCTCATCCTAAATCCATTTGCTCTTAATTCCCTGACCAGGGGAATAAGACTGTGTGCATTTACCCTGTCTGTGGTCCTCATGATTTTATATACCTCTGTAAGATTGCCCCTCATTCTCCTATGCTGCAGTGAATAATGTCCCAATCTCAAGAGCTCAATCTCTCTCCCCAAGTTAGGTCCTTGATCCCAGCAATATCCTTGTAAATTTCCTCTGCATTGTTTCCTGCTTAAAGTCACCATTTCTATAGCAATGTGAGCAAAACTGAATGCAGTGTTCCAAATTTGGACTCATGACGTCTTATACAACTTCTGTACTCACTGCCCTGATTTATGAAGGTCACTGTTCCTTCTTCACCATCCTGTCTACCTGTGTGTGTGAAGGCTGTCAAAGGTAACCTACACACACACACACACACACACATGCACACACACACACCACACACCTACACACACACACACACACTCACACACACACTCACACACACACTCGCACACACACACACACACACAGACACACACACACACAGACACACACGCACACACACACACACAGACACACACACGCACACACACACAGACACACACGCACACACACACACACATGCACACACACACACACAGACACACACACGCACACACACGCACACACACACACACACACACACAGACACACACACGCACACACACGCAGACACACACGCGCACACACAGACACACACACGCACACACAGACACACACACGCGCACGCACACACAGACACACGCACACACACATGCACACACACACACACAACTCAATAGTAAAATATATCATGTATATGCTTTATGCATTTTGAGTAAGCAGCTGACGGCATTTGACCACCAGTCTGCTAGATTAAATGACACAAAAGTACAAATATATTCAAAATGAAAAACATATTACACAGCATAATGTATTGAAGTAAATGTGGTTAAATTAAGTTATTGATTGAGGTACTTTTGAAACATTGATTTTGTGGTCACGTTGAACACTGCTATTTTCCAACCTCTCTTAACAGTAACACCTACCCCAAGAATCTACCAAGACACTGAGGCACAACTGATCATTCACTGTAGATTAATACAAAATTACAAACTATACAGGGAATACTAAGGCAACAAATCTGCTTTCATAGATGCATAATTACCTATCCAAAAAACAGCATCAGTCTAAACAACGTTACACAGCTTATGTTGTGTATTTAATATTTCAAAAATATTTGAGGAATCTTCTATATACTGTATATATTGTTTGATTTTGGCATTCTCGTTCTTCCACCTAATTAACTATGGGTTATATGTAAAAATACATTAACTATATACATCATCTTGCTACAACATAATACATTCATACTTCATTTAAAGTAAAGTTTGAAGTTAGACTCACATTCATGGATACCCATGTCTTTCTCCGTATTAGTTTAATGTTTTGAAGTTACAAAACATAACAGCTTGCATTTAAGATTGAACCCAACATAATTATTTGCATTTATATTGAGCATTTTACAATTCTATGACATCCAAAAGTCCTTTGCTGCTACCAGAAGTAGGCTTTCCCTGCAGGGATGTTACAATCAGGGCACCAAATAAATCCTTGGTGGAGACAATGGCGCCTAACGGCGACTCCTTTGCTTGCATCTTTGAAAACAGCTCTAGTTCCATCTTTAATATCTCTATTTTTCCCTTTCAGGGTTCTTTTCAAGACCCTGACCTGAAATTACACGCTGACTTTGGTTCTTTGCGGGAATGGGAGCTGCTCTTGGGGTTTCACAACTGGCCGTTATTCGATATGCCAAGGATGCGTCCTAAGAGATTAGCTCGCCTTCGAAGTTCCGGGATCTCGTGGCTCTGGAAACAGGTGGACTGAAGTTCGGTGTCCCGGCAGGAAATTGGTGTGTCGTAGGAGTCGGAAGATCTCTGGCTGTGAGCCCAGAGACCCGAGATCTTTGGGCACAGAGCTCAGAAAGAGTGACGCAACTGACTTTTAGCGTCGTAAATCAGCGAGTTGCTTGTTCTGTCTCCCCTCTCACTGTGAAATGGAGAAACCTCTTTTGCCTTTATTAGGGGGAGAGAGAGAGAGCCTGTGGTATGTTGAATACTGGGTGAACGAGTACTCTTTGAGGTACTGCAAGTCTGTGTCTTTGCTGTTGCTTAGCCGCACGCTTGAACGCTCGGTGGTGGGTGCCGATGCTTTTTTTTGCTGGTGGGGCGGGGGGGGAATCATTGCTATGTTGCTGCTTACATAGGGGAGCTGGGAGGGCTGGGAGGGAGAAGCTGGGATGGCTGTGGGGTTCTAACCTTTAACTGTCATTCATTCTTTGGGGGCACTCCTCCGTTTTCATGGAGGGTTACGAAGAAAAAGCGTTTCAGTATGTATATTGTATACATTTCTCTGACATTAAATGTTACCTTTGAAACCTTTGAAACCTTGATGTCTATCCGAAGGTTTAAGTTCAATGTAATTTCTAAAAGGACAGCATTTCCAATAGTACCACTGACAAGCATCAAGCCAGATTATGCTCTGTCCTTGAGTGGTTCTTAAACCCAAAACCTTCTGACTTGGAAACAAGGCAGATAGTTCATAACACTACCTTAATAGGTAGTATTAAAACCTTCTGCCTTGTTTCCAAATGCTCCCAAAGGTGTGTGCCTCAAGTAGCCTCTGACAACCAAGTCCAGCTCCTGGTCTTCACATGTGGCTTAAACCCAGCAGAAATGTTTCTACAGACAGAAGAGAGGGAAAAGGTGGGTTACTGGTGCCTTAAAACCAGTCGCTTTGGGCAGATGGGGCTCATCAGCCGTGGTTGGCAGCTCATCTAGGAGAAGGAAAACTCTGATCTCAAACCTCCGCTGCCTTGTGGCTATACCACTCATGGGAAAAATCTGGAGCTGAAGTCCCTAAGGCAGTCCCACATTGAGCTCAATGCTGACTGGCAACTCCTGCAACGCTGCTGGTACCAAACTGTATCGGTCTCTGCCATTTCTCTGATAGGTGAGTAGAAAAGGGGAGCTTGCTACAGGGGCAATAACTTGCTCTCCATATCGTACTACCCCGGCATGCACGTCTAGACAGCTAGGTTGCAATATCCATGGTCAGCTCTGACTGACAGAGGCCTCAGAACTCAGAACTTCATAGCAAAATGATGAAGCACTAATCATGCAATTTAGAGGTTTTCATACAAACATTTAATATTATAACCTATGGCACAAAAGAGCAGAAGTCCCCAGGATATTTTAATCTCAGAAAAATTTATTCCAAAATATTCTAGCTTTCCTACTGCTTCATTTTAAATATGTCTCCATCCTTTCAGATTCAGAGAGTTACGGTAATATGAACAGAAGCAATTTTTTCATCTGTGTGTAAAATGAAATGTTATTAAGTTGTCATTATAAACAATACACTATGGGCATTGCATTTATTTACCTTATCCTCAGTTTGGCTGAAGAAATCAAGAAAATAGTTACATCAATCAAGATTTTCTCCCTACTAGGTTTACAAAACAAGAAATTTAAAGTAATCAATATCAGTAACAGGAAAGTAATGAAGGAACAAGGAAACTATAAGCTAATACATCTACTGGACCAACTGGATGGTCTTGTGTTTCAAAAAAGGTCGATGTGTAGATTCTGGATGCATTAGGGATGATCTTCCAATATTCCCCAGATCCAGGAATTGTTCCAGGAGATCAGAAGGCAACAACTGTAACAATTTGATTCAATAAATGATGAAGAGGGGAACAAGGGAATTATGCTATAGATCAGGTTGGCTGACATCCACAGCCTGGAAATTACTATTAAAAATGTGAGAATAGGATGCATGGAAAATGATAACGTCAGGCAGTGTGAACATTTTGTAAAAGCAAAGATCAGTTAATTTTGAGAGAACAAGAGGACGCATTTGATCTGGATTTTCAAAAGACACATGAAAAGGTGTTACACAAAAGTTGTTAAATGAGTAAAGACTTCAGCAATTAGGAATGCCCAATTTGCATGAATTGAGAATTAGTTAAAGGACAGAAAGAAGAAGGATGAATAAGTTTGGTCACGCTTGGGTTGACAAGGTGTTTAGGGTGGATTACAAAAGCCTTGGGTTTTTAACAGTCTAAGGAGATTCAAGGACAGACTAGAGTGTCTACATTTTCCAATAAAACACAGAAAGTTGGGAATGTGAGTTGTGAGGAGACATAGAGATTGCAAGGTGTATCAATAGATTACCTGAGATGGAAAGAAGTTAGTATTTTTCTCTCCGAAACACAATGAGATTCTAATAATACCATTTTTTCCTCCAAGAACCAACACTGATTCTCATTTCCCATCTGTGGGCACAGAGGATATTTGGAAATAGTTTTACTACGTGCTTGGAGGATTCAGATAAATGGTCTGCAGTAAAGTGAGTGAGCAAGGCAGGAACTAGAATTGGTATTGGTTTATTATTGTCGTGGGTATTGAGATACAGTGAAAAGTTTGTCTTGCATGGTGTTCTTACCAATCAAGTGATTACACAGTGCTCTGAGATAGAACAAGGTACAACAATAACAATGCAGAACAAAGTGTAACAGCTAAAGAGAAAGTGCAGTACAGGTAAACTACAAAGCACGAGATCATAACAAGGTAGATTGTGAGTTCAAGAGTCCATCTTATTGTACTAAGGAACCATTTAGTAGTCTTATAACAGCAAGTCCTTGAACCTGGTGGTATGTGCTTTCAGGCTTTTGTATCCTCTGCCCACATGAATTCAGAGCAAGACTAGGCTGCTTTAGTCCTTGGGCCTGCTGCATCATTTAATAAGTTCATGGCTGATATGACTAACCTTAATTCTGCTTTCTCGTCTATCTCCAGTTACCTATCACCCACTTACTTATCAAGTGTCTACCTTTGCCTTAAAAGAGTTCAAGGACTACGCTTGCACTGCTCTTCAAGTCAATATATTTACTACATCAGCAATATCCTTCTCCATACTAGACTGCACAAAGCAAAGATAGACAAAGAAACAGATGTGCAAAAGACATCAAATCGTGCAACTACAAAAAACGAAAAGAAAAACAAAATAATAATAATAATAATAAATTAACAACCAATAAATATTGAGAACATGAATTGTAAAGTCATTGAAAGTGAGTCCATAGGTTGTTGATTTGGGGTGAGTGAGGTTACCCACTCTGGTTCAAGAGCCTGATGGTTAACAGGTAATATCTGTTCCTGAATCTGGTGGTATGGGACTTAAGGCTCCTGTACCTCCTTCCTGATGGCAGCAGCCTGGATGGTGAGGGTCCTTAATGATTAATGCTGCTTTCCTGTGACAGTGCTCCTTGTAGATGTGCTCTGTGATGGGGAGGGCTTTGCCTGTGATGGACTGGGCTGTCTCCACCATATTTTGTAGGCTTTTCTGTTCAAGGGAATTGGTGTTTCCATACCAGGCCATGATTCAACTGGTCAGTATACTCTTCACTGTGCATCTATAGAAATTTATCAAAGTTTTCAGTGACATGCCAAATCTTCAGTAACTTTTAAGAAAGTAGAAGTGCTGCCATGCCTTCTTTGGAATGGCACTAACATGCTGGACCCAGGACAGATTCTCTGAAATGACAACACTGATGAATTCTGAATTACTGTACCTCTCCAGCTCTGATCCTCCGAAGAGGACTCTCATGGACTTCCAGTTTCCTCCTGCTCTAGTCAATAATCAGCTTTTGGATTTGCTGACGCTGAGGGAGAGATTGTTGTGGCACCACTCAGACAGATCTTCAATCTCCCTCCTATATGCTGATACGTCACCATCTTTGATTTGGCCAACAACAGTGGTGTCATCAGCAAATTTATATGTGGCATTGGACCTGTACTTAGCTTCACAGTCATAAGTATAAAGCAAGTAGATCAGAGTACTAAGCACACAGCATGGTGGTGCCCTATGCTGCTGGTGATTGTAATATAATATTATATTGCAATATAGTAGAACCATAAGACCATAAGATATAGGAGCAGAATTAGACCATTTGGCCCATCGAGTCTGCACCACCATTTCATCATGACTGATCTAACTTTCCTCCCAGCCCCAATCTCCTGCCTTCTCCCTGTATCCTTTCATGTGCTGACCAATCAAGAATCTATCAACCTCTGCCTTTAATATACATAAAGTCTTGGCCTCCAGAGCTGCCTGTGGCAAAGAATTCCACAGGTTCACCACTCTCTGGCTAAAGAAATTCCTCATCATCTCCCTTCCAAAAGGATGCCCCTCTGTTCTGAGGCGGTGTCCTCTGGTTTTAGACACTCCCACCATCGGAAATATCCTCTCCACATCCACTCTACCAAGGCTGTTCACCCTTCAATAGGTTTCAATGAGATCACCCCTAATTCTTCTGAATTCTAGTGTATATAGGCCCAGAGTCATCAAATGTGATAAGCCATTCAATCCTGGAATCATTTTCATGAAGCTCCTTTGAACTCTCTCCAATTTCAGCACATCCTTTCTAAGATAAAGGGCCCAAAACTGCTCACAATACTCTGCATGAGGCCTCACCAGTGCTTTATAAAGTCTCAACATTACATCCTTGCTTTTATATTCTAGTCCTCTTGAAATGAATACTAACATCACATTTGCCTTCCTCACCACAGACTCAACCTGCAAATTAACCTTTAGAGAATCCTGCACAAGGACTGTCAAGTCCCTTTGTGCCTCAGTTTTTTGTATTTCTCTCCACTTAGAAAATAGTCAGCCCTTTCATTTCTTCTATCAAAGTACATGACTATACGTTTGCTGACACTATTCCATCTGTCATTTCTTTGCCCATTCTCCTAATATGGCTAAGTCCTTCTGTAACCTCTCTGCTTCCTCAAAGCTACCTGTCCTCGCTTACCTTTATATTGTCTGCAAACTTTACAATGAAGCCATCAATTCCATCATCCAAATGATTGACATGTGTATATCAATGTTAAAATCATAATATTGAAATATGTAACATTATTTTTAACTAGGTATATATTTGAAACAGAATCAATAGGTGCCAAAAAGGGATTTTATGCCTTAAATGCTGGCCAGATATTTTTCTCCGTACATAAGATCTTTAAATTTTACTGCTGATGAGTTCTATTCTTCTATGTGAATATATCACAGCCGTCTATTGTTATCACCCAAGTGAAAAAACTGACAGCAAATAATTAGGAAAGAAATGTTAGCTGTAAATCTTCACATCTTTTTCAGCTATTAAACATAACATTTGATAGGATTAGGATCTAATTTATATTGTGTTTGTCATTCCTTCAGGGTACCCCAAATCACTCTATAGATTTTATTGACTGTTGTGATGCAATTTACATGAAGCAAACTCCCAACGTGATGTAACCAGATATATTGTCCTAGTGATTGTCCAAATGATCTAGGAGGTCTCCCTGTTCTTCTTGGAAATAACGCTCAGGTGATCTTTTAAGTCCACCTGAAATTGTCATTTCACCAAATAATGCATAATTCCTCAGTAGCACCCCAGCCCACTCCACACCACACCCCCCACCATCACTACTTTATCATTTCCTGTCAAAGTCACCTTATGTACAGACACTCCTGTGCTTAGCAACACTTTATGGACAGACATATATGTAAGCTATCTTATATTTATTGTGTTTTTTTAAATTATTGTGTTCTTTATCTTACCGTGTTTTTGTGCTGCATCCGATCCAGAGTAACAATTATTTAATTCTCCTTAACACGTGTGCACTGGAAAAGACATTCAACAATCTTGAATCTTGAATGTTAGCTTTTTTTTTTCATGCTTGATTCTCCAGATGTCACTATATAGACAGATACAAGACAAAGTCTCAGTAAATAAGGAGATCCTCAGTGGAAGTAGACACCTGTTCAGATTAATGGAAAAAAGGCACCAGAATTGCCAATGAGACCTATTAACCTTATTAAGTAATTGCTATTTTCTCTTGCTTAGCCTGTTTTACCACCGAGCCAGCACTGAATCTGGCCTGGTTGGGAATGATTTATATTAATTTTTTAACTATTAATTTTTTTCTGATATATATGACCATGATTTACTGTTTTACCCAGTAGGCCCCAATAGGGTTGATAGGTTATTCAAGTGTCAGCTACATTTGTGGGTCTGGAATCATATTCAGGCCAGATCAGGTAAGAATGACAGATTTCCTCCCCTGAAGGACGTTATGATTCAGATGGGGGGGCGGCGGTTACAACACAAATAATTTTAAAAATATATCAGAAGCTCCCAGAAGGTCAGGAAGAATTTCTGACGAGAGAAACAGGTTTGATGCTTCAGGGCAATAATTCTTCATCTGAAATGGAAAAGTGTTGCAAGTTGCAGGAAGGGGCAGTGTGGAGACAACAGGGGAAATGTCTGTGATGGGTGCAGGCCACAGTTGTCACGGTAACCATTGCTTTAAATACCAGCAGTCAGAGACAGAAAGGAGACAAAGGAACAATTTGAATCTGAAACTTTGGTCAACGTCTATGAAGTAAAAAAATAAATTGGTTACCTGAAATTGATAAGATCAATATTGGGTCCTGAGGGCTTCAAGGTGGCCACAAAGAGAGGTGCTGTTTCTGTTTGTTCATCATTGCAGCAAGTTCAGAAGCCAAAGGCACAAAGGTCAGAGTGGAAGTGGGATGGAGAATCATGGTGGCAGGTGACAAGAAACTATGGATCATCCTTGCAGACAGAACTGCTCTGCAGAGCAGTTACCAAACTGGCTTCCTCCATGGAGAGGCTATAACATCATAAACACCAAACACAATTATACAAATGAGTCGCTGCTTCACCTGGGAGTGAAGAGCTAAAAGGGCAGCTGTTGTATCACCCCCATCTGTTTGAGTACCTGGTGTGGAAAGGGCAGTGGTCAGTGGAAATGGAGGAGTGAACAAGGGAGTCATGGAGGGTGAGGTTTCTTTGAAATGCTGAAATGGAGGGAGGAGAGGGGAGGGGAGGAAAGATGTGCTTGATGCTGAAATCCTGTTGAAATGGAAGAGCTTATGGGAGTTGATCCTTTGAATATAGAGGCTGGTGGGTGGAAGAGTGATGAGGTCAAGGAGAACTTTATCCGTGTTTCAGAGGGAATGAGTGCAGCTGTGCGCGAAACAGCGATGGAAGTTTTACAAGCATTTGATCACTTTGTACTTAATATTCCATTCTGTTTTAATTTCCAAATTATTACCTGGATTTTAACTCTATAGCTGCTACAGTAAGATTTTATCTCGGGTTTCTTGTTAGTCAGTCTTGTCACTGGATACTTGTCTGCTACCTTAAGCACTAATGCCACTACCAAAACACTTAAAGACATATTTTCATATTCTTCACTGAAGTGGATCAATGATAATCCTACAGGAGGCCCATTGGATTTTGCCTGATCAGCCTGTGTTCAGATAGTTGGATGGTTTCCTAGCAGCAGACACAGTGCTTGCAATCTGCCATCTCCAATTATCTCCTTAATCACATCATTGGAATTTAATGAAAAGACTTCGAGCTCATCGAGGTTGAACACAAACTCTTTGACATCTACTCCATTTAATTTAATCTTCCTTCCTGCAGTGGATACATCTTCCACTGAAAGTATTCTGCTCCTTTTATTTTAGGTCGTATTTCTTAATGCAAATTTCAAGTTGCAAAGATATTTTCACAGTATTTTCAATCATCCCTGATACTTGAAGTTTTGGGGGAAGAATTATATCCCAGACATCTTGATGCCCACTTGATTTATACATTAGATCATCTTTCATTTCTGTTCATTCTTTAATTGAAATAAAGAGCACAGACTCGTTAAAATGTGACTTACAACCTTGGTGACGTGCTGTATACTTCCATTACCTGCATTCAAAATAAAGTCACAATCATAAAGGTCAAGTGGCATAAATGATAAATTTTCTGTAATTAAACAGTTTAATGTTAATGCTGTTATCTATCATTCATTTATCTAGCTTGAGCCATCATTAGCAGTAAATTCAATCACAAAAGGGCGGCAAATCACGCATTGTTTCTTGCTCACCATTGTGGGCACTTTCCCAGCTCCAGCAATTTTACTGGATCTCACATATTACCAGAGTTAATGGAAAGTTAATGAAGCAGGCTGAAATATATAGCCAAATACTGATCCAAGCTATCCTTTTTAATTTGTACTTCAGTAAGTGAGAGGTCAGTGACTTCCAGGTGGATCACCCTAACTGACAGGAGGCTGTAAGCTTGGGTTCTATCATTTGAACAGATGAAACTGCAAAGACTAGTACTTGCAAACTGACCAAACATGCTCGATATCTGAAAAAAAGTATATAATCAAACAACAGAAAAGCTCAAAAAAATTCCACCTATTTCCTGCTGTTGAAGTACAATTTTGCTACAAGTCCCATGCTGTGAAAAAGTGATTTTCCATCACTCTTGTGCTATGGTGAACACTTTTCCCCCTCTTCCTTTGGCTAATTCCATGCATTTTTCAGTCTGACCTTTCGAGCTCAGACAAAAGCTTCCCAATATGAGACAAACAGAAGTGCTTCCTATAGCCCCATCAATCAGGCTTTTACATGATTTCCAATGTGAATCATCAAGCAATTCAGCTCTCATACATCCAGTGTGTGGCCTCTATAGTGCCAGACCAATTTTGTTTTTACATTTATTTCACATTCTAAAATAAACTGCAGAAAATGGAAGCTGCCAGTGGGGATAAAGTCTCTAATAACAGTTTGAGTTTATTCCTTGTCCAAACCAGACAGTCAGTAAATGTTTTGTATTTTACCTGCTGGAAGTAAATAATTCATATGCACGCTACTGTTCAAATTTAATCATTTTTGAATTAATACCTATTTATTTTCTCAAAACGTACTTACAAACATAATTAGTTTTTTACAAAGCATCCAGAAAATTCTTCAAACTCCCCAGCACTTCTTAAGCTGTTTTGAGTACTGACAGGAGCCAATGCATGCACGGTCAAACTTAAGGAGCAAACTTCTCCATAAAGCTTATGGAGCAGCTTTTGGGAATTTCATCTGAGAAGTCTGTATATGTGGGGATCTGTGTTTTTAAGAAATAATAGCCTCAAGTGTTGAAAAAATCCAATCCATATCAGACCCACGTGCTTGATGATGAACCTATGAAAAACATCAAGATAAAATTAAGAAGTTTAAGTCAGAATAGAATATCAATAGATGCAAATTTTGGAGCATTTACAATGGTAGATCTGCCATAATGGACAATCTAGCCATAAAGCAATATTGGCCATATTGGCAACCTGATGTTATTCTTCAGAAATTTTACAGTTTTACATGTGACATAGAATTGGCTTCCAAGGAAGACTGTAGCCAGAAATACCAGATTGTTAACTTTCATATTAATACGTTGTTCTGAGTGCTTTCAGAAGACAAAGTCACAAGGCAGGAATGAAGCAACATCACATTCAGTAGGCCAAGTACTTGCCAAATTTGATTAGTATTAAGATACTCTATTAGTAATGCCTGAGGAGAAGTGAATAAATTAATAAACATATCACTCAGCTGGATCCCCAGCTGAGTTTAGAAAGCAAGTTTTTTTATGGAGCATCACATTGATTTTAAATGAATAGCTGCCTGACTTCAATCAAGATTTTTATCGGATACCCTTGCAGCCTTTTTACATACCAAACTCTTTCAAACTTATCAGTCTGTTTCCACTATCAAAATAGTTACAACACTGCCTAGCCAATGAAGTTCCTTCTTAGCAGATTTTTGCCTTCTCCATTACATTTCAACATTGTTACAATGCATAGAAAGAATAAAGAATCTTACAAGATGGATTTGATCAATATTGAAGCAAAACTTTAGGTCCACAATGTGTGAGAAACAGTTTCAATCAAATTAGCTTGCAGAAATATACAGTCAAACTGTGATGGTATTGGGTTGCCTGTCCACAAAGCCCTAAACTCAAAAAAGATTTTAAGCCTTATCAAATATAGATATCAACAGGTACCCTTGCTATAGGGAAGTCACAGTGTACCCACCTACACTTCAAGGAGCAGTTACCTTCTGATGCACCATCAATAACTCTCCGAGATGTGAGGTGAGATATATGCTTTTATTGGCTGGAAGAAAGAACAAGCAGCAATTGATCACCACCCTACACCCTGGAGACTAAGGCCAGGGCTCAGGCTCCAATCGCCTTTATACCGGGGTCCGTGGGAGGAGCCACAGGAGCAGTCAGCAGGGGGGGCGTGTCCAGACAGGTATATGTAGTTCACCACATTCACCCCCCCCCCCCTTTGTTTTAAAAGAGAGTCCCCAAGGGGCGAAGTTTCTTACAAGTATATTCACAGGTTAAGTCTATCAGGTGGTCAAATCTGTCGCTGCGATCTACGTAGCACTGGCTGTGATTGCACAGGTGCCGGTGGTGATTGCACCGGAGACGGTGGTTGTGCTGGTTCCGGCCTAACTGGAGGTGTCAGCCCACTAGGTGTCAGTGATCCCTCATGCGTGTGTGAGGCGCCTGGTATATGCGCGTGCGAGACGCCCGGTATAGGAGTGTCGTGAGGAATCTGTGTAGGGCTCGGTGTGCGCGGTGTCACCTCGGGTACAGGGTTCATAGTTACCGTAGAGTGTTCGGGGTAGTGGTCTGCTGCTCCTGCGGGCGCCAGGTCGTGCACGGAGACCGTGTCCTCCCGCCCATCAGGTAAGACCACGTAGGCTTACTGGGGGTTCGCATGTAGAAGGTGAACCCTCTCGACCAGCGGGGAGTATTTATTGCTCCTCACATGTTTCCGGAGCAGCACTGGCCCTGGGGATGTCAGCCAAGCCGGTAGGGTGGTCCCAGTGGCAGACTTCCTGGGAAAAGAGAATAGGGGCTCGTGAGGGGTGGCATTGGTGGACGTACATAACAGGGAGCGGATAGAGTGGAGTGCCTCAGGGAGGACCTCCTGCCATCGAGAGACCGGCAACCCTTTTGACTTAAGGGCTAAAAGTGTGGCCTTCCACACTGTGGCATTCTCCCTCTCCACCTGTCCATTTCTCCGGGGATTATAGCTCGTGGTCCGACTAGTAGCAATGCCCCTAGCCAGCAGGTACTGGCGCAGCTCGTCACTCATAAAGGAGGACCCTCTATCACTGTGGATATAGCAGGGATATCCGAACAGAGTGAAGAGCTGGCGCAGGGCTTTTATGATGGACGTGGTAGTGGTGTCGGGGCAGGGGATGGCAAAGGGGAAACGCGAGTACTCGTCGATAATGTTGAGAAAGTAGACATTGCGGTTGGTGGAGGGAAGGGGGTCCTTAAAGTCAACATTCAGTCGCTCAAAGGGGCGGGTGGCCTTGATAAGTTGCACCTTTTCAGGACGGTAGAAGTGCGGTTTGCACTCAGCGCAGACTTGGCAGTCCCTGGTCATCGTCCTGATGTCCTCAAGGGAGTACGGCAGGTTCCGGGCTTTCACGAAATGGTAAAATCGGGTGACTCCCGGGTGGCAAAGATCTGCATGGAGGGCGTATAGCTGGTCGAGCTGCGCGCTGGCACACGCTCCCTGGGATAGGGCATCAGGGGGCTCATTGAGCCTTCCAGGCCGGTACAGGATATCATAGTTGTAGGTGGAGAGTTCTATTCTCCACCGCAAAATTTTATCATTTTTGATTTTGCCCTGCTGTTGGTTGCTGAACATGAACGCAACTGAGTGCTGGTCGGTCAGTAAGGTGAACCTTTTGCCGGCGAGATAGTCCCTCCAGTGCCTAATAGCTTCCACTATGGCCTGGGCTTCTTTCTCCACCGCGGAGTGCCGAATTTCAGGGCCTTGAAGGGTACGAGAAAAGAATGCTACTGGCCTTCCTGCCTGATTGAGGGTAGCAGCCAGCGCGAAATCGGAGGCATCACTCTCTACTTGGAAGGGAATGGTCTCGTCCACTGCATGCATCGTTGCTTTGGCAATGTCCCCTTTAATGCAGCTGAAGGCCACGCAGGCCTCGGCAGAGAGGGGAAAAGTGGTAGACTTGACCAGGGGGCGGGCCTTGTCTACGTAATGGGGGACCCATTGGGCGTAATAGGAAAAGAAACCCAGGCACCGTCTGAGGGCTTTGAGAGTGGTGGGAAGAGGGAGCTCTAACAGGGGGCGCATATGTTCAGGATCAGGGCCAACGACCCCGTTCTCCACGACATACCCAAGGATAGCGAGTCGGGTGGTTCCAAACACACACTTGTCCTGTTATAAGTAAGGTTCAGGGCTTTGGCCACTTGGAAAAACCATTGGAGGTTGGCGTTGTGATCCGGCCAGTCGTGACCACAGATGGTGATGTTATCCAGATAGGGAAATGTGGCCTTCAGTTGGCACTGGTCCACCATCCGGATCATTTCCCTCTGGAAGACCGAGACACCATTTGTGACACCGAAGGGGACGCGCAGGAAGTGATAGAGCCTGCCGCCTGCCTCGAAGGCGGTGTAGGGGCGGTCCTCCGGGCAGATGGGGAGCTGGTGATAAGTGGATTTCAGATCTATTGTCAAGTACACCTTGTACTGAGCTATCTGGTTGACCATATCTGCGATGCGGGGTAGGGGGTGCGCGTCAAGCTGCGTAAACCTAATGATGGTCTGGCTATAGTCCACGACCATCCTATTTTTCTGCCCGGTCCGAACAACAACCACCTGGGCCCTCCAAGGACTTGTGCTTGGCTCAATGATCCCCTCCCTGAGCAGCCGCTGCACCTCCGACTGAATGAAGGCCCTGTCCCCCGTGCTGTACCTCCTGCTTTTAGTTGCCACAGGTTTACAGTCGGGGGTCAGGTTGGCGAACAGCGGTGGGGGAGGGATCTTGAGGGTGGAGAGGCTGCAAATGGTGTCAGTAGTGCAGCTGTCGGCATGGTGCTGGGTGGGATGTGTGGTTCGGTGTGTGTGTGTGGTCAGTAGTGGGGTATATGGCGAAGTCCCACAAAACTGAGGATTCCTGACAGTGAGTGGTGGGAGGGGCCCGTCATATGCCATAGTCACACTTTCGAGGTGGCTCTGGAAGTCCAGCCCCAATAGCACAGACGCGCACAGTTGAGGCATGACCAGTAGCGCAAAGTTCTGATATTCTGTGCCCTGCACCACCAATGTCGCTACACAACCCACCCGGATGTCTGTGGAATGCGACCCAGAAGCCAAGGTGACCCTCTGGCTTACCGGCTGTGTCACGAGTCCACAGCGTTGCACTGTGTCCGGGTCAATAAAACTCTCAGTGCTGCCCGTGTCAAACAGGCAGCTAGTCCTGTGCCCCTCCACCAGGATGTCCATCATTGACCTTGCAAGCTGGTGTGGGGCGCTTTGGTCGAGGGTTACGGAGGCCAGAGTTGAACCGCTGTCTTGGTGCCCGGTAAGCACCGGTGGGTCGGGGGCGAGACGAGGTGGCGCCGACAAAGATGGCCGCCCCCATGCCTCACATGAGGCGGGCAGGCAAGATGGCGGCCCCCAGGCCTCACACGCAACGCTGCCTGACCCCGCTCGTGGTTCAAACTTACAGACCTTGGCAAAATGGCCCTTCTTTCCACAGCTGGAGCAGGTCGCTTCTCGGGCCGGGCAGCGTTTTCGGGGGTGCTTTTCAAGTCTGAAGAAGTAACACTGCGTGGACTTGCAACTGGCAGCAGCTGTGGTCGGTTTCGGGGAGTTCATGGATTCGCGACTGGCAGTGGCGGTGGTGAATTCCGGCGGGGATCGCGCGGCTGGACAGCGTCAGTGTTGTGCAGAGCAGCCTCCAGTGTGTCAACCGTCTCGATCGCCAAGCGTAAGGTAAGATCGGCATTTTTCAGCAGCCACTGGTGCACGTACACTGACCTGATCCCTGTAACGAAGGCATCTCGTACTAGCAGCTCCGCATACTGTTCCGCCGTCAGTCCTCTGCAGTCGCAAGTTCGCACAAGTGTCTGTAGGGCTCGGAGAAACTCAGCGCTCGACTCGTCGGGTCGCTGTCACCGCGTCGCTAAGCGATGTGTTGCGTAGACGGTGTTCACCGGCCGTAGGTACTGTCTTTTGAGGGCGTCCAGTGCCCCTTGGTAGGTCGGCAGGTCTCTGATAAGGGAGAATACTTTTGGACTTACTCTGGATAGTAGTATTTTGTACATTGTGGCAGGCTTAGTCACGGGAATCTGTTCCAAGTATGATTGGAAGCATGCAAGCCAGAGTTCAAAGGCAAGAGCTGCTTCTGTGGCTCGGGGGTCCAAGTCTAATTTTTCCGGACGTAAAATATTTTCCATGTTTTAAAACTTCCAGCCAATAAAATTGATGCACCATCAATAACTCTCCGAGACGTGAGGCGAGATATAGGCTTTTATTGGCTGTAAGAAAGAACAAGCAGCAATTGACCACCACACTACATCCTGGAGACTAAGGCCAGGGCTCAGGCTCCAATCGCCTTTATACCGGGGTCCGTGGGAGGAGCCACAGGAGCAGTCAGCAGGGGGGGGCGTGTCCAGACAGGTATATGTAGTTCACCACACCTTCCCTGTCTCATCTCTGTGGTGAGGTCCAGCTCCCAACCCCCACTGCTTGATTGGTTGGTTCCCCCTCCCTATCAAGGAGGAGATAATACTTCCAGCTAGGGAGGTTTTAATACACAATTTATGCTATTTTTAATAATACATGTTGAAATTTAGACAAATGGTTTTTAACACAAATGTAAGAATTTTTTCATTCTCATAAAAGATTTCTGAATCACAAAAGATGTACAACTACAAAGGATTTCCAAACACAAGTACAACTCTTGTGAACTAGGAGAACATACCAATGAGTTGAAGACGAAAGTCCATTTTTGTCACCCCTTCTTTCTATCATACCCCTTTTTATTCCCTACAATCTCCTATGCTTCTGATATTTATACTTTTTCTTACTAGGTGACATCATCTGCATGTGATATTTTCCAAATGCCTTTTCTGGGACAAAGTAACTCACATGGATGGTCTTAAAAACTTCTGGCAACAACCCAAACATATACAATTAATGCTGTGAAGGCTGGCCATCTGACTTCACAAATGACCCAACATGTAACCATGTTTGATATGTTCATTGACATAACCCCATTGTCTTGCATTTGGCTAATGCAGACAAGAAAATCTTCTGGTTGTTTCACTTTGCAAACCAAACCTCTTAGCAGCCAACTGCCTTTTACTTCAAACTGATTACTGCTTGTGATTTACATTAAGAACTGGAGAGTGGTCCACGTTTATAATAAAAAGCTTAGCAAAGAACTTTAGTTCAAAGTTTAACTTTATCACTAAAACTCTGACCCTTTGGAAAGGGCATGCTGCTGTGCTAGAAAGTGTCCTCGGGCCGTGGAAAGTGAACATCCATCACAAAACATTTCCTAATTTGATGCCACAAAGTACGATCAAATTATTTATCAAATTCTGTTTGGACATAATATCTGAAGGCAGATCATAGGTGTACCTTTTACAAGTGAGCTGCTAAACAAGTTGGAAAATAAATCAGAGTTATAGTTATAGTCAGTAATTCTGAAAATTGCTAGCTCTGCTAGTTGCACATTCAAGGCCAAAATCAATATTCCAGGCTTGACATCCTGATTGCATTTCAATGCTAAGTCAAATGAATATGGCATGGATATATAGGAACTGAGAGGGTAATTTTATTTCCTCAACTTTATTTCATTATTTAATAAATTCAAATCTGATCTGTCATCTTATTCTATATGCCTATTATTTCCCCATAATAACTGATGAATAAGAATCTAATAATCTTAAAATTAGTAAGAAAAAAAATCCATTTGGGGAAGTGCATTCCAAATTTCTGTCAGCCTCTACACACAGAAGATTTTTCTTCCTTTATTCAATGAGGACCTAGTTTGAATTTTTAGATTACCATTCCCCAATAACCAAAATGGTTCCCCCTCATTTACCCTAGCAGTTCCCCATAAAAATGTCAGATCAACGATTGACCTTCCAGTTTTCCAAGAATATGACCCTAGATGCTGTAGTCCATCCTTACAAGTTAACCATAGTTTTTTGGCAGTTACACAGCCAGAAATCTAGTCAAACTAGTATTTCAGATATCCGCAGTATATTGTCCATCATCTTGTGGCTGAGTCAGTTTCAGCAGATCAATATGCTACTCATCATTCTAGATTCATTGTGAGCTACACCTCACTACAAGGTGTGACATGCTGTGGGTCTATAGCGGGTCTGCAACAAACCGTTCAGTCCCTCTTTAGCTTCCGTGTGGCGCAGGATTTCTCTAAGTTGCATTCAAAAGCAATCACTCCAAGTCTTGTAGACGTGATTGCTTTGAACAGATTTATTATTATCCAAAAATTCCTGTATTCTGCAGTTCAGACACTAAATGTTCTTTGCCTTAGCTTTCTTTAAGTTACTTACATTTTATAGATAAGTCAGTCACAAAAGATTTATCACAAACAAGAGAAAATCTACAGATCCAAGCAATACACACAAAAAGCTGGAGGAACTTAGAAGGCCAGGCAGCATCTATGGGAAAAAGTACAGTCGACATTTTGGGACGAGAAAAAAGAAGAGAAGCAGATTTAAAAGGTGGGGGCGAAGATAGAGAAAAACACAAGGTGATGGGTGAAACTGGGAGGAGGAGGGATGAAGTAAAGAAGTGGGAAGTTGATTAGTGAAAGAGATACGGGGCTGGAGAAGGGGGAGTCCACAGGAGAGGACAGAAGGCCATGGAAGAAAGAAAAGGGGGGGAGGAGCACCAGCAGGAGGTGATGGGCCAGCAAGGAGATGAGGTGAGAGAAGGAAATGGGGATGGGGAATGGTGAAGGCGGGGGGGGGCGCATTACCGGAAGTTTGAGGAATCAATGTTCATGCCATCAGGTTGGAGGCTACTCAGGCAGAATATAAAGTGTTGTTCCTCCAGCCTGACTGTGGCCTTATCGAGACAGTAGAGAAGGCCATGGATTGACATATGGGAATGGGAATGGGAAGTGGAATTAAAATGGGTGGCCACTGGGAGATCCCATTTCTGCTGGATGGAGAGCAGATGCTTGGCGAGGGGGTCTGCCAATCTACGTTGGATCTCACTGATATACAAGAGGCCACACCAGGAGCACTGGACACAGTACAGGACCCCAACAGACTCACGGGTGAAGTGTCGCCTCACCTGGAAGGACTGTTTGGGGCCAGGAGGGAGATCAGTGGGGAGAGACCTACCACCCACCAGCCTTCATGTCCAGCACATAATTCTCCAAAACTTCTATCATCTCCAATTGGATACCACCACCATGCATATCTTTCCCTCGCCCCCCCTACTTTAGTGAGTAGTGAGAGGGATAGATATGCTTGGTGGTGGGATCCCTCCCCACTGATCACACCTTTCCCTCCCCCGCCCCCAACTTTCTGAATTTCGCAGGGCTCACTCCCTTGTCCATTGGTCTCTTCCCACTGATTTCCCTCCTGGCATTCATCCTTGCAAGTGGAATAAGTGCTACACCTGCCCCTACACCTCCTCCCTCACTACCATTCAGGGCCCCAAACAGTCCTTCCCGGTGAGGTGACACTTCACCTGTGAGACTGTTGGGGTCATATGCTGTGCTTGGTGCTCCAGGTGTGGCCTCTTCCACTTTAATTCCACTCCTTATTCCTATTCTGATATGTCAGTCTGTGGCCTCCTCTACTGCTGCGTTGAGGCCACACTCAGGTTGGAGGAGCAACACCTTATTTTCCACCTGGGTAAACCCAACCTGATGGCATGAACATCTATTTCTTCAACTTTTGGTAATGGCCCTGCCCCTGCTTCGCCATTCCCCATCCACATTCCACTCTCTCTTACCTTACCTCCTTGCCCACCCGTCACCTCCCTCTGGTGCTCCTCCCCCCTTTTCTTTCCTTTCCTATAAGACTCCCCCTTCTCCAGCTCGGTATCTCTTTCACCAATCAACTTCCCCAGCTCTTTACTTCATTCCTTCCCCTCCCAGTTTCACCTATCATCTTGTGTTTCTCTCTCCTCTTCCCCCACCTTTTAAACCTGCTCCTCATCTTTTCTTCACCAGTCCTGCTGAAGTTCTCAGCCCAAAACATCAACAATACTTTTTTCCATAGATGCTACCTGGCCTGCTGAATTCCTCCAGAATTTTGTATGTGTTGCACAAAAGGTTTATACAATTTTACAGAGAGTAATGCAACACTAGAAATCTTTTTAATTACTAAATCTTTACTGTCTCAAGTTTACATGAAATACTTCAAGTACTGAAGCACTATTTTACATTCAAGCAAATTTTCACTTAACGCTACTTTTTGCATTATTTTAAGCCACACCTGTTAAAAATGATGACAAGCTCCCTGCTTAGAAATAATACTCCCTACCCAGAAAGCACTCACGTGTGACAGACAACTAGCTCCTGATAACTATCTATTTAATTTGCAATTCCATTAGCAAATGTTAAAGTTCTGTGTATTATCATGAATGAATGAAACTAAATTCAATATATATATTCACCTACTACTGCCCTGAAAATTTGCTTTCCCACTAAATCTTCTACTTCATGATCGATTGAAGAATAATTTGCTCTATGTGAAATGTGTCAAAGACCTTGCCCTATGCCTGGTGCTTTTGGCTCTATCTGGCAGGCTGCAATCAGCGTGAGAGGTTGTTCATTGGTGACACAACACAAGGTTTAAAAATACTCCAGTTCTTTCGGCTCCTTTCAGCAGGCAAATGGTGTGAAAGGTCATTCACTGGTGATGCAGACTGAGGTTTAATAGGAGCTCCAGTGCTCTTGACTCATTTCAAAGGGCTGCAATCAGCACAGGGCCAATAAGTGGAAAAGAGGTGTAGGCCGTTGTTGGAGTGAGCATTGTTGTGAGTGGGCGAGTGTTTGAGTGGCCAGGCTTTGGCTCAACAGACTCTGGTGAGAACAGGCTTGGGCAAGTGCAGGCAGAGGTTCTAAGAGGGTAAGTTTCCAATGAGATTTTCTTTTCCTGTTAGTACATAGCTATGCACTGAATATGGCTCAGAAGGGAAGCTGGGGGAAGATTAGTGCAGTAGTGGTAGGAGATTCCATAATCAGAGGATTCTGTGTAAATGAATGGTGCCTCCCAGCTGCCAGGGTATGTTCTTTGTCTGAGATGTGGGAGACCGCCAGTCTCCTTCATAACTGCGTGCACTGTGGGAAATGCACCAAGCTTCAATCCTTAGACACAGCGCTAAGGAGCCGGAGCTGCAGCGGGATGACCGTTGGCTCATATGGAAAAATAAGGAGGTGATTCAAGAGAGCTACAGGGAGGTAGTCACTCTGCAGGAGGTAGGTGCCTGGGTGATGATCAGGAGAGGGGAAGGGAAAAGGGAGCCAGTGCAGAGTGCTCCTCAATAATAAACAGATCACTTCGGATGCTGCTCAGAGGACGAAGCTGCAGCTCTCTGGCCCTGTGGCTCTGAAGAGGAGAGGGGAGAAGATGAGTGCAGTAGTGATAGGGGATTCCATAATCAGAGGAGAGGAAAGCAGATTCTGTGGACATGAGAGAGACACCCAGATGGTTTTTTGCCTCCCAGGTGCCAGGCTCAAGGGTGTCGCAGATGGGCCCACAGCATTCTAAAGAGGGAGGGTGAACAAGCTGAAGTCGTGGTACATACTGGTACCAATAGCATAAGTAGGAGACAGGAGGCGGGTAGGAAAATGAGATTAAATCCTTAGAAAGAGGTGACGTAGAATCGGAAAATATAGAACCCTTTTGAGTAGTGTTCAAAAACTGAAACGATAAAAAGACCCTGATGGGAGTTACTGTACATGCAGGCTTCCGAACAGTAGCCAGGATGTGGGCTGCAAATTACAACAGAGATAGAAATGGCATGTAAAAGGGCAATGTTACGATAATCATGTGGGATTTCAATGTGCAGGTAGATAGGGAAATCAGGTTGGTGCTAGATCTCAAGAGAGGGAATTTGCAGTGTGCCTTCAAAGTGGCTTTTTAGAGCAGTTTGTGGTTGAACCCATTAGGGGAATGGCAATTCTGGATTGGGTGGTATGTAATGACCTAGATTTAATTGGGGGCCTTAAAGTAAAGGAGCCCTTAGGAGACAGTGGTCAAAATATGATAGAATTCACCCTGCTGTTTGAGAAGGAGAAGCTAAAATCAGCATTACCGTGGAGTAAATTGGAATTACAGAGGCGTGAGAGAGGAGCTGGCCAAAGCTGATTGGAAGGGGGCACTAACAGGGATGATGGCAGAACAGTGATAGCTAGAGTTTCTGGGGTAAATTTGGAACGTGCAGGAAAGATACATCCCAAAGATGAAGAAGTATTCTAAAGGGAGGATAAGGCAACTGTGGCTGACGAGAGAAATCAAGGACAGCAAAAAGCAAAAGAGAGAGCATATGATATAACAAAAATTATTGGGAAGGTAGAGGATTGGGAAGCTTTTAAGAACCAACAGAAGGCAACTAAAAAGCCACAAAGAGAAAAAAAGATGAAACATTAAGGTTAGCCAGCGAATAGTATAAAAGATGATAACAAAATTTATCAAAAATGTGAAGAGTAAAACAGGTGAGAGCAGATATCGGACCACTGGAAAATGACGCTGGAGAGGGAGCAATTGGAGGCAAAGAAATGGTGGAAGAACTTCATAATTATTTTGTGTCAGTCTTCCCTGAGAAGGACACTGGTAGTAAACCAGAAATTCAAGAGGGTTGGGGGCTGAAGTGAGTCTGGTTGCTATTACTAAGGGGAAGGTTCTTGGGAAGCTGGAACATCAGGAGGTAGATACGTTACCAGGACCAGAACCCAGGCTTCTGAAAGTGGTAGCTGAAAAGATTTTGAGGCATTAGTACTGATCTTATTCTGGATTGGCTTTGGTGGACTGGAAAATCGTTTCAAACGTCACTCCACTCTTTAAGAAGGGAGGGAGGCAGAAGGAAATTATAGGCCAGTTAGCCTGAATTCAGTGGTTGGGAACATGTTGGAGTCTATGAGGTTTCAGGGTACTCAGAAAAACATGATAAAATAGGCCAAATTCAGCATGGTTTCTTAAAGGGGAAATCATGCCTGACAAAACCAACTAACTGTCAAGTCCCCTATTACTACCGCTCTGCCTGACTTTACCCTTCCCTGCTGAGCCTCAGGGCTGGCCACGACTGTTATACCCTGATGGGTCAACCCCCCCCCCCCCCCCACCAGCAGTAACAAAAAGGCTATACTTGTTGCAGAGGGGAATGGCCACAGGGGGACCCTTCACTGACTGCTTACTCCCCTTGCTTCTCCTATCTACTATCTGAAGTCTCCACACAGGGCGCGACCAACTCAGTAAAAGACTCATCTACTAAGTTTTCAGCCTCCTGGATTTTCTTGAGTGCATCCAACTCCAACTCCAGTTACTTGACCCTGTCAGTCAGGAGCTGAAGTTGGGTGCTCTTCCTACAGATGTAGTCATCGGGAAGACTGTGAGGTATCCTAAACTCCCACGTCTCACAGAAGGAGCAATACACTGCCTGAACTACCAACCTACCTACACTTGTTATGCCTCTAACTTCTCAAACCTAAGCTCTAGCCTTTGCCTGTTCTCACCCAAGCTGATTGAACCTAAGTCTGACCACTCTAACAGTGTCTACTCAGACAATGGCCGCTCCAACCATGGGGAGCTACAGAAGCCCAGCTTGCCTTAATCTGGTTTCCCTTAAGAGGAAATCTTGCCTGATCATTCTGTTGGAATTCTTTGAGGAAATAACAAGCTGGATAGAGAAAAGAGCGTCAGTTGATGCTGTTTATTTGCACTTTTGGAAGGCCTTTGACAAGGTGATACAGATTAGGCTACTTAACAAGATAAAAGTTTATGGTATTACAGGAAAAATACGAGCATGGATAGAGCAGTGGCTGGAATTCATTGGCACAGACAGCCGTGCAGGCCAATTTTTGGGGTATATTTAAGGTGGAGGTTGCTTGACTCATGTTTAATCAGGGCAACAAAGATAAGGCGGGGAAGGCAGGAGAATGGGATTGAGAGGGATAATAAATCAACCATGATGGAATGGTGGAGCAGACTCGATGAGCTGAATGGCCTAATTCTGCTCCTATGGCTTATGGACTTATATTTGACAATGATTCCAAGATCTTTGCCTTTTCTATTATTTGACTGAGCCTGAAGTAATGGAACAGACTTTCACCCAATTTCAGTGCAAATGCCAGAATATCTCCAGGTATTCCCACGTGTCCCTAGGTTTCAGAATTCACAGCAGCTGAACCAACGGCAGCATTTTACTTCTCGGCACTGCCACTATTGTGATTTTTTTTCTTTTCTCTTTCTGTATTTGTACTGTTTGATGCATTTTGCACGTAAGTTGTTTATCTGTCTTTGTTGATTCGATTGTGTTTCTTTGCATTTACACCACTATCAAGAATGCCCACCGTGCTATTCCACGCCCTCACTTCGGGAAGTCTGACCACTTGTCTGTACTTCTACTCCCTGAGTACAGGCAGAGACTGAAGACGGCAGCACCAGTAGTGAGGACCAAGAGGTATGGACAAAGGAAGCACAGGAGCGCCTACAGGACTGCTTTGAATCGGTGGACTGGACGGTATTCAGGGATTCATCTTCGAGCCTGGATGAGTATGCTGTAGTTGTTACTGACTTCATTAAAACCTGTGTGGATGAGTATGTGCCTACAAACACTTACTGTGCATTTTCATACCAAAAGCTGTAGATTAACCAGGAGGTAAGTCCGTCACCTGCTGAAGGCTAGATCTGTGGCATTCAAGTCTGGCGACCCAGGCCTGTACCAGAAAACCAGGTATGATTTGCAGAGAGCTATTTCAAGGGTGAAGAGACAACTTCGAATGAGGTTGGAGGCAACATCAGATGCACGGCTCTGAAATGCTCTGAAAACCTGTGCCAACCAACTAGCAGGAGTATTCAAGGACATTTTCAAACTCTCACTGCTATGGGCAGAAGCCCCCACTTGCTTCAGACAGGCAACAATTATACTAGTGCCTAAGATGAATAACGTGAACTGCCTTAATGACTATCGCCCGATAGCATTCACATCTACAGTGATAGGTTGGTCATGACTAGATTGAACTCCTGCCTCAGCAAGGACCTGGATCCATTGCAATTTGCCTATCATCACAATAGGTCAATGGCAGATGCAATCTCAATGGCTCTCCATGTAGCTTTAGACCACCTGGACAACACAAACACCTATGTCAGGATGCTGTTCATCAACTAAAGCTCAGGATTTAATACCATCATTCCCACAATCTTGATTGAGAAGTTGCAGAACATGGGCCTCTGTACCTCCCTCTGCAATTGTATCCTCAGCTTCCTGACTGGAAGATCACAGTCTTTACAGATTGGTGATAACATCTCCTCCTCGTTGATTATCCACACTGGCGCATGTCAGGGGTGTATGCTTAGCCCACTGCTCTACTCTCTATATACCCATGACTGTATGGCTAGGCATAGCTCAAATACCATTGATAAATTTGCTGATGATACAATCATTGTTGGTAGAATATCAGATGGTGACGACAGGGCGTACAGGAGTGAGATATGACAACTAGTGGAATGGTGCCACAGCAACAACCTGGCACTCAACGTAAGAAAGATGAAAGAGTTGATAGTGGACTTCCGGAAGGGTAAGATGAAGGAACACATACCAATCCTCATAGAGGGATCAGAAGTGGAGAGAGTGAGCAGTTTCAAGTTCCTGGGTGTCAAGATCTCTGAGGATCTAACCTGGTCCCAACAAATCGATGTAGTTATAAAGAAGGCAAGACAGCGGCTATACTTCATTTGGAGTTTGACAAGATTAGACATGTCAACAAATACACTCAAAAACTTCTATAGATGGAGAGCATTCTGACAGGCTGCATCAGTGTCGGGTATGGAGGGGCTACTGCACAGGACCGAAAGAAGCTGCAGAGGGTTGTAGATCTAGTCAGCTCCATCTTGGGTACTAGCCTACAAAGTACCCAAGACATCTTCAGGGAGCGGTGTCTCAGAAAGACAGCGTCCATTATTAAGGACCTCCAGCACCCAGGGCATGCCCTTTTCCCACTGTTACCATCAGGTAGGAGGTACAGAAGCCTGAAGGCACACACTCAGCGATTCAGGAACAGCTTCATCCTCTCTGCCACCCGATTCCTAAATGGACATTGAATCCTTGGACACTACTTCACTTTTTTAATATATATTATTTGTTTTTGCACGATTTTTAATCTATTTAATATACGTATACTGTAATTGACTTATTTATTTATTATTATTATTTTATTTTGTGTTTCGTTTTCTTCTAGATTATGTATTGTATCGAACTGCTGCTGCTAAGTTAACAAATTTCATGACACATGCTGGTGATAATAAACCTGATTCTGATTCCGTGAATGCCTGTAAGAAAATGAATCTCAGGGCTGTATATGGTGACATATATGTACTTTGAGAAAGGATCTAGTGCTTTCCCGGTGTACATGACAAAAAATCTCTTCTCGGGCTTCCTATCTGTACCAGGCTGGAAGCCCAATAAGAGTTTTCGATATATGTACTTTGAGAAAAATTTACTTTGAATTTTGGTGAGAGAGAACTATGATTTTACTGTAAGCAGGAAACCTACTTAGATTAGTTTCAATATTTTAATTGATCTGTATTGCTCACATTTGTGGTGCTTTAATGCAGTTTTCAAAACAAATATTTTCAACTGCTTTAACAATTTTTAAACAGATATTAGGTGTTTCAAACAGTGAGTGTCTAAACTATTCACGGTAACTCTGATAGTTGTGAGTGCAGGTGACTGCTTATGTTTGGTGATGCTTTCATTGAATTAGGGCACACAGAAGGTGAGCAGAGAACTGTGTGAGGGCCATACTGGAACAAAGTGTGTGGCACATCGCCACTCAGCCTGTGACATTGGGACCTATTACTCTCAGGCAACTGTTATGACCCTGACCTGTAGCACAAAACCATTCCCAAGGAAAACAATATAACTGTTTATTTTTGTTAGTGTAATTTCCGACAAGGAGACCCTGGCCTGGAGTTACACGCTGATATTGGTTCTTTGCAGAAATGGGACCTGCTCTCGGGACCTCGGCCTGGGAATCTAGCGTACCTTCAGGGTGCTGGATTTTCATGGCTCTGAAGATGGGCTGATCCAAGGCTGGTACCACCACCTGAGACGGAAGATTGGAAGCACCAAGCTTGCTGCTAGCTATGTGCACAGAGACCTGAGTCCTTTAGGCACAGGGCTTGGAAGAAGCAACATAACGGACTTTTAACATCATAAATCAGTGAGTTGTTTTGTTATGTCTCCCCTCTCGCTGTGAAAGGGGGACACCTCTTTTTCCCTTATTGGGGAGAGAGAGAGAGCCTGTGGTATGTTGAATTACCAGGTGAACGAGTAGTCTTTGGGGTACTGCAAGTCTGTGTCTTTATTGATGCTTTGCTGCACGTTTGAGTGCTCGGTGGGGGGGCCCCGATGCTCTTTTGCTGGTGGGGGGGTCGTTGCTTTACTGCTGCTTATGCATGGGAGGGGGGAGTTGGGGTCCTTGGGGGTTCTAACATTTAACTCTCATTTACTCTTTGAGGCACTCCTCTGTTTTCACAGATGTTTGCGAAGAAGAATAATTTCAGGATGTATATTGTATACATTTCTCTGACATTAAATGTACCTATTGAACCTACATACCTTGTAAGCATATAATGAATTTCAGGCAGCTATCAATTTACTATTTTGCTTGTATGCACTGTCCGATACTAAGATTTGATCTCAGCTTTTTCAGGACAAATCCCTGAAGTTCAATTATTATCTTTTGGCTCTTCTTGCTACTAAAGAGTTGAGTGAAGAGTGACCTAATAAAGGTTGTTAAACTTATGAAGAGATTTGATTGGGCAGGTGTAGAGATGTTAACAATTGTGGGTCTTCCAGAGCAAAGGTTAAGATACAAGACAATAACAGGCATGAGGTGCATATGACAGGCCATTTAGACCATAACGGACTACAAATCCACCCTGCAGGTCAAAGACATTGACGCCTCTCTTCCTGATAGACTGAATGTCTTTTTATGCTCAGTTTCATGCACGGAATCAGTCAGAATGCTACAGTAAATGAAAATGTAAAAAAAAAACAACTGTAGACCCTGGAAATCTAAAATTTCCAGTGAAATCTAAATTTCCAGTGCCGGTGAAGAAGGCCCCCTCCCACTTCCCCTGAGGAGTAGGCATTCTGTCTCGTCGCAGCTGATGTGAAGGAGGCCTTAGCTAGTGTCAGCCCACATAAAGCTTGATAACGTACCTGGTCAGGTGCTGAGGACCTGTGCAGCTGAGTTAACAGAGGTTCTAACTGGCGTCTCCAACATCTCTCTGGAACAGTCCACTGTCCCCTCAGGCTATAAGGTGGCCACCATCATCCTGCTGCCCTAGAGGGCAAAATCAACCTGCTTCAACAACTACCGTCCAAAAGCACTGGCCTGAACAGTAATGAGTGCTCTGAGCAGCTGGTTATGGATCGTGGTAAATCCCTGCAACATTGTAAGCAGGAGAAACTCTGCAGATGCCAGAAACCCAAAGCAAAGCACACAACATGCTGGAGGAACTCAGCAGGTCCCAAAGTGTCCTAATTAACTGTATCAGCAGGTCAGGACCTTAGATTGAAACTTCTTGAGGGTAGGCATCCCTTGAAAAGACTTTGTACTTGAGCAGCAAATCATAAACACAAGAAAGTCTGCTGATGCTGGAAATCCAAAGCAACACTTATAAAAGGCTGGGAGGATTTTTGCTCCTGGGGAAGGTCTTGGCCCAAAACAATGACAATCTATTCATTTCCAGAGATGTTGACTGACTTGCTGAGTTCCTCCAGCATTCTCTGTGTGTTCCTGCAATATTGGATCCTTTTCAGTTCATTTATTGCTCAAATCTGTCCACTCATGATGCCACGTGGGTATGTGGAATGAGCTGCAGGAAGAAGTGGTACCATTACAATGTTTAAAAGACATTTAAACAGGTACAATAATAGGAAAGATTTGGAAGGATATAGCCCAATGTGGGAAAACGGGATTAGCTCAAGCCGAGAATTTGGTCAGCTTGATCAGGTTGGGTCATAGGGCCTGTTTTCGTTCTGAATGATTAAGACTCTGTGAATATATCTTCAGTGTTAACCTTGAAAAGAAGCTTGTTCCAACAGCCAGTTTCTCTGTTGTGGTGCTATTTAATTCTGTGTAAAGAATGCTAAATTAATAAGTTGAAGCAGTAAATAAAACTACCATCCATAATAAATAGCATAAGTTATATAAAGCTATATATTTTAAGATGATCTAACAGAACTTTTAAAAATGTTTTCTTTGCAATGTAGCAGTTCTCACTCATCCATCTTTAAGTGGAAGATAGTGGAGAAGTCTAGTCTGGTTTTCATTTTGAGTGATTCCGTGGTTTATATCACATCAGGTGTCAAGGTCTGTGTGACACCTTTACCCTCTGCTGCACTGGTAAAATTAAACTCAGCAAAAACTGCAAAGAAGCTTCCACTGTAAACACAAATGGGAATGCAATGGGTTCCAGTTAATTGAGACAGCTACTTATTTAGAACAACTCTTGAAGAATAAAAACTAATTGAGGAAAAAGCTAGGACTCCCTTCATTTATCTGGGACACCATGCCGTTTAATTGAGACAGAAGGTTATCGTCAGTTTCTAACTAGCATCAGTCACATGCACTTGTGCAGCCATTAGACACTACACTGTGCTTAGAGCAACCAGGTTTTAACTGACAGCAGTTGCGTGTATTTGTATTTTGTCACTAATTATACGAATTATTTTGCTCACTTCAGTTTCAAGCATTCAGGCTTTGAGGTACCAGAAACGACTGGGAAAGAAAATGAAATAAATTCTCTACATCGACAAGTTAGGGACTGTAAAGAATTTGAAGGTATTGACAATCATCTTGAATGTTAAAATGAAAATGAAGATTTGACAGATGCATTTATTAAAAGCATTGTATGAAGGCAATCTATAACCTCAACTAGGTGTCTACACTGTCTTTGTTCACTTACAGTCAATCAAAATAACATAGCAGTGTACACTAAATTAATTCCTCCGCCAATAACTATTAGGAACTAATACACAGTTTTATAGTACTGTAATCGTATTAGTAGTGCTCTGTTTTGTTCTGCACTTCATTCAAGTACTTATTTTGTTACTGAGTTAAACAGTAGTTACCTTTTTAACTATTTCCATGAAACTTTGACTAATTGGGGCAGCTGCTTATTTGGGTCAAAATATACTGGTCCCGAAGTGTCCCAATTAACTGTATATAATTTCTTTTCAATATTCTGTTTAATTTAGAAGGCACTTTTGATTAATGGGTATAGAAAATCCTTTCTCTGTGGTGCCATGAAAGCAAGGGCAAAAGCTTTGGAATCAGCAGCTCATTGAGACTCAGCAGCCTTCACAGATCAGACACATTTTGACTCTTATCTAAATAAAGTGCATTCATACCCATCTTCTCAATTTTATACTGAGAATTTATTTCCAATTTTCTTCAGTGGGTTCCCAAATTCATTGCTTATTTTATAAAGTTAAAAGGACAAACATAAAGAAAATTGGTAATCAAAGGCTGCAAATCCTGACTGATTTAAGGGAAGCATAAATCTTGAAACCTATAAACAATTGTTTCACCAGCAATATGAAACCATAAGTCCTGATTTGATTTGTGAACTATTTCTGGACATATGTGCAAGACACAAATTATTTTCACAAAATTAGGGCACTGATTTAAAACTGAGGTCGACTTCTTGCCTATTATATGCAAGCAGCATAAAAAATGCATGGGCAAGTTATATGAACCAGCTGAAGATTATACAATCAGGCATGAGCAGGCTTGTGGCAGAATGAAAATTACTTAATGTCCTTACATATTTTGTGGGTGCAAGATGTGTAGGTATTGGTTTGCTACTGGTCTTCAGTTGTTATTGTCAAATGTATCAAGATATAGCAAGGTAGTAAAGAGTAAAACAGAATGTAGAATATAGCGGTACAGCTGTCAAGGAAATTGCATTGCAGGTAAACAAGTAAACTATGAGGACCATGGTGAGGCAGATTGGGATCAAGAGTTCACCTTTACAAGAGGTCCATTCAAAAGTCGAATAACAGAAGGGTAGAAGTTGTCCTTGACTCTACTGGTACATGCTTTCAGGCTTTTGTATCTTCTACTTAATGGGCGGGGGAGAGATGAGAGAATGACCATAGTGGGTTAGAGCCTGGACTATGTTTCCTGTTATCTTAAGGCACCAGGAAGTGTAGACAGAGTGAGCAATGGGGAGGCTGCTTTGCATAATTGACCGGTGCTATATTCACAACTCTATGCAATTTCTTGGGGTCTTAGCAGAGTAACTGTTACACCAAGATGTGATGCATCAGGTCAAATTTCTTGGAATCTTGGAATCTCAGGTTCACGCAGATAATTAACTAAAATCTTTTGTTAAGACATCACCTTGGGCATCTTCTAGCCCCCACTTTCTTTCTCATACAAGGAGAAATCAAGTTGTTGCTTTTTTTGGGCTTGAAGGAGCACTCCACATCCTATAAGCCCTACAAGGAAATTGATGAAAATATTTTGTAACCAATAACATCCTATCTCTTTGGATGATCTGCCTCACAGTTGAATCAGCAGGAACTTGCTGCTGTCTTGTAGTGAGTTGGACACTAAGTCAGAAGCACCTTTTGGGAAGGTTACAATTGCAGAACAGTCAGTAGTTTCAAAGACTCTTTACAACTAATATTCTTTGTATTATTTTTATTTGCTCAGTTTGTCTTCTTTTTGCACGTTGCATATTGGAGTTTGTTAGTCTTAGTCTGTTTATGTACAGCTTTTTGTGAAATTCTATTGTATTTCCGTTTTTCCTGGAAATGCCTGTAAGAAAATTAATCTCAAGTTAGTATGTGGTAACATATATACATACACTTTAATGATAAATTTACTTTGAACTTTAGACTTTGATCTGCTCAAGATTTGGTGAGCAATTTTTGCCTCTTACTTTCTTCTGTCAACTAGGTTGGGTTAAACATCTGATTGCCAGCCATTAAGTGGAAATTTGGTGCCTTCAGAATCTGGTTGGTTTTCCACTTCAAATATAAACCATTGGAGTTCCCTCACTCTAGTGCTGAATTGCACAGAAGCCCATATTGTGAGTAACTGCATGCACTTTATTTATAACTTTATCTGATGAACCATACTATTGCCAATGGTGCCTTGTTTAATATTCCCCAAAGGAACATTGAACCACTACCATCATATTGTTAAATTTCTCAAGTTCATAAATTTTTCTTCACCAGAAGAAGTTACAAATTCTTTAGTAATTCAGGTTAAAGTTACTAGAGTTGCTTCTTTATTCTCTGAACTTTGATCCAGAGGAAAACATATTTTACATAGAAGGATAAAGATGGAGCATTGGATTGCCCTAGAAAGGAAGGCAACAAATCAAGGTTTGGAGGGGATTTAAAGTAATCCTATGTTGTAATGGCATTTTCAGTTCCAGTGATTTGTTGATGAATCCTGAGATTGAATCTTAAAGCTCTTCAATTTGATTTTCTGGTACTTAATCTTTTAACCTTGTATTCATAATTACAATTCAGAATAAATCTCAAATCTTCTTCCTGATCCATATGAGATTAAAGATTGACCTTACTTTAACTGCAAATCTGTTTCTCCCTTGATTCACTATGTCCATGTGGTTCTCCCATTATTCCACACGCTGACTTTTAGTAGTGACTGCAAATCCAAACATTTTAAATTCAAGATTGCTTAGCTCTTTGGAGGTATCCTATTTAATCATGTATTGCTTCTTATATCCACTCACTCTAGGCACCAAAGCATCACACAAAGGTGTTGCATCAGTAAACAGCTTCAGCCAGGCCAGACCTAAACTCGCTTACTAGAAAGGTGAGAGCCAGAAGTAGAAATAACTTTTGAATGACTATCAGTCAGAAAGTTAATTTCAAATGTGTCTGAGGCTTTCCTATAAGTCATTAATGAAATACATTTCTGAGGAATTGACATAATTGAAAACTACAATAAATATTAAAGTTAGATTGCCTGCCAACTCAGATTAGCAAACACCATCTCCATGACTCTTTTGCTTACTTGCTACAGCTACTCACTGGATCCACACTTTGACACGCAAGATGGACTTGAGACATCCAGATGACTCCTAATTGCTCTCTCAAAAGAGATTCTGAGTTGGGCCACAAATATTCATGTAAACCAACAAGACACAAATGTCCAAAATGTCAGAAACTATAGCAGCTTCTCAATCTCTTTGCTTCAGATTCACTGTGAGTGAGAACTAGAAAATAAAGATGATTGGACATTGAATGATGGAAGCTTTATTGGAGAGTGGTTCAGCTTGTATGGAGGTTTATGTCAGATGTATTCAATACAACCTCCACGATCTCAGGAAAACATTGTAGAAGTAGATTCACCATCCTCATGAGGATGGCTGACATAGTGCTTGGTACTGTACCTATCACTCATCTTCATTCATGAATAAAAGTAGAGGGAAATCTGCAAAATGTTGAAAACCATTCAATCCCTGAATAAAAGTAGAGGGAAATCTGCAAAATGGTGAAAACCATTTCAATCAACAATTGCATAGAATTATTACAACCTGTTCCAAGAGCATTACCGGTTTTCAAATATACTTCATTAAAACAAAGGGAAAAAAATCAAAAAATATGCAGATGCTGTAAATCTGAACTAAAAATTGAAGATTCTGGAAGCAATCAGTAGGCCTAACAACATTTGTGGAAAGAGAAGTAGACTTAACATTTCAAACTGAAGGCCTTTGGTCATTCTTCTTCATTTTAATTCTTCATCCCACACTGGTCTTTCATTGATCTTGAGTGCTGATTTCACATGGGCTATCAAAAGCCTGAGGAAGAGCATTTCAGTTTTTCTATTATGACTGACATAGCCTGATCTTCTGGACTTGTATTTCACAACTCCCACATGTTCCTTTAGTTTTTTTGTTTCTCCCTTACCTCATGAACATATCAGTTAAATGGCTTCATTAACAACAACCATGGCCTCACACAAACAGAGAATTCTTCTTTGTCCTATCAATTCCTTCTACAGCCTTCCTGCAATTTAAAGCCTTATTTTCTCTTTCCCAGTTCTGACAAAGGGTTTCAATCTAAAACATTAACTAGTGCTTTATCAAGTTTTTATAGCATTTTGTGAATTTTCTTAATCAAAAAATAGGGATCCAACTTCATGTTTCCTCACTCAAAAAGCCCCTGTTCCAGTTGTTACCCTCTTTAACAAATAATCACCTGATGGATTACCACTGGAGAATTCACAGCCTCAGAGCAAAGTAAAAGTAGCTATAAAATTCCTAAGAAGACTTTCAAAGCACTGAACATGTTGGTGAGTGAGCTCCGGTTACAGTATGCAAAATGGCTTCCTTCATGTGGTATCCACCTCAGGATAACACTGAGCCCCTGCGTTACCTGCATTCATTACCTGTGACCCAATGGAGCTCTGGCAAACAAGAGGACTGATTCTCTATGTGAGGTTAATTCTGCTAAAGGTATATTTTTTAGGCAACTATTTGGGAATGGAAATCTTTTAAGTGACTTCTTAACCTGATCTGCATCAACACATGTAAGAGTTCACAGGGAAGCCGTTCCTTCTCGACAATGCTCCTGAACCTAAAAGTTTCATAATTACTTTATGATAAAAACAGAATAATTGAAACATTCAGACCTACTCATTCACTGTAAAAAAAACTATAGATAGGCCAGCAATTTAAAAGTTATCTATATTGGATCAGTCTCATCATCCAGGTGTTCACAAATGATGTCGTTGTTCAGTCATTAAGTCAAGTCCGACTCTTCATGACCTCATGGACCATCGGGTCCATAGAGTTTTCATGACGAGATATGGAAGTAGATTGCCAGGCCTTTCTTCCTCACAGATACTGCTGCTGCCCAGGTTGGGACCTGGCTGGGCTTGAGCTCGGTAGTCTTGTAGTTCAGTGCTGATACCACTACACCACCAGCTGCTAGTAACCACTGAATTGTCTATGGTTTTTAGAATAGCCATAGGTAATTGTAATGCAATTTTATTATGCATGAGATGCAAATTGGTTTAGCAAAAACAAATGGCATCAAGCTAATAAATAAATAGATAAATATATTGGATACAGGACCAGGTAACCAAGAACAAAAAAAATGTAAAAACCATCAACGACTCACTTCCACAGGTTTAGTGAAACTATAGGCAGTAATCTGCTCAATATTTACAAGAAATAGACTAGTTAATGAGCATGTGTTTTGAGATATTATTCATGTCACTTTAATGAAGATAAATAAATTACTACAACAGGGAAACATCATCCAAAGATGCATAGACACAGCCCATTTCAAGTGGAAGCAGATTGCTTCAATACAATAGTGTAATAACTTTACTCTTCACTTGGCTCATTAATCAACTCACAGATCTGTAATAGTTTGCCAACGTCAAAAGCAAAAATAGAGCAAGTTTATTGATTATGCTTAAGAAAACCGCAAATTAAAAAATGTTATACACTTCCTTGTAATCTCCAATCTTGCTTCCCTTAACATCAAGCTGCAGGGATGTTTTTCATTTTGTAAACTCCAGAATAGGCTTGTTCTTAGAAACACATAGGTTATTAGGAAATTATTGGCTTACGCTCCCCTCCTGCACCAGCTGATCTGTTTGCATTTGCTTGATGCACCAGCCAGGCCATGGAAGTATCAGGACTGATTCCAGGTCTAAGCAGAGTTCATCGTATGGTGTTGGCTATATATCCACCATCTCTGGAGTTCTGAGTTCTGAGGGCAACTGAGGTTCTCACTCAACTGATATTCCAAAGAAAACCCTACTGGAAGAGTGCAAACAAAGAAGGGGTTAAACCTGGCTCCTTCAAGGTTACTCCTTGGAGCTCAAAAGCCTGGTAAAACTCATTATCATAACCTCTTTCTTTATTGGTGTACAAGAAGCCATACAGAACCAGAGGAAATGTAATACAAACAAGCACTAATTTTATCAGGGGGACAAGAATTTTGCAAATAAGGACATACTTCATGCAAGACTCGGTGTCCTCAATCAGTCATGGATTGGGTTAAATTCTGTGAGATCTGCTAGAAAATTACAACCTCTTGAGCAGGCAGCCTGGATGAGAAAACTAAAATTTACCATCTGTATTGAAAGCTTGATAATATATGACATGACAGTTACAACCAAATCAAGATGGCAATCATTTTTAATATGCAAGAAGGTAAAGTTGAAAGCATTCCATAATTGAAGAATCTTTGAATCATTCTTTGATTTCAAATAGAGTTTGAGGTTGGGCTGCCTGTAACTTACTAAAAAAAGTTTGAATATGCAGATCATTCAAGGCATAAACCTGCAATGATTAAACCTTTGAATATAACAAAAATAAATTCATTGTCAGCTTATTTTGTGCAATGATGTCAATAATCAGTTCTTTGAATGATACTCAGAAACTAAATGTTGGGAGTTCACTGAAGGAGCAGCAAGCTGAAAAGGCATTCAACTAGAAGTCGAAATTGGTTTTACCAACTTGTTCAGATTGGGCCTGGGGAAAGTCTAGGGGGAGATGAGGGAACATCCTAATCTCTACTAGGTTGGTTCTCCTGCAGAATGTAAACCAAGTTGGTAAAATTTGTGAAGCATCTTGAAAAACATGCATCAAGTTACTTGGTCATTCCACATTTTACGAAGTCTTACTCCTAAAGTTTTAATAATTAATCATAGATCCAAATCTCACAGCCAGTGACACAATCTCATTGTTCATTCCAAAATATCATTTCCACTAATTTAAATACCTCTGTCAAATCATGCTTTTATCTCATCTGCTACATTCCCAATATTCCCAAGCACTTTCTTAAAGGTGATTCCCCTGCAAACCAAAGAAAATTGAACTATCATACTATCTGCTAACTCAACATATTGTCTATAGTAAGAAGTCCAAAACTATACCCTCCTCCAAACATGCTTTTAAGAGATCTAAAATGGATGTAAAATCAATAAAAACATAAGCATTCCATTTGCATATTTTGAAAGGTAGTCTTATTCACTTGAAATATTGATTTTTACCTTAAGTGGGAATAGATCTTATTTTGGAATAAGGTATATCATAAATATTTATAATAAGGTTCATATGAGTTGATCACACATTTTCACTATGGGATTGAACAGTTGGAACAGGACAGACTTCCTGAAGTTCCTAATAATTTGCCAATTTGTAATTAATGCAATTCATTAAGATTCCACTGCAATCATTTATATACATGCCAGGATGCAGAAACCATTTGATATATTAAGTTGGTTCATATAGTAGCACAGTAAAGCTTTGAAGTGTTTGAAGAAGGTTAAGTACTCGTAGCCAAGTTGACCTGAGAAACAAAGGAAATCATACCTGCTCGGTTGGTCTTTTAATGCTGTTACAAGTGATGAGGCAGCACATGCCCAGTGACAAATAGCCACATAGGGTTATAAATACATAAAAGTTTACCTCAGGGCAGCATTACTTTCAGGACTAGCTCCCACTTTTGGCCTCAGATGTAATTGTATGACTGAATAATATCATTGGGTAGATTAATACAAAATGTTGGAAACACTCAGCAGGTCAGGCAGCGCCTGTGGAATGGGTTAATGCTTCAGGTCAAGAACCCTTCATCATAACATGGAAGGTGAGAAGGCAGTTGGTGTGATGCTGTGAAGGGGGGGCATGTATATAAATATGACAAATTAAATATTTCTAATGAGACTAGGGTTGGCCAGATGTTTCCAATATTTACATAGCTGTCTGATTAATACATTGATGGTGGACAATAGAAAAGAGAAAAACAAACACATGCTAACAATGTGAAATGCGAGTTAGAGCAAATGTTGAAAACCTAAATTCAGAATGGGAAAGTTGGAAATGCCCAGTCATACAGGCAATGTTTCTAAAGAGAGAAAAACTGAGTTATCGATTACTTTACTTTATTGTCACTGAACAATTGATACTAGAGCATACAATCATCACAGTGATATTTGATTCTGCGCTTCGCGCTCCCTGGACAACATATGTAATATATTATTACATATGGGTAACCTCTAGCAGAACTGGTCAACTTTGATACAAAGAGAAGTTATTTATCTGAAATTGTCAATTTGATGTGGAATCCTGAAGTCTCCAATGTGCCCTCACAGAATATGAGTTATTGTCCGTGGATTATTTTATGATCTATTTGCATAAAATGTTAATCCAATCCACATTTGCATAGTATAGTCTGCCACAACAGCAACTTCTGTGAAAGCATTTTAGAAAAATATTTGAAAATTCTCCTTATTGACATTCACTTTTGTTTTTCCATCCATGATCCTGTTACTTGCTTCCTTATTATTGATTTGCCAAGCAATAAAAATGATCTTTCACTATTGAATGTATCAAAAAAATTTCTAATCCTGCAAACACGTTTCAATTCCTGTTTTAATTTCTTTGATGCAGGGAATGCCATTTCTTTCTGCATTGCTTCCTTTAATTATCAATACATTTGTATTCCCTTGGTTTTTCTACCCTACTGAGAATCTTGATATTTCACCTACCTCCCTTTCAATCTTTTTGAATGACATAGTCCACCATATTGCCTGCATTCAACTCCATCTGCAGCCTAAGGCTTTCCAAATGTTCTGGATGATTCCTGCAAATACTGTAAAGAAAGTGAATTTCAGGGTTTTATATTGTGACATATATGCACTTTGATAATAAAATTTACTTTGCACTTTAATGCCTAATTCGTATACTCAGCAAACATCAGCATGTGTCTTGCTATGTCCATATACAAATAATTTGTGATAACATGGGATATTGTTACATTGCACTTCCCAGGAAAGGTTCATTCACCTCTTTTCTTTCTGTCCTTTATCCAGCCCTTCAATCCATGTGAATACAACGCTATTTTAATATAAGGTTCATTCATGTTATTAATGGTTTTTTTCTATGACACCTATCAAGTGTCTAAAATAATTCAGAAATGTTATGATACCTGTTCCAAGAAGATGATTATTCTTGGAGTTTCTGAATTGTTGTACAGCTTTCAGGTAACAATCTGACTCATCAATCGGTTCACAGTTCACTATTCTAATGTGCCCTGAATAAACCTCTCCTCTCACTAATCCACTAAGACAATCTCATATCATCCATGGCATAAATCCCACAGAGCAGTTTTCAGATTTTGCATTTGACATAGTCCATGATTAAACACAGGAAAGCAAATGTTTGCCTTGTTCCAACTTTCAGAAGCTTTCATTAAGATAAATCCACAAAATATGTTACAATTGTTTCAATCACTGCCTTGACATTCACACAGGGTGAAGATAATAACGTTACCTTATGCCCTACACCCTTCGGGTAAAAATGATAATAGGACAAATATTCACACCCAAAGACCAAGATATTCTGTAAATAAACCCTCAAGTCTCCAGCACAGCAAAGCAAATGCTACAAAACAGGTCTATGCATAATTGGGATTGTTAACAAGACTACATTGTAGTAGGCTGCTTCAATCAACAACACTTATCAATAGGAAAATTTTTGGCTCCTCTCATTACAATACGCATTATGAAAATAAACTAATTAACCTCATAATGGCAAAAAAAAAGCTGCTAAGAGAATGAGGAAATTAAGATGCAGGTTTGCAGCACAACTTGTTTTCCTCTGTTACCACTCACACAGGCTCCAGCAGAGAGTGTACATTTACAGAAAACTGACCAGCCATTTCTTGTTTCAGTGTCTTGATTACACGCGTATAAGACCAAAATTACCAATAATCCAGAAAAACTGAATTATTACCGCTGACATAGTCCATCAATCTTCCCTTCCAAGAAGCACAGGAGTCCAATTAGTTCCTTACCCACGTGCTAGGTCTTTTACTTTTTTCCCCAATGTTTCATAAGATCTCACTAAACATTGAGCCCTTCCTCTACCATTTAAGCACAAAGGGGTGAATCAGAAGAAAAAGTGTCCACAACTTTTATTTAATTTGTGCATTGGAAAGTGTTGATCAAGATCCATTCACTAGAGGCTTTTCATCAGATACCTGAAGCTTGCTTTCATAACCCCAAACAGCACAAATCAACATCACTAATGGATGAACGAAGACAGAAACTGAGATAAAAAAAACCAATTGGGCTTGAGATTCAAAGTAAGGTGGGAGACGACATTGAAGTGCTTAGTGAAATGCCCCTATTTCAGTGAAGAGCACATTTTGGAGGAGGGGAGAACAGAAAGTGTTCAGAAGATCAAAGGGCATAACAGCAGCAATTAGATAGGGAAAGACAAACATAAGTCACTGTTAAAAATAAATATCAATGTTTCTTTCAAATTAATTTTATATCTTGTCCAGTGAAAGGATTATATGATATGGGTGGCTCTGGACTGTACACAGAATGAACGCAGGGTACAGGTATGTAAGTTACAAGACAGACACTCTCGTCCAATGTGCTAAAACAATCTCCAGGATGGCACTCGTAATGAATATCTTGAACTCTGCCACAATTGTTCAGATGAACAGTACAGAGAACCTGGACATGTCAGCAGAAGGACAGTCGTTGACTGTAGCTATGCAGTCAGCTCTCACGCAGCTCCAAGCAGTAAAGGACAGCTAGCAAGCTGATTCCTAATTGAACCCAGGATCTTGTTGTGTCTGTGCACAACTACATATATATTAAATAAAATCACGCACGTGGGAGATGGATTTAACTGGCGTATTCACGTTGCAGCAAGAGGGGGAGAGAGCAATGTGCATGCGCAGGCAATAGGTCAATACGTAGTGCTAAAGGGGGGGTCATTGCTCTAAAAGAAATAGATCCATATGTTACACTTCATCCCCCTCCCCAGTTTAGATTAATGCAAAATAAAACTGTATATATACAAAACATTCAATTCACTTTCAATAACCCATATTCCAAATAAACATGTTTTCACAATAACAATCCATAACTAACTTCACAGTTCTAAAGGTTCAGTCTTTTGGGTGGTGTTCTGTGTTTTTCTGGATAGTGCCTCTGGGCCTGTGGAATGGCATCAGGTTTGGTCGGTGTCTTGTCTAAGACAATGTTCTCGATTTCCGGTGACATGTTTCTTTCAGCGACATCATCACTGGGAGGTAAGTCCAGTGATTGTAACGTGTCCATCTCGTTGGATGCATTCCACTCAGGTCTGTTCTTCAGTTGAGAATTCAGTGTCTGGTCCACTTGACATCTCCATGTCTGATCTCCAACATCCACTGTGTATGTACATCAGTGGTCCAGTTCTTATAGCTATCCTACCAAGTGTCCACTTGTCTTCTTGGTAATCACGTGCTAAGACTTCCTGTCCAATCTCAAAGCTCCTTCCTGCTTCACTTGGCAACTGGCTGAACTGTTCATTCTGTACTTCTCTCCAGCAGTCTGGTTTCAGGAGGTCTATGTGAGATCTAAGAATCCTGTTCATGAATAGCATTGCAGATTTCTCGTTGCATGAACAGGGTTCTGATACACAAAAAGGAAGTTGTCCACCTTGTGCTTTAGAGAAATATCTTCCTTGGCCATCACTTTAATGGACTTCTTGAAGGTTTGGATAAACCTTCCAGCTAACCCATTTGTTGTTGGGTGGTAAGGAGCTGACTTGAAATGTCTGATGCCATTTTTCTTTATGAACAGTTGGAATTCTTCCTGACATGTATTGTGTTCCGTTGTCACTCACAATTTGATAGGGTAAGGCGTTTCTGGTGAAGATAGTCCTCAGAGCAGAGACAGTCTTTTCTGAGGTGGTTGACTTCAGTGGTATAACCTTCAGCCACTTCGAATGAGCATCCACAGCAATCAGGAAAATGGAGTCCATGAATGGCCCAGCAAAATCAATATGTACTCTTTGCCATGGTGAAGGTGGCCACTCCCACATGAGTAATGGTGCCAGTGGGGATGCATTTTGTACCTTTGTCATCCCAAACAGCTTTTGGCCAAGTCTTCGATCTGTTTTACTATTCCCTTCTCAGACACCTTCTGATTAGCATTAAGCAGCTGTGACTGCCTCTGGTTAGTGCTACCACTTAAGTTGCAGTTGCCTGTTGATGCCACTATGAGAGCTTTGATTAAGTTCCAGTCTAGTTGGATTTTCCTCAACCTCTCATGACCGAAGAGAGCTGGCTCTCCACTTTTCAATGCCTAAAGCTCTAACTGCTGTGTTTTGCCTCCATGCATCATATTTACTTTCAGTTTGCCTTTGGGAGACACTTCTTTTCATCTGTGTAGGTCTTTACCATCACTGAGATCTCCTCCAATAGTATCTTACAAAACAGTCTGTTGTAGTCAGCCTCTGGAATTATGGACAAAGCTGATCCTGAATCCAGCTCCATTTTCAGTTTTGCACCAGACACATCTATTGTGATTCAAATGCTTTTGTGATCAGCCTCAGTAACACTATGCAGTTCCAGGCATGACAGTTCACCTGTGTCAGACTCTGGGTTGTCTCTTTCACATGCAGTCGCTTAGTTTTGTGTGTGACAATTCACTCGGTGTATTTTCCTCTCTGGTTCTGCTTTTTGTCTGACTTGCACACTTTCTCTATATGACGTTGTCTCTGACACTTTCTGCACTCTTTTTCCTTGAACCAACAGTCATTTGCATCATGGGAGGATTTGCCACATCAGTAACATTTTCGGCTGTTTGTACCATTCAGGGACATTTTGTGCATTTCACATTCTAACCTCCTTTTCTGTAGTTCTCACGATATTGCAATGCTCGATGCCTGTTCTAAGGTTAGGTCTCTTTATGCCAATGTCCTCATTTGAGTGCAAACCTGTCCCTTAATGCATCAGAAAGTCCATCTCTAAGGTCACAGTACTAGGAAAGTTTGCACAGTTCTACAATGTATTCAGAAATGCTTTCACCGTTTGACTGGTTCCTTTTGTAAAATCAAAATCTTTCAGCTATTGTCAGTGGTTTAAGGCTCAAGTGATTTTGTAAAATTGTAACAATTTCATCAAACGTCTTGCTTGCTGGCTTTTCAGGTGTTACCAGGTTGTGTAAGAGACTGTACGATCTTGGGACCAGTAAGCTAAGAGGTGTAGGGGCTTTCTTTTGCTCCTCCACGTTGTTTGTATTACAATATAGTTCAACCCTCTTGATATAGGACCCCCAGCCTTCAGTAGCACTATTAAATTTGTCAACTTTTCTGAAAGCCATTACCATGTAATTTTCACTTTAAATTCAGCGTGTCTTTCACTGTTACTCATGTGTTTCTGTGATAACATCCGTGACAGCTATGTCATGCTGTTTTGTCCTAGAACTGTTGGTGCAGTTGGTGATATTTTCTGACATTCAGGTTTGTACTCATTTCCAATCAATGTGTCTGTGCACAACTACATATTGATTAAATAAAGGCAAGCACACTGGTGTTGTTGTAATGTGAGTATTATTAAAAGTAAGTTAATACTAATCGGGGAGCTGTGGGTAGCAAGAGGCGGGATCTGGGGTTGGCGGGGTCTTTACTTCCGCTCTTTTTACTCCCAGTATGCATTGTATATCGTTCCTCCACCCATGCCGCACGAGGTACCTGGAAGCCTCTGTATTGTAAATATCATTTGCCGTCCCAGATAAAGATGCTCTTCTGGCCATCAAGTTGTTGAGTGGTCTTTTTGTAAAGTACGGTAGGTGTATTCATGTTAGAGTGAGAGAAGGGGAGAGCAATGTGCATGCACAGACAACAGATCAATATATAGTGCTAAGGTGGTGGGGGGGGGGGGGTGGACAGTCACTGCTCTGAAAGAAATAGATCCATACATTACAGATCCCACTTTTGGTCTGGACTGACCTGTTATTAGGCACGACAGAAACAACAGCTGAGAATGAGTGCAGATAACAACTAAAAAGGTTTTGTTTGTGTTTCAGAGAAGGAATGATAGTTGGTGTTGGACTGTGTGACAATACTTGTGGGCTGCCCAGTGCAGCGACACATCCTTGGCTGTGTATGTTGTTAACGCAAATGACACATTTCACCGTATGCTTCGATGTACATGTGATAAATACAATCTAATCTGAATCTGACCGAAAGCAAACAAGTGAGATCGGGCTGGAGAATCTCACCGAAGTTGGTCACTTACCATCCATCTGTCAAAACCATGTGTTGAATTTGAGAAAGGAAAAGAAACATTTGCCATTGGGTTAATGATGCCACTTTCAGTAAACATAGAGGAGGCATCCTGATCTCGTCTTCAAACAATCCTGCCTTTGCAATAATATAGCAGTTCCCAGCATAATTCACACCAAACTGAAAAATAATGGGGGAAGAAAGTCAGAAAAGGTCATACCAAGATAATCATCATCAATTATCATTAATTGAGGTTGTCCATAAAGTCAAGGTCTTCTAAAGAGTAGAGTCCACTTAATGCTTCTGCTTATCTTTCGTTATTTGCCTCATAACCAGGTTAAGTAATATCACTGACATGACACAGCCTTGCCTGATTCCTGTCTTGATTTCAAAGTTCAAATTGCAGTCTCCAACTCTGCAGCTGAAATTACCACAGAAACTCTGGATAAGCTGGACAATTTTGGAAGGGATCCCATATCATCTGAGAATTCATCAGAGGCCCTCCCTGTGGATGCTAGCAAAAGCCTTTTCAAAGTCCGCGAAATTCACCAACAGTCGTCTCTGCCTCTGTGTGCGCTGTTTTATGATGTTATGCTGCATGAAGATCTGGTTGACACAGCCTCTGTTTCTCCTGAAACCAGCTTGCTCTTTCCTTTAATAACTCCCTTTGACCAGGCCTTGGGTACTTGTCCCCATTCCCAGATGATAGTAAACAGTGGCTGCAGGATACCTGCTGCAACGTTTGGTTCAGCTTTGAGTTCAGCATTCAGATTGTCATGTCCTGGAGCTCTGCTGTTCTTTAATGATTTAATCGCAGCAACAATCTCTTCTTTCTTGTGTGGATCTGTGTTGATGTCAACATCCTCTTTCGCCTCGTATGCAGGTTCTTCATTTAGTGGTAGTCTATTCAGTGATTCTCTGAAATACTCCATCTGTCAAGCTTCTTTCTCTTCCTCAGCTGTCAAAACGGACCATTCTTATCTCTCACTGGATCTGGCCTGGAACTTACTGCATACCAATTTTGAAATTATGATTATATTTCCCTGATCCCCTCAGTTGGCTGCTGCTTTGGCCTCCTCTGCAAGGTCTTCCTTGTAGACCCTCTTATCCTTTCTTACAAGTCTCTTCATCTTCTTGTTAGCTTCAGTAAATGTTAGATGAAATTTCTTCTTAATTCGTGTTGACTTTCCATTTAACACTCTTTTCTAAGACTGTCCATATTTACTGCTGTATCCACTCTTTGTTCTTCTTCTTTCCAGCTCTGTGTCCTAGACAAACCTCATTGCTTTCCTTGAAAACTGAGGAAATGTGTTTCCACATTGTGTCAATCCTGTCTACTGACACATCCTTGTCAAGTTCTTGCATGGCCTGGAACCTGTTCTTCAGCTGAATGGTGAAGGCAGATCTCACACTGGTGTCCTTGAGCTTTTCAACATCAAAATTGTCTCCACGTACATGTGGTGTGGTCCCAGTGGTTCTCAGCTTGAGTTTCATCACTGCTACACCAAGATGGTGATCACTTCCTGTATCTGTTCCTCTCTTCACCTTTACATCCTGCAAGGATCATCTCCACATACCATTAACCATTAAATGGTCAATCTGGCTCTTGTCATGTCCATTGGGTGAGCACCATGTTAGTTTGTGGATTTCATGCTGTGGAAAGAGCATCCCTCCTGTGTCCAGATTGTTCATGGTTCTGAATTCCACCAAAAGGGTGAGCTGCCATTTCCCACTTCCACGTTTAGATCTCCCGTGGCAATGATTATGTCATGGCATGGAGTTAACTCTACCTCCAATTGCAGCTGTTCAGAGAAAGCACCCATTTCTTCAATGTCACTATCGTTAGTTGGAGCATAGCGCAGGATCACACTTGCTTCCCTTTCAGCCTGCTGCTGATTGGTTTCCACTCCAGCAAGCACTTCTCAATGACTTTCTTCAAAATGACAGCTACACCACCTTGGTGCTGACCATCTTCCCTTCCGGAGTATAAAACTGTTTCACCAGTTGCTGCCTTTAGTCTGTCCATCTGCTTTCACTGACGCCCAGTATATGTAGCCTGTAAGGACGCATTCCTGCGGTTATTTGTGCTAGCTTGCCAGTGTGGTGCATGGTTCATACATTCCTAACCCTAACTTAGGTCTTGATATTGGCAGTGTTCGGGATTCCTTCATCGTGCCAGTAGATTTCTCTTGGTTTTCACTACTGTCAGCCATGCAAATCCTGGTGGAGACTCAGGAATACCATCACACACAGATACAGAATTTTTCATTGCTGTTTCCATAACAATCCTTTTGACCTGTCAGGGTTGGTAACCCTGAGCTGAGCCCCCAAACCTGGAGGACCAGTGGACCTCTCTTAGTCTGACCTCTACCCTTTGACCTGTCTGGTATGGGTGACCCCACCAAGAGTCAAAGCACAAGGCCCTGACTCCAGCCAACGTAACCCTCTGGGTCATTAAGGCACGCAAGCCTCCAAATCCTGTGACAACTTCTTGGAGGATACCAAGAGAACAATGGGGAAATAAGCAAGGTTAAAGCAAATATTGTGTTGCTCATCTGGCAGCATGTGCACCAGCATCAAAACAAACATCAAAACAAGAGCCGCACAGCAAATGAAAGTGTATGATGCCCGAAAGGCAGAGAGGGGGCACAAAAACAACCCATGACTCAGTTGATCAAGCTCCAGAGGGCTCAGAGCTTAACTTCCAATGAATTGAGAAGAAGGGTGCAGATGCAGAAGTAGGTTATATTTAAATCACTGAAAGAACCTCAAGATATTAACCCATAATACAAGCAAAGACGCTCAGCTGCAACTAAATGTGGTGGTTACTATGGTGATTTTAAATATAAAGAACCCAGCATATGAGAGGAGCAAGTGTACTATCTGAGACCTGCTCAAGCACATAATGGGATCCACTAATTTAGTAAATAGCTCTTCCACACAACTGGTGTGCAGGTTCAGTGTCACGGGCAGCTCAGTCAGCTTGAATGCAGGGTGCTTTCTGAATCATTGCCTTATTAAGTGGGCACCTGTTTCTGAAAAGCTGAAGTACTACAAAACTCAAAGCCCATTTTATTATGCTTATGGAGGGCAAGCAATCAGTAACCTGTTCATAGCTTCCATCACCCAGGCACTGTGAGCAAAAATCACAGAAGGTGTAGCAGATGATCCAATCAAATGACAACGTCAGTTAAAGTGCAAGTACTTTTTGCAAATACCTTTGGCATTTTTTTGAGTTATTGCGTTCATAAATCCAGTCGCTCAAAGTGCACAATAAAATTTGCCTGCTAATTTAAACAGTGCTGTATTTTAATGAAAAAATAATAACTGTCTGCGAGTTAGGGTTGTTTGAGCTTATCTGCTCGACTTGGTCTGGCCTGTGGAAGCAAAATCCCAACCTTATTTAGAAATGTCAGAGTTAGTATTTACACAGCAATAAAAACGTATTAATTCTTCAAAAAAAAAAGCTCTGGGCCATAGAGCCTCATTTTCAATCTGGCTTAAGGCTAAAAATCCATCTGTTCACTTAAAAAAACTCATCACCTCTGTGGATGGATGATGGGAGTGATTAGATTTCCTGAAATTAAATTCAAAACCAAACATTTGCTGTGACAGGAACCAGGTAAATTTTGGATCAGAAGGAGTTTTATAGGTTTCCATCTGATAGATAATGAATCTAGCTTACTTAGTCAAAGGATTTATTGAATATATATAACTTATTTGATTTTGAATTCAGTGTGTTCTGGCCTCTAGAGGCGCAGTCCGTTTTGTATGAACATCACCTCCGGTACATAAGTTGTTTTTTTATGTTATCTACTGCGCAGATTAATTTTGATTTCAACTTGAATTGAAGCAGATAATGGAAAGACATCTATCTCCATCCACGTTTTATTTGCTCTTGAAACAGCAGGATCTTTTCAATAGTTCAATAATTCAATAGTTCCATTTAATATCATATAATGTATTCAATATAGAAACATAGAAAACCTACAACACAATATAGGCCTTCAGCCCATAATGCTGTGCTGAACATGTATTTACTTTAGAAATTACCTAGCGTTACCTATAACCCTCTATTTTTCTAAGCTCCATGTACCTATTCAAAAGACCCTATCGTATCCGCCTCCAACACCATCACCAGCAGCCCATTCCACGCACTCACCACTCTCTGCGTAAATAAACTTACCCCTCTCTTACTTACATCTCCTCTGTACCTACTTCCCAGCACCTTAAAACTGTGCCCTCTCATGTTAGCCATTTCAGCCCTGGGAAAAAAGCTTCTGATGATCACATGATCGATGCCTCTCATCATCTTATACACCTCTGTCAGGTCACCCCTCATCCTCCGTCGGTCTAAGGAGAAAATTCTCACTCTCCACAGACATCTTCAAAACAAAGAAAAAGGCCCAAGAATGAATGACAGAAAAAAACATAAAAACCCCAAAAAGTCCCCTACCCCATCCCACGCACAAGCAACAGCAAGCAGCATCAAACCCTCCCCTACTTATTCTAGTATAAAGCACCAGCTTTCCCACCACCCAACAGCAAAGCTGACATAGAGAGACCAGGATCTACCGTACATCAAAAACTAACTGTTCACACCAACATTTTTGACATCTTACAGGCACTAATATGCCTAACAAGGGAGAGACAGGCCTTGCTCCTTCCACCTCGACAGAGGATACAATGATCATTATTTCGATGTTCAATTCAGCCCAAAATGTTGCCTCTTATTTCGAGTTCCCCGACTCAAGAATTGGCAGCAAACTCTCCCTCACCATTGAGAGAGCGAGAGAGTGAGGGAGAGAGAGATCGATCGATTACCAAATGCAGAGCCCTCCCACAGCCTCTTTCACTGTCTTCAACGTTCCGGCTCCCACTTCACTTCGGTTTGCGACACCAGTGAGTCCACGGGGCTGTACAAGGCCCCGAAGTTACCCAACTTCAAGCCAGACCTGAGCATACCAAAACGCAGCCAACTGGCGAGCTGCAAGAATAGGAACACTCCGTCATGCAGAAATGCAGTTTTGAGTGCCACTGAAGATCAAAGACACCAGCCACCCTAAAAAGGAAAATAGAGACATTTGTCATGAATCCCGTGACAAGTTGAAAAGGACCAGCAGAAATGGAACACAACTGGAGTCTGGTTTACTATAAATTAAGACTATATTTATTACTAATACGAATTAATATCATTTAAACCCGATAATACGATACAGGTTATAAACTATTATATATATATCTCCGTAAATGTGTGTGTGTGGATACAAAGATAATAGTCCCAGAGGTAGATATCAGTCTTACGGTGTCAGGTAAGCTTAAGCAGTTCAGTTCATTTTGTGTTGCGTCGAGTTGAACTGATGGAGAGAGAGAGAGAGAGTTAATTGAGTTGATGTTTACGTTGGCAGCTTTAGTTATTCTTGCTTCCAGAGTTTTTAGAGTCACTTCATGCGAACCCCACACAGACACAGATGGACAGAGCCCCTTCTAGGGAACGGTCTACTAACCCATGGCACTAGTTCACCACCAGCAGACCCCCACAGGCAAGCTCTTACCTGCACTGGTAATCACGGGTCGAAATTAATCGGTCCGTGGCCTCCACCCTTGTGGTGGTCTTAAACTCCACCAGTGGTTTCTCCAGGTAGCTTCCACAATTTTCCCGTGTCATGTCTCCTCTGCCATTATCAGACCAAAAGCCTCAACTTTTTTATAATCCATTCAAAATTCCAGTCGTCCGTTAGCTCAACCGCTCTGAGCTGTTACCATGGTGACTTCCCAGCTCGTGTCTCAGCTGGCGCCATACTCTCTCTCTCAAGGTCACAATTAAAAGTGTTATCAAAACCAAGTCAGAGTCCTCTCTCTCTTTTAATTGCGTCCTTGTTCATTAGACTGCTGAACTTTCTATCAGTTTCTCACTTGCGTGACACCTTCCCCCTTTTGGGAAAATTTTGATCTTTGAGCAAAGTTTTGCTCACTCACAGATTCTACACACCAAGCACTACATTCTACTTCACAAAGTGTACATTTAGCATTTACACAGTTCATCAGCATTTTTTTAACAATCCGCAATGACATTGTCCGTACCCACAGGCTCCAGTTGAATAAACGCTGATTTCGATCTTTGATCTTATCTAAAAACACCAAAGGGTTGTGGTCAGTGTACACCACTAATGGCTTTTGTGCGGCACTGACGTAAACCTCGAAATGTTGTAATGCAAAAATGAAGGACAGCAATTCTTTTTCTATTGTCGAGTAATTTTTCTGGTGCACATTAAACTTTTTGATTAAGTATGCCACCGGATGTTCAATGCTATCATCTCCCCCCTGTAATAGCACTGCCCCTGCAGCTTCATCGCTAGCGTCCGTCGCTAGGGAGAATGGCTTAGTGAAGTCCAGTGCCTCTAGCACTGGATGGTGACACAAGATACCCTTTAACCATTCGAACGCCTTTTGGCAACACTCATCCCACACAAATTGTTCACTCTTTCTCAACACTTTTGTCAGTGGAAGGGCAATATCCGCAAAGTTCTTGCAAAATTTTCGATAATACCCCACCATACCTAAAAACCTTCTCAAGGGTCTCTTACCCATTGGAATGGGTACATCAGCGATAGCCTGAATTTTCCCTTTCACAGGAGCCAGTTGACCCTGGCCCACCACATAACCAAGATATGTGACCCTGGCGTGACCAAACTCACTCTTGGCAAGGTTCACTGTCAGATTAGCTTTAGAGAGCCGGTCAAATAATTTCTCTACTGTTACAATGTGTTCCTCTCACGTGTAGTTCCATACTACTAAATCGTCAATATATGCCCTCGTATTCTTCAAGCCTTGAATCACAGAGTTTATCATATGTTGGAATGTCCCAGGGGCATTTTTCATCCCAAAAGGCATCACATTATATTCATACAACCCTGAGGGGGTGACGAATGCCGATATCTCTCGAGCCCTATTGGTTAAGGGAATGCACCAGTATCCTTTTAGCGGGTCAATTTTTGTTAGGTACTTAGCCTTCCCCACCCTAACGATGCTGTCATCTACTCTGGGAATAGGGTAATCATCTGTTTTGGTTATTGCGTTGACCTTTCTATAATCTGTGCAAAATCTCATTGTCCCATCGGGCTTGAGAACTATCACGCACGGGGAAGCCCAAGCAGAGGTGGATGGCCTGATAATACCATTGGCCAACATATATTCGATTTCCTGTTCCACTACTTTACTGCATTCTGAGTTCATCCTGTAGGGGTGCTGTTTCACTGGATCAGCCTGCCCCACAATGACATCATGTGTAGCTATACTACACTGCCTCGGTGTATCTGGGAATAGATCGGAATGTTTGCCAATTAGCTCCTTTATCTGTTGTTGTTGCTTCGGGTCCGGGTGGTTAATTTTACTGTCTATGTTCTTCAAAACACTAGCATTCTGGAGTCGAGCCGAAACCACACACTGCTCTTTACACTCCCCTGTTATCTCTGGGCTAGTCTTTGCAGCTGGGTCTTGTTTGGCCGTGACCCCAACTGATACAGATTTTTTGTCAAAATAAGGTTTGTTTAGGTTCACATGCACTAATTGAGTGGCCTTCCTTCTACCAGGTGTCCTGATAACATAGTTCAGCTCATCAATTTTCCTCATTATTTTGTAAAGTCCACTAAATTGAGCCTGGACAGGGTTATTCTCCAAGGGAAACAAAACCAAAACCTTATCTCCAACCTCATAGCTTCGCTCCCTCACCTGTCTGTCATACCAGCGCTTCATATCAGCCTGGGAGTTGTAGAGATTTAGATTCACAAGGTCACAAGCCCTGCTCAACCTGTCTCGAAATTCTAAGACATAATCCAATACCCTAATTCGCACTTCCTTATGAGTCCATTGCTCTCTCAGTAAGGTCAAGAGTCCTCGAGGCCTATGACCGAACACGAGCTCAAATGGACTGAACCCCAACAATTCCTGGATTGAATCTCTTATTGCAAATAGGAGTAAAGGTATATTCTCATCCCAATGTTTTTTGTTTTCCACACAGCACGTTTTAATCATGGTTTTGAGGGTAGAGTGAAACCTCTCTATCTCTCCCTGGGATTGGGGATGGTATGCCGTGGACAAAATCTGTTTCGCTCCCAGTTCCGTAACGATCTGTTGAAATACACCCAATATAAAATTACTGCCCTGATCCGATTGTATCTCCTTGGGCAGATCCACTAACGTGAAGAACTTAATAAGTGCCTTCACCACTGTTTTAGCCTTTAGGTTCCTGAAGGGTATTGCTTCTGGGAACCTAGAGGCAGCACACATAATGGTTAACAAGTATTGGTGGCCACCTGCAGTCTTTGGCAGTGGGCCAACACAATCCACATTGAACCTGGAGAAAGGTTCGCCAAAAGCTGGTATGGGGCGAAGTGGCGCCTTTGGGATAGTCTGATTCGGTTTCCCTACCACTTGACATGTGTGACAGGTTTTACAAAAAACCGCCACGTCCTTTCTTATACCCGGTCAATGAAATTCTTTCATAATCTTGTGCCTTGTCTTTCTAACTCTAAGATGTCCCCCTAAAGGCATTGTATGAGCCATCTTTAAAATTTCTGTATGGTAACCCTTCGGAACCACCACTTGGTGCACCACTGACCAATCCTCATTGGCAGGTACTGTCGATGGTCTCCACTTCCTCATTAATACCCCGTCCTTCAGATAGTAACCCATTGACTCCCTCTGAATTTCATCCTCAGAAAGAGCTGTCTCTTTTAAAACTGCAGTCTCAGGATCCCTATCCTGCTCTTCCATAAGCTTCCACCTAGACAATGACAAACCCCTCTTATCTGCCTCACTACCTGGGTCCTGGTCGAACACAGAAGGTAGAAAAGTTTCAGATAAGTCAGTAGGATCCGTACCTCTATCTTTGCTATCCCGGGCACCTGACCCCTCCTGTCCAGATCGCTTCACTTCTGCAGCCTTCATTGTCATGCTTCTTGTGACCACGCATGCGGGATAAAGTTCACTGTCTGCGCTTGTTTCACTTACAGCAGGCCGGCTTGTTAGCTGTAACCCGGGTATACATCTTTTCCTGCCAGGTCATTTCCCAACAAGACGTCCACGTTAGCTATCGGTAATTTAAGTCGTATCCCTATCTCAACTGGTCCAGACATTAAGTCACATTTCAAAATTATTTTGTGCAAAGGCACAACCTCTGTTCCCTTGCCAATACCTTCCAGAATATTCACTTGGTCCGTTTTTGTCTCATCACCAATTTCTAAGACATCACTTAATATCCGTGACTGAAAGGCTCCAGTGTCGCACCAGATTCTCACTGGAACTAGGGGTGAGCCCTCCTTCACAGACACAAAACCCTTGATAATAAACCACTTAATCCCTTCCTGAACTCGGCCAGACCCCACCTTCCTTCATGTGGTCTCAGCTGCCGGCACACACGTGTCGGGGGTTTTTCCCTTCTCCTTTCCCATTTATTTCTTCTGAATAAGACAGACGCCACACAGCCAGGCTTCCTGCAGTAGTAACAGGTAAAACTGGAAAACTGATCTTTGGTCGGTTTCCCCTCCTCTTTATCTCTGTCACTAGCTCCTGCCTTGTTTCCTGTGTTACTCGGCCGATTATCCCAGTAGCTCTTCTGATAACCCTTGCTCGGGAAAAACTTAATCTTGTGAGTCAGGGCAAACTCATCTGCTAACCTAGCGGCCGCGGAAAGAGTCTCAACCTCTTTCTCTTCTAAGTGTGTCCGTATCTCAGTAGGGACACACTCTTTAAATTCCTCGATCAGCATCAGCTGTCTCACTTTGTGGTAGTCCTCGTCTACCTCTTTCGAGGCACACCACCGATCAAAGTACCTCTTCTTTTCACGGGCAAACTCTATATATGTCTGGTCCCCAGACTTTCTCAAACCCCGAAACTTCTGTCGGTACTCTTCTGGCACCATTTCATAGACCTTAAGCACAGCCTCCTTCACAGCCTCATAATTAGTCGACTCAGTCACAGACAAGGCAGAATATGCTTGCTGCACCTTCCCTTTTAACACACTTTGCCGCAATACTGACCAGTTCTACCTCAGCCACTTCCTGTTCTGAGCCACTTTCTCAAAATGTAGGAAGTACCTATCAACGTCTCCTTCAGCAAACGGAAGTACCAATTTAATTTCCTGACTGACATTAACTGATACACCCCTTTCGCCACCACGGCCTGACACTTGACCCTCTTGACGCCGCATCTCCCTCTCAAACTCCCTCTGTTTCTCTGCCTCTGCAGACTCAAACTTAAGTCTCTCCATTCTTAATTGTTCTAGTCGTAACAGGGTCTGCCCATCACCCATCAGAAACTCCTGTAGTGACTCCTCCTCAAATAACTCTTTCCCAACACAATATTCAGCTATTTTCCTCCGAATTCCTGCCTTTGTCATACTCCTCTGTATTCCGGAAAGTTTCCATTGTTTAGCAATGTCACATAGAACCTCCTTTCTGGCTCTCCTCAAAAACAGAAGAGTAGGGTTCTCTATAAATTCAATAGCCTCCATTTCTGCTATTTTCCACACACAGGTTAATTACAAGGGATTTCCCCAATCAAGACAAGCAAGCCCCCACAATTTCAAAAATTGGCTCCAACCAAATTTGTTCAAATCCCAGACGTAGGCCCCAATTTTGTCACGAATCCCATGACAAGTTGAAAAGGACCAGCAGAAATGGAACACACCTGGAGTCTGGTTTACTATAAATTAAGACTATATTTATTACTACTACGAATTAATATCATTAAAACCAGATAATACGATATAGGTTATAAACTATTATATATATATGTGTGTGTGTGTGGATACAAAGATAATAGTCCCAGAGGTAGATATCAGTCTTACGGTGTCAAGTAAGCTTAAGCAGTTCAGTTCACTTTGTGTTGCGTCGAGTTGAATTGATGGAGAGAGAGAGAGTTAATTGAGTTAATGTTTACGTTGGCAGCTTTAGTTATTCTTGCTTCCAAAGTTTTTAGAGTCACTTCATGTGAACCCCACACAGACACAGATGGACAGAGCTCCTTCTAGGGAACGGTCTACTAACCCATGGCACTGGTTTACCACCAGCAGACCCCCACAGGCAAGCTCTTACCTGCACTGGTAATCACGGGTCGAAATTAATCGGTCCATGGCCTCCACCCTCGTGGTGGTCTTAAACTCCACCAGTGGTTTCTCCAGGTAGCTTCCACAATTCTCCTGTGTCATGTCTCCTCTGCCATTGTCAGACCAAAAGCCTCAACTTTTTTATATCCATTTGAAATTCCAGCCGTCCGTTAGCTCAACTGCGCTGAGCTGTTACCATGGCGACTTCCCAGCTTGTGTCTCAGCTGGTGCCATACTCTCTCACTCTCTCTCAAGGTCACAATTAAAAGTGTTATCAAAACCAAGTCAGAGTCCTCTCTCTCTTTTAATTGCCTCCTTGTTCATTAGACTGCTGAACTTTCTATCAGTTTCTCACCTGTGTGACACATTAGAGTAGGAAAAATTTAACTTTCGTTAATGAGCTGGGAGAAGTTGACTCTGAAGCCATCTTTAGCTCCGCCTAGAGGTAAGGTACCATTGAAAACCCTGAAGGAAGTTTCTATCTTGGATGATTTTTGAGAAACTTACTGCATAGCATTGTATATCTGCCCTGCGAGGCCAGTAGAATGAAAAGATAACTCACCTTCAAAGGCATCGCCCACAATCTGGAGATACATCTGATCGCTGTACACGGCTTCCAACCCAAACATCAATCGCCAAGACCTGGAGGTCAGGTTAGAAAGTGGTGCATCAATTGCACAGTCATGAAGCTCGATTGAATCCACGATTAGCATTGCTGCTGCACAAGCCCACTTAGCAGCTGAAGAGCCAAGAACGAGAGCGGCTTAAACGAAATGCGAAGTTGAGATGCAAAAGGAGGAAGCTCACACAGAAATGGCGAAAGCTCGTATAGACATGGAGAGTCCATACTGGGTGCACTCAAGAAAGAGCGTGAAGCTGTCATTGCCTCAGCAGAGGCAAAGGTGTATAAAATAACAGCTGACTTCAACAGGGATGAGTCTGCAGTCAGAATCCCTCATGACAATGCAGATTACTAAAGAGTATGTCCAAATGCATTTTGGCTATAAAAAGAGAGTGCACCAGCTCTACAAAGAGAAGCTGTCCACACTACACAGCCGGCATTTTCTTTCTTTATGGAATTCATCTGCTGCCATGCAAAAATGTAAAATGATCCTAGATTTTATTCTCTCAACTTCTGGCAACATGCCATTCAAAGAGAGGGCTTCAGCAAAAGCAGAACTTCTATCACGGTCAACAAAACTGAAGCAGAACACTATTATAAACTCCAATTGACAATGCCCTGTCCATAAGAAACCTCATCCCTTAAGGAAATGCAGAGGACTCAGAGAATAGCCCATTTGCAGACCAGAGACACTTTCTATGTGCGCTCAATATGTTTCAAATGTTTTGCTTTAACAGAGCTGTAAGCAAAAATCTGCAAATCTATCATCCACTCACTGAGTACAACAGTGACCAGCACATCTGAGCACTTCATTCATGGTGGCATCTTGGGCTACGACTAGTTCCAGCACACTCTTAGCAGAGCACGGCAGGGAGCCAGCGGAGCATCTATCAGATGTAGCTACTTCCTCATCAACAGATGTGTGTGGGAAGGGCTTCCAAGGCAAAACCTGTTCTATAATATATTTAGTGAACACCTACCCGAAGGGACATCCTGAGGAAAAAATAAAGGCATATGTGATATCGGATGATCAGGGCAATGTGTCATTGGCAAAATCAACATTCTTTCACACATTCAGTGTTCAAAGTTCTGTCTCCCCATAGGTCCTGAAGTCATGTTCTGGAACATCAGAAGTTGCGAGAAAAGCCAGTGGATTTGTTGTGGAGCCTACAGGAGGGTAGGTCTGCTTACCCTTGCCCACCCTCACTGAGTGTGACCACATTCCCAACTCCTGAAGCTGCAAGCGGTCATTCACATCTTAATGCCATAGCTGACAAGGTTCCCCCACTTGATTCTTCCACTGCAATTCCACTGTTACCTGGCAGAAGCTTCATCCATGCACATAAGAAACATGGTTGGCACAGTGCACCTTTTGTCCAATGCCTGGACCTAGGTTGGGCCATAGTGGGCCAAGTCTGCCTCGATGGTGTTTATTGGCCCACCAGCAGCACCTTTAAGAATCATGGCCTGGAGAAAGGGCATCCAAGTCATTCCAGACCCTGTGAGAGTAGAATTTTTATGAAAGTGAAGATCATAGGTAAGCAAACCTTGCACTCTGACATTCTTCCCTCTACACAACCATAAGACCATAAGATATAAGAGCAGAATTAGGCCATTCTGCCCATTTTCATCTGCCTTTCCATCATGGCTGATTTATTATCCCTCTCAAACCAATTCTCCTGCCATCTCCCCATAACCTTCAGCAGCCTGATTAACCAAGAAACTATCAGTCTCTGCCTTAACTATACCCGATGACTTGGACTGCACAGCCATTTCTAGCAATCAATTCCATAGATTCACCACCCTCTGGCTTAAGAACTTTTTCCTAATCTCTGTTCTAAACAGATGTACTCAATCTTGAGGCTGAATGGTTCCAGAGGACTGAAAATTGCAACTAACACTCCACTCTTCAAGAAGGGATGGAGGCAAAAGAAAGGAAATTAAAGGCTAGTTATCCTGACCTCAGTGGTTGGGAAGATGTTCAAAGGTTTCAAAGGTACATTTAATGTCAGAGAAATACATCCTGAAATGCCTTTGCTTTGCAACCATCCAAGAAAAGCAGAGTGCCCCCAAAGAATGAACGACAGTCAAATGTTAGAACCCCAAAGAACCCCCCAGCTCCCCTCCCTCCCACTCATATGTAAGGAACAGCAAGCAACAATCCCCTCTCACCCACTAGCAAATAAAAGCACCAGCACTTGCCACCAAGCACTCAAGCAAAGACACAAAGCTGCAGTACCCAAAGACTACTTGTTCACCAGTATTCGACATACCACAGACACTCTCTCTTCCTAATAAAGGAGAAAGAGGTGTCTGTTTCACAGTGAAAGGAGGAACATTACAAACAACTCGTTGGTTTATGATGTTAAAAGTCCATTGTGTTGCTTTTCCAGGCTCTGTGCCCAATGGTCTTTGATCTCTGGGCACACAGCCAGAGATCTTCCATCTCCCATGATACCCGAATCTCCTGTCTGGACACTGACCTCCAATCCCCCTGCCTCCAGAGCCACGAAATCTCGGTTCTCCAAAGGTGAGCCCTTGGCATGCAGAATAACGGCCATTTGTGAAACCCCGAGAGCAGGTCCCATTCCTGCAAAGAACCGTAGTCAGCGTGTAACTCCAGGTCAGGGTCTTCAAAAGAACCCTGAAAGGAAAAAATAGAGACATTAAAGATGGAAATAGAGTTGGAGTCCATTATTAAAGATGAAGTTTCAGGGTACTTGGAGGCACATCATAAAGTCGGCCAAAGTTGAAATTTCATTAAGGGGAAACCCTGCTTGACAAACCTGTTGCAATTCTTTGAGGAAATAGACAAAGGAGAGTCAGTGGATGTTGTGGATTTTCAGAAGACATTTGACAAGGTGCCACACAAGAGGCTGCTTAACTAGATAAGAACCCATGATATTACAGGAGATTTACTAGCATGGCTGATTGGCAAGAGACAAAGTGTCAGAGTAAAGGGGGTTTATTCTAGTTGGCTGCTGCTGACAAGTAGTGAAACCCCTTTTTACTTGGGGTCTCTAAAGATGTGGCTTGTTAGCACTTCGCTAGCACCCACCGGCTTCAGCCATGTGAGAGTCACCTTTGTCAGATTCAGAACGCCATTACATGAAACACCCTACAACATTAGCAGTAAAATCTCTACCAGGACATTACACATTCCCCCCACCAAAAATAGTCATCTCCTCATGACTTTGAAATTTATCAACCCATCATTAATAATACAGTTTTCAAAAGAATTTTGTGATGTCAGGACCTCCACTCCATTTGTAAATGGTAGTGACATATCTTACTGGGGGGGGTAGATGCAACACTCTGTTTCCCCGGTGTGTCATAGGCCAGCTTATCTGGGGTTTTCCTGACTCTTTGAGACCTCCTTATTCCATCATACACTTCTTCAGTCTCAGACACTCCTTGAGATCTTTCCTGTCTACTTGGAGTGGCATTCCCCTGTCCATTACTCGTGCCTTCCAGCAATACAGGTCACTGGACTGCACTCAGCTCCATCCCCAGTTACTTTGGAGCCCAAAGTAACCTTCATTGTCCAGCCACAGGCCTGCCTGTCCACTGCTGGTCCCTCCCCCCACCCTCAGCCACATATGCATCAGCATGGGGAGGTTTGGGAATCTCTTCATCAATTATTGGGGAGTTTGCATAAGGTAACATATACCACAGCCCCCATTTCCTCATCCTCAGAGTCCATACAACATTCAGTCTCCTTCAGGTCTCTGCATTGATTGACTCTCTGTTCTCCCACTTCAGCGCAGCGTTCTCCTTCTAGGTGCAGGGTTGATGTTGGGCTCTGGGTCAACATGACCCCCTTGTCCTAGAAGTAACAGGTGGTTCCAGTGGTGAATTTTGTCAGGCCCATTCCCATCTTCTGGCTTCACCCGAAAAACTGGTACATTTGGCATCCATCTCTACTACATAAGGCGTAGCCACCCTGGGGTCAGCCAACTTATGCTTCCCTGGTAGCTCCAGATTCCTCATTGGAACGCTGTCTCCTGTCATCAGTTAGGAGAACCTAATCTTTTAATCATATTCCCTCATTTCCTTTTTCAACCTCCAGGTACCAGGGAGTCACCAAAATTGACTGACTTGGCTGTCAGCTTTCCTGAACCGGGAAAGCAGGTCACTCTCCTGCTTTTCTCACAGGAAAACTAGACATTACAGCCTTTGGAAAAAGATATGCCATTGGCGTTCCCTTCCTGAGGGTGACCTCCCTCTCCGAGGTGTTCCATACAATCAATGCCATCCTGTTTACTTGCACAACCAATGGCTTCTGCAAGTTAGGCCTCACCAAGCATGACTCTGCTTTGTCGCCTTCCACAGCATCCACCCGGAGGGCCTCAGCATCAGGCATTCTGGGAAATTTGGGGTTTCCCATCACTCTAGCTACTTCCCCAGGCTGTAACACAATGGGTTTGGACAGGGTGTACCACACAGTTCCTTATTTGTGTTCATCATCCAGCTTAGGATGGGCTTGCACTTTCTCAAAACAGCTCTGAACACCAGGTGAATGGGCAAGGTTTTCAGAAAGTTCTCTCCAGTTCTCTCTTTGCAGTCTCCCACTAGCCTCCTCGCAATAGGAGAATTTGTTCCCATAAGAATTGAAGCTTCAGCCATCTCGACCAGATTCAGACAGACCAACACTAACATATCAAGGACCTCAACTACTCCCACATCTGCCTCCGAAAACTCCAGCTTCAATGACAAGTTACCATCGTACAGGTAGTCATCAGTACTAGGGCACTGAGTGGTCACTTCAGCACAGAGGTGACTCAGGGGAAGGTGCCCTACTGACGGACGCCTCCTGATCCTCCATTGCATTTTCCTCCTCCCTTACTTCTCTGATGAACTCAACAAACAAGGGAGGGGAGCATGTCTTAAAATACATTCAGAGACTTAAAGCAATCACATCACACGACTGTGCGCCCTTCACCACTTAGCCCATCTTTAATTGATTTGCATCAGCCAGTTGAATCGCCTCTTTACACCACAAGCAAAACAGCTGTCTCTCGAGCCGAAAAATGTCGGCAGAAAGTTTCTCCCTTTTCTCCTCAAACATGCTCGTAAACCTCATCATCAGCTCCATTGGACTGCTGGCGTGCCAAAAACACTTTCTAATGCTTGCATGTAGCCCGCAGAAGTAACCTCAGCAGCCGGACATTTTAGACTCTACCAGTCGCTTTCTTTCCACATTATCAGAGCACGGCCATTCATCCAGCATCTAAGACGTCTGTTCCTTTTTTGTAATTTATTTTTTATTGAAGTTCATCAAACAAACATTTCCATAAGATATATTTCAGACATTGTACATATATATCATATAATCATATATATATCACAAATCTCCACAAAGTATTTATCTGAGGTATACACTTATAGAAAAGAGTGGAAAGAAAAAACAAGCAAAAGGAAAGAACTATGTACAAGTAGGGAGTGATTTTTTTTTACAACAGATTCATTGATTTGTGAGAATAAAATCAGGCCTATGAGGCATCATGTAGTTAAACCATTTTTCCCAGTATAAGTCAAATTGTTCCAGCTTATGGTTAACAGATGCTGTTATTTTCTCCATTTTGTAAAGGTCCATTGTAATTTCCATCCATGTATTTAAAGTTGGGCTCTCCTGTGATAACCATTTCCTAGTAAGAGTCTTTTTACCAGCCACCAACAGTATATTCACTAAATATTTATCTCTTTTCAACCATTCTTGAGGTATATATCCAAAATATATGGTCTTACTCTCTAAGGGTATTTCATATTTAAAAATGTCTTGTAGGGCATTGTGTATCCCCCTCCAATAGTTTTCGATAACAGGGCAGTCCCAAAAAATATGATAATGATTTGCATTTTGATTTCCACAATTTCTCCAGCAAACAGGGAGGTTACTGAGATTTCTGAGAGGATGTAATAAAATATCTTATCAAGTTTTTCCATCCAAACCCCCTCCATTTCTGTGAACTGGTACACTTCCATTGATATCTCCATATTGTTGTCCATTCTTTCTCAGATATAATTATCCCTCCTTCCTTCTCCCATTTTGTTTTAATGTATGAAGTCAAATGTGTTTTAAGATTTGACAACCCCTTATACATGCTTGAAATGATTCTACTACCATTATCTGAATTATATGCTTTTCTAAAGAGCTCTATCAAGCATGTATTTGCCCTGGCTACATTTTTAAACGTCTTATTAACATATTGTCGCATCTGTAAATACCGATAAAAATCTTGTTTTTCTAATAAGTGTTTCTCTTTAAGCATTTCAAAACTGAGCAGTGTTCCTTCTTTCATTATGTTGCAAAGAACTGTTATTCCTTTAGCTGTCCAGTCCTTAAATATAGCATCCAATTTATTTGGTGTAAAATCAGAGTCATATGCACTCCATTTAAGAATTGCAATATCTCCCTCTAGATTATATTCTTTTATAGTAGTTTTCCATATTTTAAGAGTCAATTTCACCCATGGGTTATTAATAGTATTTATGTACCTTTGCAGGTTGTTATCAGCCAAAATTGTTTGTATGGGGATGGGAAGTACCCGCTCCTCAATGTTTTTCCATTGAGCATCATATGATGGGTTGCACCAACATATCACAGCTCTCAACTGTGCTGCAAAATAATAATCTCTAAGAGAAGGCAAGCCCCATCCCCCCATTTCCTTTGCTAATTGCAAAGTTTTGAGATGAACTCTAGGCCTTTTACCCTGCCAAATATACCTTGATAGCATCTTGTTCCATTCATTGAATTGATTTTGATTCATCTCTATTGGTAGGGTCTGAAAGAGATATAACAGTCTAGGCAGTATATTCATTTTAATAGACTCAATCCTTGAACTGAGACTGAAAAAAGGAATCAGGTTCCATCTTGCCACATCTTCCTTAATTTTTGTGTATAAAGGCTGATAATTACGTTCTGATAATTTTGCCAAATCTTTTGGCATAATGATACCCAAATATTTGAAAGACCCTGTGTGCCATGCCCAGGGGTATCGACTTTAAATTTCTCTTGGTGGGCTATAGTAATATGAAAGTAATTGGGTTTTATCTATGTTGATCTTGTATCCTGATAATTGACCATATTGTTCAAAGGATTGCATCAATTTAGGTAAAGAGTATGTTAGTTGCCCTAGATAGATCAAAATGTCATCCGCATAACAAGCCAATTTATGCTCTGTCCCTTTAATAGTAATTCCCCTGATATTTTCATTTTGTCTGATGTATTGAGCTAATGGTTCCAGATATAACGCGAAGAGTAATGGTGACCATGCACAAACCTGTCTCATGCCCCTTTCTAGGGTAAGACTATTTGATAAATATCCATTGATTTTAATCCTAGCAGTAGGATTGTCAAATAGTGTCTGTATAGTTTTAATAATTGTGTCTTGGAAACCAAATCAGTGTAAAACTCTGTAAAGAAAGTTCCAATTAACCGAATCAAATGCTTTTTCAGCGTCCACGCTTATCACTATTGCTTCGATTTTGTTTTTTTGTATATGATCCATAATGTGAAGTGTCCTTCGTATATTGCCTTGAGTCTGGCGTTGTCGTATAAAACCTGTCTGATCATTACGTATCAGTATGGGTAGAAACTCCTCTAATTGCTTGGCCATTATGGAGGTAAATAACCTATAATCTACATTAAGAACGGATATTGGTCTAAATGCACCGCATTCCATTTTATCCTTGCCTTCTTTAGGTATAGCTGAGATTATCGCTTCTTTCCAAATGGGTGGCATTTGTGCCTTTTTTAGAGCCCAGTTCAGTGTGGCAAGTAAAACAGAAATTAACTCATTTTTTAATTCTTTGTACCACTCTGCCATATACCCATCTGATCCTGGTGACTTGCTTAATTTAAGCCTACTAATTGCAGCTTTTAATTCAACTTCAGTTATGTCAGCAGTCATCCTTCTATTTTGTTCTTCGCTTAAAGTGGGTAACTCTAGAGAATTCAAAAAGGTGTCAATTTGGGTTATGCTTCCCACTGGAACTTTGGAATATAGCGTTTTGTAAAACACTTCAAAAGCTTCTTGAATTTCACTTAGCTTATTTTTTATCATTTTCGTTCTTGGGTCCCTAATTCTATGAATTGTATTTTCTGCTATCTTTTTTTTCAGTTTCCACACCAGTATTTTCATGGATTTCAATCCACTTTCATAATGTGCCTGTTTCAGAAACATTAAGTTTTTCCTGATTTCTTGCATAGCCAAATTATTTATTTCATTCCTAATTCTTTTAATTTCCCCTAATGTATCCTGTGCCAAATTCAATTTGTATTTTTTCTCTAGTTCCTTCAGCCTATTTTGTAATTCCTCTAATATTTTATTCCTTATTTTTTTCTTATATGAAGTATCGCTATAATTTTCCCTCTTAAGACCGCCTACATAGTATCCCATAAAATGGGAGGTGAAACCTCTCCATTATCATTAAATTCTAAGCAGAGACCAATTTCTTTTTTAATTTGTTCCTTAAAGTACGGATCATTGAGTAGACTTGAATTTAGTTTCCAAATAGTATTCTTTGGTTGTAGGTCAAAATCAACAGATAAGTATATAGGTGCATGGTCACTTACATCTATTGTCCCAATTCCACAGGTATTAATTTTGTCTTTGTCTTTTCCAAATGTTATGAAATAGTCTATTCTTGTATATACAGAATGTGGAGCAGAATAATGAGTGTAATCCCTTCTGTCAGGGAAAAGGTCCCTCCATATATCAATTAAACCAACATCCTCAAAAAGTGTATTGACCTTCTTATGTAAAGATTTTGTTTCATAGGTTTTTCTATTGGAAGAGTCTAAGTTTGGTTGTAATTGTAAATTTAAGTCTCCCCCACATATCAGGAGACCTTCTGTTTCCGTAACCATAATATTACTAATTTTCTGAAAGAAACCAATATCACTTCCCGGGGGTGTGTATATATTCAATAGGGTAACTGAATTGCCATCTGTATTCCTCCTTACCAGAATATATCTGCCCTCTTTATCTCCCATTTCGAATACTTTTTCAAAATTTAGCCTACTTGAGATCAGAATAGCAACTCCTCTCCTATGTCCTGATTTTTATAAGGAGAAAAACAGATTAGTGAAGCCCATTCTCTTTAGTTTTTTATGCTCATTATCATTTAAATGAGTTTCCTGTAAATATACTACATGGGCTTGTTCTTTTTTCATTTTGGATAAAATTCTCTTATGTTTGATTGGATTTAATAGCCCATTTACATTAAAAGAAATGAATTTTACCTTGTCCTTAGCCATATGTATTTATCTGTCAATGTATCATTGAAATTAGAATAAAACTTAATCGATCTACTCCCTGAACAAATAAGAACCAAGAAATGCAAATAGTAACAAAAATGGGAACGAACATGCGATTCCAAGGCTGAGGTCTCTAGTAGATGACCCTGCGTTGAGCTAGAGGAAATGTCTAGCTGTGGGGGATAACCCCTCCTACTTGTGAGTTGAGGGCCCCCATTGCAGTATTCATAAAAGTCAGTGAACAAATCCATTACACAGAAAAGATTTCCCTGTGTACTCCTCTTATATATACATATATATATATATATATATATATATATACACACACACACACATTACACACATACACATATAAGTACACATATATATATATTCTCATTTTGGTGGGGAAAAAGGAATATATATATATGAGCGAATAAAGAATAACAACAAGTAATATAAAATCTACATTATAATAAGTATTTCTCGAGATAGGTATATCACCGTGTACTTTTGCTTCTGTTTAGCTTCTCAACATTTTTAAAGTTAGCCAAACCTTATGGCTCTTCTGAAGGGGGTGAGGACTGTCTTTGGGAAACTCCCGGTCTCTTCCTGATATATTTCTCTCGGCCACTTCCCGTCTCCTGCCTTCTCGATTCTCGCATTATTTCCCAAGCGGAGCAGGATAATTCTTCATTCAGGCTTTCATTCGTTTTGGTCATGCTGACGGGCAACCCTCTGGCCTTCTTGTCTGTAGTCACCTCTTCCACTGTCTGGTACAACCGTGTCCCATTGTCATAAAACACTCGAAGTTTAGCAGGGTACGGAGTTTGAAATCTAATCTTATTTTGCTTTTGTACTCGCTTTACTTCGGAGTATTCTTTGCGTTTCTGCAGGACTGCAGGGGGGTAATCTTGGTCGAAGTATATTAATTTATCCTCTAAAAACACTCTCTTCTTACCCCAGGCCCTTCGTAGAATCTCCGCCTTGGTGCTGTACCGAAGGAATTCAATTATTATTGAGCATGGCTTTCTATCCTGGGTAGGTTTTGGGACTAATGCGCGGTGGGCTCTTTCGACTTCCAGCTTCATAGCCTGGGGAAGATCCAGCATGTCCCACAGTAACTTTCTGACAAACTCCGTCATAGACGAGCCCTCCGCTCCTTCGGGAACGTTGAAGATTCTGATATTTTTTCCGCCGTGATCTTCCCTCAAGGTCAAGCAGTTTACCTTCTTGGTGATGTATTATTTTTATTGTCTTGCTCAGTATCCATTCCACGTTTTGAACGTGATCTTCCACCTTCTCAATTCGAGTCTCTGCCACCGCTATTTTTTGATTAACACTGGCGAGCTCTGACTTAATATCACACAGCTGCTGCTCTATTTCTTTCCGGAACGCCCTTATCTCTTTCAGGATTTTGAACATATTCGCAGCTTCGACTGAACGAGGCCCAGCGTCCGCCTCGCTAGCACACGGTCAGGTAGGAGAGCCGCTCGCTGCACTCCTCTCGGACGCAGGCTCCGCAGTGTCGCTTTTTTTATTTCCACTTCTTCTCCCCATTCTTGCCCCTCTTTTCAGTTCAAATATTTTTTGAAAAATATTATATTTGACGGGTTAATGGGGCTTAATATGCGTTTTTTCAGAGGAGCTAGTGACTTAAGCTGCCATTCTTGACGATGACGTCACCGGAAACCTCTTTTATAGTTATTTCGTAGTGCTGGGTTAGTAGAAACAGATAACCTAAAGGCGCTAAATTAGTAGGTTTATCAGTTTATGCACATAATATTTTAATACGTTGGAACTCACACCTCCGGTTCCATCCACAATGACCTTCCGAGCCTTCAGCTACCGTCCGAACCACCAACGTCCAGTATCCGCTGTCTGCTCCTCACACGTCCGTCCTCCTCGCTCGCCTCCCGAAAAAGACTGCAAACTCCTGCTCAGCACACACATACAAGATAGCATAACAATTCTCCATTGGCTAGTTCCCCCCTTATCTACAGTTATAACCCAAACATTCCAGATACAGAAACCCATTACAGCATTAAGTAACATTACAGAGAAACCATTTCATTATAACAATACAGAGAAGCCATTTTGTTAGCCTGAACAGTTGACACCACAGTTACTGGTACTGAGAGCCCTACATGTACATAGAGAGCAGAGCAGTGGGCTAAGCACACACCCCTGAGGTGCGCCAGTGTTGATCGTCAGCGAGGAGGATACGTTATCACTGATCTGCACAGACTGTGGTCTTCCGGTTAGGAAGTCCAGGATTCAATTGCAGAGGGAGGTACAGAGGCCCAGGTTCTGCAACTTCTCAATTAGGATTGTGGGAATGACGGTATTAAGTGCTGAGCTATAGTCGATGAACAGCATCCTGACGTCAGTGTTTGTATTGTCCGGGTGGTCTAAAACCATGTGGAGAGCCACTGAGATTGTGTCTGCCATTGTTCTATTGTGACGATAGGCAAATTGCAATGGGTCCAGGTCCTTGGTGAGGCAGGAGTTCAGCCTAGTCATAACCAACCTCTCAAAGCATTTCACCACTGTCAATGTGAGCGCTACCGGGTGACAGTCATTAAGACAGCCCACATTATTCTTCTTAGGCACAGCCATTCCACGATTGCAGCTTTCCCTGATACTTCATCAGTACCTAAAACCCTAATCAACAATTCATCTGGGCTGCGGATATATATCCACTGAAATATACACTATTTTAACAGATCACGGTCCAAATAGTGTTAAATGAAATTACCACACCCAAGTTTTACAAAGCTTGCGCGGTTCCTTATAGCATCTGTGATAGTGTAGCCAGTGAGCATGATTGCATGGAGCCCGAAGGAACTCCTTCCAATGTTGAATGTAGCCCATGGGTAATGCCAGTGGTCCAAGAAAACATGGATCTGTCAGGATCTGTAGTGATTTTAAGATCATTAACCCAGTACTGAAAGTAGATTTTTACCCTCTGCCCAGTGATGCACCATCAATAACTCTCTCTGAGACGTGAAGTCGAGATATCGGCTTTTATTGACTGGAAGAAAGAACAAGCAGTAGTTGACCACCATACTACATCCTGGAGACTGAGGGCCGGGCTCAGGCCTCAATCGCCTTTATACCGGGGTCTGTGGGAGAAGCCACGGTCAGCAGGGGGCGTGTCCAGACAGGTATATGTAGTTCACCACATTCACCCCCCCTTTGTTTTAAAAGAGAGTCCCCATGGGGCAAAGTTTCTTACAAGTATATTTACAGGTTAAGTCTATCAGGTGGTCGAATCTGTCGCTGCGATCTACGTAGCACCGGCTGTGATTGCACCGGAGACGGTGGTTGTGCTGGTTCCGGCCTAACTGGAGGTGTCAGCCCACTAGGCGTCAGTGATCCCTCATGCGTGTGTGAGGCGCCTGGTATATGCGCGTACGAGACGCCCGGAATAGGAGTGTCGTGAGGAGTCTGTGTAGGGCTCGGTGTGCGCGGTGTCACCTCGGGTACAGGGTTCAGAGTTACCGTGGAGTGTTCGGGGTAGTGGTCTGCTGCTCCTGCGGGCGCCAGGTCGCAGACGGAGACCGTGTCCTCCCGCCCATCAGGTAAGACCACGTAAGCATACTGGGGGTTCGCATGTAGAAGGTGAACCCTCTCGACCAGCGGGGAGTATTTATTTCTCCTCACATGTTTCCGGAGCAGCACTGGCCTTGGGGACGTCAGCCAAGCCGGTAGGGTGGTCCCAGTGGCAGACTTCCTGGGAAAAGAGAATAGGTGCTCCTGAGGGGTGGCATGGTGGAAGTACATAACAGGGAGTGGATAGAGTGGAGTGCCTCGGGGAGGACCTCCTGCCATCGAGAGACCGGCAACCCTTTTGACTTAAGGGCTAAAAGTCTGCCCTTCCACACTGTGACATTCTCCCTCTCCACCTGTCCATTTTCCCGGGGATTATAGCTCGTGGTCCTACTAGTAGCAATACCCCTAGCCAGCAGGTATTGGCGCAGCTCATCACTCATAAAGAAGGACCCTCTATCACTGTGGATATTGCAGGGATATCCGAACAGAGTGAAGAGCTGGCGCAGGGCTTTTATGACGGACGTGGTAGTGGTGTCGGGGCAGGGGATGGCAAAGGGGAACCGCGAGTACTCGTCGATAATGTTGAGAAAGTAGACTTTGCGGTCGGTGGAGGGAAGGGGGCCCTTAAAGTCAACACTCAGTCGCTCAAAGGGGCGGGTGGCCTTGATAAGTTGCGCCTTTTCAGGACGGTAGAAGTGCGGTTTGCACTCAGCGCAGACTTGGCAGTCCCTGGTCATCATCCTGATGTCCTCAAAGGAGTACGGCAGGTTCCGGGCTTTCACGAAATGGTAAAATCGGGTGACCCCCGGGTGGCAAAGATGTGCATGGAGGGCGTATAGCCGGTCGAGCTGTGCACTGGCACACGCTCCCCGGGATAGGGCATCATGGGGCTCATTGAGCCTTCCAGGCCAGTACAGGATATCATAGTTGTAGGTGGAGAGTTCGATTCTCCACCGCAAAATTTTATCATTTTTGATTTTGCTCCACTGTTGGTTGCTGAACATGAACACAACTGAGTGCTGGTCGGTCAGCAAGGTGAACCTTTTGCTGGCGAGATAGTGCCTCCAGTGCCTAATAGCTTCCACTATGGCCTGGGCTTCTTTCTCCACCGCGGAGTGCCGAATTTCAGAGCCTTGAAGGGTACGAGAGAAGAATGCTACTGGCCTTCCTGCCTGATTGAGGGTAGCAGCCAGCGTGAAATCAGAGGCGTCACTCTCTACTTGGATGGGAATGGTCTCGTCCACCGCATGCATCGTTGCTTTGGCAATGTCCCCTTTAATGCGGCTAAAGGCCGCGCAGGCCTCGGCTGAGAGGGGAAAAGTGGTAGACTTGACCAGGGGGCGGGCCTTGTCTGCGTAATGGGGGACCCATTGGGCGTAATAGGAAAAGAAGCCCAGGCACCGTCTGAGGGCTTTGAGGGTGGTGGGAAGAGGGAGTTCTAACAGGGGGCGCATATGGTCGGGATCAGGGCCAATGACCCCGTTCTCCACAACATACCCAAGGATAGCGAGTCGGGTGGTTCCAAACACACACTTGTCCCTGTTATAAGTAAGGTTCAGGGCTTTGGCCACTTGGAAAAATCGTTGGAGGTTGGCGTTGTGATCTGGCCAGTCGTGACCACAGATGGTGATGTTATCCAGATAGGGAAATGTGGCCTTCAGTTGGCACTGGTCCACCATCCGGTCCATTTCCCTCTGGAAGACAGAGACACCATTTGTGACACCGAAGGGGACGCGCAGGAAGTGATAGAGCCTGCCGCCCGCCTCGAAGGCGGTGTAGGGGCAGTCCTCCGGGCAGATGGGGAGCTGGTGATAAGCGGATTTCAGATCTATTGTCGAGTACACCTTGTACTGAGCTATCTGGTTGACCATATCCACGATGCGGGGTAAGGGGTACGCGTCAAGCTGCGTGAACCTATTGATGGTTTGACTATAGTCCACGACCATCCTATTTTTCTGCCCGGTCCGAACAACGACCACCTGGGCCCTCCAAGGGCTTGTGCTTGGCTCAATGATCCCCTCCCTGAGCAGCCGCTGCACCTCCGACTGAATGAAGGCCCTATCCCCCGCGCTGTACCTCCTGCTTTTAGTTGCCACAGGTTTACAGTCGGGGGTCAGGTTGGCGAACAGCGGTGGGGGAGGGATCTTGAGGGTGGAGAGGCTGCAAGTGGTGTCAGTAGTGCAGCTGTCGGCATGGTGCTGGGTGGGATGTGTGGTTCGGTGTGTGTGTGGTCAGTAGCGGGGTATATGGTGAAGTCCCACAAAACTGAGGATTCCTGACAGTGAGTGGTGGGAGGGGCCTGTCATATGCCGTAGTCACACTTTTTCGGTGGCTCTGGAAGTCCAGCCCCAATAGCACAGGCGCGCACAGTTGAGGCATGACCAGTAGCGCAAAGTTCCGATATTCTGTGCCCTGCACCACCAATGTCGCTACACAACCCACCCGGATGTCTGTGGAATACGACCCAGAAGCCATGGTGACCCTCTGGCTTACCGGCCGTGTCACAAGTCCGCAGCGTTGCACCGTGTCCGGGTGAATAAAACTCTCAGTGCTGCCCGTGTCAAACAGGCAGCTAGTCCTGTGCCCCTCCACCAGGATGTCCATCATCGACCTTGCAAGCTGGTGTGGGGCACTTTGGTCGAGGGTTACGGTGGCCAGAGTTGAACTGCCGTCTTGGTGCCCGGTAAACACCGGTGGGTCGGGGGCGGGGCATGTTGGCGCCAACAAAGATGGCCGCCCACATCCGGGCATGCAAGATGGTGGACCCCATGCCTCACTCGTAGCACTGCCCAACCCCGCTCATGGTTTAGACTTACAGACCTTGGCGAAATGGCCCTTCTTCCCGCAGCTGGAACAGGTCGCTTCTCGGGCCGGGCAGCATTTTCGGGGGTGCTTTTTGAGTCCACAGAAGTAACACTGCGCGGGCTTGCGACTGGCAGCAGCTGTGGTCGGGTTCGGGGAGTTCGTGGAATCGCGACTGGCAGCGGCGTTGGCAAATTCGCTCTCGGGAACCGGCGACGGCGGGGTCTGAGGTGTCCACGGAACCGGCGGGGGATCGCGTAGCTGGATAGCGTCAGCGTTGTGCAGAGCAGCCTCCAGCATGTCGGCCGTCTCGATCGCCGAGCGTAAGGTAAGATCGGCATTTTCCAGCAGCCGCTGGCGCACGTACACTGACCTGATCCCTGTAACGAAGGCATCTCGTACGAGGAGCTCCGCATGCTGTTCCGCCGTGAGAGTTTAGCAGTCGCAAGTTCGCACGAGTGTCTGTAGGGCTCGGAGAAACTCAGCGCTCGATTCTCCAGGCCGCTGTCGTCGTGTAGCTAAGCGATGTCTTGCGTAGACGGTGTTCACCGGCCACATGTACTGTCTTATGAGGGTGTCCAGTGCCCCTTGGTAGGCCGATAGGCCTCTGATAAGTGAGTAAACTTTTGGGGTGACCCTCGAGAGGAGAATTCGGTGCATAACAGCGGGCTCAGTTGCACTAACCTCCTCCAAGTATGATTGGAAGCATGCAAGCCAGAGTTCAAAGGCAAGAGCTGCTTCAGGGGCTTGGGGGTCCAAATCCAATTTTTCTGGATGTAAAATACTTTCCATGTTTTAAAACTTCCAGTCAATAAAATTGATGCACCATCAATAACTCTCTCTGAGACGTGAAGGCGAGATATCGGCTTTTATTGACTGGAAGAAGTAACAAGCAGTAGTTGACCACCATACTACATCCTGGAGACTGAGGGTCGGGCTCAGGCCTCAATCGCCTTTATACCGGGGTCTGTGGGAGGAGCCATGGTCAGCAGGGGGCGTGTCCAGACAGGTATATGTAGTTCACCACACCCAGGGCAGAGAATATCTTTGCAAACTTTTCTGAAGGAAAACAAAGGAAGAGAGGTAAGAACAGCTAAGTAGACTTAGCTGAGGCCGACCTATAGATGGAGTTGGAAGGGAATCCAAAATATTTCTCACCATAAACAACCACAAAAGGCTTTATCACTATAATAGGCTTCTTTTTGGAGTAGCATCTGTACCTGAACTCTGGCAGAAAGCCATGGACCAGATGCTGCAAGAACGTCCAGCCACTCAGTGTTACCTGGATGACATTATCATCACTGGCCAGGGTGAAAAGGAATGTCTCCAAAGTTTCATGACAGTGTTCAAAAGATCCGAAGATTATGGGTTTGGAGCATGAAACAAGTGTGAATTCTTTAAACCAAACATTGTTTACTGTTGTAACACTATTGATGCAAAAGGATTACTTACTGTAAGTGTGCTGAGAAAATTCAAGCAATGGTGGATGTACTTGCAGTTCTTGTTAGGTTTTGTCAAATATTATAATAGGTTCCTGCCAAAAATGGTTATTGTGCTCCACCCATTTAACTCATTATTACAGATCAGGAAGAGATGGCAATGGAAAAAGCAGCGTGAGGTGGCTTTCAAAAGACAAATTAAATGGCAATGTCAGAAACTGTACTCACAATTATAATGCACTTTATCCAGTGAAGCTTGCCTTTGACACCTTGTCTTATAGTACAGGCGCAGTCATGTCACAGGTTATGAGTGATGCAAGTGAACACCCTTTGCATCGCGCTTTGTCTGGAGGCCTGCCATAGATCAGCAGATCAAACAGCTTGCCATGCACCGTCAAGGATGCTGACACGTCCAGCAGAAAGGTGTCCAAAGCTGTCAGAACCACTTCTTACAGTCCCAGAGTCAACTCCTACAACCACCACGGTCTCAGAACCTGAGATTGTTTCACACCACAAGTCTCGCCTGCCAAGCAGATTAACCCGTTGTCAGAAAGACATTATCCCATAAGAGTAAGAAATCTTCCACAGCAATTAAATCTTTAAGCCTGAATAGGGCACTTTCAAATTTACTATGCTGTGGATGTATACAATATAGTATTATTTATTTATAGTATTATATATATTATATATATAAATGACTAGAAAACAATATGTTACATATTTGAGTTGAGATACATTCTATAATGAGTTGCTTTATAGCTAAGCAGGCAGGAGTGTTGTGTATTTAATATTTCAGTAATATCCGAGTAATATTTTAAATATATTATCTGATTAAGCATTCTTTGCTGTTTAAATAATTCACTACGGTTATAATGTGAAAGTACATGAATGGGAAACCACCACGTCATTATAAGTGCACACATCACTTAAAAGTGAAAATGACGTTTACCCACATCTCTCGGGCTCCCTTGTTTTTCTTTCAACTAGTTTTATGTTTTGGAATTACAAAGCATAACAGGTTATATATCTTAATGAAGCAAGGGGATTCTATGCTTATGTACGTAATAGGATGCAACACATAAGGCAACCAAACCAGTGAGCTAGTGGAACTAAATTCCTACTAATCTCCACCTGGCTGATCAAGCCACAAGAGGGCTCCAAGCAAATCAGCTCACCCTCTCTCCATGGCTAACTGGCCCAGCTTTTCTCGCTGATTCCTATCAGGAAAATCATCAAGGCCGGTATGTTCGAAATGAGAATGGTTGAGGACTGTGTACGAAGACTGCTTTCAAGACCAGACTCTGTGATTATCCTTTCCTTACCAAATACTTAACGAAATGATTATTTGACTTTATCTTTCAATAGTTAAGTTTGACCTGCTATGAATGCCAGGTAGGACATGTTCTTGCCTCTAGAGGCGCAGTTCATCTGTATGCAGTTTGTTTTGTATGAACATTGCCTTCTGTTTGCAAGCTGATTTTTTTATATCATTCCCTGCACCAGTTAATTTGGATTTCAACTTGTGGTGAACTAGATAAACCTGTCTGACTGCTCCTGTGGCTCCTCCCACAGACCCCTGTATAAAGGCGACTGTGGCCTGCTGCTCTCCCTCATTTTCCCAGGATGTAGTGTTGTTCTTCCAGTCAATAAAAGCCGATATCTCACTTCCTAAGTCTCAGCGTGAGTTATTGATGGTGCATCACAACTAGAAGTACATGGTGGAAAGGTACCTATCTCCATCCACTCCTTACTTGCCCTTTAAATAGCAATACCTTCTCGCAAGTAAGATCTCACTAAAAACCCTGAAGGAAGCATCAGTCTCAGGTAATTTTCGGAAAGGTGTCTAAATCACTGCATAGCTTTGTATGTCTGCACTCTGATGACAGTTGTAAATCTATCCAATATTTTTAAAGCCAAAATTGCTAGCATTTTCATGGCAGCTTTTCACTTACTCACAAATAAGATGCATAAAATCCTTGTTATTTTGGAATCACTATTTGCAAGCAATGCAAATATTCAGGTCTAGTGTTTCTTTTTTATTTTATTTTTTATTTACAGATACAGCACAGAATAGGCCTTTTGAGCCATGCCACCCAGCAACCCCAGACAACTCTGATTTAACCCACCCCTAACCATGCGATAACTTACAATGACCTATTATCCTACTCAGTGTGTTGTTGGACTGTGGGAGGAAACTGGAGCACCCGGAGAAAACCCATCAGTTTCATGGGGAGGACGTACAGAGACTTCTTAAATAGGATGCCAGCATTGTACTCTGATCTTCAACACCCCATACTAACCATTATGCTACCATACTATGCTTTGCATAAAGCTGTTTATTTTTCTTGTTAAATCAGCCCTTATCTTTGGAACCCCTGAGAGATTTATTTCTTATACAGGATATATGAATTTGTCTTTCAGATCATTTGAACTGTTTGAGATATGAAGAACCTGACCTTGGCAAGTTTATGTATCTGGTAGAGGACATCATTCTTGTTGAAGAAGATAGGAATCAAATCGGTCCTTTAGGGCTCGTATCATGGCCCTATACTTGAATTAGTCAGCTCCACAAAGTATCAGGGCACTCTTAAGCGTAGCCTGCCATGCTAACTCACTAATCAGATGTTCGATGAAGAAAAGGATGGAAGGATTTCCTGTACTCAGCTCCAGGTAGACATACAGTGGAAGTTGAAACTCTTTGCTTCTGTCATCCTGCCTCAGTCTTTGCTGATTATCCATATTGAGTTTATCCCTTCATGGAGAGTGTTCACTCTAGATAAGGTAAAAAAGAATTTCTGCTTATAAAGAATTGGCATGGTTTTGATTGCATGGGGAAGAATTCAATTTGTACCTAATAGACCAAAAAAAGCTGAAATTGATTAATAGAGGTCTCTCCACTGAATAACTCTCTAAGCCTGTCCGGCGATGACTGGCAATCTCAAATTCAGAGCAACATTTGTAGTTTCTGCCTTGAATTAAAAGTAGGACAGATTAGTATCGGGCACTGGATATGGCATGATGCCTTCTATCTGCACAAATGAGATACCAAGGACATTGCTGAATATTAGGAAGCAGAGTGTCTCATTTTCTGTTCATGTCCAAGGAAGAAGCTTTACAGTGCTTTGAATGTAAGTTGCCTAATATATGAAATTAAGAAAATACAGACCTTGGCTTCTAATTCTGTTCAGCTGGGGATAGGCAGGTACTAATCTACAGGTTTCAAAACCTGGGCCTCTGAACCATCTGCAATGGAATCCTTGACTTCCACATCGGGAGGCCACAGTCAGTCCGGATCAGAAAGCACATCTGCTCCTTGCTGACAATCAGCACCGGTACATCTCAGGGATGTGTGCTTTGCCCACTGCTCTACTCTCTCTAAACCCATGAATGTGTGGCTAGGCACAGCTAAATGCCACCTAAAATTTGCCAATGACACAATTGCTATTGGCAGAATCTCAGATGGCGACAAGGAGGCATACAGGAGTGAGATAGATCAGCTGGTTGAACGGTTTTGAACAAAAACTTTATACTCAATGTCAGTAAGACCAAGGAATTGATAGTAGACTTCAGCAAGTGGAAATCAAGGGAACATTCACTCAGTCCTCTTTGAGGGATCAGCAGTGGAAAAGGAAGCAGTCTGAAGTTCCTGGGTGTCAGCATCTCTGAAATCTATCCTGAAATGCAATTACAAACAAGGAGCATGAGTGACTATATTTCATCAGGAGTTCGAAGAGATTTGGTACGTCACCAAAGACTGTAGCAAATTTCTACAGATGTACCTGGGTGAGATTTCTAACTGGTGGCATCACTGGTATGGAGAGGGCGCAGGCACTGGATCAGAAAGAAACTACAGAAGGTTGCAAACACATCCAGCTCCATCTTGGGTACTAGTCTCCCCAGTATTGAGGACATCTTCAATAGGCAATGCCTCCAAAAGGTGACATCTATCAACCACAACATGCTCTCTTCTCATTGCTACTATCAGGGAGGTGGTACAGGAGCCTAAAGCCTCACACTCACCATTTTAGGAACAGATTCTTCCCCTAAACCATCAGATTTATGAACAGACAATGAACCAACCCATGAACACTACCTCACTATATTTGGCTCTCTTTTTGTATTACCTATTTAATTATATGTATTTCTTATTGTACTTAAATATTGTCTTTTTATGTACAGCACTGTACTGCTGCAAAAAAAAACAAATTTCCCGACATATACTGGTGATACTAACCTACTAAACCTGAAACTTATTCTGATGCTGAGTTACAGTCACACTTTTTTCCAGCAGTCATCCAATACAATTGGGATATCTATGAACTAAGACATCCAAATATTCCTACTTTAGCTCCTCCTGGATATAAAGAACCGAACTTTACTGGACACACAAATTGCTGGAGGAACTCAGCACAGGAGGCAGCATCTGTTGAGTGAGATGAACAATTGACATTTTGGACCATGACCCTTCATCAGATCTGGAAGGAAAGAGGGCAGAAGCCAGAGTAAAAGGGTGAGAGGAGGGAGACGAGCATGATTTGGTGGATGATAGTTGAATACAGGTGATGGGGAAAGACAAGAAGGTCTGGAAAGACAGAAAAGTGAATGGTTAGAAGATGGGAGGTAGTATGTGCAAGAGGCAAAGGGCTGAAGAGAAAGGAATCTGATAGAAGACAAGAATAGACCATAGAGTAAAGGCAAGTGTGGAACCAGTGGGAGGAAGGTGAAGATGATGTGCAGGTTTTGAGGATGGGGAAGGGAAGGGAGGGGTAACGGGGACCATAGGGATAAGGGAAAACAAAGAGGACAGTATAAGACAATGTCAATCTTGTTGCCATCAGATGGGAGACTACAAAGATAGAATATGTGGTGTTGCTCCTCCAATCTGCACCTGGCCTCAACATGGCAGTAGAGGACGCCATGAGCAAACTTACCAGTGTGGAAATGAGATGTGGAATTCGCACACTGATAATAACTGTCCACAGCCTCTGCCTCTGCACTCTGGAGGCCAGACACAAATTGAAGGAGAAACACCTAATTTTATGTCTTAGTAGTACTCAATTTGCTGATATCAATAACTACTTCTCTGACTTCCAGTAAACACTCTCATCTGACTCTTGTCCCACCCCAATTTATTTTCCCTTCACTTTCTGCCCACTTTACCCCTTCACTTTCCCCTCCGCCACCCTCACAACCTGCTGATCACCCGCACCTTCTAACATCATTCCCTTTTCCTTCCTCCCCCACCTTCCTACCTTCCCCCTCACCTGGATTTACCTATCATCTTCCAGCTCACGCTCCTCTGCCTCTGCTTCCCCCCACATTTTAATTCTGGCTGCTGGCCTATTTCCTTTCCAGTTCTTCAAGAAGGGCTATGGCCCAAAACGCTGATGTTCATTTCCCTCAGTAAATGCTGAAGAGTTCCTCCAGCATCTGCAATCCCTCATGTGTTCCAAACTTTATTGTATGCTTCACAACACTTGTAATGGCAGATTTAAATCATGGTGCCAAAGTCCCAGAAACGATGAAGCCCTTGTAATGATATAACATCAAGGATAATTTTATAGTAATTTGTGTCTCTGCAAAAACAGACATTCTGTCATTTAAAAAGGTTTAACAACAAATTAAAACATTTTTTAAATATACAAGATGGTCAAGGGAACCACATTGGTCCGTAGTTTGCTTTCTGCAGTGAAAGATCCCATTAGCCGTTCACTTCATGTACAGTTTCCTGGAGGAGTTTTGCAGGCACAGATAGTTTCTGGATGATGCTCTTTACTGGGGATTCATGGTTTTTGTAATAACGTCAAATAACCACACGGATCTTCCATAAATCTGTCTTAAGTATCATCACGCAGGCATACAGCCAAATCCAGAAACAAAAATAGGCAATATGTATCATATTTATATTACGCACAGAGAACTAAGTAATTGGATGTTGAGATTAATGAAATAGAAGAGTTGGAAAGAAAATTGGAATAGCTACTTTAGATTCCTTTAAATTTATAAGATTGAATTTATTTAAAGAAAATAGGACTATAATCATAAAATTTATTTTTCCAAGGCCAAAGATGCTTTTCAACTGAAGAAGTATGAACTATGACTTACAGCAGTTTAAAATTCTACTTTTCTCGCAATTGCCTTAGTCCAAACTTCTTCAGTTGTTTTTAGCATCTTACTAATAGTCAAAAGATTTCAGGTCCAAACCATTGTGATGACTTTGCTACTGAAGATGTTGACAAGGATTGTAACAGCTCTGTCTGTGTGGGATTTTGGTAGTCTCCGATAGAAGTCTGAATTCCTGTGTATTACTTTGTATGTGCATTACCAACTATTGCTGTTGTATTAGGTAGCAATAATGGTATCCCATGGCAATGTCATCACCCTTATAATCATAACTACTATGGTTGTGACTAAAACTCTGATATGTGTATTTATATTTTTATTAGCAGTTTTTGATTAGAGCCTAATCATAACATACATTTAGAACACATCTTAAACTAACCAGCACTGCATGCAAGTGCTTTGGGATAACTAAGATCATAGTCACATCCAATTAGATCTTGTGGATTTTCTATTACTATGTTTCCTAGGACAAGATATTAAATTTGGATGGTCAACCAACTCCAAATTGAATAGTGGAGAGAGTTGAAGGGCTTCTATGTTTTGAATTATGCATTTAATCTGTAAGAGTAGAAGCAAACACATGCCCATGGCTCATCTGCCTGTTTATGCACTGTGCAAAGATTCAGCCCGGACTTTGCAATTTAGCCTTTGTCCATCATGGTAATTGTCTTCATATACAAGAAAAATATTCAGTGGACTGTGGTTCTGTCACTCAAGGCTACAAATTGGAAAAAAGGTACAAACTAGCAACTCCCTAAGGTGCAGGCAACATTTTATAGAAAGACAATTTTGTTAGGCAATATAGATGGGCATTCTGCTTAAATTTCAGAGATGGCTTTTGAAAGTCTTCAGTTTTCAGTATAGATACCTGGGAGATGCTGATCAGACAGGTCTGGTAGACAAGTATTTCAGGAGCAAATGGCTAGCTCCTCTCTCCTTAAAACTCTGAGACTCTTAGTACATGTGAGTAAACAGCCCAAATTGCCACTGTTCCATTCCACATTAAATGGCCATGAAACAGAAGAAGAAAGTTCAAAGATATTAATAGTGTGAATGCAAAGCTGCACACCAAGGCTTGCATTCTCATTCTTCTAATTCTGCCTGTTGCTCCACAAATTCAACCAAGTCCCTGACAGCCCGTCTTCAGCTGCCAAGATGAAATTTAAACACCTTAAATTTCTCTGCCCCTTTTCTCCTTTTTCTACTTTAAGACACTAATCAAAACCTACCTCGTTGACAAAGCTGTAGGTTGTTTGCCCTAACATATCTTTAGTTCAGTAATTTTGCAAACATTCCCATGCAACATCTGTTGATGATTATGTTCAATTAAACAGGCTATGTGCATAGAAGTAGTTGTACCTGATGCGACAAGAAGCAAAATCATCTATCTGCTGGATCTTTGAAGAATAATGGCAAAGCTTATATGTTATTATGAGTCTTGATGAAGGGTCTCTGCTCAAAATGTCATCTCTTTACAGCTCTCCACAGATGCTGTCTAACATGCTGAGTGCCTCTAGCATTTTGTATGTGTTGCTCTGGATTTCCAGCATCTACAGAATCTCTTGTGTTTCTGCTATTATAACACATTTTTATTCCGAGTGCTGTATAATGACATATTTTCATGCACGCTCACAATAGATGTGGTGAAAAAACTGCAGATGTACTATCAGACTCAAGACAGCTCTGAACTTTCAGAAAACAGAGAGAAAACCTTTCCAGCTTTCATTCACAAAATATATGTCAACATATTCTGCTCATAATTGAAGACTGTTTTAAGGTTACATGATAGCGAGAGGGGAACCACTCAAGCTGGAATGTATAGATGTTGAATTGGAGGAAGGGCATTTGCAGGAATACACTGATATTGTAAGTGGAAGCCCCAGGTGTGCCAGTCAGTCGGAATGCAGGCACATGCCGGCTGCCAGCAGTAGCAGTCATCGAGAAATGAACATGCAATGTTAGAAACTCAATTTTCTACCTGCATATACAAAAATCAAAACTCCATATATTTTGTAAAGGCTTGGTAAATTTGCTCCCATGTTTTTTTTATCCAATTTAAGTCTGCCTTATGGAATAGTTTTCATTTATTGGTTTCAGTCTCAGCATTTCAGTATCTTGCAAACTAGTGGCCAGTCAAACTGCCAAAGAAAGATTGATGGCATGCAGTATATGTAATAGTAATCAAGCAGCTTTTTCTGTTTTAGCTCTTAGCCACACTCTTATCCAAAGAAAATTGTTGTTCCCAAGTTATATTAGAAGTGCTTCTGAACTAAAGTAGACTACCAGTGAACAAAGACTGAATTTCAAATAAACTAATATTTGCTTGGTTCACTTCAGAATACTTTGTCGGCCTCCACAACTGTACTGACGTAAGAGACTCTGATGGATTCAAGTGCAGCAAGAGACTTTCTGGACCGGACTCTGTGTGTGCAGCTTGAACTCTCTACCTAGCATCATGGCCATTGATGGATGACCCTTGGGGTCTGGGACGGTAGGAGCGTGCACATGAGCATCAATGAGCTCTGCCAGTCCATCCAATTCTTCCTCATTGACTCATACAACACTCCTCTCATCTTGAGTTACACCCGGCTCTCCACTCAAGGCCCTCACTTCGCCTGAGCTGAGGATCCACCATTCAGACCACCTGCTTGCAATCTCAGCTGGCTGTAAATCCATGGACACGGAGGAACTCTCGACCTCACCAAACTCTCAAAGGAATACCACACTTAGCCATTGTTTTCAGTAAAAGGGAGGTCAACACTGTTCTGTCTCACAGACCACACAACTGCGCAATCGACCTCCATCCTCCCACAGTCTGAAGACGTACTGGGCAGTAGGTTAATTGGTCATTGTACGTTGTTCCGCAATTAGACTCGGGTTAAATCGGCAGTTGCTGGGTGCACAGCTCAAAGGGCCAGAAAGGCTTATTCTGTCCTGTATTTCAATAAATAAATAAATATCTTTAATAAACCTGATGTTTGTGTTTTCCTTAATATTTAACAGTACTTTAAATCACTGTCTTGAAGGAATAGCATACCAAAGATTTACTATACTCTGGAAATTTCTCCTCATTTAATACCAAATATCCAGCACCCATTTATACATGCCCAGCCAGGATGAACATTTCCTCTGCATGAACCTTGTAAAGCCTCAGAGGAAGATTTGTACAGATCACCTCTCATTCTTCTAATGCCAACTGAGAGTGCAGGCAGTCTGCTTAATCTCCCTAAAGGACAAACCTGCCAATCTAAAAATCAACCAGCTAAACCTTTGTTGCATCCCATCTATCATCTTTATACCTCTTTAGGTATGAAGATCAGACTTCGACACAATAATGCTGTTGAAAGTATTACATCCCTATTCTTTACTATGCCTGAGTTAACTTTCAGTGATTAATTTTCAAGGTTACTCATGCTTCTCCAAGCATCAATATTGCTCAATCTTTTACCATTTAAAAATATTTCACCTTTCAATCCATTTATGCATTTTTCCATCTACCATGTCCTTACCCATTCAATTGACATGCCTATATATTCCTTTCAGCTCACATTGTCAAACAGCTATGTCAGGATGCTGATTATTGACTATAGCTCAGCATTTAACATCATCATTCCTACAGTCCTGATTGAAAAGCTACAGAACCTTGGCCTCTGTACCTCCCCCTACAATTGTATTCTCGACTTCCAAGCTGCAAGACCACAATCTGTGCAGATTAGAAATAACATCACTACCTCACTGGTGCTCCTCAGGGATCTGCTCTACTCTCTCTACCCTCATGACTGTGTGGCTAGGCATATCTCAAACAGCATCTATAAATTTTATGTCTCCTATTTTGAACAATTTATTTTAACTTAACTATTTAATGGACATAGATACACTTAATGTAACTCAGTTTTTTTCCTCTATTTTTTATTTATCATGTATTACATTGTACTGCTGCCATAAAGTTAACAAATTTCACTACATATGCCAGGGATATTAAATCTAACTCTGATTCTGATTAACAGCAAAGATGGCTAAACTATTTTTGAGCCCCTCATTTGTGTATAACTAAACCCACAATACTAGTCTCTGTCGCATCTCACTCATTGCATCTGAAAATCAAACATTTATTCCACATTTGTTTTCCGTCTTTTAACCAATCCTCATTCAATACCAGAGCACTCAAAAGTTCAAAGTACATTTATAATCAAAGTATAACCTTTGATAACATGATACAACCTTGAGATCTATCTCCTAACAGACAGCCAGGAAACAAGAAAAACTTAAAAAGAAGACCGCCAAAAACCCCATTTGCTGAGAGGAAAATAAAATCATGCAAACAATAAACCAAGCAAACAGCGTTTTGAACTGAAGCCACAAAGGGAGCATGAAACTCAATGTCAGGCACTCTTAATTTTGTCAGTAACCTTCTGAAACTCCTCGAGTCAGCTGGCTGCTGCCTCAGAAAACAGATTCATTAAGCATGATTTCCCTTTGAAATTTTCTATGTTTACTCTACCTAATCCTATTATTTTCTGTCTACATTGTACCACTTCTTTAATAAAAGGTACCAGTATTTTCCCAACTCGTCAGGCTAATTGATCTCCAGCTCCCAGTTTTCTCTTCTCCCCACCTAAAACACTGGGATTTTACTCATGGAGTCCATTCTGGAATCTATGGTGTTTTGAAAGATGACAGGCAGTATATCCACAACCTCCAATACCCAAGGATGCAGGTCTTTAAGTCCTGGAAATTTCTATTGTTAGCTTCTTACAAATATTAACTTCTTTGACTTCTTTGCTTACTCACAGGTTAAATATTCCTTTATTTTCAGGAAGCTTTCTATTTCTTCTTCTGCTTTCTGTTTTTAATATTTGTTTAAGTTATCTGCTATTTATTCACCTAATTGTGTTCTCTGGCCTCAGCCTGTAAAAGGAATCATGTTATTTTAGCTAACGAGCTCTAATATTATCCTGATCTTCAGGCTTACCAGTTTTGTTGGCAACATTGTAAGCCTTTAGCTTCAGTATACATTCAATGGCCACTCTATTAAGTACAGGAGTGAATCTGTTAGAGTGGCCGCAAGAGTGGAATCCAGCGTGGCCTTCTTCTGCCGTAGCCCATCCACTTTAAGGTTTGACACATTGTGCATTCAGCAATGTTCTGCAAACCACTGCTGTAATATGTGGTTATTGAGTTACTGTCGCAATCCTGTCAGCTTGAAGACATCTGGCATTTCTCCCCTGACCTCTCTCGTTAACAAGGTGTTTTCACCTGCAGAACTGCCACTCACAGAATGCTCTTTGTTTTTCACACCATTCTCTGTAAACTCTAGAGTCTGTTGTGTGTGAAAATCCTAGGAGATCAGCAGGTTCTGAGATACTCAAATCACCCCGTCTAGCATCAACAATCATTCCACAGTCAAAGTCACTTAGATTACAATTCTTCCCCATTCTGATACTTGGTCTGAACAACAAATGGAACCTCTTCACCACATCTGCGTGCCTCTGAGCATTGATTTGCTGCCACATGATTGGCTGATTAGATATTTGCATTAAGGCTATTAAACCAAAAGACATAGAAGCAGAACTAGACCATTTGGCCCATCAAGTCTGTTCTGCCATTTCAACATGGCTGATACACTTTCCCTCTCAACGCCATTCCCCTGACTTCTCCCCATAACCTTTCAAGCCCTCACTATCAACCTCAGGCTTAAATATACCCAGTGCCCTGTGCTCCACTGCCACCTATGGCAATGAATTCCACAGATTCACCACCCTCTGGTTAAAGAAATTCCTCCTCATCTCCATTCTAAGTGGTTGCCCCTCTATTCTGAGGCTGTGCTTTCAGGTCCTAGGCTCCCCACTTTAGGAAATAGCCTCTCCACTATCTTGGCCTTTCAACAGTCAATAAGTTTTGATGAGATCCCACTTCATTCTTCTTAATTCTAATGAATACAGGCCCAGAGCCATGAAACCCTCTTCATACAATAACCCTTTTATTCCCAGATTTTCTTGAACCTCCTCTAAGCCCTCTCCAATATCAGCACATATTTTCTTAAAAAGGGGGCCAACACTGTTCTCAGCACTCCAAGTGAGGCCTCACCTGTGCCTTATAAACCCTCAGTATTACATCCTTGCTTTTAATTCTAGTTCTCTCAAAATGAAAGCTAAAATTGCACTCACCTTCCTCACCACCAGCTCAACCTGCTACTTAACTGTTAGGGGATCCTGCATGAAAACTCTCATGTCCCTTTTCACCTCCGATTTTTGAACTTTCTCCCCATTTAGACAAGTCTATGCTTTTATTCCTTGTACCAAAGTGCATGATCATACACTTCCCAACAGTGTATTCCATCTGCCACTTCTTTGCCCATTCTCCTAAGTCCTTCTCCAGCCCCCCTGCTTCTTCAACACTACCTGCTCCTCCACCTATCTTTGTATTACCCGTAAACTTGGCCACAAAGCAACCAATTCTGATATTTAACATAAAAAGCAGTCCTAACACCGACCCCTACAGAACACCAATAGTCACTGACATCCAATCAGAAAAGGCTCCCTTTATATTCACTCTTTACCTCCTGCCAATCAGCCAATTCTCTATCCATGCTGGTATCTTTCCTGTAATACCATGGGGCCTTATCATGTTCAATCTCAGGTGAGGCACCTGAAAATCCAAGTGCAAAAAATCCACTGATTCTCCTTTGTCTATACTGATTATTATTTCCTCAGAGAATTCCAACAGATCTGTCAGGCAAGATTTTCCCTTAAGGAAACAATGTCTTTAGCACATTCTATTATGTGCCTCCCAGTACCTTGATAGCTCATCGTTAACAATCGACTCCAACATCTTCCCAGCCACTGAGGTCAGGCTAACTGGCTTATATTTTTTTATCTTCTGCCACCCTCCCTTCTTGAAGAATAGAGTGACATTTGCAATTTTCCAGTCCTCCAAAACCATGCCAGAATCTAGTGATTCTTGAAAGATGATTATTAATGTCTTCACAATTTCTTCAGCTCCCTCTCTTTTTCAGAATCCTGTTATGTAGTCCATCTGGTCCAGATGACTTATCTACCTTTAGACCTTTCAGCTTCCCAAGTACCTTCTCCCTAGTAATAGCAACTTCACTCACTTCTGCCCCCTGACACTCTCAAACCTCTGGCATACTGCTAATATCTTCCACAGTGATGACTGATGCAAAATACTTATTCAGTTTATCCATCATTTCCTTGGCCCCCATTACTACTTCTCCAGCAGACCAGTATCTACTCACACTTCACTTTTTATCTATTTGAATTAAAACTTCAGGTATCCACATTGATATTATTGGCTTACTTTCAGGTTTCATCTTTTCCCTCCTTTTTGGCTTTTTAGTTGCCTTCTGTTGGTTTTTAAAAGCTTCCAAATCCTTTTATGTGGACTTTGACTTCCCCTGTCAGCCACAGTTGTGCTATTCTGCCTTTAAAATACTTCTTTTTCTTTGGAATGTATCTATCCTGTGTCTTCCACATTTCTCTCAGAAACGCCAGCCATTGCTGCTCTGCCATCACTCCTGTTAGTATCCCTGCCAATCAACTTTGGCCAGATCCTCTCTCATGCCTCTATAGTTTCTTTACTCCACTGTAATGCTGATAAATCTGACTTTAGCTTCTCCTTCTCAAAATTGCAGGGTGAATTCTGTCACATTATGATCACTATCTCCTCAGGGTTCCTTTACCTTCGGCTCCCCAATCAAATCTGGTTCATTACACAACGCCCAATCCAGAATAATAAATGCCCTAGTGGGCTAAACCACAAGCTGCTCTAAAAGTCCATCTTCTAGTCATTCTACAAATTCTCTCGCTTGCACCAACCTGATTTTCCCAATCTACCTGCATATTGAAATCCCCCATGACGATCATAACAATGCCCTTTATACAGGTCTTTTCTATCTTCTGTTAAAATTTGTACCACACATCCTGGCAAGCCTGTATATACTATAACTCCCATCAGGGTCTTTCTAGCTCTAAGTTTCCTAAGTCTACTTAGATCTCCCAATCAGTGTCACCTCCTTCTATGGATTTGATTTCAACAGAGCCATCCCACCCCTCTCCCTACCTGCCTGTCCTTTCAATACAATGTGTACCCTTGGATGTTAAGCTCCCAAACTATAATCTTCTTTGAGCCACGGCTCAGTGATGTCCGCAATATCACTCCTGCCAGTCTCTAACTGCACTACAAGATCATCAACCTAATTCCATATACTGTGTGTATTCAAATATGACACTTTCAGTCCTGTATTCATCACCCTTTTCAATTTTGTCCCCATGTTACACTGCAATTCATTACACTGACTGCAACTTTTCCCAGTCATCTGCCTGTCCTTCCTGGCAGACTCACTACATACTACATCTGCTTGTATATCTACTGCCCCAGCCTCAGTCCTATCCGCTCTGGTTCCCATCTCCCTGTCAAATCAGTTTTAAGCCCATCCCAAGTCTAGCAAAGTTGCCCACAGAAATATTGATCTCCCTGGGGTTCAGATGTACACTATCCCTTTTGTACAGGTCATACCTTCCCCAGAAGAGATCCCAATGATCCAAAAATCTGAAGCCCTGCCCCCTGCAGCAGTTTATCAGCAACACATTCATTCTAACCCTCACTGACACATGACGCAGGCAGCAAATCAGAGATCACTACCCTGGATGTCCTGCTGTTCCACTTTCTACCTAGCTACCTAAAACCTCACTTCCAGACCTCCTCCCTTTTCCTGCCTATGACATTAATACCTATACAGTACATACCGAGACTTCTGGCTTCTCCCCCTTTAGAATGTCATGGACACAATCCAGGACAATTATTTTATTTTAGTGATATAGCAAAGATTAGTCCCTTACAGCCCTTCAAGCCACGCCGCCCCAACAACCCCAGTTCAATCCCAATCTAACCATGAGGCAATTTACAATGACCAATTAACCTACCTGGTACGTTTTTGGACTGTGGGAGGTAAAGCAGAGGACCCAGGGGAAACTCACACATTCCACGGGGAGGGCGTATAGAGACTTCTTACAGATTGACATTGAAATTGAACTCTGAACTCCAGAGCACCACAAGCTGTGATAGCGTTGCACTGACCGCTATGCCATCATGGCACCTACGTGATGTGACATCCCCAACCCTGAATAGACCATGCAGCCCATCAAGTCTGCTCCGATTATCCCACTCAACCCCATTCTCCTGCCTTCTCCCTGCAACCTTTGACACCCTTACTAATCGACAACCTATCAACCTCTGCTTTAAATATACTCAGTGACTTGGACTACACAGCTGTCAGTGGCAGCGAATTAATCAGACTTACCACCCTCTGGCTAAAGAAATTCCTCTTCTTCTCTGTTCTAAAAGGACATCTTCTGTCCTAAGGCAGTGCCCTCTGGTCCTAGATCCCACACTACAGGAAACATCCTCTCCATGTCTATTCTATCTAGGCCTTTTGATATCTTCCCAAAGAGTCTCAGCCCGAAACGTAACATTTTCCACAGATGTTGCCTGGCCTGCTGAGTTCCCCCAGCATTTTGTGTGGGTTCTTATCTTATGGAGTAGCCTCGTGTGTGGCACCTTGCCAAAGCCTTGATGAAAATCCAAGTAAACAACATCCATTGACTCTTCTTTGTCTAACCTGCCTGTTATATCCTCAAAGAATTCCAACAGATTTGTCAGGTAAGATTTCCCCTTAGGGAAACCACAGTGCCTATGGCCTATTTTATCATGTACCCTGAAACCTCATGCTTAATAATGGACTCCAACATCTTACCAAACACTGAAGTCAGGCTACACACACAAAATGCAGCAGGCCAGGCAGCATCTATAGGAAGAAGTACAGTCGATGTTTCAGGCCGAGACCCTTCATCAGGACTAACTTGAAAAAAAAGATAGTAGGAGATTTGAAAGTGTGGGGGGGTGGAATCTGAAATGATAGGAGAAGACAGGAGGGGGAGGGATGAAGCTAAGAGCTGGAAAGGTGATTGGCAAAAGGGATACACAGCTGGAGAAGGGAAAGGATCTTGGGATGGGAGGCCTAGAGAGAAAGAAAGGGGGAGGGGAGCACCAGAGGGAGATGGAGAATAAGCAAGCAGTGATTGTGAGAGGGGCAGAGAGAGGAAAAAAGGAGAGACAAAAGGGGGGAATAATAAACAAACAAATAAATAAATAAGGGATTGGGTAAGAAGGGGAGGAGGGGCATTAACAAAAGTTAGAGAAATCAATGTTCATGCCATCAGGTTGGAGGCTACCCAGCCGGCATATAAGGTGGTGTTCCTCCAACCTGAGTGTGGCTTCATCTTGACAATAGAGGAGGCCATGGATAGACATATCAGAATGGGAATGGGACATGGAATTAAAATGTGTGGCCACTGGGAGATCCTGCTTTCTCTGGCGGACAGAGCGTAGGTGTTCAGCAAAACAGTCTCCTAGTCTGCATGGTTCAGCAAAACGGAAACTGGCCTATAATTTCCTGACTTTTTTGCCTGCATGGTCTTGACTTTGTGAACTGAATTGAACATTGTACATCATACAAAATAATACATAAAGCGATTTTATATGTCCCTTCAGAACTCATAGGGATAAAACTAGAAATCACACATTCAATTAATAGGAAATACTTCTGAGAATCAAAAGTAAAGCTTCATTAAATTTACAAATCCTATTGACACTCTTAGTTGTTCGGCTCCGTTAAGATGTTAAAAAGCTTTTAATAATGCATTTGTGTAATGTGGTCACTCAGGCACAGCTGGCAGTTACTGTCCATCCCTGTTTGCCCTGTGGTGGCAATACAACTGAGTGGCTAAGCAGTGTTAGGTCAGACTTGTTTGTTTGGCAAGAGGGCTTCTTTCTTTAAGAGTAATGAACAAGTCAAGTCTATATAAAATTCAGCAGCAATTTCATTTTTTATTATTTGCACTGGCGAAGCTTGGTTATTCATTAATTAACCATCTCTTCTGAGAAAGGCAGCACCAGGGGATCATCTATTCCTACAGAAGAACAGTGTTGTGATATCAAGTTACCCAGTCAATTTAAATTATCCAGTCCAATACAAGCTGATTAACTAATCTTATACTGTACAGGGTTTTTGCACCCATTCATTAAGAAATTGAATTATGAATTAGCACTCTCTGCACTACTCTTCTCAAAGGATCAAGAATGATTTGCTTTCACTCCAGTTCTAATGATTCTAAGGTGGCTTAGACTTAGACTGGAGACACTTTTCAGGGCACGCAGTTTGGGAGGTGGTGTGCTTCTTCTGCAAATGTACTGCTAATTGACATCCAACCCAAGGGCACAAATCTCTCAATGCATTCTTAAACATTCCAAGCACCTGTGCTCTGTCTGCCAGAAGCAGCAGCATCTCCCAGTGGCCACCCATTCTAATTCCACTTCCCATTCCCATTCCAATTCCAATATGGCCACCCATGCCCTCCTTGACTATCGTGATGAGGCCACACTTTGGCTGGAGGAACAATACCTTATACTCTGTTTGGATAACCTCCAACCTGATGGCATGAACATCAATTTAAACTTCCGGTAATGCCCCCTCCCACCCCCCCCTTCACCATTTCCCATCCCCTTTTCTCCCTCACACATTATCTCCTTGCCCACCCATCACCTCTCTCTGGTGCTTCTCTCCTCTTTTCTTTCTTCCATGGCCTTCTGTCCCTTTCACCAATCAACTTCCCAACTCTTTACTTCATCATTCCCCATCCAGGTTTCACCTACCACCTGTTGTTTCTCTCTGCCCCCCTCACCTTTTAAACCTACTCCTCAGTTTTTTTCTCCAGTCCTGCCAAAGGGTTTTGGCCTGAAACACTGAAACATCGACTGTACTCTTTTCCTAGATGCTGCCTGGCCTGCTGAGTTCCTCCAGCATTTTGTGCGTGTTGCTCGGATTTCCAGAATCTGCAGATTTTCTCTTTCATTTGTGATTAAACATTCCTCGACTACTTTCACTAGTCAGGGATTCCCAGAAGCCTGCGTAGATGTTTGTTTTCCCAAAGGTGCTTGGAGAATCTCCTTGAATCTTTTCCTCCTTTCTGGTAGTCAGGATACAGCACACAACATGGCCAACCCAATAATAATGAGATGCAAATAGGGCCTCAATGCTGGAAATGCGCGCTGTGCAAAGGCACCGACACTGATTTGGAGGATTTTGTGGGGATAGTATTTGTTGCCATCTCTCCAGCTCTGAACATACTCCATGCCGTATGTTGTCTTATTTTGACAAGTGAGAAGGTCTGGATCAATCCTGGCTGCTGGACAACGAGCTTTGGATTGGGTTTCAGGCCTGGAATTTCAAAGACTTTTCTTCAGATGGCCAAAGGATATTCTGGCACACCACATGCATAAATGGATTTCATCTTCAATGCTGGTCTTTTCTAAGATACCACTCCAAGATCTAGGAAATCAGGATTAGGAGATCAGTGGGTGGCAGAGAAAACAAGAACAATTAAAAGAGAAGACCAGTGAGGCTTGGGCTAAATAGCCTAAATCTAATATTGGAGGTTAGATTTACTGATGAAACATAGAAATTAAGTGTATGGATCAACACTTACATCAACACTTAGAATTCAATAATTCAGGACTCAGACACATTACAATTCTAAACTAAGCATTCAGCAAGCTGTTTTTTCACTTCATTCTTATCATACTAATTCCTTTTTACTTATATTACACAGTTCTGAAGTAAATGCAGCTTGACACAAGAGGATTAATTAGGCAACGCACGAGTCTTACAATAACTTAAGCTAGTGAGTTTTCTTCTTTGTTAGACATATACTGCATTATTGCTGTTCACCAAATGAAGCACCAATTTGATTCAGTACCTTTTCAGCATGTTTCCCATTTTATGGAAATTTCATTTCATTTTTAGAATCTTTTTATTGATACATAATTTTCTGTAAAATCATACAAAACTTCAACAAGTTGATATATATACAATTAATAAAGATGAAAAAAAACTTATCAAAAAGGATAATATATGATAATGAAAGAAATTTATTTTTATAAAGAAGAGGAGAAAAGAGAACCCCAACTTACTAAAAAAGAAGACTAACTACAACAGAAAGAAAAAGAAAAAAGAAAAAAAACATCAGGCATCAACTCCCGGAGCAATACGACTTACCATCACATATATATATATAAAAGAATCATCAACCACCAATTTATGTTTATATAAAATAAAATTGGATGGAAACCATATAAAATAATTCAAATTAAATGATAATATTTGGCAAAAGAGCACCATCTTCTCTCAAAATCAAATCAAGGATCAAAAGTTCTACTTCTGATTTTTTCCAAACTAAGACATAACATTACTTGAGAAAACTATTGAATTAATGTAGGGACAGAGTTATCTTTCCATTTTAATAAAATAGCCCTTCTTGCCAACAATGTAACAAATGCAATTACATGTTGATCTGAAGATGAAATACCCTGAATATGATGTGGAACTATTCCAAATAGAACAGTCAATGTATTAGGTTGTAAATTAATTTTCAGAGGTTTAGAAATTGTAGAAAATAAAGATTTCCAAAAAGATTTTAATGAAGGACATGACCAGAACATATGAGACAAAGTGGCTACTTCAGTATAACACCTATCGCACTAATTGTCTATGTTAGGAAATATTTTAGATAGTCTCTCCTTTGTTAAATAATAACAGTAACAATTTTAAATTGAATTAAACAGTGATTGGCACATATCAAAGAAGAATTGACCATTTTCAGAACTCGCAACCAATCTTCGTTAACAAAGGTCATGTTAAGTTCTCTCTCCCAATCTCGTTTAATCTTTAGTGAGAGGTTATCTTTTTGTAGTAAAAATAAATTATAAATTATACCAATAGAACCTCTTACTAAAGGATTCATATTCAAAATAGTATCCAACAAATCAGATTCTTGCATATATGGAAACTTAGATAAGTATTTTTGTAAAAAATGTCTAACCTGAAAATATTGCAGAAGGTGTGTATGAGAGAGAGAATATTTGCTTCAAAAGTTATCAACCAACCATCACAAAATAAATCTGCAAAAAAACAGATCCCCTTATTTCTCCATAATAAAAAAATGGGATCGGTTATTGAAGGTTTAAATTTTAAAAATCAATATAGAGAGCTATACAAATACCCTTGGAGAGTAAGACCATATATTTTGGATATATACCTCAAGAATGGTTGAAAAGAGATAAATATTTAATGAATATACTATTGGTGGCTGGTAAAAAGACTCTTATTATGAAATGGTTATCACAGGAGAGCCCAACTTTAAATACATGGATGGAAATTACAATGGACATTTACAAAATGGAGAAGATAACAGCATCTGTTAATCATAAGCTGGAACAATTTGATTCATACTGGGAAAAATGGTTTAACTACATAATGCCTCATAGGCCTGATTTTATTCTCACAAATCAATGAATCTGTTGTAAAAAAAAAAGATCACTCCCTACTTGTACATAGTTCTTTCCTTTTGGTTGTTTTTTCTTTCCACTCTTTTCTATAAGTGTATACCCCAGATAAATACTTTGTGGAGATTTTGTGATATATATGATTATATGATATATATGTACAATGTCTGAAATACATCTTATGGAAATGTTTGTTTGATGAACTTCAATAAAAAAATACATTTACAAAAAAAATTGTTTAAAATTTTAAAAATTGTAAAGCTGAAACCAAATCCATAAGGACTGTTTAATAACAGAGTAGAGATTTAAATTTAGAATTTTAGAGAGTTGTAAAGGTAATGGAGCTCCTAATAATGAGGTTAAATTAAATTGTTTGATAGCTTTTAATTCTAAATCAATCCAAGCTGGTTTTTGGCTCTTGTCGAGCCAATATAGTCAAAAACATAATCGTCAAATATTAACAGCCCAATAATACAATCTTAAACTTGGAAGTGCAAGTCCACCATCTTTTTTAGATTTTTGTAAAGGATACTTATTAATTCTTGGTCTCTTATTGTTCTAAATAAAGGATGAAATAACAGTCAATTTGATCCAAAAAATTTTTTAGTTAAAAAGATAGGTATATTTTGAAAAATGTATAAAAATCTAGGTTAAATCATCATTTTCATGGCATGGATACAACCTATTAAAGTGTAAGGTGGTTCCATCTAGAAAATAATTGTTTCATAAAGTCCATTAAATGAACTACATTAGCTTTATAAAGATCTTTATATTTTTAGTAATTATAATACCTAAATATTTAAAAGAATTAACAATTCTAAATGGAATATCATTATATATATAAAACAGGAGCATTTAATGGAAACAATTCACTTTTATTTAAGTTAAGTTTATATCTTGAAAATTTTCCAAAGTCATTTAGTATTTCCAGAAGATTAGGAATAGATTCTTCAGGGTTTGAAATATAAACCAAAAGATCACCTGCATAAAGGTGAATCTTATGTATAGTCCCATTTATAGAGATACCATGAATATTTTTGGCTTCACGAAGTGTTATGACCAAAGGCTCCAGTACAAGATTAAATAATAAAGGGCTTAATGGACATCCCTGTCTAGTACCTCGTGAAAGTGAAAAAAAGGACCTAAGATTATTTGTAATAACAGTAGCAGTAGGATTCTTATAGATCATTTGAATCCATCTATTGAAATTATTACCAAAACCAAATTTTTCTAATACCTTAAACAGATATGTCCACTCAACTCTATCAAATGCCATTTTATGGAAATTTCAATGAAAAAGCAAAGTTACCATCACTTGCTATTTGCAAGACTAACTTTCATCCTAGCATTCATTAACAACGAATACAGTCTGCCAGAATAAAGGAAGCAGTATGCAAGGACATGTCTTTAATTGGTCATTAGTGGCAAACAAATTGTGTACACCATTAATTAAGTTTACAGTTTCCTAGAGACTTAAGAGCTTTTGAATATCTGTGAATGGACAGAGGAAGCAACTTAGCAGAAGCTGGGAGTTAGGAAGAGCAGGGCAAGCAACTGAAGAAACTAATAACAAGTCATAGAGAAGTTGGGGTTTACCAAGCTCATCAAAGACCTAGTATCTATATCCAAGAGTTGTATTATAGATGGTGGGTACTCTTGTTATCATCTTCCTAAATGCAATATATTTTGAAATTATTCCTATAGAGAGTGGCAGAAGTAACCCTGCTATCTAAGAGAGAAAATAGGGAGCCACTGATCTAGTAACCTACCTCAAAAAAAACAATCTACTGTATATGAATTTGTGACTGGAGTTTTGCATGTGACTAGGAAGAACCAATGAACATTTTTGTACCTGGATTTCCTTAAGGTTTGATCAATTCCGACCATTGATCAACAAGCTTAGAGCAGACAGAGTTGAGGCAATAGACTGACATGGATTGAGAATTGGTTGTCATAGAATAAGTAAAGTGGGAATAGGCTGACCTTTCTTGGATTCAGAGGCCGTGATTAGTGGATAAGTACTTGTGTCTCAGATTTCATATTCAATAACTAATGAAGAGTACCCTACATTCTATTCCCCGTTTTGTTGATTATACTGAACTGAGTGAGATTTAGAGTACAGAGAATGTGAAGAGGCTTCAGGGGATATGGACAAGCTGAGAAAGCCGGCTAGAACATAGCAGATAGAATAGGATGTGGGAAAATGGAAGGTTATATAATTCAGTGCATCTTACAGGAAAATGCAGTACTTATTGCTATGGTAAGTGACTGTGCAGTTCTGTTGTTCCATGGTCTACTTGTACTTAAGTCACTGCAGGCCAATATACAGTACAGGTGCTGCACACAATTTAGAGTACAAATGGAGTTTTATCCTTTAAAAATAAGAATAAGGAATCAACTTGAAATTTCACAGGGCAGTATGAAGATCTCATCTGGAGTACTTTGTGCACTTTTCACCCTTAAGGATATAGCTGCATAGAAAGAAAATTAAAAACTCTCAGGCTTCATGGATGGCAAGTATGAGGAGAAGTTAAGCGTAAGCATAAGTTAAACAGAAATGTTCATATTTTCCAAAGTTTGGAAGAACAAAGGGAGATTTCATCAAAACATGCAGAAAATTTATAAGGCTTGACAGGCTGGTTTATAGAGACTATTCTTCCTCTAGCTATCTTATACCAGCGCACTGTTTCTGAATAAGGGGTAAGCGACTTGGTATTGAGATGAGGAGAAATGTGGTAAACTGGATCAACAAATTTGTAGATGACACCAAGACTGGGGGCCTAATAGGCAGCATGGATGGCTATCAAAGCTTGCAGTGGGATCCAAACCTGCTGGAAAAAAGTCTGAAAAACGGCAGATGGAATAATGGAGACAAGTGTGAGGTGTTGCACTTTGGGAGGACCAACCAGGGTAGGATTTACACAGTGAGTAATAGCACACTGAGAGTGTGGTAGAACAAGGGGATCTGGGATTATAGATGCAAAATACCTTGAAAGTATCATGTGTAGATGGGGTCATAAAGGAAGTTTTTGGCACATTGGCCTTATAAATCAAAGCATTGATTACTGGAGTTGGAATATTATGTTGAAGGTGAATAACATGTTAAAGAGTCCAGATTTGAACTATTGTGTGCAATTCTGGTCACCTATTTACAGGAAAGATATCAAGAAGATTGAAAAAGTACAGAGAAAATTTACAAGGACTTGAAGACCTGAGTTATGGAGAAAGGTAGAAAAGGTTAGGACTTTATTCCCTGGAGTTTAAGAGAATTAGGGGAGATTTAATAGAGATATACAAGATTGAGGGATATAGATCAGGTTAATGCAAGCAGACTTCTATTAAGGTTTGGTCATACAGTAGGTTAACGGTGAAATATTTAAACATTAAACATTCACAGGGTGGTGCAAGTTGGGAACAAGCTGCCAGTGGAAGTGGTGGATGTAGGTACAATTACATTTACGAAGCTTGGATAAGTACAAGGATGGGAGGGGTATAGAGGGCAATGGTCCAGGTGTGGGTCAATGGGACTAGGCAGAATAGCAGTTCTGTACGGACTAGATGGGCTGTAATGCTCTAAGCCTCTAAACTTCTTCAGTGTATTGAACTTTTGAAAGTATATATTTCAGCATAGTGTCTCTTCACAGCTGAGATAGATTTCTGGGTTTGAAGCGAACTGAAGGCTGCGGTGACAGTGCTGGAAGCGATCAGTCATGACTGCAATGAATGATGGAGTGAGCTTGAAGGTCTGCTCCATCTCATGCAATAACACATACATCTCAATCAGACTTGAGAATCCTTGGAGACACAAACAGTCAAAACTAGCATATTTAATGCAACATTATTGTACACAAAACAAGGTAAAATTGTTCAATTAGGAGATTAAAATGGAACTGACTGGAAAGACAAGTAAATTTAAATATAACTTCATTAATTAAAATCTACATGAGTGAGGCTGCACACATAAATGTCTGCAGTGTCAGGGAAATGGTTTGGTAACAATTATCAGCCTCTTAAAAGAAATGACCCACACTTGAATGAATAAGTCCTACTGTTATGGTCTTCAAGAGTATCCAGGAGATCAGTCCATAAATTTGTGTTTGTCATGTCTCTGAATATCAAATCCCTCAATAAGGTATTGATACAGAAACATAAGCAAAGGATCAAGGAGAGCGCAGCATGCTCTCAACTGCCTTTTTTTTTTAGGAAAAAAAAGCTGAATTGACACAGTCAATTTCTCCCCCACTTCTCCTCTACCCTTTATCTGCTCTTTAATAACAGTGCTTAAGGTTGTTATGGCCAGGAGTGGTAGAAGGTACAAGCTCCCACTACCTATTAAATGCTCCCAATGGCATGCAATGAAAATAGCCTCTGACAACTAAGTCCAGCTCCTGGCATCCACACAAGGCTTAGGTACTAAGCCCAGCTAACCACTCTGTACTGAGTAACAACAAAGGCTGGCTACTGTTACCTTAAAATCAGTTGCTTTGGACAGATGGGGCTTGTCGGCCATGATTGGCAACTCATCTAAGGAAAACTCTGATCTCATACCTCCGTTGCCTTGCGGCTATACCCACTCACAGAGAAGGCTTTGAGATTAAAGCCCAAGGGAAAAGTTCGGAGATGGAGTCCCTAAGGCAGTCCTACGTTGAGTTCAACATTGACTAGCAACTCCTGTGACACTGCAGGTGCCAGACTGTATCGGTCTTTGGTGTTCCTTTGGGTTCATCAGATGCGTGGAGAGGGGGATCTTGCTACATGGACAACAGCTTCCTGTCTATATCGTACTGCCCTGACTTACGTGTCTAGACAGCTAGGACTGAACATTCATGGTCAACCCTGGCCAACGGAGGCCTCATCATTAGTAACAGTGCATCACAAAAAGTAGGCCCACCTTAAACCTTGCAACCCCAGAGTATTCAAATTTAAGTGGAAATGTCTTGAATTTGAAATGTTAATCCTGAAAGGTCACCAATCTACCGGTATTTGTTTTTCCACTTCAGAAAAGTGGACTTACTTGCTAAGCATTTCCAGTTCTTATTTTGCATTCCTAGCATTCACAGTAATTAAAGTTTGCAAGATCATCTGGCAAAGAGTGCAACATCTTAAGATTACAATTTCCCTTGCCCCATTTCCTCTGAAGTACTGTGGAAGCTCTAATATCTGTAATGTTCCCGCTGGGTCTTAGCTAAACTCTTGTTGGCTGAGGGACTCACTTGCAGCTGTTCTGTTACAATCTAATATCCCAACAATGTTTGCAGTTCAGCTGCGCACATACATATAGAGCTCGGGATGAAATAATAGTGCATGCTGTTTGTTGTGGATTCATCACTAATATGAGTTGCTGACTTTTGGACATGATCAGGTTTAATTCCATCTAGTGAATGAAAACAAGTCCTGCAGCAACCTAAACATACCAGAACAAATATCAATAATTGACACAGATTAAACAGTATAGCCTTGATTCCTGATTTATGGAGTTAATTCCCACTGAATGAAAGCTTAATGCATTTGAACGTGGGTCAAAATACAAGCATTGAAACAGTAACACACACAAAATGCTGAAGGAATTCAGCACACCAGGCAGCATCTATTGAAATAAAGTACAGTCGAAGTTTCGGGCAGACAGTACTTCCCTTTAAGTGTATCAATATTTGGTACTAATGTACATGATTTAAATCTATAATAATAAAGAATAAACATCAAAAAGTTTTGTTTGTCACATGTACATCAAAACATATAGTGAAATGCATTGCTTGAATCAAGGCTTGCTGGGGGCAGCTCAGATAGATAGCACACCCACAGCTTACTAACTTGTATATCTTTGGACTGTGGGAGGAAACTGGAGCACCCAGAGGAAACCCATGAGGTCACAGAGATAATGTACAAACATCAGGGGGGCTGATGAGAGGAATTGATCATGTAGATAGTTGGAAGCTTTTTCCCAGGGCTGGCATGGCTAGCACGAAAGGTCACAGTTTTAAAGTGCTTGGAAGTAGGTACAGCAGAGATGTCAGGGGTAAGATTATTTTTCTTTTTAAAAAAAAAAACACAGACAGTGGTGAGTGCGTGGAATGGGCTGCCGGTGACGGCAGTGGAGGTGGATACGATAGGGTCGTTTAAGAGACTCCTGGACAGGTACAAAAGAGCTCAGAAAATATAGGGCTATAGGTAACCCTAGGTAATTTCTAAGGTAAGGACATGTTTGGCATGGCTTTGTGGGCTGAAAGGCCTGTATTGTGTTGTAGGTTTTCTATGTTTCTATTAAACTCCAATCTTACAGCTAGCACTATAAGGCATTAAGCTAATCACTTGGCTAATACATAGTCTGAAGGCTTCAGACTTACAAACAAACGACATTTTGAGATGAACAACTGTACCACATTTTAATATTTACACTTTTCGTAAAGTCTGTTAAAAATTCAAACAAGAATATTCAGTAAAGCTAAGACATACCAAACAATTACTGTTGTATCTTAGAAGTTTGAACAATACAAAAAAAACAGAATGGCAGTGAATATTTATTTACAATACAACTGTACAATGTCAAAAAAATTCATAAGATTAGAGATAGTGAAATATTTGAGGTTAATTCAACACATCAATCATAAACAGAATCTGAATATGAATAAGTGGACCAGACATTAGACAATCACTGTGCTAATCTTCCATTAGTGCTTCAAAGGAGTATTATTAATCACAGCAACATGTTTACAATTTTTTAAAAAAAGATTTTAGTATACATTTCTGTAAATATCTTTATAAAATTGCACATCAGAAACACAAAATCTTTGTACTTTTTTATTAATAGAAAAGGTGGATTATCAAAGTTGTGGAGAAATTCAGCACTGATTTGTAGATCTCACAGAGAAATTAGATCTTGCTTGAGCCAGTAAATTTGATAAACTGCATATTTAGTGAGGTTGAAAGTTGAACACACTTGATTTCAATCATGCAGCCCATATCCCTGCAGTGAATTACATTTTCCTGGACTATTTCAATATACTTGTTCTGTAAGAGTATACAAATTTTGATAATGCCTTTGAAGGCTCAGTCTACCAAAAATAAGCACATCTATTGCCTTCTGAGGCAGCTTTTATTATAATCCATTATATAAACATGAGATATGTGGTATAAAACTACAACACTGCAACGAACAAAAATATTGTAAAAAAATATACAAGCTACATTTGATTCAAAAAGTCCTGTTTCGTTTCACTGTTTAATGTGCCTGTCCATTACTGAAGAACAGGTTAACTGAGAGCATTAATATTTAATGGAAAAGCCACAATAACAAAAAAGATTGATAACTTAAAAAATTCTTAAAGGAAAAAATTAATTGTTTTACCTGAGCTGATACAAATGAGAATTCTTTGTTTCATTATCTTGGTTTTGAAAGAGGAGGGGGTTCAAGATAAATTAAGGGAAGTTAGTCTTCAAAGATAGCTGGAATCATAGACAAATTTTTGTATTTGCATTTAATTTTCTTTTAATACACCCTGAATTTTAAGAGTATTAACTTTAATTCACAATTGATCTCAGACGCCCTCTACTGTACTCCCAAGAAATAATAAAACATCTTTAAACGCTTCAAATTGTTTCTATTTCCATATCTTTCTGATTAATTCCATCCTCCAAATACAGGTTTCCTGTATCCAAATACAAATACCAAATTCAACCTAACTTTCAAGGATCACTCAGATATATTCACAAATTGTATTGGAGGCTTTACTTTGTTTGCATATAATTGAATTGAATCTCAAAAGCATCTTACGTTTTTAAAAATTGTCACTCTACATTGTTCCTTATAGGGCAACAATAAAGAAAAATAAGAATACTGTTAATGTTAGATAATCCCTGACAATAATGTTGAACTAGGTGGTCCAATGAAAATAAACTAACACTGCTGCCCTAATAAGCAACTCTTATTTTTCTTTCACCCATGGTGGTGATTTGTGATCAATCATGTTCAATAAGAAAGGTATGCAACTTGAAGCTTGATTGTCCCTGGAGAAGTACTGAGAGACATTTGGGTAGAATGATATACCATTGCCTCTTTTGATGTATTCCTTCAACACTGAGGTAGTCAAGATATTGGCTGGAATAAATGGCTTCTACTGCATGGGGAAAAGTATAAGGAAATTTTCCTACAGGACTGCTGTACACAGAAACCAAATAGTTAACTTTATCATACAGTAAGACAATGATACAGAGTTTGTCAATAATTTGCAGATTGTATGGTTAGGAGCAACACAACTAAACCAAGCATAAAAATATTTAATGATTCACTTTTCAAGTAATATTGATAAAGGCATTTTATTTCAATTAACTTAAGCCACTCAGTAATTATTGTTCTATTGTACTACTGCAGTAATTATTGGTTAATGTCTTTTCTGAATAAATGCAGAGTCTACATGATGAGGGATTTCCATGGCTGCCCTATAAAACCCATAAATTATCCAGGTGTACATTTGATAATGCTCTGATATCTTTACTCTCTTTTGAAATATTTCAAGTTTTTAAAAAAGTGAATGCTTCAGAACAAATCCAAGGATCTGGGATTATGTTCCACAAAACAGATCTGGACTGGATAGGAAATGTTTCTGGTGTGAAAAGGAAGACTTTATTATGAAAAAGGCCCCTTATCTAAGAAAGTTTGTACTGGCATTGGAAAGGGTCCAAGAAAGATGCCAGGTATGAAAGGGTTAACATATGAGGAGTGTTTGATGACATTGGATCTGTATTTTCCAGAATTTAGAAGAATCAGGGGTTATCTTGTTGAAGTCTAGATAGAGTGGACACAGAGAGGATGTTCCCTATCATGGGGGAGTCCAGGACCAGGGGCAGAATCAAAATCAGTTTTAATATCATTGGCCAAGTCATGAAATGTGCTGGTTTGTGGCAGCAGTATATTGCAAAATATAATAAAGATGATAAATCTACACACACATACTTATTGTGTACACACACACACACACACTCACTCGGTGGCTACTTTAAGTACACCTGTTCGTTAATTCAAATATCTAATCAGCCAATTATGTAGCAGCAACTCAATGCATAAAAGCATGCAGACATGGTCAAGAGGTGCAGTTGTTGTTCAGACCAAACATCCAAATAGAAATGGTCAAGAAGCGCATTTTTTATTTGGACCAAACATCAAAACGGGGAAGAAAAGTCATCTATGTGATTGACCATGGAATGATTGATGCTGTCTGATAGGATGGTTTGAGTATCTCAAACTGCTGATCAGGGATTTTCATGCACAACAGTCTCTAGAGTTCAGAGAGAATGGTGGGATAAATAAAAAACATCCAGTAAACGACGGTTCTGAGAGCAAAAATGCTTTGTTAATGAGAAAGGTCAGAGGAGAATGGCTAGACTATTTCAAGCTGACAGGAAGGAGATAGTATCTCAACTAACAACATGTTATAACAGTGGTATGCAGAGAGCATCTCTGAATGCACAACACATTGAACCTTGATGTGAATGAGCTACAGCAGAAGACCACATTGGGTTCCACTCCTGTACCTAATAAAGTGGCCACTGAATGTATACCGTATATAAACACCACCACCTCCACCAACCCATAATTATAGACCTCTTTGAGAAGGAGTTCAGATCGAGTTAAGAGATGGCAGGAACAAGCTATCACCTCAATCATATTGTCATCTTTTCCAGGCCATGAATAAAGCACAAATCTGCTTGAAAACACAATCAGAGCTTTGTTTTGACCCTTCTGCACCAAATATTAGAAAGTATTGATTTTGTTTCCATGATTTCCAGAGAATAAAAAAGATAGTCTATAATTACTTGCTATAATTAAACCAAAGATTAACAAATTAAGTTAGATGCAATGCACGATGTTCCTAACTTGCTAATTTTTTAAGTTTCATAGTAAGAAATACATTAGTGCTACTCAATTCACAAAAGAATGCTGACAAAAGGGCACACAGGATCCTGCATTGATTAGGTAAAATGAACTTAATGGGGCAAAATTTCAAAGATGACTACTGAGGAAAAACATCATCTCTGAAAATAAAAGACACTTAACCTATGGTGCTGACTCTTTAGAAGAACGATCTATCCACTATCACAATATTCTATATTGTGTGAAGGATCAAGGATTGACTTTATTTGCAATATACATTTACACATGTTGGGAATTTGCTGTGTTGTGAAAGATTTGAATTAACTTGGCAAAAGAAAGCCCTTGAATAGTGCTTGAGGATATGTGCAATGCTCAGGAAACAAATTAGTGTTTAGTTATAAAACTTCACTAATGCAAAACTTCACGTTCATGAACTTCTACAATACCTCAAAGAGGACATGGCACTGTTTTTTTGAAAAATTGAGAAGACAGATTTTAAAGTGTTGAGAATGAAAAGGTATCTCATCACGTAAACATGCAAAGAACAGACATAGGCAACTCAATGTCTGCTGCAGGATGTTTAAAATTTAGTGAAATGTTTAAGTTATTGAGATGCTAAGTGGAATTTATGGATTGCTCCAAAATGCATCCTTCCCCTCCAGTTTTTGAAACTTGCATAAATTTCACATGTAATAACATGTATTATAAATTCAAAAGGAACATTATAAAACATATCTCAGTTTCTAGTCCATGTAGATCAAATGCATAAGATTATACATGATTTGCATTGCTCTTCTGTATCAACTATACATCAAGGCTCTTGTAAATGAATCTTGAGCTCTATAAAGTGTACTACTTCCTATTGAAAATTGTAAAATACAGCATGATTACTCATCTGTGGTACACTTGTCTATCATTTCTTGACAGAAATCAGTCATTACATTTTGGCTGCACTGTTCAGTTTTAGATGAATCTGCTGTAATCCCTTCTCGTGGACTGCTGGGAATATTCAAAGTTTTTTCTCGAAGCTGTTGACCAGAGCCTTGCTCACCAATACATGCCATACCCTTTAAAACCTTGGAATATCCTGGATGTGCATTAATTAGATTTGTGTGAGTGATGGAGCCATGGCTTCTTTGGGTGTTCAGCACTGAAAGAGGGCATTCTGGGGAGGAGTACTTCGCTAGTGTCTGAATTTGTTCAGGGGTCAGGGCTGCTTCTTTACATATCTGCTTACAGAGGCCTGTTAAATTACTCCAAGTTTCACCCATAGACAGCTTTAATTGGCCCTTCTCTTCCAGCAACTTCTCCTTTTCACAAAGCTATATAGGAAAGAAGAAAGTTACATGTTTTAATAACTATATATTGTAGCACTTGCACACAGACAGAATTTTAGTTACTTAATTCTTTTGCATTTGGTTAAGAACACAGAACACTAGAGTACAAGTCCCTCAGCCCACAATGTTATGCCGACCTTTCAACCTACTGTAAAGATTAATCCAACCCTTCCCTCCTACATAGCCCTCCATTTTTCTATCATCCATGTGCCTATCTAAGAGTTTCTTCAATGCCCCTAATGTATCTGCCTCTACCACCACCTTCTCATCTTTCACAGTGAGAAGAACTTACCTTTGCTTTTCAGCTAGTGCAGGTGGGAGGTGAGAAGAAACAACAATGAACTGCTACAATGCACCTTACAGAGGGCAAAGACTGCAACCATTGTAGTTGCTAGTGACAAGAGAAGCACTTACATTGGTTGATTAAATGCCACTCATGCAATCCTGCTTTACTCTGGATAATTTCAATTGCCAAGTATTGCTGGTAGTGCACTCACCCTGGCAAATAAAGTGTGTTCTAACTAACTCTCGTCTCTTAAGGGTAACAGAATAACAGATTTTTTTATAATGGGTGAAGGGGTGTGGGGGTGAGAAGTCAAGATCGCCATAGATTTCCTAGCTCTGATACGCCGTTGTAGTTACTATAACTGTGCAGCTGAGCCAGCTAAATTTTAAACTATAGAAATTAATAGAATGTTGATATTAGGCAATTCAATAGTGATAATGTTGCTGATCATTATGAGACAGTTACACTACCTTATTTGGAATGGTCACATGGATGTTACTTGGGAAATTATCAATCCACAGCCAAATGCTGTTCAAATTTGCGACTTAAGCTCACATGGTTCAATCATCCCCTGTCGTGAATGAAATTGAACAGTGTACCAAATTCAAATTCATAAAAGGTTACTAGAACCTCAAGACATTTTCCAGATAATGATGGTCTTATAATATTGGCATGTCAAAAATTACTGCATTCAACTTACTTGCCACTAAGCACGCACAAAAAAGCAGGCAAGAAAATCTACAAAACCCATTTTCTTTAAACCTACCAGCGTGTGTATCTCACATTCCAAGTTCTGAATGCAATCAAGTTTCCGCTTTCGACATCGCTGAGCTGCAATTCTGTTTTTACTACGACGTCGTATATCATGGATATAATCTAATTGCTCTGGATTCAGTTTATGCAGCTTCAGCATTGTTTGAAAATCATTTCTGGATAACAGGGTAATTCTTTCAACAGGAAATGGTAGTTTTACCTGGAAGGAACCCAACATTTATAATTAGTTACTACAAAAGGAGGAGGAAACTGCATGATAAATGAATGCAACTAAAAATCATACAGAGAATGCATTTTGTATTATTTGTTCAATTACACAAACCTGAGAGATTGATCAGAATTTTCAGCAGAGATTTATTGGAAAGTAGATTTGTTCAGATCAGCAAATAATTGCAAGAATTGCTTAATAATTTATCGGGATGTGGACATTACTGGCAGCGCCAGCAATTATTGACTAGCAGTAAAAATCTTTGAGGACTGATGAGCTACTTTCTTGAGCCACTGCAGTGTTTTTAATGAAAGGGCTGTAGATCACTCCAGGATTTAACCCAAGTGACGATAAAGGCAAAATATCCAATACCCTACACATCATTCTCCGCAACTTCCACCATGTTCAAGAAGGACCCTACTACCAAACACATCTTTACTTTCCACTCCTACTCTCCACCTTCCGCAGGGATCGCTCCCTTTGTGATTCCCTTGTCTATTTGTGCCTCCCCACTAATCTCCCTCCTGGCATTTATCACTGCAAGCAGCAGAAGTGCTACACCTGCCTATTCACCTCTGCCCTCACCTCCACTCAGAGCTCCAAACTGTCCTTCCAGGTGTGGGAACACTTCACGTGTGAAACTGTCGGGATCGTCTACGGTGTCGGTGCTCTTGGTGAAATCCAACACAGATTGGGGGAGCGCTTTGTCGAGCACCTCAGTCCAACCAAAAAAAAGCAGAATTTCTTGTTGACTAACCACTTCAATTCCTATCCCCATTCCCTCTCCAACATGCCAGACCATGGTCTCCTCCTGCCTTGATGAGGCCACTCTCAGGCTGGTGGAGCAATACCTCATATTCCATCTAAGTAGCCTCCAATCTAATGGCATAAACATCAATTTCACCCACTTCTGTTAATTTTTTTCTCCTCCCCCTTCCATCTCCTTCATTTCCCCATGCTGGTGTCTTACCTTCATCTGTCTATCACCTCCCCCTGGTGGCACCCTCCTTCCATTTCTCCCATGGTCCAATCTTCTCTCATCAGATTCCTTCTTTCCCAGCCTTTTGCTTTCCCAGCTTCACCTCTTCATGACCCATCAACCACCCACCTGGCTTCACCTATCACCTTCTAACTTGTTCTCCTCTCACCCCCACCTTCTTACTCTGGCATCCTCCCCATTCCCTCCAGTCCTGATGAGGGGTGTTGGCACAAAACATTGACTATTCATTTCCACAGAGGCCCTCTGACCTGCTGGGCTTCTCCAGCATTTTGTGTGTGTTTCTCTAGATATTATAACCTGGAGGGGAATCTGCAGGTGGTGATAAGCCAAATGACTTGGTTCCCCCAGTAGGTTTAAGAGATGTGGTCAAAGCGCAAACAAGAAAATGTAGTGAATATTGCTCAGAACACAAATGCAATGCACCAGTGGTGGAGGGGATTAAAGTGCTTAGGTTAATGAATCATGTCTGGTTCAGGAAGGATGCAGCATCCCAACTGCATAAAGCTAGAGTATTGTTGGAGCGGCACTCATCTGTGACAAGTGAATCAATTTCCGTCGTGCTCCTGATCCGCTGTCACAACCAGGGATTGTTTCTAAAAATGATTTTTTTTTTTGGTCAATTAGTATGTGGACTCCCCCCCCCCCGCCCACCCTCAATGTCACTTTGAACGTGTGTTTTGTCCTTGGATTGATGATCATTTATGTCTAACTGTCTTTGCACTAGCTCTGGTTTTTCACTTTATTTTGCAGGTGTCTCATTTGGGATAATGGGGAGAATGTTAAGCTCTTTGTATTTATCACTTTTCTTTAACTTGGGATAATTTAGTTAGCATATTATTTTCAATATCCAGAATTCCTACTTGCTCCAGGTTGTATTTCAGGGGAGCATGCAACCTCTCTCTGTTGGGTTGTTGTGGTTCCCTGTTGGTTGAAACTCTGACCAAGTTCTTCTGTGCATTGTGATTTCTGTTCAGCCAGAGGTCATGGTATATATTGGTACAAACGACATAGGTAGGAAAAGGGAGGAGATTCTGAAAACATACTACTGGGAGTTGGGAAGGAAGTTAAGAAGCAGGACCATAAAGATAGTAATCTTGGGATTACTGCCTGTGCCACATAACAGTGAGTATAGGAATAGAATGAGGTGGAGGATAAATGCGTGGCTGAGGGATCAGAGCGGGGGGGAAGGGATTCAGATTTCTGGATCACTGGGACCTCGTTTGGGCAGGTGTGACAAAAAGGACAGGTTGCATTTGAATCCCAGGGAGCTGATATCCTGGCAGGGAGGTTTGCTAAGGATATTGGGTTTAAACTAGAATTGCTGGGGGGTGGGAACAAAGTGGATGAACTTAAATTGTGGATCAGACTTGGAGCTAAGATGCTGTGGCCATTACAGAGACTTGGATGGCTCAGGGGCAGGAATGGTTATTTCAAGTGCCAGGCTTTAGATGTTTCAGAAAGTGTCAGGCAAAAAGAGATGGGGGCACAGTACTGTTGATCAGAGATAGTGTCACATCTACAGAAAAGGAGGAAGTCATGGAGAGATTGTCTACGGAGTCTCATGAGTGCAAGTTAGGAACAGGAAGGGGTCAATAACTCTACCAGGTATTTATTATAGAACACCCAATATTAACAGGGACATCGAGGAACAGATAGGGAGACAGATTCTGGAAAGGTGTAATAATAACAGGGTTGTCATGGTGGGAGATTTTAATTTCCCAAATATTGATTGGCATCTCCCTAGAGTGAAAAGTTCAGATGGGGTGGAATTTGTTAGGTGCGTACAGGAAGATTTCTTGACACAATATGTAAATAAGCCTACAGAGGAGAGGCTGTACTTGATCTGGTACAGTCGGCCCTCCTTATCCGCGGGTTCCACATGCGCAGATTCAACCAATCGTGGAGCAGAAAAACCTGGAAGTTCTCTCTCCAGCACTCGTTTCAGCATGTACAGACTATTTTTTTCTTGTCATTATATTCTAAACAATACAGTATAACAACTATTAACATAGCATTTACATTGTATTAGGTATTATAAGCAATCTAGAAATGACTTAAAAGTACAGGCAGTCCTCGGGTTATAAATGACTTCCGTTCCTGAGTCCATCTTTAAGTCGGATTTGAAGTTGGAACAGGTACATCTGGTATTATTTAGTGTCAGTTAGTCAAACGTTTTTCTTAGTATATAGTACATATTTTACCTTTCTATGCACATAAAACACTTAAGAAACCCACATATTGCAATAATTAAACCACTACGTTGCTTAGTAATAATTGTAGCGTTCATCGGGGCAGGGCCTTTCACGTGCTCCATTAAAATTGTTCCAATCGTTAACCAATTGTAGCGTAACGCTTTTCCAATGACCGATGGCGTTTCACCTCTTTCTGATCGCTTTATTACTTCCACCTTATTTTGAATCGTGATCATGATTATTTTCATGAACAGAAACACTGCGGATTCAGAGCTGCACTGCTGGGTCCTAATGTCCACTGCACTGAGACAGGTTAAATAAGGGACTTGAGCATCTGCGTTTTTTGGTATCCGCAGGGAGTCTCGGAACCAATCCCCCGCGGATAAGGAGGACCGACTGTACTGGGAAATGAACGTGGTCAGGTGTCAGATCCCTCAGTGGGACAGCATTTTGGAGATAGTGATCTCCTTTACCATAGCATTGGAGAGGGATAGGAACAAATAAGTTAGGAAAGCATTTAATTGGAGTAAGGGGAAATATGAGGCTATCAGGCAGGAACCTGGCCCTGGAAGCATAAATTGGGAACAGATGTTCTCAGGGAAATGTACGAAAGAAAAGTGTCAAATGTTCAGGGGATATTTGTGTGACGTTCTGCATAGGTATATTCCACTGAGACAGGGAAGTTACGGTAGGGTACAGGAACCATGATGTACAAAGGCTGTTGTAAATCAAGTCAAGAAAAGAAAAGCTTATGAAAGGTTCAAAAAAACTAGGTAATGATAGAGATCTAGCAGATTATAAGGCTAGCAGGAAGGAGTTTAAGAATGAAATTAGGAGAGCCAGAGGGGACCATGAGAAGGCCTGTGCGGGCAAGATTAAGGAAAAGCACAAGGCATTCTACAAGTATACAAAGAGCAAGAGGATAAGACATGAGTGAATAGGACCAATCAAGTGTGACAGTGGAAAAGTGTGTATGGAACCAGAGGAGATAGCAGAGGTACTTGAGTACTTTGCTTCAGTATTCACTATGGAAAAGGACCTTGGCGATTGTAGGGATGACTGAAAAGCTTGAGCATGTAGATATTAAGAAAGAGGATTTGCTGGGGCTTTTGGAAAGCATCAAATTGGATAAATCACTAGAACCAGATGAGATGCACCCCAAGCTACTGTGAAAGGCAAGGGAGGAGATTGCTGAGCCTCTGATAATGATCTTTGCATCATCAATGGGGATGAGAGAGGTTCCGGAGGATTGGAGGGTTGCGGATGTTGTTCCCTTATTCAAGAAAGGGAGTGGGGATAGCCCAGGAAATTATAGACCAGTGAGTCTTACTTCAGTGGTTGGTAAGTTGATGGAGAAGATCCTGAGAGGCAGGATTTATGAACATTTGGAGAGGCATAATATTATTAGGAATAGTCAGCATGGCTTTATTGAAGGCAGGTTGTGCCTTACAAGTCTGATTGAATTTTTTTGAGGATGTGACTAAACACATTGAGGAAGGTAGAGCAGTAGATGTAGTGTATATGGATTTCAGCAAGGCATTTGACAAGGTACCCCATGCAAGGCTTATTGAGAAAGTAAGGAGACATGGGATCAAAGGGGACATTGTTTTGTGGAACTGGCTTGCCCACAGAAGGCAAAGAGTGGTTGTAGATGGGCCATATTCTGCACGAAGGTCAGTGACCAGTGGTGTGCCTCAGGGATTTGTTCTGGGACCCCCACTCTTCGTGATTTTTATAAATAGCCTGGATGAGGAAGTGGAGGGATGGGTTAGTAAATTTGCTGATGACAAAGGTTGGGGGTGTTGTGGATAGTGAGGAGGGCTGTAAGGGGTTACAGTGGGACATTAATAGGATGCAAAACTGGGCTGAGAAGTGGCAGATGGAGTTCAACTCAGATAGTGTGAAGAGGTTCATTCTGGTAAGTCAAATATGATGGCAGAATATAGTATTAATGGCAGTGTGGAGGATCAGAGGGATCTTGGGGTCCGAGTCCATAGGACACTCAAAGCTGCTGCGCAGGTTGAATTTGTGTTAAGAAAGCATATGGTGCATTGGCCTTCATCAATTGTGGGATTGAGTTTAGGAGCTGAGAGGTAATGTTGTAGCTATGTAGGTCCCTGGTCATACCCCACGTGGAGTACTGTGCTCAAGGATGTGGAAACCATAGAATAGGTGCAGAGGAGATCTACAAGGATGTTGCCTGGATTGGGGAGCATGCCTTATGAGAATAGGTTGAGTGAACTCAGTCTTTTCTCCTTAGAGCGATGGAGGATGAGAGGTGAACTGAATGATGAGAGGCATTGATCGTGTGGCTAGTCAGAGGCTTTTTCCCTGGGCTGAAATGGCTAGCACGAGAGACCAGTTTTAAGGTGCAGAGTGTGGCACAGAGGAGATGTCCAGGGTAAGTTGTTTGTTTTGTTTGTTTGTTTGTTTGGTTGTTTTTTTTTAAAAACGCAGAAAGTGGTGAGTACATGGAATAGGCTGCCAGTGATGGTGATGGTGATGGGAGGATACGATAAGGTCTTTTAATAGACTCCTGGATAGCTACATGGAGCTTCGAAAAATAGAGGGCTATGGGTAACCCTGGGTAATTTCTAAGGTAAAGATATGTTCTGCACAGCTTTGTGGGCCAAAGGGCCTGCATTGTGCTGTACTTTTTCTATTTTGATCAAGATTCTGTTTAATTTGCCTGTCCTCTTGTTAGTTTTTCAAGTTAATTTATGCAAAAAAAATCATTAGTTTTGTTTGAATTAATGAAGTCTCTGTGATTCCTGTGTTTGAATTCGCTAGTGATCCTCTTAATGCATTTGGTCTTAAACTGTATTTGACAGTTGCCTTGAATAAAAAAAACAATCTACAGCAACATAGCATGACTCTGGCTTCCGTTGATAGATGGTCACATATCCAGTATTTCATGGGGACATCAACTAACTGACAAACTAATTTAAATCAAATAACTGCAGCAGCAATGGGATAAACAGACTTGAGTGAGCAATCTTAATTGACTACTGATCTTTGCAGGTTGGGAAGCGTATGTGCCTCTGTGTCCGATTTGCTAGGGAGTATTCCAAAACAGAGACCATTATGGGAATCTTACCATTCTGACCTATACACGTGTCAATTTTAGCCCAGATAAAAGAATATTACAGGGTGTCTGGAAAGATTCCAACATCTCTGGTCACCTGCTATCAAAGGTGTACAACTACTTATAGAGAAGAGCTGCTGTTTTAGCTCTAACGACACATGTTTACTCTTGATCTCCAATGCTGTAGGTGTGGAGTTGCACTTTCGCCCTGTGATCATGTGGATTCACTCTGGCTGCTCAGTTTGCTTCCACATCAGGTCAGTAAATTATCTGGCAACTCTAAACTGATGCTAGTGAGTAGGTACAAACAAAGTTAATGAGAATGCAGGGAGAACTGGGAAAATTAGCAAAGCGAAGGATTGATCTGCGACAGCATAGACTAGATAGACCGACTTTTATTTATTTAGAGATACTGCGTAGAAGAGGCCCCTCTGGCCTTTTGAGCCACATGGCCCTGTGACTCACCGATTTAACCCTAGCCTAATCACAGGACAAGTTACAACGACCAATTGTCACGGGTGAGAACCGGAATGAAGGGACTCAGGATAGGACGATGGTAAAAAAGTACAGATAGTGTGCAGTCAGACTATCATGAAGGGCAGGCAAGTGATGGGACATAGTCGCAGCCAACAGGGTGAGTATCAGTACATTAGGGATGCAAAAATCAAAAACGCAGTAAATACGGTACTCAAGGTGTTGTATCTCAATGCACGGAGTATAGAAATAAGGTGGATGATCTTGCTGCACTATTACAGATTGCCGGGTATGATGTTGTGGCCATCACTGAATTGTGGCTGAAGGATGGTTGTAGTTGGGAGCTGAATGTCCAAAGTTTCACTTTGTATCAGAAGGATAGGAACGTAGGCAGAGGGGGAAGCGTGACTCTACTGGTGAAGAATGGCATCAAATCAGTAGAAAGATGTGACAAAGGATCAGAAGATGCTGAATCCTTGTGGGTTGAGTTAAGAAACTGCAAGGGTAAAAGGACCCTGATGGCAATTATATACAGGCCTCCCAAAAGTGGCTGGGAGGTGGACCACAGATTACAGCAGGAAATAGAAAAGGTGTGTCAAAAGGGCAATGTTACGATAGTCATGATACATTTTAACATGCAGGTCAATTGGGAAAATCAGGTTGGTAATGGATCTGCCTAAGAGATAGCTTTTTAGAGCAGTTTGTCGTTGAGCCTACTAGGGGATCAGCTGTACTGGATTGGGTGTTACGTAATGAACCAGAGGCAATTAGGGAGCTTAAGGTAAAAGAACCCCAAGGAACCAGTGAGTTCAACTTGAAATTTGATAGGGAGAAAGTAAAGCCTGACGTAGCAGTATTTCAGTACAGTAAGGGAAATGACAGTGGTGTGAGAGAGGAGTTAGTCAAAGTAAATTGGAAGGAGCTGCTGGCAGGGATACCAGCAGAGCAGCAATGGCACATGTTTCTGGGGAAAATGAAGGTGGTGAAGGACATGTGTATTTCAAACTCAAATGGCAAAATAGTACAACTGAAGTTGTCAAGGGAAGTCAAAGCTAATGTAAAAATAAAAGGGAGTGCATACAACAAAGCAAAAATTAGTGGGAAGATTTTTTTTAAACTTACAAGAGAGCAACTAATCATTAGAAGGGAAAAGATGAATTATGAAAGCAAGCTAGCAAATAATATCAAATTGGATAGTAAAAGCTTTTTTAAGTAGGTAAAAAAAAAATAGAAGAGAGATGAGAGTGGATAGGACCACTAGAAAAATGATGCAGGAGAAATAATAACGGACAAGGAGATGGCAGATGAACTAAATGAGTATTTTGCATCAGTCCTCATTGTGAAAGACACTTGTAGTGTGCCAGATGTTGTAGTGTGTGAAAGAAGAGAAGTGGGTGCAGTTACTATTACAAGGGAGAAGGTGCTCAAAAAGCTGAAAGACCTAAAGTATGTAAGTCACCCGGACCAGATGAACTGCACCCTAGGGTTCTGAAAGAGGTAGCAGTAGAGATTGTGGCAGCATTAGAAATGATCTTTCAAATATCATTGGACTCTGGCATGGTACCAGAGGACTGGAAAATTGTAAATGTCACTCCACTCTTTATGAAAGGAAGAAGGCAGCAGAAAGGAAATTATAGACCAGTGAGCCTGACCTCAGTGGTTGGGAAGATGTTGGAGTCAATTATTCAGGACGAGGTGATGGACTACTTGGTGACACAGGACAAGATGGGACAAAGACAGCATGGTTTCCTTCAGGTAAAATCCTGCCTGACGAACCTTTTGGAATTCTTTGAAGAGATTACAAATACGATAGATAAAGGGGATGCTGTGGATGTTGTATATTTGGACTTACAGAAGACCTTTGACAAGGTGCCACACATGAAGCTGCTTACCAAGTTAAGAGCCCGTGGTATTACAAGGAAGTTACTAACGTAGCTAGAGCATTGGCTGATTGGTAGGAGGCAGCGAGTGGGAATACTTTTTATGGTTGGCTGCCAGTGACTAGCGGTGTTGCTCAGGACCACTTCTTTTTATGCTGTATATAAATGATTTAGATGATGAAAGAGATGGCTTTGTTGCCAAGTTTGTAGATGATACAAAGATTGGTGGAAGGGCAGGTAGTGTTGAGGAAACAGGTAAGATGCAGAAGAACTTAGACAGATTAGGAGAATGGGCAAGAAAGTGGCAAATGAAATACAATGTTGGAAAATGCATGATCCTGCACTTTGGTAGTAGAAATAAATGTGTGGACTATTTTCTAACCAGGAAGAAAATCCAAAAATCTAAGCTACAAAGGGACTTGGGAGTCCTTGTGCAAAACACCCTAAAGGTTAACTAGCCGGCTGAGTCAGAGGCAAGGAAGGCAAATGCAATGTTAGAATTCATTTCAAGAGGTCTAGAATACAAGAGCAGGGATGTGATGCTGAGGCTTTATAAGGCACTGGTGAGGCCTCACATTAAGTATTGTGTACAGTTTTGGGCTCCTCATCTTAGAAGAGATGGGTTGGCATTGGACAGGGTCCAGAGGAGGTTCATAAGGATGATTCCAGGAATGAAAGGTTTATCATATGAGGAACATTTGGTGGCTCTGGGTCAGTACTCACAGGAATTTAGAAGGATGAGGGAGTATCTCATTGAAACCTTTTGAATGTTGAAAGGCCTGGACAGAGTAGAAGTGGAAAGGATGTTTCCCCATGGTGCAAGATTCTCGGACAAGAAGACACAGCCTCAGTATAGAGGGGCATCCATTCAAAACAGAGGTGCAGAGAAATTTCTTTAGCCAGAGGGTGTGAATTTGTGGAATCTGTTGCCGCATGCAGCTGTGGAGGCCAGGTTGTTGGGTGTATTTAAGGCAGAGATCAATAGGTTCTTGATTGAACATGGATCAAAGGTTATGGGGTGAAGGCTGGGAAATGGGGTTGAGGAGGAGGAAAAAAATGGATCAGCCATAATTGAATGGCGGAGTAGACTCGATGAGACAAATGGCCTAATTCTGCTCCTTTGTCCTATGGTCTTATTAACCTACTAACTGGCACACCTTTGGACTGTGGGAGGAAACTGATGCACCCGAAGGAACGTATAAACTTGCTTACAGAGAACGCCAGAATTGAATGCCAAACTCTGATGCCCAAAGCTGTAATAGCACCGGGCTGCTACACTATTGTGGTGCCCATGGCCTCCATCTTCCCAAGGAAATATGGAAACCATAAGGAAACAGAGCGTAGTATCAGCATTGATATATGAAATTCGCAGCCTTTCTCACCGGCAAAATTTACAAGCAATTCACCATTATTTTGTTATTTCTTTCAATGGTTTCTTATAGAACACTGAAATATTTTCTAAATTGACAGCCCTCACCTCTGCAATTGTGTTATCAATGATAAGCCCATATTCTTGGAGCATATATGTTTATTCATATATCAAGCTCAAATAATTGCAGCCATTCACATCTTCTGCCATTCAAAAGCAATTCTAACTATTATTAATTGGAATTTCTCTGCATACCTATTAATCTTTCCCTTGTTAATATCTATTTTTCATCATCCATGATTGTTTTTAATGGTCACCCTTAAATAGGGCCTTCCAATGTGCACTGCACCACCAGTTACTCAGTTTCCTTCCAAAATGTCATTGAGCATATTTTGATTAGAAAGGGTACTAAAGCTTATAAGGCAGAAGAACAGGGCTGAAAGGGGTAATAAACTAGTCCTAATGGAATGGTGGAGCAGACCCAATGGGCCAATTGATCCAATTCTGATCCTATGTTTTATGGTCTAAGATTCAATTAAGAAATAAGTCATGTGATTAGCTCTCACTTACAAAACCATAAGTTTACTTCCCACTCTTCACAATAACTTATGTATGTCGTCAATAGTTTCCCCCTGGATCCTTGCCTCAAGAAAATGTTTACCACACTATTAAATCTATTGCTAACCGATTTACCTCATACTGGGCTTCTTTGCTTTGGTACACAGTTTCCTCACACTAATTTTGATCCTACTCGCCCTAATTACACAGCATCACATTAAACAACAGTGCTCATCCATGTTATTAACTCCCCAACATTACTGTCTCTTCTACCAGAACATTTGACAATCACAGATCACAATAACTTTAATGATTGCTAAGTTTCACTGCCTCTTATAGAAACCTGGAATAATAAAGTACAGGGCAGGCCCTTAAACCCATCATGCTTGCACTCTCCCTTAGGAAGAATTAGCCATTTATTTCCTCATCTTTTCTGATAATGAGTTATAAATTGCAATGCTAAATAGTAACCCAATTCACTTTTGAAAATTAAAACCAAATCTACTTTCACCATCTTTTCCCATTATTTTTCCAGTGAAACATCATCCTGTGTTTATTTTACGTGTGTAAAACTATTAGTTTTCTTACCTCACAATCTTGTTCTCTAGCAGAACATGACTCACTGTCATCCTCTGATTCAGAGCCAAAATCATCTCCTGAATTAGTAGTACAGGTGTCATCATATTTGCCTTGCTGATGTCCTTGGTCACTTTCAAGATCCTCTAAACCTGAGCTGCTAGAACATACTGAATTTACAGCGTTATATTTAAATGGGCACTTTGAAGACCGGTTAGAACCAGACAGGTGTAATGCTGAAGAGGTATAGTGCAGTAGTAGAGCATTTTGATTTTCTTCAAGGGTTTGGCAAGAATCTATAGAAAACTGTGGACATAAAGAAATTCTCATTTCATTGAGTTCTTTTGAACAAATGTTCTCTTCAATAGAAGATTCATCCTTATAGCTAGATGTTGTATCATTAGTTTCACTCCAGAATCCTGCTACTTCTCTTTCCACAACATTTTGACCACTGCAGACTGTATTGATACTTTGCCTTTTAGAACAACTTGAGCTAAAAATAACAGACTTTCTCTCAGAGTCTCCCCCTCCTTTTTCTGAAGCACTTTGCTGATCAAATCCTTGACCAGTTTCAATTGTTGTTCCTTCAATATTTGCAACAGTAGCACTGTTCTTCTGCAAGACGTCATACTGCAATGTCTCAGAGACAAGTTGTTCTGCCTGGGAGCAAGGCAAGTTGTAATGCTCTTTAGTAAAGTTTAGTTGAGTACCCAAAATATTTTGCACTGACCCATTTGATTCTTCAGCTAAGATGTTTTGTGCTACTGGGTAATGTATATCCATTGAGATCTTCACTTCAGTATTTTCATCATTATGGATTCCATTCTCAGCCATCATAGATGATCTAACATGATCCTTTTCAATCTGTCTCATAGGTGCATCTTCTGACTCGACTGTCGATGTTGGATTTTGACAGGGTTCAATTTGCTCCAGTGAAGAATTTGGTAATGACAAATTATTACTCCACGATTGCTTTCGTTCCTTTCCACAGGCCAGCTGAAATTTTCGGTATTTAGGACAAAGAGAAAATGAATTGGCCCATTCACTCTGTTTCAAATAGGTATACTTGGAGTCAGTTGTCTCATTTTGAGCATCAGGGCAAATTTCCCCAACTCCAATGCACTTACGGAGTTTTGGACAGGGACTCTTGAGATTGTCAAATTCAAGAAATTCTTCCACATCATCATCAATCTCAGAATTTTCATTGTCACCAACAGGGATTTTTAGATTTGTTTTCAGACAAGTGGACATACAACAGGCATTTCTTGGATATTCTGTATGATCTTTAAACTTTCCAAATAGCTTTGCTTGAAGAAAACTAAAACATGTTTTTTCTATGTTATGAATTCCAAGAAATTCTACGCTTCTACATACATCCAACACATTATCTTTGTTCAGAAGCAGTTTGGCGGTGTATGCAAACTGAAGAAGCGGTGCAAAACCTTTCACTGTAACCTGATAAAGCAAAAAAAAAAGACAATTATATTTTGACAAAATTGCACAAGACCAATTATGATGAAGCATAAAACAAAATTAGCTCATTAGTGATTTAGATTTCTATTGACATAAATTGAATAAGATATACCATACTTCTACAAACAAGAGAAAATCTGCAGATGCTGGAAATCCAAGCAACACACACATGCCGGAGGAACTCAGCAGGCCCGGCAGGCCAAGACCCTTCAGCAGGACACCTATACTTCTATAATTCTTTATTGCATAGTAGCCGTATTGTAACCAAATTTTAAAGTATTTATGACAAAATTAACTAAAAGAAAAACTACAATTAACTACAAAAGGTACTGAATACAGCCCAGTACATCATGGGTAAAACCCTCCCAACCATTAAGCACATCTACATGAAATGCTGCTGTAGAAAAGCAGCATCCATCAAAGATCCTCACCACTCAGGCCAAGCTCTTTTCTCACTGCTGCCATCAGGTCGAAGATACAAGTTCCTCTAAAATAAAACTGCAGTCTTACTCCACAGAACATAATATAGTAATTATGGAATATAAAACAATTGTTTTCTACTCCCAAGCTTTAAAGAAATCAAGTATTAATACCCTCTTAGCATACATCATTGTGGTTTTCTTTTCATGGATATTCAACAAGTCACCTGGCATCTTCAAATATTTACTCAGGTTACACAATGCTGTATAATCCTACATTTCTATAATTTACGTGATATCTTTGTTAAAACATTTTAATGAAGTTACAACCAAAATCCTATAATGCACATTTTGATAATATCAATTTACACCAACATGTTCTGCCAATTTGGTTAGCATATGCAATATATAAAAGAACATAATACTCAATTATGTCATCAGGCCCAAGCAGTGTGGAAGACACATTATGATATATTGTTTACCAGCACTGTGCTTTCTCTGTAGCTGCTACACTTTATCCTGCATTATATTGTTTGACCTTGTTCTATTTCAACATACTGTGTAACAAGTTGATCTATATGAACAGGATGCAAGACAAGCTTCTCACTGTACAAAACATAGAACAATACAGCACAGTACAGGCCCTTCAGCCCACAATGTTATGCTGACCCTTAAACCCTGCCTCCCATATACCCCCACCTTAAATTCCTCCATATACCTGTCTAGTAGTCTCTTAAACTAATCATGATACGTGACAGTAATACATCAATTTCAATAGTGCATTTTTAAAAATTAAGAAATTGCAATTAAAGTCTGCAAAAAGAGCAAAAAACCTTAAAATGTCCAATAAGGGGGAGTAAAGTCTCTGGTTGGCCACTCTACCTATGGACCAAACACTGACTCTCTGGCGAAATCACCATCCTGGTTTTATTTTTAAAGAACTCTTCATGCAGCAAATATGATCAAGTTTGCATAGCCCTCGCTAATGTACCCGTGAAGGACCACAGGGAGCTTGCTAAAATGGCTGATAGTCCACACTCAGCTAGGCAGCAGTACAGCATTCCTCCTCCTTTCTCTACCTCAAATAGCCCGGTCAGCAAGGCACCTTACATAATGATGCCCACGGCTGCAAAATATATGATGTCGGTTCTATGTTTTTACAACGTTCACTTTGGTACAAACACTGGGATGCATCGACCGCCTTGCAGCTTCAATAGTGCCAGCACATCAGGACATCAGATGTCTGTGTACACTGTGGGTTTTAACAGTCAGAGTTGTCTACTGTTCATTACAGACACCCTTTCAGGACGATGCTTCCTGTGTGACATGGCTGCTCAAGTGAGTGTGCTGCCAGCATCACTACTGAAGAGAGGAGAGGCAAAGATCGACAAAACCTTGCTGGAGGTGCCAACTATAGCAAGATCCAGACTTACATGACATGATGGGTAATACTCTGCTTCAGTGGGCGACATTACAAATGAGACTTCATCCTGGCTAAAGTGGCTAGACCTCTGCTTGGTGCAGATTTCCTGTATGTTCAAGAGCTATTAGTTGGTCTTAAAAACTGCCGGCTCTTAGATTTCAAGGACTTTGGGTCATTACTCTGCTCCCCCAGCAAGTTCCCCACAACAGATCTGTCAAGCGCATGTACCACCACACGCAAGTTTACTCTACTGCTGGAAAAATTCCCAAACCTCACCAAGCACACATTCTCCACGACAGTCATAAAACATGGGGTTGAGCACCATATCCTCACAACTGGCCCGCTAGTCCATGCCCATTCACGTCGGCTGGACCCAGGAATACTTGTAACCGCTAAGGCTAAGTTTGTCAACATGGAAAGACTTAGCATTGTACCCTGGTCGAACAGCCCCTGGTCTTTGCCCCTCCATATGATCCCTTAGTCCAATGGTAGTTGCCACCCATTTGACAATTACCAATGCTTTAATGAGGCAATCACCTCCGATCTTTACCCAATCCCACACATCCTAGACTTTTTCAGTATGCTTAGCCAGAAAGTTAGTTTTTTCCAAAGTCGATCTAGTTAGGGGCCATCATCAGGTGTCTGTGTGCTCGGAGGACATAGAAAAACAAAAACACAGAAAACCTACAGCACAATACAGGCCCCTCGGCCCACAAAGTTGTGCCGAACATGTCCCAACCTTAGAAATTACTAGGCTTACCCATAGCCCTCTATTTTTCTAAGCTCCACGTACCTATCCAAAAGTCTCTTAAAAGACCCCACTGTATCCACCTCCACCACTGCTGCTGGCAGCCCATTCCACGCACTCACCATTCTCTGAGTAAAAAATTTACTCCTGACATCTCCTCTGTACCTACTCCCCAGCACCTTAAACCTGTGTCCTCTTGTGGCAATCCTGGGAAAAAGTCTCTGACTATCCACACGATCAATGCCTCTCACCATCTTATACACTTCTATCAGGTCACCCTTTATCCTCCGTCACTCCAAGGAGAAAAGGCCGAGTTCACTCAACCTATTCTCATAAGGCACGCTCCCCAATCCAGGCAAAATCCTTGTAATTCTCCTCTGCACCCTTTCTATGGCTTCCACATCCTTCCAGTAGTGAAGCAACCAGAACTGTGCACAGTACTCCAAGTGGGGTCTGACCAGGGTCCTATATAGCTGCATTCCCAAAATGGCTGTGATAACCCCATTTGGCCTCTTTGATATTCTGTGCATGCCATGTCAGCTACAAAATACAGAACAGACTTCCCAGTGGCTGATGGAGTCTGTATTAAAATACTTAGACTTTCTTTTTGTTTACCTGGATGACATACTTGTCACTAGTGCATCCAAATCTGAACATATATCTCATTTCTGCACACTTTGAGGGCTTCAGCCAACACAAGTTGATTACTAACCTGCTAAATGCCCGTTTGGGTCGTCAACCATTGGCATTCTCAACCACTGCATCTTTACAGAAAGTGCAAAACCCATCCATTGAAAATAGCCTTTATTATGCATTTCCCCCTGTCCTGCACTACCAAACACTACAGGAGTTTTTAGGCATGGTGAATTTCTATCACCACTTCACCCTGCAAGCATAGTGCACTTAAAAGCAATACCCCTAATCACGAGCTTGACTGGCCAGAGGATATGACCAGGGCATTTGAAGATACCAAACGAGCTCTTTCCAACACGACCTCACTGGCGCACCCACTCCCAAGTGCAGCCACTCCCCACTGCACCCATAGCCATTACTACTGACACTTCAAACTATGCTATGGGTGCTGTGCACAAACAGTTGTTCGGAGGCATGTGACATCCGCTCACTTTCTTCAGCCGGCAACTCTGTTCACCCCAAAAGGAAGTACAGCATGCCTGACTGTGTCATGCTCAGTCTCTATCTGGCTGTTAGCCATTTTCATTTTCTTCTTAGAGGGTTGTCATTTCACAGCGTTCATTGACCATAAACCCCTTGTGCATGCAATGGCTGAAATATCAGACCCTTGGTCTGCACGGTAACAATGTCAACTGGCCAACAAATCAAAGTTCATAACTGACATATAACATATTACGGGGACAAATAATACTGCGGCTGATTGCTTTCCACGACCAGCCATTGAGGCCATACACATAGGGTTGACAATGCCTGACCAAGCTACTGACCCAGAGGTCCAGGCTTACGAACAGCAGCCACAGGCCTGCAGTTGGCTGACATTAAGTTTGGGAAAGCTGGGATTTCTCTTCTGTGCAATGTCTCAATCGGTCGCCCCTGCCCCACAGTGCCTGCAAACTGGAGGTGGTCTGTTTTTTCACTCCATAAGTGGCCTCTCATGTCTGAGCCGGAAGGCCTCACAGAAAATGATTGCACGGCCTTAGGAAGGATATGCATGATTGCACTGCAGCCTGTGTGGAGTGCCAATGGACAAAAATTAACTATCATATCCAGACACCATTGGCATCTTTTGAGTCCATCTCTAACAAGAATAAAATCTGGGAGAGGGGCTCATTCAGGAAAAATAATTTAAAGACCTTACTGCCAATTATACCTCTACTTTTGTAAAAAGTTCTTTGAGGCTATAGGTATTGCCAGTGAGAAACCCATGCCCAGAAGTACTGTATCCAATGTCATAATGATAGTCTTGTACTGAATAGTACTTTACCCAGTGTTCCACAGTTATTGACCTGTGCAGAGAATTGAATCTGGACAAGAACAGAAGAAATAAAAAAACACAAAATGCTGGCAGAACTCAGCAGGCCAGACAGCATCTATGGGAGAAGGTAGTGACGACGTTTTGGGCCGAAACCCTTCATCAGGAGTGAAGTAACATGGGATGGTCGAAGGGGGATAAGAAGTGGGGGGAGGGATGAAGTAGAGAGCTGCAGGGAAATGGGCTAGCGGGAAGGTGGAGAATTATGGGAAATAAAAGAGAAAGAAAGGTAGGGTTGGGGGGAGATTGGAGTGAGGGGGGGAAAGAGAGAGAAAGAGAACCAGACTAAAATTATAGATAGGGATTGGGTAAGGGGGGGCAGGGGTATCAACAGAGGTCTGTGAGTTGAATGTTCATGCCGGCAGGTAGGAGGCTACCTAGGCGGGAGATAAGGTATTGCTCCATCGAACTGCGTGTGGCCTCATCTTGACGGTAGAGGAGGCCATGGACAGAGTGGAGTGGGAGTGGTCTGTGGAATTGAAGTGTGTGGCCACAGGGAGAACAGAAGAAAAACGAGATCAGATAAGGCACTGGGTTTCTGGCCTAGTCTGATCTCTCACTGGCACTGAAATCAAGTGGATTCTGAGAGATCAGGAGACAATAGTGAATGTACTCTTACCTCTGATCTATAGAGACAGGCTTCACAGCAAATTGTGACTCTGTGTACTTTGGGGTAAATTTAATGATAACTTGATCTTGCCAAAACCTCGGCTATCTGGATTGGAAAACTGGCACTTAGTACTAATTACCATATTGGATAACCAATCTTCCTTTTAAATGCAACAGATCCAGTACAATAATGACTGAGGAGACCCAACCTGGAATCTACACATAACAGGCAAAAACAACAAATTAAATTCTCTGAAGAACATGTCAACCAGATGTGCTTTGACACTGCGGTAGTTTCAACATTTCTTTAATACAGCGTTCCTCATTTTAATGATGCAATTTAATGCCTTTCAGGCAACAGTCAAGGCCTGCAATTACAAGTTAAGCAGCTTGGGTACCTCATCCTCAAATTCCTTGAATCAATAATTTTACTTGTTCTTCAACACTTTTTTTATGCTTTCTCTGTTCACAGAGATATTACATCCTCTATGCAGAATAAAAAGTTAAAGCAGCACTGTAATTTCTTAAAGGTGCCAGGTGAAAGCATACCATAAACATGTGGCTAGCTTTTAATGAAATAAACAAAGATTGCTATTATAAGCACAAGAGATTCTGTAGATGTTTGAAATCTTCACCAACATGCACAAAATGCTGGAAGAACTCAGCAAGTTAGGCAGCATCTACGGAGGGAAGTAAACAGTTGATGTTTCAGGCCAAGATCTTTCAAGAGGACAGCTATCTGTTCACACGAACTACAGATATTATAATTAATACAAATACATTACCAGCAGATTTCCTTCATTTAAAAAATACAAATAATCTCAGATTAAAACAGCTTACAAATAAGTTAATTAGACTTTTTAAAATAATCAAATATACTTAGACCATCAGAATTTACTACTTGCTGATGTGAATGTGTGTTGGGAGCCGTGGAATTTGATTGGTGTACATAAAATAATTTCAGATAGGATTGTCAAAGCCAACATGATATAACTGGTATAGTTGATACGTAATCAAGAGAATTGAATTAGTAATTTATGAAACAAGAATTCATATATCACTATGGCAGTTTAAGAATTGAGAATAAAAAGATGATTCAAGCAGGGTTCTTATAACTGTATGAGGAGAGTCCAGCCAGAGGAGAGAACATACTAAACTTGGTTTTAGGAAATGAGCCAGGATGGGTGACAGACCTGGTGAAATGGGTAAATGGGTGAAAACCAAAATCAGACTGGGCCCTTGTGGAATATAAAGATAGCTGAAAAGTACTCAAGCAGGCTATTATTAAGGCCAAAAGCAGGTCATTAAATGTCCTTTGAGCAGTGTCAAGGAAAATCCCAAGACATTTTATATTTACACTATTTTTTAAAAAGTTAGCTAAGGAGAGGTCAGGATAAGGAAGGAATTGGTGCTTGGTGTTAGCAAGAGTTTGAAGGGTGCTAAATGAATACTTTGCATTGATACTTGAAGGATTTGGAGGAGAGTGAAAGCACAGTGGGACATGCTGACATGTTGGGACATTCTGAGATTAAGGAGATAGTACTGGGTCTTCTAAAAAGCATTAGGTGGATAAATCCATAGGTTCTGAAGGAATACATCCCAAAATTCTGAAAGTGAAGAGACCACCTGGGTTTTGACAAAGATCTCTGCAATAGGTGAGGACCCAGAAGACTGGAGAGTAGCAAATGTTGTGCTATTCAAGAAGGGAAATGGGGATAATCCATGTACTTACATGATAATGAGCCTCAAGTCAATGTTAGAAATGCTACTGGAGAGTATACAGAGGGATAGGATTTATGCACATTCGGAAAGGCAAGACCTGCTAAACTGTCAACATCTGCTTAGCAGGTCAAACTTGACCAAGTTTTAGAGGAAAGGACAATAGTCCTTGATGAGAGCAAGGAAGTGGACATTACCTACATGGGCTTTCAGGCATTGATGAGGTCCTTCATGGAAGATTGATACAGAAGGTAAAGATACATGGAATTCAGGATGAATTGCAAGTTTGTATTCTGAACTGCTTGTCCACAGAACACAGAGTAGGGGTGCAAGGTTGTTAGTGTGGATGGAGGCTCTGCAAGGATTGGTGCTGGGACCTTTGTTTTTTTGTCATACAGTGGTATGCAAAAGTTTGGGCACCCCTGGTCAAAATTTCTGTTAAAGTGAATGGCTAAGCAAGTAAAAGATTACCTGATTTCCAAAAGGCATAAAGTTAAAAGATGATACATTTCTTTAATATTTTAAGCAAGATTACTTTTTTTATCTTCATCTTTTACAGTTTCAAAATAACAAAAAAGGAAAAGGGCCCGAAGCAAAAATTTGGGCACCCTGCATGGTCAGTACTTAGTAACACCACCTTTAGCAAGTATCACTGCTTGTAAACGCTTTCTATAGGCGGCTAAGAGTCTTTCATTTCCTGTTGGGGTAATTTTCACCCATTCTTCCTGAAGGTCTTTTACAGTCAACTGGGGATTTTGATTTGCCTTTCTAGCAATCCTACAAGTGGTTCTCTCGGAACGTTTTCTTGGTCTTCCAGACCTCAACTTGACCTCCACCGTTCCTGTTAACTGCCATTTCTTAATTACATTACAAACTGACGAAACAGCTACCTGAAAACACTTTGCTATCTTCTTATAGCCTTCTCTTGCTTTGTGGGCATCATTTATTTTAATTTTCAGAGTGCTAGGCAGCTGCTTAGAGGAGCCCATGGCTGCTGCTTGTTGGGAAAAGGTTTGAGGGGTCAGGGTAGTTACAAAGCTTTGAAATTTGCATCACCTGGCCTTTCCTAACGATGACTGTGAACAAGCCATAGCCCTAACAAGCTAATTAAGGTCTGAGACCTTGGTAAAAAGTTATCTGAGAGCTCAAATCTCTTGGGGTGCCCAAACTTTTGCATGGTGCTCCTTTCTATTTTTTTCCCCACTCTAAAATTGTACAAAACAAAAATAATACACTAATCTTGCTTAAAATGTTGAAAAGAATGTTTCATCTTCAACTTTATGACTTTTGAAGATCAGTTCATCTTCTACTCGCGTATCTAATCACAGTAACAGAAATTTTGACCAGGGGTGCCCAAATGTTTGAATGCCACTGTATATACATCAATGACTTGGATGAAAATGTAGATGGGCGGTTTAGCAAGTTTGCAGATGGCACCAAGATTAGTGGAGTTGTGGACATTGTAAAGGCCAATTAAAGAATACAGATCAGTTACAGATATGCGTAGAGAAGTGCCAGATGGAGTTTAATCTGGCAAGTGTGAAGTGCTGCACTTTGCTATTAAGTGAAAGAATTAAGTGTACAGTTCACGGTAGGCCCCTTAACAACAAAGATACAGAGGGGTCTTGGAGTCCAAGTCCATTACTCTCTGAAAGTGCCTAAGCATGTGCATGAGGTGGTAAAGGTGGCTCATTCACACTTTCCTTCATTGTTAAGAGTGTTGAGTGTAAGAGCAACGCTGCAGCTTCATAAACCTTAAGTCAGACCTCACTTGCAGTACTGTATGGAGTCCATTACAAGAAGCACGAGACTAGAAAGGGTGCAGAAGAGTTTTACCAGGGTGCTGCCTGGATAAGCGGGTATGAGCTATAAAGACAGGTTGGAAAAAAATGAAAACACAAAATGCTGGCAGAACTCAGCAGGCCAGACAGCATCTATGGGAGGAGGTAGTGACGACGTTTCGGGCCGAAACCCTTCATCAAGAGTGAAGTAACATGGGATGGTGGAGAGGGGATAAGAAGTGGGGGGAGAGATGAAATAGAGAGCTGGGAAGTGATAGGCTGGAGGCAAATGAGCTGGGGGAAGGTGGAGAATTATGGGAAAAAAAGAGAAAGAAAGGTAGGGCTGGGGCGAGATTATAGTGAGGGGGGAAAAAAGAGAAAGAGAACCAGACTAAAGTAACAGATAGGGATGGGGGTAAGGGGGGGCAGGGGTATTAACAGAGGTCTGTGAGTTGCATGTTCATGCCGGCAGGCAGGAGGCTACCTAGGCGGGAGATAAGGTATTGTTCCATTGACCTGCGTGTGGCCTCATCTTGACAGTAGAGGAGGCCATGGACAGACATGTCGGAGTGGGAGTGGTCTGTGGAATTGGTTCCTTGTACAATTTCATTCGTGTCATTCATAACTGGAAAGAAAACTGAAGGGTATTCAACTCCGTTAATACCCCTGCCCCCCCTTACCCCCATCCCTATCTATTATTTTAGTCTGGTTCTCTTTTTCTCTCTTTTTTCCCCCTCACTATAATCTCCCCCCCCCCCACCCCTACCTTTCTTTCTCTTTCATTTCCCATAATTCTTCACCTTCCCCCTAGCCCATTTCCCTCCAGCCTATCACTTCCCAGCTCTCTACTTCATCACTCCCCCCACTTCTTATCCCCTCTCCACCATCCCATGTTACTTCACTCCTGATGAAGGGTTTTGGCCCGAAACGTCGTCACTACCTCCTCCCATAGATGCTGTCTGGCCTGCTGAGTTCTGCCAGCATTTTATGTTTTTATTTATTTCCAGCATCTGCAGATTCACTCGTGTTGCCTTGGAAAAAAAAGTGTCCTTTTCCCTATAGTGTCAAAGGGTGAGTGGAGACCTGATAAAGGTTTGTAAAATTGCGAGAAGCATAGATAAGATGGAGTCAGAATCTTCTTCCTTGAGCAGAAATGCCAAACGCCAGAGGACATGCTTTTAAAAGCTGGATGTGTTAAAGATGAAGCGAGGGCAAGGGATTGGTAAATACAAAGGGTGGTACTGGAAGTAGGAAGTTTGATGGAGTTTAGAGGCTTTTAGATAGACACAAGAATATGAGAATACAAAGGGAATGAAGGAGTGTGCATGATAAGACAGGAAGACAACATTTAATACAAATTAGCATCAAGGCCAGTACAACACTGTGTGCCAAATGGCCTGCCCAGTGCATTACTGCTTTATGTTCTATCTTCACAAAGATAGTTGTCATTACATAGCTACTGAACATGACCACCTTTTCACCAATTTTCCAAGAAGATATTGAAAATCAAGTCCCATCCCAATCTGGCTGATTAAATCAAACTGACAGGAAAAGGGACAGCAACCTTAATTCTAAAAAATGATTTCACAGATTCACACAAGGACCAAAGTTATACCATGAGGGAGATCACTCTGCTCATCAAGTCTGTACTGGCACTGTACAAGTGCAATCTAGACAATCTTACTCCCCAATCCCGTATTGATAGCACTGGAAATTCTCTCTTTTTAAAAGCTGCAGAGGGTTGTAAATCTAATCGGCTCCATCTTGGGAGTACTAGCCTACAAAGTACCCAGGACATCTTCAAGGAGCAGTGTCTCAGAAAGGTAGTGTTCATTATTAATGACCGCCAGAACTTAGGGCATGCCCTTTCTCACTGTTATCATCATGTAGGAGGTACAGAAGCCTTGAAGGCACACACTCAACGATTCAGGAACAGCTTCTTTCCTTCTGCCATCCAATTCCTAAATGGACATTGAACCTTTGGACACTACCTCACTTTTTAAATATATATTATTTTTGGTTTTTGCACGACTTTTAATTTATTCAATATACATACATTGTAATTGATTTACTTATTTATTATTATGTTATTTTGTTTTTTCTTCTTCTATATTATGTACTGCATTGAACTGCTACTGCTAAGGTAACAAATTTCACATCACACGCAGGTGATAATAAACCTGATTCCGATTCTGATACCAAAGTGAATGGGATTCATTTAACATGACTATTACCTCAGTACTACCCATACCATCCACCCCTGTGGTGCATTTTCTAAATCTTCATGATTCACTGTGTAAAAGTAAAACACTCACTCACTTTTGGTTCTCCTCAAGTACTTTATTCTTTGCCCCTTGGTTCTTATTACCATAAAAAGCATACATGATTTTACAAGTCTTTTAGAGGAATTCAGTGTTGCATTAAAACAGAAAAGGCTTCTTTACAAAATTTGCCTGAGACAGATTTTAAGGTAAAGCAACATAATCAAAATTATGCATAATTTTGCTGTTCTGAAATATGTGGTCAACACTTGTCTTAATAAAGAGCTCAACATTGGCAAAGCTGTTACGAGGTAACTACAGACTTCTGAAATTAGAACCTTCTGACTACTGGTAGAGATTGGTAGCTAGGCCAAAGATTTCAATGAAAAATTCCTTGATCGAAGCAATCTCCCCTTCAATTAATCATTACAAGATCAATATCAATAATATCATTGACTTTTCCTTAGGTAAACAGCATTCAGAAGAGAGGACCTCTTATCAGCCACAGAAATTACCAGATCATACAGGGGTAATACAAGCTACCCCACCCCATGACCTCCCACCTACCCAGGTCACAGTGTGCTTAATTGTTGAGGACAGAGACCTGGAAATCATGATAAATTATCAGAAGACAATTATGTAAATTGTATGCAGTCCTTACCTCTTCAGGAAGTGTCACAAGCATGTCAAGCTCTTTCGTCCATCCAACAGTTGACAGAAAATAATCACTGCATGCAGCAAGCACAGAACGGTGAGCACGAAAGGGCTTGTTTTCTACTATCACAGTCACATCACAGAAGAGGTCTTGCTTCCTTTGATCATTGAGGCTCAGCAGTACATTAGTACTGTGTACCGAGGACTCGTAGGAATAAACCAAAGTGTCGCTCTTGTCTTTTATTGACATTGTCTCTCATATCTGGAAAAATAAATACATTTCATGATTCCAAACCTAATGATTTTCAATTATATGTTTAAACATATTAATTCAACATTAAAGAAAAAACTAAGTTAGAAATTTTGTGATGTGCAGTATTTTTTCCAGTTTCCTCTGTGCTTGTATGGGAGACATTTAATTTTCTCACCTATCAGAAGGGTCAGCAGCTCAATCTAAACCAGAATTTCAAATAGAAAAGTAAGTTTACAGAAGGAATTTCTTCAGCCAGAGGGTGGTGAATCTGTGCAATTCATTGCTTCAGAGGGCTGTGCCAAACCATTGGGTTTATTCAAAGCAGAGGTTGATAGGTTTTTGATTGTTAAGAGGTTAACGGTTATGGGGAGAAGTTGGGAGAATGGGGTTTTAAAATATCAGCCATGATTGATTGGAGGAGCAGACTTGATAAGTCATACAGCTTAATTATTTTCCCATATATTGTGACTTACACATTTCATTCCAACAATATAATTTAAAAAAAGACAAAAACTGGCTGATTTTAAGATTGGTGGCTATAGTTTAAATGTATTAGTTTCACCATTAAACCTACTCTGAATACTACTTTCACTGAGACCATGTAGAACATTTGATTGTAGAAGGGAGAACATACATTGCTGCAACAACAAAAAGTTGCCTCTAGTCTTAACTTATTACAAGTGATCTGAATGGTATATATATTTTTGATAAAATTTTAATGATTGTAACATTATTCTAGCTGGGTGTAGATTAAAAGGAATCAAAACTTCAATAACAAATATTATGTAAAAGCTAAAGGATGAAACAGAAGGTGAAAGCAAAGTTCTCTAAATACAGATTTAATAAACAGATCTAACATTTAACAAACTCTAATAGCTCCATGGATGATAGAAAAATGGAGGGCTGAGCAAGAAGATTAGATTGACCTTAGAGCAGGTTAAAAGGTCGACACAACACTACAGACCAGGGGTAACCTTCAGAGGCAAAATTACTGTACATTAACATTGCACAACCATACAAGTGTGCAGAACTGAAAATTTCACATAAACAGCAATTCTGATGCCTCAGGAAATCTGATATTTCACACTTTTCTAACATTGTTCCTTGTATTTTATTTCACCTTCTCACTCGCCAAGTCATTAAACTTGCTCCCTCTCCAGACATGCAGCATCTACCAATATAGAAGTAGAAATAGCACACTCTTATGCAGGTCTATTACTGTAGATAGATTTTTAAATAACAAATAAAAACTAACTGGAGAACACGTAATATCTGCTCGTTATAGAAGAATGCAATTTGACATCAAAGCAATGAGGTAAAAGTTATATAGGTATAGATGAATACTGTACATCCCAACATCTGTATTGCCTTTAAGATTTCTCTACATGACCATTTTATTCATTGTCTTCTACAGAGTTACTGAGGAACACAGCAATTAAATACTTCTGGAACAAGAGACCGTAAGACTGTAACACACAGGAGCAGAATCAAGCCATTTGAGTCTACGCCACAGTTTGATCGTGGCTGACTTATTTCCCTCTTAACACAATTCTGCCTTCTCCCCATAACCTTTGACTGCAATCAGGTCATTTGGAACTAATGATTTTATATTAACTGCTCATAAACTGATTGACATAAGTCACACAAATTCAGTAGCATGCATTATTGTCAGCTTTTATTTTAATCAAACTTCAATGCACATCTTTTGTTCTAGTTTCCATGTGTCAGAAGAAATCTAGAACACAGAAACTATATTAAAAACTGGATCATTCTGCAACTTATGCACTCTTACAGAATCAAACTCTAAGTTTATTGTGCCTTTCCTTTTCTCGTTCCCTTCTAACACTGCAACTCATTGTTTCACAGGTCCATCCAGTTCTATATACTCCTTTGCTAATTAACTAGTGGATAAATTACAATGGTCTATTAAGCTTCCAGCATGGCTTTGAGTGTAGAAGCAAAAGATACCAGTTGAAAGCCAAGAATTCACAGAGAATCTGCAAACTCTCTACAAAGGCCATTCGAGCTCAGGATCCATTCTGTATCTCTGGGATCACAGCAACTTTAACTGCTGCACCAGTTTTTTTTTAATTGTTTAAAGCTCAAATGCTACAAAATTCAGGATTCCCATCTGAATGCAAACAAAACCAACACTTTAGCTGGCCCTGCTCTAAATCCAATTTTCCAACTGTGCTCTGAAGCTTGGACTTAACCCAACAGAAGAACAGAAAACAAATTCTTCTGAATAGAAGATGATCATGAGGGAGATGGGCAAATATTTGCTCAATTACACTTAATGCATTAAATTTTTTAGGAGGAGGACACTTCTGAAGCCCTAGAGGAGAAGATGCATTTGAAGTAGCTGGATGAACCAATGGGTTTATAGCTGACATTAGTGGCTAGTTTGTAATTTGAGATGGAGACATATCCAGAGGAGTCAGCAACATGCAGGTGAATTTGAGGGCAGGATGGATGTTGTTAGAGAATGTGATAAAATTGATGAGATACACACAAGTGCAGGAAGCAACATCAGTGCTATTGGTGATGCAGTGTAAAAACAACTGCAGAGGGGGGCCTGAGTAGATCTTACCAATGTAAAGGAGGTCGCATTGGGGGCACCAGATACAGGAGGTGACCCCAACGGATTCACTGAAGTGCTGCCTCACTTGAAAGGACTGTTTGGGGCCCTGAATTGAGGTGAGGGAGGAAGTGAATGGGAAGATGTAGCATTTCTGTCTCTTGCAGTGATAAGTGCTAGGAGGGAAATTTGTGGCGAGAGATGAATAGTCAAAGGAATCACGGATGGAGCAATCTCTGTGGAAAGTGGAGAATGGGTGGGAGGTAAATGGGTGTGTTTGGTGGTAGGGTCCCATTGAAGATGGCAAAAGTTGCAGAGAATGATATGTTGGATGCAGAGGTTCATGGGGTGGTAGATACAAAAGGAACACTATCCCTGTTAAGGTGACGGGAAGATGTAGTAAGTGTGGATGTCTGGGAAATGGAGGAGATGCAGGAGAGGGCAGTATTATCGGTGGAGGAAGGGGAACCCCATTTTTTGAAGTAGGAAAAAAACAGCTCTGATGTCCTGGAAAGGAAAACCACATCCCGGGAGCAGATGAGGTGGAGACGAAAGAGCAGAAAGTGAATGGTATTCTCTCGGAGAGAGGGTAGAAGAGGTATCGTCAAAATATCCATGCAAATCAGTGATTTTATAAAAGATGTCAGTAGACAGTTTGTCTCCAGAGATGGAGACAGAGAGATCAAGGAAGGAGAAAAAGGTATCAGAAATAGGCCAAGTGAATTTAAGGACAGGGTGAAAAATGAAGGCAATGTTGCTGAAATTGATTAGCTAAGCATAGGTGCATGAAGCACCACCAATGTAGTTGTCAATGTTGCACAGGAGAGTTGAGGGGCATTACTAGGGAAGACTTGGAGCACGAACTGTTCCATGGAGCCAATGAAAAGGCAAGCATAGCTGAGGCCCATCCGGGTACCCATGACTACACCTCGAGTCTGGAGAAAGTGGGAGGAGCCAAAAGAGAAACTGTTGAGGGTAAGGTCCAGTTCCACCATTTGATGGTATCTGTTGTTCAGAAAGAAGCAGAGAGCTTTAAGGCCTTCTTGATGGAGGATAGAAGTGTATAGGTACTGAACATCCATGGTGAAAATGAGGTGGCCAGAGCCAGGGAAATTAAGGTTCTTAAGGAGCATGTGAAATGTTGCAGATGTATGTAAATGGTAAGGGATGAACCAAGGGTGATAGAATGTAGTTGGGTTATGAGGACACGAGTTCAGTGCGGCAGGACCAGGCAGAACCAAGGGGTTAAGAACAGTAAGAGAATTATGAGGTTGGAGGCAGCAGACAGGAAATGTCCAGAGTTGATGGTGCAGGAGACATTAGCCTGATGGTCCAAGTGTGGTCTTTTTCAAGGGGTAAGTGAAAAGGAGATGCCTGAAAGTTGCTGCCTGGCCCCAAAAAGGTAGAAGTTAGTCTGCCACACTGCTACCTTGCGGAGGCCAGGCAGCAACTTTCAGACATCCGCTTTGCTGCTGTCTGCCACACTATGACAGCAAACCCTCTGGCTGTGTGATTGATACTGAGGTTGGGATTGGTGCGGAGAGAGTGGAGAGCAGTGCATTCAGAGGGGATAACGTTCGAAGAGGAGAGTAGAGCGGGAAATGCTGAAGTCAACCCGGTTGATGTCTTGTCAGCAATTAGAGATGAAAAAAAATACAGAGCAGATAGAGAACCAGAGCAGCTGTCCAAGTAAAGGAAGAGGTTTGGAGACAGGAAAAAGGGACATTGGTGCAGGAGTGCTGTTGACGTTTCGGGCCAAGACCCTTCGTCAGGACTAACCAAAAGGAAAGATAGTAAGAGATTTGAAAGTAGTGGGGGGGAGGGGGAAATGCGAAATGATAGGAGAAGACCGGAGGGGGTGGGATGACGCTAAGAGCTGGAAAGGTGATTGGCGAAAATGATACAGAGCTGGAGAAGGGAAAGGATCATGGGACGGGAGGCCTCAGGAGAAAGAAGCGTGGGGGGGGAAGCAACAGAGGGAGATGGAGAACAGTCAAACAACTAAATAGTCGGGGATGGGGTAAGAAGGGGAGGAGGGGCATTAACGGAAGTTAGAGAAGTCAATGTTCATGCCATCAGGTTGGAGGCTACCCAGCTGGTATAAAAGGTGTTGTTCCTCCAACCTGAGTTTGGATTCATCTTGACAGTAGAGGAGGCCATGGATAGACATATCAGAATGGGAATGGGACGTGGAATTAAAATGTGTGGCCACTGGGAGATCCTGTTTTTTTCTGGCTGACCGAGCGTAGGAGTTCAGCGAAACGGTCTCCCAGTCTGCGTCGGGTCTCACCAATATATAAAAGGCCACACCGGGAGCACCAGACGCAGTATACCACACCAGCCGACTCACGGGTGAAGTGTCGCCTCAAGCTAGCAGTTTTTTCCCCTCCAGATTCCAGCAGCTACAGCCTCCTTTCTACATATGTATTCAGACTATATCCTTATATGAACCAAGATGCACTCCTGCTAAAATTTCCACTTATTTGCTCATTATTTTATTGCATTTGTACAATAACTTCAATACTTTTTTTGTTCACCAAGGCACTCAAAACTGATCACTGAGAAAACGGTGCAAAATATTGTTTTTAATTTCTTTGCACTGTTATTGACATGTGGATACATTTTTAATGAATAATCCTTGAATTAATAAATGTACCGAGGAACAACAGCTTATACTTCATCTTCAAGTCTTTAATCTGACAGCACAACACAGGCTTCTTGGCCTAACTTGTTCATGCTGACCAAGGTGCCCATCTAAGCTCAACTCATTTCCAACATTCCGATCACTGAGTGCTTTTAAAGTGGTCACCATAGTCATTGTGTCTTTAATATTTCAGTGATATACAGCAACAGAGAAGGAAGCAAGGCTTAGAAACTACTACCTCCCATTGATAATTAAAACAATTCTGGAAGTTGAAATCACACAAGCAGTGTTAAAATTATTTCTTGTTTCGCACCAAGTATCAATTGGAGTGACTGGATGAGAAACTCCAAGAGCTTAAATCTCTGTCCTGTCTTGGTTACACAGGTCTCTAACAAACAAAAATACTGGAAAACTGTCAATATGATATTCATATTTATAAAGAAGTGGAGAAAAACGGACAGTAATTACAGGCCAATTAGCCTGTAATTAGTAGAGTCATTTAGAATAGTATAACAGAACATTTGGAAAATTATGATCAAGTCAAGCAAAGTTGCAATGATTTCATGAAAGAGAAATCTTGTCTGACAAATATATTGTAAATTCTTGAGGAAATATTAGCCATTGTGGGTAGAGCAAAATAAGTAGATGTGTTGTATTTGAAATTAAAAGGTATTCACCAAGGTGCCTCTTAAAAGGCAAAGTCAAAAATGACTATGATATTGGAGGCAATTTGCTGGCTTGGATAGATTCATTAACAGGCAGAAAGCAATGAGTTTCAACCTGTGACTGGCGGGACTGCAACTCTATAAAATACTAATCAACTGGCAGAAAGATGCATGGATTTCAGTAAAATCTTTGACAAGGTACCCACATGGAGACTGGTCCAAATGATTAGAGCTGCTGGGATTCAATGCAAGGAGACAAATTGGATCCAAAATTGCCTTAGTAATTAATAGGAGGCAGGGAGTGATGGTGGAAAACAGTTGTTATCTATTAATGAACTGCAAAGGATATGATTTTGCAGATGCCATACTGTTATCAGTAGTGAGGAGTATAGTCTCAGGCTATGAGATTATACTAATCAATTGATCAGGACAGCCAAACATTGGTAGATGGAATTTACTTCTATTAAGTGTGAGGTAATGCATAAATGTTAGGACAGAGGCATGGATGGTAGAGCCCTTATATGATATTGAGGAACAGAGAGACCTTTATTTATCAATCCAAAGTCCCTCAAAGGTAGCAACACAGAGAGATCATGTTTAAGGTAACATACAGGATCCTTCCCTTCATTAGCTTCAAAAAATATAGAAACAGAAAAATTGTAATAGAACTTTATATAAAAAAAAACCTTTGTTAGGCCAGATCTAGACTAATGTGCTCAGTTCAGATTGCTACATCATAGGAAGTAAGCATTTCCACAGAAGGCGCAGAGCAGTGATTCAACCAGGCATGGGGTATGACAGAATGTTTCAGTTATTTGGAAAGTTGGAATATGTTGGGTTTGTTTTCCTTAAAGCAGAGACTGGCAAGATAGGACTATTTATTGAGAGGCAAAGACAGCGAAAAACTTTTACCTTTAGCGGGTATCTAAATCTTAAACCTATTCTTTCTGGGTTTTGCAGGAAGTTTAGAGAATCTAAAAAGTGTTATTTTTCGCATCCCGAGTAGATGGAATCTGGAAAGCACCAGCAGAGGGACGGGTGAAGGTAGCTAATCTCACAACATTTTTACTTAAACAAGTACTTAAGTTGCCCAGGGTAGAGAAAGCTAAGGAGAATGTGCTTGAAAATGCAATTAATATAACTGATATTTAATATTGACATGGTGGGCTGAAGTGCCTAAATGCATTGTATGACACAATGACAAACAAATGCAGCATCCAACAGGGAAACACAGCAAAATGTTGGCACTCATTTCAAAAAGCACAAAGTGTTAAGGTAGAGAATTTTTTTTTACTGCCCTATACAAAGCACTCATAAGACCATCGCGAGTATGTGAACTATTCATGCCAAAATATTACTTAACTGGACACAGTTCATAAAAGGTCCACATGGATGATCACAGATATGGACAGGTTGTCCTACATGGAAAGGCTTAACAATCTGGGACTTTACTCACTGGAGGTTAGAACAAGAGCAGATCTTCGTGAATACCCATATTCTCTGGGCACTGAATAGGATAAAAGTAGACAGAATGATACACATGGGAGAATCCAGAATGAGTATGTGGTCTCAGAGTAACTGGGATCTATTTAAGACTAAGATTAGAAGAATTTCTCTCCAAGAGTGAGTGTTTTTGGATTCATTGCATAAGAGTTGTGGGAGCAGATTTCTTCTATTTAATTAATACTGAGATAGATAATTTTTTAATCAGTTAGGAAACTGAAGGTTATGGGGAAAAGACAGAAAGGCAGGCAAGATAAGCCATAATTCAAAAGATTTTGGAAAACGCTCAAGGTCCTGAAATGCATTCCTCCCAATTCAGGTAGCTTTTCTTCAATTGAATCACTCCTATTAACTCCCCTCCAGAGTGAGAATGCCTCATGAAGATGTCCAAAGTCTAAAAGCAACTTAAAGACTGTTCAGATGGCAACATTTGTTGATGTTAGTGCTGAATTATGAGATTTCCACTAAGATTTCCCCACCATTGAGCAACCAGGCTTGCAATCTGCTCCTTTCTCCTGCCTCACCTCCATTCCAGCTATACTTCACCCCTAGCTCAAAACCAAGGAAAAGATTAAGGCTTTTAATGATGTAAAATATCAGTCACAACCTTAATAGTCAATAATATTAAAGAGGATACCAAAAGTTTCTTCAGGTACACAAAGTGCAAAAGAGAGGCGAGAGTAGATATTAGATTGCTGGAAAATGATGCTGGAGAGGTAGTAATGGGAGACAACGAATTGGCAGATGAACTGAATAAGTATTTTGCATCAGTCTTCACTGTGGAAGAAACTAGCAGTATGGTGGACGTTCCGGATGACCGGGGATATGAAGGTTCTTGGGAAATTGAAAGGTCCGAAGTCATCTTGACTAGAGGGTGTACACCACAGAGTTCTGAAAGAGGAGGCTGAAGAGATTGTGTAGACATTAATAATGATCTTTCAAGAATCACTAAATTCTGGAAGACTGAAAAATTACAAATGTCACGTCACTCTTCAAGAAGGGAGAGAGACAGAAGAAAGGAAATTATAGGTTAGTTAGTCTGAGCTCTGTGGTTGGGAAGATGTTGAAATCGATCATTAAGGATGAGGTCTCAGGGTATTTGGAGGCACATAATAGGCCATTGTCAGCATGGTTTCCTCAAGGGAAAATGTTAACACGAGGGGGAATTTCTTTATTCAGTGAGTGATAGCTGTGTGGAATGAGCATCCAGTAGAAGTGGTAGAGGCAGGTTCGGTATTGTCATTTAAAGTAAAATTGGATAGGTATATGGACAGGAAAGGAATGGAGGGTTATGGGCTGAGTGCGGGCCAGTGGGACTAGGTGAGTGTAAGCGTCGGCACGGACTAGAAGGGCCGAGATGGCCTGTTTCCGTGCTGTAATTGTTATATGGTTATATGGTTAAAATCTTGTCTGACAAATCAGATGGAATTCTTTGAAATAGTAACAAGCAGGATAGACAAAGGAGAATCGGCATTTGAGCACTTGGATTTTCAGGACTTTGACAAGATGCCACACATGAGGCTGCCTAACAAGTTATAGAACATAGAATAGTACAGCACAGTACACGCCCTTCAGCCCACAATGTTGTGCCAACCACTAAACCCTGCCTCCCATATAACTCCCCACCTTAAACTCCTCCATAGTATTACAGGAAATGCACTAGCATGGATAAATGAGTGGCTGATTGGCAGGAGGCCAAGAGTGGGTATAAACGGAGCCTTTTCTGACTAGTCACCAGTGACTAGTGGTGTTCCACAGGGGGTCTGTGTTAGGACCAATTCATTTTACATTATATGTCAATGATTTGGATGATGGAATTGATGGCTTTGTTGCAAAGTTTACAAATGATATGAAGATGGGTGGAGGGGCAGATAGTTTTGTGGAAGTAGAGAGGCCACAGAAAGAAATAGGAGAATGGGGAAAGAAATAGCAGAAAGAATACAGTGTCGCGACGTGTATGGCCATGCACTTTGGTAAAAGAAATGAAACAGTTGACTATTTTCTAAATGGAGAACTAACTGAGATGCAAAGGGACTTGGGAGTCCTTGTGCAGGATTCCCTAAAAGGTTAATTTGCAGGTTGAGTCCGTGGTGAAGACGGCAATGTTAAAGAGGACTAGAATATAAAACTCAAGGATGGAATATAGAAACTTTATAAAGCACTGGTGAGGCCTCACTTGGGGCCCCTTATCTGAGAAAGGATGCACTGAAACTGTAGAGGATTCAAAGGAGGTTCACAAAGATGATTCTAGGGAGGATTGAATGGCTTGTCATATGAAGAGTGTCCGATGGCTCTGGGCCTGTTTTCACTAGAAATACAGAAGAATGCAGGGTGACCTCATTGAAACCTATCAAATGGTGAAAGGCATTGATATAGTGGATGTGAAGCAGATGTTTCCATGGTGGGAGAATCTAAGACTAGAGATCACAGCCTCAGAATAGAGGGGCATCCTTTTAGAACATAGATGAGGAGGAATTTCTTAAGCTAGAGAGTGGTGATTCTGTGGAATTCGTTGCCACAGGCAGCTGTGGAGACCAAGTATTTATATATATTTAAGGCACAGGTTGATAGATTCTTGATTAGCCAGTGCATGAAGGCAAGAGATTAGGACAGAGAGGAAAATTGGATCAGCCATGATGAAATGGCAGAGCAGACCTGATGGGCCCAATGGCCTAATTCTACTCCGGTATCTTATGGTCTTAAAAACCTGTAATGCAGGCATGAAATATTTGACATTTTTGTTTCTTATATTCTAAAAAGAAACTACCATCATTCCACTCGCACCACGATATAAAAAATTAATATTAAAATTGCACGCTCTTTAAAAAAAACTCAACAATTCTTCAAAACTATATTTTACTCAGGACTATTCTAAACGCTGTTCTTGAATTTCACGATTCAACTTTCAGTTCATGATCATAAACTCCTCCCTCCAATATCACAGATTTCCACACATTATTTTGGAACCCAGAATTATCTTCAAAATTTTCAGCCCTGCTTTTTCACAACTACTTCTGGCTTAAGATGACGTTGATGAAGCTCAGTGACTATTTACGGGCGACAAACAAAACAAACACAACTAAATACTTTATGAAAAACACTATCTTGTAAAAATTTATGGCAAACCATCATTGCAAAACAAGAAAGAGGCAAGCAAAGGCAAGACTGAGTCAAAGGTTGAAGCATGCGTGTGCAAGGTGAAGTCAAGGCAAGGTCAAACTGAGCAAAGTTAGAAACGTAGAAACATAGAAAACAGGTGCAGGAGTAGGCTGTTCAGCCCTTCGAGCCTGCACCGCCATTCAGTATGATCATGGCTGATCATCCAACTCAGAACCCTGTACCTGCTTTCTCTCCATACGCCCTGATCCCTTTAGCCACAAGGGCCATATCTGACTTCCTCTTAAATATAGCCAATGAACCGGCCTCAACTGTTTCCTGTGGCAGAGAATTCCACAGATTCACCACTCTCTGTGTGAAGAAGTTTTTCCTCATCTCAGTCCTAAAAGGCTTCCCCTTTATCCTTAAACTGTGACCCCTCATTCTGGACTTCCCCAACATCGGAAACAATCTTCCGATGTTCCGATTGGACGGCATCTAGCCCGTCCAATCCCTTTAGAATTTTATACTTTTCAATAAGATCCCCCTCAATCTTCTAAATTCCAGTGAGTATAAGCCTAGTCGATCTTCATATGAAAGTCCTGCCATCCCAGGAATCAATCTGGTGAACCTTCTCTGTACTCCCTCTATGGCAAGAATGTCTTTCCTCAGATTAGGAGACCAAAACTGCACACAATATTCTATGTGCGGTCTCACCAAGGCCTTGTACAACTGCAGTAGAACCTCCCTGCTCCTGTACTCAAATCCTTTTGCTATGAATGCCAACATACCATTTGCCTTTTTCACCGGCTGCTGTACCTGCATGCCCACCTTCAATGACTGGTGTACAATGACACCCAGGTCTTGTTGCACCTCCCCTTTTCCTAATCGACCACCATTCAGATAATAATCTGTTTTCCTGTTCTTGCCACCAAAGTTGATAACCTCACATTTATCTACATTAAATTGCATCTTCCATGAATTTGCCCACTCACCTAACCTATCCAAGTCACCTTGCATCCTCTTAGCATCTTCCTCACAGCTAACACCACCGCCCACTTCGTGTCATCCGCAAACTTGGAGATGCTGCATTTAATTCCCTCATCTAAATCATTAATATATATTGTAAACAATTGGGCTCCCAGCACTGAGCCTTGCGGTACCCCACTAGTCACTGACTGCCATTCTGAAAAGGTCCCGTTTACTCCCACTCTTTGCTTTCTGTCTGCCAACCAATTCTCTATCCACATCAATACCATACCCCCAATACCATGTGCTTTACGTTTGCACACTAATCTCCTGTGTGGGACCTTGTCAAAAGCCTTTTGAAAATCTAAATATACCACATCCAGTGGCTCTCCCCTATCCACTCTACTAGTTACATCTTCAAAAAATTCTATAAGATTCGTCAGACATGATTTTCCTTTCACAAATCCATGCTGACTTTGTCCGATGATTTCACCTCTTTCCAAATGTGCTGTTATCACATCTTTGATAACCGACTCTAGAATTTTCCCCACCACCGATGTCAGACTAACCGGTCTATAATTCCCCGGTTTCTCTCTCCCTCCTTTTTTAAAAAGTGGAGTTACATTAGCCACCCTCCAATCCTCAGGAACTAATCCAGAATCCATGGAGTTTTGAAAAATTATCACTAATGCATCCACTATTTCTTGGGCTACTTCCTTAAGCACTCTGGGATGCAGACCATCTGGCCCTGGGGATTTATCTGCCTTTAATCCCCTCAATTTACCTAACACCACTTCCCTACTAACATGTATTTCCCTCAGTTCCTCCATCTCACTAGACCCTCGGTCCCTTACTATTTCTGGAAGATTATTTATGTCCTCCTTCGTGAAGACAGAACCAAAGTAGTTATTCAATTGGTCTGCCATGTCTTTGTTCCCTATGATCAATTCACCTGTTTCTGACTGTAAAAGACCTACATTTGTCTTGACCAATCTTATTCTTTTCACGTATCTATAAAAGCTTTTACAGTCAGTTTTTATGTTCCCTGCCAGCTTTCTCTAATAATCTTTTTTCCCTTTCCTAATTAAGCCCTTTGTCCTCCTCTGCTAGTCTCTGAATTTCTCCCAGTCCTCAGGTGTGCTGCTTTTTTTTGCTAATTTATATGTTTCTTCTTTGGACTTGATACTATCCTTAATTTCCCTTGTCAGCCATGGGTGCACTACCTTCCCTGGTTTATTCTTTTGCCAAACTGGGATGAACAATTGTTGTAGTTCATCCATGCGATCTTTAAATGCTTGCCATTGCATATCCACCGTCAACCCTTGAAGTATCATTTGCCAGTCTATCTTAGCTAATTCACGTCTCATACCTTCAAAGTTACCTTTCTTTAAGTTCAGAACCTTTGTTTCTGAATTAACTATGTCACTCTCCATCTTAATGAAGAATTCCACCATATTATGGTCACTCTTACCCAAGGGGCCTCACACGACAAGATTGCTAACTAACCCTTCCTCATTGCTCAATACCCAATCTAGAATGGCCTGCTCTCTAGTTGGTTCCTCGACATGTTGGTTCAGAAAAGCATCCCACATACATTCCAAGAAATCCTCTTCCTCAGCACCCTTACCAATTTGGTTCACCCAATCTATTTGTAGATTGAAGTCACCCATTATAACTACTGTTCCTTTATTGCACACATTTCTAATTTCCTGTTTAATGCCATCCCCAACCTCACTACTACTGTTAGGTGGCCTGTACACAACTCCCACCAGCGTTTTCTGCTCCTTAGTGTTATGCAGCTCTACCCATATCGATTCCACATCCTCCAGACTAATGTCCTTCCTTTCTATTGCATTAATCTCCTCTCTAACCAGCAATGCTACCCCACCTCCTTTTCTAGTTGGAGTGGAAGAGAGGCAGATTTGTCCACCTAAACCAAGAACAAGGTTTGATCGATCTAAGCACCAGGCTGATTTGAAAAGGTCATATACAGTCATAATGTGGTGGCGGGGTCCAAACCCAGAGTCTATCGATGCAACAGGGCCCAGATCTTAGTGCGAGGAACAATCTAATATTTGGATGAGTTAAACGCTGGGCCAGATGTTTTGAAAAGGCAGGGTTTTGGGACAAGAGGCGAGGGTCAGGCCAGTTCTGCTCACTACTCTGCAACATTTACTCATCTCTGTGCTGAACTGAGGCATAGGCTGTTGCCTGCTCCGAGTATCGAGTATCATGTCTATGGACTCACTTTGTTCTGAGTGCTATTGGCTTACTTTTATTGCTTGCACAATTTGTTTACCCCTCCCCTCTCTCTCTCTCTCTCTCTCTGCACATTAGGTGCTTGACAGTCTTTTTAAAAAATAAGTTCTTGTGGGTTTCTTTGTTTTGTAGCTGCCTGTAAGGAGACGGATCTCAGGGCTGTATAATGTATACATACCTTGAGAATAAACGCTCTCTGAACATTGAACACCATTCTTCAGTATTTGTAATTCCCATTTCTCCACCCTAAAACACACATTGTTTTCAAATCCCTCTACTCCTTCCTAAACTAACTCAAGAAAACAAGAAACAATAAATTCACAACTCATTCCCGAAGATCTCATCCAACATGTAATCAGATTCTCATGAAAACTGATTGAGGAGTCTGGATATTAATTAAGTATATATCAAAATGAGTCTTAAAAAAGGACATCACTTTACAGTAAATTGAGCCTATACTCCGATAATCCACTATCCAACTATTCAGAAATCCACATAGCTTGCCATCTGGCTCACTAAGTCCCAAGTTCCTGCACTCCCTCTAAGTCACTTTGGAAGTTGCAGCAAGGCAAGGGTTAAGATAATATCTATACAAGAAAAGTCTTTGACGAGCATAACTTCCTTTTGCACAGCAGGGCACTGGAGCCATTTGGCATACAGAGACAAGATAAGGATGCAAGCCACACACCAACAAAAAGACAATTGTTTTACTAACTTTAAGCTTGTAGTTTCTTTGAACACCTGTATTGTGAATACCTTTTGATCTTGTAAATAAGGAATTTGAACATGAACAGGGTTACCAATTAGTCAATAGCCATAACTACTAGTTAATTCTATATAAAAATGGCACCTCTATTCAGACATCGGAACATTTTGGTGATGTGGGTCAGGCAGTTAACTGAGTTAACTGGAATATATGTACAATTCTACTGTATAACATCATTTAGTTCCATGTATTTTTGTATACTTTTTAAAAATCATTTGCACAATTTGTCCTCTGTTGCAAATTGGATACATGGAGGTCTTGGGTGTGTGAGTGCATATGTTTTTTAGTGAATTCTATGGTATTTGTTTTGTGGGTGCCTGCAGGAAGATAAATATCAAGGTTGTATATGGTATACATACTTTGATAATAAATTTGAACTTTGAAATAGGAATAACATTTGACAGCCAGGAAAATCTGCTTATCTGGCACCAAAGTCCCAAACCTGATGGATTTTTTACTGTACCCGGAGCTTTTCAGTATAACTATTTCTTATCACTCACTTTTCAAAATAAGTAACAATTTCCTGCAGAATTCACTGATATTTAATAAGCCCCAAATTTTTCACTGCAAGTTTTGTGCAGGAATAACTCGTGACAAATTACTGAATTTGGCATAAGCGAAACATGACAAGTTATTGAACTTCAATGTATGATTTTAATGAAGAGCATGCAGCTTGCTTACTTGTTTCACACAATTACAGATATCTAAGTAAAATATCTTATATATTCAGAGATTTTGTTGAATACTGAATGCTTTAAGTTATACAACACTAGCTACCACAACCAGCATTGCTATTCACTTGCATTAAATGAAAAGTTAAGCTTCAGCCAAAGGTAGATTAATAAGGAAGATACTTTTTCCCCATTACACCAGAAAAATACAAAATAGAAAGATTGTTTACTCACTTTAAGCAGCTTCTGTAATAGTGTTCAAGGCATTACTTTGGTTTTTCACAAAGCTTGATTTTCTGTCTCAGATCTATTCATTTAACAGGTTTAGCCAGTTAAATTGGGGCTTATTAAACATCAGTGGTTTAGCCAGTTAAATGTACAGACAATCTCCTATAGAAACTTGATGCCCAATTTTTCTATTCCTCTGTAGTTCAGTAAGGTCAAAAACATTATGCTATGTCCACACAAATACTTAATACTTTAAAAATAGATCTGAAAATAATTTAACATTTCAGTAGTGATAGTTACAATTAGGCCCCATTTGCGCTATGGGGGGTTTAGAAAAACAAGCACAATCTGATTCTGAACCTAACTAACATTCAAAGTTTCAGATTTTTAGGTTATTTTGTTACTGAGTCATGCACAAAACACGTAGTCAGTCTATTTTGCTATGTATCTTTGGATTACTGTTAAGGGCTGTTAGCTAAGCTCTGCAAAGTGCTGATCTCATGCAGTAATGCTGACAAATGATGAGTGAGCATTTTCCGGTTTCTTCAAATCATTGCTTCTCTAAATAACCTACCCAAAGGAAATTCACCAAGTTCCTTCACGCTTCAACATAATTAACAGGCACATTACTTTTTTTCAAAAATATAATCAATACCTTAAGCAATTTACAATGTCATTAAACAGCAATCAGTAAAATCACAGGCTACCATTCTTAAAATTTCAACCTTAACCTGCATTAGTTTCTTCAGTGAGAAATTACTACATAAATATATCACTTCCATAGTAAAAAAAAAACACTGAAGTCTCAATTCTATTTCACAGGTAATAATATTACACAGGACTCACCTTATCACCTATGTTCCCTCTAAGCTGTGCACATGTGCGCGTGCACATACGTTTTTCAATCAGCGAACAAAGGAAATTAATGTGCACACAAAAGGTTAGTTACCCAAAATAATGTAGTAATTAATAATTATACTTATTGAAAATAATCTTTTAGCTGACTGTTTCTGTTAGTTAGTCAGTTTTTCAAATACCACAATGCACGTCACTAATTAATGTCACCTCACTTTTCTTATTCCGGTTTGTACAGCTTTATCATGGTGGCAGCCATGTTTGGTGGACAGTGTTCATATCATAAAGTTTACAAAGATCTGTTTCAAATCCTGTAGATAGCTTACTATGTTTTTATTGAAAAAAAATATTGATTCACTATGTCGAATTCAAAAGAAGTGAAGGGCATGAAGCGCAAAAGAACTGCAAATTTGTTTAAAGTTGAATGGCTTAACAAAATAGTAGAAACTGCTACACCAAAAGCTCATGAGGTCATGAATGTTCAGCTACGAGAAATATTTATGTATGATTCGGAAACTGGCATTATCTGTTTGTATTGTCATGATGAGAAAGTTGCTGGAGAGTTTGCTAGTGGAAAGAAGTGGGATGATATTTGGAAACTTGACTTTTTGAAGCGTCATTTGGCAAGTAAATCGCATTTGGATGGTGTGCAAAAGTTCAGGCAACAGAACCCGTCATTACCCGGTACAGGAGTGTTACGCATGTTGCGGTTGAGTGCAGATGAGTGAGAGCGAAAAAGATCAAACCCAGATGAAATCAAAGTTCTTACTGAAAGATGAGGTACAAGAATAGTCAGATTTTGATTTCTCCACAATTGCAGATTGTGGCTTCACATTTGGCAATGAACAAGTCAATGCCTTATGTCTAAAATATCATGATTTTCGAGCTGAAAATACTGTAATAGTTAGGCAGTTTAATGATTTCAAATTTTCTGTGCAAGAAAAAATTAAATCCAAACTGATTTCAAACTTTGCTCAAATGGTGGCATTTGTACTTCAAAATGAATAGTTTTGCAACCTTGCACGTTTGATGGACATTGGGGGAACCTTTCTTGTGTCTAGTGCGGACTGTGAGCGAGGCTTTAGCTTAATGAATCAACTTCAAAAACAAGCTGAGAAACCGTTTAGGTGAATATCATTTGGATATGTTAACGAGAATCAAAAGCAATCAATTGAATGGAAGTTCTATTAGTCTAGATAGTGTTTACAAAGAATGGGTAAATGCCAAAGGCAGGAGAGAGAAAAAGTAACTAAATAACTTAAATATGTATGTTATTTTGTTGTTATTTTGTGCAGTTTTATGTCAAATATTTTGTAAACCTAAATAAACTGTGCCATGTGTGCATTCAGTGTGCACATACTTTTATCACAGGAGAAAAATTTGCACAACATAAGATTTTTACACATACCAACTAGTAAAAATTAGAGGGAACATTGCTTATCACTCCATGTTGCACTGTAGTAGATAACTAAAGTAGCCAACCAGCGATGTAGTGGCATCTGCACTGGACTTAGAGGCCAGTGGTCCTCCGTTTGAATCTGGCTGGATCCTTGCATGCCTTTCACCTGAGCTGGTTGAACATTGAGCTAGCAACTTGGCCTTGTAAAACAGACAAAAATACTAAAGAAACAGCAAGGTTGCTACCCTATGTGCCACAAGGTGCATAGAATAATAGCAAGATAGCTAAAGTACCTCACCCTCAGGCTTATAGGTGTTCTTCCCATTAAAGTTTGCTTCAAGAAATCTTTCCAAAGGGAGGTTATTCCCATTAAGTTACAAGATCTACAACTTTACTTTTCTTTCAGAACAGAAGAATTCAGTTATTCTGGAATATGTTATTAGAGGTAAAGTGTTCTGGGTTGATGTTATTGTAATATTTTCTCACATGCACGTTTGCACTTAACAGGATGTATACATTAGTGGATAAGTGGAAAAGGACAATAGAAGTATTTTGTAAGCTTACTTTCATGATAAACTATTTTAATGAGTATTGCCCAATGCGCCAAACAGATTACAGTTTTAAAGAAGAGATGTGTATTGTGTTACTTGGATAATTAAATAGTAAGTTTATATACACAATAATTGCAATTTGTCTACTCTTGGTCAAAATACATTTTCTATTGCTCATTCATATACCAAAATTCAGCAGATGTTTTTGATAAAAAGCAAACTTGGCCTTTAAGACAAACCAAGATTTCCATGGGTGGGGAAGAACAGCCTGCTGGAGTTGTACCTGAAGGAGCAAACCCAAGGCATAAGTTAGTACATCTATATGAATAAAAGGGTGAAAAAAACATCATGTCCAAAATAAAGTTCATAGAGGGAGAATTTGACTTGGGTCTCTGTCCTTCTTACCACCCGTTATGCCTAGTGGCATGTAGGGCAGCAATGAAGGTCCTCCACTCCTGTTTGTTCTGGGCTAGCTTCTGAATGGCACCCCAGGTGTAGTTCAGGGTCTTCAGCTCTCCCTCTACAGTTCGACGCCAGGTATTCTTGGGTCTTCCTCTTTTCCTCTTTCCTTCTAGTGTCCAATGGAGGGCTATATGTGTGGTGTTATCAGATTCCCTTCTAAGCACATGCCTGATCCAGCTCCATCACCTTCTCATAAGGATGGTTTCAATGCTCTCTTGATGCTATTGAGCAAGTAGTTGGTCATTTGAGATGATGCTTGGCCACAATATTCTTAAAATTCTTCTCAGGTTCTTTGTGTGGAACACTGACAACTTAGTGAGGTCGCTTCCCGTCATTCTCCAGCATTCTGATCCATAGAGGAGGGTAGAAAGAACACAGCTCTGATACAATTTTAGCTTGGTCTTGATGTTGTACTGTTGAGACCTCCATAGGTTGTTGAGTATTCTGAAGGCATTTCCGACCTTGTTTAGATGGTTCTTGATGTCGTTGCCTGCTCCTCCATTGTGTCTGACAGTGCTGCCCAGATAGCTGAACTCCTGTTCAGGTCACCCTGTGAAGGTCTTCTCCATTCACCTGGATTATTGAGGGGTTTGAGATGTTCAAAGTCATCACCTGGTTTCTGGTTATTGCAGTTAGAAATGTATAGTGACTTCAAGCTTGCGAATGCAGTCTGTGAAAGCGATGCACATTTTCAACTGTTTATGCATCTTCCTGTCACACCACTTCTCTCAGCCTTGGTTCATATTAACCTACATTGTAACTATTCATATTTCAGTTGTGGAATTTGAAACTACATTAAGAACAGCAACTTCAAATCCCAGGGAAAAACGAAAATATTTAAAGTTAGCAATTAAAGGCATCTTTAGGATTAAGTTTAGCAAACTTTAGCTGCAGTTCCAATCCATGAACATTAATTTTTTTTTAATTCCTCTCCGCACCTTGTCTCTGGACATTGCCATTTCTTTTGCAATTTTGTCTGTTTTTTTTATTACAAGGTCAAATTGCTAGCTCAATGCTCGACCAAGAACGGACGGAAAGCATACAAGGAGCTGGCTAGATTTGAACCCAGGACCACTTGCCTGATGTTGACCGATGCTGATGCCATTACACCACCGGCCAACCATGTATGATAATATTTTATAAATAAATCATTCTACTTTATCAACAGATATATTACAATGATATAGTCTTAGATATTCTATTCAAGGTTCAATGAACCAAGCTGTGAAACTTCACAGATTCAGTAATAAATATGCTAGAGGAAACAAAAATAACTTTGCATTTCTATAAAAGAGAAATGTAGAAGGCCACAATTATTTTGATTCCTTTCATGCCAACTAGTGACAGCGAACTGCTGCATTCTTATGGTGATGATACTCTGGAGAGAATTCCAGCAAGCTAATTTAGTGCAAACACAGGGAAACCTGCAGATGCTGGAACTTCAAGCAACACACACAAAATGCTGGTGGAACACAGCAGGCCAGGCAGCATCTATAGGATGAAGTACAGTCGACGATTTGGGCCAAGACCCTTTGTCAGGACTAACTGAAAGAAAAGATAGTAAAAGATTTGAAAGTGGGAGGGGGAGAGGGAGATCTGAAATGATAGGAGAAGACAGGAGGGGGAGGGATAAAGCTAAGAGCTGGAAAGTTGATTGGCAAAAGGGATACAGAACTGGAGAAGGGAAAGGATCATGGTATGGGAGGCCTAGAGAGAAAGAAAGGGGGAGGGGAGCACCAGAGGGAGATGGAGAGTAGGCAAGGAGTGATTATGAGAGGGGCAGAGAAAGAAAAAAGAGAAAAAAAAGGAGGGGGAATAATTAATAAATAAGGGATGGGGTAAGAAAGGGAGGGGGGTTATTAACTTCTGTTAATGAACATTGATTTCGCTAACTTCCATTAATGCCCCTCCTCCCCTTCTTACCCCATTCCCCTTATTTATTTATTCCCCCCCCCCCTTTTCTCTCTCTGCCACTCTCACAATTACTCCTTGCTTGTTCTCCATCTTCCTCTGGTGCTCCCCTCTCCCTTTCTTTCTCCCTAGGCCTCCCATCCCATGATCCTTTCTCTTCTCCAGCTGTGTATCCCTTTTGCCAATCAACTTTCCAGCTCTTAGCTTCATCCCTCCCCCTCCTGTCTTCTCTTATCATTTCGGATTTCCCCCTCCCAATTTCAAATCTCTTACTATCTTTTCTCTCAGTTAGTCCTGACGAAGGGTCTCGGCCTGAAACGTCGACTGTACTTCTTCCTATAGATGCTGCCTGGCCTGCTGTGTTCCACCAGCATTGTGTGTGTGAAGCTAATTTAGTGACCAGTTCAAGAAAACAAATATCAGCCACAGAAGGAAGAAAACTTGGGAAAAAAACCCATTATTATTCAATGGCAGAAGTTATAGGCAAGAGAGAAACTATTGAAATAAAACAGAAATTCAGATCATTCATGCTGCAGCCTTTATACATATTTTGCAGAACAGGTGATGAATGTTAAAATGTGCAGAGCTACACATGAAAATACCTCAATGCTTGAAATTGCCACTCCCACTGGATTACACTATTTTGAACAAACGGCAGATGACATTAAATACATCATTTTACATATTTTCACAAAACTTAATTACTGTAGATTCCGGATTTTAAGCCGCTACTTTTTTCCCACATTTTGAACAGCTTTGAACTTTGCGGCCTTTAAAACGGAGCGGCTAATACATGATTTTTTTCATGCCGCCTCGTAAACATTTTGCCTCATAACAGTAGACCAATAAAATTGATGAGTAGTTCACAGAGGTCCAATGAAATTGTACGATAAATCAAGCGCACTTTCACAATTAAATTATTGTAAATCAGTCATTTGTACTCACCCTCATCAACATGGAAAACACTCGAAGAAAAGCATTGTGCTGCCTTTATGGCAGTTATTTAGTTTATAATATTTTCGCTTAGTAATTCATTTTCTAGTTAAAGTTAGAAGAGTTTTAACTATATTTGTTTTCTGTACTACATGACGTCACACCCGGTTTCGCCGCGTCTTGTGGGAAAAATGCCAGTTTGCGATAAAACGGGACGGAGGGAGCGCATTACGCGAGCGGCTTTGGATCTGAGCGAACGCTGCTTTTAAGTTAAAGGCGATTAATAACTTTTCCTGGTAGGCTGCAGTATATATATTTTTTACCAGTCGTTAGGAGATATTGGAATGTTGTTCAGTAAAGAAGTATACGCAACGTATATTTAAAAGTAGCCGCATTACGGGCACGGTTCGAAAAAAAGCATTTGCAATATGTATTTGTTTTTGTTACCATATGGATTTAATTAAAAGTTAAAAAATCCTCACGTGTAATATCTTTCTGTGTAAATATCTCATATTACAACGTGGGACACCTGCGGCCGAAAATCCGGTGCGGCCTGTACAATTAAAAAATTGATTTTATTTCTAAAATTAGAGCCAGCGGCTTTTAATCAGGTGCGCTCTGTAGTCCGGAATCTACGGTATATAGCCACCTTTAATAAAAAGCAGTACATTACAACATGTTTAAGCATATTACCAACTGCTATATTATCTAATGTGTTTCTGGTCACCAAGGGCACAGAAATCAAACTAATGGACTTTATTGACTTATCATGTCCAATGTATTCAGCACTGAGTTACAAAAAGTATGCTTAAAATAGTTGGTTTTATGGATGCTTGGAGGCTGGGCTCCAAGTTATCATCAACTGATTCAATAAAGTGTACAAGATGACAGGCCTTAAGCAATACTGCCAAAAATGAGAAAGTTGCTTGTGCAAGATCACACATAATGTTCATTATAAAACAGAGGAGCTGGTGACAATAATGTTTTTGGGGGGGGGGGGGGGAACAGTGATAACTGAACGATGGCTACAGAAAAATCAGGAGGAGTTAAAATTCCAGGATATAACATACTCAGAAATATAAGCGGAGCTGCAGTTATATTAAGCAAAACAGTATTATTTGAAAAAAAGGGATGCAATTGCAATGAAGACAAATACAGAACCCTTTTGGATTAAAAATTACCAATAATAAAGGTTCAATAACATTACTACACATGATCCTTACAAGTTGTGTACCCCACAGAATTTTCATGCAAAATTACTTGGCTAAAGGCTATTACTAATTTTTCTGATAATCAAGAATACATAATTTTAGAAGTGACAGGATACAAGAGCCATACTTAAAAATTCCCTCATGGAATATGGCCAACTAGGTAGAATTGGGTGAAAATTCTGAATAATTATATGAAACATGCAAATTTCATGCATATTTTGTATACAGGTGACCCTTGTGTTATGGCCATTCAAGTAATGAAAATTCACTGTTTTTTTACAGAATTTAAATCTTTCAGTGTGTTTCTTGAAACACAAGCAGATGACACAGCTTAGAGTTACAGAAAATTGTGACACTGACCATCTTCGATCATGTGGGAATTGTCTGTACCTCGACATCAGATTCACGATAACCAGGCAAGCATTTCGCTACCAAAATGCTTTCCACCTAGTATTAACTGCATGTGACAAGGAGCATGGCTAAGAACAGGATAATGATATCTTTGCAAGTTATACAAGACCCTGAAAATTTTCATTCTCTTCTTACAGTAATGCAATTCACAATCCATAAGAATAAATGATAAAAATGAATTTGAAGCATCTCTGGATAAAATGTTCTTTTCCAAAATCAAGTCGAAACTGACATTAGAGAACTGCACAATGCGCTTTCTTTTAGCACATAAAATGAGTGAATAATCTAAATGTAATGTTAATTGGTACGAAAAATGTAATATATAAAATTACATTCTCGAATATTGCTACAGCATAATAGAATGGAACAAATCACATGTATTAGCATTGAGAAAATTTAATATTATTTTCCAGGCTTTTAATAAGTGTGCTTTTTTTTAAAAAACACATTATCAAAAAATTCAAACTTATAAAAAACATGGAAGTGATAAATAGATAATGAGGCAATCCAAGCCTGCATTAACGGGACTCAGATAACATTTAAATTTGGGCTGACTCATGGCATGAATGTTATTTGATACAGTGCTGCAAAGATGCAGTTCAGTCTGGAGTTGGGAGGCAATTGATAAAAAAGTATTGCTTATGGTGAGAAGCTTTTATCATATTGCTGCACACAAGATTTCACTGCTCACCATTATGTATCATTATGGTATCTGGTTTATTTCCTGTAATGTCAACTTGTTTACTCTGGATACAAGTTAGATCAGAAACATGGGTCAGGAACACAACATGGTAAAAGTATACACCACTTTCAAAAAAAAACATTGCAGTATCTCCTCACCACTTCTTTCACAACATCACCTGAACCCACAATGTCTATCATGCAGAAGCAAAGAACCATGGTCAGAGCAATACAGCAGATAAAAACCCTTTAGTACAATAAGTCCATACTGACCATGGTGATAACTGCTAGTCACAATTTGCTGCATTTGACCCATGTCCTTCTAACCATACCCCCCCCCCCCCCCCTTTCTGGCAGCTCATTCCATATAGTCACTCTCAATGTGAACACACTGCCCCTCAATCTGTAAATCTTTCCTTTGTCATCCCAAATCTATAGCCCCTAGTTTTAGACTCCTCTGCCCTGGGGAAGAGACTTGTTACCGTTCACCTTCACCCCTCACAATTTTGCACATTTCTATAAGGTTGCTCTTCACTCTCCTTCATTCCAACCTCTCCCTATAACTCAGGCCCTCTAGTTCTGACATCATTGAAAATCCTCTTGCATTCTTCCTAGTTTAATGTCTTTGCTACACACTGTGACCAAAACTGTATACTGTACTCTTAGCGTACCTAGCCAACTTATACAAGTGCAACATCATGTCCCAACCCCCTTTACTCAGTGCCCTGACTAATGAAGGCCAGTATGCTAAATGCCTTTTTTACTATCCTGATTTCCTTCTTAAGAGTATTCCTAAATTTTTTACTAGTCTTTTATAGGGATTTGCTTGTCCCCAACTCCTGAACTCAAAATCTACTTTCTTCTTTTTCACAACCACAGCATTGATAACTCTTATCCGCCAAGGTTCCCTTTAACGTGCCAGGATTATCCTTTATCCTAATAGGAACATGCTGTCCCTGGGCTTTTGATAACACATTAGAACACCTCCTGCTTGTTATTCATTATTTTCCTTTCAAACAAGCTCACTTGATGGACCTGTCCAGGTTCCTACTTAATTACCCCAAAATTAGTCCTGCTCCAGTTTAGGTCCCGAACCTGTGAACCTGCCCTATCTTTTTCCATCATTATTTTAAACCTCAATGTGGTCACTAAAGCTGAAGTGATATTGGACTGCCACTTCTGTTACTTACCCTACCTCATTCCCTGACAGGAGGTCCAGTTTTGCATCCTCCTAAGTAGGGTCTTCATATATTGACTCAGGAAACCAAGAGGATTTCATTTGATCACAAAAACATAAAATAAAGAAAATCTCAGCAAGTTTGGCTGCAAGACTCATTTCTATAATTCTTACAAAACATTTAAAATTCCCCAGTGTTTGTCTTCTTAAATACCCAGAGTTGAAAGATGGGATCATGTGTTTTCATTTATGTTATACAAAACTTCTGCAACAAAATCTTTCAATTGATAACATCGAAGCAGCAGAATTTTCCTTTAACAACAGAGGAGAATGAGAAGGTTTGTTCCTTTAGTTCTTCCCTCTAACCTCAGGTCAGGAATTTCTTTAAAATGAATATACATTCATTTATACACAGTATGTAGACACAAGCTGCATGCCTCCAGATAATAATTTATGAGTGTGATGTACTAGAATGCCAATATTAATGATCAAGATATTATGCAGTAAGTAGCACTTAGTTCAAACCCAATTAAAGCTTAGTTTAAATGATTACTTTACCCATCAGTCTTCAAAACAATTATTCTCTTAACAACCAAATTGTCTTTCAGAATATTTAATCATTTTATATTGGTCTACTCCAAAGGACTGTTTTATTTTAGTAATTGGTGCAATTGTTAATTCAACAAATTAATATATTATAAACAAATTGATATTCCATTATCCATTGTAAATCTCAAAATATATACACATGACAGATTTATTCTGTCCACTTTTACTTCCAATGCAAGTGCTCTAGTCCTTCCCACAGTTTTTTCCTAATTACATGTGATGAAAACAAATTGTTTAACCTGCTATTTTACACAGAAAAAGCTATTTTGTCACTTTTATATTAAATTAATTCAAACTGCTATACTTAGTTGGCCTCAATGTTTTAGTTTTTTTAAAATTTTAACGTGACTTTTTTTCAGATTTGCTTCATCTGTGTGGTTTAATATGATGCAATACAGTAGTAGCTTTCAAAGCTAAGATGTAGTTTTTCGGGTGTGATCAATAACCAACAAAGCTTGGACCAGAGTAAATTAATGATTACGAAGGTAGAAAAGAATTTAAACCAAATGGAGATAGAAGGTAGGGGTGAGAAGAAATCCCACTGGAGATAAATCTAGAATGCTTGAAAAAAAAGGTAGGTGGAATACAATTACAATTAGGTTGGAGATACAATTACAATCTTTAAGATGCATTTAAACAGACCTTCAAATAGGCAAGGCTTAGAAGAATATGGTCCTAATGCGAGCAAGTGAATTAGTGTAAATGTGCAACAAGGTTGGCTGGATGTAGTGCACCGAAGAGCCCATTTCTGTGACTCAGTAGCCAAATGACATCAGGAAGGGGCAGAATATACACTAACAAATATGGCCCATGTAATAAAGATACAAAAGAAATAAATAAGACACTAAAGGATGAACAACAAGCAATGGTTCAGAAAATTAAGATGCTGAATCTTTCTGGGTGGTGCCTTGAAGCTTCAAGGAACAGAAAATATTGATGAGAGTTGTCCATTGGCCTGCAAACAAAAGCAGTCATTTAGGAAATTAAACTAATTAAAATCACACAGGAACTTTGAATTAAAAATATATGTAACACAGATACTACAGAAATCTTAAATAAAACTAAATTAGCAATAATAGTGTGGTGGATGAATTCCTGGAGTGTATGTGTGATAATTTTTGGACAAATATTTTGGCATACTGCAGGTTTCAGTGCTGGGGCCACTTTTGCTTACTGTATGTCCGTGGTTATGATAAGTTGTCTGCTGACGACATGAAGATTGGTGGTGGTGTAGATAATGCAGTGTTTGCATAAGGATTCAGAGATATGGTTTAACTGCAAAGCTGGGTGGAGTGATGGTGATGGATGTTAATCCAAACAAGAGTAATGCATTTCGGGTTGGCTCAAACTAACAGGACATGTATGTACATTGAGAGGCAGGGACCTTCGAGGCGTTGATGATTGGGATCAAGATCACAGCATCCTGAAATTGGTGACGTGGGTGGATAAGTAGTTCCTTCATATTCTTGGACATTGAGTACAAGATTTGGAATTTCATGTTGTTACTGTAAAAGACATTGGTTTGGCTACACTTGAAATATTGTATGCATATCTGGTTATCACACTAAATGGATGCTGTAGCGTTAGACAAAGTGCAAAAAAAGATTCATCAGGATGTTGCCAGGAATTTAGGTCTTTGGTTAAAAGGACAGATTGGATTGGTTGGAATAGTTCCCACTGGAAAACAGGAGGCCAAGGGGTGATCTTATAAGGTTATGAGAAGTTAAGTAAGTTAACTAAACAGTCTTTTTCTAAGAGAAGGGGAATCTAAAGTTGCAAGTCACAGATTTAAAGTAAGAGGAGAAATATTTAAGGGATATTTAAGAGCAAGTTTTTAAAAAAGCTTTTGGGCAGGTACATGGATAGGAAAGGAATAGAGGAATATGGGCCAACTGCAGGAATACCATCTTTGTAAGCAAGGACAAATCCAGATAGTTTTTGGACTAATCAACTCCCATATAAAGTAATGGTGTAGAGATAATAATCACTAAATATAGTTAACATACGAAAGGTATCATGAGAAAAGAGGAAAAAAAAGTAGAAAGATGATATTGATTCAGTGCATCAGGCCTGATCAAAATGAATGGCCAAATTTGCTTCAAATTTTTTCATGTTAAATCTACTTCTTCTGCATATATAAAAAAATCTGACCTTTTATTGAACTAATTTCATATATTGACAAGTTCCTCATTCAGCCACATCGCAGAGTATTCTTAGCATAATATTTCAACCAGAGCATATTAAACTGCTAATATATAATATACAAGCTGGCTGTATATTACAAAATAATATATTCTTCTCTGCACATCGTGGTGCTTCAGGTGGCAACCTTGCCGTTTGTTTAGCATTTGTCGAGAACGAACACACACACACACACGCACGCACGCAATCATCCCTTGGCCTCCTGTTCTCCAGTGAGAACTATCCCAACCAATTCAATCTCTTCTTGTACCAAAGACCTCCATTCCTAGCAACATCTTTACTCATAAATTAGGGGAATCTGGTTACTTAATTTGGTTTTTGTTCTTTAAGATTTGTCCCAAGTAACGGCTGCCCCAATTAACTGTATATATAAATGAAATGATTTCACTACTTCAACAAGTTCAGAATTACAAAGAATTTGAAGGAATCAACAAACATTTGATTGTTACAAAGAAAATGAAGATTTGGAGCATGCATATTCTAAAGCACTGTATGAAGGCAGCCCATTATCTGTACTAAGTGTCTGTGCTGAATGAGAAAATTGGTTAACGTGTCAGCTCTTTGTTGGAAAAGCAATTAGCAAGGGAATGGAAACCTGAACTGCGGGAATAATGGGGGGAAAAACAAACCATAGTCAAATACAAGGATACAATAAGCACCTGATAATAAATATACACAATATTACATCACACCAATTCATTAATTTTTTTTCTCATCAGGTTCTCTGTCTTAAATCAAATAAATCTACTTCAGGGAAAGAGCTATTAGGAAGTCACTAATAAATCCAGCAGAAAATTCAGGACGAACTTTACTTATTAATAATGCTGCCCAAAGAACTTACTACTATTAGCAGTAATTGAGGTGAACAGATCAGTCTTAAGGAAAAAGCAGGTGGAAATAAGGCGGAAAGGTATAAAAGGATATATTAAGGTTAGGCAAAAGGGGAAGAGGTATATGTAAAATATTTTGACCTGTTGTATTGAATGATCTCATTCATGATTTCACTTCACTGAAACAATTTACCACTGGCCAGATGACAGGGTCCAACGTTCTGAATTTTTCCTGTCAGTCTACATACTCAGCATCCCTTTATTCAGCTCTTCATTTTCATTTATCTGTCAGTTATTCTTCAAAACAGTTAGCCTCTCTATCACTTTTACTCATCTAAAAAGTTATTATACTGTCATCATCCTACATCAACTTGACGTCTAAATATTCCTTCCTAATGGGCTCTAAAAAGCTTTTTTTTAATTATTTTAGTTTGGTTATGCCAGGTAAAGGGAAACAAATCAATTCAAAGGATAAAGTAGTAGCCTCACAACCCAAGTGCACTGTGTAAGAGGTTCTGTAACAGTACTGCATACTCCAGCACATCCTGCCTGGAAGATTTATTTGGCAGCCAACATCAATGAAGCATACAACAAAGTGCTCCTGGGCAGTTAAATTATTAAAAGTTACAAGAGCAAATCACAACAATTGGATCACAGCAGGGGCTTAACTTTCAGATGAGATCAATGCCTTCTATGCTTGCTTTGACTGTCCAAACTTGGAGGACTCATCTTGAATTCACATTGCCCCAGGTGATCCTGTGATTTCAGTCCTTGAGGCCAACATGCAAGCACCCTTCAGGAAGGTGAACCCACAAAAAGCCCCTGGCCCAGATTGAGTACCTGGTCAAGTACTAAGTGCTGATCAACTGGATGGAAAGTCTACTGAGATCTTTACCACTTGCTTCAGCAGTCTGAGGTACCCACCTGCTTCAAGCAGGCTTCACTTACACCGGTGCCTAAGAAGAACGCAGCAACCTGCTCAATGACTATTGTCCAAAAGAAGTTACATCCACAGTGATGAAGTGTTCTGAGAGGTTGGTGATGAAACATATCGACTCCTGCCTGGGAAGCAGCTTGGTTCCGCTCCAATTTGCCTACCGGCTCAACTAGTCAAAAGCAGATGCCACCTCATTGGCTCTTCACTCATTGGACAGCAAAGATGCATATATCAGGATGCTCTTTATTAACTATAGCTCGGCATTCAATACTATCATCCCCTCAAAACTAATCAAGAAGCTTCAAGACCTTGGCCTCAATACCTCCTTATGCAGTTGGATCCTTGATTTCCTCAGTTGCAGATCCCAGTGAGTTTGGATTGGTAATATCACCTCCACAATCCCCTTCAGCACAAATGCACCACAAGGCTGTCTGCTTAACCGCCTGCTCTACTTGCTTTACAACTACGTGGCTAAGCACAGCTCCAATACCGTATTCAAGTTTGCTAATGACACCACTGTGGTAAGACAAATCAAAGGATGTGACAAATCAGCATATAGGAGGAAGACTGAAAATCTGGCTGAATGGTGCAACAACAACAACCTCTTACTCAATGTCAGCAAGACCAAGGAGTGAATTATTAGATACAGGAGAAAAACAGAGGTCCATGAGCCAGTCCTCACCAGAGGATCAGAGCTGGAAAGTGTCAGCAACTTTAAATTTCTCAGTATTATTATTTCAGAGGACCTGTCCTGGGCCCAGCACACAAGTGCAACTACAAAGAAAGCATAGCAACACCTTTACTTCTTTAGGAGTTTGCAAAGATTGGCATGACATCTAAACCTTCTATAGCTATGTGGTGTATAGTATAATAACTAGCTGCATCACAGCCTGCTGTGCAAACACCAGTGCTCTTGAATGGAAAATCTAACAAAAGGTAGTGGATATAGCCCAGACCATCACAGGAAAGCAGCATCAATCATCAGGGACCCTCACCAATTAGACCATGCTCTTTTCTCACCCCTGCTTCAGGAAATTGGTACAGGTGCTTCAGGTCCCAAACCATCATGTTCAAGAATAGTTATTACCCCTCAAACATCAGGCTCTTGAACCAAAGCGAATAATTTCACTTGCCTCATCACTGAAACATTCCCACAGCCTATGAACTGACTTTCAAAGACTCTTCATCTCATGTTCACAATATTTATTATTATTAATTTATTTTTATATTTGCACATAGTTGTCTTTTACACACTAGTTGAACGAACAGTTGGTGCAGTGTATCATTGATTCTGTTATGGTTATTATTCTATTATGAATTTATTGAGTATGCCCACAAGAAAATGAAACTCAGGGTTGAAAATAAATTTGGTGTGAACTTTGATACTTGGCTTCAGATCCCAATTAAAACTTCAAAGACCAATCTCAACAATAAAATTGAAGTAAACAAGAGAATCCAAGGCTATTCTCTCATCTTTCAAGAGATGATTTCAGAGCAAGGCTCTATCGGATTAATGGAACATACTTGTTGGTTTTTGCAAATGTCACACATTTAGGCCAACACAGTAAGCTACAATGGTTAGGGAAAAATAAATAAAAATTCAATATTCACTAAACTATCCAAACAGATATTATACTTTCCTTTGTGTCGTAAGCATCAAGATCAAGAGTGACTGAAAATTCAAGATATAGCCTTGTGTCAGAGATCAAAAATTCTTCTCAACCTTTCTTTCCTACATATAATTACGTAACTATTCTGAAATCAGAGAGATCTTTCAGTTTACATAATCTGGCACTGAATAAACAGCAAGAAAGATGCAATTGCATAATCTTTTTAGCTGGAACATGCTAGCTGCCATAGACGGCCCAGGAAATATCCTGAGACAGGGATATTAAGTGAATCAAAATATACCTAAGCTCTCATTCCAAAGGCAAGCTTCTGGTAGCATTTTTTCATTGTTCTCACCAATAAACTCCCAATGAAAGTTCAAAAAGCAATTTTTTTTTGTACTATACATTCAGTGATTCAAACAATGAAAGAAGTAGTATGCTAACTGTCTGGCATCAAACGTTGTAGCAACAATATCTCCGAGATCACTTGATAAAGCTCCAAATATATCTTAGAGAAATTTGAAGGAATCCTTAACCTATTATCCCCAAATGACAGATTACTACACCAATTTATTATGCTTGAAATTCCATGCCCGAGTCCATTACTTCAAAAAGAGGAGAGCTGTTTGAAATCATGACATAGTTAGTACAGACAGGACCTTGAGATACAGAAAAATAATTAAATTAAGATATTATTGATATTTTTTATTTTAAATAACTTGATTACTCCTTGCCCAAACTATGACACATATGGATTTATGCAGATTGACTGCTTTTAATCCCTAGGGTTCTGTGGAATAGTAAAACTCTGATAATCTGCCATCTGTGAAGTGCATGGTCAGCATCTGACTCATCAGTGCTGCTGTTTCCCACATTGTTACAACTGCAGGACTCTTTTTCCAGATTCACTCTTCCACTTCACTTTCCACGCAACTGCAGGAGATGTTACTTCATTTTTTTCACTTCTTCCCTTCCTGCCATCCACAGATTAAACAGGTGAAGCTGTAATCCACCTGCATTTCTTCCAATACAAAGTAGTTCATTCAGTGTTCATTACATTATCTCTAGTAAAAAGGAAAAATCAATTGCAAACAGAGTGACCACTAGGCAGTATACTTTGTTCAGTCCACAGGATAATCATGAACTCTCAGTCCTTTGTCACTTTAATTCTCTGACTTTGACCTCCTACACTGTTCCAACAATCCCTAATGCAAGCCGGAAGAGCAGAAATCAGTTTCCTTTTGGACAAGTTACAGCCATTGTGATCCAATACTATTTCAGGTAGCCAACATATTTTCTCCTAAAACTGCTTTCAATGCCAACCTATTCTTTGTTTATTTTTCTTTCCTTTCTAATGGCCATAATTAGAAAGGATGATGACAAGTTTGGTTCAGCATCTTCATGCAACTTAAAACATGCTTGCTTTCTCACTTCTCTGATTCTGATGAAAGGTCATTTACTTGAATATTTTCCGCAAGACGCTGACTGATCTGCTGAATTCTCTCACCATTTTCAGTTTTCACATTGCAAGTTTATTCTGGTTCGACATTATTTTTTAATTAGTTGATGACTGTAGTTTCAAAGTGTGTGTGATAACTGCAATGGGTAAGCTACATTGTATGCCAGTACTGATTTTTTTTAGTGTATTTATGGGACTTTCAAATCTCTGACTCAACACTCCATTTAACATCAACTGGGCTTCTACATGGCAATCAGTTGATGCAACGGTCAAACGTTAGCCTGCTCAAACTAATTATAATGAAAACATTCTTCTGAAGTAGTATACCCAGAAATCATAGTAAAATCTTTAGGGGAGAAGAATCAATCAAAAAAATGAATGGAAGATCAAGTAGCTTATGTTTTTTATATTTACACCAATAGTTGGAAGATCTAAAATATATGCTAAATGAAAATCATTTTATGTTAAACAGAATACCTGATTAAACCAAAATTAAAGTTCAAAGATACATGAACTGGAACTCCTAATAAAAGTATATAAATTAATATCAGAGAAGTGTTCGCTATGAACTAGGAAAACAAAAATGAAATGATACAAGCACCACTTATTCAAAAGTCAACAGAAGTACTTCATTATGTGCAATAGATTTAAAAAATCTATTAAATCTTTAAAGACAAGACTTTAGACTTCCCTAACCATGTCAACTGTGGGAAAATGTAAACTGCAACTATAGGACTTGCAGAAACCTCTCATTTTGACAATTCTTCTTGGGCACATTCATCATATCAAGGAAGACTTGCTTCCACTTCCGCTAAGTGGTAGATTAATAGCTGTGTGAGAATTCATCCACTGAGGGTGACTGGTGCATAGTTCTTGACAGAGCAAACTCTTGGTCCAATGACAAGCAAGTCCAAGAAAACTGGAATTCAGGCTCATGGGTAATTGTACACACACACACACACTCCTACATGTATCATTTTCCACCTTCATTCCTTCCCTTCTTCAGATCCCCCTCCCATCACCCTGCCACAACTTTCCAAACTTTCTTTTTCTGCTATCTCATTCTTGCAACCTTACCTCACCTTGTTCTCTAGCTGCTGTCTACTCATTCCCATCAAGAGTGCCATGTACCACCCTATTAAAAGCAGTTCTCCAGTTTCTGCCCAACACCTGATCCTATGCTTGATCCCATCAGTCACACTGCCCAAAGTCCAGAAATCCCAGACCTCTACATGTTTGTCTCAGTGCAAAGCATTTACGTTAAAAAAGATGTTTCATGCATTTTCTAGTTAAATAGGCACAAAGAGAGATAACTGCTGAACCTTGGCATCTTCTGAACAGTTAGATTGCAGATTAGAGTTTTAATGCACTTTCTTCCCCGGTATTCAGTACCAAAGATGAAAATATCATAAATCCTAAATTATGAACCTCTTTTAAAAATACTAATTACAGCATCAGTTGCTGTATGGAATCTGACAAGCAATCAATTTCAGGCCACACAATCACAACCAATTGGATGAAAGGCCCTCCTGGCCACAAATCATGTTCATGATCAGTCACTCCCATAGGTGAACCTACTTTTGCATAACTCTGAAATTTGCCATGTTTAATCCATGAGGTAGAGCAAATCAAACTGCAAACTATGCATCTGTTTACACCAGTCCTCACTATAGATCTAGCTTACATCATGAACAGGGTAATCCGGCATTGGCACAAAGGTGCCTAAAGGAAGAAATCCCGAACTCCCACACCAGTACAGGCCACTTTTCCATGTCCTTCTTTAGGGTGTAAACCCATTATTCCCTCAATATTGCACTCGAGTCCAGTTCTGAAATTTCAGCAATTTACAAGAGGCATTGGCTAACTGCAAAGATAGCCCAAATGGAAAACCTAAATTAAAAAGCAATTAAGCAATGAATAACCCACAGAACAAGTTTAATCCTCTTACTGTATTTACAATTCACCTTGAATGGAGAATACTATCAGCAAACTTTGCAGACTTAAAAACAGTGGCAGTGGGTCAAATGATGAAAGCCACTGCATCTAAATATTCAGAAACATCACATAAGGGGTAAATTTTAAAGTGAATTTTGTAGAAAAATAAAAACAATGAAAACCAAAAATATCCAATGAAATACTGTATTGAATAGTGAGTGAGAAAGATACTGTGTAGAATGAATAGAGAAGGCTACTAAAAGTACAATTAAGTTACAAAATCTAATTAACCTAACAAGTACATCTTCTGCAGTATGAGTATTCAATTCCAGCCATAGGCAGGCTTGCAAACAAAAGTCAATCCTTACTCCAAGAGTTCAAGATACAGGAAAACATTAAAGAAGTACCGGTAATCCAATAGCAGGTTCATTGTAGGAAAATGTATAATTAAATGACTGTGCGTAAATAGAGTAGCATATTAATCTTGGATGACTTTAGTCTTCTTGTAGACTGGAATAATCAAATTGCAAGTGGTGGCTATATGAATCAATTCATAGAATTGTAAAGTTTCTTTAGTTAAGTAATATTCAATGTAAAAAAAAATACCTAAGGCAGTTGAGATCACAGCATGGTAGAATTTGGATTTGAATCAAACATGCTACACTTAAATATTAGGAGTTATAATGGAATGGGCTACAGTTGGTTAACTGGACTGGGCAAATAGATGAAAAGGCACAAGTGAAAGACAGTTAAGCAAATACTTCATGACTCCCAGCAAAGATGTATAATCCATGGAAGAACATCAGGAATGGGGAGCAATGGGATGTGAATGAATAGAGTCTAGTGAAGGAAATTGAGAAGGAAAACTAACTAGGCTACAGATGATGGAAGTCTTAAATATCATCACTGGTGGCTGGAGGAGGTAAATGCTGGGGGAATGTTTCCTGAAATTGTCTTTTTCATTGTTTACAACTAATACCATTATTAAACAACAGCTGATCCAAAACACGTAAATGTCAAAACTAAGTCCGGATAACACTGAAAACTATAGTAACAGCTTTATTAAACAGACGCTGTCTCTAAAGTCAGCACACGGTGTAGGCAAGCACTATTCCAAGATAATAAACCCCTAAAAGGTACAGACAAGGAAGTTCAAACACATTCAAGGAAATTAGCAAGAGACGAAAAGGTCTACAGCTTACAAGAAAGCGAAAAGGTAAACTTCTGCAACTCCGGGGAAAGTACCCTCTTCAGGGACACAAATGCCCAGCCACCCCCGCTCCGAGGTTCAGTCAAGCCCCGATCTCTGCCTAAAGGGGGAAGCGGGCTCCCTGTCACCGCGGGAAGGGCTGACACACCCCAGTCTCAGGCTGATGGCCCGGCCAGCAGCGACGCCCGAAGCCTCCCAGTGGGCGCTCCGGGCTGGCCCATGAGCGACCCAGACCCGTGAAGGCGCAAGTACCGGGAGACGGCCCGCGGCGGGCGGCGGGCAGCGGGCCACACTTGCCCCTCACCTCATACACATGCCTAACGGAAGGGAAGCTCGACTTCAGACGCGGCACCTCCACCTGCCTCGCAATTGCCCTCCCTTGGCCGGCCGCTCGGCCTTGCTCCGCCGCTTGCTTTCCACACAAACTGTCACTCCCCTCCCTGAGCCAAGCACGGGGAGGGGAAACGTTAGCCCCACCACCATTCCCGCCCCTGCACTACGTCACGGCCGTCCGCAATCCCCCACGCTCCCATTGGCCGGACATACTGACATTCGCAATCCCTCGCGCTCCCATTGGCCGGACACACTGACATTCGCAATCCCTCGCGCTCCCATTGGCCGGACACACTGACATTCGCAAACATTGACGCGTAATGATATCGCCGCATGAACGGCTGGAAATAAGTTGTTCTGGGTGTTTGTGCGGAGGAGGAAGGGAAAGCTGGGGGAGATAAAAGGCCACGATAGGAAAAGTGGAAAGAAGAAAGAGCAAAAAAAAAGTGATGTGAATTGTTGTAGGCACTCAAAATCTAAGAGATGGTGTGTGTGGAAGTGCTGGAGGAACTCAGCAGGTGAGGCGGCACCTATGGAGAGGAATAAACTCAACGTTTCAAGTGAGACCCTTCATGAGACTGGAAGGGAAGGGGGAAGAGGGAGGCTCAAACAAGAAGGTGGGGAGGAGTAGCAGGCAGGAGTACAAGCTAGCTGGTGATGGGTGAGGGAGAAGGTAGGTGGGTGGGAGGGTCAGAGAGGGCGATGATGTAAGAAGCTGGGAGATGATAGGTGGAAGAGGAATCTGATAGAGGACAGTACACCAGAGGAAGGGCAGCAGGCCAGTTACTGAAAACTGTTCGGGGCACACATTTTTTTTAAGCCAGGAACGACTCTGACTCCAATGGGCGGAAGTTCCCAGTTGCTTCAAAAAGTCAACAATTATACCAGTGCCTAAGAAAAATAAAGCAAGCTGCCTTAATGACTATTAGCCAGTAGCACTCACACCTATAGTGAAGAAATGCTTTGAGAGATTGGTCATAACTAGACTGCACTCTTGCCTCAGCAAGGACCTGGACCCATTGCAATTTGCCTGTCGCTACAATAGGTCCATGGCAGACACAATCTCAATGGTTCTTCACATGGCTTTAGACCACCTGGACAATACAAATACCTAAATCAGGATGCTGTTAATCGACTATAGCTCAGCATTTAATACCATCATTCCCACAATCCTTGTTGAGAAGTTGCAGAACCTGGGCCTCTACCTCTCTCTGCAATTGGATCCTCGACCTCCTAATCAGAAAACCACAATCTGTGTGGATTGGTGATGACATCTCCTCCTTATTGATGATTTACACTGGTGCACCTCAGGGGTGTATGCTTAGCCCACTGTTCTACTCTCTCTATACCCATGACTGTGACTAGGCATAACTCAAATACCATCTATAAATTTGTTGATGATACAACCATTGTTGGTAGAATCTCAAGACAAGAGATGTACAGGAGTGAGATATGCCAACTAGTGGACTGGTGCCACAGCAACAATCTGGCACTCGACAAAAGAGCTGATTGTGGACTTCCGGAAGGGTAAGATGAAGGAACACATACCAATCCTCATAGAGGGATTAGAAGTGGAGAGAGTGAGCAGTTTCAAGTTCCTGGGTTTTAAGATCTCTGAGGACCTAACCTGGTCCCAACGTATTGATGCAGTTATAAAGAGGGCAAAACTATGCTTCATTAGGAGTCAGAAGAGATTTGGTTTGTCAATGAATACACTCAAAAACTTCTATAGATGTACCATTGAGAGCATTCTGACAGATGTTGGTGGGGGCGGGGGGGCTACTGCACAGGACCAAAAACAGCTAAATTTTGTCAGCTCTTACTAGCCTACAAAGTACCTAGGACATCTTCAAGGAGCAGTGTCTCAGAAAGGCAGCGGCCATTATTAAGGACCTCCAGCACCCAGGACATGCCCTTTTCTCACTGTTACATCAGGTAGGAGGTACAGAAGCCTGAAGGCACACACTCACAGTGATTCAGGAACAGCTCCTTCCCCTCTGCCATCCAATTCCTAAATGGACATTGATTTCTTGGACACCACCTCATTTTTTAAATACTTATAATTTTGGTTTTGCACGATTTTTAATCTATTCAATATACGTATACGGAAATTGACTTTATTTATTTATTTTTCTTCTATATTATATATTGCATTGAACTGCTGCTGCTAAGTTAACAAATTTCATGACACATGCCAGTGATAATAAACCTGATTCTTTATTTATAATTATTATTTATTTCTTTTTATATTTGCGCAGTTGTGTCTTTTGCACACTGATTGAACGTCAGTAGAATTTCTTTGATTCTATCATGGTTATTATTCATTACAGATTTATTGAGTATACCTGCAAGAAAATGAATCTCAGGATTGTCTGTACTTTGATAATAAATTTACTTTGAACTTTGAACATTGAAGGGAAAATATTCCAACGATTACACCTGCATCTTGCACAAAGGAAGATGATTGTGATCGATCAACCCAGCCTCGTGACAACACTGTAGAAATGCTTCTCAAGCTAGTGTTGCAAGCCTAACCATTTTCAACTGTTCCACTATAAAGTCAGAATTGCAATTTGCCAAATGGAACTGCTCAATTCAGTGCTCAGGAGCACCTGGATAACATTCAGGCATATGCTGATAAGTGACAAATAATGTTAGTATCACAAATACACCAGGCAATGACCGTCTCCCCTTGATAGTAAATATATGAACATGATTGAGAAGCCACATTCTCATCATCTTGGAATTCAGCACTGCCTCAAAACTCGACTGAATTACCTTCATTAATACAGTGGCTAGAAGAGTAGGTCATAAGCTGGGTAACCTGCAGCAAGTGACTCACCTCATATCTCAAACACATCTCACCTTCCCTTCATTTACAAGGCAATAATCAAGAGTCTGAATGGATTACTATCTCTTTGCCTTGAGTGTAACTTAAACAGTATGCATGGAATTTGATGTAAACCAGAACATAGCAATCGTCTGGATTAGCATCCTATCCACCGTACTAAGCATTCATTTTCTCCACCATTGTGAACAATGCTGGGTGTGTTCTGTCTATTAAATGCACTGGAGCTACTTGTCTAGTTAGCCTTGATAGCATATCCAAAGGTTGTGACCTCTGTCATCAAGAAAACCAGGGACATCGAGCACCTGCAGGCTTCCATCTTGAGTTGCACTTGGACATTTATTATCATTCTTTCATCTGCAGTGGGTCCAAATTTCATGCAAAAACTGTAAAGTATGACAAGAAAATATAATATCTAACTTCTAATGCTGTTCATGATTCTAATATGTAGTAAGGAGAAAAATGTAATGTAGAAGTATTTATACAGTGAATATGCAGTACAGTATTTTAGCATATTTTCAGCCAATTATTTTATGAACTAGACCTCTTTATTTGAAGGGAAAACAAGTCAACTGCCAGGGATAAAATCACATGTGATTTTGCTTTAAATTTTACATAACATAACAAATAGTTTTAGTCAATAGTAATTAACTGTTGTTTCATTCTTGTCCAGGGTGGTGTCTAGGAGCAGAGACACAGCTGGGAAATACTGATGGATGTGGCAACAGCCATAGCAAAGCTCAATTTAGGACACTGCTCCCCCTCCCCCAGCCCCTATTCCAAAAAGGGTAACTTTTCAGTAAAAAGTGCTGCCCTGCTGTAGTGCTGTGAGAAACAATCTCCAATGTGGTGAATCAGAGTTTACTCAACTGGTGGAAAGCTGACAGTTTGGGTCTTGCTTCATAGATGTGACTAGCAGTATCAGTCAATAGTTCCATAGATGATTTAGTGGCCAGTTGCCAGGATATCTCTGTTTGTGAATTAGGAAGTTACTGAGTGACTACACATGAGCTAAAATCTAGAGAGTTCAGATATCTCAGACAATTGCTGAGTTAGAGGAAAGGGAACAAGTTAAAAAAGATAAAGTTTAAGCTCTTCCTTAACTTTGAGCCATTACATGTTATTAGTCGAATTTGGTGTGGGTTCGGATATTGGGAAGCAGAGCAGCCTATAATTTCCCAGCACATTCAATCTGTGCTCTCCAGTCTTTTGTTTCATTTTCATACAGTTTCTTTGGTTTAGAAAATCAGCTGTATCACATTTCTGGGAAGAAAATGAATGGTCCCAAATTTGTCAATGAGCCTTTCCTATTATTAGGATAAGAACATAAGAAATAGGAGCAGGAGTAGGCCATCCAGCCCATCGAGCCTGCCCCGCCATTCAATAAGATCATTGCTGATCTGTCAGTAAACTCAGCTCCATCTACCTGCCTTTTCCCCTTAACCCTTATCCCTTACTATGTAAAAACCTATCTAACCATTACTTAAATATATTTAGTGAAAAAGTCTCATGCTTCCCTGGGCAGAGAATTCCACAGATTCACCACTCTCTGGGAAAAACAGTTTCTCCTCATCTCCATCCTAAATCTTCTCCCTGAATCTTGAGGCAATATCCTCTAGTTCTACTCTTACCTACGAATGGAAACAACTTACCTACTTCTATCTTACCTATCCCTTTCAAAATTTTGTATGTTTCTATAAGATCCCCTCTCATTCTTCTGAACTCCTTCTTCTTCGGCTGTCCATTGATTTCGATGTTGACTGTGCTGAGAGTTTAGTCTCTGCAGGCATGTTTATGGGCCACAAGACCAGCATTGGATTGGCACTGTCTCCCACATCGGTTGCATTTGTGATTTGACTGGTCTAGCATCGAATGTCTACGTTCATGACCTGCTTCATATTTCTTCTGCCTTTTCTCCTCAATAGCTGGGATTGACTTCTTGACAATGTGACACCAACCTCTTCTGTCCAAAGCATCTTTCTCCCAGGTGTTGACATTCATGGCAGTGTTCTTCATATTGGTGCTTGAGCACATCTTTGTAGCGGAGCTTCTGACCACCGTGCTTCCTTTTTCCTTCATGTAGCTCGCCATAGAAAACAGCTTTGGGTAAATGATCATCGCTCATTCTTATGACATGACCAATCCAACGCAGCTGAGAAGCTGTGATGAGCAATTCTGCGCTGACTGTCCCAGCATGTTTGAGCACCTCCACATCTGGTACCCTCTCTTACCACTTGATGTGTAATATATGGTGTAAGTGCCTGAGTTGTGTCTTGGTCAATTTCTTGATGTGCTTCTGATACAATGTCATGGTTTCAGTTGATGTCTTTGTTATTACTGAATGCATCTTGATAGTCCCACTTAAAAAAAAGACAAGCTTATATGTTTCTTTGTTTCCCCTTTGAAATATTTCAAACCACTTCACATTACACTGGACAACAAAGATTTTGCTTCCTGAATACTTTTGGGTGTATATAATAATTTTGGTCTGTTGTTCATGAAATTTCCCTATCATACATCATGTTTTTGAAATCACCTCTATTTGTTATTTCAATTCATAATTCAATTAAAATGTTGCCTGCAATGTAAGCTGAAAAGTTTTCTATCTTGTCCAGGTATGCCTGGGCATGCTTGGGCAGGGGGATGCTGCATGGCAGGACAGGTTTTAGAAAGGCTATAAAAGCGTCACGCACACACCACCCTATGCATTGTATTTACATATATATTGGTCTGCAATCACATTGGTGCACATGCTCTACGCACATAGCATACTGTGTGTACTCATTATAATGAAGTAATCGTATTTTTAGGAATATTTGTTATAGCAAAATGTCCCACCAATGTTTCAATAGCTGCTATACTTTCTGTTATATTTGTGGCAAATATACACTTACATCTCAAAGATGGAGCATGACTCCTCTTATTAAGAAAGCCTACGAGCTCCACTTTGTGTATAAAATTGACGACCAAGACAAATCCTGGGCTCCTCACATTTGTTGCGCAACATGCAAAACTGTAAGGCCATCTATCTTAGAGCTTGACTCAGAGGTACTCAGAAGTCCCAGTGATCTGGTGAGAGCAGAGGGATCATGTGACAGACTGCTATTTCTGTCTGATCATTGTGTCTGGTTTCTCTACTGAAAAAAAAGAAATCCATTGAATACATGAATCTCCCTTCAGCCATGAGACCTGTGCTGCATGATGATAGTCTTCCACTACTGAAACCACCAGAGACATGGAGGCAGACAAAGATACCATGATGCACAAGCCAAGAATGGAAAACTAGACTAAAAGAAATACAGATTTTTGAACCTTTTATGTCAAGTGAGCCTCATCTGATAACTCAGTCTGAATTAATGACCAGGTCAGAGACTTGTGTTTGTCAAAGCCAAATGCAGAATTACTGGGTTCAAGACTGCAAGGATAGAATCTGCTGTCAGCAGGCACAAAGATTTCTGTGAAGGAATTCTATATTTGAGACAGATGTTTCCCAGAATAACTGCTGCGAAGATTAAGGAAGGCATTTTTATTGGTCTACAAATCAATCAGGTCATCAATGACAGGCAATTCAAAGAACTTCTATGGGACAAGAGAAAATTGCATGGAAGGCATTCAAGGATGTTGAATATTTCCTTGGCAACTACAGAACACCAAACTATGTGCAGCTGGTTGACAACATCTTTCAAGCATACAAAACCATGAAGTGCAACATGTCACTAAAGATTAATTTTCTGCATTCCCATTTAGACTCTTCCCTGCAAATCTTAGTGCTGTCTGTGACAAACATGGTGAAAGGTTTCACCAGGACATTGTAGTCATGGAGAAATGGTATCAGTGTATCTGGAATCTATCAATGCTGATTGATCATTGTTGTATACCTAAGTGAGAAGTCACAGACACTGAGTGCAAATAAAAGTCATCAACAAACCATTTTTAGCTTAGTTGAATTATTGCAAAGCATCACCGCCATTATGCAATTAAAAGCATTGTTTTCAATAAAAATTAATTTCTTGTTTCTCCAAATTCCTATGTGATGCAAGTGGTATGAAATTATATTGGTGTTCAGCTTCAAGTGGTCTGTCATGGACAAACGAATTTCTGAAGAAGTAACTCTTTTGAAAAAAATTGCTGTCCAGTGTAATTACTGTAAATCACGAATGTGGAAAAATAGTTACACCCAGCTAATCTTACAAATAGTGGTGAGCTTATGACTAGTTAATCTATTTTTGATAGCAGTGCATTTAGGGCAGGTGTTGATGACTGTACTTAGAATCATGCAAAGGCTTATTTGATCTTCATTTCAATAACTGGACTTTGACTCCTTGTCCCATTGTAAGAACAAGGAGTGAATCTGAAACTTTACTTGTCTGTCTAATTATTGGCAAGCAACTTTAGAGATTGAAAAGTTGGTTATTTGCTTTCTTGAGATAAAATGTAAATACTGCCTCTTGTTAGAGGACTAAAAAAAAACACCTCAGCATTCTAGTGCAAAGCCATAATTTTGAACATAGTAATGGGATTTTGTTTGGACTTGTTCTCAAAGAAGATATGTTTCCTTTCCAGAGTACTGATGTAAAAATATTGTGTTTGGATGATTTAAGATGTGAATCCTGTATTCCAGCCACTTCAAATTATAAAGTGAATATTCTCACCTTACTATTTTTATAACTTTAGAGGCAGCGGAAAAGAACTTGCTTAGCAAATCATTTTGTTTTGCAAGTAAGAATCCGTACAATTGAGTGGCAATTAGACAGCCATAAAAATGCTCACTAAATCACAAAGGTGCAAAATATCTATATTCCAGTTACTAAAATAATTCTCAATTTAATGTTCATTATTAAACAACAAGTTTTCAGAAGTTTCATTGAAAATATTTTGATCTGTTGTAGGTACATTCACATGAGAGGTAATACAGGAATTCTGGTAGCAATTCTTGATGCTGCAAATATTAATGAAATTTACTCACTTTATCAAAACAAAGTTGAATCCTACAGTGGATCTAACCTAAACTTGCATCTTACCCCATGCTGAGTCAGAAAACCGATGCTACTACGGAGAATCACGCACAGCATAGGGAAGATGGTTGTAGTTCCTGGAAATAAATCATTCTAATCTTATGTGCTTCATGAATGCCATTCCTTCATTGACCCTTCACTGACACTGGCATGGTAGCATAGCGGCTAACATAACACTTTACAGCACCAACAATAAGGGATCAATTCTGATGCTGTCTGTAAGGAGTTTGCACGTTCTTCCCATGACAATGTGGGTTCCCACCAGGTGCTCCAGTTTCTTCCCACTTTCCAAAGATAGACAGTTATGAGTTGCAGGCATGCTGTGTTGGTGGCAGAAGCATGGTGACACTTGCAGGCTGCCCAGCACAATCCTCCCTGATTTGATTTGATGCAAGCAAAGCATTTCACTGTATGTTTCAATGTACATGTGACAAATAAAGCTCATCTTAAAATCATCCATCAGAAGTGAGGAAGATTGATCACTCAATAGTGAATTCCATTCTCAGAGATTTGGTTGATTACACCTATAATCTGGAGTAGAGAAGAGTAAGAGTTAATCTCATATAAACCTATAAAATTCTCCTAGGAAAAACATACTAGAATGTGCCTATGGCTGGAAAGACGAGAAAGCAAAAGTTATAGCTTCAGATATGGGGAATGTCATCTAGAACAGAGATCAGGAGAAGTATCTTTACCCAGAGAGAGATGAGCCTGTGGAATTCTCTGCCTTGAAAAGCAGTGATCATCATCATTAAGTGTATTCAAGGAAGTGAGAGAAATTTTTCTTCCTGTTGAAAGGATCGAGAGATATGGGGAGAAGGTAAGAACGGTGTAGCGAGATGGCTGATCCCCCAAGATTGCTATGAAAGACAGCAAGCAGTCAGGGCCAAATGTCTAATCCCATTCCTGTAGGCACATGAGATCGTATAGATGATGGCCTTTCCACCAAACCTTTGGAAATCTTTACACTTGGTTCGATATATTGACCTCTGATGTAGCCTAGGATTGTCCGTATGAAAATGAGTTACTGGCTTAAGCATACAAGGGAATCTTTTACTCTGAGTGCCTACATCCAGCTATTTAGTAACCAGAATGAACTTTCACCTTAAACAATTATCTCGATAACTATTGGCAGTGCTGCATCTATGCAGAAGTTAGTCTGTTGGTCAATTTAGAATGCACAGCACAGGACCGGTGACCGTGAGCAGTTTTGGGCCCCCATATCTTAGTGAGGATGTGCTGGGATGGGAGAGGGTCCAGAAGAGGTTTACGAGAATGATCCTGAGAATGAAGGGGTCATGTATGAGGAGTGTTTGATTGCACTGGGCTTGAACTTGAGTTGAGAAGAATTAGGGAGCATCTCATTGAGTGGACAAGGAAAGGATGTTTCAAACTGTGGGAGGGTTTAGGACCATAGGGCACTGCCTCATAATATGAGAAAGTTCCCTTAGAACGGATATGAGGTAGAATTACTTTAGTCAGAGGGTGGTGAATCTGTGGCATTCATTGGCATACAAATAGCTATAGAGGCTAAATCATTGGGTATATTCAGAGCAATAGTTGGTAGGTTCTTGATTAGTCAGGGCATCAAAGTTTACAAGGAGAAGGCAAGAAAATGGAATAGAGAGGGAAAATAAATCAGTCATGATCAAATGGCAGACTCAATGGGCTAAACGACTTAATTGTGCTCCAGTGTCTTGTAGTTTTATGGAGCAGGACTTCCTGTAAGACAAAACCTGCATGGCACCATTACTGACGAGGATGTGTGGTTATGGCTCAAGTGCAGAGGGAGAGACTTTTAAGAAGAACTGTGCAGAACTAACAGGGAAAACAATAAACACTAGACCAACAGGGCTGTTAATTAAAACTCTCAAAATGAAAGCTAACACTGTCACTGCAGTTTGGAAGCAGTAATTTAATACTAAATAAATACTGCTTCTTTACAGCATCAATCTAAATGGTAGCTTCTTTCCCCAGAACAAAGCCAGAGGTAATCCGAGTGCGTTGATGTTGCTGTGCTTTTAGTCGAGGCTCAACAAGACTGAAACTAAAGAAAGGGAGTTAAATACAATCACAAAGGAACCTTAATTGACTGGGGCATGCATACTCACGAGTGTGGTTGCCAACCCTTTAACCGCCTGCAAGGACACCCAAACTCTGCGGCAGAGCCCATGGTTATGACGGGGTAGGCACCGCTCCTGAGCTGCTAGAGGCCTGTGCTCACTGGAAGTTGCAGGCGAGAGACTCGTCCAGGATGTTATGAGCTGGAACCCAAGAACGTTCCTCTGGGTCATATCCCTCCATGAGATTGAGTAGCGTGGGGCCAACGTGCAGCTCTCAGCTTTCAAAGGAAAATTTCTAGATGCCAGCCAGACTTTCTCCCCTGGATTGAGAGGTTTCACCTGTCGGTGAAGCTGATTAGCCTGCTGAGCGCACAGCAGAGTAGCCCTGGCCCGTCTCCCTGTGCACTTGTAATGTTGGTCCAACCGTTCAGCAACAGGAACTCCCACGTCAGTCCTTTGGTCAAGGGGGGATTTTTGGCGGCTGGAATCCCTCATGTTATTCAAAGGGGGACATGCCAGTGGAAGACGACTGGAGTTTATGGTGGACATTCTTTGCCCAAACCAGATGGAGCGCCAGGTTATGGGCTTGCAAAAGATAAGACAACGCAGTGTTGTCTCAGCTCCCGATCCACTCTCTCAGTCTGGCTTTAGATTGGGGTGGAACCAGATGAGATGCTGGCACCGGCTCGCGAAGGAGAACAGAAAGCCTTCTGAAAGCAGGACGTGAACTGAGATCATCAATCAGGCACCATGTCCTGAGGGAAGCTGTGCAGCCCGAACCCGTGATGAACCATGAGGGTGGCAGTCTCACGAGCTGATGGTCACTTGAGGAGAGCAGTGAAGAGCCTTGGAGAAATGGTCCACAGCTACCAAGTGGTTGTGTTTTCAGAACAGTTATGAAATCTACTGAAAGGCGGGACCAAGGGAGGTGAGGCGCAGGCAGTGCAGAACCATTCTGACTCTTCATCTGACAAATGTGAACACACGTGCCTTTGCTTCAAGTTATTCAAGTGGAGGAAATGACAGGAGGATACATGCCTGCCATCTCTGTTGGTCCTCTTCCTTAAACCACATCCCCTAAACAATGATCAAAATGTTCTTATAATTTAAAAGACAACAGGAAAAAATACAAAAGTAAATATATGAGGAAATATTCCAACCTATATTCAGTCTGAAGCTCTTTCTGTAACCATTGTACAGTGCGTTCAGATAGGTGGGCAAATGCAATAAACTATATCAGCATGAATGTTGCAAAACTGCTGGACTGACACATTGAGTCATTTTGACAGTAGTACCTGCAATTTGAGAAGAACTATTGAAGTGAATAAAATTGGATGTTGCACGGAAAGCAGAAATACAACACCACAGATGTTGTTCCGAGTTTGAGTTAGCTATGTCAAGTTTATTGAAACTGCTCAAACAACCTAAACCTGTATATTTTTATAAAACTCAACAAATGAAAAAACATTTCACCCAAGTTTTATTAAAGTTATAGGTAGTTGTACATCTATTTCAAATAAAACAATAACCGCAAGAGACCAGCTTTGAGTTTTCTTACTTGAGTACTTAATATCATGTACATGTTTCACAGTATACACTTACCATTTCAAGACAATTGATAAGGAAGAAGAGTTGGATACATTAACTACTAAAAGAATTAGTATGCAATGAGAAAAAAACTGGAAATATTCAACATTTCAATGTATTCTTCAGATAACTGGTTAAATATAATTGCACCTTGTAAAAAAACGGTGTAAAATTGTCAAAAGTATCCTCAAAAAACTAAAATAATATTATTTTAAAATATTTAATTATGTTTATAAAAATCATAAGATAATAACTTGAAATAAGATGTCCATTTGCACTTGTGCTTTCTGTATTCCTGGTTCACCAAAGAGAAAATACAGAAATCTATGGTGTACATTGCATGAGAATCCTGTAGGATTAACCCATTCTGTAAATGCAGATTTGTTTTAATTTGCAATGGACTAAAATTGAAAAAACACAAATCTCAGAATATCCTCATGATTTCCAGATTTGTCTGGTAGTCTTCAACAAACATCTTTCACATGTTTATGCACACATGCACTGTAGACTTAAAAAGAAATCACAATTTTTATAGACGCAATGTTTTTTCAAATATTTTTAAGTACAGAACAAATCTGTTATGATAAAAACATTCTTTATCAACATTAATGTGACCATTATACGAGGATTTTATTAATAATTCTTGCATGTTTAGATTTACTTTAACAAAGAACAATGATAAATTTGATATTTGTTTATAACATCTAGGGATTTTTAACCCTTACCATGTTGTACTCTTTGATGTCAGCAAATCTAATTTTGCTTTGTACTGTTTACGCATAAAAGCTCATCTGGAAAAACAGCAGTGCTGAAAATCAGCTTCCAGAAATATCATGAACCACCAAAATGGCTTCTCCTCTTACCATCTCTTCCAATTGATTCTCTGAATCTATAAAGAAGATTACACAGCTATTTCAGCATTTTACTTGCTGTAAAATTTCCACCATGTGCAAGGAATCGGGAATCAGGAAGATCCTTGTTGCTGCTGCAGTAACACCTGAAGTTTCTCTAGATGTTCTCTGCACTGTAAGTGGTAGGAGGTCAGAGAGTGGTTCTCTTCAGAGAGCTGCTGATATTCCTGAGTTAGGAGAGTGCCATTCAATTGATCCTTTTCATCCTGATCAAGCTCTGCGATCAGCTGTTTCCTGACAAATAAATAAAATGGAAATATTGAAAAAATATATATGCTTGCAATTCTCTACTATTTTATGTTTATTCACAGGTTCTTAAAATAATGATCACAAACATCTTTTCACAGACAACAGACCATTCTACATTCAAGTTTAATGCTGGTTTATATATGAAAAAATTGGGGAATGATTAGCCATGGGTGAGAAACTAGCTCCATGTGACTTACAAGATAACTTTTGTGGTAGTTTACAACTTTCATTTGCAGTCTCACAGTCTAAAACTGTCCCAGTCATTTCAAAGCACAGCATTAACATTTGAATAATAAATTCTAATTAGTAAATACCGTATGTATGATTTTCCAGTGTAATGGATAAAATTTCAATCTCTATCATAGCATTGCATGCACAATGTGTACAGCCTACTAATTTACCAGGAACGTTACTGTAAGATTGACATGTGCTTTATAAAGATAAATCCTGTTTAATATATTAAAGAAAGAATTGCATTTATACAGTATCTTACCATGCCCTTAGAATTTGAAGTATTTTTTTTACTCAACTGATTACTTTTAAAATAACAACATCATTGTTACGTGAGTTGAGTGGCTTCCATATACAAGAAATTAATAACTGATCAAATGAGTTCTAGTCAATTGTATTGATGGATGGAAGAATTGGATGACTGATATTGAAGACAGAAAACTTAACAATAATCAAGAGGTCTTTTAGATTCATCTGAACAGAAAAACTGACTCGGATTAACTTCTTCTTTGATGACTTGCAAGGCTGACTTCCTACATGTCCTAAGGTGGCCGGTGAATCTAATGAAGATCTACAGACCCTGCCACAGATGGAACAGTCAGTGCTTGACAGAATGAGTGGCCAAGTAGTTTGAGTTGCCATTTGTGTTCCAATTGATGGTTCTCAAAGACCTTAGTGCTTTCCCAAATGATTTCCTGCCAGTTTCAGCTGACTCGGGCAAAATTCTCCTTTCAGTTTGTAAAAACATTGCATTTTCTCTGAGGAAGTTTTAAGAATGGTCTTGAAGCATTTTCTCTTTCTGCAAATTGCTTGCCATGGGTTAGTTGTAAATAGAAGACTTGTTTCAGGAGTTCATTGTCAGACAATGGAGAATACAGACTGCCCAGTGAACCCTGACCAGATATGCCTTTATGCTGGGAATGTCAGCTTGAGAGAGAATACTGACACTGGTTCACCATTCCCCCAAAAGAACTGAGAAATTTTCAGAGAAAAAAATGACAGTACTTCTCCACCAGCTGGAGATACATGCTATAAATTACCCATTTTTCTGAGTCTAAGACATAGCTGTACATCACTGTTCTGCACCAGACGCATCTCAGGTTAATATTATATTCATAAGAAAGCATTTGCAGTCATGCAGAATCTTCTCTGTACTGTTCTCTCAATGATGTTCTGAACTGTGAGGACAGATTATGTGCTTAAATTCAGAGGGGGTTTAATCCCACTCCTACTATATATTATTTATCTACTATAATTTTTGTACCTTTATATCCATTCTTCTTCAAGAAGTATCCCAACAATAAACACACTTTGTTAATAAAGGAATGCGCAAAGTCTAGGTAATGTTTTACAGCTGGCTTAATCTAGTTCAAACTGTGACAGTAACTACTTTGTGAGAGTATCTAAAAAGGAAAAATTAATTGAAAAATGAAAAAATATGACATCTTAAGGTAACTGCTAAATAATGTTAAAGGTTAATTTTTCATATTGTTTCTAACAGTTGAAATGCTCTCTTCATCTTTGAGAAGAAACTAATCGTTTATTTCCCGACTGGTTACCTTGAAAACTCTACTACTTTATGCGGTGGTAAATATTTGTCATCCAAGACATGCCAGCAACTACTGAGTCATGCGGCTTCATTCAGCTTTCTGAATGTCTCTGTAAATAAATCCATTACATGTGAAAACCCATTCATTTCTTGAACTTTAGAATTTGGATTTTGATATATTCAGACAATCACATCAACGGTGAAATATTACAGTTACAGTGCATGAAGTAATTTTGTATCTCTGTTTGCACACATGCAACTCCAGCACTTGCAAACTTATGTCATTAGTCCATGAATATAATATTTAGTACAGAATTGCTCCACATCCATAATTAATTTGTTTTATTACATTCAATATTTGGAATATAGCAATTTATACTCAAGAGAACAATCCTTCAATTAAAGGGGGAGAACATCATGAGTTGAAACACTCCAGGACAATGGCATGAATTCAATTTGCATCAAAACATTCCTTCTCTGTCACTTGTAAGAACTGGATGTCAAGAAGCTGTTTTAGTTCAGTAAAACGAAGAGTAAGGCACAAACTCTTTCACACTTAGCTCCTACTCAAGAACAGAATCAGAAGGAGGTTGGTGGAGGAACTAAATGCAATCCCACAATCCCAATGATGAAGCAAGGACAAATTCTGATTAGGGTGCAAAGTCTGGAGGGAGTTGCATTGTGCAACAAATTTGTTTCTCACTTGGAAATGCTAATAATGGGAATCAAATATTGAAATTTGTTTTAGCAGACATCCACCTCGAGAAACACAGGCATTTGCCCAAACATCAAAAATTGTTAAGGGTTAAATTTCACAATCAAATGCATGGAGATTAAGCTTAAATGAGCCATTTCTATAGCCGTATATTCTAGTTGCATTCTAAAAATAAATGAAACTTCTACTTTTATTCATATGCAGCCAGATACTGTTCAAAAGATAATCTATCAGAAAGAAGTTTCACTCAGTGACAACTAACATTGAACAAATAGAAAGAAAAGCTTTACATATGAAGTTTCTCCAATACCATATAGACTTGTTATTTTAAAAAAAGAACAATCATTTAAAGGGAACATTTTTCTGGGTTCAATAATTCACACAATTATGTTTCATAAATGCTGAACATTGAACCCATGAACACTTACACACCTTTTTTAATATATATTATTTGTTTCTGTACCATTTTTAATCTATTCAATATATATGTATATATATATACTTACTGTAATTGATTAACAATTTTTCTTTCTATATCATCAGGAACTGCTGCTACTAAGTTAACACATTTCACAACACATGCCAGTGAAAATAAACCTGTTTCTGATTCTGACCTTTGCCAAATTACAGTTTAACAAAAATATTCATCCCAACTTAGCTTCATTACAATGATCTTGATATTTTCTGCTCAAAAGTTAGTGCTGTGACAGTTAATTAACTGCAAGAATCTAAAAAAAATAGTATTTCAGGATTTCAAGTGCTTGTCAAAGACACCCATGGGTTTATGTCAATGCTGCACCATATCAAAGAAATTTTGAGATTGTGACCCTTTGTTCCAGTTACCCCAGTCAGGGGAAACAACAATTTTTCATTTATTAAAAGAGTGCAAAAGAGTAAACTTTCAAGCAGCAAGTCGATATGTAAATAAATAAAACAACAAATAAAATCAATCAGGTATTATCAGTCAGTGAGTCAATACCATAAGGGTGTCAAGTCAGGTCCAATCAGTCATGTAGGCAGACTGAGTCTGTTAGTGAAGTTAGTTAATTGTGCTGGTCGGCCTACATCCAGTCAGTAAACAGATAAATTTGGCACTAATACTTGTTTCCTAGAAAGTGCTTTAAGTGAGCCTCCTTGCCTGGTTTTCTGTGGATCATACACCATCCATGCTGGGATCTGGACTGAGACTGTGAAAACATCAGAATGCATAAGATCTTGTGCAGTGTAAAGAAACAGTAACACTGATTTTCTATCAGGTGTTGTCTATTAAAAGAGACTTTTATCTTGTACCATGCCTTTATAGTAATTGCTAAGCAAGAAAGCATTATTTCAACATCTCTCACAATGTGTTCTCATGCATCTAACTTTTTCCTATTCCCTTTATCACTTTGTGCTCTCTATTTCTTCTTCTTTAATTTCTTTGAAGAATAAACCTTTGCAAGGCTAACATTCAACAGATGTGCATGTTACTTTCTGCCACATATCTACGAAAACCTGGCTCAGTTGAAAAGGCAGAGGTTTGCTTTTGAAGCTTTGCTGGTCCATTGGACGACCAAAGCATACTCTGCAGAATGCTGAGATAGATAACCCAAACACAGTGTTGGGTTGAACCTGCGGATTTCCTGGTTTCAAAGGCTCCAAGTCACAGTGATACATCTCATACTGAGTCACCAAGAGACTCATTCAAACAATTCAAGCTAGCAATTTGTCATCTGACTATATCATCTGATTTTATCATCTGACTAGTTCCTGCTCCTTTACACAAGACACCTTCTCTTATAATAAAACCAAAAATTGCATCATTATCTTTAAAGGAAAAAGACAGCAGTATTTTCCTTTTCCACTGCTTGGCGACATAATTGATGAGACATTTTGCAGAAGTCCTCCCCAGGAGCAACTCCTTAGAGTTAAGTCTGGATAGTTTCCTGACTGTCTAATCAGCAACAGACTCAGCTGCTGTTCTTATTCAAAGACTTAACATCATTTCCCTTCTTCACTGCCATCTAAAAATGTCAGTCATCAATGGGGAACCAGATTCTATAGAGAAGTACTTATACAAAATACTTCCTCCTTTGTATACTTTTATAATTCTATTAAACAGTTCCATGTTGTGCTATAAAATCACTGGATCTAATTTTGTAGTCTATATTAAGGCCAAATAACTATCATCTTAAAGGACATTTGCACAGGTTTAACTCAGACATGGCATCATTTAAAAGATTGAAATTTAGAACAATATATGTACATTTTCTGAACTCAGTGCAACATGAGGCAGCCTAGGAAGGTCAACATGGGAATGATTCATTTTGCTCAATCCAGTATCAACTGCTACAGTCTTTTTCCCCAATAATTCATTTAAATGAACAGAACATGGGATGGGATCCATTATCTAGCTGAAATCTTCCAGTTTTCCCTTGTGCCTGATGATCAGATGCATTTCCAAGTAAAGTTTTTGTTGGTATCTGCTCTATATTTCAGGAATTTCCAGCCAGCCCACTCAAAACAGTGCTGGCCAACTGCTGACCAGGACCTGGAGTAATGTTTGAAAACCAGAACTTCAATCAGTAATCTCTGCTTGCAAATACGAAAAGCTTGAAATTCTAGAATTGACTGAAAAAAATCATTCAAAGGGACCACCAAAATAATGTCTTTCATCCTTCTCTCTTTGCCAACAATCATACAGAATGTATATTTCTATTCACATTTGTTTTAAGAAAGCTTTCAAAATGTGATTGAGCATCATGCTCTGTGCAGTGGTGTCAATGTAGTGACCTGTCAGTAAGAATGGAGCAGTGGCAAATGTGGTAAAACACAAAAATATTAATAATTCCTTGAAAAAATGAAAATTAAGTTAAGAAATAATTAATAGGTCTGTAATTGCTACTGATTTTGATTTAGTTGGGCTTTATAGAGGTTGACACAATGTTTGACTATATTTAAATAATTTAAAGTACCGTGTTCTGTCAAATGGGAATAAAACTGAAAAGAAAAAGTACTGCTGCACTAAACTAATAATAAAATTGAAAAATTCAAGCCCTACATAAGCCCCATTTTGGCAACTGGCTGTGGAGGTTCTTTCATTGGACTTTTAAAAAAAGCTTAAGAGTTGGCTGAATGCTTCGTTCTTTGCTCAGTCATTTTAAGATTTTATTTCCAATTTTGTTAAAGCTAAGATATAATCAGTAATTGATACAATATCCCAATATATATTTTAAGAGTTGTGTATCGTATGGTTTAAAAAGGAACTCAAATGAACTAACTTCCTCTTTACTGAATATATGCATCTTTAAAATGCTTGTTTCAGTTCAACTACAGAAAAGAAGCAACTTCTGGATCATAATTTTCTGTTTTACAATGTGATGTCTAAACTCATCTTCACATATGAGACAGCAATGATTCCAGAAATTACAAGTTCAGGAAATAACACACATATCTTAATCAGGACAATAGTAATACCTACATCAGGCTCCTGTTTATTGATTACAGCTCAGTGTTTAACTCATACCCTTGTTCATACCCTCAGTTCAAATCTAAAAGCTCCAAAACCTAGGCCTCTCTATCTCCCTTTGCAACTTACTTACTCAAGACCACAGTCTGTGCCAATTGGAAATAACATCTCTTCCTCACTGACAATCAACACTGGTGCATCTCAAAGATACTTGCATAGCCCACAGCTCTCTTCTCTCTACACCCAGGACTGTGTAGGTAGGAACAGCTCAAACGCCATCTATAAATTTGCCAATGACACAACTATTGGTGTAGGAAATTCAGACAGTGACAAGGAGGTGTACAGGAGTGAGACAGATCAGCTGGTTGAGTGGTGTCACAACAGCAACCTTGTACTCAACATCAGTAAGAGCAAGGAATTGTTTGTGGACTTCAGGAAGGGGAAGTCAAGGGAACACACACCAGTCAACAAGGGAGCAGCAGTGGTAAAGGTAAGCAGTTTCAAATTCCTGGGTGTCAAAACCTCTGAAGACCGATCTTGGGTCCAACATACTGATGCAATTACAAAGAAGGCACGACAGCAGCTATAGTCCATTAGGAGCTTGAGAAAGTTCGGTATGTTACCAATGACACAAATTTTTACAGATATACTGTGGAGAGCATTCTAACAGGTTTCTGGTATGGAAGGACCACTGCACAGAGTCAGAAAAAGCTGCAGAAAGTTGTAAACTCAGCCATTTTCATTACAGACACTAGCTTCACCAACATCCAGGACACCTTCAAAAGACAATGCCTCAAGAGAGTGGCAAACATCATGAAGAAACCCTATCACCCAGGACATGCCCCCTTCTGACTGCTACCATCAAAAAGGAGGTACAGGAGCCTGAAGAAACACACTCAGTGTTTCAAGAACAGCTTCTTACCCTCCACCATTGGATCTCTGAATGGACAATGAACCCATGAACACTATCTCACTATTTTTCCCTAACTTTTTGCCCTACTTACTTATTTATATATTTTCTTTAAAATATATATATAGTAATTTGTAGTGTTTTTAGTTATTATGTATTGCTGCCACAAAACAACAAAAATCTCACACCATACAGTATGCCATGTATAAAACATGATTCCAATTCTGACATTATGTAGTTAGTTATGGTATCAAATATGGACTTCCTACCAGAAGTATCCAGGTAAAATATTGTTTTCAGAGAGCTAGAATACCATATAACCAGCTGGACCTCATCCAAATCCTCCTCCAGCCTCTCCTTAAGACCTTTAGCCACTTCAAAAATTCAAACACACTTCACAATAGACAACAATGGGGTCCCTAATAAATATCATAAGCTATGTGGTTGGTATACATATAACATAAACACTGAAGTCAGGTCTACCTCTATCCAAACCCTTTAAGCAGAGTGACACTGCAGGTAATGTTCCTGCCTCACAGCACCAATGACCTGGAGTTGACTCCGATCTTTGGTGCTGTCTGAGTGGAGCTTGCGCATCTGACCTGGGATTATGTGTGTTTCTTCTAATGATCCGGTTTCCTCTCACATTCAAAAGCCATGCAGGTTGGTAAAGTTATTTGGCCACTGTATGTTTCCACTGTGCTGGAGGTAGAATCAAAGGTGTGCTTGTTTGGCACATGTGAAAGAAGAGGTTACTGAGGAATGGGATTGTTCTGAGAGCCGACATAAATCCGATGGGATAAGTGGCCTCCTATGTCTAAGAAAAGAAAGCGCTGGTATCATTAGTAAGGTGATGCAAAAAAAAAGTGTAAGCCATAAAATCACATTTTGAGCTCAATGAATTGTGTCACAGCTTGCCAATTTATGAATCATACTTATTATGTGAATAATTAAAGCTGATCAATTTGGTGTTTGCAGTGTGGCCTCCTCTACATTGAAGGAACCAAATACTGATGATTGCTTTATGGGACACATCCATTCAGTCTACAGGAGTGACACTAACCTTACTGTTGCCTGCACTATCCACTCCTTCTTATAATTTTCTGTCTGTACCCTCATACAGTTCAAGCTTGGGGAACACCTAGCAGCATATTGAAGCCTTCTGAACTCAATACTGAATCCTACAAGTTCTCTGTATCAAAACTGACCATTTGTGCTGTAAGTCATACACAGTGATATTGACTCTGCACAAGTGCGGTCTGACCGCCTGGGCATAGCCCACACCCCTGCTATTTATAACAGATACAGTAATACTTCTTTTCCTGCCCTCATTAACTGATTTGACTGGAGGACCTTACAACTTATCCCTGCTGAAACTTTTGCCTCACTCTATCACAGATATTTCTTTTGTCCTATGTGCTCCTTCCCCCACCATCCACACAACATAAAACTACCCATTTAAATCTCTCTTTTCCAGTTCTGACAAAGGATCTTCAATCTGAACGGCTAACTCTTTTTCTTCATATAGTCGCTGCTTGACCCACTGAGTGTTTTCATCATGTCCTGCTCTTATTTCAGATATCTAGTGTTTTGATTTTCTTGAAAAAAAAACAGAACCATGTACATGTAGCTAGAATTCTGCTTGGTTAACACAGTGATTCATACTCACATGACTGCTACTCTGGTTTGCCAACCTGGTGATTCATGATTACATCTTGCTCTAGCACATGCACATATCACTGTAATCCTGATCTAGTAACCCTGCTCTACATGTTTAATTATAAATAAACCAGCTTTTCCAATTGTCAATGGCAAATTCACCTGATAGGTGGGTTACATTCCAGATAAGTGTTACCATCTTTTGAAATGCCTACCCTTGCAACTCAAAAGCAAAGTCTTGTAGATGCTAGAAGTTTAAAATAAAACAAGAAATCCTGAAAAAAATGACAGATCATAAGACAATATGACAATAGAACATAGGAGCAGAATTCAGCCATTTGACCATAAGAACATATGAAATAGGAGTAGGAGGAGGCCATCTGGCCCGTTGAGCCTGCTCCACCATTCAATAAGATCATGGCTGATCTGACCATGGACTCATCTCCACCTATCTGTCTTTTCCCATAACCCTTTATTCCCCTACTCTGCAAAAATCTATCCAAACTTGTCTTAAACATATTAACTGAGGTGGTCTCCACTGCTTTATTGGGCAGAGAATTCCACAGATTCACCACTCTCTGGGAAAAGCATTTCCTCCACATCTCCATCCTAAATCTACTCCCCCAAATCTTGAGGCAAAATCCCCTAGTTCCAGACCCATTGAGTCTGCTCCACCATTCCATCATGGCTGAATTATTATCCCTCTCAACCCTTTCTACTGCCTTCTCCCCGTAAACTTTGACACCCTGACTAATCACTGCAGTACATTCATGAAGCTGGGTGTCTTATGGCTGGTCTGACATTCACAAGGTGAATGACTAGTTGCACAAAGAGCATGCGAATTATTCAGTATGCACCTGAGGGTTTTGCCATATTAACTTTTGACTACTGACAAGCAGTTAAAGACAAAACTACTGTACTATGAATGTTTTCGCAATACCAGTTTGCCATAGTTTGGGAACACACAAGATACTTCTGTATTTCCAGATTTGATTCCAAGAAGACATGGTGGTACCTTTATGGATTCCACTGAGGAACTTCAGAACCTTGGTGAAGCTGAACAATCAGACCTCAATATATATGTTTGTACCAACTACAAGGAAGAAAGTGGGATGAGGTTTGCAAGCAGATTTTAAGGAAAATGATTTAGAAGCATTACAAGAATAGAAATCTCAGGATTACACTAAATGCCCACTGAGCCTGTGCCAACCATCAATACCCTTTCCATTAATCTTATATCAATTACAATTTTGCACATTCTCATAAACTGACCCCCATATTCTATCACTCAGATACACACAGGAGGTAACTTACAATGGTCAATTAACTTACCACGCCTGCAGGTCTTTGCAATGTGGAAGTAACTAGAGCACATGGAGAAAATCTGTGTGGTCATAGGTAGATCATTCAAACTCCACATCGACAGCACCCATGACCAAGTTTAAAGCCAGGTTGCTGGTGCTGCAAGGCAGTAACTCTGCGAGCTGCTGTGCCACCCTGCCAGTGAATGGTCTATAGAAATAGAATTACACTCATCATCTTGCGTCAAAAGGGGTATCAATAGTACTGTGGTCCAGTAACAGCCTGGTGACCTGTCTCAATAAGGACAAAAGACGTAGTAGCAGGATGAGACCATTCAGCCCATCAAGTCTGCTCCATCATTCCATCATGGTTGATTTATTATCCCTCTCAACCCCATTCTCCTGTCTTCTTCCTGTAACCTTTGACACCCTCACTAATCAAGAACCCATCAACCTTCATTTTAAATATACCCGATGACTTGGCCTTCACAGTCACTTGTGGCAATGAATTCCACAGACTCACTACCCTCCGGCTAAAGATCTCTACACTAAATGGACGTCACTCTATTCTGAGTCTGTGCCCTCTGGTCCTAGATTCCCCCACTCTAGGAAACATACTCTCCACATTCATTCTTTCTAGACCTTTCAATATTCGATATGTTTCAATATGATCTTCCTCCTCCCACCCCATCATGCTTCCAGACTCCAGCAAGTATAGGCCCAGAGCCAAACCATATAACCATATAACAATTACAGCATGGAAACAGGCCATCTCAGCCCTTCTAGTCCGTGCCGACGCTTACCCTCACCTAGTCCCAGTGGCCCGCACTCAGCCCATAACCCTCCATTCCTTTCCTGTCCATATACCTATCCAATTTTACTTTAAATGACAATACCAAACCTGCCTCTACCACTTCTACTGGAAGCTCATTCCACACAGCTTCCACTCTCTGAGTAAAGAAATTCCCCCTTGTGCTACCCTTAAACTTTTGCCCCCTAACTCTCAAATCATGTCCTCTTGTTTGAATCTCCCCTACTCTCAATGGAAAAAACCTACCCATGTCAACTCGATCTATCACCCTCATTATTTTAAATACCTCTATCAAGTCCCCCCTCAACTTTCTACGCTCCAAAGAATAAAGACCCAACTTGTTCAGCCTTTCCCTGTAACTTAAGTGCTAAAACCCAGGTAACATGCTGGTAAATCTTCTCTGTACTCTCTCTATTTTGTTGATATCTTTCCTATAATTTGGTGACCAGAACTGTACACAATACTCTAAATTCAGCCGTACCAATGCCTTGTACAATTTTAACATTACATCCCAACTCCTATACTCAATGCTCTGATTTATAAAGGCCAGCATACCAAAAGCTTTCTTCACCACCCTATCCACATGAGATTCCATCTTCAGGGAACTATGCACCATTATTCCTAGATCTCTCTGTTCTACTGCATTCTTCAACACCCTACCATTTACAATGTATGTCCTATTTGGATTATTCCTACCAAAATGCAGCACCTCACATTTATCAGCATTAAACTCCATCTGCCATCATTCAGCCCACTCTTCTAACTGGCCTAAATCTCTCTACAAGCTTTGAAAACCTACTTCATTATCCACAACACCACCTACCTTAGTATCATCTGCATATTTACTAATCCAATTTACCACCCCATCATCCAGATCATTAATGTAAATGACAAACAACATTGGAACCAATACAGATCCCTGAGGCACACCACTAGTCATTGGCCTCCAACCTGACAAACAGTTATCCACCACTACTCACTGGCATCTCCCATCTAGCCACTGTTGAATCCATTTTACTACTTCAATATTAATACCTAATGATTGAACCTTCCTAACTAACCTTCCGTGCGGAACCTTGTCAAAGGCCTTACTGAAGTCCATATAGACAACATCCACTGCCTTACCCTCGTCAACTTTCTTTGTAACTTCTTCAAAAAATTCAATAAGATTTGTCAAACATGACCTTCCACGCACAAATCCATGCTGACTATTCCTAATCAGAACCTGTCTATCCAGATAATTATATATACCATCTCTAAGAATACTTTCCATTAATTTACCCACCACTGACATCAAACTCACAGGCCTATAATTGTTAGGTTTACTCTTAGAACCCTTTTTAAACAATGGAACCACATGAGCAATACACCAATCCGTCGGCACCATCCCCGTTTCTAATGACATTTGAAATATTTCTGTCAGAGCCCTTGCTATTTCTACACCAACTTCCCTCAAGGTCCTAGGGAATATCCTGTCAGGAACTGGAGATTTATCCACTTTTATATTACTTAAAAGTGCCAGTACTTCCTCCTCTTTAATCGTCATAGTTTCCATAACTTCCCTACTTGTTTCCCTTACCTCACACAATTCAATATCCTTCTCTTTAGTGCATACCGAAGTGCATCTCCCCCATCTCTTTCAGCTCCTTACATAGCTGCCCGCTCTGATTCTCTAAGGGACCAATTTTATCCCTCACTATCCTTTTGCTATTAATATAACTTTTTCACCTTACTTGCCAAAGCAACCTCGAATCTTCTTTTAGCTTTTCTAATTTCTTTCTGAAGATTCTTTTTACATTCTTTATATTCCTCGAGCACCTCATTTACTCCATGCTGCCTATATTCATTATAGATCTCCCTCTTTTTCTGAACCAAGTTTCCAATATCCCTTGAAAGCCTTGGTGCTCTCAAACTTTTAACCTTTCCTTTCAACCTAATAGGAACATAAGGATTCTGTACCCTCAAAATTTCACCTTTAAATGACCTCCATTTCTCTATTACATCCTTCCCATAAAACAAGTTGTCCCAATCCACTCCTTCTAAGTCCTTTCGCATCTCCTCAAAGTTAGCCTTTCTCCAATCAAAAATCTCAACCCTGGGTCCAGTCCTATCCTTCTCCATAATTATATTGAAACTAATGGTATTGTGATCACTGGACCTGAAGTGCTCCCCAACACATATGTCTGTCACCTGACCTATCTCATTCCCTAACAGGAGATCCAACACTGCCCCTTCTCTAGTCAGTACCTCTATGTATTGCTGCAAAAAACTATCCTGCACACATTTTACAAACTCTAAACCATTCAGCCCTTTTACAGAATGGGCTTCCCAGTCTATGTGTGGAAAATTAAAAACTCCCACAATCACAACCTTGTGCTTACTACAAATATCTGCTATCTCCTTACAAATTTGCTCCTCCAATTCTCGCTCCCGATTAGGTGGTCTATAATACACCCCTATAAGTGTTACTACACCTTTCCCATTCCTCAAGTCCACCCAAATAATCTCCCCAGATGAGCCCTCTAATCTATCCTGCTAAAGCACTGCTGTAATATTTTCTCAGACAAGCAATACAACACCTCCCCCTCTTGCCCCTCCAATTCTATCACACCTGAAGCAATGAAATCCAGTAATATTTAATTGCCAATCACACCTCTCCTGCAACCATGTTTCACTAATAGCTACAACATCATATTTTCAGGTATCAATCCATGCTCTAAGCTCATCCACCTTTCTTACAATGCTCTTAGCATTAAAATAGATTCATTTAAGACATTCTCCACCTCTTCCTCTCTGCTTATCCCTAACAATGCGATCAACTTTATTATCTTTTTCTTCCTTCTCCCGACATCTTCAGTCTGAGTGCTCCCCCACTCTATCACCTGCCTATCCTCCCTCACACACTGTCTACTAGCTTTCTCTATTTGTGAACTAACCTCCTCTCCCCTAGTCTCTTCAAATTGATTCCCCCCCCCCCCCCCCAACCATTCTAGTTTAAAGTCTCTCCAGTAGCCTTAACAAATCTCCCTGCCAGGATATTGGTCCCCCTAGGATTCAAGTGTAACCCGTCCTTTTTGTACAGGCCACACCTGCCCCAACAGAGGTCCCAATGATCCAGAAACTTGAATCCCTGCCCCCTGCTCCAATCCCTCAGCCACACATTTATCCTCCACCTCATTCCATTCCTACTCTCGCTGTCACGTGGCACAGGCAGTAATCCTGAGATTACTACCTTTGTTGTCCTTCTTCTCAACTGCCTTCCTAATTCCCTGTATTCTCCTTTCAGGACCTCGTCCCTTTTCCTACCTATGTCTTTGGTACCTAAATGTACCACGACCTCTGGCTCCTCACCCTCCCACTTCAGGATATCTTGGACGCGATCAGAAACATCCCGAACCCTGGCACCAGGGAGGCAAACTACCATCCGGGTCTCCTGATTGCATCCACAGAATCACCTATCTGACCCCCTAACTATTGAGTCCCCTATTACCAATGTCTTCCTCTTCCTTTCCCTACCCTTCTGAGCTACAGGGCCAGACTCTGTGCTGGAGGCACGGCCACTGTTGCTTCCCCCAGGTAGGCTGTCCCCCCCAACAGTACTCAAACAGGAGTACTTATTGTCAAGGGGTACAGCCACTGGGGTACTCTCTGGTACCTGACTCTTCCCCTTCCCCCTCCTAACCATGACCCACCTGTCTGCCTCCCGTGGCCCCGGTGTGACCACCTGCCTGTAACTCCTCTCTATCAACTCCTCACTCTCCCTGACCAGATGAAGGTCATCGAGCTGCAGCTCCAGTTCCCTAACACGGTCCCTTAGGAGCTGCAGCTCGGCGCACCTGGCACAGATGTGGACGTCCGGGAGGCTAAGAGACTCCAGGACCTCCCACATCTGACACCGAGAACAACAAGCTGCCCTCACACTCACACTTCCCCCTTTCCTCAAATAACAGGAAAAATTGAAACCTAAACCTACCTTGCCTTGCCCATTGAGCCAATGCCCTTAAGCCTACACTCTGCTCCTGACTCACTCCACTGCCCGCTGTACAAGGCTGTGCCCTTTTTAAATCTTCCCCGCTTCACTGCCCACCTTCACGCGCCTGCGCAGTCCTGCCTCCCTTAACTCCGATGAGAATAAGAAAAATTCAAGATGGCCCCCGCCGCACTCCCGTTCTGATCCTCCAACTTCCTTCTCCAAACGAAAACACTCCTCATACCTGTCCTTTTGATATATGTGTATCCTTAGATGTTACGCTCCCTACTATGATCTTCTTTCAGCCTTGACTCAGAAATACGCACAACATCATAAATGCCGATCTCTAACTGCACTAAAAGATCATCTACCTAATTCTATATACTGCAAGCATTCAAATATGAGGGGTGATTGATAGGTTTGTGGCCAAAGGTAGACGGAATCAATTTTAGAAAACCTAGCATATTTATTTTTCAACATCGTCCTCTCCAACATTTACACACTTAGTCCAGCAGTCATGGAACATACGGATCTTGGACCTCCAGAAAGTGTCCAAAGACAGGTGATTGATAAGTTCGTGGCCTAAGGTAGAAGGAGATGAGTTATTAACTTCAAACTTTCTGCATAATTGCTCAAAGAGTTGAACTGCATATGCATGTAACGAGAGCTGTATAACTCATCACCTTCTACCTTAGGCCACGAGCTTATCAATCACCCCTCTGTGGACACTTTCTGGAGGTCCAAGATACGTATGCTTCACGACGGCTTGACTAAGTGTGTAAGTGTAGGAGGGGACGATGTTGAAAAATAAATGTGCTAGGTTTTCTAAAATTGACTCCTTCTACCTTAGGCCACAAACTTATCAATCACCCCTCGTATACCACCTTCAGTCCTGTATTCAACACCCTTTTTGATTTTGTCCCCATGTTACATTTCAACTCATCCATCTGACTGTAATTTTGCCCTAACATCCGTTTATCCGAATTCACTGTCTCACTACACACTGCATCGACTTGTATACCACCTGTCCAGTCCTCAGCCCTATTACTATGGGTCTCCTCCCCCTGCTAAATTAGTTTAAACCCTCCCCAACAACTCTAGCAAAGCTGCCTGCAAGGATTTAGGTGCCCCTTGGGTTCAGGTGTAACCCGTCCTTTTTGTACAGGTCATACCTTCCCCAAGAAGAGATCTCAATGATCCAGAAATCTGAAACCCTGCCCCCTGCACCAATTCCTCAGCTATGCATTGATCTGCCAAATCATCCTATTCTTACTCTCACTGGCACGTGGCAAATGTAGCAACCCAGAGATTACTATCCTGAAGGTCCTGCTTTTCAGCTTTTGAGCTAATTCTTTGTATTCTCTCTCAGGACTTCCTCTCTTTTCCTCGGTATGAATATGTTCTGCCTGCTCACTCTAGTGGACCCAATCTGAGACATCCCTGACCCACCCTGGCAACATACCATCTGTGTGTGTCCCTCTCACATCCACAGAATCTCCTGTCTGTTCCTCTGACTATGCAAACCCTAATCACCCTAAACTCCTCTTCTCCTCACTTCCCTTCTAAACCGCAGACTCAGTGTCTGAGACTCAGTCTTCCCCCTGTAGGTTGTACCCCCTCAACAGTGTCCAAGGCTGTGTACTTATTACAGCCACCATGGTACTTTGCACTGGCTGCCGGTTCGTTTCCCTCTCCTGACAGTCACCCTGGTATCTGCCTCCAGAAGCTTAGGGGCAACTACCTCCCTGCAGCTCCCATCCATCACCTCCTCATTCTCCCACAGGGGAAAAGAAATCTGACCTTTTATCAGAATTGGTGAGGTGCAGAGGCATTGACCGAAGTTGTTATGTGCTTCACTCTCAAGCACTGCCTTTTGATGTTTTCCTACTTCCAGCATTATTTTTATATTTCATTATAGGTTTCTTTCAAGAGGAGAGAAAATTTAGAGCAAAAGATATTCATCTTCAAAATAATTGCCAACTGTTTTGTCACCATTCTGCTTAATACCAGACTTTTTACTGAAATTAAAGATGAAATTGAAACTGGCATTCCTTCCTACAATTCTTCTTTGCCCCTTTCAATTTCCCTCTCATAAAACATTTTTTGTTTTTAAATTACAAACTAACCACTAATTTCCTGCTTTTTCAGATATTGTCACCAACTTACCCACCCTCAATAATGCAATATCTCAACTCATTGGTGTAAGTTTTCAAAAAAAAAGTGACTACTCCACCCTTTGACTCTGTCAGTTATGATAACAAATTGCTGAGTTCCAAAGAAAGGCGTTTGAATTTTGAAATTCCTTTCATGCCATACAAATGTTCCAAAAGGCTTCATAGGCAAATGACTATTTTTAATATGCAAATACTATTACGTAAGTGTGACAATCTAATTATATCCAGCAAATGCCTACAATAAAATTAGACTGAGGATCCTTTTGTCCAGTTATAGTCATCAGTCAGGAATACAGAAAAACTGCTTTGTTTTTGTAGTCCATTTACAGCGACTAACTAGGTTTCTGCGTACCCATGCTTTCAAAAGATTTTACCTGTATTAATACAAGGCTTCTTTAGCACTTCAACAGGATGAGAGGGGTCCAGGCCTGGACAAAGCTGAACCAAATATTAACCTGTAAAGTTGTACCAGACCAATAGGTGACCTTTCAGGAACAGATGCTTCTGCTCCAGGTTAGGTTCACTCCCATAATGAGGATGATCCTAAGACATGAGAATGGAGATAGAGACTGGACTGTATTCAGGGATTCATCCTTGAATCTGGATAAGAATGCACAGTTGTTACCAACTTCATTAAAACCTGTGCGGGTGAGTGTGTGCCTATGAAAACTTGCTGTACATTCCCAAAGAAAAGCCGTGGATGAACCAGGAGGTACTTCATCTGCTGAGGGCTAGGTCTGGGGCATTTAGGTCTGGTGACCCAGGCCTGTACAGGTACAACTTGTGGAGAGCTATTTCAGAGGTGAAGAGACAATTCCAAGCGAGGTTAGAGGCAACATCAAATGCACATCAACTCTGGCAGGTTTTGCAGGACATTACTTCCTACAAAGCGAAGTGCAATAGCATGAATGGCAGTGATGCTTCACTACCAGATGAGCTCAATGCCTCCTATGTCCACTTTGAAAGGGAGAATATAACTACAACTGTGAAGATCCCAGTGACCCTGTGATCTCTGTCTTGGGGGCTGATTTTAGGCTGTCTTTCAGGAGGGTGAACCCTCTCAAGGCAGCAGACCCCAATGGAGTACTGGTAAGGCTCTGAAAGCTGTGTCAACCAGTTGGCAGGAGTATTCAAGGACATTTTCAACCTCTCACTACTGTGATTGGAAGTTCCCACCTGCCTCAAAAAGGCAACAATAGTACCAGTGTGTAAGAAGAGCTGCCTTAATGACTGTCACCTAGTAGAACTCACATCAACAGTGATGAAATACTTTCTGTGAGGTTGGTCGTGGCTAGAATGAACTCTTGCCTCAGCAAGGACCTGGACCCACTGCAATTTGCAATTTGCCTATCGCCACAATAGGCCTATATCGGACGCATTCTCAGTGGGTCTTCACAGGCTCTAGATCACCTGGACAATGCAAACACTGATGTCAGGATGCTGTTCAGTGATTGTAAGCTAAAAGGAGAAGTGTAAAAGACAAAGGGAAAGTATGAGAGTAGACTGGCAACTAACTCAACATGGAAGTGCCTCTATTCAAATGGGAGGTGTTTATCTTTCTTGTGGGAAACTTACAGAAATAATCATCAGAGAAAATGCTTCTGCTGTCTGACCTACTGAGTATTTTCTATTTTTAATTTCAGATTTCCAATAACTTTTTTTTCTCTCTCTTTCAGATCAGGAAAAATGTTAATGGCCACTCAGATAACGTTGAGTTGATAGAGGAGAGTCAGCTCTCTGTCTGAACTTTTCTGAAGTGGTGATAAAGAACATTGATGAAGGGAATGCAGTAGATGTCTCCTGAATGATGAATTCCCACACACAAGGCTGGTTAGAAAAATCGACGGCCATGGAATTTTAAGGGTCAGTAACTGTATGGGTAAAAATTTGTCCACAGACTAGAATGCAGAGAGTACAGGGAAATAAAAACAGAGAATGCTGAAAATGCTCAACAGCTAAGGTAGAATTTCAGGACGTAGAAACAGTGTTAGTGTTTCAGGTTAGTGACTTTTTTTCAGAGATGAGAGGAAAGAAGAAAGTTGAAAGCAAAACGGAAAGAATATGTCTAAGGAGAAATACTTACCAGTCTCAGTGCATTCATCGTGATGCAAAGATAATATAGTGTCAATCAGTAACTAATTGATCTAATATTTAGAAATTGATATTTGTCTTCTAACCATGAAAAGTCTAATTCATCCAAGAACAAAATAAGTATACATTGTTTCCCAACAGACTTCTAGCTTTTGAGGCTGCCATGTTGCATACTCACCCTCGATAATGGATATACTGTGGATACATTTAATTCACCATTCATTTTATTCATAGTCTAATCTATTCATAATCATTCATAATCTATACAAAATCTTTGAGTACATGGTGCAAATAGTGTAGAAACAACCCTGATTGTACCAGTAGTTCTGTCAATTGAGTTATAAAAATAGCTTAATTTGATTTTAGAGACAGAAGTGTTTCAAAAACAAGCCATGTAAATAATAGTAAGTGGACTAGTTCACTAGTCATGATCCTTTGATAATCACTTAGCATGAAATGGAAACTCCTTACATTATCCAATGTAGATTCCTAAAGATGGAATTTTACAGTTGCATTAGAGAATTAAATTTAAGAGATCTGCCGTCCAAAATCATGATACCAAAGCAAAAAATACTGAATTTAGCTGGTAGATCTGTTACAGCAGATTAGTCACTCCATCATGGGCATTCATAGCATGGTAGCTCACCATATCATTGAATCTCAACTTATCAAAATTACCACCAGTAAATCTGTTTTTTATTTTCCCTGAATTTAACTACATTGAGCTATTTTTTGAACTCTGTTAAAGATATTTATCTTATAAATTTATGAACTCTCTACTCTTGTAATTGGAAATTGGGCATGTTTCTTCTTTACCTTGTATCAAAATAAAAACAAATACTATACTGTGCATCAATGAGAAATATTATCTACTTCATTTATGTTGTTCTCAGCAACTAGCAGCACTTTCAAAATTGCACATTTCACTAAATACCTCAGTACATATCTAGGCCTCTAATCCAGCAGTACTCTCTGCTGTTGTAAATGCCAGCATCAACCAATCAGATCAATGAGCCCACATTGAGACCTGCAGGCTTGGAAGTTCATCTCAGTTTCAAGTGAATTTATCGCACTTCTCTTAATACAGGTATTGCAGAATTTTAATGCAAGTTGCATTCAGTATGACATGTTTCAACCTGTCTTTTGCTTGAGTTTAATAACGTGGTAGAGGCACAACATTGGCCAAGCTTCCTGGGTGACTTTCTATTTATAATTCTCTGTTTTCGGGCCTTTTAAAAAGGCTTCTGAGATGAAAGTTTAGGACACAAAACAACTAATTACTACATTGTGAAATGTCTTAAGTGATTTTATTTTAAAAAAACTATTATACACCAACTACGTATTTTTAAAAGTTCATAATTTTAAAGTTTTTCAATTGGTTAATCTCATCTGATTTTGAAAGTATTTTTCCAGAGGAACCCACTTTTTGCAATATTGAATAAATTTCAGTGAAGTTTTAGCGTTTAAATAGATCAAGCAATTAAAAATAATTAAAATGCTGCCCAATGGCACTTGTTCATAGCAAACTTATGGTCAATGTGGGTTGAGTGGAAAACACAACTTTTCAAATCCATATAACTTTACGTGGAGTGTGCTTTGGAATCCCTGATGATGTTAGACCGAAAACCATATCCTGCAGAGTCTAAACCAGCAAGGATAAAATGTTTTTTAATTTGCATATTGAAAGTGAATGAAAGGGAGGAGGAAGGGGAGTGGAAAAAATATGGGTTTAAGAGAAACAAAGAATATAGGCAGAAAAAAATTGAAAAACATTAATGTCCAACATAAATTCCAATGAATGAGACGCCATGTTTGTAAAAATACGTTCACAGCTACAGAATTTATTTTCTACTATTTTTCCCTTGGTAAAATAATCTACATTTGAATACACCAGATCCTCCTCCCATGTTTGCTATAACTAATGGGCATCAAATGGATAATAATGGGGAAACATGGCACCTTCATACTCATGCATTCGTTCCTGAATCTATCCGGAAAGTTTTGTTAAGTGTTACAATGTGGACTGAAAAGTTCAGGGCAAATTGAGCTGCAGCTTTCAAATTTCTGGAAGTAACTGTGTGGGTGCATGCTCTGAATGTTACAACGGACTGTCAGCAGGTAACGAAAACCTGACTTACAGACAGCTGGACATACAAATGAGTTCCCATAATATTATTAAATTTGAAAGTCTGATGTTTGTATGCACTGTATGTTCATTCTGATGGAGAGCAGAACTAGCTTCCACTTTCTCTCCACTTTCACTAATTGTTCTTTCTTAGCTCTCTTATCTCTCAAAGCCATTCAGTACAATACTGTAAAGATATAGTTGCCATATAGGTTGATTTATGTGTATTTTTCTGACAAATTTGTCTTCTGAGCATCTGTAAAAGAATTTGTTTGTTACCTGGTGGCAGCCTATATCTAATTTGCTCCTGTGATAGCCTCACCATCAACCCAGTGCAAAATTCTCCCATTCGTTGACATTTTGAGCATAATATAATAATGCTTGCTGAGTCAGCAAAATATGGTCAATGTCCATGGAACCACCCCTTCACAAGGAGTTGTCGAGCAGAGAAGTCATATATAAGAGAAAAAGATAGGAACAATACTTTGAAAAAAAAGAATATGGTTTGTGTTGTCATAGCTATAAAATGTCAGTAAAGGAAAGAGTGGTGAATGTGCTTCCTGGAAGTTGTAGACAGATGATTGTTGGAAGCATGTCCCACATGTCATATGGTTACCCACTCCACGCATGAAATATATGGCAGCCTTGCAGATTCTGCTTTCACTAATAGGTAAATGAATGAGTGACTTCACAGAATTAAAAACAGATGATTCATTTTCCTTCTTTTTTCCTGGAGGCAGGTGCTGACACCCTTTGGACTTCCGAGGGTGTTTTCAGATTAGTTGAGAGCAGGAAGAACGTGTCAACATGCGAGGCGTCGTCAACCAAACACCCGCAGATCTGCTTTCCAATAGTAATGAACAAGTAACAATCACGAGCAGAAAGATCGCTTGATTTGTCCTTCCATCTTTGTCGGTGCCCTACTGTTGCTTTCGTTCTCATCTGGGGATTAGACCTGTACCACATCATGCATTCAACAACACTTTAATTTTCACCTTATGATTCAAAAGCCAGAAAATGTTTTCAATTAAACAAATATAATGTTTGTTATTAATGCAACAGGGTGAATAAATATTACCAGGGAAAGCATTAAATTGCAAATGTGAAACTTCACTTACTTCCGTTCCTGTAGCAGCGCGATTTCTTTCTGTACTTTGTGGTACTCCTCGGCTATCCTGCAGTGCTTCTGGAACACCAGCATTGACTCTTTGGAGTTCAGGCATGGTTGCAGAGGCTAGGAGGCAAAAGAAATTAGGATCTCGGTGTGGGTCGCATCAAATGCATTTCACCGGTCAAGTTAGAAGTTCAGCCCACATCTGTGCCAAAGCACTCTTCTACAAAGTGGTTCGACATGGCTTCACTTCTTATTGTTCATAAGGTGTGTACATGAGAGGGATATGGTTCGGGGTCAAAATAGATATTTTGATGAGACTAAGCAGAAGTTCAGGCAAGCACAGACTAGATGGGCTGAAGAGCCTGTTTCTGTGCTGTCAAGGACTCCAGTTCCATTTCAGCTTTCCACAAGGGTTAACTGAAGGCTGGGAAGTTTACTAAAACAAGATAGGAAACTAAAATTTAAAATCTGGGGCATTGCACAATCTGCCAACCTCTCTTAGTGGTATGGGTTTTGCAGCAGGAAAAGAAAACCAAACATGGAGAGGGAGGTAAGACAGTAGAACAATGAGGCAGCTGTCACTGCATAATGTTGCACTCTTTTAATTTGTTATTTGATCTGAAATTACAACAAGCCATCTCAAAGAAGCCAGGGAAGGAAAAACAAAATTAGAGGGAAAATCATCCAGATTGGCCTTATACAGCTCCCTTCAGAAGGTGACAGTTCACACCCAGGTCAGGCAGCATCAGTGAGAAGAGAAAGATGCTCATTACCTCACATCTGAAGCTGACAAAGGACCTGACAACTCAGACCTGAAATGCTAACTCTGTTTCTTTTTCCACAGACATGCTTGAACTGATTAAGTTGTCCAGCGTTGTCTGTTTTAATTTCAGGTTATTGATTTAAAACTTGGAGCACATTCTTGTCTAAGTACGCGGTGGAGAGGTAGCAACCTGAAGTAAGGAAACCAGAAATAAAGAGCTACAACACTAGGAGGAGGAATGACCTGAAATATACAATACACTCTTTTCAAATCAGCAGCTATAAACTGAGATAAATTTCAGCAAAATGAATGTTAAGACTTCGCCTCTATTTAATCATTTCAGTGATAAAAATGATCTCATTATTTTATCTGCAACATAGCACATCCCAGATATTATGGTTCAGTTATCTGACTATGGGTGGGTCACAATGACAGCGGTACTTCCAAGTATTACTACTGAATTTTTTTTCTTGAAATATAGTATCTTGTCTTTTATGGCTTATTACTAAAACTATTATAAACTGTTGGTAATGCAATAGATAATCATATGAACACTGAAAACCCCTGCATAGGAAGCTCTAATCAGTCAGCAACTCATGGCGAACCTTAAACGACTGCACTCTACCGGAGCTGCAGAGTCTGGTCTACCTTGAAGTACACCATGACTAGTACTTGTGCAGAGATTGTTGATTTCTTAACCAGACAACACTGAAATTAATGTGACTAGAGTGACCATGAGATTCAGGAGTTAATAAATAATTGAATTTAGGAGCTGGAGTAGACCATTTGGCCTTTCTAGCCTAGTCTGCCATTCAACAAGATCATGGCTAATCATTCTAATTTAGTGGAGGCACAAGAGACTGTTGACATTGGAACATGGAGAATTCAGGGAGTTGGGCAATATTTTCCATGAGAAAGAAATTATTGACATTTCTTAGCAAAATTCTGCATCACCATATATTTGCCTTCACTAATATTTTTCTCTTCACAGATCCAACTATCTTTTATATTCCATGCAAGCTTATTCTCACTCAGGAGTTTCCTCATCACCATCTCAGTCCCTTGGTGTCCCCTTGTTGCATTTTACACTGATCTCAAGTCTGAGGTTTTGTTAGTCAATAATATATGTTTTCTCCTTGGATATATTCAGGAATTCCCCTTGTTGGCCACAGTTAAGCTACTCTTCACATCTGATTCTCTTCCCCTAAATAACAATGAGTAATGTTTGTGGTTCTACCATAGTCTCCTCAAATGTTTGCCATTGGCAGCCAACTGTCAACGACTTAGGTAAAATTTCCTAATCAATTTCAGTCAAATCTCGTCTCATACCATCGCATAACAGTATGTTCCATATCATCCTCTATTTTAATGAAGAAATAGATTTCAGTCACTTCTCCCCCAGGAGTCTTGAACAACAAGACTGCTAATTAAAACGTTCCTAATACTTAATACCTAGTCTGGTTTGGCCTGTTATTTGGTGATTCCTTAATATATTGATCCACAAAACAGTTTTATATCCACTTCAGAATTATTCTTTCACTGTATTGTTCTTAATTTGGCCAGTCCAATCTATGCATAGGTTAAACTTATTTGTTATCATTGTACCCCGAGAGCACGTGTCTCTAATTTCTGGTTTAATGCAATTTTCATAATCACCTCTTCTTCTTTTTGGAGGGTTTGTGTACAAGCCTCACTCACAAGTTTGGCCCCTAGGTGTTGTTCAGCTCTGCCCAGACACATTCCACATCATCTGTGTTGATATCCTTCTTCAACACTGTGTGATTTCCTCTTGAACTAGAGGTGCTTCCTCACCTCCTTTTCCTTCCATTCCCCCATCCTTCTGCAATACTAAATACTCCCAGATGTTCAATTCCCATCCTCGATCCCCCTCCAGTGATGTTTCCATAATACAAATCATTCATATTAATTTAGATCTATTTGTGTGACTAATTCATCCATATTATTGCTGTCGGTGCATTCTGACTGTATTTTTTCCAAGATATTCCTATTGACAGAGGAGACAGATAGAGTATTAAGCTGGTTTGAAAGAAACTAAGTTCTGGGGTAGATCAGGCTTAGCAACTTCACCACAGTCACAGTATAACCTGCATCCAGAAATTAATTGCATAATGTTGCATTGCAAGTGAAGGTGAGAGGTCAACTCAAGGACAGCACAGTTCTTCAGAGACAATGGCAAAATAATCTAAAAAGAAAAACATTGTTACTTTTGTACAGTGATTAATACTGTTAGAAAATATATTATTTTGCTTTAGTGTAATAGTTCTGTTATAAATAATAAAACTAGCTGTTTACTGGAGACATGAGAGACTGCAGATGCTGCAATCTGGAAGTAAAATCAAACTGCTGGAGGAACTCATCTGAGGAGGCAAAGAAATATTCAATGTTTGAGTTTAGGGAACTGATCAGGACCTGAGTGTGTAGAGGGAAAAGAGTGAGTACAAAGAGGAGATCCGGGTCGGGGGGGGGGGGGGGGGTTTGGGGGTTGAGTCAGAGGCTGCTAGGTGATAGGTGGATCTAGGTGAGGTGGGAGATGATGGTAAAATAGAGCAACGTAGGAGGGGAGGGGTGAGGGAATGTGGAGACAGAGGCTGGGAGGTGATAAATAGAACAAGATAATGGACAAGTGGAACCAGATGGAGAGGAGTAGGGAAGTATAGAGACAGAGACTGAGCTATTTATTTCACCTGCTGAACACAGGATGAGGTGTTTATCTTGCACTATGGATTGTACAAAAATCCAGGTTAAAATGCAGTTGTTTGACACTTCATATTTTTTATTCCATAAAAGGCTAACTTTTGTGATGTATATTTAACTGAAAAATGATGGGAAAAGAGCTAAAAATGTAATAGTCTTATTGTGTCAAATGTACACCAGATGGAGTTCATTCCATCAAATCTGATGTGTGTGAACACGTCCATTTAGTTCTGGCACACAAAGTGTTATTTTTATTCATTCTTTATGTCATCTCATCTCTAATGGAAAGATCCCTCCGGTGCCAGGGTAAGGGCTGGGCAATAGCAGTGGGTAGCTCAAAAAGTGCATGAAATATTTGTGATTTTAATAATATTGAGGTAGTTTAGCTAGCAATTTCACAAAGCAAGTAACATTAAATAAAAATATATTTGACAATGTCAGCTGCCTCCACTTTGGGGTAATAGCATTCTTGGGTATCTGTAAGACAGCACAGTTCTCATTCAGCCTCAGTGTGGTGAACTACATATACCTGTCTGGACACGCCCCCCCCCCCTGCTGACTGCTCCTGTGGCTCCTCCCACAGACCCCAGTATAAAGGCGATTGGAGACACAGACCCTTCCTCAGTCTCCAGGATTTTGTATGGTGGTGGCTTGCTGCTTGTGCTTTCTTCCAGCCAATAAAAGCCTACCTTAACCCACCACTCAGAGTTATTGATGGTGCATCACTCAGTTCCTTCAAAAAGCAAACAACCATCACATCATCAAGCATATGGGGGTTGTATATTTTATCATTTGCAAACAAATTGCTTTCTTTCAAAACCACTGCTTTATATGATACAGGATAACCTGTGTTGAATGTATTCTCTCAAATATTTTTATTGTACGTGGTATCTATTACCTTAAGATTGTACTTATGTCTTTAAGTTCAAAGTAAATTTATTATCAAAGTACAGATATGTCACTGTATACAACCCTAAGATTCATTTTCATGGAGGCATACTCAGAAAATCCAAGCAGCATAATAGAATCAGTGAAAGACTGCGGCCAACAGCACTGACAAACAACCAATATGTACAAGACAACAACATGTGCAAATACAAAAAAAAATGAGAAAATGAGATGAAGAATCTTTGAAAGTGAGTCTATAAGTTGTGGGTCCATTCAGTGATGGGGCAAGCGAAGTTGAGTTAAGTTATCCCCACTGGTTCAGGAGCCTGATGATTGAGGGGTAATAACTGCTCCTGAACCTGGTTGTGTGTGTCCTGAGGCACCTGCACCTTCTACCTGCAGCAAGGAGAAGAGAGCATGGCCAGGATGGTGGGGGTCCTTGACGATGGATGCTGCTTTCCTGCATCAATGCTCCGTGTAGATGTGCTCAATGATGGGGAGGACTTTGCCCATGATGAACTAGGCTATATCCACTGCATTTCATAGGCTTTTCCATTCTTGGGCATTGGTGTTTCCATACCAGGCCATGATGCAACCAGTCAATATACTCTCCATCACATATCTATAGTTTATCAAAGTAGATGTCATGCCGAATCTTCGCAAACTTCTAAGGAAGAAGAGATGCTGTTGTCCTTTCTTTGTAACTGACTTACATGCTAGGCCCAGGGTAGATTCTATGAAATGATAACACCGAGGATTTTAAAGTTGCTGATCTTCTCCACATCTGATGCCACAATAAGGACTGGTTTCCTCCTCCTGAAGTCAATAATCATTTCCTTGGTCTTGCTGACATTGAGTAAGAGGTTGTTGTGGAACCACTCAGCCAGATTTTCAACGTCTCTCCTACATGCTGATTTGTCACCACCTTTGATTCGGCCAACGTCTGCAAACTCAAATATGGCATTGGAGTTGTGCTTGGCCACACAGTCTTAAGTGTAAAATGTGTAGAGCAGGGGACTATGCACACAGCTTTGTGGTACACCACAGTCTCTATCACCTTTGGTTTTAAGGATTGTGGAGGAGATAGTGTTGCCAATCTGAACTGGCTAGATCAAGTTGCATAAGGAAGTATTGAGACCAAGATCTTGAAGCTTATTCATTAGTTTTGAGGGGATCATAGTATTGAATGCTGAGCTGTAGTCGATAAAGAGTATCCTGATGTAGGCAGATTTGCTGTCCAGAAGTTCCAGGGTTGAGCCAATGAAATGGCATCTGCTGTGGACCTGTTGTATGAGTAGGCAAACTGGAGCAGATCCAAGTCACTTCTCAGACAGGAGTTGATATGTTTAATCACCAACCGCTCAAAACTCTTCATCACTGTGGATGTAAGTGCTACTGGACAATAACCTTTGGGGCATGTAACCACGTTCTTCTTAGGCACTGGTATAATTGAAACCTGCTTGAAGTAGATGGGTACCACAGACTGTGCTGATCAAACTAGTCAGTTGATAAGCACATTTCTTCAGTACTCGTCCAGTTATCCCATCTGAGCTGAATGCTTTCCATGGAGTCATCCTCCTGAAGGATACCCTCACATCAGCCTCAGATACTGAAATCACAGGGTCATTGGGGACTCTGGCAATTCATGAAGATTCCTCCATGCTTTGACAGTCAAAGCAAACATAGAAGGCATTAAGCTCATCTAGAGGTATGTCTTGTAGTCACCTATGTCTCTTAGTTAGACTTTGTAAGAGCCCTGACACCGCTCGTCAAGCATCCTTCAATGATTCAGGTTTGGTCCGGAGTTGCCACTTTGCATGCAAGATGTGGAGATCGTACCTGGACCTATTGTATCTTACTTGGTCACCAGATCTAAATGCCACTGATCTGGCCCTCAAAACATTGCAGATCTTATTCTTCATCCAGTGCTTCTGGTACAGGAAAACAAAGTAATTTTGTGGGGACACGTTCATCTACAACTGTTTTTATAATGTCTGTGACAACTGTGGTGTATTCAATCAGATCTCGGTCCTCGAACATGTCCCGGTCTACCGACTCAAAGCAATCCCTTAGCTGTTCCTCTGCCTCCCACAACCACCTCTTTGTTGTCCTTATCTCTGGAACTTTGCTCTTTAGCCTCTGTCTGTATGCAGGGAGGAAAGGGACAGCCAAGTGATTAGATTTCCTGAAATGCAGTCTGGGCATGGAATGATAGGTATTCCTTATCATAGTATACCAATAGTATAGAATGTTGGGACCCCTGCTGCTGCAGATGATATGCTGATAATAATTGGACAGAGATTTCTTCAGACAAGCCTGATTGAAGTCTCTGACAATCATTTGAAATGTGTTGGGTGGACTGTTTCTTGTTTGGTGATGGCAGTACTCAATATCTTGAGTGTCTGATTACCATTGGCTTTTGGTGATATGTTAACTGCGGTCAGAATCATGGAGAACTCTCTTGGTAAGTAGGCACTTAGTCATTAGATATTCCAGGTTGGGGGAATCAGGATTACGATAAAGCCACCACATTTGAGTACCACAGAGAGTTTATTATGAAACTCAGAATGCCACTTTTTGCCTTCTCTGAATCAGTAGTTTGGCCCATCCTGTGTCTCAGGAAGCCTTTGGGTCTTACTGATACATCTGGCATCTCCGGAGTGAGTCATGTCTCCAGGAACACAGCAAATGCTCATTTCCCTCTGAAACCGCAATCTTGCCCTTAGGTCCTTAGTCTTGGTTTCCAGTGACTGTACATTTGCTAACAAGATGCTGGATAGAGGGGCTTGCATTCCTCTGTATCTCAACCTGGCTTGGAGTCCATAAAACCATAAGACATAGGAGCAGAATGAGGCCATTCAGCCCACTGAGTCTGCTCCGCCATTCCATCATGGCTGATCCCAGATCCCACTCAACCCCATACACCTGCCTTCTCGCCGTATCCATTGATGCCCTGACCGATCAGGAAACGATCAACTTCCGCCTTAAATATACGCACAGAATTGGCCTGCACCGCCATATGTGGCAGAGCATTGAGAATCAGAATCAGAATCACCGGCTTGTGTTGTGAAATTTGTTAACTTAGCAGCAGCAGTTCAATACAATACATAATATAGAAGAGAACAAGTAAATCAATCAATTACAGTTTATATGTATTGGAGATTAAAAATTGTGCAGAAACAGAAATAATATATATTGAAAAAGTGAGGTAGTATTCACGGGTTTAAATTCCACAGATTTACTACTCGCTGGCTAAAATAAATCTTCCTCACCTCTGTTCTAAAGGGTTGTTTCTCTTGAAGCTGTGTCCTCTAACTCTGGATACCCCCTCGATAGGAAACATCCTCTCCACATCCACCCTATCTAATACTTTCAACATTTGGTAGATTTCAATGAGATCCCCCCACATTCTTCTAAATTCCAATGAGTACAGGCCCAAAGCTGTCAAAAGCTCCTCATATGTTAACTCCTTCATTCCAAGAATCATCCTCGTGAACTTCCTCTGGACTCTCTCCAATGACAACACATCCTTTCTGAGATATGAGGCCCAGAACTGTTGACAATACTCCAAGTGCAGCCTGACTAGTGTCTTGTAAATGCTCAACATTATCTCCTTGCTTTTATATTCTATTCTCCTTGAAGTAAATGCCAACATTGCATTTGTTCTCTTTTCCACAGACTCAACCTGTAAATTAACCTTCTGTGAGTCTTGCACGAGGACTCCTAAGTCCCTCTGCACGTCTGATGTTTGAACCTTCTCCCCATTTAGATAATAGTCCGCACTATTGATCCTTTTATCACAATGCATCATCATACATTTCCCAGCACTGTATTCTATCTGCCACTTTTTTGCCCATTCTTCCAGTGAGAGTCCTCCCCTCTTCCCTCCCTTCCAGCCATACTGATGTACCTTCATCCACTTAAAGGTGACGTACCTGCATGTTCAGAGATAAGTCTGCTGAGTCCTTCAGAAGATCGTGAAATCGCTAGATCATTAAGACGGTTCAAAAGTACATTGCTTAAAGGAAAATTATATGCTGCAGATTGCTGTGAGAGTAATTCAAAAGACGCATGCTTGGAAGTTTTGTTAGCAGCCCGCAATATATCGCCATGGTCACTGGTGCCTCCTTGCTAGTCTTTCGGCTATATTATATCTAATATATGTTTTCATCTACAATAGATGTTTTCATCTACAAAGCTGAGTCATAGTTGTGTCTTTTCTAGGAGTGGTAGAAAATAGCTCTCTGCAGTTGGCAAATTAATAATAACATTGTTTTAAATGTAACCCAATATTAATGATTGATACAATTTCTGAAATGAATAAAAGAATAGCTTTAGATTCCTGCCACTTTAGTTATTTATGGTATGCTATTACTACCAGGGCAAAATCGTTTACAATATCCAAAAAAAAAAAGAGTTTGGAATAACCAGAGTTGCCAAGACCAAATCAATGTTGTATTTAACAAGACCTTTATTTTCAATTAACTTCATGATTTAGTTAGGAAGTTTCTTTAGTTGGATGCCGATTAGGCCAGGCCAGGAAAAGTGAATTTATAGAGTGGGAGGGAAAGCACTCAGAGGGTGAGGGGATGGTGCAATAACTAAAATGGGACAGAACCACTGAGGAATATTAGAATATTAGCAGGAACAGGTCATCTGGCTCTTCAAACCTTCTCCTTGATACATCAAGATTGCAGCTGATCTTCTATTTTAGCCCCATTTTCCTGCACTATCCACAAGAAGCCTTGATATCCAGAAACTGATGGATCTCTGCTTCATATTAACTCAATCCCTGACTGAGCCTCCACAGCTCTTGTGTTAGAGAATTCCGAAGATACACTACCCTTTGAGTAAGGAACTTTTCTCCTAAATGTCCTGCTCTTACAGTTCTGTCCCCCATTCCTTTGCTCCTTAGCAAAGGAAAATAGATTCCATGCATCTACTACTTCAAGCACTCTTCAATGTGGTCACCTTAAAACTCTAGAACTTGCAGGGCTGCTCTCTTTGATTTCTCATCATACAGCAATTACTCCATCCCAGGAAACAGTATGGCAAAACTCTTATTGTATTTCATGGCAAGTATATCCTTGTTTCAGATACATAAACCAAAACTTACACAATACTCCTGATGCAGTCTCACCAATACTTACATGATTGTTGTAAATGATCTTATCGCTAGTACTCAATTTTTCCCACAATGAAGACTATCATACCATTTGCATTCCTAATTGTTTGTATGTTAGCTCACAGTGCTAACACACAAGGAACCTAGATGTCTTTGAGCATCACTATAACCCAATCGCTCACCATTAATGAAGTACTCTCTTTCAATTTTGTGCACCAAAGTAATGTTCCCAAAGCTTTCCACATTATAGCATATCTGCCATGTTCTTGTCTATCCATGTCTATAACCCTTTGAATTCAGTTTATATTCTTGTCCCTATGTACAATCACATCTAGTTTTATACTATCAGAAGATTTGGAAATATAATATTTGATTCTATCAGTTAAATTTGTTTACAGATTCTGAACAGCTTGGACTCAAGAACGTATCCACATGGTACCCTATTAGTCAACAGTCTGCCAACCCATGAAACATCCATTAATCCACTTTGCTTTCAAGCTGTTAACCAAGTTTCAACATGTATCAGTATGTCAACCACAGTTCCATGTGTTTTGGCCTTGTCAAACAACCTTCTACATGGGATCTTAACCAAAGTTTTCTGAAAATCATAATAGACCACATCTTCTGCTCCAAACCGTATCTATTTTACTAGTTTCATCCTTAAACAACCGCAATAGAGTTGTCAAATATGATTTACTTCTCATAATGATCTGAATGATGTTACACCACATAATGAACTGGGTTTCTAGAAAGGGGAGAGAGAGATGCATCAGAACAGCATAGAGGCTAGGGAAAGTGGAAAACAGGAGAGGGAAACAGATTGAGGGAGGAAGGTGGGACTAAGAAATGAAGTGGAATGCTATTTTGACTGCTCAGACCAAAATGTAAAAGATGATTGTAAGCAGGGATAGGGAAATTTGAGCTGTGCAGGGATAATACAGCTCACAGAGCAATAAAAGAGTGAAGCACTGGGGCCAAATCAAAACATGTCATTGTAACTGGAGAGCAGAGATAGTAATTCCTGCTTTCAAAAAGCAGTAACTTATATCCATATGTAAATGATTGTATATCAAAGTAATTTCATCATTTGGAATATTTTGTAGACATAAAGCCTAGGTGTCTGCCTATGTCTGTTTTTGATAATTATAAAATATCTGACAATATAATATTTCCAAAACAAAATCAAAAAGTCATGTTATACAATATTTGAAAAGTTTGTTTCTTTGTTACTTAGCAAATTGAAAAAATATGCCCTTAGTCCAATGAGTTTTGAGCTTCTGGGGTTATCTTTTAAAATTCCTGCATGTAAAGTTCATTATGAACAAAGTACACGTGCATTTATACACATATATATGCATACACGCATTATTGACTTGCAAAAACTTTAAAACGACCTTTTAATTATTATATTTCCTATCCTTTTTAATTTAATCTTTTCAACTGCTGAAATAAGCAGGCATCCAACTTTTATCATGAGTCATGGTAAATGAAATGGAAATTCCTCCGTGTTGTTTATCTTTTCAATCAGCTCATCTTCCTAGCTGTTTGGTTATTGAACTGTTCCTGTGCTAAGAATGCTTCGTGGTTTTTATTTCTTCATTTTCCTTCATTTCCCAAATGTGCTGCCACGGTGGCAGTGCAGGTGAATTAGTTCTGCACAACATTGTGCACTGAAGGTCCTGTTCTTGTTCTCTGCTTACATACATTTACTATCATTTTAAGTCAATCCTTCATACTAAATCTCAAAAACACATTTTCATAATCCATGTATTATAATGGTTTCCTCGTACGCTGTGAACTTCTACTGTGTTATTATACTCGTTTGCCTGAATATCCTCTCTGAACTTGTAACATTACACCTCTTTTCTTGAATCTTTAATAGAGGAAAAAAAGGATGAAGAATTAAATTTCACTTAATTTTATAACAGTGAAAATTTATTAGTGATATTTGATAGGTAGAATTGCTTTGTGGCAGCTCAAAATTGTTACCATCCTTTATATATGGGTGGTATTGAATTACTGCCTTATAGCTGCAGTGACCTCTTGTGATGTGTGAACTGAATTTTCACATTCTCCCTTTGACCATGTGAGTTTCTTCCTGGTACTCCAGTTTCTTCCCAAATCCTAAAGGTACACCCAGAGTCCTGCACCTAATAAAGTGGCCATTGAGTGTATGTTCATGGTTTTCTGTTGCTGTAGTCCATCCAGTTCATGGTTCAATGTGTTGTGCATTCAGAGATACTCTACTGCACCACATATGTAATGCTTGGTTACTTGAGTTATTGTCACCTTCCTGTCAGCTTGAACCAGTCTGGTGATTCTCCTCTGACCTCTCTCATTAACAAGGCATTTTCGCCCATAGAACTGCCACTCACTGCATGTTTTTCTTGTTTTTGCACCATTCTCTGTAAACTCTAGATTTTTGTGCATGAAAGTCCCAGGAGATGTGCAGTTTCTGAGATACTCAAACCACCCCATCTGGCACCAACAATCATTACACGGTCAAAGTCACTTAGATCACATTTCTTCACTATTCTTAAGAATAACAATTGAACCTCTTGACTGTGTCTGCATGCTTTCACGTATAGAATGCTGCCATAGGATTGGGTGAATAGATATTTGCATTTACAAGCAGGTCTGCCTAATAAAGTGTTTATTGAGTTCATAGTGAAAGACTAATTGGCCACTGTAAATTGCCTCTAGTGTGAAGGTGAATGGTAGAGCCTCAGGTGGAGAGGGAGGGGAAATTTGATGGAATGTTACCACAATATTTTACAAGAAAAATTAGTGTGGGGATGGAATTGTGAGTTGGTGCAGATTCAATGGACCAAAATGGCCTCCTTCTATGTCATAAGGAAATATAAACCTAAAATGAATACATTATGCTGATAACATATGACAGAAGTAAATACTTTGTGTGAATGAACTTAGTTTAGCAGTTGTGTATTGCATTGTAAATACTACCACACTACTTGGTCAATTGTCTCACATATGTCTAAATCCCCATTATGACCCTTCTTTTTCTTTCCTCTGTAATATAATCCAGATGTCCCCCTCTGATTGCAGCATTATACACAAACCCTTCCCTTCACACTTCAACTGCCCACTTATAGGCTTAGTTTTCTTACTCCGGAATTCCCATTCTAATTTCCTCTCTATTCTTTCCCCAGCTTGCTCCTTTAACACCCACACACTGAAACCATCTCTTCAAACAAACTTTTAGCCAATCACCTTGATCATTTCAGGTCATTTATTTCCTCCTCCATTTATTTAGTGTTCTGGATATTCTTCAACATAAAAGACATACTTGTAAATGTTAATGTACTACTTTTGTTTTTCAGGGCAAATGTATGGAATAAGTGCCCTGGGCTAAGATAATTTATTCTATTTTCATTAAAACAGCACAATTAAAATTCAAATAGCTACAGAAAGTGTGTGTTGGTTTTTTTTTGTTTTAATGGACTGCCCAGGCTATAAAGATGGGCTGGTATCAATGTGGCTCTCCCAGAAATTTTACATACTCAGCTAGTGAAAATTCAGCTAGTGAGAATGAGATAAAGTGACCAATTTTGTGTACCGACTTATCCCAGGGTTAAACAACTGAAATACAAGGTTTTCAAAATGACCAGTAGTGGGTGAGCCCCTGCAGTGAACTCTGTGGAAAACTGTGATCACATTAACTTCTACTGAAAGCTTACTAGATGCAAAAGATATAAAAGCAGACATAACAATCTTTTAACTTTCTACACCCCCAAAGTGGAAAGTTTTGATTTCACTGACAGGAGTAAATTTAGCAATGCTATCTTTATGAGGCAAAGTAAAATGCCAAGCTGGCTGGATTAGACTAAAGGTGTCAACATGGACTGATCTGCAATTACCTTCAGTATTCTCTACAAGTGCCTTGATGTTTAAATTAAGTATTGATATTGTAAAATGAACATTTTTATTGTTCTGGATTTATCCACTTATCCAGATAATAAAGTACAAATTCACATTTTTGTTAATATCAGATCCAAGTGTTTTATACTTTTAACAGGAACAAGCCTATTAACATTGCTTGTTGGGGTGACAAGAATTATTGCCTCTTATTCTTTAAATTAAACACAATTCAAAGTGCTTTACCTG